>NW_027122385.1:0-4800000 GCF_030686945.1 Centruroides vittatus
TATACTCTGGTACTATAAAATTCTCCTGTAGTAAGTATTAAAATAATTTATAATAAATATCGTTTTTCTTTGTATGACTATATTTAATTGAGATACTTTAATATAAATTAGATTTCAACTCTCAAAAATTCCCAAATAGCCTGCATTAAAATTAATACAGTGTATTATAATATAGTTTTTTGATATAGACATTATCTTCGTTTACAATTTTCGGTAATAAACGAGGCCAAACCTAGAAATATAGAAAATCACGAGTTGAAAAAGCAAAAGTTTGCCTTAGACCAAAAGTTTGGGTTAGACATTTTTCTAGATAAAAGTAAATATTTCGAAAATTCACAAGTTTAACATCAATTTATGGAGGTGGTAGAATTTTAAACTATATTGATGAGTTTATAAAATATGAAACTCAGATGAACCATGTTATTCCACAAACAATTTTTGAAATTTTGCTTTATAAATTTTATCAGCTTCATTCTATAACTATTGTAGTAAAAAACCTGTCAATATCCTTTGAATTTAAGTACAAATAGAGCTGTAATTTTTTGTTACAATCAACGAAACTTTAATGTTATATTATTTTAAATTGCTGTTTTAAAAATTATTATTATTATTGCAAATCAGTTGCAATAATAATATTATTGCAAAATTTTACGTACTATAATATATAACTAATACAGATAGTGTTACAATTTTATTGTTTTTAGTTAGCTTAATTAAATAAGTTGTTTTTAAAATAAACCACCTTATTGTTGTAAAATTTATTCTTAAAGTTCGTTGATATATAATAATTTTCATTGAAGTGAAATGAGTTTATAATAAATAAATAAAAATGTATGTAATCACAGTTTCATTTTATAAATTTAATATCTTTAATTAGAGTTTGTCAGTTAAATAAATATTATTTCAAAGAAATTATGGTTTAGTATAAACCGTATAGTAATTCAAAGTTTAATAGGTTGAATCACGCAGTACAAATTTGATTTGAAGAAAGACCATTTTGTAATATTATTATTATCATTATTGCTACTGTACAATTTGAGTAAAATTCTTGTAATATATCTTTTACTTTCATTTCATTATGGTAACTAAATTTTGTAAATTTTAAAAACAAGTTTCATTTCAATTCAATTACAATATAAATTTTAAAAATTATATTTTTATAGATTTCACATTAACAATTTGATAAAATGGATGAAATAATTGAATATAATCGCGATATAATATCAAAAATAGGAAGACGAGACAACATTTGGTACATCAATGAACATTCTATATGGTCGGTAAGAAATGTTTATGTATGAAATGTTTTCGTTATTTTCTTATTAAATATAAAATAATAGTAATCCTAATTTTTATTTATATAAAATTACAGAATGCGATGTTAATAGATTTTCAAGCATTTCAACTTATCGACTGTTGGCCATAAAAACATTAGACACTCCTATAGAACTGTAATAGACCTTTATATGGATTCCGTTAAAAAGTATCAATTATGAGCGAAAGATCAATGGCAAGTTAATTTTACTACCAAAAAAAGAAAAAAAGAAACATTCATGGAGTAATAGTTTCTGATATAAGAGTTACCCATGTCTTCGAAGCTTTCACGATCCGAGACGAAAATCTTCCATTCAACATCTTATGTAGACAAATTGGGTTTGAAGCAAGACATACAAACAATTTTTGGAAGATGGATTTTTATAATCAATTCATTACTTTCGATAATTTATCACCACGAGATAATAAAAAAATCTGTTAAATTTGGAAATTTCTTTACATGAGCTGTATTTATCATATAAAAAACATAATTTTGGATGTTAGAAATTCATAGTAAGGTATATGAAATTTTATTTAATTTATATAAAAAAGTACGATATAATTTATTACAAGGGAGGGCAAATTGAATTTAATTTTTTAAACTTAACCGAAGCAATATATAACATAAAAATTCCATCATTTGACATTGAAAAGTTGGGAGTACCTAAATCCTCAAAAATTGGACAGATAGAAATTTTTATTTTACTAATGGAACTACAATTATTTAGACATCGAACTTCTTGGGTGTTTAAGATTGGATAATATTAAAAAGAAATGTTCCTTTTGCGATATGCTATCTTACCAACAGTTCTTAAACAAAAACCAGATATTTTCAAAATGAATACACTGTATAGGTATTTAATAAATAAGTAAGAAACATAATTTAAATAATTATTATATTGAACTATTTCCGTATTTTACTTTGTCTTTGTTAAAATATTATTTTAAGTTGTCGTGTTTTAATTTACTTGGATATTAGAACAAATTGTAAAAATTATTATTGCAAATTAATTTAATAATTTAATAATTAAAAAAATTATTAAACTTTGCCTGATTGTTAAAGTATTATTTTAAGTTGTCGTGTTTTAATTTATCCTTTATATTAGAATAAATTGTATGGATTGAGAAGTTTTCTAAATATTAAAATTATTTATAATTGTAATTTACTCGATAAATTTCTGATCTGAAAATAATTTATAACCTGAAAAATTAATTTGAAAATTAAACACAACAAATTATTTGTAATCTTAATTTTGTGAACAAGATTTCTCTTGAAAAATTAATTGATTGGAATAAAGTCGCCGAATTTCAAATTCTTTCCGATAATTTTATTAGGCGATACATACATACGTTTGATATTAAAAAAATTTTAAAATACCAACGATTAAAAACTATGACTTTACGCATATTAAAAGATTATCTAAACTGGAATTATGTTTCTCATTACCAAATACTTGACCAGCAATTTATTGACGACTTTCAAAACGAACTTTCTTCGTGTCACATTTTAAAATATCAAAAATTAAATCGAGAATTATCGTCAGCAATCGTGAAGTCATTCCTGCATTTACTTGCAGAAATATGTCTTACTTTAGATAAACTGAAGGAAAAAGTGGAAACACTTAAATAAACTGTAATGTAAAAACCTTCTCAAAATAATTTCGGTGTTATATTAATTTGTGTACCCGAATATCAATCAAGAAAATTGATTTCAGTATTGATAATAAAACTATTACTCGACAAATTATTTGTAATCTTAATTTACTCGACAAATGTTTGATCTGAAAATAATTTTATTAAAAAAATATTTATATCCTCAAAAATTATTTGTAATCTTAACTTAATTTACTCGACAAACTTTTATAATTTTAAATAATAATTTATTAATTAAATTAAATTAATTTGTAATCTTAGTCGAAAAATTAATTTTGTGATCTGAAATAATTCTATTCGACAAATTTTTATTTCTAATCTTAATTTAATTTACTCAATAAATTTTATAATAAATATCAATCGAGAAAATAATTAATTTAAAAACATAATTTCAAAAAATTAATTCTGGTATTGATGATAAAACTATTACTCGACAAATTTTTATTTGTGATCTTAATTTAATTTACTTGACAAATTTATTATCTGAAAAATTAATTTTGTGATCTGAAATAATACCATTCGACAAATTTTTATTTTAAAAATGATCAGTGCGACTTAATTTTATAATAATAAAATATTATTTCAAATTGTCATATTTTAAATTTAATTGACAAATTTTAATTAAATTATCACTGCAACTTAATTTTATATTAAAAGAAATCTTAAAAATTAATTTTGTGATCAAAGCTTCCCAATATTGTTAAAATAAAATTAATTTAATTCAAATTTGTGTCATATTTATAATTAAAAAATAATTTAATTCAAATTTGTAAAAACATTTAATAATTAATACAGAAACTTTGCATTATTGTTAAAATAAAATTAATTTAATTCAAATTTGTAATTAGAAAATTAATTTTGTGATCAGTATGGCCCAAACCACTACTAATTGTACGTACTATAATATATAACTAATACAGATAGTGTTACAATTTTATTATGTTTTTAGTTAGCTTAATTAAATAAATTGTTTTTAAAATAAACCACCTTATTGTTGTAAAATTTATTCTTAAAGTTCGTTGATATGTAATAATTTTTATTGAGGTGAAATGAGTTTATAATAAAAAAAAATGTATATAATCACAGTTTCATTTTATAAATTTAATATCTTTAATTAGAGTTTATCAGTTAAATAAATATTATTTCAAAGAAATTATGGTTTAGTATAAACCATATAGTAATTCAAAGTTTAATAAGTTGGATCACACAGTATAAATTTGATTTGAAGAAAGACCATTTTGTAATATTATTATTATCATTATTGCTACTGTACAATTTGAGTAAAATTCTTGTAATATATCTTTTACTTTCATTTCATTATAGTAACTAAATTTTGTAAATTTTAAAAACAAGTTTCATTTCAATTCAATTACAATGTAAATTTTAAAAATTATATTTTTATAGATTTCACATTAACAATTTGATAAAATGGATGAAATAATTGAATATAATCGTGATATAATATCAAAAATAGGAAGACGAGACAACATTTGGTACATCAATGAACATTCTATATGGTCGGTAAGAAATGTTTATGTATGAAATCTTTTCGTTATTTTGTTATTAAATATAAAATAATATTAATCCTAATTTTTATTTATATAAAATTACAGAATGACATGCCGATAGATTTTGAGGCATTTCAACTTATTTACTGTTGGCCATAAAAACATTAAACAGTGATATACGAGTTATCCTTGACTTCGAACCTTTCGCGATTCGAGACGAAAATCTTCCATTCAACACCTCGTGTAGACAAACTGGGTTTGTAGCAAGACATACAAACAATTTTGGGAAGATAGATTTTTGTAATAAATTCATTACATTTCTTTATCAAATTAAATTGGAAAAAATAATGCTTATTATATATACCGTTGTATTACTATTATTTTAATATAAAAAGTGAATTGTAATTTATCTTATTGTTAAATACATCAAAGTAAAACTAAAATGTAATTGATTATAAAACAACCATTACAACCATTGTTCAGTTAAATTTTTTTATAATTTGTATTCTACTAATGTATAAATCTACTTCCCCTCACCATCAGGAAATTTTACTACTGTTAATCAATTCATTACTTTTGATAATTTATCACCACGAGATAAAAAATCTGTTAAATTTGGAAATTTCTTACAAGAGATGCATTTATCATACAAAAATCATAATTTTGGAAGTTGGGAATGTCATAGTAAGGTATCTGAAATTTTATTTAACTTATATAAAAAGTACAACATAATTTATTACAAGGAGGAAATATTGAATTTAATTTTTTAAACTTAACCGAAGTAATAATGTACATAAAAATTCCATCATTTGACATTGAAAAGTTGGGAGTACCTAAATCCTCAAAAATTGACAAAAAATGGACAGATAGAAATTTTTATTTTTTTAGTGGAATTACAATTATTTAGACATCGAACTTCTTGGGTGTCTAAGATTGGATAATATTTAAAAAATTGTTATTACCACAAATATTTTATAAAGAAATGTTCTTTTTGCGATATTCTATTTTACGAACAATTCTTAATTAAACAAAAACAGATATTTTCAAAATGAATACATTGTATAGGTATTTAATAAATAAGTAAGAAATATAATTTAGATAATTATTATATTGAACTATTTCCGTATTAGAACAAATTGTACAAATTATTAATGCAAATTAATTTAATAATTAGAAAGAATATATTAAACTTTGCCTTACTGTTATATTATTATTTCAAGTTGTTGTGTTTTAATTTACTCGACAAATTTTTATTTTAAAAATTACCGGTGCAACTTATTTTCTAATAATAAAATATTGTATCAAATTGTCATGTTTTAAATTTACTGAAATATTAGTATAGCAAATATTCTCACCGCGATATTTTTAAATTTAAGTAAAAATAAAAAGTAATTTTTCATTAGAAGTTTCAACACGATAAATTGAAAGTATATATCTAGTTGATATATTTTAAAAAGAAATTTAGTTACCAGCCTGCAAAAATTGAATCATTTTAACTTACTCAATAAATTTTTATCCATTTAATAATTAATACAGAAACTTTACCTTATTGTTAAAATAAAATTAATTTAATTCAAATTTATAAAAACATTTAATAATTAATTTAAATTTGTGATCAGTATGTCTCATGAAATTAATTTTGTGATCAGTGCTACTCAAGAGATATTTAATTACGGCATTCCATTCACTAAGTCAATATTTGTATTTGTATGTAGTTACTGGAAATACAGTAATTAATTTTGCAAAGCCAGTAGGTATCCTTAAATAGAAAAAGATGGTTATGCCATGTGGTAGATTTATGCAGCGTTTGTGAAGAGAGAAAAACAATTTTTCTGTATATTTTTAAATATATCCAAATAATCTTATCTATTTACCAATTTTGGTTGTAGACCTTTTAGAATTAAAAGTAAATGGAATTTTAAATTAGTATGATTGATTAATTTTTTATAAACACGATTATCAGCTTTTTATGCCTTTACGGAGACCCAAAATTTCGCACATTACTAACTTATAAACTTTCCCAGTACTTTTACTTTGAAAATTAGCTCTCTTCGATTTTCATCTTGGTTCTTCAAAATATAATAGTACATTAGAAACGCTTTTAATATATTTTAATATCCATTAGCATTAATGCTTTTAATAAAATTATTTTATATAATTGCTAAAATGTTTTTAATCAAATGTAATCGATATATCGGAAAAAGATAAAATTAATGGAATCTAATCGATAGGATTAAAATCAAAAGCTAGAATGAAGAATTAATTTCCGTAAAATAAGAATCTTTTCTAGATATTTCAATGTATTTATAAGTTTTCGTATTAGCATTTTAAATAAACGTGAATTAAGGTTAGCTGAAAAATAGTGCACTTAGCAAGTTTACTATCCGTGACTATTAATCAAAAATTCTTATTTGCTACTACTTTCCCTGCCTGTAATATATAGCCTAACAGAGGAAAAGTATTCCGATCGATCAAATATCATGATTCCGAAGATTTTCAAAATTTTGGACTAAAGGGCCTTGAAACGTCGAGAAATGCAAAATAATCGGTTTTTTTTTACCTGTATGTATGAATATGCATGTGGGGGCACGATTATATTCGCCCTCTGAAGGTTAATAACTCCTGAGCGTTTTGTCGAAAATTTCTGAAACTTTGCAGGGCGGTTTATGTTTTAGAGGGATTGATGCTATTACATTTTGGTGATTAAAGATCGAGAGGGTGGGGAGAAAAAGAAGGGTCGTTTGTCATATCTCAAGTAGGGTCGGACGTAATGACGATTTTATTCGTTATTAGCATTAACAGTTTTATATAAAACCCATCTTCACCTTCAAAATTTATTTTTTGCCATTTTATAATAATTAAAAATATAAAAAGAGTTTTTAAAATGAAATAATTTAAAGATGGCGCCAGCAAACTTTTAGATGTTGCCAGAAAGTTAAGCAACTCGTGGCTGAAATTTTTTAAAAGAATATAAACAATATTTTTTAGAGAATTTATCAACAAGAATTAAAGAAAGACGAAAATAAAATTTACATTTAGTTTTTAAGTTTTTATATTATTAACTCATAAGTTTAATTTTATCAATTGAAAATAACATCGTTAATCTAATTTGTTTACAGAAATGTAATGTTTGAACAGAGTGAAAACGTTCGCAAATACAAATAACTGTAAATAATTATAAATTGTATGTATGATTAAATTAATTTTTACAATTCATTATTTTATTTTAATCTAATAACACATTAATTACTATTTTCTTACCAGGGCCGGATTATCGAATAGGCAAAGTAGACAAATGTCTAGGGCCCGTAATTCGGAGGGGCCCGGCTTCAGTGCAGAAGATTTCTCTGTTTCAAAACGAGTTAAAAATTATTTAAGAAAGTAGATAGGACAGAAAAGGCTGTATTTAACAATTCCTACTAAGCTCCGCTCGACTAGCCGTTATCTAAAAAAAAAAAAAAGGTCAACACCCGTGCGTCTGAAGTAATGTGCGCCACGAGATCTCTCGCGCCATGTAGAAATATTTCTAGGGCCGCCTCTCGTGGTAGTACTAACGTATGGTTATGATTTATTTTCTAAATCTAAACTTATACATCGCGACATCGCATATTCGATATAGCGTTCAAGTTGCTCGAGTGCGAAGATATTACAATTCAATAGTGTTTTATAAAAGAGTTATTAACTCTTTTATAAAACACTATTAAAAAGGGTGACACTACGGTGTGACTTAGGGTGTGACTTGGGGTGACACCACGATATCTGCACCGGGTGTCACCCATGCTAGCTACGCTAATGTCACATTATATAAGATTTGTTTAGAAGCAACTTATTTAAATGGGGCCCCAATTTAAATTTTGTCTAGGGCCCGCTAGAGGCTTAATCCGGCGCTGTTTCTTACGCTTGACTGATTGATTGTATATATCGATTGTATGTTGATATTGATTATATAGTTTATATATTGATTATACCTTCATTTTGTATTTATTTAAAACAAAACAAGCGTAAATCATATGTTAAACAAACGATTATTGAAATAAAATAAATGCTTTATCAGTAATTTTTTACAAAAATTTTCTAAATGAAACGTTATACTTAAGGAAAAACATCATTTTTACTTTCCTGGTTGGTATGTTTATGTATGTGAAAGAGCAAGAGTTTGTTCACCCATTTTCAAATTTAATAATTCTTGTGCCTTTTGTCAAAAATTTCTGACATTTTGCAAGGTGATTTCATATTAAGGGCATTGGTGCTTTTTGTTCGTTAAAAGTCCAGATGGGAGATGGCGGGAGGGTCATATTTCGAGTGGGTTTGGACTCGAATATTTTACTCGTTATTAGCTCATCTCTAAAACTCTAAAACTCATAACTTCCCATAAAATTAATTAAGTTTCTTGCTATTTTATAATAATTATTATTATAAAAAGCCCAACTGTGGCGCATCTGTTATGAGTTATTAAATAAAAACTCATAACACATGGGGCCGTACATAATTTTAAGTTTATTGCCGGGGAAAGTTATGCAACTCGTTGCTGTGATTATTTTTAAAATGTTAACCTACTTTACACTTTATATTTCTTTTAAACCAATTTTATTTTAGAATCTTCTTTTAGTGCTAGAAGATTTATAGTAACATTGGTTCTGTCGATTAATAAAAAATCCTTAAGATAGAGCTGCCATTAATTAATAGTAAGGGAACTTGGGAGAAGTGGATGTTTTGAAATAACATGCACCGTCAATTATTGTCGGAAACGACTAACAAAGCACAAAATTCGTTAATTTTATTATTACATGTTAGTAATGAGAATCGAACTCATATATTTAGAAGTGAATTGATGACGCCACAAAGTGAAGTTTCAACAATTTCGTGGGTAGGAAGAATGGAAACTCACGCACTTTTGGAAGATCAGAAATCAGAGCTGAGTAATAAAGATTCCACACGTAATAGCAATATTGTGTAGTATTCACTCCACAACACTACTTTTGCATGAACACTTCTTTTGAGAAATAAACCGGGGGTCGTATTTTGAGGTAGAAGTTCAACTTGATGCTTTTCTGTATACGTAAAATAAACTAAAACGGCTTTGTTAACCATTACACGTATAAATTCAGTTATACAGTAATTTGTACCACGCTATACTTTTATGATCTTACGAGCAATTCAAAACTATTTTCACTTATACGTTTTTCTCATATATACAATATTTTCCCAGTTCCTTTGAAAAACGTATAAACGAAGTTCAACTGTATATTTGCAATAATTTGTATAAAAAATCAATATTAAAATATTTTAATTTGTTACATTTGGTATGATTATACAGGCAAAGCAACTAAAGAATAAAATTATTTAATTTTTTTCTTTATTATATTAACAAAATTTATTTGTTAATATAATAAAGTTATTATATTAACAACTTTATTTGTTTACAAATATTTGTTTTTTCACTTTTATTTTTACCCTATCGATCACAATTTACTAAATGTTTATGAATAACGAACATTTTATTATTTATTTTCTAACAAACAAATATTTGAATTAAAGTTTAATCATTTTTGCATATGAACGAACCGTTAAAACAATGAAAATTTATAAAATAGAAACGATTTCATCTCCAATCAGTTGCAATTTGTAATGCTTAGGAGGGCTTATTTCCCAGTTGAAATAAGAATTCAACAAATTTTTCCACGAAGGATATTTATTAAATATTCCAATTTGATCTTCAGAAATAAATAATATCATTTGTTGTACTATTTCCAAGTCAAAAGTTTCTGGAAATTGAATTCTTAATCTTCCCATGTCTATTTTAAAAGGAGGTTTGTTATCTTCTCTTAAACCGAAATAAACTAAGCTGAGAATTTCTTCTTCTCTGTAGATTCCTTCAGAAAGAAAGTTTCTGGATATTTTGTTAAAGGAATCAAAACTCTCAAACATGTCAATAACTAATTCTGCTGAAGTATTAACAGCTGAAATTGAAGCTTCGAATAAACTTCTTAAGTCTAAGAATAAATTCTTATATTCATCGATGTAATAGGGACATACGGACGATCGAAAAAACACATGCGTAATAGACTCACTTGAATTAATTATTTTTAACATATCGTTTTCTATATAATGCCACTTCTTTATATTTGGTGGAACAATTATTGTTAGAAGTGTAGGCTTGCCATATCTCAAAATATCTTTTAGAGTTGCTATAGAATCCCAAATGATATTGAAACTATAATTATTTCTTAATAAACAGAAAGCTTTGAAACGTTCTTCTGTAATCTTCTTTCTACATAAATGAAATATTTCCATTTCTCCAGGAAATTGTATTACTTTTTTTATTTCGCTTATCATCATAAAATCTCTCTCTAATCTATCAAAGTCCCAATACGTTTTCATTCCGTATATGAAATTATTTCGTTGGCGTAAAATTAGATATTTCTTAATAACAGTATTTCCGTATATAAAACCAGAATTCCCTCTTTTCTTGTATTCTAAGTAAAATATGTGAAAAACACTCAAAAATTCCAGTAAGTAATGGTGAAAAGGAGACATTGCAATGTCATCCGATTGTATCGTAAGAGGAATAATATTTAATTTAGAAACGATTTCATATTCTTCTTCATTTTGAAATTCTTTCATTATATCTTCTATTGGTATAAAATTTCTACTATTATTTAAATTTCTAAAAGCTAATTCTCCTAAACGAGTCAAAATGACTTCACCTTTCAAAAATGTGCCTCTCTTTAAAATTGAGCTATATCCATATTGTGTCCAAAATTTTTGAATTAAAGTATTAAACATTTGAATATATAACGTGGTTATCGTGATATCTATATCACTGTGCAAATATAAGTAATGATAACAAAATATATTCATCATTAATGGACATTTCATTAATTGAGGAAGGAACATAATATGATCCAAATCTGCTTTCAATTTCTCTTTCCTTTTCAAATCGTCCGTTAATGTAGAATCTATATACTTTTTCTGGTTTTCTTTCGACAAACCAACCAAAGAAAAATGCCAATCAAATCTACCTTTAATATTCGTAGCTGCTTTAATAGTACTGGTGAGTAAAATTGTTATGTTTGGTGAATTTAAGTATGAGTTCATGAAATCCAAAAGAACTCCTTTCTGTTTCATTTCTTCATAATCATCTAATAAAATTAAAAAATTGAGATGAGATTTTCTGAAACCATCAATTAGTCTTTTGTCTTTATTTCCAAATATCGTTTCGACAATCATTTCAGGTATTGTTCTAGAGTTTAAATCTCGTAATGATATAACTACCACTAAATCATAGCGAGATAAATAATGATAAGAGCAATTAATAGACCACATATACGCTATTTTCCTAATCAATGAAGATTTTCCAAAATAAGGATTACCCGTAATGAGTATAGAATGTTTTGTTTTATGCACACTTTCCACAAAATACAAAGCATCTTCTAACAAAATATTTTCATCTCTTTTCGAATTTTCTAACATTTTATCTTCAATAACTTTAAGTTGAAAAATATATTTCTTAAGAGGAATATCAGAGTTTGGGTTGTGCCATAGATTAAACGGCTGATAAAAATGGCTATTTTGATATTTTTCTTTTAGTGCTTGAACATTTCTCAAAAAATCCTTATCTGAAAGTAATTTAGAATGAAATTTGAAAATGAAAAGTAATTTAAAATGAAGAATATAATTTTTTACCTGTAATTTCTGGAGGGACAGTATATAAATAAATACACCAGGAAAGAAAGATGATAGTTAATGCTAATATTCCGGCAACATAAACTAATTTTGTAGAAAGTACATAAGGTATTATTGAATTATCGATATTCTTATGTTTTCTCTTTTGTTTACTTCTATTCGTATCAATATCGTCATAAACTTCATCATAAAGACCAGAAGGAACCGCTGAATTAAAAATAAAATTATATTATATAACCAAATTTAAAGAAAGAATAAGGCAGAAAAATAGGTATATTTTAATGTTTGTTTATATTACAAATTTACTTATGTTCATTAAAATATTAATCCAAATTATTTATATATAAATTTTTAAAATATATCAATACATATTATATAATTATAACATAAACAAAAACACTGTGGTCTGAAAATATATAAAATATGAGTTTATAAATATTGGATTTCAGAAATAACAGAATTTTAATAAAATTATATTTATCTAAAAATATAATGTAATTTTTCAAAGATATATGAAGCGTTTGAAATTTCGCTACTGTTATTTTAATTTCAAAAATATGTTGAAAATACATGCTTTACCTTTTCTATGTCGAACATTGATGTAATTAGTAACATATCTAGGACCGATTTGACCACCTTCGAACTTTTGTACTTTAACTTTAGGAGGCTCTAATAAGAGAAATATTAAACTTAGAATGAAAAATTGTTTACATCAATATGTTTATTTCCTATTTGTAATATTAAGAAACTGTTAAGTGGATAATACAAAATTATGTATTATTAAAAATATGAATACATCTTAAAAACACGTAAATAAATGTTTGCATGTGTAAGCAACTTTTTAGTTACATGCAAACATTTTCTACGAAATTTTTATGCCACCCGTAAACTTGCTTGTGACAAGGCGGCTGATTGTTGAACCTACGGCAAAATTCGCATTGCGCTTCAACAATAGATTCAAACTTTATAAACTGCAGCACACTAAATGACTTCTCCCGTGGTGTCGCCATTTTCCTATAAATAAGAATCAGCGTGTCTGTGGCATTGAATGAAACTTCTAAACATGCCTTTAAAACTTTGAACTTTCTTCTATCCAGTGGTGTGCAAAATGTGTTTCCATTCCGTACAGTTTGTTTGAAATAAACATCCAAAATCTGCTCCACCTTTCTGAATCATCCTGTGTAAAGATCTTTCGATCGAATTATGATGAACATTATAAATAATAACAAAAAATATTTATCCAAAAGAATTTTATAAAGAAAATAGTTATTTTTTTAAAATATTTGTATCCCAGACCTACAGTTGGGATTAGGAAAATATCAATTTCTTAAAATTATATTATTAATATTTATATATTGAAAAAGTTAGAACACAATTGGTTATTCTATCAAAAGTTATAAAAAACACCAGAAAACCTTAATATTGGGAAATGGGTAATTTTTGAATAAAATTTCGAAAAAAATACATTTATTTTTGGCAAATTAAAAATTTCTACGAATAAAAGAAAAATTTCATAATTTGGAAGCTTTTTCAGATATGATTTCACCCCCTTAATATCTCCCGAACCAATACTTCGATTTCGCTGAAGATTTCTGAAAAAATTCTCCCTAATACAAAAATCTCCCTGCAAAATTTGGGAAATTTCAAGAAAAAGCACAGGATTTATTAAATTTCAAACTTGGGCGATAAAAATCATGCTACACTCGCTAACTTTCATACATACAGAAAACCTCAACGTTTTTAAAAATTTCTCGACGTTTCAAGTTTCTCTAGTCCAAACATATAAAAATCTTTGTGGGTCATTTTTTGATTCATCGCCATACTGTTTTTCTCTATTGTGGAACAGTGGAAAAGTAATATTAGTAATATTAGTATATTATTGAATGTTTTATATTAGAAATGTTTTATTCTATTATATTAATATATTTAAAATTAATGTGTAATAAATGATTACCGTTCTGTTCGGTTGTGTTACGTTGATTCAGTGCCTCTGAATCCATTAGCTCCAACCTTCTATTATCCTACAAAAATATTTCAGCAATTCTGTTAAATTTCCAAAAGATCAGCTTCAGATTTTTTAAAGAAAAATAATTTATATAATAATTGATTTAATGATGCTAATTACATAGAGAACCAGGTTCAAATTTATTGCATATAACTATAACAGTAAACTGCCTTCTATAAAACTTATATTCGGTAGTAATCTTTCTTCTATTCTTCTCCGGTGTTCAAGTGTCCAGGTTATAAATTTTCTTTTTCAGTATTATTGCTTTATATCTTGCAGTTTTATTTTGTAATAGAATTTACAGCATCCGAAATGCATTTGCCGAATAATCAATAAAAATTTTGATGGAAAAGCTTGTCAGTTGTTTCGTTTATCTAGACACTTGAACACAGGAGAAGAATAGAGGAAAGTTGACTACCGAATATAGGTTTTTATAGAAGGCAGTTTACACTTATAGTTAAATGCAATTGAGTTATTAAAATAATTGTAATTCGTTTTAAAGTTTTCATAGTGTAATTATATAAAATTAAGTACATTTAACACTTTACTTTTAATTTTGAAAATCATTATAAGAATTTGCTTGGTTAGATAAATTTAAAAAAACAATTCTTTATTAAATTGTTTTGTTATAAATATTAATTTAAAAATTCTTCAGTTAAACGCTTATTATTATAACATACTATGTAATGGAAAAAGAGAATACAATCTTATTAAGAATGTTAAAATAATTTATATTTTTAATCTATTGTTTATCTGATAACATTCTGTTGTATATATGTTTATTACTTTTACTTTTTGTTAAATGTGCGTGTGTTAAATGATGTCAAAGTTTTTTTTTATTTGTTCTGACGACATATTTTGTAAAAGTTACTCATCAACCAGTCGAAGACAAATTCTCATTCCCGAATAGTATAATATATACTCGAAAGTATTTAAAACAACAGAATCAATGAATGGACCAAGTTTCTTTCAGATCAATGAATGGGCTGTGAAATATCGGTGTTATCCAAACTTGAAATAAGTTGATGATGGAGAAGATTAGATCTTCTCCATCATCTCCATCATAGATGCTTTAATCTCATCAATATTTTTAAAGAATAGATATTACATTTACATTATACAATAAGATATATAAATTTCTATTGTAACTTTTATCTTTAATATGCATAAACATTTAATACACAAAACTAATTTGTGATATTCACAGCAACAAATAGATAGAAGTTTTAAGAGTAATTTTAACATGCAAAATTAAAGTCTATGCCAGAAATTTCGTATTATGTACCTTTTTTGTTTTTTAAACGTATGCATTTTCGCAAATTACTCCTATTTAATTGTGTCCATTAGAAAAGTGCTAAATTATTATAGGGAATTTTCAAGTAATTATTTAGTTCTAAAAATGAAGACAGTCAGTTTCGTGATGAAACTTATTAAATACGCTTTAAAATTTTTATGAAAAATTCGAAGTACTTCTATTCAAGATCAAGCATCATTTTACAGTTTTATCTATATTGTTGGGTCAGCAATCCGGATATAACAAATTTCCATTCTTTATCTGAAATTGCGACAACAGACCATAATCTTGTCATTGGACCCAGAAAGCTGGCCATTTCGAAAAAATTGATCTTTTACATAGTTTAATAAATATTATATAAACGTTCAGTCGTCCCTTCTAAAGTAATTCAGTTTCCTTCTTCGTTTTGAGCTTCAGATGAAGAAATAATTTGTCAAGAGTCAAAATAAAAAAGGAAGCTCTATAGGTCAGAAATTTCCAACTCTTACACAAGAAAAATTGAACGAGGATATATTGTATCTGTATCGAGCCGTTGTTGCCCTATCTCGTAAGGGTTCATTTTTCTTGTACCAATAGCATGTGCTTTGATAATTAATAAATCTACCATGAACCGCTGTCTTGATTATCGTTACGTCAAAGGAATTTGATCTCATTACATAAGGTTTGCTAAACAAATTTAGAAAATCGCAATAGTGATAATACAGATATCCCTTGATTAATTTAATGCAATTGATTCCTCAATGCTACCGCACATATCAAAATCGCGCTAATCAAATAGTGGTGGTACTGTATTGTATCTCGGTACTCGACCGAATAATCATCAGCCGCTAGAACAAATTTTCGATTAATAACAAATATTTTAATTGATGCTATCGGAATCCTTTTGTAATTTATATTATAGTATACTGGCACAATGAAGTGACTTTCATTCTTGGCTAGTGTAGAATGAACTAGCCAAGTGTTGAATGAAAATCACTTCATTGTGCCAGTATACTATGAAATATTTTAATTTTAATTTTTTCATCCGTAAAAAAAAGTATCCTACGATAAAAATGAGTAATTAATTTAAAAATAAAATAAAACCTTAGAACTATCTATCTATCTTCGTCAGACAAAATTATACTCGATCCAGTTATTTTTTCACCTAATGCATACGAAACAATCATCATGTCGGTGATACACTAAGATTTGTTGGAAGTTCACGACTTGTTATTCGTAGATTTTTAACAATTTCTTCTTGAAATTTCTCTTCGTCAACGAACATTTTGAATTCTTTAGTTCAAAATTTCCCGAACGAAACGTTCAAAACCACATTTGACAAGTCTGACTTTTAGGAGCATCTTCCCCATACACACTACGAGTATTGTTTTTACTGTTTGTATAGCTTTATATTTTTTACGAAACTTAAAAATTATACAATATGCCTGATATGCATTTTACCTTCATACATTTCGACTTCATTTTACACAAACAAAATGTGAAGTTTTAAAATAAGATTCTAAACAAATAACACAATCTCACAATAGCAGTAATGTGTAAAATTTTATAACTATCGTAAACAAACTACATATCAGTGAAGATCCTTAATATCCGTCACGATCTTTACGATGAATCGTCTCGAGTTAGGTTTTGCGACTCGAGAATGTCCGTAAGATGGTTCGAGGAAAGCTACACCTCCACACTCAACAAGTAAATATATACAGTTTATTTACACAACAAATATTTACAAGATGTACAATGTTCAACAACATTACATACGCTATGTAACAAAGATGTGGTATCGCTAGTCGGCTTGTCTGTTGGGGACTGTTAGTCTCCGGGGAACTCAAGTCGCTTTTCCGGAGATGGCTCAACCGCGTGGCCGTCCGTCTCTGCACTAACCTTTTTCCGGAGGACTTTCCAAGAGGAGAACGCTCTCTCTATACACCTCGAAGGCTTACCTAGTGTCAGAGACCACCACGTATCCGGTCTCTCGCCCTTTCTCCTCGTTTCTCCGCCACCCTTCCAATTTAAGGGAACCTGCTGCGACCACCTGCGACCAATCAGTTCCTTCCCTTTTTTTGAGAGCTTCCAAAGACGTCCGCCCTATTTCCCGCCAACGTAGCTTACATTCGCGTCCGTCCTTTGTTTACATTTTTTTTCCCAAGCCGGCCGACACGTAGCACACACATTGACCCCTAAACGAAACCGCTACTCCTTTGATCTTTCCGGCCGTTTATGGCCCCAACGCCAGGTGGGT
This sequence comes from Centruroides vittatus, assembly GCF_030686945.1. Taxonomy (NCBI): domain Eukaryota; kingdom Metazoa; phylum Arthropoda; class Arachnida; order Scorpiones; family Buthidae; genus Centruroides; species Centruroides vittatus. Next base: position 17,700 of record NW_027122385.1, read on the forward strand.
CCAATTATCTCTGTCGCGTGGCTTTTCGACTTAGGACGCTAAAAGCGACCTTTACAATATCTATATCAGAATATTTCGAGAATATAGAAGTGTATACAGATGGATCCAAGACGGATGAAGGAGTCGGGGCAGCCTTCGTGGTGTTCAAACACGGGAAAGAGCTGACCAACCGACAATATAAGCTTGACGGAAGATGCAGTGTATTTCAGGCCGAGCTGTTGGCTCTTAAAATGGCAGTCAAGTATTATAGCGATAAGATGAGTGACGAGGATGTAACCATGTGTTCAGATAGCAGGAGTGCTATAGATGCATTAAAGCAATTTAAAGACAGCAACCATCTTGCGATGGAAATCAAGAATATTATTAAAAGCTGTGGAGGACGTGGAACCATCAAATTCAGGTGGGTCAGAGCCCACGTTGGCCTGATAGGCAACGAAAGGGCGGATGAGCTTGCTAAGGCAGCAATTAACAAGAATAACACAGACTACACAGTGTTACCAGCCACTTATATAAAAAGGCAAATAGCAGAGGGAATGAGGAATAGGTGGCAGCTTAGGTGGACAGAGTCCACCAAAGGCAGGCATACTCATAACATCCTGCCGAACATCAAGGAAAGGCTGGAAGACCTATGGTGGATGCCCACAGGCTTCACCCTTACTCAAGTGCTCTCTGGGCACGCTATCTGTAACTCCTACCTTCATAGGATTAATAGGAGCCCTACTGACGAGTGCGATTGCGGGGAAGATCAGCAAACCGTTCTACACCTTATCTTTAATTGCCACAAATTCGCCGCTCTGCGGCAGGAGCTGGAATGTGTCTTTTATCATGAAAAGCCAAGTCATACCTTTGACCTCTACAACGTTACTCGGACTAAATCTACTTACCCGGAATTCTCAAGGCTTATTAACGCCATTTTTAAATGGACCTAAGTCACTGGGATAGGCCTCCCATGTGGCTCTGGTGGTGTGAGGCCACCTCTCGGTGTTTGTTCAACTGGAAACGCACCAATGTAAACATTGTATATACCTTTGTTTTGTTTACTTGTCTTATTTGTTGTATGGCATAAAGATTAATGCTAATAAAGGATGGGAAGCCCTCTGCAGTGCTAATGCGGAACAGAGGGGTATTCTGATCCCCGTAAGGGGAAATGATGATTTTCCTAATTAAAAAAAAAAAAAAATTAATCTATATCAGAAATCACCTTTGGCATGAAAATAGCAAATTCACCAATACTTTATTTACCGAAAAAACATACCTATGTTTAGTAAAGACGGCTGTTAAAGCCGCTTTAATTAAAACTTTTGCCGCGTGTATAATGGAATTGCCGCAATTAATCAAATCTTGCGTTAAGAGAGGGATATCTGTAATTATTACTACTACAATTTTAATTCTTCCTGATGTATTAAGAGAAATTGCACTTTCAATACCAATAAAGATCCTGAGTAAGTTATCCATCCGAACGTATACACATATTAAGAAGAAAACGAACTATTTGCTACGTTTAAAAGTATTAATACAATGAATTAGGGCATATTCATTACACATTTTGTGTCCAGCGCATATGCAACTGGACACAAGAAGTGTAATGGAGAATTTCGAATTGTGCAGTGGGAAACCCATATTTGTATAGTAATTAATTTGTCCGATTCTGGATTGTACAAGTATTTCTTCCTTCTGGTTAATTTAAAGTTAAAATAGTTACCTAAGTTTCAATGTGTACTGTAAAATCTATCCAAAACGGACCCAACTAAACGAAAAAAAGTTATTCGTAATTCGAAACCTTTTCAAAACGGAAATTTACGAAACTGGAAAAATATTCGGTGCCGTGAGATTTTAGTTTACACAGGTTTTACTATATATTTTATTCAGTCCACAAAAAAAAAGGTATGGAGGAATGTTTGTAGGATTTATCATTTGTGATGTATTTTTTATGCATCAATATCATCATTTAAATTATCAATATAATTCACAAGGAGAATTGATTTATTGTGACATCGTTGTAATGCCGGGCTCCAATTTTTAATCATGTTTTTAATGTATTTAATTTAAAATGCAGGGTGTCCATAAAGTCCGTATGCAATTTTAAAAAATTATAACTTTATTTGTATCTGTGATAGAAAAAATCAGTGAAAATAGTTAGAAAGCGTATTGTATCTAGTTTTAAGTAAAATTAGGATTGGAAGAGGTGGACCAATTTCTTGGCCTCCAAGTTTGCTTGACTTGACTCCATTAGATTTTTATGGGAACATGTGAAAAACCGCGTTGTATGCAACCAAACCCCGATTGTTAGAAGACAAAGCTAAAATAATCAATGTGTTTTCAGGCATTACTGTAAATCAATTGGCAAATTTTCTTAAGGAACTATAAAATCGTATTACCCTTTGTATTACTAATGATGGTGGACATGTGGATATTAAATAAATACAATAAAACAATAAAAAATACAGGTTTTCTTATTTCCAATACATTTTACATAATTTCTCTATAACAAATACTAATAAAGTTACATATTTTTTAATTTGCACACGGACTTTATGGACACCCTGTATATGCTCTCTACCTCAAATTAGTAGTGTCTTGTCCCTGAAAATCATACTTTCCCTGTTACAATAGAATCGTGCCGGTTATCTATCTAACTCCTTTCAGAGGAAAATTTTTGAATTGAAATAATGTGATTTCCGGTTTGCATCGAAAGTTCGTATACAGTTAATCGGGGCCTCCTGTTTCTAAGCTTTCCATATCTGGTCTAGACTCATTTATCTAACTCCATTAGGTAAAAATGCCTTAGAATAAGGCCTGCAATGAATGCAACAAAAATGACAGCAAGGCATAATTTTACAAGCGTTACGAGTTTCTTGGTAACAAGAAGAAATCATATTATACAAAAGAACTTATCAATTAGCTATTTTCATGTAACAATTTTATAACATGAAAGTTGAGCAATTAAGATTCCTTGCAGAATATATTCTAATAAAAAAATAATAATTAACAATAAAATTTAAAAATTATATGGTCAAAAATAAACTATAACATTTCAGAAATATATTTGAAATATTTTATCGTATTTTATCGCATATGTCAATTATATTACCAGTATGTAAAAAAAAAAAAAAATAAGGAATTATAAATGTTCTTATTAATTTTTACTTTCAATATAAAGAATAAATATTCAAAATAAATGGTTTTAATATTTGTACCTCACTCTCTTCTGGAGGAGTAGAAATCTGTTCGTATAAATCTCCGCTCATTTTTCTTTCTTCATAAACTTTCTTTCTTCTATTAAAAATATTTTATTTTGAAATAACGACGTTTAAGCATAAATAAGACAATTTATGTAAATTATTACAAATATATTTTTATAATTCATATATTATTAATTTCATAACAATATACAGTTATTGTAAAATTACAGAAATTGAATAAAGTTCTTAATACAGTAACCTCTCAGTTATACGACTCTAAAGGGAGCAATGATAAAAGTCGTATTAGTGAGGCTCATCTGCTAATTATTTATGTATTATATATAGGTCTAAATAAAATTACCATGTACAGTACATTTAAATACATAAAAACATTAAAACTTTTTAAATGTTTTTATGTATCTAATTTAATAACATTGATGTTAATTTAATAAATTTTGATGTTTTGATTGTTGGATACATATTATATCAATAATTTTACAGATACTAGTATTATGAATTTTTTAAAAGTTTATATTTCAAAAAATGTAATGATGTGTATCATTATTAGCTTATTTCATGATATTTTTATTATATATATAAAAATTATATATTATCATGAAATAAATTAATGAATAAATTATTCAAACTAACAAAACAGTTAAATGTAACTGTCTTGATTTAACTCTCATTTAACTACATTTAAGTTTAAAAATCCTATAAATATAACCAGATCTACCTTAATTAATCTGGAAACAATAATGAAGTAACATTAGCAAATTATATTATTCACTTGGAATCGATAAAAATAATCAACTTTGAACTGGAAAAAATAAAAATATTCATTTTATACTTTCAAATTGTTCAGATATCGGTCAATTGATAATATTTAACAGTTTTTATTTGTTGATAAAAGTAGCTATAAATGTATGTGTAGAATATAACTAGAATATATAAAATATATTATTTTAAATATGTATTTATATTAAAAAATTCCTATAAAATATCGAAATTTAATTTAATCCGTAAAAATTAATCTTATAATTTAATTTCTCGTCAGTTTTAAAATTTTACCACGTGGTTAAAAGTTTCCTAAACACTGATCTAAGAATTGATTCTATATGAATTTATTTCGTTAAAAAATGCATGACATTTAGCATTAATTTAATAAAATTATGTACATAAACTTACCTCTTAATGGTTGTTGTTAAATTCACGTGTTTAGTTTATTCAATTATATGATGTCACTCGCAGTTACATAAATACTTTCGTTTTACGAGACGACAGACTAATCACATGTACTCCATGGTATGATGTAATACAAGTTAGATAAAAGTGACTTAAAAATTATCTTTCAACGTCACTTTGTAATTGAATTAAACTATTGGTTAAAAAGCTAGGAATAAATTAAACTATTTATATTAATCAGACTACACGGTTGATTTAATTATGTATTGTCAGTATTTAGTAGTTATTAAAAACAGTGTAGGTATTTAATTTACATCTATATTTAATATTATATCATTCTTGTTTTAATATAAATCTTGATAGTAATTTAAAATTATGAAAAGATAATTATTGGAATAATATTTATTAAAAAACAATTTTTACAAAATTTTCATCAATCCGTGACAGCTGATTTTATTTTAGATAAGTGAAATGATTACAGTAGAGAAGACATGAATAGGGGAGACAACATATACATTTAATATAAATGTATTGTTCTCCCATTCCTGATACTTTTTATTTCTTTCTACAAATTTTATCTGTTTTTTAAGTATTAATTTAATTTTTTTAAGTTGAACTAATTAAAACTTAATGAATTATATAGGGCATTAAAAGTCATATTATTAGGTTATTGTTATGCTTAACTCTTTTTATATAACAATTTAAAATGTATCGTTGTAATAGAAAATATATCTTTTATTTAAATATTGCAAAGTTCCTACAATGACAAGTAAGATATAACATAAATGAAAGAAAATTGATCACCTGCCTCTAAGTAGGAATAAAGAATATCTGCGAATAATAAAAAAATTGTTAGGATCTTATGTGTGAAAATGAATGTCCATTGAAAACTTTTTATAACGTTAATTATCTAATGTTAGTTATGTACTGGATCGGATATTATTAATTGTTAAATAAATATTTGAAATGGTTAGTTTTAAATTGCTATAACATTAATAGTAATTCAATAGAGCTACTTACTTTAACTTCCTTTAGTATCGTACTCATTGTTGATCATTCCAAAATACAGTTTTCACGATTTGTCTGATATATCGACTTTATTTAAACAATTTTATTTGATATTTTAATTAATAACATTCTTACTGAAGATTTTTAGTTTCATTAATTAAATTAAAAAGTTACTGCACGAAGCTTAATCGCAGATTACATTTTGAAAGTAAGTCTACTAAAGCTCTCAAATTATCTGTTATCCTCCTTTCAGGAAGTTATGCAATAGCATATTTCTTACATTAAGACCTATAGCACCATCTGCTGATAAAAATATTAAACAAAATGACTTGTTAATCCAAACTTTGCTTCATTCGAATCGGTTTTGTTCTTTATGGAGCTAAATATTTCAGTCTAAAATAAAAAGAAACAGCAAATTAATTCTTAAATTATGCCTAATTTGTAAAATTTGTATTTGTACTACACATATTAAGATAAATAAATGTTATGTAGAAAATTTGGAATATTATTTTAAGAATATATATCTGTTTTCTTTTACATTTAACTCTACTAATCAGAATGTTTTATTAATTTGAATAATCCCGTACAGTAATTAATTTTTATTGATTATTGTTAGCATGAAGGCCTACAGTAAATCTACGTATGATCAAAAATAATAATGTACTTTATTATTATTTATAAAAATACATTCTCAAAATTGCATATAATAATTTTTAAATATGCCTAAAGTATTATTAATTACAAAAAATATTTTATTATACTATACTTATGATATTAATTTCAAGAAGTTCAATACTCGAATGTAGTGATATTTTTATAACTAGATTTAAATTTCAGTTAAATATAAATATTAATTAATAAAACAAATAATTTTTTATCTGTATTAAAAACAAGAAAATTTCTACACAACTACACCTTAAGTTGCTGAGAAAAAATTTATTTAAACGTAACTAACGTTTTCGACCTCTTCGATAGGCCATCCTCAGGTTAATTGCGAAAAAATAACGGTGTTCTCAAAATAGAATATATAAGGAGGATGGCCTATCGAATAGGTCGAAAACGTTAGTTACGTTTAAATAAATTTTTTCTCAGCAACTTAAGGTGTAGTTGTGTAGTCTATTATTTTGATAGGTCTAAGATAATTTCTTACCATTTAACCACAAACGAATTATAGAAAATTCTTTGTATGATTAAGATTATCTTAGAAACTATCAAATAATCGTAAGGATTTCTCGTTATCATTACATTTACTGTATCGACTATCCGAAATTTTTGTATTCGGATAGTCGATACAGTAAATGTCGACGGGGTTAGGGCACTAACCTACCACTCTGGGGGACTCGAGATCGAATTCAGTGGAGCAACTATATAGAAATTTTTCGTGGGCGATCTGTTCTCCATATATCTGTCCCTTACCACTCGGTTGCCTCCATTACTGGCTTGGCCGAACCGACGACGGGAAAAAAAAGGTAAGGAGAAAAACCTTCTTGGTATTCTCAGGTTACCTTGTGGACAGTAAGAGCAATGACCACTAAAAATGAGAAAAAAGCAACGATCATCAAATACTTGCGATACTGAATATGTTCACAGAAAGCTGTCATCGTTTTCTAAGAAAATAAAATAATCAGAAATCGTATTATAAAATAAAAAAGTAAAAACTATATTTAACATAATCAATTAGGAGTATGCGTAAAATCTTAAATTATTGAAACGTAAAATAAGTTATATATTCGATAATAACTCAGTTTTTATCTGGATATATTAAAAAATATAATAGCAATACTCAAATGATGATTTGAGTATTACTATAATACTAATACTTTGTAAATTTAAATTAAAATTTCTTTATGATCATTATCAAAATCGAAGAATTCGAACTTCTGAACTGTCGATTTTTAGAGTTATTTCTTCTTTTTAAATTCCTACTATTAGTTCACACTCTCCCTATATATATATTTATATATCTTGTTCAAATTTTCAATCGTTAATAAAATACTTTTTATTTATCCACTCAAGTTCAAATACATTTTTTTAAACTTGTAGTGGATGACACTTGATGTTAATACAGTTTTTTCAAATATTAATTCATTAATTAAATTTAATTAATTAATTTTAGTTTTATATGGGAGAAAAAATTTCTCTTATATAAGATATTTAGCAGAGTGTGAACTTATATTTAGAGAGTGTGAACTAAAATAAAATTTTTCTTTGTTGACCTAAGTAGGAATTGACTTTAAATTTTTTTTTTTTTTTATATTACTTGTTGTAAATTATTTCGGAATTAAAATGTAAAATACATTGCAGTCATAAAAATTGATTTAAGAAAATAAAAACTGTTTACTTACAAAATATTTTTCTTTTATTTTCACATTTGTCACATACCATATATATTTTTAAAATGGAATAATAATAATAATAATAAAATCCAGCAAAGAATCGCTTAACTTTTCTGTGGCGCAATGTGTTATCATATTTTTTTAAAATATTTTTATATTTTTAACTATTAGAAAATGGCAAAAAGCTTAATTTTGAGGGTAGGAAGGGGTTTTATAAAAAAATTGTAAATGCTAATAACGAATAAATCATCACATGACCCCCGTTATCTTCTTACCCCCTCAACCTTTAACCACCAAAATTTAATAGCATCAATCCCTCCTTAACACAATACTACCTGAAAAATTTCAGAAATTTTCGACAAAAAGCACAAGAGTTATTAAGCTTCAAAATAGGGCGAAGAAAATCGTGCCTCCCACACACATTAACATCGGTGTCATACATACGGAAAAACCACCGAATTTTTTGCATTTCTCAACGTTTATAATTTATAGGTCCCGAGTCCAAAAATGTAAAAATCTGGGGGGGTCACGTTTTGACCGACTGCTATACTCTTTCCCTGTGTTATATATAACAGCCGAGAAAATAATGATAATTACAAGGATAAATAGGAAACGTTATTTATCATTTAAGTAATTGAAATATAATAAAATTATATTTAAATATAAGTACGCATTTAATACTTACAATTTACACAAAGTCAGCATAATTTTTATTATGTTTTTACCTTTTTCCTACGTAAGCAATGAAATACTATGTTAATTTGCTTCCCTAAGTATAGTAAGACTGTGTTTATCCATCTCCCTTTCTATGCTTATCACAATAAGGAAATAAATTAGATATAGACTTAACAAATTTTGTAATATCAATTTAGCATAATAAGGGTTCTATACCCTATTATGCTAAATACAGACACATCAATACAGGAAATTTTAATAATAAGGTAAAAAATAAAAGCAAAACAGATTAAACTAGATAATTAAGATTTATTACCGAGTATAATTGCTTAACCTCTTAGCAATTTTTAGAACATGCGCCATCTTTTATTTAAATGTTACAAGGAGCCAATAGTATTATAGCTAGAACTTAAACTTGGATTATAAATGTCAAATCTTACTTAAACTTATACACTAATTGATAAAGGATAATGTGATTTTTCATTTCTTGTTATCTTCATTAAACTTTACAAAAATTTTATATAAATTAATTAAACTTTAGATATTTGCAACAATGACAATCAAATGGCAATGACGGAGCCGCCAGAATTCTGTTGAAAGTAAAGAAAATGGCCCGAGAAGCAGCAAAAGACACAGGGAGCTTATAATTAAAGGAAGTAAGTGTTACTAGAGTAGTTTCGTTTAATTTTCTTTAACTTTATTTCGTTGTAAAATTCATCGGACTTTTCCTTCCCGCTTTTGCATGAACAAGGGAAAACAAGGTGAGTACGCCTGTAGGCACGTGACTTTTGTTCGCTTGGTTTTCCCTTTCCTCCTGCTTTTTTCTCTCTCTTGCATATCTGGAGTATTTTTAAACGCAGTCTTGGTGCTCGCAAAATAGGAAGATACAAACATGCAAATAAGAATTCAGCTTCTTACTACATTGTGTAACTAACATGTAAGAGGCGATTGAATTTTAGTTCTTCTGGCATGGCTTCAAGAATTTCGTTTTAGTTTTATTATTTCGGGAATTTTTTTGAACCATTTAGCTTTCTAGTGAGTCAAAACCCTGTCTCAGTCTAGTTATCCCTAATAACTACTTGGCCATCTCCTATTGTGGAATAGACCTTGCCTCAAGAATGTGCTTCTTGTATTTAATATCAAACGGAAAAAACCAGCAACGAGTTGCGTAACTTTCCTGGCTGCTATGAGATTTTATTATAAAAATAACCTTAACTAAATTGTGTGTGGCGTCATCTGTTATGAGATTTTATTATAAAATAGTTTTAATATTATTAATTATTATAAAATGGCGAAAAGCTTAATTTTCAGTGCAGATGCGTTTTATAAAAGACTGTAAACGTTAATAATCAATAAAATCTTTATTAAGTCTAGTCCCTCTCGAGATATGACACGTGCTCTCCACTATCTCCCAACCCTCTTAATCAACGCCGGATAGCCGAGCGGTCAAGGTGGCAGCCTACCGCTCCGAGGGATCCGAGATCGCATCTGAACGGGTCGAAATAGCTCCAGGAATTTTTCGGGGGATGATCTGTCCGGATATGTCGGCTTCCGTTCCTCACCACCCGACCGCCGCGTTGTGAGTCTGGCCGAATCCATAATCGGCTTGCAAAAAGAGGCCATTTTAGTGCCCACAGGACGAGAAGAGTTGAAAAAACCCTCTTAATCATCCCAGTTCTCTGTAATCATCAAAAATTAATAGCATCAATGACCCTTAAACACAAATACTGTGCCAAATTTCGTGTCTCTTTACCCCATTCTGAGATATTGAACGAAATAGACGCCAACACACATACATTGAATTTTTTGCTTTCTTTTTACTTTTTGGGTTCAGGGATCCCAAAACATGGAGATCTACAAACAACATGGAGGGTCAAATTTGACACAAGTGCAATACTGTCCATTGTTATGTATACATAACAGCCGGGAAAGTAAAACAAAAAAAAAAAAAATTGAAAATTCTCTCAAAGTAGAGTAACATATTCCTCTCTTGTAACTATAAAAGTCAATGATGTAACTGAAAAAGTTCTTGGAAATTTCTCAAAAATTAATAAATAAAATAAAATAATAATTGAATAAAAATCAAACTGTAAAATTATCGTCACTAAGTTTATTTAATGTGTTTTATAGTGACGTAATGTAAATGCTAATATTTGTTTAACCTTACAAATTTTTAAATACAGTATATAATTCAAAAAAATTATAGGGTTGAATAAAAGAACAAACAAATAAAAGAAATAAAATTTAATAATACAGATAACATTTTTTGAGAAGAATTTTTAATCGCGACGAAATTCTGTATCTTGTCAAGACTTTAGCAATTTCATTTGTATTTACAGTAACGTTCCGTTATACGCGACCAATACATTCCAAGACCTTTCTCCTCAGTGGAAATTCGTGTAAAACAGAAAATCTTTTTGCAGGATCCTTAAATTTTAAAAGTAACTTTAAAGAATTTTGATATTCTCTCTCAAACATTTTTAAAGTAATTTACATAATTGAAACAAAAGGAAGCAATGATGTTAAGCAGACATCAAGACCTGTACTAGTGAGAACTGTGGACAATGCTGCCAGTAGACATTCGTTCGTTCGTTCGACAGTGGCGTGTATGGCAACTAGGCCTTGTACGCCGGAAGAAACAGAGTGGGAAGAGTTGGCCTTATAGAAGACGGCCAATCCGAGAAGACAGATGAGAGGTCACAGACGCGACCAAAGTCGGCCTTATAGGAGATGGCCCCCGCGAGAAAGAGAGATAGGAATGCCTTCCGGGAGGACTTGGGGGGAAGCTGGTCCTATTCAGGCGTCATTGGCAAGGAGGAAAACCCGGAAAAAACTCCCGCTGCCAGCTCATCCGAGTGAGGATCGAACTTCCGATCGAACTCCGGTGTTTAGGGTCTGGTCTCTGCCAGTATGAGCGGAGACGGAGTCCACAGTAGACATTCTCCACAATATCCGGTTTAAGAGTAATGAATGTATTGTACCGTACCTGTATAATATATTTATACTAAAAATTAACAAGTTTCAAAGTGTTCCTTTATTTCATAACATCTGCAAATATTAGCCAATTCCTCAATATTCGCACTTTTCTCTATAAGAGTTCCGGAACTGAGAAAATTTCTCACCATGTGGCAGCATACCGCAGTGTTTTTCAATTTTTTTCTATTAACTTCCCCATTTGATAATTTTTCCTTGAGGCGCACCTACATCTTTATCAATGTAAAGTTGCTGCGTTTTTAGTGCTTATAATAATACACGTAAGAAGTGTTAAACGTAAAAGCTCAGCAATATATTTCTGGACATCGGGACCGAGTGAATCATCGAACAGTGGTTGTGGGTTTGCATCTCATTAACTAGCTGGGCACTTGGAGTTTTCCTGGTTTCCTTTACTCGCCTCGCATCAAGATAGGGGTCAGTTTCCCATAGAAAATTTTCCAGGATGGTACTTCTCCTTGGCAAATTGCATAAGGGCTTATGGTTTTCTTTCATCAATTTACTTCACGGCACCTCTGAATTGTCGTTCCGGCAGCTTAGTGTGACATAGCATCCTGATTATAAACCGCTGACATATCAGAAAGACTGATGCGGATCCCAGTGTTTAATGCGAAATAAAGAATGAGCGTGAATGAGCGAAGTGCTGCAAGACTTCGTGAACTTGAAAAATAGCGCAGATTTAACGCGCAATTAAACTCTTTGCTTTCTCTTTCTCATTTTTTATTCTTTTCACAAATTTCTACACTATTTTGCCCGAATGGCAAACACGGGAAAATTGGAAGAGTATTTAAAAACTCCTTTCTTCCTCACCCATACCACTATAATTGCATAGTTTATTTTAGTTTTTCCATGCTTATATTATATAGCATATATAATACTTTCGATTACTTAAAGTTAGTAGTATTTATTTGTTTGTAAACTATTATATATTTCGTAAAAACATATTAAATTAAACATACATATACATATTTAATTTCTGGTATTATTTTCAATCGTTCAATATATATTACATAATATTTTCAAAATACTAATAGAAAAACTATTGAATATTATGAAATAATTTTAAATAAATGTTAAGTTAGAATTATATTTAAATTTATTACATAATTATTATCAGAAAGGTAACATTACATTGCTGGATATATAAGCCATAATGAGTTATTATTTTTCATGGAAGTATATATTAATAGTTTATAAACCGTAACATTTGCATTTTCCATTCATGCATTTTGACTGTAAACTTCCTACCGCTTTTTTACAGGGTGCCCAACACTGACTCGATGCCCAACATTTCTCATTTATAATTGTTGATTGACTCAAATTATCTAAAATGTAAAAATTTACAATTAAAAATATAAGTAAATAAACTGAGAGAGAAGATAGAAGCAAACTTACACATCAAACAAAAGAGAAATATTACTAGAATACCATAAAATACTTTCATGATTTTGAATATTGATAATATTCAATTCAAATTTAAAAACGAAAGCAATTAGTAATTATATAGTAATATAATTATGGTCTAAGTTATTATCTTGTGAATATATTCTTTGGTTGTATTTTGTTCAAAATATTACAATTTATATAATACAAATAATCAATAAAATGTCATAACAGCCAATGAAAAGCCACATAAACAATTACAGGTTTTTACTATATTAGGAGACCATTACGGTTGTTTCATTACAGTTAATATAGATATAACATTTTTATTACAAATTACTTCTAAATTTTTAATGTGGTAAAACGAAATTTAATTGCTTCAAATGTTGGTTTCATTAATGGGTTAATGTTACCTTAGGTAGCCAAGATGGCGGCTCGTCTCTGAAACAGTGGGGACGCACGTACTAACCTAACCTAACCTATTCTAATAAATTACCATAATTATTGCCAACCAAAATATTAGAATAGGGGTAATTTATTAGAATAGGTTAGGTTAGGTTAGTACGTGCATCCCCACTGTTTCAGAGACGAGCCGCCATCTTGGCTACCTAAGGTAACATTAACCCATTAATCATTAATGTTAACAAACAAAAACTGGAATAAATAATTTTATTTCACAGAAAATCTTGAATGAAAAGAATTATCAAATCCTTTATTCTAATGTAAACAATGTCAAATTTTATAAAACACATTTATATAGATTACGTTTATGCAAAGAATAAGTAAGTTTGAACTTTCCTAATGCGAAAGTTCTACGTAGAGGTTACGAATGTTACTGGAGCTCAGTATTTATAAAAAAAAATATTAAGTGTTACAATATTCTTTTCGTTGTTAAGAAAAATTAAATTAGTCTATTAAACAATTTCGCGTCAAATCCTCATTCTGAATCAATGAAATTTATGTACTGTACTTTCTTAAAGTAGAACGATCGGAAAATCAATCTTCTGATAAACTTGTAATTTTCAGTGATCTAATTCTTAATAATAAACACTTTATAGTATATATTAAAAAAGGAATAAAAGTGTGAAATTATCGATTACGAAAAGAAAAGAATGGCCAACGACAAGTGTTTGGAAACTGGCGACAGGAAAGTCGAATTCAATGTATCTCATCACGTACTGCGCTGTGATTGGTTCAAAATATGAACATTACACTACTTTTGTAAGAAACGTTCTCTATAATTTAGCCCCTTAAAGTAGCTCCTGAACTTTCTGACGTCACTAGGAAAACTTTTTGCGTTGAGCAAACTCTCAATCTTTTTATAATTTTATTTTTTTTTTTAAATAAATCTATTTAAAGTCGGGAATTTTGAATTCAGAATGTGAAGTAGATAGCTCCGGATCGGAACTGAAACCATCCAATTCAAATATACTCAGAAGGAACGATTCGTAGTACTTCCGGGGTCCACCAGGGGCCAAGCGATTCCGTTCCCCGAACACTAGAAGTTCGGTCGTGGATTCGCGCCTCACCAGGACGGGCTGACCACGTAGCAGTTTTCCGGGTTTTCTCCACGTTTGTAACACCTGAATAGGGACCAGTTACCCTTAAAAAGACCTCCCATAAGGCAACACCCTAGAAAGATTGCCCAAGTGTTGCATTGCCGTAACTTAATAAATAAACAAACAAACCTAGTAATTCCGAACTCAAAGCTGCTAGGAATTGTTCCAGATAGTTCCAGTCGAAGCTACCAACGCGTTCTTCATTCTGTTCTTTCATAAAAACGGCTTTTTATGAATTGGAAATTCCTCTTTATTTTCTGTCTCCTCAAGCTGATTTCTTGAGTAAGTATGACTCGAGATATTAGAAATGTAGCTTCGTAAAAAGTACACGTCCACACTCAATTCCAACTCTTTTCAATGTATACAGTTTATTTACAGGAAATATACAGAGTTTGTCATCTTATTGTAAATAGTTTGTAAGTTATTAGTTTTTTAAAATCTCTATGACTTTTGAATCTCTTTGTATATTAACAAGAAACTGTTTAGATTAGGAGACTAAGCAGTTTCAACAGTTTCTGGTTTCAGAAATAGAACTAGATTTCTCGCATATATTTAGAATAATATGATAATTTATTTTTCAAATATAAAATTATAAACTTTTATTATACGAACTTGACTGAAAATTTGGACAGCTGAGATTATAAATTTAACGTTTTATTATAGAAGTTCTACTATTAAATATTCTTTTCATAAAATAGCAAAGATAATTACGGAATAAGTTTTCCAGTACTATTTATTTTATATTTGAAACATTTATCTCTAAGTTAATCACTAAATAATTTTGCCACGTGTATCATAAATAGAGCTAGGACATCTATAGCAATAAATATCAAATAAATAGTTATGAAATGAAATAGTTTATAACTTATGTGATTTTTAGTGTCTCGATATCCTAGCTCTAGTCATAAATAAGATAAAATAAAGCGTTATAAACAGATGTTCATTCTCTTTTCATTTCAGGAAAAGTTTTAATTCATTAGGTAAAGTTAATAATTGATTTACTTTTAATGATCACAAACGAATCTTTAAAAACTTTATCTCATATAACAGAAAATTGTATCTTATAATAACATTTTTATTACAATATTGTTATGTATTTTATTTTAGAGAATATAGCAAAAGCTATAAGAAAATTATAATAAAATAAAATTCATATTTTATAACTGTATGTCGTTTGAATCAACTTTGTTATTTTAAAATGAGATTTAAGAAAATGGCGGGTCATGTAGCGGAAAATTTAGAGGCGCAATGGTCCTAAGAGGAATAACATTTAAGAACCTTAAATGATTCTTATAATTATGAATACATGTTTCCTTGATATCATTGAAAAATCAGTATTTTATTTTCGGTTATGGTTATAAATAATGTGGACGGCTAAACGGCTAACACGGAAAAAGTTCATACTGCCGCTCTGAAAACTATAAACCTAAAAAATCTTGGTAGACGATCACTTCACATAGATGAAAACCTGCCTCTCACCACTCATTCTCTCTGACAGCCACATAGCTGAGGAGTTAAGGAGCAGCCTACCACTCTGGGCACCCAGAATCGAATACAGACAGGTCAAAAATTCCAAGAAATTATTTTGAGATCTGTCAAGATATTCGAACCTCGTCCTTCACTACCCGGTTTCTCTATTGTGGGTTTGGCCAAACCCATAAAAAGATTGCCATAAAGTCTTTTTACTGCTCAATTGGCAGAATAATTAAAAAAAAAATCACCCGCCTGTCAAAATCTCTATTGTGGCCCTGACCAAACCTCTGATGAGCATGAAAAATATCTTTTTAGTGCCTACAATGGAAACATTCATTCAAAAAAAAAAAAGAAAAAAAACGAAATATGACAATTTAATTAGAATTATTTGTAAAATATTTTAAGATCATTAAGATATAACAGTTAAGCACAGTTAATGTTTTTTAACCGAAAAATTGAAAACACATTGCTTAATAATATTGATATATTGCAGAGTGTAATTTTTAGCAAATTCGATTGTGTCAGAACAAATATTAATACTGAAATTAAATTTTTCTAACAACAGAAAATTCTTTATACCTTTTCAAACTTTTCTAATGTTGTAAACTCTTCGTGACGTTCGTAATCGCTACATTGGATTTTTACCTTTCAAAACACTGTCTAAACTCATTTCTCCTTTAAATGTAAATAAACGTGTTTTATAGAATTTGAAATTCCTAATTATGTATGAAAATAATTGATAATTATTTTTAATCAATATTCGTGAATTAGAAAATCACAAATTAAATTTTAATCCTTAGAAAACAGTGCACAATTATTCACATTGCTATTAACGAGACAAACATTTGAGAGCAATTTAATTTCGTTTTAAACATTTGATCATTTAGAAGTCATTTTCCATAAAAATTTCTTGTCTGCGTTAAAAACAATGACGATTTTATAGGCTTCAAATTTAACTGATAAAAATTTTGCAGCAATGGAAAATAACTTTAGGATCTTTCTTTATTTGCCAATAGAGCACCACAGAGGGTGGGCCAGTGTAAAGGTCGCTTTTAGCGTCCTAAGTCGAAAAGCCACGCGACAGAGATAACTGGACCCACCTGGCGTTGGGGCCATAAACGGCCGGAAAGATCAAAGGAGTAGCGGTTTCGTTTAGGGGTCAATGTGTGTGCTACGTGCCGGCCGGCTTGGGAAAAAAATGTAAACAAGGGACGGACGCAAATGTGAGCTACGTCGGCGGGAAATAGGGCAGACGTCTTTGGAAGCTCTCAAAAAAAAAAGGGAAAGAACTGATTGGTCGCGGGTGGTCGCAGCAGGATCCCTTAAATTGGAAGGGTGGCGAAAAAACGAGGAGAAGGGCAAGAGACTGATAATACGGTAGTCTCAGGCACTTGGACAGCCCGCTGAGCGTAGAGAGAGTGTTCTCCTCTGACAACGATCTCAGGGACGGGTAAGTGCGGATACTGGACAGGCCGTATAGTTGAGCCAACTCCGGAAAGGCGACCTGAATTCCCCGAAGTTTAACAGTCCCCAATAGACAAGTCGACGTGAGATACTACATCTTTGTAGCGTAGTGTATGTATTGGTGTCGAACATTGTACATCTTGTAAATATTTGTTGTGTAAATAAACTGTATATATTTACTTGTTGAGTGTGGAGGTGTAGCTTTCCTCGAACTATCTTACGGACATTCTCGAGTCGCAAAACCCAACTCGAGACGATTCATCGTAAAGATCGTGACGGATATTAAGGATCTTCACTGCCAGTGTATTAAATTAATCAATCACTATAAATTACTCAATATACAGTACAGTATTATCATACTTTTTTCCTACGTAATATCGTAATAATATTTTTAAACATCTCGTGTATTATAACTTCGTTCTTGATATATGTTTTTAAAATAAATTCGATTTAACAGACTTTCGGCAATAGGAGACACTCCTTCTCCCATTTATTGCGTTAAGTCGAGAGTTATGAACATAAAAATAATTATATTTGTCTCATATAATCATTAAAATCTTTAATCGTGTAATGCGGATTCTCATTGGCTATTATGATTTTCTTATTGCTTATTTTCATTATATAAACCGCTATTTTTCGAATGAAATGCAATCAAGGAATATTTTCGAAAAGTAACAAGTTAAACCATAATTATACTACCGTATATAAATATTAATTGTTTTTGTTTTTAGGTGTAAGCTGATTACTATTATAATTCTTCATAATCATGAAAGCTTTTCACGGTATTCTGATAATCTTACTCTTTTGTTCCATGTGTAAGTTTGCTTTTATCTTCGTTTTTTATTTATGAACTCGACACGTAATAATATTATTTATTCTAAATTTGTACATTTTAGTCAATTTGAATGAATCAACATTTATAAATGTTAAATGTACTTCATCAAAACAATGTTTGTCAGCGTGTAAAGCAGCATTCGGAAAAGCTGCAGGAAAATGCATGAATGGAAAATGCAAATGTTATCCTTAATGCATCATCTTTTGAAGAAGAAATCTCTACATCTTATACTGAAAGAAGTGAGATCGTAATTTTCTGATATTAATAAAGTTATAAATTTAAATATTCCATAAAAGTTAAGAATTTATTCAAAATGCTATCTTAATGTTCAATACTGTTTTAAAAATAAGCCTAATATGTAATATGTACTGAACGATTGAGAATAATAACAGGAAAAATATTTAGTTTAAATTTAATTTTTTTTCGAAATATTTGCATAGAAAAATTACATAATCAAATCAATTTATATTATCAACACTACCATACATTGTATGCTATAGTAAACCATCGAAAGCATTATCTTGCAAGATACCCAGATTATTTATGGCGAATGTGGGAGTAGTTTTTAAGAATGAGTGAAAACTCGGTCTAAAAGTTGCTGAAATTATATTTAAGGTCACTATATATTGACCTATAAATTGGATATATTGCAACAGACAAGGTATAAAATGATTGCCTACTATTTAAAACTTTATTATATTCTTTAGGGCTAAAAACAAAAGAAATCTGGTATTTTTCGGAGAAACTGGGGCCATATACATACGTGATATGTAATATAAGCTTACAAACTTTAAAATAAACTAAGTAGTTGCATATTTTATCACATTTCATAGAAACAACCAATGCAATAAATATAAATATGATATACATGATGTTTGCAAATGATTGAGTGCATTTCGTTAATGAATTATAATTAAACCAAACAATTCAGGAATATTACCATATATTAAATCATATACCAACTAAAACAGTTTTCTGCTATTAAAAAATACTCGTCTTTAGAAGACTTTAATATGGATTCTATTTTTGACGCAAACAACGTCCAACTGATATTAGATTTTTCGCCACGTGTTCACAGCATCTCCGGAGTAATCGTTTGAATGATTTCCGTAATTCGTGTCTTAATTTGACCAACGTCACTAAGTTTTGATGAGTATATACGATCTTTCACATATCTCGCCCCCCCAAAAAAAAACAAAAAATTCCAGACGCGTAAGGTCTGACGGTTATTGTAGCCAAGGCAGGATGCGGACAACTGCTTTGGCCATTTCCACTCAAACATTTATTAACACTCTTTATAACAGTGCTATAATATTGTTCTGTGTTTGAATTTTATAAATTATAATATTGCTAATTTTAAATTTATCAAAAATTAAAACGATAGTTCAAGGACGTTTGATAATAAAAATATCAAATTTTAAAAAAACATAAAATTGAATTTTAATTAATCAAAGAAAAATTGACTTTAAACCCCAGCCTTCCATGCGAGCTTTTTACTCTATCCAAACTATATTCTTTTAATAATTCCTTGAAGAAAATCACGTATTTATGTTTATTTTTCTCAACAAATGATATTGTAAATATTTATGTTATTTATTCTTCGCATCAATTATTTCTGGTGCAACATAAATTGTATTCTAATTGATGGATCTCGTTGTGTTTCGAATTGGCAAGTTATAAGGTTTCGTTTAATTGAAAATAAAAGTTTAATCATTATTCAATATTCGCATTGAAAATTTATTACCATTCGATATTTTGAAATCATTCGGTTTGTACGTGTAAGATTCACTAATGGGGATATAGGAAAGTTATTACCTCTTCTTGTCAAGATGAACGAGGGATGCAAACATAATGTGAGCGTGGTTTTCGACACCAAGACAGTCACCTTCACATAACAAGCCGTTTATTTAGAAGACAGTGTTTACATAATTCCGATCGTAAACTTCTTCCTTTTCGTCGGAAACTAACGTGCAGTGTTCAGTGTTTAGGTGACTCGTTTATCCACAGCAATCTGACGGCGATCGGTCATAGTTTTGGTGGCGATCGGACGAAGTTTTAATGGCAATCGGCGGCGATGGGAAAGACTGGCAGGAAGTCGGCGTAGTGCGGTAGCTCGTAGGTGAAGCGACGAAGAAAAAGCCAAAATGACAGGGAAACCGGCACAGAAGACAAACAAGTTGAAGAAGAGAAAAACGACTACTTTTGTCTTTGAATCTCTGTGCTTTTAAAGGATTTCTCCCTAAAATTTTGAATTTGATTGATACGAATTTTTTTCCCACTTTTCAATTGGTCCTTTTCCTGTTTCCAGGTAAAATTAGACTACTAGATCGGGCGCAGGAAAGTTCTCTCTGCGTTAATCAATTTTACACCACCATTTGACTTTGTCAGCAAGCGTTGATCGAACTTTGAAATTTTCGCTCGTATCTCGCACGATGTTTTCTAATAACTAACATTTTTTTTTGTTTTCAAAATTTACAACGCGATAGATTTTCTTTTAAAGGAATGCTACATTTTCTCGTTTATTTCTAATTTTTGTAATGTCAATGTTCGTCTGTGTCAAAGCTCGATCTTTCCCATTGTCATTCTAGACATTCCAACCTGCTAGCTTGCGACAGACAACTCGTGCTATCGGGGTCGACCGTATTGTTTATTTCCTAACTTCGCTACAGATCTATTTCATACATTTTTTTATAACAATATATTTTCTAACGTTGCAACGAATAGTATATTCGGCCTCAGGCCGAATACCGGATATTCGGCCAAACTATTCGGCTTGATTAACGCACGTACGAAAATTGGCGCGCAAACCGCATTATGGCAAGGACCCTGCTCTCTATTGGCCCGCTGCACTACGCTTCGCCAATCGCGTAAATTCTTGACAGTTGTAGCGGACAAACAGGAGCGTCATGGCTGTTTAGTTCAGTTCAGTTCAGTTATTTTTATTTAGTAAAATACCAAAAGAAAGGTACATTCCCGGTACTGTAAATAACACAACCGGGTGAGAGCGCGACAAAAAAAAATATGAATTACAGATGGTGATAATACAAAATACAGAGTACTGGGATACATAGGTAAGATAAAATGACATTAAAATATAATGTATGATACATTGAATAAATGAGGAAGCGATACAAGAAGCGCAAAAAAACACAACTGAGTAAATATAAGAGACATAAGATAAAAATATAAATTTACAAAATACAAGAGGACAAAATTGCTGTACATTAAAAAATATATACAAGATACAATCGCAAAATACAACAAAATGAGTAGATTAGATTAATTAAAGTTAAAATGCAATAATAAAAATACATAATACGGGATACAAAATACAGAAAATATGATAAGGTACAGAATATATATTACAGGGTGTGTACAGAAATTTACAGTGCCATGCATAAAAGCAGTGAAAAAGCCAACAGATGTACTGCTGAAAGATTTGCGTGACTCCAAGGGAACTTGCTGCATATAAGGCAGACAAGCCTCATACAGCAAGGTGTAGAAGGCAGACAAAGAAACTACTGGTACTTCTCACTTTACGACCGAGTTCCGTTCCGACGACTACGTCGTTAAGCGAATTGGTCGATAAGCGAGGAGCTTGCGCCGGGAATATAGGATCATTGTAAAACTATACAAAATACAAACTTCAAATTTATTCATAAAAGGACTATTATAGTACGCTATTAGCCTATTATAGTACTATAAGACAATTATAGTAAGCGCAAGCCTATTATAGTACGCTTAGTGCGCATGTCACCATTCGCCACTGGCCTGACTCTAAAACTGAGAAAGGGGATTCCCCGAATTGCAGGTCGAAACTCGATTCGTCGTAAGTGCGAGTGGTCGTTAAGCAGATAGGTCGTAAAGTGAGAAGTACCTGTACTGTCCCGGAATGGTGGTTCGTTTAAAGTACTTGGACACAAGATGAGTGAGGGCACTATAAGTGTCCCTGTGCTTGAAAAGACAATCCAGGTCTTGAGGAGGCCAGCTGTAATTGTGGGCTTCAATGGCAATTCTCAGGTGAAGTCGCTCCAGTTCCATCATAGGGCTAGAAAGGATATAATGAGTGCTGCTGTCCGTAGTACTACAGATAGCGAAAGAAGGATTTGTGGTGCCTTCATACCTGTCCAGGTAGGCAAAAAACCTACCGTGGTTGGTCAGAAACTGAGTGGTATGATGGCTGGGTGTGTACCACTTGTACGTTGAGAATTCCTTATTATCCGGAATGAACTTAGAAGTGACAGAGCTGTTGTTGTTCCATTAAAGCTGCCATGAGTCAATAAGTTCTTGCCACAAAATGTTCTTGATATTCCTTATATTTATTTTATTATAAGCGATAGGCAGAGTACCGTTGGTAGATGCCAGTTTGGCTATGGCATCTGCCCTCTCGTTTTTGAAATTACCCTGATGTGCTCTGGTCCAATTAATGTAGATACAGTTGGGAGAGTTGATTGCCTCCTCGTGGATACCAACAGCAATTGGATGAAGTGACCTGCTCTGATGAAGCGCCATAGCAGAGGCACTGTCTGTAATAATGGCGACCTTCTTATTGGAGTATTTTTCGTTGGACCAGTCAATAGCCTTTCTTATGGCTAGTAGTTCCACCTGAAAAACGGAACAATGCTCCCCAATCCTATACTGACCTGTAGCAGTTTCGTGTCCGTTACAATAGGTTACCAAGCCGCAGCCTACATTAAAGTCTGTTTTAGATCCATCGGTATAGATTTGTACGTTGGTCTGGTTAAGAGTGTCAAAATGGATCTTATGGGGAGTGGCCGGGTGCCGAGTTTGGGCAAAAGTTACGTTTGCTTCATCATCTTCCTGTTTGATGTGACGGTTACCAGGGAAAATATCCCTGCCCCACTTTATTTGCCGAAGCTTGGAATTGAGAGTGATAACTTTGTCTATTGGGGCCTTTTTTGCCAGGACTTGCAGAGAGCATTGGGGTGGTCTTATAAGCTTCTCGTGATCTGGAGGAGAAGCCTTCTTTGAGCGGCGATGAATTTTCTTTTGATGTGGGACTTATTGATGTCCTGACCCCAGCTTCCACAAGCATAAGTAGTAATTGGCAGGAATATCTGGTTGTAGATAGTGTCTAGGGCTTTGGACGCCAGGCCCTAACGTTTCTTTGCCACACCAGCGAAAGCGTTAAAAATTCTCCCTGTGCGATCCGTTATGCAGAGTCCCTGTGCGAGCGTCATGGCAATCAATCAATCAATCAATCAATGTTTTTATTAGGTACAAACAAAATGTACATTACCTGGTTCCGCAAAACAAACAATTAATCATACATATACAGTAAATATAAGTATAAACCAGAATACATAAGCTAGAGTGTTAAAAAAAATAGATGCAAATGAGTGCATACATTGAGTAACTTTAACCGTGTGACAACATTAACAGATACAGACAGTTACTACATAGCTGCTAGACCACCCATTGGGGATAATCCAACAAGTACATAATAGCACATACACAAGCACAAAACAAACATGAACCTAAAATAAAGGGCCCAGCGTAGCAACCGTCCAGACCCAACACATGTATAGCGTGCAAACAAGCATCTATACATACAATACATATAATACATTCTACCTACTAATACATACATACTAAGATATACATATACATATAATATATAGAATACATACATATACATACAATACATACTAATACATATCAAGAATAAAATACAATATATAAAAAGCACATTTCTGCGAACATGCCAGTGAGACTACAAATCTACCGTTGTTTTCACACAGATTACCGTGACAATCATGTCATAAGAAATACCCGTGAGGGATACAGCAGAGGAAAGCAGACATGCTGAGTTCCAAGGGATACAAATAACAATTGTTACACGACAAAGGTTTGTGCGAGTGATTACAAACAGACAACCGAGAGGCACATCCAGTGCCGAGTAAATCAGTTGAAGATAGTATTATGAGTAACATGATTTATATGTTTAGCCAGCCTTTGAAAGGCGTTATAAACATCCTCGCTATGCCAAATATCCGAAGGGTGGCACGGCTATCCGACCCCTGCCTCTTGCAGCAAGAGCTTTAGATCAAGCTTATCCTTGTCAAACATGATGCAGTGAAAAAGATAGTGGATCGCACCATCCTCCACCTGGCAGATCTGACACAAGTTAGAAGGCCTGTGAGTAAAACGGGCAAGGTATGCCGCATATTTACCATGGTTTGTCAAGATTTGGCTGATATAATAGTTTGAATGGTACCACTTGTTGTCAAGAAAATGATGCAAGTCAGGAATAAAGTTGTAAGCAGTGTGATGGGCATAGTTGTCCCAACAGGCCCGCCAATCTTGAAGCGAGTCAGTCCAAAGCAATCGACGAAGCGTCCGCTGGCAAAGCACATCATAAGATATTGGGAGAGTCTCGTCATTGGTGGCCTCCTTTGCCAACAAGTCTGCTCTATCATTTCCGACAACCCCTTGATGGGATCTAATCCAAGTAATACTGAATTCACAATTGGTCGTCTTAAGCGAATTCCGGATCCTTTCGGCCATTGGATGCAGGCGTGTACTTCTTAATAAGTTGTAAGAGGACAGAGAATCGGTGTGTATCTCAACGGAGATATTGTTGTAATTCTGAATGGTGTAGTCAATCGCAGAGCTAATTGCAAACATCTCCGCTTGAAAGACACTGCAATCATTGTGTAATCTGTATTTCTGATGATAAATTTCATCGTCACCATTATAAACGACGAAACTACACCCAGTAGAGTTATCCATTCTTGACCCATCTGTATATATGTGAAGATACGCATTGGTAGGGGTAGTAAAACCACAGTTGATAGTCTCATTTGGTGATAGGGTCCCTCGAAAGTGCAAAGGCCACTCTATATCACCGTGTCTTAGCAAACGTAAGGTCATCTGTATGTTCCTGTCCCATTTTAAGTGATAATACTTCTGCCTTTGCAATATAGTGAGGTCAATTGGCTGTTTTCTTGCCAGCACTTGTAGACACCTGTTGCTTGTGGTCCGGAAAGCCCTAGTAATGAGTAATAGTGCACGTCTCTGTGATGCTATCAGCTTCCTATTTTGATGAACTTTATGCGTGGCCATGCCCCACGTGCCACAGCCATAAGTAATAATTGGGACGTAGATAGCATCGTATATCACGGACATCGCACTGGTGGAGAGACCCCAGTCCCTCTTGGCCACCTGTGAGAAAGACTGGAAGATGAGCCCAGTTCTTCTAGTCACATATTCAATATGCTGATTCCAGGATAAGCGAAAGTCAAGGATAATGCCTAAATATTTTAATGATTGCCGAACCTTAATTGTCTTGTCGTGCATTTTGATCTGAGGAGGTCGTAAGTATAAATTTGGGTTCCTTGGCTTATTAAACACGATGGCCTGTGTCTTTGCAGGATTGAAACATAGCTTATTCTCCAGGCCCCAATTATAGACTTTCTGGAGCATGGTGTTCGTGCTGTTCTCCAAGTCTGCTCTGGAGCGCCCTCCTATCAGCATAATGGCATCATCGGCATAGGCATAAGTATAAGTTTGTCCAAAGTTTTCTTGTAGAAAAGCATCAAAAGTGATTAGCCACAACAAGGGCCCAATAACGGACCCCTGTGGGCAACCTCTAGTAACCTCCTTCCTAACATGATTTTGGCCATAACTTAAAATGGCCGTACGTCCCTTGAGGTAATCCTGTAACATTCTATACAGGTTTCCCGGGCACTCAATCACCTGTAGCCGATGTAGAATTAGGGCCACCCGAGCGTCATGGCAGTATGTCATAAGTGATGATATCAAATGTGGATAACAATGAAATGACCTACATGTGTAAATAATGAAAAAAGAATAGAGAAGGAGCGCGAAGTGAAAATGTGAAAATAAATATGAAATTGAGTTGATAACACACTCGAACAAGTCGAGGCAACTTATTGGCGCGAAATTCGCGGCTGTCATACCAAATAATTGTTCTCAAGACTTCGGAAAGCTAAATGCTTGTAATGAAAGTCATTTAGCGTGCACGGGCGAATGCCTCGGGCTACTAAGCTGTCTCGAATCTGTGAAATCATAACTGTGACTTTACCGATGTCCTATCTGTCTCTTTTCTCCGTTATCACCAGGCTATGAGTCACTGTAATTGTAAAATGGGAAATCTACGACAGAAAAGTGACGAATCGAAAGTACCGTGCGCGCACATTATGATGTATGCATAGGTGGGCTAGAGCGATAGAGGAAAGAGAAAGGGAAGAGCAAAGACGAGCGCTTAAAAAGAAGGATAGGTAGGGTCAGACCCTCAGATGTGCGACGATTCTCGAACGAATAGATGTGTACGTGTGCTGATCTTTGTAATTATAAATTGTGAATACATGTGACTAATATTATTTTGTTTTTTATTTTGTGCAGGTTATAAGTATATAAATAAATATAAACAAACAACACTAACCCGATAACATTAAACGTAAATACCAAAATGATTAATTTACTGTGTTTTTGTTATTTCTTACTCCTGTTTTTAGGTATTCGGAATTCGGCCAAATAGTGATTAAATATTCGGTATTCGGCCAAATAGCAAAAAATAGGCCGAATAGGCCGAATACCGAATAGTAACCGAATATTCGTTGCATCATTAATATTTTCTTAAATGAATTGAATTTTTGTACGTTTACTGAAGGATTCGAACTTAGTCTGGAACCTCATATAAGTTGAATACAAGATAATGGTTTCTTAATATATGTAGGTTTGCTATAGAATAAACAAAATCGTATGGCGACATTTAATTTAATTTTTAAAAACGAAAACAGGAACAATTGAATATAGAAAGCACAGTAATATAACAGTTTACACGCAAAACAAAAAATAATAATAATAAATAAATAAATGGTTGACGAGCTCTGTCTTACTAAACATGGCATCCGTCCTTGCATCTGATTGGTTATGAGCTGATAGGGCTTGAACTTCATAAGAGACTAGCTTCCAGGTAAACATTAGTTCTAAATTATGTCGCTACGGCGAACAGTGCCAAACGCTGCAACTGGATTTGTCTTTGTTGAAAATAAATTGCATATACTGCATTCCAGAGTACAAGTATAAACAAAGCTTAAGCAGACATATGAAAGAGAAGCGTAAAAAACTATATCAGGAATGATGAAGTTATAGTTTGAGTTCAGATGAATTTCATAAAATAGTAGTAGTATTGTTATACTTCAGAAAGCTACACGATATTACTGTATCTAATTATAATCAGACATTTAATTCATTTAGTGATTTTAAGGAATGGAAACAGAAATATGAAGTGGAAAATACCGTTATAATCAGTGGTTCAGAAACGAACATTAAACCTAATAGTTCTATAAATTAAAACTCTCATAGATCATAAATTTTAAGTCTTTCGATGTTCTATTTTATTCATAATTTCATCTCATAATCTTACAATATTAATTTTTTTATAGAATAATTCATTTTTAAGCAAGGTGTATATCCATAAATTTATTTTATTTTCACTTTAAATTAATAATTTCGAACAAAGCATTTATAATTACGAATAGAAAACAAGTATTGTACGGTATATTTTAAACCACACTCAGTACATTCCATTTTATTTAATGTATAAAGAGTTCAACAACATTGACAGTACGATAAACAAATGATAAGGCTTGTAACTTCGACCCGAAACTGACAAATCCAGTTGCCGCAGCGACATAATTTAGAACTAATATTTACCTGGGAGCTAGACTCGTGTTGAAAACTTCTACGCTATGCAGTCCGGCATTAGAATAATGGTTTGACAGTTGGCGGTGCCATCTATTAGCGGTAGTATTTAGTTTATTCCCGGAAGCAGTTGGTGAACGTTCCGGTAGATGGACGAAGGGTTGTAACTGTAGGCAATCAGTTAATTTTTTGATGATTTTGTTTCTTTGGCTGATATCTTGTAGGAGTCTCTGTCCGGTATCTTGAAAGATCGTGCAGTCATCAATATGGTGTAGGAAGCTATCAGTTTTATTTCGGCAATACTTGCATTTGTCAGACTGTTAATTAGCGGCGGTATAGGCATTGGTTGGAGATTATTAGTTCGTGCTCTGCTGATTAGTATAGTAGTGTGTCGGTGAAGGTTATCGAAGCTATGTATAGCTTGTTGTTGGTTTAACCATGCGAATCGTGTTGTTTGTGATACTTGTTCGCCCGTCATTTTATTCTCTGTTTTAATGATTTTGATTAACGTGGAAATGGTATCGGTTGTTTGAATCTGGCTGCTTTGTTTTTGCTAGCTTGTCGCGAAATTTGTCAGCTTTTTTATATACATGCTGTTGAAAATATAATTGAAAATGTATGCACTACATTCCACTCTAAAAAGTTACGCAACTCGGAGAGTTGCTAGCTTTTCTGGTTGTTATGGATTTTGTTTTAAAAATAACTTTTACGTTATTAATCATAATAAATATAATAAATGAAATTCTTGGCGTCATCTGATATGAGATTTTGTTATAATAACTTTCTATATTTTTAATTATTATAAAATGACAAAAAGTTTAATTTTGAGGTTTGAGATGAGTTTCATGAAAAAAAAAAAAAAAAAAACAAACTGTAAATGCTAAAACGAATAAATTCTTCATTAAATTCGATCTCTTTCAATACATGATTGATGACATTCCTTTATCTTCTCACCTCTCGACCTTTATCCATCAAAATGTAATAGCATCAAAGCTTCCATGACAAATTTCGTTTTTAAATCTTTATTCACACATACATATTCACGGAATTTTTTCCTTTTTGCTTTCCCGGCTGCTATTAATATATAATTACGGTTCCAAAAGGCACACTTTGAGGGTAGTGGTATACATAACAAGTATTGGAATATTGGAATCGTGTCAAATCTTAACTTCTGAGTATTTTGTAAATCCCAAAAAAGTCAAATAAAGGCAAAAAAATTCCGTATATATATACGGAATTTTTACGGAATATTATTATTATTATTATATATATAATATTTTTTATTATTAATCAAAACAAATAAATGAAATTATATGTGGCTTCATCTGTTATAAAATTATTTTATAAAAATTTTATATATTTTTGATTATAAAATAGCAAAAGATTTAATTTTGAGAAATATATATATATATATCTGTGTGTGTGTGTGTGTGTGTATGTGTGTGATAGCGTCTATTTCGTTTAAAATCTCATGATGGAGTAAAGATTAAGAAACGAAATTTGGCATGGTAACTTGTATATAAGGGGCAATAATACTCTTAAATTTTGGTTAGGAAAAGTCAAGGGGTGGAGAGATAAAGGGTGGTCACGTTTCATATTTCTCGTGGGGTTGGAGTTAATGAAGATTTTACTTGTTAGCTTTTACAGTATTTTTGGAAACTCATATGTACTGTACTGTCAAAATTAAATCTTTTGCTATTTTATAATCAAAAATATATAAAATTTTTATAAAATAATTTCATAACAGATGATGCCACATATAATTTCATTTATTTGTTTTGATTAATAATAAAAAATATTATTTTAGAATAAAATCTTATAATAGCCAGGAAAGACTTGTAACACTTCTTTCATACTTGATTCTTTCAGCAATGTATACTGAAAAATTCAAGGAAAAATGCTGAGAACTGTGTTTATGTGTGGTTTTTTCTCTTCAAATTTCTTTCTCCGAGTTAATATATGTTTGTAATCTTCGGACTTAAAATGTAAAGAGCAAACAGATGTATTATAAATGGCATAATCTAGAAAGTCTAAAATTAAAATTAATATATAAATGTTCATATTAGGTAATAACGATTATTTTTATTGGTTTTTTTGAAATCCGAACAAAAACATCTGAGATGTAAAAAGTTATGACAATTTCGATGACAGTCAAGTTTTTTCATAGGAATTTTTTTTTTGGTAAAGATAAACTTGCCGTTTCGAAGCGAAATTAAGATATTAAAAAGTTATAATACATGCAAAAATCTTGTGGATACAGCTTGAAAACGCCAAGCTCATCTTTACCAAAAAAAATTTGCATGAAAAAAAATTGACTGTCATCCAAATTATTATAATTTTTTTACCTGGCGTAATTTTTTTACATCTCAGATGTGTTTGTTTGGATTTTAATTTATTTTTGGTTAATGAGTGTGGTATTACTTGAAGACCTAAGACGATGATGTACCGTACAGTTTGGTCGGCTCTCCGCGACGCACCGTGCCGGTCCGTGCTAAGTGGCACGACAGCCTCCAAGCAAACGCTTTAGTTAGTAAAATACACCATTAGTAAAATCGTTATAAAAAGTTTTGATTTGCATAAATTTGAGCTCTTGTTATTTCCGGACAACATTTTGAATGAAAATCATTTGTTTCTATGAAATTTTATCCTTACAAGCATGAAATTAAGCGATAAAAGTAAAATAGCTCTATGGAGAATCCCCATTAACTTTGACCTAGCGATTCTGAAGTTTCGCAAGCTCCTCACTGATAACGAGAAAGACTTAAGTTTAAAATTTGAACTTTCTAAACCCATAGATTTTCTCTAGGAGCGACTCCAGTACCGGACGAAGAAAAGAATAAAGCGCGTTTTTTTCCGGCAGTTTTTGCATTTTTAAATTGCTTATATTTCGGCAACCCATTTGCAGAAAATTCTGAAACTTTGCACACTGTTTAAGAAAACAAGTATGTTTCGAAAGAGGTATTCAGAATTACTATAGGCTTTTGGGGGCGGAAAAAACGACTCCCGAAAATCGGCAACTTTGATTCTATATATAATCAGTCAGTGACTTTTTTATTTCGGGCGGATTCATTGCCGTGGCTCTTGATATCTAATAGGCATGCATACATGATTTTTTCTCCTGAATCTCGTCGAATAAAATGAATCAACTGTTTTAATATGCGTTTATGTTTAGATAAACGATTAAATGTTACATTTTTGCTTTCATTCTCCTTTTTAATTGTTTTTTTCGTGTGGAACTATTACTAGCCCAATCAGGCACGCAACATTGTCGCACATTATTAATTGTTTTCTTCGCACACAAACATTAAAAGCTCCAGCTCGTTTTTATTTACAGCTAGAGTTAAGTTTACCATGAAACTTCAAGAACTTTATAACGTCAATTAAAGTTTACAAACCAACGATGATTACAAAAGATGAAAATTACAACGTTAAAATATTTACAATGTAGGTTTCCACACACAAATAAAGTTCGATTAGTCCACCAAATTCCTTACAGGTCCGTCGGAAAAACACCTTGCGAAGCAATCCCTGAGATTTAGCTAGTCGTAAACTTCTTCGACGTCCGGCGATGAAACAGTGAGACGAAGACAACCTTCTTAAACAAGTTCGTTCGACTAACCTACTTTCCCGCCAAAACTCGACATTTTTATATGGATTGAAGATTAGATTTTATTGACCAATCAGCGCTTTGAAGCTCTGTCGGAGGTTTGGCGATGTATCGATGATAGGCGGCCAATCAGCGATCCTGCTTTTGAAACCAACGGTCGTTTCTCCAGCGTCGACCGTTGCTCGTTTGAAATAGAGATAAAGGCGGGACTCGTACGTCCAGACTATCTTAATTAATAATTAATTAACGCGGACAGCTGGGGACTGGCATTACACGGAAGTCTCGTGGCCACGAAAAAAAGGCAAATAGGCTCTCTTAATCTTTTATTATATGGGTAAAATAAGAACAACAATACTAATTATCAAACACCAACTAGTGTAATTGATATTTTAATAAAAACAAATAGGCTATATAAAAATTGTAGAGGTTTAGTAAACATTCAACTTTCTATAATATAGGAAAAAGATAAAACTGATGCAAATTACATCATACCGAAGATTTGTCTGTTCTCTTACACTTATATTACGAGTACATAACATTTCATAATTCATTTTGGAGATTTTTTAGACTGATTTTTCATTCAATCTTAAAAACTGTTCCGGTGTACTGGATAAACAATATGGGTATTCTGCAGGGTAATACTTTAGATGGTTTAGTATAGCATATAAAGTAGGATAGTCTTTCTGGGCTGCAATTTGGAAAAAATCGTAGACCTATAAATTCCCACTGTTGTCTGTTTGTTCTGTCTGTCCTCCCTTAATCTTGAGAAAAGTGTTAGATAAAATTCATGAGCAGATATAGAAATCTAAGGTGCAGCAGGTTTTGATTAACTATATAATAACGTCGTCTAGAAAGGAAATCACATGAATTCAATTCAAAACTTTTCCGTGAAAATAATTACATAGATGACCGGCATGAGTCTGTTATTACCAGGAAAAGTATGACGAACAAGGACAAGACACTAAAAATTTGAGAGAGACCATATATTTGAAATTTAACATTAATATTTTTTTCTGTTTTTATTCTCAATCGTTCAGTAGATATTACATAATATTTTTTACAATACTATTGAATATTAAGATATTTTAAATAATTCTTAAGATTTGTGGAATATTTAAATTCATAACTTTATTATTATCGACTTTATACATCTTATACATAGAGCTCACTGCTCTCTGTATAACATGTAGAGACTTCTTCTTGAAAAGAAGTTACATTAAGAACAATTGCATTTTTTATTCATGCATCTTCCGCGAGCTCTTCCGATTGCTGCTTTACACGGTTCAAAACATTCTTTTGTTGTAGTACATTTAACATCTATAAATTTTGATTCATTGAAATTCACTAAAATGTGTAAATTTAAAATAAATAATATTATTGATGTTAAAATAAATAATATATAATACATGTACATAAATTAAGAACGAAGATAAAGAAAACTTACCCATTGAACAAAAGAGAAGTATTATCAGAATACCATAAAAAGCCTTCATGATTTTGAAAAGTAATAATAATCAGTTCGAACCTAAAAAACGATAACAATTAGTAACTATAAGTTATATAATCATATAATTATGGTGTAAGTTATTGCCTTTTGAAAATATTCCTTGGTTGCATTTCCTTCGAAAAATCACGGTTTATGTAATAAAATTAAGCAATAAAAAAATCACAATAACCAATGAGAATCCGCATTACACAACTAACTATTTTAAAGATTATACGAGACAATTATAATTATTTTTATGTTCATAACTCTCGATTTAACGGAATAATTAGGAGTAGGAGTGTCTCCTATTGTCGAAAGTCTGTTAAATCGAATGTATTTTTAAAACATATATTAAGAACGAAGTTATAATACACGAGGTGTTTTAAAATATTATTACGATATTACGTAGGAAAAAAGTATGATAATACTGTACTGTATATTGAGTAATTTATAGTGATTGATTAATTTAACTCACTGGCCCACCTCTGTGGTGCTCTATTGGCGAATAAAGAAAGACCCTAAAGTTATTTCCATTGCTGCAGAATTTTTATCAGTTAAATTCGAAGTCCGTAAAATCGTCACTGTTTTTAACGCAGACAAGAAATTTTTATGGAAAATGACTTCTAAATGATCAAATGTTAAAAAACGAAATTAAATTGGTCTCAAATGTTCGTCTCGTTAAAAGCAATGTGAGTAATTGTACAATGTGTTTCTATGGAATAAATAAATTTATTTAAGATTTTTTAATTCTTCAATATTTAATAAAAATAATTATCAGTTATCTTTTAATATTAGGAATTTTAAATTCTATAAAACACGTTTATTTACATTTAATTAAAGAAGAGATGAGTTTGAACTTCCTTTAATAATGTAAAATTGCAATATTTTGATCACGAACGTCCCTAGCGCTTAGAATTTTTAAAAGTTATTAAAACTTTTATAAAAACTGTTAAGTCCTCTGTGAGGGGACTAATGGACTAGAAAAATAAGTAAATAAATAGGAGAAATCCTTTGCCAGGGCGCGACGGAGAGTTTGGTTTTTACGGAATCGATGGCGGAAAGTTTCTCGGCGTAGACGAAAAGGTTTAAAATGTAATTGTTTCAATATTTATTATAATATATTCTAGTTTGTTAAAAGTTATGATATTCAATATCAGGAGTCACGGCAGTGACTTCCTGCCAAATAAAAAAATCACTGATTACATATAGTGGAATCAGAGTTGACGATTTTCGGGGTCGATTTTTCTCCGCCCTCAAATATATGAAGTAATTCCGAATATCTCGTTCGAGGGAAAATGGTTTTCGTAGGTAGTGTTCAAAATTTCAAGATTTTCTGTAATGCCGTTGTCGAAATATAAGCCGAAAAGTGCAAAAATCGCCAGAAAAAAGCTGTATTTTCTTTTTTCTTCTTCCATCATTGAAGATGCTCGTAAAAAAAGAACTACTGGGTCTAGAAAGATCAAATTTTAAACTTAAGTCTTTCTCGTTATCAGTGAGGTGCTTGCGAAACTTCCGGATCGATAGGTGAAAGTTCACAAAAGTTTCCCATAGATTTAATTCAGTTTTACGACTTAATTTTATGCTTACAAAGATAAAATTGCATGAAAACAAGTTAGTTTTATTCAAATGTTACTCAAAATTAGAAAAGTTCAAATTTATGCGAATTTAAACGTTTTATATGGATTTTTCTAAACGGCATATCGGTCGGCACTCGGTGACCGTCGTCATCATCTTATGTCTTGACGAAATAATACAATTATTAAACAAAAAACAATTGATATCCGAACAAAAACACCTGAAATGTAAAAAAAGAAAATTTCGCCAAGTAAAAACTTATGGCAATTTATACGATAGTTAAACTTGTTTTTACGAGCTTTTCTTTGATAAAGATAAGCTTGGAGCTTCGAAGCGGTACTCACAAGATTTTTACCTGTATTATTATTGTTTTCTACATTTCGCTTCCAAGCATCAAGCTTATCTTTACCAAAGGAAAACGCTTAAAAAATATTTTGACTGCCGTCTAAATTGTCATTTTACTTGGCGAAATTTTTTTACATCTCAGATGTTTTTGTTTAGATCAATATATTTCATGAAATATTATAATTAAATTGTCATATTTGGTTTGTTTTCATTTTGAACTCTTTCGCCTTATATTCATTAATATCGGCATTTTTCGTGCTTATAAATTTTTCGTGTTCGTCCTAACTAAACCAGGACCACAATGAAACGAGCGAATGGTGAGTTGTAGGCCTGTAGGCCTAAATATAGATTTTGTGTCTTTGGAAATAAGCATAAAATTTCTATAGAGAACTTACCATACGGGAGCACGTTTGATTGATTATATAGACTTTATTATATAAAAAGGATTCGCATTTTGGACTATTCGTCTCTGTTCAAACCTTGTTATACACATCTGAAAAAACTATAAAGTAAATTATAGTATAAACTAGAATAAAGAGCATTTACGCTCAGTCAATTGCGAGATCTCATCGAACAGCGTCAAAATTCTTAAAAGGGAAAAAATATTATAAACAGAAAACTATTGAACATTAAGAAATTATTAAAATCAACGAAAACAGAATGAATTTTAATACTGGCGTTGTCATCAGTGATATCTGGCAATCATCACTTCAAAAATAAGAGTCTATTTTCAAATGTTCTTTTTAGTCCCTTTCCCAAATTTTATTAATTCATTGTATGTATGAATCAGTCTTTCTAATAAACATACAGTGAAGTAGTATTTTACACCTTTTATTTTAATGACTTTTAGCAATTCATTTTAGCTTTTTTTTGTGTTAATTTTTTTATTTACCACATTTTTTTAGCAATTTTTAACCTTTATGTTTTACATGTGTTCGTCTTTTATCGCAATTTTAATAGTATTTTTAAGTTATTCTATTTTTACTTTTTATTTGATTTTAGTTTCACTAGTTTTATCCTTATTTTTAAATAAATTTTCTGACTCCAGCTCTCATCAATAAATATATAATTTCAGATTACCTAATTTTTGAGAGTTTCGCAATAGTTGTTAATTATACCATAATTTATTCTAGTTTTACTAAATATATATAATGAAAACTGAAGAGACACTAAAAGCCAAAATGTTTATCATTTTTATATAATAAAGTTTACACAATTAATCAATTGCGGTTCTGTATAAGTTCTCTATAGCAATTCTGTGCTTACTTTCAATGACCTAAATCAGGGGTCACCAAGCGGGCCAGATAACTGAAAGAATGACGAGCGCGGGCAGCATAACCATTTTGTTCAATATGGTAAACTGAATACACAAAAAATAAAGAAAACCAGCATATTTATTTACCAACACAAACACGATCGCTGCAGCCAGCTTGTAATCGCTCTTTTTTAGAAACTTCATTGCAGATACGCAAAAAGCGCTCTGATATCCACAGTCGCGAAAAGTCGCCGAATTTTTCATTTCACTGATTTTCCTAAAAATTATATTGCTGTCAGATGCAAAAATCAGATTGGACCAATTTTGACATTTTTACTTACATTTATTTTAATTTTTTCTATATAGTAAGTTCATCTACAATCTATGATATTTCAATATAAATAATTATATTTAGCTCATTTGTGGCACAGTGCGGCGACAGGCCGGATGAACTGACTTTGCGGGCCAGATCTGGCCCGGGGGCCGTAGTTTGGTGACCTCTGACCTAAATAGAGAGAACAAGAAGCAATCGAGTACTGTAGAGTCGGAGGTGTAAGATATAATCTCCGGTGTGACTGAAATTTTTCCAGTTTCGCCGTTTACTCGTTCACATTTTTATAACTATCATTAAAAACAAAATAGTCACTTTTCAGTGATAACAGGGAAATTTTTTTTTAATTATATATATTATTAAAGATTTTTAAACGTCTTAGCTCCCAGGACTTCTGCATCTCTAAATCTTCCATTGCATTAAAGTACAAATTTTTTATTTCGTCTTAAAATAAGAGTTAATTCAAACGACTTACAGGTATAAAATATTAATTCTATTATGATTTTTAATACCTTTTGTTATTTAACCTAAAGTAAAATACCTGTACATAGTAGTTTTTACAATAAAAATTTCATTATAGCATTTAATATTATTGTATGCAATATAAACTTTTTGCGATTCATTTATAATCGATTAAAAGTAAATAATTATGATCTCTGTCTGATCAATTAAAACTTTTCTGAAATGAATAAAGAATAAACATCGATCTCTAACGTTTTATTGATATTATTTATGACTAGAAGTAGGACATGCCGGCACTAAAATAATACTTATAAAAGTGAAATAAGTTATTTAATTTTTATAAATTTATTCATATGATGTTTAGTGCTTAAATGTCCTAAGTTCTATTTATGGCACATGTGGAAAAATTATTTTATGGCTAACTTAGAGAGAAAAATATTTTATACATAAAATAAATTAATAGAACTGAATAAGTAATTATTCCATAATTATCCATACTTTTCTTTGAAAAGAATATTTAATGATAAAACTCTAATAATAAAAAATCAAATTCATCGCCTCAACTATCAAAATTTACAATAAAGTTCTTATAATAAAGGATTAACTTTCTTGTTCTAACTCTGGAACGTTTTGTTAAAATGTCATTAAACTTTGATTTCTTTTGATTTCTTATCCATTGCTGTCATGATCAATCACTTTTCTTTTAATTTCTATACTATCAGTATTTCAGTTGTCAATAACAAAAACTGATGACTCATTTATGAAGTTTGAATTTTTTAAAGAATATCAAAGAACAAAGTTTCTTTGCTTTTTCCTTTCATTTATTTATAAATGTGAATAAATAACTATTCAATTAAACAACATAATACGTCTATTTAAAATTATACCCATAAATATAAATTAATGATTAAATTTTATTAATAAATATAAATTTTATAAATAATATTAAATTTAAACACCGTATTTGCTCGCATATAAGACGAGGTTTTTATTCATGTTTTACTGCTTCAAAAACCTAGGTCGTCCTATACGCGAGAGAGAAGGGTTCTTTTCGTTTTTGCAATAATTTCTGTGAACCGTGTATACTTCGTGCTGCCACTGTAGGTCTACCGTTTATTTATCTTAAGTTGGCACCTACTGTAAACAAATTAAGACACACTTTCCTTAGTTTATTGGTTTAATCCTACGTCCACTAATTAAAAACCGCGTTGCATCTCATTCGTTTGCAGAAAATAGTTTCTAGTTATTTATAAAAACATTAATGAAATACAGGTCACTTAGCAATGATTATAAATGTAGTTATTTTATATTAGTTAAATTGTTATTTTTAATGAATATTAGCATATTCTGAATCATTAAAAATAAACTTTTTCCGGTCATGCGCATTATAATGTTTTGGTTTTGTTTTCCATTCATCACGTATTAAGGCAAACATGGTTGTTTGCTTTAATGCGTGCATTTGATAATATTTTATTTGTGATTTAACGAAATAAAATTAGAATTGTATTAATAGGCCTAAATCTAATTTTCTTTATTTTGATCTCTAAAGTCACACCTTGTCCTATACGCGAGATCGTCTTATATCCGAGTAAATACGTTTGTGTTTTTACACTTTGTAATTATATATATGCAAGAATAATTAAAATTTTGATTAACATAAATATTTACATTTTAATTTTATTTATCTATTTTGTGTTTTTCTGACATACAAATAAAAATTGGCTCCCATTACGGATTTAAACATGTGGAGGAAACACACAGCCAGCCCGTTTGTCAGGCCGGAACATTGACCTACTACCAATACAATGAAAATTCTATTAAATCGGTTATAAGAAGCGCGGAGAATAGTATTTATTTCAGAAGGGAGCATACTCAGATGTAAGGGTGATCACTGAAGTTATCTAGCACTGTAGAAATAGACAGAAACATATAGACAACGCCAGAGAGATTTCTGTTTAGAGGCCCATTAAGCTATCTTAATTTACCTAAAATATGATTAAAATAATTATTTTTCTATACCTACTTATTACACATGCTACAAATTTGGTTACATTTCACATATGAGACTTATAATATTTCAATAAAATTTGTGTTTCCTACTAGACGACATGCGAAAGACCACAAAGAATGAGATAGTCTTTACACAACTAGTCTTAATTAAGAAATAAAGGTAGTGTTATACGCATAAGGACACTAAAAACATGAGTGAGGGAAAGCTATCATCACTCCCTTATGGCGCCCACGAGTGGATGAAAGCTTTAGAAAGATAAATGAAAAGTACCCGTTACTGACTGTCAACTGCAATATCAGACCGCGACCACCGGTGGTGATCATCCCAACGAACACAGTCCGTATAATAGGATACATCGTCAGTACGCAAAGAAAAGAAAATGAGACACGGCATCAAAGTTGAACATCCGGTAGACCATGCCCATCTGGAAAACTAGACATGGGCGCTAACTTGCGGCTAATGGAAACCTCAAATGTCTAGTGACACTCCCAGTTAATCTGCATACAACTAGATAAAAAGGCTGTAGACGGCAAAGAGAAGGCGTCTGTTTATAGAGAAAAATACAATCATTTATGTTATAGAAAATAGAATTGTGAACGTTCAGAGTAACGAATTCTGAGCAGTGTGGAAAAAATCCAACTTGAGAGTGTGATGAGCGAAAAAAATTTTCCTTCTGCAAACAAACTAACAACATTTTTCCTTTCTTTGATGATTATTATAATAATGATGACAGTTAAATAGCTTTGATGATTAAGACGTCGGACTACCGCTCTGTGTTCTAGGATCGAATCCGGTTGAACACTCTGGAAAATTTTTCATGAAAAATTCCTCAGATTAACCCGAATTATACTACCTTCTCTTAACTTGGTGAATTCATAATAGGTATGGGCGAAAAAAATGAAAAAAAACAACAAAATGCTGAAAACTTCCCACGAGGAAAACAGACAAGCTTTTTAATATTAAAAAATATTTTTATTTGATAACTTGAAACCGTATCGTGTTTCTATTGTTGCTTCTCACGCACAATGCAGTGTAATTTAGCGATCACTTGGCTTCCTTTCATCTTTATTTCAGTTGCAACTGAAATAAAGATGAAAGGAAGCCAAGTGATCGCTAAATTACACTGCATTGTGTGTGAGAAGCAACATTAAAAATATTTTTTAAAGGCAAAAACTAATAAATTTATGATAAATTAAAAATTTATTAATAATAAACATAAATAACAAATAAATAAACAACAACAAATAAATGCATAAACAAAATACAGTTAAATAAATAAAATAGCTAGAACAGTAACAATATATTTATCTCAACGTTTTTATAAATTAGTTAAACAGTGTTTTAAAAAAATTAACGAAGTTTAAATCTTAAACACTTTTTAATTCCAAGTTTCTTTTGTAGACATTTTAATATTTAATGTGACCTAAGTTGAACGTATGCAATAATAAAAACATTCTGTAAAATATATATTATTTTGGCACAGTAAAATATCAGAAAAGGTATATCACTCCACTCACTAGCTTACGTTATAATAGGAGACTTCATTTTTTTTTTTTTTTTTTTTTTTTTAAAGGACAAAATATGAATATATTTATTCTTTCTATCAATTTTGTGAATCTAAATATATAAAACTAGCAAACTAGCACTTCATTGTTGACACTTCCCCCGCGGGGGGAACTGTCAACAACCTCTCCTCGCGGAGCGGAATTTCGAAAAATCCCTTTTTAGTGTACGTACACTTTAAATGCAATCAAAACGCAAAACCACATCTAAAATGTACAGTAGACCGAGTTCTTCAGGGTAGCTTATCTCTTCTCTCTCCCCCGTGGGGAAATTTCAAAAAATTCCTTTTAGTTACTTCTCGTGAGACCTATTGTACCAATTTAAACCGTTTGGGCTCTGTGCTTATTATTATCAATCCATCTCGATTATATACAGTGTATAGATTACTTGTCTTGACTGATTGACTGACTAACTGAGTGATTGATTCATCATCGCCCAGAGCAGACCGCTGAACCTAAAGAGGTGAAATTTGGTAAACAGTTAGGGTATGTCATGAAAACGCACACTAAAAATTGATTTTTCGAAATTTTCCCCGCGGGGGAAAGGGAAAGGATTAAGGCTTAACCTGAAGAAAGGCTTCTACTGTACTATTTTAGATGTGATTTTTTGTTTTCAACTATGTTTAGTCTTCAATGAGTATTTAGGTGTATAAATTGATAACATTTCATTGTTATAAATATTTTTATATATTTTGATTTTTTAACTAAATGTTCGAACCGTTTTAAATTCGAATTTGTTATTGCATATTGGTTCGATTATAGAATGATTGTAAAAGTTTCAGAAAATTGATCAAATTGAAAACAGTTCGTTTGATTCTCAGCAATTCTCATCATTCTGAATGGTAGGTGTTATATAACAATTACTCTGGTTGTTGATATATAAACAATATAACATGATATAACAAATACTGAATATAAATGCTGTTTGCTTGCAAAATCTGCGCGGGCGAAGTCGCGGGTAACAGCTAGTATTTTTATATATTATTACTGTTCTGGCTATTTTATTCATTTTACTGTATTTTATTTATGCAAAAGCTTCTGAATTTTTATTTATAAAGTCAATTATTAGCAAATCTCTTTTTTTGTTTTTTTTAATTATTTTTTGTATTAAA
The DNA here is from genome assembly GCF_030686945.1 of Centruroides vittatus. NCBI lineage: Eukaryota > Metazoa > Arthropoda > Arachnida > Scorpiones > Buthidae > Centruroides > Centruroides vittatus. Next base: position 59,230 of record NW_027122385.1, read on the forward strand.
AACAACTCTGAGCCCAACTCGCAATCCCGCTTGCTTCGCTCAACCTAAACTCAGCTTGCTTTCTCAACCCCCCCGTTCCCTTCCTTCATTTTTTCAAATTTCGTGACAATTCATTGATACCTGCTGGCGTCGTATTCTGGTCACTTATCTGTCCTCTCTTCTTTTAGAGACGAAATTCGTCTCTCAGAGACAAAGGCGATGCTTGTCGTTCATAACGATCTCGTCTTTGTTGTTGACATCACAATTGTGTTAAGGTTGATTATACATGTTCGAGTTGGCTGCGCACACAACACAGTATACAATTTTAACCAATAGAAATTGTAAAATTTTCGAAAATGCAGAGTACGAAATTATAGATCACGTGGTAAGGAAAGAATGCGTTCAAATAAAGCACGTAATTTTGATAAAGATATTCTTTCTGCTGGTATAACAACATTGTAGTTTGTTAGACATGCAATGCTGTATGGGGCTGAGATATGAGCATTCACAAGAGCCCAAGAAACAAAGATGGAGGTGGCGGAGATGAGAATGTTGAGATGGATGTATGGAGACTCATGGAAGGATAGAATAAGGAACGAGTTTATTATAGATTCTGTTAACGTGGTTCCTTTGAGCAGAAAGATGCAAGAATGCAGGTTGAGATGGTTTGGCCACGTAGAGCGAAGTAATGAAGATTATGTTGGAAAGAGGGTCGGAAAACTGGTAGTGAAAGGAAGGAGGAAGAGAGAAAGACCAAGGCTGCGTTGAAAAGATAAGGTGGAGGAAGATTTGAATCAGAGGAGACTTAACAGAGAAGACGACCTTGATAGGAAGAAATGGAGGAAACATATTAGAGAAGAAAATGCCACTTTTTATAAACATGGAAAAGGCGAAGATAAAGAAGAAGATATGTTTTTTGTTTTGTAACGTTTTTAAATATCGTAATGTCAAAATGTCTCGGGTAACATCGTCTCTTAACATATATAAATTTTATTAACCTAAGTTAGAAAAGCGTACTGTATGTACTTAGGAAGAAATTAGAACGGAAAGATTTCAAAAAATACGAAGAGAGACGGATAAGGTTAACAGCATATTCAATAGTTCAGAAATTGATGCAGGACCATTAGAAAAAAGTGGAGTCAGTTCTATTCCCGAGTAGCCGCTTAAAAAATCATAAGCGTTATCTATCTCAAAATATTCTTTTCTGAGATATAGAATGTTCCTAATATGGTTGTATAAGGCGAGTAGCGTCCAGTCAACCATATTGGATATAACGAAACCGAAGCTACAGACGAAAGACCGGTCGAAAGACGACTATACACTCGCTTCTGGGAGACAAAAGAATCTTCGAAAGATATCGTCCAGAATCGCTTTTGGAGAGACACGATGATCTTTCGAGACGTAAACAAATGGCTAGCCAATCAGCAACCGGTTTGGGACGTAGACACTATCTCTTAGGCCGCGTTTCTTTATGCAGCGTTGAAGAAGCGCTTTATAGCGAACACACTGAAACTGGTTTCTAATTGGCCAACACTGCTCGTGACTCATTTTGCTACACTCTCTCTGCATAAAGAAACGCGGCCTTACAGACGAAAGACGGTGATTTGAATACGGCTTCTTGTTTTTCCTAACGATCTGGTCTTTGTTGTTGACGTCACGATTCTACTTGGTTGATTGCGTTCGAGTTATCTCCGTGCGCGCATCATTATTACAGAATTTTAATTGCCCGTCCTGGCAAGGACAGGCTGGCCATGTCCTTGAGGTGAAGTTTTTCTAGTTTTCTCCACGTCTGTAACCCCTGAATAGGACTCAGTTACCCTTATAAAAGACCTCCATAAGCATCCCCCTAGGCAGATCGCCGAAGTGTTGCGTTGCCGTAACTCAGTGGTTTCTCAAAGCGGGTGCCGCGCACCTTGGGGTGCCGCAAGTACGCCACAAGGGTGCCGCGAAATTTTTAAATAATTAAATTAAAATTACTTAAAATAATGGAATTAAAGTATTAAATTAAATAAATAATTAAAACAATTATAAAAAATGAATATTGGTTTTTTCTACTAATCTTGTTACGTCGCCACTTGTCTCAGTGACTCGGTAATTGGCGATACGTAAATACTAGAAAAAAACGAACTAGTTACTAGTTGTCTGTTCTTCTGTTCCTGCAGCGAGTAGAAGTGCAATATAAATGCGTTGAATGCAGTAATTGTTTTTATTATTGTTATATGTTCAGACAATAACGAAAAAGCATCATATAAAAATATTTTTCTTCTTTACAACAAGAAAAAATAAATTATTAACTTGTAATTAAATTTTATAATAAAATATTGAAGTTAATTATGTCGTTCAATATCATGAATAATTTTTTCATTAAAAAAAGAAAACGTGACGATTCTAATGATCAAGAAGTGGTTACTGGTAGCAAAGCTAAGGAATCAATTAGCACTAGTAAATCATAAAAAATTGAGAGCTCATTTTATCACCAGATACCTTTATAATAATAACTTTTGTTTTGAATGTTTTTGTGTTGTTTGGAAATAAACTTACTTAGGCTACTTTAAAAAACTTTTATTTTTTCTCAAGACATTTCATCCTTCATATCTTTACTAACCGTAAAAAAGCAAAAAATAAATAAATAAATAAATAAATAATAATAATAATAGGGGTGCCGTGAATTTTGTTTAATAATTTCAGTGTGCCGCCAGACAAAAAAGTTTGAGAAACACTGCCGTAACTTAACAAAACAAACAAACAAGGACATTTTTAAAACTCTTTTCGCCAGTGGGCATCTTTTAGCAAGACTTGTATGGGTTCGGCCAGGCCCACAATGGAACGGCCTGGGGACGGGGCTTGACATATCCGGACGGACCACCCCCCGAAAATTCCTGGAAACCTCGAAAACTTCCCGGGATCCATCCTCCCGGATTCGATCTTGAATTCCCTAAATCGGTGGACTCCCACCTTAACCGCTCGGACAAAATAATCATTTATAATTATAATATTAATCTAAATGAACTATTGTGAAAATATAAATGTACGATGTAAATACACAAAAATTTATGTAAATTAATACATTTATTCAAATATAAATTATAATAAATTTAACATTTTTAATTATTATTTTTAATTTTAAGTGTATAATTTTGAATAAAATCTTTACACTCTTTTAATTTAATCGATATTTATTGACAACTAAAGAAAAATTAAAGGAAAAACGTTCAAGTATTTATTGTGACATTACCACAATGCCAGACTGCAATTTTTCATCACAATACTCTGAAGTTTAGTAGTGACTTACATCATATTTTTCCTTTTAACAATAAAGTCATGCCGATCATGTATCAAACTCCGTTCAGAAGAAAATATTTGAATTAAAATAACGTGACATCCGGCCAAAAGCAGAAGTACTGTACCTATAATCGGAACTTCCTGTACTTAATCTTTTCATATCCGGTCTCGATTTTCATTTTGTCCTGGTCCTCCTGGAAGGCATTATTCTCCGCGTAAGACCATCATAAATGCATACAACTAATGTTTCATGACAATTACGTGACGCTTTACCACGGGACAATATAGCCTAGAACAGTGGTTCTCAAACTGGACCCGCGGTCCTCTGGGGACTGCGAAGAGATTTCAGGAGAACCGTAAACGGATCACTTTAGGCAAAGGAGATGCCCCCATACAATTAAATGTACATTTCGTAACTAAGGTTTGCCATTTTCTGAATAAATAATTGTTTGACAAAAACCGAAGGACAGACAATGGGAATGTTATAAATTTACAATTTGAAAATAGCAGCCAAATTTAATTATATATTGTTAAATTATGGAATTAGTCGTTTACGTAACTTAGAAAATAATTTAGTTACAGATGAAAATTTGTTTGATATAAATGCATATCCATTTTATGAGAAAAAACGATTATTACTAAATAAAAACGAATCTACAGGATATAATGTCGTAAACAGATGTGTGTCCCTACTTTATCTACTTTGGAAAATACTTTGATTGATCTGAAATTACTGAATAACTTATTTGTTATTGAGTGATTAAAATATTATTGGCAAATGAATTTAATGGCAAAAATAAAATCATCTGTTGGTTATAAAATAATATTGCCAAAGTATTATATACTTTATTTTAATAACAGTATATGAGAACTTAAGTCATAAAAGAGCACGATTATGATATCTAAATTCAATAAATCTACGGTAGAATTTTGTAGAGATTTGAAATAAACTGAATATTTAAAATGTATACAAAATTAAAATTTATTCAAAAATTTGTTTAAAATTTAAAGCATAAAATATTTCATATTTTATTTATACTGTATTACATTATATTAAATTACGATATTAGTCATTTATAGAATTTTAGCACTAGTAATTACGTAAAATATAGAAAATTATTATAATCACATAAATATAAAAGATGTATAAATGAATTAGAGAATAATAAAATTCAAAGCAGAAGTTCAAACATAATACTTAAGAAAATATTCTTTTAAATACGTAAAATAAAGCATTTGAATTGTTAAAGATATTATTTCCAATTTAAATATGTAATTGCTAAAAGAATATCTGCATCGTTTTTATTTTTGGTTTCTCAAGCCCTGTGGACAGTAAAATCGCCGTTTGGCCCATCAGTGGCCAAGCGGTTCCGTTCTCTGAACACTGGGAGTTCGGTCGTGGGTTCACGTCTCGCCCGGATGGGCTGGCCACGTGAAGTTTTCTGGGTTTACTCCAGGTCTTCAACGCCTGAATAAGGGCCCTTTTCCAGTAAAGGTCCTCCTGGAAGGCATTATTCTCCGCGTAAGACCATCATAAATGCATACAACTAATGTTTCATGACAATTACGTGACGCTTTACCACGGGACAATATAGCCTAGAACAGTGGTTCTCAAACTGGACCCGCGGTCCTCTGGGGACTGCGAAGAGATTTCAGGAGAACCGTAAACGGATCACTTTAGGCAAAGGAGATGCCCCCATACAATTAAATGTACATTTCGTAACTAAGATTTGCCATTTTCTGAATAAATAATTGTTTGTCAAAAATGTTTTGGTAACAGTATGTTATGTTAATTGTAGTTAAGTTTAAAGGGTCCGCGAGCAACTAAAAAATTGTAAAGAGATCGTCATGCAACAAATCCTAAAGAAGGTTTGAAAACTACTAGCCTAGAAGCTCATGCCCAACTCGCTAATATAAGAGAAAATAAGAACGCCGTTTTTATTAATCCAACCTGGTTCTTCCAGGATCACAGAGGGAGATGTGAGGGACAGAGCACGGCATATCCGGGACGAACTGCCTAAGAAAAGTTGCTGGACACGATTCTCGATTTTCTCACTCGGACTCGATTCTCGGTCAGTTCTCCAGAGCGGTAGGTTGACATCTTCGCTGTTTTGACCATTTCGCCAATATACACTGGTGGACAAAACTTAAGGACGGATGCTATTTTCGGCAATTACAGTTAGAAATTGAACCGCAGCAGCCTGTTGAAATATGCTTGAAATTGTGATATACTCTGTTATGTAAAACTTATGAAAATGTTTGAGTTCTGTATGTGTTCATAATGTTCATGAAAGTCTTTGCATCTTATATTTTAAAATACATTGTAAGCAAGTATTCTGATGTAAACGGCCTATACTGCATATGGCAACCTCTAATATAAACACGTGGCCTATAAGATATAACTTACAGAGTTTCTACGCATATCTGTTCTTTAATAATTCATTAATAATATAAATTGCAGGGGCGAATTCTGACCAAAATTTTTGGGCTTATTGAAAATTGTAATAAGAATAATAGGCTTAGTACCAAACAATAGGCAGAAACGTTATTTGGTGTGAATAAAAAAGTATGGACTATTATAAAGCCTATTATATCTACACATGAAATATATGAAATATATTATAATGAAAAAGTATTAAAAATTTATGATAATAATTCAAATTTTGTGGCCCTTGACACTTTGGGCCCAGGCCTTATTAATCTCTATGTAGATCCGCTCCTGTACACAATACATGTATGCTGACTGGGTACCGCAAGCTTTCGATACAATCTGCCCGTGTTAAATGCTTCGAATGACGTCGTTCACGCGCACTTGTTTGCTGCGGCAAACCTCCACACGAGCAAGCGATCGAGTTCCCGCAAGCATCGCATTGACTTAAAACGGCTAGCCGATAGCTGTCAGTGTAAAAGCAAACACAATTGATAAAAGAGTTTACCCGTTAGAATAAATTATTATTAACATATTTGTTCTTATATAAAAAGTATATTGACAGTCAAAACTTTCTCTTTAGCATGCGGCGCATGTTAAGCAACCCCAGAGAATTCGCCCCTGATAAAGTGTACAATAAAACTTGTAAGGAAAGCCGTTAAAAAGGATCTGTGAGATGCTTTTGAAAGACTAATAATGTTTAAAACATTACATTTGTACACTTTGTTATTTTCCTGTGGGCACTAAGAGAGTGTTTCTTTAGGGACCATTATGAGTTCGACCAGGTCCACATGAGACAGCCGAGTGCTGACAGACATGACCCAGCATATCTAAGACAGACTACCCCGAAAAGCTCTTTGGGTTATTTTCGACTGCCCGAATTCTACCCAGGATCACGCAGAATGGTAAGTTAATGTATTAACCGCCTCGGCCATCCCGTCGGCCAATTTTCATGAGTTATACAACTTAGCTTTTCAAGCGTATACATTTTACCTTTACACTGCATTACTTTTGAAAGACTGTATACAATGTTATAAAAAAGTATTTTTAAGTAGGTTATAAGATATACACTGTTCATAATTTAATATGCTTGTACAGTACAATACATATTAAATAACTAGCAGGTAGGCCCGGCGTTGCTCGGGAAAAAATAACGATAGCGAAGATTAAGATTATTACATTACAGTCAGAAAAAAAGAGTAATTTCATCAACGAACTAAGTTTTTCTAAAGAAAGGTGAATTTGAAAATCCAATGTTCTAATATTGTTCGATTTTCACGACGTGTTCTGATTATATCGTTCGATTTTCCTGAAAGGTCAAGAATAACCGAACTAATCCGTTTAAATTTGAAAATCGAATATGTTCCAACATATTACTCTTTTTCTTTTTTTTTTTTTTTCCAGCGCCCGTTAATCTTGCACGTTGCTTTCTCTTGTTCTCCATTGTTACTTAACACTTTGGTACTTAAATCTGGTATCCTAACTGTGCACCAAATTTCAGCTTTCAACTCCTAACTGTTTTAGCGAATATTAAGATTATTACGTTATAGTCAACCTTACCCGTTTTCACAGAATGCAAGAATTGGGTCCTCCCTGTTTCCAGACTAATTACAGAATTTTTAGATAGTTCGATTTCCCGCAAAAACGAAAAAAACTGCATCTGCGTCTTGCACGTCGCTTTCTCTTAACACTTCCATTGTTACGTAACACTTCCATCGTTGATGGAAGTGTTAAGACTTAATCCTGTTCCTCTCCCCGTGGGGAAGAATTTCGAAAAATCCCTTCTTAGTGTGCGTTCTCGTGACGTACCCTAACTATGTATTGATACAAACTTTCAACTGCTAACCATTTGTGCTCTTAACATTTCCATTGTTATGTAACACTTCCATTGTTGACACTTCCATTGTTACTTAACACTTCCATTGTTACTTAACACTTCCATTGTTACTTAACACTTACGTTGTTACTTAACATTTCCATTGTTAATGGAAGTGTTAAGACTTAATTTCGCCCTCCCTCCCGTGGGGAGGAATTTCGAAAAATCCCTCCTTAGCGTGCGTTCTCGTGACGTACCCTAACTGTGTACCAAATTTCAATTTTCAACTCCTAACTGTTTGGGCTCTGCACTGATTATTATTATTATTATTATTATCAACTCGTCTCGATTATATATATAGATTACAATCGCAAATCAGTGTCGAGCAATCTTTACGCGACATAGGATTAAACGCAGATTCTTGATCGAATTTAAAACAGAACGAGAGAAACATTTGAGATCAATTTAAATTAATTTTTAAGCGATTAATAATATAAAAGTCATCTGCAATAAAATTGCTATATCTATAGTAAAAGTAATAAAACAAATATAATTATCTCATAAAATCATTAAAATTATTAATTGCTTAATTCGATTATCATTGGTCACTATGATATTTTATTGCTTATTTGCATTATATAAATAGTAACATTTCGAAGAAAACGCAACCAAGAAATACTTTGAAAAGGTAATAACTTACAATTCTATTATAATTACAACAAAGGTAATACAATTCTATTATTATATATAATTACTTATTGTTTTCGTTTATTAGGTTTAAACTGAATATTATTATTCTTCAAAGATGAAAGCTTTGTATGGTATTCTAATAATAGTTCTCTTTTGTTCGATGTGTAAGTTTGCTTTTATCTCCGTTTCTAATTTACATACATGTAATAATTAGGCCTATTATTAATTCTAAATTTAAACTTTTTAGTCAATTTGAGTGAAGAGGTTTTTATAGATAAGAAATGTTTCTCATCCTCTGAGTGTTGGCCAGCGTGTAAAAAAGCAGTAGGAACATTTCAAGGGAAGTGCATGAACGGCGGTTGCAAATGTTATCCTTAATATATTCTGTAATTTTGTGAATTCAGTCATTATGATTATATAATGCAATGTATTCTTCTTTTCTGATAATATAAAGTTATAATCTAAACATTCTACAAAACAAAACTAAGCATTTATTTAACATTACATTGTAATTGTCAACAGTTTTACTAAAACCTAGCAGATGAGTCCGCGTTGCCCCGGCAAAAAATAACAACAACAAAGGTTAAGGTTATTAGATTATTTCGTATTTCTATTATATTATAGTATTTCATTTATATTTACAAAGGTTTATCGCACCGAGTGACCAATCTAACACATTTAAAAATTTTTTTAAGTTGTATACAGTAGACGAATAAAGAACACTTAAATAAGATAATCTTTGTAGTTATATAAATCAAACACTATAATATAAAACGAACATTAAAACGAAACCATATAAGGAGTTTGGTTATTTTAGCCTACCATTGTCACGTTTATCGCGATACTCGGACGGTAAGAAGTGGCACAATTTCATTGGTTAAGTAGTCACCAATTGAAAATATGAAATCTTAATTTTTTAATGTTAACTCTAAGAAATTGTACCATTCGCAACCGAATATCAAATCGTAATCTGCCAACCAATCAAATTTCGCGAAAAACGGATCATATATTTAAACTCTGCACCCTCGAAAACCCCTTAAAACTTATTTTATGCTCGCCGGTAACATTGTATTATACAGTTTTCCTATTCGAATGCAACCATACCACTTGTCCGATAGAAAGGAGACTGTTGCAAAAGGAAGTTGAAGTTATTCGACCATAAGTAGTAGTTGACTTCCTCCCGAAAGAAAAATCAACGACTATTAATTAATACCGGTCTACTATTAATATTTGAAAAGTGATCCGTGTTAGACAGGTTGTGATAGCCCCGCATGCGATCAAAGTTGCTAACCTTAACATCCGAAAGACTTCATATGATTTGTTTATATAAAAAATCTTGTAAAAAAACGATAATAATTACCTTCATGCGATAATAAAGTGTTTACGTTTTTGCAAAAAACTGTACAAACTACGTGGGAAGTATGTTCTCGTAAATATTGCGTTTATAGAAAATTATCAGGCTGCAATTTGAAAAATTATAAACCTATAAATTCGGACTGATGTCCCTTGTGTCTGTGTGTGTCTGTACTTCTTTAATCTCAGAAAAGTCGAGATTAAAAAGTCGAAAGTCGAGACCAAATATGATTAGGAGCAGGAGGTCCAGATTAACTATATATGAGCTTCCGATGAAAACCGGAAGTCACGTTACATCAATTCAAAATTTTTTCCTGAACGGAATTAGATAGATTACCAGCGCGACTCTATTGTTAACAGGAAAACTATGAAGTACAGGAGCGAGACATCATTAAAGGAATTGAGAACATTGTAAGGAAAACTTGCAACCCGGCATTGTGACGATGTCACAATAAATAATCGCTTCTTAGAATTAGTTTGGCTTATTTGGTTAGGACAACGCTACACGTGAGCAATATCCCAAGGGAGATACATCCCACGAAGACTTTTATAGGAAATTGGATACTATTTGGGTGTTACTAATGTGGCTGTCCGCCATGTTTGTTTTTGTATCTAGTTGTATATAGAATAGAAACTTCTTTCTTCTTTCCTGAAATTTTTCTTCCCTTTGTCTTCAACCTTTTCCTGTCACATGACAGGAACCTTACCGTTCGTGGGTCCTGATTGGCCAGAATACAAAAAGAAAAAGAAAAGGTCCTGTCTGAGGGGACCTGGAAAAACGGAGTTAAGGAGAGAACCATTTTGGGTTGCCACCGACGAGAGAGGAGGTCTAGTGAGAGAGACCGAGCGAGTTGAAAAGCGACCAGGGGCCTTAAGGAAGATGCACACATGCGGCGTGGCAAGGAAAAGCGGCAGAATGATGTCACTTTTTCTTGCCACAGAAGTCGATTTTGTGCCGCTTTTCTCGTGCAGCAAAAGTTGGTTGAATTCTATCTTTTGCGGCAAGACGCGTTCTATCAGCCAATAACAGTTCGTTTGGTAGTCACATGAGAAAATACAATGACGTAGTGTTTTAATGGCGGAAAGTTTAATAATAATATAATTATACTAGCTGACCCGGCCACGCGTTGTTGTGGCTCAAAATGTATCTATTATAAATGTGTAACACTTCCCCCGTGGGGGAAATTTCAAAAAATTCCTTCTTAGTGTATATTCTCTTGACGTACCCTATTAAAACGCAATCAAAAACGCATCTAAAATAGTATAATAAAAGCCGAGTTCTTCACAGTAAGCCTTAATCCCGTCCTTTTCCCGCTGGGGAATATCGAAAAATCCCTTTTTAGTGTATATTCTGTTGACGTAACCTATTAAAACGCAATTAAAAACGCAAAAAACGCATGTAAAATAGTATAATAGAAGCCGAGTTCTTCACGGTAAGCCTTAATCCCGTCCATCTCCCCCACTGGGGGGAATTTCGACATGTATATTATATAAAAACACGTGCGTATTCGAATGCAACGTTGTGTCAAAATTTCAAAGGAATCGGTAGGAACAAACGAACGTTATATTTTATTTATATTAATATTTATATTAAGTAATAATTTTAATAAAATAGGAATAATTAATAGTTATTCTCCTAACCTCACTCAGACTCTATTACACTGTAAGACAACAACACCTTGATGCTGAGAACCTTTAACTTTAATCATAAACAAACGTTTTCGGCCCATTCCATGGCCATCGTCAGGCTAACAACATTCGAATACTGTTCCGAATAACCAATTTCAAATTTAAATAAAATACAAAAGAACTCACGCGCGATGCTAAACAACGTAAACTAAAACTAATATAAACAACATAGAAAAGAACAAACGAACGTTATATATTATTTATATAGATAGATAGAAAATGATCTGCTTCAGTCCATTCTCACAGAAAAGCATAATGCCTGACAGAAAAGCAAACTTAGTTCGTCGGAAGGTAGCGCCATCTGTTGGACATAAAAGCCTTAATTTATATATAAATCTATGTCTGAACCGGCCACGCGTTGGTTGTGGCTCAAAATGTATCTATTATAAATGTATAACACTTCCCCCGTGGGGGGAATTTCAAAAAATCCCTTCTTAGTGTACATTCTCTTGACGTACCCTATTAAAACGCAATCAAAAACGCATCTAAAATAGTATAATAAAAGCCGAGTTCTTCACAGTAAGCCTTAATCCCGTCACTTTTCCCGCTGGGGAATATCGAAAAATCCCTTTTTAGTGTATATTCTGTTGACGTAACCTATTAAAACGCAATTAAAAACGCAAAAAACCGCATGTAAAATAGTATAATAGAAGCCGAGTTCTTCACGGTAAGCCTTAATCCCGTCCATCTCCCCCCACTGGGGGAATTTCGACATGTATATTATATAAAAACACGTGCGTATTCGAATGCAACGTTGTGTCAAAATTTCAAAGGAATCGGTAGGAACAAACGAACGTTATATTTTATTTATACTTATATTATACGTTATACTTATATTATACGTATTATACGTTATATTAAATATTTTATTTATATAGATAGATAGAAAATGATCTGCTTCAGTCCATTCTCACAGAGAAAGCAAACTTAGGTCGTCGGAAGGTAGCGCCATCTGTTGGACATAAAAGCCTTAATCCATATATAAATATATTTTTGAAAGGAAGGAAATGGTGTAGGGGTATGAAAAATAGATAGTAGCCGATTCTCAGACCTACTGAATATGCATATAAAATTTGGTAAAAATCGGTAAAGCCGTTTCGGAGGAGTAAGGTAACTAACATTGTGACACGAGAATTTTATATATAAGATATATTTTTGAAAGGGGGGAGATGGTGTAGGGGTATGAAAAATAGATAGTAGCCGATTCTCAGACCTACTGAATATGCATATCAAATTTGGTAAAAATCGGTAAAGCCGTTTCGGAGGAGTACGGTAACTAACATTGTGACACGAGAATTTTATATATAAGATATATATAATTCGTCGAAAAATTCGTTGCTTTCTTAAACAACGTCTTTCAGCTCTTTCTAATGCTTCGATTGCGATCAGAATAGTGTGAGATCGGTATAACCGATATGTGACTTCTGGTGCCTACCAGGGTTCCGAAAAGGTCGAAACCCCACTCGAGTGTCACCAATATGTGAGATCGGGGAGGTAGGAGAAGTCGTATCTCCCCTTTCCGGTAACAGGTCGTTGACCTTTCGGTTGTCAAGATGGCTAAAGTTTCGTTTCGGTCCCGAGAGTAGGGACTCTTTTTGTCGGGCGAGTGGATAGGAGGTGAGATGGGTCGACGATAAGGCGAAGCGATATTCGAGACACAGAGGAGACCATTTAACAATAAAACAAGATTTATTAAATTTAAACAAAGACATCAATACAAAATCTGACTAAATTCCCTAAGTCGCGTAGGGTTCGAGAGAGAGCTTACAGTTCGGTTCATACCTCTTAATTCGTTTCCTTAGAGTTAGCACCTTGATATCCCCGAAGTGGAGGGCAGTATCCGAAATAGGCACAGTTTATAAAGTCGCGACTGAGCACGGAGACGTTAGGACAGTAGGTCCGAGCGGTGACGACGAGCGACGGCGTTTGACCGGCAGATGATATGAGACTCCCCTGAAAGGGGAAAGGAGTGTCTTTTATAGCCTTTGGCTGGGAAAATCGGTCACGTGATCGTGGGTGAATGGCGATCGGGATCATAGGTGTTCCCGGGACTAAAAATATATGACGATTTCGGACGTTAACTATAAACTTAGGTTGCAAGATGATCTGGAAACAGTTGAAGAACAAAGGATTGTTGACAGTTATATGGCCGGGGACGCATATTTTCTCGTCCGGGAGCGTTTCTAGGCAGGATGTTTATATTAGGGGAAAATTCCTAAAACGAATTATTACAAAAAGTGACTCTAATGGAATTCCAGATCTCACAATAGCATATCCATCAGCCATTTTTATTTTTGTGTAGAGATCTCACATGCTGAACTCAAAAGTGAGTAGAAACTCACATGGTGAGATGGGAAAGCACGTGAGTTATAACTCGAGACTACCAATTTGACGTCAGAGTGTGAGATGGTACCACGTGACATCTTCAACACGTTGTAACACGAAAAACTCGAGACTAAGGGCCTAGAATTCTGAGGCCTAGAGAGATAGGAAAGCAGAGATCGTCAGTGTAGACCAGTGTTTCCCAAACTTTTGACATCTGTGTACCCTTTGTATAATTTTCTTAATGCTGAGTACCCCTCGTCAAAAAAATTGCATATACTTTAAATCAAAAACCAAAGATAACGAGGATATTCCATTTCTATATGCTGCTGCAAATGAAAAATCGAAAAAGCCAAAATAGAAGACTATGTGGAAAATATTGTTCCTAGATATAGCGATATGGACTTTAGGTCTCATTTTCGTCTTTCTAGAAGCCCTGTCAAAGTAAGTCTCTGCTAAGAATTGTTAGTTGTAGTAACTAGCTACAGAAAAATTGGTTTATTCGGCATTTTTAGCTTTTTATTAATACTAAAGCACATAACAAACCTTTCCTGTTAGAAAAATCGCACAAAAGCTAAAAATACACACGCGCACATTGTAACAATTCAATGTGTAGATACTGGAGGTTTTTGTGTGACACTGTTGTCTTGGCCATAAGGTGGAGAAATACACAGAATCACAGCACCCGGCGAAACCGCTAAGAAGTAACGAAGTTTTTTATTATTTTTCTATGTTCGTAATCGAAAAAAAGTAAACTGCTTGTTGCATCAGGAACAGCCGAAGCACGGTGCAGCGTGTACCCCCACTAAACTCTTCCCGTACCCCTGGTGGTACGCGTACCACACTTTGGGAAACACTGGTGTAGACCAAGCTAAGTGGTAAGTGAACTCTCCGATCCAAGTCAAAGGAAACCTTCCTCAGCAATATTTAATGATAACATGTTATCATTACTCTGATATAAACGGATTGAACATCTCCTGTCCATACGACGATCATCGTCCATATAATTTTTGTTATCAGGACTCCAACCTAAGATACCGGTATACTCTAACCAGTTTTCATTCCTCTCTTTTAATCTAGTTTGTAAGTAGTGATAGTTTTAGTTTTAAGCTGAATTGTGTAATAATTAATAACTGTCACAGGTAGATCGAGCGAGAGCGGGGAATTAATGTAAATACTAGTGTTTCTCATTTCCCGGTCTTTTGCTTGTCCCGAGATACCGGAATAAAAGTGAACTGTTTCCCGGTATCCCAGGAAATCCCGGAATAGAATTAATTATTTTTAAGATATACAAAATATCTTGAAATCAAATGGATATAATTATTTTTTATTTTTTAAAGTAATTTAATACATTCTGCAACCTCCAAAATCATATTAGTAATGCTGTGTAAAATATATATTAAACATTACTTTTGAATTACGTAGAAATTTTCACAAATAGAAAAAATTTCTTAAAGTTTGCTGGAAACTGCATACAACAACAACAACAAATGCTTTGAATTGAGTTGAAAATTTAAGAAAAAAATGAACCTAGATCAAACTTCTAACTTAAAAAGTAATTTTCGTTTTTAAATAATGCAAAGTGTTATAATTTTTGTAATTTTATAATAAATTTTATAATAAAATCTTATTATAAACAAATTTTTATAATAAGAATTTAAAAAAGCAAATATGCCAATACTCCAATCACTCGATCTGGTTCTTATTTAACTAATGAAAAGCCTGCTACCAAGAATGCCCTTTCCGATTCAATTCATGTGGGTGGAATCGTCTTTAATGCATTTAAGAGAAGACAGATGTTGTGTTTTTTCACCTGTAGCCTAGAAAATTTCTAGTTCGTTTTTGAGATTGTAGTACTTCCTTTGCTTTCTAGTATTCTTGATTTGTCGACCGCGGCTGCTTTAATAGAAACATCAAGCTTGTAGCCCAATAATTTGGCAGTTCGTTTGTCTTTAATAATCAGGTTTATGAAGAAGTTTGTATCCTTGCCCAATTTGCAGAACCTGGCGTTACGCAGTTATTGAAGTTACTGGGTACGGTTAAAAATTAAGACAGCATAAGTAAAATTATTCCAGATATTACAGGTTCTGTCAAGTAAAGAATTTTCAGAGTCCTGCCACAAATAAGCTACATTTTGATTATTGACCATTTGTGGCATGCCATAACGAGCAAAAATTAAAAAATAGAAATAAGCAGGTTTAAAATTAATAAATACAAATGTATTCTGACAGTTTATGACTTAATTATACTTTCTATTTCCAAAATTTCCTCAACCTTAACACAAAATAAGAAAAAAGTGAACCGGGATGAGAAAAATTTCCCGGGTTAAAAAAAACAACCGGGATTCTGGGATCCCGTTTGAGGAACCCTAGTAAATACATTTTTGTTCTCTATAACGGGAAAACATCTGTTCTCTTTATTCGATTAAAAGAAACGCAATTCGACTGGTATTTGCCTTTTCTTATTTGTAACGAGTTTCTCACGTTTCATACTAACGTGAAGGAAACCCGAAAAATTCCAGCCAGTTTTCCATGCCCTAACCCACGACTAACTAACTACCAGAATTCAGTGGTTTTATGCACTCGGCTACTTGAGGGCGCTTGTTAGAATTTAGAAAGTACTGTTTAGAAATGAAAAAAACTCGAGTTGTTAGATGTGGAAAATTAAATTTTTATAGACTTTTCACAGGATAACGCTTTCGATTGCATGCAGTCGACTACATTACTAGGAAACGACGACAAATAAGAATTCGTACTTACAAGAGTTTTCTTTATTATTACCTGTATTTTAAAATATTTCTTGCGATTTCAATTTAAGAAAATGAAATTGCTGATGTACAGTACATTCGACACCCCATTTGCTCATTTACAGGCAGCGCCATCTATTGACGCTACGTGTAAATCAGCAAATCGAATGTTTTACATTTTCCTAAATTTTTTGACAATAGATGGCGCTACGTGCAAGCCTGCAAATCCAATAGAGATAGAAATTAATTGATTTACAGAAATTCAATAGATATTTTGGGGTGGGATGTTCGACATTATATAAGTTAGCGGTATATCGAACTCCCGAGTTTCGAAGCAATTGCTCAAACAGCCTAGACGTGTATAGCGAACAAACATCCAAACAAGCATTCTTATTTATATATATATAGATACTACCTAAGGTACTGTACATACATGATTTGTGTGTGTGTGTGTGTGTTTGTCCTTCATGCACTACCACACCATTTATCCGATTGCCACGAAACTTCGGGAAGTTGTTTAATACACTCCCGCGAAGGTTTCTGGCACATGTAAAGACCACCATTTCCCCCCTTTCAAAAATATATTTATATATGGATTAAGGCTTTTATGTCCAACAGATGGCGCTAACTTCCGACGACCTAAGTTTGCTTTTCTGTGAGGCATTATGCTTCTCTGTGAGAATTAACTAAAGCAGATCATTTTCTATCTATCTATATAAATAAAATATAACGTTTGTTTGTTCCTACCGATTCCTTTGAAATTTTGACACAACGTTGCATTCGAATACACACGTGTTTTTATATAATATACATGTCGAAATCCCCCCTGGGGGGTGAGATGGACAGGATCATGGCTTACTGTGAAGAACTTGGCTTCTGTTATACTATTTTAGATGCGGTTTTTTGGGTTTTTAATTGCGTTTTAATACGGTACGTCAACAGAATATACACTAAAAAGGAATTTTTCGATATTCCCCAGCGGGGAGAGGGACAGGATTAAGGCTTACTGTGAAGAACTCTGCTTTTATTATACTATTTTAAACGCGTTTTTGATTGTGTTTTAATAGGGTATGTCAAGAGAATGTACTGTACAGTTTCAGTTCAGTTCAGTTTTATTAAAAGGTACAAATTAATGTACATCCTGGCTCCGAATGTACTGTACACTAAGAAGGGATCTTTTGAAATTCCCCCCACGGGGAAGTGTTACACATTTATAAAAGATACATTTTGAGCCACAACAACGCGTGGCCGGGTCAGCTAGTTTATATATATAAGATACTACCTAAGGTACTGTACATACATGATTTCGGACTGAAAAATGATATATTAAGTAAAGATAAATATAAAATATAAATGACATACAAAAATACACACATAAAAATGTTTTGTACCTACCGAAAAAAATATGTACTTATAATAAATTTACAATATAATAAATCCAACTAAAAGCATTTTACATCGAAAAAAATTCTAGGCTGACAATCTGACAAAGCAAAATTGGCAATGGTCATACGTTTATTGCATGCGTAACATAGTATTATATACATTTTGCTGAAATAACAGGATTATCAACTTTCACTGATGTCTACATTCGCTTGTTAATGACCACAACATTAAACTATTGTATTTGAATTCGATTCTACAGTTCACTTTATATTCACTGTCTGTTATACCTCGTATTTAAGAGGAAAACGTAACAAGAACCAGATAGGAAGTATTTTAAATCTCTTGCAAACGATATTAGAGAGGTTGCGGCCGTCGTTTTCAGCCCAAAACATGAACGTCGAACGTTCGAGCGCTGCCATCTGGCAATTCTAGAAGGTAATGGCGTTCGTTATGTCTACCAGTAACCCTTCTCTGTATTTATTACCTGTAATATTTTGTATCATTTGCAACCATTAGCTGCCCATGTCCTGTATATATACAGTGACCATAATTATTTTGGAAAAATAAAGGACATATCGAAGGAAATAAAAAAATACCTTATAAAATTTATAAGTTTATAACATTCATTACGAAAATAGTAGCATACAACAATGCACACATTAAAATTTTAAACAATCTTAATTATTACACATACACACACAATGTAAAAATTTAAATAACATTAATTTTGATACTTTTCAGTAGAATTAATGTTTTTTAATAGCGCTGGTACACGCTTTAAAAAGTCATAAAATTCCATACACTTCGTTTGAAAGTTGTATTTGACGGAAATACATGCTTCTGATGTGTTTACTTTTAACTGGGGTTTTTCATTCATCAACATATTATTCACCAATGAAAATATTCGTTGTACGGGGGCATTAGATTTAGGGAGACATAAAGAAAATTCTACAATTTTACAAATGTTTTTGAAAGCAATTTCTTTTGCTGCAAAATGTTCAAAAATATCAATTTACCTTTGATGGCAGGGCGTGTTATTCTGTCGCCATTTGTCGATCTTTTCGTTTGTGACACTTTTTTACACACGAAACTTCATCAAATAATTCATCGTCGAGTATATTTACGGACCAATGATTCGAAATAAAAATATAGCTTTCCTCTACCTTTGCCCACAAAGGGATTTTGTGTAATGTGACCCATTCAAACACCTCTATTTCAATAAAACACATGTCCCAATTATTTAGATAATCTATGCACGTTTGATAAAATGTGTACACAGCAGTGGCGTAGCGTAGTGGAGGCGGCAGGGGCGGCACTTTTAGGGGGCGGCATTTTTTCACAATAAATAATAATAATATCTTGTAAAAATTTGAACCATTTTATTTCATATTTTTATCGCACCTACGATACCGATTGAAATGAGCACGGAATTTTTCATTACTTATTCTGTGACGAAACTGGGGAATCCCCTTTCTTTAAATGAATGTATAATAATGACATCTTGCTCATTGTAGCGACTGACAACACCATCTGCACAGTACAGACGATGTTGCCAAGTCAGTACAGACTGTACTGACTTGTAGGGATTCCCCGTATTTTATTTAAGGGGGGGCGAAATTTTCCTCCCCCGGGCGGCTGACACCCACGCTACGCCACTGCCTCTCCCCAATTGATTCGGATAAACGACGCTCTACTGTATACGCTACATTATATATGCACCTAATGCTCGCCCTTCAGCTTTTCCTCTGTTTATTTTAGTGGAATTCGATAGTATCAGGGACCTTTCATCTATGATAATCTGTTTCCAATAATCCCCATAACACGCTCTTCGATGGCAATATATTGCGATCTCGTAGAGTTTCTCCTTTTCCCCTTACCTTCGCATACTCGATGACTATACATAAATCACAGGGATTAACTCTTCCAAAATCAAAATAGATATAGGGAAAAAGAGATAGCCATCGGTCTTACCTATGTTACATTGAGTCGAGTGAAAAAAATAATTGACTCAGTATTTTTAGAGTTACAATAAAGATCGCTACGAGTCAATCTGTAAGTCCAAGGACCATAGTGATAGCCAGAATTTCATGAGACGTTGGCATAGCAATTAATTAATGGCTTATTCTGACCTTATATATGTACCTTTAAATGATCCAATAGAAATCAAATATATTGTTGAGAATGAAAGATTCTTTGTTTCTTTTTCCCTCATAATCTAGAAAATAAAGGTGCGTGCAGCTTCGTTCCGACTACACGCTGATACAGTGTTATTTAACTTGTTAAATAAATTAAAAATATGATTAAAATTTACAGCCTGGTATTGTGGCAATGTCACAATAAATAGTTTCTCGTTATATATCAGTGAGAATCTGGAGACATAATGCGAGAATCTTTTTCTTAGATTGGGAAGATTTATTTAGATTTTCCTTTAATTATTAAAAGAAATGAGAAATTATTTGTTTAGAATAAACTATAAAATTTTCTTTTAGTTTCGAATTTGGTAAAAGAGGAAAATGCAACTGCTTTCTGTTTTGCCAAGATAACTGGCTTCATCACGGAAAATGATTTAATCTCACACGTTGTTGACACATCTAGTGGCATGCGACTTATTCCTTGAATCCCGTCACATGGTGTGTCATATTGACCCGCGATTGGAGGAGATTCAGGGATAAAGGAGAACTTAGTGTTTCTCGGGATCTCTTGTCCGCAAATTCTTGCAGAGGTTCTCCACCAGTCTTTTTATTATTTTGTGCGTTCCTGAAGAATCGAAATTTTCTAACGACGTGACGAGTAAAGTCGACGATCGAAACAGGAAAAGAACTCAACCGTCGTATAGAGGTACTATATAAAACCAATATTGTAAACTATCTTTCTTTCCTGCCCGGTTTGAGGCATAAATAATTTGATTTCTATTATATTATGGTTTATTATTTTGTATTATAATCCTTTATATATATATACAGTCGACTCCGCATAAGTCTACACCCCAAGGGGAAGTGGAAATGTGTCGAGTTATCCGATGTGACGACTAAAGCGAAGTCGGAAAAAAAACCACAAAACTACAATTAATAAAATACAGTAGTGCGTTATACAATAGTATAGGCTTACAATACATTGTGTCCTCCATTTACAATTACTCTGTAGATGAAAAACTAAAAAATTCGGGGGATACTATAGATTACTATCTATGGAATTTCAGGACTTTGAGTATATATCTGAACTGAGGGGACCGAGACGAGTTCAACGATACCCTACTTTTGGACCGGAGACGAAAAATAAAAAAGTTATGATACTTTTTTCGGCGATCGCGCGATGATAGGGAATCGCGTCGCTCTCCGCTAAGTCGGCCTCGCTATCGCGATCGGGAGTCCCGTCGCTTGCAGTTAAAATTGCCTTTAGTAGACGTTTCCCCCCTTTTTTACTTTGTTCAAGAACTACCGTGAATCGATCACTAGTTTAGCACATGGTGGCGTGTGGTGGCGCCCATACGAAAGATCAGTCGGGCCGCCATGTTCGCTGCCATAAGTAACATTAACCGAAATGGCGATCGCGCGATGATCGGAAGTCGCGTCGCTCTCTCTGCTCTCGTATCGCGTGTTTAACCCTACTGGAGATGACCGTAGTCCGACGTCATGGTTTGCAGACTTTACCGCAAGATGGCAGTACTAGCAACTACGGTGCCGTCTTCATGAGAGCATTAAAAAAAATGGTAAGTGAAAAAGTATGATAACTTTTTTATTTTTCGTCTCCGGTCCAAAAGTAGGGTATCGTTGAACTCGTCTCGGTCCCCTCAGTTCAGATATATACTCAAAGTCCCGAAATTCCATAGATAGTAATTTATAGTACACCCAAAATTCGTTTAGTGATGTCTGTTTTGAGCACTTAACTGTCTCGACTTTCTTTTTCAACGATCACGAACGCCTTGAAAACATCATCTTCGCAATTGTCAATTGTTGGCAAGTAACGTCTAAGGATTCTTAATGCCTCTAGCGTGAGAAAATGCAAAATTGGATTCTGGTGTGACGTTGATGTAGATTGTATCAAGGGCGTCGCCAGAGGGAGGGGCAGAGGGGCAGTTGCCCTTCCCTAGAAATTCGAAAAAGTTATTTGAATGCTAAGTTTTAATTAAAATAATCTTCTTAGGCTTCTTGTAAGTTAAAGAAAATGTTTTATTTGAGATATTTTTTTTCCGGTACATACGAGGGCTATTTTTTAAATAAGGTCCGTTTTTTAATAAGAAGAAAAATACTGTAAATATCGTTAAAATATATTTTTCTCTATATTCTACATACTTTTATCTACTTTTATACATAATTTCCATTTTGTTTAAACATTTGTCATACCGCTCAACAATTTTTTGAATTCCAACTTCAAAGAAATCTGCCGCCTGTCAAGAAGCTTAATCCACGACTGCAGTTTTCACTTCTCCTTCGTCGTTGAAATGTTGACCACCAAGGAACTCCTTTAAGTATCGAAACAAGTGAAAATCACTGGGTGCAAGGTCTGGACTGTGTGGATGATCGTATCGAGTCAAAACGATAAAGCACTGTTTAATCTTTTTGTTTTGTGATCGTCAGAAAGCAGTCTTGGAACGCACCGAGAAAACAATTTTCGATAATTCAGTTTCTCCGAAACAATGGTATACAAAACTGATCTTGAAATCTGTGGAAATTCAATTGATAACGTTGAAATCGTGAATCGTCGGTCCTCTCGAATTTTGTTATCCACATCACCAACCAAATCTTCAGAAATCAGAGAAGGTCGACCAGGGCGTAGCTCATCATGCACATTAACTCGCCCATCCTTGAACATTCTTACCCATTTTCGAACTTTACTGTCACTCATAGCATTATCACCGTAAACTTCACAAATCTGACAGTGAATTTCCGCTGCTGCCAAGTTTCTTGCATTCAAGAATCGAATAACAGATCGTATCTCACAGTCGGCGGGAGACTCAATTTTCTTAAACATTTTAAACTTTTACAGCTCAGCATACAGACAGACGATATGGCTGCAAATGGCGTCAAAACGCGCGCCAAGCTTGCTCGGAGCAGAAGCATATGCATACTGCCGTGATTGCGCATTATTCTCACTTTTATTCACAAACGGACCTTAATTAAAAAATAGCCCTCGTAGTAAATGATTAAAAGTTTATGAATCGTTTCTATTTTACCTACATACAATTCATATCCTCTATCAATTTACATCATCTTGCCCCCCCTTACCCATTGGCTGGCGTCGTCCTTGGATTGTATATTTTCTTTTTGTTTATCTGTTATTATTTTATACATAAAAATACATAAAATGTTAAGGCATTTTTATTAATATGTATATATAGAGTGAGGGATCCGGTGTGGTCAGCATCGGGTCGGGTTAAGGTGAGCTCCGTTTTCGGTCACCGTATCTTTGGTTATTTAGTGCCTACGGACAATTCTTATCTATCGGTTTGCGCATGCAACGAGGAAGCTGTAAGTTTTGAAATTTTTAAAATCGGTTCAGCGGTTCGCAAGTTCGGTGCTCCCGAACATTTCGGTACTTTTCGGCCCCCATCGGGCCCCCCTTGCTGTAATCGGTCTTTTTGTTAACGGTATTTTATTGTCAATACGGTCAATATTACTGTCGGTAAGATTTGTATTACTAGGTTAAGCGGTAACGTTGTTATTACGATTTTACTTTTCCCTGTAAATAAAGAACCGTTACTCGCCACGTGGAGTTTAGCCGGTCGGCGTGCATTTAGCTGTTTGGCGTTTGTCTCTCGACGGCTCTCGGTTTTGTGTTTCTGCCTTCGTCCTTACTGGGGAAGCGGAAGGACTGTTATTCTGTATTTCACGGTCATTGTTTCCTGTAAGGGTTTCCCCCCTTACGGACTCCCCGTGGACGCCGATCGACGCTTTTAAGCCGTTCGGCGCAACTGTGTTTCTTTTCACCAATCCATTGTGTGCAACGACTTCCTACTCGCCGTGTTCTCAAGGCGGACTGCCCTCTAGAGGTTCCTCCACTGATCACACTCTATAGACTATTTGTGCTCAGTTTCCTTTTGTTAAGTCGACCAGCTGTTCCCAAGCCGCACGGCTTAGAAGACGCTTGTGCTAGGGTCATCTTTCCTTCGAAAGATGGATCTTCCCGAAAAGGAATTACTATCCAAGCTGACCCACGGACTAAACATAATTTTGCAAGCCGTGCCAGCCACTTCCCTAGGCTCAGTATCAGTCACTAATAGAAAAGCGGCACGCGATGCCGCTCTGAGTATGCATGCTGCATGCAGCCAATCATCTTTATGGCATGGTCCTTGCGTTGAGGGCAGGGGGAAATGGTGATAAGGCAAGCTTTGCTTATTGGTGAGGCGGGAAAGACCTGCTGGTAGCCAAACCACGCACATTATTGCTGATACTGTGGCAAAAGCTGAAAATGAAACAAAAACTCAAGACCTTATTTTAGAACCTGTCCAAAACGAAGAAGGCGAGTCTCTTTGCCCAGAGCAAGTCATGGAGTGAATCCAAGAAAAATAGACCTAGGTAATTTGAATATAGGGATCAAAATGGTTACTGCTCTTCCCAGCGGCAGTCTGAAATTTAGTGTGAGGTCTGAACAAGACGTTAACAACCTAAAAGAGGCTATTGAAAAACTGCCTGAAATCAATGAAAAGGTCAGGATAACAAGACCACAAAAAAGGAAACCCAGAGTCATTCTACTAAATGTCCCCAGGGAAGAGGATAAAGATGAACTTATCAGAAAAATATACGAACAAAACTCTGAAATTAAGGGAAAACTCTCATTACAAGCTTTCCAGCACGAGTCTAGAGTAACCCATGCCATCGACTCGAAGCGTAAAGCAGAGTGCAGACATGTGGTCATGGCTGTCTCACCAGCCATACGGAACATACTAATCTCCCTAAAGAACATCAGCTATGAGTGGGGATCATTGATTGTGGACAATTTTATTCCTGTCCTAAGGTGCTTTAAGTGCACAGGATTTGCACTTAAAACTTTTTGTCACGTGATGACATTGGACAAGAGCATTTTCGTTTTGTCTATTGTATATGATCAGTTCGCGCCAGATTTCGTAGAGTGCAGTTTTAATGTTTCTGTGTTTCTCGTTTTTTCGAAGTCACTGCGATAATTTTTTATTACGTGGATCCATACATTTTGCGTTATTTTTAACGGATAAAAGGTGGAAATTTTACTCTGAATATAGAACTTGTTTTTCAGAATATGCTACTTTACAGAAAGAAAAGTTGAAAATAATTTATTTTTCGACAATTTGCGAGAACTGATCTTTGTTTGGATGTAAATGAAGGCATGTATTATAGGTTTACTAATTTATTTCTGCATATAACTATCTAGTTCTAATTTCGAGACATTTATCGTTTTTAGTGTTTATAAGCGTGTTATTTAGACATGTCTACCAATTTAGTGCTAAAACGTAGAACTACGTCAAAGAAGAATACAAACTTTAATTAGCAAGTAGTCCCTTTATTAGCAAATTAATTTGTTGGTAGATTTTTTTACATTTAAAGTGTAATTAGATGAAACTAAATGGATGTGAACATAGAAAGTAGAATATGGCAAGACTAATAGATAAAACTATTATTACATATTACTCGATCAGAAAAATTTATACTTGAAGAATTTTGTTTTGATAATTATTGCCTAGGGTTTATGTCGAAAATATTTTTCAGTTATATTTGTAATTACAGTTAATTCGAATAGTAATGGCGCTTAAATATTTATAGGATTAATTGAAGTTTTCGAATTTTGTTTTGAGGAAACTGAGGAAGGCAAGAGTATCGACAGTTGTATAATGAACTGAATTTAAGTAAATTAGGTGACTTTGTATGTTTCGATGTAGTTTTTTATAATATTACGATATACGAACTTTCGATTTTGTAAATTGTATTATACTAAAAAATAAAGTTTTTCGTTATTCTCCTACTTAATGA
The DNA here is from genome assembly GCF_030686945.1 of Centruroides vittatus. Taxonomy (NCBI): domain Eukaryota; kingdom Metazoa; phylum Arthropoda; class Arachnida; order Scorpiones; family Buthidae; genus Centruroides; species Centruroides vittatus. The sequence goes on from NW_027122385.1 coordinate 84,861, forward strand.
TGTATTTATAATGTTTCTGAACTAAATAATACTTATTAAATTGAAATCCAAGCTTTACAAAGTACTATGAATATTAGAGAAGACCGTTTTAGTATAAACTACTACGTTTTACTACAGCTTACTCCAATGTTGATTCTACGAAAAGTAGGTCAGACAAGGACCGTTAGACTAATGACGTAGGCTGTTTACTTTTTCCGGTTGCATCGGTGCACTTCCGTAGCGTCATTTACAGAAGTCACACCTACTTTTTTCTGACGCGAGCCAATTAGGAATATTAATTTTTTTAACCAATCAGATGACGGCGGGAAATTTAAATTTGATTTATGTCGATAGATGGCCGTCTAAAATTTCATATTTATTTTAATTTTCTCTCTTTTATTGTAATTTCTCGAGAACTAAAGGATATTCCAAAACAAAGTTGGAGAACCCAACTACTCGTGAAAATTCTACAACTTCACGAAATGGTACAGGTATTTTATAAGAATTTTTTAACGTCTATAGATGTCCCTCACCACTGCCACTCGATCGCCTTGGACGTCTATTTACGTCCCTCACTGTTAAGAAGTTAACATGTTGCCCTTAAGGATTTTTTAAAACAATATTATATAGCCTATAAATATCATTGATATTTGCTTTATCCAATTTTCTGTACATGTTGATTTCCATTCGTTGATTATATTCTTGATCCTCGATCGTATTTAATTCTTGTTTTTTCTCCTCATCACATTCGTTAATCAGATGTAGTTTTGATAATATTTTATTACACTTAGAGCAGGTAGATTGAGAAAAATATGTTTATTAAAAAAATTCAATATTTGTTTTATATTATATATTATATAATAAAATCGCGCGCCTTACCATACTATTTGCTACGACAGTACAGAATGCATGGAAGAACTGCGGCTCCCATGCATTTTGCAAAACCTACATTTCGGCTCTCACTGAACTCTTGCTTGCCCACCCCTGGTATATATATTAGATATTATTTTCTTTTCTTATTTTATCAGATTTTCGAACTCAAACTCGATTTATTTAAATGGCCGGTCACACTATTGACCGACTCAACCCTTCTCACTCGATATATTCTTCTTTTATCGCGAGTTACGATGAGTTCTTCTTGTCTGTCATAACTGGTGTCAGGTTGATGTAAACCGGAGATTTTATGATCTCTTGGTTTTCCAAAACCTCGTTTCACGAACCCGCTCACGAGGTCTGGAATCGTCTTTAATGCATTTAAGAGAAGACAAATGCTAACGTGTTTTTTTCACTCGTAGCGTCGAAGATTTCTAGTTCATTTTCGAAATGCGTTGCAGTGCTTCGTTTGCTCTCAACTATTCTTGATTTATTTACCTCGGCTGCTTTAATAGCGATATCAAACTTATAGCCCGATAATTCGGCAGTTAGTTTAGCTTTAATAATCAGGTTTATGAAGAAAAACTTCATACTTGCAGACTTCATACTCGTTTCTGTGCTTGTCCAATTTCCACAACCTGGCATAATGCAATTATTGAAGCTAACTGGGCATGATTAAAAATTAAGACAGCATAAGCACAATTATTCCAGATATTAAAAATTCGGACAAGTAGAGAATTTTCAGAGTCCTGCCACAAATAAGCTACGTATTGATTATTGACAATCTGTGAGATATCATAACAAGCAAAAATTTAAAAAACTAATAAGCGGGCTTAAAATTAATAAATACAAATGCATTCTGACAGTTTATGAGTTAATTATACTTTTTATTTGCAAAATTTTCTCAACCTTAACACAAAAAAAGAAAAAAGTGAACTTTTAAGAAATTTGCGGGATTTCCAGGGAGAACAATGGCGTAGCGAGGGGGTGCAAGGGAGTGTATCATGCACCGGGCGACACTCGCAGAGGGGCGCCCAAATGGTCTCTAAGACAAACTATATGAGTTTCTGGAGGAGGGAGGTGGCGCCAATAGGGTGTCGTGCACCGGACGCCAGTTATGTTCGCTACGCCACTGCGGGATGAGAAGAATTTCCCGGGTATTTCCCGTGTAAAAAAACAGCCGGGATCCCGTTTGAGAAACCCTAGTTCCCATATTGAATATTTATTGTCCAAAAATTATAAATTAATAACATTTCCGTTCACATCTATAACATTGCATTATAACGCTTTTCTTATTTCATTATTTGTTACTTGTAAAAGGCTTTTCTAAAAAAATATTTTAATAACTTGGAGAATTACAGTATCAGTATTAATCAATGATTGATTGATACTGTAATCAAACACAAATATTTTATATTCTGTTTATTGGAAACCGCTCAGTTAATATTTGCAGTATTTTTCAAATAATATTAAAACTAGGTAAGGATTACATTCTGAATAAATTATTAACTTTTGTACAATGTTTAAACTTTGTTATCAGCAAAAAATTAAAATTATAGTACTTTATATGAGGTGTGACAATTTCTTCGTGAAAACACTACACTAATAATAACATTTGCATGTTGAATTTATACATTTTCCTGATGCTCTTCCTATTGCTGCTTTACATGCTGGCAAGCATTCAGATGATGATTTACATTTATGATTTATAAAAGTTTGTTGACTCAAATCGACTAAAATGTAAAAATTAGAATTAATGATATTGTAACATGTACATAAATTACAAAAGAAGATAAAATCAAACTTACACATCGAACACAAGAGAAGTATTATCAGAATACCGTAAACAGCTTTCATTATTTCAAGAATAACAATATCCAATTCAAATCTAAAACAAAAGAATTAAAAATTATATATAATAATATAATTATGATCTAAGTTATGTTACCTTTTGAAAATACAGCTTGATTGTATTTATTCGAAATATTGCAATTTATATGATTCAAGTAAGCAATAAAAATTTACAACAGCCAATGGGAAGTCAGATCATACAATTAATGATTTTAATAACTATGCGAAATTAATATAAATTTTATTACCTTTTTAATGTCGATAAACGGCACTTTTCCAAATCCTTCTAAAATTTGATAATTTACCAAAATATTATATATCAAATAATTGTTTTCATAATAATTTTAATACTTAGTAACCTAACGCAGTTTTCTATTAATTTTGAGAACTGTTTAAATTGAATGGATAATATCAGTTATTTTTTGAAAATTATTCGGAAATGATTTGAAAAATGAAAGATTTTTAGCTCGTCTCATTTTCCTCATGGGAAGTTGGCACCATTTATTACAATCCGAAATACTTTTATTTCCAGTAGGTTTAAATGTTTTTTCGCCCATAGGCCTACCTATCGTGAATTAGCCAAGTCAACCTGGAGGAGGTAGAATATGTCGGATTTACGAATTAGATCAATTAACAATGCTACTGTAGATATTATGAAATTTTTTATCGTTTTAGTGTGAAAGCACCGGATCCTAACATAAAAGATCAGCGTTTTGACTATTTTTTAACTTAGTTAATTTTTTAATAATCTATATATGACGTTTTAAGATTTTTTTATATATTCAAGCTAATTGTCTGATACTTCTAAATTGGTCTGTGAAAAGGATAAAAAGAAATAGACTCAAAAATTTATATACAGTAGTTTTAAGTAAATCTTGTATAGCTTCAAAATATCATTATAATAATAAAAGAAAGGAAAAACGTTGCCTAGTTTGTTTGCAGAAGGAAAATTTTATTCGATCATCACTTTTTCAAGTCGGATTTTTTCCACACTTCAGAATTCGCTACTTTGAACGTTCACAATTCTATCTTCTCTAACATAAATGATTTTATTTTTCAATATAAACAGACGCCTTCTCTTTGCCGTCTACAGCCTTTTTATCCAGTTGTATGCAGATAAACTGGGAGCATCTCTACTTCACGTGTCACTAGACATTCAAGGTTTCCATTAGCCGCAAGTTAGCGTCCATGTCCAGTTTTCCAGATGGGCATGGTCTACCGGATGTTCAACTTTGATGCCGTGTCTCATTTTCTTATCTTTGGGTAGTGACGATGTACTCTATTATACGGACTGTGTTCCTTGGGATGATCGTCAGCGTCTGGTATTGCCGTTAACAGTCAGTAACGAATTCTTTTCATTTATCTTTCCATAGCTTTTATCTACTCGTTGGCGCCCGTAAGGGTATAATGCTAGCCTACCTTCACTCAGTATTATTTTTTTCTTTATGCGTATAACACTACCCTTATTTCTTAATTAAGGCTAGTTGTGTAAAGACTATCTCATTCTTTGTGGTCTTCTGCAAGTCGTCCAGTAGGAAACATACAGACTGTTTATTGAAATATTATAAGTCTCGCATATGAAATGTAACTAAATTTGTAGCATGTGTAATATGTAGGCATAAAAAATAATTATTTTGATGATATTTTAGGTAAATTAAGAGATAGCTTAATGGGCTCCTAAACAAGAAATATCTCTGACGTAGTCTATATGTTTCTGTGTACTGTTTAGTATGCTAGCTAACTCCAGTGATCTTCCTTACAGCTGAGCATATGCTCTTTTGTGAAATAAATACTATTCTCCGGCTTCTTATAACCGATTTAATAGAATTTTCATTGTATTGGTAGTAGATACAAAACACCTTTTTTCGTTGCCGAGATATATTTAATTCAGAAACAAACGTTTTCGGCCTCATCCATAGGCCATCATCAGGTCGAAAGACGAAATTGGAACGCTTACGTTCCATGAATGGATTACAATGTTCAAACTAAACGTTTTTATAACGGAACAAAATAACGGAAAATAAACTTAAAGTAAGATAATAGAAAAATAAACAAAGATAACAAATTAATAAAATAACTTAAATCCTCAAATAACCCTAACATAAATAAAAGTGATAAGTCCCATTAGTTCAAGTTTCTTGCAAACTTCTTAACCATGAACTTCCATGCCGATGGTAGGCTTTCAGCATCCCTTGCATTCAAACACCCTTCTTCCAGCCTGCACCTATATATCTCAATTTTCTCTGCAGTTATTGCCAATGTTGGGAAAGAGATAGGTTTGATAATAGATGCCTCATCCCAGTTCACTACAGAGCCTTGGGTCTGCGCCATTTGGGACAACATCGTTGCATTAGACCCCTTTCTGATACTCTACATATGTTCCTTGAGCCTTAGCCCCAAACTCCTGGTTGTAACACCGATGTAGTCCTTTTCAATACCCAGTTGCATATTTTTATAGGGAATTCTATAGACCCCTGCCTTCTCTTCTCCGTTAATACTATCTTTATCATTTCATCTTTATTATTAAAAGAGAAATTGTAGGATGGGAAGCTTCACAGCCACCACAGGAGGGCTGCATTCGAAACAGTGGAATAGCACCTGGTAAGTCGTAATAAGGCAATCCGTTGTTCAGACCACAGAAGCCTATGGTTATGAGGTTGAGAGGCAGCAGCGTTCCAAATAGCAGATGCATATGAAATGGTTGGTAAAAACAGGCAATCATATATGGCATTAGTTGCCTCAAAACCGAGGCCCCAATTACATCTGGAGACCCTTAAATGACCATTAAAGGTCAAGTTACTTCGACTAGTAGAGTGTTTTATATGCTGTTTCCAGGAGAGTTTATGATCAATCACAACCCCAAGGAAGGTGATTTACAACCTTTACCGATTCATTACGAAACCTGATGCAAGTGCAAGGCATACGTCTGTAAAGATCGGAGGCGCCCGGAGAGGAGAGAACGATTTCCTTAGTTTTTGTCATGTTGAAACTGAGTTTATTACTCATACCCCAGTTGTACACTTTCTTAAGAATGTCAGTAGCTGCCCTTTCTTTGTCGTTTCTTGATGGAGTAGGAAAAACCAAAAAGGCATCGTCTGCATATGCATAGACACGATATTGGCAGCCGAAATCAGTACGGAAGAAGTTATCGAATAAAATATCCCAGAACAGGGGTCCACAAACAGATCCCTGTGGACAGCCGCGTTGTAGCTTACGTGTAAATTGAAGATGCCCCAGAGAGATAATTGCTTCTCTATCCTAAAAATAATTAGCAGCAAGATGGAATAAGTTAGCCGGACAATTGCCCTCACCCAATCTGCGTAAAATTTGCGGCCACCAGGCCGAATTGAATGCATTCCTCAGATCTAGGCTGAGGCCAAAGACAAACTTATGGCTTCGTAGCAGATGTTTGATCTGCCCAACCAAGTCCATCAATGCGTCAACAGCTCCACGTTGAAGATCTGCCCGCAGTGCTAAAAATAACGCAATGAGACTTGAAATAAAATCATATTTCAGCTAAATTATGAGCACAATCGCGAACAGCAGCATCAATTTCAATAACATAAACGGTTCATTAAAAATACTAATTACAATAAAAAAATACAGTAAGACCCGCTTAACGCTGTTTCGGTATTACGCGGTAGTATTGGAATTCCCCGACATCGCACACAGTGTTGGGATCAAGGCATAATATCAAATTTTAATTTTAAATTATCTGTGGATATTCCGACAACTGATTTGTAAAACAGATGGAGCAGATAAACAATCCATTAGAGATTTTTGGAAAAACTATAATTTCATGGATGCTGTAGACCACATCAACCTTTCCTGGAATGAGGTGACCGAGAAATGTTTGAACGGAGTATGGAATAATGTTTGGCTGGAGCTAAGCAAGGATGTTGACACAAGAGAATCCATTGTTGATGTCGACGAAATTGTCAAGCTAGCAAATGAAACAGGGTTGGATAATATAAATGCGCAGTCTATTGAAAAATTATTGCAAGTTACAACTGGAGAAAGTTTTTCCAACGACGATCTTAAAGAATTAGTAGAAAAACAGGTGCATGAAGATGACGAAATTAGCGTTTCTGAAGATGAGGAACAAAAGGAACTTTCAACGGATTTTCTAAAAAAAAGTTTAGCCACTATAACGGAAATAATGGATCAGTTTATACAAAATGATTTCAATTTTGATAAAAGTTCAAAGGCAAGACGAAGTGTCATGGATGCTATGTCTTGCGGTCGACAACTGCTTGCTGAACGAAACAGGAAAAGGCAAACAACGTTAGAAGACTTCTTCACAAAGAAACAAAAGATGTCAAATGAGGAAGAACCTTCCTCATCACAAACATAACTTCTTTATTCGAACTTTTTTTATTTTCATGAATGTTTTATGAATAAATTACCTACTCAGACTCAGCTTCTTAATGAATATACTAGATACATCCAATACACCTTATTGCTGAGAACAGATATTTATTACCTAAAACTAACGTTTTCGGCCCAATTTATGGGCCATCTTCAGGTTACAGTTGTTCGACTCTAATACAAAATCGAACACGTTCAAAATTAAACCAAATTAGAACATACGTTTAAATTAAACTAATAGAACAAGCATACCACAAAATAATAAATAACAAAAATCAAAATAACACGAAAAATGAAAATGAAAATAAAATAAAATACTGTGACTGGCCGTAAATCTTAAGGAACAATTCCTTATGCATTAACCCAGATACCTACTGAGTCACGGCAGACGCATTATTACGTGTGTTACTTCTTACTATGTATTTCCAGGATGACGGTAACCCCGTCGCATCCTTATAATTTAAACATCTGTCAGCCAAACTCGCTCTGTAGATTTCGCATTTCTCAGTTATGGATGACAGCGTTGGCGAGCGTACTTTTGCAAGAATTTTGGCATCCTCCCATTCAACCACTGAACCATCCGCTTGCGCCATTTTGGATAATGCTGTTGCACACCTGTTTTTTGCGACATCGTACCGGTGCTCCTTTATCCTCACTCCAAGGTTTCTATTAGTGACACCTACGAGTTACGTCCTTATCGATTCCCAACTGGTCATTTTTGTAGGGAATTGCATATACTCCTGCCTGCTCTTTATCATCAATTCTTTCTTTGTCGTTTCTAATCAACCTATACACTGTGGGGGCCCTTTTGTATATTATACGGGCGTTTTTGTGTCTCGCTATTTGCTTCATAATCGAGAAGAGACATTTATTATACGTAAACTTTGTGAAGTTACCCCCAGCCTCCGGTTTCTTCTTAGAGTTGCTCCTAGGCATTACGTACGCCGTTATTAAACGCTCTATAGTTCTTGTTCCAAACCCTAACTCCTTTGCTACCTTTTTGATTCTACCCAGCTCATTCATCGTGTCCATTACATCTGAGCAATACAAAAACGCTCTTCTGATTAGGGCCCTAAATGCGGATAATTTATAAACCGTTGGGTCATTGGAATTTGCCGGAATATACATCGGATCATGTGTGGGCTTGATGTACACCTTCGTGCATAAAGCTCCATTCTTAAATTCAATGCCAACGTCCAAGAAGTGTAGCTCCTTGTTACTAACTTGCTCAAGGTTAAGTTTTAAGCCATGTTGGTTAGAGTTCACTTGGTCTAAGAATCGTTGTATCATTGCGTCATTCTTCCAAATAATTAGAACATCGTCTACATATCTTTTGTACATGATTATGTATTCATTATAGTTGAAAAGTGTCATGCGTTCCATCTTTCTCACCACCAACTCACAGAGCAGGCCAGACATCGAGCTGCCCATTGGGACCCCTCTTAACTGCTTATAAGCTTTACCTTGGAAACTGAAAAATGACTGAAAGCATATTAGATCAACCATTATCTCTAAATCTTTTCTGTGCTCGTATGTTTTTGGGTGCAACCCACATAACAGGTTCACTAACTCCTCAAAACATGAGGTAAGATTTATTGATGGAAACATACTCTCGAAATCCATAACCGTCCCAATCTCATTGTCCATTAACGATATATCATGCAGGTTATTAACCAAACTAAGCTGGTCCTTTGCGACAAATTGGTGGTCTTCAATTAGTAGCGTTAAATGCCTATGCATACGTTTTTCCAGAATGTAGGTTGGTCCTTTACATTTCTCTACAACCGGTCTGATCTCTTTACTGTTTTTATGTATTTTTGCGAACCCAAACAACCTAGGTACACCTGGGCAGGTAATGTGGGCCTCTTTTAGGAAAGGGAATAACGATGGTATGGGCGATTTTTCCAATTTTCGTAGTTTTCTGTCAATTCTTTCAACAATACCTCGGTCTACCTCTTCACACTCCGTCTTTCTTATATAGTCATCAGGGCTTCATTATACCTTTGTTTCTTCATTAAGACCAAATGCTTACTCTTATCCGCCCTAGTGACCACTATATCATTAGTATTCAACCATCTTACGGCGAAATATATTGCCACCTAATTCCTTAATCACAGAATCAATTTCAAACTCAATTGACTGTTTTCTAGACATTTTTGCACGAAGCACATGGGAAACTGACGATTTCGCCACCTATTGCCAAATTCACAAGTTAGGGTGAAAATAGCCGAATTTCGCCAAAAAAGAACTTAGTCATATTGAGACCGGATTTTTAAATTGGTACTAATTGAAAGATGCTCATTCCAGGCGATATAGCTGAGAAATTCGCCAAAGCGAAAATTTTCGGCTGTAGTAATCTTAATTTTCGCTATCGAGCAACGCAGGGCTTATCCGCTAGTATTTACATATTTTAGTTCAAAAACTATTTAAAGAATACTAATTAATATTAACGTACAGCCGATAGTGGCATAACTATTACTAGGCACAGTTAAGTGATGCTTAATGGCCCATGACATAAGAAGTCCTGACACTGTTACTACGAAACATTATAAATATAAGAAATTTATAATTGTTGTCTCGGCAGTAAATTTTATTAACTACATAAAACAGATATTAATATTTTTTGTTTGTTCTTATTAGTAACGATTAATTTTAAATAAACTTATGCTACATATTTTAGATAGTTTTTACTGTTTATCTTTTTTTAATTGTTTTTTCATCGTTGCAAAATGATAAGAGTAACTCTGCCTGAAAATTCTTCACTTTATAAGTTTATAAGTTTATAATAAATGATTTTTTCTCATAAAATCATTTCATTATTGTTTCGCGACCCTCCTTTAATACCACCGCGACCCCCTTGGGTTGAGAAACGCTGCTCTAAGGTGAGCAGCCGTTGACAGCAGCGCGATTTAAGACGAGACATAGTCTTGTCAAAAATTATGTATTTATTTTTAATGTTACAACTTTAATCACCCTCAAAGTACTCTCAGTTTGACACAAAGCACTTAGTTTAAGATGTTTTCCCCCTACTCAACGTAGTTTTTAAATTCATCAATTTTCATGACTTTTAGTGCTCTGCCATTTTTTTCCTTATCTCTTCCGCATGTAAAAATCTTTTTATCCTTTAAGATTTTTTATCTGGAGCAACAAAAAAGTGAACGAGAACGAGATCGGATGAATAGTGAGGATGATACAAAGAACCCGACTAATTTTAGTCAAAAACTACTGGAAACTCAGCTCGGTATGGGCAGGAGCGTTGTCATGTTGAAAAACCCAGACACTTGTTTGCATTACTCGAGACGTTTCTTCCGCAAATCTTGACACAACATTTTCAAATCTTCCTGATAAAATCTCCGGTCAATCTTTTAACCTGAGGAACAAATTCCGAATGCACAATCATTCTGATGTCAAATAAACAGATACGAAAATGCGTTAAAAAGTCTAAAAAAAGGTTACTGTTGCAATACGTAGCCTCTTGTTATATCATCAGGTAAACTGATGCAGAGGTGTTATTTGAACACTCATCTAGCGAAAGAAGCTAGCAGTAAAAGGAGGCCGTCATGGAAAAGAGAATTCCGGACTTTTGATCACCTCGCGTATATATGTAATGTATATTAAAAACGACTGCTTAGTCCAGCAAACTAAGCAGTTTCAATAGTTCTGGATCCAGAAGCAGAAATAGATTTCTCGCATATATTTAGAATAATATGATAATTTACTTTTCCAAATATAAAATTATAAAGTTTCATTATACGAACTTGATTGAAAATTTGGACAGCTCAGATTATAAATTTAGCTTTTTATTATCCGAGTTGTACTATTAAATATTATTTTCAGAAAACAGCAAAGATAATTACGGAATAAGTTTTTCAGTGCTATTTATTTTATATTTGAAACAACTATTTCTATAAGTTAACCACTAAACAATTTTGCCACTTGTATCATGAATAGAGCTAGGACGTCTATAGCAATAAACATCAAATAAATAGTTATAAAATGAAATAGTTTATAGCTTATGTGATTTTTAGTGTCTCGATGTCCTAGTTCTAGTCATAAATAAGATAAAATAAAGCGTTATAAACAGATGTTCATTCTCTTTTCATGTCAGGAAAAGTTTTAATTCATTAGGTAAAGTTAATAATTGATTTACTTTTAATGATCACAAACGAATCTTTAAAAACTTTATCTAATATAACACAAAATTGTTACTATAATAGCATTTTTATTACAATATTGTTATGTATTTTATTTTAGAGAATATAGCAAAAGCTATAAGAAAATTATAATAAAATATAATTAATATTTTATAACTGTATGTAGTTTGAATCAGCTGTGTTATTTTAAAATGAAATTTTAAAAATGGGCTGTCATGTAGTGGAAAATTTAGAGGCGCAGTGGTCCTATGAGGAATAACATTTAAGAACCTTAAATGATTTTTATAATTATGAATACATGTTCCTTTGATATCATTGAAAAATCAGTATTTTATTTTCGGTGATGGTTATAAATAATCTGGACGGCTAAATCTTGGTAGACGATCACTTCACATAGATGGAAACCTGCTTCTCACCACTCATTCTCTCTGACAGCCACATAGCTGAGGAGTTAAGGAGCAGCCTACCACTCTGGGCACCCAGAATCGAATACAGTCAGGTCAAAAATTCCAAGAAATTATTTCGAGATCTGTCAATACATTCGAACCTTGTCCCTCACTACCCGGTTTCGTTATTGTGTGTTGGCGAAACCTATAATAAGATTGCCATAAAGGCTTTTTAGTGCTCAATTGGCAAAATAATTTAAAAAAGAAAAAAAAACCACCAGCCTATCAAATCATCTATTGTGGTCCTGACCAAACATCTGATGGGCATGAAAAACATCCTTTTAGTGCCTACAAAGAAAACAAAAATTCAAAAAAACAAACGAAATGTTACAATTTAGTTACAATTATTTATAAAACACTTTAAGATCATTAAGATATAACTGTTAAGCACAGTTAATGTTTCTTAACCAAAAAATTAAAAACACATTTCTTAATAATATTGATATATTGCAGAATGTAATTTTTAGCAAATTCGATTGTGTTAGGATAAATATTAATAGTAAAATTAAATTTTTCTAACAACAGAAAATTATTTATAACTTTTCAAACTTTTCTAATGTTCTAAACTCTTCGTGACGTTCGTAATCGCTACATTGGATTTTTACCTTATTAAAGAAAGTCAAAACTCATTTCTTCTTTAAATCTAAATAAACGTGTTTTATAGAATTTGAAATTTCTAATATTGTATAAAAATAAATGATAATTATTTTAAACCAATATTCAAGAATTAGAAAATCTCAAATAAAATTGTTATCCTTCTGAACAATTATTCACATTTCTATTAACGAGACAAACATTTGAGAGCAAATGATGAAATGTTTAAAACATTTGATCATTTAGAAGTCATTTGCCATAAAAATTTTCTATCTGCGCTACAATTACTATTTTACTCACATCGCATTTAACCGACAGAAAATTCTATCACAAAGGAAATAACTATAAAATCTTATTTTATTAGCCAATAGAGCACCACAGAGGGTGGGCTAGAGAGTTAAATTAATCAATCACTATAAATTACTCAATATACAGTACATACTTTTTCGTACGTAATATCGTAATAATATTTTAAAACATCTCGTGTATTATACGTTCGTTTGTAATATATGTTTCAAAAAAACATTCGATTTAACAGACTTTCGGCAATAGGAAACACTTAGGCCCTTAGCCTAATTATTCCGTTAAATGGAAGGTTACGTACATGAAAATAGTTATAATTGTCTCGCATAATCATTGAAATCTTTAATCGTGTAATGCGGATTCTCATTGGTTATTGTGGTTTTTTTATTGCTTAATTTTATTATATAAACCGTGATTTTTCGAAGGAAATGCAACCAAGGAATATTTTCAAAAGATAATAACTTACACCATAATTATACTACCGTATATAAATATTAATTGTTTTTATTTTTAGGTGTAAGCTGATTAGTATTATTATTCTGCAAAATCATGAAAGCTTTTCATGGTATTCTGATAATCTTACTCTTTTGTTCCATGTGTAAGTTTGCTTTTATCTTCGTTCTTTATTTATGCACATGTAATAATATTATTTATTCTAAATTTGTACATTATAGTCAATTTGAATGAATCAACATTTATAGATGTTAGTTGTAGTGTATCAAAAGAATGTTGGGCACCGTGTAAAGCAGCATTCGGAGTAGATCGCGGAAAATGCATGGGTAAAAAATGCAAATGTTATCCTTAATGCATCATCTTTTGAAGAAGAAATCTCTACATCTTATACTGAAAGAAGTGAGATCGTAATTTTCTGATATTAATAAAGTTATAAATTTAAATATTCCACAAAAGTTATGAATTTATTAAAAATGCTATCTTTATGTTCAATACTGTTTTAAAAATAAGTCTAATATGTAATATGTACTGAACGATTGAGAATAAAAACAGGAAAAATATTTACGTTATATTTCATGTTTTTCGAAATATTTGCGTTCGCAAAATTACATAATCAAATCAAATTATATTATCAACACTACCATACATTGTATGCTATAGTAAACCATCGAAAGCATTATCTTGCAAAATACCCAGATTATTTATGGCTAATGTGGGGAGTAGTTTTTAAGAATGAGTGAAAACTCGGTCTAAAAGTTGCTCAAATTATATTTAAGGTCATTATATATTGACTTTTAAATTGGTTGTATTGCAACAGACCAGTTATAAAATGATTGTCTATTAGTTAAAATTTTATTATATTCTTGAGGGCTAAAAACAAAAGAAATCTAATATTTTACGAAGAAACTGGGACCTATTATCGACATATACTTACGTGATATGTGTGACCGCAGGGTCGGTATATCTTTGGTACCTTGTCATAATGACACCACTGTGTCTTTATCGGATAGACACAGAAACCAAGATAGCCGCTAATTTTGTTGCGCGAGCGGTCGCACGTGTAGGCTTCCGGATTCGGAATGGAGGCGGAAGGAGACTACCTGAGGAAGTACACTCCGACAAGTTAACAATTAACAAAAAAACTTATTGGCGAATATTGTTATTTACAAGTCTTACGACGGCATTCTAAGCTTAGTACGATAAATAGGATCTACCGCGTCCCTGATCGAGAGAGAGAAAGCTCACAGTAAGTTCGGGAGATGATAAATATCTTAAAATACTACTAAGTCCTAGTTGTAATCCTCTTTTTGTCCTCGTTCCCTGATGTGATAATCCTCGTTTTCACGGCATTTTGGGCGGCAGCGAGTGGCGAGCGACGACGGCGGCGAGTCAGAACACACACACACTTAGAAAGGTTTAATGACGATTGCTGCTGATTGTTCTTGCCCCTCTTTTTTATTGGGGGTCCTCCTGGGTTTTTTCCATGGCTGGGCTACGAGGTTTTTAGTGATCTTGGACCAATGGTAAAATGTTCGTTTAGTTTTGAGAATGACACATTGGGTGTGTCATTTTCAACAGGGAAGTAAGTCCGTGGGAAACAGTTCAACTTCAAATTTAAGTGAAATTAAAAATGATTAATAAATCGAACAAAAACAAAATGTCTTCATTAAATCTTGGTTCTCACATGTGTAATATAAGCTTACAAACTTTAAAATAAACTAAATAGTTGCATATTTTATCACATTGTATAGAAACAACAAATGCAATAAATATAAATATGATATAAATGGTGTTAGTTCCGAGTCGGAACTGAAATTATCCACCTCAAATATACTCAGGAGGAACGATTCGTAGTACTTCCGGACTCCACCAGGGGCCAAGCGGTTCCGTTCCCTGAACACTGGAAATTCGGTCGTGAATTCGCGCCTCGCCAGGACGGGCTGGCCGCATGGAGTTTCCGGGTTTTCTCCACGTTTGTAACACCTGTATAGGGACCAGTTACCCTTAAAAATACCTTCGGAAGACAACCCTCTAGAAAGATCACCAAGTGTGGCGTTGCCGTAACTTAATAAATAAACAAACAAATGTAGTAGTTCCGAACTCAAAACTACTAGGAATTGTTCCAGATAGTTCGAGTATCGAGATAGTTCCAGTCGACACGTTCCAACACGTTCTCCATTCTGTTCTTTCATGAAAACGGCTTTCTATGAATTGGAAATTCCTCTTTATTTTCTGTCTCTTCATGCTGATTTCTTCAGTAAGTATGACTCGAGATGTTAGAAATGTAGCTTCGTAAAAAGTACACGTCCACACAAAATTCCAACTCTTTTCAATGCATACACTTTGTTTACAGGAAATAAACAGAGTTTGTCACGTCACCACAATGTACCGAATGACACATTAATAATAAGGGTAGTGTGAAGCAATAGAAAATCGAATGACTCCTTGACAATTTTGGACCGTGGACTCTATTTGCACTTTTCATCCGATCTCAGATCTAATCTCATACGTGAGCGTCGTTTCCGGAGGAGTATAACTTCTCTTCCTATCGTCAGCGTGCTTGCCTAGTCCAAAGATCCAAGTGCTATCATATCCTCTACTTCTTTTTCATAACGTTCTTCCCAATTTAAATGTTTTTAGAGAGCCAACTTCCGATCAATCAGAAAGATTTGATCTCGGGATAAGATTTTCTTACGTCCGCGCTGATCTTAATGTAGGTGATCATTTTCCCACTTGTTTAATTATTGCTGTTCTTTGCATCTGTAAGTGGTTTATGATCGGATCGCACAATTTAAAAAAACCAAAATTTAACAAACAACAAGAATCCCATGTTTTTCTCTCTCTCTCAAAATAACATTTTATACAAGCAATTCGCGTTTTTCATGAACTATAGAGGGCACTGTTTTTTTACAAAATGGCTACTTTATCTGGGTCGCTTGTAACTAGTAATGTAAAATTAATCATATATTACTGTCCGATATAATGATATATACTGCTTTTAGCTGTTTATCGAGAAATTTTATAGAAGGAGAACAATTATTGCTAGTGGGGCACGCCATTATGTAGTAGCGAAACAAACGAACGAGTTCGTTCTATATATATTTGTTCTTTTTGTGTTAAAAAACATCAGCTACGAAATCTGTTCTATCGGGGCCGGATTTACAAGTAAAAAGCTATGTAAGTTGTTGCTTAGGGCTTCGAGTTTCAAGGGGCCTCAAACATTTGTACAAAAAAGAAAATTAAAGTCAAATTTAATTTTGTAATAAACATTTTTTTACAAACCAACAAAATATACATTACTTTTTATATTGTGTAGTACAAGTACTCTTCACTTTACGGCCTATCTGCTTAACGACCAATCGAGTTTCGACCTGCAATTCGGGGAATCCCCTTTCTCAGCTTGAGTGTCGGTCAGTGGTGTATGGTGACATGCGCACTAAGCGTACTGTAATTGTCTTTTTATGAATAAATTTGAAGTTTGTTACATAATTTGTATAATTTTACAACGATCCTATATTCCCGGCGCAAGCTCCTCGCTTATCGACCAATTCGCTTAACGACGTATTCGTCGGAACGGAACTTTGTCGTAAAGTGAGGGGTACCTGTATTTCATGAATTTTTTTTCTAAGTATTAACATATAACATAAGATCTACATATAGCATTAACATAATTAAATTCAGTTATAAAACATAAAACTAGTGAATCCTCACATCTTTTTCTTAAAATATCCATATAAAATCAGAGACATAATCTGATCTAATACATTTCATTTTATGATTGACTTCTAAAATTGTGAAGGGTTGGTAAGGGGCCTTACAGAGTTCAGCTTAGAGCTTCGAAATTCTTAAATCCAACCCTGTGTCCGACACAAAATTACTGGCATTTTAAACTAAGAAATTATGTTTTAAAATTGACAGCATAACTTGTTCGTGTAAAGCTTGGACAATCGGGAAACTGTCAATTCTTGACAATCTAAATCCACTCTTTCGGAATTTAGAGAAGCTCATAAATATAGTCGACCAATTTCCGAATAATCATCTGTTTTTCATGTGGGAATAGACGAAAACTTATATTAGGATTCTGTAAGGCTTTTAAATTGCAATTTGAAACGTAACAGAAAGTTTTGCTTTTTCTATTGCTATTCATCTTTACTGCTGATAATATACAAGAATGAATCAAACGACTCAGATAGAATAGTTTTGTTTCTAATCACCAGAGAGCGAGCATCCGGTGAAAAATGCGAATAGTCAAATCTTTATATGAATTTGAACTCGAACAAGAAAAATGTTCCACGCGGTTTTAGCAGTAATGACGTTGTAAGAATTCAATTTTGAGTATTTTAAATTTATGAAGATGTTTTAAAAATTTATCTTGCTATTGGAGCTTATAATTATTTGTATTTATTAGTAAATAGCAAACATATCCGGCATTTCTCGGCAAATATGTACGAAAACTAAACATTAAAATGAAAACTATATTATAAGTTTGATTATTTTAGTCTACAATTATTATGTTTGTGGCGAAGTGTCAAGGAGATCAAATCAGGAGAAAAGTGGGGCATCCAGATTTTACGGAAGTCTCCATTTTCCTCAAGGTGAAATCGTATATAAGTAATGTACAAAGTGATTCAAAAGTCACAGAACCGCTAAAAGATTAATAAATCACAAAGTATTTACAGTAAGATCATGCGGTTTTCATAGTAATGCTTAGAAAGAAGCAGGATTATTTATGAGTAATAAAAATTTTAGTACCAAAATAGCTACATTTCTCGCCATAGATGCCGCTTGATAAGATTACATAATTTGTATGATTGTTCTACAGCTTACACTAAAAACATTTTTAACTTTTTATTCTTATTTTAAAAAATTTTCAAATGCTTTCAGTTTCTTACAGTGTCATCTATGGCAAGAAATGTAACAATTTTGGTACTAAAAATTTTATTACACATAAAAAATCCCATTTCTTTCCAAGCATTTCTGTGAAAACTACATCATCTTACTGTAAATAGTTTGTGAGATATTAAGATTACAAAGTTTCATTATACGAACTTGATTAAAAATTTGGACAGCTGAGATTATAAATTTAGAGTTCCAAGTTGTATTTGTAAATCTTCTTTTCAGAAAACAGCAAAGATAATTACAGAATAAGTTTTCCAGTACTATTTATTTTATATTTGAAACATTTATCTCTGTAAGTTAATCACTAAATATTATCATAAATAGAGCTAGGACGTCTATAGCACTAAATATCAAATAAATAGTCATAAAATGAAATAGTTTATAACTTATGTGATTTTTAGTGTCTCGATGTCCTAGCTCTAGTCATAAATAAGATAAAATAAAGCGTTATAAACAGATGTTCATTCTCCTTTCATTTCAGGAAAAGTTTTAATTCATTAGGTAAAGTTAATAATTGATTTACTTTTAATGATCACAAACGAATCTTTAAAAACTTTATCTAATATAACACAAAATTATATCTTATAATAGCATTTTTATTACAATATTGTTATGTATTTTATTTTAGAGAATATAGCAAAAGCTATAAGAAAATTATAATAAAATATAATTAATATTTTATAACTGTATGTAGTTTGAATCAGCTGTGTTATTTTAAAATGAAATTTTAAAAATGGGCTGTCATGTAGTGGAAAATTTAGAGGCGCAGTGGTCCTATGAGGAATAACATTTAAGAACCTTAAATGATTTTTATAATTATGAATACATGTTCCTTTGATATCATTGAAAAATCAGTATTTTATTTTCGGTGATGGTTATAAATAATCTGGACGGCTAAATCTTGGTAGACGATCACTTCACATAGATGGAAACCTGCTTCTCACCACTCATTCTCTCTGACAGCCACATAGCTGAGGAGTTAAGGAGCAGCCTACCACTCTGGGCACCCAGAATCGAATACAGTCAGGTCAAAAATTCCAAGAAATTATTTCGAGATCTGTCAATACATTCGAACCTTGTCCCTCACTACCCGGTTTCGTTATTGTGTGTTGGCGAAACCTATAATAAGATTGCCATAAAGGCTTTTTAGTGCTCAATTGGCAAAATAATTTAAAAAAGAAAAAAAAACCACCAGCCTATCAAATCATCTATTGTGGTCCTGACCAAACATCTGATGGGCATGAAAAACATCCTTTTAGTGCCTACAAAGAAAACAAAAATTCAAAAAAACAAACGAAATGTTACAATTTAGTTACAATTATTTATAAAACACTTTAAGATCATTAAGATATAACTGTTAAGCACAGTTAATGTTTCTTAACCAAAAAATTAAAAACACATTTCTTAATAATATTGATATATTGCAGAATGTAATTTTTAGCAAATTCGATTGTGTTAGGATAAATATTAATAGTAAAATTAAATTTTTCTAACAACAGAAAATTATTTATAACTTTTCAAACTTTTCTAATGTTCTAAACTCTTCGTGACGTTCGTAATCGCTACATTGGATTTTTACCTTATTAAAGAAAGTCAAAACTCATTTCTTCTTTAAATCTAAATAAACGTGTTTTATAGAATTTGAAATTTCTAATATTGTATAAAAATAAATGATAATTATTTTAAACCAATATTCAAGAATTAGAAAATCTCAAATAAAATTGTTATCCTTCTGAACAATTATTCACATTTCTATTAACGAGACAAACATTTGAGAGCAAATGATGAAATGTTTAAAACATTTGATCATTTAGAAGTCATTTGCCATAAAAATTTTCTATCTGCGCTACAATTACTATTTTACTCACATCGCATTTAACCGACAGAAAATTCTATCACAAAGGAAATAACTATAAAATCTTATTTTATTAGCCAATAGAGCACCACAGAGGGTGGGCTAGAGAGTTAAATTAATCAATCACTATAAATTACTCAATATACAGTACATACTTTTTCGTACGTAATATCGTAATAATATTTTAAAACATCTCGTGTATTATACGTTCGTTTGTAATATATGTTTCAAAAAAACATTCGATTTAACAGACTTTCGGCAATAGGAAACACTTAGGCCCTTAGCCTAATTATTCCGTTAAATGGAAGGTTACGTACATGAAAATAGTTATAATTGTCTCGCATAATCATTGAAATCTTTAATCGTGTAATGCGGATTCTCATTGGTTATTGTGGTTTTTTTATTGCTTAATTTTATTATATAAACCGTGATTTTTCGAAGGAAATGCAACCAAGGAATATTTTCAAAAGATAATAACTTACACCATAATTATACTACCGTATATAAATATTAATTGTTTTTATTTTTAGGTGTAAGCTGATTAGTATTATTATTCTGCAAAATCATGAAAGCTTTTCATGGTATTCTGATAATCTTACTCTTTTGTTCCATGTGTAAGTTTGCTTTTATCTTCGTTCTTTATTTATGCACATGTAATAATATTATTTATTCTAAATTTGTACATTTTAGTCAATTTGAATGAATCAACATTTATAGATGTTAGTTGTAGTGTCATCAAAAGCAATGTTGGGCACCGTGTAAAGCAGCATTCGGAATAAGGATCAGGGCAAAATGCATGAATGGAAAATGCAAATGTTATCCACATTAAGGATGACATTTGTATCATCTTTTCAAGAAGAAATTTCTACATCTTATATTGAAAGAAGTGAGATCGTAATTTTCTGATATTAATAAAGTTATAAATTTAAATATTCCACAAAAGTTAAGAATTTATTAAAAATGCTATCTGAATGTTCAATAGTGTTTTAAAAATAAGCTTAATATGTAATATGTACTGAACGATTGAGAATAAAAACAGGAAAAATATTTACGTTAAATTCAATGTTTTTCGAAATATTTTGCATAACATAATCAAATCAAATTATATTATCAACACTACCATACATTGTATTCTATACTAAACCATCGAAAGCATTATCCTGAAAGATATCCAGATTGATACCGGAGTAGTTTTTAAGAATGAGTGAAAACTCGGTCTAAAAATTGCTGAAATTATATATAAGATTATTTGATTGACCTATAAATTGGTTATATTGCAACAAAAAAGCTATAAAACGATTGTCTACTATTTAAAATTTTATCACATTCTTGAGAGCTAAGAACAAAAGAAACTGAGACGTGTTATCGCCTTAAACATACGTAATATGTAATATAAGCTTACAAACTTTAAAATAAACTAAGTAGTTTCATATTTTATCACATTGAATAGAAACAACTAACGCAATAAATATAAATATGATATACATAATGTTTACAAATGATTGAGCCCATTTCGTTATTGAATTATAAATAAACCAAACAATTTAGGAATATTACTATATTAAATCATATACCAACTTAAACAGTTTTCTTGTATTAAAAAATACTCGCCTTTAGAAGACTTTAATATGGATTCTATTTTTGACGCAAACAACGTCCAACTGATATTAGATTTCACTCCAGGTGTTCATTGCATTTCCGCAGTAAACGTTTGAAAGATTTCCGTAATTCGTCTCTTAGTTTGACCAACGTCACTCAGTCTCGATGCATACATATGGACTTTTACATATCTCTACCAAAAACAAAAACAAAAAATTTCAGACGAATAAGGTCTGACGATTATTGTAGCCAAGGCAGCATGAGAACCACTGCTTTGGCCATTTGCGTTCAAACATTTGTTAACACCCTATATAACAGCGCTATAATATTGTTCTGTGTTTGAATTTTATAAATTATAATATTGCTAATTTTATATTTATCAAAAAATTAAAATGATAGTTAAAGGGCGTTTGACAGTAAAAATATCAAATTCTAACATAAAGTTGAAATTTAATTAATCAAAGAAAAATTGACTTTAGCTAAAGTGTAGTAAAAAAATTATAAATAAACTAAAGACTTAACAGCTAGACGTATTCTTTATTAATTATCTATGTACAGTGTAGAAGATCCTCATTTAACGTTATTTCCTTTAAAGTACTTGAGGGAAGTCACTAGTACAGCACATTTATTATCAATTTAATCATTTACAATTATCGTTGTTTAATTTTCTTTATTAACAGGAAAATTGAGTTTATAAGTTGGAAATTAAATGCTAGAGTTGCAAACTCGATCTAATAACGTAATATTAGCCAAATTATATATTGTTTATTTTATTTATTCAAAAATAGCGAATCTTTTTAAGTTCGCGTGCCAGTGAACACAATTATCTTTAAAAATGTTCGTGTGTGACAAAGCTGTAGATTTGCAATAACGATACTCAAAGACACGAAATGAAATGTGCGTTAATTAAAATAAATGTAAAGAAGTTGACTGAAAAAAATGATCAGGAATCGAAATCGCATGATATGTTACGTGCCAGATGATTTTTCCGGACCTGCCACTTCGAGCAGGAGTGCTGTAGTATGATTTAATTTCTGTAGATTTAGTCTATGATAAAATTGATTTCGGTATGTCCTTTTATTTAAAATTGCAGTTTTCGAGGACCTACAATTACGTTAATAACAGTATATTCTACGTATTTCATTTGTATGAAAATTAAACAACAAGTTGCTTAACTTTCCTGGCAACATTTGGCGGTGCCATCTGTTGTTATATTTTATCATAAATACTTTTTATATTTTTAATTATTATAAAACAGCAAAACACTTAATTTTGAGATAAGAACCAGTTTTATATAAAATTGTCAATGCTAATAACGAGTAAAATCGTCATTAAGTCCGACCTTAAAGGAGGGTCTTGTGTCTGCTGGTAATGCGAAACTAAAGCGAGAATCGATGTCGTAAACTGTATATGGACTGCCAACACTCTGCTAAGACAGCACGAAGCAGGAAGAAACTTGTTGTTCTGTTGGCACCAAGTTAGGGATGTATCAACAAGTGTATATATATGTATATATAGTTTCATATTAAAATAAAGTTCAGTTCTAAGTTAAAGGACTGCATCATCATTGTCCCAACAAAGGTTATGGGTCCAGGAACGGAAAATTAAAAATCGAAGGCTAGAATTACAGGATCTAAAAGGAAATAGAATTACAAATCCTACAAAAGAAAAATGGCCGGTCAACTAGCTATACGAATAGAACCACTGTGTAAAGAAAACTTCGATACACGGAAAATACAGATGAAGGCACTCTTGATCAAAAATGATTCCTGGGAATACGTCATCGGAAAAAGAAAGAATCCAGAAATCATACTTGGAGATGAAACTACAAAGATGGCGGCAGAACAATGGGACACAGCAGACTCGAAGGTAATGTGTGATATAATTCTTGCCATAAGCCCAGCAGAATTAAAACAGACAAAATGATGTGAAATCTCACACGAAATATGGAATAAACTACATGAAATTTTCGAATCGAAAGGTCCTGCAAGAAAGGCTATGCTGCTGAAAGAAGTTAATTCTCAAGAAAATGAGGAAAGGAGACAACATGGACGATCATGTAAGAGAATTTTTCGATATAGTAGATAAGTTAAAAGAAATGGAAATCTCCATAAACGAAGAATTATTGACAGTACTACTGCTATATAGTATACAGGACTTATTCGAACAATTTCGGATTGCTATAGAGACACAAGAAAAACTTTTTTTTTGCCAGACACACTCAAAGGACACCTGTCGATTTACCGACGACCTCCCCACTCACGTTTTGCCCTCCTAGCCATCCACGACAACGAAGTCGAGTTTTCCCAACCCGGGAAGATTAACGGGTCAGGAAGAGATTAACCCCTGACCTCCTGCTTATCTCACAATAGCATATTTCAATACTACTGTGCCCTTTTCTTATAATGTATTAATCATTCTAGCTGTAATTTATTTTCCATGATTGAAATGCAAAATCATTCCGACATTTGCTTTATTTAATATTTCGAAAAAAAATATAAATTAAGAATGAAATTATACACACTACATTGACGCTATGTAATGTGTAAAACCTTTAAGAAATACTTTCAAATAAGTGAAAGTTTAATATATCATTTCTATAACATAGTTATACAGGAAATGATATATTAAAACGTGTTGATTTCATATTTCTTATGAAATCAAACGCAAATATTTAATTTTTTGTTTTATTTGGCGACAGTTCAGTTAATATTTACATAATTTTCAAATGAAATTAAACCTATGTAACGATTTCACATGTTAAAAAAATTATTAAATGTTGTACACATAAAATTTACCCTAACTTTAAACTTTATTATCACCAAAAATTTAAGATTACACTGCTTTCTATATAATGATACAACGAGCATTGCACTTGCATTTTCCTTTCACACATTTTCCTGCAGCCTTTCCTACCGCTTTCTTACACGCTGGCTTACATTGGGGTGATTTGGTACATTTATGATTTACAAAAACTTGCTGACTCAAAATGACTAAAATATATAAATTTCAAATGTATAATATTATTATTTTTATAGCAATCAAAAACAAAAAGAATGGTTAACTTACACATAGAACAGAACAAAAGTATTATGAAAATACCATAAAAATCTTTCATGTTTTTGAGAATAATAATATAAATCTGTTCAAACATAAAAATAAAATATGAGTATATATATATAGAATTTAATTGTGGTTTGAATTATTACCTTTTCAAAAAAATTCGATGGCTAAATTTTCTTTGAAATAATATGATTTATATAATGAAAGTAAGCGATAAAAATATCAGGATAGCCAATGATAATCTGTATTATGCAATTAATAATTTTAATGACTACAAACTTAATGTAATATTTTTATTATTATTTTTAATATCTATAAATGGTACTTTTGCAAATAATTTCGAAATTAATTTAGTAGAAATAAGTTAAATTTTATGAAATATCTCAAATTTTTCAGTGTTTTGGAATAAAGTTAATTGTAAAATGCTTTTTATAGAATAAGTGATTCTATGTTATACAGTCTTAAGTGAAAATAATTATCAGTAATTTAGTAATTATTTTTAATATAACTTTTAATTAACGATAAAAAAATATTTAGAACACATTTACTTAGAATTAACAAAGTGAGCTTAATTTCCTTTTATAATGAAAAATGATATCAAATACAATAGGAACATCATTAATAGCTTAGAATTTCCGAATGCTCTTATAAAGAATGTTACTGTTACAATTAGATGCGATATTAAAAAGAAACATTTGGGCAATCCGCTAAAATGTTGATATAGGTAATGTACTTCCGGGAGATCTTTCTAAGAAAAACTGGCCACAATTTACATTTGTGGAAAAACAAAGAAACTTCATGTCAAAAAACGTAGTTAATGCGCACCTGCACGATCTCCTTTCTTAAATTAATCTCGAGAAAGGTGTTAGTAAGCTGAAAGTTAAGACCAGATATGGAAGGTTTCGGGGTTACAAGTCCCGATTAACTGTACGCAAACGTCCGGTGTGGAACGTGTCACGTAATTTTAATTCAAAAAGTTCCCCTAAAAGAGCTAGATGGATGACAGTCTGACTCTATTGCTAACAGAAAAAGTATGGTTTTCAGGGGCAAGACACTACTAATTTGAGATGGAGAGCGTATATCTTAAATTAAATAAGTTAAAAATATGATAAAAAATTGTAGCCCGGCATTGTGATGATGTCACAATAAACAATTGCTCGTTATTAGTAGATAAAAAAAAGTATAATAGAAATTCTTTCATACGCAACAGTTTTCTTTAATTTTTATTGTTTAACTGTCAAGAGTTTTAGCATGGCTTATAAATTCAAGTCGTCCACTTTTTGCAGATTAACTTATTCCAGAAACAATAGAATACAAATCATTACATAAAACATCATTTGCAGAATACAATTTCATTTTTATATAGTAGTCTGCTTCAATTCAGTAATTTCAACAACTCCAAGGAGCTTGGATAATGTCTGATTAAAAATACCTTGGAAAGTGAGAATTTGGTATTTTTCTAATAATATTCAATGCAAATACGGTGCGTTTGGAATTAATGGTCATATCAGTGAACCTGATACAGATGATATACTTAAGAGTATTTACTTCAAACGTTTCAATAACGGAATAAAATTTTGTAAATAGTAAAAAATATACTTATAATTCCAGCACATTCTTCTGATATTATTCATCATACCGTATTTATTGCTATGTATTATGATATTCTGTAGTATTTTTCTATGTGTTAGGTAAATAAAAAGATGTTATACGGAAACAAAATAATTCAGACGTGTCGTACATAAAATTAAAATATAAATTATTACGTCAATTCAAATTTAAATTAACTACATTTGTAGATTTATAAATGTACAACGAAAATAGAAAAGTAAAATTTAAATATATTAATAAATTTAATATTTTTTAAATTACTTTTTTCCTAGGTGTGTGCTCTTTAATTTAACAGATATTTATTGATAACTGCATAAAACTGAAAGAAAAAACAACAAATTTTTATATTTTTTACTAAAACTTCAAAGGAAACGTATTTTTATGAGCTTTCTTCACAAGAATATATTATCTCGATATATGTATATATTGAGTTAATATCAAGTTGAAATTATAAACTTTTGTTATAACTGCTTTGCTCTGAATTTAGATAGCTGAAATCATAAGTTTCATTTTTATTACCTGACTTTTATTAAGTATTCTTTTCAAAGTAAACGATAAATGAGTTAAATTATATTATAAATAATTATCTGTATAAGTTAACGACAAAATCAATTTGTCACGTGTATCATAAATAACACCAATAAATCGTTAGAAACAGTTGTGCATTCTCTTTTCATTTCAAGAAAAGTTTTAATTCATCAGGAAAAGTTCATAATTTATTTTCATTTAATCGATTATAAATGAACCTTGAAAAGTTTATATGGACTATCACAATATTATACGATATTATAAAAATTTATTGCCAAACTGCTAAGTTTACAGATAATAGCATAAGCTATAAACGAATCATAATAGAATAAAATTAATATTTTATAACACTAGATTGAATCAATTTTGTTATTTTAAAATGAAATAAAAGAAAATTGGTCTTTTCATATAATGGAAAATTTAGAAATCTAGGAGTTATGAGTAGAATATTGTTGAAAAATCTTAAATAATCTCTAAATTAAGAAAACATTTTCTTCTGCTATTACTGAAAAATGAGT
The DNA here is from genome assembly GCF_030686945.1 of Centruroides vittatus. NCBI lineage: Eukaryota > Metazoa > Arthropoda > Arachnida > Scorpiones > Buthidae > Centruroides > Centruroides vittatus. Next base: position 111,955 of record NW_027122385.1, read on the forward strand.
ATTTTATTTTTGGCGATAGTTAGGGCCTATAAAAAATTTGGACGGATAAGACGGAACAAATTCAAACAGCTGTTCTGGCGATTATATATTCCAGAGAGGCTGTTTGAACTGTCTCCTCAAAAATTTATACTTACCTCATTACCTGGGCCTAACAAACATCCGATAAGCACGAAGAATGCTCTTCTTAGTGCCAGATAAAAGACAGATAAAGTTCAAAATAGAAAATCAAGCAAATATTACAAATTAGAATAGTAAAACATCTACAAAACTTTTAAAATATTGCAAAAAAAGTCTCGTCATATTTTAATTTTTAAAAAGTTATTTCAAAAGGCAATAAAATGTTCACTTTATGACAAAAAGTTCCACATTTGACGAAGTACAGACTTTCCTTGTAGTCTACTTCTGGAGTAGGAGGTTTTATTCGGAGCTTTTATTATTTAACGAAAATTAACTCTAGGGAGGATAAACCCCTACAGTAGTTTTCCGTTGGAACTGCCCACAATTAATATACACTAGGTATTTTCTAGGAAAACGAAACTGAGCTCCGCGGTGTAGGCTTTTTCTCTGTTTTAGAAGTTGGTTAAAGTCATTTCTATATAAAAAAGAAAAGGATAACAGTACATAAATTGATATATCAATATAATAGACTAAAACAAAAAGGTATATAAAGGTATATATTTGGAATCTGTACGTCAAAATATTTTCAATCAGAATGGTTTGTAATTTAGCGCCTTTTTTGTGGAACAAAAATTGTAAGTGAAAGTAGCAATTACTGAAAGTTGCGATTTTCACTGCTTCCAAAAAGCTTCTTGATGAATTTTAGTACCTAGGATTTCTAAGTATGTTTTAAAATATCTTAAAACTAAAACTGTGTTTTAAAAAAGGTTTAAAATTGATCTAAATTTGAAATAAAAGATTGTTGTAGAGATCAATGTAAATTGACAGCATTCAGCTTACAATTGGCAATTGATTATTGACTTCTTATAGACTTTAAATGGCGAACTTTGACCTGGAATATTTCAACCAATATGCCGAATTTTAAAGTTCCGGTTTCGATGACATCGGCATTGCCTAACTGTACTGTTTGTATTAATATTTGCAAAGATTCACGTTTAATGGTCGAGCGGTTGTTTTGAACTTCGATCGTAGACAAAACATTTTCTGACTTATGAAGAGCTCTGCTCAATAATAGTAAAACGTTTAAATTTTTTTTTTAAATTATAAAATAAGTCCTTTTTTTACCATTTTTTAAAAATTTTGTAAATATTTTGCTATTATATAAATTAATTGTGAACAGTTCCTACGGAGATCGAACTACAGAGAGAATAAAACTCCGGCTCTAGCAGTATCCTAGAAGTAAGGATCTATTGCGAGATTTGCAATTCGTCAAATGTGGAACTTTTCGTCATAAACTGAACATTTGATTGTTCCTTGAAATAGTTTTTAACGAATTTAATAAGAATGTTTCATGAAATATTTTAAGATCTACGGACCGAGTTAACTCGGGCAAGTTTCATAGCGTTACAAACAAAATGGTACTTTTGGCCCGGAAAATTTTTTTTTTTTTTTTTGCATCTTTGGAATGTTTTCTGTCTCCAAATTTTTTGAAAAATTTTTACCCGCGCGAAAAAATTTTATTGCGATTTTAATTAACCTTTAATGACGCACGATTAACGCTCAATTGTTTTTTTATGGGATTTTTTTATAAAACTTCATTCATCCTTCTAAAGTTCTAGAGCGCCGATTTTACTTCGGTAAAGTTATTTAAAGCTATTTTCTGTTGTCAAAAACAACATCCAATAGTTTTTTAATTTTTTTAATTAATAGATTTTATTATATATACGTTTAATTAAGTCGGGGGGGTCGGAAATTTCAATTAAAATCGTAATTTTAAAAAAATATTTAGAAATATACCGCCATCTAGTATTCACCCTACTTTTTACCCTTCTCCTCCTGAGAGTTTCATGAGAATGTCCCGCGAAAGAGGACACCAGCTGTTCTCAAGGTCATCCAGCTGTGTAAACAATGACTCATCGGTGTCAGATTTCGCGCTAAGGCGAGAAAAAGGAAATTGTACTTTGAAGCTTTTTCTTCAAAATTAACACATTTCTTTCGTTTTTTTTCAGTTCCTTGAAATAGTTTTTAACGAATTTAATAAGAATGTTTCATGAAATATTTTAAGATCATTAAAGTAAGTAGAGTTAATGCCTTTTAGCCTAGAAATGTAAAAGGCTCTCTTAATAACAGATATAATACCCAACATAATTTTTTAACAAATTGCTATAGATCATTGTGTCAAATTCAACCTGCTTAAGTGTCAATTTTTTGTCTCAAGTATGACAGCGGGCCAGATGTTTTTAACTTTTGTAGCCAAAATTTTTCTTAAAAGTAGCCGAAAAGAAGCCGACTCAAAAAAATTCCTTTTTAATAACCCGAGATTTCACAATAAAATATAAAAAACATCATTTCTAGTTTTCCAGCAATAACTTTAATCGCAGAACAAACATTCTCGGCCAATTTACAGGCCCGAAGCAGGTCTATAAAATAATTTGGAAATAAGGATCGCAATACTCAAAATACAAGCATAAACTGTACATTTACTAATATGTCAAAAACACGCATTATATGCGCAAAATAGTGAAAATTGTGCAATAAATGATCTTGCCAAGACGGACTATAATTTGAAATTCAAAAGATGAAATAGAAAAAACATAATATAAACAAGAAATTAAACAAAAATAAATCAAATAAAATAAACATCTCTAAGTAATATGAATAAATAAAAATAAAAACAATAATGATAATTGAAGTATTTATGAAACCGTGCCGGTACTTATTCTGCAACTTGAACACTAACTATATAGTGTATTTACTCGGACACATGGCAAATTTCTTCACTAATTTTTATTCAGTTGATCAACTGAATAAAAATTAGTGAAGAAATTTGCCATGTGTTCGAGTAAATACACTATATATTTAGTGTTCAAGTTGAATAATAATAATTGAGTTCAACAATTTTGTTTATTAAGTATTATTTGTTTACAAAATATCCCATTTTCTTTGGTATCAAAATAATAAAAACATAAACAAATAGCATTTTTGTATTGATGTCGCTAGCCACAACTAATTGTCTTGCGGGCCATAACTGGCCCGCGGCCGTATCTTTAACAGGCCTGCTATAGATTGTCTTGTTGGTAAATATTGAAACTGATATTAAATTTCGTTAACAACAAAATTGTTTCTAACTCGGTAATTTTATGTATTCTAAGCTCTTAGTAACGTTGGTAATCAGGGATAATTTTAACATCAGAATTTGAACTTTTTGTATTCTTCTTCAAAGCTACGTAAATATATATTTTAGAACGTTGTTGGGCCGCAATTTGAAAACATTGTTGACCTATAAATTCCTATTGTCTCTCCTTACTGAATCTCAAGAACAAAGTTATTGGTAGATAAATTAAAGTCGAGACCAGTAATTTCATCAGGAATTAGTAAATTCGTGATAACATTAGTTATTCTTTAATTATCGGATATATATATTTCGTAAATGGACAGGTTAACTATACTATTAAAGGAATCATACTCTGAAGATAACAGCATGGTTTTTTGTCATTATGAATATATTTATATCTTAGTTTTCTAGGAGTATATCTTTTATGTTGCGTACAAGATAATTATTTCTTGAAAATACATTGGTAATTTTGTGAGAGAGTTCTTTAGCCTATATATTTGGCTGCAATTTGAAAAAAATGTAGACCTGTAAATGCCCACTGTCGTCAGTCTGCTTCTGTCCTTTCTTAATCTCAAGAACAAAGTAGAATAGATGACAGGAGACCCTGATTAACTATATAATAGCTTCCAACGAAAACAGGAAGTCACGTTATTTTAATTAGAAATTTTTCCCCCGAAAAGAGTTAGATATACGACTGAACTCCTAACATTATGTATGTACAGTACAGGAGCATGCTCTTACTAATTTGAGATGAATAATAAAAAAAATATCGTTATTTTCATCTAAAATAAAGCTATTTTGGTTTGAATGCTGACTAAGATTTCTTCTCTTTGCTAGTTAGAGATTTCATCATTATAATAAGTTCTATTAATAAACAACGTCCAAGTAGACACTATATACGTAGAAACCCTTATTTACATCTTCAATTAATCAAAAAGTTTGAAATGAAATGAAAAAATATGATTTGTATAGAATTTAAAAAAAAAAAAAAAATTAAATTTGTTTTGTGAAAATGAAATTTAAGGAAAATACGCAAATATTTATCGTTCTATCTGTAGAGAAACTTCTTAGATTATGTGACATAATTCCCAGCTCTGTTAAATTAATCCTGGAAAATATAAACGTGTTGCTCTTGTTGCAGTATTTACAATCAGAATTACAAAATTTTCAAAATGATATTGTAAAACTTTATTATTATAAATATTAAACTATGCTAAACATTAAATCTTTTTATTGAAGAACTATAAAGTAATTTTTCAATGAAAGTATTGTATTAATAAGTACTGTACAATAGATATCTTTCTATAATATATACAAACTTTTAACTTATATCATGTAATAAATAAAACCAAAAAATAATAAACAAATGCAATAATAAGTCTTTCTTTTATAGAAGTAAAATCTTACATAGAAGACATTCCCAAACCTCGTTGAAGCGGGTAGAAGATAAGTCAGTGGTTACCATAGACAACTAAAAAGAGGTGTGGATTTCGTCACGTTGCCTAGCCTCTTCTTTAAAAATTCTTTTGAATTGCAATATAGCCTATTATTTGTTCAAATTGTGTTAGAGACATGATTGTGTCATGCAGAAACGGCCTTAGGCAAAACTTATTTTTGAGGCCTTAAAAAGAGCAATGTGGTAGAGTGTAGATTATTTTAGGTCTACAATAACATTGGCATTTTTAGTAAATAAAAATACAGTTAAACACACAATAAATTATAAAAATATGTACACCAGTTTTATAATGAATTGGAAGCTTCAATGAGTATATAGAAATTCATCTATAAAACTGCTCTTCTGCTTTAGCATGGCTGAATTAATCAACTACAGAAAAATGTCTCGTTCTGCAGCAATATCTCTTTCAATGTACAAGATCGAAACTTGATCGGGGCTTATCTCCTGATCAATTTTAAATTTATAAACAATCGTTATGCAGATAAAATAGATTCCGGTATAAGTGTGTTCTCAATAATTACTAACGTGATGATATAAGTACTAAAATATATTATCAAATTTGCCAGGGTTCTGAAAGGGCAAGCTTGTAGGCGCCATCTGTTTTCGCCTATATATAGGGCCGCTTCTAACGTCGTGAGCATGGAAAATCACAGTATCAGGAAAACTATTAGCAGAAGAGACAATAGATCAGTAATATCGATCGAGAACCAATGATACGAGAGCAACGCGAGTAGGGCTACATTATTGTACAATGATGATTATTTAATTTAACTCAGCCGGATAAAACGTCTTTTCATTTGTTACAGTAAAACATCAGAGTAAAATATACATAGTGTTTTTATACAGAGGCCCTACAAATAGGCAAAAAAAGGTTTCGTGAAAACAAATGTACTGTACATAAAATATAGAGGTATAATAAATGCTTTAGAAAAATGAACTCAACTTTCTATAATTTAGGAGAAGGGTAAACATGACACAAATTAAGTCATACCAAATATTTGACTGTTCTCTTCTATTTACATATTATTTTACTATTTCAATTATTTAAATCAAATAACATTTCCTGATTCATTTAAGTATAAAAGGTTTGTATAAGTACGAAATGATATAATTTGTTTTTACCTATTAAAGAAATTTTCTCTCTATATAAAATTATTAAATTGAAAATATTCAAAAAATTTATACGAATATTATTATTTTTATTATAATATTCTATATTAAACACGTGCAACAATGAATAAATACAATAAAAGGATTTTATAAGAAACAAACAATTTTTAATTTCCTATAAAATCAATTTTTATAAATTTTATATATATTATGTAACTGCAAGAAATTTCGTATTTTAAGGAAAAAAATAATTAGCTTTATATTATATAACGCAGTATTTTACAGAAGTGAATTTGCTTGCTTGGTGATGTGATAACATCTCTTGCTGGCAGTGCCATCTGATGTTGAAAATTAAAAGTAACAATTATAGAATAATATTTTTTAATACAGAATAGCAGCATCTGATTGTTAATGTGTATTAACAGACATAAATATCTCTTAGAAATTTTTATGACTATAAGGTACGGAAAGTTAATACATTTTTAATGCAAATATTGTACAATTATTAAACTTTAAAAGGGAATGTTATTACAACGATAGTATTCATCAACTCAAAATACAATTAATGAGATGCATCTGAGAATAATAGTCACGAGAAATTAAGTAAAAATTCAATAACAGTATAAATTTATTTATTTCATAACAGTTTATTTCATAAATTTCATAAATTTATGAAATAAACTGTCTGTAACAATTAAACGCTGACAATCTTCGAAAGGTTTGTTCCTCAAAAAGCAGAAAATTCTACTGAATTTCTATTCTTTATAGTTTTTTCTTGATGTAACTTATAAATAGATTCATTTACAGAAAATAATAAAAAAGATAGCTGTTGATTTTTTTCTTTCTACAAAGAATAACATCATATTTATAGCGATTATTATTTTAAGAATTAATTCCTACTGGAATATAGAGGAATTATCGTCACATGCGTTAAAATTTGACGGATAATTCACACCTAAAGCCTCTCCGCCAATAACTCATGCAGTGAGAATTTCTTGTAGTAAGTAAACTTCATGTTTAGGCATATCAGTGTGGGCGTAAGCCTATATTATGTATGCTAACATTATATTTTCTTTGCTGATGTTGATTTTTCTTTTATTTTTACTCGTAAATATCAACAATATCATTCAATAATAAACTTTTGTGTCAAAATATAAAAATCTTCAAAAAATGATATTTTTCAAAAGCAAAATTAAAAGTTTGAATCGCTTGTAAAAAAAAGCAATCAGCGGCTATCGTTTTTTAATTTTGTGTAAATGAATGTATTATAAGTTACATTAAGGAAAGAAATATAGACTGGAGAATAGAAATTCAGTAGAGTTTTCTGCTTTTTAAGGAGCAAAACTTTCGAAGATTTTCAGAAATCCAGCCATTGAAGATATAGAAAAAATTTTAAACATTTGAACTAAAGATTAGTGACTAAAAAATGTCTGAGTGGCCTATTATCCATGAATAGCATTTTTACTTAAATAGTAAAAATGCTATTCAAAATGTAATGAAAAGATGCTCTATGCCCTCAAATTTTGTGTTTCCGTGTAGTAATTTCATGCAATTTCTATTTCTGTCGCACATGTGTTTTACACATTCTTGCTATGGAGTTAGTTGAAGAGACTAGTTGACTCACTTAAATTAAGGTTGTGAGGGTTAAAACCAATCGCACATGACCGATTGTTTCTATATGTATATAAAAATCAGATTTTTTCTCGTATAATAAATATTTATATCATTTTACTAATTTTTTGTTCTTCTATTCAGTTTACTTTAACCTTCTATATTAACAACCAAGGATCAAGACTGAATAGGAGTTAACCAATAAACGTTTACGTATAAAAGTAAATTCTAACTCTAACTCTTTATCTTGATTGTGAATACGATCCGTAAATGCGAGATTTACTTTACCAACTGTTATAACACAGGAAAATATTGTAAACATCTCACAGTGAAGCGATATCCTATGGGCAAAAAGGGCAATTGCCTGGGACCCTCCAACCGGTCACCCCACATCAATCTTTTATAAGAAAATATTCCCTCAAAAATTTTTCCGAAAAAAATGTCTGAAGTCACCACCGCACATAATTCAAATTTGCCTGGGCCCAATTAAGTTATATTGCGCCACTATCATCTCGAAATTTTACTTTCCTTGCTATTACGACATTACACGAGCTACTTTCTCACCTGTTGTAACGTATTATAATTGTGTAACATTTGACCCTCAGGGTTTTTAGAATCTTTTTTTGAGAGGCCTGAACTTAAAAAACTCAAAACAAGATATCCGGATTGTGTGTAGCGGTCACGATTTTGTCCACGCTACTTGAAGCTTAATAACTCCTGTGCTTTTTGTCGAAAATTTCTGACGTTTTGCAGGTAGGTTTGTGTGTTAATGAAATCGATACTATTAATTTTTGGTAATTAACGGTCGAAGGATAGGGAGATTAAGGGAGTCTTCAGTAGGATCGACTTAATGGCGATTTTACTCGTTATTAGTATTTACAATACAGTGAAACCTCGCTTAACGAGCATCTCGCACAACGAGTATGTCGTATAACGAGCAAAACAAATTGTAAAAATTTGCCTCGCTTAACGATCGATGTTTCGCGTAACGAGGGATGAGGAGAGGGAAAGTCCCGAATTTTGTGCATGGGACATGCTCCATCAGTCCGTGTTTAGCACTGGTTCTGCTAGCATCTTAGTGTCGCTTGTGATCACATATTTTTCCAAACTTGTGTTCACGCATATTACTTATAAACATCAACAACCATTGCCAGTTATATAATAAACACGCCAAACGAAATGCCAAATTCTTGGGTCATTAAATTTAATGACCGATTCCAAATTAAATTTTAGAAATGTCTGAATTAAAAATTAACTGTTTATAATTATTAAATTTAATACGAGATGAAAGCATAACTGCCTACCTCTAGTCAAATTAATTAATTTCTAATATTTAATTATAGCATTTACATAACCCAAAAATTTGGCATATCGTTTGGAGTGTTTATCAAACATATTAGCTGTGATTTTTTTTTTTTTTTTTTTTTGTTTTTGCAAAATCGAATTCTCATTCCAGGATGGTTCATTCCGCGATAGAAGAAAAGATGATGATGATTCATGCTCCTTAACTGTGTATATTGTACAATTTTTTTTTTTTTGAATAAACGTTATACATAAAACATTTGAGCAATTTTTCGGCGTGGAACGCATTATCGTATTTTACATTAATTTCTATGGGAAAAAGTATTTCGCTTAACGAGTGTTTCGCATTACGAGTAAGACTCTGGGACGAATTCGGCTCGTTAAGCGACGTTCCACTGTATTTTATAAAACGCATCCCTACCCTGAATATTAAACTTTTTGCCATTTTATAATAGTTAAAAATATAATTTTTTAAAAAAATATCATAACAGATGGCGCCATACGCAGTTTTAAATGTTGATGGGAAAAGTTAAGCAACTCGTTGCTGATTTTTTTTTTTGTATTATTGACTGTAAGAGTAATTTACACATTAAACAGAACGTGCTCAGCAAATAATTAATTTATCACACTACACTTTTTATGTTGCGAGATAGTTTTATTGAAAAACTAACGTTTTTGGCCTACTCTTTAGGCCATCCTCAGGCTTAACGAGAGAAATGGAACATTGGCGTTCCATTAAATAGAATACATATGTTCAAAATTCAAAACTTTGACAACGGAAAAATCAAGAAAATAACTGAAAAAATTATATATACAAATGTAAATATACAATAAAAAATAATAACAATTGATGAGACATGTAACTGTAAACTAAGGCAAGACTATGAGTTCGTGTTAAATTTTTTGACTATAAATTTAACACGAACTCGTAAACATTGGTGTTCCATTAAATAATGGAACACCAATGTTCCATTTCTCTCGTTAAGCCTGAGGATGGCCTAAAGAGTAGGACGAAAACGTTAGTTTTTCAATAAAACTATCTCAGCAACACAAAAGGTGTAGTGTGATAAAGTAATTTACACATTTTGTAAAATATTATCAGGAATAATATTTTGTTAACTTCAAAATAAAAATATATAGCTTATATTTAAAAAGTGTAAAATTAAGTAAATGAGTCAAATATTTTAACTGACCTGAAACAAATTTTTTACCTTAAAACTATTGACCATTCTGTCAAAATAAACCGTTTTAACTGATAAAATTTTTAATAATTTTAAATTTATTCTTCACCGGATGGCGCCACGATTCTATTTGTTATTTCTAATGAAAATTTTCTTTCATTTTTAATCAATTAAAAAATTTAAAAAAAACAAATTGGAAGTTATTTATTATAAGCAAAATTTATTGAAATCTTTTATGATTAAATTTAACAAACTAAAAGTAAAAATAAACTAAGTTTTAAAAATAAAGTTTAAAAACTAATTAAAAATTAAAACGTTTTTAAAAATAAAAAAATTTTAATTTAAAAAATGATATTTTGATAATTAATTATAAAAATCTTTAAAAATAAAAATAAATACTCAACCTAAAAACAGAAAAAAATCAAAATTTTAAACCGAAACTTGAATATTTTTCCATTGTTTTGATCTATTAAAACTTTATCATAATTTTAGCTAAATAAATATTAATTGAATAAAAGTTTCATTTCAGAAAACTTGAGTTGTGAAGTTAATAGTACTACTGGTTCAAAAGTTTCAACAGAATGACAATACACAAGCCTTAACTAACTTTGCAGTACGTAGCCTTGATAAAGGAACAAAAGGATTTTGAATTTCCAAGTATTTAACTAACCAGCATAACTTATTTATCATAATGAAAGTGACTCGGTTATTGAAGAGATGATGATAACAATTATTATAATGTATTATCCATTTATTTATTCCTTTCAGGTATTATAACATATTATATGTATTCAAATATAGGATATATGTCCTTACTAATTTAATTACTTGATGAGAACTTTCGAAATAAATTTTAAAATATTTAAATTAAAATAATAATAGTGTTAAATAATAGACAGTAGCCTAAATTTTAATTATTTTATGAAAATGAAATTTATTTTGAGAAAAATTGTTAGAATTATTATACGAAGACTTTATAAAATATATTTAAAAGTTAAATACCGTATTTCCCTGAAATTAAGACTTAACCGAAAAATAAGCCATAGCATGATTTTACAGGATGCTCGTAATATAAACTCTACCCCTAAAATAAGCCCCTGTTAACAGACTGTCGTATTTAATACGTCGTATAATGTCGTAAATGTCGTTTAATGTCGTATTAATATAAATAAATATTATTGACATTGACATTAATACTTAAAATAAATGATAATATAAATTATAATTAAGTATTTGTAAATACTTAAGCCAGCGTCTTTGGACGAGACATCCCCCGAAAGTAAGACCTAATGAGTCTTTTGCAGCAAAAATTAATATAAGATCCGGTCTTATTTTCGGGGAAACACAATAATATAATATAATCTATATAGTTAAAGAGAAATTTTTACTTTTATTTATATGAAAATCTAATAATTCGCATTCCTTAGGAATCGTGGCAATCATCAGAATTTACTTAAAATATAATTAAAAAATAAAATGTTGTAAAGAGAATTTAACGTTTTATTAATTAGTTTAGCGTTATGAAGCTTTCTAACTATACTAATAAAATAATTATATAAGATTTTAGTGTTATTTTGTATTATAAAAATCTTTATAACTAACAATGTATGCTTACATTCATTATTTATTTTTATGCTAAAAAAACAAAGTATATAAAACATGAGATTAAATCACTGTTAATACTTATTTAACTTGCATTGCGTTTTATAATGTACAAATTCTCAGCTTGACTTCAATAGAACGAAAATTACAATTGTTTAAACTTTATCATCATTATGTTCATCATTATTATCCAAACTATCTGCAAGTTCTTTAAAACCTGATTTGCACTCTACCCACGTCTCGCTTCTCTACCTCTAACTATACTTTCTTGCTCCTCTTTTATCTTAAACTTCAAATATATTAATACATTTTATTAGTGATATATCTACTTGGCATTTGATAATTAATCTTTAAATTAGACTAATTTTATTTTTATCATTTGCTAGATATATATATATATATATACTTTTATTGTAGCAGAATCAATGCAGCAAATAATTTTAACTTTACTAAACTAACATTAAGAAAGATTTGCACTTTATGTTTCTTCTTATTATTCTTATTATTATCATTTTTTCTTTTGTAGATAAATATTCGCTCTCAGAGTAAATATTGAAAAATGGAGATTGTAATTCATCTTTAGTCCAGATGGCATACTCTTATACGGTGACATCAATGGGTTTTGTTGTGACGCGACTGGATAAAATCGAATTAATGGTCACAATTCTTATAGACTAACGGTAGCCATAAATGTATAGCAGAGACAGGTGCTAGTTTCAAACTGTCTGCCAGAAGATCAAGATTCAGTTAGCTTAGAGTTAACCCTTCGCCGTTGTCGAGGGAGTAGATTTATTGTATTTATCGATCATCTTTTGTGGCTGTAAACCGTACTTTCTTTGGATTTCGTCTGTTCCAGTTTATTGAAGCTGGTTATGGTCATTCGCCAACCTGTAACTAATATAAGAATAATTATAGTTTATTTACTTGTGGGAATTTTATAATTTTTTGATGTATTTATGTATTTTTGTTGTTAATTATAATAGATTTTACAATTTTAAAAATAACCAAAGATTTTTAGTTGTGGAAATTATGATAAATAGCTATTTTCGTATGTTTAAGCTTCAAACATCTCATAGTAATTTTAACATTATATGAATTATATATTTTTTAAACCTTTGAGGTAACATTTAATATTTTATAAAAATAAAATAATAATTTTAAAAACGAATGTTTAGAATTTACATTTATTATTTTAAAGCATGGTATCGACTAATTTATATACGAATATTCACGATCGAGTATATTTAAAATATATATTTTCTTTTGTAAACAAAAATAATAAAAAAATACAGTTTATGTGTAATAATTTTTAAATAGTTATTTCTATCTTTATTATTAGTTAAGAACCTTCATAACTAAAACACTAAAGTTTATTATTTTACCTAATACATATTAAATAATAAGAAAAATATATTAAACTTTCAAAATAAAGGTGCAATTAAGAAAATTGTATGGGGAATTATTATTTTTTTATTTTTTAGTATCTTCTACTGAATGAAAAATAACTTGGGAATAAAAAAATAATGCAATGGTTTAATTTCCCTTAGCTCGCTCAAAGAAGAGAGTTGATTCACTTTATTCATCTCTTATTATTTTATTTTATTTTTTGGATTTTCAAAAATAAGATCTATTCATTTTAAGTAATTTTTCATTTATTCTGAAATGTATTCATTACGGCTTTGTTTTCATTCAGTATTTTTGTATCGAATTCTGGAAATAGCTTCATGTAAATTCATTTGTTATTTTTTTTTGTTTAATTATTTATATTCTTATTATATAACTTTGCTATTTATATTTACTTATAGATCTATTCATTACTTTTTCTAATGATTATTTTTATTGTTCTGCTAGTAGCTGTTATTTGTTTTATTAACCTCTATAGTTTAACTTTATAAAAGTGAAACATAATAAATTTTTATCTTTGATAGATTAATAAATTATTTTTGAATTTATTTATTTTATTTTATTAATATAAATGCTTTAACATTAATTAAAGCTAACATTTTAATCACACTTTATTTTAAAAATATCAGAATTTTATGCATTTTTTGTAAATTATATAGATTCTTTTAGTATCAAATATAAATTAATTTAATTTTATAGAAAAAATTTAATAATATATGTATATTTTTAATGAAGTATTTAAATTCTAATATTATTTCATTATGCATTAAAATGCTCTTTTTGTATTTGCTAGACATAAAATAAAAATGTAGATATTAAAAGAAAATATAGATTTTTAATAATATTAGTTAAGCTTTTTTTTTTTTTAATTACGGTTTTATGTTTGAAAAGAAAGAAACGGAGAAGAAACAAAATGTGCTGTTCGGTCCAACATCTGGTAAACAAAACCTAAGATAATCATGTTTAACCTTCACATAATGTATACATTTTACCAAAGTTCTTAAAACTTTGTTGAAACTTTTTTAACTAATATTTAACCACAAGTACGTAAACTTAAACGATATTCTTTGTCAACTTTGTCACTCTCCATGTCAGATAAACCTTCGTTTTTAAACTTTTGGTTAAATCAATTCATTCAGTTTTTACTTTGGTCGAATGAAGATATTAAATTGATTTTCTTTGATACGGATATATTATTTTGTTACAAAGAAAACATTCTATATAAAAAAATAATAAATATTTTTATGTAAAATTTATAATTGAGACAAAAATAAAAACTTTTAAAAATCCTCTTAGTCTTACACATTATCAAAGCAGAGATTACACTATAGCATATATTATATGCTAAAGTATAATAACGTATATGTCATATATGAGAATGATTAATAGAAAGGCCCATACAAAATATACTCATCACAAATCTTATGTGTGTACACATAACATCAAAAGCGTTAGCATAAATTTCTTATAAATGGAAAAATATATGCATTCAGTTAAATGGTGCTCTCGTTCATCATATTCAGAAAGTTATAAGTGACAGTCTAATAAACTGAATTTCTTACTAGATAAAGGGTTTGAAAAATTTTTAAACCATTCTATATATTTTCATAAGGATAAAAATATTGAGTTATTAATTTAAAAATAAATTATTATTTATTTATGAAGGGATATTATTACGATTGTAGCTTATGTGATACATAAAGTGCTAATTTTTCTCCTATGGTTTTTTTATAGATTAATTTCATCTATTTTTAAAACAGAAAATAATTCTAAATTATGATTTTATAAAAGTATTTTTCTTATTTCCAAATGTCTTTAATATTGTAAAATAAAAATAAAAACAGAAGAGAAGTGCTTTGAAGGTTTGACACATTAAAGATTTATTTCTCATGAAGAACTCACGAAAAATAAAGAGATTAATCACGAAAATACTAATATTTTTTACTCTGACATTTGAACTTCTAAAGTAAAGGTAGAAAAAGTTGTTTTCTTTTATATTTAATAAATTTATAGATTTATTATAAATTTTCACAAATTTTCAATTTTAATAAAAATAAATTCACTTGTGTAAATGTTGTCATAACGTTTGAATGAGTTCTCGGGGGAAAATAGTAAATTGTGTAAAATAAGGTATAACTTCTAAATATAACGTTTACAGTTATCTTGAAATTTTTATTAAATTCGAAAATTTCGTTATTCTGACGTTTGTGAAACCGACGTTTCACTGTATATTTTATATACTTTGAATATTCTCATATTGAAATAAATAATAACTCGACTTCTCATAATTCATAAGTTCTAAGTTTTCAATTTTGCATATAATTCAACGAAAAATAAGGTTATTTTAAGAAAATACTTCTTACTTTTAACATTTATTTCAACTTGTTTGATTCAATTCCATGCTTATATTCGTAGATAAATGTTATAAAAATCTTAAAATTGAATTTAGCAAGATTTATTATCTGACAATTTTATGCAATTTATTTTTTTTTGTTTCTGAATTATTTGTAATGATACTGATTTATGATGTGAATATAATTATTATATATTATTCATATATTTAGAATATTAATATTTTAGAAAGATTTAAGATTAAACTGGTTTTATTCTCAGCTTACTGGCAGTCTAAATAAAATTAAATAGTGCTAAAATCATATTTACATCCATAATTTATATAGATCGATATTACTACTGTAGTTAGTTCAGTTAATATTAATTACTATGCTTAACTATATAATATCTAAAGTTAATTTTACTTTATTTGTATATAACAACATGCGTATTCATATAGGGCCTATATAGTCTATATAAGTTTGGAAATAAAATTAATTAGGCTTTAGTACTTAAATGGAAGTACTATTTTAGTACTATTTAATTTTAGATATAAACACGTATAAATTCAATAAATTTTAGATTTGTAAATACAGTAGTTTACATACATGCAACACATATATAAAACCGAAATTTCTCAGGGAAGTCTTTATCGAATAAAATCAATCTTAATGTTTTTGTTGACGATAATGAATATTCAAATTTTTTTAACTTTACGCTAAAGCTTTTTTTTAATGATTTTCTTAAACATAAAGAAAGGAATCTGTAGTTAAGCTTGTTTTTTATGATTGGTTGTAAATCGTGCAGGAAAGTTTTAACTAAAGATTACGTAACCGTTATTTAACGAATGAATAGAAGGCTTTAATGAGTTTTCTGTTAAATGACTTGTTGTTTGGAAATTGCTATTATGGAAAGAAATCGGGTTTACAATTACGCAAAGTCACAAATCGAAAGTATTTTAATGTAGATGTGTCTATCATAGAAACCGCTTGTTTTATACTAATTTGAAATTGAAATGTATTTAATGGATTTTGTTTTTATTTCTTAAAGAGTTTATAAACTTTCATATGAAAAAATATATACACTATATAACTTAGTTCAACTTTTATAATTATAAAACTCTATAACAATGGAAATGAACACAAATAACACAAGCACGCAACACTTTTATATATGTACAGTACTTTTAACTTAAACTAAGTTAGCCTTATATCGAATTGACTAAAATTTGAAGAAACAGGGGGTGTGTATATTTGTGTTTAGGTGTAAGTTTGTGTGTATGTATACGTACTGTACGTGTGTGTAGCATTAGTTAGGTTTCTATTCTCATAAATTGTATTATATATAAAATTTTATTATCACCTGCATATACGGTAAAAGTTTCTCTTTTAGATTCTTTAGAACGTATATTTCTGCATGAAATTAAACATTGTTAAATTTCCTTTGAGTTGTCGTACCAAGAAATAAGGGTAAATCCATAAATATCTACATAAATTTTTTCCAATAATATAAATTAATTTAAATAAGAGCTATTTAACTTTATATCATGTTAAAATTTTATTAATAATTATAACAGATTATTTCTCTTATTTAAAGTTCATTATATACTGTAAAAGTTTTTAATATAAACGATTAATATTTCTTACTAGAATTTAAATAATTATAAAAATAATAAATGAACGATTTTGCTGTGTATTTATATTTAAGAAATAAATTAGAAAGTTAATTATATTTAAATGAAATATCGCAAAAATTTCACTAAATAAACTAAGCAAAAAATAAATCATAATTAACAATTAAGATATTTTGCCCGTTAAATATTTATTTAAAAAGTTTATTAAAACATTGTAGTATTTCTATTTTCTAATTAAATCAATTCGTCATTAGGAACAAATCCAGATACTTTTATTATTTTAATATCGATATTTATCGTTAACTTATTAAACTTTATAATTAAATAAAATAAGATTATTTTATAATTTTTAGTTTTAGACTTTGAAAAATGTTACATTTAAGTACAAATTCATTCATTATTAGTATTTTAAAAATGTATTTAAATTTTTAAATAAAATACACCTTAAATAATGTATTGACTTAAATTTAAATCTTATAAAACCTATTGGATAAAATTATAAATTTTTTAAATGTTAGTTATTGGGCTACAATTTGAAAAAATTGTAGGCTCGTTAATTCCCACTGTTGTCTGTCTGTCTATGAGCCTGTCATTCCTCAAACTTGAGAACGATGTTATAAAAATGAAGTTCAAGAGCGGTGTGGAAAGCTTATGGACAAAAATCCCCCCGATTAACTATATACGAACTTGCGATGAAAGTTTCAGTACAAAATTTCCCTGAAAGGAGCTAGATAGATGACCAGCACGACTCCATCTTTAACGGAAAAGTATGATGTACAGGGGCAAGACACTACAGTACTAATTTGAGATGGAGAGCATATATTTTAAATTAAATAAATTAAAAATATGAATAAAAATTGTAGCCTGGCATTATGACTATGTCACAATAAATAATTTCTCGTTGTTCTTTATATGTACTGTACAGTGTTTAATATGCCGAATTAATTAACTTAAAAATTAGTTTACTCTTTATATTATTATTTTCTAATTTCTCACAAGACATTAAATTGAAATCTCTGAAAAACCATCTACTAATTTTATTTGCGGTATTGAAAGGCTTCTAGAGATGTTAAGAGAACTCAACTCTAGAAGTCTTCGAAAAATTATTCTAGAAAGTTTGTAAGGAAGTTTTTAAATCAGCGAAACCTCTTTAAATTACACTTGAGTAGTTGTACAAAAAGAAAGCTGTTCAAATCTGTCCTGTCTGAAATTTAGAAAGCTGTCCAAGATAAGCGGTGAAAAGGAACCGTACAGACAAAATATAGACCAACTGTTTAAAGTAATTTTACATATAATTGCATATTGATTAAAAACATACTTAACCGAAATGATGTTTAAACTATTAAAATTTATCCGTTATCATTATTTATAATTGTTCTTCAGTTCTTACTAACAGTCCTATTTAGAGGGATGTTTGAGATATAGAAGTGTCCAACACGATAAGTTTTGTTGTATTATTACAGTAAGATTGATTATTTGATAAAATTTAGTGTTTAATTAATCATTAATATTCCAATATTTTTTAATTAGCCTATGTATAATAGTGAAAATTTTATATTAGAAGACAACTAATGTATATCTGTATCATTTTAAACGTTAAAAGGTTTTTAAAAAGTTGATGGATGTATCAAGAAACGCTTTTATACTTACATTGTTGCTGTCAAATGAAATATTCATTTGCTATCATGAGGATATAATGTGACAATGACACGTTTATTGATATATTATCAGCTTATAAAAAGGCTGATTGATCATATTATTGCCATGTTGTTATAACTGAATTTATTTGGTGGAATAACATCACAATACTGTTACTCTTTTTCTAATTCTGTAGGTTATCGAAAAATTTTTTAATATTTCTAATAAGCTGTTGAAAGAAGTTAAGAAATTCGTTAAACTTTAAGAATATTAAAAAAGAAATTTTATGGTAATTATCAATTGATTGTATTTAAATATTCATTATGCTTGTAATCCACACTTTTTAAAATAATTTAGCATTATTAGGAAGAAAATTAATCTCAAAATATTAATATTAATTTTTCTTTTATTAAAAGTTTTAGAAATGTTTGAATGATATATTAGTTTCTTTTTGTTTATCAGGATTCAGTTGAACTTTTGCATAGAAAAATTTCAAATGATTTATTATTTATTGTAATTTCTTTAGATTTCCAGCTAAATTAGCTGGAAATCTAAAGAATTTATTGAACAAATTTTCTAGAAAATCACATAGTTTACTCGTAATCGTATTTGAACAAAATAGAAGAAGAAACGTATAAAAACAATGAGACATAAATATAGAAACTACTGAAATAAACTTTTTGAAATTTAAACTAACCAAAAAAATATCAAAATTATTCAAAATTAGATAATTCGGATTTAAATTTCAGAATAATTTTAAAATAAAAGTAAAAAATGCTATACATTTAAGTCTAGCAATTTTATTTTTTAAAACAGAAAACATATTTAAAACTCAATACTGAATGATTAATTTGTTGTATCGTGAATAATTAGATGAAAAAGAATTATTAATTTATCTAATTTTTTTAATAATTATTTTTATTTTAAAATATTTATTAATTATTTTTTATTTTGTTTTATGTACATGATAAATATTAATCCGTTTAAAATTTTCAAAAGTTTTATTCAATTATTTTATTGATCAAATTAATAAAAGAAATAAACAGCCTTAAATTCTTTCTGAAATTTCAACTCAACATTAAAAGTTTAAACAATGTTAATTTAAATTTGAATTAAAATAGATTAATTCTTTTCTATAAAGACAGGAAAACAAAGAATTATAATTATCTTTTTCAATTAACAGATATTTGTATAGCTGTTTATTAAATTGTAAATATTAATAAATTTATATTTAGAGTTATTATAAATAATTTTAGATTTTTTAAAGGGCATTAAATATATTTTATATATTTTATTACAAGACTAATTCATTGAAATTGATTTGAAAAATTGTGATTTAAGACATTATCAAGCGATTGTTACATACTTTACTTTTTTTCTAAATAAATAGCAGTCGTCAGTTATTTTAGTTTTACGTTAAAAAAATTACATAATTAAACTAAGAAAGAGAGTTGCGAGATCTAATTTGTGTAGTAAAATTCTACTTTGTTACTGCAAAAATATATTAGAATCATTATTTTTTAAATTAAATGTCTCACCTGAAAAATACCAATGATAATTTCTTTATAATGCTAATTTATTTATTATTGCATTTTATAAATTAGTTGTGGCATTTAGTATTCTTCAATAAAATTTTTTATTTTATGGACCAAAGGAAAATATGGTAGAGAAGATGAAGAATGATTCTGTGAAACACGAATTGGAGGATAGAGTAAAGGAAAAGAGCAAGGAAAGGGGATGTGGTAACAGCAATATTAGCTAACAAAATCCATGATGGCTGACTGATTATAATTTTTTCACAAATTTTACAAACTTAACTATTCTGTCTAAAAAGTTCTTGTAAATTTTTGAATTCTTAATATTATCAGCTTCCAAAGTTTAATTAAATATACATTACATATTAATTGTATTTGTTTTTAATTTGATAAAAAATTTATTATGAATATTTTTTTCTGTTTATAACAGAAAATAAATAAATATTTTAAATATAATGTAATTCATTCAGTCATAAGCTTGTGCTGTACGCTGACAATTTGACTTTTTATTCTTATGAAATAATATATTTCAAAATGTAAATTATGTTTAAAATTAAATTTTTAAGCCAAGACTAATCTAATCATTATTAATTAGATTCTCAATTGAATAAAACAAAAATATAAAACGTTTAAAATAAAAAAATAAAACGTCGAATATTTCTATAGAATCCTGTTTAAAAACTAATACAGAAATAAAATTCTTTCAATGTTTTTTAGAGAATGCTCTTGTATCATGTTGGAAAAATGGAAAAAACAGGTAATACTTATTTAAAATTAGTGAATTTCTAATTGAATTACTTATAAACTTTTTAATGTATCTTTAAAACGTGTGATTTAAATTAAGAAAAGTTATTACGGTAAAAATAATTAATAATTAAAATAAATTAATACGAAATCCAGATATAGGGATATCAAGACTAGTTAATTCGAGCCCTGGATACAGAAAAGCTATCAAAATAGTCTTTAATGAAAATAACACGCTACGAAAATTAAGATTTCTCTTGATATATGATAAAATATAATATTTATCTCATTGATTTTACTCGTATAGTTTTCTGACTATCGAAAAACATATTTGTGACTAACCTGGTTCAGTCTTATCATTATCAATACCCTGATTAGCAGTGTAGAACACTAAAACCATTAAGAAGTACAATGATCATAATGAATGTCGACTAAATATCTGGATCCTTCCTAGAGTACACTCAATATCTTTTCATGTGGCTATCTAGGAAATTTTGTGGCTATTTATATTCCATGAAAGATTAGAATGGAAATTAAATTCAGGCCCGTATAATTTAACATTATCAGTACGAATAAGAGCGTCGTTCGGCATGTCTCATCCTTGTCGGCCAGTCTTATTCCTCCTTATAACTACATTCAATTACGAAAGGGCCAAACCCTTCCGTAATGGATGTTGTTATAGGCATCGTGTAGTTTGTGGTGGTGCCTTGTGTTAATTAATCAATCGATCGATTTAATGAACAACTATTAAGTAATAACATTTTATTTCAATTGTAATAGTTAATAAAATGATTTTATTTCATTGAGACGAAGCGTTGGGGAACCTTCTTCTCTCTGACTTATAGAAGTGAGTTAGTTCTCAAAATTTGATCGGTTGATTTTGATTAAACGTAGTCATTTTACACATGACGAGGAAAAATAAAATAAAAGTTGGGGTCCACGATTTCGTTTTAGAGACAAAGGGTTCGAATTGAGAATTACGTGCGCGCGCAATTTTAATCATCATTTTTTATTTTACATTTAACACAATAATTTATCAAGTCAATAATATTGTTTCGGGGATCTCGAAACAATATCATTGACTTGCTAGTGCTTCGATTCAATTCTTAGTTCGGACAGAAAACGAACTGTACCCAGTTATAATATGAATTGATTAATATCAGTTGAATAAAATCAGATTAAAAACACTTAATTTTTACACATTTATATTTAAAATATTTAAATGTAAATTTTATTTTTCATAATTTTACAATTTTTTCAATAACTATTACTTTAATACTAAATATTTAATACTTGAAAAACTTAGAAAATCAAAATAAGAATTTTTTGATTATTTTCAGACTTTTGGAAGATTTATGAATAATTTACATTATTAAATTTAAAAGTTTATATGAATAATATTTTTCGAATGCAATAAAAATATTGAAATAACATTATTACAAATATATAAAATGAAATTTACATTCATATAAAACAAGGAATGTTTACGATCATCGATAAAATATTGAATATAATATGTGGTTTTGTAATTTTTCATTTCATTTTTATTTTAAATATTTATTAATTTTAATATTTTATATCTGTTTCAATATAAATATTAACATCCCACAGCATTAAATTTGAATGTTGAACTAAATATCTGAACTTTAAAATCTCCATCTTCGTTTTTGTTATTAATTTTTTAAATTTGTATTGAAAAATATGATAAAGGTAACGTATATAATAACTATTGTTAAAATATTTACATTGTTATTTGCAAATTTATTATTTTTTACATTTTTATTTTGTTCTTATTTTGTTTTAATTAATGTGGCTTTTCGTAACGACTGTTGTATCGATTTGTTTCTACAAATATTAAAAGTAAATTTAACTGTTTTTAAAAATTTTTAATAACGTTTCTTGCATAAAGTTAATCATTTATTTTAAAAAATTATTTTTTAAATTCTTCTGATTAAAATTAGCTATTTAATAAACACTCAACTAAAAAAATAAATTAAGATTAGAGTACTAAAATACGTAATTAAATATGTTTTTTTTATAAATTGAATAGGTAAAAGAAAGTACTATTGTTAGATATTTTGAAATATATTTGTGATATCTGAATAGCGAAACGATCTTAAAAAATTCATCCATTGGCAAAACACATTATAGAGAAAAACATCTTGTCAGATGATAAATGTCTTGAGCTGTTGACTTTGGATGGTCGCAACAATAATAAACTTTATTCTTGTTGAATATGTCAGAAGATCCATTATATTTATTGTTTTTATTTTACATTAACACAAAGAGGAAAAAACAGGAAAATGCAAACATTCGAATCAATAGAAATATTCTTAACGATTTTCTCCAAGTTTAGCCTAGAGTGATTTTCTGTAAGAAAAGTCATTTGCGACTAAGTCGTTGCCAGATGTTGTTTTCTCTTCGAAAATAAAGTTTCAGTTTATATATCCGGATAGTAACATATAACTGTAAAATTCCCTACATTAAACTATATATTATTTTGACTATATTAAAGTTTTATACAGATACTAATATCAGTTATGAATCAAATGGTGTTTTCTGCTTACATTTAGAAAGTTGCTGTATCGTTGACAGTAATATTTGAATTTTAAAAAGTATCTAAATATTTCACATAAAATGTACTTAAAGTATTTTATCATTTTAATTAGAAATAATATAATTTTATGTTTTAATATTAGAATTACAGGTTAGAATATGTATTAGTCTACCATTAACATGTGCCAAAAACGGATTCTTTTAGATGTATTAATAGTTAACGTATTTATGTTATTATTTAAACGATATAATCATAAAAAAATCCAAATCCGATCAAGTCAATTCTGTGCTAGTTATGGATATTTTAGGAAGACCAACAATGGAAATAATCAATTTTGAACAAAGATCTATATCTTCGTCAATGAGATAAATTGATTCTTGGTTGTTCATTGGCAATGATATAAGTAACAAATATTATGCTATATATTTATACTTAACACCTTAAATAAGGTAAAATATTGTCTAATCTACGAAATTTTAACAACAGAATTGTTAAATTGTTGTTTATCTGGTATTGAAAAATCATTTTGTTAATCAATCAATAAATTTTCAATTATAAATTTCGCAAATAATTCATTATTTTGTCACTTTTCTAGATTTAATATATTAATCTCAATAAAATATTTTAAAAATTATATTATTATGAAGAGAATTTAAGATTATTGTAATCTAACAATGTAAATAAAACGGAATTCTATCAATAATAACCAGTTTCTATATTTTCGATTATTTTAAAAATTACTAAAGATTTTGTATGTATAAATTTTTGCAAGCCAATTTATGTACAGTTATAATTATATTTATACAATTATAATTTTGATTTTATGCTTTGCTTAATAAAGTATGTATTAGATTTGCGTACACTCTGTAAAGTCGAATACATCTATGATATTATTATTATTGTATTAGAGGGGAGCAGAAAGTGTTTTCGACTCGGACTACACATTCACGGAGTTCAATAATTGATGTATTTGAACAAAAAACAGCTAGGAAAGCACTATGTAAATAAAACAAAATGTAACATATTATTAATTCTATTTGATTTCTGGTTTATTGAGAAAAAACTTAATATTTTGTCATATTTTATTTAAAAACAATGCATTTATTGAAACTTTGTTTTAGGTTTTAAACATAATGCCTAACTCAATAAGGTAAAAATGCTCGGTATTTTAGCAGCTTATAAGAGGCATTAATAAAAATCTCATTAGGGCTTCATTAGAATTTAGATCCAGAAAAAAATTTTGTAAATTACTATTTGTAAATAATAATTCTTTTATAGTTGCAATAAATCTGAAACCTTACTTTTTCATTGTAATGAAAGTATTATAGTTCAAGCAGTTATAAACTGATGAAGTATTATTAAAATTTTTGAAAATTTCCACAATATGATTACTATAAATATTACAATAAATTTACAAGTTAATTAATTTTGGTAATCTTAATTAATAATAATAATAATAATCTTGAATCCCTAAGGCATAACATCTGGCAAAACAGAATGCCTCAATTAACTTCGTTTATTATTTCTAGAAAATTTTACTTCTGTTAATTGTATATTATAATTCTTGCTCTTTAATTTAAATAAATTTCGATATAGATTGATAAATTTTTGTTCTTCTGAAATGAATTAAAACAAAATGAACTATCGTTTTGAGATCTTATCTAACTTCGTAACTAGGCTGTTTACACGTAACAAATATTACGCAGACTTACGAAAATTTACGCTCCGAAATATGATTAAAAGTTTGTAGAAATAAAAATGGGAAAAATTATTTTTATTCAAATAATTGTTTTTTTTTCTGAAAATTGCAAGAAAACGAAATTAAATGACAAGCCACGAATTTGATTAATATAAATTAATTTAATAAATTTAATTAAATACTTTATGATTATGTTTCAGTTTAAATTTTATAATGTTTTTAAATATTTCTAAAGTTTATTTTTTCTAATTTAATTTATCATTATTTATATTAATTTGCTATAAAGCATCAATATAAATTATATCTATTTAATGTATTTGTTAATATGATGAAGCAATAAATATATATTTTAATTTGATTATAAATAATAAATAAATATTTTAATTTGATCGTCTAATAATTGAATTAGCAATAAATTAAAATGTTAATTTATTTAATTTTATATGATATTTAATATAATAAAAATATTATAAGTTTTTAAAAATATATTTATCTTATTTATTTTCTGATAACTAACTATTGATACTACAATATACAAATAAATAATAAAAGTAATATAACATTAAAGTTTAAAAATTAATTTAAATAACTGATATTTTAATCAAAGTCATTTTAATCAGGTAACAATTGCATTATTATATTATAGAAGAACATTAGATTAATCAGTTTTCTGTTATATTGTATATTTATAATAATTTTAATTTTATTTAAATAAATACATAATTTTTATTCTAAATTATTCAGATTTATCTTTATAACATTAATGCTTGATATAATATTTCCTTTGATTTATTAAACTTTTAAATTTTATTAAATGTCATAAATCATTTAAACAAAATAGTTAACATTAATTAAATTTTCAAAGCTAAATTTAATTTGAAATAATATTTATACAAAAGAAATTTAAATTTCATTAATTTACTGAAGTAAGAAAAATAGTAAATAGTAAATAGAATAAGTTATATTAAAAATTATTCATTAATGTATATTAAAAAAAAAATGCTTCGAAATAAATGTTCTAATAAATAAAAATAATGTAATTAACTTTTTAATTAAAATTATATAAATATTAATTCTAAATTAATATTGTTTATAGTATCTAATGCGTTACTTGTCTCATTTATTTTTATTCTAATAAAATTAAATAAAAACATAATCGTAATAAAAATATAAAATTAGAAAAATCTAAATATTTTCGTTACACAAAAGAAGATTTTAGAAAATATCTATTAGATTATGACACATATATTTATTTATTATACTTCATATATTAACATATATTAGCAACCCTACGGAGGTCAGCTTATTCCATGTACTATAGCAGGGATGGCCAACAAGTCGATCGCGATCGACCGGTCGATCACGATGCCAATTTTGGTCGATCGCTCGCGATGTCTTGACTTAATGTGTTACACTTGTAACTGAACGCAACTCGTGAACGTAACGCGCAAAAGCAACAATATGCATGCAGTTATCACTGGACTCGTAGAAAACACAGCTATTTAGCTTGAATATTTGATACTGTCATGCGGTAGCTTCTTTTCTTTAGTATTAACAATATTATTATTATTAATCAATATTATTTATCCACGGTGACAACGTTGAGTTTCAATTTTTCATTTGTTTAAAATGTAAGTACCTGTTCTTTATGTTTTAAATTAAATTATGGCTTTTCTTACCTATCTATTTACTTGATAAGTGAGCGTTTTCGGCAACAGACCTCTATATTTTTAGATTTTTGGAAATACGTCAATTGAGAAAAATATCCCAGTATCACCAAATGTAGCAAATATATTTATTCCTGTTTCGGAACTACATACCTGTGTGAATTGGCATTTTCATACTTAAAGTTAACGAAAACTAAACATTCTGTCCTGACTGATTCCCATACTGAAGAATCATTATTATTATCTTCGTCAGGATATACACCTAATTATGTTTCCTTGGTAAGAGACTTGAAAACTCAGTCCTCCCATTAATGTAACGTAATAAAATAAATTCTAAATCTGTCTTTATCAGTAGCTAATTTAAATTAATAAATATTGTTAATAATTACTCGTGTTGTTTTAATTCCCCTGGACGTGAGTTTTTTTGGCCCGTTAAATAATTACGTTGTTTTTTACGTAGGTAGATATACAGGGTGTTTCAGTACAAAGAGCACTCCCGCGAGCTATTGATAGATTAGCAAAAAATAAGTCTAAAAATCTTATATCATTCTTCCATGATAAATTTTCCTCGCCCAAAAACAAATCGCGGAAGTAAAATCTTATAATCAAATTATCAGCCGTACTGTGCAGTTTTATAACAACTTTTTCAAGTTTACGAACAAATAGTACCACAATTTATACATTGTAATTGATAAAAAAAATTAAATTATATTTTAAGTTAATAAAAATCTATCTTAAAAGTGTGGAAAAATCGATTTTTTTTAGGTGCCGCCTGTACTGAATGAACTCGTAACTGCAAATATCAAAAGTTGGGTCTGGAAATTTATTTTCCTTATGAGCTTATATCTTGAAAACTTAATAAGTGATTTAAAAAATAAAAAATAGTTTTGAACATATATTTTTCTTATCTACCCATAGCTCGCGGGAGTGCACTTCGTACTGAAGCACAGTGTATAAACATAGTATTTCACACTTCCTCGCCACTTAGACTATGCCTACGACAACAAGTCGATCGCGACACATTTTTAAGATAAAAAGTAGATCTTATGTACACAAAAGTTGGCCACCCCTGTACTATAGGATATTTTCTCTATCATGTAGGCTCTCTACATGATAGAGTTGTCTTGTAGTATAAAAGCATAATTGTGCTTAAAATTATAAAATATATTTATTAAATTAAAAACAAATAATCAATTTTATAAACTTAATTTGAAACTATTTATTGAATATAATACGGTAATTTTTTAAAATATTTTTAAGCTATTTATTATTTTCATTGTAATAGATTTGCTTTATAGCAGTAACTTTTATCTTATTTATAAATATAATAAACGTTTAAATATTAAAATGCATTAGTTCTTTCGATTTTACAATTATTTACTGTTATCTTTGAAATTTGTTAATTAAATTTATGAAGACAAACAACAATAAGTTAAATATTAAACTCTCTAATTTATTAAATATTTTATCGTGTATACAAGATAGTAAATTGAATAGATATAAATTACGAGGTAAAGTATCTATTTCCACCTGCTGCTGGACATTTATGGATTTACAGAGATAACATTTGCTGATGGTGTTAAGTGATATGTCGTTGAAAGACATTAATAATGTTTAAATCTACTAGTGGAGTCCTGTAATAGCTGGATTGTGATCTTTGTAACCTGTAGTTAATTCCATTTCAACATTGTACACTGATACACTTTATCAAAAATTTTTAGTCTCTTTACCCAGTACAATGGATATTCTACTTATTTTCTAATCTTATATTAAATTGTTTCAGTGTTACTACTTAAATAAACAAATAATTAATTGTTATCTTAAGATAAATAAAAAATTAAGAATTCTAACCTATTTTTCTCATAATATATAATAAATTATGTTTAACTTATAAAATATGATAAAATAATATTTAATTTACGCACTTACATTGAATATCGAGAAAAATTTTTTATTCAAAATGTAAAAGTAACTGATTTAGCAATCACAATTTGTGTCTATCTTATAATAATTATAATATGTGAAAGCAATTTTTATAATATTTCAATATATTTTTAATATATAATATAAATCAATAGTGAATTTGATCTTTTACCAATTAATTTAGTTAAAGTATTAAACTTTTTGAAAATATTTTACAAACAAATAAGTGCTTAATTAAAGGTGTTATGGACAAATTGAAATAGAAGAAGGTTGTTACATGCTAAATAGCATGCCAATTCACTTATCCTCTGTGCAACAATTTCAATGAAATATGCATAAGTGTCCTAAGAAAGTGATTTAGATAATGACTTTATCAGAAATGAACCAGAAAATACAAAGTTCTGCTATATACTTAGTTATATATTCCCTCTGATGTATAAAATCGAACTAATAATTGTTAAGAGTACAGAAACATTCATCAAAAAACCTTGAGAAATTAAAAAAATCAGTTAAAATAATGATTTTTTAATAAAACTTTGGCATCACAACAGATATTAACATTACATTTATATTACATAATACTTAATCGATAAACATTTCAATTATCTGAAACTTCAACTTTAACACAAGAAACTTATAGTCAAACTTTAAAAAATAATAACAATAAAATAATGTAATAAATATTTTTATTTCAGTAAATGCTTTCAAATTTCACGTGTATAAAACCTTAAATTACATTTGTAATGTTAAAAATGAAAACAGAATTAAATTTTGATTTAAAAATAATTCATTGAACTACTATTCAACAAACTGTGCCTATTAAAGCATTCAAAATCCATCTACCACATTATATAAACATTAAATGAATCATCAATCAATTAGAATGATATAAAATTTATAAATATAATTTTGTATACCGTTCCTCTCTTTAACTTAAGAATAATTTATGAAAAGGGTAATGTATAATGAATAAATTTTTCACAGGAGAAAGGAAGGAGGATGAAAATATTTTAAATTTTAATTTCCTTAAACCAAAAATTCTTAGTATCTTGTTAAACCCTAAGATAATGTACGATAAACCATCAATATTTATACAATGTTAAATATATATTAAAAATACTATAGATTTAAGTGAATAATTAATTTTAGAAGTGATTACTGAAGATTAGAAATACTTGAGTATAATCAGAGTTAATTACAAATGAGCTAGTTTTAATAATAATAAATTATACAGTTAATGTTTAATGCGTATAATTTAGAATAAATCTTTATTCTAAATGAAAAAAATGAATCACTGTTTTTAATAAAATATCCTTAAAAATTGGAATAATCAAATTATATAAGAATTTTATAGCTGAAAAAACAAAATTTAATTTAAATATTAAAAAGTGAATTCACAAATTTGAAATATAGAAATGTAATATTTGACTCGTTAAGTAATTTAACCAGCATTGATTTCTTTATTTGAACCGATTTAATTACAAAAAATTTATTAAATAACTAAAGAGGAGAAAGAATTTACAGTCCGAAAAATGCAATAAAACGTTTATTTATTAAATAAAGATTACTTAAAAATAAATATAATTCTTCATTCCGAGATACTGAATTCTTTAACATCACTACTACTAAAACGAGTAAATGATAAAATGGGTACGAAAAATTTAATTATTTATTTATCGTATATATAAATAATTGTAAACTTTTACAGATATGCAACTCAGCTCCTAAATATTAATGAAAAGTATATTACTTAATGTTTTGGAAATCTTACATAGTTACTTACGAAAAAGCAAAACTTTATTAGCAACATTATATATTACTAGTTTGATAT
Organism: Centruroides vittatus; assembly: GCF_030686945.1. Classification (NCBI taxonomy): domain Eukaryota; kingdom Metazoa; phylum Arthropoda; class Arachnida; order Scorpiones; family Buthidae; genus Centruroides; species Centruroides vittatus. Next base: position 142,411 of record NW_027122385.1, read on the forward strand.
AGAGATTTTGTATAAGAAAATATAAAAATTGCTTTCAATTTTTGAAAAATTTAAATTATTCTAAATTTTATATTCGGTTTACATATATAGTATTTTGCATACTGAATGTTATTATTTATACAAAAAAAAGTATATATAACTACACATATGAGTGAAAATTCGAATGAAAAAGAATATAGTATATAATATACAGTATATTAAGTTATATAGTACGGAAAAGTTACGATGAACAGATGAATATCTTTGAAATGTCCTTCGGAAATGTTCATTGCAGGCAAGTCATCTTTGCTATCTGGGATGAAGTTTGTGGAGAGCTGTCGTAGGCCATTAAGTTTACATTGAAATCTATCTCGATCAGATCTGAGGATCGCATCGAGATAGATTTCAATGTAAACTTATAACAATATACAAGTATAGTACAATATAATTCAAGATTTCCTCATTACGTCTCTCTATCCGATCTGAGAATCAGATAGAAATACGTAAAAACAAAGTCTTGTAGTTGTTGTGCCGATGGAACAATTCATTTCTACATGTGAATGGTTTTATAGTGTTTGAATATCCATCGGTTCCCTAATAAACAATTCAAAACTGTTCTTTGTCTAACAAGTAAGTTATATTTAGCTCTATATCGAATAGACTTGCAATATTTTTTTATATTCTGTTAATAAGTCATTTATATATTTATTAATAATAGTTTAACTTTTTATCATTATAATTAACTTCTGCAACTTGCTTTAGGAATATATATTGATTTATACTTCTAATTAGTATCATTGACAAATATTTGTATAGAAATTTTAATTATATTATTTAATTTTAGAGTAAAAGATTATTGTAAATATTTTGTAAATAATCTGTTAATTACATGTTTTTTTAATTAAATAATTAAATAAATAATTGAAAATAATTTTTTACGTACATTGAACTTTAAATATATATATTCTTTGAATTTATATGCAAAAATAATTTCAATTAAGTGATTAAGCCAAGCCCCAATATATTATTTTTTTTTAAATTTTATTAAACAATGCAAATAATTATGTAAATGTAATGACACAAAAGTATTAAATCCTTTTTTATAATATATATAACTTTTAATTTAAAACTAAGTAGGACAAATATATTATTGAAATATCATTATTTCAACAAAACATTTTAAATTATATAATTGTAACATAGATATAAATATAAATTTATCAAACATTAATTATTATAAATTATAATATATGAAAAATATAAAAAGTAATACAATCAATGAAAAACAAAATAATTATAAAGGAAACGCCAACACCAAATTCTTTAGAAGTTGGTCATCTATCTACATATATATTAAAATTAGATACTTTATATTATACAAGCATAAAATTCTAATATTAGTGACAGTTTCAATCTTATTTAGATTATTATCACACTAACTAGCGTATCCAAAATCAAACAAATAACACTCAGGAATAACGTAAAAATATTAACATTTGATGGAAATATCATATACCAAAAAAATATTTTAGATCTGTATTTTATCCGATAAAGAATGGTTTCTTTATCTTTAGATAATGCAATGTTTAGTTAGCAGCATTTTTTCCTTCTAAAACTTCTACAACAAGAGAATTGTCACCTTTAGCTATTGGACAATGAAACTGAAAGAAATTTGGTTTACTTTTGAAACATTCTTAAAACTCTATTTGCAGTAATTTTCAACGTTAACTCTTAACTATTTAATGAATTGTATTGAACGTTAGCTAATAGAAAAAATGGACAAATGATTCAATGCAATCAATATTTTTTAAAACAATTTAATTTTTAACTAGGTAAAAATACCCAGTTAAAAATGAAATTGTTTTAAACGTAAATTGTTCACACTTTTTATTTAATTCATCTCGTAATTTCTCAATTGAAAAAATTTAATAATTTGATATTTATTTAATTCTTTTACTTACCCATAACTACGTAAAAGAGTAGTTATATTTTTTTTATAAAAATTTTAAAAATTTATAAAATAATTTTTATAATATTGTACATGAAAATACTAAGCGAATAAATTTTATAACATTGCGTTTTATTTACCTGCTCACTCCGGCTTTATATATTAAAATTTTATTAAGAATTATAAATTGTATAAAGGTATTTATAAAAAGAACACAAGCCTTCAAGTGTTGTTGGAATATGATGGAAGGAATAGGAGACCTAGACAAAGATGTTACATGACTTAATAGGACATATAAGTTACATGAAGAGTTAAAGATAAAATGAATAAACCAGCAACGAGTTGCTCAAATTTCCTGGCAACATTTAAAATTTTGGTCGCGCCATTTGTTATCATATTTTATTTAAAAAATTTTTTATATTTTAATTATTATAAAACGACAAAAAGCTTAATTTTGAGGGTGGGGATGACTTTTATTTTTTAAAAAAATCGTAAATGCTAATAACGACTAAAGTCGTCTTTAAATCCGACCCTACTGGAGATACACATAGTTCCCATTATCCCTCTATCCCCTCGACATTTAACCACTAAAATTTAACAACATCAATTTCCCTAATAAACAAACCTCTCTGCGAAAGTTCAGAAATTTTTGACAAAAAGCACAGGAATTATTAATTTCCAAACGGAGTCAACAAAATCGTGCCACACACACACACACATAGTTACATCCATACAAACAGAAATTACCCCCGATAATTCCTCGACATTTATAGGTCTCCTGAGTCCAAAAAAGTATAAATCTGGAAAGAGTTGTTTTTTTGACCCATCGCCATACTCTCCCTCTGTTATATATAACAGCATTTTTTTCCCATACTTTCCCAGCTTTATATACAATAGCTGTGGAAATAAGAATGTTATTGCCATATACTTAATTTGTTACTAAATTTTTTGTGTAATAGTAAAATTACGAAAAAGATTAAAATGCCTGTTAAAGGATTTCATCACATTATATCAATATTTTAATACAAATATTTTAAAGGAAAAAACAAATGTCCACATTGATGAGAGTTTCACAAATACTGAAGCACCGACAATATACTACAACAGACCATTACTCCTGTAGTAGCCAACAAGTAAAAGTCTGTTATGAGGTGTACGCTTCAATCATTGTGGAACTTTCTCATCAATATGGACTTTTTTATGTCCTACAAATATTTTAATACAAATGTTTTAAATCTGTTTAAAACACAGTTGATGATGATAGTGAAGATCCTTTCTACTCGTCACGTGATCTTTACAAATGTTCCGTCCCGAGTCGTTCTTTACGCCTCGAGATTGTCCGTTTGATGGTCCGTTGAAAGTCACACCTCCACACTCGATAATTAGTTATATACAGTTTATTTACAAATATTTACAAAGATATACACTATGCAATAACATTACGTACTCTACTGTATCGAAGCTGTGGTGCCGCACGTCGACTTAGCTGGCCGGGGAACACGAGTCACTCTTCCGGAGATGGCTTAACCTCGTGGCCGTCCGTCTCTACAACAACCTTTTTCCAGAGGACTTTCCAAGAGGAGAACACTCTCTCTATCCGCCTCAAAGGTCTGCCTGTTGTTAGAGACCGCCACGAATCAGGTCCCTCGCCCTTTCTCCTCGCTTTTTTGCCACCCTTCCAATTTAAGGGATTCTGGCACTGCCTCCTGCGACCAATCACTTCCTTCCCCTTCTTAGAGCCTTCCAAGACGTCCGCCCTATCTCCCGCCGACGTAGCTCACATTTGCGTCCGTGCTTTATTTATTTTTGTTCTCTCAAGCTGGCCGGCACGTGGCCAACGCATTGACCCTTAAGTGGGGACGCTCCACCTTTGATCCTTCCGGCCGTTTATGGCCCCGGCTCCAGGTGGGAGCAATTATCTCAGTCGGGCGATTTCTTTGACTCAGGCCGCCAAAGGCGACCTTTACAATGATGATATCATTTTACAATTGTATGTAAATGATGTTTTTAATCGTAAATTACTATCGATATTTGTAATTTGGATTTTCATATACAATATGTAACTATTTGAAAACAGAACAATATGTACTAACAGAAAATTTCGATTTTCATATACTATATGTAACGATTCATCATTTTATATAAAAATAATTGTATAAAACACATTTTAAGTTTATACATTGCATAAAATATACAATATAATTATTTCATATTTTTATATACAGTAGAATCTATTTATTGTAATCATAAACATTACCATGTTTTTCTGTGCATACCTGTTTGTGGACTTTTCTGATCTCAAAAATTGGGATGCGCATTATAATCGATGTGCTCATAAGAATCAGGCACAAAGTTGACTTAATGCAACTCGTTTGCGCCGTTTGCGGGTATTAAGACTTCTATTAAGACGTCGATATAGACACGGCACACATATTTCCCACTACTTCGGTATTAATTTAGGCTTTGGAACGTTTGGATGAAGTTTTGAATTACTTTAAGCCGAGTGAATGATGTTTAGCAGAAGAATCTTTTATAAATCTGGATTTAAGCAAAGAGTAATCCACAATGCTGAAGAACATGTATACAGATATTTTAGTGTGATACTAGGTATCTGATAAATTTTATGCTTGTGCATGCCGACGCAAAATCTCGCTGTTAAGCGTTGACTGTCCGGTAATTTTGATTGTGATTTTGTGTTGGTCCTCATATCTTCTGATTGATAATGAAGTCATAAATTAATACATTCGAGTATATTCGAAAATATGGACATCGTGAAGCACTGTAAACATGACAATAAAACGTTTTTCGAAAAATACTATTTAATACTGTTTAAATGCATAAATTTTCTGTAGTTGCGTTTTCGGTATAGGGGCGCGCATTATATTCGCAAGCTACCTTTTTTACATGTTTTGACATCATGAAAATCAAACGCTCATTAGATTCAAGAAAATACAGTATTATTTGTTGTCTAATATTATTAAATTAGCTTAGTCCAAAACACAAGTTAAAATATAGCGTCTAAAACTTCGCTTATTACGACGATAATTTCGGTTATAGTTATGAATTTCTTCAGAAATATATGCGGTTTTAGGCTATCTTTTTTACTATCAGTTTCATCATGTAGGGGAGAGTGGGAAAATCCGGAAAGAAATAAAATTTTAATCTAGAAAGAAACCCGTTACGAGACCCGTTAGAAAGTAGATCTTTTTATATCAGTTGACACTCCAATCTAATGGTCACAATATGGTATACTCGTACGACATTTCAAGACTAACCTGCTTTTTTTCCCACAAAATTAAAAAAAAGAAAAAGATTACTGTGTAGTGTGATTTGTATTATTCTGTGGAACAGAATAATAGCAGACAGTACTTGTGACAACATTGGACAGCTAGAAAGTGGCAAAATCCGATAGACAAATTAAATTAAAAAATGAAATTTAATTTATTTACACATATTTACTAAAATATATAGAGAGATATCTAAAAACTTAGTAATTCTTGTGATAAACACTTAACTGAAGAGTAAGATCTTTCAAAAATAATAAGTCATTATATTGTTTTTAAATTTTTGTTTTACTTTTAGCATTACACGTATTTAATATTTAAACATTTTTAATGTATTCTGTCTTATTTATATTTTTTCTTGCAATTTTCATTTATGTTTTATTATGTTGGTTGATCTTCTTTTTATGTATTTTATGTCTTTTTTGTTATGGGTCTTGTTATTTATTGGGAGAAGAGATCTGCTGTCCAGTGACATTTCCTTAATGTGAATAAAATAAATAAATAAATTGAAATATAATATATTCGACACTTTATAAAAGGAAATTGACATCTCAAATATTCTATCACTATAATTTTAAGTTGTCATGGTCAGAATCTGCACCTGAACATGACAACCTAAAATTATAGAGATTATGAGAAAAACCAAGTAAATATACCATAAAGTAAACCTCGAGGCAATTCCGGGCACTATAAAGCTGTCCATGATTGCCTGGAGTGTCCGCACTTGCCTTGTCTACATTTTGATATGTGGTAAATAAATAGCGCGTTATTATCCACATTTATAGAGATATTTAAAAACTTAATGTGATTCTTGTGATAAACACTTAACTAAAGAGTAAGATCTTTCAAAAATAATGAGTTCTCAGCTACACGAAATATGAAAGAAACCACACGAAAGCATCATTACGTGCCTGATAGGAGTAATGACGCAATATGACAGTGCTCCAACCTTTTCTTTTACAATATTTCATGTCAGGCTCTTCCGAGTGTTCGGGATTTCCCCAGTCCCTCGTAAGTGATAACGCACCTACAGTACTATCAATTATCGTTACTCTGAACCAATGTTTTAAACCTTAAACGTTAATCGCTTTCATATAATTACTTAATCTACTATTATAACCATTAACAACATACTAATCACACATCACAAAGTTCTTTATTAACGACTACAAATCCCAGATTTGAAGTGGGTAATAAAGATATTTGTGGTGCATGATTAGTCCGTAGTTAATGCCTATAATAGACGATTAAATAATTATATGAATATATATAGAGAGAGAGACAAAAATCATAAGAACAAGTTAATTGTTTTAATTGTTATTTATTCGAACTTTAAGTTACTGGTATTTGTTCGATGATAAGATGGATAGTATACTATTGATAAAATTAATTATAAATGATTTTAAATTAATTAAATGTAAGTAATAAATCTTCAAGTTATACATTTTTGATAGATAAACAAGACTTTTTAATATCAAAATCAATAAAAATAGAATTTCAATGAACTATAATGTATTTATCATGATTTTTTATCATCAGTCACTTGTTTTTATCTTATAGGCAATTCTTAAGTAATTACACGAAGCAGGTTTCTATGTAACTTAATAAATATGTAATAACTTAATAATAATGAATTAATGTAATATAACGGAAATTATCATTAACATTTATGAATAAATTTAAAGTGTTTAATGAAACCGTATCTGAATTATTTGAGTATTTAATGATATTCATATTATACTTAACTATTAGGCTAATAATGACAACGATTACAATTCATTAATCGCAATTATGTAAAATAGCACAAAGAACTCAGACGAAAAGTTATTTTTGCTTTGTAAAAAGTATGTTTACAACAAAAATTAAGAATTGAAAAAATATATTAATGAACGAGGAAAAAAATTTAAAGTTTAGAGTTGTACGAGTTTTCATAAGTTTGACAAATGACTTTATGAATTTGTCAAATTAGATACAGTCAATTTACCTTTATAAAAACAATTTTCTTTCTTACGTTATTAACTTAGTAATATTCCAAAAACTAACTAAATGTCATTAGTTTAGGTTTTATGACACGAGATGTCACATATCTTCCAAAAAATAAATAGTAAAAAAGTTTACTTTTATTATAATTCTAAGACTGTTAATATGTTTTCTGCCATAAATTAAATAAATTTATATCTTTTATATAATCAATGACCAGTGACGTTTTTCCTGCGGGTTCTAAAATCCACAGGAAAAACATAACTAGTCAGCATCTACAAGATATAAATCTTACGGTATTGATTGTATTCCGTACTGTTTAAATGTAATGAATTGAAATTTAAATATTAGTTTTATTTATTTCCATCTCCTACAAAACTATTTTTGTTTAGTGCAAAACGATTTTTCTCTAAATTATATAATGCATACAATTTTATAAAAATATAGGCTATAAAGTTAATTAATTCATCTTCTAAATTATAAAATTATATCAAATAATAAAACATAATAATTAAATTAGGCTATCTATTATTTTTAAAAAAACGTCTTTTTTATATTTAGAAAAGTTCTAATATTAATTAATTCATTCTTTTATTTTATATATGAAACTTAATAAATTTTATTATTTATTTATTAATATATTAAATTTCATTCATTTAATTGTTTCTATTGGTTTTAAAGTTGTTCTTATTTTTTCCATCCTATTGACAAATTTCAAAAAATTTTATTAATAGTTTATAGCAAAAAAAATTAATAGTTTTTTAATTAACTTTTAGAATTTAGAATAAATTTTTATATTATAATATGATAAAAACCGTCTTAGTAAATGAATTTACATTTTGAATATTGCTCCTTGTTTGCATTTAATATAGTTTTTTAGTTTGTATTTATATTTATTTTACTGAAATTTATATTTATAAATGCAGTTTTAAGAATAATTTCAAAATATTCTACAAGTAAAAGCTAGAGTTTTACTTAAAAATGTAGTTAGTAAAATTACAAAATTGAATAACATATTATGGAAATTAAGTAAATAATATAAAAATTAGAAACGAAAGTATTTATCATTATAACATAGTCTAGTAACTTTAATACCTTGTATCATTCATTCATAATCTTAATCCACGAGGTCAAATAAATGCGGTTTTTGTAATCATGAATTGTTATTTCATTAATTAATTCATTAGCTATTTAAATGCTAATATACGTACATTTTTTAAAATTATTAAATTAGAAGTAATAGTTATTGAATGCAATTACAATGACAACGAAATTATTGTAGAAGAATCAACACGCCATGTACAAAAAGTAAACGATGAATTTTCTCTAAATTGTTGGGCATTAGAATAAGAATAGATGATTATGATTATGAATATTCAATAGAAAGCATCAAATAATATTGGGCGATATGATTTGGACTTTCTTCTGTTGTTGTTGAAACGAATCTGCTAAAGAGCCTATGTTTATAATGGCCTGCTCAGAAACTTATCCTAAGTTCATCTATTTCAATGTCAATCACTTGCATTGCAGTCACCTCCACGAATGGAAGTGGACAACTGATCATTTTGGAACGATTTTAGACAAATCTACTTTTGTCTGAAAGCATTTTGCATTACAAGAAAAGAAGTAATGGAAATTGAATTGACGAGAATAGAACTCGTGTCTTTCTGCAAAGTATATCTAATAATAAATAAAACTTATGTTTTGTTTTGAAATTTTTCTTATAAAATACTTTAAGTGACTAACGATACCATAAGATTATGGAAATAAAAAATAATAGATAAAACCATCATTAAAGTGTAAAGCTTTTGAAAGTGCGTATATAAATATATAATTATAAACCAATCGAATAGTAATGAGACAGTATATATATCAAATAAGATAACAGATCAATCATAACGTATTTGATATAGTAATCATAAAAATTCAATATACAAAAATTCTCCTCCTTTTAATATTTGTAAATTCTTCTGAATTTCGATCATTTTCAAAGGTTTTATGACTTTTCCGACATTAAGGCAAATTTTTCTTCCTTTTAAAATATCTTATGTATACTTCTAATCATAAAATATTTTCTATACATTTATATTTTCTGTTTTCTTGGAACATGTTTCATGTGTCGTTTCGTATTATAAGAGCTATTCTCTAAACTTGAATGACATAATGAAGCAGAATACTTATTTTTTACAATATGTAACTTATTTCTGTAATTTTCATTTGGAATTTAATATTTTAAAATTGTAAATTAATCGTATTAATTTTACAGTCGCTTCAAAACTTATTAGAAACAGAAGAAATGCATAAAGCCTATATACAGATAAACACGTTAAAAATTTTGTGCGGTAGTAAAAACTTAACGCTTAAAATCAAATAAGTCTAAGTAAAGAAATAAAAATTTTCGGACGAAAGCTATATATGCCACCAAGTTTTAGAGAAAAGTTTTTAAGATTTAAAATAAATATACCGCAGATAAGGGCAAAAGGTAAACAATAGCAAGCGCATAAATAGCACAAATGAAAATATACTGATGTAAAACAAATCTTCAATCATGTTGATGGTGGGAGAGATAACTGATTTCAGGCAAAATGTAAACACGAAATAACATACAACCATAGTAACGTTATAAAGCAAACTTTCTTGCAAAATTTAATAAAATTCTTTTGTTTTTTTAATGTTATATTGGTTATTTCGATAAAAATAAAAATATGAAAACAAATACAAAGTAAATTAATAAGAATTGAAATTTTGAACGCTAGTGTAGAATCTAACAAATTTTTAAAGAATGCAATTAAATTAAACGCGATATAAATTTTTTTATTTATGAAAACATCTTGCAAGTACGAAATTAACACATAAAATTTATAAATTAGTTTTAGAATTCCTTAATTTCGATATTATATTCTAAAATTATAATTTTTCATATTTTATGTAATTTCCATTATTATACTCATTAAATAATATATATATTCTATTTACTCAAATTATAAATAGAACATGCAGAGTGCTACCCTTAAAAATTACTTTAATAATTAATCATAAAAATAAAAGTTATTTTTTATTATTTATTTTTCAATTCAAATACGTATATATCAAAAGTACTTTTTAATACTTTATTACATTTAACTCTGTTTTAAAGTATCATCGTTGTTGAATACACTTAATTTTAAATCGTTATTATTTTAAATATGTTTTATTATGTGCCAACGATGATTTAATATTCAAGGCGATCTAAAACTTTAACCAAGAATATTTAAAGATAATAATTAGTAAAATTATTTAAACAAGTTTGTAATGTTGTTTAAATACATTAGAATACAGAAAATTGTTCATTAAACATGGAGGCTGTCAGTTTGAAAGGTATTTTGTCCATTTTTTTGTATGAAATACCAAAATGTTCTTATTTTAATGGTGAACTAACTTTTGAACTGTCTTACATACTTTATGCCAAAATTTAAAGAGAGGAGTACTGTTTAATCTCTTGCATTCATTAAGGTAATATATATTTTTAATCAAAAATAATTTTACTGAATATCAATTATTTTTTCAGGTATCATTAATTTGTAAAATATAAAACAAATTGGAAAGTCAACTTTAAAAATTTATATAATTAAATATTAATTGAAAATATAATGTACATTTTAAATTCTATGTAAACTACAACTGAAACATTCAAATGGTTATATATAAGTGTTATCTAATTTATGTACTAACCTAAATAACATCACTTAATGCTAAAATAAGCATAACTTATACCAAATATAACCGAATGTAAGAAATTTTCTTTGTATATTATTTCATTATCTCCCCATGATTTCTATCTTATTCTATCAGTAGTTTAATCATGTTTATAACACAATAAGTTATTTAAAAATAATATCTCCATATATGAAATTTTAAAATAAAAGACAAATAAACAATAAAAGAATAATATATATAATCTATTAGATAACTATACATAAATAATTTGTTTTTGAACTTTATTTTGATATTAAATACATTAAGAATTAGAAAAAAAGATAGTTGGATAGCCAAGACAGTAAAGAACTTGATTTTAAGTTTAAGGGGAAACTCATAATCTTTCATGAATAAATTGGGTCGAATATATTAGGCCTCATTCTTTTCCTGGCTATCGCTGTCGCGTGTATAAACGATTTTATGATGAGAATATAGAAGCCCTGTTAATAATGGCCATTTTTCGTACATAATGAAGCGTAATGCATTAAGAGACCTTAAAAACAGTTCAAATATAAAAAAAAGTGACAATAATATAAAATAAATTAAAAAATTCATAATTCCCAAATCTCATCAACTATTTTAAAATACGTATTGTCATAAATATATCTTTGTTTAAATAAAGTTTAAAGTTATTTTTCTCTAAGATTTATTACTAAGCTTGTCAAAAATCAAGCTAGAAATATACCGAAACAAAAAATAAACATTAAATAGAACATTCTTTTTTATCTAGCAAATCCATCACTTCAGATTGCTAATGGACTTCGTTCATCGGTGCAAATTCATCCATGCGATAAAATCTTTCTTTACTTAAATAAAACCACTAGTGATGAAAGAAAATAATATAAGAATGAAAGGAGGAGGAGGAAAATTAACTAGAAGTTGAAAGTGATGTTATCCATTTGTAGAATAACATCAGTTATTTGGTTGATTAAATGCTCGAAATTAGGAAATTAGCTTAAAGTATCTAAATGAAGCTAAAGTATTTTATTTCTCTGCCAAACCTATTAAATAGTTCTCAATAAAAAAAAGAAAATGAAATACAACGAAATTACTTATTATATTTAATCTTTGAAGTGTATTTAAAGATATAAAGTAAGTTTTTTCTTTTATGAAATTTCTCTATATAAGTCGATAATACTGTGTGTTCTATATTACATAATTATACAGAATTATAAGCAATTTAAATATTAAATTATATAATATTAATAATATAATTTATTACGTTAAAAGAAATAATGTTTAAATTAATTTAAAAGACTAGTAATGAATAAAATGTCATTTATAGATTCATGCCATATTTCTCTATATTATGCCTAACAATTTACGGTATATAATAAATAAAATAACATTTGTTATATAATATAATTGTAGTGTAATGTATGCAGTTTTAAGCACATTTGCTTATTATTACATATAAGTTTCTGTAAGTCAATTAATACTTAAATGTAATTATCATCTTTAAATTTATAGTACAAAATGATAGCTTTAATTTTTTAGAATATTTTTGCAAGTAGGAAAAAGAACAGAACTTTTCCAATAGTTCTATCAGAAAAGTGCAACGATAGTACATTTATCACAGGTGCTAAGCATGATAAATGTTAGGTGAAAGCTATATAAGACATGTGATGATAGCTTTCATTTTAAAGATTCACCAAATCTTGTTATACTGTTCTACAAGTATGAACCTTTCAAATACAGCATGTGCCGTACAACTTCTTGAAAAATAACCATGTATTTTCTATACGTAACATAACAAAGAGAAAGAAAATCTTATCATAGACAATGCGATAAAAACATGCTACCTGAGAACTTTTCAGTACATACTAAAAAAAATACAAAAATAGTATCGAATGTTCCTTTATCTCTTGGATATGTAAAGATGAAAATCGAATAACTTTAGTTGTTGAAATCGGATTTAAATAATTTTGGGAGTATTTTTCTATTTAAAGTGATAATACATATTGAAATTGATTTCAATCCAAATGTTGTAGTAGAGTTGTTATTTATATAACGCTGTTTTCCATTGTAATGTCTTTTCTGAACTATCCACAATCACTTACAATACAAAGAGAAAAATGTTTTACTTAAATTTCTCGAAAAAATGTTTTTATATATTTTTAAAAAATTTTTATGATTATTTAAATAATTAAATATCATGATATGAAATAGCGTGTATATTTTTATAATATAATATATTAAACATGGTATTTCATTCATTTGTTTTCTTTGTAAATTACATTTTATAATAATGTTTGTAAAAGAGTTTAAAAAATTTAAGTGTACTGTATGTTAGTTCATCTATCAACCAAGAATTAAAGAATTAATATTTCATATGTTAGATTATGTTTTGAAAACATTAATCTTCCGCATACGATAGGAAAATATTTTAGTAAATATTTAGGAAAGAAATCTACAAAGTTATACTGAAATAATATATGTTAATATTAATGAAAACAATTCAAATATGATTAAATATTATATTTATTAGATTTAAATTTTAAATTACGTAATCAAAACAGAATAATTTAATTTCATATAACAAAACACACTCCAACATGTTCATATATGATTAATTACAGTTTTCATTAAGAAGCAACTAGCAGATTAAAATACTGTTTACGCACTTCATTTATCACAACTTATAGGTAGTTAAGTTCGAGCAATCGATTCAGATTTGCTCAGTCTATTGTGCACAATCCTTTTACGTCATCATTAATTACCACTAATAGAGGTCACCAACACCTATGTTTAGAACCCGCCATTTGGAAGAATCATTTTCTGACGCAATTTCTCGCCATTCTCCATTAAGAAGCAAAGTCGTTCGTGCGTTTCTCTCCTACTCAATTTAAACGATTGCTTCGAGACTAATAGCTTTCAGCAAAGAGTTAAGTAAAAAAGCCCTACGCATGAGCGATTAGTGGTTTGAGATTTGAAATCTTTTTCCCAAACTGACTTTTTACATATCTGAACACAAAACAGTAGTAGAGAGATAAAAAAAGACATGTATCATATAATATTTATTTTAATACAAAATTTTATTTATGAAAATAGTTTTGTTACTTTTTTATATATTGTATATAATTTTCTTAAATATTTAATTCGGTGTCTACTATAATATTAAGATGACAAAGTGTGATGTTTTATATAACTTAAAAAAACTTTAATGCGAAAGACACCATTAAGTAACTCTCTTAAAATTGATGAAAAATGCTTTTAATCATAAAGTTTTTTAAATTTAAAACACTACTCAGAAATGTATATATACATATACATGTACATAATTTTAATCGTATATATTTTTTCTTTAACAGTTATACTGTTGAAATAAAGTCATATAAGTAATGTTAAATAATGTTTAATAATATTAATATATCAAGAAGCGAATAAATAATATAATTAATATTTAGCAGTTTATTTATTTTTCATAGAAATTTTCATACAAAATTTGCACATTTAATATTCATTTTCTCCGATAAAAATTCTATATTGGAGATTAATGACTATATAACTAACTTATAAACTATATAATATATATCAAGAACATAAAACCGGATAGAATAAATCAAATGATTTTATAAAACTTAACATAGCCTTGTTTTAATAATAAAGGAAAATTTAATGAAATTCTTAAATAGTATATTACCATCATTCAGATATTTAATTTAACATCTTTTACATTTAGTGTCAGTCAAATATGTTGGAAATAGTTATACAATTATAAGGTTTTAAAAACTAAATTTAGGAAAAACAGTAATTTGAATAGCATATTAAATTAATATATTGTGTTTAACAATTGTTCATTTAACGATAATAATATGAAACAAATTATTATCGTTTTTAATTTGTAGTTTACACTTAAATAATTATTGTTGGCCTACATCTGTTATAAATAAAATCATCCGTATTGAATGAAATAAACAATTTAAACAATCATTTAAAGCATTTATAGCATTAAAACATTTGAATATTCTAATTTATTAATGGCTTAAAAATCATAGATTACAATAAATTAATTTACTAAATATATTAATTCAGACTATATTACGGAAGTAAATCAGATCTTATAGTAAGCATGGCCAAATACTTATGCATCTAGATTACAGTCTGATTATGTAATTAGTCGAGGGTCCTGTTGAGTACAAATTCCAAATCTAAATACGGGAAAATTTTGTTACACGCACACTCGATCTCACTTTCGTGATCATTCTAAACAATGTATAAATTTACAATTTAAACAAATTTAATTTGGGAATGTTTCGAGGTCGGATGCACCAAATTATGTTTTCGTTGTAAAAGTAAATGTAAAAAAATCAAAGCAGACAGAAACTTAACGTCCAACAGTAATATTATTCATTACCTTTCGACTTACATACAAACTCCTATTTACAAGCCCACTATCCGATTTTCGTTTAAATGAAGTTTAAACTAGAATCGGCGTAGTGCTGCAAGAAAAAAATTATACAAAAGAGAAAAAGTATTATTGAAGAATTAAGAAATATTTATTTTACTTAATTTATAATTCTAATATGTATAGAATAAACTTAATAAAACGAACTTAATGAAGTTATTTAGTATCTTCTATCAATTTTTTAAGTTTATAAATGTTTGGTTCTAGAGATTAAAAATTATAGAAAAATTTAAGTTGCGTATATTTGCAGCAGTTATTTTAGTATTACTTATAAATGAATATCAATTAGTTTGAAACTACTTGAGTTTTACAATAATTATAATTGAAAATATTCCTTCATACACGTAAGTGTGAACATTATTGTAAATGTTTAATACATCTCTGTAGAAACAGTGGGAAAGAAAAGAAAAATTCCAGGAGAATTGTGTAATAATATGGCGAATAATAGCACATATATATATAACTCTATTAGCATGAAGCTTGAACTAGTTAAAATGAGGCTAAGTAAAATTGCCCTTAGTATACAATATGCTTTCTTGCTGAGAGATTCTGAGTTCCAAATCACTTCTTCATTAAATTTTAAATGAAACAATTAAGTTTTATCAAGACAGTTTACAGGCCGCTCTCTCACAGCGCATCCTTATTTGATTATCTTTGTTTTATAAGCTAACATATAAGAAATTATTTCAGGGTATTTATATTATATTAGGTTGCAATAAATAAATATTAATTCATTCAGTGTTAATTAAATTATGTAGAAATAATTAATAGTCATTTAAAGGAGAATCAAAAGTCCCAGGGATTAACAAGGAACGATCTTAGTTTTATTTCTGCAAACGGAAAAATACTTTTTATTTATATTTTTAAGTAATTCTATATATAAAAACACATTTTTAATCTTTTGATATGAAAGTAATTAAATTTCTTATATATCAGTCAATATATTAGCGTTAGATAATAAAATATTTTTCTGTCATATCGTAAGAATACGAATATGTTTACATGTTTGCAATTATGGAAAAATAATAATTTATTTTTCCATTTTTAAGTATTTATTAACTTAGTGTATAAGATTGATACGTTTTGCAAAACATCGTTTATAAGCAATTCCACTCTCTTAGTTTTGTTTGTCAATTTTGCAAGGAAACTCGATTCTCATCGTCGAATTGAACATGGTCTAGCATTTATTCTTAGCACATTTCCTTACTCAATGCAGTAAACATGGCAGTAGATTACTTTTATCTTCCGGAATCCGAACTGACTCTCTTACTTTACTTCCAAATAAACAAATGGAACTGGAATCCTTGAGCAAAAAGGTTAACGTTAGTTTTTCTTAAGCTTAAACTGATTACCAACAAAAGTAGAACCGTTACTATTTATTTTTATTTTATTTTTTTTTTGTTTAAGGACAGGCAAATAATAAATAAAATAAAATAAATTGAATTCCTTCTCTTACTTATTCGTGTAATTTTATTTATCTAAATTGTGAAAACACATTTTATTATACATAAAAAAATGTATCTCAATAATTGTTAAATTGAAAATATTTAAATTATCATGTTTACTTCTATTGACATGTTTATAGAAAAGCAAAGTATTAGATATTGTATAAACAGCATAATTATTAAAATAAAGTAAAAGAAATTAATGATTATAATTTCTATTAGAAAAATTAAATAACAGAACAAAAACATTGTATTTTTTAAAAAAAGTTCAAAAATTAAAAATTATGAAATTATAAAATTTTTGAAAAAATAATCGAAAATAAACTATTTATTTTATAATTACATATAATTCATTACACGAATTACTATTTTTTTTTAAATAATAAAATTCGTGTTTCAAAATTTTAATAAATATAATTAAAATTACGACCTGAAATTATAAAAATTTAATTACAAATTATTGTTATAAATATCCTAGAAATAATAGTTTTTATTTTTGTTGGAGTATATTTTATAATAATTATTTTTGGAATTTTAGTTCAAAATCAGAAAAAAGGCAAAAATAAATCGCACCAGATTATGGAAAGTAATAAATTTAAAGTCAATGTTATTAACAATTAATATATTATATTTAACACATATTTTAACAATCAATATCACATAAAATTTTAATTGAAAAATTATTTAAAATAAATTTACATAAAATTATAACAATTTTAATGAAAATATTTAATATTTAAGAATTTCATTAAAATTAGATAATAATGTTTAATATTATACGGAATTATATAAAAGTGCGTTATTTATAAATAAACTATACAGAAATTATTTTGTACCAACGCCACAATATTGGAGCAGAATGAGGGATTATAGCCTTTGACATTTATCCATAAAATCTTGATTTGACACCAAAATTTGTTTTACTATCTTATGAATTATGTATCGTTTTGCAAATGCTAGTATTGCTTGTCACATTCAGTGCACGTGTCATGATGAAAAAATCCTTCTGTTTTCTCTGACGTCGAAAAAGAGGTGATTCTAATAAAAGCTTGTGATCGATACATTTTGCCATAGCTGACTTGACCTGCTCGTGCTGTCCTTTTCTGCTACAGGTTTCAGAATATCATTCTGTTTTTCTTTTTTTTTCATTCGCATCGATATTTTCAACATTTTCTTTTTTATTTTTACTTTTTTGCTGAACTACATTATTCGTGTTTGGAATTTTCTATTAGATGGAAAACTTAACACAATTTTAGAAATATTTGCACTCTACTTTGAAAACAGATTATTGTATTTATCTAAAAATAATCCTGGTAGACTAAATCTTGAGAAGAATGAAGTAAAAATTAATAAATTATTTATAAAAATAAAACTGAAGTAGTGAGCAAAAAACATTAAAACACTTATAATTGATATAAGTGATATTGTAGAAAATAAATAAATAAATAAACGAGTTATTATAATTCTTGGTTTAAACGATTAATGTATTTGTACAACTATTATATGTAATAAAATACACGCTTAAATTAAAATTTATTTATGCTTTATTCATTTATTTTTGTAGAATTTACCTGGCGACTTGGGGCTGTCTCATTTTCATTTCTATTTCGCTCACATTCACTGGAAAGTGAAAGAGTTCATTATTTGAAGAACTCTCATTTTCTTTCAGAAATGAAGTTTCATTTGAGAAATTGCAAGTTCCATCAATTTTTCATCTTACAGGCAGTAAATTGATATGTAGGATATCTTTTGCTTAGAATTCAGTGATTAGAAATTACAACATATATAGTAACTATACGTTTTTATCCAACTGTGTAAAATTTCTCATATTTTATAGAGTTTTCCGTTTGATAACATTTCTAAAATCTTATATTGTTGTCTGAAAAATAATAATTATCGAAGCAAACATGAAAACTTAGCAAACTTTTGCTGTATTTTAATAGAATTGAACATCTAATCGTTTGCATTAATATTACTATATGTTCAACACTTTATTTACTTAATAAAAATTAAAATGTTCTGCTATAGTTTATTCAGCCAATGGAAATATATAGAAGAAAATGAAAAAATATAAATCGTAAATGTCTGAATCATGTTATCGAGATAATGATGATAATTTAAATATTATCGGTTTTATTAAATTTATATAAACCATAAAATGATTTTTGAGTTATTTTGATAGATGTCATCATTACAATACTTCATGAGCATGGTGATATCGTATTACACTTCGTTCATCTATTTATTACACTAACATCTGATTGTAATTACTCATATTGATAAAATTTCAGATGAATGTTTTTAGATTAAACCTTTTTGAATTGTATTTTAATAATTTATGGCGATTATAAATTAGCATAATATGTAATTTTATGCTAAAGAATATTTTAAAGATGGAAGTATTTATATCATTTATAATTGAACTTATAATGAATTATATTTAGATGTATTACAAATAGAATGGCTCTATTTAATGTTTTTACTTACAAATATGAATTATATTTTGAAAATTTATAACTTTGTATTTGCAAATAATATTGTTTGCACGGTAATTTTTACACGTGGATAATTAAAATAATACGAAAATATATATATAAAACAATGACGTGTTTAAAACGTTTATTTAAGAAGATTGTTTTCTTAGTTAAAATAAAATAAAAATAAAATATCAACTTCGTTTTCTATTGAGGAAATAACTATCCCCTAAAATCGATTTAAATTAAAAAACAGCAAATTGTCAAAAAATGCGTTATCATTCAAAAGATTAATCTCCAAAAAATTATACAATTATAATTTTTTTTAATTCTTTGCGATATTATAATTAAATTTATCTTGCTGTTTTAAATTAATTTTTTTATGCATATGTTTGTAATAGCAAAAATTTAAATATCTAATGTCTTCAAATTATCTTGTATATTTTTACGTGTTATATTAGTTAATTTAGTTATTTCTATCTAATGAAAATATAAAGATAAGTTAATTTTCTGCATATGTTTTCTTCAAATAAATTATTTAGCAGGCAATTCTAAGGAAATATTATTAAGATAATCTATCACTAGAATAAAGCGATATCAGTCCAATGTGAATGAAAGTGCATATAATCCACAAAAATATTTAAATTAAATAAATATACAGTATTTATTGTAGACTAGAATTAGTAAAATTTCTATATATATATATATATATATATTATAGATTTAAAAAAAAATGTTGAGTTCTTAAGTAATATTTTATAGAGATATTTTAGTTTTACATTCTACCTAATTCGCTTATCATTAAGTTTTAGTATTTTATATAAATTAAATTATAAAATGATGCAATGTATAGTTAGTAAAGTTTATTCGAATAAGACTAAAACTTAAAATTCTCCTAAACGTTTTTAAAGAAGTTGGTTTAAACTGAAGTCGTGATTTCTGCTTCTAAATTCTCGTAGGTGAAGTAAATCATTTCTTATCGTTGAAGAAGAAAAGTTTTAAAAACGTGACAATGTAGCTCAATAGGAAGTATTGTAGTGTTGACAGTTGCAAAGTGTGCAAAAGATGATTGAGGATTTCAAGTATTATTTAGAAAACGTAGAGAACAATGATTAATGTTATTTTAAAAGAGGCGTTTAAATTTTAAAATATATCTGAAATATTTTTGTATATTTTAAGAAGGCACATAAAATATAATGCATTAAATTAGTTAAAATGTATAAATAAATAACGTTTATGTTAGGAAATTCTTAAGAAACGTTATAAAATTTGTTAAATTAAAAATTTATGTCTTTAAATTATTGAAAACGCTTTAGGAAATGATAGTGATACTTTCCTAACTGCTATATAGTTTCCTTAGTTTATGAACCATAGCCACAAAGCTGTGTAGATGATAAGTTTTGTGGTTATGGCTGATATATCTTTACTTAAAATATGACTTCTATATACAAACTTTCTTAAATTTTTATATTATTGCAATATTTAATGTAATATTTATAGTTACTTTCCCTTCACAACATAATAATAAAATTAATAATATAATTAATTTAACGAATTACTTGTAAATTAATTAATTACTTTCTATATTATTCTATAAAAATATAAATAATTTACGAGATTTATAAAAATAAAAAAACTTATTTATTATATTTTTTTCTTGGAAATATTCATTAATATATGATTTTTTCCAAAAAGAAATATCTTTTAAAACTTATTTAAAGTATATTCTGAATGTTTTTATTGTTAAAAATGTATAAAGTTATAAAATGAATACTAAATTAAATCGTTATAAACATTTTAAAAGTAAAACGAAAATAACGAAAATTAAAGTACATATAATACTCAACGAAAATATTAAAATTATTAATAATTAGATATCTTTTTAATATCTTCAATATATCCTTTCCTTTAATTTATTAATTTAAAAAATTAAGTACAAAATATAATTTAAAATATAAACAATACATTGTAAATTTTTTAAATTATAAATCTAAATTATACGTTTATTTTAAATTTAAATTGGAAAAATTACTTTTATAGTTTACTAAATTATTTCAAGAAATAGTAGAATTGATAAGTATTTATTTAAATTATTTAAAACTTTCAAAAAGCAATTTAAATAAAACTATTTCACAACTTAATTTTCCACTAAAATATTTGTTATAAGTTATTTTACTCTGATTTTAATTAATTAGTAAAATAATCTGTAAGTTAAATTTTCATTCTTTTCGAATTTGAAATGATCACACGAAATTGTTTTCATTGTTTTTGGGAATAACCTCTTGAGAGAAGCAACAGGATTGTAAACCTGCAGACTTTTTCTTTGTTTTTTGATAACCTTTTCATAATACTTTGACTATAAAATGACAATGATATCTACTGCTGTCTCGATCATAAATAAAAGAATGTGTTCGTAAGGAATGCCTTTTCAATGCCAAGTTTTTCTGGATTGTTTCCAAAACGTTCAAAAAATGTTAGAAATCATAAAATCGGCGATAATGTATAGTTTTTATTACAAAGAGTTAGTATACTCTGAATTTTTCTCAAAATTTTATACGTTCAAACTGAAAATCATTTCTTCTGAAATTTCTAAGAATTAATGAACCAAATAATTATTTCCTAGATTTATTAGCTTTAGAAATTATTTATAATAACCTTTCTCATTGTAAAAATTATCAAAAGTATATAATAAGGCGCTTATAGGGTTTTGTTAATCTCTATCATAAATATATCAAAAATTAAGATTAAATAATATAAAAGAAGAGCTAAAGATATAAATTTAATCTATTTTAAAAATTTTCTCAGAAATTTTCACTTAAACCCACAATCACATGAAATTATATTAATCTCAGTTGTCGAAATTCTTTAATATAAAATGTTTCCTTCACTTCGACAATTAGAAATTGTTAATTAACGCATAGCATGTTAAACGATTGTTTTCGCTCAATGAGCGAAATGCAACTACTATGTCCTGATAAGATACTTTAACAATTTACAGATCCAGATATGTGTTATGAAACGAATGAAAGTCAGGCACTTCGCGGTCTGCTTACTTCGAGATTGCTAAAACGAGAAATGAATGACAACTCGCTATTCTGACATTTCTAGATGAATTTTGGAACATACTGTAATGTGTTCCTGCTGATTTAGAATGATTTCTTTAACTCTATGAATTAAAATGGAAGATATGACAAAATTTGTTTTATTTTTAAAGCATTTTTATTGTTTTAAGTATCCTTTCAGCAATAAAATGTTTACTTTTTGAGTTTTCTCTTTAATGTCCATTTAAATATGAATTTCATTTACAGTATTTCTAAAAAATTCATAAGAAGTCGTATTTAAAAACTTGAATATACTGTCACAAAATTCAAAGAAGGAATCTTTAATATTATTGTTCAGGAAATGTTCAGTAAAGTTATATCAATAAATATCTATACTCTTGAAAAGCTATCATTAAATGAAATTAATTAAATCAATAAAATATAACTAAATTGTAAATATTTTTTTCGATAGTAATACTGAAAACATGCAAAATTGATTTCAAATTAAAGCCATCAATCATCTTTCTTTAAAATATTCTCAAAATTATGAGAATTTGTTGCAATCCTGATCAAACTTAAAATAAATATTTAAGTATATAATATAGAGACAAATTAGGAATTTTAGAATCCCATGATTTCTTTTGGCAATGGGGCAAACTTCAGCATATTGTTACGCTGTAAAATATTGGAATAAGTTGTTTTCGACATTAAATTATTGAGTATAGACATTTTAAAATAGAGCTGTATAATTCTTATAGAAAGTTTGTTTTCATTCTGTTTTTTATTAATAAAATTTTAAGTAAATTAAATGTTTTAAAGTAAATAAACTTTCATTTTCTGTAACTTACAGAAAATTTGGAATAGGGCCTACTGATTATATATCAATCTTGAAATAACACATCAATAGCACAATTCTTTGCTTCTCATTTTTATATTTATAAATAAATAAATAAATATATATATATATATAGATATATATATATAAGCAGTCTTTTAATACAATATTTATTTAAATAAAAATAATTTTCTATTAATCCTTTTTCATAGGGCTGTTATTGATAGAAATATTATCTGGAGACTATGTGGTTTATAAAGGATAAGGATGTGGCTGTAAAGATTTATAGTTTATTTTTTTATCTTTTAGAAAGTCACAAAGAAAAATCAATGTTATTCAATCTCTTACTTTTGTTGAAAGACTGAGATTATATACGTGAATTGCTTTTAGTCCTTTTTATTAAAATATGTGACTTTGAGCACTAATTTTTGACTCTATGGAGAACTTCTCAGGACTTAATATGGAGGACATTAATAAGTCCTCCATAGAGCCAGAAATTAGTGCTCATAGTCATATATAGTAAGATTAAATATCTAAACCTAAATAAAATAGAGTAAAGCTACGCAAAATTTATTATATTATTTCTGCTTTGATTTAATTTAATGATAAGGTCTAATATTTCTTTACATACCTTGTACATATCTGAAGCTAATATTTAAAAAATAATTACAGAATTTACTGATAATAAATAATTTATGCTTAACATTATAGCTGTCTCATTCAATTGAATGACTGAGACAGCTAAGAGCTGCTCTGTGAAAATTAAGTTCGAGTCCGGATTATTTTTTGAATATCAAATTTTTCATGAGTGGTCGGGACCTATTCCTTATCATTGTTGCCTGTCTAAATCCATGATGAAGTTTTCTTGGTATCCATTGGGGAGGAAGAGTTAAAGGAAATTACAGTTATGAGCGTATGATAGTAGATGATAAAAATGAATTAGTTTTTATCAACTATTTCGTGTACATACATTATCACAATACGTTTATGTATATAAATTATATTATACGAACTTATACATGTTCACATACTTTATTCTTTATTCATACTTATGTATTTTTATTTTTATTCATATTGATATTATAGTATATATTCTATATAGTATACTGATGATATATATATATATATATATTGAAATAAAAATAAATAGCTTATATTTAAAAAATTTTTCAACATTTTACTTTCTACTTTATAAAGTTTGACCACTTTTAAAGTCTCATTCAATGATTTAATGAAGTTATTCCCAGTAAAATATCATTCAATTTAACATGATGAATCATTGTGATATTCTGAAAGACATTAATTTTGCTCAATTATCTGTTCCGTTATGGTCTCTATTATATCATTGAAGAACATCATTCTGTACTATATCAAATGACCTTTGAATTACGTGAGTCAAGTGTTTTATGACAGTTATATCATTTATTTATAAATATAAATGTGATTTCTGAGTTTACAAAAGTATAGATATAACGCAATTTGATGACTGTGTAATAATTTTATGGTTATTTTTCTAATTACACCATATTAAAAAATCTATTTATTTCATTCGTAATTTCATTAATTTTATAATATTAATCTGTGTTTATTATTTTTTAATACAAATTTATGTTCAAAAGGAAATTTATTCCACATAATTATTTAATTACAATTTATATTTAAAATCTGACATATTCTAATTTTACTTATATAATTTTTCAGAGACAATTATTTTACAATAAAAATTTATTACATTAACTTAAAGCGGTTTAAGGTTTTCCAATATTGATTAGAAAAGTAATGAAAAACCTATTTAAAAATAATAGGACATACAAATTTCTTTTTAAATCTTCCTAGTTATTAGAGAGCTTAAAATAAAAGTCAAAAAGTTTTTAAATAAAAAAAAAATAAACGACAGGAAATATAGAATTGAACTAAAAATACAGAAAATGTCTTGATATATAGTTGAAGCTTTGACTAACATGCTTATAATATTAATGCTATAGAAAAATTATGTATAGTATACTGTAAGACAAAATACAACGTTTAGGATCTAACTCATAAAATACAGAAGAAAATCTACAATTTTATAAATATATATGTATCCATTACATGTATATGATAATGAATTGCAATTAGAAGTAAAAAGATTATATAGAATTTCTGATTAATTTCTACTGCTGTGATATTGCTCTTTAATTGATAAAGAAACTCCAAACTATTTATTGATCTGTATTTTACAATTTTTCAAAACTATTAGTACAAAATTTACATTTAAATTGATCATAAAAGATTTTTTGAAATATATTAGTTGAAATATATTCCTTCTTTCTTACAAAATGATCACAATTTATGTAAATAAGATAAATACTTAAATATATGAATGTATTCTATATATATAAAAATATTTAAATAAACAAAGATTAAAATATAATTTAAAATTTTATAAACAGAACAAACAAATATTTAAAATTTGGAAATTTTTTTAATTTTTTAATTTTTAATTTCTTTGCTTTTGTATATTTTTTGTTAAACTTTCATTACTTTTCTTGAAAAAATAACAGGATAATCACAAATATTCTATATTTATATTGATATCCGAATGGTGCTATTGCAGGCGTGAAACCATTCAACTTTCTACTTCTCTTTTTATGCAAATTGAACGTCTTCCTTATTATTGATCTCTTGCGTATCATTCAAGTCCCATTTGCCAGCTGACTTCCCAACAGAGTCTATTTGGTGACAGCTGCTATGATAGCTTCCACTTCGTCAACTCCTGGGAAAATTATCACATTCTGAAATGGTGCTCTATTACACATCAATTTTTCTCTAATAGACAGGTAATTACCGTAACATATCCATTTATTTGAAGTGAGTCTACATGAAACCAATAAATAAAGAAATGACTTCATAATTTTACAAAAAAAATTTACTTTCCCTCTTTTCATAACTTGAAAATTAAGTTTTTCGTTTACTAATTTCATTTAGATCATTTCAATATAAAAATTAATAAAGGAATTCAGCTAAAAATTAGTTAGTTATAATTCTAAGTTATTAGAAATAACTTAATTTTCAATCGTTCTGATTTCTATTTACAGATGTGATAATTATAAAAATTAAAGAGAGTGTACAATATATCTTTTGAATTAATTTTTTTTTTCTTTTTAACATAAATATAACACAAGAGAAAATGTTTTCTAAAAGGCAATATTTTAAATAAATATTTATATAAATAAATTTTTATTAGAATTAATAACATACGGTAAATTATAGAATTTAACTTTATAATAAAATAAATATGATTTATTTACGGATCGTATAATAATTTATATAGAAACAATCATTACGAATTTTTATAAAGACATTGAACGTTATATGAATTTAAACAAAGTTAAATTTATACAATATGAAACAGGTTAAATTAAATTATTTAATCTAAATTAATTTAATAAATAAATAATAAGATAAATTAAATTTTATAAGTTTAATTGTATTTGAATCAAATATTTCTGTTTTAAATATAATTCATAACTGTTGGTATAATTTAAAATATTTTGAATTTTATTTTACTTTGAGTTTATTTATAATTTTTTCTCTGTTAAAAATGCAATCTTGTTGTTATTATTACAATTAATACAATTTCTGTGCAATTTTCTTTTAAAGTAGAAAGATTTTTATATTTTCGCAATTTTTAACAATTCCATAAAAAATCGTTGATATTTATTGTCTTAATTTCTGTTTTCTATATAGATTCTACATTTTTGTATTTTGAGAAGAAAACAAAAGGTATTTTTATCAATTTTTAAAAATTAGAATAAAAGACAAAAATTTTAATTGTTAATATATAATAATTTCAATGATATTTAAATAACTTCTGACTTAACTTTAAACTGATTTAACTCTTAACTTTTGAAGTTAAATTATCATCTTGATAAGTTAATTGGACTGTTTTCAATATTATATCCAGAAAATAGTCGAAGTATATGGAGGGCAATCGAATTAAACTTATCGTAGAAAAATGCAATGTCATAATGTAAATTTTGAATATAATTTGATAAATCTGAAATTAGGACAGTGAAGAATTTCTATTAACATTTCTTTAACGAGTCGAATTTTTATTTTATTGAATAGTGAATAAATTAATAAAAATATTTAATATATGCAGTAGTCATTTGCATTACAAATATTATTTTGTAAATGTAAAATAAGATAAATAAATAATAAAATATTTTTTATCATAATTGTTACAATGTAAAAAATTATTTTTTAATGTTTTACTTCTTATTATTATTCTTATTTGTTTTTCAAATGTAGAAAAATTAAAATAAGCATCCACTTTTAGGTGTGTTTTTTACACAAATTTAATAACATAAAACAACTTTTCTATAAACCAGAATGCATTTTTTTTATTTCAAATAAATGTAAATATTTGCATATGTTTTTACACTACATCCATTTAAAGTTACAAAAAATTTTATTATTAATATAGAGAAGGAATATTTCAAAGTTATTATTAGTAATTTTAATATCAGACAATTTTATTACTACATTTCTTTTATTAATCGATTTTAAAACAAAATATTTACTAAATATTTAGTAAAAATATATTTGAAAATACTTTCTATATGATATACTTTTATTACGCGCATTCTTTTTAAATAAAGTAAACATAAAATGATTTTTTTTTCGAAAAATAAAATTATGATTATTATTATTATTGTACTATATTTTTACATACTCTATTTTAATATTAGTTTTTAAGTAGTTAAAACTTTTCTTTTAAAACTTTTACATAAGATTTTACATGTTCTATATGTAAAAATAAATAAATAATAAAAAAATTGCTGGAAATGTGCAATAAAATTATGTAAAACAACCACCATTTCTATTTATTTGTAACTTTTAGTTTTATTTTAAACTCGATAAAAGTGTATATTGAAATATAAAATATTTCAGTATGTTATGTTGTTTTTTATTGAAAATTTCTGTTTGAAGTGTCTATAAATATACTTTATTTATATACTTGTATTGAAAATCATTCGTATTACGTTTTGACTTAATATCAGTCATAACTCGTTTGTGTTACTTTATACTATTACAATTTCTGTTGTAATTATACTATTTCGCTACTTTAATTATGTGCTTTACGGAATGTAACAGAACTGAATGCTTAATTACGCTATATAGACGTAACTCACAGTATTCTGTTATTCTGTGAGTTACGTCTGATATATTATTCGTACAATTAAACAGAATTTACTAAAATGTAACTATAACTAATATTCCTATTTGAATTATTTTTAAAAACTTTAAAATACTTTTAATAAAAATATTTTAGGTAAAGCATACTTATTTTAAGTAAAAATTGGTTAGAGTAACAGATTAAACCAACTACGATGTAATTCGCATATAATGGAGGAACTATCAGACAGACAAGTTGTACAGACACCTGTAAAATGACGTTTTCGTCCTATACCAATTAATAAAATGAATTATTTTTGAAATATTCCCTATTTTTTAATGAAATATTAATCGTGTTATAAATTTCTTCGAAGGATGAAGGAATTTAAATTCTTTTTTGCACATACAGTATATGACCAAATATATGAATGCAACAGCCTGAATAATATATATATATTTCCTATTGAACAAAAGTTACATAATGAAAACATTTTTGTCATAAATAAATAAAAGATTATTTTGTAGTGATTTTAATAGCCATTTAATTAATAGATGAAACTTTCAAGTAGTTTCAAACTGGTGTAATAGTATTGGTGAATACAATCACGTTTCTAGCACAACTACTATAGATTATCAAATACAGCTAGCACGCATTCATCTGACAGCATTTAGAAATACATGATAAATGATAATAAAATTCGAATTAGAATTTTATAGAATTAAAAATAAATGTTTTTAAAACTGAATATTTAAAATTTAGAACACATTTTTTAAAGTAGCCTAACATTTTTAATAAACAAAAATCCAGCAAAGAGTTGAGTAACTTTCCCGGCAAAAACATTTAAAATTGCGTGTGACACCATGTGTTATGAAATTTTATTCAGAAAAATTTTTACATTATTAATTATTATAAAATGACATAACGCTTATTTTTGAAGCTAAGGATGAGTTTTATAAAAAAAAAGTCGTAAATGAAATGTTTACTCATTATTAGTATTAAGTCTGACCTCATGCAGCGTACGATACATGTCTCCCATCTATATGTTATTCCTTTACCTTTAACCACAAAAATTTAACAGCGTCAATCCCTCTAATAAACAAATCAACCGGAAAAATTTTAGAAATTTTCGACAAAAAGCATAGGAATTATTAAGCTTCAAACAGGATGAACAAGTTTGCACCACACACACTCACACAAACATACATACACAAAAAACCTTGAATTTTATCGCATTTCTCGACGTTTCAAGATCCTCTAAGTTCAAAAATGTAAAAATCTTGGAGGGTCATTTTTGACCGATCTTACTCACCATACTTTCCCTCTGTTATATATAAGAGCCGGAAAAGTAAAAATGATAAAATCGAATTAATTTTAAAATAGTAATTTTATATATAGCCTATATCTAATTTAAAGGATTATTCTTATATAGTTGTCTAATTGAAAAAATTTACAAAAATATTAAATATTAATAATTGTAGAATTTAATAAAAATGAGTAAATTTGATATGAAATAAAATTAAATATTATACTGTTTAGAATTGTTTTCATAAAATCATTTAAGTAATTTATTTAAATGCTAATTAATTTAAGCGTAAACTAATTTAATGAATAAATAAATAATTCTTTCATATTCTCACCGAATCAGACTGCGAAAATTAATATCTATGTCATGTTTGATGAAATGAAAGATTCCGTGGATTCAATTCTGATTATATTTGCATTGCATAATTGTTAGTTTCCTAGACACTTTCTGTCAATGAAACATCAAAATATGCAAAATAATTCAATTATTTATTATAAAAGGGTGTTTGTTAAGTTTGGAATTTTAAGAATTAAGACCCTCTAATTGATTTCAATACATTTTCATTAAATTCCTTTGTACATAAAATTGAATCTTGGAAACAATATTTCCGTGTTTAATTTTAAAAACTGTATTCGATAGAATTTAACTTAAATAATTGAAACAATAAAATTAATATTTTAAGTTAATTTCTAAATTTTTAATTTTGAGACAAATATTTATGATAAGATAAACATTTTATTTAAAAATAATATTATAAAATGCGTATTGTAAAGTAAAATATTTTTAAAAAGCATTAAGTTTCTTTGAAAAGTACACAATGCAATATTAAATTTATCTGTCATTTATGAGAGCTTTTTAATTTAGCATACATATTTTAATATCTGTTGGATTAAAATTTTTAAAATTGCTCCATTATTAGACAGATCTAAATAAATTTCACTTTTAATTTTTGTTATTAAATTTTAAAATATCAAAATATGAAAGATTTTTAAAAATTTTTAAACTTTCTAACATTGCAGAAAAATAATTCCTGGAGATGTGTAACAAGTACACTTACTAATAATAGTAAAATTTATTTTAAAATAATAATATTTTATAATTTTAATAAAAACATATAATCTAAAAATGTTTTAAAAGAATTTTTAAATTTTAAATTAATTTATTTATAGAGCTATCAGTTGCAACAGCATTAGATGGTGATAGCTCTTTCGATCATTAACTTGGAACAAGAGAAAGATAGAACATCTCTTTCTTCCACAGAGAGATATAATAAAATTTTAGGTGATTCGTGAGTCTGGTCAACGAGATCATAAACAAAACATGTTCCAGTAGAAAAGTACTTCAGCAATTTGTTAGAGGTACTTCAGTCGTCTATACGAGAAGTTCACAAATTTTGTATCCACAAGAACTGTTGGCAAAATGGCTTGTGCAGAAATCGATCGTAACTTCATTCGATAAAGTCTTGACGAACTAAAATACTTTTGTGTTGTATGGGAAACCGTCTTTTATTTCTAATTTTCTTTCGTGTGAAAAGATTGAGAGTTGTGGGATTAAACCTCTGATCTTTTAGTGATAACATCTAGAATTTAAAAATGTTTAAATTTAAAGTGTTAATTAAAATCGAATACCTCCAAATTATAGTAATTATTATTATATTACGCAATATAAAAACTTAAATTAATTTAAATGAAATTTATTTTAAAAATTTAATGTTATATTATAATATTTATAGCTATAAAATAATAATTTTTAAATCAAAATTTAAGAACTTTTAAAAATAATTAAAATCTGTCAATAAGTAATATTAAAGTTATTTATATTGAATTCGATCTAAATTAATTTAATAAACATATGAACAAGCATTTAAATATTTTTAAAAGTTTAATTGATTATTCGTTTCTAGATATTCTCTCATTTATCAATAAACTTCGCAAAATTATAGTTAAATAATATTTAATTTAGAGTAAACAATACATCTTTTGAAAGCTTATAATTTACCATAATTTTCTAAAAATTATAATTTTGAATCTATTAAGATTAGCTTTTAACAAAACCTTCCAATAATTAATTAAATGTTTTAAAAATACGAAGTTAGAGTTAATGATAATTCCAGAAATACATAAATTATTCTGTTATTTACAGTTTAATTATCTTTAACTTATGAAAAGGATAAAATTTAAGTTATTTTTATTGCATAGTATATATTTTTAATTTAGTGCATCATTGTATAGTACATTTACGATATAATCCTTTTACTATATACTCACACTTTCAAATAGTTAACCTATATGAGCTTTTTACA
Source organism: Centruroides vittatus (assembly GCF_030686945.1). Lineage (NCBI taxonomy): Eukaryota > Metazoa > Arthropoda > Arachnida > Scorpiones > Buthidae > Centruroides > Centruroides vittatus. The sequence goes on from NW_027122385.1 coordinate 174,306, forward strand.
TATATCCTGTAACCTAATATAATATTTATATATACGATTTTTGTGCGTTATATATAAGATAGGAGAAACAAAGAAATTAATAAACGTTCCAAAAAATTGGTGCAAATAAATAAGAAATAATCGAAATAAATAAATAAAAAATAATGCATATATTGTAAAAGAATTATATTTAGCTCTAATTTCTGTACTATATAAGTCCAAGCTCATAGACATGGTACTTTAAGAGTGCATTAAAAATTTATCACTCTGTATTTTACAGTGAAATCTTTTAGAGTTGAAGAAAATCATACGTAAAAATTAAATTATGAAGTAAGACTTAATATTCTATATGTTAAAACAAGTAGTTGGAGCGTTCTTCTCTATATCGCTGAATACCGTGTATTGAATTTTTGTTATGGTTATCAATATAAAGTGTGAAGAGGATATATCGGTTATTCTTTCCGAAAGAAATACTTATTTTTCTGATGGAAGATATTGAATGATAAAATTTTAGCTTTGAGACTATTTTATTGTATGATAAATCTTTTTTGTTCCAAGATAGTGTAATTATTTTTATCCAAACGAACGTCACAGAGATTTATATTTATGCTTCATCTGAATATTTTTTTCTTAAAAAGTATATAATGTTTTCACATTTATTTTCTGAATTGAATAAGCATTTTTCTGGAGTGTAATGAAATATAGAAAAAAATTCAATAATGTATTTATAATTTTTATTTATATTCCAATATAAATCTTGATAAATCACCGAATGCTTTATTTAACAAAAACAAAATTGTAGCTTATATATTTTCTCTACGTCATAATTATTCTGAATCTTCAATTATTTTTATATATAAATATCTGTTAAATATGCAAAATTAATCCAGAATATTTATTTTGAAAAATGTACAGTACGTCTTCTATTGTTGTATTATGCTTATCGTATAAAACAATATAAGTTTTATCAGTTTTTACAACTTTTTTATTTGTCTTTCAAAGACATATATTTTCAGCACAAAAATTCTGAATAATTATTATTTGAATATATATAATGATCACATAGACATAATTATGTCTAATTATTATATATGTATGAATAATGAAGCATAAATTAATTCAATTGGTAAATTTAATTTCAAGTATTTACCATTGATAACACACCACTACGTATCAGTGATTAGCCAATTTCATTTTATAATAATTTATTCCATATTGTTTATGTAAAAAGTTTAATTTTCAAACATTATTTTTCTAAAGAATAAGATAATGTTAGAGCCTTACTTAGGTACGCAGATCGATTGTTTCCGGTAAATGCCGTTTCGATTATGCTAATGTATAAAAGATCGATGTGTTGTAATTGTAAATTAGCTTGGAGTATTCTATCTAATCAGAATTTGGCTGTCAAGATTGTTCTTGATGTAATAATGCCATTGATAATTTCATAAAAGACGTTTGCCTATGATTATGTAATACCTGAAAATTCAATAATAAAATACTCATAATTTTGCATTTAAAATGGTAATAACTTCAGAAACGAGATCTTTAATTATTGTCTTGTCATTGTTCTAATTATTCATTTATGAACGTTGTTCTTTATTGGATAACATAAAGGTCATGTTATTTATTTCCTTTCTAATAAAATCTAGGTTATTCAAAAAGGATAGAATAATATTTGATAAGATTCATTCTTTAGATGTCTATTGGAATCTGCTTAAGTAAAGATATTTTTATAGATAAAGTTATCATTTCCTCCATAGTTCAAATATTTAAAATGTTTTATACATTATATTTTCTTTTGTGAACATAAAATTAAAGATAATGTTTAGTTTGTAAGTTTTAAAATTTTCAATTTTATTCAGACAAATCTTCGAATTAATAAATATGTTAATTGCACTTGTATATTAAATTTTATATATTGTATATATGAATATGACTATATATAATTATATATTTAAACTTATTTTACGAGAAATTTTATTAAATATTATATATTGTCATCTGAGAAAGTATTATAGTAAAAATTAATAACTTCATATTCACAATTATATCCCTTTCTCTCTAATAAATATAAAATCTTATTGTTTCCAGAGTAATTTCCACATTAAAATATTACTTTTTAATTTGTTATGGTTTCAATTATTTTTAAATTTATGTTTTGATATCGTTTAAGATTTATTTTCTTACATATTCACTATTAAAACAAACACGAGTTTTAAGATGCGCAACTTTTAAGAAATTTTTTAGCATGGTGAATATTTATTGCATAAGGTTTATGCTATAGTCTAATCATGTAACACGTTTAATCTCTTAAGAATATTTACTTTAAATTTTGGATAAATTTAATTTCAAGACAAGTTATTGAAGTAAAAATATTTTATAATTTTATTTATTATGAATATAATCCGAACTGTCATAACAAATTTGTACTTCAGAAAAAAAAAGGAATTATAAATTATTGTAATAATAAAAATTTAATGGATTTAGAAAATAATCAGCAGTAAATTTATTAAATTTTATTATTTCACTAGTTAGTATATCTTTTTATTTTTATTTTTAAATAGTTTAATTTGATAAGCAAATAAAACATTTATATAATTATAGAAAATTGTCCAGACTAAACAAGTTATGCACTCAGATCGAATTGTCCGATTACTGCAAAACTCATGCACACATATCACATACAGCTACTGTACTTTACGTCTCAGACAATTATGTAAATGATTAAAGTTGCAGACTGTACGCTAGCCAATGCCCCAGTGTGCGCTAAAATCGCTACTGTAACCAAGGTCTGTATAAGAAGATCAGGACACGCTCCTGTGATTCTATGCGGCAGCGGCCATGTTGGGGCATATCGATAGAGATCACCACACGTGGTTCCTGGGTGAGTCGACTATTATTACGTATATACATACTCAAAACGTTAAACAATGGGTTATTCTGTGACACCTAATTGTAAAAGTAAGTCTACCGACCTTCGATTGTTTAGATTTCCTGCAGATAAGCAGAGGAAAGCGAAATGGGTGCAGAACTGCAGACGGGATAAGTGGCAGCCAACTGAACATTCTAAACTATGTGAGGATAGTGTATATTATGGATTTTTCTGTAGGTGCTGTCTTTATAGCTCTATAGATGTATACGTGAGCTCACATTAAATTATTTGTTGTTCAGCTTGGTTTCGAAGAATCTCAGTTTGAACTGTTAATCTCAACTTTTCTGTCAGTGAGATTACATATTTTTGCCAGAGATATGAACAGTACTTTGAATGTAAAAAAAAAACTGTATGGAAGCAAAAGCTCATTTATGCGTAATTCTGCTGACTTCCGAAAATGGTGTTTTATTATATTTGTATCTTGTGTGTTTACAGAGAAAGAAGTTATATCTCAGATAAGCTCTGTTAAAAATATCATCAAATTGTGTTTAATAATATCCTTTTTGATTAGATTTTATGTAATTAGGAAAATATGACGTTTAAGCCTTTGTAAAGTAAAAAATGTTCATTAATTAAACGTTAGTCCAGTATTTATTTTTTAATGCATTAATATTGTATTGGTAAATGCTTTAAAATAAAATTTTGGATAACTTATGTTATTGCATTACTTTACGAAGTGCTTATATATGTAATTGCATCAGTTTTAGCACCTATTTAATTAGTTTCATTCACGACAGCAAATGATGTGGTTGATTGTTTCTTTTAAACTATTTGATCGAAAAGTTGCATAAAATTGGGGTTGTATTATCATCCGAAATTATTATTATAATTTTGACTGGAAATCACTGGATTTATGCAATTTTAGTTTAATTAATGTCGTATAAAACTGACTGCTCGTACAAGTTTGCTTAAAACATGCGACTCAAAATACCCCAAAATGGCGGCTCAAGAAGTAGGTCACGCGTGTCCTGACCTTCTTGTACAGACCTTGCTGTAACATCTTATAAAAAGGCTCGCAGTGGGTTACTATTTACTTGTTGTTCGCAGGTCTTTGAACACCAGGATTTGAAAAGTTGATCCACAGGAAATTTTTCATTTATAATAATGTAATCGCTTATTAGCAATGTTATTACGTTTACAATGATAAAGTTTCATACGATTCCAACGCCTTGTTCTTATCATGTAGTTTTTGTTGTCAATGTAGACTGTATATACGTGTATACAGTGTACACAGGTATATACAAAAAGTTATTATAGTTTTTAACATACAAAACTATATCTTCATCTACATATATAATAACTGAAACAAGTATTAAAACAATAATTTAATATAACTAAGGATATATACTATTTATAAATAATATATTATCTATGTAACGATAATTTTTAATTTTTTTGTTAATAAGTAAAACTCTTCTTCACTCGCTTACAGTTAATAAGATTGTACTCTAAGATATGAGATTTAAGAAAATTTTTGAAATTGAAGTAAATATTTTAATACTTTGTTATAACAATTTTCAAATCAAAACAAGTTTTTTTTTTTTTTTTTTGATTTTCTTAAAAGCTCAAGATATGATTGCAAACAGTTTTACATCCTACAGATTATCATCAGAATATAAAACTTAAGCCTATGATCGTTTTACTTAAAATTTTTAAGAATATGTAAACATTCAGTGCGAATTATCAGATAACTCAAAAATTCAGTTTTTACACAAAGACTCTTAGAGCAGAATTTGTTTTATCCTTGTATAGTGTTTGTACTATTACAAACATTTTGCAAGTTATAAAACAAAAATGTAATTGTTTACTTACGCCTAAAAAATTATTTTTCAACAATAAATGATATCGTTTTAATTAATATTAAAAATATGTAATTTTTATTTTATGCTAAAACCGGAATAATTATATCAAAGGCATTTCTAAACATAAATTTAGCTTACATCTATAAAAAAAATTTAATTTTTTATGATAACACGTTTTAATTTTTTCCTTTAAATAAAAATGTTTGAAAATTTGGCTTTTATAAAAAATATAAACCTTAAATAAATTTTTAAACTTAAAATCTGATGAGAAAATTCTTCGTATTTGTATAGTGTTCAGCGGCGAACTGGAACATGATTCTGAATTTGGCAACATGAAAACAGTCGGCCAAGTTTCATACCAAGTGTCAAATATTAATATTTCAAATAAATTTGTAAAAAATGACTGAAGGGGAAGATAAAATATAAAACGAAATTTAAAATGTTTGTATAATCAATGACATTTGAATATAACTAAAAATAAATACTTGGAAATTTCAATAAACAGCTCTTTTACATATACAATTTCCAAAAGTACCGGTTTATTTTCGCACCGAACCTTTTGGCATTTGCCCTTTATGGCCAGTCCGTCCCTGGAGGGTTTGATGGCACAGGTGACGCCACAGTTTCGACCAATCAAGGTCAGAAGCTTGTGATCCTGAGGCATGGCTTTGACAGAATTTTACCACTGTGAATTTTCTTTTTTTAACTTTGTTAAGTCTGACGATAAACTGCAAACCTTAAGATGGTAGACAGGAAAGCAAAGGCAAAACCTATGGGATAACGAAATTCAATATGCAGCGATACCTTGGATACATGATCATTTGCAGTCGAGCTGGTCCTGGAAACACGTTGAGTTAGACACAAGAGACGATGAGTTAAAGCAGTCCATGTTATAATCTCGTTCCTAACTGATCATTTTGTGAGGTCTGTTAAACACTTACGTAGAACCAAGTAAATGCGAAACAGATTAAAACAAATGCTACATGTGCCAGGAGCGTACCTGTACAAGTGTTTTAGGTTTTGGCGTCACTTAACACAGACGATGCCGAAGGTATATGGGGATCTGGAGAGTACTACCTCAGACTTTCAGGCAGCAGGAGGAGAATCTGTAACGGATGTCCAATGATCGTTTGTATTATTTGCGGCCTATCATCGAGTTATGATAGTTGGCAGCCATGATCGATTCACTTCCAGGCGATGTATATACTCTGCACAAAGTCAAAGACGTGCTAATTGATTGAAATGGAATGTTGTAACGGAGATAACACTGAAGAGCAGTGTTAACCCAACGGCAACAAAAGAAGCAAGAAAAACGATCTCAGACGAAGATACAACAGACGTAGCGACGCTGCTAGTCATGTGAAAAGGAGGGTCATCCCAGTCGCCTCTACCCGGAAAGAAAGCGTAAAAAACCAGAAAGTAACAGTAACAAGCATACATGACTATAAGTATGGTGTCTGTAAATGTGAGATTGATGGTACAGTTGGCTTCTGGAAAAGCTATAATTTTGGCGGACTTTGGAGCTGCATATTACCTAATAAATTACAAAGACTTAATGGTATCATGATATTGAATCATTTCTCTTGTCATTGGCTCTGAAAGAGGCAGATGGAGTTGTAGTTGACTTCGGTTACTTTAGAAATACAATGACATTGGAACATTACATATGCCTGTACAACATACTTCACGTTCCAAAGCTACGTTACTCTGTGAGGAATAGTCTACATGGCTAAAATACACAAGTGATCCAAAGCCATGAAAATGCATTTAAAACGAAAAGATGGAAAATCTTTGTTCGCGGTGAAGTTCATATCCAACTCCTTCTTCGAAATACAGAAAGTAGAAGTCGTCCATAGTGACAACGCCGAGTGCAGTCTGGTGAAAGAATGTCGACCATAGTGAATAGTCTAGATAGCATTAACGGTGGGATATCCAAGCAATGATGTATTCATGCGCGTCGTACATGGAAATCTTCTAAATGTAATACGAAGTGTCTGACAAATGCTTTTGTGAAGTTGTACTAAACAAAATTATCTCCAAGTACTCACTATATCGTGCGTCGCAGTTGTTGGAACTGATACATTCGGATGTTTGTGGGCCTATACTAGTTGAATCGCTAGGTGGTAATCACTATTTTGTCACACTTATCGACGACTGTAGCCAATATTCTATGATATAATGCATTCGTCATAAGATCGATATGTTGAACAAGTTCAAGCAATACGAACACATGCAGAATCTGTTACCGATAAATTAGAATCTCACAACAGTCAAGAATATACGAATGAAGCTTTTGATGCTTATACTCGTATATGTGACAGTCAAATCGCTCGAGAGAAAATACTCCTGTACACTCTTCAAATAAATGAAATAGCAGTAGGGTTTATCCGTTAAATTTTGGTAAAGGGAAGAGTCGTGTTGGTATCTTAAAAACTATCATTCGTCTACTGCGAAAATTTGTAATGACAGCCACATACCTAAACAATAGCTACCGATGACGGCATTGAATGACAGAATACCAGGTTTCCTATAAAAGGCGTTAAACTGAAGGTAAAACATCAACGTATTTTTGGTTCCCAAGTATTCTTTCACCTCAGAAGAAAAATGAAGAATAAGTTTCGTTCTTCAGCTAAAGTTGGTGTACTAACTAGGTATGAAAGTAAAGCCTCTTTTGTTCCACTGAAAATATCACGTACAGTACATCACTCGCAACGTATATATCAATGAGTTTGTCACAGGAGCATCTGACGTACAGTACAGTACATGATTCTCGTGTAAGGACAAATTATTTGATGTGAGGATGTTAGCATTGCCGAATGTCGGGAGTGATGACAGTTCCTCTGATGATATGTTCAAAAAACTTTTGAGTGATAGTGAAGATCTACTAAGTTGTTCCAGTTAACTACACCGTCAGTGAAAATCTTTACGATAATCTGTCTCGAGTTGGTTCTTACGACTCGAGAATGTTGTTACGTTGGTTCGTAGAAAAGCACACCTCCACACTCAAATTATACACTATTTACAGTTTATTTACAATAGGTAGAATATACAAGTTTGAAAACATAGTATTTACGAGATAACAACAGGTAATGTGTCACATAACGGGTTAGTTATCCGGAACTACACAACTTTGGAGAGGCTTAGTCACTTGGGGGGGGGTTGGCTCAACCGCGTGGCCGTCCTGTCTCTACATTAACCCTTCCCAGAGAAATTTCTAAGAGGCGAACACTCTCTCTACACCCTGCGGGTTTTCAAAGTGTCAGAGACTACCACGTATTCGGTTTCTTGCCCCTCTCTCTTTCTCTCTCGCTTGTCTCACTATTTAAAGAGTTTTTGGACGACAACTTTCGACCAATCACGATCCTTCCTTTCATCGGAAGCTTCCCAAAACGTCGGCTGTCCTACCGACGAAACAAGCTCACCATAACGTCCGTTACTTGTTTACATTTATTCTAGCGAGCTAACATGTGGCAAACACATTGCCTGACATCACGCAAGTCCAATAAACAAAGACGATGCGCCCTTTGTTTCCCCTCTGTTTACAAATACAACTCTAGTTGGGACCAATTTACAAGGTTGTCTTTTGTCCCTACTCTGTTAAAAGCAATCCTTTACAGTGATGATGATCGAGTTCATAGTGGAGTGCCGAAACAAAAAAAAAAAAAAAAAAAAAAACGTGGTAGACCCAAATAAGGTCTCAAGAAGCTTCATATTAGTCCATCTAATGACCATGACCACATGCTGAGGTAAGCATCGAAGAAGGCAACTATGAATGATGGAACTGGTAGCATATACAATGACTTGGAAGAACACGAAAATGATGGCATTATGATAACTGATAGTGAGAATGTGTTTACAGACAATAATTCGGATTTCAAGTACCTCAAGCATAGTTTATGACTGGCGATATCACTGTGGAGAAGCATTGCAGTCAGAGAATCGAGATCAGAGGCAAGAGGTCATATGTAATGAGCTACAGTCATTGAGAATCAATAGCACTTATGAGGAAATAAATTTGCCTCTTGACTGTTCTTGACTATTAAACACAATGTAGATTGTATAGCGAATCGTCACAAAGCAAGATTTGTATTCCAGGGCTTTACGCAAGCGTGGAGTCGATTACTACGACACGTACTCATCTGTGACATCATGAACTATGTTGCGTTTAATTTGGCACTAGTGCGCAAATGGTGTGCGTCGAAGTGGCTGATAAGAAGACCGCATATCTGAATGGGTGGCTAAAAAGCATATTTATGTTAAAATCCCAGATATTCTCAAGCCAAAGCTAAATCGAATATGGAAATCCATGGGCATGGGAAACCTCTGGCCTGAAATAAGAAGGGTCGTATGTGGTTTAATGAAATAAGCAAACGATATGTTAAAGTTGGATTTAAATTGTTTAATTGATTTAAATGCTAAACGATTTAAATTGGATCTGATCCGAGTTTTTTCGTCGTACGAGTGGTCTACAATTTGTAGTCACATACATTGATGATTCCACGTTATTTGCTATGAATGAACATTAGACCAAAATGTTAAAGGACAAACTGGAACAGATCTTTGAATTGCGATTTCTCGGCAAACCAACAACGTTGCTTGGTTTCGAAGTGCCAAGGCATATTTGTTTATGCCAGACTGGTTACATTGAAAGTTTGACATGTTAAACTGTTCCAACAATGTGTAAACCAGAAAACTTACGTGTTGTGTCACGCACGGTGTTAAGCAAGGATCAGTGTCCGGAAATTTAAGATTAAAAGTAATATATGGCAAACTAGTCATACAAGGGACTAATGACGGCCTTACAGTATCTAGTTCGCGCCACTAGATTCGACTTGGCATTTGAAGTTGAACTTGTGATAGGGAAATTGTTTGTTTGAAAATTGCGGAATACAACACATGAAGGCAGCAAAATATGTACTACAGTATTTGCAGGAATCGAAAAACAAGGCCTTGAAAATTGGCTCCGGTCTAACATATTAACCATCTTTTACGATGCAGACTGGGCTGATAATCGTGATAATCTGCAATGAGTGGTTGTATAATGTATGCTGGTGAAACGATAGTATTTTGATCTGCACAGAAATAGAATTATGCGGCTTTGAGCACTATGGAGGCTTATTTTATGTTTTGAAAGTTTGTATTTGTGAGAACCTCTGGGTTGAACAACTCTGGAACTCTGCAAAAACGAAACGGAGTGAGCAAAAGTAATGATTCTAACCGACGATAGTGCAGTAGTCGATCTGTGTAAGTCTGCAATGAACAAAAGGAAAAGTAAACATTTTGATATACGCCTAACGTTTGTAAGTGAACTAGTTGCAAGACGTGCAGTGGAAGTGACATTTGTTCGCTCCGAAGAGAACACTGAGGACATTTATAATGAAGCATGATATTGGCAACCGAACTTTTCTCACCGTGCGCCAAGTGGGAGACTGGATATTTGTACAGAGTTTGATGTACACAAGTGACACCAGAATGTTGGTTTTTTGTATACTATCTCGGGTTGCATATCTTTTTGTCGAAAGTTCAGTTATGATGTTAGTCTCGTATATACAGCGTTAACTTTACAAAAAATATTTTTAATACATTATTAATATTATATTTTATATTATTTAAATTCAAGTAATGTAACATATAAAAAACACGTAAAAGCATATTTTACTCACAAAAATTTTACGAAAAGTTGAAAGAATAAAATTTTCAACTGCTTATAAACAGTAAATAAGACAATGTAATAATCGCTTTATAAATGTATTTAAATCAAGAAATTACCGATAATATTTCTTCACTTAAACTGTTAAAATGAAATTAATTACTGTATAGAAATGAAAATAATAGATTGATAAAATTTCAGAAGAGTCTGCACCAAATTCATTTATATATTGTAGTCCTTTCGAAAGAAGAAAAGCGTAAAATCGCGACAAAGATAGAAGGATCAATAGGCAGGATGTACACAACTTGTCAACACTGCTACATGTGGAACAAAATGATTATGAAAGAAACATTCATAATATGATTGCACAGCAAATCGGGTAATAAATTAGACAAATTAATAATAATAATAACAACAATAATAATAAACTAAAGTGAATAAGATATTTTTTCCTATTTAACAAAACTTAAAAAATTAATAATGAATAATGGAAATTATGTTCTTTTTCGTATTAATGGTAAAAAGAAGGTAACGGTCTAAAAACCATTCTGAATGTTGACTTTAATTAATAAAAAATGTATATAAATTGATAATTAGTTAAATAAGATTTTCATTATAAAACTAGAATGATGATTCCATTATTTTTGGCGAATTTATTTTAATTCTTTTGTCACAAGATTTTTTAAAATAATTTATGAATTTTTCGCTATTTTAACGATAAATGATTTAGAAATTAGAATACTAGGCAACAGTCAGATTTATCAATATTAATGGTAGAAAGTACCGCGTTTATTATTTCGGTTTGTTAAATAATAGCGCTAAGTGGAAATTTTCTTAATTAAGATAAATTAATTCATTTTATTAAGCTAATCTTTACAATAGGAATGAGAATTTCCAAATTAAAATAAACTATTTGGAGAAGAAACTATTTGTTTTTTCAAACATTTTAAATTAAAATTTAGAAGAAAAAGTCTTAATGAAAATTCTCATCAAACAAATGCGATGCGACTTCATGACGTTAATTAATTAAAAATGAGTTTTTCAAATTCTTGTTAAATGAATTTGTATAACTCTTCGATTATAACCTAGTGTTTAATAACAATATTTTTATGTTGAATTATTAAAATGCGCATTTTACGCTAAATATTTCAATATACAACTTTTAACCTTAAGATAAAACTTTATAAGTAATAAGTTATTTGTATAAAGAAGCAATTTCGTTTTTAAAATAGCATTACAAACTTTTGAGCCATTCCGTTTTTACTTTGATGTGAAATTTCAAAAAAATTGCTAGTTAAAAATAAACATTATAAACAGTAATAAAAACGAAAATTTATTATTAATTTTAAGAATATGATTTAAAAAATCTATGTAAATTTGGTTCATGTAAAGTAAAATATCTTAAAGCAAATTAGAAATTTGGAAAAAATATTTAATATGTTATTCTTACGTTAAATTTTAGCGTATCCCAGGAAATAAAATAATAAAATCATTACTTTTTTAGATTTTTCATGCTTATTTCCCATTTTAATATAGAAAATAATAAAATACAATAATCAAGCTATATACTTAATTATTGATATCTTCGCATTATTTATATGAAATACTTATATACTATATATACACACACATAACTTAAAAATATATATATATGTGTGTGTGTCTGTCTGTCTGTAGACGTCATACTCTTTTGGTGCAATTTTTATAGTGAATCATAAAATTCTTGTTTACTTCTTATTTTAAAATAATGTTTTAATTAGAAAATAAAGTCTTTTTATGTCAATTTTAACAGAATTAAATAGTAAATTTGGAATTAATAATTAAGCCAAAATTATATATGTTTATTTAAAAAGTAGATAGCTTAAAAAATTCTTATAATTAATATTTAATAGAAAGCATTTTACTTAAATAATTGTAATTATATTGTTAATAATTTCACAATCCTGATTTATATACATTCCAATTAAAATTTAATGAATAAAAGCGCAACTGATTTATTTTATTACAATAGACTACTTTAATAGTCCAATACAGAAAATGTTTATTAGTTGAAAATAGGATTAAATGACATTTTTATTACCGTAAAATGGAGAGGAAACTCAATTTAAGATAGCTTAATGTTTTGCTATGAAAGAAGTGTGTTGTTTTGTTCGCTATAAATGACAATAGTACACTTACCCAACGCCTTTTTTTGTAGAAAAGATTATGATACTGAATTAAATTAACATTTGTTTATTGTCTGTAGCGTTATTTATTAAAATTTGTATAATTGTATAATTCCTGTTTCAAATACGAAAAAGAATATGTTGACAGCTAATTTGTAATTTTGTTAATGCCATTTTTTGCCAATTTATATCGAAATTTTCGTGATGAGTTAAAAATAAATATATTTTTTAAATAATAGAATTGATAAATTCATTTTAATGAAGTCTAATGGCAAACAATTTATTAATTAATATTGATTTACGAGTGCATTAAGATATCACATTTATTTAATCTAATTAATACAGTAAAAATATCTACTCACGTATATAAAATACTTAACTTAAAATTGTCACGACACGGTTTCCTTCACGAAAAATAAATAAATAAATAAAAAGAGAAACGGCAGCACCGGGAATCGATGAATTGTTACGAAATTGTTGTCATGAATAATAGTCTGTAATGGAACAACTGAACTAAGCCCGTGGGGCGAGCTAGCGAAGAGAGTTGAGGGTTAGACTGCCTATAGCGGTCAGGGAAAAAATAGAAACGGAGGCACTGGGAATCGATGAGACGTCACGAAATTTTTGAACAAGTGGACGAAGCTTCCGAGTGAAATATAAAAATGTATTTAAAATATTATTATTAATTTAAATTTGATCTTTTAATTTCATTATTAAATTAATTTATATATATGTATGCATCTAAAATAGTTTAATTTTATATATTTACTACCTTTTTTACTGTACAGCTTGTAACGTTTGTAGAGAAGTCCCATCGTCGACGAATTTCGAATAAACAAAGTTAATTTTTGATATTTTTATCTTTTCGAAACAATAGTGATTACCAATACAATAATGATGTATCTGTAAAGGATGCAATATTTTTAGGATATAACAGAAAATATTAAATAAAATTTTCATATAGTGGATTCTAGAATACAATAGCAATCAAAACGTATTTCAAACAATTGATTGAAAATACAAAAATCTGCAAAGATATACTTCTGATATATCTTATTTTCTCAAGCAATCATCGAAACTTCTTTTGAAATCTTGCTTGAATTGTAGAAAATCCTTATCGAAATGTTATGATTTATTTTGTTTTTATCATTTCTTTAGGATTCTATAAATATTTTTGGAATATTTTGTAAATCAATCAGCTAAAGTTTGAGAATTTTGAAGGTATAACAATGGAATAATATTAATTTTAAGTTGCAATTGAAGATAATGACAAGATATAAGAAAAATGGTATCTTTAAAAGTTTAAAAAAACGATTGAAAGGAAGACTATTTAACTATTTAAATTATCTATATGCCGCTTTATAAATTACTTCAGTTATAATTAATTTTTAAAACCAATTTTACGTGAGAAACGTAGGAGTTTGTGCGTATAAAAATTAAACAATGAATTTTGATTCATAAAAAACATCGAAACATTTAAAATAGCGTCTGTTAAATTATGCAGTAAATATCCTATTTGTTTTTGAATAGGGTATATAATATATAACAAAAAAGTAAGGAAATTTCTTTTATATTTTTACACTTATATATTTTTCTATTTTTAACAATTCTGTATGATCCGCTGATAGTAGAATGATATTCTTTCCAGTTTGCTACAGAGGTAGGTCAAAGATCGATCCTCTGACATGTCTCCATGCTTCTTTTCTATATCAGTCGACCCCCCGTGATGAGCTTAGCTATCAGTCTAATGTTTCTTAGAACTGTTTGACAGAGATTGGAAAACCAGCCAAAATCTATCAGGATCAGTGATGCTTTTTATAACTTATATAGTATTTTTTCATAGCTAATGAATTTGTTAATTATTTTCCACCTCAAAATTTCATTATACTTTTATTATATAAAAATTTCTTAATTTATTTAATAAAACTTCTAATACATATTAGCAATTATTTGTGATATTCTATTAATCTAGTATTTCAAATAATTAAACTAATTAGTTAGTCTTAAAGAACAATTTTTATAAATAGTGTAAACAATAACTCTGTAGGTGCTTAAAATTACTTGGAAAAATTTAACAATGGAAAATCTTTTTTTAGAAAGTTTGGTAAAGATAAAAATTAATTTGGAAACTTTTTCACATTAAAAATAATTTCAAAATTATATTTCTGTGTCAAGAAATAATTACTTTAGGCCGTTCTACTGAAAGATCACTATTTTTTAATCGTATAATTAATATTTTTCTAAATATTAAAAAATTTTAATTAAAATACATGTTATTCAATTTTAAAAGAATTTTTCGAAGAATAATAAAAACTTTACTTTAGTAATAAAATTGTTATTTAATTATAATTTATGTATATTGTTTTCTAATTTTTTAATAAAAATTTTACTGAAAAGACTCATTACAATAAGTAAATAAATAAATAATTTAAATATGTGTATTTAAATTTTTTTTTAAATTCAATGACTGCTTTTTTTAATTAAATAAAGCCAAAAATACTTGTTTTAATCTAAAAATATTTACACACTTTTCACATTTAATCGAGAGTATTTTTTACGTAAAAAAATGTATCTTTATCACAATATAATTATTTTCTATCCTAAGATACGACCGAAACATTAAAATATAATACACTTTCATCATATATTGAAAAGTATAAATAAAAGAAAATTTCATAATTTATTGATTAAAATATTCTGTGATAATGTATATTATTAATTTGTTTACCTAAAAATTATAGAAATTTATCCGATACTAACAGGAAGATATAAGATATTAAATATAGATATCTAAACTTATTCTTTTAAAATTATTCAAATACATTTAACGGATCATTCAAAGTCGAAACTGACTCCCTCTATTCTGTTATTGGAAAATATTTGCTGCAAAATTCTTCTTGAGGTTTTTATTCGGTTCGAAACTCTCTTCGATGTCCGGAAGTTGATCTGCTGATTGCAACTTCCTGTCCTTAGCACACTCTTCCAAGAAATTATTGACTACTTCAGGCCCGCATATCTTTAAATAAATAAGAAGAGAAATAACCTTTGAGAAAAAAATCATTATCTCAGGATCATCATTCTCTGAAAATATCTTTATTTTATATACATTATTTACAAATTTATAAACAAATTATTTATATTATTATGCACATTGCTACTCAAAGAAAAATTTAGGTAGAATACACTTTCTTTTTCTTGTCGCTGCTCTGTTTCTTCTCCTCTTACTAAAATTACTTTTTCTTTTATCTACGCCTAGAGTAATGTGTTGAATATTTGGAATTTAAGTACATTAAAACTGTTCTCTTTTGTTTGTTTTCCTTTATAAATTAGATATCTTGGTTCTCTAGAATACAAGCCGAAATTCTTTATTTTATTTGTAAAAAGCGATACGCAACAAAACTTTTATTAATAATTCTTTTATATTCTGTCGATTACAACATTCAAATTTCAAATAACATCCTATTATCCAGTCTTGACACTAGAGAATACTTGCCCGTGAACTGCATTCTCGGTTATCATTTCACTAGATACTACATGGGTGTAAAGTTTAGTAAAGAAAGCTGCCAGATCATTGCGAACAAGTACTCTTCAAAAAGAAAGTGACAAGGAGAGATAATTTTGAATTTGAGTAAGCCAATGATAACTATTCAAATTACATGATTCAAATTTTAATTTAATGCATTATATTTTCATTTTGAGCTAAAAAGTTCCACCACTGTTGTAACATTCATTCACGGTTACTTCCATTAAACAAAAGAAGAGAAATATATCATAGATACGATATTATATTTACAGTTCATTCCTTTATTGATATTTGTTAAAGTTTAAAAATTTTCTAATTGTTTAATGCTTTACTTTCATAGTTATTAATTTGTTATTTACTTCTTCATAAGAATCGTATTTAAATATTTTTGAATTTTTTAGAAGTGATCATTATCAAATTTGGAATGAATTTCGGTCAGATAAGCACTAATCTTAGTCATGAAACGAAAAGCTGTAAATTACTGATAATACTGAAAACATTTTGGCTTTCTGCAAACGACTCAACTTTTGAATTCTGTTAAAGTTTCAGGTAACTGATAAATATCAAGGTAGGTCGATGTTTATATGTTACATAACTGTATCCTGCCAACAGATAAATTATAATCGTCTGTAGAGAAAGTAAATAAAAAAAGAAAAATTTTTTATATTGGAGTAACAAAATTACAAAGAAGTTATGAAAGAAAAACATGGAAACTAAAATGGATAGAAGACATACAACAAAAAATTTTTATATTTTATCCATTTTTTCCAAAAGAATTCCGAAGTTATTACATTAATATAAAATACAATAAAGTTTTATTTGTGTTCAATTTTGTAATGTTATAAATTTTAATAAGTTTTAATTAATTTCTTATAACCGTTATCACTATTAAATATTGAAATTAAAAAAGAACAGATATTTCAATCAAACGAAAAAGTTTTTACTTTTTAAATTTATTTCTATATTTTTCATGTACTTATTACGCAAATAGAATTTAAAAAGTTATTATTTTGCGTATTAGAAATATAAATATATACGTTGAATCAAAAGTCCCTTGCACCTTTTTATCTAAATGTATTGAAGATATATTAATTTTTTAATTTAGTTGCATAGGAACATATGTATGGAGAATGGGTTAAAACCTTTTCTGCCATGCCAAACAATCATTTTTATTTTCATTATTTAAAGTTACGAATTATGCATTCTTAAATGTGTTTTCTAACATTGGAAAAGATCGCAAGAGACTTTTGAATCACTCTGTATATTGTTACATATTTTAAAAATAATATTATGATATTTACTCCGGAATAAAAAAGGATAAAAACAAGCTTTTGTTATATGATTTTTGTTAAAATAATTATAATACTAGCTAGATGCGTTAAAACAGAAATTGCACAGAAAACTGTAATGAGAGATTAACTAGTGAACTGAGATATATAAGAGATACTGAATATATGAGACATTAACTACTAACTCTGGATATTATTAAAGAACATCCCAAAAGAAAAGAGAACATCCTTATTAGAAGAAAATAAAATTTAGGTTAGGATATGAGATGATCCAAGTTATAAGAGCAAACATAACTTTTAATGACTTGAAACCGTGTCGCGCTTGGTTCTTGTTGACTATCAACACAATATAGTGCTTACGACGATCACTTGGCTTTTCTTCTCCCTGTTATTTAGTTGAGACAAGCATTACGTCCGTATGTAGCTCGTTTCGGGCCTAATATGCCCCACTTCAGTCAACTAAATATTAAGACGATGACACTTTACACTTTACTTGACGATGACTGAAGTGGGGCATATTAGGTCCGAAACGAGCTACATACGCACGTAATGCTTGTCTCAACTAAATAACAGGGAGAAGAAAAGCCAAGTGATCGTCCGTAAGCACTATATTGTGTTCATAGTCAACAAAAAACATAACTTTATTTCATGTTTCCATTACACATCATTAGTTAAATATATGCAAAATAAAATCATTCTAGTTTTAATTATTTTTATAGTATAAATATAGTTTTATAAGTTACATGTTTATAAATAATAAATCCAATTTAATTTATAATATAATGCAATGTATTATAAATAATGTCGTAAATTGTGAATTTAAAAAAAAAATCAAAATAGAAGACATTCAATTTTCTATTATTTACCATAGCAATAAATTTAGTACAGATTACAGAATAAGATTCCTCAAATATTCTTGAGGAAAACAAAGTAATAAATTTCATGTCAATTCGCAATATCTTTGTACAAAATTTTAACTTTTACATTTTTAAAAATAAAATGAAAAAACGAACGAATCTATTTTTCTTCTTTCTTGAAATATATAAAGACGACGATGATGAATCCAGAAACTAGATTTGCTAAAGAATTTATATTATTAAGTCGAAATCATTTCATAAATAAATTATTCTGTTAAACTAATTTTTCAAATGAAAAAGAATATTATTATTTTTTCTCTCGGGTTAAATGTTGCTATGTATAATGGAATGATTTCTTTTGTATAATTATCATATAAATTAATTTTTTTGAATTACTTTAATTATTTTCTGTATCAATTTATTTATTTTTATTAGATTTGATTTCACTCTCTTGTTAACGTTTAAATGGTTTTCAGAATTTTATTATTCGTAGACTTAATAAGTTTAATAAATCTACTTAAAAATCTGAAATTATTGGGTTTATAAAAGTATTATTCAACACAAATTTGTAAATGCGTTATAGTTCTTAACTGCATTTGAAAAATTTAATTACTTTAAATAAGTAAAGGAATTTTTTCTTTGATTTTATACAAATACAGTAGAGCATCGATTATCCGACCCTCGATTAACCGACTTATCGGTTAACCGACCGCATTCTAGTCGGCAAATTCAAATGTCCCCTAGTGATGTGGCGCTACAATATTTGGTTATGTCTTGGCTACTTTAATATTATTTTTGTTAAATTTTTGCATGTTTTAGCTGGCAGCACTGGCTCGACCATGAAAGGGAGGCTAGTATTTAAACCAAGCCTAATACACTATACTAATAATGTATTTTTTCATACTTTTCGGTTATCCGACCTTTCAGTTATCCGACCAACCCCAGTCCCCAATTGAGTCGGATAATCGATGCTCTACTGTAATTAATATTAAAATGCGAAAGTGAATATAATTACGACATCTTTTATAACAAAAGGATATTATAAAGAACAAAATTAGGATAAAATTCGAAGAAAATGATGATTCCAATAATCTTAATTACTTTTTATACGACAAAGGATAACGTTAAAAATATAATTTGTAATTAAATATATTGTAATAAATTTAATGGTTCTTGTATGACGTAAGCTAGTAGATTTCTTATAGGATTTGCTTGTTTGTTACACTGGTACCAGCATGAATCCTTCCTATATAAATTTATTTTTTATAGTCTCTAAGTAATCTCACATTAATTTGTCTTGATTAACTACAAGTGTGTGTGATTCAAATAATAGTAACTATAATTACTTTATTTGAATACTATTTCCTTCCAAAATCAAGATGATTAAGTTAGTTGTTTATGCATTTTAACATTAAGTTTATAATGAAATATGTCCTAACGTTTATTTATATTCACAATTCTTAAGAAGCAATACATAATTTAAAATTAAATTAATTTACCAAATTTAAAGTATAAGAAAGTAATGAAAAATGAATAAAATAAATTGTTTATTTACAAATTAAATTTAATTAAATTTAAGGTAAAGCAATTACAAAATAACACAAAATTTATTCAGATTTTTACAAAGTAAAAAGTTAATTTCAATATATTATTTTCTTGAAGTACAATTTGTAACTCATGATTGATATATTGTTTTTATGATGCTATTAATGTCTTTTTTAAAAATATAGTTTTAAAATTTAAGTTTAAAATAAAACGAATAATATATTTATGTCCTTATTCCCAAATGATATTCATTTTCAAGATAAATGAATAGAAAGCACGCAAAATATTAAACAATATAACAGGTAATCTATATATATAATCCAGACGAGTTGATGATAATAATAATAATAATAATCAGCGCAGAGCCCAAACGGTTAGGAGTTGAAAGTTGAAATTTGGTACACAGTTAGGGTACGTCACGAAAACGCACACTAAGAAGGGATTTTTCTAAATTCCTCTCCACGGGGGGAGGGACAGGATTAAAGCTTTTATATACATTATCGAGACGTGTCCAAACGGTTAGGAGTTGAAAGTTGAAATTTAGTACACAGTTAGGATACGTCACGATAACGCACACTTACAGGGATTTTTCGAAATACCTCCCCACGGGGGAGAGGGACAGGATTAAGGCTTAACACTTCCATCAACAATGGAAGTGTCAACGATGGAAGTGTTACGTAACAATGGAATTGTTAAGAGAAAGCGACGTGCAAAGACGCAGATGCAGTTTTTTTCGTTTTTGCGGGAAATCGAACATATTTCTAGACCGATCTAAAAATTCTGTAATTAGTCTGGAAACACGGGGGACCCAATTCTTGCATTCTGTGAAAACGGGTAAGGTTGACTGTAACGTAATAATCTTAATTTTCGCTATAACGGTTAGGTGTTGAAAGTTGAAATTTGGTACACAGTTAGAGTACCAAATTTAAGTACCAAAGTGTTAAGTAACGATGATACTGTGAAGTATCATTGGAGAACAAGAGAAAGCGACGTGCAAGATTTACGGGCTCTGGAAAAAAAAAGAAAAAAGAAATAGAGTAATATGTTAGAACATATTCGATTTTTAAATTTAAACAGATTAGTTCGGTTTTTCTCGACCTTTCTTCTTTAGAACATTCGATGAAAATCGAACGATATAATCAGAACACGTCGTGAAAATCGAACAATATTAGAACATTCGATTTTCAAATTCGACCTTTCTTTAGAAATACTTAGTTTGTTGATGAAATTACTCTTTTTCTTTTGTGACTATAACGTAATAATCTTAATCTTCGCTATCATTACTTTTGCCCGAGCAACGCCGGGCCTACCTGCTAGTATTAATATATTATTCATACACATCAACTAAGAATATAAGATTTTAGTAAAAATTTTCTGTCAAATTTATTTAAAGTACAGTTTACCAAATAATTTAAATTATGCCATCTCTGAGTTTCAAGCTATATGAAGTCAGTAACATATTTTTACTAAAATATAGTTAATGAGTTATTAAGGTAAAGAACAGTGCTTAAAAGTAATTATTTGAAAATTAATACATTTACCAAAATAAATTTTTATTTTATATTATTCCTAATAATTGTTTTGTATTACTTCTCGAAAATATGAAATATAAAATTACAAGTATAAAAATAAGAAAATTATAAACTTATAACAAAATTTGTTATTAATTCATAAAATGATGTGTTAAATATTAGTAAAATAATATATATATTGATATATTTGATAAGTCTTCTTTTTCTAAATTAAATTTAAAAAATTTTAACAAATAACAAAGTAAATTAATTTAAATATATATCTGCCATTCTAACTTTTCAGATATTTGTTAAGAAATTTTCTAATGATAGTATCATGTATTAAATAAATGATGTGATCTTTAATTAATGATAATATTCTTGAAGAAGTTTACTCTTTGAAATAATGATAAATTAATTTATAATAGTGATTCGTACAGAAAATTAATTATCGAAAATTTTAAATAGAAAACTTTGATAAGGTGCTAAAAGATGAATTATTTCAATTATAGATTTAAGACTTTACAACTTTAATTTAATGAAAATTTTAATTTTAAATATGTTATAGAACATTTTTTTCGTAAATATCTGAAAAGAATGTAAAAAACTTTTAATTATGCTTTTATTTACGTATTTAAGGTTAACATTTATATACGTAATTAAATTCAAATTTCAAAGAAAACAAATAAATAAAACTAATAAATAAATTATAAAATATATAATATTATATATTTTATATAGCCTACAGTATTCTTCTGAATAAATCATTATTATTTTTACTTTTTGGATACGTGGTAATAAAGAATATTAATATGAAATAACAATATTTATTTATCAAATATAAATAACAAACTAATATAAGTAATTAAATAAAATTTAATAGAATTCTGATATTTATTTGTCTAAGTTCATGAACAATCGTTTAAGCTTGATCAAAATTCCATATTTGTTTTTATATAACAAAAAATTATTTTAAAATAATTAAAAAATTATAAAAATAGAATGAAAAATGAAATTTCATAACGTTTTTAATATAAAGCCATAAATTGTCACTTTACATATCTAAAAGAATAAGAATTTTCAGCGGAAATATTGATTAATATTACATTTTTATTCATTATAGTAGATTTTCAGTTGCAAAAATTATCTGGGTCCAAAAAAATATTAAACATTTAAACGTTGCCAATCAATTAAAATTAATTGGCAACGTGTAATTATTAAAAAGTCTTTAATGATAAACTAAAACAATTTTTAATTTATATAAATGTGTGAAAATAAATTAATGAAACTTTATTTGACTGTTAATAATAGCTTAAATACATGCATGTTATGATATAAATATGAATATTTTATTACTGTGTAATAAGTAACACTATTTTCATTATTTATATTAATATTACATTCAAAATAGCCTCTGTAGGTATATACTCTGTTAACAAATACTTTAATCATATAAATTTTACTTTAATTTATTATTTTTAATTACTTCATAATTTTAATATACTAATAACAATTTTGTCTCTACGTTTATTTAGCAGAGATCAATTTTAACGAAACTAATTTACGAAGATAAAATTTGCATACACGATTTAACAGCTAAAATTCGTTTTGGTAATTTTCAATTTTTGGGAACGAAGAATAATGATTCGTTTATTGTTTACTTTAAATTGTTAAATTTAGTATAATTACTTAAAACTAAACAACGAAACAAATACGATAAATTAATTGAATAAATTTTTTAATTGGTTTAAATTCGAATTTTAAGGATGATCATAAACAACATGCTCATGATCCTTGCAATTGCCCGTAGATAAATAATTGATACGTTTAATTCATTTAAGTATTTTAAATACTTTTAACTGTAAAATATTTAAATAAAATTATTTTCAACTAAATAAAATTTAATTATAACTTAATTAGTTTAAATTAAAAATAAAAATTTTTTAATGATAATTTGGAGTTAATCTATTAAAAGTTACAAACTTTTTAACAAATTAAACACAAACATTTAAAAAAAAATAAAAAATTACTTTATGATCAAGATTAACAGGAAGAAGTTAATTATTTATATATCGGAAAGGGAATATAAATTATTTAAATATTCAAATTAGTATTAGAACAATTTAAATGAAAAGCAATCTATATTGGGTAAGAAAGAATTGGACTTTAGAGTTTTGGTTTAACTAACGATGATTCTTTCCCAAGAGAAATTTTCTATTTCTCATTTCTCTTTAGAATCGAATAGCACCTAATCGACATTAAACGAAAATGGACTGATCATCGATTACTTTGAGATTTATAGAAATTCTCACACGAAATAAGTTAAATGAATTGGAATGTATACAATTATAATATGTTATATTGATTAGAATTCAGTTTACCGTAAAAAATAAAAAAAAATTGTATAACAAAAACTAAAATAATTTAGATGGAAAAATAATTATTTTAATATGAATATCAAAATAAAAAATAATTGTATAGAGCATTTGATTTTACTAATTCGTAAAATAATGTGGAAATAAGGTAATATTAAAAGACAGAAATGGTTTTTATTTAGAAATGAATACTTTAAAACTATTATTTTTAAATGACTAATTAATTTTTAAGACTAATTATTAAACTCAATATAATCATAATTGTTAGATCAATTTTTGGTTAAAAAGTTTTAAAAAATAAACTAAATATATTGAAATGTTAGAATAATAAAAAAGAAAACAGTTTGATTTATGTCAATAAAGATCGTTTTAAGATGTTATAGTTCCATTAGTTAAAATAATATAAGCGCTGCTCAACGAAAATAACAATTTTTAAAGCAGTTAGTTTGCTATAGAATACTGTTTAAAAAAATGGAGGGGGTAGTAAATCCTTTAGCTCTCTCACCAATCAGCAAACACGCATGCTCCTTGCTCTTGGCGATCACATACCCGGAATTCCTCGAGGCACAGGTGATAACGGAAACATTTTCTAGCAGATTCTGTGAAGTTCCAATCGTTACACGTGTTCTGTTACGTCAATTTGCTTTTATATCTAGTACTTTAAATGAAGTTATTCCGTCTTTAGAGTTGGAAATATTTTTTATTATTACTATTATTATAACAAATTTAATACTCGTGAATAGCTTTCTACTGTTTTTCAGTTAATGTGCACTTATACGTTACTTTAATGTTCGTTTTTGTATGTTTTAAATTTATAAAATGTTGTTTCGATGTTTATATATTTGAAATATTTGTTATGGTTTCTTAGATGTTATAATTTATGAATGTATGAAAATTTGAGTAATAATTTATTAGTTATTGCATAGTTTCTTATAAAAAAAATAAAGTAATATGCCTAAATGTATAGCGAATAACTATAAATTATATTTTCTTCATAAAGTAACTGTTATTATTACGATATAAAATACAGCTTAAAATTTATTTACAAAATCACATAATAAATCTATTTATTATTCATTTATTCAGTTTAAAAAAAATCATAGACTACTTATTAATATATTTATTTATATTTTATGTCTGAAGTTTTTTCTTGTTCATATCTTTGAATTATAATTTACGAAATATTTAAATGTTTACATTCATATATTCAAATATTTCATTACTTTTTTATACCTATATATAAAAATTTTATGTTATTATTATTATTATTATTATTAAAGACATTTATTTAATTTTAACTATTTTTTTGATAGCTGAGCTTCTTTTTTAAGAAAGCAAGAAATTAATAACTTAGATTAAAGATTTCAACATTATAAATTTATATTTAGATTTATATTTTCAACTTTAAACCATTAAAACGAAATATCTTACTCTTTTTTAAATATAATATTTTTAGTTTTGAACGTCAGCTTTGAATAAAATTAGATCAAAATGATGAATATTTTTATAACTTATCGTTTGATCGTGGATATATTTTCATATAACTTCGTTGGAAAAGGAAGAAAAAAATTCTTGTGCTTTTTCATATTAGATCATTCCAAAAAAAGTCTATCAAACTTCGGTTCTCTAATAATTTTAGTTGCGAGTTTTGAAGTTGTATGATTTCTAACAGAATATTACGGATACGATATCTGAATATTAAGCAGAAAATTTATCATACAGAGATTATTTTTATAAAGATAGCGTATTCCGTTCTGAATAGGTAAGCAGCATTCAGAAAATAAACGAACGATGTCTTTCAACTTAGTTATCTATCATTTTTATCCAAAAATTTCAAGTTGAACCATCTAAATTCAATATAATGCAACATTTTCTATCTACAATACATTATAATAAGATATAAATTTAAATTTTGATATGTAATTTAAAGAGTTATTTCCTACAATTTCTAATGCAATCTACTGTATGTTAAATTCGATAAAAATTTATAACAATATAAATTTCTTATGTATTTTTAAATTAATTCTTTTTATATAAAAATCCTATTGTTAAATATATAAACTAAGTCGAAATACTTTATAGAGTTTCTTTAAATTTAAAAAATACTATTTTTGTACAACTAAATATATAATATAAAAGTTTAAAGAATTTTTTAAGTTTTATTTTAAAGTTGATATAAAATTTTAAAAATCTTTAACATTAAATAAATAAAATGTAACGTTAATTACATTTATTATTCATTCGGTAATGTTATTGATGACATTAATTATGATAAATTAATATTATAAATAACAAATTAATAATATAAATGATAAATTAACCGTGTTAACGATGAATTAATGATTGTAATGGACTTACAAACCATTGATTTTAATTCATAATCAATGTTATGTGTTGTTATATATTTGCTTTTATTTTATTTGTATGTTATCAATTAGAAACTTGAGCAGATATTCACATAATTCATAACTCTTAAACTATAAACATTTTCTGTCTTTTTTCTTCCAGTTTTCCATTTGAAAGTATCTAAATTTCACTTACAGAAATTCCGTGCTTCCGATTTGCTAAACTCAAATCAATAATTTTCCTCTTCACTACAATTTTCTATCTCGGTTTATTTTAATATACTTTAAATAGAAGAAACTATTATTATAATTGTATTAAAACAAATATTATAAAAATAATGAATTTATTTAATTTTTATGCTGGAGGTATTGATCAAAATGCGATTATTAGTTTCTCAATAATTAATTGCTTAAAATAAATAAAATAAAATAATATCCAAATAAAAACAAAGCGGTAAATTTTTCTCTTCGAAAAGAAATTATTATAATTACTATATATTAACCTATTAGGGACTACGAACCTATGACAGGAGTGCATAAAATTTAGCCAGAAGAGTTCGCCTTGGCATGCAATATGTCATACAAAATCATTTATATTTTACTGAAGATTGTAATATTTAATGTAGTTATTACTTATGAATAATAGAATACATTAATTATTGCAGTACTCTATTATCACACACT
This sequence comes from Centruroides vittatus, assembly GCF_030686945.1. Lineage (NCBI taxonomy): Eukaryota > Metazoa > Arthropoda > Arachnida > Scorpiones > Buthidae > Centruroides > Centruroides vittatus. The sequence continues at coordinate 200,963 of NW_027122385.1, forward strand.
TCAATATGAAGTACGTCAAAATTAACTTTAATAAAATCATTCTAACGAAGTGAATATCATAAACTACATTAAAACGATGTAATTTAATTCCGGTTTATATTAATTTCAATTTTTTTATTTTGATTATTTAGATGATTTCAGATCGGCTTGTCATCATTACTTTTTCAATCAGTTTTTTAAATTTATTCTGACTAAAGTGTATTCATATAATTTCTTTCAAAATAATGTTCGGATCATAAAGCTTCGGCACGCAAAAATTTTTAAAGTTAACCTTTGCCATACAAACTTAAAAAGGTTTGGGATCTCTTATATATGTGAATACTGCACAAGTTTAGAATAATAACGTGTTCGTCTATTCACATAAATAGATAATACTGAAGCTTCAAACATTTTTTTATCTAAAAGTATCTAGATTTCACTTATAGATTTCCCGTTTCTTACCGATTTGCTAAACTCAAATCAAATTCTTCTTAAAAAACATTTTATCTCCGTTTGTTTTAAATATAATTTAAATAAAAGAAACTCTCATTTTTTATATCATTTATTCTAATGTAATTATAATAAATCTATTTACTTTTTTCTAAACGTATTGATCAACGATTATTTATTCAGTAATACCGACTAAAATAAACTTTTCAGTTAAATAAAATAAATAAAACTTTGAAGTTTGTTTTCTTCTTAAAAAAGCTGTTTTTAATATTTAAAGAGTAAGGGATATATTAGATCATCAGTATTATCTTTTTAATTTCCTTACATTTATTCATCTAAGCTATTGCTTTAATGTGAACAAAAAACCTTTGTTGCTATTTAGTAGTTACAGAAAATACTTAGAATTGAAAAATATACTTATCTTTTAAATTCTATCATATATTTAGTTATAAAAATATTGCGATAATCATTTATGAAATCCTAAAATCTTTTCAATATCATTTAATAATATTCAGCATAAAACTATAAAAAGAGTTTAAGAAAAAGAAGAAATTGCAAATGCTTTTGCATTTTAAAATTTCTACAAAACAAACTCATTTTATCAATAATTGAAATAATTATTGTTAAAACAATTAGCCTACTTCAAATCATTTTCAGGATTAATTTGTTTTCATTTAATGAATTTAACGATGACCTATAAAATTATTACATTTATTAAATTATTTATTGTGTATTTTTTAAATACAAGCTAGAAATCCTACTTTAAAAACATTAGAATAATTTATTCTATTTAAAATATCATTTTTTAATTTCTATTTATAAAAGAATGAAGAAAGTTTTAAAACATTGCGTATCGATTAATACACGTCATCTGTAATTTTGATATAAGTATTATCGTGATAAATTATACACATATTGTGTATAAATGGCTTCTTTATTTCTCTATGTCTATAAAATAAATATTATGAATAAAAATACTGATTAGTGTTGATTTATGAAAGTGTATATGACATGAAAAAATTAAACAGAATAGTTTTTGTTTTAATGAAAGACTATTTAATCACTTTAATATATAAGTTAGCGCTAAGATAAAATGTAATTTAGTAAGTGCCAGCTTTAGGCAAAAAACGCCTAAAGCATCAAAGTTTTAGACGCATTGGACACGCTCAAATATTGAACAGATAAATCCTGTACAAAACGGAACCTGAATAAAACGGAAACCTGCCAAAAGGGAAAAACCTGTTCGGTACCGTGCGATTCTTATTAACGCAGGTTTTACTGTACATACTTGTTGATGTTATTTATTTCAATACTCGGGTTTTTAATTAATACAAGCTTGTACTATACAGTACTTGGATATTGAACACTTAAGTGCTGCTGAATTCTGATCCGGCACTAATTACACCTTATACAATATCAAATATTGTTTGATACAGGTTTTACATTATATAAAATTTATATAAAAGGACGAATCAATCAAGCATTATTAATAATAATTTGATTTATAATCTGAATTGTAAATTTATATACTGAGAATGTTATAATGGAAAACAGTGTTTTGGATGATGAATGAAACCGGACCACTAATTTTTAAGAACTATAGTATATTAAAAAAGAAAGTAAAAAAATTGTATTATATTTTAAATAAAATATGATAGAAAATAAAGGGCAATTTTCTTAATGCAAATAAAATATAATGAAATGAATAATTTCTAACAATGGTTTTTGAGCCTGGGCCTCCGAAACATGATTATGGCGTAATGTGAGGTATTAAACAAATAATGGGATATTTTAAAACATTTCAATATCTTGTATGTTTACTTGAGTCAAATCAAAATTTATTTTTTTTGAAAGAGTAATGATTAAAATAAACAAAACTTTGTTTTTATTATATCAAAATTTTATATTACTATTTATTAGAATGCTTAGAACGGAATGATATACGTTGTGGGATAACAGGATGCGGAGAATATACCAAATTGCAAACTCAGCTCAAATAGTTCAATGAAATAAATTTGAATGTATGTATAATAAAGTAAAAAACACACAAGTACTACATATTTTAATAATAACAATGCAATATTACTGCAGATTTTTTAAATTTATTTTCATGTATAATTTTATACATGAAAATAATCATCTGATGATTAGGAAACCTCCTAGTTCAAAAATAAGAAAAAAATTAAATTTATTTCACAAACTATTTGTAAAATTTTATATTTACAGAAAAAATTATGTTACAAAAGTAAATATACCCGTGTTTTCTTTTTTATGTCCGTAAAATTATTTTAAAAATTATTTCAAACCGAAAAACGTTTGAGAAAACATAAACTACTCTGCTGATATGGTAATGATCTTTCTTAGACTATTTTCATACATACCATCTTATATCTTCTTATGTTTTACAATATACAAATTATGTCTGCAAAACGCCTCGCTGTGTCTCCTGCTACTGGTAAGAAGAAGAGGAAGGCTATTACTCTCAATGTAAAACTTAAGATGATATCTAAGCAGCAATCGCTTGTGAATTTGGGCTATCGCAATCAACAATAGCCCAGACTCAGTTATGTACTATACAGTATGCAACGTTACTTATTGTATAACCTTGCATAAAGCCTATTTCATTTATTTATTTATGTTTACTTTCGACATACGAAGAGGTTACGTTCCAAAAACACATCATAAGTCAAGAAGAGACCGTACAGTCAAATATCGATATAGCGCTTCTACTTGCAAAGCCCCAATAAATACTAGTAAATGAATCATCTTCATAAATATTAAATAGTAAACAATTTAATGCAAAATAATGCAGGTCTATTGCAGCGTACTGTATTCAGTAATTAACGGATCCTTCAAGTTCAGTGAATTACGAAATGCATTATTTTGCATTGAAAGTCATATTGAAAATGTCATGTAATTTAGTGAGAACCAACACATTTTTCTATGTACTATATATAATTTATATTGTTTGAGGTACTTCAGTTCGGCGCCATCTTGGATTTAGAATCAATTAATCAACTGTAAAAGTATTTTGATTTATTCTGTTTATTTAAGATAGTTTTATATTTTCTTAAACATTCGACGATTGAAAAAATGTATCAGGCAATTACTAAAAAAATTAAACTTTAAATTTTTAGGAAAAATGTACTTTATAAATTTATTTGTATTGAAATTCCTGAATAAAGATATGTTGTGTTTTGTTAAAATAAAAAAGAATTGTCCTTTTTCTTTTTAAAAATTAATATAAAAAATTTTATAGTAAACAGTTTGGGATATATATAAAATAAATGAATAAATGATAAAAGTCATACACTTACAAGTAGAATCTCTCTTTCTCTCTATTAACCTATAATTAATATAATTCATTAGAAAGTTATATAAAGTTGTTAAAGTTACCAATCGAAATATTTTTGGATATTTAATTAATGTAATTGTTATATGGAAACTAACATTGCAGTCAGTTTATCTAACCATAATAGCATTATTAGAGCACATAATGTAATACAATAAAAGTCTATCCGTGAAATCTCACGTTCTAGAATAATTCGAATTAATAAAACAAGTTTATAAAATCACCTTTCAGATTTTAAAACTTAAAATACACAACAACAAATTATTTGAATTAGTTTATAAAAATTATTAAAATAGTAAATATATTTCTTTCCTTTAATATATGAATTTTCTTTCTCAAATAATTTTATAGTTTTAGTATGAATTTTATATAATAAATCGTATGTTAATTTTTTGTGAGATTTGATTAATTATTAAATATAATTTAATTTAGCAATTAGGTTTATTTACTTATTTTGATTATTTATTATAAATGAATAAAAATAATTAAATTATTCAATACATATTTTACATTAAATAACTATTTATTAAATAAGTAAACAAAAATGCCATAATAAATCTTTCTTATAAGTTTTTCTTAATCAAATGCAATATAAAATATTCATAACATTCTTTATTAATTTTATATGAATACAATTATCCAAACAAGTTTTTCCTTCTAATATTTATATAAAATTTGAAAAAAATCATTAAAATATAACCATAATAACATTATTAGATATTAATAAAAACACAAAATACTTAATAAACTCTTTAAAAATTCAATAATAATCTTTTTCTAAAAAACTTTGACTTATTAAATATTCAACATTTAGGAGAGACAGTTATATATTAATACATTATAATTATATTTGTATTATCAGTAGATGTCTTTGCCAGATATCATTTTAATATTGATTATACTTATTTAACATTATCAGGAATAATTCGTAGAGAAATGAAATCTCAGAAGAGATGATGAAACTTTCTGGAAATAATGTAATCCGATGGACTGGGAAGAACTGATAAAATAAAAACAAATTAAATTGGATTTTTTCTCCCCCTTTCTTTTACGTAAAGAATTCTTACAGATACGATACTGTTTCAAATAATACTAGTAAAAGGAATTTTCATTTTCTGTAATTCATTTTTAGAAACGACAAGAACAATAATAATATTGAAACAATAGACATATTGTGAAGGTGTGAAATACTAGAATAAATCTTTAAACTAAATTTTCACTTTTGTAACCTTACTTTCCTAGAAAGTTAAAAGAAACACGACATCTCTATTTAATTAAACAGAAAAATCTTTGATATTTATCTATAAATATGAATGTTTTAGACTTAACTATTAAATGATACTTTAAAAAAGTTAATATAAATATTAATATGCTAACAGTTAAAATTCTGATGAATATTTTTAAATTATAAAATTCACTTTCATGATCCAGAATAAATTTTATGACGACGTGACCTTTCAGGTCAGGCCGTTATAAAATGTATTACGGAAAATGAAAGTGAATAAGATGTTCTTGTCTTCAATTTTAATTCTGCTAAATATATTAAAATTATTCAGATTAAGCAGAAATTTCTTTAAAATTATATATATTATCTACGAATTGTAAATTATACTCAATTTCAAAACATTAATGTTGTCATAGATTAATTAAATGGCTTATTAACTGTTATTGTATATTGTTATAAAATTATAATTTAATTATTACATACCGTAACAGTTTTAAAATTTTAAGGTTTTTAATGTTACAAATCATATTTTTAACCTGTTAAAATAAAATGATTTGATTAATTAGAGCAAAGAATTACATAACGTTTACAGTTATTATAAAATTCTTTGTGAAAATTTGAAATTAAGTTTGAATGAAATTTCCACTTTTCATCAATATAATAATTAAATGAATATTTCTGACAATAAAATGTCATTTCTATTTTCAGCTTTATCTCTCAAATGTTAACTTTTTAAATACTGAATCATGTTTTTGGAGTAATGAATCTAATTTTGATTCATTTCAGATATGAATAAGTATGAATAACTTGAAGTTTTATTTTTAAGACATAAAACTTTTAGAAATTTTAATTAAAAACCTAGAATAATATATATTAATTTAGTTAAGTACATTTTTGATAGTTTTTTTAATTTTTGTTTTTTATTTTTTATATTAATTTTCTTATGTAAAGATTCTTCAGAAGCAATTGAATAGCAAGTTTTTTTTACGTGATACTCAAGAGAATTAAAAAGGAAATGAAATAAAGACAACGGAATCTGTACGAATTCTTAATGTTAAAAAAAAATGCTCTCAACAATTCATTGTGTGTGTACATATACATATATATATATATAATAATAATAATAATAAATATTAGTTTAAATTTCGTGATGTTTGAAAAGTCAGTAAACATAACCATTATAATGCTTTTAATTTAATTTTCTGCCTGATCAAGTGAAAATAGAGAAAATAAATTATAGTTAAATATTTATATCTCTATCTATTCATTGAAACAAATTCAATTCTCATTGATATTAAAAGTATTTGTAATTTAATAATAAATGCTATATAAAATAATCTAATACAGAACTCGTGTTTAAGTAAGAATTTAAATAACTTTTAAAAAGAAGTAGAATTACTTGTTATAACTTGTATGGAAAAATTTCTTAATGTTTTTGAAGGAATGTAAAAGTAAATGAAATAAAGTAAACTTTTCTTAAAATTATCTCCTAATCTTTTACAATTACTTAGCCCACACTTATCATTTTATGATTCTCCAATGCAAAAAGAAAAAAGAAAATCTGAACAGCAACAGAAGTGATTGTTCTGGGCAAAAATGTGATAATATAAACAAACTTTTATTTTAAGGACCGTTAATAGAAAATCTTCGATGTGTCAGTCCCAAGAGCACATATCCAAAAGTAAGATTTCCCTCTGAGAATAGACGAGCCACCAATATGGGCGCCAACTCTAAGAAGGCTGTTGGGATTTTAGACGCTTACATAATGATATTTTAAGTGGTGCTAGGCCCCCGAAAGTTGAAAGATAAAAGTAAATTTTATCCTTCAACTTTGGAGGTCTAGCGCGACTTAAAACGTTATAAGTAAGCGGACTGAATGGGTTCCGGCTTCTTAGAGTTGGCGCTCATGGCCATTAATAAACATCACAAATGACAAATGGCACACATATTGTCTCCGAGGTGATGATTTACAACCGCTCAGAATCCAACAGTTTTCTCATTATAGGTGATCTTTCACATTTCCTTCCTTATAACTTTGATCGTGACGAAATAGTTTGACATTTGTAATGTGTACTAAATTAGCCCACATTACAAAGGTCGAACTATTTTTCGCCAACCCCTTTTGTGAATTACAGCATTTCTTTATTCGTCGACTACGGTAATTCACCTTAACTAGTTTTAAAATAGGATTTTTTTCGTCACTACTATTTTGAACGAAAAAAAAAAAAAAAAAAAAAAAAAAAAAAAATTGACTCGACTTTAATTTTTCAAAATTCACCTGTTCTTCGATACAAGTGGTCTCACACTAATTTCTGCTGAATTTTATCTTCGGATAAGGAGTGATTATTTAAAGATTTCCTCAGTTTCAGAAACAACTGACAATCTAACAAAAAGAAGAAGAAAAAAAAACTAAATTAGAACGTTTTTATATAGAGCAAATTCTAGACAAATTTTAAATTTATTACAATTCTTTCATGTATAAATTGGATTGACATAATGTGTTGTTCCCAACTAATATTACAGAAAACTTTTCGAATCCATATTTTAAGTCCTGAAAATTTTGCTCAAAAATAGTTAAAAAATTTCTAGTACAGTTTATCTACACCCATTGACATACAAAAGTTATGTATTTAGAAAGAATTATCCGATAACTGCAAAACTCTTCATATAATCGTAGCTATGTCACAGACAAGTATATAAACGACTAGAGTTGTATTGCCCCCAGAATTCTTTAAAATTGTAATCCCAGTGTACTATAAGAAAAAGCTCACAGAGACTCACTATTTATAGCATTTTCATTGTATGTTGTTTGGAGATACTATTCAAACACTAGATATACCTGTACGAAGCAATGAAGCACATTATTCACAGCTCACAGTGCTTGAAAAAGTGCGCATCGTCGGAGTGAGAGAAGTAGGATGGCTATTTTAGTATTCAATAAATTGTTCGCCATCTGGATCTTTCTGACTTTACTGCCGAGAAGGTGTTGGGGAATGGTTTTTGTGAAGGCAAACACACACGGCAAGCACTCTCTGGACGCCCCAGACAGACAACTAGGAGTCCAGTGGCGGATTTCCCATTAGGCCATGATCTAGGGGAATGAAGAGTTTGGGGATGCAAAAATCCAAAATAATAATACTATAATAACAACAATAAAATAATGAAAAATAACTTTGTGTAGAAATAATTTATAAAGGAATTAGTACAGACTAAAAATTTAAATGGGGCAAAATAAGACATTTTAATACTATTCAAATGATATAAATTTAACAGAGTGGTGGTAGTTATGACAGGCAAAGAGAAATAGTAATGCTCTTTGTCCTTTCGATATTTAAAACAGTAAAAATACAGTTATTGCAAAATTAAGATTATAAAATAGAATCACTCTATAAAAAGTGGCTCTATTAGTTTAATTGCTTGCATATTGTGGGCCCGGAGGAGCCATATTTCCAAGGCTGCTACTGTAGAAGTTCAACGTCGTCAGAATGTGAGACAAGCACAAACGGCTGCAAAGGTGTCTCTGTGCAATATCGTAAAACATGTGGACACCTTGCTACAAATCCTGTCATTTTTCATACCATTGGCAGGCAAATAGCAGAGACAAATTTTATGACAATTGGGACAATAATTGACAAATTAAGGCATGTCACGTTATAGACTCAGTACATATAAAGCACTGCTACCGTATATCCTGCCATTTGGATTTAACATTTATCATCCTAATATCGTCAGCTTCATTTGCCGTGTGCCATGTATTATGCATTTATAGAGAAGCATGGATTGCTACACTGATGACGTATTAGACAATACGTTGTTAGTGTGTGCTCTTTAATACAATGATTATCCGTTCTCAAACAAAACAGATTCGGCGCTAGTGTGGAGGACTAATGTAAACGCTTCGATCTCGTCTTAATCGTTGTGTTGTAGTTGGTGTGACTGTTGTATGAGATGGTCTGAAGAGCCATCTCATATAACAGTCGGTCACCCCTAAAAGAACTTGAAGAGTTTGGTCTCTTCATTGGGGTCGGTTTCACGTAGAACCAAAGATTACAGAACAGTTACGTTCAGGAAATTCTAAGTCCTCCTGTATTAACTTTCATGGAATGGATAAAACAGCCTTATAATGCTCGGCGCATACAGCTATGATTTCTCAGGAATGTGTCTACTAAATTGCCATATTTCTTTGACCTGACTAGTCTCCAGATTTCTCATTCACCCATTATGCATTTGTAGGATTAGATAGATGACCAAAGCTGGTAATCCACAAGTGTAAAAGATTCGGAACGACAGTTACAATATTTGTGGGAAAATTTGTCACATAATAGCATACGGTGCTTATATGCACCACCATATTGCCAGAAAAAGCCTAAAGGTTCTCTTAAATTTTATCGTTGTTGCACAGGGAATTATTTGTTTGTTACGAAACTGTAATCACTTATTACTATTGTCATTAGCTTCTCACTAATACACTTTCATTCGATTCCAACGCTCTATTCTTGCGCATAACTTTTTGCAAACGAGTGTATTTCTAATATTTCAAATTGTTTCACGAACATATATGATACTCTACTCATTTTTTTTGCATCAATCTTCCACTTATATTAAAATGCCTGTTAAAAATATGTGTTCTATTTATTAAATTTAAATTAAACTAACTTTAAAAAATGTTCAATTTCCCAAATTCTAAAGAATAATTCCTTGAATCAGCACCAATCAAACAGCAACTATACACTCACCAGCAGAAGTTAAGGCTAGCTTACTGTGACAATTCGACAATGGTCTTTTATACATTGTTGATTCGCATACTGAACCCGCTGACAAAAAATAAAATTTTTGCCTAATTTGAATCTCTAGTTACGAAACGATATTTAACTCCTGAATTAGTCGAATGGAATTCCTTCATTTTCCAAATGTTATAAAATTAGGCAAATTAGTTGAAAAGTGTTACGATAACAGTTGTGGTATAACATAATTTAACCCCCAAAGCTCAAAATAACTGAAACGAAATGAAAATAAAATAATATACTTTAAGTAACTAAATATAATTATAAATATAAAATTTCTCTCTTGCTACTCACAAATATATATGCATATTTGCGTATATACTGTAAATACTATAAATTGTTAAAAAATATATAGGGCTATATTTCAATTTGTGAACTTTTGACGTACTCTCACTTCATTCATCTTTCGGTAATTGACATTAGTAAATAACAATTATATAAACTAAAAGCATGCTTTTTCGTTCGTATAATCTGTCGAAAAACAGACATTTTTTGATCATTTCATTAATACATTTAAAAGGAGTTTGAATAGCTGTATTCCGAACCTTCAAATACAAAATGCCATTAAAAGAAAAATGGTGATGGATATTCAAGATGCGCATAGTCAACAAGTGCAGCCTGGATAGCTATGCATTCGTGAAATAAATGATGTTCATTCGATGTCTCTTGTCAATGAGATGAATGTAAGAACGGTTATCTACAAACAAAAATTCAAAAATTATTTGCTTTTTTCTTATTAAAATCGTTTTCAAACATTATACTTGTTTACATAATATAATTAATACTTATAAACGTAAAAATGTCATCAAAATTTTGAGAAAATCTACAGAAACAAAACTATTTAATTCATTTTGTCTAGAAAATGCAGATATAAGAAACATTATTATTCAGAAAAATCTCTAAAAATTAAACAATTTTTCTTTTAATAGGTTTTCTTTACAATAAATTATTATTATTTTAGTTTAAATAATTCCAATAAAACATTATAACTATTATTTTAAAAGTTTCTAAAGTACCTTTTTATGTGTATGATAAATATTTCGGCAATCAAAAATTTTATTTTCATCTATATAAGTTATATAATTTAAAAAAGAAGCATTGTGTTTTCTACTTTAAAAACGTAATAAAAAGTAAATTAAAATAATTTAAAACAAGTTTTATAGGGTAATAATTTAAAACGAAATTTTAATAAGTTTAAAGTAATTGGATAGTTTTAATAAAAATCTTCAGATATTTCGGAACTAAAATGTCTTTTAATGTCCGTTTAGATTGATTTCGACACAAAACTTCCTAATCAGTTTCTCATTCCAGAAAGAAGTAAAGATCCACCCCGTAATTGATTACAGTGTCCCGAAAGGATGTGTATAGTCCAGTGGAGCGGGACACCCAATGAAGAACGCCGCTAAGGGAATCATTCGAAAACAGCAGAAAGGAAAAAAAAGTTTAATTTCTTCTTTTCTACCAAAAATCAAGCAGATAGATCAGTAGATCATGATGACTCTCCTTTGTCTGGACTTTCGGAAATGAACCCTTTCACCTTTTCCTCATTATAACAATGTTAAAATTTTTTCAAACTCTTCTTTTAACACCAATTAATTTTCAATATAAAGTATTTTCTGTTTGAAATCAGTTAAAATGAATAATTTAACGAGAATGACGCTCTTTAAAGTTTATTAAAACCATTAAACTCAAAAATGGTCCTTTGTTATTTTCTCTTTAGATTCTTTTAAAAATAAAATATTAATTTATATGTAAATATAAACAATTTATTATTATTATTGATATTTTTATATGGGTTTTATGTTATACGTAAGATTCAGTTTATAATAGACATTTACTTCTTTATTCTTATCATATTTATTACAAATATAAATGTTATCTCTAAATTAAATGAAAGACAAAATGGAATGTTGAATTTTAGTGATTATTCGAAATAATTTTCTATATTTATATTGAAAATTCATCTTCATTAAAATAATTTAAAACGTTTGAATAATTATGTCACAAATGTCAGAAATTCTATTAATAAAAAATTCGAACATGCATGATTTAATTTTTATTTAAAATTTTAAAATTGTTTTAATTTTTCCAAAACACGTTTAGAAAAATAGAAATATCAAATATCTTGTAATTTATTAAAAATGATTATAAATAGTATTTAAACTTGATGTAAGTTGTTTACTTAATTTTGTTAAAATTAATTTTTAAAGAAATAAAAATAAATTTTCCAGTAATAAAAACAAAAAATTAAAAGAAAAATTATTAAAAATAAAATAAAATAATTATTTTAAAAAACACATCAATATGTATTATTCTTCATTTACGTCAGGTTTATCCAGAATAAATCAAAATTTTTTTCTCTAATTAGTCTATGACTTTATCTGATTTATTAAATATTATTTACTTACTAACATAAAATAGTAAATAGGTTGAAAACGTTCGTGTGTTAATTGAATAAACAATTTTTCAGCAAGAATTACATGGTATAGTACTCAGGTTGCTAAAATGATAACAAAGTAAAAATTGTTATAAGAATAATAAATAAAATATTAATCTTAGTTAAATTATAATTTAAAATGACGTATAAAAATATTTTTCAATGCTAAGTTTAAAAATATTAATAAGCGTTATAATATTATCAAAAACAAGATAATAACATAATTATTATTATTACAATAAAAAATAATATATTGCTTTTGTATTCAGCTTAAGAAAACAGTTCTTCAATATAAAAAAAACCCGGAAAAATATCGTACTATTTCTACATCAAAGGTTATTTCGTCACGAATTTCAGTAAAACAAAAGTTTTTGAAATTGTTAAAAGAAAAAAAAAAAAAGAATTGGGATTATTGCATTGTAGTCGAAATAAGATGGACATGTTCATATTACCTTGAAGCCATATTCCTAATCATACAACACACCGGATACGTTGTGAAACGCGATTGAACATAATAGAAAAGAATGCTACTGGGAATTTTGCCAACTTTTTTATGTTATATACACAACTGACATAAGATATTTAAAGTTGTTTTTCAATATTGAACCGTTTTAATCCTATCCAATATTGCATTAGTAAACATCTGGATACTGGGGAATATTTACGTCATATATTCATAATTACAGACATGTGTTTGCGTTTATAAATGTTCTAATATCTATATTTAAAATAAATATTTTATTTCAATCTATATTTTATAATATTTGTTGAAATATAAACTAGAATTATACAATAGAACAATTAAGTAAAATATTTAGAATTATTTCTCGATATTCGATAACTGTTTAAATAATACTGTAGTAAAATTTATTGAATTTTTAAATTTTTTAAAAGAGAATTAAAAATCTTTTTAATCTAATGTCATTGGCAATAATTAAATTTTTTAACTCATTGTTTCTTAATTATAATACTTAGAGGAAACTAGATTTAAATAATATTCATTCATCCATAAAACAAAACTAACATATATTAAGTTAGAATTATTATATTAATTATTATTACTTAAATTAAAAGATATAAGTATCAATATATTATAAAAAAATATTCCTTTTACTAATTACTTATTTAAACCTATAAATTAGATAAAATAAGTGTTAAGAATTTAATTACTGAAATTTGTCAAACTTAAAACAATTTCTTTTTATCTTTGCAGGATTTTAAATTATTCAATGCTTCCAAGACGATAAACAAAATTTAGTATATAAATCTGTAATCAAGAAAAGGAATGAAAGCAGAGAATTTTTTAAACATAATTAAACATGTAATCGTAAGCACAAAACAATGAACTAAAAATAAAATTGCTTTCATATTGCATTACATGTCTATCACTTGAAATGAATTCCTATAAGTATTCCGTTTTTTGCCTTCCTTCTCGAATATTTGTCTTCAGAACATATTATCAGAATCAATTAATTAAAATAAAAAGAGTTTTTAATTATATTTCTGATAGCTATTTACAATGGAATTAAATAGCAACGAACCATTTGATATCATTTTTGTTTTTAAAACTTAATAAGATGTTTAGACATGAATTTGTAAAGAAAAATCAAATATTTTTACGTTATTATTTTAAAATTGTTTTATTAAAAATATAAATAAAATCATTTGTAGTTTCCAAATGCCTTTAAATAATAATTATACTTAGGATAGATTTTATTTAAAAAACGTTTTCAGATGTGCTATAAAATTCTGTTAATAAAGAAAAGGATTTTAATTATAATATTAAATTTATCTGTTTTATATATATATATATATATATATATATATATAGTGAAAATAAATCAAGATAAATTAATATCAACATATTAATATTGGTATTAATTTTTGAGAAAGGAAATATATTAAATATATCTCTTCTCCCATTGAAATAAATTTCTACGTTTCTATGAAAACTGAAATTATCAATTGAATATATATTTATATTTATAAATATTCAAAGATAAAACGAATAACCGTATCAACAAAATCAAATAATTGAAAGTCATATTTTTAGATTTATATGTGCATAAAGCATTGTGATTTTTTCTCTTGCTGTGGGCTAAGAAACAACATGAAAAAAGTTTGTGATAATTTATTTGATTCCAATTTTTATATGCCAGTTCTTATATTATTTATTACATTCCATTTTCCATGATCGTTTCTTTTTATTCCTATGAGTAAAAAAAAATTATTTGTAGACAATACTTTTTGTGTTGATATAATGAAATCACAAATCACTTAATCAATGATAATTACATCAATTTCAAAACACACAACTGTACAATTACATATGTAAAGGTTCAAAAAAACGTAACATATACTTTATGTACATAAAATTATAAGAATTATATTTAAATTATTTATACTTTTTTAAATATTAATTTAATTTGCAATAAAAAAGAATTAACATTACTCTGTATTTATTTGAAGACAAAGATTTATTGATTAAAGTGTAATTAATAAAATTAAAAATTATGTTTATATTTTTAATACAGTAAAAATAGAGAATTTATTATTATTATTAAATTTCTTAGTTTTAACCGAAATTTAAAAATGAATATTAAATGTTATATTCTCATTATCAGATTCTAATTAACTTTGTAAAAATTATAGAAAAATAAAAGATACATGGAATTATTGCGTTATTTTCAAAATTAAATTATTAAATACGTGGTCCATACTTTTCTCTATCTTCTAAATAATAAAGTAATGTATTAATTTTAGAATAATGAAAATTTTAGATTGAGCGGAAAAAAGAGATTAATCGTATGATAGATCGATTAGATGATTTATGTATTTACGTTTAAATTATAATGATATTTTTACTCCTGCTTAATAATATGGCGCCTCACCTTATGTCCAGATGTAAACAGAGATTGAATCAGGTGACTGTATAATGTTTGTACTGGAATCCTATTGCCTTAACAAAAATGTAACACGCTGGGATTTGGTTTCAGAAAATATATTTATATTGTTGTTAATAGAATTTATGATAAAAGAGAAATATTGATCGTATTTATATATGCATTTTCTCCTATTTCAATTGTAAACGAATGCAAACTGTTGTATTCATACGTCAGAAGTGTTTATCCCCTTGAGTTATTCCTTTTTAGAGTGTTAGCGTTATTAGATATATCATTAAGACGAGTCATAGCCATGCGAGCTTATCTTAGTTTTTGGCTTAAGTTAAACAAAATCTAATTGTTTTTTTTATCTCTCTATTATTTTTGTAGAGAGATTAAGAGGAGAAATGTAAGAATGAAGTAATTTTTTATCTTTAGCTTCTTTATTATATTTGACGGAGTTCTGTTTCCTTTTTTTCTGAGATTTTAGAGTCGTACTATGTGGTATTCTTTATTTATTTTAATTACAAATATTGACACCATATAGACAAATAAAGCCTTCTCATAGCAACAATCTCAAGCTAAAAATCAAACGTAGTAACAAACAAACACAAATTACATACTCGAACTGCTTCACGGAATTGTAAAATCACGGTTCTTACCATTTGTAATAAAACTAATGAATTTCCCTTCCGTAAAAAGCATTTAAGAATACTTTTATCGAAGGGAAAAATCATTAGCAATTTAAGTATTGCTAAGACCTGTGATCCAAAATTTCCTTTTCTTTTTCTAACATTAATTTAAATCGACAATTTTTTATTTAAATTTATCAAAAAAAAAAAAAAAATTGCAAATAACAAAAAGTAAAAACTTTATATATATTTTTTAATACTTATATACTCCTATAAGTAGAGTCCAATTACGGAAATATTTTATAAATGTTTAAATAATAATAAAAAAAGCTTTTGGAAGCTTTTAATGTTAAACATTTTCTTCTTCCGTTTAAGACTTATAAGAATTTTTATTCATATTTTCTAAATTTTAACTATTAAAATAAATATAATAATACATAATTGAACTAAACATCAACATTGATATTAACCTATAATCGTCAAATATTTTCTATTATATTTTATCATATTTTCATATATCAGGACAAAATTTTGCCTATTGAAAGATAAAAATGTGTTCATTTTATTAGGGAGAAAATCTATATTTATTTCGTTAATTATTGACTGAAGTGTTTTATATTATCAATAATATAAATACGATCTGAACTTGAACTTGTTGAATTAAAGAGACTTTAAGAGATAGACGTTTTCATATTCAATTTTTACTAAATAAAAATATATAGAATAATTAGTATACATATATAACGAATGTGATATGATATATGATGTTTATAATGCTTGTAAAATACTAAATACTGTAATTTTTTAGAAGGAATTTTGTCATAAATATTAATGTTTATTTTATTCGTTTACACGTGAATAAAAATTGCTTAGATGAGCATTTCTTATTATTTATAATACTATATAAATAATTTTTACAATATTATATACACGACAATCATTTTCTTTACATATTTTAATGGAAGAAAAAAGATAATAAATCTGTTTAAGTAGTAAAAGGTTATATTTATAAATGAGTTAATTAATTATTAATAAATTTAAAACAATAAATGTAATTACATAAGACATAATAAGCTATAAGCTATATAAATTTTATAATTAAAATTGTCTTTAAGAGAATGTAATTTTGAATACAATAATTTATATTGGCGTATAGCTTTCTCTTATCGTCAATGTAAAGCGAGAGAGTAAGTTGATCGAAATCAGATAATTAGTACTTTCGAAGTTTCAAGAGAGCTTTTGATTGGCTAAACAGTTAGGATAATTTCCCTGAGGGATAATTATAAACATAATTATTTTAAAAAGTTTTAAATAAAGTAAATTTTCACTTTCCTCGGAATTGATTGATATGTAATTTAGCACCGTAGAATAATTTAATAATTCATATACATTAAAAATTTCGTATGAAATAAATCAATCTAAGATTTTAAATAAAATGCAAACTATCATACGAAAAATAATACAAAAAAGTCAAAATTAATTTAAAAATTTTATATAAAACTAAAAAGATTCTAATTAATTTAATTTAAAAATGTATTATAAAAATAAGTGTTTATCTTCTTTCAAAACTTTAAAGATGAAAATGGGCATTTTTTAATTAAAAAATAGTAGAAAAATATAAATTCGAAGCGCAAAATAACGCTGTTTTTAGATTTTTTAGAAGATATATCGTCATTCAAAACGACGTTATAGTTAACTTAATTACAAATATTTTTGTTTTTTCTAAAACTATTTTAAAGTCATTTTAAAAAAAATAAAATATGAAACTTTGAAAAATTTTATAAGTTTAACTCTTATTCTATTAATAGAATATTAAAACATAATAATTTAATGTAAATTAAATAAATTAAGTTTTAAAAATAAGTTTTGAATTAAATGATTAGAACATTCTAATTATTGAATTAAGAATAATTCTTATTTAGAAAATTTCTTAATAAATTCTACTCAAAAAATACGAAAAAGTAATATTATTTGTAAAAATTTATCGGCAGATATATTATCTAGAGAAATTTAATTTTTAATAAAATATAAATGATTATATATACTTTCTTCATAAAACTACATAAAATTAATAAAGTTTTATTATCACTCATTGTTAATTCATAATTATTCAATCATTTAACACTGTAATTTTATGCATTTTAATAAATAAATCATTTCTGAAGAACAAGTGAAAGAAAGACATTTTAAATTTAAAGAATATATTGTAAAACCAGAAAATTATTCAGAATATTATTTAGAAATAAGATAGGAAGGACTGGGGAATTCTGGCAAATTCCAAAACTATAATTAGGTTTTACGTGTTGCTTTGACTAAAATTTGCGTATTACAACATGCAGATGATATTGTATTATTATTATGAACATTTTAATTGCCTTACAGCTTAAACTAAATTTATTATCCGAATTCGTAGAGGGCATTTAGAGATAAATTTAGAAACGACAAAAGTAATTATTTTTCTCCAGGGTAATAAATTATAGAAAAGTGACAAACTCTTTACAAAGAACTCTCAAATACAGATTATCAATGAAATATCACTGTTAGGAGTAACATTCACCTTAAATAAGAATTTTAATTCTCATCTCTAAAGTTAGAAACTTATTCATAATTGTTAAATTAATTGAAAACAAAATGAATAAATAAATAAGAATGAGCCTTTTTAATTCTGTTTTGATGAGATCAAATCTGTAATCTTTCATTTTCAGAATAAATACTATTCATTCGAATCTCTTTCAAAGGAAAGTGAAAGGTCGAGATAATAGCACTTTCGGCTTCTATACATAATCCGGATTGAATTTCAATAGTCAAATATTGGATTGCACGCATGAATAAAAATTTGATGTTTTGACAAATATTTTTTTCGTTTTTTAATGTTTTGAATATGATTCTTAGAAATTCATTCGATTTAGTATTAGAAATATTTGAATTTATTTTTAAAAAATATCGCATTTTTTACATAAAATTCTTCATTTTATTTTCTGTAATTCATTTCAAGATAATAAAACATTTTATTTTAGAAAACAAATTATTACATTAATTTGAAAAATCATATTAATAATAAATTTTTCATATTGATATTACGATTAAAAATAATTGATATTTACTTATTTATTTTAGTTTTTATCCTATCATTGATTTTATTTATTTTAAAAATTATTAGTTTTCAAGAAAATAATTAAAATTATTCGCTTAAACTCAGAAATTATATTTATCAAATATCCCTGTAGTTGGATATAAATTACTAACGAAATATAAATTTTTATTAAAGAACATTTTTACGTGAAAATTATGAATATAAAGAAAAACAATTCAAAAATTAAAAATGTTGTTATTATTTGATATTCTATAGTTGAAAATTGGAATTAGTATATTAGTTTAATAATATACAGTTGAACTTGTCTATCACAAATCTCACGAGAAAAAAATTCGAGAAGACAAGTTTCGAGACATGGACATTCTACACTATTACTAGTAAACAGTAATAGTGTAGGTACGGAATTTTGTTAATACAATAGCGAGTACAGTACTTACCTGTATTGGGTATAAATAAAACATTTTTGATTTATCTTAACAGAAATAGTTTGCCAATAGTTTCTGATGACCGACTTTATTCAACCAATAAGAGGCAAGCCAAACTCGTAGCAAATCAGAGAATAGCAGCATTAATTGCAACTATGTACTGTATTTCATGAAATGTTTCTGGACTACAATTTATGATATCAAAATGTACTCATCAAGCTTTGTAATTGTACACTTCAGCCCATAATTTAAGATATGGAGGTTTTGGGAAAAATTATTTGAGATAAACATGGAAACTATATTGAAGTTAGGGTAAAAATGCAAAACGAAAAATAAGTTTTGAGATAATCACGTTTGAGATGGACAGGTTTAACTGCATACATTTATAATAATAATAATAATAATAATAATAATAATAATATGCTTTTTTTAGCAGAAATGATAATATCCTGTTGCCTAGGTGCAGGGCAAATAATATATAGATTTATTCAATCGTTTAATATTATTTAAAAATTGCCCAACAAATGCTAGGGAAATAATAGAATATCTGCTTTATGTTTATAAAATACAACAGAATGATTATTACGATTAATCAAAGAATCATTTGTAAATCGAGTTAAGTCATTTTTCCTCAGCATATGAATAATTGAAACAAGTATACTGTTACGAATTGCAGAATTTATTAGGAAATATCAATTTCTCTCATACATACAGTACATGCCTTTATATGAAAAGATAATTACGATATCAAGTGATACTATATCAATTTGATTGCAGAAAGAATATACTGTATAAATTAAATACATTTAATAAAAGTTATATTTTTATTTGCATTTAAATCTTATTTTTAACATTTAAAATATGCATTTTTCAGATATTCAAATTTTATTGCATTGCAAATTTATAATGTCTTACATTATAAGACAGTCATATACAATGTAAATACATAGTTTAAAGCTTCAAATTCATAAACTTTAAAAAAACATGTTTTTCAATGAATAACAGTGATTTATGTGTTTTTTCAAAGATATTTACAATTTTTATAATAAAGAATGCTACTAGATGTAATTAAATAAAAGATATTTAGTATAATTTATTTAGTAACTTACAGATATTTTTGCATAATATTACCTAATATTATTTAACATTAAAATAAGTGTTAAAAATTTAATTACGTTTGCAATATCCATTCAGTAAACAAAACCAATTCTATAAAAATACGTGTATTCAAGGAATAAAATGCAAATATTAAAACTTTCATGTTTATCTGGAAGAAAAATATTTTTAGATTGATTAACTATATCTCTTGTAACTTTTGTACAAAATTGAAAAAGAAATTATTAAACTCATATCATTTCCAAGGATAAGTTATTAAGCTATATGCTCGATAGAAATTAGGAAATGTCACCAAATACGAAAAGGATTGGAGATGATTTTCTTAGGAAAGTATTTAAATTAAAATATATCAACTACTTTTAAAGCATAATTTTTAAATTTTAATCTCTTTCAAGCATCTTTCCTCTACTTAATGATGAATTTCCTTGATACTTAAATATTTAATATAGTATAATGTAGGGCTTATATAAAGCGGGATTGTGCGATATAATATAACTGATTGACAAATTTAACAAATAGTTTTAAAAATTTCGTCTATTATGATGTAAATAAATCATTTGATCTTAATAAAAATCAATATGCAAATATTAAAAAACTCATAATTCACAAGCAAATTTTATTGAAATAATTGAATAAAATACATGCATAAATCGAAATATTTATATCGTATCCTAATATAAGATTATATAAAATGTAAATAACCTTGAATATCTTTGAGTGATACAAATTCAATAATAATATTCGTTATTATTCAATAAATAAAATTAAATAATGAATTTAAAATGAATACTAATGTAAGAGATTACATTTTAAATAGTAAAATAAAATCACATAGCTGGCAATTATTGCATTTTCACTATTAAACTTTGTTGTTTATGACATAAGATTGGTTACAGTAACCGCATTTGATTGTATAATACATCATCTACTTAAGTACTTTCACAATATTGCTCATTGTACGATCACATAATTCCGCTCGAATAAGTAAACATAATATCAAGTAAGAATAAAGGTAAATAACACGTACACTTGTCTTCAAAACTTTTCATGGATATTAATATTGACGATGAAAATGAATAATACAGTACATCATTCTTCTTCATCCATTATATTTAAGTTTTACGAAATTTTTTTTTTCACAATTTCTCTCTAATATTAATTAAGTTACATTCAATTTTTTTTTACCTAATACTAAATCTTATTGTTCAATATGCCATAGAAAAATGACATATTACGAAAAGATCCGATGGATATTTTCGTTACATATTATTTTCGTATAGTGTATCGAACAATGACATTTAAAATAAAGTCGAACTTATCTCATACGATAACTTAAAAAAGGAATAGTCTTTAAAGTTGAATACAGTTTGATGAAAGATAGATACTTTTTGTTTGTTATTATTCTACAATTCAATACAATGTCATTTTATTTCGATATCGAAAAATTGGAAAAGCACAATAAAAGTCTATTTTTTATAATAATAACATAAATAAAGTTACAGGATAAAAAAAGTTTTTACACAGATTCATTCAAGGCACTTGAATCATTATTAATTCCGATATAAAAAAATTCCAGCAACAAGTTGCGTAACTTTCCTGGCAAAAACATTAACAGATAGAGTCACATGCAATATGAATGATATTTTATTAACAATTTTTATGTAAAAGCAGCAACGAGTTGCTCAACTTTCACGGCAACAGTTGAAACTTTGGTTACGCCATCTGTTAAAAATATAAAAAGTTTTTAAATGATAAATCACAACTATTATAAAATGGTAAAAAGCTTAATTTTGAGGGTAGGGATGTTTTATAAAAAGTTGTAAAAGCAAATAACGAGTGAAATCGTCATTAATTTTGACCCTACTGGAGACGCACACGACCCCCATTTTTTCTCCCCTTCCTACGATCTTTAACAACCAAAATTTAATAGAATCAATCTCTCTAATAAATAAACCTCCTTGCAAAAATTCAGAAAATTTCGAGACAAATACACAGGAGTTATTAATAGTGATGGAGAGTCGGAGTCTGGGTCTGAGTCGGCAGTCGAAGAGTCTATTTTTTTTTTATGGGAATCAGAAGACTGAGTCGATTTTAGAAAAATATCGACTCAGAAATTGGGAGTCGTGTATTTTCACCCGATTCCCCATCTTTTGTTATTAAGCTTCAAAGAGAGTAAACAAAGTTGTGCTCTACACCCCCCTCACACACATCCATATATAAAGGAATTACCACTGAATTTTTATGTATTTCTCGATGTATCCTAAGTCCAAAAATATAAAAATCTGAGCGGGGGTCATTTTTTGACCAATCCCTCTGTTATATATAACAGACGAGAAAGTAACGATAAAACTATAATTAAGATTGATAAATTATTAAAGCTTTATCAGGTGGGTTAATATAATAATATTTATTGTTCATTTGTTGTGAAACCGTGTTGTACTAGTGAACTAGTTGAAACCGTGATCTCGTGTTCAACACTTCTAAAAAGAAAATAATAATAATAATAATATTTATTTGTTAATATTTAATCAATTTATTTTATTCTTTATGAATAATAAAAATTTTTAAAGCAAAAACTTACCTTTATTCAATCTAAAGTCCAATTAATTTTTGCATGAAATAAAATAAAACAACGTTGAATTTATTTTCTATTTCATAAAACATTAAAAATATACAGTAATATTTTTTAATCTTATTTCTATTTATTCCTATTTTCTTCTAATCAATTTCGGTTAGTGGCTTATTATATAACTAATAAATTGTTTCTATATATTATTTTTATTTGATATAATAATAATATTATTTATTAATTTTATTATTTTCAATCTATTTTTTGATATTTTTGAAGATATCGAATTTTATCTATTGATAGAAGGAGAAGTAACTTTTTGCTTTACTAGCAAACATTGAATGAAGTTTTTTAATCCTTGAAAAGTTTCAAAAAATAAGATTGAATTTTTGTCATATATCATGTATAACCATTGAAAAAGCATTAAAAAATGAGAAAATTTATTTTACAGTATTTTACTTGATAAACTATTATTTTTTTCTGGAAGAGTTTATAATATATAATATATTTAGCAATCACGTATGTCTTGTCAAATTTTCCATTAGAAATATCACAAGATTTTATATTTAAAAATATATATTTGTTTATAAATTGATATATACTTAAAATTTTAATATTAGAAAGTTAATAAAGTATTGTTAAACAGGATAATCTTGAACACAAATACAGTACTTTTCTATAAAAACGAAAATATTTGTTAAAAAATGCTTTATGGTTTAATACAAATTGATTGAATTATAGGTGTTATTTTATACATTTTCCGTTATTTTTTTTATAAATTCGTAAATCATTTAAATTATCTTTAACAAATTTACTACAGAGTAATTTAAAGTCCCCTTAATTAATATAATAAGTCACTCCTTTAATATTTGAAACTGTTATATTTTATCTAATAGAAATACATTTATTAAGAAATATTATATTAAAAATTATAATAGCGACATTTTTTGTATTAAAGCTGAAAAATTATATCCATATAATAAGTTAAAGTTATAGATAAATTTATTTAAAGCATATATGTGTATACAATGCGATTTCCTTTTCCATATAAACTATTTCGCATGTATCGGAAAGAAAACTCTTGACAAAGAAAGAAAATCAAAAAGGAAACACTATTTATATTAAAATGAGATGTTAATACGTGTGCATTACTTTTACAAAGTGATCAGAATAATTTTCTGCATTTCAACAAATCTATGAAGACATCATACCATTGATTGTGCGATGAGTTCAAAAATAGCTAAATATCATCAATTCACTGAACCTTTCAGAGACATTCTCTGTTATTCATCGACTGTACGATAACATTCTATCTAATAATAACATATTTGAATAATAAATACTGTTGTAGACTATTCAAAGTATCGATAATATAAAACAGGATTCTGTTGAAAGATCCTAGACGTATTCAATGTGTTAATATGAACAGTTTATTTTTAAATTACATTCTAATCTTTTATTACTATTCTACATACAAAATATTTATTGACATGTAATTATGCATTATTTATGTCATTATTTCTTAATTATATATACAGAATGTCGCGATAATTTTGTCAGACATTTTCTGATATTACTTTAATCAGTTTCTTAAAAAATTGTTTAAATTAAATTTAATGAAAAAACTATTTGATCGTTACACTTATTATATTTTTTAATTCTTGAATTGTTTAATCACTTTTATTTAGAAAATCATATCTCATTAGCTAAACAGAAACAATTTAAATAAAAGATTAAATGCTTTACGTTCTTCGCTCTATAATTTAATTAGATAAGATTATTAAATCTTGCCTAACGAAGTCACGGAATAAAAACGAAACGTGTTGAACATTCTACTAATAATAATGATCACAAAACAGTAAATGATATAGTTTAACTTTTTTAAAATAATTTGCTTATAAAATTAATAATTACAATAATATTTTTATTTATCTCAATAATCGTGAGAATGCTAACACACTATTACATATTAGCATTCTCACCCACGTTTTGTTTAATGAAGACTGCAATAAGTTTCGAGAAATATTATAGACAAGAACAGCAAATAAACTGAAAATGGAAATGCATATTAACTTTAAAGCAAGCAAATATTTGAGGTTTTGCAAGTAATATCATGCATAGGTTATAAATTAATACCAAAAAGATAATAAAATCGTTAAAAACTGCGTATTAAATAAAAGTAATTGTTAATTTTATCATTTTTCAATAAACATATGATGAATGTCATCATTAAAATATGTAATTGTCAGCTGTAAAGATATTAGTGTACTGCTCTGGGGGACCCGAGATCGAATCCAAAAGGGTAAAACACCCAAGGAATTTTTTGAAGATGCATATACATAGTTTGCCCAGAAATAATGGGTTCCGTCTCTCACCATCTGGCGGCTCCTATCTACGATAAACGTTAAAAAATTTCTCTTAGTGACTACTGAGCGGAAAGCGTAAAAAATAAATTAAAATCGGTAAATTAGCAATTTAATTATGTAAAATTTAGCTTTAAAAATCGTTACATACTGTTAGGTTTTAAAAATATTTCTTGAAAAACCTTCACCAGTAAAATTATTTATTTTATGAAACGGTTTTGGCTGTTTTAGTACCATGGTCAGGATACATATGAAACGAATATTGGAACATGTCGAGAATGTTTACATTTTAAAATTAAAATTTACATAACCATGAAGTAGTTTGTACATTTAACTGAGAACCAGTTTAAGATATGTATCATTACTGATAAGTTTAGCCAAATTTTGATACATGTTTTTCTAAATTAGAAATTAACCAAGCGTGGAAAATGTTTATATTTAACTTTACAGTAAAAAGTGAGGCGTGCCTAAGTACACAAATCTAAAAACTGGTTAAATAAATAAAATAATTTTGCTTCAGTACGAATAAATAATAAAAATAATAAAAATAAAAGAAGAATAGAAGTAAATAAAATTATATCTAAATACATCATTAAATTGAAAAAAGGTTGAAATTTTCAACATATCATTTAGTCTGTCAAGATGTCTGTTTTTGTAATATTTTTGGAATGTATAGCAATTGAAATGGTACTAAAGAATAATTATACCAGAATATGATAACTAAATATTATTATAAATATTTATAATGAAAAATAAATAAGTTAAGTAAAATTTATCTGGAACACGATAAATTGCATTCAAGGTAATTTTTTCTGTATGCAATTTGCACGTCTGCTCTACATTTGTCAAAATCTTTCATTTTAGAAGTCAAAAACACTTTTAAAACGAAAGATAAATAAACGAAACACTTGGTTGAATTTTCATACAATATTTTGCAAGCTTAACTTTATTAATCTTCTTTAAAAATATTTACAATTTATTTTTTAGTAACTTATATAATTTAATCAATAATGTTATGCTAAAGCACATTTAAAATATATTCAATTCTTTAAACGTATTTTATAGACGCTATTCTAAAATTTATTATTGGAAAATATTCACTGATTATGAAAAATAATTTTTTAAAAATTAGTTTTATAAAAAAGTTTTAAATATTAAAACACAAACAAATAATGTAAAATATTTTTAAAATATTATAACTAATAATTATAGATTCATCCATCTATCCATTCAAGCATCCTTGCTCTTGTCAAGCCCATAGGATAGAAATTCAGTTTTGTCAGTCCCTTCTGTCTCTGTAGTATTTACTTCGTCTTCATTTATTCCAACTGTAATTATGTTCCTAAGAATAGTCTTTTCCAAGTGGCTTTAGGTTTACGTTCTCTCTTTCTTCCTTCTAGACTGGAGAACCGAAATATTCCTTTGAAATTCTTGTATTTGATATACGAGGTACAGTACGGTGCCATAATATTGCCATTATCTAAACAAATCTAATTATATTATCAATTTTTATTTGGTTGATAATATAATGAGAATTACTTAGTGTAAAATAATGATAGATAATTACTTTAAGAGTCATTAACATATAAATATTTTATCAAGGAAATACAAAACTTGGCATTACATAGTAATTTAAAATAAACATTTTAAATTAAGATATAATGCCAAGCTACACACAAAAAGTCAAAATTATTTTTAATAATTTTACCTTTAGCATGCAACGAATGTAAACGAACGACGAAAAAATTTTTAAAATTGATTCGTTAAATTTTAACTAATTTTAATATAGGATATAAATTTAATAAATTTTGTAATATTCAAATTTACAAATTCATTTATTTTATTGCATATTACAATAAATTAATACAAAAATTGATATAAATTAGAGCAAAATAACAGAATGTTTTACGATAACTATATTTTAAAATTTAAGAAATTAATTATTAATTCATTTTCCCTCTAAGTCTTACTTTTATGATTTCTGTTTTTATCCTTGTCTGCTTCGGATTTTATTTATAAATAAGACTTATTACACTGGTGTAGTTTTCGTATAGCAAACAGAGGAGAACTTAGTCAGAAAAATCAAAAAAACATATTTTGTTTTGATTGATATAAATTGAAATAAATTTAAATAACGATATAGAGAAAATAAAAAATTTTGTTATGATTTTTTAAGAAATTAAGTTTAAATTGTGATCTATATCGTTTGTTTATATACAAGAATAACTATAAAATGCCAAAACGTTATTAACAAAGAATAATTTTGATTTTAAAATAAATTTTACTGGAGGATTGCTTTCTTCCACTAAATTATTTATGGTGTAAAAGTAATTATTTGTTCAGTAGTCATGTCTAGGAAACAATTTTGATTTCCTGGACATAACTACTTAGTATTTTAAATATTTCATTATATCAAATACATTTTTATCAAATAACACATGAGAATGTTCAAATATTCACAAAATTTGATATCAAAATTATGTGAATAAACCACAAATTATTAAGTAAGAAACTTTTATTTGAATGTAATAACTATTTTATCCTCTTACACTAAACTCTGTCAATTCCTTAAGGAAACGAAAGTTAAAAAAAAAAAAAAACCAATCTGATCAGTGGATAACTTTCACATTTCTCATTAGTCAACGATCATTTTGTCACATGTCCTTTACTGCCCGTCTTCATCTATTGTCATATCCTTTCTTTACTTACAAAAATCGATAAAATATCAAAAGAAATTTCGAAAAGTTAAATTTGAACAATTGATAAAAGTTAATGATTAATTGGTTACATCTGTAGTGTCAGGAAAGTATATTGTGAAAGAGGTCGTCAAACTAGATGATAATTTTTATACAATTATTTCCTTTTTGAAAAATAATAAAAGATATATTAAACAACATATTTAGCCTAACTAGCATCCAACTAAAGTTTTATATAACAATACTTTTAAGCATTATTTAATTGCTGCAAATTACTCAATTTAAACATTTATTCTGTACTAAAGTAAAATAAACAAAATGTAACTGTTCCTTTCTTTTCAGTGTAATGAAATTTTATAAAGAAATAACACTTCATTGTAATTGTTATTGTGATTTACTGTTATTTATAAAAAATCTAATTTAACGGTAAAAATTTTAAGTAAACTTTAGTACGATTTTATTCTATAGAATTTGTTTAATCGCTACATGCTCTAGTGATTTCGAGTTCCTTTTAAATCCACAAACTGAATAAAAAATAAAAAAAAATTGTTGCTATCTTGGGAGTTTTCTAAACTCGATTCCAATTCATAGACAATTTCTTTCTTATTTCATTATAATTAAATAAATTAATATATATGTTTTTAATTTTAACTACATTAAAATAATAAATATTTGTTAAACATTTTAATTATAATTTCAAAAATAAAATTTATTTTTATTAAATACAATCAATTCTATTATTATGATTAAATTTAATTAACATTTGAATAATATTAAAAAAAATATATTTTTCATTATTTATTCCTTTTAGTGATTAAATTTATATCATTTTTAAAAGTTATTATTATGTATTTATTATAAATAAATTAATTTTATGATTATAGTTTAAAGAAATAAATAGTTCTTTAACGTTATTTTCGGTAATCAGTGGAGTAGTTCTATCTACTTAAGTCTGCAAATAGGTGACATAATCAACGAAATGCTTGGTGCAACGTATCGTGAGAAAAGTAACTTTCCTATGTGTAGTAAAAAGGAAAGCGAAGGTTGTTGAACATTTACTGAAGATAATGTCCTGTGGGAAATAATCCCCGCTAGAAAGCTTTCTTAATTGAAGACACTTTATGGAAGGTGCATTAAATTAACAAAGTTAAACTCATACAAGAATCAATAAATAATATTAAAATTATTAATTATTTTACAAACTTTAAACAATATATATTTGATTAATTAAGTTTGATTTTTAATATAAATAAAACTAAATTACTTTTACACGTATCTCATATTTTTATTTTTAATTAAGAAAATAGAGGTTTATTAAATTAATTTAAAAGGTAATTCACTATATAAAAATATTTAAAAAATCGCTTTTAAAACAAGAAGTAAAATTGTTTAGAGAGTTGATCTTAAGATATAAGGAGAACAAAAAATATATTATTTAATTTAATACAAACCTGATAATGTTATTAAAGCAGTGATGGTCATCCCCAAAATAACAAAGAATCAATCATATAATATATGTAAAAATTCTATAAATATTTAATGCACTTTATAAATATTGATTCGAATTAAAAATTTATTGTTTATTATTATTTAATAAATTAGAAGTAAAAAAAATTACGTAGAATGAGTTGGATGTATTAATTTATTTAATTTTATTGGTGACACCAGTGTTAAAAATTTTGGAAGAAAAGTCCAATAAGCAAATATTTTTCTTTATGCTGTACATAAGAAGGAGCAGGTGATGCCAAATTCAATTTGTTAGAAAGCAGTTTCATGCTGTGTAAGCAAAGAGGATTTATTTCTGTTGAGCAAGTATATTACATTTACCAACGGTACTTTTTGAATTTATTAAGAATTTCTAAAGAAATATGTCAAAGCTTAAGAGTTCTTCATTGAAAAATTGATTGAAATTTGAGAAAACGAATATATCATAAAGTAAAACATAAATTTATAAATCAAATTTTATTATCTCAATATCCATACATAAATATTATAATGCTGAAAATAAAAATAAAAATTTATATTAAATTTCGTTTTTCATCTCTCAGTTTATTAAAGTTTTTATTTGTTTGTTTGTTTAATTAATATAAAATAAATTAGACTATTAATTCCAATTTAATAGACATTAAGGAAAAGGTATAATAATAATAATAATTATCTTAAATATTTGAATATTAGCGTTTTATAACTTATAAGTTGCCATGCTCCTGCAACAAGGTAAGTTCTTATTGCTAATTTTGTTTAAGACAAATGAAAAAAAATAATAAAAAATAAATAAATATTTTATTATTATTTTTTATCATATATTTTAAGCTACATTTAGTTGCTTCAGTTTTCCCTATATAATTATCGATACTATCTTTGAAAAAATAATATAATTTACATTTTAAAAAGTTATTCTGTTTTATAATTTCGTTACAGAATATCTAATAATATATGTTGTTATAATTTATTATGCATTATTTAGTAAGACATTTAAGAATGATACTAACTGTAATATATAAAGTAAATTATATTTATTTACTATTACATCAATTTCATTAATAATTAATTTATTTTCATATTCTTCTGCCATTCCGTCTAAAATTTAACTGATACTAATTGATTTTGACTGATAGTAACTATCCTAGCATTCTAAATTTAAAAATCGAGCATACAAAAATGTTTTAAATAAAATTATATAAAAAAAATTTTTTTAATATTTAAACGCAGGTAAGAAATCATTTTACTAATATTTAGCAAATTTAATATTAAAATTAAAACCGAGTTTTTTAAAAAAAATAAACAGCTAAACTGTAAAAGGAATTGATAAAGTTTTAATTATAAATTAAGTAAAATATACTCTAATAAAAAGTATTAATAAATAACATTCACAGTTTAGAATTAAACTGACAAAAAAAAAAAATACAACACATCAGCTAGAATATAAAAGCTTTGGTATATTCTTAAAAACAGAATTTTTTTGACAGTTTAATATAATTTTTGACAACTGTTAAAATTTATAGTATTAAGTATTTAGTTCGTATTTTTAATACAAACTGAAGAAAGAATTAAATCCTCGTATCAACAAAAATCCCTTTTAAAATTACATTCTAGTTACAGTTTCTTTTTCTTTTTCTAAATTAAAAATAGTAAAAACAATATATACTTCTATTTTTCCAAATGAAAAGAAATTATCTGAATTTTTATTAATTATTATTAATATTCTAGTTATTTATAACTCAGAATAACTATTTAAAATTAATCAATTAAAGTTTATATATTTATGATTATTGATTATTTATAAATACTTTGATTTAAATTCTCTCGGATATATTGAATAATATTAAAAATAATTCTTCAAGGTTTTCACTTGCGATTATAACTATGAAAAATATTTTATGTAATAGAACTTTCAGAATCAAAACAAATAATTTAATAATTGATACGAATTTAATGAAGTAAATTAATATATCTTCAGATTTTTGTTGGAAAATCAAATTTCTATGTTTTGTTATACAGAAATATCAAATAAAGATCTTAAGTTTATATCGGATGGTAATAAATAATCATGTTCATTCCTTTATTATTGTCTTCCGATAGATGATCGTAGTGAATTGTGCTATATTTCTCTTTTCAATACAAGAGATTTAATTATTAAATAAATTCATTGCATATTTAAGATACGAAAATTAAATTCCTATAAAATTTTCATAATTTCAAATTATTAATACAAGTTCTTATTGGATTATCTTTATTTAATAGACATTTTAATTAATATATATTATTATGTTTATTTCGTTTCGTGATATTTAAATGAAGGAAAACTTTATATGCTTAGATATCTAAAGTCTATAGTATATATATACTAAATAAAATAGCATGCAGTAATACATACACACATATATGTAATTTTAAATTTAAAAATACTGTGTAGATCTATAGCAGAATTAATGAGATGGTAAAAAATGTTAGTATTAAGTCTTACATTACAGAGAAGAAAATATTATAGTAAGCATTCAGTAAACAAAACTTCTCTAACGTAATCTTATAACATTTTTATATAAGGATTAACATGTTGACATCGTTATATATATACGTAATAAACTCTAATTGAAAAATATTCTTCAAACAAAAGAAAATGAGAAAAATTGAAGTTCTTAAAAAAATAAAATGTTCTTATATATTAATTACTTAAATTTAAAAATTTGACAACCTAAAATAGGGTTATTTATCATTATTTTTAATTTAACTTTATTAATTTTTGATGCGTATGAAGAACTTCTCATTAGTAAAAATTTAAGGTAACATTTTCCAAATATGATTTGTTAAGTTTGCAATATATCATATGTAGGATTTTAAACAAAGTGATTCTTTTATTTCAGAATTTTGAAATTAGAAAAAAACTAACATGCTTCTACTGAAAGTAGATATCTGTACACTTATACTGATACGCAAAAAGGTTAACAAAGTTTCTCCTTTAAACTTTCTTTAAATCGATAATGCAAAATAAAAGAAAAATATCTGAGATTATGTTTGTTAAAAGAGAAAAAGATTCTTATCCTTATACGTCTTACAGCAAGAAACTGTTTGTAATACAGTATATACTGATAAGTCATGATCCTGTAAAATAATTAATAAAATTGTCAATAAATAAATATTTGAAATGCTAATTTTACGACTATGGAATTCCAAATTTTACATTAATAAAACTTTTTCAAATCTGTAATTTTTCCTTTCTCTTATTATCATTTCTAATTATTATAAAGGTTTATATTTATTAATTAATTCCTGAATCACATAATAATAATTTTTGAAATTTTCATATATATCATGTTAACAAAGGCTTAATTAAGAATTAAATATTATCTTACGGAATATATATACATAAAATAGAAATTTTAATCATAATATTAGCTTTCTAACTATAGCTATAAACTATAGCTACTTTTATAATGAAACGACTAGACAGTTCAGAGAATTTTATTTTCTAACAAATTCATTAAATTTCTGAAAACTGATATGAACTTTTTTCATATGAGGTAACAAGTGTATAAGAGGAAACTGTAATTAGCAAATTAACTTTTATTGAAAATGATATAATTTACTGATCTGTTAAATTATTTTAAAAATATAAATGAAGAAACGTAAGATGATTAATCTTAATGAAATCAATACTTAGAGATTGAATAGAATTAATGATAAAATGGACAGCACCATACCGGTAAGATAATTTTAATTGCTTTACTGTACAGTAAAAAAGCATACTAGCAGCAGTACGAACCATATCTCATTTTGTAGTTCAAACTTAGAAGCAACAACAAAAAACACAACTTTGTATTACGGCCACTAAAAATCACGGAATTAAAAAAAACATGGGAGCAAATTACAGTCCGCCATGTCGACTGACGGCTAGAAGGTTTTCTTATAATAGTTTTCACAGAGGTGTTTATATGTTTTTATATATTTTTAATACCAAGTTTCACAATTTCCCTATAACGATTTTGACTCGCCGTCTCCCTCGCTTTCTCTCCGGCCATCCTACCAGCAGGAATAACTTATGGTATACCGCTGGTAGGATCATCCTACTTGCTCATGCTCATTACTATAGCCTTCTTTTCATTTTATCTTTAAATATTGTAAAAAATCTTTGGAAATTTTCGAATCCCATCGTACTATACTTCTAAAATTTTATATACTGTAATTAATGTAACTATTTATTTATATGTTTAATTCTATAGTTCTAATATAAAGTTACTATAATATAATGTACAGTACTTTATCATACTTTAAAGTATCCCACAGAAATTACACGAATTAATATCAAAAACGACAAAAGTGCTTTTGATTTTAATTTGTGTGATTTTTTTCTGTGGGGATACTTTAAAAGTGTGGTTTATCGAAGACATGTTGCAAATTGGTAGTCTTAAAAGACAGTTTCATATCTGCATGCGCGATAAACATTGCAGAGAATCAAGTACGTTTAACCGTTAAACACACGGTTCATTTCCTTCAGATTTTCACAATATTGAACAGTATCTCCTGCATTCGGAAATTTATATATTGCATGAGTTTCATGTAAAAATAAAATATTTGCTGATTGCAATGTTTGGTTACTTTTGTACCGCTAAATATATCTTTAGATAGCGTTAAATAAGAGTACTGTAGTTATGATTACCCAGGTTATTTTCTAAACATGTTTGTTATTTTTATTAATTTGAATTTAAATTATTAATTTTCTTGTCCATTTTCTTTCCAAACAAGCAGACCAAATGCCAGTGTTCGGTGGTTATATCTGTTGAGCTAGTAGTCGACATTAACTATTTGAAAGAAAAGAAGTACTGACAAGTTTTACTTTTCCGAAACTAAAGAAAACTGTTCTATTCCCATGAAGGTATGTTACTTATATGTAAACTTCTAACAGAACTAAAAGGCAGTACTAAAAGAACATATCAATTGTGATATTTTCATTAATTTCATTCGTTTTAAGATAGATTAAAATATATTTTTTTCCGATTTTAAATTATATAAGATTTTAAATGTACAAAATTATTTTAAAGGTATTCTGCCTATATATTTCCTTCGGAATTAGGACAAGGTTTCTCATCACGCAGGAAGTCTTTTTTCAGTGGAAAAAGAGTACCTGTGATTTGTTCTCAACAGTAACTTTATGTTAATTCCAAAGGAAATACAACGAATCGAGAGAACTGTAAGCAATAAAGTATTATTTTTCCTATATTTAGTTATACCATTCATTTCTGACGGTATATTTGACACTGTTTAAAACTGCCTAGAGCAGTTCATATATGCTCCATGGAGAACAAACAACATTGAGCATAAACAATTGGTCTATATTATAATTTTTTATATTTCTTTACAAAAAAGTAACAAAGTGAATTATTTTTATGAATTCCTAAGTAAATGTACCTGAAACAGTTTGTGCAAATGAACTGTATTAAAATTTACATATTCAAAAAGTTTGAATTAAAAAACGTTTAAAACATTTCAATATAAAAAGCAGCAATAATTTAATCAGATAATTAACCGAAATAAATAATTATATTTTTTATGTTTTCACAGTACGTGAATCTATGACATCATCTAGCAGACTAACTTGGAATTAACTTTTGAGTAATAAAAATAATTTAATAAGATTAAGGAAATATTAATAAGATTAATACTCTGAAATAATGAAATGATCATTGCAGTATTAATCTTAAAACATAAACTAAATGTTTTAAGATAGATTTAATTAAAGAATCAATCAAGAAATTGTAATGTTTTTATAATAATATGAAAGAGATTAAAGACAAAGATATAAAAAAAACATAAGAAAATAAAAAATAAAAAATAAAATTACAGAATTTGTTGCAAAATATTCTATTTTAAATATATTTAATGCTATTTAACATATTTGAAGAAATTCGATTTAAATCTTATAGCAATATACAATATTTTAAATTTCAGCTTATTGATCGAATAAAAACCTTTCAATGTGCAGAAGAAAAATTTCAATTTAAATCTTAATATGATTTTGATCTCTAGTCATTAAACATCATCATTAATAACAATTTAAGTATTAAGTAAAATTGTAAGAAAAATATATAAATTATGTATACTCGTGTCTAAAAAATAAGCATAACCATTAATTTATCCTATATCTCAGGAACTAATAATCAAAACAGCGTGAATGTTAACATTCAAACGGAACGTTATATTCTTTATACAAAAACAAAAATTAAAAACATAAACCTGAAAAAATTAAACTAAATTACGTCGATTCAAAAACAAGTAAAATAGTCCTAAGCGTTGTAGAATTTTTCTTTTTTCGTAGAAAATGATTAATGTGGTATGTGGTTGCCTCCTGCACACAAATACTGCGAAGCGATTGCTCAAGCTGATTATAGCGTTGTTTATCAGTTCTGTCGGGAACAAACTCTATTACTGAACAAGAGCAACTTTCTGGAGTGTTTCTTGGTGAAAGATGAGTAAATGTAACTTGCCTCCGTAGAGCAAGCCACACACGTTCTAAATTATTTCGGTCCGAGGAACTTGTGGCCATTCCACGCGACACATCATCTTCACTGTCAAGAAATTCATTAAGAAGTGTAGTCCTAAGTGTGTAGAAAATGCAATCTGCACCTTAGAAAATCTTCACTTGCGATTCCGAAATCTTGTCATTGTACTTTGCTGTAATAGCACACCTTACAGAAACGTGGAACTCTATGCGATCATTAAGCATAATGCCGCTCCAGATCACGATATCACACTTTCAAATTGATCTCTTTCTGCAATGTTCACGAAACTGTTGGGTTTCTTTCTCTCTTCAATTTCTAATCTGATAAGAATCATTCGGTAGCCTGTAACTGGACTCGTCAGTGAACAGAACATTGCTCCATTCATTCAAAGGACACTGTTGTTGTATTTGACACTATCTTAAACATGGTCTTCTGGATCAATGGAATGTAACGAACTGGGCAAAACGATTATTTGCCTGAAGCCTCCTATAGGCAGCTTGTCGTGAAACTTTCATACAATCATCTAGGCTATGTGACGTCTTTGTGGCAAAATCTGTATCATACAGTAAAACAGTACGAAACGGTCCACAATGGTTAAATCGCTACCAAAATAGTTCCATACTTCTGCCTACACATTTTGCTTAAACTTTGTTTTTTTTTTTTAATGGAACATTTAACTATATCCTAGATTTTTATTGGCTAGAAGTGTAGTCATAATTTTTCCGTTTTTATTTTATTTCGTTTTATCTGTTAATTGCTCTATTATGTTTATTATTTTGGACATCACTGTATTTGTATGTAATAGTAAGCATTAATATTAATGATTTGTAAAAATATATTTATTATTAAATTCTAATATGTAACGTATTTAAAAAGATTGATAAATCAAAAACAAATAAATTTCATAAAAGATATGTACCGTATCTTGTATAAAATTTATTCATTTGTATAAGTAAATTAAAAAATTATAACCGTAAGATAATATTGAGTAGATTTATATAAAATATGAAAATTGCTATTGACATTTATTTAAATTTATGTCAAACGTTATTATAAAATTAAGTTTTGAGTAATATGTTAATAGCACGCTTATCCTCACAGAATTATAAATTTCTAAGTGACAAAATTAAATATTTTCTCCAGTGTTTTCTTAAAACTATTCATAAAGTTTTTAATAGATCACATATAATTAGAAAATAATCATAATTTTAAATCTATTCTTGAACTTTCATTTAAGAAAAACTGTTTAAAAACATCTAAAGTAAGTAATGCACATGTATTTGTGATTTATTATAAACAACGTCAACTGGAAAGCGAAATGGTGTCTTTTCTTCCATCAAATAGACCGGTTTAATCTTTATTAAGATGAACATATTTCTCTTCATTCCACAAAGTCTTCTCGGTGTTATTGGGAAAAAATCTATTTAAAAAGTTAAACAAGTAATTATCAAAAATTGTCTCATAGTTATTTAGTAGTGTAATTTTAATAAATTTTGATTATTATGACACTTTAATTATATTCTATATTGTATTAATTTAATGTAATTGATTGAATAAAAACTTTAATATATAATTTTACTGAACAAATAGTTAAATAACATTTTCATTAATTTTTAAATTTAATTTATTAAACGCAGCTTTTTATGTAACAAATAAAAAATTCACGAATGAATTAAGATGTTACTAATGTATAACTAACGTTATAAAATGAATTAATATTCATTTTATAACGTTAGTTTTACTGCCGTTAACATGTGCCGCTCAACTTTTGAGTTCTAAAGTAAATTATTACTCGGAATGTAACTAAGAACGTGAATTTTACATTCAAACAAAGTTTCTCCATGTTTTGTTGCTTTTGTTATTAATTGTACGGACCGTCTTATAATTTGATTGAAACATTTCAACATACGAGTATGTATCTATGTATGCTTCATAAACTACCATTTGTTTAAAATGTATATAGTACTACATATTATGGCATCTAAACATTGAATTTTACAGTCATTTATATATTCACTACATATAAGAAGACTTCTACGATTTAAATCTTCATCTGTATTATAAAAAATATAACATTAGTTTTTAGTATCATGTCCATAATTCTCAATATTGCTATAAGAAAAATAACAAAATATTGTAGAACATATTATTCCAATTTTATCTCATCAAAATCCTAAATAATTATTGGGATTTTCAAGGTAAAATTAAAACAATTTGCATTGAAGCACAACAAGCTAATTTTTGCTTAATTCATGTAAAATATGTCTTAAGATAGGCACAAATTGTATTTAAAGAATGTTTTGTTTTTTAAGGAAAGAAATAATGTTCTAAATTTGCATGAATTGAATTAATCTTTTATTAGTCAGAATATTATTAAATAATTTTTTTGTTATAAAAATTAAAATCTGTCAGTTAAAATTAAAATTAAAAAAAAAATAGAAATTATATCTATGTTCATAATTTAATAGCATTAATTAGATTTATTATTATTGTAGTTATTAAAAATTGAGATTTAAAAATAAAATTTTAAATCATTAATTCGGTTTGTAAAATTTTTAACAAAATGATAACAAACTTGAAAATTTTAAATGAAGAGAAAATAGAGTTGGACATATTTATTCCATGTGTCCTTTCATATTTATAACTAAAACAAAGAAATTCCCGTCTTTCTTCTATAAATGAAATATAAGAAGGACTGATTTTTCTGGGAATTACAGTTTCTTATATTTCATGTGTAAAAAGTACAAAGTAGTCTGGCACATTTTGTTCTGCTTTAGTCTTCACACATTTTAGATGAAAGTTTCTTATTATATATGAAACTCTCATGATAACTGCTTCATTTTATCTGAATATACATAGCAATTTATATATATGACCAGAATGAAAAATATCGAAATTAATATCCGTAAGTGAATCTTTCTTTCCAAATATTTATTTATACACAAAAAACTTTGTGCAATCAGATATCATCAAACAATAATATCATTTTTCTTTCTTTATTTGTTCCAAAATAGATTGTTAATAGTTTAAGTATCACTAATAAAGAATTTATAAGTAAGTCTACACAGAAATTGTTAAAAGAATGATAGAAGTTTGTCTTTAGAAAAATTAAATGACTTAAGAATTAAATTGAATAATTTATGATATAATTTAAAATAGATAATTATTAAATTGATATTATTCTAAAAGGCACCGTTTTATTGTGTTTTATATTTTATCTCCAACTATGCTTTATTCTTTTGTATAGAAAAATATGTTATAAGATTTAAAAGTTATAAATATTAAATTTTTGAAATAAATATAAAAAATTTTATAATTATTTTATTAAATTATTTCTATTTTAATTTATAATTCTGTAAATATGTCAAAAATTTAACTTTACTCTAACTAAACTTGACAATTATCCATTAATAACATTTCACTAATTTTTTAAAACATAACCATAAATATTTTCATTGTTTTAATGTTATAATTGAGAAAAAATTAAACTAATATCAGTTAATTGGTTACTATTATTCTGGAATCTATTTTTTACGTTGTAAAATAAATTACCTTTATGATTATGTTTAGGTATCCTGTATAATGTATAATAGTATATTGTATATTATCCAATAAACCGAATAATACCTATTGTAAATTATCATCTTTGAGTGAATATTTTATCTAAAATCCTATTACGTTCATCTCTCTTGTGCTGCAACAATCCTTGGGGCAACAAAAGTCTCAGATCTGCTGTCCATTATTCATTACCATACATTATTTAGTTTGTCAACGGTAGTTTATTGATTTCTTCGCTTCTCTTCGCATTATATAGATCATGTTATAAAAACTGATGTGAATTTCTCTTTTCAAAAATGAATAAAATATAAAATTATATTAATTTATAATAAATTTTATAAAAAAAACAGTTAATATAATCGACATTTTATACGTGTAAAAATATTTTCTATATTAAAATTATATTATTTAAATTGAGATGTAGATTATAAATGTAATAATGATGATGAAATAAAATTCTTTAAACTTTCGGTTTGTTAAGATATTAAAATAAATTAAACGTGAAGTAAATATTATCATCATTTAATTCACTTTTCTATTTAAATACGTTTCAGTTTATTTAAAATGTTTTAATTTAAATAAATTTGCGCGATGAGTCTGAATTATGATAATATGAAAAGAAATATAATAATGTTATAATTAAAATATATTTACAGAATTATTATTTTTTTCAATTTTCCAAAAAATTAATTATGGCATGATTTTTCATTCTATTCTTTAATCTATATAAAATTTTCGCAGCAGTCTTAAATTGCAGTATTCTTTTATCAAAAAGCACTATCTAATTATTTAATATAATAATTGTATTATTATTTGAACATTAAATAAAACAAATTATCTTAAATTATTTTCTAGCTCAATTAAACATCGCAATTATATTATTAAGTTATATTAAGTAAAATTTAAATAATATATTTTTTCTTCTAGCTGAAATATAATTTAATTTCTTAGGTTATAATTTTTAAATAAGCTTTCGAATCAAACTTAATAGCTTGCATGCCAATAATTATTCTTATTATATACGTGACTATTCTTTTTATTAAAATTTATTTCATATATAAATCATTTGTTTCGCCAGTATGTAAGATTAAAGGACCCATAAACAATATTTACGGATTTTTTAGATACAAAAGCCATAAAATTTTATTTTGTAAAATGAGATATTTTACAAAATAAAGTGATAGCTATTTATTATTATTTTTTTATTTATCTTGTCTTTGGTAACAACTAAGAAGTATAATTAACAAGGCACTTAATGCGTTCACTCTAATATTCACTTTTCTGTTGGATCCTTATTATATTGAAACAAACTTTCTAATTATATAAATCGATTACCATATTCCATCCATTAAGTATTGAATAGCATAATACTTGTACAGTACATTCCAGTTATCAAGTTAACATTAACACAGATATTTATATTATACGTAGATTCAAATGTGTGCTTCATTTATTATAATTACACATTCTTAGTTTTCCATCTCAATATGTAAATTGTTATTACATATTTAATATATACGTGTATATTTTTTACTAATAATACATAACTAGTCTGTAGTACATATTCAAATATTAACATATATTAATTCATTTTCTAACCTAAATTTTCTGTTCAGACAATATGATTCTTCAAACGTTATTTTACATAAAAATAAAATATCAAAACCTTACTAAATAATTTAATATCTTTTTAGTAAATTATTACAAATTTATTAATAAAACGTACAGTATTTTTTATTTTAAATTAATTTAACACTTGTTATATAATCATCATTGTTTTTGTCAGTGATGTATCTATAAAGCTATAACGTTCATTTCTGTTTTGAAGTTTAATTAATTATATAATGAACAAGTATTTTCTCAATAACAAATCAATTTATAATCTGATTTTAATTTACATATATAAATTAAATAAATTGCATATTCATAAATTTTCAAAGAGTTTAACATTTTTATTTTATACTTTCCATCAAATATAATGAAATGTATCCCTATTATATTCTATTATTTATCACTCATTGTGTTTTCATTTCACACAAATTTATTTATGCATTTTTATTTAACACAACCCACTCTTCCTGTTATTATGTAGTCTTCTAATAACTTAAAACTTATTTTCATACACAAGTGAAATTTTAATAAATTGATTAGTCTATTATTATTGTTATTATTATGCTACTTGTAAATAACTTTCGTTCGATTGAAGAATAAGCAGTTGTTTA
This sequence comes from Centruroides vittatus, assembly GCF_030686945.1. Classification (NCBI taxonomy): domain Eukaryota; kingdom Metazoa; phylum Arthropoda; class Arachnida; order Scorpiones; family Buthidae; genus Centruroides; species Centruroides vittatus. The sequence goes on from NW_027122385.1 coordinate 242,744, forward strand.
AGATAAACGTCTTCTTTCAGTAGCACGGTAGTTGAATCGATGGAAACTTCTATATATTGGACATTATTCTGAAAGTAGAAATTCAATACTTTATCTTGTTGTCCAATAACTTTGTCCATAAGTCTAATTCACAGAAAAATCTATTTTTAATGCTTAAAAGATATTGAAATGTTATTTTATTTTAAGAAAATATATTATGTGAAAATTAGTAAAGTAATTTTTTACCTTCACTTGAATGACTTGAAGATTTTAAATGCAAAAAAAAATCTAATTTCAATAAATAAACTAAAATAATGTATAAAAAGGAAATCTTTAAAATTAATTTCTATTACTTAATAAATAACTTTCTTATTCTAAATATACTCGTATTTCAAAAGTTGAAAAGAAATGTGAGAAATTTCTATAATTTAAGTAAAATATTTTATCCAAACAATTTAAAGCTTACATATTGAATAAATTATCGATTTAGAAACTGAAACTTTCAAAGGAAGGAAGAAGTTATAGAGTTTTTTAATGATTCAAACTGCGACCCGGTATATATAGCACTAAGAGGATTCTAATACTTTAATCTGGACATAACCTTTATCAAAGGTGACAGCACTGCTTGGGTATTTTATGATTTTTATCGATGTTCAATATAATATAAATCTAAAGGATTATCTATAATCTTATATAATTCGATTTATTGCATAAAATGGAAATAAATATAACTTTTTTTCAAAGTTTGTATTTTATATTCTGAATTGATAATGAACTTAACAGTAAGAGAAAAAGTTTTATTTTTTGACTGAATATTGATCATCATTTAAACATAAAATATATTTTTAGTAAAATTAGAAAAAAAGTTATTTACTTATAAACATTTACAGATAAAATATATACGTTTAAGTATTTGGTAATACTAGTTAAAGTTATATAAAACAAACAAATGATTACAAAACTTAGTTGAAAATTAGTGCAAAAAGCACCAAACATAAATATTTAGACTCTAAAAATATAAACGTATTTAATAAATAAGTACCACTCTAATAAAAATTAAATAAATAATAAGTAAATTATTATTCGGATATTTCATTATTCTTTAGAATAAACTATATATCTTACCCTTTATAACATATCACTTATTGCTTACATTGAATAAATTACTAATACTTTACTGACGAAAATAAATTAATAATAATATAATTTAATTTTATATTTTCTAAAAATATCCTTACAATGTAAAATTTAGTTTTAGAACTCATAAATATTTAAAAGTTTTTGTTAATGTATAGCTTTGGAAGATTAGACGAATATTTATCTTATTATTAATTAAATTGAATTTTAAAAAATTAATTTCGAGTGTAAAGAGTTAAAATAAAAACATTTTGAATATACATAAAGGTTTTTTAATTAATTCCTTGATGACCTCTTGTTATTTTGATTAACAGTTATATTAGAAATTAATTAGTATTTGAATCTTAAGCGAAGAATATTTATTTAACTATCTCTCATCCTTGTTTACACAGACTTTTATTTTCCTTATCCACTCTTATTTTATGATATTTATTCATTTTTTAATATTTTGTGTATGAAATATTATAGCAAATAAAGCAAGTAATTATTAAGTTTTTAAAATACAATTGAATTCGATTTTTGTTTTTTTTTAATATATCTTTATTTTAATATTTTATTTTATCTATTATGGGTTATTACTAGACTTAAAAGACTAAAAACCTTGTTCTTATTTTATAATCCAAATTGCAATGTTGCTCTAATATAAAATTGCTCTAATATAAAAGGGATAATTTTCAAATATTAGTATAAAAAATTATATTAAAGTTATTAAATATAATGTACTTTTCTAATTATTTTCATAGTTAAATTCAATTTAAAGTTAATTTATTTTGTTTAGAATAATTTTAAATGTAATAATAATGATGATGATAATGATAATAATAAAGCACATGAGAAAAATGGATAAGTGTTTCTTGTGCTTGTTATACTGTCTTCCATACCACTTATCAGAACCGTACAAAGATACTAAAGGCTCGTGTATAAGAGTGCCAAAAGGCGTGCTATCCATATCAATACAAGAATAACACATTATATATATATATATATATATATATACACAATGATGTATGTATATATAATCGTTATACAGCGCATTAATTAAAAGCACATATATATATATATATATATATATTAATTAATTAATGGTTGCACCATATAACCGTTATATTTTCTTTTATTCACCTTTCTCATATTTTATTGTTTTGGAACACGCTAGATTGGAAGTTTGATACAGCGAATCTAGTGCACTTCCCTGCATCTCTTGCACGGCTTTTCCACATATACTATATAAGCAATATTAGATTGCAATCACAACGCTTATATCAAGCCTCTGTATATCATACTTTGCTTCTGGTATGATATTACATACACGTCACATAGTAGGAACTATTTAATACTAACAGCACACAAACATGATAAAATGTTTCACTAGCTATGCTTTCACCTCAGTCTGCTATTCATTTGACACCTGTATCAATCGAGTATCATATCTATGTTCTCACAACAATAATAATCATAACGCGGAATTGACATTATATTTTTTCTTAATTACTTTTTTAATTGTTAAACACTTACTTATACAATATTATTAAAAAATAAATAAATACAAAACATTTACTTAATATAATATTTCTTTCTAAAATACGAATTAAATACAGATTATTATAAGCTTAAATTTTTATTTCTCAGAATTCATAATTTATATTTAGTATAAATATGAGGTAAAAATTTATTGTATTGAATCAATGAAAGATTGTAATTTTCACAAATGTGTTTATTATCTTATGTGTTATTAATTTTGTAGTAAAAGAGTAATATTAAGTTTTAACATTCTATTTATATTTGTGCATGATGTGTTATTAAATTTAACTTACATATTAACATTTTTATTAACATTGTAAGTTAGTTAAAGTTTGTAAGTTAAGTTTTTTTAATTAAAACTACCTATTTTTACAAAAATAGAAAGTTTTAATAAAAATATTATGTAGATATAAATGAATATATACTGCACTTGTGTATACATCGGATATATTTAGACTAGAAATATATGAAAACACGTATTTCAAGAAAATTTTAAATTGTTCTTTTTTTATATAAAGTTATATAGATATGTTAAACTTATCGTAAATAGTTGTAAAGTATCATTTTAAATTTTTGTTTATTTCACTGTTTCATTTTCTTTTCATGTTATCATTTCAGATTTCATATCTCTTTCAATATAAAGAAAGATTTTTACAACGGCATGAACTTCATATACCGATTTCCTGTGAAATAAATCGAGTCTTTCTTGTATGGAATTGCACTTTTCAATCCAAAAAATCTGTCATCAAAAAGATTTCTGGTATCATAAATCACTAAGAGCCACAGGGAACACAAGCATTCATTTGAAAGAAGAGATGTAACTTTAAGTTAAAATCAAAAAGAAAGGGAAAGTCGTAAACTGTTTCACTGTTATATATATTCTCCAGAAGAAATACTTGACTTAAAATGCATATTTTAAACATTGTTTATATATATATATTCATTTATTTAAATAATAAAAATTTAATAAGTTTAAAATAAATATAACACAATTATAAATTTAAAAAGCATTGTATTAATAACTAGATAGACTTGCTTTTTTAAAAAAAAGAGATTTGGCAGACATGTTAAAAGTAAACAATAGTAGTGAAATGTTGTGTGAAATAAAGCAAATGTTTCTTAGAATAGTTTTTAGAATCTGAGATTCTTCATTTATATATACAAACAAACTTTATTTTTTATATGCCAATTTTTTATAATAAAAATTCGAAAGTTAAAGTAAAATTTTTATAAACACGGAACAAAGTAACTTATCAATAAATGAATATAATATTAATTAAAAATTCAAAAGAATTGCTATTTTTAAGAAATTTATTTTAGAGAAATATTTCAAAAAATTAGTACTCTGAACATATTAGAAACATACTTTATTTTTATTGTTAAATTGTTATTTATATTTTGTAAGAAATTCATTTAAATATAAAAGATATTTATTCTCATATTTAACTCTTTAACAAAAAAAATAAATAAATAAATACAGCAGAGACTATGCAAATATTATAGATTATAAAAATATGAAAAAATTAGTATGTATCAGATATAATAAAAGAATAATCACTATAAAATTATGTTAAAGCTTAAATACTTACCTTAAGTGCCAAGTAAATAAAATTTACACATTTTTAAGATAATAAAAATAAATCATTTTATTAATGTAAATGCATTGCAACAAGAAGAACAATGCTGTAAGTTGCAATCGAACCATTTCTTCTATAATCTAGTTGCTTGTTTTCTTTTGTTCTATGTAAATAATTCATTAAAGTAGGCCAAACCTGCGTCAAAATAATTTATCAATATCAATATCAAATTTTTTATGGCTTAATAAAAATTTAACAATATTGTCCGATCATATAGAACTCCCACATGCATACTGTTGTTATCATAGTTATAAATTATAACTGCAAATTATACCTTAAATTAATTTATAATAATATCACTAAATTAAGTATCTTAAAATGTTAGAAGTAAATAATAATAAAAAGTTAATATATAAAATCATTAATAAATATAATTATAAACGTTTAAAGAGCTAGCTAATATTATGGCCGTACAATTTTCTTCATATGAAATAAACTATTACTTGCTCCAAGAAATTAATGCTAAGTATTATAATTCTATAACTGTCTTTAATTATTATATATTTGTTCAGCATTTATATAAGTTCATGGTGAGTAAAGAAATTTCGTTTTTTAATTACTTCCTGGCTGATTCTGCTGCAATTTGAAAAAACTGTAGACCTATAAATTCTCACTGTCGTTTGTCTGTTGTCTGTCCACCGTTAATCTTAAGAATGGAGCTAGATAGATAAAAGTCGAGAACATATTGGGAAAGATGAGGTGCAGTAAACCAATAACTATATACACATTTGTGATGCAAACTGGTAGTCATGTTATATCAATTCAAAAATTTTCGGCACGACTCCATTAAACAGGAATCCGAAACTAGATGACCGGCACGACTCCATTGCAAACAGAAAACGTATGATGTACAGGGGCACTACTACTACTAAAAGAATTGAGAACATGGTGACGAAAAATTACAGCCCGGCATTGTAGCAATAAATAAATGCTCGTTTTGTACACAAATACCGTGTATTAATCTAGACGTCGCAGGTTGTAAAATTGATATGACATTTTTAATTTTGATGTAATTTCAATATTCACAAATGTACAGCTTTAGAATAAAATGAAATTTATTCAAAAATATTCTAAACGTTGATTATATTTTTAAAACACTTAAAAGTAAATAAAATGCAAAATCTTTTCGAAACTCAAGACGTGTAGTACATCAATTAAACTCTCGACAACGGTTTTTTATGAATGACAATACTTTTCTCATACTGCTCATATACTGCTGTTATGAAGACAGCAAAAATCAATCAAATTAGCATTTTCTTTAAATTTTATACTAAATCTCTGCAGATTATAAAGTTTCTACACTATCTGTGTCTATCGATTACTTGAAGACGGAGTAGCACGGATAACTGAAAGTTTACATGTTAATAAACAAGTGAAGTTATAAAGGAGGCTCAGGAGTTGTGCTATTGGGAGTTGTTAATAAGAACCAGTGAATTACTAGTTTAAAATTCATGAACATTTTTAACCAAGTGAAAAATCTATACATTTAATAATTAAGCTGTATTTTAAAACTTGTAAATTTGAATTTTTTAATTTATTAAAAGATTTTCACAAAAATACCACATTTATGTAAAAATTTTATATTTGACATAAGTAAATTAAAATTAAAATAGTGTCATATAAATTTAATCTATTATTTTCTAAGGTTTTTGTTTAAATTATTCATTGTATAAAATAGTACTTTAAGATTTTCCAACTCAATTTTAATTTATATCAAAATTAAATCGAAAAGTTTAGTATGGAACAAATTTAACAGCATATTTACTAATTTCTCATTTATATACAATATTAATATAACTTAATCATGATCATGTATAAGATTTACTGAATTATATAACAATTGTATTCTGAAACCTCTTCATAATGATTTAGTAATATCACTTTGAATGTAATGTTTTCCTAACAGAAAATGATATTAAATTAAATATTAAAAATACATTTATATTCTTTCCTTCCTCGGCTTAATTAATGTTATTAATTAAATTAATATATATATACACATATATATAATATAATAGAAAATGTTAAATTTTTAAAATTGTTATTAATTTATACTGTATTAGTATTTTACTGTTTCTTAATTCCTCCTCTTAAGTCAAGTTTGTTGATACAGAAAACTCTTCGATTTACCAGAAACTTAATTTTAAACAAATGTTTTAATTTAGTTCATTATTGCTTAATTGGAGTTAAACAAAGACCAACAGAATTAGAAAGAGCAATGTTGATGAGTTATCAAGACAAAAGATTTACAACGATGATGGGCTGATAATCGAAAGATTCATGAAAACTTAGTATTAAATGTCACATATTTATATCGAATTGTAGAATAATACGACTATCAAGAATTAAAAATGTTAAATATTTATAAATCGTGTATTATTTAATGCATTTAATTAAATAGATACGTTGATTTTAAAACGTCTTTCAATCAGTAGCTCATGACTTCCAGCAGTATTGAGAATTGTCTTTGTTGGATAAAGTTAATTCTTGGATTGTTTTCTTGGATAAAACTTCTTCCACTACACTAAAGTGGCCACTAAAAGTTTGAAAACACAACTGTAATAGATATCTGAAGATATATTCCCTCATTCGTATATTGTAAATTTAAAAAGCATCTTTATAAATACTATTTTTAAATAACTTACTTTCATAAAAATATTCTTTTCAAATTAAATATTGTGTTAAATTTAAAAATTTTACATATGTTTTATGCTTTAATAAAATAATTATAAAAATTATTCATTTATGTTTGTATTATAACTATTAATGAAATTTAAAAAATTATAATTTATTATTAATGTTTACCAGGAAAAAATAAAAAAAAACTCCTTGTTTTGTCTCTTCGTTCTTAAAGGATTTTGCTGATCCATTTATAACTAATTTTATAAATGTAAAAATATTTTTACTTCGTAATTATTTCAAACTTTAAATTCTGAGAATAAATCTCGTTTGTTTTATACATAAGATTTATTCTCAGAATTTTCTACTAGTCCAGATTTTGAGGAATTTTTAGCCTTTGATTCTTTCATTGATCCCTTTTGATTGAATATTTTAAATTATTTTATAAATGTGAAATATAAATCTATTTAAATTCTAAACGAAAATATTGTAACAACAAATTTTATGCGATATTAAAGCAAAATTATCTTTATTTCTACATTATCGATAATAAAATCTTCAATAAATTTATCCATAAATACCCTCATTTATGAGATTTTAAACAATTTTCAATTGATAGAAGGCTTGTTTGCCACTGAAATATAAGAATGCACTTACATTAACTCAATAAGTAAAACAAATAATTAAAATTTTAATTGTATTCGATGAGAGCCTAAGTATTTAAAATAAATTTTAGATACGTGCATATTAAATAATTACCTACAAAGAGTATTATTTAGTTGTATTTAATTTATATATTTGATTAATCTAAGCCAAGTAAACAGAGTAGTAATCATTGCAGGTGTATACTTATTTCTTCTACACTAGGTATATAAGTCTAATCTATTCTCTTCGGAATAACTAAAGCACAAGCTCTTCAAAGTTTCGACTATCTAATGTCTCTAGGTGGCTATTAGATCTCACACAGCGATCATATTTTCCCATGTCGTTGAAACACTCTAACACTGATAAATTAGATGTAATTACAGCCCTGGGTATCAGTGAAGCTATCTTGAATTTCCCGACTGCATTCTCTATGCATGGATGGTCACAAATCGGTATCTCTTGTATACACAGATTCAACCTCACATTTACTCTAGATATATAAATTTTATAAATAAAGCTCTAAATTTCTTATCATTATTGTTATTATTATTAATAATATAAATATAATTGTGATAATCTCCTTCATTAATAAATAAACGATTAAGTAATTATGAATTTAGAAGGAAAATAATTATAATAGTTACTATTATTAATAATAGTATCTTGAAAAGTATTCAAAATTTCTCCCGCTTTTATCTAGAAAACTTTATTACAGTTTATCATTTCTCTCTATAATTTTATTATTTTTAAGTTTTAAAAATTATTTTAAAATTATAATTATATCTGTATATAATTATAATTGTATATAATCTGATTGTATATAATTTTTATGTTTAATAATTTTGTTGGTTATTTTACTAGGATTTCTTTTAAATAAATAGAAAATAACAAGGAATAACTATTTAAAATCAATAAAATTTGTTTAATTTCTAACATTTATAAAACTGAAATATATATAGTAAATATTTTCTGTATTTGTGAAGAGAAAACTTTTGTGGCATTTATTGTTATCATAAAAATATCAAGACTTAAATGATGTTTCGCAAACATAAATGATTGAGAATCTATAGATTGGCTTTCTGCCATCTCAGAAAACGGAAATTAATGTCATCGCAATTGTCCAGTTTGAAAAATTACTCGCCCACCTATTGCTCCAACTCAAGCTTATAACCATACACGATATAAAGTATATCTTATTTATTATCGCAGTTTGTTTTCTCATTAACTTCTTGTTTCTATTCAAGTGACGGCAAAAATTAAGAACAATAAGGCATTTTCTTGATAGTTAAAACAATAAAATTTAATTAATTTATACAATTTCATAACAAAATAAGATAATATCTTGGAATATAATTGAATCTCTATGCGATAATTTATTCTATAACTAACAAATCTATAAAATGATAAATATAAGAAATAGCATCTTGCACTAAAATATCATCTTAATTAAATAAGTTAAACAAGTGATAAGTATAAAAATTAATTTTTAAAAAATTTAAATTATTTTTTGAGTTTTTTATTTAAAAAGTTTTTTTTTCCTTTAGACAAAGAACGAACTGTTAAAAACAAACGTATTTTTCTCTTTTTAAACAAATCCATTTGCAAATGCTAATGCATTTAACTCTACATCCAATAAAAGAATCAATAAAACAAAATGACAAACTGCTTCTACTTTACTTATTTTTATTCATTATTTTATACGAGTTTTGCCCACTAGTTTTTAAAATTAAGATTTAAAATTTCAAATTATTTTTGAAAAATTATAATAGTAATTTTTGTAAAATCAAATATAATTTTCAAAGTTTTAAGCAAATATTTTTTTTTTCTAAAAATTTAATTAACTCGATTATTTATATGATTGATTTATCAATAGAATTAATATTTTTGTTCGTCTTTTTACACATTTCAGCTTTTTTAATTAAAAAAAAATTATGAATACTTTAACATGCATGTATAATGAATACAAAAGTTATTATATTTCTCATATATTTGATATTTATTTGTATATGCTTATCTATTAAGAAATATAAATATTTTAATTGTAGCAGTAAAAGGAAAATGTAACAGCACACTACAGACAAATATTTTAATGAACAATAACGTACTTATAATTTATTTTATTTTAAGAAATTAACTGTCAATTTTTGTTAGAAGATTAAGAAATAACAATTTTTTGAATTTATGTACAAAGTAGATAACATACAGTACAATTTTAATACGGTTATGAAAGAACATGAATGTGCATAAATAATTTTAATCCATATTAAACTGCCCAATTTTTAGTTGGCGATTTATTTAAAACGATAAATCACATTTATGACCTAATTAATATATGAAAATATCAAATACTAATTAAAAAACTAAGAAAACTTAATTAGAATCAGAAGCATTAAATTTATATGTTACATTAATAAAATCTGATTAGTAAACAATTTACTTTCATATAATTTTAACACATTGAAATTATCAAAAAAATATCTTTAGAAATTTCAATAATCTATACGTTAAAATTTAAAAATAATAATATTAGAATAGAATTTATATTAAATTCGACAAAAAACGTATTTGTTTATAATTGATTTATCCATTTTTCTTTTAGTTTTCAAATTAAGAAATATCATAAATTACATTTGACAATGTAAGAAATCTGCTCCTTTCTGATCGTTACTTAAACAGGAAAAGTATTGCATTAAATTAACATTTCTTTCTTATTTAAGAAATCTCCAAGGAAAACAGAGCCAACTGGCATATTAAAAATTTGTTATCTTTCAACATCACAAAAAGAACTGGTTGATCAATACCATTCTGGAGGTAATTACTGTTTTCTTTAGGATCGGCTAATAGGTTTCGCTAATTCTTATCGTCCATCAGTTTCCGCTTCTTATTAGCCGTTTCAGATTAATTGCACGTTGTTTAATTGGTATACTAAATTAGCAATGTTTAGAGACAAACAATAGAAACCACATCAAAACTTATGATTACGTTTTTATTTTTCTATCCATTGATATTTTGTGATATTGGTTATCATTTTAAATTCATATGTATGTTAAAAAAATTGTTTTTTGTTTTAATGTAAATATTCTCGCTTCTTGTCTGGGTTTAATGCTTCCTGATGTAGCCCTGAGTGCTGGATTTTGGTTGTAATTTTTAAAAAAATTCATATTTTTGGCTTAATTATACGATATTTTTTATATAAATGAATGGCCAAAATAATTGTGTTTTTTAATAAAAAAAATATTACAGTATTTGTAAAAATACACGTAAACAGCATGCCTAACAATGTAATAATTTTGTAATACATAACAATCCCGTTCATTGAGGAATATTTTGAAAATTTTATTAATGAAACAATTTGTATCCAGTTTTCATGAAAACTTTTAAGTTTATTATAAAATGTTGACTATGCATTTATTTTTGATAACAAACTAATTTTGTCTCCCCTCACACTACAGGAAATTGATCAGCCAGACGACCTACAGCTCTAAATATCCATCGAAATCAGTCGAAGGAATCTTTGGTTCATGGTCCATTTCAGATACGTTGGCCCTGTCTCTCATCATCCCGTTTTCCCGTGTGGACCTCGCCGAACCCACAATAGACTAAACAAACGCTCTTTTAGTGCAAGCAGAGTAAAAACTACATAAACTAAATACTCATACACACAAGAATAAAAAATATATGCCTATATATACTGTATATACGGAATATAAATATTGATCAATAGATTTTAGATTTAGAATTTTATTAATTTATATTTATACACTTCTATATACTAAATACATGTATCAGTTCATATATACATACATACAGTATATATATATACGTATATGTTTAGATATATAAATATCTCCGGTAATACGCTTCTTGTCTAGTCTTGTATTCAATTTTACGAGCTTTATGACGGCTTTTCTTTTCCGCTAGACTATTTCGGACTCGAAATGCATACTCTAGGAAATAAAAATGTGTTTTTCTAAAGATTGTCCTGTTTCTAATTGATGGTGTAATAAGTCTAGCGGAAAAGAAAAACCGTCATAGAGCTCGTAAAATTGAATATAAATATCAGTTCATAATTATAAATAATTCTCAATTTATATATTAATTAATATATTGCATAAATATTTCTATATATGATAGAACATAACATACATAATAGGCAGATAATAAATATTATTCTTCTACATCTGTTTTCTTACACAAGTATAGTAGTAAAAGTATATCATACTACTATTACAAAATATAAATTGCTACTCTTATTGTTTGAAATATTGGTAAAATTAATATTTGATACAAATCATAATTTTTATATTCTCTAATGCCAACAAACTAAAAAAATATTAATCAATAAATTTTTAAAGCTTCATTTAACAATCATTATAATTGATTACTCCGAAATAAAATGATAATTAGTTTTTAAGCTAAATTAAACTCTTATTGTAAATTTAAAATAAAGAATTTCATCTAAAAAATATAAACATAAAATCTAATTAAATTTCGTAATTAAGTTAAAGTTTAAATAAAATAAATTAAAAAATATATTTTTCTTGTGTATCATATTACAAGCAAAATCACTAAAAACTTCACAAATAATTAAATAAAATATAATTAAATTATATAAACAATAGACTATTAATTTTATTATAAACTTTTTCATTATATCTTTTATTCATAACAGTTCATCATTTTTTCTATTTATCATTATAAAGTTTAAATTCTTATAAGTAGATTTATTATTACGTTATGTTTACAAATTTATGAATTAATTAATTTACGAAATAACATTAAACTCTATCAAACAAAAACTTGACGATTTATCTACCGTACTATAGTCTAAATAAAATATGTAGTTAACATAAAAACTCTTAAGTAATAATATCAATAAATTAATTAATAGCATATTTGTTAAAATTACGTTTAAACTTATATGATAAATTTATTTACTCTTTAAGCATTTTATACTGTATTTTATTAAAATATTGAAATATAAAATAACGACTACCTTCATAAATATATGTGGCAGTGGTAATGAATGTAGTGTTAATGGTTGCTAAAACTTTATTATCAAATAAAAATAATTAAAATGTATAGATTTTTTTTAATACATTTTAATTATTTAAATTATACATTTTATTGAAATTATCTTTGTTTTTAATACTTAAAAGATAGAAATTAAATTAAAAATTTATAATTGGATAAAATCAGTTACATAAGTAAAAATTTTAAAAATTGAAAATAATAAAAATATAATTTATTGCATCGAATTGGCTATAATTTTGTAAATTTTTAATTAAGATTTCCCAAATAAATTTTTTATCCTTATCTTGTAAAGTTAGTTTCATGTAATTGAATAATCAAAATTCCTGAATAATTATATTTATATTTTAATTTGTAATTATTATTATTTTAACATATATCTTAAAAAAATACAAAGCATGTGTCATATAATTTTATTTGAAATTTATTATATAGTTTAAAAAATGCTGCTTATAGAATAATTATACTGTTTGAATATCATTCTTTTACTGTCAGTGCTTTTGTCTTATAGAAAACATTAATATTGATGATTTGTCAGTACACTAATTTTTAAAAAAATAGAAACTATAATAAAAATACATATATGACGCTCTCGAACTTTATTTGTGCTTTAAATTCCAGAATAAGGAGTTTTACGTAATAATTCATAGATATATGTCCATCTTTGGAGATTGTCTAAGATTGACATTTATAAGAGTTAGATAGTTCGCTAAAACATTTTTCACAGTTTTTACGCTTTTAAGTAATCGTAAAATATATAAGTCATTCCATATTTTATGCATATTATCGTAAAAGTGAATATGAATATCATCGTAAACTATGAAATGACTCGTAGTTAAACTGAATTAACGACACGATAAGTCATGATTTCGAAGTATTTCAGAAAATTTTCTTTATAAAAATACTAAAATATGTTTAATAATATTATATACCTTGCATTATGATTAAAAGATACATAAATAAATCGAAAAAATTATATAATAAATTCAGATTAAATTTTCTTTACCAATCGTTTCTAACCCGAACAGGATTGCGAAATTGTTATCTTCTTCATCAATTAAATATTTATTTAGATGAAAAATCATTCAATTTCTTGTCTTCTAATATTGCAAAAACCTTTTTTACAATATTAGAAATAATTTTAAACTGTTTCTTTACATTATTTCTCGATATTGAAACTGGAAAAAACTTAATTGATTTATAATGGATATAATACATATGATGGAAATTATTGAAAGTAATTGTGAATCTATTAAAATAAACATCTAATTTTAATTTATAAATTAATTTTAAATTATTAGCGTAAAAAATTACGCTGATACGAATAATGCTCCGTCTTTTATAAATCTGTTTGCAATATTTTAAAACTGTTATAATGTTTAAAATATTTTTATAGTTGCAATTTTCTTTTAAAAGAAAAATTAATTATATCTAATTTTTTCTTATTCCGATGCAAATCTAAAGTTTTTAACTGTAGGATCTATATAAAAAATATTCACTATCATCATCATTAAAATTAATTTAACTTTGTATTGTTTATACGACAATACAAAGCACTTTACTATAAGTGTACTTTGTACAAACTATTATTAAACTAAAATTAGTATACTGCTTTCAAAATTAAATTGAAATATTATTTCCCTTGTATTTATGATTAACCATAAGATCTTAATTATCCTTATCCTTCATCATTAAAAAATATATGTATTGGGTAGTCTAACATTTGCTTCAAAAAACGAGCACAAAACATTCTTCATGTAGTAAAACTGAAATTCTTTGCTATTTCTAACTCTTAGGAACTATCTTTAAATCAATGTAATTTAAAATAAATTTCTGTATATTCACGGACATATCTTCTTTCACTTTACTGCTAATAATAAAAAATCATCACAAAAGCGTATGTAATTCATAGTTTTTCTTATTTTAAATTTCACAATGTCTGCAAAAATTCATTTAGAATTTAATTTATTTAAAACAAGTTGTTAAATTTTTGCGATTATGCTATGCATTTTGTAGTTTTTGTATTGTTTAATAATTGTAAATATTCTTGAACATACTTAAAACATTATTATTAATGACACTTTGCAGACTATTATATTTTAATTATTTTGATAAATTTATTTTTACTAATCATATATATACGTTACGTGTTATTTGGATTTTTTATATATTCGGACAGGGTTTAAACAAATGTAACGAAATTTTTCAGAGATCATCTTTTTATCAATAAAAATGTCAACAACTATTTCTATTTGAATAAACTTCATTTCCCGCCCGCAACAGGCTTTCCTTTCTATCCGATCAGTGAGATCGAGACATTCGAACTGAAAACAATTCTTGATAGCAATGTTATGAGCTAGGAGAGAAAAATATACATTCGTGGCATCCTAAAAATCCTAGGTATATATATAGAGATTTTCGAAGATGCTGAGTTTGAATCTTTGGTGCATTTTCTATGAAATCTGATTGTCGTAAAGAATCCTGCCTATCTGACCAATGTACAGTACTCTGATAATAGAAAATACGCGGAACTCCGTTCTACACCCGTAAACAGGATTTTTGACAGGGTGGTGTTTTACAAGAACAAATTATTTTTTCATAATGTAGTTTATTTATTCTTAATTAATTAAAATATGGGCATATAAAGTAACACAATAAGAAGGAACTAAACGGATATAAAATAGATATATTATATACAACGTACTGTTTCATTAACACAGTAACATTTTTATTTATTGTTTTTTTTCAAATAAGGAACAAATCCCAATCCCCGTGTGCACTGCCTTGCTCCATATTATTGTATAGCTACTATTAACGCACTTTTAAAAAGAATAAAACATGCAATTAAGAGTTTTCAAGTATTTAAAGAATTTTTGTTCTATTTTGACTTTAAAACCGAATGGAAAACAGATTAGCAATTGGAATTCGTCCACAAAAACAACGGAAACAAAAATCGACAAAAACATCAATACTTTAAGGAAATGACGATCTGGGAGCTGTTAGAGGCAATGAGTTCGAATTTGGAGTCAATTATTCTCAAGATCTAATTGGTTACTAGAAAGTTAATAAGAATTAACTGCCAAGAAAACAGTTAAACAAAAATTTCGTTTTCGTATAAAAGTCAGATACAAGTTTTATAGCTAGTAAAATAAAATCTGGATACTATTTGTTTTGGACTTGAAACCATGACAATCATTATGAAAATGACTTAGTTCTGTCTAGGGATGTTCTCTGATTTTTAAAACACTAGGAGCGAAATTCAAGAGTGAATGTTATGGCTATACTAACATTCTAACGAAACCTCGATTGAAATTTGCATTATTCATCTCACGAAAGCAAAAGTCTGAAATAAAATAGAAATTCTCCCAAATATAACCATAATGAAATAAAGAACTATAATGATAAGACCAAAAATGAAGAGGTTTTTATTGGTGTGATGCGTGTTCCAACAGCAACCGTTTTCAAATTCAAATTTTTTCTTTTAGAAAAATTTGTTCAATTTTAACGGTTAAAGAAATATCGTTTAAAAAGTATTATATACCCAATTTCCAGAAGACTCAAGATTTCGCTAATATTATAATAAAATGCTATAAAAATAAATTTAAAAAATCCTTTTCTATTCATATCTCATAATCGTCACTCGTTAGTTAGACTAGTTAGTGAAATTTTTTCTACTTCATTAATAAAATAAAATATAAAAATTTTAAACTATTTTCTTTACCTATTCGTTTCCTTTTAAGAAATATTTCATTGATTTGAATTTTTTATTGCATTCCTTTATTTTTTGTTTAACTTGTTTCTTTTATATTTTCTTAAAGAACCCTTAATTTTTGAGGTGACCTGTTTCCAGTAGGCTATGTATTAGCTTTATTTATTCGATATAAAATAATTTAATTAAATAGTCTATATTTTAAAAAAAACTATCATTTTTAAATTAAATTCATCATTAGAAAATACTATAGTTTTTGAAAAGATATTACATTTCTTTTTATATATTCCATTAAGAGAAAAAATTATTAAACTAGTTCAATTTCTATTGATTCATAAGAATTAAAAGAGATAATTATGTTTATGAAATCAGAACATGATTGCCAATGGAAAAAGTAATGTATTATTGACAAAAATTTTATTATCTATTATTTTATAATTTGCTTTTTGATATTTAAAATTAATACAGCTGTAGTTCAAGCAATAAAATTTTAAATTAATTATTGATCTAGTAGGAACAAAAGTCTAAAGTAATTCGATCTAAATGTCCATTGTGTATTTATATCAATTATTAATGATACATATATTTTTTGTATCGTATTTTCTGATAAATATTTTTTAACATTTTATTTGCCTTCTCTGTAAAATAATAAAAAGAAATTAATTTCCATAATTATCATTTTGTTATATTTAGATAAGTTTATTCAATTAAAAATGATAACATCTGCTTTTCATTTTTCCTTATTGCATATTGGGAATTAAACAAAAGTAATCCCTTTTTATGTATATAATTTATTGTTGAATTTTGCATTTCATCGCACAAAATTAAATTAAAAATGTTAACAATAAGTTATCTTTACTATAAAACAGTTAAAATATTCAAAGTTTGAATTAACTCCCAGTAGAGAGAATATTTCTTTATCACTACTCTTATATTAATTTTATAATCCATAAAAGAATAAAAAATAAAATTTTATTAATGTTTAAGTTTTAAATTTTGTTTACTTTTTTATAATGAGATAACTTTTAATTCGAATTTTTCGCATATATTTTAAAATAAACATTGCTCCAAGGAGCATTACTTTTGTCAATTGGATTTCATGAATTAGAAACAATTACATAAAAAATTATTGGATTATTTTATGCTTATAATTAAATGTAAATTATAATTTAATATATGAATTAACTATTGAAAATATATTTAGAAATTTTATAAAAATACAAAAATATTGTAAACTTTTTTATTGTTACAATATTGGCAGAAGAGTAATTACAAGATAAGATTCATAAAAATCATTGAGGGAGCAATTAAAACTTTCTTTATAAAGAAAAACTAATTAACATTCAAAATAAAATTTAATTTTTATCACTATGAACTTAATTTTACAGTGATATATTTAGAAATAAGGCCAACGGCAAATGACCTTTTTCTATTTTTTCCCATTAGATTCGGTCTACTTGCAGCTCTCATTAATTATGATCTTTTTTTTTTTGCATTTTCGTATTAGTGTTCAACATAAAAATTGATGCAAATGTTTGCCCTAATTTATCGGTACAAGAACTAGCAGGTTTGTTTTTGTCATGTCTAGAGAAAACATTTTCAAGAAAAATGAATGATATTGGACTAAAGCCACTACAGTGTAACGGATTATTCGAATTTATAAAATTCTTGAATGGATTATATTTTACATAAATAAATTTTGTAATCTACTATTTAAAAAATTGATTTACTATCAATCAGAAGATAGGTTTTAATGGTACCTTATGGAATTTTTTAAATGAAATCGGTTTATCAATTTTTTCTACTTGATATTTTTTTCAATAATATAGAAAAAGTAATGAGGCATACCTTTTTTAATTATTCATATTCATAATTCTTTTCAACTAACATACAAAATTATTTTTAAATTAGCATATTGTATAATTTAATACTAAGTTTAAAAACCTATATTTGTGTATTATATACTGTAATAATAAAGTATAAAATAAATTTAAATTTTCGATATATCAAAAATCATGTTAACTTCGAATATTTTGTCTAAATTTAAAAATATTATGAAAAAAACGTGACTTTCCATACCATAAGCTTTTAATGCATTCACACTAGATATTTTTATCGATTATCTAACTGAAATACTTTCTTCTTTAATCGGAAAAGTTAGTAAACTTCAAAAATACTACTTATTGATTAGCTTTTTCGCGATAAAACAAATATTATTATATATTTTTTAAAAATATATTTTTAGTATAACGAATTAAACTTGACATATAAACTATCTAAAAACAGATAAATTTAATTGGAATATCTTTAAGAATATATGTTCTATGTTTCAAAGATGAGTAAAAAATGTTTTTACGATAAATTTTCACATATTTTCTTTAAAATTTATCCTAGTTTTTCCTGTTTGTACTGTATAGTGGTGAAAGTCATATACATTACGATGTCATTTTGATCAATTGTTTCAAACAACAAGTTTGAAACAATTGACTTTTAAAATTATAAAATTCAACTCTTGTTTCTTTTCTGCTTTTTTTAAATTTTTTTTTTAGAAAACAGTTTACTTTAAAATTAAGTTTTAATTTATATTGCTTAAAAGTATTTTTCATTATAAGGAGAGGCTTATTTATTAACAAACGACCATTAACAAATTAGTTTGGATAGAGAAAATTTAAAAGATAAACCTCTTTTCAGTTAAAAGAAAAAGTAATTTTAAAGTTTTAAGTAGATTCTTTTTTTATTATCTAATGACAAATTTTAATTGAAAAAATAAAAATAAGAATTGATAATGCATTATTTTAAAATTTATAGAACAAATAAAAAAATTTTCTGTTAACTTTTAAAATATTTTAAAAGTATAATAATGTAAAATGTTTTATTTATTTTAAATATCGATTATAAGTTTGAATTAAATAAGTAAGTTTATATATATAGCCTATATATCATAAAATATATAATTTTTTTTTATACTAAATAGCTTGGTTTAATTTTCACTTTACTATTATATCATTAAAAAATTTTTAAACTCTTAAATAAGTTTTAATTTATTTCCTTTATTATACTTATAACTTATTTTAAATAAAATAACAACTACAGATGTATTTACATATATATATATATATAATTAAACTTGAAAAAATGTATTTAATCTTAACAATATAACGCTTTGTATAATTAAAATATCAATTTATTTACTCTTAACCTTTTATACTTTAAAAGAGAGAAATTTATTCATAAAAACATTTTGAGTAATTATTATTATTATTATTATTATTTTAAATAAAAGAAACTTATATTAAAATGAAATATTACGAAATTAAAGAAGATTCATTTTAGTTTAAAGTTATTAAAATAAGTATATATTTTTATAACTATATATTACGTTATATTAAATTTTTTTAAAGTTTTAATCGCTAAATTTTATAAAATATGTTATTTGGTGATTAAAATTACAAATAACTAATTTCAAAATTAAAAAAATTGTTGAAAATTTTTTAAATAAAAGAATGTTAAATAAAAACTGTAAATTTAAGAAGATACTTAACTGATTTTTAAATATAAAATAATATAGTTTTCTTAAATTTTATTTATTCAATAGTTTAATGGAAAGAGCTGAGAGTTCTAAAATGAAACTTAAATATACTTAAAAGCAGTTTTAATTGTTTTAATTTCTTTCTTTCTGAATGTAAATTCGGAAATACTTAAATAAAAAATTCATTTCTAAACAGTGCTATATATTTTTTTAAGTATTCGAGCATTGTTTAATAGTTTAGTGTTTTAAACACTTGTAGTTATATATAATTGTATATTTTATAAATGAATTAAAAGATGCATTCATAAAATTTATGTATTTATTATCTTTACTTATTTACTATAAAATAGCGTTTAAAATATTTTTTCTTTAGATATTAGAATATTCGCATACATATTTTGTTATAAACTATATTTATTATTGATTTATCTTTTATTAAAGTAAATTTTAAAATAGCAATAGGAAGAACTGAATATCAGTTTAATATTTTTAATATATTTTATATGCTCTTCTATAACGTTTAGTTTGGAATGTAACATTATTAAAAAAATTGAGAAGTTTATTTTCTTGAAAAAAAAAGGAAAAAGGAAAGAAATACCAAAACTTTGTTGTAAACTACAAATTTGATGGTTTACGAAATTGCTAAAATACCAAAAGTTCACATTGAACGTCTTTAAAATAAAGAAAAAACTGAAATTGAAAGTAAGCTTACCAATTACCTAACAATGGGTCAAAATTGTGAAAGAACTTAGAATACATCTGTAAGAGAAAATAAAGCAATTAAATGATTGTATCTTCAAAAACTGGAAATCATTTAGAGGCCTTAAAATTAAAACTAAAAGAAGAAATATGATTTCTTGAAAAACATAAAAAAATATATATATATCGAAGATTTCATATATATTGTTTTTACATCTCATATCTGATGTTATTACTTTACGAAAAAAAATAATTTGGTTTAAAAATAATTTAATTGAATCAAATGCTAAAAATTAACAAAGTTGTTTTTGGTATTGAACTATTAATTTAATATAATTTATTAGCATTATGCACAAAATAGCTTATATTCTAATTATACGATAATAAGTAAAAGGGATAGATTACATTTATTTAAAAATATTTTACGCGTTAATTACATATCGGAATTTTAAAAATTCTTCTATATTGCATATTGTTAAATTGTTACATTTTATAATTAAATATAAATATCTTAGAAAAATCTAGAAACCCAGAGCTTTTATGCAAAAGGTATCAATTTAAAACAACACTTTTGTAATGACAAAGAATAAAAGTTCTTTATCATTCCTAGTAAATTCAAGTACAGTTTTTAAATATGTGCAGCAGATCTTTGCATTTTATATAATATAGTCATTTTACAGGCCACAGTCTCTAAAATAACTATATTACAAATAGCAATTACAATAAAATATGCAATTTTATGCTGTTTATCAATCAGTGTAATACCTAATCGGTGATGTTGAATTGTGTTGGTTTGTGAGAATTATAAATATAAATGTTTAAGATTTAATATAATTTAATTAAGGCATAAAATAATTAAATATCATCATTTGTCATTATGTTCAAATTAATACATATTACTATTTATATTACAAGTATTAAGGTTCTGTTTTTTAAGTAATTGAATAATAAAACTATCAGTAAAAGAAATTAGTTTAAAAATGATAATTTTTCCGCAGAAAATTTGAAGAAAAATAAAAAGTTTAATTTTATATTATATAAAAAACTAAAGGCATGTTCAATCAAAGATGATTGTATATAGCTTACGGGATAACAAAGATAAAAAATAAAAAACAGAGCTAATAGAAAAGTGAAAAAACCCAAAATTAATTTCTTAAACCACAGATACATTTAGAGATATTTTTTATTATCTTTTCTTCTAAAAGAAAATATTCTATGTAATATAAGCAAGAATTTAATGAAAAAATACCTTTAAAACAAGTTTTCGAAGTTTCATTTTTATTATGATTTAATCTATATATTTATGAGTATGAAATTACTATAGGACAGCTTCATTAAATAAATTCAAAAAATAATAAATTATTAAAAATAGGACTTTTAAATTACAGATATTCCGCAATACTTCATCGTGGCAAGAAATTATTATGTCTATATCAATATTGATTTTATTTTAAAACCAGTAAAATGATATAATTTATTATGGCGAAAACTAGTAGCTTTCGACTACTTTTACAAAGTATTTAGTGTAAGATAAAATTTTAAAATACCTCGGTGTTACAATTTAAACGAACTAAAAGTATATAACTTCATTCCGAGTTCGAACTTTAGCTATAAAATTTTTATAATTTTTGAAATTTTTTACTCATTCTATTTATAATTTATTCTTATTTTCTATTTATTTTTCACCAATATACAAAAAGTCGACAAATTAAATCTAATATTTGAAAAGAACAGCAAGCCTAATAGTTGTGAATCCGTGATTTATTTTTAGAAACTACGATAGTTTGAATTATTGTATAAATATTATTTGAAATAAAATATTAATTTGTAAAATTATTGAAAATTAACAAAGTTTAAAATATCTTAATAAATATTTTAGTTAAATTAGATTTTTAAATTATTGAAATAATTTAACGTGTTAAACTGTATTACTTAAAATTGCATTATTTTTTTTTATACTTTTCTTTAAATTTTTATTTAATATTCAATTAATTATTTCAATATAAGTGGTTTTTAATGAATTTTTATGATTCGTAAATATTAAATTGTTTGGTTACTTTATTCACAAAACTACATAGCTTGTTACTTTTTAAACAAGCTATTTAGTTCGAGAATAATTTTATTTTTTCTGTTGAAATGTCTCTATTTACATAAATGCATTATTCCATTGTTTTAAAGAATTTGATTGATCTGCGATTATCTTTTTTACGATTCTACCTACTCGCAGACGCTGTAGAAAATCGATGTAAATCTGTTCGTATTATTGTTAAACAAGTCTATTTAAGTACAATTTTCGTATTTCTTTACTCATCCCACAGAACGTATTGTTATTATTCTCCGATGCTTATGCATATCCCCTTTACAATTGATACCTATCAATAAATTCGTAAAGCTCTAATAATTCAAAATGATTAATGATTTAAATGTCTCCGATGTAAAATTATACAAAATAATTTAAATTATTTATTCAAAAACTTAATTTTATGATTAAAAGCAGTAATTTTTCAGAGGAGAAACTTAATTTAAACATTTGGCATTTTTCATTACTGAAAACTAGTAAAATACTTAAATTTGAAAAAAATTATGAATTAAGTTATAAAAGCAAAATTATTTCCGTAGTGAATTTCAATATAAAAACTTAACCAACTTTCGAATATTAATTTTAATAATGTCGAGGTAACTGTTTACATTTAATATCGACTTGTCTCACATATAACATTTTTTGACAGTATTAAACAGTCACAAATCATAAAAGTAGAAACATAATATTAAATTCTAATCAATTTAAAACATTTTTTTCTTATTGTTATCATTATTCAATAAAGAAAGCGATAAAATAATCAAACACGATTTTAAATAGAAGGAAAGAGGAATAAAAGTAATGACAAAGCAAGAGTCTCTCTTATGTTTATTTAATCATGTAATAAATATTAAAATATTCAAAAATATTATTATTATTTAAAAATCATGTGATTTACTGTAATTAATATGTCCAACAAAAGTATTTCTATAAACAATTCTTTAACAGTAAGAAAACTAAATAACTAAATCAGAAAACTATTGGAATAAATTATAACGCTTCAAACAACAACAAAAAAAACCTTTAGAATTTATATTATAGAGAAAAATAGTATTATAACACATCTAAAAGAAGAACTAAAAGATTAGATAAACGTTAGAGCACATATTACAAAGAGAAATTACATTAAATCATTTCCAACAAAAGAAATAATCATCAGAAAAAACGTTAGAATGTTTATAGGAAAGATGAATAGCTAAGAACATTCTACAAAAGAAGGAACACATTAGAAAACCCATAGGATATTTCTAGCAAAAACTAATGATTTAGAATAATTTAAACTATTAATTATGACAGCATTAAGTTACCATTAAATAATAACAAAATACATATTACATCATCTACGTTATTTGTTGGATTTAAAAATATATCAGTTGAATATTTATCTCACGTTTTCATTCTTAAATAAAAAATAACAAATTTTCGGTGTTCTGACGATAAAATTTTTGGGTTGTTACTATGCAAAGCTGATAAAAGAACAGAATTTTTTCTTGTATTAGCTTATATGCAATTCTAAAAAGTGATTTAAAAAACATCTTCAGTATTCTTTTGGGATAAGAATATTCAATTTAAAAATATTTGAAATGTATCTTTGTAACAATATATCCGTTTTATTTACAAAGCATTTCGCTGAGAATGTAATCTACTGATTATAATTCCAAACATATATAACATATTTTATATTTTTGTAAACTTTGTATATATTTTTCTGTAATTTACTTTGTTAATCTGTCCCTTTTGGAATCAGGTTAACAACACCAATAAAGAATAAAGTAGAGTTCGAGTGAGGACCCGATAGTGAACGGACGTGTTTTTATGGTCTCCAATTTTCTTTTGTCTCGCTCACTATACACTTGACCCCACGATTACGACTGCAAAATAATACGACATATATATATATATATATAATTTTAAGATAGATGATATATTATTACAATCTTATAATTAGGAGTCATTAAAACTACTTTCTTGTTTTTAAGATAATTTGGCTGGTAACATTAATATATTTTAAGATAAGATACTCAATATCTGCTATGTTCTTTATTAGAGTTCTGAAATTTTAATATAGCCATAAGATTAAAGCAACAATAAAAATTATAAATTATTAGTTAAGAAATCCTATATATTATTCAAAATATTATAATAAATAATTGCTCATTTGTTATTTGTGCATAAATGTTGCTTTGCATAAATAAGTTTCATAAGTAAACATTGTTTCTTTATGTAATTATATGTTATAATTAAATATCTTTATGTTTATCAAATAATTAAACAATTAAAATCGTTGATATACAGTCTTTTTTATTCTTTATTTTACAATTTGTTAAACTCATTCATATCTCTGCAAATAAAATATAAAAATTTACTTGAATTAAGATATTATAAACAGAAAAAATTATTTTAATTATTAATATAATCATATTTATAAATTATTCTTAAAATTTTAATATGCAATAAGTGAAAATAAACATGTGAAAGCATTGATTAATTTTAAAAATCTACGTGAAAATAATTTTGTAAAGAATGTAACCTATATGAAATGAAGAAAGAGAAGAGAAGTTGGCTTTTGACTCCAAGATAGTTTAAACGATGACAGTCAGTATTGAATTGGTCCAAAGGGAATTGGAGTAGAAAGTAGACAGCGATAGATAGCCAACTGAAAACAAATATATCAAAAACAAAAATAACGATGTACCTGAAATGTTTACACCGTTGTCAGACTCAGATATTATATTAGCTATAAACATCTATGATAAAAAATCACAGCTTTTGAAAATGCGAAACTTTTTCTTATCAAATAAAATTTATCTATAATATCGTTCTTTAGGGAAAACTATATAGGAAATGTAATACCGTCTTGAGATTTTAATTCTTATATTCTTTCAGACAATTTTATAAAGATATTTTAAAATACCTTTTTTTTTCGTTTACTTGATAAAGTTCAACTATTATAAACTATTTTCATTAAAAATATAGTTACAATAAACTTATAATAATAACTTGATATAAAAAATAAACTAACAGCAATAAAGTTTTAAAATATTTTTATTTTTTCTATAATTCTAAAAAAATTTAAAGAAATTTTATAATGTAGTTTTAAAATTTTTTTAAATTATTGTTGAAAAAACATTATTTGGCAATTATTATGTAGTAGAGAAATTTTTTCTTGTTTTATTAAAATTCTTTTATTTTTGAACGTAGACTTAAAAATATTGAAATATGTTTTTAATAAATCCATCGAATATTATTTCATATCTCAACTGTTTCTATAAATTTTTAACTTTTATTGTTTAATTATTACTGGAAAAGGATGTTAAATATTAATATTCATTTATTCATATATAATGATTTTCAGCTGCATGAGGCCCCAGAAAAAATCGAAATTATGAAACCTCAATATGTAAATTTATGAAATGTAAACACATTACATGATAATTCTATATAAAAAAAATTTTGGACTTTACTTAATACTAAAATCTAAATACTAGACCCGAATAGTAAAACTTAGAATTAAATTAATACATATTTCAGGATTCCCAAAGAGCCCTCAAAATACGCATTAAGACACTCTAGGTAAAATTCTAAGCTGTCTATTTCTAAAATCACCACTGCACTTACAAAATCAATATAGCTTAAGTAATGTTCAAAATAAGTACTCAGTCGGTTTGATGAAACACAAAGTTTATATTTGTAATACAAATGTGCAAAATGATACAGATTAGAGTCACAATTAAACATGCACAAACACTAATCCAACGACAACCGACTATTCCCGTACAAATTCGTCGAAAGAACTCCTTACGACCTCCACAAACAGACTCGTAATTAACAGCACCTCCGAGTCAGGAACAAGTTCGTACTAAAACCACTGGGGATTACTTTACCCAGATTTCCTTAACGTCCAACGAGAGAGAGTTAGTTAGCACTTCGATAACGACGATCTTCGATCCGATCTTCCCGATACGAACTCCTCTTCCCGCCGAAACTTGCTGCTTATGTAGCGATCGGCGTTTAAATCCTCCGCCAATCAAATTCGAATGTTTCCACAACGTCCGGCCAACGGTCATTTTCCGTCGGCCAATCGTCCGTCTGTCGACGATTTGAAACTCAACGGATCTTTCCAACGGACGTTTCCAACGGCCGTTGCTAACGGTTTTTCCGTTATGAAAGTTCGTTATAGTAAAACAGGGTGGGAATCGCGCGCCTTGGCGATTCCATACCCTACAGCTTATATTTAGAATGTACAGAAGTTAACATTTTTATATTACAACCATATTAACATTTATAAAATAAAATAATTTTCAAATTTAATGAAATTTTTTTAGAAAAAGTTGTTACTTTAAAAACAATTTATTTAATTATATTTGTGTTGATTCTGAATGTATATACAATATTTTTAATAAATATAGAGTATTACATAAACTTAAAATAATTAATTTACGAGTTTCATTGATTGATTGATTGGAGACATAATTATTAATAGAATGAACTGCTTTGTGTTAGTTATAAAGAGATTCGATTAATCACAATAAGTTATGTATCATTAACTACCAAATAAACAAGTGAAAAGAAAGTACTTCTCTTTCATAAGATTTTATCTAAATGGAAATTACTGCAACAAAATACTTGTTCAAAAAAATGAGTAGTTTATATCTTTCTACTCTTTTAAATACGATTTCTCGGATGTGAAGAAGATTATTATCTTTAAAGCTGATTATTGTACAAAAGAAGATGTTCAGATATTATGTTGTATTTAAGTAAATTTTTTAATCATTTTATTCTGTTTATTTTATAGGATATCTTTTATAGTTTTACTACATATTATAAAATAGCGAAAATTGTTACAAATTTTAATATATTGTTAAAATCCTTATTCAATTTACTTTTATGTTATTGTTTAGAATTTAAAAAATACTCATTGATATAATTCAAGAGTAATGATATAAATTATATTAGTTTCATAAAAAATAATGAGCGTAATTCATCATTTTCTTAAAACCGGGTTACGATATCGTTTTCATAAGCTAAAATTATTGTTTATCACTTTCCTTGATTGTACACACAAAGTTTTTAAAACTTTACTTAAACTTTATTGATGGATTTAGGAATTTGTTTTTAATTGAAAATAAATAAACTTCCGAAATTTAAAAATAAGCAAAAGTTTCACAGTAGATAAAATAATTAATTGGATTTTTCAGTTTCTTATTTCAGATTTACATTCCGAATTAAAACAGTTAATGTGATGATTGTCGAATTAGAGCAAGAGCAAATTTTTAATAAAGTAGGCTATACAGTTTGATGGCACATTTATTGGTGTGCAAAAAAAAAAAAAAGAAATTAAATAAATGTTCGAAATATTTCCAGAAAAAGAAATTAGAAATAAATACTGAAGATAAAATAACGATGTTTGGAAAAGATTAGAAAAAATAAAACAACTTTCCTCAAAATACTTTTATTCTACATCTAAACAAATCAGTTTTCATTTTTCAATTCATCAGTTTAATAACCATTCGAAAATCATTCGCCATAATGTGAAGAAAAAAAGTCTTGCAAATATTATTTTTAGTACCGAAAGTAAAATTAAACAGTATACAAACAATTTTCAATATATGAATATTTATAATTGAATGACCAAGGAAGCATTTTCCTTTCTTGGATTATTTAATTATTTTTATTTTTAACATCGGTATGAGCCTCAGCATTTAATAAACACTGTATTAGTAAATTTCTCTATTTAGTCAAAAAGAAAAATGCATCTTTTCATTAAAAGATTATTATTGCGGGATAAATTAACGTCAGGAACGATACTAAAATTAGAAACAAAGAGACACTATAATAAAAAATACGTAAAATTTTCATTTATTTTAGAATCAAACTCCTAAATAACGCAGAAAATTTCATCATCATCATCATCAAAATATACTATCTTCTATATTTTCATACAATATCAACAATTATATTAAATTTATGATTTAATATAATTCTTGACAACGTTATTAAAAAGTAAATATCTATGGTGTTTTGAGTTAATTTATTCACGATTTTCGTGTTTAATTCATATCAATGATCCTGAAATAATACAGGAACTCCTAAGGGAGTCCTATATCATTACTACTCTAACGATCAACGCTTTCCACAAAGGTGATCATTTGTATCCCAAAATAAATATCCCAGTTTGATATAATTCGTTTTACGCTCTTAATTGTATATCTTAATAATAGCTGGAAAGATTTATTGTTTAAATACCACCTGTTTGGTTATAGAATTTTCTGTGTCGACAGTAACCGATCATTTATTGAGTACAGTCGACACAAGAATTTCTATATTCACAAAAATATACAGATTATATGCCCTTTCCTTTAATAATTATAAATATAATCGTTTTCAATTTCACTGGTCTTTTAACGCTTTCCTGTCACAAAATATTAGTGAAAACATTTTTCAAGAACCAAGAAGTATTCCTCAATTAACGTTCTTAGCAATACTCTGGTTATTCTCAGCTTACAAAGAAATTACAAACAGATGTAGAACGCATGAGAATTGAATGTATATCGAAAATCAGAGCAAAAATATTTTAAAAAGTGTAAAAATTTAAATTTTGTAAAAGAAGTAAATTAATATTGTTTTGTGTTTAAAATTTTTAAAGTAATTTTATTTTAGGAGTAAAACTATACGAGCAAGAAAATTTAGAAGGCAATTTTCCTATAAAAAAATAATAATTAAATATTCCTAACAATCATAAAATACATCATATCCATTTTGTATATTAAAAATACACAAGATGTTTATTATGAGTCGACATGTTAACACTATTAGCTTACAAGATAAAAAATTATACGTTAGTTTAATTGTATACTTTGCTTCTATATAGATTTAAAATAACTTTGTTTTCATCCTATGTTCTATTGAAACTGTATTCTAACTCTATGAAACCAATTTTAAAATATGCTATTTCATATATTTGTAAGTGTTTTATAAGATGAAGATAGCCATAATGTGGCCGAAAACATTTCTTAATTTTCGTTCTTCAAACCGGCAGTTTTTCTTGATTATAACGATATAATTCGTATATTTTCATAATAAAAACATTGTTTTTGGAAAATTTATTAGAGAGGAATTATCTGTTAAATTTTTAAAATTATTTATAAACTTTTTATTATATTTTTATAAATAAATGCTTTGATTCATCTTTACCAGTTTTCCATTCTCATCTAATTTAATTTGTTATCAGATTGAAAATATCTCCAAGCGAAATACTGCGTATTTTATTTAATAAGGTTGTTTCTCAAATAATATAATATAATAAAAATAAATAACTAAACAATTTAGAGAATTTATAATCTTATTAAATTGATTTTTTTGTTACATTTTCCATATTGATTTCTAAAATATTAAAGTACCCATTCACGATAGTATACCAGATACCAGTAGTAAGCAGCTCGATACGAAGAGGAAAACGGGCTCTAGTTCAAGCGTAAACCGAAGTTTTCAGTGAGAAATCAAATACATAATTAAACAGTAGACGACATTGTGAACTTACTGTTATAAAAAACTAACTGAAAAACATGTTTCTTTAAGTGCAATGTAAGAGAACTTTATCATACATTTTATATTCTATGCACACACATATAAATCGCTTATTTTAAATAATATATATCTTTCAAAAATGTAATTTGGAAATTATATTTTAAAAAGATATAACATTAAATAATTTTCATCGATTATGACTAAATAAAATTATGATTTTATCGTAATGATGATATACATTGTTCAAGAAGTTAAAGAATAAATATTTTATACCACGATTTACTGTTAGGTTGAAATGTATATTTATTACTAGAATTTATTACAGTAATGCTTTTTGTCATTTTCTATAGTTAATATTTTTTAACAAATAATAAAAATATCAGATTAAAATTAGCCATTATCCACACAACATAAAAGCAATTAATCTACTGTATAGCAGAGATGAAGGTCTTTGGATTGCGTGTCCTAAGAAGTATGTTGGAATAATTTAGCTGGGTCACATCATCCGATCGTTTACTCAATTAGTTTTGTCTAGTTTATTCTAAATAAAATACGCTCATTTCAATATTATAAAAATTTTCGTTGAAACTCTTGTTGTTATTGTTGTAAAGTTACAGCACAGATGATTTTTTACAGCTAAATAGGTCTACTTTGGCACTCACGAGTCAGATTCTATAAGATTTATCACTCGTTCTATAGAATTAAAACTTGCTTTGTAGACATATTTTTAGTTTTATTAAATGTTTTGACAGAAAATTTATTAAAACGAAAAATTAATTTTGTCAGCTATAATAATGAATTCCGAAATTTTAAAATAGATTTGAAAGTTTAATACTTATTTAATTACTATTGTTCGTGTTATTTTCTACTCATTTATATTTACAAATATAAATTTAACAAAGCTTAAGAAAACTATGTAGTAACTTGAAATATTGAATAAATTAACACTGAAATTTTGTACAGTAAATAATACAATATCATTACAAACTTTTCATTAAAATTAATTGCTATTAAATTAGCAAGTATCGTCATTACTCACGAATGCGATCTCTTCTAAACGATATCGAGTAAAGAATTCTGAAAGTTGAAGTATCGTGAAGTTGTAACGATGGAAAATATACACAATAACAGATAATCTTAAGATTCGTGTAAACGGTAACAGTGCTCATTATTCTTTTTTTAGACATTGACAAACCACTTCCAGATAGAAACTAGGTATTTTTTGATGTATTATATTTTTTTCCAATAAATACAATATCTTTTCTATACGATAAGAGTCTTATAGATTCGAAGAAATGTCCAATTTTCAAAAGATTTATTTAAAATAACAGTACTCTGTTTCAAATATAAAACGTAAGTTACATGTACTACCGTTTCGAAGATTGAAAGCTTTATTTTTGAATATATATACATATAGAATAATGATAATTTAAAGAAAATTATTCCAATAATGAATAGCATTATTATTATTATTATTTTATGTTTTGTAATTGTTCATTCTTTAAATCAGAGATTTAATAGTAACAGAGTAATAGGATTTAAGAATATAACAACAAAAGTTAACACTTGTTGTATGTTATCTTTTCTAATTATATTTATGTATAATTTAAAGAAATAATAAGTAAAGACGATTATAATTTATGAATAACATTAAAATGACAGTTATTTATTTAAATAATTTTTTCTCTAGTTATTAATTAAATCAAATATACTTGTTGCTTTTCAGATTTTATTAATTGTAAATGATTAATTTTCAATAAATTTCTTTAATATAAAATATTTAATTTTTAACATGCCATTTATTGTTTTAAAATTCATTAAATTTATAATTAATTTTAATTTTATAAATATTTTAATGGGGAGGTTTTTGGAAAGGAAGCGTATCATAGTATTCATAGGAAAGGTTTTTGTTCTTTTTGTAGGAGTCGAAAAATAAAATATTAAACGTAATTGTTTGAAAAATCGTGTTTAATATATTTATACGTTTTACGTTTTAGCAAAAGGAATTGTTTTAAAGAAAACATACAAGAACTCACTCAAATATGAAATTAATAAAAATCAATAAATTTGGCATTTTAAGTAATTTTATCGTTACGTAATTATTATAAATTTATAATTTTAAGTAAATATACATTAATAAATATTTAATTAAATATTTTATATTAATAGTGAAGCTGAGATATAAGAAAATTATCTTTGTAAAACTGGATTTTACCATCTTTCGTGTTTATTTTGTTACGGAAAGCCAAAGGGTAAACATTTCTCAACAAATTTTGTATTTTTCATACTTTCTGATTCACCCTATCTGCTCAATTTCTTATGAGACCTCTTTTTTTTTTATCTTCTTTCTCTCATCTCCTAATTCCCTTGTTTTTTCAACCTAGACCTTTGAGTAACTCTACTCCTAATAATAATATAGCAACATTGATCATAAAAATTTTACCTTTTTTAAAATATGTTCTGACATAAAGAAAAAATTAAATTAATCAAAAATATAATAATAATAATAATAATAATAATTTAAATAATAAAGCTTTAACTTTTTAAGATTTTAAATTAGAAGTTTATTAATTGATTATCATTAACAATTTTTTAATTATCGATTTATTAAAGAAAGAATAATGTGACTTTTAAGGCAATAGACACTGATAATAGATTTATTAGAGATTTATAATAGACATATAGACAGAGTAATAGACAATAATACAAGTTTGTTTGTATGTGAATTATATCAATTACCAATTTATATAATTGACAATAAATTCCGATCAATTATATAAATATTTTTAACCGAGCAGCTTTAGTCAGAATAAATAAAAGTCAGTAGCTGAATAGATGTACTTAACAGTTTCAACACACTTCTTGATAAATAAGGGATTTGAAAATGTTTATCTATCATTATTTTTTCAATTAATAAATATTCAATAATTATAATGGCCAAAACAATAATAAAATATAAAAATATCAACAAATTAGAAGAAACAATAAATGTATTCATATTTTGTCATTTTTCAACACCTAAGGAACACAACAGTGTTTACGGCGAATGGACATTGTTATGTTCCTGAGGTGTTAAAAAATACGGAATATAAAGGCAATTTATTGTTTCTTCTAATTTGTGAATATTTATGTATTTTATTATTATTTCATTAATATTACTTCAGTTACTTGAAATTGTTCCTTATCGGTGATATATGAATTTTTTCATGAACAGTTTGAAAACTTGAAATATCCCAAAGATTCATTTAGGTGTCTTAATTAAGATTTAATAAAACAAATAACAAATTTATTATATAATTGACGTTTTTGAAATTCCATATAAATAAATTTTTTGAATATTATACAAAATTTATGAATACAAATAATTTTATGACAAACAATTACAAACTATTCTACAGTTATTAAAGCAAAACTTGTCAGATTTTTACTTGAATTATTTTGTTTAAGACCTTAATTAATTATCTATGTGTAGGGTATGGGGTCGCCTGGGTGCGCGATTCCCGCCCTGGTTTAAGTTAACGAACTTTCGTAACGGGAAAACCGTTGGAAACGGCCGTTAGAAAGATCCGTTAGAAGAACTGTTGAGTTTTAAATCGACGATCGACAGACGATTGGCTGGCGGAAATGACCGTTGGCCGGACGTTGTGGAAACATTCGAATTTGATTGGCAGAAGGGTCGAACGCCGGACACTATTTAAGAAGTAGTTTCGGCGGGAAAGAGGGTTCGTATCGGGAGGATCGGATCGGATCGGATTAGGATCGTTGTTACCGAAGTTCTAACTGTCTCTCTCGTTGAACGCTACGGAAATCTGGGGAAAGTAAACTCCAGTGGTTTAGTATAACATGACCATTTATTTTTTGACTCAAAACGGGACATTGGTTTATTTAGGTTAATTAACAGGTAGTCAATAAAAAAACACTTTTTTAAAGTTATTTATTCAGAAAAAGTCAGTTAGCTTAAAAGTTACGAATTAAAAAATATAAATATAACTAAACGTTTCGGGTATATATATTTATCAGAGGAACAAATTTGCTTTAATATAGCTGGTGATGATTTTAAGTAAGAATGAAACTCTTGGCACGTTTTTTTCATATTTACCTTAATTATCAACATCGCCTTTAGAACTGAAATTTGTAACTGGGTCTTCTCAGATGGCCACAATTTGTTCATTATAGAAAATACTCTTTCTACTGGAGCATTTGTAGCAGGCAAACATAAAATATATTCAATTAAAATAGAAAAGTTTTCATGCTGAAGATTGTTGGCTCGAAGGTGTTTGACTGCTTCCACCCAATGAGTTTCCGTGGAAACATTTAGATTATTCCATTCGGTTACTTTATCCGATGTAATGTAGTTACAAATTAACGAAAATTCGTCAAAAACTTCTGCATCTTTATTACAGTCAATATATTTCTTTTCAATTAATACATCCAGAGATTTTTGAACGTCTTCCCATGCGGGGACCTTTTTTAAATCTGCCCAATAAAATATCTCCATTTCTTTGGTAAGAAAGCAAGTCCACTGCTCCAGATATTCACGGCTTGTTTGATAAAATTCTGTAGCCGCCCTTTTCACAAACTCTTCATCTATGTCAGTAACATTATCTTTCGATTTCACTATTAATTAACGGACCATAAATGGAAGAAACTGATTGGTCTGTTTCTGAGTCAAATTGTCTTTTAGTTGATTGATTTCTTTTGCAGCTTCAATTGCCGATACAGTCTGACCTTCCAGTTTCAATACAGCTTGATGAAAACTTGCTGACAGAGCGTGTAAAAAATAAAGCCACAATTCGGATGTGGGATCTTCAAAAAAGTTTTTTAGTAACAGGGGACATTTTTCAATACTCAAAAAGTAGTTTTTTAATGGCTGATACATTTTTAAAACCCTTTCCAAGGCAGGCATAAGAGCAAGCCATCTAGTTTTGCTATAGCCGAGCATTTGTTGATATTCCGTTTCAGTTTCGCGCAAAACTCCTTTAGAGCTTCAACTCGAATCGTGTAAATATAAAAAAATGAATATATCTTCACAATAATGCTTTCGTAATCTAAGGGTAGCCTGTCTGCAGCAGATTTTATTGCATTGTGAATTACATGGGCTCCACATCCAATACCTATCAATGGCTTTTTCAGTGATGATTGCAATTTCGTTAACACATTGTTAGTTCCTCGCCTAGCCGCACCTCCGAAATTGACGTTGGCATTGTCTCCGCAAAATGCCACGACTTTTGCTGTCAAATTATTATCTGTCAACACTTGGTTTAAATAATCGACAATGATGTCAGAAGTCTCACCTGGTTGGTCTTGGAGATCTAAAATTTTTACTTGCACACCTACGTAAGGTTGAAAAAAGCGCACTAGAATAGGGTATATTTTCTTGTTACCGTGGTTTGAAGCGTCGTTTAGTATTGTAATACAATTGGACTTATCAAGATCATCTTTTAATTCTTTCATTGCTGTAGGCGTCAAAACATTTACTACAATAGCTTCTGATTTCGTACGCGCGCATGTAAATTTGGGATCAAAACATGATTGAATTAATTTCGACGCACAATCATTAGAGCGAAAACTGTGGTTTTCTTGTATCGTGTGATAAGCCCAGACGCCTTCTGCCGCGGCGATATCCAAATCCTTTAAAGTTGGTGCGTCCGATTTCTTGAAAAAGGTTAACATCGAAGAACTCGAAGCGGCGGTACGATCGGCATTTTTATGTTTTTCAGACTTTAAATGCTGTTCAATATCACTGGCACCACCATGGGAAACGCTAAATTCTGTACGACACTTTTCACATCTGACATCTGAGGGAGTATTTATTTGCTTGATAAACGGATATTTTGCTTGTAAGTTAACATTGAACGTACACTTGCGTTTCGGCATTTTAACTTATGATTCCAAAACAAAAGAAGTTTAAGTTATTTACTAGGTACACGAGCATCAAACAACAACAAAACAAATATCGAGAAGTGGGCGAACGAAAAATCTGCCAAACAATTAGTCAACAAAGCGCGAGCGATGACGTCTTCGCCACTCTCGGCTATCGTCGCGTCAACCGACGACGCGGTTTGCTCTCGCACACCGATCGCGTCCGGCCGGCTCGACTACTCAAATTTTCGCGCGGTTTCAGAAAACGGGACAATTTTGCGTCCCAGAGTTCATTTCGGGGACACCGGGACTCGTAACTCTAAAAAGGGACAGTCCCGTTCAAAACGGGACGTCTGGTCACGTTAGTTT
This sequence comes from Centruroides vittatus, assembly GCF_030686945.1. Taxonomy (NCBI): domain Eukaryota; kingdom Metazoa; phylum Arthropoda; class Arachnida; order Scorpiones; family Buthidae; genus Centruroides; species Centruroides vittatus. Next base: position 279,088 of record NW_027122385.1, read on the forward strand.
AGTACGAACTTGTTCCTGACTCGGAGGTGTTGTTAATTACAAATCTGTTTGATCGTAAGGAGTTCTTTCGACGAACTTGTACGGATATAGTCGGTTGTCGTGTGGATTAGTGTTTTTGCATAATTAATTGTAACTCTAATTTGTATTATTTTGTACATTTTTATTGTAAATATAAAAACTTGTGTTTGTTAAACAGACTGAGTGGTTATTTTGAACATTACTCTATGATTTATCTTTTCGTTTCTATTCCGTTTTTAAAATATCAATATATAACAAGCTCAAACACAGTTATTATCTAGAAATTATCAAATCCACAGCCTCCTGTGAAGTCCATCATCCCCCCAAAAAACTTTTCTTATTATTGTATCTATCTATCTATATATTATATATTTGTGAATTGTCACTTATACTACATTATCTGCATAATTTTAGTTTTAATTACTTTATTTTAATCCTTTGGCCAACAATATATTTACTTTAATTAATCAGTTAGAAATCGTTTTTTTTTGTATTCTAAACTCCGTTTATTTTATATCCTTTTTTAACTCTGTCTGGTTGTTAAAAAAAGGGACTTAGCTAGCTATATACAAGACGCCCTTTAGACCCATATCTCGAAGAGAAGATGCGTATGTAATCGTGACACCGAAATTGTTTATATATCAAATTTTTATCTATTAAGTAAAGGTGTAAAGTAATTTCGCCTATTTTTCCAATTTTAGGGACCCCCTTTCTAAAATTTTTGTAAAAATAATTTAAACAAACAAATTAGAACGAAAAATTTATCAATTAATCGTTATAAATCTCACAACATGCGAAGGAAAAAACGAGGGCATGCTCGTCGTATCCCCCTTTTTCGATGGTATTATACGACAGATGGTATGCTATCCATGTCAAATGGACACACATCATTCTTCATTGACAAGAGAACAGGAGGACCACTAGATGACCAATCATGCATTTTACAAATTACCTCACCTTCCTCCAGAACTAAAGTATGATTGGTCAAAAACAAAGGAAAATAGAAAGAAGTGATTAAATTAAGGCAGAATAAGACAGAATTGGGAGAATGACAAGGAATTGAAAGAGTGAGACAGAATTGAAAGAGTGAAAAAGAAATGGAAGAGTGAGAGAGGATTGAGACTGACTGGACTGGCTGGACAGGAGATTGACCAGAAAAGAGACAACCGACCTAGTGAAGGACCTAGTGAAGGACCAAGTAAAGAAACAAAAAGACGAAAAGAAATCGGAGAAGACAACTCTTTTCCTGGTATGTTGTGAGTCGCGCAGTTCGGATATCCCCCGTTAGGTTCCCCCCGTTTTATGGATAGGAATAGGCTAATTTCCGAAATCAGATTTTATAACGTTGTTCAGTACGTTGTTTCTTTTTTTGATAATAGACTTCTTTTCCATTCGTATTTGACTTTGCATTCATCCTCCTAAGAGGCTCATTCCTGTACTTCGGAGTGACTCTTACACTCGCTCCTTAACTGTTTATTTTTGTCTGAATCGGAGGTGTGTCCGAGGAATCACACTGGTGGCAAGACCCTATCCTGAACTTGCGTAATCAAATTTTTAACGGCCCCCGACCGCCACACTCCAAAAATACTCAATCTTACACAATATTTCAATGTTGTGTAAGATTATTGAAAAAATTGAGAGTTAAAGAGTTGAAAATATTGAAATATTGTGTAAGACTATGTAAGACTACCAAAAAAGTGTTTGTGCTCGTTTGACTTGTATAAAAGAAAACCCCCTGTGAAGGAAAATATTGTAATTTCCGAAATGCATTTGGGTAAAATAAAGTTGTTGATTGGCTAGTATTTTTAGATGCTGTGGATGTGATAATTCCTAGAGAATAACGGTGTTTGAACCAGTTATATATTGATTGATTAATTGTAATCTGTATCGACTAATTAATTATTAGTCGATACGGATTACAGATATAGAAGTATTATATCAATTCAATTCAATTCAAAATTTATTCGTAATAAGGCGATAGCCTGTTACAAAGGATGTTTTTGACAACAATCGCTTGTTATTAATGTTAAAAAATACACTAGCAACACAAGTCAAACCAAGCATTATATTCCACATTTAGTTACCAATTATAATTATTTTAATAACATCAATTTAAAGTCATTTCAACCTATACTGCAACTGGTAACTTTCTTCATACACATGGTTCTATAACATACAATACCATTAATTTATATTACTTATGTATTCAATGAATTTGTTACATTAAAAATTTGTGGGCATATTTATATAGTCTATAAATTATGTCTATCTTGGCTGTATGGAATATTTCATACATTGCTCTTTCATTAGTGCACCTTGTTAACATATGCAAGTCAAAATTGTGTGCTAGTTCCTTTGCATCTTTACAGCCACAAAACATGTGAAATTTTGAAATTATTTTTTGGCACCTTGGGCAAATACTCTTTGAAAACTCAATGAAATTGTTATTAATTAATATTAATTCTTTGTTTATTCTGAGTTGTATGAAAAATCTTTTAACATTAAAAGCCAGGTTAGTTAACATGTAGTTATTAATAAATGGATACTCAAGAATTATGTTATACCAATCAGTTTTCTCTCTTGCGAATATGTCTTCTATGTCTTGTGATAAAGAGATTTCGAGCACATTTTGTATCAACATTTGGAAATGTTGTTCACTTATTTCAGGTAAATCTAGGAATATTTTAATAGAATATCCAAAGCGCTTTAAAATTTGTGCAATTTGTGACACCCAGTTTTTGCTTTGTACTTTAATCAAAGATTTTCGATACAATTGGTATAATAATACAGTTGAAAGATTTCGAGCGTCTCTTATTTTAAATAAAAATTTCATGTATCTCCTTATTAAAGTAGCACTCAATTTAAACCTGCTTAATTCCAGTCTTAACACGCTACCTGGTGTGTTGTAATCCAGCAAAAAAATCTTGCGTACAAACCTATTTTGGATAACTTCTAATTTTTGAAAGTTCGTAAGGCTCCAAATTGGGGCCGCATAGCCAATGGAATTCATTATTATAGAGTTAAACAGCCGGAAATGAACCTGGATGTTCTTTATCTTTGCCCAAAATTCGTCTTAATTAACAGCAATAAACCACCCGCTGGACGACCCTTTCCACACTTCCTCTGAGCTCTGCTGAACAACACCGTGTTTTCACGTTTAAACACCTCCTCGTCTTCTTTATTTAGATTAACAATCCAGGTTTCCGTGAAGCCACATATCGTTTGAGATTTTATATACTCTTTTACTGACTTTCTATGCATTTTCCCCCGGAGACCTTGTATATTCCAAAAACTAATAAATAATTTGTCTCTAACGTTATTAGTATATCTTATAAATGCAAAATTATTATTGCTAACATCATTGACTCTATCATCCAGACTTATGATAGAGTTTTGAACCAACTGTAAATTATTTCCAATTGAATCAGAATTAGATGTATTACACCTTATTTCCCCTTCCTTTCCTAACTCTGCAGTCAAACATCTCCTAAAAAATGATTTAATTGGATGATCTTATTTGAGGCAATATCGTACGTATATACTAAGTTATCTTTTATGTAATAATCATCTCGTACTATTATTTTTTTCCCGTTTAACTTTTCTAGTTTAATTCTGGCCTGTAAATGTTTTTTCCTTATCCTCGATCTCCTACATAAATCGGCAGTAAAAATTATTTTTTTCTCATTCTCACCAACTAAATTCGGTTTCGTTCTCCAAAATTCTTTAAGAATTAAATTCCTTATATTTACAGACTCTAGGATTACTTTAACAATAGGTTTATTATTACTGCTATTTAATTTAATTAATCCTTCTATTTCAACATTTTTTAATTCTAATTCATTATTAATAAATGAATTTATTTCTTGTAAATAATCTAGTGTTGCGAATGGATAATTTATAATAATTATGTTCTTTTTAGTCTTTTCATTTGCTAATTTGTCAAACTCAAATTCGAACATACCTTTAAGATGGTCATTAGTTTCCGATTTTTTATCCAATTCTTGTAGCTTATATCTAATTTCCGTCAATTCCTCTTTATAACACTTATTTTCTTCTTTCAATATATTTACCTCAGATTTAATCGATTGAATCTCGATATTTAACCGACAAAAATTATCCTGGATTAGCTCGTAAATAGATTGCAATGTATATGGAGATTTAACTGCAGTTTGTAATTCCGGTTCATTTACTGGTTCAAAATAATCATGAATTGTTGGTTCTTTCGTGAATACAGACGGTTGTTTACTCTCTTCTTCTATTTGGTGGTAATCTATACTTAAAATTTCTACTTGTTGGTTTTCTTTCTCCTCGTCCTTGGAGCTTTTCTTCCGAGGTCTCCCACGCCCCTTCTTTTGCATATCCTGATGACTTATTTGTTGTGGGGAACGGGGGAGAGGACCTGGATTGGGCTCAACTCCAGCAATTATTAACAATATTATAATCAAATCCAGGGATAAACCATTCGCCAATTTCTCTATTTTACCGTCGAACATATTCCTCTTCCTTTGACACAATTGTATTTTAGTATACTAAGTATCAGCTACTTTCAAAAGTTCACTCTCACACCAGACGAGCAACTCACATCCCCTAATTAAAGAGGTATTATATCAGAAAGTACATAAAATTTTATAATGTTATCTTTACATTCTGTACTTTGTAAATGTCTTCTATGGTTCCAAAAGTTTGTAAATTGACAGTTTGATGTAATGTTTTTCTTTTAAGCTCCTGGACAAAAATTCCAGTTAGTAGAAGTATCAATTATCATCCCGAATTATAATATTACGAAATGCGAACTTGTACAGAAATTACAGAAAACTTATAAATTAATTTTACATTCCCCGGATTTCGATTTCATTACAATAAAATTTTGAGTAACGACATGTAGAAAATTTATAAAGTTATTTTTCTTTCGTTCAAATTCTGTTGGCAATAAATATTAATAAATCTCATCAGATAGACATTTAGATTTATCAGTTTTGAAGATATACGTAGATAAAATAATTATATATAAATATTTAAATATGTAAATGTAATGTAAAATAACGCATATTTTTATATCTTCAAAGAACTTCTATGATTTAAATTAATATTTTGATAAGTAAAGTTATAAATCATTCGTATGTTATGTGTGCATCTAATTGGTAAGCAGCAGGGGCGAATTCTGACCAAAATTTTTGGGCATGCTGAAAGTTATAATAAGAATAATAGGCCTATCTCTAGCATTAAACAATAGGCAGAAACGTTATTTGGTGTGAATAAAATAGTATGAACTATCATAAAGCTCATTATATCTACACATGAAATATATGAAATATAATAAAAAAAGTATTAAAAATTTATGATAATAATTCAATTTTTGTGGGCCCTTGACACTGGGGGCCCAGGGAAGCTTAAGCCCTATTAGTTCCTATATAGATCTACCCTGTACACAATACATGTATGCTGACTGGGTACCGCAAGCTTTCGATACAATCTGGCCGTGTTAAATGCTTCGAATGACGTCATGCGCGTGCACTTGTTTTCCGCGGAAAACCTCAACACGAGGAAGGATCGAGTTCCCGCAAGCATCGCACTGACTTAAAACGGCTAACCGATAGCTGTCAATGTAAATAAAAGCAAACACAAATGATAAAAGTGTTTACACGTTAGAATAAATTATTATTGGCATATTTGTTTTCATATAAAAAGTATATTGACAGTCAAAAGCCAGATTCGAACTCAGAGCCTCTGAAAGTTTTTATCACATGATTTTCACTAAATTGTTGATGTTTTCGTAGAAAGTTCTTGTATTAGGTTTCACGGCAATCACGCCGAAGATTTATACTAAGCATTCTCGAAAACATGTAGTAGTACCTGTACATATTTTTCGTTTGTTCATAATATGCTATTCAATAATTCTATTCGAATATCACAATTTCTGATTAAATAGATAGAAATTTACAGAGAGAGAACGAGTTTTATTCAATCAAAAGTAGTCGTCGATCTTCTGGATGAGAGGATATTACCTGAAAAGTTTTATTACATAATATAATCTCTATGTTCTAATACATAAAGAACAAACGATAATATAAATTTCTTATTTTAATAATAGATAAATTGAACAAATATAAGTGTAAAAACATTATTTTTCAAGTTATTTTAAGCAATAACATTCAAAACATACATATAATGTATAAACCATATGTATAATCAAAATATAAACATCAGCAGTCTAAAAAAAAACATGTTTTGTTCAAATAAAAAATCAAAGATGTTTCTTCGTCTCTCATCCATGATTAAATATATTTTTCGTTTTAAATTCGTAGTTCGTAGACTGAACACACAAAATTGGTGCTTCGAAGAGCAAATCAGTTTGTGATTTCTATTAGTCTTTGTTTATTTTTTTAGTATGAATTTTATAGAAATTCTTCAAAATGTAACAATCCTCATAGCAAAATATGATTTTTAAAATAATATAAATTACTAAGATTTCATTACACTACATTTTATGATTTTCATCAATAAAATATTTTTATTCTGAATTGTGACCTTCAAAATTTTGTTACTTCATCGTATATAATTAGTCTTTTATATGTAAAAATAGCTTTGTTACTTTTACATATAAATTTTAAAATTTTGAAACACCCAAATTTGTAAATTTTGGTCCTTAATACTGACTTTTGTTTTATATTCTTTCTGCAATTAAAATAATCTATTTAATTTCTTATATTACATTAGCAATTTTTAGTAAAACTATAAATGCTGGAAATCCAGTATGATTCGCTAGGTAAAGATAAATAAGCAACTTTAAATTCATAGTTGAATTGTATAGAGATCAGCGAATACTAATCATCTAGTCTCGTCATTGTTTTTAAATGGCTATCTTTGGAATTAGACTACATAATCTTAAAACGAAATTAACACAGCAGGAAGCTTTATTACGAATTAGCCAATGAAAATTTAATTTATTTTTTATAACAGCTCATTCGAAAATTAATACACTTTATTCTTATAAATATAGATATTATACTTTTCTAAAATTTATTATTCCATGTCTAAGATAGTTGAAAATGAGAAAAGTTAAAGAATAACATTTTGTTTTGTTAATTGCTATACATTACCTGCTACAGTAAAATTATTTTATATTTTTTCTTAAAGAGATAGATTTTTCAAATATAACATGATAATTGAAAGTTATGCTGGTATTTTAGTGTTCCTGTTAATAATTTACAATAAATTATTCAGGTAAAGAAATTAAGTTTTAGAAATTATTTTTCTCTAATGAAGTTCTAATCTTCATTGTGAACAATTTTGGATATAGAAACGACAAGTCAAATTTTCAATTAAGTTTAGATTACCTAATGTTGGGAAATATGGATTTAAAAAAAAAATATATAGGTATTAAAATGTTTGGATATTGTATTCGATATTGTATATATGTAAAAATTGATGATAAAAATAATTTTAGCTATTGAGATAAAGAATTCTTAAGCTATTCTTAAACGTAATTGATCAATATTGAACGAAAGTCTTTCCAGAATCGCTTCAAAGAGAATTAATATTAATACAGTAATTATAAACAAAATTTAATTTTGATATTTAAAAAAATTACATATTTCTTATCCAATTTATTATAATTCAGAGAGTAGATGATTTGAAAATATTTAATTAATTATAAAGAATATTCAATTAATCTCCCAGAAAAAGATTTTGTAAACAAAAGAATGTTTTGAATTGCTATTAGTGATAATCAAATTCGCATTGTCCTACTCGTTTAAATATGAACAATAATTCGATTCATTCAAATTCTAATTATTATTCTAAACAATTTAAAATATATTGTATACAAATAGATTAATTTTACGAATATCGTGGATGTTTCATCCATCATTAACTTCAATGATCATATTTTTGATGTATAAGTTTTATCGTTTCACCGCATACAGGTGCTTTGTCTGTATGTGTTTGTGGCCTACGTTTATGTGTGTCCAATTCTTTCTCCTGTGAATTATGTAAAGAATAGTCAGTTTTATCCAATTTCACTTAAATAACAAATATAATATTGGTAACACATAAATTCTTCCTCAATGTTATTGCAATTTATAACATGATGCTATCAGTCTATAGGTTTTCCAGTAGATTCATAGAGAATATCTATCGCCTTATGTATTCACTTTCCTATCTTTTCATTTATAAAATTTTAATATATTCAATAGATTTTGATCCTACATTTTCTTAATGATCTTAGCTTTATTTCATAATACTTCCACATCTCACATGTTCTGTACTACAAGTGATGATAAAATCGTGGACTATTTTTGTATTTTTATGTTGTATTGGTATTCCTTAAGCCTGTAAAGTAGTGGTTTCGATCTTTTACAAATATACCTCTTACTCCTCTTTTATGATCGGAATTACATACAGCAAACTCCACTTTTGGCGGTTGGCTGGATTCTGACCATTCCTTAGCTTAGTTGATATATGGTTGAATTTCACTGATAGGAATAATGAAATTCTCTTTCTTTAGTACATTCTTATAAATGAGTATCATAGTTCTTGTGGAAATATTTCTCTAAGGAATTTGTTATTGTGGAGAGAATTAACCTTCAGCCTTTTTGAATATATCAATAAGAATATCAAAAAGTACTCAGCAAAACACAAAACATAACATACAAATAACACCTTATCTTTGCCTAGAAACTATTTATTTCGAAAACGAACGTTTTCAGCCTGATTTACAGGTCATCATCAGGTTCTGAACTAAATTGGAACTAAATCATTCCAAAATAGAATACAAAATTCAAAAAATTAAATAACTAACGGAATAGCATAAAATATAAAATAAAATTAAACAAAAATTAAATAATCACAGGTACAAGATAAAAAATAAGTATATAAGAATTAATATAAAATTACTAATTTAATTGGTTAGAGTTCTTAGTAAATTTTTTAATCATAAACTTCCATGCAGAGGGAAAACTTTCTGCATCCCTCGCATTCAAACATCCTTCATGTAGTTTACTCCTATAAATCTGAAATTTTTTGCTGTCATCGCCAAAGATGGGGAATATATAGGTTTAAGATGGCTGCATCATTCCATTTGACTACAGAGTCTTGTGTTTGTGCCATTTTGGACAGAATTGTTGCATTGGATCCTTTTTCTGGTATTATATTTATGTTTTTTGAGTCTAAGTCCCAAAGTTCTGGTGGTTACTCCGATATAATCTGTTTTAATATCCAATTGCTTATTCTCATATGAAATTCTATAAACTCCCGCTCTTTCTTCTGACCTTATGCTATCTTTGTCATTTCTGAGGGTTGTATATAAATTTGGGGCCCTTTTTATAAGCATTCTGGAACCTTTCTTGTCTGCAACTTCCTTCATAACGTTATTCATATTTTCATTATATGTAAACTTCAATACTCCAGTCGGAACACTTTTAAATGATTTTTTCTTGTTGTTCGCTTCATATTTATTTACTATTTCTATGATTGTGCTTTTTCGGTAACCTACGATCTGGGCCACATTCATTATTCTATCTATTTCTTTAATCCTGTCTTTGATTGTGTCACAATACAATAATACCTTTCTTATCAGAGCACGAAATGCCGCCATTTTATATTTAACAGCAGAATTAAGGATTTTATGGATAAAATCAATCATAATAATGATGACCTTAAATTGAGATTGAAACAGAAGAGTTCTATAGATGAGCATTTTCTAGACATCAACATCAAGTTGAAAAAAGGCCATCAATCACATAGCGTTTTATTAAACCATCCCCTAGCCCCTTATATATACCATCCCATTCCAAAGATCCGTTTAAATATAAAATGGCGGCATTTCGTGATCTGATAAGAAGGGCATTTCTGTATTTATATGACACAATCCAAGAGAGGATTAAAGAAATAGATAGAATAATGAATGTGGCCCAGACCCTAGGTTACCGAAAAAGCACAATCATAGGAATAGTAAATAAATATGAAGCGAACAACAAGAAAAGGTCATTTAATCCAAGTCAGATTTTTCTATTTGTATTTGTGCCTGGAAGACCTTCTACAGGTATAACGATAGTTTCATATTATAAATTGCAATTACTTTCCCAATGAAACCATGATTGTATATAATTAATAATATTTTATATTATTTATTTATCAATATATTTTTAAAATTCTTCAGGATATTTATCTATTTTTTTAATTGGAATGATTTGAGTTGATGTTTAAATTTAAAAAATTTTAAATCTAAATAAAAATAAATAACTTGATGATGACAACTAACGTCGATTAAAAATGTTTATTTCTTTAATAAACATTATTATTTTTAATGAAAGTCAAGAGTAGTAAATTATATCTAATTAATAATTTTATAAAAATATAAAGAAATTTAAAATTGAAACATTTGTCTAATAATAAATGGGTTAATGTTACCTATGGTTCCAAAATGGCAGTTCGTCTCTGATTCCAGCAAATAGAAGAAAGGAAACAGTGGGGACGCACATTCTAACCTAACCTAACCTATTCTAATAATTTTGTTGGTAATAATTATGGAAATTTATTACAATAGGCTAGGTTAGGTTAGAACGTGCGTCCCCACTGTTTACTTCTATTTGCTGGAATCAGAGACGAACCGCCATTTTGGAACCAAAGGTAACATTAACCAATAAATGTTTGTAAATACAGTAATACCTTGACTTACGCTACCCGACTTACGCGAACCCGGAGTTACGTGATTTTCAAATCTCGTCGATTCGTCGTTTGTTTGAGCGCAGCAACCCTTGATTACTCACTCCCCCCACACTATTGTTCAGCTTACATGTTCGGACATGTCGCGCGGAATCGACGCATAGCTACAATTTATTTTGTGTTATTTATTTCTGTGTTTGTTATATCTACACAGACTTGAGAGACTCTACTATGTCAGATTCTTGAGAGATTCTTCTGCATCAAACAAGAAAAGAAAAACTTTATCTTTGGAATGTAAAGTTAACATTATTAAAGAATTCGATTCGAAAATGAAAATTTGTGAATTGGCAAAGAAGTTTGATCTACCGGAATCGACGGTCAGAACAATTATAAAAGGTAAAGAAAAAATTCTCGAAGCTGTGAAAACTTGACAGAAGGCCTCAGTTCAATTTAGAAGGGGTTACAAATTTTAGAAAATTTGTAACCCCTTCTCAATTGAACTGAGGCCTTCTGTCAAGTTTTCACAGCTTCGAGAATTTTTAGAAAATTTTAGAAAATTTGTAACCCGACTCCAACGAAGAGCGCATTTCTTCTACAAAACGAGAAATAGAAAAATTATTAGCATGCTACGAGGAAATTTCGCAGGAGAAAAAAATCTTTGAGCCGTCAGACGAATTTGTCAGATTTTATGAAGCCTTCTACATCTAAATAACTTCGGTTTACGATTTTCATAATATAATTTGTTATACATATGTATTATCTAAGATTTTATTAAACAATTTTCCTAAATTATTTTCTTTAGTCTCCGGTTCAAATTAAAAATAATTTTTGTATGTATTTATTGATATATGCGAAATTATACCCCGACTTACGCGAATTCGACTTAGCGGTTATCGCTCGGTCCCACCTATCGCGTAAGTTCGGGGTACTACTGTATTTTAAATTATTAAATATACTAGTATTTAATTATTATAATTTTTATTTATGTAGATTATTTTTAATTACATATTTTTAAATTTAATATTCTTAAAGGTATACCAGAAGAATTTTCGCATTTTTGAAGTAAATTAAATCAGAAAATTTAAATTTTTACGATTCAGAAACGACAAAGACTGAATATTATAAATATTAAATAATATAAATTTTAGTCAACATATGAATAAAATTAGTAAATTTTCATTTCTAAGATTTGTTTATAGTTTGTGACTCGGACAAACAATTTCATTTTAGCATCATTGAACTAATTATAATTGATAAATGAAATAATTAGACATTCGAAATATATGATTAAAACAAGTTATATATTTTAAAGATAAAGTTAAACAGAATATTAATCGTATTAATAATAAAAACGCATAGTTTATTGCAAATAGTTTAGATTTAACTTGATAATAAGTTTGATAATTTTAACTTAATAAATTAAAATGTTTAAAAATGTAAAGAAGAAAAACAATTTTTATAAATTAGAATTATTAAAAATATTAACTAATAAATTTTTAAAAGCTGTAACTATAAGAGCTATTTAATAAAGTCATTTTTATTGTAAAGAATTTTTATATAATATAAATCAGCTTGTTTAATAAGGAATTCGCTTTGAAGAGGAAAAAAACGTTAAAATTATGTACTTTTTTAAATATTATTGTTAGTATATGTAGTGATCAAAGCAAGAAATAAAATATAAATTATTATATAACTTAGCATAATAGTGATAAATGTCTTCAACGGTTAAGCTAACAGAGCAATAAATATAATTTCTTTCGATCGTTCTTATCATGAAGAAATAATTGAATTTTTCATGAACTAATAACTATACTTTAATAATAATTTTGTAATTCAAATGTTAGTTAATTCTTTTTAAGTGAAAAATTATATTTTAGTCATTTCAATCAATTTTTTTATTTTTCTTATTAATATCAAACTTTATTATAATTAATTTTTTCGGAGCTAAATGAATACAGGTAAAAAATAATGGAAAAAAATCAAATTAAAATAAATTAATGATAAAAGGATATAATCAAATATTTTTAATAATTTTTTAAATATTTTTTTCACTGATCTTAAATACGAAAATTTATATTGTGTTTCCACAACACACCTGAAAATTTCACATACTTGAATGAAATAGTTTTCAAAATATTATTTATGCGGATATAAAAATCAAACACAAACAATACAAAATTTTAACATATTTGCAGCTAAACATATTTATTTAAATTATTGTTTTTTATATAAAATTATTAAAACAGTATTTTGAATATTGATTGATTTATAAAATAAGAAATTTATTAAAAGTCATCATATATCTAATATTATTCGCTGTAAGTAGAAGTAAAACAAATGTTATATTAGTACCTTTAGTAATGTTATATTAATTATAATAATAATATTAGTAATGTTATATTAGTAGTAATGTTATATTAGTACTTTATAATTTTGTTCAATTCAAATTTTCAATTTAAAAACAAATCGTTAAAAAAGAAGAACATAGAGAATGATCGCATATGTTATAATTTAACCAGTGCGGTTAGATAATAAGAATCAGAATGATTGATGATTGTTTTCGTTCTAAAATTAAGAAACTTTCAAAAAACTTCAAAAAGTTTGTCTTTTGGCAGATTTACTGGAAGTTTAATATTATTTTAATTCGAAATACTTTTGAATGTTTTGTTTAGAATCATGTAGATAATGATCAATTTTGTAAACTCGGATAATTCTCTTTTTTGAGAGAGATTTTTTGTTATGATGTGAAAAACACTTATAAATAATGAATAATATTCGTAACAATAGAAGAGTATATATTAAATACGTTCTCATTATAGAAACATTCTATTGTGAAGTTATAAACATTGGCATAAAAATACAAATATTTAAGAAACAAAACTAAATTAACAAAATGAAATTAGAAGAATGTCTGTTTTCTGTCTGTCTGTACAGTTCGACTGATCTGCATCAATTTTTTACAGTTATTCTCTAGGCAGGACAGGCTGGAAGGTTTGCGGGGAAAAATCGGGAAAAAGTTATTTGCTGGATTCCAAAATATTTGCAAAAAAGAATATTTTTAATTGAAAAAGTCATATAATTTTATTAAACATAATTTGCAATGATAATAAGGACAAAGAATCAATATAAATTTAAATAAAATATTTCCCATATCAATATATTCCTGAAATCCTGAAACATCAAAAATTTATTATCAAATTTTCTTAGAAATTTTAAAAGTACGGGGCCTTTCTAAGCTCGGGGACTCGGCTCGAACCCCGAAAAACCGACGTCTGAGCCGGTTTTTCTCCAGGGCAGTGCGAAAAATATAGGCTACCATACAACTTGAACATCTCACTTCACTCTTTTGATCCTTCATATAAACGACAATGGTAGGCCAAAATAATCAAAATATTAATATAATTTTCATTTTAATGTTTGCGCTTCTTATTTTTCGCCGGGGTAATGCCATGCATATTTTCTAGTTATTATTATAAGAGGAAAAGCTTGTATAAAATTATTCAATAGATACGTTATGTCAACTATTCACAAAAAGGGTTTTGTGAAAAAAAATTCATTCCGAAACTTTCTGTAGACGCAACTAATGAGACTATTTAAAATTTTACATATTACATTTTAGTTTTTACGGAATTAGTTTTAGTTTCCTTATGTTAATGTTTGTCAAAATATAATTAAGCCCATAGCCACTGATAAGGAATGAAATAAGTAACACTTTTCTATTGAATTCTATTTCTATTTTTTTCTAGTAAAAAAAAGATATTTTTGACGAGACTATGTCGCGCCGCTTTCAACGGCTGCACACCTTAGAGGTATGAAGGAAGTAGGTATCAGGAGTTGAAATTTGGAGTATTTAGTGGCAAAATCATGCGCACATAAAATTAACCAGACTTGTAGGTAGTCAAGGGCCGAGAACGGGGTCAAAAGAAAATACGAATTGCTGAGACTGTTTCTACAAACAAGTGCGAGTGCGAGTGCGAGATTTGCGCATGAATTGTTCGCGTTCTCCGAGACATAGTTTCGTCCGAAAAACGGCTTTGCCGGTTTACTTGTTAGAATATTTATATTTTGTTTATTTAAATCTATAAAAATGTATATATAGTGAAAGTAGTTTACATTTACCAGTAAGAAAAAGTATTCTATCAGGTTTCTTTAATTGCGTATAATATGCAATTAGTTTCTCAATTACGAATATAAAATGTTTTTATTTTCATTATTTTTTGTAATATTTTTAATTATTGTTTTTATATTTTTAAAAATTGGTTCTTAGTTCGCGTATAGATCTTTGCTATCTTTATAGTTTTCTTACCGGATATTAATTTATTTCCTGATTATCATAACATTATAAAAACAACACACAGGTTTTATACTTTTTCTTTCTTACAAATAGTTTGTTTTATAAATAAATTTATTAATTTATAATATTATAAATATTTCACTGATGATGGCAGTTGAATAAAACTAGGAAACGTGTTTTCAAATTTAAAATCTTCAGTTAAATATTTTAAGAAAAAGTTAATAAATATTCTACTGAGATTGTCTGTATCTTAACAAAGTGCTATTTGGATAACATAGAAATGTAAATAATGTTTTTTCTCTTAAAAAGAACTATTACTAAATCCGCTAAACTAATTTATTATTATAAATGGACTATCAGGAAAACTGTTCTTAATTACAATACCGATTTTATAATTCATAACTGTTGCAGTAGTTCCTTAGTAAATCGCCTTTTAATTTCTGCTGGCGGTTTCTTCATTTTCTTTACTAAATTTTATTTCCATGTTTTAAACAGTTAACGAAGTAGCTAATTCTTCTACCTAAAGTTTAATTTTGCCTTAAGCGTTTATTCTATCTTTACTACTGTTGGTTTCTTTCTTCTCATTATTGTTTCATTTCAATGTTTAGTTATTTTCGACTGTGGTTTATTCATCTTTATTTTTTTGTTTACGTTTATGCTATGATTTTAAAATCTCCCCTGACTTTCTCGTAAAGATATAAAGACATTTGGCATATGAACTTTATATATCGCTTCGGGAAATTGTATTGGAAATCAATTTGTAAAGTGTAAAATGTTTATAACTGTAAGCAGTAACCTATTATACGCAACTTTTTGTTTGAAATAGTTTTTAACCATGCATATCTGTATCGTATTCTTTTCAAGTTAGCATTGATCTATTATACTCTCAACTATCGATTCATAAACATAAAATATATACACACTTTTGGTTATTTATAAAAGCAATTTCTGTTAACATACACACGAGTGATGAAAAGCTATTGAATGAGGATCAACCTTATTAGAAACAATTGATTTGTGAGATATAATTTTGAAATCAGAAAAGTTTCTTTCGCTCATTTTTTGATTATTTTCATTTACCATAATACTATTTATAAATATATACTTATGTAGTACAGGTATCCCTCGTATAACCTCGTATAACACTGTACTTACGAACTGAAAAAGTTTCGTGTTATGCGAATCCGTGCTATACGAAACAAAGGACTAATGCAAAACATGGGGTTAAGTTTTAGAAGTTAGCAAAACTATGCTGTTCTTTTTCGTTACTAAGAGAAATATGTTTATTAAAGCAATCGATAATTTATTTCCAATCAATAATTAATTAACAATCTCAACTAAAAGTACTGCAATACGCGTTGATATCAACTTCAGTTAAATGTAGGCATTTTGTTATTAGAAAGTATCGTTGCCATCCCATCTTTTTTGTTGATCTTGACCAGAAGTATCAGCATCATTTTCAAATTTTTTTCTTTTTATCCTAAGAGTACGTTATTAATCGAAAATTTGTTGTGGAGGATCGGGTTTGTTCAGTCGAGTACCGAGCGACTTTTTTCCAGAATTTGTGTTCAAATACCTAATTGTTCGAGTTTGTTGTATGAAGAATATCCCATTTTTCAAACAGTGTTACAGCGAAACTGTATCGTAGAAGTATCGTGTTGTATGAGGCATGATTGTATATATTTTTCAAGCGTCATTCTGTTTAACGATGTGCCAATGTTAACCACACGATGCTGCTTCCATCTGCTTACTATTATACGCAGTCGTTAAATCTTAAGACTGAATTTCATAATTATTTTAAAAAATAATGATAATTAATCGTTTATTTTTAATTGATTTGTTATAATAATCATATATCAATATTTCAAGTAGACATCAAAACTATTATGAAAACGTTCTCATTATAAAATTTTTAAAAAAGTTATAAAAAAATAATTGATATGAGATTTTTTCTGTGAAGATTAATATATTATACAATTATTTACAAATTCCTTAATCAAAGAAAAGTTCTATTATAATTTGACAATTCTTATGATTTACTTCACTTAAAAAGAATATTTTACTCTATATTTTCAAAATTCAATTAATGTAACTTTTCAAATTAAGAAAAAGTAAAAAATATCATATTAAAAATAACGTTAAATAAATTTATATCTAAATGAATTGTGATAAATCTAAGAATTTAGCTTTCCTTATCATTATACACTTTCTAAAACATAGAATATACATTTAAACCTTCAAATAATAAATTTAGTGAGAACTGAGACTTCGATTAAATTATTTATATCGTGATTAAATTGAAATATCAATATTTAAGTAGTAATCAGACAGTAATAATGCAATTAGACATAATGCATGATAGACATATTTTCTCCGTAGGATTAAACCTCATTTCATTTTGTAAGTTGATTAAAGATTGCTAGGAACAACTTGAAGTAAGATTTCTTTTTCAACCTAATCGAAGGAAACCTTACATAACTTTTGTAATTATTTACAAACTATTTATTTTTTTATGTAAATTATAGGTAATTTATTAAATTGAGCTTCTTCTATTGCAAATATTCTTATTCTTATTATTATTAAGATAATTATTTAGAATTAAACTAAATAAAAATCAACAAAGATATTAAAATGTATCCAAACTGTAAATCGTTGGTATGAAATTTTTTAAGAAACACGGTATTACTGGTTGTAAGAAATTGTTTACTAACTGTTTACCTTATTTAACCAAAACAAAATTATGTATAAAAGTGATAGTGTTATACTACGAGATATATATTAGTGAATATCGAAAGCAATATTCACCACTGGGCTTCAAAAAATACATTAAAAAACATGTTTAAATGGAATCATTTGTAAATAATTGTTATTAAAAATATGAGGAAATAAATAGTATTATAACAATTCAATAAGTACTATTTTTATAAAATATTCATGAGGAATTAAATAGATAAGCATCATGTTAAACTGAATAGTTTGACATGAATACCTTTAAAATCCTTATTAAAAAATTCTTTAGACCATTACTTATTTAAATGAAATAAATGAAAAAGAATATCAAAGTTACTTAAAAAAGTGTTTTTCGTCAAACCGACTGAGAGGTTATTTTGAACATTACTCATACGATTGCGATTAATCAGAGATGGTTATTTTTTATTTTTTGTTCTTTTGATAACTAATAATTTAAATTTATGCAACATCAAGATTTCGTCATTTATTAATTTCTTTATTCGATATTGATTATTCAGTGTGAAGTTGAAGATACCAAATTTCTTCATTTAATGACACTTTCCACGATAGCTTTTATTTTAAAGTAAAATCTAAGGATTAGTTTACAAAAAACTTTAAATATAAAACAAATTTAACTATAATCTAGACAATAAATACATTTTAAAAAATATACGATAAATTTAAAACGTTTTTATAGATTTTCTTCCAGAGTACTATGTTCTCCAGGTTTGATATTTGAGAAATTACACTTTCATAATCAAATCAATTATCAATAAAATTTTTTATCCTCTCCTGCTTGGTCTAAATCGATCCGAATGTTAGTGTATTTTAGAACCAACGTTCAATCATGAATATAAATGAAAGCTACATTTACGAGAATATCTTGAATTTTAATATCATGTTTTAAATGATAGTGACTCCATCATCTATCATAGAGACATCAAATTACATAATTTTAATATTAATCATTCCTCTGACAATCATAATAATTTTTGAATCACTCATCACCATTCACTTTTCATAAAATACTTTCCTACTTTGAAATGTTTTGTAATATATATAGCTTGCATAATACCTTTAAATAAACGCCATTTTAAAATTATATATTTTTTAAATGCTATTTAAATTAGAAAAACCAAATGTAAAGTCGTAAAACAAAATACTTTATAGCAATTACTAATTTAAATTTTCAGTCAGAATACCTTCTCTTATTTTTATAACTCGAATTCTTGTTATTATACTTTCAAATTTATATATATTTTCTTTCTTCCTTATTTTCTTCAGCTTTATATATATTTTTTTCTATTTTGAATAAAATCTTTTATTGTTTTTGCCCAATTTTTCAACTTAAAATAGCTTTTTTTAAATATAATTCTTGCTGTTTATTTCATAATTTATCGAATCGATCATTACAAATGAGAGAAGGCTGAACATTATCTTTGTTGTATTTAATTCTTTTTTTTTTCTAATATTTATATTTAATCATTTGTTAGATTTTCTGTATCTTGCTTTTTTTTCTTGATTGACAACGTTTATTATTATTAAATATGTTACTATTTAAAAAATGTACAAAGAGCTGAATTAGAATTAACTTTTAATATAATTTTTGTGTAGTATTTTTTATAAAAAAGCAGTTTGAGAAAACGGAATTAAAAACTACTGATTCTGAAACAATAAATTTTGTCAATTGGTGAAATAAACATTATCGTGTATCGAGCACAAAATTTTCTTCATAATTATTTCCTTCTTTCCAAAAATATCAAAATAATTTTCAAAGAAGAAAAATATTATTTAGAGAATTGGCACATTTATAATAAATTATTCAAAATATTAATTAAGGATTTTAAAATAAAACTATTTTACACTGTGAAAATAACAATAAATTCCAGTAGTAATTTACACATAAAAGTTTAATTTTAGTAATTATAATAATATGGAATGTTTGATTATTAGAACCTGCTGAAGGTAAAGAGAAGCCAAGAACAATTATCTTTTCGATGCCTTAATTTATCGAAGTAAATCAAAATTTTCAAATTGTGTTAAATTTATTTAAATGATTAAACAAGAACAAAAGTAATGGTTATTCTTTGATGTAAGAAATGCAATGAAATAACTAATTTTTAACAAATGTTTTTTAAGATTTTGTAAACGCGAGACCTGAGTCAAATGGCTCTGTTATTTATAATGTTCTCTACTGCTTCTAAGGCTATTGTTAGGGCCTAATGTTTCTATTGTTAATAAATATATATTTCAATAATGCAAAATCTCTAAATATATTTTTATAAATAAAAAAATCGTAAAAAAACTATTTTATCATAAATTAATTATTGAACAGTAATACAGTTGACTCCTTACCTATTTTGCTTTTTTACCTTAATTTCTTATTATTCTTTTTTCATTTACTTGTTCAATATTTAAATTTAATCGAT
The DNA here is from genome assembly GCF_030686945.1 of Centruroides vittatus. Classification (NCBI taxonomy): domain Eukaryota; kingdom Metazoa; phylum Arthropoda; class Arachnida; order Scorpiones; family Buthidae; genus Centruroides; species Centruroides vittatus. Next base: position 299,224 of record NW_027122385.1, read on the forward strand.
TTAAGTATAAATATTACATTTTAACTTCACAAATCTTTTTTTATTGCAAGTCGAATAGTTAAGGGAATATGTTTTATCCTCAATCTACATAATTTAAAGATATCTGTAAATCCTCTACTTCATTAATCGATATTTTTTTAAATGTTTCATGAATATACTTCAATATCTATTTATCAGAAAATTCAAGAAAAATTAAAAAATAATACGAGTTTTCATTTTCATGATCCTAATGAAAACAAAAATATGATATGCTGTATTACAATAAGCAAACTTTTGAATATTTTAACAAATATACTTTATGCAAATGAATTTAAGATGATTCATTGTTTTAAAGCTTTTAAGTTATTGTTAAAAATTAACCATCTGAATTTCTGCTGAGATATTCATTACTTACAATTGAATTTGGTTTCTGGACTTTCGTTATAGTAAATAATAATAATGAATTCGTGAGAGATGTTAACTGATTGAATTTAAGAACTTTTTCATCTAATAATAAAAATGACAATTCAGTAAGATGATTATAAAGATTTCAATCTATACAGACGATTCTCGAACACTAAAAAGTTTTAAGAAACTCTTTAAAAGTTATTTTCATATTTATAACTTTATTCTGTCAATTTACATTTGGAATGAAAAATATAATATCAATAATGTAGATAAGAAATTTATGAATCTAATAACTATGTTTGAATCTTATATTGGTGAATAATTTACAAAACAAATTTAGTTAAAAAAATTTCGTAACCATATTATGCGCGCTGAAAATTATTTATATCATCACAGACATTCTCGAAAGCTAAATTCAGGTGTAATACTGATTGTTAATTTACAAAATACCTGAAATAATTAGTAGTTTTTAAATTATTCAATTTTTATTATTTAAAACAAAAACTTTAAATTATATTTTATTCATAACGTAATATATATTAATATTATACTATACAATATATAGTATACACCATATGTATAGTGCATTAATATAGTATGGTGTATACTCTACATCATACTATATTAATATAGAATATACAATATAGATTAATGTAGAATGTACAATGTAGGCCTAGAGGATATGTTTCTAGTCATAATTAAATAACAGGTTTAATCAATTTCATCAATCTATACATTGCCGTAAGTTTATAAAAAAAGTACCATATTATGCTTAAAACAATTTTAATCAATAAAATTTAATTGATAAATATTTAATAGTTAAAATAAGTTTGTAAAAAATATTTTCAAAAATAAACAATAGCGATTAAAACATCCATTCATAAATAAATGAATAGAATAAAATAATATCTAAGTAAACTTTTTCGAAAATTTTACATTTAATTATTTTGTTATTTTTATAAGCTGTTACAAATAAATAAAATTCAATTGATTCGTCTGACGTATTCTAGCACTAGAATGAAAATGTTTAGATTGTAGAAAATTCCATTTGCTATCTTATTTGCTCTAAAACAGCACTTTTTCTTGAACTTAAATTTTATGGCTTCGTAACCTACGTTTAAGCTGACATTTCACATTTTTAGTTCGACAACGTAGGCTTTTACTTATTGAGAAAAATAGACATATTATCCTTAAAATAGAATCATTATGAATTTAGATAAGATGCAAAATAATCGTTATATTTGACTGTTCGTTCAGTTTATAACTCTATGAAATTGAATGTATGTTCAGTATTACCTTTTATGGAAATTAATAAATATTTATTAGTCTTATTTATTCATTAGTGTTTTTTCGTATCCAGATACGTACCTATAATTTTACCTCCGGCGAAAATTTCTGCTAACCTAACCTTTTCTATCAAACTGTATGGAACGTAAACGTTCAATATATAGTATGATAGAAAAGGAAATATAGGCACTGAAAACACAAGTTTCTTTTATATTTATCTTTTTATATTATACTGTATGTGGAATGTAAACGTTCAACATACGGTATAATATAAAAAGATTCTTGTTTTTTTCAGTTTCTATCTACTAAACTGAAAAAATTCTTATAAAAATTACTAGAACTCTGAAAGCTGTAGAGAAATAAAACATGAAAAATCAATTTAAAAAATAAATACAATCACTAAATAAATATATCTTTTAAGTAACTCTTTATACATAGAAAAATGTCTTTTAATATAAAAACAAGTTATGTGCTCATTATATGATTAGACACGTGAAAAATTTCTTCGAATACATAATTTGAAGTAGGGAAATTTTTTCATATTTACTTATTATTATTACTTTTTAAGTTTAAGAGATATTTTACAAAAACTTATTTAAAATTTATTTAAAATAAAAATTTATAATTTTTAAATTTACAGTTGCAATTTCACTCATAATTACATAAAGTGTAAATGTTTCATAAAGAAAAAAAGTGATAAAATGCTTAAAGATTAGCATTAAAAGTATACCGAATTATTTACTTTTTTATATTTCTGTAATTACAAATAATTTTATTTAACATATTTCCCGCGTTAAAAGAAAGTTCATTATTTATTTTAAATTATCTTAAGTATTTTAAAATTTATGGCCTAGGAAAGTTATGTTTTGTTTAAAGCTATTCTCTGTAGTAAGTTGAAAAACTGTTAATAGCTGTAAAATGATTTTAGTCTTCGGTAATAAGCCCATTATTAATATCGAAACAACATCAAACACATCACATGCATTAGATGTTCTATCAGATCAAAATAGTTGAGTAGTGTAAGAGTATTGACAAAGTCATTTTTCTTTAGGAAACATGCTAGAAAGAACATCGTTTAATTCTTAATCATTATTTCATTTCAATTTAATGGGAAAACTGTGTATTTTCTTTATGGCATGTTTCACATATTCCGAATTTTCTCACGACTTACAGACTAAATGGAATGCTGGATAATTTAGGAAAATAATGTATATTATTATTGAAATTGTTAATGTTCACGTTCATTTGACCAAATATAATATTAGAAATTTTTATTAATTTCACCAAGTTTAAATAAAATAAAACTATTTAGATACTTTTGATAATGAATGTTTTTAATTTTGTATATAGGGTGGCTCAAAGTTAGTTAACGTTAAAGTCAGATAGATTGTAAAAAACTTGTAAACATAATTTTTGTTAAGGTGCGAAGTATGTTCCTGCTCTTCGATGAATAAGACAGTAATGTTCAAAATAACCACTCAGTCGGTTTGACGAAACACAAATTTTATATTTACAATATAAATGTACAAAATACTACAAATTAAAGTCACAATTAAATATGCATAAACACTAATCCAACGACAACCGACTATTCCCGTACACGTTCGTCAAAAGAAACTCCTTACGACCTCCACAAACAGACTTGTAATTAACACCACCTCCGAGTCAGGAACAAGTTCGTACTAAACCACTGGAGATTACTTTATCCAGATTTCCGTGGCGTCCAGCGAGAGAGTTAGTTAGCACTTCGATAACGACGATCCCTTTTCCGATCCGATCCGATCTTCCCGATACGAACTCAGCCGATCCCGATACGAACTCCCGTTCCCGCCGAAACTACTCCTTAAATAGTGTCCAACGTTCGAACCCTCTCCAATCAAATTCGAATGTTCCCACAACCGCCGCCAACGGTCACTTCCCGCCGGCCAATCGTCCGCCGGTCGTCGATTTGAAACTTAACGGTTCTTCCCACGGAAGTTTCTAACGGCCGTTTCTAACGGATTTTCCGTTATGAAAGTTCGTTATAATAAAACAGGGCGGAAATTGCTTCCCTAGGCGATTCCAAACCCTACAAAGACTTTGTATATGAATGTAAAATTTAAATATATATTTAAAATCCCATCAGTACATAAATAGATGTAACATTTTTTAAGAAAAAATTAATGATTTAAATGTGTAAAATATTGATAACTGTAAAAAACTAATCTTGAAACATTCGCTTTGAATATATCACTATTACGCTGATCATAAATGTTTATGAAATAAAATAAATTTAACATTAAACACATATCCATAAATTATTTTTGTTTCACAATTACAAATACACACCAATAAAAAATACACATTTTATTTGTGTTTTCTTTTTTTGTAAATTTTATTTTTCCAAACTTTAGTATTACGAAAACCAATGTTTATATTGTATTGTAGTAACATTGCTTATAGGCGGTTTAAAATGAAAGATAAGAAGTTGAAACGTTGCATTAAATGATTTTTATTTAAAGTTACATAATGGAAAAATATTTATAGTAATGTCTTAACAATAGCGTCTTATCTAATGTAAGTAAAGTTGGATCCGAATTTCAAAGAGAAGCCGATTCTATTATGAAATATAAATAGAAACGTTGATTTTGTTTTTGTTTAATAAATATTATTTTCTATAGAAATGCATATTAACAGAAAAAATAATGTTTTTGATAAATTTTCTTTAAGAATAAACTTTATAATTTTTAAACATTTTAAAATTATTATTTTCTGTAACAAAAGGACAAGGATTCATGTATTTTATGTAATATTCGCAACATAAATCAACTAACACAAATGTTTCAAGAAATTGTGCATGATGATAGATTTCGTTCGAGCTCAGAAGTTATTTTTTTTAAAATCCGGTTACTTCTTATTGATTGACAGAGTTTATTAAGTTGCTAATTGAGAGAATATATTATTCAAATTGTAATATATGGACGCAATAACATGGATAAAATATTAATGTGTAACTTAGGTAAAATTTTGAAATATATTTTTTTCCATATGGAATGTAAATGTTTAAGTCAAATGTAAATAGGCCTATAAATGGAGAAAAGATAGAAAACTATAGTAGAAGTTTGTTTCAAAAAAGAAATAACATAATAAAATAATTACGTTTAAAGTTTATAAATTTTATTTATAATAACTTATCATTTCATTAAATGAGATTAAAAATTATATTTAGGTCAATTTAAAACCTTGCATAAATTTTTATAGACTATACATAAATTTCTTTCTTTTCTAGGATCATTTTGCATCATATTAGCACAGAACTGTTCAGTTTGAGTAGACATATAGGCTATAACAAAAAGTAAGGATATCGTGACCTTAAAAACAGATCTGAATTCTAAATAAGAATATCATTATTGAAGGTGCTATGCTATATGCAGTCGAATTTGAAAATACTTTTTATATAGAAAATTGCATGTGAAATATATAATAATCAGTTTATATATTAGTGATTATTAATTTTTAAATGAATATAGTTGAAACGTAATGGCAATATATCGTATTCGTTTTAATGCTTTAGTATTTGTTAAAAGAGAATTTTATCAAAGATCATTTTTGCCTACAAATATATATTATATATCTTTACGTATATATCATTTCTTGTTCTAACATCGATTCTATATAAAGACTATTGGTTTTCATTCAAAGAACGTAATATTTCGAGATTGGAAGAAAGGGTATTTCTAGATGAATTAAGAAATTATCCAGAGAATATTATCTCCAAGTAATCAAGAATACTTCATTTATATAAAAGAAAAATATGAAATGGCTCTCTTTTCATAAATCCTGATTGTAAAGAACCAGAAAGAGGAAAGATCTCATAAACTTTCTCAGTAGAATTTTTGCTGAAGTAAACATTTTCAATCTGAAATTATTATGAAAGATTTTTTTGTTTGTAAAATATTAGTTATACAATTTTATTTTAAATAGGAAAAAATGCTATTTATAGATTGACTTTATTAGAGTTAAATATCGGTAAGGTCTTCGAGGAATCAAATTTCAAAAAGGATAAAAAATAAAATAAAATAAAGGTTACAGGGAAAGAAAATTTCGATCTGGAGTAGGAGTACAATCCATTTTCATATTAAATAAAGCTTTCTCCTATTCTCTAGAGAAAATTTAGTATTTAATGCTGGATAATCCCTTGACACAATAGTCAGAATTTCTCTATTAGCAGAAGAGTGGAGTAAAGACCTTATTTTGGTTACAGAAATTTATTCAGTTTCTGTTAGAAAGAGAATTTGTCTTTTCTTATATTTTATGAATATAAACACAATATTTGTCAAATAGATAGTTATGTAAAATGGAATACTAATTAAATAATCAGTAGTGAATTAAGATACTAGTTGAATACCTTTATATTCTGTGTAAAACGGCGGTCGTCAACCGCTGGTCCGTAAATCACTGATGGTCCGCGAAAAAAATTTGGTGGTCCGTGGAGAAATTCGTACATTTATCAATTCAAGGTTACGCGAAGTACTACGAACGAACGCAAAATGTTTGCTTGCTTTTTCTCATTCATTGGGCTTTTTTATTTGAATTTAAAACCAAACACGAAATGAAGATTATCAATAAATAATAATTTCAATAAACCAATAAATAATCAACAATAAATTATGCTGTGAGTGCGATTGTCGTTCGTGGAAAAAAGCCAAGAATCCATTCAAACAAGCAGCAACAAACTTTACACTAATTTTTTTATAATTAAACAATTGATTTTCATTTGAATAAAGTGAAATAGAACTTTTATGAACATTATCCTATAGATGTTTGTATATTTAAAAAAATTTATGACAGTGGTCCGCAGGGTTCAAAATTCCAAGTTTAGTGGTCCGTGAGGTCAGAAAAGTTGGCGAGCGCTGATTTAAAACTTTTAATTTCTTTAAATTTTCAATTCAATATTTCTCTTAAATTTCAGATTCTTTTTCTTTCGTAATATGTACTAATAATTCGCAAAGCAGTATATTTTTATATTTGATGTGAAGACATAAAACAATAAGATAAGAAAAATAAAGCTATCTTGATATTTTACTTTTATATTTTCATAATACAGTAGTTATTATGTATCTAAAAACAGTGTATAATTTAATATCAATTGTATCATAAAACATTTTTTCGAGTTATTGAAAACTTTAATTCTTGTTTGGTAATAAATTCTTTCATTCTTTCTAGTTTGATATTTTTGATAAATTTTATGTATAACATTTTTTAAAAGAAAGGTTAATATATTTATTATAACAAGAACCAATTTTTATAAAGGAAGATATCCAGCTAAAGTTAGAAAGTATTTATTAATAAATAATTATAATTTTCTTGTTTCTTTTTGAATGTGAATCGTCCAGTGGACAATTTTCCATTCTTTTATCACAAACTAGAAGTAATGCCAGATAACAGTAAGTTATTATTTTTTATAAGATATTTACGACGATTTAGGAATAAATGTTATTTATTTTCTAACTTTTAATTTATTGAATTATTTAAATTAATTAGCTGAGTAGAAATATAAAAAAATTCAAATTAATTATAGTAATATGTAAGAATTTGATACAAAATCTATAACTGTAATGAAGAAATCTTATCCCATAAGAGATACAAAAGCAATATTTGCATTCATTTTTACATACTTTATTAAGCAAAATCATTTAAAGATTATGTTGTTCATTAACTTCATTATTTAAAAATTTCGGTTGTATAAAAGATTTTTTCTCTGTCAATATATAGTATCAATTTTCATTAAATTAAGCTTTTTATAAATTTGAAACAGAAAGGAGAAAACAGGCAGCTTCTGTATATAGTAATATAGATCTCATAGATCTAGCAACATGTAACTTAGACCTAATAGAGTGATATAAACCTCATATAAATAAAAATATAACATCATTTTGAGAATAAAATAACAATTTAACAAATATTTTATATAGAAATATTTATTATTTTTAATTTTTCTTCCTCTTTGTTAAAAATACCAATTCTGATACAGTAAAATATAAGTTAGAATGTCAAATTAAATTTTTAAAATATTCATACTTTTAGTCTAAAATTTTTATTGATTTGTTTATTAAGAAAATAAAAATAGTTATTTATGTAAATAATAATATATTTACATAGAGTATATTTAAATAAATAATAATTGTATTCTTTTATTTAGAAATTTATATGAAAGATTTTTATTTAAATGAAATGCGTTGTTAAATTCTTAACAAAACGCACTAAACGAATCTTAAAGCATTTATAAAATCTATTAACGGGTACAAACTGATCTTCGTATATTTAATATTAACTTTTAATAATTAATTTTAATGAAAATACTTAAAAATTGTTTGTAAATTACTTTTCTTTTTTTTTACTCAATCATTATATATTTTGTCGAGATATTCAGGTAGTGGCTTGGCATATTAATCGATATATGAATTTTGTGTTCTAGTTTGATTAAAACTTTCCGGTTAATACTTCCGTAAATGATCCATTTATTAAAACTGTTTATACGTATCGTTGATAGAATGATTGAATTATAAGGAAGAACGAATACTGCAAAAAAACTTTAGGCTTTCTCAAAGTAGAATAAATGAGTGAGCGAATCGATTTTTTGATGTGTATATAAAAAATAATAAATAAAAAAAGACTTTTGCTGGAATAAATTAGAAAAGAAAAAGTATTTTTTATTTCCTTTTTATTCGTAGGTAATGGCAATTTAAACGTAGAATATGAAGTAGGCTGGAGAAATAAAATGAAATTTTGGAAAACTTATCCGTATTTTCGACATTTAACTTTCTAATATTAGTATTTATCATAATAAAAACACTAAAAAAAGTTTAGTAATTACCTTATAAAGTATTCAACTAAATTTTAAATTAAAAATATTGTTATATACAACATTTAAAAAAATGTATGCATACTTTTTACAATCTATATGTACACAGTATATGTATATATTTATTTGGTAATCTATATAATAATTATATTTATAAGCTATATTTATAAATATTATTTCTATTTATAAATAATTATTTATAAAAAAAATTAATTTAAGAAATTATCTAGTTATTATTAATTGTTGCTTAATTGAAAAACAAAAGACATTGTCTATAGCAATTCTCAATTATCTGAATAAATAAAATCGAATAATTATATTTAAATAATTGTTCAAAATTATTTTCATATTTTAAAACAACAGAATTGAATTTTTAGAAAATTACTTTTTATTGTTAGCTAATAATTTACATAAATTCTAACTTTTTCCGAATTGCGCTTATATTTAAAGAACATGTCGCCATTGAAATAGCGTTATGTAAGATCCTGAAAAAATTATCTAACAGAAACTAGATTGTGTTGTTGATGTAAAAAAATTTAAAAATCATTCGTTAAAAAAATTATGCACAATGAAAAAATATTGACAATAGTAAATGTATTAAAATTATTTAAAAGACTATAATATAATAAATAAAATATATTTAAATATCCCTCAATAATTTACAAGAAATGTATACAAAATATTGAAGATTGTAGATAAGAAAACATAATTCATGATTTTGAACATACTACTTCTAGAAATAATTTCCGTTAGCATACGTTTTCAGTAGAAAATGCTGCATATTCAATAGAAAAATCACATTTGTTTAAAAAAATAAAGTTCTTAATTTTAATTTAGGATTTGCTATTACTTCTGATTAAGATTATATATCATCATCGTATTTTGATGAATATTTAGTAAAAGAGAAGAAAAAAGAATCGGAGAGAAAGACGTTGTACAGGAAATGCATTTTTCCATTTTCTATTGAATACATCGATCTACCTCATTGAAAATGAAAAACTACAAGAAAATACGTCTTTGGGACTACATTCTTTAGACATAATAGAGTCAATATCTGGGAAAAATCGAGAAAATTTGATTATTCTTATAATCAAACCTAAAATAGCCTATATCTAATATAATAGATGATATTCAGAGTGAAAGTCTAAAAATTATTTATTTTTAGAGTAGAAAGGAGAAATATATCTTATCTTTTTTTCAAATTTTCTATATAATAAGTTAATCTACATAGAAATATTAAAATGTTATACTGAGACAAGGCGTATAATTAATATAAATTGATAAATTTCCAAATCGATTTAAGGATAAGAGAAATCTAAAGTTATAACATTATTTTTAAAACAGTAGAAAATTACGATGATTAAGAATATAAACTTGAAAAATTGTTAGAAATAACTATATTTTGATGATTACTGCAACCGTGATCTTGCATGTCCTGAAGAAACACCTGTTCCCAGCAGTCTGAAAATGACGTTTCTCTCTTAGTTACTAAATAACCGTAAGTGTTTCATTATTTGCTGTTAGTTTTAAAGAAAAACTGCTAGAAACAAACAGTAGTTATTTAAAAACTGTGTAAATCATTCCTGCTTCAGTAAAATCTATATAAATGTTCCAGCAGCAGAAATTTTTGCGTAGTATGCAGCTAAATCTTGAAGTGTACACTATTTTATTTTGCAGTATTATGCCATATGAGAAGGAAATTCTGTTTTAAACTCAAATTCAGTCAATATCTGAAAAATTTCAGCTACAGATATAACGTTTTGCATCCAATTAAATATAATATAAAAACTCGAAGCTTCTGGCAGCAGAGATTAATTTGATAAAATAAAAAATATTTAACGTATACACTCTAAACAAGAAATAATGGGAGAAAAATTAATTATTACAATTACAACGGAGTTTTTAAAACTAAAATTAATAATAGAAACAAATTACTACTATTAATGATTCAAAATATGATTGTTCTGTCGTATCTAAAAGATGATGACGATAACGATCGTGATGAGTTAAATGTAGAAATGCAAAAAATATTTACTTCTATTGCAAGGAAGCCTATATAAAACACAAGACGAGAAAATGTTGAAACAACTAAACTGAAGATAATAAAAGAAAAACAACCCACTGAATATCAAGAGATAACCTCACTACTCTTGAAGAATTCGAGAATGATAACAGTAAAAGCCAAATTAACATTTAAAAATAGAAAGTTATATGCAGAACGCATAAAATTAGACGATTATTATGACATGAAATAACCGAGAAGAATTTTAAGTGTTGTACAGGCAAGATTCAATCATTTTAAGAACACAAATAAATTAAAATTGGCTGTGTCTTCTGAATGTGATAAAATCTAAGAGGAGTTAACTGGAAAGAACAAATGCACAAACCACAAGATGAAAGTTGATATAAAAGCCAGTTATAATGCATGAAACTATAATAGTTTTTAAAAAATACCAAATTGGATCTATATTAAAGAATGAACGTAAACATATAAATAAAATGCACAAGAAATTAATGGAAAGTAAAATGATATAATAAAAATTAATTTTTAAGATGGTTACTGTACATGTGGAATAAATGCAATCATTAGTGTAACAGTGAATTTTGTTCGGGAGAAAGAAAATCTTGGTAACTGTAAATATGCTCGACAAAAGAAAATAAGCAAATAAAATCAAAAAATAATAAGAGTGAAAGTGAAACTGTATACTTCATTGTAGAAGAATACAGTAAAAAATTCAGTATAGATAATACAGATTTTTTTCACTATAAATTATTAGTATAGCATTACCTTATAAAGAAGAAAAACGACGAATAAGATTTTCTATATACAATTTTTAATGCTGAAATAAAATTTATTCTGATGTTAGTTATAAACTCTATAAATTGTTTTACATATAAGATTACATCATCAAAGCTTTATTTATTAAAATACAATGTTCAAAGCTCTTACCGAAAGTATTAAATAAGCTATTAGAGACAATACAAAATATTCTAATTAGTTTCCAGTATAAATTTAAATTTATTATGTATTAATACAACATTGTAAAAATAAAGGATCTTCTCTAAAATTCTTTTAGTTTTTGATTGTTTACAACATTTTGAAATTATAAAATAAAAAATTTAATAATCTAGTTTTATTGTATCATTTTGTTATTAGTCAATATTGTAATTAATGACTTGATTATAAAATGGTCACTCCATTTTCCTTATAAAAACAAAAAAAAAATATGTATGTTTATTAATTTGTCATAAATCTTTTTATTTTTAAACCTTTTGATTAAAGTTATGTAAGATACCTATTGAATAAATACATAGAGTGGTATTCATTCAATATATTACAATGTTATTGACATGTTTATAAATCATGCAAATAAAAGAATTACAGTGAGTTACTTCTCGTGTTGTACAGTACATACAGTACATGGCTATTAACGAAAAACATCAAGAGAATAATTCTTGTAATGGTGTCAAAGAGTTGCTTCTGGAATAAAAGTTTATTGACTGAAAATGTGTTTTATGTTGAAAAGATTTATTTTAGTAAAAGAATTTTATTCATCTAGCATTAATGTTTACGCTCTTCTTTGACTTTTTTTTTTAAATCTAAACTAGAAAACTTACTGTTTTAACTGATATTATTGCATTTCCTGCAATATGTTCTTAGTTCTGTAACATTTCGTTTTTCGTCAGAAGAAAAAATTTCAATTTTGTGATGCGAACGGGAGAAACGAATTCTGAAGATTCTAAAATATGTGTCTTCTAATTATTAATATTTAAAAAAAATAATCTATTATCTGTTACAGTTTTATTGCTATATTAATGACTTTTCATAAGTAATATGCATTTATTATATAAATAATTTACAGATAGAAATGTGTCGAATAGGTTTGTAATGAAGAATGATTGATTCATTATAATTTTAAATAGGTTAAAAGATTGAATTATCAGCAGGTAGTGTTTAGCCTAACACTACCTGCTGAGGTAGTGTTAGGCTAAACATGTTGATATATTTGCTAATCAAATGGAAATTATAAGTAAATACTTAACTCTATTTCACTAAATTTTAATTCATTTTATCAGTGAAGTAATTTGTTCTTTTGTTTGTATATCAAGACATCAAACAATTCTAATCATTAAATAAAGTTTTAACAATAAAGTTCACTAAAATTTAATAATACAATATAAAAACAATAAAAATAATAAACAACATTAAAGAATTTAATAAAGTTTAAGTGTATAATACTGGAATTTTAATAAAATAGCGATTTTATGATAGTGTAAATTTATTTAACACAAAAAAAGATACATTTTTAAATTGGAAATTTAAAATTCTAAATATAAATATACTTTACTTTTATTAGATTTAATTATTTAAATAATTTAATGTGAAACATATAATCGAGCCATATAATCCATTTACTTAAATTTTAAAATAAATATATAATTATAACACAAATATTTTTGAAAAAGTTTCTGTTAAAGATTTATTTTTAAATAAAAATTATATTTAAAAATAATATGAATAAACTATTATAAAAATATTTTTAATATTTTACTTTCTATGATTTTGATAACAGGATCAAATGGGTTATTAAGCAAATCTCTTTTAATATTAATTAATTCTTGAAAAAAAATTTTAAAAATTTAAATATTAACCATTTAGTTTAATGGAGTGTAAAATTAAAGGATTTATGATGTATGATACAAAAAGGATGAGGAAAAACATATGCAAATAAACCTATACAACTTCGTAAATAATTTCACAATTAATGCAATTTTTAACATTTAATCAATACAGTTTTTTGTTCTATTGAATACTCATACAGACGAAGTATTCAATTTTATAACAACATCGTCCTGATTATATACTGACGACGATGTATTGTAATTCAATTTCACGATAAGGTTACTAGACTCACAATATTAATTCTTTGTGGTGCTGGTGCTGGTGCTGGTGCTGGTGCTGACTGTGGAGACTGCTGGCGTGTTTTTTGACGAAGCTTGCTATAGCCTTTTAAGCTACTATTTGAAATTAATTGTTTTGGATTCTGAACAACACTCATAATGTGGAAATTTACTAACTGTTTATCCTAAAATTAATTATTTGTCTTCTGATAATGGTTGGAATAGAACCCAATCTTGGTCCTTTCCCCCATTCCCCTGAAGTGATGTGCCGTTCCGATATGCAAAAGAGGGGGCGAGACCGTCTTGGAAAGAAAGTGTTAAATAATTAAATACAGAATATTCAGAGGAAGAAATATTAAGTAAAGAATTTTTACGGCTTGAAGCGGATTCTATTGGATATAACTCTGAAACTTTTAAACCTTCGAAAATATCTGAATATTTTAAACCATTATCTGCTAAGGAATCTCAGATACAGACAGACTCACCATATTCCTTAAAATCAATTTATGAATTGATACAAAACAAATTCTCGCAGTTGAGCCATGACATACAAGGCATTAAAAATGAGCTACATTGTATGAAGGAAGAAAATAAAAGGTATCAAGGAGAAATGCAGAAATTATCGCAAGAAATGAAAAAAATTAGATGCACTAGTTAAGTACAATAGTCATCTAAAGCAGTGTTTCTCAAACTTTTTGGACCGCGACCCTCCTTCTGCACTTAAAAATTTCAAAGGACCCCTGAAGAATAAGTATGTGTCGAAAAACATCCCGGAGGGAGGGGGTTAGGCTCGTATTTAAATATTTATATTATTTTTATTATTTATACGTGCAATTTATTTAAGTAAAAATTATTTTATATATTTTTTATTTCTATTATTTCTAAACATGAATCCATAGTAAATTTATAAAATATTTGAAAAAATATTTTATAAATTATTCACGACCCCCACTTTGAGAATCACTGATCTAAAGGGTACGTTGGAGTTTGAATTAGATAAATTGTTTAATAAAAAAATTAAAAATAATATTATCGTTATAAACTACCTTTTCACTACGACTGATTATATACACGAAATTAACCAATTTATTAGAGAGATATTAGAAATTGAAAACTGTTCCTTAGAGAGTTTAATCAGGTTAAATGATAAAGGTATTAATCCTATGGTCAAAATATCAGTAAATTCCGAATATAGTAGAAATCTAATTTTAAAAAAATTTTTGGAAATCAAGAGCTAAATTTAACAATGAAGAGTATAGGAAGTGATTTTTACTACTGATCTATGTAAGAGATCTAGAGACAGACAGAAAAGATTATTGCCTAATATCAAACAAGAAAGAATAAAAGGAAATAAAATAGTCATTAGAGATGATTATTTTATTCATGATAAGAAAATATTTACCTATGACATCAACCTAGATACAGTTATTCAATTGGACACTTTTTAAGGATAAATTTGAATAAATCCTTAGAACTAAACAAGATAAATACGAAAAAAGTTTTAATTAATTCCAATACTGTCAAGATGCAGTTAAATAAGGATGTAAATATCAATATAAATACACAGATTGAGATTGATAAACCAATTAGCTTCTATCTTATACAAATATTAATGATAATTATAATCTATTATTTGGTTTCCGGAATATTCAAGGACTACAAGGAAAACTTCAAAGTGCAGTTATAAGAAATTATATGAAACATTAGTCTATTGTCGGTTTTACAGAAACCTGGATAGCTATAAGGGTGTGGGAGATATGGGGGTTGAAAGTGGTTGACTTCGAAAATGCGTGTCGCTTCAATGAGAATGTTCAAATTTTTTCTAGAAAGTTCCAGAACCTAGAAGTACAATTTGATACACAGTTAGGGTATGTCATGAAAACGCACACTAAGAAGGGATTTTTCAAAATTTTCCCCCGCAAGGAAGAGGGAAAGCATTAAGTCAACCTGTAGGACTGCTTTTACTGTACTATTTTAGATGCGATTTTTTGTTTATAATTACGCTTAGTCTTCATTGAGTACTTAAGGGTATTAAATTGATAACATTTCAGACATTGTTATAAAGGTTACTTATATATATTGATTTTTTAACCAAATGTTCGAACCGTTTTAGATTCGAATTTCTTTTTGCATATTGGTTCGATTATAGAATGAAGAGGGTACTTGCAGCTAGAAGTCAAATTAAAAACAGTTCGTTTGATTCTCATCATTCTCAGCGGTAGGTGTTAAATGACAATTACTATAGTTGTTGAAATATTGAATGTAAATAGGGTTTGCTTGCAAAATCTGCGCGAACGAAGCCGCGGGTAACAGCTAGTACTTACATATTCCCCCCCCAGCTGATAAAAAATCAAACTTACAACACTTACAAAAAGCTATCGATCCACGGACTGATGTTGTAAATTATTGGATATTTGGTGATGATTATAACATCCTCATTGGAGAAATCAAGATTTAAAATATAAAGGCAATAGTGATTATTATTAAAAATATAAGAATTTCGAAAGATAAAACTGTAACTGCAGATGCTTATACTTTGTTAAACTTTGTACAAGAAAACGATTTAATCCTCCTGAATGGTAGAATCAAAGGTGACTACCCGGCTGAATTTACCTCTATCTCTCTCATATGGGAAAATCCATTATAGATTTTATTGTGTTCCCAATCTATGACGGACCAATTTTTGTCCATGGAAGTTCTAAATATGGATGTGACTGATTACTTTACTATAAATCTAGTATTAAGAGGGAATAAGGATATAACTAACTTAACGAAACCGTCTGAATTTCCCACAAAATCATCGAATAGGCCGAGAGCAAAGTTTAATATTCAAACATTCCAAGGCTTTTAAATCCAATGAATTGTTAACACAGGAAAAGACTAATAATCCGTATAAGAACTAAACTTATCTAATGAAGTTATTTCATTCCAAAAATAGTAAGAATGATGTTTCAATCAAATTAAAACAAAATTTGTTCGATAAAAAATGATATTACTACAAAATAAAAAAGCTTGCTCGGAAGACAAATTTCACCTATTACTTGACGAAATATCTGCTAAACAAAAAAGTATATAGAAATATAATTAAAGCCAAAAAGAAAAGTACTTTTCTATTTTAAGTGACTCTTTAATAGGCCAAAAGTGTAAGGTATGGAATCGCCAAGGCGCGCGATTCCCACCTGTTCGTTATAACGAACTTTCATAACGGAAAGTCGTTAGGATCGGCCGGTAGAAACGACCGTTAGGAACTTCCGTGGGAAGAACCGTTAAGTTTCAAATCGTCGAACGACAGACGATTGGCCGGCGGGAAGTGACCGTTGGCGGCCGTTGCGGGAACATTCAAATTTGATTGGAGCAGAGTTCGAACGCCGTCGACTATTTAAGCTCGGATCGAAGTTCGTATCGGGATCGGCTGGCATCGGATCGGAGGTGATCGGATCGGATCGGATCAAGGGAGATCGTCGTTATCGAGGTGCTAACTAACTCTCTCGTTGGAAGTTACGTGGTTGTGTACGAACTTGTTCCTGACTCGGAGGTTTTGTTAATTATAAGTCTGTTTGTTCGTAAGGAGTTCTTTCGACGAATTTGTACGGGAATAGTCGGTTGTCGTTGGATTAGTGTTTGTGCATATTTAACTGTGACTGTAATTTGTATTATTTTGTACATTTTACTGTAAATATAAATTTTGTGTTTCGTCAAACCGATTGAGTGGTTATTTTGAACATTACTAAAAGGATACCAAATTTTTTTGGGAACTTGTAAACGGTTTTCGTAAATATCCAAAGTCAGCTGACAGTCTAATAATGCCTCTGAATAATCGGTACAATTATTTTAATGATGTTTTCAATTTGTTACTCAACTAATAATAGAATGAGTGTAATTTATAATGATCAACAAAATAATCAACATACGAAGAACTGTTTAATACAGATATCCTATATTCTTATATTAACAAATTAAAAGAAAAACTGCTCCGGGATATGAAGAAATATCAAATCTGCCAATAAAGAAATCGCTTTATTATCTGGATTTCGAAAGCTATATAGGCTTACATCTATATTAATGACAAAATTTAACGAATGGACTGCAACAATTAACTATAGAAATAGTACTCAATGTGCTTTTAACAAAGATGGTGGCACTCTTTTAGCACTATTTATATTGGTAGCATTAATACAACTCCAACTTCAAAGAAAAAGACATAACGTATTTGCACTTTTTTGGATATAGAGAAGGCTTATGATTCAGTTCTGATATAAAATTTACAAAATAAAATGTTAAAATGCCGAGCAGATGTTAAAATTATTAGAGCTGTGGGTTTGCTTTCCGGACAGTACGATATTATTATAAAACAGAACAATAGTCTATGGCCAGCCTTTGAAATAAGTCGCGGACTGTTACAGGATGACCCGTGGTCCCCTTATTTATTTAACTTTTACATGTATGATTTGAATGACATTTTTGTTAACGAAAATGATGGTTTTACCTTTGAAGGTCAAATAATACATTCTATTTCACATGCTGATGATATAGGCCTAGTAGTTTTAGCTCCGACCGCAGCTGCACTTTGACGAAAAATATATGCTCTAGAAAAATATTGTGAGAAACTAAAATTGAAAATTAATCCAAGAAAATTCCATTATGATTTTCCAAAATGGTTCTAGATTGTCAAGAAAATATATGTCTTTTTATCGCAACAATGAAAAGCTTTTAATAATCCCAGAGATTAAATTCTTGGGTGTGGTGCTTTATCGTTTGAAAAACATTTTAAGAAAGTCAAGATAAAGTCTACTACTTTGATCAATAATATAGCTAAATTATTTGCTAAACAGAAAATACGTAATATTAACAGTCCAGTTCAAACTATTTTGTTCTATTATTTTAAATGCTTTTGGGTATGCTGCTCCTATTTGGAGCCTATCTAATTTTAATAATCTAGAGATAATTCAAAATAAATTATACGTAAAGTTTTTTCTCTAGATTATAATGTTTCTGGTTTGGTGTTCAGTCTAGAATTGAACAGATTTAGATTGGGTCCGTACTTTATTAAAGACTGCAGTAAATTTCTCAGTCGATTGAGAGATAACGAGGTGCTTCCAGCTTTATTGTTGAGAATATTACACCAAAAATCTTCCTTCCATAAGTCAAGTAAATATTGGGTTTGCCAGTTGTCAACTTTATTTAATATGTTCGGTTTTTCGATAGATCCGTTTATGGAAAAATCCGATTTATGTGAAATACACAGTACTCAGTTAATTCAGAACGCCTTAGAAATATCTTTATCTCACGACATTTATGATGTAAGGAATCATATTAATTCTGCTTGTTATAACATAATTTTAGATTACCCAAACATTAATGGTTATATGGATACAGAAGTGTCTTTTAATGTTAAAATTTTTTTTATCTAATTAAGACTGAATAGAGAGATTTATAATTATTAGTAATAATATTTATTAATTTTCTAAATTATATTGTATTAGTTGTGACGAGGTTTTGTTTAAAATTCATTTATTTTGTACTTGTAACAAGGCACAAGAATTACGAAAACGATATAATCTCGAAGTATTGGGCTTCATGAATAATGAAAATTCCATGTATCTTTTTTTTCACAGAGCAAAAAGTAGCAATATATAATTTATATAACTACGCCAAAACTATTTTGTCACTAGTCAACTAAATATGATATCTTTGTAACTAGTTCTTTGTTAAGTAAAAAAGGAGTATATTTATGTTAATATTTATTTTTTACGAAAACTGTAAAAGTCTGTTTTTTGATTATTTTGTTTTGATTGTTTCTATGTAATTTGTATTCTCAAATATTTTGTAATAATATAACCACCCTCTTGTAACAAGCATATGCCTATTATAAATAAAGCTTATTTATTATTATTATAATATTATTATTATTTCTATGTATAGTAAAAAATAAATAGAATGATTATTATGAGTTATTGAAAAATAAACCAAACAAAACACGATCTCGACATGTAATCATTACAGTGAGTTCTCTTCGACTGTACTTAAAAAATCATAATTAGTCTTACCAATCTGTGATAGTAAACTCTGAAACGGAAAAATCTGTTATTAAATCGACAAAGAACTATATTATCATCCTTATTTATTTGCATAAATTCAGAATTGTTATGCATTTGAAAAGGCAGAATTGTAGCTTTTGACAATTCTTATTCTAATGTGAATTTATTTTTAAAAACGAGTTTTTGGTTTATTACGTAAGTATTCTTATTTTGAAAATATTATAACTTTTGAAATCTGTTTCCTTATACAATTAGATGTACTCACATCTAAAAAAGCTTATGAAAAGTTTCAACAATTTTCCAAAACTTTATAACGAATAATTTATATGTTCACAAAGCATTATAAAAATGAAACTTGAAAAAAATCCTAAAATTGGATCTTCTCTAATTCCTTCAACTTACGCACACATTATAACTTGTGTACGATCTTACATTGTTAGCTAGTTAACAACAAACATAAGACATTTTTAAAAAGTTTACAAGTATCTGCGTATTTTAGATTTTAAAATACTTGTAAATTCAATAAAGTTTAAAAAATTCCAAGACGAATATTTTACGTGTTTAAAAAATTACAGAAGTAAACATTGACGATGCTCCAAAAATAGATCTACTTTAGCTGCCGAAATGTATTTTTAAAGATGTTTCTTTGTGCGTGAATTGAATGATTTCAGGAGGATGCATTCTGAAATTTCTGAAAATTTTTTATATAAAACAGCTCTCTTTTAAAATACGATTATGAAAAACAAGTAATGATTAATTGAATATTTATATTTAATATGATCGAGAGAGAAATTACTGATTAAGTCAAAGAGTTTAACACTTTTTGACCTAATCAAATAAATCAATATTTATTTTTCAGTTATTTTTTATATAACGTCATTCACAGAGACAATAAATGGCATATCACTACATTAATTTCATAACACGAAGCTAAACGAGGATAATCGCTTCTCATTTATCCAACATTGCACTAATTTCTAACCAATTTTGATTAAAATGCTGAATTGTCTAATACAATAATATAACCAACAACGATCAATTTCTATTAACAAAATTACTGCATCCGATGTTTTAAAATTTTTTAAATAGAATGCAACGGGAAGTAAATATACATCTTTTTTGCATTTAAGTTGTTGCCCTATAATTTAATAACTGAAATTTTTATTGTACTTCTAACAAGTAAAATTCTATAAAATAAAAAATTTTCTTAATACAAGAAATTTTATACAAGATTTTATCAGAAGAAATTAAAATTTGTTAATCTCAATTTTATTGTATATACATAATCCTTAATTTACTATTATTATTATGTCTATATATTATATAGAGTACAATATTCTAAAAGAATTATTTGTTCTTCTGATGGTTATTTTTTCTTGAAAACATAAACATTAATATAAGCAGAAGAACCAAAAATACATTAGTTTTGTTGCAATGGTCATCCACGATACTCCAAAAGCGGCTAGGCTAGTTCACATTAATCAACGAAGAGTGTACAGAATTAAGAAACATTGTGATGCTAATGGTACTCTAGATATTTAACGCATGGAAATAAATAACAGAAAGAGGAAAACTATCCTAATCAATGACCACTTTATTTAGAAAATAGTCAAAATAAATTTAACAAAATCATTGCTATAATTTTAAAAGTTTCTGCAATTAGAATTTTTCAACTCGTGCCAAAATTTATTGAGATAAATTAAGTATAATTTGACATTTGTATCTATATTTATAATAAATAAATTAATACTTATTTTACAATATGAAATACTTATAAATAATTGTTTAACGCAGATAATTGTTTCACAGCAAAAGCTTTGAATTTAAAAATTTCTGCTTGAGAATATTAACAGCACTGTTGGGAATTAAACAGTAGTAATTTAATTATTTGAAGATTTATGACAAACGAAACTATATTTAAAGATTTTAATTCGTGTATTTCTATACTAAATATGACATTATGAGATAATAATTAGTTTTAAACTTTATAAAAACTCAAAATGCATGTTTATTTAGGAATTTTTTGTTTGTATTTTCAGAGTTCAGCATATTTAGATAAAAATTACAATTTCATTAGGCTATTAGAATATTTATAATAATAATAATTAGATTTAAATTTGTTATTGTAAGATTTACAATAAGGACAATTAAAAAATGTATAAAATTAATAAAATTATAATCGTGGAAAGTTTACTTAAAAAATATACAAAATCAAAATATAATAAAAATACACACTGATATTCTCGTTATAAAATAATATAATAAAAATCAGTTTGACTTTTTTATTTCCAATCATTAAGATCAACTCACAATTTTTGGGAAACATTAAATTTTAAAATAAAACATTTCTTTTAAAGAGCAATCTTATCAAATCAATTCAGTTATTTAAGTAAAATACGTTTATCATAGATAAATTGACATTTTAACCATCAATAATTTAAGTTTTGTATTATCGAATAACGTTTTTGGAAAAAAACATAATATAAAATATATATTAATTTGTGTCTATCATTGAATATTAGCCTAACATTAAATGCAAATTTTTCTATTAGAACTTTTTCTCTTGGAATAAATAATAGTTCACCAAAAATCAGTTTTATTATAGATACAGAGTATTTTATGGTATTATGGTGTATAGCTTTTCTTATATAGCTACTCAGATTCGTTACTGTAAAACTAATAGCCTACTTACTGATACGTAAATAATTTTCTGTTAATTAAGCCGAAAATGATTATTAATTTATTATATATTTATTTGTTTTGTTTTTTTTTCATCTACCTACATGTAAAAGTTTTTACATTTTTATACTTTCAATAGTTAAAAAATTGTATGATTTTCTTGCGAGAATTCATTTTATAATTAAGTAAATGTTTTCCTAATTAAGTATAACAATATAATTTATATTTTTTATGTTGTAGTTTTTATTTCCGTTTTTATAATACTTCTGTTTATATTATTAGAAAATGCCACTATATTGATTACAATAATTCAAATAACTAATAAACAAATTTTATTTACTTATATTTATTTATTATTAAAACAGTAAAATAAGTAACATTTAGAACAACATAAATCAAATGTGAAAATATTTTAGAAACAATTTATATTAAATATTATGTTATAATTAATTATTTAATACGTAATGTTAAACGAAATATTTTCGTATGTTATGGAAATACCTTATGTAAATTATGGATATGTTTTTTAAATGTTACGTGGATTAAAGTATTAAATATAATTAGTTACATTAATTAGTAATTAAAATAAATACATAATAACAAACATGAAATTAATAATTTAGCATTACACAATGCATATAACGCATTAATAGATATACAAGATTTTGAAAATTATTACTTAAACATATTGTAACTACTTCATTAGAGTAAGAATATCTGAATTGTTTGTATTTTTTATTTTAACTAATTAGTTTATTATTATTATTATTGGCACAATAACCTCTTACTGAACAACAGCGAACATCAGTGAAAAGATAAACGAATAAATATAAAAACAAATAAATATAAAGACAACGTTTGAAAATTAAGCAATTTAATGCTAAACAATATATAAATATACATATCATGTAAATTTATGAGACTGTGTAAGCGATCTATTAAAGGAACCAGTAATTGTAAAACTGATAGTACCAATTTCCATAAATATGAAAGTCCTTTAGAGAAATAAATAATTATGGATCACCAAATATAGAGATGCTTTTAGAATTTATTCAAATTGTCAACAATTATTAAGTATATTAAATTTCCTTAGATTACATAGAAACAATTCACTTAATAATAAATACTGATATTAATACTTTATCTGCTTATATGAAACGCTATTACAACAAGAAAATTTTTTTAAATATTGTACAATAAATTTTTGTCATAATACCTGTTCCTAAAATCTGTTTTATATCTCGTTAATAAAATTTCAAAGCTATAAGTTAGAATTAATTTTAAATAATTAAAAATTTTCTGTTTTTCTCACTAATTGATGAAATTCTGAGTCCTTCATTATGATAATTGTAGAGATTATTCCCAGATGTTTGGAAGGAGGTAAGAGAGAAGTTACTTTTATTACCTCTAACGTCAACCCAGATGTGGCCAGTTGAAATTTATCTCCTGTTTCGCAAAAAGTGGAAACAATTAGATGAAAAAGATAGTCAAACAGGTTCGAATTCGGCCAACGTAGAATCAAACTTCTTCCATGGATCAACGTATCTGATTTGTACAGTCTATCTATTAAATCAAGATAGGATTCGGAAAGGTAAATTTTAGATAGGTACTGGAGGCTATGTACTCTCGTGTCTCAGATATCTGGTGAGCTCAGTAAAGATTAAATAGACAAGCTAGAGAACTAGTTAGTCTACTTAATCTTTACAGAAGTACGACAGATACCGAAATCGAAGCTAGACAGCTGGTTCTAAATTCTTCTGGATCTGTTCGAAACAAAATATTCTCCCAATAGTTTAAAGTTTTGATTCGGATTATCATTAATCCAAAACTACTTTAATTAACATTGCTTTACCAGCAACTGTTTATTAAATATTATATACTTCTGTATATAAATTTTATTGCGAATGAATTGTTTATGAAACATTTGTTCGTAGAAGTGTATTTCAAAAAACCAAAGTAATGTTAGACAATATAATAGAATATTATTATATTATATTATACTATTCGAACATTTCATTTGTACGATAACAAGAAATTTGGAAAATTTTAGTATTTAATTTAATTCAGATTTCTTAGTATTAGCCATATTCCCCATTTTATATATTATGTTCTAATTGAGTTCACGTTTCCAAATTGAAGACCTACACATTTCCACTGTTGCGTATCTATAGTTTGTCTGTCCTTCGTTAATTTCGAGAATTGAGTTAGATGAAAATCGAGACCACATATAGAGAGCTTGGGACCGGTGGACCAATTCTATTAGCTATATACGAACGTCCCGGCCTAGGCCGAAAGCCACTTTATTCTAATAAAACATTTTTTCCAGTACGTAGATAATAACCATGATTTAATTGTTATCAGGAGAAGGATGATGTACAGGTGAAAAGCACGACTAAAATTCAAAATATATGGAAAGCTTAGGGGGCCAAAGACCCCGATTAACTATATAAGAAACTTCCTATCTCGACCGGAAATTCGTATATAGTTGATCGTATATCACATGATTTTTATATTAAAAGTTAATTAAAAATTGCAGTTGGTGATATCACAGTAAATAATTGCTTGTTTGAATCTAAGACACTCCATTTTAAAAGAAACTATAGTAAAGACTTCTAAACATTAAATTAAATATTGTATAGTATTTTATAGAAATTGAGATAATCAATAGAATTCTGAATAAACACAAATAATTTTAAGTCAAAAAAACTTATTGAAAAAAATAAACAGAAAATTTGGAATTACAGATCAGATACGGCTATTACCAAGATAACGAACTATTCATTATTATAATTGTAATGATAGTAGTAAAATCTGATTTATTTAATATGCTTTAAAATTGCTAGTGTCGAGATTGATTGGAAACATTTAGTTTTTATAAAAATTCGTATTGTACCATAATATAATTTTTTCAATGTTTTAAGAAAGTCTATTATAAAAGCATTTTAGGCATAAAAAAAGGAAAATCAACTTCCAAGCTTTGTAGTAAATCGCAACAGAGTTTTAAATTGGTTCAAGAATAACAAGAAAAACATATTTTTCTTGTACAGAAAAGAACTAGAATGTTAAAGTACTGTACAATCGGATCTAGTTATGCAAAAAGCTACCAACCTTCAACGTAAACTGAGTAAATCGCGGTTAGAGTTTTTCATTTTCAAACAAAAAATAGACTTTAAGTAGGCAATCTGACTGGTTTTTGTAAATAGCAGTAACTGGTGTACTTTCGAAACATTATCATATATTTCGAACGTATCTTGCTTCCGATTTCGGGGAATATGCTCCTGTAGCACGTCGGAAAAAATGCTGCATACAATGATAGAAAATGGTCGAGTGATCGCTTGTTACACTTGATTTTTAGATTAAAACTAAAAATGTAATAAATAGATAATAGAATCAGTAATATTTTAAGGTAGTAACAATGATGTTTGTTGCCCTACAATAACTAGCCTTAGCTTTGATATTCAGTTTATAGCTTAAAACTAATATGTTTTATATAAGTATAAAAACAATTTAAGAATATCTAATAAGCTAATAACAATTACATTGAAAAATAATGTCAAAACAAACTCACTAAAATTCTCTGAATTTTATTTTGTAGTAAATCTGCTGTTTGTTTTTGGAAGTCCAGTGGACTTCTAAAATCAAACCAATGGAAACATTTAAAATGCACAACTTCTCTCTATTCGTTAACTTTTCAAGTGGTCCTAAGAGCGGATGTTACTGCAGTGAATGTCTTCATTATTTCAATACAATAATAGTTAAAACAGATTGGAGAGAATGTATCAATCGTAAAAATAGTTTCACGAAATTTGTACAATGTATGAACCAATCGTCCATTTAGTTTAAAACATTACGTGAAATTTATGAGTATATTCCATTAACAATTAACAATTAACTTTATCATTCTAAAATATCATCATTGTCCTGCCAAATATGATGTTAAATCTTAAATGATTTATTCATTCATACAGAAATTTACCACTTCAGGTAGACAAAATTATTAATGCAAACTTCAATTGCTGCACAAATGATCCAACCAACTATTATCAATACATCAGAAGCTTTTAGAAATTTAAAATTATTTTACAATTCAGGAAATATTGAAGAATCTTATCGTGACATTCAACAAATTGCAAGAAAGTAAATACAGTATATCTAAAATTTACAACAGCTAGCCCAGCTAATCTTCCATATCGCTACATAATCTAATTTCAGATTGGACCAATAATCTAATAAGCTAAGTCGTATAATCTGGTTCTTTCAAGTATTTTTTTAATATTTGAAATGGAAATGAACTTTAAGTATGTTTTTAAATAAAATTTTTAGAAAATTATATCTTAATATGATTTAATTTAAATTATATCTAATATATATCTAGATATATATTATATATATATAATCTACATATAATCTATATATATTAGACATAATATATACAATATATGTAAATACTTCTACTTGTGGATAGTAACTTATAATTTTAACTTATGAATAACGAGTTATATAAATAATTAAATATATAATAATATATATATGAATATTAGTTTACCAGATTGCTAACAACTTCTTATCCACAATCCACAAAATTATTTATAAGCTAATAATTTTCCTATTTTTCAACATAAAAATTATTTCTTGCTTCTTTTAACAAAACTTCCAGAATGTATTGTTATATAAATAAAATATAGCAAGCGAATATAATATAACCCTCATTTAACGTCGTCGATAGGTTCTTGGAAACTGCGAAGTTAAGCGAATTGACATATAACAAAATCAATTTTACCATAAACTAAATAATATATACAAGATTTAATTAATAATAATAATATTATTATTATTTGACCGTGTTTACTCCTTATAGCATTTATTTTCCATTTCGTAGAAACAGTTTTACTGTTTACAAACAAAAACAAAAAAAAAAAAAAAATTCAATAACGATAATTGTAAATGGTTACAAATGCAATTTTGTCTCTCCTCACCAGCATTATAACGAGACTTAAGTGAGGACTTACTATATAACTTTTGTTTATATAGCAATGAAACGATGCATAAAGAATGTTGTTTTTCCTGGCAGAAATGTTACTTAAAATACTATAAACGGACTTGTTCATTACTTAATTTACAATTAATCTCAATTGTTAAAAATATTTCCCGATTTTACGACGATAATAATGTCTTTCCTAAAGATCTTATCATCAACATATAAGAATATTTTAATATTGAAATAAATGTCTATATTTATGCTTTATAAAAGAAATAGTTCACACAATCTTTCTAAAAAGTGACCAACTGCAAGTCTCTTCACGTTACGAGAACATTTTCCAAGTATTTATACTATGAAATTTTAAACATTTATTAAATGTCAATGAGATAATCAATGAGATTATGTTCGGGAAAGAGAGATCTCTAACACACTGTTCATCTTTAATGCCCTTATCGATTCTCATCTTTCAGATAAACAGCATAAGCTTCACACTTGCTTCGTTGACTTAACATCTGCTTTTGATTCTATTAACATTATACAACTAATAAATAAAATGTTATCATAAAATGTCAATGTCAAACTTTTAAAAGTAATTTATTACCTATTCTCCAAATTATCTGCATCTGTTTGTGTTATAGTTCTTATTCTAAATCCATTAATATCATCAAGATTTACCGCTATAAAATCGATTTGGCTTTCATTTTGAGAGAAAAATAATAATAGAGATTTTTGAACTATTTAAATTAACAACGATGCTCTTTACTAGCAGAATTTCGTAATTCATTTATTAATTTATGATGTTTATTTAATATTAATTGTTGCTTATCGTTCATTCTCTAACATGGATTATCCAAATTAACAGAATATTTTTTCAATAAGAATCTAAACGTGAAGGCAGAATAATCAAAAATAAATTTAAAAAAAAAATTTTAAATCCAGGATAAAATATATTTTTTAAAAAATTAAATCAACTCTGCTTATGTTAATTGTGTTCCTGTGGTTGTAAAAGATGTATGAAGACATCAAATTTTTATTTGTATTTAATCTTCATTTTTCAAAGAATAGTTATTTTCATTAAAAAAAAATTATAGGCAATTGAAAATTGATACATTCTTTTCAATTTGAAATTATTTAAAATGGTTTTTCAATACGGATTTATAGGCATAATATTTCAAAGTTACAAGAAAAAAATTACGTTTCTATTTTTAGTAAATTAATCTCTCAATTATTAGATAATAATATATATATATAATGATATATATATGATAGATTTAATTCTAATAGTAAATAATTTGATCTTTTTTATATGAATAATAATAATAATAATAATAATGATAATTTATATGCGATTTAAATTATTCAATATTGCTATTATGTATTTAATATAATTTGTCAATAATTTCCAAACTATTTTGTGAGAGAAAAAATACTAGTTTATTTTTATCTATCATTTATTCCGTTTATATTTTCAATTTCGAGTCATGCATCATGCATAGAGGTCCGTTGAAGAAAATTTTATCTTGTTCGTTTGAGAAATTATTAAATCGTGTCAATAAAATCGTTATGTAACAAAAATTCTATTCTGTGTCATACTACGTTTTCGTAATGTAAATCCTAATTCTATCTTTTCGAATTGTATTCGGTTACTAATAACTTAAGGTTTTGTAACGTCTTTGGATTTGCTAAAATTTTCTTCTTGCTGTTGCACTTCTCATATTAAGAATATTATTAGTCAACCATTAAAGTAATGTCAATGCTCCTTATGTGTTCTCGCTTCATCCATTGTACCCCATTGATCTTAACTTCTAATGTTCCTTACTGTTACTTATATAACAATGATCAATTTTGTAGCCAAATCTTTATATATGCAAATTAAGCTTAATTCCTTTTCGATTTATTTTATTTCTAAATCTTTTCTTCTGATTCAAAATAAATGCTTTTTTATTCTATAGTCAAAATTACCAGAAAGTTCCATGTATTCCAGAACTGAATCAATTTAGATAATCTCAGAAAATAAATACTGCATATTTTAATTCGAATGCAAAGAAAATATGTTCTGTCTAATTTTCATATTTTTATATGAATGATTCAATATTTTGTTACTAATTTATTTAAATTATTTAAATTTATTTTCATTATTTCTTTTTAAATATTACTTTATATATCATCTATCCTCTCTCTCTATAAAGTTTTTCATTTTAATTTTTAATTTTTCTTTTTCTTTATGTTGATTAATAAGAATTTAAATTATAAATTTTTGCTTATTTAAAACTTTAAAACGTTTCATTTTATATATTTGAAACCTTAGTTTGAATAAATTATATATAAATTTTAAAAAAAAAACAATTTTATTCTTTCGTTATTTATTTTGTTAATAAGACATTTTTTACATTTAAAAAGTTACAACGAAATGAAAGTAAATATAATTTATTCCAAAAAACAATAAAATCTGATTATTCTATTTTCATTTTTTACAATTTAATATTTATAAATTTCTTAAATATGCAAACATTAATAATTTTCACGCCGACACGAAGATAATCAGAGTATAAATAACATTTAATGATTTGTTATCTAACATATATAGCAGCTTAAATTAATCTTAAATAATGGAAATAAATTTAATTTTTGACTTCAAAATTGAATGAATTTTTAATACTCCACTTAATACAAACTATTTATTTACATGACTTACTTTAAATAAAATACTTGCGAAATTAAACATTCACAGGCTAATTAGATTAAGTAGCTTTTAGTAATCGTAAGTAAATTTTAGTTTGTTTGTATAAAGTCTAAAGCCAAATCGATAAAAATTACATGTTTTGTCTTTTTTTTTCTATTCAAAAAAATTGTAACGTAACATTTTTATCTGAACGCCTAAACCAGAATGACTCAATTCTTTTTGTGCAAAGCTTTTAGTATAAATATGTTTAATTTTGAATTTTATTTTGTTTTTTACATTTTAAAAATTAAGATAAAAAATAAAACTTTATATTTACTTACTGAATAAATAATACTCGTCGATTGGATGACCTAGATGGCTAAACATCAGTCTACTGCTTTTGGTGAACCAGGGATTGAATCCGGGAGAGCAGGTTTAATAATTTTCATGGGTGGTCTGCCCAAGTATGTCGGGCTCTGTTCCTCACCATGTGATCGATCTTATACATTATAGCAAGTTTGATTTAAAAGACCCTCTTAATGTCTACAGAGTAAAAAGAATTGAAAATAAAAAAATTACTGATTTGTGAAGTGCCCACTGGGAAAAACCACTAAACACTACGTGGAGTATTTCGAATTTTTTCCATGTGCCTAATACCTAGTTTTTCCATAGATATTCTTCACGAGACATCCCTTGGCAGACTGCCCATATGTTGCGTTATCGTGTCTCATTAAACAAAGCCGATTTATGAATGAAATACATTTCTAATTCTTAAGAAAATTTAATTGAATCGATATTTGTATCTCAATTAATTTTTATATTTGTTTGTATTATTCGTTTGTAAGAAAGTTACTTTAATAAAATAATTTAAGTAAATATTACTTATAATAATAATAAATTACTGAACAATTCAGCATTTTTAAACTTTTCTAATTAGGCATCTTTGGATTATAAGCGCAGAATTTTAAATCGTAAACATTTATTCATAGAATGAGAGAGAGGGCAGAAAAGATACATGCCGAAATATAATCAGAGGTCACCTTTAATAAGAGCCCATACTGAACTTCATTAAGACATTTAATTTGTTAACAAACCCATAATTACTATAACAAACTTTAGACTCTATATGGACAACAAATATTCGTTCCATATTAAATGATTATAATATTGATATTATATTTCAAACATAAATGTATACATATTATAAATGAACTAGTAGATTAGCCCAGAGTTGCGCGGCCAAAATAACAACAAACATTAAGATTATTAGGCTATTTTGTACTTCTAGCCCTTATATTATATTATATTATAGTATTTGATTTATATAACTACAAAGGTTATCTTATGTAAGGGTTTACCAGACCGAGTGACCAATCTAACACATTTTAAAAATTCTTTAAATTGTGTACAGTATAGGAATAAGGAATTTTAGTATAGGAATAACAGTGTAGGAATAAGGAACCAAATATTTAAACTTGGTACTCTCGAAAACCACTTAAAACATATTTTGTGCTTGCCAGTAACCTTGTATTATGCAATTTTTGCATTCAACTGCCATCATACCGCTGGGTTCAATAGGAAGAAAGGACTGTCGCGGAAGGAAGAATCTAACTAAATATCATTGTAATATATTAAATATAAAATGATATTTTAGGATAACTTCTAGGTAAATCATTATTTTCTTTAGTCATTTTGTAGTAATGAATTTTAGTTTGGATATTCATTAAAACATTTTATCAAAATAATATCGATAATTATGTTAAATCAATGCAAATAATTCCCATTATACTAACATTTTACATTTTATTTTAATAATTTAAATTTAAATTTTCAGAAATTTTACTCTAAACCTTATAATAAAATGTTACTTAGGCTTTTACATGTCGTTTAAATAAGTAATTTCGATTGATAAATGTTTCTTGGAGTTGGTAATTTATAATAAATTAAGGTAAAGTGTAGCAATATATTATTAAAAGGTTGTTGAATATAGACTATATCTCTGAATAATCCGAATACATTTACTTCTAAATAAATAACGTATCAAGAAATAATAAATGCTAATTTAAATATAGATTTGAGGATAAAAAATAACAACAATCTTTGAATTGCAACAAGTTATTAATATTTTATTTCGATATTAATTTAAATTCTTTAAAACAAACAGATTCGTGTAAATTTTTCATAACATTTATGCTCAACTGAAATTTACTGTTAATATTTAAAGAATTTTTTCACTTAAATATTTACGTTTATTACGATTTTTCCCCACACTTCAACTTAAAATTAGTGAAAACATAGCAATAAAAATATTTCACTTTTTTCTATAAATAAATTATTGTCATAATACTGACACAGACAAGATGATTTTATTAAAAAATAAATACACATTTTCTAGTTTTGAGCAGATTTTCTAACATATAAATATATTTCTTAATAAAATTTTTAATAAAGAAAAAACTGTATTAGAATTCAACAAATTATTTGATGATTTATGTGATAGTTATTTTCGAAATTTTTTTTAAAGCATCTTATAAATTTAAACAACAGATTTTACAAACTAAATCGAATTAATTTTAATATATTCAATCAGAAGAACTTAATATTAAAAAATAATAATTGTGGTTTATTTAGGACAAATTTTATGAGCTATATGGGAATTTATAAAAATCGAATGCTGTTAAATTTAAGTTTTTCTTCAATATATATACATATTTACATTACATTTACGTTTAATAAGTTAGTATAATTTAAAGGAAAGCGAGTTTTTTTCTAATTATATAACTGTCTAAAAGGCAGGATCAGTTTCCTTAAGTATTCTTTATATTTCCACTTACTATAATTGCAACTTGTCTTTCATGGAATCATATCTCGTTCTTTGTCTTTTTCTATAACTGATATAAATTTTGTATATTTATTTGTTACAATATACAGTATATATATATATATATATATAATAAACAATATAATTACTTAACATTAGCATTGAATTTTAAATTTATTTTTATTTCTTTTTTCTATACATCCTTTTCATACTACACATCACAACAGTGTGTAGCAAAATTCTCGAAAAATAAGTACATATTATTAGTCTGTGATTTTTAAAACTGTTTAAAAGACTAATATTCATGAGAAAATCTTATAAAGATGTATGTTGATAACGTTAGAAAAATTATTACAGTTGATAAGTCGAAAGAAAACGTTCTGTTTGGATCCATGGCATTTTAACATTTGAAATCACTGTTGATAAAGAAGGCGTGAGATTTGATACTGGTATTTGAAACTTTTGTCCATATGACGTGACTGATGACAGACCTATGTTACGTGACAGGTGTTTGACACGAATCAACCCACAGTGCGATTCAAGTAATCCTGTCGATCTCAGTTAAGGATTTAGTTTACGTCTTCAAATACTTCATTCGATTCCCAAGTATCGTTCATTGCATGGTTGAAGAAGGTTTGAGATAAAGTTGAATATATTATTATAAATCCTCTTTGAGAGACATTTCGTGAAGTTGAATAAAGAGAGAAAATACTGGAAGTTTCCACAAAGAAATATTGTGACAGTAGAGATTAAAATAAGCTTCATATATATTCCTGTAAGTACTGTAGAATGAATACATTTAATAGTTTCCTGAAGTATTATTCTTTAATCGATAAAATTAATGGTAGGACATAAAATGTAAACTTAATTGTTATTTATAAAAGGTTTATTTAGGAGGCTGTATTAACTAAATTTCCTTCTTAAATAGTCATAAATTAAGATTAGAAAATTTCATAAAGATAACATTCAATTTATTAAATATAGTTTTTAATTTATTATTTTTTATAAATAAAAGTATTTTCTGTATAATTATGATAGAACTACATAATATAATTTTTATTTCCTACAAAATAACAATTTGTCTAAAAAATAAAAACCATTGCTTGTATAAAATATAAACAATATTTAATTAATTATTTTCTAAAAATCTTTTAATTCGTTTTTTAATGTAATAATTACATTATCTAAAAGTTAATTAATTAAACGTAATAATATATCATCATGTAAACAAAAAAATTAAATTTATTTCATACAAATTTAAAGTAGATATGATTATATTTTAATTAAAAACTTAAAAGCTTTTAAGAATTAATTAAAATCAATAAATTGTATTAGGACGGAAGAATATGAAAATTTATATTTATTTATTTATTTTATTTTTTTTTTTATTTTTTAATATATAAATATCGTTTTTAAATTGGATGTTTGTTTTAGTTTTTAAAGTAAACAATATAATTTCTTAACAAAAAACATCTATTTGTATTTAAACTATAATTTATTAGATAGTAGAAATGCTTTCGATTTAAATATATTACAAAAAAACTTTATATATAAATATGAAAAATATATTAAAAATTTTATTTATTTTTTACAAAAACAAAAGATTTTATATATTAAAAAATAGAAAACGTTTGGTTTTTTAATAGTATTATATACATTTTATTGTATTTTTTCAGTCTTTTATTTTATTATTTCCTGGAAATCATGATTTTCTAAAGTTATAATTAAACTGTATTAAATTATACATATGTATATAATTTCATTACATTTATAAATATCTTCGGTTTTCTACAGTTTTGATATTTTTAGGGAAGAGTGACTGAAGGCCCGATGACCGAGAAGGTCTGGCCTTGCTCCTCACAACTCGGTTATTCCATTATGGTCCTACGATAAATGTGATTAAAACGCTCTTATTGCCCATAGGGCGAAAAGAGGAAAAAATGGAGTTGCCCAAAATTTAGTTAACCAACATATATCGTCAATATTGTTTCAACGGTTAAAACCTGTTCAGAACAGTTATATTTTATTAATTTCGGCATTTAATTACTTTATTTTAAACCACTAATATACATTAAGTATAAAGTGAGTTATTCTATAACGTGTCATTTTGTGACTACTTGTGATTCTCGTGTACAAAATATTTCTTGTTTTTTGAGATAACTCAGTAAATATATAATATATTACTCTTATTTATTTAAAATATATTTAATAAAATATGTAAAATAATATTGATTTTCTTCGTTTAATATCATCTCGAGATAATTATAACTTAAAGGTGATGTTATCAGTAACATATAAAATTATTTTTTCATTATTGAAGACTAAATTATAATAATTAAATAATAACAATGTTAGAGATTGAACAAACATATTAAGGATAAAATATCATACATATTTATGAATGGAAAGAACATTGTGGTATTAGAATTTATCAAACATACTTGAAGATAGATATATGCTGATACTTATAATGAATTAGTGCAATTCAAATGTATTTCTTACTTTATTTAGGAGCTTAAAATATAATTATTACTTTAATAATAAGTTTAATATTTTAAAAATAATGCGAAAGGAAGAAATTTGTAATTTTAAGAATAAAATTACGCATTTTCATAATATTATTCAAGTTAGAAGTAGAAAAGATAAAAGAAAGTAGATGTGGCTAACAGGAATTTGATTAATGGTTACTTAATAGACTCTTACTAAACTTTCTAGACTCTTGTTAAGGATACAAGAAAGTTGCGATAACATGTCTTGAAATTAACATTAATTCATTGTAATTGAAGAATATAATCAATCATAATATAATTCTAATTGAATACTTATCATTTGCTATTTATAATGAGAATATTGTCATTGATTTAATTAAAATATAAAATAAATTGTTGAATACAATTTAACTTTAACTATTAATTGAAAATAAACATATTAAAAATTATGAAATTAATATAAAGTTAATAAATATTGGGCATAATATAATTGGATACTTTATTAAAAATAATGCAGTATACCATAACTTTTATTATCAAAATATATATTCGTAAACAATAACAATTTACATTTTTATAAATGCGAATTAGACAATCATCTCAAAAACAAATATTAATTTAATATTATAATTTAATGATGAAGTTATCATTAAATTATTCATTTTAATTCTGAAGTTCAATTTAATTACGCATAACTATGTTTAACTTATAGCTATATTCAACGCAAATAGTTATCTAATTACGATTAACTTTGAAATAAAAAAAGAAAAAAATAGAATAATTATCTCTTTACTCTGTATTATGTTTATTTAATTCTAAATTGATATTGGTATAATAAAAATTATCGTTATACGAATAGTCTATAACTAGTTTATAATAAAATTTTCACAGTTTATATTTGTAGAATAACAGATGGAATGGCTAAAATTAAATTAAGAAGTTTTACACTTCTATAACTTGTTTATATCAATTAAAAACAATCAAATTAAATTAAATTATACATATAATTTAAAAACTTACTTGATTTTAATTGAATGAAATAATACAGGTAAAGCCCTATTAATCCGGGATAGCCTACACAGGCAGCTTAAATGATTGACTTACACAGGTTCAATCCCCAAGACAATGAGTTAATTTTGGCGTTAGTTTAAAGGACCGTGGCTTGGCCAGCTGTGTAGTGCCAATGTTAAAAACTAAAATTGATAAAAGGATCTACAAAGTTAATTCTGATCTCAAAATAATGTGGCACGGTTTGGGCGTCATACTACCGTTCTGAGGACTCTTGATCGAATAGGAACGGTTGAAAAACCCGAGGAATGATTTCGCGGACGGTCTGTCCCGGATGTATCGGACCTCGTCCCTTATTACGGGCCTGGCAGAACTCGCGAAGGATATGACTAAAAAGACCATTTTAGGGCTCACCAGAAGGAATGGGACAAAAAATGACCTCAAAATAAATAAATCAAAATGAAATTTGATAATCTCTACATTAATTAATGTCTTTCTTTTTGTATATTTATTTATTGTATATATAAAGATAAGCAATTTCTGATTTTTTGCAATTTTTAAATACTTCTATTGGAACATGCTATCAGGTTTTCTAAAACATTCGAAATATTCTTCTTTTTACTCATGTCTAGAAACATACGAAACGCTACCTCGAATTATCCGTATATTGGATAATTAGCCACCAAATTGTCAACATACAGCTATGACAACATCGATGCCTTGTACTGTTTATGAATTTGGGGTAATGCTTAGGATAAAAAAATTGGCAGTATGGTAATATTGCCATGTTTTATTCTAAGCTTTACTGGTTCAGAAAATGAATTTATATTTATAAATATGTTAGTGAAAATTTTGTAGTTTTAAAACTATGTAAAAAACAATTGAATAAACTATTTTTTAAAAATTCTATTTAAACATTTCCTATGAATATAGAGAATGAGACAGCTTTGATACTATTTGAAGGAAAGTATCACACTTTTATTTGTGAGAAAAAGGGTATGAATTACAAATTACACTTGTATTAGATATAAAACGCACAGAAACTAAAGTTTTCAAAGTATTATTAAATATTTTAACTAATTATTAATGGTTTATTAAAATGAACTCATGCATTTAAACTTTTTAAAAACAGTTACGTGAATTTGAATTCATCAAATTGATACGAAATAAAAGAAATATTGATTTTTGTGGTTGTTCTTTCATAGGACAACCTCAAAAATCATTACGTACTTTTATTCTATGGCGATATATAGATATTATGCAATATTCTTGCTTTATTAATTTACAGACGCATATGAAAGTCTTCGTTATTGAATTTTTCGGATATTAACCATTATAAAAATAATAATTTTAATTCTAATTTTCGGTTTTCTTCTTTAAACTTAAGGGGGATTTTTTTTTAAAATGCTTTATTTGTAGATTTACAAAAATAATTTTTTGTATTTTAAACAAACTGACTTCAATTCTCTGATTGATTTCGAACGATTTTCGAGTAATTTCTGTTTAATGGGAGGATAATATAAATCAAAATATTTTCACCAAAATAAAAATTTTATTAAATATATCTTTAATTAGCAATGAAGATTGTTAAATGTAAAATAGTTTTAATGAAATTAACTAGAGTTTACAATTACAATGTATGACGATAAATTGCTTATTTAAATTTTTGAAACTATTTTCATTATGATAATTTAAAAATTATAACAATATTTACATAAATATAGGAAAGAATTATTATTTTATTGTTTATTTTTAAAATAATTATTTTAACTTTAAACTTAGAATAATTAAAGTAACCTGCTTCTTAAATAAACAGAGAATTGTTTATTACAAAAACACATTTTGGATATATGGATTTCTGTAATTAATAACAGATATTTAAAAGAATTTAAGTTATTTTAATGTTTTCATTAAATCATTAAACAAATCTGAAATATTTTAATAATCCATTTATTTAAAATTTTTAATATTGAAGTTCAACATATTTTTAAAGCAAAATTACTGATTATTTTTCTTAATTCTTCATGTTTTCTAGTGGTATATCCATTTCTTAATTCGACAATGTTTTTTCGTACCTGAACTTCTGAGAAATGTTTTGTTGACAAGACACCTGAGATAATGGAGAAAGTGATCCAAGATATCAAGGGTGGAGAAGTTGCTTAACGATAGCCGACTTCTTATGTTACTTCAATTGATTGCTAGAATATAACAAAAATTCTCATGACACTTTGAACATAGATTCATCACGAGATAAAATACTTGGAGTTTAGTTTTATTATGACGTATTTTAATTAGTAAAATATTATAAATTTTTATAAAAGTTTTATGATAATATTTTATTGAAGAATTTCGCATATTCTGTACGTTTAAGTGCTTACATAATACAAGATAATATAATTGACTAATTATGCTTAAAATTATATATAAAATCTTCTAGAATTTATTAAAATTTCTGAATACCAGAAAAATTTATATATAAAAGTACGAACTATTTTCATTGTGAATATTAAATTAAACTCTTTGTTTATATTAAAACTACGTTAGAGGCATTAAAGAACTTTAAGAAAGGTTCCCAAATTTCATATTATGTTATTTAGAAGTTAAAAATATCACCTCAATAAAACTTTCTTTATTTAAAACTAAGCTTTTTGTTTAAATTTCACTTTTGAACTTCAGACCTTTTATGTACTATGATGTTGAATAAGTTTGATGGTTTCATTATAGCAGATGTCTGAAAGGTTGGTGAAATAAGAAGGTTTTAATTTTCTAGATAAAACAATAAAATTCTCCACAGGATAATTACACACTTACTGAGGTGTTATAAAGAAGAACCTATCTCTAGTACATATGAGTTAATCTACCATTTATCGTAAAAAAACCGACAGCAGACACCATTTAGTTTCTTGGTTGGATTTTAATTAAAGCTGCCAATACACTAACTTTCAAGAGAGAAAAAAATTGTTATATTAAGAAGTTCAATTATATTCCTGAAATTGTTAACAATACATCGTCTCCTTTATTGAATTAATGAAATATAAACTTTCAATAGAAAATATTTTTAGATATTTAATTATGTTTTTTTCTTAAATGCTTGAGACTAAATATTATAATTTCCGTTAATTAAAATCTGTATAAAGATCTGTATAAAGAATAATTAAAATTTAGTGTAAGGTGATAAAAATATTTTTAACTTATGTAGGAAATTATAAGTATCTACGTTATCTACTATAAATAATTATCAGTAAACATTGATAAAACTATAACCTGAATGAGTAATAATATAAATACAGGAAAACCACTCCAGATGACCACTACTTTCAGTCAACCATCTTTTTATTAATCAATGACCATTTGGTCTATAATCCCTTAGTATGAAATGCTACCATCTTTGAGGCAAACGGTTTTGTCTTCCAGATGGGATGACAATATAGAAACCATAGAATTTGCATTACGATGTTGGGCATGTTGCACTGTTGAATTTAGATGTAAAAATTAGTCTTAATTTTTTTTTTTTCAACTTCAATGTCTCCATGTTTTCCTACTCGATCTTATCCTGAAAAATATACAGTATATGAATTTCTGCTATTATTCTCAATAAGTTAGCCTATGTTTTATTCTAATGTTCTGTTTATTCCTATTAAACTAAATAATATAACAAAGAGAATGAATTTAATATTTCTATTATCAAAGATAGATAAAATGGTAATTGATGATAAAAATTCAGTTGGAATTTGGGCGTTTTTGGGATTTGTTTGTTCTGAAAGAAGGATCTTTTTTACCAAATAGAAAAAGATATAAAGGCATTATCTTATCGAAAAAATTAAAACAGTGAAAGCAAATTTTATTTCAGATTACTTTATATCAAACATTTATATCTTTTTGCATTATATTTTTATACACAGTGCATAGAATTACATGAGATGTATTAATAAATGAATTTTTTGAGTATAGTTTTAATCAATACGAAGAATTTTTAAATAGATAAATAATTACATATAACACACACTAGACTATTACATAGACTACATGTTACTATAAAATACTATGTATTGTATTACTATTAGACATAGTAATATATACAGTACTCTGTACATTGTCATCATTCCTTTGACAAAAATACCCCTTGAGATGGCAAGTTTTTCTAAGTTTTTGATATAGTCATCTTAAATAGGTTTTACTGTATATATTATACATATTACGTATTAAGTTTTTTTTACATTTAAAAGACAAAAATAATATTTTTGAAGTAAGAAAATTAAATTGAAAATTATAATATTGATTTAATAAATTTAAGTTGAACATGTTTATAAACATGTTGATTATTATAACGTACA
Organism: Centruroides vittatus; assembly: GCF_030686945.1. NCBI lineage: Eukaryota > Metazoa > Arthropoda > Arachnida > Scorpiones > Buthidae > Centruroides > Centruroides vittatus. The sequence goes on from NW_027122385.1 coordinate 339,656, forward strand.
ATTTTAAAATATTTAGTTAAAGAAAATTCCAAAATGAAATATAAAATCTTTAGAAAATTTTAAGTAAAACATCAAAGACAAAGTGAATTAATAATGTTAAGCTTATAGATATGCCACAGCTTATTAAAATAAAACAATAACAAAACAATTTGAAATAAGAACAGATTCTAAAAAAAAATTGTTTGGTTATTCTTTATGACAAATATAATTTAGAGTATAAATAAACAAATGTGTAAAAAGTACATATTTTTACAGAAAGCCTTTTCAGATTTAATGAAGGTTTTACAATTTGAATTAGGTAACGTGTTTAAATCAAAATCATAATCTTTAAATGAATCTTACTTAATTTGTTCAAATTTTGTTGTAGAAGCAGAAAATATTAAAGAATTTTTTTTTCAGTTTGAAAAACATTTCAAAAAGTTTCTAAAAATATCCTAAAAATTATACTTTGACCATGACTTCTCGTTTGCATAAGCTTGACTAACATCTAAGCATCTTTTATTGTAGACTGTTAAAGAAACTGGATTATTACACTGTTTCTATTTGAAGTGATCACGCTAAAAATTTACATATTGTAAAATTGTAAAAATAAAGTGTCAATGGTCGATTATTTTTTGATTTTTATTTTATAATAACTGGTTTTATTTAAGAGTTTTTTGTTTGATTTAACAGTAAGAAAATCACACATGATTAAAACCCATCATCGAAACATTAATATGTGAGAGTAAGTAATTAATTTTCATTTTCTATCAATACGGATTGAAAAGATTACGACTTAACAGTAAATAGAAAGATACAACATGATTATGGTCTATAATTATCTCTATTAACTAGAATTTATGTCTACAAAAAGGAAACTAGTAACACTTTCTATAACATTTATGTGCTGGTTTAATAGCCAATTATTGCTAAACAAGAATGTCTTACATTGAAATAAATCAAACGAACTGTACTGTACTGTACATCAGAGAAAAAAAATAAATGAAGATTATCAAATTTCTGATAAGTTATTATACAAAAATTAAGGCATTTTAACTAAAATTTAAAATAACTTAAATACATTATTATTTATTTCATTTCATTTATGTAATATTGTATTCTATTTACACAAGATTTTAAATTGAAAAATGTAATTATAAGTTTTTAAAATATATCTAACATTTAAAACTTTAATGTTATTAAAATAACTAATTAATTACTCATTTTTATCAATTTTTGTTTAGTGTGGATGGTTGTGAAATTTATATCAAAGCTTTCGCATAATTTAAATCATTTTGTCTTTGTTTATTTTTCCAATTAATTAACGCTGTTTGGATGGTTTATAAATTATATTCACATCCAGTTAAGCCGGTTAATGAATCAGAAAAGTCAATTAAATGCTGACAATTTTTGATTTTTGATATTATTACACGAACTTGTTTATGTTTTCTGATTTACAATCCAGATAACCTTTCATAAATAACATATAATTTTCATGCATTTCTTATTTATTTTTAGCTTAAAATATTCATTAACATCTTTTAAAAAGAAAAATATAATATATATAAAAATTCTAAGAGATTATTTGCTTGAAAATAAAACTTCAGGCTAAAATAAAATGCCACTGAAAAACTGAAAAATAGAAATACCTTATACATTAATATGATAAACTGGATTAATAATTTACTCGATAAAATCTGCAATTTTATTACATAGGAAATTTGAAAAAAAAAACTTGAAGAAAAATAACATGTTTCTTAAAATAAATGGTTGTATAAATTATGGGTATTTTTATTTACACGATGGAAACTGAGTCATAGTCCACCAATAAATAATGAATAGTAAGTTCGGATGGAAAATTTGGTAAGTTGAGAATATCTTATTAATCTAAAGTAAAATCTGTCAGAAAATATATTTAAATTAACTTGAATAATGATTAATTTTTGAAAGGATAAATTATCAATAAATATTTCGAGGTGTTATCATGTCAATGTTGAGAGAATGTAGAGATTTTAAATAAGATGTTTAGAATTCTAGAAAACTATAAAGCCCTCAAGTTTAGATTGATTGATCGCATTGGTCACTCTAATGTTTTCACCAGTCAAAGTTAGAATAGGAAAAAAACAGTCCATTGAGATGTCGAATTGCTTAAAAGTTTTGTCAATGGAAGTATACCAGTTGGAAATAGAAGAATGCTCCTTTGGCTAACTTTTGCTAGGTTTAAATTTTTTTCCTAGAAAGAAATTTTTATAAAAAATACCAGTATCTTAAATGAGCATTTAAATGCTAAAAAGTATATAAATATATTCTTTTATTAGCTTAACATCTATAATACATAGACTAAATTTAAATGGTAATGTCGTATTATTTAGTAATAAATGAAATACATAAATAAAAATTAAGTAAATTTTCATTCACGTACCAAAGAAAGTTTGAACCGGTTAAATATTGATATAGAAATTTTGATGTATACTTTTTACTATTAAGTTAAAATAAAAATCTGTATTACCGATATTATAAGATAAGACTTTCCGATATCACATCATACTTATTTTGAAGAATGCTATAGACCGTAGATGAGGATTTAATCATACTTAATGAATTTTGATATATGATTATAAATACATTTCTCTTATTATAAAATAAAAAGTAAAAATTAAATTAAATTTCTTTAATTTTGAAATATTTATCATGTTTTATCATATTGTAGGTTGTAAACCTCTACTGTCACTTAATAGAAAAATCATTAAGATATTTCAAATCTTTCGAAAGAAGCTTTGATTGTGCTTCCTCAATAGTTTCAATTTATATAATCAAGATATTGTGGAATTAAGTTATGTAGATTACTTATTATATATAAATTTATAATGTATTTATAACTTTATAATTTTACTCACATTCTCCTTATTAAATTTCATTACATATATTAATTGTTATTCCCAATCTAATCGTATCGCAAATTATGACTAATTATCTCATTTTTTGTATATATATATTCATCTTAGAGAATAAATGATAAATATGTACATAAAAATATATCTATGAATATGTATAGATTGTATAGATATAAATATATATATATATATACATATACATATACATATACATATTCACCATTTGTTCTGGAAGATTATTCATTATAATAACGTCTGCATTATTTGAAGGCATATAACTTAGAGGGATGTTAATTGTAGGGATACAAAGAGACACCTATTGTTTCTCTTTGTATCCCTTCAATCAATAATGAATTTCTTTAATTGTATTTAATAAATTGTTATCATTATTTAAAATATCTAAATAAATAATTATTTTCTTAATTGACAAATAGTGAAAAACTTGAATGTAATTTGAATACTTATTTTTAACTTTGACTAAAATTAATTAAATAAGAGAAAAACTATTACCTAATAATGTAATGTCGACAGAAAGAAAAATGTTTGTAAAGTTAAAAAATATTTAATATTTAAAAATACATTTTCCTTAAATGATTCATGGCTAATTGTGCAATTACTAAATTGAAGTCTCAAATTAAAATAAAAAATTTAATTCATTCAATATTATATTAATTAAAATAAATGAAAAAAGCAGAAATTTAGAACAGAAATATCAATTACAATATTTATTATTGTAATTATATTATTTACCAGTTGTTAATAATTTATTTTTACTGTAATAAATAATAAATAAAATTTACTTTTTAAAAATTCGCTGCTATACTCTGTTGTTCGTTTTTTCATTTATATCATTAAATTAAATATTTCTCGAGGTTTAAGTTTTAGTTTCTTTTCATCATTTTAAAAAGTAATTAAATTTATTATACAAATGTTAATATATGTATATATATATAATCTAAATGAACAAACAACTTTTTATTCCCTTTTTAAGTGATCTACATTAGCCAACTGCGTCAAAAATTAAGCAAATGGCTTGATAAATCCTTTAAATTTATGTACTGTCATAATTTTGTAAACCTGAATAAATAAATAAAATAGAAAATGTTTAAATTCAATATATATATATATAATTAAATAGAAAATGAAATAAACAATGTTAGATTAGCAACAATAAAATTATATATACTTAAATAAAATGCAATAGAATTAGAAAAATGTATTATTTATTTTTATATACGCAAAATATTTTACACAAATATAAAAATATGTACTTATATGTGTTGAATTTTTTAGATGTGTTACTAGTTCATATAGGGTTTGTTTATAATTCCTATAGTACAGGGGTGGGCAACCTATACCAAGCGGGACGATTTCCAGTGGTACTCTGATTGAATGGAAATGTAGTAAAACCTATATTTTACTTATTAATTACACATTTAAATGGAAACCCTAGGTGAAGGTACATTAAAAACAATCTCTTGCTTGTATATTTATATTACAGCACATGCGTTTATGTTCCGTGTCGCCATCTACGTGTTGTGTATGTGCCTCACATGTAAGAACATAATTCAATTAACAACTTAACTTCAAAATTATATATTTTTGAAGTCAATTATAATCGAACCAATTTTGGTAATACATATAACAAAATTGTTAGAATCATATTGGCACCCGGAATAATAATATAACTTCGGTTCGGCACAACATCATTGAAAGGTGGCCGATCACTGCTAAAGAGCATCACACGGCATAGCAGTTATTGATAAATAAATATACAATATATTATATATAATATACGAAATATTTTATAATAAAAAATCGATAGATTTATATAACCACTCTCCAATCTTACCAAAAAAGTTATTTAAATATCAAACCTTTTCGGTCGTCCAAACAGCCATCTTCGAGATACGCCGAATAGAGCGGAACAATGAAAGAAGTAAGAATTATAGTTTATTCTTTCATTATTTTATATATTAGCAAATATAATTAAAAATTAGTAAAGATTTCAAATAATAAATATTAAAAATATCTAGAATAAACTCTTGATGACAATATATAAAAAATCAAAGTTAACTTTATTAGACTATACATAAACTGAACAGAAATAATTTATAATGACAAGGCAAAGCCCTGTTTCGATGAAACCATAATGCATTATACTTGAAAGAATTTAAATTATAAAAAATAAATAAATTTTCGAATTGTCTATTAAAATACTAAACTTGACTGAACTTTATTTTTTGAAATAAAACATTGCCTTTTTTACGTGTAAATTATAATATGAGCAAACTGTTTTATGAAAAGTTTGCTAAATTTTTTTAAAATTAATGTTCATAGCGGAAAATATTCTAGAGTTTTGAACATTTTTCGAGAATGGTGTAGCAAATTAAGTTAATTTTAGATTTTTTTTTCTTACACTATTACACGAAAAAATGAATTAAAAAAGAATGTTTCTTATAAATTATTAAAATATACTAAAATCCTAATTGAAATTTCAAGAAATTTTTTTTTCTTAATAAACAAATTAAAGTTTAATCAAAAGCATAAATTCGCAAGGATTTGAGTAAAACAAATTAAAAAAGTTTCTAAGAAATTCGATGAATTCCCATGAGATATATTTTTCAGCATTAAAAAAATATTTTTTAAAATAAGAAATTAAAGACATTCGTCTCCATATAAAAACATTTCGAAGTGATAAATATTTTTGAAATAAATTAAATTAAATTTTTAATACGAAAACATATATAAATAAATTCCTTGTAAAAGAAAAGAATATTCTCGAAAATTTCGACAAAAAATTATTTCATTTGATATTGAAGAATATACGAAAATTATTAATCTAAAAGTCTTTTTTTAGAGTTAATATAAGTTTATAAGCTACACTTTGAAGTGCAATAACATAAATTTAATTTAATACTTTTAGACTAATTTTATGTAAATTATATATAATCTCATGTAAAAAAAGCAAGAAAATTAACTAAATTAGAAAATATAATTAATATTTATTCTTTATTATAAGAATTTATTCTATAAAAACTGTAAAAGTTTGTTTATAACATTTATAAATTTATTTATTAAAATGAAACTTATATTGAGATATTGTCTAAAGTTTCATATAGTTAGGTCTTATAACAATGGAATTATATTTCTTAGTAATTTATTATCACATTTTTCAATTTGGTATGTTGTCACATGGTCTTATACTGAAATCTTCGAGATTATATTTACTAAAGTCTACCATAATCAATTAATAATTATTTTTTTAGAAAAGATTCACTGATGATTTATCTGCACGAAACCATTGTGAGAAGTGTGATATATCTGGGAATAAAGACAGATGAGACAGGAGTCTACAAAGAAAGGTTAAACAAATAAAATGTTGACTCTAAATGGATTAAGAATTATTACTTTTATATAAACAAAAATAAAACATGTCTAGACTTTCAATAAACAAATTATGTTAATGGAAACGTCAAATTATGTAAAATTAGATTTGAAGACAATCTTGTATTTACTTTACTTATCAAGGGAATAAATCTTTAAGAATTTGTAGAATTTAATTTTTAAGAGTTTAGATTATAAATATTAATTTAATTATAAATTGAAAGTATTTTACAAATTAGACTAAAATTTTTATTTACTTTAGTGTAATTTAAACTTATATGAAATTAAATCATTTGTAACTATTCTAATCTAAAAGATAAATAAGTTTATCTAAGAAATATTGGCATAATTAAAAGAATTATTATTAGGTAAAATAATTAAAATTTACATTAAATTCATTCTTAAAGAATATTTTTCAATATAATAAGTTATCTGAGAATTGTAGTTTAGTTAAACAAATTTCATAAATTTTTATTATATTACAAATAATATATATATATAACAAATTAAAAATTTATGTTATATATTATATTTATAACTATCTTCTAGCAGACAATAAAGTAAAATAATTTAGGAAAACATTACTGAATATATTAATAAAATATAATATGCTATACTTTATAATTGTAACAGAAGAGAAATAAATGCTATAAAATGAAATTTAGGAATGAAAACAGGATACAAGTAAAAAATATTAAGATAAAAATAAAATTATTAAACTTACAATTGTAAAGTAAAATGTTTAATATTTAAAACTAACGAAATATATAAAATGTATGTGTAAAGTTATCATCAGTATTTTTTCTCTTTTTGTCTGAAATTTCAAATGATATTTAATCAATTTAAAAGAAAAATAAAATACATAATACATGACTTTACGCTGATGCAAGATTAATTAAAATATGTTTTTTTCTTCTTCTTCTTCTTCTTTCAGAATTTTAAGAATTTTTAAAGACCTAGTGTATTACTTTTTAGCTCTAAATTTAGATTATTTCCAAAAGATATTTAGAATTGAACCAAATAAGTAAACCTAACAATTACCGTATTACAATATAAATAATCGTCCTAGGTCACAAAGAAGGACAATGATTATAATATAATTTCTAAATTTATCAAATCGAATTAAAATTTCCCAATCAGAATCAGAAAGCTGAGTTTAATGAAAAAGCAAACACTTTTTTCTTTTATTACGAATGTTTTGTTACACCTAAAAACATATTTTTTTTTTTTTTTTTTTGTATTTGGTACTGTACATTAAGTGTTGCCTACTTATAAAGTTGTTCGTAGCTTAATAGACATATTCATTTCTTGCTCTTAATCGTTATTGGCATAGATCGATATCATAAACATACCATTACATGTTAGACTTGTGTGTTTCTATTGATGACGACTATAACAAGCTTTTCCTGGCAATATTGCGGATATAATAATTAACTGAAAAATGAAACATTCTCTTCGTGAAGATATTAATGATTTTCAAAGAAAATATTGACTAAAATAAAGCATTTTCTCTTTACTTTAATTTTGTTATAACGCGAATTTTAAGTTTTGTTTATTGCTAAATGATAAAAATGAATATTTTTATCTTTATATTCTAAATAAAAGTTCTTAAACGGTAAGCATTATTTTCAAAAAAAGTTTTGTTTTTTTGTAATGAAAATAACGCTATATTAATTTATTAATTTTTATAATTGTATAAAAATAACGCATCTTAAATATAACAACTGTAATTACAAATTTATATTATTATACTTTTAAAGTATTTGTATCATTTTATCTCTGATAATTAATATATATATTAATCTATTTTCAATCACTAAGAATTTCAAATTATTTGTGCTGTATAAGACACAATTTTTTAAAAAATATGACGTATCGATAATAAGAAAAATTCTTATTTTTCATTGTAAATAATTAATACCGTCAAATGTTTATATAAAATAATCCAGTAAATTTTCAATAGCGATTCTTTCTTTATTTTTGTTCACGTATAATTGAATTTTGCAATATCGTGAAATATTTGATTAAACGTGAACAAAAATATAGTCAACGAAAGCTTTATTCACTTTATTGCATTATGTACAATAACATATAAAAGATTATTTTAACGCTAATTATATATTTATCTTCACACAGCCTGATGTTTATTTACATATTGAAATATGGAAAATAATTATATTTCTGTATTTATTTATTTTATTCTGGAGAATTTAAATATATAATCAAAGTAATTAACTATTTAGTCTCTTTTAATAAATAATTCATTGTTTCCTTCCAAAAATGATTATTTTCTAAGCATTAAAATTTGATGTTTAGTAAACATAAAATTTGAGTTTTAAATAATAATTGGTGATTAATTAATTATTTAAAATATATTTAACAAAATATTTTTAAATTACTTTATGATAATTATCAATTGTACTCATTGAACTGATATTTTTGAAATATCCCTTATTATTAGTAAATTTAAATTATTTTTCAACTATTTTATCGATTATCACATTTTAGATAAATTGGCAATTATTTATATTATATCAATCGTTGTTGTGCTTGTAAAATAACTTATTACTTTTTATAGTTTAAGTAATTTTATGTAAAAAGAATAATAATAATAATAATATATTTTTATTTATTAACAATTAATCGTTAAATTCTTGCTTCTATCTTAACATTGCTGAAATAATTCTTACAATTTTTATTCCTGTAAAGACAATATATTATACTCAAAAAATATATCCTTAAATATCAATATATAAGCTAGATATTAATAATATGATAATTATGTATGATACTTATACGTATAGTAAATGTTCTTTAACTTAAACTGTAGCGGATTATACAAAAACGTACCAACTTAGTGATGTTCTAGTTAGAAAGGAGAATCAACTATAAAAGATACATATAAATCAAATTCTATACGCAATTTTACTAACGAATCTATATTAAATATACTTATTAATATGATTTTCTTAATAAACATTATCAGACTTTTTCGTTTCTTTGTTATATAATAGATGTTTGCCGGTTCTAGAGAGCCCAATTTAGAGGTATTTTCAGGATATAGAGGTATCCAACTTGAGGGGTTTTACTGCAGTATATTGAATTTCTGAGGATTTAACATATTATTTACTTAATATATGTCGTTTTCTTGTCTCCTTGTTGATTAATGATAAATTTATCCAAAATTAAACAGGCATTATTGAAACAATAATCCGAAAATTAATAAACACATTTAATAAGATAATAATGCTTCAAAAATGCAGTTTTTAATTATATTTTAAAAGCTAAAAATCTTTATTTGACAAAATTCTTAGTAATAACCATATTTATTTTCTATTTTCCTTTATTTATCTTGTCAAATTTTACAAAAATAGCTTGTTATAGGTTCTGATTATTTATGTAAAAAATATCAAATAATTTTTTTTAATAAGAAAATATTTTTTAATCATTTCAAGAATGTAATCAATTATTCACGATAAGTTTTCAAAAATTCTAGAGAAATACTTTTTTGTTAATATATCACAATCAATTTATAATAATCTGAAATATTTGTTAAAATTAATTTCTGTCTTTAGGATTTTTTTACGTAATTGCTTATACTCGGTGGGATTACTGCATTATCGAGTATTTTGTGTTGGTTGGTTTCATCTCTTTCTTATTGAGCTACCTATTCTCTATTGACTTTTTCTTGGCTAAATCATTACTTTTTTATTCAAGTTCCTAAATGTTTCAAGGAATAAATGCTCCTTCTTTCCATTAGTAAATCTCTTAAAAGATATGAAAAAATTCATATCGATCTTAAAATTTATTTAGTTTAAGAAATTCAATGATAAATCAACGCTCTATCAAAATTTTTTTACTATATAACTGAAATCAATAGATTTAAAAAATTTATTATTCATTATGGATTTAATTATAAATTAATTTCTAAGAAAACATATTGAAACTTTATCTCATTTAATTGTTCTTTCAAATGATATGTTAATTTTATCAGCGTTTTTGAATTAATTTTCGATTTATTTCAAAGAGATAAGTATCATTTACTCATTTGCTTTCATTCTTGTTTAATGTAGAATCATTAAGATGAACATTTATCTACATATTTTAATAGTAGAATGAGAGTGAAGAAAATATCATAGGTTTATTCATACAAAAATTAGAGATTTTTAATATATAAATAAAATTCGATTATTTAATTTTTATTGTTTTCTGATGTTAAATATTTTTAAAGTAATATTTTTAACTACAAAATGTCTATTATGTTATGTCATTGTTGTATATGTGTAAATGTGTAAGTTCAAATAAAATATAGCAGTTTTACATGAAGAACATCGTATATTTATGTACTGTACTTATTAAAAATGAACTTAATACTTCAACATGTATGAAATTAAAAAGAAATATTAACGAATGATGTAATATAAGAATAAAAAATTAAAGCTGATGAAAAAATAAATTAAAAACTTACGATATTTGTACATATGTATACTGTATATATGAATCTAGATATACAGCTCTCTCTCTCTCTCTCTCTCTCTCTCTTCTCTCTCTCCTGTGTGTGTGTGTGTGTATATATAAATATATAAAAATGGAAGAGAAGAGGATTGAAAAACAACAAAAATAACTCTCAGTTGATAAAACTGTTAATTATATAGGAAATATTTCTCATTAATGAATGCTTTTTAAACTGTGAACAGTAACTCCCTTAGGAGTCGTCGAAAGATCAAAGAATATATCTTTGAAATTTTCACATTAAATAGTAAATGAACGTTCAGTTGAATGTCTGGAAGAGTTTATTTTGTGTCACTAGGGGATATTCTTCAACGAAAAAGTTTGGACATCACCACATTAATATAGATTTTTTCCAAAATGTTTTCTTCATATTATCTTTTTTAATATTAACCTGAAGTGATATCTAATCACAGATAAAAATCTCCTAATTTAGAAATTATTAAAATGAAATAAATCAGTTGTTTTAATAAAAATTCTCGTATTATTAACTGCAAAATATTTGTGTATTGAACGTGTTTTAATACGCTGCAAACACGTTCAATATACGAATATTTCTAATTCCTAATAAATTATAAATTAAAAATATTTATAATTTATTAATAATTTAAATTCTTGTTTATATGAAAAATAACTTCGAACAATTATTCTTCAAGCCATTTTAAAACGAAAAGATAATTTTATTATCAGTGATTTTCATAAAGAAAAAGGTGTAACATGATAACGAACACCAATTATAACAATTGATGATCGATTGGGCTTTCAAACTATGTAACAAATTTGACGAAAGTTCACAAAAATGTAATTTCTATTTTTAGAAAAAAAAAACATTTCTTTATTACAATAAAATTCCACGATTTAATAATCTTTGCTTCAAAGAATCCATGATTTAATAACATTTGTTTGAAATGTCATGACAGAAAGCATCTGAATAGCTTTTACAAAGTTAAATTTTTTAATAATAAAATATCATTATATGTTTATTATTTGATTTCCTTAAATAATAAGTAAAACGGAAAAAATGAAAGTTAAATATTTTTGATTCATACAGTTAGCTGCCATTTATACAACTATATAATATATAAAACATGATTTTTAAAAAGATATTTCTTTTTAATCCATTGGCTTAATTTTTTATGCAGTTAAAACGTTTTAATGATGATTGATTTTATTAAATTGACATTAAATCCTTTATTACATGTAAAAATTGTACTTAATGTAGTGTTTTTTATTTCTAAAAAATTAAATTTTTTTTATAAAAGATTAATGTTTGATTATTTTATTAATATTTTATCTATACTTCAATTAAGATAAAAAAATACAAGCACAAAAAATGCATTACTTAATTGTAAAATAAAGGAGGTTAATCGGATTTTCCAAATTGAGAATTTTATTCATAAATCGAAACGAATTTATTTAATGTAAATATATAAATTGATATTTTTTAAAAATGAAAAGACGTATTTTGTAATAGAATTAATTATTCGTAATTTAACACAGTTTTGAATGTACATGTTTTAATTGTATATGTTTCAAGTTATAAGCTGAAGAATGAGTTCGTGGCGATGATATTCGAATGTAGTGGATAGTGGCGCCGTTGTCACGTGACGTATGACGTGTTAGCTTGAGGCAGAGTCACCACTTCTCTCCCTTCCAGTACCGTTCAGTCAACGGTCTCGTTTGTGTCTGGAGAGGTCTACAACCAGAACAGCACTACAAAGCAATGGCAGCGAGACGATATGTACTACTGCTATGAAAACATTTGATGGTTTAATTTTAGTGCGGTGTCAATCGAACGATTGTTGAAAATACTAAAGTTATACTTACTAATATGGAATTAAGTGGTAAATTTCCAGTCATAATAACAATTTTAAATGTTTAAGAAGAGATTTTTTCTTCCAAAAAAAAAAATCTGTCTTATAAGTAACATTTAATATCATCGATAAAAATGTGGATTCTTTTGATACTCTTATCGAGTGTAATTGCAGCGGAAGGTAAGTTTAAATCATTCTTAATAATAGATATAAGTTAAATTAATAAATCAAATTTGTAAAAAATATTTTAAAAATACGTTTATTTCTTCATTTTAATGACATAATTACACTTTAAATTACATTAGCACATAAAACAAACCTTAATGTTTAATGATTAACATAAACAACTTCTCAATGAAATAATTAGATAAAATATACCGTTTTGAATTTATGTTTTAGTGAGTATTAATTATTATTTAACATGTAGAAAATTTTCCTACATTATTTTAAAATGTTATGTTTATATTTAAATTCTCCACTGAATCATATAACTTAGATCTTGTAAAAATCGCGATATTCAGAGTTTGAGAAAACGGTTATATAGTTAAATTATGGTAAAATTTTGAAATAGAAATTAGATTAAGCGGCGAGAGTACGTCAGAAGCAATAAATTCCTTATGACGTAAGCCGTCCTTGCAGAAAAGTTTTAAGACACTTTAGTGGTGAATGTTGAATTTAGATAATGAGTTGTACAAGTTGATCGATGTATACTTGATTGATAACAGTAGAAGAAAATGTGACATAATACTTCATTTTTATTACAGATTGCCTATAATAAATCATTGTCAAAAATATTTTGTCTTATTTCGTTAAAGAAAATTCTAAAATAATAGAGTTGTGAAAATTTTCTAGTTATTCTCTCACTTAGCTAAATTATAAATTTAATTATATATATATATTTATCATTCAAATACAATCAAAAGTGAAAAAATATGATTAATAATTAATCATTAATATATATTTATATATATAATTACGTTTGGTAAATTAAAATTGTTTTGTATTTTAGAATTTAATTAATTATACATGGAGATTTAATATACGTTTTAAAACCTTTAAAATGATTTTAATTATGTCCGATAAAATAATAAATGATTCTGCATGTATCTACATTCGAGTTACGTATTCTTAGAATGAATTTGGAACAGTGCTCTGTGATGGCATTGGCCACGCACATTCTCACCATATGGCACAGTCTCATGGTTGCATGAAATATTTCCTAATGCAAACAGAGACGGCAGAAAGTAATTATTTTTATTAATAATTTTAAAAAATACACATATATAAATACAATTCTTCTTATTTTAGAAATAAATTTAAATAATTCAAATTTATCAAGGAAAAAAAATCTTAACAGATGTTTTCATTTCGTATAATAAAATCTCTGAAGAGTTTCTGAAAGTTAACTGATTTTTATTCACAACTCTGAGATTTTTTACTTCTGAAAATTAAGGATAAAGAATAAAATTAAAATTATTATTTCTATTTATATTTTACTATTATTCAGATATAAAAATATTATTTACATATTAACTTTTAAATGGTCTATATATAATTTTATCGTAAATAAAATATTATCTTCATTTAATAATTACTGATATTTTTATTGTATTTTAAATTTAAAGAATATTATATTAGAAAGATTCAAAACATTTTTACGCTTATTTACTATAATATATAAATAAAATAGATTTTAAAATATTTACGAAATTATTACGTTTATTATAGGATTAAAATAAATATTATTTTTTAACGATAAAATGCATTCATAAAATAAAATTATTTTATTTTCTGCACTATAAATTTATTTTAATAGACTTTTAAATATCTTGTTTATTTTTGTAATGTAATAAACTTAAACTTTAAACTTGTTTTATCATTAATTCGGTTATTAATGAACTATTAATTGATATGTCTTTGAATGAACTTATTCATATTATTATAATATAATAGTAAAAAAATAATTAAAAATCTGATTTACTGTAAATTAAAGAAAATTTAAGTATGTTCGTAATCAAAGTTTAAGTTTAAAGCGATTTTATTTTAATAATGTTCATTCTCTTTTATTATGTAAACTTTTTTCGCGTAACAAATTTAAAAATTTATAATTTATAAGCTTCACATTTATAGATTATGATGCTTAAAAATTTCCTATTATTGATATAAATCGTATTTTCTTATCAAATATAAATGTCTGAATACTCTATTTAAATATAAACGTAGTAAATAATTAAATATAACTTCGTTTACTCTTTAAAGCCTTTCAAAATATCTTTATTTATATCTTGGAACAATGTATGTATTATATATATATATATAGTTTGTACAGTTCTCTATAGCTATAACATAAATCTATATACATAACTATAGTATATCTACTAATGTAAACCGTAAATCTGTATATCCTTTAATGTTTCTATCTCCTAAATTCTAATATCTAACTTATATCTGAGTAAATTATTATTATTATTATTTATATTTATAAATGTATGAATAATTCTATCAGCTCAAACAAAAAGAATTTATAAAATATTTAAATAATCTATTTCATAAACTTTGAGTAAAGAATTTATATTTATTTCAGATGAAAGTTATACTGAAAAGAGCAGATCTAATTCTTATAGATGTAAATATATCGAAATAATATTTATCATATAATCAAACACGTATGTTTAAATGACAAATAGAGTTGTTATTGTTGTATATTAGTATCAGACCGAGTTAATTTAATATGCCTAAATTTGATTCAATCTCCAATAAGCATTACGAGTGGAGTGTACAGAGATCTCAGTTGTCATCCTTTCTCATCTATGTAGTTTAGACACTACTTCGATTGCTGAATCCGGGAATTTACCTGCAGGCTAAAGTACTATTTCCTGCATTCCTTCCATTCTACATCCTCTCGTTTCTTAGGATTCTTCTCGCTAACAGTAGCCCATCTCTAACCATTCCGTCTTTCAGCTTCGCTCGATAACATTCACCATGTAGTCTACTTTTTTTTGTTCAAATTACAATTTTTGTGCGAATTAAAGTAAAGGCGGCCGTCAAATATACGGAAAAATATATAAAAGAACAGAAATTTTGAATTATTTTTATGTTATTTTTCATTTTATATTCAATCAATATGGGCATGGATGATTAAATAATATACATAACTAATTTTAAATTGCTTCAAAATAGAAATAGTCAAGTTATTTTAATAAAATTATAATAATAATACTCATTAATGATCGAAAAAGTTAATATATATATAAATAAAAAAATTGTAGAAAAACGAAAAGTTATCTTTGTCAAATCTCTAAATTTATAATTTATTATATCTCGGATTCACTTCATAATAAATGGCAACTAGAAGAAATGTCAATATAATAAAATATTAAAAATAAATAAATAAAAATTAAAAATCGAATATTATTTATGAATACTGAAAATAAGTAAAATAGTTAATTTAATTCGATTATTATCAATTTATTAACAATACACATAAAATCTCAGTAGAAAGCAACTCATTTAAATATGCGGTTATTTTAGCATTCATTAAAAGCATTTCGTATTAATGACATACCTAACTTAATACTATTTATAATTACAATATTTTGATTATTATTCAATATATTGTTAAAAGTAAATATTTAAAATTTATATATATATATATATATATGTTTTTTAACAAGATTTTATTCTTAAAACTCGTTTTATTAAAAATCCATTCAATTTATTTTAAATATTTTTAGAAAATAAAATTAAACAATTAGTTTTCACTAAAAAATTTTTCTAAATACATTTTTTAAAAACATACTTATAATTGCTAGAATCAATATAAATTAATAATTAACTTTAATTTTAAGTAAGTAAAAAATAAACTATATCAATAAGAATTTGTTAAAAATTTTAAATTATATTTTTATTGAAAAATAATTTTAAAAATATTTTACAAATTATTATAATTATTTTATTTGGTGACACATGAAAAAAATGTTTAAAAATTTCAATATGTATGGAGTTATGAAACGTTAAACTGATCACTTTTCTAATAAAGCTTTCTTTATTATACCATAGATTATATCATTATATCTTAACAAATAAGCTCAGTTAAGTAATTACTTTAGATAATAGATTACTTAATTGAGATAATCTACTTAAATTTATTGATGACGATAAAAACATATAAGTTAAACAGTAGACTGCTATCGATCAAAACAGAGAACAAACATAAAAAAGAGTTTTTATATAAATCAATTTCTGTGAATAATTTTAAAATATTAAATTAATTTATAACTAAGAAAATTCTATTGATTGCATCATTCAATAAATATAATTTCTAGTATGTTGATTAAATTTAATACTCGAAATTTTTATTGTAGTTTCGAATTTATATTACGTTCTTGATAACTAGATTTTTATTATTGTTAAATTTTGTAAACCTTATTGAATAAATGAAATATAAAAAGTGACTAGATTTGTTTACTGTTTCGGAGGTCTGTAATAAAATTAAACAGAAGAAAGTTGTGCCATTTAAAATAAAGCATAGCAAAAATTCAATAACAATACTGAATCATTTTTTCTCTCACAGAATAATTACTAGACATTTTTAAGCTAATTTTTTTACAAAATAAACTTTAAAATGTTTTAAAATATTAAAACAAAATAATAGATTTAATATACACATCACACACAAAGTTTAAATTATAGTGTAATCTTATTGTTTAACAGAAAAGAGAACACTAAATCAAAGGTGTCTGAACTTGAATATAAACTGGTCCGTCTTTTCTATTATAAGCTCTGTATTATACTTGCTCTTAAAGTACTTTTGTATTTATATATGAGTTTTTATGTTTTGCTTGACGTTTATTAATTACTCAACTACTCAGTCATTTAATCATATTTCCTTTTTTATAATCAAATTCTCAATAAATATGTATCGTACAAATTGATTTTCATTGAGATTTTTACATAAATTTATATATAGAAAATTTATATAGATTAGACCAATTTGAATCTAATGGATTTAGATTTGTTACTTTACATAAATTTTTCTGTCTAAAAATAGTTAAAACAAATATGAAAATAATTTATTATTGATCTTAAAACATCACAAATCTAGTATCGTACAAGAAACAGTTATGTTGGTTAAGAAATACTATATAATAAAATATGTGAATTGGACGAATTACATTGTTATGAATTTAATAGTTATATCATTAACCAGTTTCATAATTTCAATCATTTAAATTGTTCGAAATTTGATCGAATTAAATATATTTCATTCTAACAAAATATTTTATTATATGTAATATATATGAATAGAAATTGATTTCAATGTTATTGGTGATTTATAATTAAAATATATAGCGTACTTCTAATTTAGTAAGCAATCATACTGTAAGTAATGGTATAACATTCTTTTTTCGAGATAGTTTCAAAGAAAAAAGGGAAAAAAACTGAAACTGCTTCCTGAAGATGCTGAGCAGTTGTAAAAATAAAAAATTAAACTAATCTATGTAAACTTTAATTAATTTAATTAAAGAGAAGGGATTTAAATTAAAAGTAACACAACTTCATTTGAATAAGTTGTATCTAACTGCAAAATATCATCAATGGCCAAATTTTGTTGGATTCTTTAAATGCATTCCATTTAATTTGAATTTAAAATTTCTGAAATAAATTTGTATGTCTGCAAATTAAACTGTATTAATCAATTTAAAACATAAATTTATTATTTTAAATTATGATTCTTAATTGTGAAAAATTTATTTTAAAAACTGTATAATATCATAATTAAAAATTTATGTTTGAATTATAACATATATAACGAAAAACTTATACCTCAGGTATGTTTTCGTCATTAGAATAAGTGTAAAAATTATGCTTATGTTTTAATAACTTAAAATTATTTTATGCACTTTAAATATAATGTGGAAGTTTTTTATAGAAGACAATTACATTGAAAAACTGACTAAAGAGTAAATAAGTTTCGAAAAAATATAATGAGGAAAAATCAAATAAAAATTATTTTATGAGTATAGGCAGTCTTTTGTTAATTAGAAAAGATAAACTTTCTGAATAATTATTAAAGATCATTTGTTGAAAACATTAAAGTTGACGGAAATACACATTATAAAGTTATTTTAATACACATAGTATTAAAATAAACTTGTGTATAATCAATATTCTTAAAAATATTTTATCTTTCATAGTTGACGAGGATCGTCTATGTTATATTCGTATTAAAAATCTTTATATCAATATAATGTTTTTAATTTTTATACCCTTTTACCTTCGTGTTTTTATTGCACCTATTAACGATTCATCTTCTGTAAATTAGTAAACAGTTTATTATCTGATAAAGCTTAGGTATTTAAATTTTTGAATAAAAAGTAACTAAGGAGAAAAATAATGAACATACTTTTTTAGATGTATTTATCAAATATTCAGAAGATAAAGTATAAATGCATAATAAAAAATTTCGAAACATTTATAACGTTAAGCGAAACATTTTTGTAAAAATTTAAATAAAAAAGTACACCTTAACGTTATAAATAATTAATGTTATATCAATTTATATACTGTAAGTAATTTAATATATACATTTTTAACATCAATGATTTCTCCTTAAATGAAACTTAGTGAAAAGATATAATACCTGTTATACATCATTAATTACATTGTTAATAAATTTATTTCTTAAAATATAAATATAATATCTATAATTATTACATTACTAATTAACTATTTTTCATTATTTAATAATTATCAAAATTAATAGAAGTTAAATATAATTGAATATTTAAAATTTATGCAGAAAGAACAAATATAATTTTATGTTTTAATATAAATAATTATTTTTTATATTAATATAATGTAACAATATTTAATGTTACTTCCATTAATTAAAAACCGACTGAAAACCTTAAATTTATTTTCGTTTCGTTCGTTTTCATATAGTAAAATTAATTTAGTAAATTAAAAACATTTCGTAATTTTTTCATCACAATTAATATTATAAAAAATTCATTTTTTATACTTATGTAAAATTATGGATAGAATCATAAATAAATAAATATAGCAAGAGGATATCTGAATAAGATAAGTATATTTTAAAAGCAATGAGTAAAATTACTTTATTTACGAAAAAAAATAAAAATATATTAAACCTTTTAAATTAATGAAATTTGCATTATTTAAATTTTTTATTAAAATATACTTACTTTAAGTTTAATTATTAAATAGAAAACAAATTATATTTTGTTTGACTTATATTAAATAATTTTTAAACTTATGACATTATTCATAATATAACGTTTTTAGATCTTTCGAATTGTGTGTTATAATTCTAAAAAGTTATAATTGTATAATGAAGTTTTTTATTGATTAAAAAAAAACAATCGATACTTCGAATAAAAAGGAAAGTCATAGTAAACATAGCAATTCGGAATTTGAAAAAATTTAATAAAATAGTAATTCTAGTTAAAGTTTAATTAAGAATATTTTTTAATTATCCATGACATTTCTAACAGTTTTTATTTGAATAAAATCCTTTTTTCTTCAGTTTGTTCCTTTCATAATTAATATAACTTTTTCGAATTAAAGTTAAATGGGATAATAAATTTATTAAATTTCCATTTAAGTACGAGAAATTAAATTTTTAAAAATGTATTTTTTAATTATTTCGAAACATTTTAAATAAAATTCTTCGACATTTTTGGCATATTGTGGAATTATTATACATTATACATATAAATGTTATCATTTTTACTCAAAGGAAACAATAGGATATGAAATTCGATCATTATTGTTAATAAAATGCCGTTAAAAACATTTTTTGTATATATAATTCTCAAAATAATAACAATTTTTCAACGTCACGATTGCTAAGCTCGCCAATATTTACAAAATGAAGCATTAGGAGACTCGTTTTTCTAGTGTTTTATGTCATTTTTCCGTACTATTCTTTGTTTCACTGTTTCAAAAATTTTGAATTATTGTAATTGATATTAAAGATGAGATATAACTACTGAACAGTATTTAATTGATTCTTTTAGCACAACTTTTCATTTTTGATTCACATGTTTTTATTTTAGAAGAATTATAATACAACAATAATAATACTTTCTACTTTAGTTACCGTACAGGAATAAATCAAATAACTTTTCCTGGATTAATATTTTGGTACTACTATTTAATGATAATTTTTTCATTCACATATTGTACTCCTCGATCGTTAAATACAGCAGAGACAATTGAATCTATTAAAAAAAAGTATAAAAATGTTAGATTTAACTTTTTATAATAATAATAAATTTCTTTTATATTTGCTTATTCATTTATTTATTATTATTATTATTATCTTCACATTTAGAATTTATTATTTAAAAACGTTTATAATGCAAATTAATTTAAATGTATAAATATTTATATTCATTAGTTTCAATTTCATGAATAAATTTAATAAAATTGATGTAAAAAATATTATAAAAATTAATTTAAACACAAAAATCTAATAGATTTCAATAAAAATAATTTTAATAAATAATAATAATAACAATAATTTTTGTAATTCATTGAATTTTAAATAAGCACGAAAATATTTTGGTTTCGCAAGTATATTTATAAAAATTTCTTTTAATTCAGACGAATATATTTGATTATTTTTGAGTTTTAAAAATTATTTTATTCGTTTTTTACTAGAAATACAATAAAAAATTTAAAATGTAAAAGTTGTTTTCGATATAATCCTATTAAATATGCTGTTATATTTACTTGTACTGTATAAGGATTCAATTCTTCATGGGTTTTTAAATGTAAATAAATGCTTAAAATTAATCATGAAAATTGTTAATTATTATTCACTTTGTTTTAATGTTATAAGAAAATAGTAATAAATTAACAAATCACAAAGCTACAAATTAGAATAAAATTGGAAACATTTTGATTAAATAATTAAATACTTATTAACTTATTTCTGTGTTAATTTATATGTTTTTATTTATTATTGTTAAAATCAAATTATAAACAAGACTAAATTCGAAATTCTATTACTTTAGTCTTTATTCTATAAACAGAAAAGACTGTTTAGAAAATAAAAATAATAATTTAATTTCTCTTCATAAGTTTACTTCGAAACTAATTTTTTATTGTTTTTATATGATTTTAGAAGAGCAACCACTAAAATTTTATAAATTGTTTCCTGAAATTATTTTTATAAAGTAGAAATGAGAATTTTATAGGAAAATATATTACATTTATAGGTACTCAATTCACCTTAAAGTGATTTTTTAAAATCAAATTATATACATTATAACTAGAAAAAAAATTAATATCAATTTCATAGTCGTTCTAAAACTTCTCTAAATTACCTGTCCTAAATATTAAAATATTTAAAATTTATTTTATTAAAACAATTTCATTATCTGCTTGATCATTATTGTCTATTTAATAATAATAATAATAATAATAATAATAATAATAAACTTATATATATAATATATATTATAATAAAAAAAGTTAAAAGAACTTCCTACTGCCAGGCCAGGCAAAACTTTATAGAAATAAAAAATACAATAAAAAAAAAGAAATTGAAGCTTATGAAAAATATTTCAAAATATCAGAAAATATTTAATGCCTGCTCATGAAATTGGTGATTCACTGCGATATGTTTCAAGAAGGAAGTTTTTAAAATTATTTTCAAATATCGCCACACTGTAATAAATAGCAGAACTTCCAACTTGGATATCAATTCCTCAGATAAAATTTATAGCTGGAAGCCAATAAATTGGAAAGAGTAGTTTCCAGAACATGCAATTTATCATCATAATAAAATTTGTGATTAACTAATCTTGATTTTTGGTAAGGTATGTAGAAAATATTCATATAAAATATGAGATACAGTAAAAATTACTATTAATTATATCAATTAAATCCGAGTAAAATTCTTATTTTAATAAATATTTTAAATATTAGCTTTAATATCCGATAGATGTTTAAAAAATTTATTTATGAGTAAAAAAGATATATATGAACATATTTAAAATATGGAATAATATTAAAAATATTAAAATTTACTAACATAAATCAACTTTACATGGTAATTAATATTTAAAACACATAAAATTTATCATAATCTCAAAATTTTGTCAAAATATGTTTAAATAAAATTTGTAATTTAAAGTAGATCATTACATCCATAAAATTTTGAAAAATTTCATAAAATTCTTGTGAATATCTAGAATCTTAGTAATATGTTCTTCGTTGTTGAGATGGAAATGATGGAAAGTTAATGATAATCTATGTCCATGGTTAAGAATTCCATTTTTATTTTTTTTATTTTAATATGTTAAAGAAGCGCTTATTATAACCTATACTGCTCTAGACCATATTGGATGTAGTTTGTTTTATTGTACTTGCTGTTAACATCAAACTCTCAATTAAATTTATCAATTTTTCTATTGTTCATATTGCTGAAATCTGGCTCTTCTTACATACCAACTTTTATACAGAAGTCAAGAAGTTTCTATACACAAATTGGTATATTGGGATTAAATAAAACGAAAATATAAAAAGTTTTTATATGGATTGTAATATATATATTTAATTTCATCATCTGATTATATAGAAATTTTTATATAAAAATTATATATGATGATTACAGTTTGTAGAAAATCAATATTAAGGATAAATATAGATTGGTATAGTTTTCAAATATGAATTACATGTGATTATTTACGATGATAAACAATATCTCCAAAGAATGTTGTTAGTTATTTTCTATTTTTTGTATCATCTCTCAGAGGTTATTAAATTTACTTTGGCTCTCAGTAACAACAATACTTTTGCTAGGAAAAGAGGATCTGTGAAAGTTAGAAAAGAATTCTTCGTAAATAAAGTAAATCATCTCAATGTTTTAAAATGATATTATTCACAAATAAAATTAAAATTTTATTTAGAAAATTCAGATATAAATCAAACTATTACCAAATATATATATATTTTTTTCATTTTGAAAACATTGTTTTTAAATTATTATAAGGGTACTATCTGTATATACATATATATTTAATTTCAAATGTTTCTTAAATTAGGAATAAAAATAGTGTTTCTGTCTCAAATTTATTTCGAGCAATAAATGATATATTACTCATTTCATGTTATCAGAAAATAGATTAACAAAAAATGTTCAATATAAACACATTTCCATTATGAAGTTTTAAAATTATATGAATTATTGATATACTCAAAATATTTTATCTGAAGAAAATAAAGTGATAAAATTATTTCGTTTATAGATCTACATAAAATGTTGCAGAATGGTGTTTGTTTACATTAATTTAGGCCTAAATTAATGTAAACAAACACCATTTTGATTAATATTTTATAAAATTTAACATTAAATAAAATAAATTTTATCAAATACAAAATAGTGCAGAATATGCTGAAATTGTAGAATAGTATCATAATTTGTATATTTATGAACCAGAAAATACTGAATTAACATAAAAGACCGAAAGACCTGCGTTGGGAAGGGGCCATGATATTTATAAGATCAAATGAAGTTTATAGGAACTTAAGTATCAATATTTAAAACATACTTACAAGAATTTTAACAGTATTTTTTATACTAAAAAATAAAAAAACAAATCTGTTCAAAATAATTTTTATATAGTATTTAAATTAATTTATAACATTTCTATTTAATAATATTTTTATTATTCCACAAAAACAAAATTCATATATATATATACACACAAATATTTCAGTGAAATACTTGATTTATAATTTTACTGAATTTATATTCTTTACTAAATATTATTTTATGATGTAGTTAGTTATATTATTAGATACTGTGATTTGCAAAACGTTAAACTTATCACTATAAATAAGATTATAATTTTATTTATTGAACTAAGTTTCAGGAAGGATTTTAGTAAAGTATCGTATGAGGATTCTATGAAAGTATTATTACGCCACTCCTTAAAATCTTTCGTTAAATTTGTCCCATCAATTCAAAAGAATTGAATATAAATTAGCAGTATATTGTATATGTGTTAATGTACAGTACTTATATTATTTATATATAATAAATAACAAATTATTATTATTAAATAACAATGCAAATTAGTCAATAGAAAGTACAAATACAACGACTATTAAGATGAAATGTTTAATGAAATTTATTAAACACATTTGAAATTACAATGAAGAATCAGGTAACAAAGTATGACATATTGTAGGTTGATTTCATTATTATGAATAATATTATATTAAGTAACCACAGCGGCTCATGAACGTATATAGTTTTTGTAAACCTTTATTGAAGCTCTCCTATATTGATACAATTTCTTTTTATAAACTGTGTACATACTACACATATACATAGAATAGCTTTTTAAGTTTTCTGACTATTATATAGCACAAATGTAGATCGAAAACGTTAGAGACTGTGTTTTTGAGATTACCAACTGTTAATTATTTATCCTGGAATCGCATTTAAAGGTTCAACGAGTAGTTATTTTATATTATATAGCACACTAGATAGCGTACTGTACACATAAATTGTAAGTAATTTCTAATTTAACTTTGAACAAGCAACTGAAAGCTGAGCATGCGTTAGTAAAATCAAATAAATTAAGCAATTGTTTATCTAGATCATAAAATACTAGTAAAGCAAAGTAACAGTAATGTAGTTATTTATATAGACTAATACAAAATACAGCTCCAATAGAGAATGCGGATATTGTGTATTTATGATTGTCTATAAACGGCTTCTATAGAACAAAGTTTATCTACCTCTGTTATACATTATATTCAGTTATTATGATTTATAAAAAAATCATTTATAAAATAATAAATGCCAGTTTAAAGAACCTGTATTTGATTAGTAACCATACAGGAAGTAATTGTTATATATTTTTAATCGTAGTTTATTATGATGTCACATTTTTCATGCGTTATTTTACATCTACTTCATAATATAAATGTAAAATTTCATAAATAATTTCTATACTGAGACAAATTGCATTGATTTTATTCCGAACTTATATCAAATCGTACACACAAACAAATAACAAACTACTAGATTAATTTCCTGCATAAAATCTCAAGTATCTTAAAAAAAGTGCCAATCAGAATGTAAGTATTAAAATGTCAGTCTAGCAGCTTGACATCTAGTTTTTGTGAGGACAAAGTTCAAGTTTTTCGTAAATGAAACTAAATATTATAATTTAATTTACAATTAATTTATTACAGATAACTAATTATATCATTGTTTTATTTTGTCAGACGAGAAATATTAAAACAATTGCAATGAAATTAATGATTTATATAAAATAGATTATCAGATTATACAATAAATTACAAAAGTGTAAAGTTAAATTTTATTAAATATAAATATTTTACTCAGAAATAAAAAATTTATCTGAATTTTATAATTTCAATATTTAAAAAATAAGTTATTTTTTTCTAAATAATTTTGCTTTAATGATCAAATCATTCAATAGAAACAATAAAATTGTTAAAAATTTACATAGAAAACAATTTTAAATTAGATTTTATACGACATATTGTTTTTCTTAATGGTTAAGCAACAAATTCTTAAGAATATTGCTCAGTTTCTTATTATTAAAATACCTGCTTAATATATTACCTTATAAACATAACATTCTATTATTTAATCTGTAGGAATAAGGAATTTTGTAAACAGAATTTTTAATTAAATTAAAAAATTTATATTTTATCTCAAAAATATACTATACAGTCAGAATTTTAATAAATATTCTTCCAGTTGAATGGTAAATAAATATTAGTTTCTGAGATTAACAAAGTATACAGAATATAAACATTAGTATAATATGAAAACGTAGTAATTTATTCGCTAATAATTATAAAGCATATATTTGTTATATAGTTTACGATAAAATATGATTTATACAATATTTTGAATTATTAATAGTTGAAACAGTGAAGTAAAATACCGCATTTTCGTAATCGACAAAGACTACTGTATTCGAAATATCAATATTGAGAAGCATTCATATTTTTTCGATAAATTGATGCGTTTTCTCGATTTATTGGTATATTGATGTCGCTCCATAAAACACAAAATATTAGGTTAAAAACAATGTTTTAAGATCTCTTTTTTTTGAATGTTTTGATTTTTTTTCAGAACTATAACTGAATAAATTTTTTTAGTTATATACTGCATTTAATGTAATTTCTCTAGTAAATAAAATTTAATTAAAATAGTCAGAGTGTCAATAGATAAATTACCAGTAGTAGTATTAAAAATTGAAATATTCTAACATTAATAGTAAATAAATTAAAATGATGTTCTGAAATTGATTATTAATTATATTTAAAAAGTGAAATTTAAAGTTACTTTTATGTTATAATTATCATCAATATCAGTAAAAAATTATATGCAACAATACATCTTTAATTTTTATTTCTATTTCGAAATAATTTTAAATTCTAGTTATATTTTTTACTTTGAAGCTGTATTGTATCAAATTTCATATTTTGCTGTATTTCGAAAAGTGCAAAGCTATTATGTCCTTGTGTCCTCTAACAATTTCCTATATTATCGTATTGCTGTTCATCTTACGAAATGAGTAATTATCTATAATTTTCAAAAATTGACGCCTTTATTCCTTCAGCTTATTAATGGAATCTTTCTTAATCTTCTATTTATAATTACGGGTGGCGACTTTGAAGCGCATCAAACTTCACTAGTTAATTTAGATTCCAATGTTGATTGATTCTGCTTTCATTCGCGGAATGTCTTCTTTAGTGTCATATGAGGAATGATCGGGATGTAAATATATGTTTATTCGTAGTTTTGATTAATGTATTTAATTAAATATCAATCTTAATACTTGCACTTCAGTAGAAACTAGTAGTTGAATCTCAAATGAAAAGAGCACACTTTTAAAAGCAGAATATCAGAAGCACAGAAAAGTGAATGATTTAGTTATACGTTTTTATAATTTATTTTTTGTCATATTGACTTCATTTTAAATAGCGCTTTCATTCCACATGCTTTAGTCATCTTTAAATAATTATTTTAATCGATATCTACTATACTTTCTTTATTTTTCTATCCGTTATTATCATTACATGAACTGACTTTTCCATTCACAATTGACAAGTTTTATTATCGTTATAAAATCCTTGCTTATTTCAGGATTCTTCTGATATTTTCTTTTAGTGACGCTAATAACTTGAAAGCATTTTTACATTATTTTTGTAGCTTTAGAGCAAATTTTGCATTATTTCATGCGATTTTATTTGTAGCTTTAGAATGATGTTTTTTTGCAATTTCTGTAATTACAATGACTGGTGCAAAAACAAACAAATAGGAGCTTAATTGCTTTCTTTTAATAGAGTACAACTTTCAAAACAGAATTTTTGTTTTTAGAAAAATAATTAATGTATCTATAGAAATAGTTAACATTTATCTCCTGAGATTTCAACCTAGTTACTTCTTGTTTAAAGCTCAGCTTTAAAAATTCTGTACTGACGCTCTACTTTAAAAATTCTTTAATAAACTCAATTTCAATGAAGACTGTATGGATGATTTTAATTTTTTAAATATTATATTATTAATCTCTAGATAAAAATTTATACTTGTAATATATATTTCTGACATAAATATTAATAAATTTTCAGTAAACTTTTTTTACTATCTGTAGAACGAAATGTGATTCGTTGTTTTAATACTATTATGGAACGTTATTACTCTCAATTTTTCTGTCTCCTTTGAGATGCGTTTATTCTTGATAATGAAAAATAATTTTTATTTTAAATTTTCGAAATATATATATATTTCTAATAGTTTATCATTCTATCAGTTTTTTATGATTTTTTTTTAGCTTAAAATGGTATAAATTGTAATGTAGATTTTCAATAATAATTCAGAGTTTCCCAAAAAAATTATAAATTCGAAATATAAATCCTAATAATAAATTTCTTACAAGTTTTAGTTATAATATTTGAAACTGAATTTCAAACAAATAACATATAGTGAGTGTTCTAAAAATAAACTTAAATAATTTATATAAAATATTTTTCTTTATTGCTTCGAAAATATCAGTATTAAAAAAAATTTAATTTAATACTTATATATTTAATATTTAATTGTAAAGAATATACGGTACTTTCATCATTTAAAAATAGACTATTTTAATAGGAGTTATTAACAAATAAATTGTAAAGTAAACAATATACAAATGAATAATAAATCTTTAAAAAACGAATTTTTTCAGTAAAATGCTGAACTATAAAATTCATTTAAAGAAATAATGCATTTCTATTCGAATTCAAGCATTGCACATGTTGTTAATAGCTTTACAATGATTGTAAAAATTAAACAAAGGTTTCAACGACATACCTAAAATACATTCATCGACAAAAAAAAAAAAAAAATCATTTAGAAATGTCCAATTACCGTAAAATACATGTATTAGTAGCTATGTCTCAGACGTATATAGATGACCGTTATGATCTAATTGTAAGTCAGATAATACCAGAAGAATGCCTTAAAATCGCTATTCCAGGATCTGATAAAAAGGCTCACAGAAGCTCAATGTGTTTAAAATTCTCAGTGTACCTGTTAGAATGCTTTCATGTATAAGGCGTGCTTACACGATGCATTCAAAGACACTAAGCACAACTGAAGAATTTAAGAAAAGCTGCATCATCTAGCGGGGAGAAGCAAGATGGCCGTTTCTGCCATCTGACCTGAATAAAAGAAAGTGTTGGGACAGTGCATATGTAAAGACACAGAGTAAGCAGGTTTCGCACACCATTCGGAGACAAATAGATTCTCTGTCTTTTTTCGTATCATTATCAGGCGTCTAGCAGAAGCAAATTTACACTGCGTCCTGCCATTTTCATTATCGCGGTCCAACATTGTCGGCATTGTTTCCAGTAAGGCCATTATAGAAAAGCATGAACTGCTATGTCCGGCAGTATATCGACTTAGTGACAAATTCGGTTCTGTTTTGGAATGGAATGCCGCAGTGTTGGAATTATGGAGGACCACTGGTGAATGTTTCAATCCCATTTAAGCGGCACACTGTCACCACTGCTGGCTACTTGTTAGAGATCATTTCTTGTGACAGCCGGCCACCATTCGTAGAGGCGCGAGGAACATAAATGCCATAGTAATAAGTCCAGGAAATTCTTCCTCCTCACGCGCTGCCTTTCAAGAGGGACTGCTAATAGCCATTTTCCTGCAAGATAATGTTCGACCAGACTCACGCATCAGCTAGGGTTTCCCAGGCATGTCTGTTATGTTGCCTCAATTGCTTGGCGTTGCTAATATCTAAACTTGTTTCTCACTGAGCATTTGTGGGGTTAGACGGGACAGAAGATTCGGCCAGCTACGAATTTGAAGCTTTTGGAGCGGAATTGTAACATCTGCGAGCAAATCGTCGCTGAATAGCATACGATACCTGCATGCACGATTGTATCACCGCATATATCCAGGCAAGAAAAGGTTCTTCAAATTGTTTCGTTGTTGCACAGGAAATTATCTCTGATATATTTTAATTACTTACTTTACATTATATTCACATAAATACAGTTTCCTTCGATTTAAATACCTTCATAGAGCGTAACTTTTTGTCAATGAGTGTATTATTGGAATTTCTCCAAAGTGAAATGAGCTTGAAAACATCAGAAATTTATAATGCGATAAGAAATTTCTTACTTTTTTTCTTTGTTCTGTTCCATTGAGAATACATTTGACGTTATCACCTTAAAAGAAACGTCCCATCTCATTCTGTTTCATTGCACAGTATGACCATCATATATCGTTCATTACATCTACTGTGTCTTCCATTTTCTCATATATTCAACAATTTCTTCGGTAATAGTCCAGATTGTTCATTTTTCCTGATTAATTAGTTTTGTTTTTTATTATCTCTTCTAACAAAACTTGTCAATGGCTACATGGTCAATGAATTTTAGTAAAATTTGTTAATTGTTATAGTATATTTTTGATTAAATAATGTAGAAGGTCCCATCGGTTCGAGTGCAGAAAACTATTCTAATGTACTGTACATAGTTAATAAGGCATGTTATTTGATAAAATTAGATAATAAATTTATTCTATTCTTAAGTAAATTGCATTTTTTGCTATTAAAATATCTGCGAAGAAACCAAATCAATTCCTAAGAAGGTGATATGTTCTTAATATAAACGAAAGTAACAGAATTTCATCCTGATAACAGGACAATCCATATACAACAGAAAAGGATTTTAATATCTTAAGCATCAAAAATATTATTTAAAGTGTGTGATATTTTGATATTTCAAATGAATATTTATTCAAGAAAGATAAAATTATAAAATTATCTTTAATATTTTATTTAATCATCATGTTTATTTCATAAATTCGAAGGTAAAATATCCAAAATCATTCTATTTAAATGTTAGTTTACATAAAGAACAGTTTCATAATATTTAATATTTAATATCTTTTTACAGAATACAATTAGTAGCTTAGAGTAAACATATTTGTAAATAAACAAGAATTCTTTTCAGTTAATTTTGAATCTTTAAATCTAATTAAACTATATTTTAGGATATAATTTAAATTAGAGCGGCGTGCTGATGTTTTAATTAAAAGTTTTTACCACCTAAAAGTTAGTATATTTATATTTTATTTAAAAAATAACTGAACTAAAAACTTCAAAACTGAAAGAAATTTAATTTTAAACACCAATCCTACTCCATCGTTTTAAGTAATATACTTTTTAATTTTAAACAGTTTATTTTTTTTGATGAAGCTTTACTGATTTGAGTAAGACTATGCATGAATTATTCAGATTATCGAATTTTATGTTATTAATTAAATTCTATCTTAAATATAAAAATTTAATTTTATTTTAGGAAAAATTTAGATTTTATAGCTTTTATTTAAACGAGTTGCAAAATTACAATAATATTTTATATAAATAATAATTGACACTTGATAATTAAGTACGTTTGAAAAATTATTCTTAAATAATTACAGAAATTATAGTGATAATAATTAAAAACCTTAATAATATAATTTCTGATAAATGAAATTTTAACAATTTTTCATTGAAAATTCATATAAATGTACTACAAGAAATATAAATAGCATTGATGCTAGAGTAACTAGCAGCTTCATATTTAATTTTAGAAAAGTTTATCATTGAAATGAAATAAATAAAATATTAGGAATTTTTAAAATAAATAGTTTAGGAAATTTCATTTTAGTAGAAATGAAACTTTGAGTAATAGCAGAATTTATTAATGAAGAACTTTTATCAATTGAATGGAACAAATGTAATATAGATAGTCTAGAGGAGGCAATAAATTCTATATTGTAATGTTTTTTGTTCAGATATGTTTAGAATTAATAATATTGTATATAAAATTTTTTATCCTACTTATTAAATTATATAAACTAAATGAAAGAAAGAATTTTTTCATCAATTATAGCAACATTGTAGAATTATATATTGTTAATATAACTAAAACAGCGAGGTTGAGGCCGAAGTTTTAAACGCGAAAACGTGTACATCAGACGTTCAGCACCGCTTTCCTGTAAGCCTAAAAGTTTGACAGTGGCGTTTGGAATGTCAGTGGAATCATGCTCGACATTCCAAATGCCATTGTCAAACCTCTAGGCTTACAGGAAAGCGGCGCTGAACGTCCGACGTACACGTTTTCGCGCTTAAAACTTCGGCCTCAACCTCGCTAATGATATTTAGACTGATTTTATTTTTAAATGTATAAGTTTAGCATCTGTTATAATTTTTTTTATACTCATCTTTCAAATGTTATAATATTTAATATATTTCATATTCTATGTTATAATAAATTTATTTTATTTTCTCTCAAGTAATTATCTTATTTTAATATTTTGATAAATAATAAATTGAAATTTTTTCTTAAATGAATAATTTATTAAAAGTAATGCTTATTAATATATTTTATTTAATACGTAAAAAATAAATAATATTTTTAGAAACTTTTTATCGTTGGCCTTATTCACATAAATTTGAAGTCTTTGTTAATTATTGAATTTATTGTAACTGATTAAACAGCATAACAATAGCTTAAAACCATTCATATTTAATTTGTATATTGATAGAAAAATGTAAAATATTATTTATGTAATTTCATATTCAAATTTTCAGTGACCTGGATTTAGTTTAAATTTTTTTAATTATTAGTTAGACTTCATTAGAGATATTTTTTATTTGGAAGAAAGTAGTTTTACGATTTTAGAATTTAAATATTAAAATTAAATTAAATCATATATATTTAAAAATAATTAATATATCTATACTATTTAATGTATATACTAATATTTATATATTCATTTTAATACAATGTAATTTTTTAAAACAAGATCAGTATCTAGATTATTTTAAATTGAGAAGATTGTATGCACTGTGACAAGTGGTTCTTTGTTTTCTAGTTATTTATCTACCAATTGGCATCTTAATTGTTGCAATAATTAAGACTTTGATGAAAAATAAGGCTTAAATCCTTTCATTGTTTAGCTGATTGAAGTTATTCTGGTACTTGTTCATTAACTGATAAATTCCTCTACTTACAATTATAAGCTCTTTTTCACAATAAAACATATTAATTAAATCTCTTATTTAAATAAAATTTAAATATATTTACAAATTTATTATCATCTCGTATAATTGTTATTCATTTAAAGGGTTATATTTTTGTATTTAATATATTTTTTACGTATTCTTCTGTAGTAACAATAACAATAATAATAATATATAAGTAGTTATACTCGGCAAATTAAATTCAGGTGTGTTGGTATTATAATTAACTAATATTGCTGGGAAGGAGATAGATAGTTATACATGGGTATACCAGAAATTAAGTTTCGATTGGGTTTTCTAGCCAATCGAAACAATTTCTGAAAATAGAACTTTGGAAAAGAACCTTGCTTCTTTGAAGTATGTTTGTACTCAGTTAAAGCTATTATTCAGCGTATTCACTTTCTAGATTCCGAAATTTGTGATAAGCGTTTTCAAACGTTCATCAAAGAAGACTTTCACCATCTTATGGATCCAACTTTGTAAGATTGTCTTCAACTCTTCATCGCTGTTGTATTGTTGTTCTCTCAGAAACTTCTTCAAATGCAAAAACAAATGAAAGCCACGTGTTGGATCGGAATTATACTGCGAGTATTCAAAGATTTTCCACTTGAAGTTTTGAATAATTCCTTTATGCTGTAGGCGGAGTATGGACGTGCATTGTCACGACGAAAAATCACTCAGTGCTCAGTACGCCACATCATTTGTTTTGAATAGCCCACCGTAATTTTACAATAAGTTTTGGCGCTTATTGTTATTCCACAGTGACGAAGAACTGCAGACAACCGTGCAAGGTTGGGTCTGTAAGTAAGCAGGAGACTTCTTTGACAATGGTTTGAAAAGTCAAATATGATTTTTTCAAATGACAAATTCAAAGGTGAATATAGGTTGAACGATAGCCGTAGTTGTATATAAATGTAAATTCAAAGCAAAATGTTTCTGTTCCTCACTATACAATCATATCTTAATTTTTAAACGTACAATATATTGTATATTTATAGTGTATACTTGATGCAAGAAGCAGATAGTATGGAAGAATATTATATTTATATCTTCATTTTGAAACTTAAATGTTATTAAAAAAAATCGCTCATCTGTCAGTATCAAAAATTTACTAACACAATTTACTGTAAATAATTTTAAAACTTTTGTTCAACACTTATTTGAAAGGAAAAATAGACGAAATCTATTACGCAACATTCATTTACGTTAACAATAATAATAAACTTAAATTAATTTAATTTATTTTAAAATAAGTAAATTAAATTAATTTAAGTTTATTATTATTGTTAACGTAAATGAATGATGCGTAATAGATTTCGTCTATTTTTCCTTTCAAATAAGTGTTGAACAAAAGTTTTAAAAGTATTTACAGTAAATTGTGTTAGTTGAGATCTTAAGCATTTTACTACTGAATGTTTATTTTCTTTGCAACGAAACATCTTAAATTAATTAAGTGATTAATGAAGTGAATTGTTATACGATAATTATCAATTTGTCCATTAAAAAATAATCTTTTAAATATTCTCTTGAAAATATCTAAATAACGACGTAAATAATTATTAAATTAACTAAAAGAGGAGAGTAATATAATTTTAATAAGAGTTACTATCTATAATTTCAATACTATTTTAGACTATGGGTAAAATTCATTTTCCAAACGATTACTTTATGTTTTATTTAAATTAGTAGAATTTTCTATATATTTATTTTAATTTAGGGTATTGAAAAATATATAATTTCTTCGCAAATTGTTATTAAATAAATCTTAAAGAAACTTTCATAAAATCTATTTGTTCATTACAGATCATAAAAATTTTATCAATATTAAATAACATTATATCTACTATTTGGCCACATTGTAAACTGAAAAATATTTAATTTATACTTTAGAATAAAACCCCCTTAAAAAACTAAAATTTTATTGAGAATTTTTAAAATTATAAGATTTTAACACCTCATATATTAGCATAGAATTAAGACTAGTTTTAGTATTTGAGGATTTTAATATCTGAAATATACCATAAACCAATACAATTATGCGATACTGATTCATTACATAGTATTATAATAGTGTATAAATCAATTCAACGGACGTAAATATACCAGTAATGTCCAGCACAAATTATTCTTACTGAAAGTAATAAAAAACAAAAGTTTTCGACGATTTTTAAATCGTCGATATTTTTAGAAATAATAAAAAAGTTTTATATAAATATATATATATTTTATATATTGACTTTATTTCATTTATTTGAGTATTTTTATTATCGTGAATAATATACATTAGATAAAATTATTAAGTAAATTAATTAATAAAGAAGTATCCGAACAATACAATTTTAAATAAATTAATGTCTGATTTTTTTAAATAACATTTAAGTTTCAAAATGAAGATATAAAAAGTTTTCAAATCAAAATACTTTTGACATATTTAAGAAACAAGCTAGATAAATTCATAGGATATAGTATAGGTCAAAAATAACGTATTTGATCTTCAAACTATCTCTCTAGATTTTTGTATTCGTGTCCATAGCCTGAAGTCAGAATTCTCGTTCCATGTCCAGTCATCTAAATACCATACTTCTGCTCGAGTTCGGTCTACTTTCATATCTTTGAATCATAGAAACGATTTGTGTGCTCGATAGCCTCAAATATAACAGATTTTCGATTTTTCTTTAACATACTTTATCGTAACTAAACATACATTTTTTCCTCTTTTCCTTTATACTATTCAATAAATGTTTAAATTTCTTAATATATCATACATGTATATTTATTTCTTTTAAAGGAGATAACTTATATTATGTAATGAAAAAATTTACTGAAGTGTCTACTTAAAAACTTTTGTTAATACCCGATTTGTTAAAACCCGTTTTCTCTAGTTAAAACTAGTTTTAATTCAAATTCATTTTTGACTAGCAGTAAATTCTAGTTTTAAGTAGACAAAACGGGTTTTAACAAAGACATCCAGTATAAACTAGTTTCAACTAGTTAAAACGCGTTCTAACTAAAAACGGGTTTTGACTGTAACATATATATATATATTATATATATACAAAATATCTATAGTAATAAACATAAAAATATTATTTAAGCAAAATAACTTTTGTTTATATACGTTTTGGAATATTTAATATTAATTCAAAATGTTTCTTTGTGAAAAAGGTTTTATAAACAAAAATACATTTCTCTAAGCTACATATTTTATTCTAGTAATTTTACGAATATCTAATTTGAAACTATGTTTGATCGTTTTATATTGCATTCAGATGCTGCAAAAGTTCAAAGTAGAAACTAAAGTAAACAACTTTGCACAAAATATTACATCTCGCGGGATATGACTGGATGTCTACTAGTATTTGACAAGTTTATGTTGAATTCGATTCAATGCGCAAAAAATACAAAAAAGGAATAGATCTTGAATTTTCTTTGTAATAA
Source organism: Centruroides vittatus (assembly GCF_030686945.1). Classification (NCBI taxonomy): domain Eukaryota; kingdom Metazoa; phylum Arthropoda; class Arachnida; order Scorpiones; family Buthidae; genus Centruroides; species Centruroides vittatus. The sequence continues at coordinate 376,277 of NW_027122385.1, forward strand.
AATTGAACAATTCTATTTGAATGTCCGATCAATTTGTCATGTGCATTTGTTTTTTATTCAACTTGAGATATTTGACACTGATGTAATATGAGAAACCTGTAAACGTCTTATAGTGGAAGTGAATGAAACTCATCTCAATGAATCACATTTTTGTTTAGTTTTCGAGTTATTTTTTATTTTTAAAGAAATAAGAATGATAAATGACGCATGTTTATAAAGATTGCGATATGAAATACTTCAGTTAGTTTTTGCTTGTAATTTATTTAATTAATAATGAAAAATTGACAACATAAATATTACATCATTTGTAAGATTTCATGAACCACGTAAATATTTACTCCCCTTCTAAAAATATTTAGTTACATTAATAATAAATATAAATATCACATTTTATATTTGACACAACTGACAACACTGCCAATAGGGTATCTCGCGCCTGTGTTTAAGTCATACTTTTGCGTTCCTTACGAATTAGTGCAAATACTGTATACCGCAAATTCTTATTTTTGGTAATCATCAAAACTCTTTTGTATTGAGTTTGGATGGTATGAATATCTGACAACCTTGTTATATACTAATCTATACAGGTTATTCCTCACAGGACGAGAAATTTGCACACGCTTGATCGTTCAATACTATAAATCCATATAAATATATAATGCAAGCGTTAACATTTGGAGCGTTGGAGCACGCTATTTAGTTTTCAATTATAAAACAGCGATAGATGGAACAAAATATTAGGAATGTCTTTTGGCCCACCTTAACGACGGTGTCCGCGTTCAGTGGCCCTGATAATAGCGAGGTTGAGGCCGAAGTTTTAAACGCGAAAACGTGTACTTCGGACGTTCAGCGCCGCTTTCCTGTAAGTCCTAGAAGTATGACAATGGTGTTTGGGAACGTTCAGTGGTGTTCGGAAATCATGCTCGATATTCCAAACGCCATTGTCAAACTTCTAGGCTTACAGGAAAGTGGCGCTGAACGTCCGAAGTACACGTTTTCGCGTTTAAAACTTCGGCCTCAACCTCGTTAATGAAAGCAATGTGCGAGAGTTTAATTTGTTTTTGAAAACGTATTATGTCTGTAACTGCTGCCTTAACAGGACAGTTTATACTTAAACATTTTACAAAAAGAGAGTATGTCAATTTTTTGTAATTTCTTTGAGAATCCTTCTTCGACGACCATACTTTCTAGTTTACCTTCTCTTGCTTCTCTCTCGATGATCGTACCCGAATCACTGTCAAAAAAGTTTTAAGAACTGAACTGATCGTCTCTCAAATCGTCTTCTATAAATTGGCTGGATCGGTTTTGTATCCTGTCTATCGGATCAACATTTTTCCTTCGGTTTTTCAATAACCAATCTTATTGTAGACGTCCCATCATCTATGTATTCTGCTTCTTTACTTATAACAGCCTAGACGCCTATCAAAATCTAGTATATTGCCTATCTGCAATTGAGTCAAATCATTATGAGGAGTTATAAAACAGATCGCAGAAATCAGATATTATTTTCTCATTAAGGAACTATTTTGTCAAAAATAGATAATTTGTATTTTTACGTTTCACTAAAATTTTAAGAAAAAAATGTCTATAGACATATATATAAAAGATATGTAGGTTATGTAGGCAATTTATATTATATAAATTTTATGTTCGACTATAAAAACAGTAAGTAATGTGGTAAGATATCATTAACAAAAATCTAGATGTCCCTTCTATTGTTGCCGACCCCTGGCCTATATCATTAAAAGTTGTTGTCCCAATCATAAATAAATATAATGTGTTGAAGGTATAATCTGTTTTTCAAAAATATTATTATTGTTACTTAAAAAATAATACAATTTTTAAGTAATATGGTCACTATTGAAGATCATAGTGAGACAAACAATTTGTTCTCTACATGTGCTATTTTTCAATTTTTATTAAAATTTAAGTATTATAATTTTTACAATGGTATGCATGATTTACATTTTAATTACAGAATTGAAACATTTCCAGAAATTTTTATTTTATAAAATATCGTCATTTATGCTTGTTTACAAAGTTTGGATATCTTTGAATTCCTATAGCGAACTGGAAAAACCTGATATAGCTACTGAATTGGCATATATGATGCGAATGTGGATATGTATGATATCGTATACAGAATTTATAAAGATTTTTTATATGTTTCTTTTATAAATTCTGTACAATGATTGAATATATATATATTTTTTTATCTATTCATCTTTGCATCGAATTCTTTAAGATTTTGAAAGATGTATCCTAATCATTGATACTAATTACTGCATCTTTTTTTGTCAACATAAAAATAATTTTTTGTAATCGTTATTGACAATGTTTTATGTTGAAATGGATTTGTATTCCATAATTATTATAAAATTAATTTCATTCCACATTTTATGATATAATTTAATTTTAAACATTACAAATACTATTCATATGTGTAATGTTAAAAATTAAATTAACTTATATCTTATATCCTATGAATAGAAATATAAGTTTGAAAAGTATCATGTAATTATTTATTTTTGAAACTCAAAAATTAAAAAAGATTTATATTAAAAAGTAAAATTTTTTTGTTATTTCATTTTGATAAGACATGTTTATGATTTTAAAAATAAAAATAAAATTTCCTCTGTTATAAGGCGTAATTATAATGCATTCACTTGTTCACACATGATAGATAAATAAGAAAATAAATCATCAAAACGCTAAATTATGTTTGTTCAAACCCGATTTTTCGCGAGGCGACAATACTTTGTGCTATTGTTTTAACACTAGTTGAACGCAGAAAACACTATGTAACTTGATGAGGAATGAACAAATCCATACATGGCATTTTCTTGCCTCACTTTACTGGCTTACAGTAAATTACAAGTATATATACCTTTGTTATTCTGTCGAATTTTTGTGTATATTTTAATTTGAATTAAATAGTTTTCAGGCCCACCAACGGTCGAGAAGTTCCATTCCCTGAACACTGGGAGTTCGGTCGTGGGTTCGCGCCTCGCTAGGACGAGCTGGCCATGTGGAGTTTTCGGGTTTTCTCCACGTCTGTAAAGCCTGAATAGCGGTCAATTACCCTTAAAAATACCTTTCTGAAGGCATCCTTCTAGGCATGTTGTCCAAGTGTTGCGTTGCCGTAAATTTCACAAAAAAAAGTAGTTTTCTTAATAAAATATTTAATCCATTACCCAAAATACAAGCATGTCTCCTGCTTACAAAAATCTCAGTGATCCAAAAAGAAAAATATTGTTTGTTCAAATAAAGTATTTTGAACGCTTGTATAAGTTTGATGTTTTGCTTTTAACACTATTTTTTTTTTCTTTTTTGTAAGCCCTGTTGTTTTTATGGAAATCCTATAATTTTTAAAAAGAGATAAAACACCACATTATAAACAAAATGTCAGTATTCATTATTTCTGACTTTGCACTTTTTTCTGTAATTGCATAAACAAACATTTAATTTATGAAAATTTAATATTTTTGGAATACACATAAAAAATACTTCATATATACATACATTCATTCTATTAAAGAAAATTTTTCCTTGGAATGTATATACTGCAAATACAGTTTGTTTGCTCCTTCCTCTTTGTGGGCACTAAGGGGACCTGTTTTTCCCAATTCCATCGGCCAGATCAACAACGAGGCAATCAAGTGATGATAGAAAGGTCCGCACATACCCGGGACAAACCAACCCGAAATAAAAATTCTCTGTTTTCGACATCTCGGATTCGATTCCAGGTACCTCTAGAATGATAGGCTGACTCCTCAATTACCTCACCCATCCTACTGATGGAATATAAATTTATGTCGAAAATCTTTCTTTACTGTTTCGGTCTTGATTTTCACTACGTTACTAATTATATTTATATTATTCTCACAATAAACTATTTAATCAAAAATTGGAATTTATATACATGCTAAAATTTAAAGCATATGTGTGTATAAAAATATATATATAAATTCTTCAGTGCAATTCATGTTAACTGATTGGATATTTGTTATTTATATTTATTTATTTTGAAGGAAAACAATGTTATTCTGGAATATATTCAAATTCACAAAAATATCTGAAAATGAGGTCACTGCATACTTAAATTTTATGTTAAACTTTATCATGTCTAATTTATATGTAATTATAATTATCATACTGTTTGGGACAATAGGTTATATTAATTATACTTAAGAATTTAATTCGGATTTCGCCACTTATAGAAACGTTTTCGCATGTTACAATCGGTTAATTAGTCAAAATGTTAGAAATTTTGTTGTTATAACAGATTATCAGTGATATAAACTAATAGGACATTGTCTTCTGCATATTTCTAGAATGCAGAAGACAATAGGTGACAATGCTTAGTTAAACTAAGCATTGTATTGTGTCTCGTTGAGTTAAATATTTATATTATTCTAGCCTTTGGTTATAAAAGTTAACGTTTCGTTTTAATCAAAATTATGTTTAGAAATATATTGAAATTTTAAAAACTGTTTTTCTTAAAATTAAAATGATTGAATTCAATTATCTTAATTAATTGTGCATTTAATAGAGTTTTAATGTATTGTTGTATTGTTAAAACTGAAAATATTAATCCTTTTTGTAGACGTTCCTTAAATTCAGCAATTTTACATCATACATATGACTAAAGTTAAGATTTTTTAATTTTTATAATTTTAAATATAATCTACTGTTAATGTTTTAATTAAATATTTATTTTAAATAAATTATTATAAGAATGCAAATACATCAATTAGCTTTTTTCTAATTAATTTTAATGATTCCTTCTACGTTTAATTACTTTTGAAAATTTTATATACACGATTATTATAGCAAATTTCAATTTCTTAAATAAATAAACTATCACAAACAATCCATTAATTAATGTGTTCGAAATAATGAAATATTAAATGAGATAGTATTCTAAAACCTACCTATAATCAAGCTTGCAAACTAATCAATTAGACAATCGATAATTTCTCGGTTTTGACTGAAGATCTTAATATAAAATCTAATTTGAAATTTGTAAGTATTATAGTGGACATCACTAATTTCCGGTTTGATGTTTCTTGTAACTGATATATTGAAAGTTAAAAACATTTAATTATACAAAAGCAATATCAAACTGTATAGCAAATTTTATGTAATATTAAAGGATGAGTCACATCAACTTTAATATGATATTTTCTTTTAACGACGTTTCCTCTAATCAGTGGTTATCTTATAATTCTCCTTCACCATTGTGTGATGTATCCTAAATACCATCTTCAAATTCAGTAATTTTGGTTGCCTCCATCACCACCTCTCCCCAGGTAACTCGAGGGCATAATTTCTTATGTCTTCCGGATAGTGACTAATTCATTAGTCGCTGTCCATTTCCCCTCGACGATTCGTTGAACTGTACATGGTTGTATCAAAACACTTTTACGATCTAACTTATAAATATAATATAATAATAATGAAAATCATTATATTTTTCTTCTCGGTTTCTGCTGTATGCTGAAATCGCATAAAACATATTTTCTGGTATTTCTTGCAGGACAATATTTTATTATCTAATCAATTATTCGATATCAATTTCTTCCAAGTGATGTAGCATGATGACAATGATATTCTATCTGAAAAATATTTTATATTTTGTAAAATATATTTTGAAATTCAGCTTCTATTGTTAATACACATAACGGAAATACACAAAGATATTTGTGAAATAACATTCAATTTTCACATAAAAATTTATGAAAATAGATTTTATGTAAAGAATTTACGGTCATGTGTTTTCTGACCTAAAATCCGTTTCGAATTCTAACAAATATTTATATTAACCAACCTTTATATTGAAATAACTAATTTAATGTTTTGATTGAGAAGATACAAAGTGCGTCCTAACTAAAGCAAACCTAGATTTCTATTATAAAACATCCCTTACTGAGTAATATACTTTGCTTATAGATAGCTACACGTAAAGTATTTGTTTTTATTGTTGTTTGTTCCATTTGCTCTAACTCCACAGACAAAATTGAAACTAGCCATTCATAAAAACCTGAAATTCTGAATAAATTTAATTTAATTTTCAATAAGAAAAAGTTTTTCCCGTTTTGAATAAATTTTCGACAGAATTAGTCATCCTGGACAGAAACAATGCAACAATCTGAAGTATTCATAAAAATTCACGGAAGATCAGATAGAATTCAAATGCGCATCCAGTTATTCGAAAACTGTACAATTTCTTCGAAAACTAATTATTGTTCTGTACAACTGTTTATCGTTTAAGAAATGAAATTATAGTTGGCAATAATAGTGTTAATGGAAATATACTTGGAGGTTTACGTTTGGAAAACTATCGAGTCTAAAAATGTTTTATATTTACAGTAGGCTTACATATATAAATACTGTATTCCATCGACGTATGTTAAATGAAACGCAATATTATGAAATCAAATTATAAATTATAATGAGTTTCCTATAAAAATAATTACTCCAAAACGACGCTCAAACACTTTCTTTCACAAATTTCCGCTTTGTAGCCGAAGATGTGTTTTGGGATCATTTATCCCTTCTCTATATTGTATTGTCAGGTTTGATCCCGAAATGCGTCTATGGCTGTTGAACGTTAATTTATATAATGAAGATATTTGACGATAAACCATTGTTTTGGATTAATTAATTCTTATAGGAAGCTGAGTAAATTAAGTGTCACAACACGGTTCCAGGTTTCAGTATTATATATTTTAATAAATTTCCAGTAATATACGTAAGAGATAACATAAATGTATGTAGTATATTTCGAAAAGGGAGGTTTAACTTATACCGAAAAACTAAGTATTTTTCTGTCCTCTTTAATTAGAGAAATGAAAAAAAATTAGTTTTTTAACCTCTAATTTATATTCTTATGTTAGTTATATATTTTCCCCTTAATTTAAGGAAAAAATATATAACTATCATAATGGACAATTCGCACTTTCATATGAACAATTATTTGTGAGAGAAATTACTAGATATATAAACTAAGGAGATATTGATGGTCTGATAAAATACGTCAACGCAACACATGGGAGTTCTGCCAAGGAGAGTGTTTATCGAAGGATTTTCAATGAGAAACTGGCTCCTAAGTTTACGTTGGTGTTAGGCATGTGAAGAAAACTCGGAAAATTCAATTTGGCCAGTGCGTAGATCAGGCGCGAATCTATGACCAGTGTTCACTTATTGTACACATCCGGCAAAAAATTGATTAAATCACTTTTGGAAAATTTACATCTATATTTTTTAAAATTTAGTTACATAACATTCTTATAAGAACTTTTTCGTTCGGTCTCTTTCTTATGTAATGATATATGATTGTATGTAATTGAACTCTGGTATCAATTGATTGATTTCAGTTATAATTAAATTTTTCGATTAATCTGGGATATTTTTGACATTTTCTTCTTAAAAATACTGAAAGGATGTTGAATGCAATATGCATCTTATCTAGTGATTGAAAGTGGAAAGTACTAAAATACTAATGTTAGTACTAATGGAAAAAACTAAAGTGCTGTCGATGTCATAGATAAACATTAAATAGCAATTGCAAATTCTTTATGCATTATATAAATATTTACTGAAATGTTTTCTCGGGATAAAATTATGAATAATAATGTTATTCAAAAAAATGTTAAGTTACTTTATATAAAATAACTAAAACAATAAATTAATGTTTGTAGAGAAATAATATCAATTGATATAATTTAAATATTTATTAATCAATATCTATTTTATAATTGTTAATTAAATATATTTATGAAACAGTTAATTTTTAATTTATATTATGTCAATGAAAACGATGTTTATAAAATTTATTTTAAAACAAAAATAAATTTTTAATATAGAAGAAAAAACATTTTGAAATGACATAAGATTAAGAACATTCAGAATTTCAGAATTTTTAATCTTTAATGTTTAACAGTAGCTTAATAATTATGCAGTTTTTATTGAAATCGTGTGATATAATAATCTAAATTTTAATTATTGAAATAATTATTGCTGAAAAAAATCAATGACTAAAAATCTAATTACTGAACTATAAATATTTTAGAAAATAATAAAAGTAATTATCTTGTCTAATAATTGTCAACTGGTTAATTAAGAAAAATTTAAATTTGCAGTTATTTAAAATCTCACACATTTAATTAAATATTAATCTTTCCTTACTTTCAAATTATAATAATTAAATGATTTGCATATTGATATTAAATTTTCTTGCAGGTTTCTATAGCTCTATTCTTTCCTCCTCTTTTGTTTGTATGCGTTGTTATTTTCAAAATAATAATGATAAATTTTTATTAAATCAGTCATTTAAAATATGTAAGCAAAAAGTAAAGTTTAAATACCACTAAAGTAAAAGTTAATGTTATTTTTTAATATAATATTTTAAAATGAAATTATGTAATCTACATACAATATGCTGCTAAACAGATGAAAATGCTGTATATAAAAATACAATATAATGCCAGTCAACAAATGAAGTGGCCATCAATGATTGAGTTGATAACATCATTGAACAATGGTAATTGGTTTGGGTCACCTCACCAGATAACTTGGAGTCTTCCAGTTTTTCTGCACGTCTCTAATACATAAATAAGGGCCAGTTTTCCGTAGAATCCCGTCTTCTTGTGGAAGATCGCCGATGTATACCTCTCTCATCAATAAAATTCAATTGTAACAAATGAAAAATTAATGTCATAAATTAATTTATTTTAGATACTGCAATATGAATTTAAAATTCTATACTGTAGTTCTTATCGTAAAGACTGTAGATATCAGTAGTTTCATGAAATATGGGAAAATTATTTTCACATCTCTAGATCATTATTTCGCAAAATAACATTTTTATATTTTTTAATTCCTTCGTACCCGTATATTTTTAATATTTTTAATTTTATACTTAATTTTCTAATTTTAAATTGCAAATTTACTAATTCAGAATTAAAATAAAATGATATAAAATGTTATTTTTTTAGTATTACAGTTGTGCAGATGTAAGAATTTTTTCATATCTTAAGTTTATTTATTTATTTTTTAATAAATGTAAGTTTTAAAAAATTATTAAAACTTTTTATTAATTTGAATTGTATTCTTCATAAAAAGGACAAAAATTATTAAAAGATAATAAGAATTTGTACATTATTTCTCATAAATTCATATTATCTCATTAAATATGAAGATGCTAGAAATAGTTTCAAAATTTTTTATTAAATAATCACACAAATGTATATACACGTTAATTAATTCTTTAATTTAAAATTTATTTAAATTTTAAATTAAATATATTGTATAATATTCACATTTGTATTAGACCCTCTGGCATTTTAATTTGCAAAATTATTCAAATAGGAAACCATTAAGAATTTCATATAAATTGAAAATAGCAAAATATTGAATTTTTCCTATACTCTACACATCTATAAATCACACTATGTTTTACTGTATACCATTTTCATATTATAATGTTCTGACAATGACAGCTGTTGACCTAAAGGTAAGTCGCAATGAATTGGAATTCGATTCTTAGAGTGGCTAGAGGTATCACCATGGGCAGAAAAGTTTGCTTCAGACATAACAAGAAATTTGTTACTAGAGAATTTTTTCGTAAATATTTTCTTTTTATTTTTGTAAAATGTTCCTTGATAAGTTAAAGAATAAAATTTGAAAAAGTGTTTGATAATTTGTTGCATTAAATATAAAAAATAAACTGAAAATCTGAATTTTAGAATTAATTGTACTTTATTTCATGTTCATGTTTATATAATTATTTTACAAATAATCTTTCATGAAAAATATGTTTGATTTCTTCTGAAAATAAAAATTTTGATTTAAACATATATACTGTATTTTACATAAAAGTTCTTTAATATTTTTAATTATAATTAATTTCGTTGTAGAATTAATAGACTAGTAATATAACAGTAAATTGACTTTTTATTTCAATTATATAATTTATATTATTATTCTGTCAATATTTAACAATAATATAATTTATTATTATATTAAATATTTTATATTTATTAACTTTCTCATGTAATATAAATTTTATTTATTTAATTAACTATATCCTTCATTAGTGACTACATAAATTATTAAGATATATTACAATTTATAGCATAAGTCTAACAAATTTATAAATTTATATCCTTAAACTTTTTTAATTATATTGAGGATTTGGAGTTATCAAGTTTAAATTTCAAATTGAAAATACTCCACAAGACTATTAACTAATTTAAAAATCATAACTTTTCAAAGTTATGCGAAAACTAATTGCCTTAGAATTATTTTAAAATATAAATAAAATAATTTAATGATAAAGAAAAAGATAGGTTTGATCATATTACGAATGCATTTAATAATTTTAAATTTCATTATTTTATTTTATAAATAAGAATAAATATTATTTATTTTTTATAAATCAAATTCTTGTAAAGGTATAGGTAAATTTCATTTTTTCTTCTTTTCGTTTAAGAATAATACAAGAGATAGAAGTATGATATAGATATATTTATTTGCAGTAACTGAATAAATATAGAAACAAAATAATTCCAAACAAAAATGTTAAAACGTATCAAAGACTATGTGTTTTTAAACAATTGCGTTTTTATGGCAGTTTACACGAGTAAATATTATGCAGTATATAGTTTAAAATTGTATTGAAGAATTCGGTAATGAAACAATAAAAAGATCTTATTTGCATATTTATAAAAAAAAAGTATATTTTTTAAATTTAATATTTGGGTATATGAAAAAATTAAATTTTTCTTTATGATATAAATAAGAATATTTACGTTTGATAAAATATATTACAAAAATGTAAAAAGTATTAAATTTATTTAGTTATTTAAATATTATCAAGCGAATTTTTAAATAAAAAACTCATATATAAGTATAGATAAAAAATAGATTATTTAAAATTGCCAATAACAAATTCTCAATATGTTGTTATGTTCTGAAAAAGTTATTTTAAAATATTATAAATTTTATACTACTACTTTACTTCTTTCACTGTTTATACCACTTTGAAGAAAGGGAAGAGATGTAGTTAAAGAAGAAACAGTTTATTATCTAATAGATTTATGCATTATAGATAAAAAATAAATACAAGTTAATTTCAAAATTTGACCCGTTCCTTCACTAATATAAATGAACGTATAATTATTTTTATCAGTTAAAGAAAAAGAGAAAATTTTTCGATTTAAGAATTAGAAAATAAAAGAAATTAAACCAAAAATATATTTGAAAAATTAAGATAATTATTTACTATAGAGTTGTATAATCTTAAAAATAAATTATCTAAATATCTTATCTAAAATAATAAAAGTGGAAAAGAAAAAATTACCATGAAATTATCATATTTGTTTCGTTTTTATTCTTATCTTACTCAAATTTATAATCAAACAGGAAAATACTAGTTGATTTATAAATTAAAAAATAATAATAATAAGGAATGTTACTTTGGGAAATTTTAATAATTAAATGTTATTAAATAAAAATATATTAATATATTTTTATTTAATGTTATTAAATAAAAATATATTAATATATTTTTATTTAATAAAATAGTCCAATTATAGTTTTAAATTTTAATAAAAATTTATTTAAATTAACAAAATGTATATGAAATACCGATTAACTTTGTAATTTGAAAGTCTTATTGATTTACAATAAGAATTAAATTTATCTTAATTATTTAAAATAACTCTAATACTTTAATTTACATTTAATAAAGTATTTTGTTCTAATTTTAAGTCGATAACATTTAATTAAAATATAATTTAAAGTAGATAGTTTTAAAATGTTATTGATTCTAATAAAATTTTATCGTTTATTATAATCCATTAAGCTATCGATATAATCTCTAGGATTATTTTCAGTGGAAAACAGTAATAGTAACTTGATGCAATTTATGCTAATAAGATATCGTCTTTGACTTGTTTAATCAATACAAAATACATTGCTTATAAGTAAATTTGTTTGTAATATCACGTAAAAATGTTTAATGATTAAGATTATTATATATACATTAATCTTTAAACATTATTTATATGTTATTTGAAACGAATTTTATGTGTATTATGAATATAAGTATCTAGATAAAAACTTTTAGAATAAAATATAAAACTTATCGATGTGTACTGTTTATGCATACAAATCTCGTTATATTCAATACTGATATATATAGAAATAAAATACAGTAGAATTTGCAAAAGTGGCCACCTCTCTACAACAGTTATCTCTACACAACGACATTTTTCAAGAATTTATTTTATACAAAAATATATTATAGAAGATATATATTTTTCTTTTATAAAATATATCTACTATAATATATATATATATTCTATTTAATATATTCATATTTGAAAAAGGATGTATATGTTTTATACAAATATATACAACCATCTTTAAACTAGAGTACTATGAAAAACGGCCAGTTTTTATGTTACCGTTAATGACCGTTATTCAAAGATTTGGCTGTAGGCTATATTGTGAACATAAAAACATTATCAAGTTCTAAAATTATGAAAAATAAAGATTAATGATTTAGTATCAAATTTTTGAAATAACAAATTTTCTTAAGTAAGTTAAATAAACTACTGTACTGAAAATATTTATAAAATATTTTAAGTAGAGAAAAAGGTTTAATAAATGTTACATGTAAGAATATTAAAACATTAATTTTATGCAATTGAAATTAATTCAGTTCTAGTTTAATATAAATTTATACAGATCGTGGTTTTAGAAAAAGTGCTTATAATTTGTGGAAGACTAACAAACTTTATAATATTTTTTCCCATATAAAGTAGTAGTTAGGTTTCTTGAACTAGAACAAGCCTGATAGTACAGGTACTGTACATAATATGAGGTTACAGAACATAATATTTCAAATATAAATTTAGAGACTTAAACAATACACTACGTAAACAAACTTGGAGATTAATTAAAATATTGTAGATTTAGATTAAAACAGTCATATAAGGTTGAACGTGTCAAACAGCGTGTTATTAATCGGAAATAATTGGTATCTGCCGATCTTCGAAGTTGTTATGATAGCTGTCAATAAAATGAAGATGATGTTTCCTAAGTTCATTTTTAGTTTAGTAGTCAATAAAATCTGAAAATGATAGAAAGTTCCAAGTGTCAAATAGGAGGAAGTAATTGTTGTTTATAAACAGCAACTTGAAAAAATCTCTAATTAAGAAGGAGTGTAAGAAGAGTTGCATGTAGACACTTTTATGAATAAAATGTAGGTTAGTAGGAATGCAGAATTGAAGAGCATAGTAATGTTCAAAATAACCACTCAGTCGGTTTGACGAAACACAAAGTTTATATTTACAATATAAATGTACAAAATACTACAAATTAGAGTCTCAATTAAATATGCACAAACACTAATCCAACGACAACCGACTATTCCCGTTCAAGCTCGTCGAAAGAACTCCTTACGATCAAACAGACTTGTAATTAACAACACCTCCGAGTCAGGAACAAGTTCGTACTAAACCACTGGAGTTTACCTTCATCAGATTTCCGTAGCGTCCAACGAGAGAGACAGTTAGAACTTCGGTAACAACGATCCTAATCCGATCCGATCCGATCTTCCCGATACGAACCCTTGTTCCCGCCGAAACTACTCCTTAAATAGTGTCCAACGTTCGAACCCTCTCCACTCAAATTCGAATGTTCCCACAACGGCCGCCAACGGTCACTTCCCGCCGGCCAATCGTCCGTCGGTCGTCGATTTGAAACTTAACGGTTCTTCCCACGGAAGTTTCTAACGGCCGTTTCTAACGGTTTTTCCGTTACGAAAGTTCGTTATAATAAAGCAGGGCGGAAATCGCTTGCCTAAGCGATTCCATACCCTACAAGCATATAGGGACAGTATAGCAGAGTACTAGCAGTGAAAAGATGAATTACGAAGGGTATTTGCATTTTCATCAGCTGAAACTCCTAGAAGGTTTAATGCATAATATGCGAAATGAAGGCCAATCATCAATTTCTAATACGAAATGAACACATATACAAAAGTAGTTGAGCAAATGGATAGAAAAATATTAATTAGTAACAGTAGATCTCTGGATATTTAGATGATCGAAAGCTTTCCATATTATGCCATTTAGATTTTACTCTGAAATCCACTAGCTGCTTCAGAAAATGAGAATACAGTTAGGAAGGCTTGTCTCTAACCATAGTGTGTATCCGGGATCGGAACAATTCAGTTTTATAAAACGACGAAAAATAAACAATGCAATGCAACTTTGAAAATAAAATCGAAAATCAGATTGATAGGCGGAGCTGAACGAGGTGACAATAGTAAAATGATACAGTGAGAAAGCTATATAAGTATTAATTATTACGCCTTTGTGTCCTTTCTATTATTTAAATTTAATTTGTATATTAGTACTTTTTATATATTAACAGGACTTATTATACTGGAATATAATATATTTCCAGTAATATAATAGTATAGTAGTATAATATATTATACTTCCAGTATAATAAGTGCTGTTAATATATAAAAAGTACTAGTATACAAATTAAATTTAAAGTATATAAGTATTATTTTTACTTTTATATAGTAAAAAGAAGTTTAAGGTCATGGCAGTGGTGTTGCAGACTATTTTGGAAGTGATATTTGAAATCAGGAGTAGCAGAGAAAAGGAAATCTAGGAACACGAAATGAGGAACAATCCGAATTACTTTCTGATTAATAGTAAAATGGTTGTGTTTAGATAGCTTACCAAATCTCCTAATGATGATTATTTACATTTTGTGTATTAATTTGGACTATGTTGTTGAAAATGAGATTAAGTTTGTGTTATAGCAAAGCCTGGACGAGGCCAGAATAACTATATCATCAGTATAGGATCGGCAATGGATTAGTAATATTTATATCGTCGTTGTATAAATTGAAAATTTAGAAGATACTAATGAATAAACTCAATAAGAAGAGACTAACAGGATCTTCTTGCGGAAGATTAATTGCAAGTTGAAAAGACTACTAAACACTTTTATTTTGGATGACCACTGCAATTAGAAGAAAAGGTTTTCGATGATTTTCGTGAATTTCGTTAACATCGGGTTTTCAATTTATACATTAAATTTTTGGTTGAGACCAAATCGAAGGCTGGAGCTTTAAATTTAAAACTATTAATTCTATTATCCAGTTTTTAAAGTTTTTTTTTTTTTTTTTTTTTTTGCTAACAATCATGTAAACAATTTACGAATGGTAAGAGAGAAGAGGATTGTTATATAATTTTTTGGTTATTCGGATCTTGAACTTCTGCATGATTCACAAGAAAACAAGTCTCAATGTTTGTCACTGTTCTTGTTTTAAGAAGTGTTAAAAGTTTTCAATCATTGATTATGGATTTGACGATAGTCTGATTTTAGAAGAATACTGGGAAGAAAATATTGACAAGGAGCTACAGTTACGAGGAATCATGTAAACTTCGACTTTAAGTGAATCTTAACACTGGTGAATATTGGATTAAACAGTTATAAGGAAGAAACATTAGGCTTGAAGCCAGCTTCGTATTTTTAATGAAAAATCTAGTACCATTAATTCAACAGTTCTATTGATGGTCATTCGGTGACTTCTAAATTTGTTAACAGTTGACGAAAATATAGACGGACTTTTGGTTTGAGATAAGTAAAATTGAATTTAAGCGAAATATCTTCTTTTAAAATCCTTGACGAAGTCTTTATAGTCCCGTTTCGAAGTGCTAAAGTAATCACTTTTAAGTTTGAGGAAAAGAAGATCCGGAAATAAGATCTTACGTAAGTTTTAGCTTTATACAGTTGAAAATGTACAAGATTATGATTTTACTTTAATTATTGTTCTGTTATAAAAGTGTCTTGAGGGTAAAAGTATAATATCAATAAGTCTGTCTTATTGGTGTAAACAGTTGGTACAGTAAAACCTGTCCAAAACGACCAGAGTAAAATGGAAACCTGTCTAAGCGGAAAAATTCTTTGGAGCGGAGCGATTATCTATGTTAAATTCTACTATAAGCCGGAAACCTGGCCAACGCGTAAACGTATCAGGTATTTGGTGTGAAGAACATAACTTGGATAAAGCAAAAAATTACAATTCGTGGCACAAATAAGTAAAACCAACAAAAGATATAATCGTCATCTCAGAAAATGACAAACTCTATTCCGAGAACGAGTAATCGAGAGAATCTTACAAGAACCGAGTAATTCGAATAAATAACAAGCAACGAATGTACTTAGTGAAAGCAATAACAACCCATTCTGCCAACATGCCGTATACGGAGCAGTTAGTAACTAACGGGTACCGAGTATTTGAGAACAAGTTGATCAAAATGTAGGTTAAATAAAAAAGCATGCTTATAATTAGAGGGATTAAACTGAATGGTTAATTGGTGTAATAAAGTTCCCCGAGAAATTGTTACAAAATTGTTTAGTCTTTGTATTACTTTAATGTGATTAGAATATTTGTCGGTAGCTTTTAGAAACACGAATTGATTTGTTTGCTGTCGTGTGAACCAATAAGGACCGCATCTAAGAAGTATTCGAATACTAGCACATGTTTTTAGGAACAAGAACTTTTTCCAGTCGAATAGTTTTAAATCATTTGAATACTTCAATCTATAGTTGGAATCAATTTGGATAAATTTGGATTAAGTCTAATAATAAAAATTTTTCCATATCGGCATGTAATAGTGACTTTATTATAAAAAATGGAAACAAATATGTGACAAAGACATTTCCCAGAAGTTTCTTCGATGTCAGTAATGGATGACTTTATGCAAAGTAATTTTATCATTATCCAAAAGGAACACCAGAAGGCTAGAAGTAGTTAAATACGCGTATGCTAAAAGACATGGTACTGTACATATTGTGAAAACGCCGTAGCCTCTAATGAAATGTCGGCGTTTTGATCAAATTTTAACTTTGTGATAATTTTTAATAATCTATTTCATAATGTGTTAGATTTTTATTTCTTCTAGTTGTTTAACTGTTACTTCTGAATTGGTCTGTGAAAACAGGAAAATTAAAAGACTTTAAAAATAATATTTTTATGTTAGTCTCCATTACTATAAATATGTGACATTCATTTGATGTAATTTGTAGGTAAAAAAAAAGAATGCTAAAACCTGTTCAAAATGGAAATCTGCAAAATCAAAACAATATTCGTTACTGTGAGATTCCGATTTACAAAGGTTTTTTGCGTTTGGTTGACAGAGGGATGAGAGGTTTTGTAACGATCTGCAAAAGGTTTTAATACGTTCTTTAACGCGTTAAAAACCTTTTGCATATCGTTATATTTTTTAAATAAATTAGGTTAGGGTAAACCTGGACGTAGAGTGTTGCAACTTCTGAAGACCATAACTGTCGAACTTGGAGACATTAATATTAATTTTGATAGGAAAGGGATCGAAGGAAGAGAATTCTAGTACTTACACACCTGTTATAATGTCATTAAGTTTGAGTGAAGGGATAATAATGTCTATGGTTGAAACGTTGTTTTTACTGAAGAAGGTATACTTGCCTAAGAATCTACTTTATTGTTCAACGAGAATAAAAAACTTCTCAGTTCTAAGTTGGAGAACCTTATTGTCTCTTTTTTAAATTTTTACTTGATTCAATGTTGTAGATATTAAGGTTTGGATTATAATATACCATGTCTATCCTAGTCACAAATCTGGCGTTGGCATCACGAGAATAATGATTTGGTTAAATAAGTTAACTCGATTTTTCATTTCTGGGTTAATAAAAGTGAGTTGGTTATCTAGATATCCGTATGAAGAAATACGTATTTAAATGATCCGTTAAAGATAATGCATCCTATGGCGTGCTGAAAAGTTTAATTTAATAAGATGATCAGATCAAGTTATTCTTGTAACTTGTGTGTTAGAAGTCTGAAACAGTCAGCTGGGTGCGGTATTTTTAGGTGTGTTCTTCTGGAACTTCTCAGGCTGTGGATAAAAAAAGTGACGGATGAAGCGACTTAGGTTTTCACGATATCAATAATGTTGGAATACCTTAAGAGTAATAGCGGGTCGTCCAGTGCGCTGATATGAAATTACACTTGAACATTCCAAGTCATCAAAGAGACTTGGAATACTTTTATGAGTTGCACATCTTTACGTGTACAAGTAGGTACTAAGGTTGTAAAAACAGCCGCAGTTTTGTGAAAAATTCCCTACAGCTGGACCGCAGTGAATGCCATGGAAAACTGTTTTTTGGAACCTGAATACTCTATTTATAATCTTTGTATTTTCTACTGCACCTAGATGTCGATTAGTTTTGTCAGAAATCGAACAACACTCTACTGCTCATGCTTCGTGCACTGCTGGAAAGTAGTCGCCACTTTTTCGGTCCATTATCTTATGTTTTCGCTTATCAACAGTGTTGCCAGTCACAATTACTGTTGCCTATTACTTGGAAGTGTCAAAATTATTACGCTGTTGCTCATTCTTTCGACTTTTAATGGCACTTTTCGGGTTTTCTATTAAAAGTTTCTTGAAATTTCGTGTTGGAGATTCTGTTTTGTTGATGCTTGTTCTAAAACATTTTAATGTGGAATTCCTGATGTCTATGGAATTAAAGGGGATTTTTACTAATTCTTGCTTTTACCAAGAATGGAGATATGAATAATATTTTAGGGTATTTTCAATATATAATTTGTTCTTTCATAAATCAGTAATAGAAGGTTCAGCTGATTCTCATAAGTTTTCTATAAAGTTATGTATAATGACGTAATGATTAGCTTTATTAGTAGGGAAGTACGATTTTATTTCCAGATGTCTTTTTTAATTAGAATGTTCTTTTGATTTTTCCTACGTCAGTTCTATTTCTGAATTCTAAACAAATTTTTTACTAAAATTTAAATAATACTTATTAGTTCGGTAATTACGTTGTAATGTTAGAAATGTTACTGTTTCAAATTTCACCCGCTTTAGCATTGTTTGTTGAAGGTCATTTTGGTTAGGTTCTTTATCGGTTTCTCTATAATTTTAAAAGAAATTTAGAATGGACTGATTTGAATCGTTTTGTCTGAGTTTTCTTGAACATTTTGATTTCAAGTTTATTTCTGTTCCGGATAGGATACAGTGGTCCGTATACAAGTTCTCAACGATTCTTAGTATAAATCGATTCAATTACAGGAAATTGAAGCATCATGTGCAGAATAGAATGAGGAAATTCGAATTATACTAGTAGTAATACTAACTGTGATGTGTCTTTTGAAAATCATGCAATATCATCATTTAACTTTTATATGGGCAATCATATATTCTCATATTATAGATATTTGAAGAAAATTTATATTTACTGAAATTGATTGTGGAAACAAAAGCATCTCGAAGCATTTGCGAAATGCTTTTTCTAGTATTTTTAAATAAGCCTGTAATTGTGTAATATTCGAAATTGTTATTTTTTTATTCTAAAATAATTTTTTCAACTTTTTCAACCAAACAAAGTCTAACGGTTTATTTTTAAGTCAATCTAAATTAATGAACGTTTTATTCGTTTAGTACAGGCTTGATTTAGCATTTTAGAATCCAGTTCAGCACACTTTTTGTTTCATTTTTTCTTCAATATTTTTGATAAATAAATAAATAAGACTAACATATTAATTCAATTACATAATCGACTCTATCTATTTTTAGCTTATTTCCGAATTTCATTTTATTTTTAACTATTATCTTGTACATTTCTTTTGTAATTCGCTATAATAATCCAGATCTCACTTCTGTATAGCACTATGCATCTGGAAAATGTCTTGTGAATTTTAAATTTTGATTTTTTCCTGTAAATCTGTCTATGAAAATGATGTTTATCAAAAGGTTCAATTTTTTTGGAAATTTTCGAATTTCCATAATATATTTTTCTTTTTAATATGATAAGCGAATTTAAATATTCAATACGTATACTAGCAGGTCCATTACTTTCTATCTAATTGACTTCTTTGAATAATTAAGACATTACATTACGAATATTGATTTGAATATCAGTAATTTGAATAATCTTATAATGAATATTTTAAAACTGTATGTTTAAAAGTTACATTAACTTTAAAGACTGTATTATTATATTAAAATTTGTTATATTTCATAAATATAAATATTTCAACACTTCAATTATTATATTCTTAGAAACAATCTAATGAAATCAAACTGAGTTAAAAATGTATACATAAGAGAAATAATAGCAAAGATTTCTTTGTTAGAAATTGAGTAAAAAAAAAATCCAAGATTCACCATCTAATATCAAATTTTCCACTGAAAAAAGAAAATATGTCCTACTCTGATACAGTCTGTTTTTATGTTTTTATAACCCATACAAAAGGAAAATCCGTCAGTACGTACAAATCAGATTTTATGTTTTGTTTTTATAATTTCAAATATCTTAAATATTAAAAGAATAATAATGTTCAATCGAACAAATATACATATATTTATTGAAATAAATTTGTGTAATGATAAATTTATTTTATTAAGCTTAGTTTAAATACTATAAACTTATAGCAAATAAAATGAATAAAAATGCTATTTGAAGGCACTAATTTCCAATTTTGTTTTGCAAAATTTTAATTAAATTAAAACATATTAATATTTTGTATATTTTGTTTCTGTTATGAGTCTAGATAAAAAATTCATTACTGTTATTCTCTATATTTTGACCCTATTTAAATACAATGATACAGTTGAGTCCGTATAAGTCGACATCCCAAAGGGAAGTGGAAATGTGTTGAGTTATCCGATATGACGACTAAAACAAAGTTAAAAAATACCACAAAACTACAATTAGGAAAATACAGTAGTGCTTTATACAGTGCACGCAATGTATCTCTCTGACCATCTATCATGGCACTTAAGTTGGTTTCTACTCAAAATACCTCAACGATTTTCATCGCGTTTTGTTTCAGTATTGGCCCTGAAACAGAAAGATTCGATGAACGAATTTGCTTTAGCCAACGTACCAGAGTTCACGCGTTTTGTTTCAGTATTGGCCCAGAAACAGAAAGATTCGATGAACGAATTTGCTTTAGCCAACGTACCAGAGTTCACGCGTTTTGTTTTAGTATTGGCCCTGAAACAGAAAGATTCGATGAACGAATTTGCTTTAGCCAACGTACCAGAGCATCTGCGACATCATTGTAAGGCGACTTTCTCTGACGTTTTCGAGACATCCGTGACGAAGACCCAAGAAAAGTTTCTTAAGTTCCTCTTTTTCTTCATAATTCCCACCAATATTGTTCTTGGAAGTTTTTCTTGTTTTGCATATTCGGCTTGCGAAGTTTTATTACATTCAAATTCAGACACAAATTCGTATTTTTCCTTCAGCGTAAGTGCTATTAGCTTTCGGACACTCATTACTAACAGAAATATGAAACACTTGCTGCAGATAACGGATGAATGAAAGGTGAGAAAATGCAAAATCGGATTCTGCTGTTACGTTAAGCTGTTTGGTGTGAACTCATTTTTTCAGGAGGGAGTCGACTTATCAGATGTCTAAACGAGTGTGGGACAGAAAAAGTATGTCGATTTATCTAGTGGTGACGAGTTAAACGGTGTCGAGTAATCCAGAGTTTTTTAACATTAGTGGTCTATGTAAGTCGGCCTGGACTACAGAAAACTAACCTATGACTTATGCGGACTCGACTGTATTTGGCATTACCTGATTTTTAATTGAACAAACGAACAGAATTTATTATGTATATCTATAATACATTAAAACTTGAAACAGTAAAATAAGCATCTCAATATTGACCAGTAAAAGTAAATACTGTATATTGAGATATATTGCTAGAAAATGTTGACTCCTAATAGAACAAAAATTACATTTTTATTATAAATCTAATTAAAATACTTAATGATTTTTTATTTAATTAATATTTAAACTTAGATAACATATTTAGATGATGTTCAATTTTGTTTCAGAAGGAATCATATTGAAAAATATTAAATTATTCGTAAACGAAAGTAATTTCTATGATATATCCACGAGGAATTGAACAAAAAAGAAAATTAACTTAAAGAAGTATTTTCTACAATCTTTTTAGTTTGAAGAAGAAAGAAATAAAAACATTACACTTTTATTTTGTTTACAGGAGAGAATTTAATATAGCCTACTTGGTATTATGATTTATATTTATGAATATTAAAAACAAAACAAAACTGTAATAAGATTTGATTAAGAATAAATAAAGCCACAAAAAGTAGAACGAAAATGGCATTGTTTTCCAATAGAGAAAGTTCTAAATGAGCCTACCATACTTGTAAAGTATCGGCAAAGCCCGAAGCAAACCAAAATGAACAGAGAATCTATGGATCTTCTTTTCTATCTGCCACTGGCATTAAACTAGTTTCTCAATTTGACAGTAGATTTACCCATACCACTCTTATTTCAAAACAATTGAAATCAACCAATACAATACTAAATATGAAATTAGAATTTTCATAAGACTATTATTTTTAAATCTAATTTGTAATGTTTCACTAAACAATTATCAAACGCCTATATCAATGATGAACATTTTCAATCAAGCTTAATGCATTTCATAAACTATAGTATCTCACGCAGCGCTGCATGTAATTCAATGCGCATTATATATCATTATTATATAATATTATATTGAGATTACGTAGTACTGCATGAATTAAACGTAAAGGTCTATTTAATTGATATATAATTAATGATTAATAAATATAGCAATCTGTAGACAAATTAATATAGTTATGTTCAAAGGTACGGTCAATTTTAAAGAAAATCGATAAATGTCAATATTTTCCAAAATATGTCAGCAGAAGTTATTGCTTTTTTTACTTTATTTGCCTTTGTTTTTATTTATTTACTTTTAACAATATTTATATTACAAATTCAAATAAAAAATTTTATTTTTATTGCTAAATTACATAAAATGCAAGCCTAACATTGGAAATCGTTTGTATTGTAAATCTTTATAAGCATAAGGTAAAAAATGCAATAATTTATAGTTTTAGCTGTTTAATAATTGTATATTTTCTACAATTAATGAGTTAGAATTTTAAATATAGTTTAGAATACTTTCTCAATAAATTTATAATTATTTTACTAATTATATAGTATTTTCAGATACGTAGGTTCAGCTTCATTTGCTTGAAGTACACTAAGCGCTTTCTAGAGTATTAATTTTACTATTTTAAAATAAAAATCTATTATGAGGTATATTTTATTGTAAGAATATCAACATTTTTCGATTTAAATCTTTTTATTAATATAAATGTTTAAGGCTATTACAATAAGAGAATGTCAAATACTAATCATAGTTTCTGAGATTATATTACAATTATAATAAATTTCTTAACAAAAATAAAACTTTATAAATTTAACAAATATTTTCATTTTATAAATATTTATTTATATTTATATATTCAATACTTTTATTTATTTATTATAGAAACTTAAATCCTCTTTTTAAGTTAAAAATGAGAGAAAATGCTCTTTGTGCTCTTTGTACTTGATAATAAATAAATTGAATAGGAAAAAATACATTTTAACTAAAGAATTTATTTATTATGAGGATAATCTATACAAAACAAAGAGAGTAAAGTCTTAACTCTTTATTGTTTCGGCTTTATCCGGATTATCTAACCAAGATTGGAAAAACGGTCAATAAACGTTAGTTCTACGCATTCTTGTTTAATGAGGTAAACCGTTTACTTAGACTCGTAAAAACGTCAGATCATTAAACAAGAGAAGGTTTCTTTTAAACAATTTTTCAAGAATTACTTTTCTTAAACTGAAGTCAGAACAAACCTTAAAAACAAAACCAATTCTATCAGAGGCATGCGTATTGTGCCGTCGATAACGAGGACATTTGTTGCAAAGTCACATAGTTCTGTTAATTATAAAAAAGTTTTTTTTTAGAGAAAGTTTTCAGTATAATAAAAACTTTTTTCATTGAAATGTATTTGTTAAAACATTTTAACAGATAATAATATTTATATATTTTTATAAAAAATTCTGATAACGCTTTTATGACTCAGGATTACCTCCCCTGAAACAAATCTCTCAACGCTAAAATATAAATACAGTTAAAAATGCTGTAATTACACATAAAAAACAGACATTTCTAACTATATTGCTTTTATTAGTAAAATTGAAGGTGATGTACTGTACGTTCTCGAATCTCTCTATTAAATTAATAAGACGATAGTAAAATTCTACATAATATATTTAAATGAATACAATGATTTTAAAATATATTTAATATTTTTAAATCATAATACTATATCACAAATAGAAATTTTATAAGTATTTTGTTTAAAATTTCTAGTTTTTAAGGGTTTTTTTTCTGTTTTAAGTCGATTATAAAATTTAATTTTTAATAAAAAACTAATAGAAATTATGAAATTTATTGTACTCTCTCTGCACGTAATGAAAACGTATTTTAAACATTTAATAAATGATTGTATTAATATATAATAGAATGCATATATCAATTTTTCTTCGAAAATAAATATTAGCAATGTTAATGTAATGAGGAAAATTAATCAATTTTTGATCATTTGTTTGTAGCAATGCTTTTATTAGAAGATACTTTCAACAAAATTAGAAAAAATTTAGTATTTTTTAAGATTAAAATTTGTTATATTTAAAAAATTGATTATTTAAAAATTATGCAATATTTAAATAATAAATAAAATAAATAAAATATACAGTATAATTTTAATATATTTTTTTAAATCGGAAATTCACAAAAGATAAGATTTTTTCTATGCAGTGAAACCTTAAAATAAAATTTGTCTTCATCAAAGTAAACGAAAATAAGCAGTAATTAATATCATAATAAATAGATTTTCGAAGTTTGAACGTTTTTCTTATATTTCGAATATATTAATTTATAGTTTATTGCCGGTTTATTGTTAATCGTGTTTAAATTTAGCTCATTTAATTTATACTGGTATCGATATAATTAATTAGTTTTAATCTCTTTTCAATCTAGATGCTATTACCTTCATTATAAACTCCATTACCATATTATTGTACAGAAATTAACACCTACTGATATGTTCTATTATAGGAGTATTGCCAAATTCCTATCCGTTGTGTAAACATTACAGTTGATAGTTTCACCTGTAAATTAAGACCTTCTTTGTAGACATCGAAGAGAAGAAATAAGGTATTTAAAATACAGTAAATAAATACTCATATGCAAGAAATTTTAATTGAAAAGTATTGGCATCTGTTCTTTATAAGTCACCTGTAATTAATAAAAAAATTAATTACTCGTTATTAGTAAATAGAGTTAATTAATGTGGGGTTCAGACGAGTAACATTACTAAACCGTTAATATAATAAATTTACGAGGGGTTGTAGGAGATACCAGGAGAACGAGGGAGAGAGTCGAGTAAGGGGAGAAGTGAGGCAAGACGACAGTTGGTGACGGCACGAAAGGAAGAAAGGACGAAAAAGACGTTACGAAAGCGAGAGCGTTATCGTTCTATCAAGACGGTTACGACGGTCACGAACGCTTAAATTATTGTCATTTCTAGTTCTCTATTTCTATTACCTATTCCTACATTAATTATTTAATAATAGTTTAAAACAGTGTGGATCTAGAAAAAAGCGCAGATAATTAGCCTTTAAATCAACATTTATGACATTATTACATATATGAGTGTCTACTCGATTACTTTATGTAAACTATACATATTGCTACACAATTATATTTTTTCTTTATTTTCTAAATTAAATTTTAATAAATTTATGTATCCAATTTTTACATAATAATAATTTGAAATTACATTATAGAAAGTATAATCTAAACATAAACAAATTTGATATTAATTATTCATTTAAAATAAGCAATTTGTAAGGTAAATAAAATTAAAATTTATTATTCTTAATATCAATATTATTTATAATTTATTGTAAATATATCTCATTATTCGTTATATAAAATACTATCATTCACTGTTTTTTAAGATGCTAGAAAATAAAATGCAAACACAAGAATACAACACAAAACAGATAACAAATAGGAAATAAGAACGAGTTACGAAGTAGAAAATAAGTTATACTTTATTAAAATTTAATGGATTTTTTTTCTTTTTACTTTGTTTCTTTATTATTTTTTTATGTATGAATTATTTATCTTTGAAAAAACTTCTCCTGTTTTACACAAAAATTAAAATCTACCGAATATATTTAACATTTTAATATTTTGTAACATATTGTTCATTTAATTAAGTTAATGTAAATTAAGCATATTTTAATTATCATAATATGCTAACGTTTAAAATAATATATTGTGAGATTTTTAACAATGTTTATTGCAGCTACTTATAACAAAAAGAAAATAAATTAGTTGAAAACGTGATAAATTATAAAGTTACAACTAACTAAAATAATTAACACGTATTGGACACATTATTATTTAAGATGTATTTAACAGGCTGAGAAATTAAACAACAATAAACGAGTAAAATAATTTATGACGTAAATGAACTTAATATGCACTTATTTAAATATGTTTTTAAAATTCTAATTTTGGCTCTATTACGACATAATTCTTCAATTAAGTTGTTAAAAATAATGAAACTAAATATGAGAGAAATTGAATATGCAAATTTCGAATAAACATACGATCGGTGATCCTGAAAATGATTTTTTCAGTATTAATAACTGTTAGTCTTTTGATCTAATTATGATAAAATAGGTTTAGATTTTTCATTATTTTAAGATAAAATAATAATATTTTAATAAAGACTTCAATTATAATTAATTATTATTATTGTTTAATTTAGATAAGTCTAAATTTTTCATTATTTCACTATAATTAGATCATGAATTAAATAACAATTCTTGATTAATGTATTCTATTATATTCTTGCCACTTTCGATTTTTTATTCTCTTTTCATCACAATATTAACTACAATATTACATTTCATTTTAACTGATATATCACTAATATTGTACTAATCTTGCATTAATTATAATATGACAATAATACAAATTAATATAATTACTATAATTGGAATAATTATAAAATACGATCCTTATTTCTTAGGTTATTTCATTTTGAAAAGTACAAATTCAATATACTGTAATTTTGAATGAAATAAATATTAATTCATACTCAAGAAATAATTATTATTTCTGCCTCTTGTGCATTTTAGTTTATTCAGAGAAAATTTAGTAAAAATCGGTTAAAAATTGGTATATAGATTTCAATATGTAAACGGTTCAAAAATCGTTATTTTCTATGAATTATTACATTCACAGACTCCAAAAATACTAACCAATGAACAACTTTGGTTAATACTTTTGGAGTTTGTGGATGTGATAATTCCTAGAAAATAAAGGTTTAACCGGTTACATATTAAAATTAAAAGAAAAAAAGAACCTGATTAGAAGCAACAGG
Source organism: Centruroides vittatus (assembly GCF_030686945.1). Taxonomy (NCBI): domain Eukaryota; kingdom Metazoa; phylum Arthropoda; class Arachnida; order Scorpiones; family Buthidae; genus Centruroides; species Centruroides vittatus. The sequence goes on from NW_027122385.1 coordinate 403,687, forward strand.
ATAAGTCATGGTATATATGTTAGAGGTATTTTCAATGCTAATAAACGTCGAATATTATATTGTTTATTCTCGTGTTGCTGGTGTGTATAGAACATCAATATATTATTCAAATAAGTCCTCCAAATTAATTGAGTGTTATAAATAAAAGAATAAAGCAATTTTAGAAAATTATTTGTTATAAACGAAATAACTTTAAAATTAAAGTCTGCGAAAAATATAAAAAGCACAATTGCTAAATAAAAAATTATAGATTCTATTGAATGTTTAAAATTAATGTTTTCAGTTCCAAATCCCTATTTTGAAATTTAATAATTTGTATATTGATATAATCGACTATGAAAATTGTATTTAGAAATATAATAATAATTCGAAACTTCAGAACAGTTTCATAATAATTCCCCTAATTGAGAATGGCGATATGTTTAATTTTAACTTCATTAAATAGCAAGATCTTTACAGCTCATTACAGAACGTTCTACATTCTATGATGTTTTTTCCAATATCTTCGAGTGATTGTAACTACAAAACAGTAACTTCCACTATAAACTGGAGATAATGCTGATATGACATGACGTGTTATGCTATAGATTGCCAAAAGGGACACAAATCAGGCAATCGTGCTAGTCAAGTTGGAGGAAGATGTCAGATGATTATATCCTGTCATCCAAGAAATGTTTTGCCACATGTGACACAATGTGTCCAAGTGAATTGTTTTGTCACATATGACCATGTGTAAATGATTACCATACAATATGAACATTATCGTGATAGGCATTCACAAAGTTGAAAGATGAAACTTCCATCATTTCAGCCTTTCAATTCCATGAATGTTTTAAAAGATACTCGTAGCATTCTATAATAAAAGAACAGAATGGAGACAATATTTGAAACTTCTTCAAAATTCACTAAAAATTCTTTTATATTTGAAAAATATTTCATATTTGAAAAGGGAATTTAGAAGTATTAAAAGATTAATAATTACATTTATCTTAAACCAATAGAAATAATTTCTTTCTTTACCCCATAGGATAGGAAAATAAACGTGTTATTCATAATCTAACCGATAGAAAGTATTATTTTCCTCCCGGTTTCATTTTCAATACTTAAATATTGAAAATGCTTACCAAGTTTTACGAACTGAAGTTTAATTTTAAACGTTCAATTTTTCATACATGATAATTCAACTTGTTTTAATATAAGTAATCAGCTTCAATTGTTTTTTTTATAAGGAGTAAAAGGTCTTATCTGCGGAGGGCATTTTTAGTAGTTCTTTAAATTATTCTGATTAATTTTGTAAAAATCGACATTTTAAAAGTAAATTTATATTGAAATTCAATTTTTTTAAAACTAGATGAATACTGCAAAATCGTAAAATGCATACAACTTTGTTTACCTTTATTACATTAGAGCTTACAAAGTCAACATTTATTTACTCCAATCCGTTGACAGAGGCATAAAAATTACTTTAAAAAGTTGACAATTCTAGTGTTAGTACTTTGCCGGAGAACTTGAAAAGTACGGTTTTATGAAAACTGATCCTAAAAACAAATGGATTTAGAAAATCGTATAACCTATAAAGAAATATGATCTTGTTTTTACCCTAGAATCTGTTATTAAACGTCACACCCTGTAATATATATAAATTTATCATGAATTACTCAAATTATGAGAACATTCAATAATTCGATAACATTTTGTTGGAACAAAATATTTAATAATAAAGATAAATTTCAAAATAATGCATTTATTTTACGTAAAAATCATTTTCTCTTCTTTATGAAAACTATACAATGTTTTTTGCCTTTTTTTTTCTTTGATAAATTAATAAGCAATATTAACTATTAAAATGTCTTAAAATTATATAATAAATGGTAATCTGTGAATTCTTTTGAGCAAAGTTTTAAAATTTAAAATTCAAAATGCTTTTTGTAATACAATTGCATTTATCTTATTCCTAGATTTTATTTCATAAATATAAGGCTTTTGTTTCGACTGTGATGAGCAAATCAGAGTCCTGCAATATAAATATGGTACGCTGCAGCTTCGCGAAAAATTCCATTTCTGTTTTGAAATCATTTTGTTGTAAGGATAAGATCTAAAGTACATTTAGATTTATTCATATATATATCTTAAAAACAGACATTCGGAAATTTTATTGGACTGTTCTATACGGGTACCAAACAGTTTCAAGTGCTTTGATTTATAATATACTCTATTCTATAGTATAAAATATGTATATATTTTAGTACAAAATAGTATATATTCTATTTGAATATTTGAATATTTGATTTCTATATGCAATATTTTGAAATATTGCATACAGAAATCAAATATTCAAAAGAAACAACATAAAATCTGGTGTTTTGAATTTTTCATAATAAGATTTTAGTATTGTTCGCGTTTATATAATAAATATTTTTGAGGAATATGCATTTTACAACTTTTGATTTCTTATTAAGTATAAATCCGTCAGTGACCGTAATTATATTATATTGAATTTACATTTTCACCATTAATATGAAAACAAATTAATTTAATTTTGGTATTTAAAATTAGAACACGCTAAGACTTTGCTTTGATGTTATAGAGTCATCGAATAAATTAGCGATGTTTGAACATAGTTCATTAAAGCAATTTTAAGTTTAAATAGCAGTTTAAATAATTATAATTAACTTTATATCTTGATGTTAACGAAAAGTATTTTATCAAGAAATAAACTAATTTGTAACAATTGATATTGTGTATCTAAAATTGTTTATATAAATCTATAATTTGTAATTTTTCATTGACAATATAATAATAATAACTGTGTATGAAACAAATCAAAACAAGCTATTTGGAAAGAAAGCCTGTTCAGTGTTTGAATATTATACGTATTAAGTAGATAAGAGTAAAAAACTAGATTAATTATAGCGCTTTAATAAGTGACAAATTATTGAATAATTCATATAATCCAATATTAATGTTAAATAAATTTAGATGTAATATATTTTTGGAATATAGTGGGGAATACGTGGTACGTAGCGTTTTTCTGTTTGGTAATCGTTTGAGTGTTCGAGTGTATCGAAGTTAGTGATAAAATCTTGGTTTTAAAATGAGCCAATTTATCTACATTTAAAAGAATACATTTAGACGTAAACCGAATCAAAAATACATTAAGAATGAATTTTTGTACATAAAGATTTTGCTACAAAATTTACATCATTATTATATTTGTAAAAGTAGATGGATACCAAAGATAAAAGGAAGACTCAAAAAGAGCATTGGCATTTTTTAAAATTATTTGGCGTGTTATTTGTAATATAAGAAATGTAGAAAGTGGATCAACTCTAACTAAACTATATTAAGAAATCGGAAAACATACCAAAATTCTTGTCTTATTAAAAATAAAAAGAAACAATTGGAATTCATTTTACGAAGATATAGGAAAATCGAGTATAGAGCTGAATTTAATGTATAATGATTTTATTGATATAGTTTGATAATTGCTTCAAAAGGATGGAAAACTTTTTCTCGGGTGGTGTGCATGCATAAATGAGTAACTATGAACAGAAAAATGAAGACAAAATAATTAACGGATAAATGTTTCCCGTTCTTTTGAAGTCACAGAAAGAACTGAGAATCCAAATTAGCAATGTATAACACATTGAATTCATAATATAAGAATTAAATAGTTTAAATGTTTCATATAAACGTTGCTTCTCACGTAAGATAAAAAATGATTAATTTAATAATTAAAGTAGAAATATAATTCAGCTTCCTGAAAATATAATATTTAAAATTTTAATATATATAATTAATATTGTTTTGAGAAACTATTTCAATTTGTTGAAACTTATAAAAAAAATATATTTTTTCAATTTAAAAGTCTGCCATAAGGAATCAAACTGTTTGCAGCTATTTCATTTTACCAACATTCTATACTATTATAACATAAAATATAATCTAAATAAACGAAAGAAAAATAAACAAAGTTGTACAATACAATGTATATGAATTTCTGCAATTCATGCAAATTTTGACAATTTATGTTACTCAATTCTCTACGTGAATTACCTAAATTTATTTACATCGTGAATTTTTTTGGAAATTCAATTTTTAAGAGGTTTTTTTAAGTTTTCAAAAAATTTAGCTTTTGGGGTATTTAATAATTAATTAGAAAAATTTTGATTTCATCGACAAAGGAAAATATATTTAAAGCTAAAATATGAAAAAAAAAAAACTATCTTTAAAACTTGATTCGATCTCGAATGAAAAGCAAATAAATTAGTCAGGTTTTTCTCAACTGAAATTAAGAAAAAGTAAGAAAAGAGCATGGGAACAACGAATTCGATTAGATCAATTTTCTTACCCCTTTTTTCTTTTAAAATAAGAATAGTTTGGAGAATTTATTGATTATTCATTATCAGTTTTCTTTTTTCTGTTTTAGGTATTTTGAACTAAATTTAGATGGCATAAATAAATGACGTTTTTGATTTTTAATTATTGAGATTAATGTATATAATTAGGGTACATAAAGTGTTTTATATTAAACTTAATTATATTTACAATAATTTTTATGGTAAGTATCAGTTAAATGACATATGCGGAATTGTAGTGGAAAAGATATAATGCATATATCATAAAATAATAGTAAATATAATTTCTTAAGGAATAATTTAATTTTAGATCGAAATTTTAATAATCATGAGAATATTTGTGTTTTATTTTATCTACATTATTTAAATTATATAGTAATTATTTTATACTTTTATCCATTTAATATTACACATATTGATATTCTGCACAACGATCAGAGAAATTTCTTTTATATAAGTAATAACTGTTTACAGTTATGATGTTTTATGGCCACTATGAGTTATTCCTTTAATTATTTCATGCTTTATTGAATATGTGTTTTTTTCTTTATACTGCAAATATATATTTAGAAATTTTATCTCAGAATTGCTTCAGATACTACTGTAATTTGGGGTCGTCATAACGAAGAAATAGATATTTCAGCATAATTATAACACATACTTTACTTCAAACAATGAACATTTACATGAAGTGATACTAAAATTCAAGAAACTGAAGTTTAAAAAGTATAAAAAGTATAATATATTTGAAATAGTATTCACAAACTAATAGTTATTCATCGATGACATCCAAGCAACAAACTAATTCTTTGTTCTAACAGAGGATAAACAATTAAAATGATTAAGTGAAGTTGGATCTATTTCCAAAATAATTAAGCGTATTTCATAATGAAGAGAGACTTTTCACATTTAAAATTATAGAGACAATCTTTCTTTCTTATTTTAAAAAAATTATTTGTTCTGTTGATTCCTCCTTTCTCGTAGAAGATGACATTAAGGCTGTAGCATTGTTACAGTTCTAATAAAATAATGCCGTTTCCAGTCAGAATCAATGTCTCCTAAATAGAATTTCCTGTTTGTCAGGTGTTTCTACAGACCATAAAATAAGAAATTTGTTACTGCTGCTATTCTTGAATAGGTTAGGAAAATCTAAGAGTTCTTCACTTTCCAATAACTCAGTCTCATCATCAACTTCAATATTGCAAGTCGCAGTTTCTGAACAATTGCGGCCGAATAAAATTTATAAATATATTGTATTTTATGGTATAGTGAATGGCAATTGTATAACACACATTACTGTAAAAATTCTACAAATCAAACTTTAAAGTTTGATTTGTAGAATTTTATAATAAATTTATTATTAAGTAAAGATCTACTAAACGTAAACTTATTTAAAGAGAATGAGCGTATACATTGTATACTGAAATGCTTTTCCAGTATCATTATATAAGGCCCTTTATCGATAGTCGTAGTCATATATCAAGGATCTACTGTATTCTCTTTCTCTTATGGTTCTCTTCAGTATTTCCTTTCTCTTATGCTTGAAGTATTATAATAGATCTCTTCTATCTCATGTTTATATATTTTAAGCTGTATAAATTTTTTAAATAGTAACCTTGAACAGTTCTAACTGTAATTAGTTACGATGGTATACTGAATACAAGCTAAGATTTAAGTTAAATATGTAAATAGTTATATTACATCATCATGTAACCGATTTGCAATTAAATATATATATATATATATATATATATATATATATATAGAAACTAATATAATAGAAATATAGAAGCATAGAAACTAATATGAGAAGTTTATCATTGACTGTTATACAATAATCATTGAATATAACGTTTGATATCGATGTCTCGACATTATTGTATCCATCAATTCATTAAATATTCGTAAACCATTTTAGTAGTTTTCAAGCGGTTTTTCTGTATTAAAATTTAGTTATCTTTATTGAGTTTTTTCTATTACTTTAAAGTATTGAAAAATTATAATAATGAAAATTGATAATAACAACAAAAAAATTTAATAAATTTTAAATCAGTATTGCAGAATTTTGAAATGTAAACTGTATAAAATGTAAGATCATATTATTCTAAAAAATTATTCAATGTAATTTATCAACTATTCAATTTGATTAAAAGTTATATTTTGAACTTCAATTGAAATATTCTATTAAAAAAGAAATATATTTAATAAGCAGAGTTTTACCAATACAAAACTAAAAAAATAAACTCAAATTATTATTATTAAATAAAAATTGTAAAAATTAATTTTTTGTTTTCATAATCCGTTATTTATTGTTTTGATATAAAAGTTTATTTAATAATATAAATTCAAATTTGTGTATATTTATTATTATACATTTATATGTATAATAATATTATATGTATACGTTTTTTCATTAAATTAAATTTCTTAAAAAGAAATTAAATAGATTCTTTCATTTACATTTAAATTTATTAATTAATTAAATTCTCTAAAATTTTTAACTATCTTTTTATAATATAAATTAATTGAAATTCTATTTACAGATTTAACACGTGAGATAGACTTTTCGGTTTAAACAATAAATTTTATTATTCATTTTAAACAAATCTTTAAACTATCTGTATACAATATTTATTAATGGAATACTTTAAATTATAATAATGCCAAATGCATAAAAATAATTAATTAATTTAACTTTAAATTTCTTATTTATTATATATTACTATTATTATTATTATTATTATTATATACTAGAGATTATCTTTATTTAATATACTTTGAGATTAATCTATTTAATTTATCTGTATAAATAGAGTAAATTTTTCCTGTACTGTACATTCTATATTTTGACATTAGTATTGATAAATTGCTGTTTAATAAAGTGTAATGATTCTCTTGACCATTTCAAGAAATACATCTTAATATTCTTATAGAAATTTTTTATTTCCATATCTGGTTTATGTTTGAAGTAAATGGTTTAAGACGAAGTATAAAGTTACTTTCCCATACAGTTCTAAGTCGCTGTAGGGTAACTTTTTATTATGAATTATGGGGAAAAATCTAGATCGCTACAATGAAAACGGTAGGACGCATAATACCGATTTGCTCCTGGCACAGTAAGATGATAAATCTTTTCTCGTACCTCTTATAAATGTAAAAAAATACATTTACTAGTTATGAAATATTATTATTCAATACTATTCTTTCATATTTTCCAATCATTCAATATTATTTGAGACTCGGTTATGTTTAAATTTATCTACAATAATAGGCTATATGCATAGTCGCTGAATATGATACGAAAGAATTTCAATAACTACTCTATATTGATTATTCGTTTGTTTGTTTATGAATTTTTAAAACAAACTATGCAACTATTTGTAAAAAATTTATTTTAAAATGAGATTTCATCTCATCTTCTAAAGAACTTTTTACATAGTTTGAATGTTTATGGATTGCGCTGTATACTTTATTAAATGTGTTCACTCTTTCTAGTTTTCTTTTATAAATTTTTACAGGATAAAATTTTTTGTACATCTGAAAAATATACAAATATAAAACGTATTCCATTTTCTATGGTTTTTTGTGTATTAAAATATCATGTAAAGTTTCTAAAGTTTCGTCGAATAAACGACTCCACATATTTAGAATATAGAATAACAAGATCAAGGAAAGTAAACGTTGGCTTAAAAAAATAATACATTCAATATTAATAAAAGAATATTTTAAATAATTTTTGAAAAAACTAGAAGTTTACCTAATCCTATTTCTATGAATTTGTTAAGGTAAATTGGTATGTAAATTTATCCTTTTATTTTTGAGAATGTAAAATGAAAATAAATATTTTAGTTTTATTTTCATTACAGAAAAACAAATTTAAGTATCTTCTGTAGTTAACGATGTAAAAAACTTATTTTTTAATATTAATAATTATATTTTATCATTATTTAACAAACAACATAACAAATTATCATGTACAGTACTTATAAAGAAAATTAAGGTATTTTTGATGAAATATTTTTGTTAAATTTCATTTAATCCTTGCAAAATTATGTTCCTGAAAAGTATCCAAATTTCCTCAATTGTTAGATTTTGCTTACGTAAATTTATACGTTACGAGCCATATCATTATTAATTATCATTATCAATCTTATTACAATATAACTACGATTTAAAGATTGTAACAACATTAAAGTTTGCTGTATTGTTATCACTAATAAAATATAGGTAATGTTTATTACTTTGGAATTATTACTATTAGTTATATTTTAATTTTTTGAGCTAATATTTTCAATTATGATATAAATATGTGATATTTATAAATATTTTATTATGAAATGAAAGATGCAAATAATTATATGAAACAATTGAGGATCTACATTTCCAAGATTCTGTATTTTACTAACATTAGCAAAATACTAGTAATTACTGAGGTATATTAATTTTTGAATAGTTTTTAAGCAATAAAAGTAATAAAAGAAGTTTAACTGATAATGCAGCAGAGTGAGTTGTTTATTTTAAAGATTAATTATTCAGAACTTCTTCAACATTGAGGAAAATACAATTTTAGTAAAATGAGTCGAGTTACAATTTTTATATCATTAAAAAGAAATAATATTGCATAATATAATGAATAAAGTATTGTTTTGTAATGGAAAAATGTATCATTTAAATATTTTCTAATAATTTAACAATATTCGTGTCTGTAAAATATTACTTTTGATAATAGCTTCTATGTTTGTAGGAAAAATATAATAAATCAACAAATTGAGTGAATAAAATATGAAACAATCGAATATAAAATAACTGAAATTCTTCATGAAATAATCAAATTATTTATTCTCGTTTATCTATTCAGTTTTAGAATTAATATACTAAATAGCACTTTATTAACATAAAATCAAAACAAGAAAATCAAATCTGCAAATTGACTTCATTATATGTATTAATTTTAATAAAAAAGAATAAATTAAATGTCTGTTAAAAATACATTAATTAATAATAAATGAATTTCATTTAATTATTAGTAATAAATAAAGTTTATTAAAAGTTTGTTAATTTTTATAATCATTTTTTCCACTTCAAATTACGTTCTAGAATTTCGAGTGTTTGTTTCGTACATAATACAATTTTTATCTAATGTTATTCAAAAACTAATTATTAAATATATTAAATTAGGAAGATTTATGATATCATAAAAATTTATTTTTAAGAGTTTTCTTAATTGAGTAAATTTTCTATAATACTTATCACGAAAGTGTTTTAGTTTAGTTAGTTATAAACGTTAAGTAGATAATGTGTTCAACCTCGGAGAAATTAGGCTGCTTAATTACCTTTTATATTTTATTTACTGCTAGAGTATCCTATTAATTGGCCCAGTTTGATCAGAAAGACGATGCCATTGATATTGATAACTGTTGGGGTCGAAGTTTGTTGCGGTCAAAGGACCTTTTATTGTACTGTACTACTATAGCAAGGGAAAGCTGTTGATTTAGGCTTCTCTTTCCTAAATAATATAAGCTTTCATGATCACGTAACATTTATTTTGTTGTCTTTAACTTTGAACTGTATGAGAAAGCAGACAATAATCTTCAACTTTGAAATTTATGACGAAAGATGTGATTTTTTAACTTAAATTGTAATTGTGACAGAGAAATATATAAATAAGTCAAAAAAATAGTTTAATGTTTTAAAATTTTATTTAAATAACTAACTAAAAATTTGTACTTTTTGTTTTTTTATATTGATTCATTGAATATAGTTACTGATAATAACAAATTAATAAGTGAAAGTAAATTGAATCAGACCTTAAGTTACACACTTAACGAAATATCTTTACAAATTTTTAAATATATTTCATACAAAATTTGTTTAAAAAATTTATAAATTAAATTTTTCTTAAAATTACATATCTTCTGAAATATTACTAATAATTAATTTTTTATATTTATTAAGATATTTTTTAAAAATTTTATCTTGTTTGCAACACATTACTAATCAATTATTTATGTCAAGTCAATATTTAATTTAGATCTAAATATATAAAATTATTGTAATAATAAAAAAGAAACGATATATTTTCAGGTTTTAAAATTTTACAATACGATTTTACAATGTAATAATTCATATTTTAAAGTACGAATTATTTCAGAAAATTTTTCAGTTATGAAAAATTAAATAACATTTTAAATTTATATCATATCTTAATTCTATAGTTAAGAACCATCAACAGAAGAAAAAATTTAACAATTCTATCTGAAAATATTTGAAAGAGAAAAAATTCTATTAGTTACATTGTCTTGCACATGTTACTGAGAAAAAATATTATTTTACTGACCTAGCAATTCATTTTATATTCTACACCTAGCTAAATTTATCTCGTAAAATACAATAAATCCAATGTTTGAATAAAATGCAATGATACTGACAGAAATTCAGAGTTTCTATTCATAAGAATCCGGCGAAAGATCAATTCAATTCAATTTCAATAAAAAAAAATCGATTGGTATTTTAGAAAATATTTTTCTTAAGATTTTATAAAATTACATTGTTTTAAGTGCTTATAGTTGTTAGCAAAATATATTTCCATGGTTTTGTTTAGTTATTTTTTGCTGTTTATTCTGTATTGTGAACCAAGTAATAGAAAATAAAATTTAGTTAAATGTATTTAAAAAATCATGTAATTTTTAATAAACAAGCAGAACTTTTCATTTTTTTTTCAATTTCAAAAAGTGAATAGATAACAAAATTAATAATGTAATGGAATGTTTTAACTGGAATGCACAATAACTGAATTTAATACAATTTACAGAAGAATAAGAAAAAAATTTAATTAATTAATTTATAAATAATAATATATTGTAATTTGATATTATGCATTTAATTCTTTCTTTGTACAATATTTATGCAATTTAATTTCTTTATTGTTTAATTTTAGAGAAAATTTTTAATTTGATATATTGTTATTAAATTCTTAACAAAATTTAATAAAGTTTTTATCTTTTAAATTATTTGAAAACATTCTATTTATTAAAATAATTTTATAAAATTGAAAAATGAGAAAGTTATTTAACTAGAAGACAGAATTATATCAGAATCATAATTTAGAAGTGTAATTTTTAAATGAAAAATGTTTTAATTTAGTATTTTTTAACATAATCATTCATAGGAACGATATTGATATTGATATTGATGTGTATGATTTTCTTGAAATTCTGCAACAGTTTAAAAATAGAATTTTATAATATTATAAATATATATTTAATAAAACTATTTAAATTCGTGTTTTTAAATAGTACGAAACATTAAAAATGTTCTTAAAATGCAAGACGAGTCAATCGTCTCTACACAAGATGTGATTGTGCACATAATATTGGACATGTTAGCATGCATTTATGTATGCTTGCAGTTAAATATAATTCAAGTAGATTATATTTTGTGACTTATAACTATATGATAAAACGAGACTTTTGTCCATGTATACAGATTTGGATCAACTAAAATTATAAGACATTTATTTCTGTATCAGTATTCTATCAATATATAAATTCAGTATCAAAAATTGAAGATTATCGATTTTAGAAATAAAGTTGATTTTAGAGATAAAGTTAATTTAAAATTGCTGTAATTTTATTTTGCTTTTTATGAAAATTGTATAATTATAATCAAAATAATAATAATATAGAATTATGTTGCATATGCTGCATATTATACTTTATATTATATGTTGCATATAATATAAAGTTAAAATCAATAGCGAAGACCTGTATTGTGTATCATCTATTTTAAGAATGTTTTCAATTTTCTGTTGTGTAAATTGTTTATAGTTTTAATAATAATAGAATTGAAATATTTATAAAGGTTTCTTTTGAATTTTGAGTAGTTATTTTTATTAACTCGAAAATATAGTCCTTTTCTTGACTACTGGTAAATACATTTACTATATAGCAAAAGAATATCAAGAGAAATTATTATTGCTGTTCTTGAATAACCTTATGGAAATGAAATAGTTAATTTTTTCATATCATATAGAGGATATTTTTTTATTTTAGAAACTGTAAAAATTCTATTATACTTATTTATTAGTAAGACATATTAAAAGTATTCTTAAAATTCTTATAATTTTTAAATATGTTGAATTCAATATAAAATATCTTTCATTAATTGCATGTGACCAATAAAAGTTTTTAAACTTATTATTGCAATAAACAGTTTATAGAACAGCGTCGTAGAAATTTCATTTGTGACGCTTTCTTAAATTTTACTTCACTTCAAGCGTATTAATAAAATAGATAAAATTTTCAATAATGAATAACGTCAAAAGTGAAATAGAAAGCGTCTTTTTAAATATTATATTTGTCTTAAAAATAAAAAGCAGCAGAAATGTTGATATAAAAGAAGAAAATTAATATATTTTCAAATTTTTTAAACGTGATTAATTAATCATTCGATATGTTTTTCTTTCTTTATTAATTTTCTTTATTGTGTTTTAAAATAAAATTCCGATCTAATTTAATAAAATGGTTTTTATTGTTATTCATTTCCTAAACTATAAATTTCTTATTTATTATTAATTTTGCATGTTTTTTATTTCGAAATAATATATTTTGTTTTTGGACAATATTCTAATAAATCATAAAACGTGACGATGAAGAATTCTGTTTTTACAATTATAGTTTTTGTATAATTAATAATTTATATAAAAATGCAGTGAATTGAAAGAATTGAAAAGAATTTTCGATAAGTAATAGAATTTGAAAGTTACATTTATCTGATAATGGAGCGTAATGAGATAAATTTTGTAAGACAGCATTGATTTCAATGTTCCATCCTGTCAAGTGTCATTTTTCAAGGGTTTATCATAAATAATGATAAAAATATCAAATATTTATCTGATATTTCTTCATATAAATCCAACGAACCATTGTAAATGTGAACTGATTGTCTTTTACGGTAAATAAGTAATTGTTATTTGTTATATTGATATTAATATTCTGAAAATTAAGAATAGTAAGAATTTCTCCAACAAATTTTTAATGTGTGTAAATGCACTACAATGATGTATATGGTAAGGTGTCCTCATTTCCACGCCCAATTTCGAAAAACCATGACCAATAAAAGCTTATTTTTAAAATTTTTTAAAACTTTATCAAGAAAGAATTTACTAAACTATCCGAAAATCGATAATTTTTAATAGATTAATCTATAAATTATTTTTAATTGGCATAGGATTTTCGTTTAACTTAGCAGTTTTGGTGAATTTAACATTTCGATAAATTGAATCTTCTTTGCTCTCCTTGGCTAATTGTAAAACTCATCGTCTGCATTTCTGAAGAAAATCATATTTGTTTTTAGAACTTATGTAAAAACATCAAAAATACAACATAAGATTAGCGGAAAAATTTATTTTTATAAGGAAGTTTGATACTTCTACTAATATATTATCTAAAAATTCATGATAACCTGTATGATAATTGATGACAGACCAAAAAGATACATTTCCACCATAAACTATTTTTCAGGAAAAAGGAAAAACTGGAATTTTATAATATGTAGTATTATATTATTATTATTGATTATTATATGTATTATCATGACAATGCATTACAGACTGCATTTTAGAAGGATTTGGGGATATATTTCCATAGATTTTAGCAAATATGATACGAGCTAATAAAAATAATAATAATAATAATTCTTTCCAAAAAATGGAAATGAAACATTTTGATTTGGACCACCTAAATTGAAGAACGAATATATTAGAGTGATGATAATTATAAGGAAATAACAAATCTCTTCCAAACATGCAATATCACTTCACAATATAGTTTGATTTATTTATTATTATTATATAATATGTTATAGCAGGATTATACTGTTTAATTTACACAAACATATCAGTAATGCAATTTTATCCTAATGTTAATATAATTTAATTGAATATATATAAATTATATATCATTTGTAAATTCGCACACAAAATTAAAAAGCTTGCATATGTTTCTAATATTAAGTATACGAAAATTATTACAGTATTATAAATTAAAATTAAATATATGAAATAAAATGGAATTGAAAATAAGAATTTTGTGTGTTGTAGTTGCATTTGATATTTCAATATTGCACCCCCCCCAAAGATATGCTAGATATTCTCATATTCTATTGAATGGATTGTTACCGGAATCCTGTTGAACAAGTAAAGGAATGACAAAAACTGAAATGGAAATGACAGCTGTCCAACAGAAATATTTCAAGCATGCTTTAGGAAATACTTCACGTTTTCTTTCGTGTCTTCTCTTTAAACCGATTGCAGTCACTCTGTCACTGAAAATTCAATAACGCTTTGGGACATTTGTAGATATATTCAACCGAAACTTTTAATCCAATATGTTTTCCATAATATTGAATTCGAAGAGAAAAAACCTATAACTGCTAAAACGTTATCATTATAATAAAAAGTAAGACATTTTTGTTTTTTACATTTATCAGATAAAGTGAATTTAACAGATCTCAAAAGTAATTAAGTATACTTATAACATTAATACGTTGTATAAAATATATTTGATAAATTATAGTTTAAATTGGATTCGATTTAGAGTCACATCATTAAATAATACATATTTAAAATTATAAAATAATTAAAGTTAATGAATAGGTTAGTCATAATTATTCAATGAAATTTATTTCACCAAGCAATTTTATATATTTTACATTACAATTATTTTTTTGAAAATCTTAATCCGAATATATTCGTATGAGTCTTATTCCTTTATTATTCCTTTCATATTTTTCTTGCGTATTTTTAAAATAATTTTCTACAAATCATTCATTAAATTAGAAATTTAAAAAAACATGACATTTATATAATTAGTTTGAAAGATTAATATCATTTTAACTTTATTAACATATGTCTGGAAAATATACTTTTTATTTAATTTTACTAACTTATACAAAATTCTCATATGATAATTTTGTTTTGTAGTTTACAAATTAAAAAAAGCTGAATTTTTCTCAAAAGAGAAATGTCAACAGATCTTTCACTAAAAAGAAAATAAAAGATTTAGTATAAAAAGTCATGAAAATTTAAAATCGATTTCCTTTATATTACAGATTAGTTATGCAATGGGCTTAATAAGACTATAATTCTACTTCAAAATATTTAATTAAAAATATTCGACAAAAAACATTAATTAAAATAATAATAAAATTTGTTATCGCTAGATGGGTAAATAAAGTAAATATATATTTATGATGTATCATTATGTGTATATTATATATATATAGGTATAAAATCTGTATAGTAGTAACTCTACAATCTACGTAATATATAAAATCTTTATATTTTAAGTTACTATAAAGTTTTAACATTATATATTTTCAAGTTTATGTATTAATAATAAAAAATGAACACTGTGTAATTTTATTTATATTTTTAATTTAATATTTTGCAAAAATTACTTATCACCAAATCGTTTTCATATTTAAAACTCCAAACCATTCATTTGTAGTTGAAGAAACAAAAGATATTTTTAAAAAATAACTATGACATTTTCTTTATTAATAATTATTTAATTAATTTACTCAGTATAAAATAAATTTTACGACCCTTTAAGTGTTATAATTATTTTCATTAATTTACGCTAAACATTAATTTATTTTAAGAATAATTAAATAAAAATTAAAAAAAAACATATTTATTAAATTAAATATAATAAACTTGTTTTACTCGTTTAAATTTAAATTCAAAAAGAATATTTCAAATTTAATTAATAAATATCTCAATTTAAATTTCAAAATTTATTCGAGTATATAAATTTTCCAGTCTCGTATTTTTTCTATGAAGTTTACTGTTTACTGGTATACTCTAAGAATAAATTGCTATAATTTCTTAGCAGTAAAACGTAGCCTTCATTCATAAATCTAAAAGTAACTATGTTATTTATCAATGGTTGTAAACGCTAAAATTGCTGAACAATCTAAATCAGTGTTCATTGAGTTTGGCAAGGGTTGCATTTATTTTCAAGATGTAGTTTCAAACGACTACATTCTTTTATGTGTTGCTTGTATAACTTCAATAAAATTTATTGTTCAGTTTTCATAGTTTATAAGAAAGGAAAATCTTTTAAGTTTTTTCTTCATTTTAATTTGAAATTTGAGAAACTTTTTTTCTTTTATAATAATAAGAAATGATATGAGAAAACGACGAGTTATCTCTAATGACACTAAATTTAGACAACATTGAGTAAATTCTAAAAATAATTGAATGAACAATAGAATAAAGTTTATTTCAAAAGAAAAAGATTGAAAAGAAAATGCTATCTTATTATTATATAAATAATAAGTTTAATTTAATCAATATTGTGTTTTAATCTTTCATCATTAAATGCTGTTATAATTAATTGCGTAAGTATTTCCTGTTTTAGACACGATAATAAATTTGTCAACACTAGTGAAACTAAAACTTTACTTTTTATTATTATGTTAATCTCTATCAATTGATTATTTTTAGCTTCCCTCATTATTTTCTGATAAATATAATGATTTATAATATAGCCTTAGAAAATCCTTCAATTTATTGGTATAATATTTTTTGAACAGTTTTTTTTTAAAATCTTTGAAAATTTGAGAAATTTCAAAAGTGACAAAATTATAATAATTCATACTTAATAAATGTTTATTTACAATTAAAAACTGGTATAATTAAATCATTATTTCATATATTTTCTGATATATTAGTTATATTTAAGTGTAAAACCTCTAACATTTGTGATAAAATAATAAATATACATATCTTTATTTTTACCATTAACATTATTTACAGTTTTAAAATCAATTGTTTAATAATTAATCTTGATAAGTTACTGCTTGTAGAGATATCATTAGATATATTGAAATAATTAAATTCAAATATATTTAAATAAAAGTTACTTATCATTCATAATATTACATGTGTTCTGTACGTTTATCAATTGTCTGTACTTAATAAAATAATTCTAATTGCAATGTTATATAATTATTATAAAGTTGTTTAATTGTTGTATTTTATTTTCAATGAGATTTCGTTAATTTTACGGAATTTAATTTTTATTTCACGCACATAATTAAGTTAAAATATATAATTTATTTACTGTAAATACCAAAAGTTGTTATCCACACGATTAGAACATTCATTGAATACTTTTCTGAATTCTTAACGTATAAAGAATAATATCAACAAATCGAAATTGAACAAAATAATAATTTCATTTAAAGCTGATTATTCTACTTCATAAATTAAATAAAATTTCGTAATATAATTGTATTAATATATAACTGGAAACATCGTCGGATAAGTATTTGTCGTAAAATATTCGATATTTTATGCAACATAAACAACATTTTATTCACCATTTAAGTATTTTTAAAAATAAGTTTCTATCTTAATAAATTTTCAACAAATAATTTTAAATTGTATTTAATTTAGTTAATATTTAATTGTTAATTTCATGTGATATTTGACAATTTTACGCAATAATAATGATAAATGCCTTCTCGTTAATTTGATTGTTTAAATTGCAATACCGTAATTAGTAAAAATGAAGAACTAAAATTAAAATTGTTTAAAATAAATATAAAAATTTACGTCAATGAATGAAATTATTTTTTAATTGTATGAAATTCTACTATTAAACCGTATTATAGTTTAAACAATCAGAGTAATTGAACTTATAAATTTCAATTCTAGTTAAGCATTTATTTTATCTATTAATAAGCGTTATACCTTACTAAATAAGCAATTTTTAAAGTAACTCTATAAAACTTAATAAAAAAAATTTAAATAGTTTTTATTCAGTTTTGTCATTTTGTAATCATTATTTGAAAATTATATTTCTTCTTTCCTTAATCCAATTATAACCGTAAATAATACTGTACTGTGGAAACCAGTCTTGAAACATTCGCTTACGATTATTATTTACAGCATTAATTTAAAAAAGTAACAGCTTTTCAGATACTGAATTCGTTATTACGTTTATTTGTTATACAGGTATACCTCGAGTTACGTCGTTCCCGATTATACGTCGTTTGTCAAGAAAGTATATGGAAAAATAAAAATCAAGTTTAAATCAGTTTATTCGACTTTAAATCCGTCCGTCACAAACATTGAATTCGTAATATCACTAGAAAAGCATTAAAATCACATAAAATCATATTAAAATATGTACATTTACAGTAAATGTTAATATAATCATCATGAATCTTAGAGAACGAAATATGAAAACATCTGTGTTTGTGTTGTCGTCTTATTTAGCGGTCTTCAAGTGCTCACTATTGGCGTTTCCTCCATTATTGGCGTTTAGTTACGAGGTAAGTCGAAACTACGACTTACGTCGTAACTACACAAGTAAATTCGACTTACGTCGCCTCTCCTGGAACCAATTACCGACGTAAGACGAGGTATACCTGTATTTAAAAATAAAAATGCATAATTTGAAAATTTTAAATATTTCGGTTAGTTCATAGAATTAATTTTGCACGGCATCGATTTAGTGCTACACATTGATTTCGAATTTAATATATTCTTTAGTTCAATAATTAAAAACCCGATTTTATGGAATATGTTTACAATTTCAAAGAAAAATTAAAATTTTTTTCTTAAAATATAAAATTTCAACTTTGACACTGCATACATATGATATTTTAAAGTATTTTCTGGAAGCTAAATATAAATATTAATAAAATTAAATTTGATTAATTTAATTTTGTAATGTAATTATTATAATTGAAAATGATAAGAAAAATAATATAATAATAAAAAGTTCGTTATTCTAAAATGTATTATAAACTATATTGTGCAATCTTTAGTTAAATAAAATTTATTTAATTCGTTGATTGTGTATTTTTAATCAAAAAATTAATGAAATAATAAACATAAGCAATGCATAAATATACAAATATATACACAAAACGACAGTGTATACAAAAATATTAATATACGAATAACTAATTTCTTTCTAAATTTTATTAAAAGAAAATCCAATGAACAGAACAGAAAACTAATTTATATTTTATAATTCTGTATATAAAAATCTTCAAAATTAAAAAATATGCACTGAAAAAAATAAATAAAATGAAATTCTGTAATGAATGTAATTTAAAGTTTTAATATTTTTAATGTAAATAACTCAAAGAAAATGAATAAATAAACATTTCTACATCATTCATAAATGAACAAATTTATGCAATCTTCATGTTGTAATACTACGTATCGCAATTCTGTTCTTCAAGTTTAGAATATCAACAAGAAAATTATTCTTATTTTACATTAAATTTTCTTAAATTTAAACTTAGATATTTATTATAAAAAACGGTTAATTAATTTGGTAATTCTGAATAGAAAATATTTTAAACAATTATTTAATTTCGTAAATATTTAAATCAATTTGAATGATATTAATAGTTTATTTAAGAATAATTTAAAATTCATTATACATAAACTACAGTTCTTCTATATAAAGTAATTTCAATAATGAATCAGCCTATTCCTCTCCGGGACCGGAGGGGTAGGCTGATTCAGTATTGAAATTAAAAGCTTTCCCACATATCAGCAATTATGGTTATCATTTTGTTGTAATTATTTACTTTGTAAATTATAATTTTTAGTTAATGTTTTTAACAGAATTAATGTCTAAAAATTATTTATGTAGATTTAGTATATTTACGTTATGAAATGTATTGAAATGTATGAACTCAAATTATAATATTGCAATTAATTTATACATTTAATAATTTGTATTAATTACAAATTTAATCAAATCATCAAAAAATTATTTTATATAAAGTTTTTCTTTGATAAAAAAATTGTTACATAAATAGAAACAAATATAAGATAAATTAATTTGTTTTTTCAAATTAATTAATGCCATAATTAATCTTCTGCTCAGACTCAGCTTCTTAATGAATACAGTAGAAACATACAATACACCTTATCGCTGAGAACAAACAATTTATTAGCTAAAACTAACGTTTTCGGCCCAATTTATGGGCCATCTTCAGGTTAAAGCTGTTCGATTCCGATACAAAATCGAACACATTCAAAATAAAACCAAAATAGAACATACGTTTAAATTAAACCAATAGAACAAGCATAGTACAAAATAATAAATAACAAAAATTAAAATAACACGAAAAATGTAAATGAAATTAAATAATAAATAACAAAAATTAAAATAACACGAAAAATGTAAATGAAATTAAAATACAAATAAAATACTGTGACTGGCCGTCAATCTTAAGGAACCATTCGTTTTGCATTAACCCAGAAGCCTACTGAGTGACGGCAGACTCATTATCACGAGTGTTACGTCTTATTATGTATTTCCAGGATGACGGTAACACCGTCGCATCCTTATAATTTAAACATCTGCCAGCCAAACTCGCTCTGTAGATTTCACATTTCTCAGTTATGGACGACAGCGTTGGCGAGTGTACTTTTACAAGAATTTTGGCATTTTCCCATTCTACCACTGAACCATCTGCTTGCGCCATTTTGGATAACGCTGTTGTGCACCTGTTTTTTGTGACATCGTACCGATGCTCCTTTATCCTCACTCCAAGGTTTCTATTGGTGACACCTACGTAATCCCTATCGATTCCCAACTGGTCATTTTTGTAGGGAATTGCATATACTCTACTCTTGTACTATGCTTGTTCTATTGGTTTAATTTAAACGTATGTTCTATTTTGGTTTTATTTTGAATGTGTTCGATTTTGTATCGGAATCGAACAGCTTTAACCTGAAGATGGCCCATAAATTGGGCCGAAAACGTTAGTTTTAGCTAATAAATTTGTTTGTTCTCAGCGATAAGGTGTATTGTATGTTTCTACTGTATTAATTAATGCCAGCCATTGAAAAACAACCATTAAAGAAAGTAGTTTATTAATTGTAAATATAGATATAAAAATATATGGTAATCTAAAGATTTTAAATTTCTGTGTATCAAAATTCAAAAGTTAATTTACCTAATTTTTACATTATTTGTAAAGTATTAATTAAGTTCAGATGAATTATTTTGAATAATATGCATTTACATTTAAAATTCTAGTTAAATTTTGAAAAAGATTGTAAAAAAATGCATAAATTAATTAATAATTTTTTTATTTTTATTTATTTATTAAAAGATAAATACATTTTATTTTAAAAATAAGAACTTGTTATTAATCCTTAAATCAAATCAAATAACTGTATTCATTATAAGCGTTAGCCTATTAATCCTTAAATCAGTAATATTCTATTAATTACATAAGCTGATTTTTTTCAATATTTTGTTATTTATAAGAATATTCTTTCACTTAATTATCATTTGATATTTTTAATATAAAGTTATAAATTTATAAATTTGATTAATAATTTTCAAAAGTAAGTTGATATATTTTTTGTCTCTTTCTTGGTTTAATATAAATTAATATTTTAAGTTAAGATTTATATTCACAGTATATTTAAATTTTTTAGATACACTATTTATTATTGTTAACTTTACTTTTAAGAAATGTAAATTAAATTAAGAAATAAATTTTAGTGAACTAAAGATGAAAACAAAAAAGGAACTGATTTAAGTTTAGTATGTAAAATATCTACTAGGACTTATTATACAAGAACTGATTTAAGCTTTGTCTTTCATCATTATGTATTTATATGTATTGGTTCAACAATTATATGCATTTGTTAATAGTTATAATTATGCTTATTTATAAGTTGAAAAATTAATAAAACTCAAGTATTAAGAGTCAAATTTAAATATTTTGAAATTAACTACCTAGTAAATTTAAAATAAGTAAAAAAGGAATTTTAAATGTCATTTATGATACGTACAGTACATAATATCAATTGCAGTATTGTAAATACTGTAATTGACGCTACATAAACTTAATTGAAATTACCGTATTTAAATTGTAAAGTTAATTAGAGGTTATTTGAGGTTATTTGAAATTAATTATAAAATTAAATACTTTGCCAAACCAAATCAAATTTAAGATATTATAGTCATTAATACATTTATAAAATTGATAAATATTCATATTTTGCAATTATAAATTAGCAATTATTATTTTTAACACTTTTAACAAAATAGGGATTTGCTACACATATCTAGAGGATCTGATATATTTAAAAATACATATATTTCATAAAATAATTTATTTAGCCTGAAATTACTTCTACATCGAAAACTTTTATTTTTAAAATGTAAATAAGAGAATTCAACGTTCTGCTTATTAATCTTTCTAGCTAAAGCATGAACTTTATTAAATATTTTAAAACAAAGTTTTTATAGTTTTTTCCGAGGGGGGAAAGATAAGAAAATTATAGCATAAAACTTAAAATTCAATTTTAAATTATCTTGTATTTTTCAATATAAGTAGTTCCTCATATTTTAATAAGCTACATTCTTAAATTTTAACTATTACTCTTGCGAGGAAATATAATTAATAATTCCCAACAGAGTTGTAAATTATCAATTACTTTTACACCATGTATTACTAAAATATGAACTATTATGAACTATCGATAAGTTATTTGAATGTTTAGTTAAATATTTTTAGATAAATTGAATTTGATATAAAAAGTAATACTTTATTATATTTGAAATAATGTGCTTAAGTTAGATATTTGTAAAACACGCTGTTAAACATATGTGTATAAGATGTATGTGTGTATATAAATATATGAAACACTAATGCAACACTGGTTTGTGAGCGGCAATATGGTACAAATGGAAATGGAAAGAATGTGAAGAAATTATATTTTATTTAAATGCAATAAACTGTTTAATTGAAAACTGCGAGTTAATTTTATAACTGATACATAAAATATCTGTATAAAACAATTTTAATGAAAAATTAAGCGTGTTGATATTGTTACAGTGAATTTAATATTTATTTACATTAGTTTTTAAAAATTTTCGAAATGCATTAAATTAATTTTAACTATAAATAAAACATGCATTTTCTAATTATGTGATAAATAACGATTTTAATTCTTGATTGTCTAAATTATGTATTAGCTTAAACATTACAAATTGGATAATATATTAAATGTTGAATGCACGAAAATAAATATTTGTTAAAGCATTGTATTAAAAATATAATTGATCTGATAGTAGCTATAATTTATTTTTCAAACTGTCTAAAGCCTGCATTTGAATATGTTTCAAAATTTAAGTTCTTCAGAATGCAGAACAAATGCAACTTTAAATCTCTGTTGATGGATCGTCACGTTCCAAAAATGTTTCGTATAAACAACTTTTTGCGTTTCTTCAATAAGATTTTCATGCTGTTTTGAAAATTTTTCCTTTAATTTTCTATTCCTATGCATTATTCATTTTAACGATAGAATTATTCGTATAATGAAAATCCTAAAAATGAAAAATATTTTTACTTTTCAATACTGAATAATTAATTATAAAATATTAAGTGCTTTTGAAGAATATTTTATCTTTCATTTATTTAAAACTATTTATGGTATCTGCTTAGTTAACTAACTTTTTTGACTTCTTCAATCATGACCATATTTCTAAGGAATATCGATAATTATTATATTTTAAATTAAGATATTAAATTGATATAATTATTAATATTTTAGTTTTAGTTTCTAAATTAATTTATTTTATATTAAATATGACCATATGTAATGTAGATTTTTATTATTTCTGCCGTGTGGGCACTAAAAATATACACTCAAACCTGTTTTTGTGCGGTCTATTTTTGTGCGATTTTTTATTTGTGCGATTTGTTTTGTGTGATTTTTTGTGCGCGATATATGAATTTCAATCAAATTGGTATACTGCACAAAAATAATTGCACAAAACACATTGCATGTATAAAAAATCGCACAAAAAAGACCGCACAAAAACAGGTTTGAGTGTATATTGACCCTTTTATTGGTCTAGTTAAACCGATAATGGACTTGGCAAAAAGTCCATTATGGGTTTAACTAGACCAATAAAAGACGTTGGTGTAGTGAGGGACGTGGCTCTATGTATCTTGGACAGACCGCCTCAAAAATTCGATTCCGGATTTGATTCCGGGTCTTTCAGAGTGTAGGTTGACGCATCCAGCCGGCTATATATATAGTGTCACATCTAAAGTTTTGTCTGTCATCAGTCATGAAAAATTTTAAATACTGTATAATCATCCTTTGATATCGGTAGGTATTTTATTCCAGGACTCATTTAGTTATGAAAACTCAAAATTTGACGATTCATTGAATTGATGACATTAGGTAACACAACACATGGATTATCTGCTGTGGGTAGGATGCATCACTTGAGGTCTCTTATAGGAAACTGGCCTGTAAGAAAATTCGGAAATCGGCCAGCCCGTTGTGAGACTACCAATGTTCAGTCTTATAACTGTCTATTACTGACTATTACTGTCTACCATTGGTAGCGGTGGCTGAGAGGATAAAACCTAAATTTGAGAATGCCATTTTTAACATTAAATGGTGTGACATAGAATACCTTGCATAGAGGTTTAATAAAAGAAAAATTTTTAATTTTTGTTGTATTCGTATCAGACTAGAAGACACAAAATGTATATTTTGTGTAAATCTGACTATTTGTATGAAATACCATACCTTGGCGCTGCGGTTATTAGCAATTGCGCAGAACGGAAAGATAGGTGCACGTTAATGAAACAGCAGTGACAGGCAAAAGTCACTGGAACAAGTTATTTGGACATGCTATAACTTATGCTAGCCCTCAATTTCCTTCTGACATCATTTTTTCAATAAGATGTGGCTCCTCCAACTTTGAGATTTTAATAAAATACTTTCTGAATGGAATTTCCTAGATGTTAAATTGAGTCTTACCCCCCTGTGGGATATTCTGAATAATCAAGTGTATCGTACATCTGTGCATAACTTGTATGATCTGAGATAAAGAATCTGCCAGGCTATCGATAATATGTCTCACATACTGTCGAATATATGGTTGAAGTAGAATACAAGTTGGATATCTGCAATGCCCTAATGGGACACACATTGCAGTGTGTAAAAAAATTCTAATGTTTTTGTACTAGAAAACAACAACTTATTTATTAAATTATGATAAGTTTTCAACTTAGAGGGTTAATAAAAAAAAAAAACAGTACAAGTCAAATCTCCATAGTTGCATATAATCTTACCACAAACCTAAATATGATTTAAATCGCCTCTGGATTGCTTATAATATCTAATACAATGTAAATGTTATATAAGTACTGCTGAAACTATATTGTTTAAGGCAGTGGCACTTAAACCACGGTCCCCGGAATAAATTTGGCCCAGGTTATACATTAATCCTGTCCGTAAATATATTTGATACATTTCTATTATTTATGTGTAAATATATTTCACACATAAATGATAGTAATAGGCATACTATTTTATATATGGAATATACCAAATTCTTTATGGTCCTCCTACACACGACTTATGCGTAACTTGCCCGCCAATCAAAAAGTTTCGACGCCAATGGTTTAGGGAATAATGAAAAGAGAAAGCATGTACAGTACTGTACATTCTCAGTTCAAATACATCATAGACCTAACGTTATATTATAGACCTAACGTAATATTTTATTTCTTTTAACACTTACAGGTTGCTTCCATTTAATGACCAGAAACAAAAATACATAGAATAAAATCAAATATTTTAAAATATAAGCAATTGAAGTTTTTGCTGTTTGAAACTGAAATTTTTTCGAATATTTTTTTAATCCATAGATATAGAGAGCTGACTAGGTTTAAATAGGTATGTTTTCTACTGTTTATTCGTTTAAGATGTATAAGTTTAAAAAAATTTTAACGCAATTATTAATATCGAATATTCTTTAATGTTTAAAGTATATGATAAGTTTATTATATGAAAACTTATATAGAGTTTCTTATTTTAACTAAATTTTCATTATTAAAATTCAAATTAAATGAAAAAAAATTAACTATCAGGCTACATTAAGCATAAGAAAATAAAAATGCTCGTGATTCAAAATTATAGCATTAAATCCTGACCTGTAATAGCACGTCACCTAAAAATGTTCGAATTAATACATCAGAAGATATGCAACTTTGGTTCATAATTTATTGTTCTATGACTCATTTCAGCTGATGCTTTCTTAAACTAATCTTATAATTGAATTTTCTTTCTACTGTAAAATTTTGCAGTAAATACGTACGTATATCAAATATATTTCACATCTTAAGGTTTGATAAAAATTTGGTTATCAAATAATTTTGAATAAATCCTAATAAAATTAAGAATTGTGTAAATCAGAATATAATACATATATTCTCGTATACACAAATTGTAATATATTGAAATTGATGTTATCCCAGCATAATCCGTTTCATGTAAAAACCACGTGTAAACAATGTAATTTAGTCTAAAAACTGCCCAAATTATAGTTGTGATTTCTATTTCTATTTTCATTTGCAACAGAATGATTATTGTTGCAAAATAAAAAGTAATTTGAAATGTTTATTAATTGAATAAAATAACACTGACTACGTATTTTATCAGTTTTCTAGCCGATATATTCGAATATACTAATATTATTCTAGGTAATATTAACGAGATTAACTATAATTAATTCTTACTAATTACCAAATTTATTTAAGAATTATCTAAACGTTTGACGGTATATGTTTAGAATATGATGAAGAACAGACCGAAACTATAAATATTGATAAATGAAAATCAAAATAAATTCGAGTGTAAAAATTTAACTTAAAACTTTTTTGAGCAGAAATGAAACCTGAATCATCATTACTTAATCTCATACCTGATTCGAAAGTTTGTTTCCTTAAAAGAAACTTTGGAAAGTAGAAGAAGGATGCTAAATTAAAATATGGACAAGAAAAGTCTATTATATTCAATCGATATCTGACTCGAAATAAAATCAAACTTCTTTTAAATTCGATTGATAGCAGATGTGAAAATTGATATTAATGATTTTCACACCTTTAATCTATCACCATTAAGAAAATCTGGATTTTATTTTTGGTTATATGTCGATTGAGGAACGAATTTCTTATGATCACAAGATAAAATAAAAATTAAATAAAACGAGAAAGTTCGTAGAGAACTTATTAGATTTCTTTATCTTCTAACGCTTTATGTTACAATATAAACATATATTGATGATTTATAATGGAGAAAGTTTCTTATCACAGATTTAAAGTACTACAGAAAATAAATGTATTCTCAATAGTTTTCTATTCAAAGCAAATTTACTTTTAAGTTATTACAAAGAACAAGAGCAATAAGTGGTAAGTGATTGGAAATGAGAAAACTTTTAAAACATATATACTCTTAAATTACAAAAAGTATTGAAGGAAAACATATAAAAAATTTTTTTATATATAATAGGAAATATATGCATACTCATTGAAAATTACCGGATCAGCATTTTTCCTTTTTTTCAATGAGAAGAAATAAGAATAAATATATTCAATAACATTATTCTGTCAGAACAAACAATAAATATTCTTCGTAGAATTTTAATAATACATTATTCTGATTTGACTTTTTTTTTAGTTTTAAAACGAATCAATTGACCATACGATCGCGTGATAAGATATCCACATCTATCATTGTATTGAATCCGGATTGAAATCTTCCATATCCCTCCATAATTTATCATAAATATTATGGATCCGAATGTCGCTCTCCGTTTTACATCTATACATCTTTAATGTGCTGGAATTTCGCAGGTACTAAGCAATCAAACGAATCTGGAATATTATTACTATTAAAACGATTTTATTTAACTTGTTTGGTAGTAAATTCTCAATGCTTGACTCTCAAGATTCACTCACTTCTAATTAAGATGAACTTTGAGGACACACCAAAGTCCAATAACAATGTATTTTAAGGATTTTTAGTGGTGGTGGTTCCATCTCCACCATCTTTCCCAACCCAATCTTAATCAAATGTAGAATTTAATCATGATGTGCGTGTTTAAATGCACTGTAGTGATGTATATGATAGGGATGACTTTCACATCCCACATCAATTTCGAAAAAATGGCTAATAAAAGCATATTTTTTTAATTTTTTAGAATATATTAAAATTATTTTATAATTTTACTGCCTTGATTTTATGTATTATATTTTTTTGTGGAATGAAAAGCATTTTTATTATTCAGTATGACGTGACCATATAAAAAGAATTATATTATAAGTATTAATTGCGATGTATAATAAAATATTTATATACTATTAAAATATTATAATTGTTACTCGTTACGCTTACAATTAATAGAAATTCTGATATTTTTACATTGAACATAATTAACAAAATAAATAAATAAACAAATAATAATAAAAAATTAATAGAACAATCTAATTAAGAAAATGTTTTTCTACGCATAATAACTTATTCATCAATATTGGATGTTTACTATTCTTTATATAGATTAGTATGCTTTACATCGAAATTTTATAATTTATATGTATAAGTTAATATATGCATTTTTATATATTTTTTCCATGAGTTTTACAAAATAAGACTTCACTGAAAATAACAAAAATGTTTAATTGATTCTAATGTACTAGTTACAAGTTTCACGAAATGTTTAATTCATAATATATTTTTAAAATTAATTTTAAGACGTAAAATTTCAATTTGATAGTAATTTAATTAACAGAGAATATTCTTTCTAGTAACATTTAGAAAAATTAATTAAATAAACTCTTGCTGGAAATGAAATTATGATATTATAGAAAGCAGTTAACTGCTTTAATATTGAAATGTTATAGTCTAAACCAGGGATTCCTAACCTTTTTTGTTTGTCGAACCCTTTGTAATATTAAATTTAATCCGTCTAACTTCTTCTATTATAATAAAAGATAAGAATAGATTACAAGTAAAATGAGTAAATCAAATAAGAATTAAATTTAAAATACAAATTATTTTATAAACATAAATATAAAAAAAAAACATAACTTTATGTTTTATTTCAACAAAATTTTAAAATGTATTAATTATTACTTTTAATGCATGCTTAAATGTGATAAAAAGTAGCTTTTACGGTCGTTTACCAAACAATCCTAGTAATTTATCGACCTCTTCAGATAAATCGATTCGTCTCGAGGATCGCTAGTGGTAACCCTGTCTAAATATACTTCTATGTTTTTCTTAAATTTCATCCGTTTTCACAAATTGCAATAATTATATTTTGATATTCCACATTTTAGTGGTCAATTCCCTTTCAGTCAGGACAATCCATAATGAGGAAATTGCTGCCGGTCGTATTACCTGTAATAGCCACAATGAAGCTACAGAAAGCATGCTCAAAATAGAATGTCGGAAAAGCCCGCCGGGCAAGCATAATATAACAATTATTATTTTTTTATAGTAAAAATTTTCCAAAATCAAAATAACAGTCACTCAGATAATGTTTTATATAAATGACAAAAAATTACATAATTTTATTCAATTTTTTTATTGTTTTAATCTAATGTTCAATTAACGTTGAAGCTGTATTTTTCGCACTTTTAAAATTAATTCTAACTAATGTATATCCATATCAACTCTTTAAAACTGATTGTTCGAAATATATTTCTTCCGCACGTAATTTATTTTTTTCATAATCTATTATTATAAAAAATAATATGACATTATAATTTTTTTAAGTTACATATGCTAATTTTGGCACACATACTAAAAAAGTTTGCCACCCTTGACCTATAATGCACTCATTGTAGAAGTATCTCGCATTAAACAATCAAATTATATAATTATATATTAATGTTTATAGTTATTAATATTTTCAGTTATTAAATGATTTATTTATAAAGAAAAATAAAGAAACTGAAAAGAAAATAGTAATTTATTACGGTTTCGATTATTATTTATTGTTCGAAATTTATAATTTAAATTGATTGAAGTTATATAAATATAATATTTAATATCCATTTGCAGAAATAGAGTTAGAAATTATCCGTCAAATTGACTTTTAAAGACTAAATAATGATGGGTTCTATAATTAAAAGCCGATGTAACTACAATTCATATTTATCATTTAATTTTTAATGTTTTAAATTTTTTAACAATAAAATATATTTTTAAACATTAAAGTCACTAAAATTTTATTTTGTTCTCTTATAAGAGGATATCATCTATAGAGTAACAAATTTGAAAAATATAAGATGAAATAAAGTTAATTAATGAGATAAGTATAAAATAAATTATTTGAATTTTGAAAAGTATACACTGCCCTGCTATTAATATTCGAATACGCCAGATCACATGCAAAGTAACGTCAGTTAAGCAATACATCACTGTTTAAGCTATAAATAGGCTTACCCTTGCCGAGATTTAAACAAGCCTTAGCAAAAGGAAGCATGAAAAATGCCACGTTCAGTGAAATTAGCAAGACTTTCAACGTGGAAATATAGCAGGATGTCACATTTGCAAGCATTCTATACAAGACTCTTGGGATTCTGAAGTCAACAGTTGGTGACGTCATATGCAAATAGAAAAGAACTGGAATGAATCTGTTAAGAAACGTCACGGAAAACCTCCCGAACTGACGGAAAAGACAAGATAGTTTCGTGCGACACAGTGCGCACAAACAATTTTCTGGGGTTACACAAATCTTTCATATAGGATTTGCCCTGTTTCAGTTATGTCATCATAAGAACGATTAACCAATTCTAAGGGCCGATTGTTTAAACGCCTAACAATCAGAAGCTAAACTAAAGGAGAAACCGGTTTTGCTGTCGGTCTATTTATGAGTTAGTCTCAGTCCAAATTTGCTTTGACGTTAACGTATTTTAAGCATAGTCTTAAGAGGACTCCACTTAATCCTATGCTGTTTCAGTTGTATTAATAATTGTTACTCCCTGATATTATTTAATCAGTGAAGGATGATTGCGTAGATAAGCACATCATTGTTTATCCACGTGCTTCGCTGATAACGGCGATAAATAACCAAAAAAAAGGATAAAAATATTTCTCATAAGAGAAAAATGTACTAAAGGAAATAATTTAAAAAATCATTCTGAGACTGAAGATAAAGGTTTCACTTCCAAAACTTTATACAAGAAAAATAATCTTGGAAAATTGTTCACCAGCAATTTTTGTTCACTCTTCCAGGCCATCCAATCCAGATCGTACGACAGAACAATTGGAATGTACTGTATGTATTAGTATTTTAATGTTAACATGCCTCAATTTTATTACCTTTATTATTTTCTAATATTGTAATATTTAGATATCCTTTTACATAGAAATAACATTTTAACTTTTTGTTTTATATAAAAATCTTTGCGTTCATACAAATTAACCTACGTTGTATAATCACGTTATTTTAAAAACTATTTATTTACGATAAAAAATACTTTAGGCAAGCCAGATTGTATTTGAAACATTATTTATATAAGACTTAATTTCGATGAATTATACTGTATATACGACCACTTTTAAAAATAATCCAAAAGCTTAGAATAATTGAATGAAATTGGAACATATAAATAACTAAGCATATTTATTGCGCCCAACGTGTTCATTATTTGGAAATATTTTGAATACAGTTACAAAACGAAAGGAAAAAATAATAATAATAATGGCTTCTAATGAGTAGTAATCAAAGATGAATGTAATATACTGTACATCTGGTGTAACGCTTAATCCAGCTACGAGGCAAATATAAATTTGTGTCTTACTCTATATTTTTGATCCGATGCTCAAATTTGGGCTAATCGGAATCTTCGTTCATGCAAACGATTTCAGTTTGATCCTGAAATAAACCAACTTTACCCCGAGTTTCAGGATAGTATTCGCTTAAATAATCGACCCTGTGGGCTACAATAATCGTACAGTTGTTCATAAGCTACTAATTAAAAAAGCATACGCTAGACGCTGATTGACATGGTGTAAGGAACGCAAATCTCAGATTCTGCACCAGTGAAAATCCATTCCATAGATAGATGGATCTAGGTTCACAATCTATCAATCGGATGGCTGTACCAGCGGTGTGGTAAATGCCAAAGAAATAGTTTCTTCCAGACTGTATTATCGCATAAAAAGACATTTGGTGGAAGCGCTATCATGGTTTGAGGCGGTTTTCATTGATATGGCTTGAGTGTACCAGTTAACAATAACAGCATGAAAGCTGTTTACTTTCTGGATTTTTCGGATAATTGATCACTTACAGCATTGAGGCAGTACTTCGGGGAAGATCCTGTGTAGATCAGCAAGATAACTCATACTACCATACTGCACGGATTATGACGGAACAGGTTGAATAAATATATATATTTCAATGAAAGCTTGAACTTGCCACTCTCTCAATCCTATTGAACATTTTTGGGATGGACTGGAATGTCATAGTGCACGTGTGTACCATCAATGGAGCAAAGCTTAAATTAACTGGTAACTATGTTAAAGGCTAAAGACAGGAACATTTCACCGGATATTTATAAAAAGAAATAGTGGAGAGTAAATCACGAAGAGTTAAGAGTGATCACAGCAATCAAAGGTTTCTCTACAACATACTAGAACACAGCAAATCTTGTGTTTTGTCTAAATCCTTGGTGACAGGATATTAATGAAAAGGCAGTGTAGTTTGCAATCTTACTATTTCAGATTTCATTAAGATTTTCTTTTGTATACACATATTTACATATTTAAGATTTTAAAAGTCGAATTTCAAGAATTCAATACATCTTTAATATAACTGATTTTAAGCAGCAGTATCATTCGTTGCTGCTGTAATTATAGGAGTGACTGTAACTAGGTTATCTACAATAAAACTCTAGTTCTTTCATAACACGTTCTTATGGGAAGTAAAACAATTTATATTATTGTTCTCCAGAAATGTAAAAATTCTGTTATATCAATCTATTTAAATGATCTGTAAGTAATATAACTTGATAATAGAAATACATTTATAAATTCGAAGTTAATGTTTTACATTTAATTCATAAAAACATTTACAAATTTTTGGAAATTTCTGTCCTAAGTATTATAAATATGATTATTAAATTATTGATTTGTCTAAGAATTTTAATAAACTTTATTACAAATGCTCTAAAACACGTTTCAATAATTAATCTCAATATATCGAAGAAGAATGTAAATAAAATCAACCAAGAATTCAAACTTGGCTTATAAAAATTACTATTATTTCTTATTAGATAACCATAATTTAATTTTCCTTTCAATATAAATGATTTAATAAAAATAAAAATAAAACATTTCTAGTAATAAATAATTTTCCTAGACGAACATTTGAACGTTGTAAGTTAAAATATTATCGAAATAAATTAACAAAAATATAAAAAGTTTAAAATATTTTTTAAAAAGTACATTATAGAATATTTTAATTTCCTTAGTTAAATAAACTCATTTATTATCATAAGTAGAATAATAATGATAATTAAAAAAATAGTCATGACCTATTTTTCGAGTTACTAATAATGAAGATGCATGAAATAAGAAAGAATTATGAAGTTAAATTAATCTCTCAATGTACAATAACTTAGTGAATGATTCAACTTAATATATTTTTACTGAAGTAGACAATGGTTTTGTATTTCAAATGGAATTGTTACTTTTAACTGTTATCAACTGAACTGACTTATCCGTTAATGTATATTATATATTTACAAAATAATTTACCTAGAAAGAAAAATTTAGCATAATTACATGACAAAAGCATAAATATACGCAATCGATAAAACAATACTTTAAAAAGGACGAAAGATTGTTTTCAAAGCTTATTAAATACTAAATTTTTTGACATTTATAATAAAACTGTTTTAATGTTCTTTCAAACAACTATAATGTTTTGACAAATAAATTTTAAAATATTTAAATAGTTTATTAATTAGATCATTTATCACGAAACATCAAGTAAAACTACTTAAATGTTTTATTTTTAATGTTATTAATTATTTGACAGATATTAAAATTTGATAAAAGCCTAAATTTTTTTTTTAAATTTTTGTTTTTGCTTAAAGAAAACTAATTTCAAATGTGATTTGTTTACGCTCATTATGTAATTAAAATGTAAATGAGATCAAACCATTTTTCATATAAACATAATAACGAGAAAATGATTTATCATAAATCTATTCGATTGGCATATAGGTCCATAACTAAACTAAAAATAACTAAAATACATATTTAATATATCTAATTTAAGATAATTTGTTTATTAATAGTGAAATGTATAAATATTGTATTGAAGCAAATGTTATTTTAATAAAACAACGTATATTTTAAATGAAAAATTTTATTTAATTCTGGTGTATTTTAATTTTTTAAAAATTTTATTGAATAAGGTAAATTATCGATTTTTGTATAAGTTATATTCAATACATTTACTTTTCATTACTAGTTATTTCAATGATCACGATTTCGACATATTTAAGATAAAATATTACAACGAATACAATTATTAGATAATATATTGTTTACTTCCTAGTGTTTTAAAAGAATGTCAAATCAGAAAAGCAAAAGAATAAATAAATTTATATTGTTTAGCTTAATATAAAAATCCCATTCCAGATTCTGATTTTGAAGAAATGAAATTCGTTTTAATAAATATGACTGAAGAAATTTCTTGTGTTCATTCAATTGATATCAAAATGTACAGAAATATTTGTTTTTTGTGTTTGTAGAAGTATTGCATTTGGAATTTGTTTTCTGAGTGCGTAAAAAATTCTTTATTGCCCTTTTAGATAATAATAAGTTTTAAGATCGTGGTATCAATATTTTATAATAATATTTTAGTATGATATAATTTTATATTTAAATAAAATTTTAAAATAAGCTAATGAAAACTTGTTCTTAATAGATATGATGTAGTACCAGATTGTTCTGGATGTGGCTGATACATATGAATTTTCCATGTTTTTCAGAATTTATTTTATTCTAAATAGTATTATAATTTATAAATCCTCTTATTATTTTTACAATATTATTTAAAAATCATTTAGAACAGACATCTACACAGATATAAGTTATGTAGAATAGGAAAATTCTCATTAATAAAAAATTATTACATTGAAAATTCAACGAATATAGAAAAGTATATATTATTTCTAACTTTTATAGAAACATATTTTTAGTATTTTATGACGATAATCTGATTATAACTGATATAAAACTTAATGTAAATAATTAACTTAGTTAGTTTGAATTGTAAATATTTAAATATATATAAAAATAATTATTAAAAGGGTTATGTGGAATTAAATATATCAAAACAATTTCTACTTTATTTAATTTTTAATAACCTATAATAGGATTAAAATCATTGAAAAGGATCTATAAAATATGTTGGGTTAAATCTAATAAAGCGACAAAGAAATGTTTAAAAAAATCCACCTCACAACTATTACAAAGAAATCAGATTTTATACTACAAAAATCTTTTAAAGCTTTAAAGTCCATTCATGTGGATAGAAATCCTTTCTGGTAATCGAACACTATGATATATAAATCTTTATAGAAGCTAACATTTTACAGCTGATTCTGAAAACTGCTACACATTCATAGTGTAAAGTATTCTCTGTAAATATCAACTTATATATTCTGCATTTTGGTTATTTTAATTAAGCAACTTAATTTAATAATTTTCATTCATATTCCAATAAATTTTATATGTCACCAATTAAAAGAAATTCTTTTTGATTAATATAAAAATTTTATATCTTTTATGCTTAAAAAATAAAATAAAGGATAATCGCAATAATTTTGTTATGTTTAAATACATAATAAATTTAATATTAAATTAAATAATTATAGAATTATTATTCATGCATAATGTCTAAATATCATATTTACAATCTGTATACAAATATCATCTAATTAATACTTATATGTAGGCTTACATCAAATTAATAATTTCATTAGAACGCGTTAAATGTATGTAAGCTAGGTTTTTTCAACATTTTACAATTTAGACATATTTTAAAATTTCACATTGTTTAATATCAGTTATATAATGAAATCAATTAACTGTTGAACAATAATTTATTATTGTTACCTTTTAATTATTAACATAATTTATAAACTTTGCAAACTGTAACATAGCATCTTGTTCCGCAGACTGTAAAAATAAGCTCCAAGATAGGATCCAAAATATGTAGGTTAGAAGAAGGCTTCAAAATAAAAAACACGAGAGAATCTTCAATCCTGACCATTCTTCTAATACACCATAATATTCAAAATCATATTTTTTGGGATTTCACAATCATATATATGATAAAATTGGTAGTTCGTTTAAAAATTTGCGTCAAATTTGTCCCAAAAACTTGTTTTAAATCAACTACGAGGTGAAAAAAAATCACTTAGTCAGATTGTATCAAGTAGGAAACATTTTTTTTCCCTAATGGTTAATGTATCTATGAAATAATTCAGATTTCTATAAAACAAAAAGAATTTCAATAAAATATCACATTTCAGAATTATTTCTAATATTCGTCGTTATATCTACATTATTATTTAATATGATTTTATAACTTTGAATAACGGCTATATAATATTTTCTATTGAATCTTGCAAAAAAAAAAAATCAAAATCGTTTTTTTTTTTCTTTTTTTGTTAAGATTTGAAGCTTGAACAAACTGGAAAACTCTGAAAACATCACGATAGGTGAGAAATCTAAAGTTAGATGGATCTTTGTAGATATGTGAGTTGGATAAATTCCAACTTTACACTACACAGGACATTTTGTATAGAATAGTTTCGAAATCTTGTTCGGTATTTTTTTAATATTAAATTGATCCAATTGCTATTTGTACAGCTTTAAATATAAATATAGTAACATATACACTGAAAGCTGTAGATATAAGTATATTACAAGTAAAACCGATATTTTAAAAACCGATTAATTAAGACGATAGATTATGTAGAAATAATACGTAATGGTTCTAAGATGATATAAAACAATATCAATACACTAATAAATAGTAATTCATTTATTTAAATTGTTGTAATTTATCATAGCCAGATTTTAATATATGAAATCGTTTGTGACTTTTGTTAAAGATAACTGGAATTCTACATTTTCAATGCAAATAAATTCAAATAAGAAAAAAACTACATCTAAATTGAAACAGCACTTGAATATATGAAATATACTGATGAAATTTTCATTCTCTGAAATTGAAAAATTTTATCTTGATTTAGAAATACAAATTCAAGTAGGTCTGATTAGAACCAAAAAGAATAAGTACGACTAGAGTATACAGAGAATCCAGAAACTTGTGATTACAATTACCGTAAGAACAGCTAACCGCCGCACGAATGACAATTGAGATCCTTCACGTGTAAGCTCCCACATTTCGCTCCCTGTAGATAATGGGTAGGTTACAAAAATGTAACTAATACACCTAATTTTTTAACACAATAATTCTAATTTATCTTGTTTTAATACAATAAATGCAGATTATTATTGTTTAAAACTCGAAGTTGTATGCAATGCATCTAAGATAAGCAATTAATTTACGATTCTGAAAATCTTGGAATATTTTTTTTATTCTAAAAGAAATTGTAGCATAGGCCTACTTTTTGTTTCTTTCATTTACTGAATTATCGGAAATTAGTTGTGTAATTCCGAAATTGTGCAGCTTTAATTGTTTCTTTGAAGGATCAATTAATCGGTAAATATATGAGAATAAAGCAGCACAAGTTTCATGAAGTCCCCTGTGCCATTCATTCGCGCCATTGTTGGTACGTTGCTGATTATTCAATGTTTGTGTGTAAACATTTCACAGTTTGTTGGCAAAAATGGGTAATTGCCGGCCTCTCCATTTTTTTCTTCCGATATATGTATCTTCAAAGTAGTTTTTAATTACCTTAGCTTCAGTGGGGAAGTCATCAGCTTCAAGTAAATCTTCAAATGCTTTAATAACGTTAGCGGGAAAAATAAATGCCAATGCCGGAATCATTCCGATCCAACGGCAAATTCAACTGAGGCGGTGTCTTGTTTGCATCGGTCTTTTAAAGCCTTCATTTCTGTACTTTTCTTCAAACGTTTTGGGAAAGATAAAAAAAAAAACAACCGGTATTTACAATACCAGGAAATACTTGCAGGAAAGTTTGCATGACACTTTGTTCGAAATCTGTTTTAATTCGCTGGGATTGGAGACCCGGTTGTAGATTTTTAACTTCTTGAAGAAACTTGACGTATGTGGCACGAGTTTTGTTCGGCAGAAGCGCTTAGAGTATTGGAATAATTGCATTGATTCGAACTACATGAAATGTATAAAGGTGCTGGAAATGCATGGGTACTGTGCTAATAGTTCCATCAGAAAATCACTCCTGGCTACGCACCAATGTCTGAAGATTGTTACTAGTGGAAAAATTAAGCTTTGCGACCTGGGAGCAGTTCGTCCTGAGAATCATATATCAAAACTGTTGTAAATTGCCGTAATAATAATTTCTCGATAATTTTATGGAATTAGCGGATCCTGGAGATTGTTCAGTAAAGCAGAGGAGAGCCATTGTCGCATCAAACATGACGAATGGTTCGTTTAAGCAGGGTCGGCGTGACTTTTTGCGGGCCAGAATACATATTCAAATACTATACTTAAATTTCACAATAAGGAATTATTTATTATAAGTATAAAAGATGTTACATATATTGTGTAAGATGAATATTACAGAATTTTTCTTGCTTTTTTCGCCGCAAAATCTTTGACTACGTCATCAAAATTGATTGAGTTTGCTACTTTGCTTTCTCTTGAAAAAAATAGGCAGATATGTAAATCGGTCTTGGCTTATTGATGATTGAAGATAATTTTTTATTAGTTTCAACCTCGATAAACTACGTTCAGCTGAAGCTACGGTTACTGGCGTAGTTAACATTATTTATAACGCAATTAATAAATTTGCGTGTGCTTCCGAAAAGATTGTTTTCTATGTTGTATTTCATCAATTAGTGGATTATGCGGTTGCATTTTCTACACACCCGAATAGTCAATCTATTATACAGGGGGTCCTGCAAAATGTCTGATGAGTTTTCGTAGACCGTGGGGCCTTTCAAAACGCGAGGCCGGGTTTCCGCGAACGCGCTGAACCTGCCTCGTAACACCCTTGAGTTTAAGTGAATCCTTTTTAGGACGAAATGCTGTGTTAGATTGGCATGAGTCTGCAATTACTGATGCAACAATTTGCTGTGGCCGTTCGTTCGTGATTGTTGCATGTTGCCATATTTCACCAACCAATTACAATGCTTTCGGCCTTGCAGCTTGAGCTGCCTGGTTATGTTTAATTACATTTTTTACAACTGGGCGTTCTGAACACTATGTCCAAACACGCCCTCTGCAGACAGAACGTTTTTCACAAATCCACATTCCGTGTTGTTCGTCTACAATTTTCTTTGTAAACACGTGAATGTGATTGTCATCATCTGCAAATTTACCTTTTGTCTCTTACTGACAGAACACTTTTTGCCATTGTACACACAGGATTAATATGATAATCTCCACAAACGCGCGATGTCTACTCATATTTCCTGTTTCCACGAAATGTGAGAAGAGCCAGATGCGGGAACTTTGAATTTAAAGTTTAAAAGCTACATGACAATTTGCACACGAATGTAATTTTGAAAATTTGTTCGGAAAAGTTAGAGTTATCAGAAGTTTAGTTCGAGTTATAGAGAGTAGACTGTATTTACATTGTTGTATCCTCGTTATCTACAGGGGACAAAATTTGGGAGGCGAAAATGCGAGGGGTCATTTTTTGTAAAGCCTGGTAGTTCCACAAGGTCAAATTTCACCTGTTTCATCTGCTGAAGGTGCAAGACAAAGGGTTTACAACTACATATTGTATTCACCCGATCATAAATGTTTTATAGCGCTTCAACACTGCGAACAATTTCTGTACACCTGTTTATGGAACCAATGTAGTTCATTATATCATTCTATCATATTGCGTCTTGTTGGAAACTGATCGAAATGTCATAATACAAGATGAGATGATATCACTGAAACTAAAACTGATTAAAACTAAATCTAGAGCACGTCTGGTGACAAACTGAATTAAAACTCAGAAACATAACTGTAGGGTTTGGAATCGCTAGGCGAGCGATTTCCGCCCTGGTTTATTATAACGAACTTTCATAACGGAAAAGCCGTTAGGATCGGCCGTTGGAAACGACCGTTAGAAGATCCGTTGTGTTTCAAATCGACGACAGACGGACGATTGGCCGGCGGGAAATGACCGTTGGCGGCCGTTGTGGCAAATTCAAATTTGATTGGCGGACGATTTGAACGTTGGGACTATTTAAGCCGTAGTTTCGGCGGGAACGGGAGTTCGTATCGTGAGCTCGTATCGTAAGTTCGTATCGGGATCGGCTGAGTTCGTATCGAGAAGATCGGATCGGATTAGGATCGTCGTTATCGAAGTGCTAACTAACTCTCTCGTTGACGTTACGGAAATCTGGGGAAAGTAAACCCCAGTGGTTGAGTACGGACTTGTTCCTGACTCGGAGGTTTTGTAATTACCGGTCTGTTTGTTCGTAAGGAGTTCTTTCGACGAATTAGTACGGGAATAGTCGGTTGTTGTTCAGACTAGTGTTTGTGCATAATTAATTGTAACTCTAATTTGGATTATTTTGTACATTTACTGTAATTATAAAATTTGTGTTTTTCGTCAAACCGACTGAGTGGTTAATTTTGAACATTACTATAACTAAACACCGTTACTTTGTAAATGAGTATACATTTTTTTTATTTACTTTATTTAGCTCTTGTACTTCTAGTGTAATAAATACGCTGTTTCTGAACCATCGCGGCTTACAATGGAAACTGGGAAGGGTGCGATATGGACCTAAAATATCCGGGTTGTGTCCTGAAATTCTCTGAACTAACTTGCATCCGAACTAAAATCTCTCAGAGTGGCAGGATGATACCTTTATCACTTCGCCCGTCCAGCAGTCTTATGTTTTATTTATAGTAAATACATAAAGAAAATTAAAGTCATACGAGCAAAAGTTATTAAATTAGTTGTGTCTTGGCCTTTTTGTACATTTCCTGGTAAGAACAAAGTCGTGCTTATCATCTATTTATCTCCATTGTAAAGATAAGTTTTGAATTAAAATCACTTGACTTTTTCTCATTTCCGGAAGTTGGTATTTAGTTAATTGGGATCTCCTGTCACTAATCTTTCCCTTTCTAGTCTCGAATTTAATCCATCTAACACTGTTCTCGAGAATAGGAAAGGATAGAAGGTGGGAATTTATAGGTCTACTATTTTTTCAAATTGCAGCCCAATAAATGATTAATTAAAGAATCTTTCCGACCAAGGTAGTCGTGAATATAAATGGTTTTGCGGTTCTCCTCAATTTCTATCTGCTCGCATTTATTTTACCGATTTTGATTGACGAATTGGCAATGTAACATCTGGGCGATCTGCCAAGAAGATTCCTTCCGGGAGGACTTTCTAAGGGAAATGGTTCCTATTTAGATGTCAAACACGTAAAGAAAATCCAAAATGTTCATGCGATCAGTCGCAAATCCGCGAAGCAAATGCTCAGTTTTTTCTTTATCCACTCGTTTTATTTTATTTTATTTTTTCATTCAACGTCAATAGTTAACGATTCCAGGCATTGTTGTCATAACGAAATTTGTGAGTATTTTTAAATAAAAGATTAATTTTTGTTGCTTGATAAAAAAGGTAATCATTTTTCGTTGAAGAACATACAAGTGCTTCCAAAACAAACCATTTAGTACAAAATGTGACATTGCTGCGAAATCATTTTGAAAATGTTATGAATTTTTTATAATTAACTTTAACGTGCTAAATTTTTTATTATCACTAGGAATTAATTAATAATAATACCCACATACTGGCGTTAAATGTAAATCGGAGAGTTTATAAGAGAAGAAAATTATTATTGTGAAAAGACAGAGTAATTGAAGTTGACAGTGCTGCAAAGAGAAAGAGAAGTGAATTTTATCGTTTTTTCAAAACACTTTTTTAGAATGAATTAATAAAAAGTAACGGGTAAGACCGGAATCCTGAATCATATGCTTTGTAAATGTGTAAATTTTAAGCTGCATGGAAGTTTCTTAGATGAAATGAACGTCACGGACATTAACGTATTTATATATAATGATGATGTAATCCTAAAATTTTAGAGTGTAAACTACTCTCTTTCCTACATTTACTAAACATATCTTTGTTTTTATATTATAAAAAATATAAAAGGAAGATATAGATAACATATTGAAACAGTTTATTTGTGTTTTTATAATAATTATTTAAAATATATTACTTTTAGTATGTAGCTATAAAAGAAATTGTTATGAAAAGTATTTTCTACTTTTGTTTAAAAGCACAGTATATTCATTTCAATTATATTCAAAATTATATTCATTTCAATAAATTTACCAATATCCTCTAAGGTATCATTTACCATAATATATTTTATAATAATATAATATCATTCTGCCTAATATTTCTTCTTATTTATAATTATAATATTTTACACTTTAAAAATACATAAAATAATTTGCGTTATTAACAGAGTACTGTTATATGTGGCATTCTAAATTTAAAGTTAGTCATTTGAAAAATGATTGATCTATATTTTATATGGTCATATCATCATAATTTATAATGATTGGAGTATTTTCAGATAAGTATTAATTATTGTTTTTATTTGAACTGTTACCAAACTTTCAAGTATTTTCGCCAAAAAATTCGATAAAACACTCTAGATATATAAGATAAATGAGATTTGTCCAAGTGGAACTAGTGTTTGACATGTTTTTTGGTAAAATATTGCGAAAAACTTTTACACAAGTTAAAAAGTCATTTTTGTTTTGAGAATACAGAATTTTTAAAGCAAATTTTATAAATTGAAAATACAATTTCATCTGTATTTCTTTAAAAATAATTTTGTATTGTTAACTATAGATTTCAATCGAAAATAATATATTCACTTCTGAAAACTGTTCTAGTAATAAATGGAATGCAATATTTCTTACTGATTTTTTACAATTAATTAACTAAATCCCAAAAGTAAGGTCTCCTAATTTTTTAAATACAAAGAAACGTTTATACAAAAATAAAGTTCATATCATTTTAAAGCTTCAGCAATTATCGATTTTTCTACATAATCGCTATTTCGGTCGATGCATTTTTGTATGCGCTGTGGCAATTTTTTTATGCCCATGTCATATCAGCTCGCCGCCATGTCGTGTTAAAACGATTGAAATTCATTGCCAATTGACGGAAGTTTGTGGCGAGTCGTGCATAGATGTCAAAAACATCTTCAAGTGGTATAGGGAATTTGCAGCTGATCGTACTGAAATTCACGACGAAGAAAGAAGCGGGAGACCGTCAATTTCTGACTAGACAGTCGCGAAGGTTGAGCAAACCATGCGTGAAGATCGACGAATCACTCTGGATGATCTGTGTGCATTTTAGTTATTGGGCTTTCCCCGAGCATAATTCATAGGATTTTAACGGAAAAGTTGCAATATCGGAAGGTGTGCACACAAGATGGGACCCGCGAAGTGGCGGCAAGCAGGTATGACATGGTGCATACAAAAACTGCTACAGCGCCTACAAAAATGCATCGATCGAAATGGTGATCATGTAGAAATATAGACGAATCTTCAAGCTTTAAAATGATATGAACATTATTTTTGTCTGAACGTGTCTTTGTATTTAAAAAAATAGGAGACCTTACTTTTGGGATTACCCTTGTAATTATGTTATTATTCTTTAAAATATTAGCAATTAAATTAATTAATAATTATTTTTAAAATTTATATTTTAGTTACCTCACAATTTTCAGGTTGAAAACCGTATTTAGTGTTTCAACATATATGATGATTCAACTAATACAGTACTTAAAAGCATATAACTGATATAGTTATATGCATATAACTAAATATGTCTTGCTTATGCATAGGAATAAACAGATAGATTGATATTTATTAAAACTAGAAAATTTTAAACACTTCTATAATAAGCAATAAATAATGCATAATTGGTATGTGAGATAGCATATGACAAGT
This sequence comes from Centruroides vittatus, assembly GCF_030686945.1. NCBI lineage: Eukaryota > Metazoa > Arthropoda > Arachnida > Scorpiones > Buthidae > Centruroides > Centruroides vittatus. The sequence continues at coordinate 448,043 of NW_027122385.1, forward strand.
ATAATCATATTGTTATTTCGCATTGAATTCTGCAAATGTTCTTTCATTTTATGCAGTACTATGGTTACGCTATTTCGATAAAATTTAGAAGTGTCCATGTATTACGTTGCATAGATTATTTTTTTTAAATAAATTTTTATATGAATATGATAGGTATAAAAAATTACAAGTAGCATTATGAATAATTGTTATAGTTTAGCACTTTGAGATTATTTTTAGCATTACTTCTTCATCTTAATTAATATTACATTATAGTATCATAAATGTGTAAATAAAATATAATGCTAAAATGAAAACTTTAATACAATCGCTCCCCTAGTTACGAAGTTAGATTCTCGAGTTTTGTCGTAAAGTCAAAAACAAACCAAGAAATTATATTTCTGCACAGAATAACATGTATTGTTACTGTTTGATCCTTCAATGTACTTAATATAAAACATTACGCTCGTTCGCTGCTGTTTAGTAGAGGATGTTTCAAACGCTGTGTTTTCGCTTAATGCATTTACTTTTATAATGTCAAGTTTAGTTTCCACGGTAATAGAACCATACTTCTTATATTTATTTCCATTGCTGGATTTTCTATTTCGTTTTGAAAGTAATTTTGAAAGTCTAATTGTAAAAGTTTATAAAAATTGACAACAATAGCGAAAAATGCTGTTTCTTCAATGTTACCAACTTCAATGCCACTTCAGGAGCGGCGGTGGAACGTTAGAATTCGCGCAAAAACAAAAAGTGACGTCACGCTAAACAAATAAATCCATATTAATTATTTATTAAAATTTATTTTTATTATTGTCTAAAAACTAACTTCCACATTACCCTGCGACCTGCAAGAGAACTTCAGAATTCGCTGAAAACTTAAATTTTAGACACACCGTCAAATTGTTCGTAAGTTGAACCTTCGTAAGTAGGGTAGCTGCTGTATTTAAATTTAACAGTTATTAATCACTACGAAGTAACTTTTATGATGGTGGATTGATCTTGTTTTGTGTTTGAAGTGCATAAAATTAGAAAGTAAAAGAAATATAATACATTTAATGAATTAATGAACCCTTCTGTTTCTTTTTACAAAAAGTACTTGTAATTCGAAGTTTAAAGTACGAATGAAGAATGTGCAATAAACATATCTGAATAGAAAATAATTTGTAGTTTATTTATATGAAGTTTTCACAATTTTGAAATAGAAACGATGCTCTATTATCCTCTGCTACGAGAGAAATATATTAAAATATTTCAATTGCAATTAGTTATATTTGTTAACATAAAATAACGAAATAGTTAGAAAATTTAATGATTAAAGTAATTTACTTAAAAATTTATAATATTACCCGTAAAAATATTCACGTAAAAATAAACGCTGAAGAAAATATTAAAATATTACATGAAATATTTGATAACAATAATTCTTTTAAAATCAAATTTAATATAATAATACATCTTTATTGATGAATTTATTGACAGTAGCATTGAACACTTGTATAAATATTTTTTTATTTATATAAAATAGAAATAAAATGAATCTTGCCAAGTCGTTTAATTTAATTAACTATAACAGAACAGGCTTAAAAGGTGAACATTTGATCAAATAAATAAATACTCGTAATTAATCATCATTCAGTCAAATAAAGCTCCATGATAACTAATTATTTTGAATTATTTATTACTTATTTCCAAATATGAAAATTCTAATAAAATCAATTAAATAATTTTTCGGGTATTTCAAAGACCAGATTAAATTTTAAATTTTGCTTATTTGAATTCAAGTTTTGACTCAAACGTTTTATTATATATTAACTATTATTATATTTTATTAGCTTGAAAAGTTAGAAAAATATATGAAATAGAAACACTTCTTATGTTTTTATAAATCAAAGTAAATAAAATTTTTATATTTTAATTATTATTGAGAACGTCGATCAACAACTATCTGTATTTTAGGAACTGTATTATATTATTTTGAAGTTTTGAACTTTCCATAATACTTCTTAAAATATTTTTCTTGTAACTTTACTTACTTAGAGTTTATTTTAATAAATCCATTTTTAAAACGAGATTTCATTGTTTATTATTGTTGATTCTTATCATTATTTTGGTATCGATTTTATTTACTAAAAATGTTAAATTTGACTTAAAAATTCTTGTTAACTTAATCAAATAAACAAATGTTACGTAACTTAAAAGTATTTTATAAATATTTATTGATAAGAACTGATTTTAACCTTAAATTCTAAAAATCTCTATGATAAAAATTAATGTACAGTACTAGATTTCTATTCAATGCTGATTATAGAGATATTAAACAGTCAAAATGTAACTAAATTAGATACGGTGTCATTTCACCACATGAGAAAGAAATTTTTGCAAAGAAATTAGTACCTAAATTTGTTTGGCACGAACAGCAGTTTCATTTGTATAAATATTTTAAAAAATCCAGCAACGAGTTGCTTAACTTTCCAGCAACATTTAAAAGTGCATGTGTGGCCTAACCGTTATGATATTTTATTATTAAAAAATTTTCTATAGTTTTTAATTCTTATAAAATTGCAAAAAGCTTAATTTTGATAGTAGGGGTTGGTTTTATAAAAGAAAAAGGAAATGTAAATGCTAATAACTATAAAATCGTCATTAAGATCGACCATATTAGAGATACGACGCACGACCTTTTTTATCTCTCCACCGCATCGACTTTAACCACCAAAATTTAATAGCATCGACCTCTAATACACACCTTGCCTGCAAAATTTCAGAAATTTTCGACAAAAAGCACAGGAGTTAAGCTCTAAAGTGAGTGAACAAAATCGTGCGATACATAAACACAAACATTCATACATATACGGAAAAAAAAAATTCGAATGTTTTTGCATTTCTGGACGTTTCAAGGTGTCCTAAGTCCAAAAATTTAAAAATCTTTCGGGAAGGGTCATTTTTCGACCGATAGCCATATTTTCCTTCTGTTATATATGAAAGAGACGGGAAAGTAAAAATATGGATTATTGAGATTATGTTGCAAATTTGCAAGCTTTGATAGAAAATATCAGATTCCATGTGAAAAGTATCGCGGTCGGTTGTTGAACACATTACTTATCGCTGTCAGGTTTTATATCTTCAGAATGGGGACAGTATCATGAGCAGTATCCCGTGCATCGCTAAGGTCTCTGTATAGCACGAGTGTCTTGTGCAAATAAAATACTTGTTTGTAATTCCAAAGGTGCCATAGTGATAAATAGAATGTCGTGATTTGAGATGTCACCATATCAAATTTAGTTGCATTGAGACTGCTAAATATCTCAGTAGACAGCGTTGGATAAAGATACTCTAATTACCATCACCGATGTTTTCAAATTAAGTACGTTCATACAGTATTCTAATCTAGTTTACCAGCCTAAGATTTCATCGTTTTATTTAGAATAATGTTTCTCAGAAAGAAATTATTCTTTCTCTCTACACTAACGAACTCATTCTCACTATTAGAATCTCTATAGAAAATTAACTGATTCTTGAAGATAAATTTTGTGTTTTTTTTATTTAATAATATTTTGTCTTTACTATAAATAATTTCTCTATTATTGTTTATTAATTCCTTACAAAAATAATTAGTTTATGTTAAAATTATTACATTTAAAAATCTTTGAAAATCTGATTTAAATACAATTGTTGAAGAACGTTATTCCTGATAAATGATTGAAATGTCAAATATGAAAATTAATTGATCTAGTAGTAGTCTCTTTAATCCGAAAAATTGACGGTAGACTATCTCACAGCTTACCGTCTACCGGTCACACTCTACCGTCAATTTTTCGGATTAAAGAGACTACTACTAGATCAACATATAATACAGCTACCATAGAAAATTTAATAAGAATGAAAATTAATGTCAGCTTACTAAAATTTATAGCATTATAATAAGCATCATAATATTAAATTTAGAAATTATAGTATTTAAGAAATTTTAAGAATATAGAAATTATATATATTTGAAAAAATAAGGAAAAAAAATTAGATGTTTACTTTAGATTTTTATTATTTTTCTATTAATCTTTTTTAAATATGAGATTTATTTTTTTTATTAATTCATTAATATTATATTTAGATTATCTCACTTCCACGGAGGGAACTATTAAAAATAAACATATTAATTTATCATAATTATATAATTAGTATAGAACTTATTCATCTGAATAACTAAAGAATGTTATTAAATTGTATTTATAAGGAGATTTTCTTAATTGTATTTATTACATTTTTATAAAGGAAATTCACTTGAAAAAATATTTTCTATTTTTATAGATTTAGCATTTAAATTAAAAAAGTTAAATGTATTTAATAAGATTAAGATGCATAATGTAAATTTTCACAGATTTACAACTTCTTACATGTTTCATTACTCAAATGAAATTATATAGGATTAACATTGTATATAATACAATTTGATGATCTTATATAATATAATTTCACTAATTACAACAAAAAGTTTATTTATTCTAGCCTGTTCAGTTATTTTCAAATTATGTTATCTCGAGTAATTAGAGATAAATGAATGTAGGAAAACAAGCAATCTAAATTCATTAGAATTTGCAAACACAAAAATTCACGATTAAATATTTTAGATAATTTATTATGAGATTATTATGAAGAAGCGAAGGTTCTTGTTTTATTATGCAAATTTTTTTAGTTCAAATAGACACATAAATACGGGCTTATCACACCAGTGAGTGAGATTAATTCGGAAAACCTTTATTATTTAACACCTATTAATAAAACGATTAATAAAACGATTATTTAACACCTTATTAATAAAACTATCTTTTATTAATAAGATGTTAAATAATCGTTAAAGATTTTGTGAATTAATTTCATTCACTGATGTGATAGCACGTGTGTATATATGTCTATTTGATCTAGACTAAGTGTTAACCCTAGAAATTAGTCTCGTTTCACTTCGAATAAAATGTTTCAAATTTTGCAATCTCAGAAAATAATTACAACCGTTGATATTGGCCATCTTTTCAAAAATCTGGATTCATCTTTCTATCATATAGCGTGATTTACCATCAATAATTCGAATGATATCTACGTCGCTAAATGTCACAGTACATATGAGCAAGGCCATGATCAGGCACAAATTTCACTAAATTCCAGATTATTAAGCCTAAACAATTGATCATAGATCAGCTTTTGTTGTCATCATCTTCGGCTTTGCTTTTTGACTGCAAATCAGATCAGGATAATAAACTGAAATCAGTCAAACGTTTAAAAAACCCTATTATAATTTCGGAATCTGTGGAGTGCGTTCTTATCAGACATTACTGTTGGTGCGTTTTGCTTACAACGTAGACTCTCTAAGTTCTAATTACTGATGTATGAAGTAGGATATGTTTCTCAAGTTTTGTTTAACATCAAATCAAATCAAATCAAATCAAACTTAAAGATAAGAAGGGCTATCCGTTATAACACAGACTTAACCCTGTAGGAAACGGAAAAAAGAAATTAGGAAAGTAAGAAGTTAGGTAGAAGAGGAAACACAGGGAGATAGGAAAGTGTGAAAAGAAGCTACCGGGGCCCCCCACGGGACGAATGAGAACATTATGTACAGTGTTGCCGATCATGCTACGGGGCACTTCCCCGTCCACATATCGGTTTTGCAGTCTTAACTCTTAACGAATACAATTAGTAAGCGCGAATACAATGAGATAAAGTGTATATCAGTATACAGGAGGACTTATCCTGTTCATAAAGCTTTTCTGATTAATACCAGTATTCAATAAACACATGGAAATTAATGGTTGGAAGCAGGATACAGTTTACATTATATGGTAGTCGGGAGAGCTTATCCCGATCGCAATGTAAAGCGTTAACAATGAATATGTACAAATTGACAGTTGCAAAGCAAATAACAGCAGTATCAGTTTATATACAAAGCAGAGTAAAAGCACCCTTGCACCAGGGGACTAGGCTGCAGGATACATGGACATAAACAATGTAGAAGTGTTGACGGTCAGATCACCGCTTTCAAAGTCAATTTCATTTTCAATGTGGAGGGAGAGGAGGGACAGAGTTGTACCCCAACTGCTAGGCCCCTCCTCCTACCCATTGGGTTAACCTAGAACCCCTCCAGAAAATGATGTCGTAGAAGCTGTACTTTCCTAGCCGAAGACATAACAACAGGGGTGATCGATGATTAATTGTGGAAGACACTGGTAAAACAGTTTAAATAGTCTAAGTATAGGAGGACTTGTCTTTTCACACTTGTTGGTTTCCTTGGGTACTTCGGTTGGCGCTAAGTTGCTCGCTTGTAGGTGGGGCAAGTGCTCTGCTGTCTTTGATGAATGTTGTCAAGGCTTTCAGTAGATTGGTGTCTGCGAAGAATCGTTGATCTCCAGGTGGCCAATTGTAGCCTTCTTGTAGACAAGTCCCGATGAGTTTCAGTCTTTGTTCGCTGTACTTGGAACAGTCGTAAATCAAGTGGTTTACATTGTCCTTTTCGTGTATGTCTACTTCACAATAATCCGAGTCTGTTTTGTTGAAACGTTTTAAATAAGTGTTAAATGCCCCATGTCCAGTAAGGCATTGCGTAAGCTCGTAGCTTGGTTGGAAAGTCTTGATTTTTTGACGTCCCTCAATCGAAGGGATGAAGCTATAGCATTGCCTCCCGGTGTTTGAGCTGTCCCAGTCTCGTTGCCACAGTATTCTAATTTCTTCTTTAATATATTGCTGAACATAGCTGATCGGGTATTTTGTATAGGTGACTATAGTATTGATTCTTGCCCTCTTCGCCAATCTGTCTGCAAGCTCGTTGCCCTCATGTCCGCTGTGGCTCGGTATCCAATTGAAAGATATATTTGTTTGTTGGCCGATCTCATTTGCTAGAGCTATTAGGTCTGAGGCGAGGGCAGAGCTGTTCTTCCCATTTTTAAGTATGTAAAGAGCGGCCTTACTATCCGTGAAGACAGTTAGGTTTGTCGTTTCCAGTTGTAGTTGTTTTACATATAAGATGGCCCTATAAATTTCCCATAACTCTGCCCATAAAGTGCAGCTGGTTCGATAGCTTGTAGGTATATCATTTTTGTATGTTTTGGGTTTAGACCCCAGGTATTCTTAGTTATACTGTTTAAAAGGTTGATTTTCTCAATGGCCTTGTTACAGGTTTGATTCACATGGAACTGCCAGTTTAGACTTCTGTCAAAGTAAATGCCAAGATATTTCATTTGTTGTACGTTGCGAATAGTTTGGCCATTTATTTTCACCCCAATTGCTCTTTTCAACTGCCCTCTTTTATTTTTCCTTGTAAAAACTATTGCCTCGCATTTCCCATGATTGATTGGTAGTTTGTGTACTTTACTCCAATCTCCGATTTTTGACAACGTTTTATTTGCAATATCTGCCACACGGTTGCAATTTTTGTGTGCCACTAAAACCAGGGTATCATCCGCGTATGCCAGTAATTTTATTTCTTCTGTGTCTTCGTGTTGTTCAAGAAGGTCGTCTAGGACCAGATTCCAAAGTCCGGGTCCACATCTGGACCCCTGTGGACATCCTCTTGTGACGTTTGTTTCCACTCTGATATTATTTGTATAAAGACCTGCTTTTCTATTAGAGAGGTAGCTTTTTATTAAATTTGTTATGTTATTTGGGCATTTTGTTGCTATTAAACGATTTATTATACTTGTCCACCACAGATGATCGAAGGCCTTGCGGAAGTCTATTGTTATCATCATGACGTGACAGCCTCATTCCCAAGATTTGAAAATAAAGTCAGTGACATTTAAGATGGCATGTATTGCCGATGTGCCTGGTTTAAATCCGTATTGTTTACTACTGTTTCTTTTAATTTTGTTAAGATGCCAATTTATCCTTTTGATGATAAGTCCGTCCAGAACTTTACCTGCAACTGGAAGCAAACTAATTGGGCGGAAATCTTTTGGGTCACTGGCATTTCCATTTTTGGGAATTAGCTTAATATTTGCGATTTTCCATGCGTTCGGGAAAAATCCCGTTCTTAAAAATTCGTTATATAAATGGACAAAAGCCATGGGTACTTCTTTGAAGGCGGCTTTCACTAGCTCTGCTGTCAAACGTCCACACCCGGGGACTTCTTGTTAGCCAAGGAGAGGATAGCTCCCTGAACTTCTTGAAATGTGAAAGGCTCGTCTTGATCTTGTGAGGATTGATTCTGTGCTGTCCTCCTCATTTCCCTGTGTATTTCTAAGTCGTTAGTTTCGTCATCTGGTGGAAAGTGGTATTGTAATATTCTTTTAATGTTTTCTGTGATATTTAATTCCGAGTTATTTCCATTTTCTTTAGATATATTTGGAATCTGACACTTTCTCTTTTTATTGAATACCACTCTACACGGTACATCCCATGGTGTCCGCTTCCGTTCTTTTCCGCAAAATTCCTTCCAGGCTCTTGTGCGAGTGTTGTTTATGTCTTTTTTGTATGTTTTTAGAGAAATAAGTGTTATTGTATTGATTTTAATAACAAGTTTGTTAGTTTAAGGTGGAATTGCAAAAAATCCTGTACCTGTTCAGTGAACTCCCCTAAAACGGAATTAAAACAGAGTGCGAAAGAGAGGGAGGGAATAACTCGGAAACTTGTTGTCATAAAACATTTTACAATAGTTGACTCTAATTTGGATTTGAAGGCTATGTTCAGTATAAAACATTGGAGAATTTCAATTACAGAAAGACGTGAATTCACAAAGTAAGTCGAAATTCTCAAATTTAAAATGTTTTTGAACCTGTAACAAATCAGGAAGACCAGCAAGTTTGACTAAAGTCTTTCCATAAATTGATAGAAGTTTTTAGAAATTAATATACTGTACTTTTAAAAGATATCAAAGATGCAATACAAACCTTAAAAAAAAAAAAAAAGATGATAAAACTTTACAGGTTGAGCTTACATCCTTTTATACTCGGATTCATATGTTAGAAAATAAGGTAAAACTTTATGCGGAGAATAGAGATCAATGGAATTTTGAATTAAACCCTTTCAATAATGAAATTCTATTTCATTATTGAAACGGTTTAACGAGAAATATAGTAATTTTTGAATTTAACATTTTCTTCGTTAAACTATAATATGAACTATTAAACTTTATCACGAGAGCTAAAAATTTTATTACTAATACCCGTTGATATCTTTGATATAGCGAATCATAATCCTAATAAATAAACAGTGGTGCCTCGAATAACGGACGCTGCGAACAACGGACTTTCTGTTTGGCCGTTACGTGACTTGAGCAACGGAGTTGCTGCGAACAACGGACTTTTCGGCATAATTGGTGACTGCTCCATAGGCGCGTTCTTTAATAGCGGTCTCTCTGTGTCTCCGCTACTACGGGAGTGCGCTGTTGTTTGTAGGCATTTAGGAACGACAGTGAAAGAAAGAAAGATGGCGGCGCCCGCACTATCGATAGTATCGCGATGGAGGAATCTATAATTCTAAAATATGAGCTTTTAAAGGCAAAAGAAGGGTCCCAATTGTAAAATTTAACCATAAAATGGATTATTTGTTGAAAGAACATTCAAAACAGCCTTGAAAAAAAATTCGTAGAGACACTTACATCACCGCGTGCGCTAACTCGCGCTTTCACAATTTCTAAATTTTCATTCATAAAACCACATAATGGACCCGGAAACGAAACTATCTGAGCCATGGAGGACGCCATGTTGCTTTCCACCGTAAACTACTGCTACAAGCGGCCGTTTTTGCCGTTCGACGGCGCGCACTCCCACCGGAATTTAGGAACGCGTTCCGCAGGAATTTTTAAACGGATGTCGCTCGCGCAGAGTTACGCGGAGGAATAAAAGAACGCACCCCATGTTCATTTTTTTCATGATACAGTACGGTTATATTATGCTGCGGAACGAATTAGACATTTTAACATGTATTTCTATGGGAAAATGCGTTTCGTATAACGGACGTTTCACTTAACGGACGTGCACCTGGAACAGATTAAGTACGTTATATGAGGCACCACTGTATCGTCAAACATTAAATAACAAAAATAATAGGAACTTAATATAATAATAAAAGATATCTTAAGAAAATGGTTCGCTAAAAATGATTATAATCTAAAACTGTCTTCCTTGAAAACCTGTGTTGGAGACCTACAGTAGATGCAGGAGGATTACTAAGAAGCTGAAAAGTGATGAAGAAAATTGATATGAGAGAATTATTTTCTTCAAGGAAATAAGCTATTTGCTATGGACATTAAGTGTAATAAATTAAAGGAATAGGTGTTCGATCAGTTCAGAATGTAAATAATACGATGATATTGTAGAATCATATTTTAAAAACAAAAATAATCAAGACTATATCTACAATTTGAATGTCAAGAATACGCCCGAAAACGCGGAATACATTCATTATCATAAATTAGCGCAACAATGAAAAGTTATATCGCTGCGAAATTTGCATGCAGATAAATCTCAAGCAGATATGGAAATGATTATACTTATAGCGTGGTGATTCCTTGCGTAATTCCAGTAGATGGCGTTAAAGTGCGTCCGCTTTGGCCTATAAAAAAGCGCGCAAAGGCATCCTGTCTGTAGTTTACCTGTTGCAGAGAGACGCTCTATTACGAGCGATACTATTTCGTCAAAATTGTAGACTATATAAACAATCAACCGGGTTTGAGAGGAGAAGCCGGTTGAAAGAAGCCGGATGAACATCTCGCCGAATAGCCTGCCACCTTGGCTGTTCTGACAATACTGTGCAGAGTTGCGACCAGTGGACAAGAGAGAGCTTGCACACACTGCAAGTCTCAGGATGCTGTCGGAAGACCACTAGCCTGAGATGCCCTCTGGTCCTCTGACAATCATGCACACAGCTAATCATATCGTTGTTCTGCAATCCGGATACAGGTTGCGCCATCATTACAGGTTCTTGTGTCTGTACCGTACCATTTCGAGGAGCCTGAGTGAGGAACATTTGGTATTGCAGCTGTCATTGCATGTGCTGCCATTAACAGCCTCCCACTGTCACGTCCGTTTGGAGCGGTTCCCGACGGGATTGGACCGCAACGGAATGGAACCAGGTTGACTACAACTACGAATCCAGATTCAGTTCGTCAATGACGATGGCCGTGTTCGTGTCTGGAGGCTCCGTGGCGAATGCCCTCAATCCTGCCTATGCTTTGAAGTGGCACACCACCTGCACAGCTGGTGTCATAATCTGGGGTGCCATCAAATACGACAGCCGGCCACCTCTATTATGGGCCGAAGTATGGGCCTGCTTGCAGCAACTGTTGATTGAGATGACGGAGGACGCCATTCGGCACGCATAATGTGCCGAATGGCGTCCTGCCTGTCCATCACACATTGTGATTCAACAGGGTACTTTCATTTGTAGTTTTTCCTGTAATAAATAATCCTTTCGCTTTCATTTTGTGATCACTTACTTATACCACCGCTTCTCTCACGAGTATATAATTTCGTTCGATTCTGACAACTCCTTCTTGGTGCGCTAATTTTTATGGCAATGAGTGTATTTGGATGATCAAGATAAGAATTCCAACAACATATAAGCAGACAGCCAGACGATGGGTTTTCAAATGTTAAAATTTTTCTGTCGAAGCTGTTATTCTATATTATAGAGCATTGTTTAAAGAAAGCTCATTATTTATACCTTAGTCATAATACAATCTGTAACTTCCAAGGTGTGAGTAATGAAAGACTTATTTTTGATTTCTGGGATAACATGTTAAATTATAATTACTTTCGTTTAGAAGAAACCTGTCATATTAATGAATGTTTGGTTCCGAATTAAATAAATAAAACAAATTTCAGGTACTTAATAATTTTTCAATTAAAGAAGCAAGTAGAGGATGTCCATTTTTGAATGCTTGTTGGTTAATAAAATAACATGATGTTAGTTTTAAATAAATATTTAAAAATCTTACAGTTAAAATTAAAGATAAAATCTTGTCTGATGATAATTGTTTCTGCTCCTCCCGGTTGAAACATGAATAATGATTTTAGAGACCCATTAATGAAATTGATAGATACTTGTACCATAGAGAATGTGTAATTAAAGATGGAGATTTCAATAATTATATCGGAGATCAAATATTCTTACCTAATATTGGATAGTTAGGACAGTTTTAAGAAAATCAATGAATGGAGTACTCAATTGTACAGGCAGGGACTTACTGAGATTTTGTTATGAGAATTCCTTCATATGTTTAAATGTAACATCTAACGGATGGAGAGACAGACAGAAATTTATTCATTTTTCTAATCAGGGCCTTTCTGGAGAATAGATTGTATTTGTAACTACTTTGTTTCTATGAATATAATGTAGTAGATAGAGATGTTGGATAAAGAAGGCTCTCATCATTTACCTTTATTCGTATCGATTTTCGTGGAAAAGGTAATAATTAATGACAAAGAAAAGGAATAATATCTAGAGCGAGGAACAAAGGCTTGTTGATAGAAACGTTTAGCATTTCGTCTTTATTCTTCATACAGTGTAAATAAATCGAGTAGAAGTTATATAGAGATTATAAATCACTCTGGCAAGTCCAAGGTCAGATTTCTTGCTAAAAGAATTAATGACTTATTGATAAATTCCAGAAATTCGAAAATTTTCTTGGTAGGAGTTAATCAATATAGGAAAAAAAAAATGGACACTAATTCGTACATGCCATCTGAGAGACATGATGCTGTATTTTAATAATATATATGATGCAGTGTTTACAATAAGATACGTTTTGAGCCTTGCAGCGATAAAGGTTCGTTTTATGATCCAATATTGGATAGTGACATTACTTGCGAAGGATTTCACGATACTATCAGCGGACATTTTTTTAAACGTTTACAATAAACTTTTAGACTCGATTTGCATGTCCTAAGTTTTGATACTCTCTCTATATAAGAGTAAATCTAGGGAATATCCTTCGTATTATAAGCCCTTATCATTAATATCTAATATATCTATACTTTTTACCTCAATTTTGAATTATATATTGTGTAAATGGTTGTGTGTTCAAAATTCTATATCAACATGTCACAAATTAATTCTTGACTGACTCAATAGAAATAACTAAGAGTATTTTGCAAGATGCATTGAGTTCTACATTATTTAATATATTTATATACATGAATAATTTCATTACAAATGTTAATTAATCTGTTAATACAGGTCTTACCTTAAAGGAAAATACAAAAGTACATATGATATTGCGTGCAGATGGTTTAGTTATTCAGGCAGATTCTCAAACTTACAAATTAAAAGTCTATTTTAAGATTTTCTGCCGAATGATCATAAGATCATAAGATGTTAATTTGGCTAAGACTAAAATGCTGTTATTTAGTAAGGGTCTTCGAATGTCAGCATGTAATAGATAGTATTGGAAGAACTCGTTAATTGATACATCACATACTGTCGTTTTTCTTTATCATATTTCTTGTATTCTTTTCTCCTTTATAGGTTTGTTTTCAGTAGCCTTGATTTCACTATCTTCGAAAGCTGCTCTAACTATAAAATCTACCATTCCGATTCAACGTAAGACTAAAATAAATTCGTTGAACGTATTGTTGAAAATACCCCGTTCTCTAGTAAATTTCGTATATTGTTATTGCTCAAAAATATGGGAAATGTACTATATTGTTAAGATGGAAAAAATTTTTAGCCTTTTATTTCAGAAGAGTATTCCAAAACTCTAGAAAAGTACTTTTATATATGATAAGTTTAAAAGTAGGATTGTTTAGACTTTAGAATAACGGTCGTAATGATTATGCGCATTATAATATACTAGACCAGGGATGGCGAACCTTTTTGAATCCGGGTGCCATATTGTAAGCTTACTTAACTTTAAAGATGTTAATGCGTGCCAAAGTCTTACACTTCGAAAAATGATATTTAAAGAAATTAAACGAATACGCTTTAATTCGAATAAACGTAAAAAATCTGATTGAAAACAGGATGATCAGGTGATAAACAGAAAGGATGATTGAAAAGGACAGAAATCATATGATACATTTCGTGCCAGATGATTTCTCTTACGTGCCACTTTGGGCACGCGTGCCATAGGTTCGCCACCCCTGTACTAGACTAAGATTTTAAAAGTAAATAAAGATTATTATGTAATACAATGCTGTCTGTTCTTAAGGAAAAACATTTATAATTTAAAAATAAAATATATTTGGGTTAGATAGATATCCATGATTGTAAGTAAAGATCCAGAATTGATTAAATACTCCTATCACAAATAGTTACAAATTATATAGGAAAAAAGGTATACAAGATATGGAATGTATATTTGGGGTCAAGTAATTTTCCACATATAAACATATTAAAGACAGTTATTTATATAAAAATTACCTGCTATTAAATATACCTTTAAAAGCTAGATTTATTTTAATTAAAGTAATGCTTAAATAGTGTTAGTTATGGATAATATATTTATTTTAGAAGTAAGTATTTTTTGTTATAATATGTCAAAGCCGGAGATACAGAATCACAATTTTTATGAATGTTCATTAAACAATTGTTATAGAAATAAGAATCTGACAAATTTAGAAAAAATAAAGTAAATTTTCAACTTTTGTACAATACAAACATTATAGCTGTGAAAGCGTGCTAATAATTACGCAAAGAATGTTATTATACTATGAAGTTTTGTCTTAAAAATGTAATACGAAATGTGCTGTGCTCTGACCTCTCCTGTACAGTGTATGGGATGATGTCTATTAGAATAAAGTTTGATTTGAGTTGAATTTCGAAATCAGTGATTTCATAATCGGGATGTAAAATATTATAATATTAAGTCATTAGATGCAAACTTTCCGCTATATATTTCGTCTTATTCTAAAATTTTCTTCAACAAAGTATTTTCCTATTTATTGCTCCTATCATCAAAGGTTTCAAAAACTAATCTGTAGAGAGTCCTGATAGCATTTGCAAAAGCGGTAATTAGGCAATTCCTAATGAGCGAGAATTCGGCTAGGATAGAATCTTACGAGTAAACTGGAGTGGGCTCACCTTTCTTCTTTTATATCTAGAGGTAGCGTCCTTATAATCTCCTAATTGCTCGAATAATTTTCCTTTTCTTGTAACGACGACTTCAGAATCGTGAATCGCCTTCTAACCAAAGAAACGTCTTCAAAGTCGTCAGAGTACTTTCTGATCCCAATAACGTCTTCAAAATTTCCAAAATAGCTTTCAGGATTGTATATACCCCAGACGAGGCCAAAATTTTTAGGAAGAGATAAAGTGAGCAAAACAATAATAATTTAATGAAAATGAAATATAGGTGTACACACTCGGCCGTCAGTACATCAAAATATTTCTCTCTTATCTTCCTTATTAACTGTTATTCGAGCAGATACAAATCTCTTTAAAAGGACAAAATAGTACGCTATAGAGAAGAAACTTCCTGCCGTTTTTTAAAATTCTGAGAAATCTTGATCCACAAATACGTAAACATGGTTAAAAGAAATTAATGATTTGAATTATTACATAAAAATATAAAATGGAAACATAAAAATTAATTATAAAACATATACAATAATCTTAAACTGAGTATCCAGTTACTTTAGTTTTTAAATAAAAGTAATAACGTTTAGAAAAAATACTATTTATACTATTATAAATTAATACCCTATATATTAATACCCAATAAATTAATACCCTATATATTAATACCCAATAAATTAATTACCCTATATATAATTTTTTAATAAAAATTTATATTTAAACGAAACATTTTTATACATTAATTAAACATTTCATAAGAAGTGCTGTTGTAAGTTCTGTTAATTGATACAGTACTAATTATATATAAGAAATTCCAGAATTAATGTATAAAAACGATTTAAAATAATCAATTAATAAAAAGATTTTAATGATATTAAAATTTTACAGATAAAATTAATTTGAATTGAAGTTTATTTGATATTTAAATGGTAAAATGTGCTTTAATGAAATACCATAGAACGTAAAACAAATAAACATTGAACTAATTATTAATTGATATATTTTTAAAGTGTGAGAAATGAAATAAAGGAATTTGTAAGTTTTCTGATAAAATAAAATTTAGATATAAAAAATGAATAAAACATTAAAAATAATTACTAATCACAATAAGTGCTTTTATGATTGGTGATATTAATAAAAGTAATCTTTTAAAAGATAGTTTCTTATACCTTGAATTTTTATTAACTCAAACTAAAAAGAAGTGACGAAATAAAATTAATCTTAGCAGAATATTAATGAAGTTGGAATCATCGAAATTCCATAGAAAAAATTAAAAATTTTACAGTTTTTGTAGAAAAGTAAATATAAATGAATTGTATGAAAACTCTCTGCTATAAACTTTTTTATGTAGTGAAAAAATTTCCTATGAGAATGAATATTCTCTAAAGGATAGTTAATCTATTAATAAATAATTCTAATTAGTAATATAATAATAAGAATGTAATTAACGCTTAATGTTAATATAACTAAGAGATTAAATTGTTTAATATTAAATATTGTGAGTTTTTATACAGATAGTAATTCCAAATTACTAAATGGTAGGGTTTTTTTTTGCGGGTAGAGTATTCAATCGAAATACAGTATTGCGAAACATTTAGTAATGTTACATTTAATAACAACTAGTTAAATGTAGCTTATTTGCTACGTTTAAATTGTTCTCTCTTTTGTTAAACAAAGTAATATAATATTAATATTTAATATAATAATATATTATATTAGTATATATTATATATTAGTAATATATATTAATATTTTAATATTATTTTTTCCTCCATCTTGCAAAAAATAATACAATAAATAGCCTATTATTATTATTATTATTATGTTGGGTTAAGTTAGATATACTCGGTTAACACCGGTGGCTGTGTACTATGCCGGACCAAAGTCAAGGCATAGTAACCAAAACAGAAATTAAAGAAGTGTATCAGTGTGTGTGTCTGTATTCAGGAATTTTCTCACAATATGACATGTATTCAATATAGTGGCATTCTGTAGAGTGATATATGTGTTTCTATTCAATTCTAATGTGCCTAGGCTTTTGTGTAGTGTGTGTGGTATGACACCTGTAGAGGAGAGAACAACAGGTACAATAAGCACCCTATCCATCCTCCACAGATGCCTTATTTCCTGGGCGAGTTCTGTGTACTTGCTAATTTTTTCAGTGCATGCGTTTTGTATATTGTGAGTGTTTGGAATGGATATGTCTATAATGTATGTGATTTTATTGTGTTTGTCAATGAGTGTGATGTCTGGTCTGTTGTGGTAAATTGTTTTATCTGTGATTATGGCTCTGTCGTAGTACATTTTGTGCGTGTTGTTTTCCAATACTGTCTGCGGAATGTATTTGTAGTATGGTTCATGGATGTCTACTAATTTGTGTTTCTTTGCAAGCTCTTGGTGTATTATATTTGCTACTTGGTTATGTCTGTGTAAATAATCTGTTTGTGCCAAGAGCTTGCAACCAGAGGTGATGTGTTGTATAGTTTCTGGCATGATGTGACATTTTCTGCATGTGTCATTTGTGAGTGTTGCATCTTTGAGTATGTGTTTTCTGTAGTTTTTAGTATTTATGACCTGATCCTGTATGGCAATCATGAATCCTTCCGTCTCCCCAAAGAGGCATCCCCGAGCTAACCAGCTGTTTGACGCAGTTTTGTCAACAAAATCCTGGGCCAGATCATAAGGATGCCTGCCATGGAGTGCCTTTCGAGCCCACGATTGCTTAATGGTGTCTATGCTTTTTATATGTTGCATTGTGTCCATATGATGCGAGTGTAAGTTTAATGGTGTGTTATTCGAGTCTGCTAGAGTTACTGCTTTATGTAATTGTGATGTTTCTTGTTTTTTGTAGAAAAACTCTCGCAGTGACTGTATTTGTTTGTAGTGAAGGTTAACTATGTCAATCAGGCCACGTCCGCCATCTTTACGTGGAAGGGTTAATCTTTCTGTGGCAGATTTAGGATGATGTTGTTTATGCTTAGTAAGTGTAGTTCTTGTTTTCCTTTGGAGTTGCTCGAGATCTGTGTGAGTCCAATGTATAACTCCAAAAGAATATGTGAGTACTGGGATGACATATGTGTTTATTGCTTTAACTGTGTGTTTATTATTATTATTATTATTATTATAATTATTAAAATAAATGCATTTAAAAATGAAAAATATAACACTAACCATTAGGAAAATACAATTTTATTAAATATTTCGTCTAAACCAGTTATTCTCAAAGTGGGGGTCGTGAAAAATATTTGGGGGGTCGCTGAAAAATCGATGCCAGAACAATTTTTCCAAATATTTTATAAATTTACTATGGATTCATGTTTAGAAATACTGTACTAGAAATAAAAAATATATAAAATAATTTTTACTTAAATAAATTGCACATATAAATAATAAAAATAATATAAATATTTAAATACGAGCCTAACCCCCTCCCTCCAGGATGTTTTTTGACACATACTTATTCTTCGGGGGTCCTTTGAAATTTTTAAGTGCAGAAGGAGGGGTCGCGGTCCAAAAAGTTTGAGAAACACTGGTCTAAACCATTCAATAATTTGGTAAAATTACCGCAGGAGAATATTTCATAAATATACTCGTATTTTCATCAAAGATATTTTAAAATTTTAATAGAAAGATAGTTCTATCACTAATTCATTTTGAATAAACTAAATTTATTATATGATTAAAAGTTTTACTTAAAAGTTAATATAAATATAAGTAAGTAAAATTGTTGTTTTAATTGTATTTATTTCTATTTCAAAACTTATATTAAAATATTAATGTTGAAATTTTATATTTTCTTTCCTCAATTTATTATTGAATGAAGTAAGAAATTTTAAGTTTTTCCATCCAAAAAAATCTTCAAATTATATTTTTAGTATTTACTAATAAATTATTTTTTAATGAATAATAAATATTCAAGTACAAAATATTGGAAAAATATTTTTCTGAAAACAGGAAAAGATAACATTCAGTATCACTTTTTCATGAAATATTTATAATGTTAAAGAGGAAAATTCATAATATAATACAAAAATTTCATTTATTTAGTATAACAAAGGATAGAGAGTCGTGAATTACTTTTTAAAAACAGATAAGATATAAATGAATAATGAAAACTAGAAAATAAAGATTCTTATGCTTTTAATGAGCAACGAATAACATAATTATTAAAAATAAAATTCATTAAATAATATTAATAAAGAAATATTTATGTGATGATGTTTTAGCAATATCAAATAATAATTTCCCTAATTTGTGCATTGAAAGAAAACAGAGAAAAGTATTGACTAAACATCATAGACAATTGCACTGACGTAAAATCCATCAATATAATTGCACTAGAACTAACAACACTTTGCCACAATGTCAATTTAGAAAACTATTCCATTGCTACATGTCGTTTGAAAGAAAAATAATATATAATTTATTTGAGTAAAAATAGTAAGTCGCTAGAGAAATTAAAGAAATCTATTTATATGATATTTTAAAATTATAGTTCGAAACTAAACTGTTAAATGTATATCGTACATGTATAAATTTTATGTTATTTTTAGTTAGGTAAAATCTATGTACACGAATTCTTATTAATTATTCGTATTGTGCATAAGAATGATTCAAAATAAATTATCTATTTTAAAACAGGCTATATAATTTAAGTATTTTTTAAATTTTAATAGTGTTATAATATAAATTCATTCGTAGATTTATTAAAAAATATTTCAACTTAAATTTCAAAATTTAATTATTATTTAGTTTTAAAATTCGTAATAAGGATTTATATAAAAATAGGAAATAAAAATTACGTGAATAAATTCGCGTATTTTTTATTTACAGCAAAAAATAAATCATTAAAAGATTATACTTCGTAAATAATTAGAAGTTTTCAATATAGTTCAATTATGCAGAAAATTAAGACTGATAGGATATAATGATATTTAAATGGCACTTAATATAAAAAGCAAATTAAATTAGAAGACAATAAAAAACTTATTTTATTTATATTATATTTAGTTGTATAAATGTTAATTGGTTTATCAGAAGAAAAGAGCTAATACTGAAACGAGATAAACCAAAATGAATGTTTAATAAGTATAAAAGTTAAAATATTTTAAAATTCTATTTACACATCTTCCTTTAATTCATTGAATTTAGATGAAACAAGCAAATTGCATGCTGAGATAATTGCTTCACTAACTATAAACGGCCGGAAGGATCAAAGGTGGAGCGTCCCCACTTAAGGGTCAATGTGTTGGCCACGTGCCGGCCAGCTTGAGAAAACAAAAATAAATAAAGCACGGACGCAAATGTGAGCTACGTCGGCGGGAGATAGGGCGGACGTCTTGGAAGGCTCTAAGAAGGGGAAGGAAGTGATTGGTCGCAGGAGGCAGTGCCAGAATCCCTTAAATTGGAAGGGTGGCAAAAAAGCGAGGAGAAAGGGCGAGGGACCTGGTACGTGGCGGTCTCTAACAACAGGCAGACCTTTGAGGCGGATAGAGAGAGTGTTCTCCTCTTGGAAAGTCCTCTGGAGAAAGGTTGTTGTAGAGACGGACGGCCACGAGGTTAAGCCATCTCCGGAAGAGTGACTCGTGTTCCCAGGCCAGCTAAGTCGACGTGCTGCATCACAGCTTCGATACTGTAGTGTACGTAATGCTATTGCATAGTGTATATCTTTGTAAATATTTGTAAATAAACTGTATATAACTAATCATTGAGTGTGGAGGTGTGACTTTCAACGGACCATCAAACGGAAATCTAGTTGTATAAATGTTAATTGGTTTATCAGAAGAAAAGAGCTAATACTGAAACGAGATAAACCAAAATGAATGTTTAATAAGTATAAAAGTTAAAATATTTTAAAATTCTATTTACACATCTTCCTTTAATTCATTGAATTTAGATGAAACAAGCAAATTGCATGCTGTAAATAATTTTATTTAATAATATATTTTTAAAAATTTTCAAGGCTCTTTTATTATCTGTTTTTCTTGTTTAGGGTGGAGAGTGGTTGGGTGACTTTATCTTCACTATATAGATATCATTATAATATGTGTGTATAAATGCACCATAATTAAATTCTACATTTGGTTATACTTATAGGGTCTTGATATGGGAAAAATGGTGGAGTTGGGCCACCCCATAACACATTATTAAAATATGCCATTATCGGAATTAAAAATGCCATCAAAGTTTCATCCTTCTATCTTAATTATAAGTGATTTAATTTGAGTTTCAAGGTTTGAGGACAACACAAAACAACTTAAATAAAAACGCTTAATAAGAACCTTAAATATTAACAAATTCTGTTTGTAAAGAATTGGTCTTTTAGCACAGAGGGAACAAAAGAAGCGTGACCTTGTCAATTGGACCCCCTGTGGTCAGGTACCATTTGTAAGGTGTTGACTTGTAAACAGAGGGAAAACAAAGGAAACGCCGACTTTGTCAATTGGACCCACCTGTGGTCAGACGATAGGCCGCTTGCCATATAAAAAAACTACTAAACTAAACAAGTGGCGGACGTTAATGTAAGCTCCACTCTTGTTGGATAAGAACGGACCTAAGCTGTTCACGAATGAACGATTTGTGATTGATCGGAAGTTTTCCGTCCAAAAGTCTCTTAAATAGAGGAGCGAACGGGAGGAGAGAAGGACAAGAGACTGATAATACGGTAGCCTCTGGCACTTGAGAAAGCCCGCTGAGCGTAGAGAGAGTGAACTCCTTTGATAACGATCTCTGGGACGGGTAAGTGTGGAGACTGGACGGACCGTATAACTCTACAATCTAACTAAACCCTCTACGGAGTCTGATATCTAATAGTTCCAGAAGGCAAAGCTGGTACTGAGACATCACACTTTGTTGTCCTGTATATGTTATGTTGTCAAACTTGTACATTCTACGTATTTTGTTTTGTAAATAAACTGTAAATATTCTCTGAATTGAGTGTGGAGGTGTGCTTCCATCGAACCTGAATCTACTATATCGAATCGTGATACACCCGGAAACCAACTCGACGAGACAGAGTTTAGGAAACATCACTAGAACCTCTCTAGATCGTCACTCGTTTTAATCTATAAATAAAATTTAGTTTTTTTTCGTTAAGTCATACTTTGAAATGCTGCTGTGGGATTGATTGTATTTGACAGTATTTGTAGGGTATGGGGTCGCCTAGGCGAGCGATTCCCGCCCTGGTTTAAGATAACGAACTTTCGTGACGGAAGAACCGTTAGAAAGGTCCGTTGGAAAGATCCGTTGTATTTCAAATCGACGATAGACGGACGATTGGCTGGCGGACGTTGTGGAAACATTCGAATTTGATTGGCGGGGGATTCAAACGCCGGCCGCTATATAAGCAGTAGTTTCGGCGGGAACATCAGATCGGATCGGATCGGATCGGGATCGTTTCTATCGAAGTTCTAGCTAGCTCTCTCTTTGGACGTTACGGAAACCTGGTGAAAGTGAACTCCAGTGGTTTATTATGTACTTGTTCCTGACTCGGAGGTGTTGCTAATTATAAGTCTGTTTGCGGAGATCGTAAGGAGTTTTTCCGACGAACTTGTACGGATATAGTCAGTTGTCACTTGGACTAGTGTTTTGTGCATAATTAGTTGTATCGTTATTTTGTATTAATTTGTATATTTGTCTTGTAAATATAAACTTTGTGTTTTGTTAAACCGACTGGGTGGTTATTTTGAACATTACTGTATTTGTAGTTATAGTGTCTAAGAAGAAAGATTGCAAAATACATATTATTTCGCATATTCAAACTAATAAGAAAATATTGATAAAAATTAAATTAAAAATTAAATATTGAGAACTGCATTTATCATTGATACGGTATGATATAAATTGCATTATGGTGGAATAGGAGATTAATTTAGAATATAAATATATAGTAATTTATATTTTTAATCGCTGTTTATATCGCTTTTCATTGTTAAGCAAAATTTCTTTACATATTATTTTCTAGTTCTTTGTCTTTTAGATTTTTTTTAAATAGCATCTTTTTGTATAAATGAATTCTTTTTTATATTTAGATTATTTTGACATGCTTATTTTATTTTCATAGTCTGAAGGATATTACAAATATGTTGATTTTATCATTTTAAATATAATAAATTGATAAGAGAAAATATAACAGAACACATTTAGAAAATTAATAGAAACTTAAATGTAGAAATAAATCTAATAGAACGCTGTTACTAAATTTTACAATTGACTATAGTAGTGTTTATTTTCGTTATGAAAATAAATGAAAATAAACACTAATACAGTAGAGCGTCGATAAATGGAACGTCGGTAAGTGGAATAGCCGGAAAGTGGAACGATTTTCAGTCGGACTGTGTCGTGCTGAATCGAATGTTTTTGATACTAAATTTACTTCTAAAGTATAATTTTCATGTTTTTTATATTCTTTAATATATTTATTTTGTTTGTACAAAATGCAGAAATAATTTTTAACGATACGATAGCCTCGATGATTATTATAAAAATTTTCGTTAGGCTTAAAATCGACGAAAATTCAACACGAAGCGACACGCAACGGAGAAAAATTCAACAGGAAGCGATACGCAACGGAGAAAAATTTGAACATCGGACAGGTTAATGTATTTTTTCGTACAAAGTCGGAAACTGGAACAAATCATTAACTGGAAGGACCCCAGTCCCCAATTGGTTCCACTTACCGACGCTCTACTGTATAATCCAGCGTCCAGCACACAGGTGCAGCAAAAATGTTGGATAATGTAAGCACACTTACCAAGCAAAACTTCTTGCTACACTTTTTTTTCGTGCATCCACGATGATTAGCTGTTGCAATTTCAACATTGTTCAGTACCTCTAGAACGACGATATGTTCCAATGATCAAAAAGTGTGTGGAATTCTTACTTGGCAAAGGATAGAGCTGTATCAGGAAGTCAAAAAGCGTGTTAGGAGATATCCATATAATAGAAAAGAATTGAAGAAAATACTCTTCAAAATTTTATTGAAGATAAAACCAAATTTCGAAATTTTATTTGATTAAGCTTTGATTGATTTAATTATTACAATGTAATCGAAAAATAAAATACAAAATTTTGATATTGATGTACAGTATGGCAATGGCAACTAGTTTAGTTTTTCTTGTTAACTACACGTCTAAGTGTGAGATATGTGTAGAAAATCTCTAGTTCACTACAAACGCACGAGCACAAGAAAATGATTGTCTGTTGAACAAAGTGTTTGCATGACCGACAGGTTTACGCATAATTAAATGTGTCTGTCGATTGACCAGTTTGCGCGAGTAAAAATGCCTTTATATAAAACATTTTGCTGGATACTAAAATATTTCAACAAACACTAATCAAACAAAAAACATCTTTCGACAAAACATTTCGTCAAAAGTGTTTATTTCTGATTTATCGTGTTTTTTCGTTTTGTTTGATCAACGTGACTTGGGGACTACGTAAACCATTAAAAAAGTTTAGAGCTATTTAGTCAAAGACGTTATGTATAAAGACTTTTTCTACATCAGTATGTGTCTACCTAAGCTTATTGTAACATTGACAAAATATATTTTATTGAAAATACGGGTTTTTAAACCTTTCACTTGTATAAACGGCATGCTAAATTTAAGTTTATTATTGATAAGAGTTTCTTCAATTATATATCAATAACTTTTACATTATATAAATAAGAAAACTTAATCTGAAATGATTTTAAATTATTTATATTGACATAAAAAATTAAAATTGAAGCATGTACGAACGGCCAAAAAAAAACGAATTATGTCGATTATTTTGTAAAAATTTGATATTATCAAATAAAATATCTAGAAGGAATTTTTATTATTTATTTATAATTGGAATAGATTGGTATTTCGCCGAATACCAAAACTTAAAATGCTTTTTACTTTATTTACTTACAGGATGAATGATATGTTTTCATTCATCCTGCAGCAATAATCTTTTCAAATACTAAACAAATTCCAGCAATTTTTCTGTCGTTCTCTCAGAATAATTGTTGATTTTAATGATTAGTTTATCAAAAAATCTCAATTTAGAAATAATAGATAGGGATCAGAGTATCATAAAAGTGAAAACGAGCACTAATTATGCCAAAAAACAAATAACGGTAAAAAAACGACTTAATGGAAAATTATAATCACTATTTTGTAATGAAAATTTAACTTTCGTGTTATAAACATTTTGATAGTATCAATATAGAAGGCAGGAAATGCATTATTATCCAGCGTAATGATCATAATAATAATGATAAGGAAAATAAGTTCCGGTATTTAAGTAGTTAAATAGATTTTTGAATTCAATTTCCTTCTTCTCTTATATATGTTTTTGAATAAAATAATAAAATAGATCAAATCTTTATTCAAATAATGCCAAAAACTTATAACAGGTTTAATGGTATCTTTGCATATATGAAATTTGCATTTTATAGTATACTTCTTATAAAAGTGAATCATAATATATGTGAATTTCGTTAACTTTTCAACACCTTTTTTAAAGTTCTGAAACAACCACAGGTCTGATAATGTCATAAATAAATTGAGTACATATACGGGCAGTAAATAAATTGAGAAATAACTTTTAACATGATATTTTCAATCATAGTTGTTATTTTCTCAACCAGTGACTTGCGTTATCATGGAGCAAGAGAAAGATACTTCATTCTTAGTCATACCCTGCAAATATGCCTGTTGCTTGCTCTTAACATTACAGTAAAGTTCAAAAACCAAATCGGGTTGACAATGTTTATATTGACAAAACAAAAATACAGTAAATGAATACACAGTAACATTCGGTGACACCAAATAAAAGTTACAACCGACAATAATTCTGTCACAGGTCAGTGGGAAAAACACCTTGCGGCTTTCGCTCACGAACGTAACTACAATCGTAGAATCTTCGAGTCCTATACAACAGCAAATATAGTACGTTACAGTCCAACGTGAGTCCACACTTTTCGGGATTCAAACAGAAACCTTCGCCTTCAGCTTTCAAAAAGGAACCTCTTTCCCGCCGAAAGTTACTCCTTTTATACTAGTCAGAGTCCATGGCCGTCCTCCAATCAGTGCTGCGAAGTCTTTGGCTCACCGGCCCAACGTACGCTTTCATCGACCAATCGTAGCTCTTTAATTTAAACCCAACGGCCGTTATCCTAACCGTCGTTCCAACAGTCGCTCTCCAACGGACTCCTCTCCAGCAGCTATCAATTCGAATTTACAGAATGCGTTGTAACACAAAAAGACGGGAATCGCCGTCTCGCGATTGCGACCACGACAATTACATTATACGTAACCAACTAAACCTTCGATCACTGCTCTGTACGGAATAAGGAAGATGAATTTACGCTTAAATTTCAATGCATTGCAATGAACTGAAACTTTGCGTATGTAGATTGTTCTCGATTGAACTCGTGGACAATTTCGTAACTAGGCTGGTGCAATGGGTGCACGGGCACAGAGCCCAGGACAAAGGGGGCTGAGAAATGGAATATGAAAACATGATCAGTTATATATTCTCATTTTTAAATTTTGCCGCCATGAGGGTTGATTTCCTAACATTTTTGGTTTAAGTTTAAAATTAACTGATTGTTTTTATCGTATTTGCTTTTTGTTATTGTTTTCCAAAAAAGGGACCAAAATAAAATCTTGCACAGGGCAGATGAAAAGCTGGTTTTGCACTTCTCGTAGATATCAAATAGTGATGATCATGTGTCTCTATCCATGCACTTTGCGGAACGCATAAGCATATTTATCAATCAATCTTCGAATAAAATATGAATGTCTTATACTATATCATGGTCAATTATTTAAAATGGTAACTTGTTTTGTAAAGAAAAATCAATCATGTGAATTAATTTAATCAAAAATTATATTATTTTGGTAGTTCATTATTTCATAAAATTGAGTATAAAATAAAATGTGCAGTGTGGAAATGAAAGAAAAAATCGAAGCAATAGAGATGGATACTCTGAGTGTCATCCAAAGATAAAATAACAAATGAAAGAATTGAGAAAATGATGATTATAAACGAAACTCTATTAAAAGTTATATAGAAAAGACGGTTTAAATAGTGTGAGCATATAAAGAGAATAAAAAGGAAACACTTCTAACAATCGTCATGAAGGCAAAGCTGAATGGAAGAAGAGAAGAGGAAGACTGAGATGAACATGGTATAATCATATAAAAAGAATGATATCAGATAGAGGAATAAGAAAAGAATGGTATTCCGACAGGAAAAGATATAAAGAATCTCTGGGGAAGATTTTGCCAGAAGCCATAAATTGACGATAGATAGAAAAAATTGAACAAATGCACATTACATTTTAATATTTAATGGAACATTTTTGAAATTATTTTATGACAACACAATTTGTTCAAAAGAAAAAAATTATTTACACGCTTTGACACATAACATTCATCATCAGTTATTTAAAGTTGAATTTGTTTCATATTCTAAATAACATGAAGTTTTGTTGATATAGAAACATATCAAACGCAGATAGGCAGTAATATATTTGAAAAAAAATCAATTATATTCAAAATTCTTAAATTAAAAATCGTAGTAATAATTGTAATAGATTTTCCTTTAATGTGAAAGAAATTGGAAAAATAAGGCTAATAATAGATAATAAGGGAAATAGAGAGAGTCTTTAAATCGAAATACATAAATTTGGTATGACTAAATGATAAAGAGCTGATTACATTTGTGTTGAAATTCACTCAAGAAGTTAGAGAATGGCTGTAAAAGAAGAAAAAATTTTATGTAAGCTCAACTTGCAGAAATTTA
This sequence comes from Centruroides vittatus, assembly GCF_030686945.1. Lineage (NCBI taxonomy): Eukaryota > Metazoa > Arthropoda > Arachnida > Scorpiones > Buthidae > Centruroides > Centruroides vittatus. The sequence goes on from NW_027122385.1 coordinate 475,802, forward strand.
GAAGAAAAAATAACGAAGTATTTAATGAAATATATAAGTAAAAGTTATCAACAAAATCTTAAATATATCATAAAAACAAAAATATATAAATGAATTGAAAAGAGAGAGTATTGCTTTACAAAAGAAGATTAAAGAATAAGTTGAGATCTACAGAGCAACTATTTCTATATCTGAAGAACACAGAGTACAATTTTATTAATTGAAATGACGCCAAGAAGTTAAGCTTCACATACTTACCACAAGTGTACCACTCCCACACTTTGCGTTAAGTTTCTTCATCATTTCAATTATCGATATTACAACGTTTCTTTCAGATTTCGTCGCTTCTACGCACTTCTTGGATGCCATCGTTAATAAGTAAAGGTTACATTTGGCTGAACGGACAGTTTATGTGTAGTTTTAACACCTGTCGTTACCTAATATAGTTGTGTGATTTAAATGTAACAGTCGTAAAATTTAACACATTATTACTAATGAGAGATTTTATTGTTTGTTTAGAAACTTATTTTAAATTTTTTACTTCATAGTTTGTTTGAATAAAATTGAGACCAAATGTCTTCAGATAAAAAGCATTTCCGGCATCCAGCATGCTACTCTTTACGAATTTCAGGAAAAAAATATAACGCGGTACAAACAGTAAAATCGTTCGTAACGTGTGTGGGGAAGATGCTTCTAAGCTTCGTATATGCAAATGCGCATATAAGCATTATTCAAAATATCCCGAACGGAACTAGCTTCGTTCGGGAAATTTTGAACTAACGAATAGACTAATGTACGGGACATTTAAAAGATGTTGATAAAGAAAAATTGCAAGAAGTTGATAAAAATTAACTAAAAACACAATATATATAACCAAACATACTAAAAGCGAAACGAAATAGGCACTGAAAACATACGAGAGTAACTAAAGAGCAAGAGAAGGCTTGCGCTTACGGTTCGAGTGCATTTTTTCAGTACATGCACAGTTGGAATTTTAAACCATCGTTCTAAATCCGAGGCGAAATTTTCTCGTATTTTGAAAAATTTCTGAATTTCTTTCTAATTCTGAAGAGCTCGAAGTTAGAGCCCTTCGAAGTATCGGAACCACTGTATATAATTCACACAAAAAACATATTTTATTTTCGATAATTTTCCAACACAAAAATATACTTATATTTGTAAAATATTTAGAACGATATATATATGATATAAATTAAAATTTACAGGAGTAGAAAATACTTCAAAATAAACAAACATATATTTATTATAAATGACATGCTTTTACATTGTCATCGCCAGAGAAACATTTTTGAAATGGACATTTTCTTGACATTTATTTTGTGGCTGAGAAGAGTCTGGAAAGAGCGGTTTACTTTATTGTGTTTGTGATGTGTGTAAAATGATGAAAGATGTAGACATCTTTCTTTATTTTGGAGTAAATTTTAATTTATAGTTTACGTCGTTTACTGCGTAAACATATTGTACGTATTAAAATTTTTATCTGACTGATAATTTGTTTATGAAAGGCTTAATTCAATTAATACAAACTAACAGTTAATAGAAATAATTTATTAAAATATACAAATCATTTTTTGTGTTAGAAATCTGCAAATTTCCATATATTTTAGAATATTACATAGCAGTTTTTAAATCTCAAAAATTTTATTCATATTTTCTTTATTTTATACTTTGTCTGTAATAATATTATCAATACAATCAGGCTTTTATGAAACGTTGATAATTAATTTTATTATTTTGAGTTTTTGACTTATTCCAAACTTGAAATAATATATCAATAATTAAACTTATCGTGTAATGAAATAAGAATAAGGAACTGTGTGATTCGTTTCTATTGTTCATGAGTACATTTGACTTATAAAAATAGAAAAGAATGAAAGGCAATCCACCATCGTTTAGAAAAAATGTATGAAGAATTACAAAGATTGAAATGAACCATAAAAATATCATTATTATATCAAAATCCATTAATTATTTATTAAGAAGTAAGGCCATTATTCTGAAGCATTAACTTTATTTAGTTGTTACATTAGTTATTAAATAGTAATTATTTCCTTTCATCAAGACAAAATTATTTATAAATTTTATATGTAAAAAAATTGAGAAACCTTTTCATATTTAAGAAAATTACAAAATTATATTTATGCTTACTATTGTAAACACAATAAAAATATTATAAATATGTGTTTTTAATTTAATATTTCATTTTTGTTTTATACTATCAACATAATTTAACTTTGGCGGATTTTGAAATAATTTAAAAAATACTTAAATTTTCAATTAATGCTTATAAGATATTTATTAAATTAGGTTACTTTGATAAAAGTTCAAAGAAAAGCTATCAATGCACAAATTAAGAGAATAAAATTCTTATTTTAGAAACAATTCTATGAAAGTTATATAAAACTTAAACCATCCATTACTACGAATACTTACATTGTCGACAGATTTTTGAGAGTAGTCTAAACTTTTCTTTTTTAGATTCTCGGTGTATCAAGTAGAAAGAATTTGCCATTCTAGATCAAAATACTTACATCAGGACAACGATAGTGCTATTTCGATGGGATGTCATATATTTCTTTAGTTGAATATCCTTTCAAATGAGACTTCAATACATTTGTGACATTGATGCTGGTAGACTATTGGGCGTACTAGAATCTGTTGTTGAATTCAGTACATTGATGTATCGTGTTAGAAATTCAATGCAGCACAATATAAAGTATATTTAGAATCATTACGTTTCAGATAATTCGAGAAATTTGATTTAATTTATATAATTTTATAAATTAAAAATATTTTAGTTACTATGTTTCCATTGCATTAATAGCACACTATTTTTCCTAAATTTAATATAAATTTCCAGGTTTTTATTGGAGGTTTAATTAATGTCTAATTCTTGAATCTTTATTGAAAATTTTATAAATAAATCTTTACTATTTAAATAAATTATAAAACTGCTATACAAATAATAAATATAATGTGTTATATTATTTACAATTTATAAAATATACTAATTATATAGTTCTGGGACTTTACATAAACGACAAAACTCCAATTATCCGAATTAATTTGGATCTCAGGCCATCTGGGTATACGAAATAACCAGATAAATGAATTTTTGTTTAAAATAGTCATTTTTTTTCTATCCAAACACCTGATTATATACGTATGTTCATAATTATGTACAAATAAAAATATTAAATGTAGAAATGTATCTAGAAATGAATATAGTTTACTTCCTACGTTTAGAAAAATTACATTTAATGTATATACAGTAAATTTAACTTAGTGCCTATTTACCTTTAACAATCAGAGGGTAATCTGGATAATCAGTGTCCGGATAAGTCTACTGTATGAAGAGTCAGTAAAACTCTTCTGTATGAAGAGTTTTACTGACTCTTCATACAGCAGACCTTGGATAATTGGAAATACGTGGCGTTTAAAATACATTCGATTTAACTGATTTTCGGAAATAGTGAACTACTGCCGAAAATCAGTTGAATCGAATGTATTTTAAAAATGTATAATAGCAAACTTATAATATACAGGATATATAAAAATGTTATAATTTGTAAGTACATATAAAAAGCCATAATTTACCTTGATTAATTTATTCTTGTTGACTCATTGACCCAATTTTTAGCCTGCTTTTTTTCTATTTGCAAATGAAATCCGAATTATAAGTTTTTCTTTTCGATCAAAAACTTTCTCTCCATTAAATACGAAGTACATTAAATAGAGGGTCTACTGTATATATAAATTATAATATATAAATGTTTATGTATGTTTTATATTTTAAGAAAATTTATAGCATTACTTTATATAAATACTTAATGTGCTTTAAAACAACATAATAAGTTAAGTAATGAAATATTTGCTAATATTAGTCTTATTTAATAACTAAAAATAAATAAACTTCAAAGTAAAGTAAAGTTTATTTGGATTTATAATGAAAATAAAAAATAGTAAATATAGAATTTGTTCTCATTTTTTTAAAAATAAATTTACTTTTTGGACGTCATTAAATTCATTTTAACTAAAAATTTATGATTATGATATTCATATTTAAAATTACAAACAAACGAAGTAAAAATAAAAGATTGTAAAAAGTAATGGAATTGAAAAATATTCATGTAAAATAATAATATAAATGAAAACATTTGAACGAAATATGAGAGTTTTTAAAATTGAACGAGAAAAATCTGTGTTATACTGTCTTAGGATTTACTTTTCTTTTAATAACTTTTCTGGTTCATGAAGTTCGGAATTTTTTGATTTTATTTGTTGTAGAACATCATAAAATCCGAAATCTGAATTTCTGTATCTGTGCTATTAATGTATTTGAACATATCTGATCATTGGAAAAAAAAAACATACCTTTTATATATTTCGACATTTCTCTTCTCTCTCTGTACATATAAAGAGAGAATGAAAGAGATGTTGAAAAATATAAAAAAAAGTAAAAGAAAAAATAGTTAAGATATGATTCTGTTTACATTTTTATTTTATAATGGATATCAATATGTTTCAGTTATTGCAAAAAGTTTTGTGTTTAATTAATACACTTTCAATGATTTATTTTTGTATATTAATTAAAAACTGAGATATACTGAACTGAAATTAAAAAATTGTTCAAAAATCTATTAAACTAACTTTTTATCGTTTCATTAATTTTACTAAATTGCCCAATTTTTGAAGAGTGTAGAAATCTTTTTACGTTTTAATTACGAATCTAATTTTATATTTAAAAAGTATGCTTTGAATTTTATTGAAAAGAAAGGAAAACATGATCTGTTTTATTATTTAAATACCGGTACTAGCTTAAAATTTCTTATACAGACTGGCTAAAATGTCAGTTAACTGAAAAATATTTTTTAGTTTATTTTAAGAACTAGCTTTTAGGCCACCATATATAATACACATTCTATTTAAGATGAGAACACCAATGAAGAAAAAGTCGAATTATTTAAAGATAAGTTTTTTTGGTGTCATATTAAGAAATTCTGATATTAAATTAAGCATTAGGTACTTCAATCCAAAGAGTTATTTTCCATTTTCATTCCTGTTATTCGATTTTCTTGCTGTAAGATTTACCCGTTCAGGTCAAAAATAAGGTCAGTGATGTAAGCTATTAGGTGCTGAATGTGTCGCGAAAGAATTCAATGTAGTTAATTTCATCAAAGAAGGATCAATTGCGTCTTAATTGCACGAAGAATGATTTGTAGAGCATTAGAAAAAAGTATGATAAAGTTTCAAAACTTCCTGTACGCAAAGTTTTTGTCAAGTACAAATTATGTTGATGTAAATACTCATCATGCTAAATGAAACCTATCACACATTTTATGACTGTAATTAAACTAGCCAAAACATTAATGTATCGAAGAAGTTAATATGTTATTTTTAATATTTTAGATATAAGAATTATAGATAAATCAAACGGATATATTTTGAAATATTCTAGATTTAATTATATAGGAAATTAGCATCCTCGAATTTTGACGTTCTAGTTCAATTAATCTTAATATTTCACTTTAATGAATTTTATTAACAATATAATAATATTTCGAATTTCTCTCTTCTTACTAATAACAAAAGGAATCAAAAATTGACAGATCTAAATAGGAAATACAATATTTTAGAATTAGTTTTAAAAAGAGAGATATAAATAAACAGAACATATCCACGATCCGACACCTACAATTCATAGGGGATTAACGTCTTGAGTTTCAATGAATGTTGTAATAAAGATAAACTTTGGTTTCTTTTTTCAAAATCTCTTAAAGAGTGGTCCTCAGACAGTGAATGATAAATAAAATTGATAAAGAAATTTAAATAGTTAATATTGATTATTTGAAGTTTCTCGAATTCAGTAATTTAATTTTGATGAGTTTTGAGACAACCTTTACAATACTTTGTACCATTTATTGTAATTATCTTATAAATAGAAGATATAGGATGCGAAATCACATTATATACTCCGTATATAAATTCGTTGAACTACTTTATAAATTATAAACTTTAATTTTACTGTATAGTTGTATATCATTCTAAATATTTAAATATAATTTTAAATGTTTTGACTAATAAATATTAACGAAAGTTTCAAATTTATCGAGTATCTTACATCTCAAATAATTTAATATGCTGTAAAATCTTACGTGTTTAAAATAATTATTTATATAAATTACTTTTAAAATTTATTATAAAAATATATTTTAAACAATAAAGTATATACTTAAATTTAAGTCAGTAATATGGAATAAATTTTTAAATATGTACTTTTTAATAATTATTTATCTTCTACATTATATAATTTACATGGATTATATAAAATTAGGAACTTGTGACATATTAATTTTGCTTTTAAAATATTTTTAAATTATAAATTTATAATTTAAAAATAATTTAATTGATATAAACAATTAATTGTTATTAACAATTTAAATCAAATATTAATTTTATATATTTTAAAATTTTTCTTAGATATAAAGTTTAATATAAAAAATATTTAGTTTATGAAAAGTTATTATTTGCATAATACCGAATATTAGTTGTAAGATTTTAATTATCATCCTTCCATATAATATCTCATATTCTTAAAATTTGTTGCATACATTACTCAAATTGTATTGTATATCAAATTCGCTTACTAAAATTTATAAGAACTTATTTATACAATTGACATAATCAGTAATATCCCTTTATACTGAATCACGTAAGACTCTCATCAATTTTGGTTATAATTTATAGTTGAAACTATTATTATCAGAATTTTCATGTGATCTGCGACATTTCACCATACCGTGAATGCATTATTATCTCACGTAAATTAGCTATTTGTCTGACTAACTCCATGTCATATTCCACTTAATGGCACTCTCAATATAATCTAAGTGGTTTGGAATACATGCGTTTGAATCGTTAGACAAAACTAATTCATCACATTGCTACCGAAACAAGTGCTCTTTATTCTTCATTTTTACCTAGTTATTTCAATATTTTTAAGTCATACTTTTCTGTCAATCATGAACTTAGTTACTGTAAAATTATTCGCATTTGTTTACTTAAAATATAAGAAATTTAAAGAAATTTTGAAAATATAGAAGTATTAAATATACATTAGCAATTATAAAAGTAATAAAATAATTTTAAAACTGTTATTATGTAAAATATGATAAATTGTAGACATTATTAATTCAACCCCAATGAAGATATTTAAATGTAACCTGAAATTTTAAATGATGTATTTATATGGGCATGAATGCACTTAAAATTTTGTAAATCACGAAATCTAAAATCTATAAAAGTATCTTTTAGTAGAATTCACTTTTACTTATTGAAGGTTTAGAAAAAAGTGCATCTATCGCAACAACCATGATGGTGCTTTCGTAAGAGGAAATTTCACCATCATTAGAGTAAGAAAAAAATAACTTGAACCGAAAGAGCAAAATTTCTATTATTCAAAAGTTATAGGATTTGTTCAATTTTTTGATTGATAAAAAGAGTGATCATTAGCAAAGTTTACTGCAAGTTTAATGCAATTTCTCGATACTTTTGAGGAATTGTCTGCTATTATGCTTTTCTTTTTTGTAATGAATTAAACAGACTTCGCTACTTAAATCGTTTTTATATAGATTAATTCTTTTTAATTGATGTTAATCCGTTACTTTATTATTTGAAAAAATTACGAAATGATAAGTGTTAATTAAAATTTTGAATACATTTAAGAAATACATAAACTATTAAATGTTTTATTTTAAATTGAATCTTTTTGAATTAATTTTACATGCATTTTAAACAAAACTACTTAATATAGATTTTAAAAATAAAATAAAATAAAATAGAAATTAATAATTTTAATATATTTTATTAAGGTGTATTTTTGTTCAGGATCTAATAATTTATATTTTTAATTGAAGATACAAATTAATGATTTGTATTTTTTTAAATTAATATTCTTTAAGAAGTGTTAGAAGTCATGATTGTGTTCAATAAATTGGTTAATTTAAATACTAATATTCAAACTGCAGGCAAAATGCTTTAGAGAATATCCGATTAACAAGTTTAGATCTCTTCTTACTATTTTCTTTTATCACTCTTAATTGCAGATAAATATTGATTTAATGTAAAGTTTCTTATTAGATTTTCTGGCTATTTTATATAAAAATAACGTTTACATTCTTTCTTATAAGTTAATTTATTTTTTAATTTTGTTTGCTGTAGTCAGCAAACTTTTCCTGGATATGTTTGTTTATTTTTAAATTGCCGGTGTGAAAGCGAAAGATAAGCTCAATTTAAATCCCTCATTATATTAACATTACCTATTTTTTTATTTAGAATAAATGTTTTTAATCGTATAAGTTCTTGAGAATAAGAGGATTGTCCTTAGAGTTTATATTAATGATACACCTTATTGTTATAAATACTCAAAGAAAGATTTAAATAATAATAAAGAAATCAGCAAAATATGCTCTCCGATAACAATTGATTTTAATCACAAGATGCCCTTTATACTGCAAGTGCCTAAAAATCAGTGAATTCAAGACATTCACAGCTTAATTTTTTGTATAGAAATATTTACTGCTTGAAAGAAAAATTCAAAAATGTTAATAAAACGTTTATCATAAGATTCACGTAAAACGAGGATATATTATTTATTAAATTTATTGCACTTCTTTTCAGTTTTTAAATTAGATTGGAGGTTTTGTAATAATTAAACCGAAGCAAATATGATAAATAAATTATCGTTAACAAAAATTATTTACATAATTTTTATAATTTTCATAGAAATATTTCAATAAATCAAAGGAATATTTTTCTTTCCAAAATGTCATATCAATTTCTATTGGTGCTAGCGTTTTGAATTTTTGAACAAAGGAAAATTAATTAGTTTATTTTGGCGTTTTCTTCGTTTCGTATTTATTAAATAAGGAAGAAGAAAAACAGTTAATTCTTCTATTAAAAAGTTTTATACTGTACTAAAAATCTGTGGAGAGTTTCAGAAAAGAACTGGATCAAAAAAATAAATTTAGATTATGAATACAAACAACTGCAGAAAATTTTTATGACATTATGGATATTAAATGCTTTAACATATTTCATATAAAATCGGTTCTATTTTATAGAATAAAAATGTAGTTACGTTTAGTTGTTTTATTATGTTGCTCTATAATATATCTTATCTTATTATCTTTTGGGAAATTTGAAACATAAAAGTAAAGTTTGTATGAAAATACAGAGAATTAAGAGGAGCAAATTTTATCAAATTCCAGAAATGATGTTTATGTAATTCGAAGAGTATAAGAAAATTAGTCTACTATTTTCAATTAAAATTAAATTTGTTAAAATAAATACTCAAAAAAATGATAGCAATCAAATAAATTTTTATTTGTAATTTAAATCTGTAACTTTTTCTGAAATTTGTTATTTTAAAAACACGTCAAATGATAAATTTAGAAAAAAGAATTTGCAGTGGATAAAAAAACTGTTATGGACAGAAAAATAAAAAGCAGTGACTATACAGAAAGAGTTTTATGAAAGATTATCTCAATTTAAAAACATCATTGTGTGAAAAATAATTCATACTTCAGTAACAGTGCAGCAAAAATTATTTTCATTTAAATATGAAATTACTTTGTAACATAAAAACACGAGTTTTACTTGTGAAATGAACAATTTTCATCAAATTTTGAAAACCCAGATATATTCCTGTTGTGATAATTTCGAAAAATGATACATAAAATTGAATATTAGCATTTAGCATTAGACTAATTTCATTGAAATTAAATAAATTATTATTAGTAGTAATCGAAATCGTTAATAATAAAATATAATTTTTATATATAATAATAGTAGTTATAATCGATTTGCCTCTGCTAATATTTATCTTGCTTGGAATAGCAAACCGTAATAACAACGATTACATATTATGATCAATATTAATTATTCTAATATTGCCAAAAATTAACTGAGAATTTAATATTTTACATTTGTATATCCATTAATCAGAAATAAAATCAATAATCAGCATAATATAATTTTTATATCATAATACACATTTTAATATTTGAACAACTTATACTTTATGTTGTTGAACTTTTACATAATAAATTCTATATCATTTTAAAATATAGTAATAATAAATTATCAGCTTTTGTAATTTCTTGTACAATTTAGCATCAATATTGTCATTAGAAGCAACACAGTATTTCCTATAAATATTTTAAAACGAAAAATTCTTTATATTAGTTTTGTAAATCAAGTTTTGACACAAAAGGAAAGAAGACATTTTATATAAATTTTTCTATTGGAATATTTGAATTTTATTGTGTATTTTTTAATAATTTTTCATTATTAAATTTACTTTGTATGCGATTCAAAGACAATTCCAAATATTTTTGTATAAATATTTATATTTCATGTTTTCATGTATGATGGTGAAATTTTATTATTATAAATTGTAAAGCAATTAAATAAGCTTTCCCCAGTTGTATACGGAAGTTATGTGGCTCTTGAGTATATACTGAAATTCGGAATTAGTTGCATTTCATAAGCACAGCCATTGTTCTTTGACAAGAATCATGACTACTAGATATTTTTGTGCCACCCTGACAACAAAGTTTTATTGGGTGTCGATTAGATTTTTTTATGATAATTGAAATATTCAAACAGTTACGTGTCTCGAAAGATTAGAAAGACTTTTCATGAAAACTTTTATTTAATTTTAGTACTTCCAGCTTTCCCTTTTCACTTTGACTAAAGAGAAAATATCCCCAAACCAACTTTATGACCTCATTTGAAACAATGTATATATGAAAATATCTTAATTGGAAAGCGCCCTGGAACCTTGGCATCCAGGTACAACTGCACTGCAGGTAAGCACTTCCTTTAGCATACATAAGGATTTCGATGAATACTAAAAGTTTTATTATGTTTGTAATAGTAAAATATCATCATTTGCAGTTAAATGAATACACTTTTTAATTTTATAAACTCAAATTTTAATAACTCCACATTTTATTGAAGTTTTATTCTAGGATAAAAATAACCTAGACCACAACTGATACAATAACTGATAACAATAACAAAGATGAAAACTAAGATTAAATCACATTTAGTGTACATGGTATAATCTACAGTTTCTATACGTCTATTAACAAATGTCATAAATGTGCATAATGGACGGCCAATGGAGGAAGTTGTTAAGGCGTCAGCCTATAACTCTGGAGATCCGCGATTGAATAAGTACCACAGATTTTCGATGGGCGTCTATTCTGGATATTTTGGACTCTATCCCTTTCCACTCGGCCGTCTCCGTTTTGGACCTAGACGAAACCACAATGGAAGCGACCGAGAATGATTAAAAAGGCCTTAGTGACTACAGGACGGAAAGAAAAAAAAATTCGAAGCATATTTAAAAACGTGGATAAGATACAGAAGTTGTATTAAATATATTATTTTGAAATTTTAATCGAACAAAACAGTCTGGTATGATGTCTGGCTTCTTGCAATTACTTATATGGTTTTCTCCAACAAAATTTGTTATATATATTATTGTGTAGAAATGCATCTGTCCGATAGTTCTATATACATTATTATTATATTTTTCATCTAATATGTAAGTTTTACCAGGTTTAGACAAACAATTTTTGTTATTTTATTATGTCTACATTTTTAAAGAGTTATGTCTGAGCAAGAAACTTAAAATTAATGTGGAAAGTTGAATGCACTCCATAAAATATTATGATTATACGTTTCTCATATAATAAAAATTTCAATAATTTTTTCACATCTTACTTTTAAAATTTATAATATCCTATAAACTAACATACCGATATACAAAAGAAGAAAACTTTACAATTTAAAAGAAACTTTGAATATTTATAACTTAACAAGATCCTAATATAGCTTTAGAATTCATATAATATCTCTTAGATTAAAGTATAAGAGAGAAAAATAAATAAATATGTTTTTAATCGTTTTCTAATGATATAAATTTAAAACATTTTGTTATATGTTTATGGTAGGTTTTAAGATTTTATCTGTTTAAGTTCCTATTTTATAAATTAAATGATATTGAAGTAAATGTATTTCGTGTCAACCAACAAGCACGAGATTACTTTTCAACGATTACGTTGAAATTTAATTAAGAAATTTAATTTTTTTGGAAAATTTTACACCGCAGTTTCATTAAATCTATGTATTTAAAAAAGGTGAAACATTTATAATGTAAGGAACTAAAATTAAAATTAATTATAAATATGTGAATTTATATGTTATAAAAAAATTTTTCATTAAAAACTTAATAACATACTTTTTATATGTATTATGTAAATTTAATGAAAATTGTGCAACGTTTTATTAAAATTATTTATAAAATTTCTATTTGAATAATGATTTTAATAATCCTTTACTTATTTGCTATCTTTAGAAAAGAAAGTATTCATTTTAGATAAATGAAATAATCTTTTTTCCAATGTGATAATAATTAATTAGAAACAATTTTTCAATTAAAATTATTTTTCTCCAACAAATTAATTTACAAATATTAATTTTTTTCTTTTAGATTGTAGTATTTTACACTATTATACTTTTATAGTGTGCTATTGCACAATATATGCAATATATGCAATATATATTGCATATATTGTGTTTTATATGTATTATGACAGCAAAACCTTGTCTAAATGGACTTTCTAGAAAACGGTAACCTGTCTCACGCGGAAACGGAACACTTTAAAAATCAATTGCATAACATAACTAGCGTAAAACGGAATTTTTCAGCAAAAATGTAGCTAAATTTTAAATTTTAATTAATGATGTAACTGGCTTGCACACATCATGTTCGATTTCCAAGTGGCAAGTTACTCTATTTTTTATTTTTAAATTTTTGCTATGATTGTATTTTCGTTCTCTGGAAAATAGCCGTAAGATTACTATACGGTCGTTTCTCCTCGACTCTTTATCAGAACTAATGAAAGTCGTCACTCTATCAAACGGAAACCTGCCAACACGAAAAATTTTGACTGGGACCGTTTAAACGGATTTTACATTATTTATGCTATACAATTAATGTAAATACAGAAAGTTAAAATGGAAAAACTGCTCTATACCCGTTCAATGAATATATTTACATTTTAATCTATTTTTCATGCTGATAATAATCTAGTATGATTTTAAAAGAATATTACGGCTTTACACTTACTTCTTCTTATGTGGTAAATACTATTTCATATATATGAAGTAGAAAATACTTAATATAAATTCACATAAACTTCAATTTATTGAAATAAATTGATCTTTAAGATGTCAAGGTACTGAACCTTTATAAAATTTCTCAAAAATATTAAATATTCTATGCGTGAATCAACCAGAAATTTTCGTAAATTTTTGGATTTTTATGGAAACGAAATCCGATTTTATATTTTTAGAACTTGTTCGAGATCATATCAAATAACATTCAAAATTTTGATGCGATTTGATTCAGCTGTTCTTGAGAGATGATCAAACTCACAGGTAAACAACAGTCCCAACTATAAATCAAATTTATATTTATAACATGTTAATAAATCGTTTTTATTATATAAACTATGTTTGTTCCTATTGTTAAATCGAAAATTCTTAAAATAAATATAAATGTAAACTTATTTGTACTTAAAGTTTTACTTAGAACATAAATTACTATAAGCCTACATGAATATAACATAAGTAGTTTAATACTGTATAATATTACCTTAAAATATATGTATTTGTAAATTATTCAGGAATAATAAATTTATTAATATAATTGGAATAAAGATGTTTCATTCTTGAAATCATCACAGTTTTACTTGGCAGCAATGAACATTGACATAACAAATATTTGAATTGTTGTATTCGTTTCTGGTAATTCTACATACAATAGTTATTTGCTACAAACCAAATGAGTAAATAGTATTTGCACAGAGAAATCTCTATCATTTTGGATTTGTTCCAACAACATAAATTAAAATCTTGATTCGTCCCTGTTAAGTCAATAAATTTTGTTTCTATTAACAATTTGCTTAAATTAATTCAACTCATAACCTGGCATATTACACTTTAAAGCCTTTTTTAGGTTAATGAATGGACAAAATATTACTTTTTTAATCCTCTTAAAATTACTCTATAATATGAATGTTATAATTTTAAGAAGTGCGAAAATTGATTAAATCTTATTTATTTTATCTTAAAATAAATAATATAGTGTTTTATCTTATTTATTTTATCTATTTTTAGTATTTTATCTTATTTATTTTATCTATTTTTAGTATTTTATCTTAAAGTTTGTAATTATCTTATTTATTTTTAAATAAAGCAAATTAGTTTTAGAAATTTCGGAATTATTTCAATTTATCATTTGTAAATAATGGACATTTTACTATAAAAATTTGTTGTTTGGTAAACCGGACCTTCTATTTACTTCAGGAGACTTAACGTTAAATGTTAGTCTCGTGAGTAGAAGACAAAAGGGAAATATCTACCTCATGGGATATACAGTAGCTATTTAATGCTAGAGAAGTTTCGGAAGAAGGAAAAACAGTAGCTGCATGAAATTCACTATATCAACTGTTGAAAAGGAATTCGGCATTTCTTGGTTTACTTATATTCTGCAACTTTAGAGATTTTCTAGAAAGATGTATTATATTGTTTATTAAATGTGTTATAAAGGGAAACATTTTCGGATATTCTCAAGTTTCTTAGATTTTAATTTTTCATAAAATTTTGAATTATTATTTCATTTTCGAATTTTTTTTTATGAAAGATGAAAAATTACGATTAAAATAAAAGTTTTGATTTATATAAAATTCATTTACATTTTTTAAAAATATCGAAGAACATTTTCGTAATCTTTATTTAAATATCATTATGCTATCCTTTTCAATAATAAATTATAAATGACCGATATAATTTTTTATAATTCTCCAATAGTGTTGATATACATCGAACATTACAGTTAAAAATAATTTTTAATTTGTTTAGTACTTTGAGGTATCACTTTCTAATGAATGACTCTTCATTTATATTATGTTATTCTGCTGAATTTAGATTAATGTATTATTATAATCGTTTTAAAAACCAAAAATATATCTCTTGCTGTATGCGTACATATACAGTAAATGTGTATTTGGGTGAATGAGAAGTAACCGATATCGATAATCGCTGGATGCACTTAAGGTAATGAGATCATATTGATATCACTAGTACAATCTAATAGAATTGTGATTTTCGAGTAAACTGTAATAATGCGAAAAAATTTGATTATATATCAATAAAAATAATCTTTTGCAATAGATACAAAAGAGAATTTAGATATTAATATAATAGTAAAGTCATTATTGAGTTACATTCCTTCTATTTACTCTCGCTTCTAAGAACAATCTTTAGTTAAATTTTATAGATAAATTTAACTTGTTTTTATTAAGTCATTAATTCAATGAATAAATTATTTCTTCTGTACTAAAATTTTAAACATGCGATGATTAATTTAATTTATTTAAAGAGTATATTATTATGTATTTGTATATCTATATAAGCTAATTATTTAAATCTATGTCATATATTATAATAAATCGTTATTTTTATTATTAAACATATTTATAAACACATTGTTTGCAACTGTGTAATATTATAACAAGTTTAAGCTTGTTATTGTCGAGGAAATTTATTTCAATATAGAAAAAACTTGAACAAGTTTCGACAAAATACACGAAATACTAAACAAAAACTTCACTGAAAGTATTTTTAAAAATTTAATAGTTTATGTACTAAAAAAAGTCAGATAAAAAGTTTAGAACCATTACCATTTGTCTTTTTCAAAAAATTCTAGAAAATACCTTCAGAAGTTATGAATTTCAAAACATTGTTGCGATTACGTTGTAGACATCTGATGAAGATCAATAGTAAAAGTCGAAAATTTTTGATCTCTTCTTAAATAATGTTTTAACCATTAAATTTGAAATACAATTGGAATCAAAATTAATCTTTGGTGTTTCAAAAAAAAAAAAAACATTAAACCTAGTCCTATATGTATTAAAAATACATAAAAGTATATTCAAATTATTAATAAAATCTAAATTAAATATTGGAAAAATGCTGGTTATTAAATAATTGCGTTTTTTATCTTTTAAATTATATTTTAAATAAAATACTGTATTTTTAAAAATATTTCACGCAAGTTAATATTAGCGTAAATGAAAATTTCATATTGGAATTTTATACTTGTTTACTGTTTCTATATTAATTTGAAAACTATAATTATAAAATTTTTTATTGATATTAAGGTATAGTAAATTAATAATTCATATTATTATATCTGCTATTCATTAATACAGTTTTTATATTAATAAACGAATGGTATAATAAATGATATAATAAATAAATTCAAAGAAGTTAAACAAATAATGAGAAATAGAAACTAAAATAATTAGCAATTATAGTGACAAAACTACACAGTTTACAAAATAATAACGTTTACAGTATTTAAAACAATTATTTCAAAAAATTTTATAAAATTCCTTAAAAATAATCCAGTTAAAATCATTCTTCTCTATCCGATTATTATAGTCAATAAAGTAATTTTCTAAATAAGTTTCTATCTTTGTTTTAATTCATTCGAAATCGGATCGACTATGTTTCGTACAAGTTCGTTGGAAGGACACCTTACGACCTCCGCTAACAGATTTAGTACTCGCAACACCTGTGAGTCTGGAAAAAGTTCGTGATAGTCCAACGGGAGTCCACTTACACCAGGTTTCAGCAAGGTCCGAAAGATAGATTCTTTTCCCGCTGAAAACTGCTTCTTATGTAGTAGCCGACGTTCAAATTCCCCGCCAATCAGCTTCGATGTCTTCTTAAAGTCCGGCCAACGGCTATTCTCCGACAGCCAATCGTCGATTCAAACCACAACGGCTTTTCCAACGGATCTTCTCTAACGGTTCTTCCGTAACGCCTGCTCTCCAACAGATCTTGTAACGGCCATGATTTTGAATTACGAAAGTTTCCGTTATCTTACAAACAGAGCGGGAATCGCTCACCTGGGTGATTCCATCCACTACAATATATTTTGATACAGTTTGAGCAAATGCAATGAAACTTTTCAGGGATCATTGTCTCATCCATGTGAAAGTCAACGACTATTTTTGATCAAACCTCTCGCCGCAACAGGTCTGCTTCTGTCTGACTAGCGGGATGATGGCATTCGAATTGAAAAATTACTTAACACATAGCTATCAGCGAGCACAAAATGTTTTTAGGATTTTCGAGTGTGCCGATATTTAGTCATTTTACGTGAAATTTGATTGGTTTTCCGATTTCATTTCATATTCGGCTATGATGAAGAGTTAACATCAGAAAAAACTTTGGAAGCCTTGAAATGTCTTCTCGTGCAGGCGGAAATCAACGACTATGTTCTGTTGAAAAAAACTAGTTCTTGTCTACCTGAACATTCGAGTAGCGTGATAAACATAGCAATGACAGGCTAAAATACTTTGATAATATGATTTTCATTTCAATGCTTGTTCTTACTATTTGCACGGGCATAGCTAAGCATATCTGTTAGTTAAATCTGACTTTAGTTTCAGTTGTTTCTGATAGATAAATCAAAGATTAATGAATTAGCTAAGTGATACTATAGCGATAAATGAAGAAAATTTATACAGAAACACCGGATACGAAACCCTGTCCTTCGGTTTCGCAATATACTGTATATCTAACTAATTTGTTAAATAATAATTTTACTCTTTATGTGAATTACCGCATATTTAAGTTGTCCAGATTAATATTTAATGTGTTGCGAAATAAAAATTGATTGTTTTAAATTAAGCAGAAGTAAATAATGATATTAATTAATAGTAAAATTATTTCAACGTTTTATTAATATTTAAATTTAACAATTTTATGCTGTAAATTTTTGCTTTACTGAAGTAATATGCCATTTATATTTTTATGATACAGATATGTTAACACTAAATTTATTATAGAAAAATATCTATTCTCAAAATTCAGTTTTTAAAAATTAACTTTTCCAAATAAAGATATAAAACAATTGAATTCGATAAATATTTTTAAAATAATAGTTATAATTTGTTACAATAGAACAGAATTTAAATAAACATTTTAACGAATATATATTAGTTTAAAAAATAACGTAATTTGTGTCGGAGATCAAGGAAAGATGATGTCATCGGTCATTTTGGTCTGGCCCGGATACAAAACTAGCCTCAAAATTTAGTTTTATTTATTGCGCAACATTAAAATACATAATTGATGCAATTTAAAATAGTTTCTTTTCATAAGTAACGAAAATACTTTTATGATCTCATTCATATGTTATTACCGCTTTCGGGGACGAATAGGGTACATATTTTGACCAGCTATCTTAGATTCTAATTTCACTTTTATTTCATTAGAGAATTTCTTATATTTTTTTATTATCTTCATGTAGACGTAATCCACGGAATCAGACGTATAAACTTATGCAATACTTTACATATTTTAAGTTCTTTGAATTGTATATTGTTCATGTATCTTAATAGCAAAGTCGACATCGTAATTAAATTTATTCATTAAAATGTATTTTAATTTAGCGCATGTTGATTAAAATCACATTGAAGAGGGAACAAAACTTCAGAGACGTATTCAATAAATATGAAAAAGGGTACTTCAATATATTGACCAAATGTGTGTCTGATTTTGTAGACTGTGTAGTTGAATAAACATTAAACTATATAATAGACAGTCTTCTAGTTTCGGTAATAGAATTTTTTAAATATAAGTTTTTACGAAATATAAAATCTTATACAATTTCTAATCTATTAGTATTTTTACATTTTTCTCTATTAAAGATTAAATATTTATTTTATGAAAAGTTTCACTTAGAAT
The DNA here is from genome assembly GCF_030686945.1 of Centruroides vittatus. Taxonomy (NCBI): domain Eukaryota; kingdom Metazoa; phylum Arthropoda; class Arachnida; order Scorpiones; family Buthidae; genus Centruroides; species Centruroides vittatus. Next base: position 494,699 of record NW_027122385.1, read on the forward strand.
CACGTTTCTATGAACCTGTAACATTTTTTAAAAATTAAAAGCCAGAGAAAAATTTGGTAAATACTGTAGTGTTCTTCATCTTTAATGTTTTCATAATTATTTTTATTAATTTAATTTTTTTGGTTTATAGAAATATTAATCATACCCAGATTATTGATAACCATATTGGTGTTTTACAACAAAAATCTGAAAAACAAACATAGAAAGTTTCGAAATTAAATTGTGTAATTAATTTACAATCTATTAAAAGGCTTGAAAATATAAAAAAAATTCTCAAACAATTACTTTGTGAAATTCCATTTGAATTTCAATTTGTTCCATTGAGAGAAAATTAACATTGTGTAAGATTTTTTGTTCAGCTTAAATAGCTTCTAAAAGCCATCGTTCACTGTATGTAACGACATTAAAAATTTATCAATAACTATAGTAATGTTCAAAATAACCACTCAGTCGGTTTGACGAAAAACACAAATTTTATATTTACAGTAAATGTACAAAATAATCCAACGACAACCGACTATTCCCGTACAAATTCGTCGAAAGAACTCCTTACGAACAAACAGACTTGTAATTAACAAAACCTCCGAGTCAGGAACAAGTTCGTACACAAACACGTAACTTCCAACGAGAGAGTTAGTTAGCACCTCGATAACGACGATCTCCCTTGATCCGATCCGATCACCTCAGATACGATCACACCATCCGAACTTAAATAGTCGACGGCGTTCGAACCCTGCTCCAATCAAATTTGAATGTTCCCGCAACGGCCGCCAACGGTCACTTCCCGCCGGCCAATCGTCCGATGGTTGACGATTCGAAACTTAACGGTTCTTCCCACGGAAGTTCCTAACGGTCGTTTCCAACGGCCGATCCTAACGACTTTTCCGTTATGACAGTTCGTTATAACAAACAGGTGGGAATCGCGCGTCTTGGCGATTCCATACCTTACACCTCCGCGGCCAAGGATCAAACTGAGCTTAGCCCAAGCCTGTTTGATCCAACAACACTCAGCAATTTTACACATGTCCGTTGGTGCGGACTGACCCTTACCTCCGGTACAACCGGGCAAACTCGCTATAACCCGCGCACAGAGATGCCTCGCGATAGTGTAGGACCCCTTGGATCCCCGAGACCTATCCGCGCGGGTCCCCCTACGAGGAGGTCGTCCCCGTCGCCTTCGGCGCGTCATCCGGTTTTGTTGGTCACCAGATGTCGCTCGGCCCTTCTCACGGAATTTGGGTTTCTTACCGCGAGCTCGGTTGTGCCCGTTGTCCGTCGTTTTCCGGACCGGCGATATGCCTCCCTCCGGGCTTAGCACGTGTGTGGGTGGTTCCGATTGGCCACTGGCCTCGCCCGCCGTGGCCCGAGACCTCCGGGTCTCTTCACCTCTGTGTTTTCTTTGAACCCGAGTGACGGTCGCCAAGATCACGTTCGCCTGTTGCCCAATCAATCCGGCCAAGTCGTCCACGGAATGACACTCCTTCGTAGCATCCAGGGGCTTATCCCGTGTCGCATTCGGTAACCCTAGCAGCGGTTCGCTAGTTTCCCCGATCGCTCGTCTTTGGTCATCGGCGTGTTGCGCCAACTGAGTCGCGGGTTTCCGGCCGATATCTCCCAAGTCGATTATTTCCCCGACGCCACAATTTTGACCCTGAGGCGTCCCAGCTACCCCATTCTTTACTGCTCTGACTCCCGGCCTCCCTTCATCAGCGTCCTCGCCCTCCAGTTTCCTGTTCGCGGCGGGTCGTTCGCTTCGGCCATCCGATTCGCTACCGGAATATCTCCTCGCAATAGGAGTCGCGTCCCCTGCTTTATTTTGCTCAGACTGCGCCCTCCGCTCACACTGGGCCGTGCGCTGCCGCTCTTGTGTCTGGTCAAGCGGTCCTATGACCATCCCCCGGTTTTTGTCGTCGGGCGGCTCTCGTTTAACCGCCTCGCTCGCTTCCACGAACATCCCCGCTACCGCACTTAATATACTCTGCTCCTCAGCTAATTCCCTTTTTCTTGCCTCGGAATCCGCTTTCTCTCTCGCTTCTACCAGCGCTCGGAAGTCCCTTTCCGTTAAGAGAGCGTCTGTCGCTTTCCCTAACCTATTGGTGATCGCACACGTCACCCGTGCCGATCCTGGCGTTTCTTCGCGTCCTTCCTCCCACAATCCAAGTGGTACTGACGCTAAGCCTGCCTCTACCCGGTGACCGAAGGCTCCAACGAGTTGCCTTTTCTCCTTCGTTCCCGTCACCGCTTTAGAGACCCATGACTCCCTTAACGCCGACGCTTCCGTTCCCGAAACGTCCTTAACTGGGGGACCATTTCTGCCGCTTACTGTCTCAGCTTCCTTCAGCGACCTCCCGACTTCGGGTTGGATATTATGAACTGCCTCCTCTCGTCTTGCCGCGACTCCACTAGACTCCCTAATGTCCCGGTCTACCTGTGAACTGCGCCTACTTTCTACTCTTAGCATGGGGACTTTGGCCACCCTGACCCCAGCGGTTCCCGTCCTCGATCCGGCTACGTACGTGGGCCTCCCTTCTCCCCGCATTGCCTTGACCCGATCCTTTGCTTCCCCGCTCCCCGGTGGGCAAGAGAGTTTGGATGCTCTCACCGCCACCACCACGCGGTCCGCTGCCTTGGGTCGCATGCGTTCGGCCTCGTCGTCTACTTGCCTATCAGGACACCCTCTTTTCTGCCGGTCAGTTTCCCTTGGCCTATCTAATTCCCCCTGCGGCTTATTTCCCGACAAGCTAATTCCATCCCCGAAGTCGCGGTTCCCCTCGACTTTAAGTCCTTCGGATCGTGTTTGCTGTTCCTGCCGCTTCGTATCGTCTAATTTTCCGGTGATCCCCAGCCGTAACTTAAGTCGTTCTAACTCTATCTCTGCCCTTCTCGCTTCGAATTCCGCGATTCTCTTCTTGCTCGCCGCCTTGATTTCCGCGATTCTCTCCTTGCTCGCCGCCTTGATTTTCGCGATCTCGGCCCGTAACTTACGTGCTTCGAGTTCACGACTCGACCTGCTTGTCCTACGCGCCGTTCCCTGCTCGTCATCCTCCCAGTCCCTAGCATCTAGCTGCCGCGGTTTCGCGCGTCTAGGCATCTCTGTGTGCTAGCGAGAAACAAAAAATTTACCTGGGTCTAATTGCTGGTGATGCTCTGTACGTCCGTCTGCTTCTCTGTCGTAGCTCAGTTCTTCCGATTCTTTGGAGTATAATCCAGGATAATCCAACGTAATCCAAAGTATCCAAAATATCCTGTCGAGACTGCGCCAGTAATGTTCAAAATAACCACTCAGTCGGTTTGACGAAAAACACAAATTTTATATTTACAGTAAATGTACAAAATAATCCAACGACAACCGACTATTCCCGTACAAATTCGTCGAAAGAACTCCTTACGAACAAACAGACTTGTAATTAACAAAACCTCCGAGTCAGGAACAAGTTCGTACACAAACACGTAACTTCCAACGAGAGAGTTAGTTAGCACCTCGATAACGACGATCTCCCTTGATCCGATCCGATCACCTCAGATACGATCACACCATCCGAACTTAAATAGTCGACGGCGTTCGAACCCTGCTCCAATCAAATTTGAATGTTCCCGCAACGGCCGCCAACGGTCACTTCCCGCCGGCCAATCGTCCGATGGTTGACGATTCGAAACTTAACGGTTCTTCCCACGGAAGTTCCTAACGGTCGTTTCCAACGGCCGATCCTAACGACTTTTCCGTTATGACAGTTCGTTATAACAAACAGGTGGGAATCGCGCGTCTTGGCGATTCCATACCTTACAACTATAAAAGAAAGTTTTCATTTATTAGGAAACAACTGAAAAAAAATAAATTTCTTATTTTAAAAGTTTCTAAAAATTGTAATTAAATGATTACTAGATACTCAATTCTATCGAACACACTAATAGCCAATCTTCGTATTATTTTGGTTTAAATTCAGCTTTTAATTTTAATTTTGATTTAATAGAACTTAGCTATTAATTACAAACAACGTTTCTTCTTTCACCTCTACTTGGGATTGACAAGGACAAGTGAAATAACTATTTTACAACAAAAAATATATAATTCCATTAACTTAATATTAAATTAGAGGAAGTTAATTTATAAATTTGTAAAAATTTATATCTGGGATTTAATTTCTGTAGTTTTTTACATTTACTTTTGTTAATGAACTAGACAGAACTATTTATTTATATTAAAAATATTCGTTTTATTTACTATCTCTCTTTATCCAAAATACATTTTAAATCTCTACCCTAAAGAAATAACTTTTTTGCAAAATTATTTTTCATATTTTATATAAATATTCAATAATAATTATTTTATATTTCGTAAAAATTATATTTTATAGAAAGAAATGAATATAAAACAATTATATATCTCAAGATGATTATTTTCATCTGTTGCCAAATGCTAACATTTTATGGAATGGAACGATTTATTATCTATCTATTTTTGTTTTATTATTATTAATATTATGTGAATCATTATAAAACCAACACACCTTATTACTGAAAAAGTTCAATTATTCTAGGAGAATAGGAGAATTGTATGAATCTATAAGCAACAACAATTGTAGAAATTTTTCTATAATGCAACAATTGAAAATATTTTGTTAGCATAACAATACAGTATTTTATTTTCTTAATAAAATATGTCTAGCTATGGCTGAACATTTCTTTCAAGATTCCGATAAATATTAATAAATTAGAATTGTTATTAAAATATAAATTCTAATTTTAAATTTTGTCAAATCAGATTTTTTGATTAGAATATATTTAGTTTTTGTAACTGTAAGATTATTATATTATTTGAAAAATATTTTTACAATGGACCATTGCGTAAATTGGTTTAGAATTGAGTTACGATACGTGAGCTATATTTTAAATGTAAATTTCTTAAATGATACGAGAAGTTCAGCTACCTACTAAAATAATTTTTTAAATGCCTTCATAACCTTACTCTTTATAACTTTTGCTAAGTAAAGTAATATAAAAACAATACAAAATAATACGTAAGACTGTGCCCAAGAAAAGTTCATTTATTCACGGCTACCCATTTTTGATAGTGACGTACAGAGTCGCATAAAGCATCACGTCACGTGAAATTTTAACTTTAATTAAATCAAAATTTTCTTATAGAGGAATTCGTTACGAAAAAATAAGCTGTCGTTTACAAGGAGTGTCCGTTGTATACGAGTAGAAGAATTAAATATATTGAGTAATACATTAAGTAATTACACACACAAATATTAAATATTTTTATTAACTCTTGACTTTAATAAACGGTTTAAGAGGTACGATTTTATTAGTTTTTGACTATTAGACTGAGAGAATTAATATTCTTAGTAAAAACTTTTAATAAACTTTAACACAAGAATTAACATAAAAGGTTAGTGCATTCTATTATTAAATTCATTCATGAACATTTATGTTATACTAAATTATTGCACTCTGGTAAAATATTATAAAACTAAAAGATTGGTTATTAAAATAATTAATATGTATATTCCAATTTCGAGTTTTTTTTTTTTTTTTTTTTTTTTTAATTTCGGATTATAAAAAGAAAATATTTTACCCCAACATAAGTTGTATGTTGTAATTAGTAGCGAGTGACGTTTGAACATGTTTATTTATTATTCATGTTTCAATATTATTAACTCCAAAATATTACATAGAAGATTTTTATGTTCTATAAAAAAGTAAGATTCTATATTTTTTCAGAATGATTTAATATTTTAGAATTTTTATTAGTCATAATATTTTCAATATTTAATCAATAAATTCGCTTTTTTAAAAAAATATTATAATTGATTTGTTTATTTATTCTTTGTATATCATAATAATTACTTAAAAGTAACCTTTAGAATTAAGATTAAGAAAAACTTATAGAATAAGTTATTAGTTGTAATTAAATATACAAATATATAAGAAAAGGCCTATAAGTGATACTTCATAAATGTTTTATATCGTAATTTTTAATCTTAAATGGACGTGTCCTTCGTTTCTTTCGTTTTTGAAAAATTCCCAGATTCTTTTGAATTTACATATTTACTGTATTAAAAGAACAAACAAATTTGTTTCACCACATGTTATATTCACAACATTGTTATTGCGTTAGAGTGTACACATTTATGTACACTCTAACCATATAACAGTTATTACAATTTTAAATATAACTAAACAAACAACAATTCTTTGAGTGGAGTCAGGAATCGCAACAATTTTATGTAAGGAACGCTCCATTCTTTTCATTCGTCTTCTATTCAACACGTCAGTTACTTAATTATTACTTAGACACGACTAAAATATTGATTTTCTTGGTCTTTAGCCTCAAAACTTCCCAACTATAAATCAAATTTCTTCCACATTTCTGAAGTTGATCTTTGTAAATCTAGCTTTTCTGGGCTATAATACATCCTATGAATGTTTCTTATTCTCAGGATAGATCGACTCTACTAATCTGAGTTTAAGACACGTACCATTAACGACTTTTCCGATATTTCTTCACCAGGATAGAACTTCTCAATGTTCTAAATGAACTCTTTATTTTCAATCTTCTTGAACTACTTCACGAGACAACATTCTAAAGTTTACGTCGCCACACACATTATTCTTAAACACTATATGTTTATAATTAATCATATAATACATTAAACATATAATTTATGATTAAATGTTTCGGATTTACATATTTGTTAATGCGGAAACCTGACAGATATGCATGAAAAAATATCATAAAGTGATTTATTATAGTGGATGAACAAAGAAAGAAAAGTCTCATAAAATAAAGAGCCATTTGTTTTGGGTGTTTCAAAATATAACTTGGATAAAAAATTTTAAAATTATTAACACAAACTTGAACACTTCCTCATCGAGAGAACATAGTATGAGAATTCAGACTGGAAACTTCTAGCTTTAAAATTCTTCGTTGAAATTGTTTATTTGCGGCAAAGAAAAAAATAATTCGAAATAGTTATTTTTGTTTCGTAACCTACTACTATAGTACTGAATTTCCTTAATTTTTAAATGCCGGGTTAAAGAGAAATAAAACTTTTTAAGTTCAGTTTTTTCTTAACAATAGTTATCTCTTGACAAAAATTCGATGTCAACCTCTTTATGATTGAAATACGCGCTATGTTATTAATTGGTCACTTTTTATTTCGACTTGCATATTAGATGTGAATATGTTTTCTCTTCAATAGGTGTAAAAATTTTAATGAGTTGTTGTATTTTAGATTTTAAAAATCTAAGGAATTCTTTCGTCGGAATGAATTGGGAATTGTAAAGATTTTAGAAAATACAGTATAACTCTTATTAACCGACATTCCACATTATCCGAGGCGTACGTGTAAGTGAATACATGACTTTTCGTATGCTGTGATTCGTAAAAGAAAGTTTAAAACGATAATATATACTTATATTACAAAATGATTTGTTTCTGTTACATTTTATCATTTAATTTCAATGAGGCAAACCATTCATATTAAAATTTAATTACAATAATACCCATTTTTATTCTTATTGTATATATTATATACAATACATACACATACGTTTTATGTAATTAAATTTACTAATATAAGAAGAGGCTTATAAGTTATAATACATAAATGTTTTATATCGTAATTTTTAATCTTAAATGGTCGTATCCGTCTGTTTATCCTAGTTTTTCGGTTATCCGAGGGAATGTGTACCCATCTACCTCGTTTTACTGTATACATATATATTTTCGCATTCAAAAAACTAAAATTGTTACATTTGAATCTAAAGCATATTGTAGTAAATCAAAGTTATACACTTGTTTTCCATTTCATAGTATGATATTTTTATTTTTATAAACAATTATTGATATTTTTTATAAATAAACAATAGTATCATGAATATATAACCCTGAGTGGCTAACTGTAAACCATAATTTTCAGGAAACGGAATTTGAAAATTAGATCAACTAATAATGAAAAATTTTTGGCAGGAAATTACTCAAAAATTTCTCTTTTATCTAATCGTTTGGAATTTTACATATCCGTTTAAGTTCCTAAATATAACGTGTTGAATGTCGTACACTGTTATTGAAATTTAGAGTTAGTCTCTTCTAGTTCTATATCCATGATATAATGTTTATTAGTAAGAACTTATAGTTTATCGCTTGTCATATATGTGATATTTTACGACGACACGCACGAAGCGATAACTGTTTTTCAGAGTACGAGTAATGTCAAAATTCCTAATAGTGGAATTATATCCTTTCAAGCTGTAGAAACGATTCATTTGAACTTATTTGAAAAGTATACACAATAATTTCAAAAATTACTACATAGAGTATATTTATAGTTCTATTTTATTTAAAATATCACATTTCTATAAAACTTTAAAAAAAAAGCACATAATTATATAATTTTAAAAATTACGGTGTGCTTATGTATAATATATACTGAAATTCGATTTACAATAATACTATCTCTGTCGTATATGCAATGTAAATATGAATACTATATTATGGATATATATATACAGATTATATATTATATTTACACTGCACATATTTATACATTAGGCTATACAATATTATAAATGTATACAATATACATGGATAATAAATTATATATAGAATGGCTATTGCGTTTATCTTATTTCTTATATTTTGTTCAAGTTGCTTATACATAGGATAGTATATATGTATGTAGTACACACAAGTTTGTTTATAGAATGTAATATAATACGCTAGAAACAAATAAAACAAAATAAACTTTATTAATTATTAATTAATTTATGAATTTATTAGATACTTAATTGATTTCAATTGAGTTTCTATAATAAAATACAGTAGTACTTATTTAATTAAAAATAAATTTTATGCTAGGAACCTTTTACATTTTAATTTAACAAAGTTTATACAAAATAACTGCAGCAACAGTTCGATATTACAATATAAGATATCTTTTTATAATATATATTTCGAAAAAGTTGAAGAAAAATTAATATAATGAAAGTTTTAAAATACGTAACTAATAATAAATTGCATTTAAAATAATTTAAGAAATTATATTTCTTTTTAAAACTGATTTTTGAAAAACCTGGGTGTTAATGGAAAATATTTGAATGAATAAAATACACTGGATCGATATAAATTGTTTTGGATTTAAAAATTTTTTAACAAAAGATATTTTTTGAAATTCCCAAATTCTTCTGTTTATACTTAAAACTGCAAATAAAAATGTAAAACAAAACACTACGCAAACGAAATAAATACTTTTCTTGTTTTCTTCCTGAAATATTTTCATAAGTTTTAATTTTAATTTTTAAATATAAATAACAAGAAAAATTTCTGGCATGAGAACTTTTGGACTTTTGTTACAGTAAATTCTTTTACATAAAAGATGATAATTTTTTTATTTTTTATTTTTACATTTGTATTTCCACCGCATTTGTCATAATGACATTAAAATTTTAAAATTATCAAAACTTTAATATAACTTTTGAAATATTGAATACATTTTTCGACGCCTTACTTCTTTTTTTCAGCATTTTTAAGTATAAGTATATAATGTTTATTAATTGTTACCTGTTTTCTTTGTTATGAAAAGAAACTCGATATTTCATGCTGTCATATGAAAACTTCTTAAACTTTTTTAATGTATAAAAATAATTTATACGTAATTTTTTAAAAATTTATAAATAATAAATATTTAATTTAAAAAGTATATGGTATGGACCAACTTGCGTAACTTTGAAAACTCTTTACATGATATTTTTTATAAAATTATTAGTGTAATATTAGATATTATTATTAGCAATGGAACTGGTGTTGTAATTGATCGGATTAAGATATTCCAATGATTGATATACACTTTCAACAATCATCCTCAGCATTTCTTGTAAAAATTTTGGCTCAACAATTATCGTTATGAAGACGCGGAGTTTCAGCTGTACTTTACATGCAAATATCTCTCATAAATTTGGTAGAGTACTCTGGTTTATGTGATATGTTTTCTTAATTGATCTCTCTTACTGTTTTCTAAATTCATTCTATATGCTGCTCAGATAACATTGTCTCTTGCGAATAATGACAATTTTAGAATGTTCAAACGATAACACAAACCTAAAAAAAAAGAAATAGAAAAATAGATGAACGTCACGTGTAGAACGTGAGAAACACTTAGAATGCAAAAGAAATAAAACGTTCCTTGACTTAAGTGATCGTTATACTGACGTTTATTTATTTAATATTTTCCGGTTTGATAAATTAAAAATCTGTTTCAATTTCGTATACAATACTTCATTACCGCACAATCATTTAGAGTTGCCACAATATTATATTCTATGCACAACACATGTATAATTTACTAATGTATCACCTTATCCAATTTAAGTTTTTAAAATCTGAAGTTTTTTGTGTTGAAAATTATTACAAGTTATTTCACTGTATTATTTTTAGAATATATATTTTGTTGTATGTTATTTTTCTCAAGCGCAAACGTGCAATCATTAAGCTACACCTTACGTGTTATCATAAAAATGACAGATTGATAACCGCTGATTATAGAATGACTAAAGAGTAACTTATTTTTGAAAAGACTTAAATTTTCTGACTGAAGAAAATGTGGATAAAATTTTTACATTTCGACCCTCCCCACAAATGTATACATGTATATTGTTCTTTTCAGCAATTCAGGTTTTATACAAAATTTTATAAGGAAGAGTGATAAATATCTGTAAACGTTTTTATCTAGACCACAGCTGGTCAGTTTACTTAGTAATTGGGACGTAAGACATCGGTTATTCACGTGTATCATATTCCGTTTTTTGATATATTTTCAAAATGTATACTTTCGATTGCGGTTTAAATTTCCGTTCGAATCTTCACGGTACAAACTGTAGTAAGCCGGACGGCCGAACGATTAAGGTATCAGAGACAATCACACTGGGGGACCCGAGAATGAATCTGGACAGAACGAAAAGATCCAGGAATTTCTTGGGGGATGGTCTATCCTAGGTATGTTGGACTCCGTTCGTCGCCACTCGGCAGCCGCAGTGTGGGTCTGGCCAAGATCACGACGGGAATAAATAAAAAGGGTCCTCCTGGTACCCATAGGGCGGAAAGATAAAACAAAAGTACAGATTGGATAATATGTAACTAATTTGAACTATGAGAAAATGAGTTCTCTGGAAAACTTATATAATTTTCTTAAACCGAATTGTCTCTTAATCCAAATGCCATTTTTCTGGTAATTCGGATTAACGAAGTATTCTAGTATATATAACAGTTAATTAATTAATCAATTTGTGGCATTACATGATGTGGTGTGACATATTTATGCAATAAATGATGTTGTTTGACATTATTATAACGTGCGATGATAATGTATAACGGCAAATCCTTCCAAAGTAGATAAATCAAAAACTTAAAGGTCGAAGTGCCAGTCTGGAGACGTAACTTATCTAACAATATAAACGAAAATAATTATAATGTTTTACTAATATTTTTATTCACAAAATTAGTTATTAATTTAAATCTTATTGAATTAATTCTACTTGTAAACATTAAAATAATAATAATAATAATAAATAAATAAAAAGAATATTTAAGCAAAGATTTTTCGATCAAAGCATAACGTTTTCAAATTCATTATAATAAAATAAATTATTTTATAATTGTTTTCTTAATTTGTATTATGTAAATAAATATTCAATTTAATAACAGCAACATTTTAAAATTAAATTATTAAGGGATTTATCATTTTAAATTGAAGAAATACTAAATTTAATCTGTTTCCTATTAATGTTTATAAATAAATATTTACATTTATTTATTTACTTTTCTTAATAAACAAATTATATTTATTTAGTAAAAAATACAAAATTAAAATTTTATAGCATTATTATGCACATCCTTCTATATTGTAAATTTTTCCAATCAATCTTCATATAATTAAAATGCGAAAATTGCTATTTATAAATCCTTTGGAGAATTCCTCAGATAATTATTACAGTAATTTCATTTAAAATAAATTAAACATTTTAAATAATAGAAAATTGGTTTTGAATAAACGTCAAAAATATAAACGTATTTATGTAATATTTGTGTTATTTTTATTCACAAGCTTAACTTTTATAGTAAACAATTTATACAGTATATAATTCTTACAACAGCATCTTTTCAAAGGTCAAGAGAGGCCTTTCCACTCACTCTTTTGAGGATTATAGTGTATTTTAAAACAAAAACGATATTAAAAGTTGTATTATATTTTTAAATAATAAAATTTGACAGAATTTTTTTAAAGGAAAAGATATAATGAAGTGAATAATTTGTTACAATATTTTTGAGGGTCTCCATCAAATGGTTCTCCCGTTACTCATGCGATAAAGCCTGCATATTACTTACAAATAAAGCATATAATAAACAAATATAAAAATGTAAATAATAAACTTTATAAACTGATTGATAACTTAACTTTTTACGTTTTATAAGTTAATATTTATTTACTATTGTAATTCTTACTTTTTGAATTTAAATACTCATTTTAATGAGTAATTTAAAAGTAGTTATTTTGTCATATTGTTTACCTTAATAAATCTTTTTGAAATTGACTTTTATAGAAATTATTTACGAATAATTTAAAAAAATCGAGTGTAGTATTTTAAAATATTTCATAAATTTCAATAATTAAAGAACTAACTTAAATGACTTATGTAAAGACTATTTTATATATTTAAAGACCTACAATAGTTAAAAATAAAAATGTTAAGATCTATAATATAGATTATATATAATTTATTCTTTTATTTTCATTAAATAGTTAACATAAACTTTATATTATTTGCTTATCGAAACAGAACAAATTTAATTATGTCACTTAACCAATCATCCAAACTTATTACCCTTTTTCTAATTTTTTTCTGCTAAGTAAAATTCTAAGTTTAAACTTTTAAGCAATATTTAAGCATTTCTTACTTACATAAAAATTTGTTACAAATTAATATAAAATTAGATATAAAATCGATACAATTGTTATTAATATAAATGTAAGCAACTATATCTGAATATTTTTAGTTTTATTCTATAAATATGTAATATAAATTAAAATAAATTCTCAAAATTTCCATAACTACTTATAAAACAAAATTAATAAATCTGAAGGTTTTTAATTTAATTATATAAAATAAAAATTTTTGAAATAATTATGTATTTCTGGATATAAAAGAAAATAAACAATTGCATAATCATATCGGAATTTAACACAAAAAATTCAATTTTGATGATATCAAAAATGAAGATAAATCTTAAGGCTTCGGTAACTGCTCTAACGCACATCTTTGTTGGTATTTTGTAGGAAGTGGACCGAAACAACAGTATTTTCGCGTCAAGCCCCAAGATAGAGAAGCAGTCGAAGGAGAAACGGTCGAGTTTCAGTGTCATGTCGAAAACGTAGCTGGAGATGTCCAGTGGAGCAAAGATGGATTTCTACTTGGTAAGTCGGTTGATTGTACTTTTTAGAGCATCAGCATTCCATATCAAAAACAATATTCCTTCTACTGAAAATACAATATATACACGTTTTACATCTTACTTATTACAATCAATTTAGATTTCACGCGTAAATAAATAATATTTAATATTTTCAAATTTTTTTAAAAATTGCATGTAAAAAATCTGGTTATTTGACATTACATTTATTTAAAGCTTTACTGCTTTAATTACTTATTTTGTAAATTTATAATAATTTTAATTAGCAAGATATATTTATATCTGTGTTTCATATTCATAAGTAATTTAATATATATATTTTCTACTAAACATATTTTCTATCTTGTAAATTAATTTATAGGATACAAAATTTTATTTATAATTTAAATAGAAATGATATTTCTTTATATGAAAGTAATAACGTTCGTGACAAAAAATATTAAGAAAGTTAAATTAGTTAGTTTAGTAAATAAAGTAATTTTTATAATATATATTTAAATATTTGCGATTTGCAAAGGTACTTTATATTTTTATCAAAATTAATAAATGTAGCTTAAAAATAAATTAATGACGATTATAAATATATTAATTTACAATTTACATTACATTATTTAGTAAAATGAGTTAAATTAATTTGAAAATGCACATAAATTATATTCTGTGATAATAGCAATGAAATGGGGGGATTTACGAGAAAAAAGTTAATCATTCATAATATATTGGTTTGTTTTTAGTGGCTTTTTAAAATGTGTAACGTGATCCCAATATATCCCTAATTTAAATCTGTTTGAGCCCTATTTTATAAGTTATCGTGTCAAAAGAATATATAAGATAAGTAAAGAAAATTTATTACCTGTCTTACTTTACTTTCTAATCGCTTAACATTCTATAGAAAAACCTTGGAACTTAAGAAAATTGTTTACCCATTTCAGTTTATGGCTGACACATTTAAAGTTAAAATAACGAGAGTATTTACTAAATTTGTCATATAAATAGGCAATTTTCTATTGAATAAAACTACTATTTCATTAAATGAGTTAGTTCATTAAATTCTTTGTTTTCTTTTTACTAATATAGTGATTTTATCGATATCATTTTTCTTTTTCGTCAATCGAAACACGATCTTCATTTTGTTACGATTTAAGACGATTTTATGAACCCATAAATAGATATATAAATATATTCATACATTTTTCTAAAATATATCTTATATATCTAAAAGTTAATAATTCATTTAAAATGTTTCAATTATTTTTTCGGGCTTTTTGCCAAATCTTATACATGAAGAATTTATTTCTGTCTGCTACGGACGATTGACTTAACACTCTACAATAAAAGAGCCATTTCCTTTTAACCATTTCTCTTTTTTAAAGCTACACTTTCTTTTTAACACAAACAGAATCTTTTCTGAAAAAATTTCGACGAAAATTATAAGCACAATGATTCTTATTTTATATATAGGCCTAAATATGTCTAAACATAAATTTAAGATATATGTTAAATAGAAAGTACGATAATATATTTATGATAATTAAGCAGACAAGTAATTCATCTTTTGCGTAAAATAATTTTGTAAGTCAATTTTAAATATTTTTTCAATGTAATATTTTTAACGTTACTATTATTTAAGATGGCACAAAAGTCCCATTGTGAATACCAATTTTTTGTCTTAATTTAAATACGTTATTACTTAGAAACATTACAAAAATTGCTATAAGATGATATAATGTAATATAATTTCGATGATTTATAAAAACTTAATAACAAAAGAAAAAATATTTTAGTAATTTAGAATAATATCTGCTTTAAATTATTTTAACAGATATTCATATTTTGTTCAAAAATCATTACAAACTTTAAAAAATGTTCACAAGTAAATATAATAAACTTGATTTATCAGTAAAAAATTATGAGAATATTTAGAATATCCTTGGGGTATGATATACAGTTATAATTCAAACGTGAAACTTTTTATTTACTTAAAAATATTTATTTTATAAAATTCATATTTATTTAGATTTTAAAAAATTCGATAAATTTTCAGTATAAGTAAATTATACATAATGTGTTATAGTTAATTAATCAATAATTTTAATGTGTAAATAGTAATTTAAAGACGAATACAATAGAATGCTTCTTGTAAGTTTTAAGTTAATTTTAAACACAAATTAACGAATTATTTATATAAAACTACATTATATAAATTAAAATTTAAATAGAATACAATAAATTTCTTAAATTTAATTAAATCTTGTAATATGAAGCCCCAAAACAATAATATTTAATCATTACATCGGAATTACATTACAAACTATTTATTATTCTAAGAGATAAATGTATAAGTTTATTAAGAACGTAAATTAATTACTTCAAAGGGTGTTTATTTAATAGTAAGCAAGTCTTAAAGTGATAGATCAATCACCTTTGTATATCCACAAATTCCACAGGAAACGATCGATATAAACACTGCTTAGTTTGAAAAACGTATTGTTTCTACGAGTAAACGATTTATTTGAAATATATCTAAGAGGGAAAGATAAGTAGATGACATGTTACGCCATTCTACCTAAGGGAATTTATGTTTTAAAGTGATTTTAAACCGTCTTCACATTTAAAATAATTTATTTAAAAAGTGTATCTTAAAATTTATTATGTGTATAAAATTATTTTAAAAATATATTTAGATGAAAATTGTTTTAATTAATTAAATATTTATTATTTATTTAATTTGTTGTGTATTGCGGTTGTTTAACAGTAGTAAGTTCAGATGATGATTTGAATATCTCGTTCTAAAAAATATATTTATAAATAGAACAAACAATTATAGGATTTATTAAATTTAACCTAAAAACTTTTAAAATTGTACTATAAAATTAGGGTTTTATGAAGAACGTATTTAATTAATATGAAGGCAAATTAATTTATCAATTGAAGATTATCATTTATTCATTCTAAACTATGAAAGTTTAAATCTTTAAAAATTTGATTTTTTAGATTCCATATTTTCAAAGTTTAGATTTTACGGATCATTCGCCTTTGGCTTCGAACTAGTTTGGAGCTTTACGAAATCGAACTGGTTTGATCTATTTTCTGTTCAATACAAGGCATTCTATGCCTGTGGGCCGATGACATTGGTCCAAGTTAGTGCCAACTCCTGAAAACTGAACCTTTGCTACTCAAAATATTATTCGTTTTAAAACTTTTTATTACTTGTATAAATAAAAATTCTTTTATATATTTAAAAAAATCAATACCTCATTAATTATATAAAATTGTATAAACATGTAAAATAGTATAATGAAATTTGAGTTAAATATACTTTGCGTTCTGGTTTATCATTACAATTTATCTCTTTTATATGACTTGTTATTGAAAAGATACAAATTAATAACTCCTAGTTGTCATTTATTTGGTTATAAATATAATGCATTTAATTCATTTAATGATATTTAAAAATATACAATTGATTTAATACAGGAGATATTAAGAATGTGATCCTATTATAAAAAAAGTTTCTGCAAAGTTTGCAATTTACTTTGAAAATTATCATTTTACTTTACATCAGACGAATACAATTCTCATTCTATCACGTCAATCTACTGTTCTAAAGCAATGATTAAACAACCGAATTACAATATACAAAATGTAGACATAAGTTTAGATCTTTTCACTAAAAAGAATCATAAAAATAAAAATAAAGTTACGTAAAATATTCCAAAAACAAGAATTTTTACTAAAATTAGAATAGTTAAAAGATTTAATTTAAAGCACATATTTCTTGAGATAAAATCATTCCTTAATATTCTTGTTATTACTTATTAGTAACAATATTTTGTGTTAATTGTCTTAATATTTATCTTGTATTAAGTCGAATTATAAAGTCACAAATGTTAATAGTCGAAAAATGCAAAAAATGGTATTTTTTCTATGTATGGATGTTAGTGTGTGTGCGGGAGCACGATTTAGTTTACCCATTTAAGAGCTTAATTAATCCTGTGTCTTTTCACGAAATTTTCTGAAATTTGGCAGGGTGTTCGTCTATTAGGGGGTTGGTGCTATTAAATTTTGGTGATTAAATGTAAATAGGGTGAGAGATAGAGGGGGGGCGTGTGTCATATCTCCAGTGTAGACAGACTTAATAAGGATTTTATTTGTTATTAGCATTTACATTTTTTTATAAATACAAAATTCATCTCTACTTTCAAAATTAACTTTTTGCCATTTTACAATAATTCATATAAAAACTTTTAAAGTAAAAATCTCGTAACAGATGACGCTGCACACAATTTTTTACTCATCGGAGAAGTTACGTAACTCATTGCTGGATTTTTAAAAATTTGAAAATTGAAATTTTATAAACTATAAAATGGAATTGGAACTCTTTAACAAGAGAATTTATGTTTGTTGCTTTTGCACTAATAATAATAATAATAATAATAATAAAGTTTTCCAAGTTTGTTTCGATCGGAAAAAAAGAGCATTGATTCATTGAACGAATCAGAATTAAATTCCTCTCTAGATAATAGGTGAAGTATGCTTCAAGCAATACCAAGTTTCGAATCAGTTCAGTTCTTCAAGACTTTTTCAAATATAAAGAATTAGAATCATTGATCTTCATTTTTGTCTACTTGAAAAGTTAACTTTATCCGAAGTAATTAATAAAAACAGTTAATTTTTGAAATAATTTATCATAATGCAAAATATTTAGAATTTATAAACATTTAGTAATGAGATGAATGTTTCTACATAATTTTCCGTTAACCCAATGCACGTCTTTATTTTAAATTTGTATTATAAATATTTTTATTCTAGATCAAGATGGTCAAACTTTTCGATTCATAGAGCCAATTATTTTTCTTTCAGATTGTTGAGAAGCATTTATATATTTACTTCTTCTTTATTTATTTTTCATTTAAAAAAAAACACTTACTATTCTTCCCATCTACTATAATATGTTCTAATTCTAGTTAACATTAATAAAACTAGTAAATAGCCTGGAGGATAATTACATTTAAAATTTACAAGAAAATCTAAACAATTTCTCACGGAAGAAGACAGGGCTTCATTCTTCTTCATCCTATGCTCCTTTTACACCTCAGGAACGGTGTCACGACGGAGTCGACCTTTTACTGTAGTCTTTTAGCCTCTTCAATATGTAAACATATAGAAAAAATTTCCGTCGGCAATAGTTAAAATTTTAAATGTGTAGACTTTGTTCCTGTGGGGTGAAGAAGACGTAGGATGAAGAAAGATGAAGCCCTGTGTTTTCTTCTGTTAATTTGTTGTGATTTTTTAAAATTTTCTTGTAAAAACTTTAAATGTACTTATCGGCCCGGCTACTTACTAGTTTTATTAATGTCAATATATATAGCTATATACACATTTACGATTTTAGCCATTGCTGCCAAAAAATTTTTTACATGTTTTACATATTGAGCGGATAAGGGTCTACAATACTCGTAGTATCGACTCTGCAGTGAGACTGTTTATTCCTGAGGTGTGAAGAGGAGGTAGAAAGAAGAAAGATAAAGAAACTTCGTGTTTTCTTCCGTTAATTTGTTGTGAATTTTATTTTTATTTACTAAGATAAAATATTAAAATTGTTGAAATTTAATTTAAACCAATTTAAATTTTTTTAAAAAAACATGTAAAATGCTAAATATATTTTTACTTATTTTCAAGAGTAAAAGCTGTAATTGCAAATTATTTTTAAAAAAATATATTGTTATATATAAAAACTTTCTTATTTACTTCAAGATAATATTTTACCAAAAAAATTATTATAAAGAAATCAGTTTTTTCATTTAGTGAGTATTTGTTTTTGCATTTAAAAAGTTAAAAAGATAAAAATATAATGCATATATTTAAATTATAAGTTCTTGTGACATATACGAGTATTTAAACGTATTTGGTAAAGTTAAAAAATATCCATAGGTTTTTTGTTAGAACAAAATTATAAAAAAATAAAATAAAATTCTTAAGATATAAATAGCTTAATGAAAGCAAATAGCAGTTTAAAAATTCCGTTAAAATATTAAAAAGAACATTTAATAAAAAGTTATATAGTGTAATTTTAAACAATTTTTAAAATAATAGTATTAAATTTAATGAAAAAATCTGGTTAAAATACAGACAGGCCTATTTTTTCGTTAGTGTTTATCTTAAAATGTAGTTTTCCATGTACTGTTTTGCAAGAAGTATTGACGTTTTTAGATTAAGCAGATGAAGAGAAAACAATTGTACGAATAACAAAAAATAATTGTAAAAACTACAGAAGATTAGTATCTAAAAACTAATTCTCTTGAAGTGATAAAATGTTTTACACATTAAGGTATCGTTAATCATAAAAACATCTAACAAATTCATCTGTCTTTCCACATTTACCATTTGTACATCAGTTTTAATTTTCTTTATTGTGATTTATTCGATGTCGACAAAATGATACTTATTAAGCAATGTAGTATGCTATTATATAAGTAAATAAGGTAAAAAATATTTTAGCACTGAAAAAAATTTCGTTTCATTTAAAAACAATTTAAAGATAAATAAAAATTTTTATAGGTAATATATAATATAAACTTATTTTTACTAAATGAATTTATAAGATGAAGCTTTCGAGTAAATTTACTTCATTAAAAAACTTTTTCCTACATTTTTTATTTTGCAAATTCTATTATTAAATGTAATGTCACGTAGGATTTTAAATTTTAATTATAACAAGCACATTATACTTAATTTTTGTAGCTACTTTTTAATTGGGTAGCTATAAAAAATTTTGTATTGTCTATTTCCTATTGAAGTGTATTCGAACTGTATAATGAATTATTTATCAATCATAATTACATTGCTCTGAGTTTATAATACAAAGAAATTTTATATTTTAAAGAAATCCAATTTTATATTAAATATCATACAAATTTATACTTTTTACTATCTAACCATACAAAATTGTCACTGCTGATACAAGTAGGGTTTATCAAATCCTTATACAAAAATGAGTAAAAAAGATTTAAATGTAAAATGAGTCTTATTAGAAAGTCTAGAAATGTTTTGTAGCAGGAAAATATAAAGATTCTTTAACAGAACATCTCATTTCAGGGATTTCTGTAAATACCCAAGAAAAAATAACTTCCGAGATTTGAAAGCGATGTAAAAAATGAAAGCGATCTGTACTGTTGCCTCACTAAGTTTAGATGATTGCATTTCACTATATATTTTGATTGAATTTAGTTTGATACACTCAATTTAGACCTTTCATTCCCAACAGCGTATTCTATATTTGTTCTATTATGTATACAATAGAATCATATAAGTGTCATATGTACTCTTATTTGATGTAGATAACATTTACTATACAAAATGGCTTTCGTATGATTGGATTCTCAATGATATAATGTTTACGCTGACGTATATTTTTCATTTATGTATTACGAGAAGTGTGATTTGCTCTATCTATTGAGAATGCTTTTCAGAATAATACATTTTTCGATCATTTATTAATATGTTTATAACTGCGTATTTAATTTTTCGAATTTAAAGGCCAAGAAAACAGATAATTAAATACATTTTCATATTTTTATTTATTGATATTCTATAAAGATAAAATTTGAAAAATTATAGTTGCATAAGTTTACTATTTAAGTACTGTACATATTAGCGCAAATACAGTATGCGACGTATACAATTTTACATTGACAGAACTAAATTATTGATAGAAATTCTTAAAATTGATTTTTCAAGTCTTGAAAGATGCCTTGCAAATTCTATCACCGGAGTTGAAAATGTGAAAAAGTTAAATGTGAAATTTTATCAAATGGGACAAAAGTAACAAAATCATATGAACATTTAAGAATTAATTCTTAAATATCAATTCAATAGCAGAATACTACAATTGGAATTTCGATTATAATAACGTCGAATTCATTTTTATTTCAATATTGAAAGTTATTTAGCGGGTATTTTGTTTGGATTAAACTCTGTTAAGTTCATTTATAAATTATTTCAAAATATAAAAATCATAATAATGATATCATACAAAAAGTATCGAAATATAATTATTAACTACTTCATAGAAAATCACAATATAAAAAAATTGATCCAAAGAATTTCGAAAATACTATAATTGATAAAATTATAACGTGTACTTTTGTAGTTTTATCATAAAAATTACTTATAACATGGAAAAATTCTTATACAAGGTATATAAATAGCTATATAATTTTCGAATATTATACCAAAAAGTACGTGCATGATGATCAACGCATTTAGTAATGATATTAAGAAATGGAAAAACAGTTTTAATGGACCTGCAAATGACATATTAAAGTGAAATTTTCAGAATATTATAGTTCAATGTATTGATATATAACTACTGTAAAAAATAAAAAAATATAATTGCATTTATAAGAGAAATATAGCTTATGAAAAATTTCAAAAAATCACTCTTCAAAAATCAATTTTTGTAACTTTTATTACTTTTCCGGCTGATATATTATAGAGGAAAAGCACGGCAATCGGTCAAAAAATGACCCCTTGAGAGTTTTACATTTTGGACTTAAAAAACTTAAAAACGTCGAGTAATGCAAAACAAAAAGTTGGGGAATTTTTTCTGTATGTGCGGATGTGTGTGTGTATGTATATATATATATATATATTTAATTTTTTGGACCATTGGTTTTGGAGAAATTAAGTGTTCCTTATTTCAAAAAGCACCCAAGTTATGAAATTTTTTAAGCTGGTACAAATTTTTAGTTTACCAAAAAATAAACATATTTGTTTGGTGAATGTCTTCCAAAAATCACGCCCATTCCAAATATTACAGTTTTCGATGTTTTTTAAAATATATTTTGATAGAATAAACAGAGTTCTAACTTTTTCAATATGTAAATATTAATAAAATTGTTTTAATTTGATATTTTCTTAACTAGGTCCGGTGTAAAAACGTAAAAAACTAACTTTTTTAAATAAAATTCTTTAAGATAATTTTTGTGTGTGGTTAATCATAATTTTCATCGAAATTAGATCTAAAGAATTTTATGAAGAAATGGAGGTAATATTCTAAAATAGTTACAGCACCTTCATTTTACGAGTTATCATTCCTATTAATAAATTTACGTAAATCTAATGATTTAATGGGAATTATAGCAATTGTTAGGGATAAAAAGAAATAACAAATGCAGAGAAAGTTCATAATAAATCTTCCCAGCTTTTTGCTCTTGAAATTATTAAAATTGTAACTATAAAACAATAAGTTTATTTAAAATTGAACTGAATGCAAGTTAAAAGCAAAGCACAGAAAAATTGTAAAAAAAAAACTATGCTTTGTATTTTATTTTCAACAGTAGGAAATAACGATTTTATTCTGAATTTTTGAAAAATGTTAACTTTATTTAAGGAATTCCACAAATTGTTTACATCGAATCGTTTTATGAGATATGATATCCCATCATCGGCGATTTAAACTTGTATTTTTTTATATTGTAAAAAACATAAAATTTAGATAGTAATATATTCAAATATCAGACATTCGATAGAAATATATTTAAATATAAATCTTTCTAAATATATTCAAAATTTCTATTTCTTTTGCATTACGTAATATTTCAATTATAGATCATTTCAATCCAAATATTAAATTAATTACTGTCAATATTATTAATACTTTTATCTAGTCTGTAGTTTTACTTAACGTTTTTCTTTTTATCTGATTTCTCAGCTAACTCTTTTATACTTCTAACATCCCTTCCGCATCACTGCGGTTCACATGGTATTGTAATCAGAGTTCACTAGCTATATGAATAATTGTTCAATACTTATCAAGCTTCTTCTATCTAAACATTTACCTTCTTCCACATCACTTGCATATTTTTATCATATGCCTAATGTGTCGACGATTTTTCTTTAAACATATTATTTCTGAACTTTGATCTATCGTTTGTAAATTTCTATACGTTGGATTTATGTAATATCGTCGTCTTCGTTTTAACACCACTCTCTAAACTCTCTAACTCATAAATCACAAAATGTAATACGAAAGGAAACGACTATTTATAATTTCTAATTATATTGAATATCTTCTGTCTGTTCTTAAAAACTCAAATGTTTTTAATATTTCTCTTAATTGTTTTCATATTATGTACTATTATCCGTAATTCATTTGTTCCTTTTTCTGTCATATTTATTTACACTTCTTTTATTATTTTCTTTAATCTTCTTACTTATAGTTTCGATTATTTTTTCTGGAATCGTCATCTGTTATATTTCACTATACTTTTTCGAAAGATTAATCTCTCTTTCAAAGTCTTCTTGCTGACACAACACTTATGCTCTACTCATTAAACTACTGACTGCTGTTGATTTATAGTTGCTCTTCTTTAGACATCTTTAGACATATAAATGACTCTTTTGCTGTCTCTTCTCTACAAACAGTATTTACCTTCTATTTTAAAGATCTGTCTTAATAACCGAACATTTTGTTAATTTGTTATTTTCCTTAACCTCTAAATTAAATCTCAATTCATTTTAATTACTGGCCCCATAAAAAACCATTCTGTGCCACACACCCTTTATATTGTAGTCATTTACAAATTTATCTAATGTAAACTATATTCATTTTAAAATAGTATATCACTCATTTCACTATTTTGTGTATCATCAATATACATTTCTGTCTCATGAAAGTTCTTATATGAACAAAATGTAAACATTTCAAATAAAATCTAACATTTGATTCAATATTATGTCCTTTTTTTAATTTGGAATATTTTTATCAATTTATATGTCACTGATGAACAAATTTTTACAAGAGTAATCTAAGAAATCTAATATATTCATTTCTATAACCTGTAAATTCACCAACTATTTCATATTCTTTATAAATCCATTTGATGTGCTTTTTTTTCATATACTCTCTTTAAAATAGTTCCTGTAAAATTTTTCGAAAATAATTACTAATGCTGATAAACCGTTTTCAGAAATATGTTTAGTAGCAACTGTTTGTGTGTTTAAGAATAAAATAAACAATTTGATAGCTTTTATTTTAGAAAGAACATCAGCTTTTACCTAATTAAGAGCTATTCTTTTATATCTAACCCTTTGACTTCTAATTTCCGTAAATTTTTTGGAAGAAAATCGATTTATCAACTCTGATCGAGATTCATTTGTATGCTTTCTTGAGTCTTCTTCATAATCTTCCTCCCTTATCAAATCGAGATTGACTCTTTATCTTGATTCTCGTGAAGAAAGTCATATAATAAGGAAGAGTGATAAAACACACTTTTTATCACATGATTTTCTTCACAATTTCAATTTTTTAATACGTATATATGTTCTCAGACAAACATCACTTCTCTAAGATTACTTTCGTCTCTTTGCAAGGATCAACCTCAATTCGACTCTTGCTTATCTGGCATTTTCCAAATGTAAATCATCATAATTCTTCTCTTCATAATAATATTGATTTTGCTTGGAAACAAATTTGGTTCCATCTGCATCATGATCGACAGGTTTTCTATATCTTTCTGTATTGCACATCCTTTCATTTGAAAATGATATTAAAGGAGATAAAGATATTACTTACACTCAACTTATAGAATTTAATATTGGGAAGAGATATAATTATTGTATAAGAGAAGACAAGGAATAAGTTTGAAAATCACGGAATAACTATTTATGCAGATCTATTTGGTGGCATCGATACAATGTCATATGTAATGGCGACGAAAAATTGTCAATAATGTGAAAGGATATGTTGAAGAAAGGTAATAGAAAGGAAAGTGTTTAGCAAAATAAATATTAAATAGTATATTAATAGTAATGGAATTTACTAATTTAATGTTAAAATTTATGTCATTTTGGGTTAAAGTACGCAACATAAAGAGAAATTAGAAAATTTGGATTATAATTATAAAATTATGTTTTTGAATGTGCATTTCCGAAACGTCTAGTTTTGGAATATTTTTCTAAATTACAGAATTTTCCATTCTTTCAGGCACATAATCATAGTATATTGTATATCATCGCATTATTGTATGCAATAATAAATAATATTTTGTAAGATTGCTATCGAGAAATCAAGCATACTAAATTTGGTTTTTATTACGTTTATAATATTTTACAAGAAGTATATTTCTATACATAAAAACATGTTAAATCTAATTGTTTAAGATTCAAAGATAAAGAAAAAATGACAGAATAATACTCTTCGTGAATTATTTTAAAATTTTCTGTATTTTATTAAAATTATATTAATTTCAATTAACTAATTAAAATTTTAGAAATAGCTAATTGTTTAGGATTTATGAATATCAGTAAAACTTTCATTATTCTATTGATAAATTAATTAGGTAAATTAATTGTAATACTTTAAAAATTAATTGTTTGCATTGTTCAAGTAAAGTTTGTTTTGTTTAGAATTATAACTTATGTAACAATCTTGTAAAAGGATAAATATGTATACAGAGATTTACTAAACAATATTCATCATCTGGAAAAAAAAACTATAACTTTTGAATCCTTTACGATTCGTCTTCCTTTTCAAGATATGTATAATTGATACATTGTATAACAGGCTTACGTGTAGATTAATAAATATAACTTTATCCTACATTTTAAGCTATGGTGTAAAAAGGATTAATTGTGAATGCTCCAAAATTTCTAATTGTCTTCAAAGTTAAAATATTCTAAATAATTTTCTTTCCATTTTTCAAATTATAACAATTTATCTTAAAATAAAATCTTGATTTATGTACCTGTTTAAAATTTATGCTTTAAAAAATTTCATTAAAATAATTTTCAATATTATTTAAATGCAAGAAATAAGTGTTTAATTAAATAATTTTTATATTTTTTTAATCTAACGTTTTTATGCTGTTTATAAATATACAAACCAATTGTGTAATTGTATAAATTATATTTATCTTAAAAATATTATATTTTGTATTTTTAATTTACAAATTAGAAAACTATCTGATAATTTAAAGAAAAAATTACAGTGTTCAATTTTTAAAATATTTTTATTTTAATTTATAAATAATTATTAACTAAAAGACTAAATTTTTACTAAATTATTTGCTATTAAAGCTATAAATTCATGAAAAAATTTAGATTTATATTTTCGGTAATTATTTTAGAATTTCTTGTTAATTTCCATGGTTTAAAGCAGATATTTCGAAGGCAGTTTGACGGTCAATTAAAGTAACGAGAACAATCATATCGTAAACAAATTGTTAATTTCATAAATGTATCGATCTTCTCATAAATTATTACATCAAAAGAAGAACTAAAACATCAATAATGTGCATAATGATTGGCAATATGACGCGAAGGACGATATTTAAAAAGTTTTGTGAAGTTTTAGTAACTATAATTAAGTGTTGTCGAATTATAAGCCGTTTAATAAATAAAAACATTTTAATAATAGTATTTTATTATTAACATATTCAAAAAGTGAAGATATTTAGTATTATATATAATATACTTTTCAATTATTTTACATACATACACACACAAATAAACGTGTATATATAGCACATATATGTGTGCGTGTATATACACTTTATGTATACAACATATGTAAATGTATTAAAATACGTAAATTAATATATAGTTTTACATACTCTCTTACATATTTTTACATACATATTTGAAATTCATTTCATTTGAAAATTGAATATAATATAAATTAAATTCCTATTTAATATATTAATCATTTACACGAATTAACCATGTCATATTTCTTGATCAATCTTTATAAATTAAAACTTAGATGTTATTTTAATTATGGTTTTAATTTAACTTAAATATTTATTTATAAAACTAAAACCAGAAACAAAATTTTAATATAAACTATGTTAGAAAGTTTAATAAAAGTTAAATTTATCTGAAGAAAAAAAAAAGTATTCATCGAAACATTTAAATATTTGTTTAATTTGATAGATTAGAAAGTTTTAATTAATAAAAATATGTTATATAATTTATTGCTATAATTATTAAATAACGATTAATTCATTTGTACCGAAAAGAATTTAACTGAAGTGATCGATATGTTAATAATAAGGTATTCTTGCTTTGAATGAATGTGATGTATTACTTTTCACGTAAGAATTATTTGGGTTAACAGAAAAATTTCGTAGAATTGTGTAGGACATTTATAGAAATTGTTCATCTAATATAACTAGAACTAATGGTGTAAACTGTATATTTTTATAGCTTCTTCTAAACGTTATTTCATTTGCTTTTGTATTATTATTATTATTTTTTAAATTTAATATACTAAAAGACTTTTTATTATTTGTATAAGTAAATAAACAAATGTTATAATGATAAGTGGTTCGATTTTTAAATTTTGTTTAAACTTCTAAAAAATTGGAGGGAATATACCTATTAATATGAAACTTGATTATATGTAATTTTCTAAAATACTATAAAACTATATATCTGAAAAAGATAATGTAAAATATTATTTTGCTTTGTAATTTCATTTAAATAAATATTATTTTAATATACAAATACGAAGCATTAAAATGAAGATTTACTTCATATAAAGGAATAAAACGTTTTAAATTAATTTCGAAAAAATATATACATATTTCGGTATAAAAATAAATTTGAATATTTTTTTAATTAGCATTATAGCAAAATTATAAAAATCTTTAGAAAATTGTATTTAAAGTTCGAAAATATTTTTATTTTTTAGTATTTTTTATGAAGAACAAAATGATATTTGTTTACAGAATATACACGATACAATGTGGACAATGATTAGAATTGATTAACTTTATATTAAAAAAAAAGATTCTAGGTGTCATTCTTTCAGGTGGATATTATGAAAGTGAAAGTAAATTAATTAATCTTTTTAATCCGTTATTGTTATTTCACATCGTAAGGAATGGCTTTATTGTTAATTAAAATTCAAGCAAAAGAAACAGAAAATAAACTACTTCAAACGTTATTTAATTTCTAAGGAAATTAGAAAGTTCCGAACTTAATTTTTTGGTCTAGGAATTGTTTACGATTTATTTTCTTTCATGTTGTAACGGAAGTTATTAATATAATGTAATAAAAATCACCAGGGTAGAAGGAAACTGATGAGAAAAATCAATATGTTTGTTTATTATATAACGTTTCTTAACGTGTAATCGAATTCTTATCGCGTAATTTTGGTATTAAATCGATTTGTATAATGTAATATTTAATTGTTAAGAATTGCAAGAAATATCATACATTAAAAAGTTCTAAATATATTGTACATTACAGCTACAGAAATATTGTGAAGTTAAATTTATTTCCAATACTATGTTTAATAATTTATGTTTTTAATCTTATCGTGCTTAATATAAATAATTTTGAAATTGTATTTACTGTTTAAAGTTGCATACTCGCACGTTGTCTAAATAGTTTATATTATTATTTTATGACTATTCATCTTGCAATATATTCGTAATTTATTTTATGCTTAATTTATTGATATAAATTTTTTCAATATTTATTATGTAAATCTTGCATTTACATTTATTATTTAAAAAATCTAATTAAATTTTATTAACTCTGTCTTCAGGAGTCGAATAATTACGATTTAATCTAAATATTTTAAAATTTCATTCCACTAAAAAAACATTTAATTTAATAAGTATACAAAGGCGCATTCTATTTGTTAATATCTTATAGTAATAAAATAAATGTCGATGTCATATATCGTTGTGAATAACACCATGGTCATAAAAATATTAATTAAACTTTTTCAGACCATAAGAATTAAATTTTAAACTTTAAGCCGTTAATTTTACCAGAATTTTTGAGTTAACGTAACCTTACAATGAGGAGCGCATTATTATTTCTTTTCCTACATTTCTGTTTTTACAAGTAATTTTCTTATTAAAAATAATAGTTACTTTAGAAGTATAATTACATAAACTTCGTTACATCATTGATAACTTATTTATAAATTAAATAATTCATAGAGACCCTCATATGCTATATAGCATGTATTTCTTTGAATTTTACTGCTATTTAATTTGGTTAAATGTCTTTTTAAAAATTTTCATTAAATATATTTATTAGTGACTAGATTTAGATTATTTTGGGTAATAAACCTTTAAATTTTTTTTACATTTAATTTTATTTTCTTTTGAATTCTTAACTATTACGCTCTATAAATAATTGTTTATTTAAATCTATATTTTTATTTTTTATTTTTTAAAGTTTAAGAAGTGTTTTGAGAACAAATAATTTTCGTACATTGTATTAATAAAGAATATTTTTTGAAATTTTATATTGTATGCACCTCAATTTTAATGTTTCTTAACTATTTGTAATCATGAAATATTTCTTTTAAAAAATCTTTGTAAACAGGCAATATTAAAATAACACTAACAGAAATTTATAAAAAATATTTTAAATCATGTAAATATTTTTATATAATTTAAATTAAAATTAAGTTTTTTTCAAAAAAAATAATTTAAACTGGAACTTCAAATCTATACTCTTCACTTTTCTAAAATAAATTTAAAATTTCAAGTTTAGAATAAGTAAAAAGTTTTACAAGAAATATTTAATTCAAAATATATTCTTAAACTGTATGAAATATGAGTATTTTTATAAAATTTTTACTGTAATGATTTCAAAAAATTATATTTTATTTATTTACACCACACATTGATGTATGTAATTAGATATGTTAAGGTATTTTATTTTATTTTGATAATTCTTTTTATCATACTGTACACAGTTGTTGGATATTTAATTTTATTACTTCTTCATGATATCGAAATTGAATCTAAATATTTTAATAAGGTAAATCTTCGTTTTAAATGTGAAACTCAAAAACTTACAAATGTATTTCAGTACAAAATATTTACATATTGTAATTAGCCTATTATAAACATTTTGAAATTAAATTTTCTCCGTTATTCATACAACAGCTTCTCGATCTTCTATACAGAAAATAAGATAAAATGTACATATTTGCGAAAACCATACTTGACAATAAGAACGCATCTTTTATGTTGAAAATACATTGTAAAACTTGTTATAAAAGCATTATTTCGATATAGAATTAATTATAGTACAAAATATATATAACATCTACATTGTAAACACTATTTCAATGTTCTTTACATTTAAATTTTTGTTTTTTAAACAGTATTATATTTATTTTATAAAAGGAAGACTTCAAAAAATATGATAAATTTTCACTTTATAGAATATTATAAAAAATAAAAAGTTTCTTTTGGAATTTAAAAAAATACAGCAATAAAAAAAAACAGTGACGTTATCTTCACTTGTGGAGTTGCAGACAATCATATTTATGACTCAAAGAACTTCTTTTCTCACTTCCTTCGGAATGAGGATTTATATTTGGTATCTTTGTTTGGAACGTCTAAATCGAACTCCATTCTGTTGTTATCTCTGATGATTCTATATCTATTTATTTCTTCTTTTTTATATTATTTTTATTTTTCTTTTTCTTTCATTGCTCGTGAATTTGTTAGTTTTCATCTGTTTAATAATAAATACTTTATAGCTTTAAAATTATAGTGATTTCACCAATATTAATTTATTATTCGTAATTTTGCAAACATTTTCGTAAATTATAACATTGCGTTAATACAAATTTATATTAAAGGAATTTTTAATGTATATTTATTAAGAAAGCATTCAAATTTAATTATAATTGTACTATTTGTTATTACTTTCTAATTTTTCAAACTTATTTTTAGATTTTTATAAGGTTTGTGCTTTTATGAAATTAACAAACTTCTTTCTTTTATTTTCGATCAAAATTGCAAAACTGCAGTAAAAATGTTTATATTTACAAATAAGAAATTTATTACAATAATACTGTATTTCTCAACAGCTTCAATCTCTCTCGTCACTCGCTTTTTATTTATGATATGACAGTGACCTTATCAAGGAATAAGGTTTCTGCTTAAGTTCATGATCCTAACCAGTAAGTCGGAATCTACTAGTTGGAAACACTGGATTAACCTCTTATAACATATCATCTTCATTTTTTTTTTTTTTTTTTACCTACAGTTCGTAAAATGGTCAAAACTAAATATATTTTAGCCACGAGACTGGATATAAAAGCGAAAAATAAATTATAAATATGTTTTGTTACAGGATTTAAAAAATGTAATCAAAAATATTTATATGCAGCTGTTTAAAAAAGGAAAAAATAACGGTTTTAATTTAATTTTTTCTAATTTATTTTAAATATTATAAAATATTAATTGAATGTAATTTATTTATATGAAAACATTTTTCTCCAGTAACACAGGACATTGATAATATAGTATATGTATATTAATATGATAGTATAATATATAGGGGGCCTCAATAAGGTAAGAAACTTAAACTAGCTCTCCAAGAGACTCTGAATTTATACGTTTCTGCATTTTATTATTATTAGGGGTAAAGCCTATTCATAGGTCTAAGCTGAAGAAAGGAAGAGAATGAAAAAGAGAAGGGAAGGTCTCAGTAGAGTACTGTGCAGATAGAATGAATCAGAAAGTATGAAAAATAGAAAATTTGTTGAGAAATGTTTACCCACTGGCTTCTCGTAACAAAATAAAAACTTATATACAAGAGATGGTAACATCCAGCGTTTTACAAAGAAATACGTCTGTTTCCTTCACATTTATGAAAACAGTATAAAAAATATAAAAGCTGAATACAATATTTAAATAAAATAAGTTAATCTAAGAATTCACAAAAATAAATACATAATTTTAAATTAAGAGTTATTTTTAATTAGTTTCTTTTATAAATATATAAATTTATATATATATATATAATTATTTATTTATTTATTTATTTTCAAGCAAATATTCAATATCTGATTAAAATTCAATTTAAATAAATAAATAAAAACATTAAAAAATTGAAATAGGTTAGTTTTAATAGGAATTTTCTATTTAAAATACTTACATTTTAATTTTGTTTATGATTAAATTTTTTTTGCCAAAAACTAATTTATATTTCGATGTATTAACATTAAAAATTAATGAAATATTAAATGTAAAATATACATTAGTAATCTGCCTTTTCAATATTTTAAATTACTTTTTCTTTCCGTTTGTTTCTAAAATTTTCTATTTATGTTCTTATTAAACGAAAAATCTTTATTTTCAATATGAAAAGAAAATATTTGCATTAAGTTTTTCTGCGAAGATTTGCACTTCAAACAAAGATAATATCTCATGTCTCAGAGATACAAAATAATATAAAATTTAAGTCTACTGTATGCTGCTTCTAAAAGTATTTTCTTTTTAAATATTATTAAAACTTAATAAATCTACTTTAATGTTAAAATTTTAAAAGATTCTATTTACAGAAATATTAATTTCCTTTAATAGATTACATAATGCTTCAACAAATGTTAAGAAAAACATCAAGAAATACTGAAAAAATTATAAATTATATTTTAACTGAAAACAAATAAGTCATTAAGTTATTACACTTGACGTAGTCTTTAATATTGTAAAGCAAATTTTCAAATTGTTTATTATCTTATTTTAATTGACTTTAATAATATGATACTAAATGTGTATTAATTTGCATAATTTCTTTCTTATAATTTCTTTCTTTCTTTAATAAAATGTAATCGAGTATAGATTTTGTTTAATATTCGTTAAAATATTTGCATTTGCAATATCGTTTCTTTTTTCTATTTAACCGCATGCGTGTATATCCATAAAATTTTTCAAAACCTATAAGAAACAAAACAAATGTTGCAATTTCAGATCTCTTAAAATGTTAAGATTTTTAACGTTGGTATCCAGCGTAATTTAAAATTATTTTATTTTTCTCGTGTTATATTTAATGAAAGCATATTTTATATTTAGTGAAAAACCACGTCTTATTCGGTCTGAGGTCGAGAATGAAAGAGATTTCCAGATAATTGGAGAGGGACCTCTAGTTACATAGAAATGGGTTTAAACCCGACAGATAACTTAAACTCAAACATATTGTAAATTTGAGCATTTAACTGACATCTGATTAATAGATTTCTACAGCAATTATAGCCAACAGGGCCATTAAGCTTAGATCATACCTGTATGATGACCTCAAAATAAGTTACAAATTGTTCATTTTATTCACATTATAAGTTTTTTGTTGTTATACAAAAAATTTGTATAACAACAAAAAACTTATTTTTGTCTAATTTTATTGTTTAAATATATAATAAAAATTGTAATGTCGGTTTGTTATTTGTTTATTTATATTAATATATAGGGGTCTAAAAACGGTTAAGTTGACCTCTGACAAATCCGGAATTTAGATATGTTTCTAATGTAATTTGACTTGTAGCTTACATTATAATTCATATAAATCTTTCTACGACATTCTGAAAAAATAATTTATGCATCTGATTGTGCATTCTAGAAAATTATTACGTACAGTACATTTTATATAAATTTTGAAGGAAAACTTATCTTAAATAGTTTTAATAATATAAATACTTCAAATATAATAATAAAACTATCAACATTTTCTTAAACCGCAAATTTAATTAAAATAAGTTTATAATGCCCAAGAAAAAATAATTACATATTCTGCAAATGTATATATTTAAATTTATAGATGTTCAACAATTGCTATTCAAAACTATACAAATAAATCAATAATGATTGAAAATTTTTATTAAATTAAAATTAAATTATATATATATTTTATTTTTGAAAATTATGTTAAAAATTAACGCTTTTATGTTAAAAAAAAGTCAGAATTTGTACTTAATTTTTAATGATTTTGTACTTAAATTCAAGGTGATTAAGATAAACTTGGCCATCGTATAAATCTGGCCACCTAAGGTTAACATGCATTTGTGTAATAATATGTTAGTAAATGCGTTGTATGCACTTTCTATTATATCCCTGCTGCCCTACTAATAGCGCTTCATTTAACAGGCGCCAGTAATTTACATACAAATATTTCGTACTAAGTCTGACAAACCACCAATAAAAAGTGCGATTTTTTCATGTAAGAAACAGTTTTCATTAACTCGAAAAAAAAGGATAGAAAGCTGCCAAATGTGAGGTAAGGACTATGTCATTATGTAATTTGGGTTACTTAATGCTCCAGAAGCCAGAATAAACATCATTTAATTTTTAAATTTTGAAAATATTTTTGAGGATTAACTATTTAGTTGGTTGGAAGGATTCAGTTTAACAAGGTCATGCAATTTCAGATAAACCTGGTCTGGATAAGCTTAACAGAGAGTGTATGGAATAACGAAAGCTACGCCGAAAAGACGGGCAGATTTTCGTTGCAACGACTGTTTGTAATAATTTAAAATCAAAAAGAAAAAATTATGGAACATGTCAATTCGCGATCCATTGTAATATACTAATTTTGTTTTGTTCAGAAAACAATTGCTGGAAGAAGCTAATCCAGGCCGTTATTATTCAAGTTTCAACAATTTATTTATTTATTTTTTTCAGATTAAATAAAAGTTATTTAATGCTCTTGTTTAGTCGAATAGAAAATGAACTTATTTATAAATTGTTCTTGTTTTTAAACAGTTCAGTTAGTTAGTTCTTTCCGTTATGAATTTAAACCTGTCCGAGGTAGCCAAG
The DNA here is from genome assembly GCF_030686945.1 of Centruroides vittatus. Classification (NCBI taxonomy): domain Eukaryota; kingdom Metazoa; phylum Arthropoda; class Arachnida; order Scorpiones; family Buthidae; genus Centruroides; species Centruroides vittatus. The sequence goes on from NW_027122385.1 coordinate 529,748, forward strand.
TTGGAATATATACTTGGCAATGTTTATCGCATTTCGAGTGAAAACCTAGCCGACCTGATTTCACATATTATTTCCTATATGCTGTCACATATTATTTCCTATATGCTGAGAAACCAATCGTTCTAGGCGAAATTTACCTGCTTTGGAATGAAAGTAGAAGCGACATGCTACAGAAATGTGCATGTTTAACGCGAGGAAGGTTTAAATTCGTTTTGATGTTGATTGTCAAGCACTTAGAATGGCCACATCTTACTTCAATCATTCAAATGTGAAGTTTTTATCTTGAAATATTTGAATATTTTTTAACGATAGAATTAAATCAATCACTTCGTTATTATAAAATTATAGAATAAAATAGTAATGTTTAATGATTAATAGATGGAGTTAATATTAAAGAAAAAATTAAATTATTTCCTTTCCTTTAAATTTTAAAAATAGTCAAAATATTCTGTCCCACTTCCACGTTTTATTATAAGTATAATTTTTGAATTTTATTATTAATCGCATGTTATTTCGAGCCATAGAAATTATAATATTAAAATTCACAGTAAAATATCTTTATTTATTTATAATATTAAATATTTTTCTTATTCATTTTTCATAATTATAAATTGATTTTTTATTAATACTCGCATTTCTTCTAGGCTAATTAAACATTAGCCATTCGAAAAAGAAATGATACAATTTTTAAACTGTAATTAAGAATTAGTATTTTTTATGTTACTTTTTTACCAAAGATTTGATAATTAACATTTTAAGTGACAGCAGGAAATTTAATAATTTAATAAGGATTGATGAATAACAAATTTAAAAATTTTTAAATTTAAGTTAGATTTTTTTAATAAAATATTATTATTTGAATTATTTTTTATTTTATAAAATAAATTATTTACTATTTTTTGCATAAATTTAATTTTTTATATGTTGTAGAATGAATAGCAACTCATTACATCATAAAATCAAAGCGTTTTTTTAAATTAATAGTTTTAAAAGTATTTTTATTGTAGTTTGATAAATTATTAAATGATGTTTTAACTATAAAAACTTTTGTCTTTTTTGAATTTGAAGTTTATCGAAATCTTGAAATCACTATTCAGTTAACTAATAGGTTCCTAATCTTCAATGACACTAATGAATTGTCCTCTCTCGTCAGAGAATAAGACGAAGGCTAACACAAATAAAAACCTTTTTAACATTCTAACTCTTCAGAAAACTTTTTGTTTTTTAACCTAAATACCTCTTTCTGACTTAAACTATCCAATTGGTTTCTCTTCTACTCTGATACCTGTCACCTACATGTTACAGTCGTGTAGAGTAATGAACTTTCTAAATACGAAGCTACTACTATTCAAAATTTAAACTCAGATATTTTAAATAATTTTTCCTTAAGATCATGTGCTATTTTTACATAAAAATACTTTTTTAGAGCTATAGAGCTGACATAATTAAGCAGTTTAAATGCTGAAATGTAGCATTTTCTTAGAATGATAAACTTCTGAGGGCAAACCAGAGAATTTTAACAATATTACTTGTTCATTTGGAAAACACGTGATTTTCATTATAACTTAAAATATTCTGGTACAGAAATGATTACTTTTTGCACCAGAACTATTTTATATTTAACATTCATCTACTTAAAAAATCTCGAGAATTAAATCTAGTAGATCGTTTTATTGAAATTCATAATCATATTAAAAGTCATATACTTATAGTATATTTCCATTAATGATAAGTAAACCAGATTGATTTGTTTATTTAAAAACACTATTAACTTACTTGACGTAACTTGAAAACATACACATACTTAATAATTATATTAGTTTTGAATCTATTAAAATTTCAATATTTATTCTATTCTTGGAAAATATTTTTAGTACTTCAATCGACTTATTAAATTAAAAAAATAACTTTTAGATATTTCTTATAGCACATTATTCTACAGTCATATAATACAATGTCATATTTTATTCTCTCTGACAGGATGCAAAATTTCCTTAGTCAATAGTCTCTTAAAACAATATATTCTTCCACTACTGATAATAAAAATAAGCTCAAATATTATTAAAATCCATCTTATAACCTCAACAATATAATTACAAGTTTTGTTTTTCCAATTAATAAATTTTCATTTGTATAATATTTTTATTCAAATATACATTTCCTTGCGTTAATTGAAACAATTCTGTGTTTATAGCCTTAAATAAGTACAATTAATGTAAACTATCTTGATCGAAGTTTTGTTTTTGCAAAATCGATGAAAATGAGAATAGAATTTGAGTTATATACAAAAGTCAATTACAACCAAATCAGATAGCCTCTTGTTGATGCCAGAAATAAGCAAAACAAATTGAATAGGAAGATAAATCTAGTCAATCACAGAACATCTGCTCTATCCACATTTGTTTATTTGTTCAATAAGTTATCATTTTTCGTTTCTTCTATGAAAAACATTCGTGACCTACCACTTTCGTTAATCGTTCTCATATCGATTATAAACACGAAAATTCTTCCTCAAATATTCACTAAGAACAGGATTTGATATCACAAATCAATTTTTATATTTCTTAATTAATAATTTTCTTAAGTGAAACAGTAGAAAAATCTAATAAAGTGGTAAAATCTATAAAGTTTTACTTTGTATATAATTAGAGGGATAAATCATATTTTTCATACACTATGCTTAATATTAAACAGCTTATATATTAGTTAGTTTCATAATTGTTTAAATATATATATATATATGTATGTTTAATTATTATAAATATATTTACATTATTTTATTACATGTTAATATATAAATATATTTATATATATTTAAATATATGTAAATCGAGAGTCGTGGCATTGACTCCGCGCCAAGTGAAAAACTCACTAACGGACTATATATACAGGAATCAGAGTTGCCGATTTTCGGGGGTTTGCTTTCTTCGCCCCAAATGCCTACAGTAATTCTGAATATTTCGTTCGAAAGACGTTTGTTTTCATAGGCAAAGGGCAAAATTTCAGGTTTCTCTACAAAAGAGTTTCCGAAATATAAGCAATCGAAAAACGCAAAAATCAGCAAAAACAGCGGTATTTTTTTTTCTTTTTTCATCCGGCACTGCAGACGCTCTTAGAGGGAAAAAACAACTGAGAAAACACAAATTTTAAACTTCAGCTTTTCTCCTTATCAGAGACTTGCTGGCAAAACTTCCGGATCGATAGGTCAAAGTTCACGGGAGTTTCCCACAGAGTTACTTTACTTTTATTACTTAATTTCATGCTTATAAGGATAAAATTAGTTCGAAACGAATGATTTTTATTCAAAATACTATCCAAAATAATAAAAGTTGAAATCTATTCAAATTAAAAAAAATTTATAACGATTTTATTAACTTTGAAGTGGTACTCACAAAATTTCTTCCTATGTTAATGATTTCTACGTTTCGCTTCAAAGCGCCAATCTTATCTTTACCAAAAAAATCCTCTTACAAAAAAATTTAACTGTCATCTGAATTCTCATAATTGTCACTTGGTGCAATATTTTACACCTTAGATGTTTTCGTTTGGCTATATTATTATTATTTACATATAAAAATAACTTAATTTCATAACTAAATAAATTGTAAAAAATGTAAATATGATTAGAATATTCGCATAAAATCAGTCATGTATTTAATAAATTGGAATTTCATAAATCTAATTTCAAAGTATGAAGTGTCCTAAACGGACGGCAGAATTTTTTCTATTTTCCTAATAATACACTCATTTATTTCTTTTACTTTAGTACTAGTTTTGGTATTTAAATGTATGTATAAGTATTTCTTTTTCGGGAGTTCGTAAAAAACAAAAGATATGTTTTCGTTATTATGTACTGTACCTATTAACATTATAACGTGTTTTTATTCATTTGAGTCTGAGGAAAGATGCGAATACTTAGTATCTATAAAGACGCTATAACAATGTTAGTTCCATTATTTACAAAGCAAAACTCTGTTTATCTATTAGATAAATACTAAAATTATGTTCGTAATTGAGCAAAGTAGATATATAATGTACAGATTAAATACAATATTATCACAGTAATGTTCAAAATAACCCCTCAGTCGGTTTAACGTAACACAAAATTTATGTTTACAGCAAAAATGTACAAAATAATACAAATTACGGTCACAATTAAATATGCACGAACACTAATCCAACGACAACCGACTATTCCCGTACACGTTCGTCGAAAGAAACTCCTTACGACCTCCACAAACAGACTTGTAATTAACAGCACCTCCGAGTCAGGAACAAGTTCGTACTCAACCACTGAGGTTTACTTTCCCCAAATTTCCGTAACGTCAACGAGAGAGTTAGTTAGCACTTCGATAACGACGATCCTAATCCGATCCGAACTCAGCCGATCCCGATACGAACTTACGATACGAGCTCCCGTTCCCGCCGAAACTACGGCTTAAATAGTCCCAGCGTTCGAATCGTCCGCCAATCAAATTTGAATTCTTCCACAACGGCCGCCAACGGTCATTTCCCGCCGGCCAATCGTCCGTCTGTCGTCCATTTGAAACTTAACGGTTCTTCCCACGGAAGTTTCTAACGGCCGCTTCTAACAGCTTTTCCGTTATGAAAGTTCGTTATAATAAAACAGGGCGGAAATCGCTCGCCTAGCGATCCCAAACCCTACAATCACGTTATAAATTGATTAATACATGTAAAATTTTTATTATTTTAAAATTATATCAATTATGAAGAAATTAAAATTTGTTAATAATAAGTAACTTCATAAATATAGATCTTCAATTATTTCTATACCTTTTCAAGAATTACAAAATTTTTATAAAGTTTTAAATGATTTAAAAATTCTCAGCATTTTTAAATTTCATTTCTTCTTTACATCTTACATTAATCATTTAGGGGGAAAAATTACAACTAAAACTTCGTCAGCTTATTTAAATTTCGTGTACTATTTTATTGTTCTTTACATATCTCTGCTTCTTCATATTTTTGAAAAAGAAAACTATATATACATTTACAGTTATAGAAAAGTTTTTTTAATATGTTTCAACAGCAGAGAGATTTTATTTAATACTGTATTTTCTTTATATATATAAATACAAACTGTCTTCTGTAGAAGCATATAAGAAAACTTTTCTATAAGAAGCATTAAATTTTAGGAAATCAATTAATCATCTGTACTCACTTTTCTGTCAACAATGATTACTGCAGCACAAACACCAGATCCAAATATTTTTCCCCTGTGTATTTTTCCAACTGTTGCTGTTATAACTGCAAACTACAGATCCTTTAATTGTAAATCTCTTACTAAATCTTTACTTACAGAACGGAAATCCTAAAGAAGCATTTCCTACTAAATTTCGATTCAGATGTTATTCTTCGATTTGTTTCTTCAACTTTTTCTAATATGAAGCTTTGATTACAATTAAAAATTAAACTTTGTTTCATGTAATTTTGATATTAGTACATTCAGAAATTGTATTTTATGTTCTTTTTCACTTTAGATTGTTTATTTGAATTTAATTAATGAAAATTGTATTATTCTGATAATTGTATACATCAATATGCTTTCAAAACACCAAATTATTCAAAATTTATAAAGAATAAATTATGAAAAATATTTCAATGTTAAAACTTACAACTTTTTCATAATACATTTAATTTTTTCAATTTTTTATTTACTTGTTAGCTGATATTTTGAATGTATATCGAATATTGAATTGTTAAAGAATTTGTTACTAAGCATAGAGCAGAAAACTCTATGACTCCGACTTTCATAGACTTTTATAATCGTCAAAAATTGGACTTCTGAGTCTTTACCGATATGAGACGAATTTATTTATTTAACACTATGTCTATATGATTTCCTATTTTTATTAGATAAACACAAGATTGCATATTTTTGATATTATAAAATGAAAATTTTACATTAGAAAATGCATTAGAATTTCATCTAAATATATTTTGAATGTGTTGTTTTTAGGTAAATTTCAAATCTATTGTTGCCTGATGACGGGGATGGAACTGTAAACACTTTTCCAAAGCTATTTTGTCCTATTTATTCTGTGTAACGAAGTTTCTTTAAATATTCAAAAATAGTTAAATACATGTATAATTAAAAGTGATTTTTTACACTATTTCTGGGTTTTTACTAATGTTACGGTTATGAAAAATCAATTCAATTATTGTTAGAGTATGAATTCGTTTAGTTCATTCAAGAAACAAATAAACTGCTGATTTTAGAAAAAATATATGTAAAATTATGAAAAGAAAATGCTAAATATGATCTTTTCATCACTTAATATGAAACCTTTAAGGTTTTTAATCAATTTTTAGTATTAAAATTTCTTTCAACATCTAAAAAAATTAGAAATAAAGAAGAATTAAGGAAATGAAATAAAATGTATTTACAACCAAGCTTTTCAAAAATAATTTTATAATATTTTATATTGCTTAATAAAAAAGAAATTGAAATTCGTTTACCAGATTTCCCAGTATTATGGAGTCTTATATTTGAACATTAATTAGTTCATCGGAAAATTTTAGAACTTAATGTAAAAGTCGTTAAAAATATTTATATGAAGTAAATAAAAAGATAGCTAATATTTACAAAATTAGATAAATATACCGATTTTTAAGAAGGAAACGTACAAAATGATCTTAACCAAGCTTTATTTACTTCGCTACATCTGAAAACCCCATTTATCAAAGTTTAGAAATTTTGTATTTTTATAACATGTAGACGATAAAAGCGTTTATGTAAATAATAACAATAATACAATGCTTTTCACAAGCTTATTAATTAATATAATTTGTCTTAATCGTTCTATATATTTAGAAAAATATTACTTTTTGAAAAAATTAAATAATTACCATCGTTTTACTAACAACATATCTATTTTATTTTCCATTTGCAGTATGCTGGAATCAAAAATGCAGTATTATCTATCATAGCCATGCAACATCACATAAAATAGTGATATAGCATGTCGTTGCATCTAGATCTTATTGAGATGCCTAAAGAAATAAGTGTTAAAATCACATGGTCATTCTTTACAAATACATCAATTAATAATATTGTGGTTTGTGAAGTGCTCATGATCCAATTTTTTTCAAACATTGCAGTCAGTACAGAAGTCTATCTTGTAAAAATATTATAACGTGGTTAAAGTAGGTACATACTAAAGAATTAGAATAGCGAAATTAATTGATACAGAATCAAGACGTTCACTTTTTATTTAATTTATAAAAAGTCGCTAAGAAAATCTCTTTAAAATTAAGACTATCGATAAGGAAATTTATAGTATACTCGGATCTTATCAAACACTAATATCTGAATATGAATAAGCTGTCATTTCTTACTTTGTGGTGTGTTTTTCAATTAACTGTTTTAATTTTTTCAATTGAAATTCGTTTTCTATATTTCGTTTTATAATTATGTATCTAAGAATTTCGGATAAAATATTTTCACCGCAGTAACATCCGACAGATATTGATCTTTAATTGCAATCAATTAATAAATACTCGCACAGAGAAATTGTCATAAATGTTATTAATTTATATATTAATTTACTAGTTATACATTTCTCAACTATAAAATTATTTAAATTTAATCCTTTTCTAATGATAAAAATTGTAATACCGAATACAAAAATTTATTGTAATTTGAATTAATTAGCTGAAATAATTGTTTTTTAATAAAATGAATGGAATCTGATAGCATTCATTTTGTTGAATAATTTTAATATTTCCCACAGCACACTCTAAACGTTATAGACTACGAGAAAATAATCACATTATTTTAATTATTATGAATAAAATTCATTACACATCAATTAGGAAATTATGATTTTTTGAATATTAAATTAGTTTAGTTTACATTTTAAATTTCATATTTTAGATTCTTTTTTAAAAATTATACTTTTTATTCTATTGCTTCATTATTTTTATGAAAATGGAAATTAAGAATGTTACTAATGAAATTATTTCGGTTTCACTTAAATATCAAAAACATTTAAATAAAATTAATAAATTTATTTTAATATTGAATTGAAGATTATATTATTATTGTATAAAAAATTGTATTATATTTGTAAATCATACTGAATACCATATAAGAAAAAATTTATACTATTAAAACACTGAAATTGAAATATCTTATTTTCTATATTTGATATATAATAAACAATATAAACAAATAAATATAAATAAATAATTAAATTTTTTAAATGCAAAGCATGTAATTTATAGAAAATTATAATTTATTTTTAAAATTAAATTTTTTTTTATGGTTTACTTTTCTGTGATATAATTTACTTTAAATTAGAATTGTATTTTTGCTGTAAAGGAATGACTTTTATTGTTTATGTGACATCGGTTTATTTATTTCTTTTTGTAAAATTAAAATATCTAAAATAATTTATCGCTGCCTGAATTTATTTAAAATTTTATTTATTTTTTAAGTTTTAAATTAACTTTATCATCAAATCTAAATTCAGCATTCACATACTAGCATTTTAGTGTTAAAAATAAATTTTATTACTTTAATCAAAAACTTAAAAGTGATATATAAATTCATATAAAATAATTTAACTAAAATATAACTTATATTTATATAAAAAGTAGAAAATTGCATCGATTATAAAAATTATAAACAACAATGAAATTTTAGGAAATATTTCTTTATTCTGTTGAGATTTTTTTTATTTGATAATATAAATTCAGTAAATTAAATTAATTTTTGTGCAATAATAACATAATATACATAGGTCTATAATTAATAACTAAAATAGTTAATCATGGTAATGTTAAAATAAATATTTATCTATAAATTTTTCTTATATGTAAATAAATAAAATTTATGTCATACAATTTGCAATAATGTTCCTACAATATACAACAATGATAATAATGTTTATGATATCAAATAAATACTGTACATAATTATATCTGATGTTATATTATATAATATTAAGGAAACGTAGAGAAGTTGGTATGTATCTATTGAATAGTACTGAATGTATTTTTATTATTTGCGGTATATGAAAATCCTAATAATTTTTTATATTTTAATTTTTATATAAACTTCTAAGTGTAGAGAGATTTTCTTTGTGGGTTTCGGGCCATCAGGGGTGAGGAGAAGACGAAAGAAGAAAAAGCCTGCGAAAAGAAAAGGGGAAAGAAGAAATAGAGAAATAATAAGAGCCGTTTGCGGTCTAGAAGTAGAAAGAACCACTACAAGATTTAGCTTAGTCGACCACGATGTATGCCTTTTAGTCACAGAAGAGTCGAAGAAGATAATAAAGAAATATTAAAGACGATATTAAGAATACAAGTAAACAAGCAAGAAGGTAGGCTTAAGTACATGAGGGAATAATCGTCTAATGTAAGTAGGAAATACTTGAAAGAATAACGAATTACGAAGTAAATAAGTTAATAAGTAACGTGACTTGTAGACTAAAAAGTACTGAAAATCTAAAAAGTTGTCGAAGTAATCTGATATAAGTAGTTGAAGCTGTCTTTGAGAAAAGAACGTTATTAGCATGAATGTCGAAAAGAATAACGAAGGAAATTATGTCGTTGGAAGAAATAGAAATAACATGTATGACGGTAGAAAGATTAAGAGACGAACTAGAAATAAGGTAGGCATCAACGAGTGGCAATAAGCAAAAGATTAAATAATGTACTGAGAGTAGAAGAAAACGAAACCACGAGAAATGGAAACAACGACATATCATCTAGTGACAATATTAATCAAAGTGATATGATGTTACAATTACTGCAATCAATGATGCAACTGATTAATCAACAAATAAATAGAGAGACAGTAACGATGACACCTACCAGCATTGAAATATAGACAGTAACTGATTTATCCAGGTCAATGGAATTGTTTATGGCAGTGATTCTCAACCACTGTGCCGCGGCACTTTAGTGTGCCGCGAAATTTTTGAAGTGTGCCCCCACTGCGAATACTCATACATAAGCGACGTCAGACAAGTAGTTCAATCGGTTCTACCTTCCTAGGGCGCGTTTAGAAATTGTAAACGGTGTTACCGGTAGCTGCCTGTAGTTACCAAGGCGTTTAGAAAATGTGACCAAAATAACCGGTGACGTCATAACAATGATTTTTAAAAAATCACTGTTGTGACGTCACCGGTTGTCCTGCGGTATTTACCGAAGTAACCGTGTGTGCCACCAAATTTATAAATTATTAAAAGTGTACCGTGACGAAAAAAGGGTGAGAATCACTGGTTTAGGGGAACAAGTAAGGAGAGGGTAGATGAATGGATTGACTCAGTAGAGTTATGGAAACAGAGACGGAAGCTAGCATCATTGAAAAGTGTTACCAGTGGCTGTAAATTATTTACATGGAGCAGCAAAAGATTGGCACAAAACTATAATAAGAAACTAGATGGAAAGAATGAAAAGAATTTATATTCAAAAAGAATTTGGACGCAATTTAATACTACGAGTCTGGACAAGAAAAGTAGAGAAACTTATCCAACGCAATGAGGAAACACCGAGTACACATTTATGCGAATCTAAGATTACTAAGAATAATTTGTCCAGTTTGTGTTAAAGAAACCGATGTAATAGATTACATTATCGATAGAATACGTGACCTGTATCACACAATAAACATTGCAATGCATAAGAAAAATACAGTAAGTCGACCACAGCAAATAGCACAACTTGTTGACAAACAGGAATCAAAAATAAAAGAAGTGCAGAGGCAAAGAAATACGGTAGAAAACATAAAATAAAAATTCAAATTATATACAATGATAAAGAATAAAATGAGTCTATAAAAAGTATTAAACAAACATCAAGTAAAACAAACGGTTGGAAAGATTCTTTATGGAACAAGTCAATGCCAATAGACGAAGCTCCATGTTTCAGATGCCAAAAGATGGGACTTCTCGCAAGATCCCGTCCTAATCTAACAACACGGGGACTCACTAGAACTAAGAATTAAAAGAGAAATCAGTGAAAATAGTCAGCCAAAGCATAAAAGACATTAGTGTTATGTGACAACTAAACATGCAAATTGTCTATACTTAGAGGTAGAAATACATTTGATTGGAAAAGTAAACGGCATAATAGACATCGGTTCATGTGTAACCATGATTAAAGAAATTATGCCTCAAGAAATTGAATTGAAGAAAAACAAAGCAAGAATACACTGGCTTAGGTGGAGTGACCATCCAACCTAATGGATATGTACAGTACACAACTATGCGTACAATTTTCTGGAAGCGTTCGTATTATAAAAACTGCTGTTGTACAGTACATAACAACCTAATACGCTTAGTACTGATTAATTCAATCTGCTGTAAAAGTACAATACGAAGAAGGTGTTGTTAAACTACTTAACAGGCAAAACCAAGATATACCGATCAGAACGATCTGTAATGAAATCATGCCATGTTTTATAAAACCGAAAATTAATTGTGATACCCGAGCGAGTGACATTTCAAAGTGTGAGATGAAAGAGAAGGAAGAGTCAGCAAATCTACTGCCGGATTTACATTCGTGATCAGCAATGTTCCTATTTGCACAAAGAGTGATGATGAACGTAATAATCGTTTGATTGTGTAGCAAAGAAATAATGACGTCAATGCAATTATCAATGTCTTTTCAAAGAAAACAATGACCAAGATAAAAAAGAAAAACACCAAATAAATTCAATGGAAAACCGTTTTGTGATAAAAGACCAAATATTGTACCGTAAAGAGCTTCAGTATCAGGAATACTTACAACTTGTAGTACCAACCTCGTTAAGAAGTGAAGTTCTGAGAATTAACCGTGATGTAAAAGAAGTTGTCAATTTGGTGTGGACAAGACACTGCACTCTATACTAGATAATTATTGATGGAAAAATGTAGTAAGAAAGGTACACCGGTATGTACTGTACAATCTTACCAAGTTTGTCAAATGTATAATGAACACCAGACAAAAATTCAATTTTCACTTCAAGAACGAATACTTCCAAGTCGAAAATATAGCAATAGATCATATTGGAGATTTATTCTGCAGGACAAAAAAAAAAAAATGAAAAAAATGGATAGTTATGTTCATAAACTATGTGACCCGATATGTGATAGCTGATGCAGTTAGTAATCCTGGAACTATGGCGACGTTAAGATTTTTAGAAGAACGAATATTTGGTGTTTACGATGACCCAAGCACATTAATCTCAGACCGTGGCACTGGATTTACATCAACGGAGTTTGAAAACTATATGTCAGATAATAGGATAAACTACGTTGATACATGTTTCTATTATCGAACTTTAAAAGCCTGATCGAACGAACCGACCAAACAATAAAAAAACGTATTCCGGAAGTTTATATAAAATGACCTCACAATAGGGAAGAATTTTCTGCAAAGTTCTTGTTTCACATATAAGACGTTCCGACAAAGGTCAATGAAGTACGACTTTCTATTTGTTATTTGGATTCCAGCTAATAACTATTGAAATAAGAATGTTGTGGAAAAGTGAATAGAATAAAGACGCAGAAATAGACCATTAGACTTAATCACCAGTTGAGTCGAATCTCTAGAAAACTTAGCCATTACTTTTATACTAAGAATAAAACACCCAAGGAATTAAAAAAATGATTTGGTTTTGTAAAAAGTATTTGTACGTCATAAATTCTACAATCGTCGGAAGAACGTTAATATGTATCCAAAGTGGTTAATCCTGTAACCATCCACGTGCGGGAATGCAAAGGAGAAGACGTACTGTACGTACAGTGGACGTTACCAAATGAAACCGTATTATTCAAGAAATGAAATATAAAGTGAGAGCGACGAAAATGGAACCCACGAAGGAGATAATGCTTACAGCTCATCCAAAAACAACTTTGAACTACAGTAATACCCCGAACTTACGAGATAGATGGGACCGAGCTATAACCGCGTAAGTCGGGGTATAATTTCGCATATAAATACATACAAATTATTTTTAATTGGTGCCGGAGACTAAATAAAACAATAAGTTAGAAAAAGAATGTTTAATAAAATCTTAGATAATACATATGTATAACAAATTATATTATTAAAATCGTAAACCAAAGTTATTTTGATGTAGAAGGCTTCATAAAATCTAACAAATTCTTCTGACGGCTCAAAGATTTTTTTTTTCTCCCGCAAAATTTCCTCGTTGCATGCTAATAATTTTTTTATTTCTCGTATTGTAGAAGAAATGAGCTCTTCGTTGGAGTCTATATTTTCTAAAATTTCTAACCCCTTTTCAATTGAACTGAGGCCTTCTGTCAAGTTTTCGCAGTTTCGAGAATTTTTTTTTTACCTTTTATAATTGTTCTGACCGTCGATTCCGGTAGATCAAACTTCTTTCCAATTCACAGATTTTCATTTTTGTGTCGAAGTCTTTAATAACGTTAACTTTACATTCCAAAGATAAAGTTTTTCTTTTCTTGTTTGATGCAGAAGAATCAGTTCTACTTCGTTTACATGACATAGTACTGTACAGTCTCTCAAGTCTCCGTAGATATAACAAACACAGAAATAAGTAACACAAAATAAATTGTAGCTATGCGTCGATTCCGCGCGACATGTCCGAACATGTAAGCTAAACAAGAGTGTGGGGGGAGTGAGTAATCAAGAGTTGCGTTGCGCTCAAACAAAAGACGAATCCACGAGATTTGAAAATTGCGTAACTCCGGGTTCGCGTAAGTCGGGGTAGCGTAAGTCGAGGTATTAGTGTATATTGGGTTGGTGAAGCTTCAAGTTAAAGCAGTTGTACTTTTGTTGTGTTTATAATTCAAAGTGAATTGATGTTTCATAAGTCAGAATATTTTTGTTAGACAATATTTGCCTACAGCGTGGCTGAGGTATAGTAAGATTTTCTCTGTGGATTTTGGGCCATCAGGGGGCGACGATGAGAAGAAAAAAGCACGCGAAAGAACACAGGCGCGATTATAATTAAAAATCTATATAAGGGAACAAAGCCATTATAATTTTATAATCAGTATAACACAGAGAATTAAGTGTTTTTCACTTAAAATTCGTCCATTTTCATGTAGAATAAAATTTCTTAAATCTTTTCTTCAGTTTATAACGAGCGTAACTTCGCCATTTTCTTACATATATTTTTTCTCTTATAATTGATAATTTTCTCAGTTGTAAATTAATATTATTATAGTAAAAATATATTCTTCGATTTTCTATTTTGCATTAAGAATATTACCTTTATATTATTCTTATTATCAACAAATAAATATCTATTATAGAGAATAAATAAGTTTTATTGAGAGAATAAGTTTTATTGTAAAATGATGTGATATCATATACAGAGATATTTTGTTAAACAAAACAGAATAAAACTCCAAGAAAATATAAAAAATTGACAAATGATATATGGAATCTCTGTCAAGTTATTGTTTGTTGTTTTTACTAGAAGGAAAAAACAAAAATAGAAAAGTAAGAATTTCCACGTTTGACCATTCAGATGTAAATGATATATTGCGAAAGTTTTAGTAAAAATTCGCATCGTTTAAATTATAAAAAAATTACTTTCTTAAAATATAAACAAATTTCTAATTGTTTGCTAGAATTAAACGTATATTTTAAAATTTTCTTAATTACGGTAGTAAACAGTAAAATGTAAAATTTTAAAATTCGTAAATTACCAGAATTTAAGAACATTTGATTTTAATTTGACTTTTATATAGCAGTTTTTTCATTTTCACTTCGTGTATTTTAATTTTTTCTTGTATCAAGTGAACTCTTTAATTTCTCTTTAATTAAATAAATATAATATAAATAGATAAGATTTTAATTTAGAATCGTTTCAAAATAGAACGGTTAGCTTATTTTGTAATAATCATGTATAAAAAATGTTAACTATTTTTCCTCTAATATAGCATATTAAAATTGATTAATTATTTAATTTTGATTTCATTTAATTTGAATTACTTTTATTGTTTTGGAAATAGTTAAGCATTGTTTTAATTTTTTATACAGTTATGTATTATACTATTAATTATATTTTATAATGTAAATCCTTCTGCTAATTCTTAATGAATTGTTTATGAATTTAACATTTGTATAACAACATATAAGCAAATGCTTTTCAATTTTTTGTTGATCGAAAGTTTAGAACTGTAGAAGAAAAAGAATAAAAACATGCAAAGACACGAGAAAACATTTTTTTTTCTTTTGATAGAAAAAAAAAATTAAATTAAAATTACAAATTCGAAATTATTCCTTTTATTAAATTGTAATAAACATTTTAATTCTACTTTATTTTAAACTCAGAAATTTTTTCGCTCTTAATGTTTACAATTAGTTATTGTAGGAACTTATATTTTCTGTGTATATTTTTTAAAAAAAATCTAAGCTTTATATTTATTTTATCATCTTACAAGTAAATTTTGTAAATAAATACGTTAAACAAATGTTTACTTTTAATTTGTAAGTGATAAATATGAATTTTTTAAATCTTGAATATAAAGTAATTAAAAATATGCAGTTTACAATTTATAAGGTATTTTAATTACGAATTTTTATTTATAAAAGAACTATTTTTATTGGGGTAAGTCAAATAAAAAAATAATATACGTATTTATACAAATTATACAGAAAAATAAATAAATAAAATTATACGAATATCTATCTGGCTCGAGCATACAGCTTGAGAAGTGTGTTTTATAAAACGTCTGCTCTCGAAATACATTTATCTTGAAAATATTTTAAAAATTTGTTATTATCATAACTAGGTCAGTGATCTCCGATGTATAACATGGTATTATCTCTTACATATACACTTTAAATGCAATTTTATAGAACCTTTATCTATACAGATAATTGTGATTTTATGCAGAGTAATTGATGTTTCTGGTTATTCTGCATAAAATTTTCATACATATGATTTATAATTTATTCGTTTTAAACGGAAGAAAACAAATCTGAATCGATAGAAAAATAACATATGATATTTCTGCTTGACTAATACAACGGGTCACATTTATTAGAAGTGAAACTTTCGTACTTTAACGACAGATAAGAGGAAAAAGTAACAAGACATTCTACACAATATGTTCAGCTATAAGTTTTATGACTTCTTACGTTTTCTAATGTTTTGCCCATATTGTGGACAAACACAGCTGCAGGGTGTAACAAACGTTCAAACACTAATATGTTTTCGACATGTAGTTGCCAAGTTAGTGTTCTTTGCTCTATCGTGTGTCGAAAATATTGTTTATTGAGTGACACAAGTTCAATTACACTAACCTGAAATTATTAGTAAGCATTCCTATGAATTACATACGATTTTAAATTTGGACAAAACAAATAAAACTTTCATTAATTATATGTGAAATAATTTTAATATTTCAGTAAAAAAATATTTTCTTATAAATTCTATGTAATATTTTAAAATAGCAAAATCTTTAGTTTTCTAATTTGAATAATAATAATAATATAATTTTATTGTGTAGGAATGTTTCCTTATAGCAATCCTTAAATATTCAGGTTAAATTTTTGGCACTCCAATCAATCAAAAATCCTATCATTTTAATTGTTTGGTTTCTTAATTTTATTACGCTTTTTACTTAGAAATTATATAGATAATTTAGTTAGTGTAAAGTCCTATTATAATTAAAGTACTGATGAGTGAAATTTATTATTAAATAAATGCATACTATTATAGTTAATATAATCTAAAAAAGTGTTAAATTTTTAGATATCTTAAATTTTAATGTTATTAGCACAAATTAATTTTCATTTATTTATTGAAGTAATTTATATTATTGATAATGATACTATTTTATGAATTAAATTTAGCTGCATATATATATACGTTTTAGACATATTTTTCTTTAAAAGATGTCTTCTATATCTTTTATTTTGCTTTAAAGTTTTTCGGTTTGCAACTTCAAATTTCTTGGACAAAAACGTAATTTTTATAAAATTATATTTATCATAGTTCATTATATATTATCAACATGTTTTTAAAATTTTTAAAATTATTAAAATTAAATTATTATTAATTTATTAATTATATATAATTATTAAATATAATGACATTAAAGAAAAATATTTTCTAAATTAACTATTTAAATATCTTAAAAAATGTAATAAAATAATTTATTTATAATAACTATAAGATGTAAAACAGTTGTAAATTTAATTATTAATCACATTATCTGCTATTTGTATAATTTTCAAATATAAAGAACAAAAAACATGTAAAGTATTTTTATAAAATTAAGACAGAGTTATTGATAAAAAGTATGTTATAAAGTTAAATGAAATTGTATTTACAATTGATTTTTCAACTCAAGTTTTAGAGGAAAATAATTTTTTTTCATATACCGCTTCTAAAATTCTCTAAAGTATCTTATCATACTTCTATTCAACTTAATTCTTCCGTTTTCCACGAAGTATCTCAGTTATATCGTAAAGATAGGATAGAATAGAATCGTTATTCCATACAGTGAACGGAAGGAAGAAAAAATTTTTCAACTATTCCTATAACTTGATGTGTGAGACGTGGAAAGTTTTGTATACAATTTTACTTCTATACTATAAAAAATACTAATATAAGTATTAATCAAACAAAATATATTATTATTTATTTATATTTCTAGTGGGTTAGAATGTGCTATTTCAGATTAATAAATGAAAATCAGAATAATTGATATATAACTTTATATATTAACTATTGTTCTAAAAAATATTATAAGTAAAACAGCAATCGAAATAAAGTATTAATTTTTTTAAACTATGAATTTGTGTTATATTAAATTTTTCTAACTTTCTCATTTTTAAATAACAATTTTAACTAAAATATGTAAATTTTACAATTTTCAATTATGTTTATCAAGAGTTTCCATTAGTATAATGTTTTAAGTTTTTAGAAAGTAATTTAAAAGATATTTTAGCTTTTTTGTAACGAATTGAAACTGTGTAATTGAAGAAATAGTTAAATTTTGTTACACTTCACACTGGATAAAGAATGAAATTAACGAATTCTAATCTTTTAACTTAACAAAGGAATGATAAACTTTTCTTTTAGCAACTTTCATCGATTTGTTGTGTTTTTTCCAGTTTACCAAAGTTTTTCTTAAATAATTTATTTTATTTCATTTATTCTTTTTGTATAAATTAAAAGGCAGTTCAATTAAGCTTCGTACTAAATATCTCAACATATATTGTTCAAATCTTTCAAATATATTTTATTTTTTCTTTTGATAAACACAAAATTTAGATAAAAAAGACTACTGCTTTAATTTAAATAAAAATAAATCTGTTAAATTAGAGGAAAAAATTAGAATTTTTTATTGTTATATTAGATAACTGTAAAATATTTTAATTTTTAAAGCATCGTAAATAGTTATGTTTTCAAAATATATTTTGACTAATAAATTTTATAATTTTAAGAATTTAAAAAAGAACTAACCAAGTCCATTTATTATTTTAAGTCTGTGTTTTTGCTGATATTGCAAACATTTCATCAATTCTGAAGCTTCATTTTATTTTAATCTCGATCTCATTTTTTTTATTCTCTTTTACAAAGTTTGCCATTAATCATAAATCAAAATCATTATTCAATTTTTTCCCCAAAATACCACAGAATTATGAAAAGATCTCTTAAAATCATATACACAGTCAATCACTGACCAAAATTACTCAATTGTTAAGGAAAATTTACGATAGTTTATGTTTAGAATGATTTTTTTATAAAAAAATGATTGTTTATACCAAAAAAGACTAAATACATAAAAATTATAATGTGAAAATTTAATTCATTTTTTAGGTAAAAAATAAATCTATGAGAAATAAAATCATAATGAGCAGCACTTTATGTTTAAGAAAACATTGTTTTGCTTGAAATTGCATAATTTCATAAAAAATTAGATATTTAATTATCAGGATATACTTTCAATAATATATAAATCATTTAAACTAAAATTTATTTTCAAATATTATATAGAGTTTATAAATACGGCCTTTAAACCTTTACAGAAAATTACTAAAGCGTGTTTTCTTATAAGAAATGAGGATTTAAATATTCCTTATATATAAATTGTTAATCTTTAAAAAGTTTAATAGAAAAGTTTAGAAAAAATGCTGAATGTTAGGCAAACAATGGTTTTATTTCCTCTGTTCAATACTTATTCATATATTCCTTGATATGTAAACAAAAGTAGTGCAGAGAATTAAGCAAGTTAATGTTTTATCATGAAATCTGGGCTGTATTTGTTCAGATGGAACTGATGTATACAATGAACAGAGATATGTAAACACTATTTGTGTATGTACTGTACAAGGTCTGGAAGACGTGATGCACATTCTAAAAAAGATTTTACTTCTTACTCTTTGTTAAATACTTAATCTTTCCAAAAACCAATTATTTTTCTTTCATTTACACACAGATGTAGCAGGTGTTATTTCAAATTTTGAATGACATTTCTATATGATACAATAAGTAAAGATATAATTAAATCGAATTTTTTCAGTTTCAAGTTTATAAAATTAAAGAAAAAATTTTCCTCAGTTATTTTCATTAAATTATTTTCCTGTAAATTAGGACATGAAATTATATTTTAATAAAAGTTTTTAATTAAAATGATTTTATGTAAAATATATAAGAGATATTAAAATATAAATAATTAAAATTTAAATATAAACTTTTAAAAATTATTTTTGAATCGATTGTTTAAATTGAAACATACAATTAGGCCTATAAATTTAGTTTCTTCACAGAATTAGACTTTTATCAAATATTGTTTTGTTGAATTTAATTAAATTTAAATTCTTTTAATGAAAGAATAGCTTCATATTATTAAAAAAATTTATGACTTTTTAAAATTAATCAAATAATGTATAATAATGTTAGATAAATTTAAAGTTTTTTTTTAAAAATTAATTTTTAATTTCATTTTTTCAGCGATTATTTTTGTATATACAGATTTGAAAAATGTTTTTAAATTAGATTTTGTCAATGTGAATGAATGCTGTAAAACTTTATAAATTAGTAAATCTTTAAATATTTTTCAAAGTTATAATATAGTTATTTAAAGAGAGAAATGCACTGAAAGAACTAAAGATACAAAACAAATTTCATTATTTACATAATTTATTACATAAATTACACAATAATATAATACATTTCATATAAAAATATTTTTATTAGATTTAATATTGCTTTTTTATATTTATTATTTATTTTCAAATAAGGTTAATTGCTCTTCATTGATATAATTATTTTAGTAAAGGCATAATATAAATGTTACAATACAAACAGCAAAGAATTCAAACAACAGTGTATATAAATAGGGTATAAACATGCATTAGAAATTACACAAAGTTCTTCATGAATGATGAGGATGGGAGAAAAATAAACAGAACGAATAAATATTGTAATCAAACTGTTGTACTAGTTAAGGAAAGCACAGAGGATACCAAAGTAAAACTTTTAGATAAGATATCATTCCTGAACATTAACGGAAATTAAGGGAGACAGCTATTTTCAAGGGGATATTGTCTTAGTCATCAAGAATTGCAAGAAAATCCCACGTGAAAGATAATAAATTGTTATGGGAAATATTTAGCATTTAAATATCTAAAAAATAAGTAACAAATGTTTGTTTGTAAAAGAATATTTTCTCTCTCATTTGATATTTTATTTTGTATTTATTACATTTAACAAATTAATTATCAATTTAAAAAATTGTTTTATCATTAACGTAGACATTTTCCACAAAAATTATGTTTACCAAAAAAAGTTTAATATATTCCTAATGAAACATAATTTATAAATAAATTATACAGTAAAACCGTTCAAAACGGAAACTTGCCAAACCGCAAAAATTATTCGGTACCATACGAGTCCGGTTTACACAGGTTTGACAAAAACGGAAATTAATATATAAGTCATATATAATATTAATTACACATTTAAAATTTATATATATAAATTCTATGTCCATTAAAAGTGAAAAACTGATATCTAAGCAGAATAAAAATTGTGTGTCCAGGTGGCTAAGATGTAGTGGGAAAAACGTGGGTTCGGCTCTCATCCAAGACAAACAGACTTTTTTATTGATATCTTTTTCTTTGGGAAGATGTATGGTATATAAGAGAGGGTTTATAGTATGTGAGATATTTATAAATGAAATTTAAAATGAATTCAGTAATAGAAATTTTCTTGAGGTTTCTTTACAGAAAAACTTTTATTTTTCTTTAAAATTTCTTTAAAAGTTCATTCGTGAATTTAATAAAGTTGAAATAATTGATCGTTACTACAATACACAAACATGCATTGTACTCAACCTTTTTCATAAACCAAATTTATTTAAAATAAAAATATAAAGTATAATATTTTAAATATAATAATAAATAATAATTCAAAATTTCTTCACAGACGGTAAATTTCTGTTTCACAAATTGCTATAAAAGTAGGAAAACAATTGATTTACGAACATTAACAAGAAAAAATTAATTAATTAATTAATTAAAGGTTTAAAAATATAAAATTCTCTTCATTTAGGAACCGAGGTATTCATTTTTAAGTTTTACTTCCATAGGTGTTAATCTGTTTAATGAATTTTATTTCTCAATCTCAGAAATATTAATGGATGATAAATGTTAAAATAAAAATGTCACTACAATCATACAGTACTAACTTATAATGAACAAACTATTTTATATACGTAACAAAATATTATATTAACAGTATTATAACTAATCTAGTAATTTCAATAGTTAGACAAAATATTTAATTTTTACCGTTATCAAAGCGAATTATATTACTTGTCTGCTTGCCTACCTACTAGTATATAAAATTACTTAAATGCATTCCAGTCATTTTTTAAATTTCTAATACAGATAAGTCTATAAGTTCATTGAGTTTTACTTCAGAAATATTAGTAATTTTTTTTTTAATTTTAAAAGTTTAAATTCTTTCGTTATAAACTTGGTTTTCAAAACATTTACAGCATCATTTATCATTGTTGATTTATTAGTTATATAAGAAAAAAATTTTACTTCAACTTAAAAATTTCGAAGTTTTTCCCCTAATAAAATATATTATTAACTACAATCCAAGATTATCTCTCAAGAAATAAAAACCAGTTTTTCATTTTTTGAAATATTTTCCTGAGGTAATAAAGAGATTATTAATAAAGTGCTGTAATACCTTCACGGTATAGCGATTTACACAATTCTGGTTTCAATAACGAACTTGTACTGGATATGGTTTATATTTGTTGATGTTTTCTTTATATTTAATTTTAAAAATTATAATTTTTAATCAAAGTTTTCGACAGAATCTTTAATCTATGTTAAGCCTTCCAATTCATTTCAGTTTTGATGGCCTGTATGTATGATTATTACAAGTTCCAAGAGAGAGATGGGATATGTAATGAGCTCCATATCTAATATAAATAGCATTGGATGATTATTTATTTACGGTGAAAAAATAATAATACAAAGGAAATCAATTTAAGATTAATGAGACTAATTTTGGATATAAGCAACAACAATACCCATTGATAAAATTCTTCTTGTAATCTGTAAGGTAGATACTTATTGATACTATAACATGGTACTTGATCATCTTTAATTACCAAGTAAATTTTATGTTACCGTTATTATTATCCTTTTTATATGTTATCTAATTAAATTTATTGCGGGATTTTAGAATAGTCGTTTACTAGTCTCTAAAGACAATATCTTATCTATTAAGGGCAATTGATAGAAAGTACTTATGAGAAAAGCTATCACCAAAAAGCCAATAAAGGTGTGTAAACATGCTATTTCTATTCGAGATTCGAATTGATTTCCAGGGAATACTTACTTCCAAGGTGATAAAATTTAGAAAGCTATTGACAAATTGTAATTGAATTTTCTAAGCATTATCTACTGCTATACTTTATAATACATTAATAGACAACAATAAATTTAAAATTTATTTGGGAATATTTTCATTCTTAGTACAAACAAGATATTAAAATTTTAAGTAGTTTAGCCATGCTTCATTAATTATCTGTGTGTACTTTAATTAAATACTAAATTCAGCCGCAACTATTTTTCAGAGAGTTATTTATATCTGTTATTTATTACTTGCTTTATTATTTATCGATTTTATATAAGCTATAATAATCACATAACTATTTTATTTTATTTTATAATGGCATTATATGGGAGAGACGTTCTGTATCCTTAATATAATGTTTTTTCCAAGAAAAGTACATAAATAATAACAAAAAATACAACAAAAAGACTTATAGAAACGAAGAACACAAAAGATGCTTTGATAGAATCAACAAAAGATTGAGCTAAAAATCAAATTCATTCGATTTTTTGACAACGTTGTTGCATTGAAAGCTCTCTATTAATATGGATAATGTTAGATATATATAGTCTGTAAATAACAGAATATTTTCAGTACTTCTCGTAACTTTTCTATAAACTTTTAAATAAATAATCCATTATACTGGAGACTGTAAATATAATTTTATCAATTTTTTTAATATGCTCTATTCACAACTTGTTAAATATTTAAACTTAAAATATTACTTTATAGTATAAGGAAGAAAGAATTGCGTTGTTATATATTAAAAGTAATGAAATTATAGAGGGTACAATTGAATTTACTTAATGAAAGTATGTAATTGTAGAATAAAATAAGCAAAAAAGTTCTGATAAACATATCTGAAAATGGAACATAAACTTTTTAAAAGAGTACAAGTCATGGATCGCTACTCTAATTTGATCAAATCCACGTGCCTAGGTCTTTAATAAGGACATTACTCCTTCGTATGGCATTCGTTGTCTACTAATACTTATTCCTTAGAAATCAACAATTATATTTACGCATTCGATCCTTCACATAGGCTTGATTATATGATCTAGCATGAAAACAAAACTCTTACAGGAATAGTTACTATTATAATAGAATTTTGTCGTGTTTAATGTTATTATAAGAAATCTATGACAAAAAAAAGTTATTCTAAATGTTATAAACTGTGTTCTATTACCTAATATTGTTCGAAATGTTTAAAGGTTGTCTTAGGCACATTTTTCGAAAAGAATAACGCTTTAAAATTGTTGTACTTTATATGTAGAATTAAATTTTCTTCTGAAGAAAAAAAAAGTTTATTTTTTAGATATGGATTGCATTTCTAACTTATATTAATATTTACCGGTATATCGTTGAAGCACTGGTTTATATTTTCATATTTTGCTATTAATTAAATAACATTTTTTGTTTTGTTTTATTACAGTTAATTTAAAAATTACAATGATGTTTAGCTATTCATAATTGTTATCCGTTTATTGTGAGAAAATGTACTGAATAGCATTTGCCTAATAGTTTAAATAAAATAATAAATAAATAAAACTTGTCAAAATTATATAGCCCATTAATTTAGTTATATTTAATGTTAACAGAATAAAAACTAGAATAATATTGATTAAATACAAGTGTTTATTTACGTACTAAAATTAAAGAATGTAATTATAATTATAATAACATAATGTTTCAAGCATTTGACGTATGCCTGTTGCGAGCAAGAGTGACGTCCTTTTGGACAATATCTCTGTATCTCGTCCTTAATTTTTAAGATTTCAGTTATACATTAATTTTATTACAATAGAAAAATGATGGAATAATAAAATTAGAATTAAATAATAGGCGGTACAAAGTAAGTTTTTCTGAGAAAGTACTTCCCCCTTCAATTCTCCCATAAACTATATAACTCAATTCTTTTGAGATGTTTTTTTAAAACTAAACTTTTGGTTAAGCCTTGTTATATAGAAAGACAAAATTTATAAACTTCAGCTTTCTGTATACAACAATACTCTTTTAATATAAAAATCGATAAATATCTGCAGTTTTATAATCATAAAGGAGTTTCTTTGCTAACATTTTAAGAATTTTCAATACTTTTCAGAAATTAATTATGCATTGGATCTAAATCTTTTAAAATATGACTATAGAAATTCTATTCTCTAATGCTGAAACATTCATTATTTTTAACTCCTTTTAGTAATATATTTTAATCCTCTTATCTGAACAGTCATCTAATTATATTTACATATTTTGAATGGAAAGTATTAATACAGTATAATAATTAAGAATATTTTATTATAGCTTATATTTATAAAAATATTTTATTTCAAAATTATTTCTTTATAACGTATATAAATAATATAGCGTTAAAATTTGAATTTTCTAAAATAATTCACAAAAAATAAAATAATTATTTTATTTTATGTGAATTATTAGAATAAAACAATGATATAATAATAAAATTACAGTAAAATAATAGACGTTACAAAGTAAGTTTTGCTGATAAAACATTTTTTACCAATTTTCCCATAAACTAAGTAAAGTTATTTAAGTAAAAAGTTCATAAATATAACTTAAAATCTTTTGTGAGGAAAGATTCTAAGTTATGAAACTATAAAAAAAGTAACAAGAAACTTCTTTCGTAGTTTCTTAAGTTTAAACGTACGTTATGCCTACTTTCGTAATTACCATTTCATCTATTTTAAATTAAATTTAGGGACTTGAAAAAGAACAATCCAAGTTGCATTTATAGATAGAGCAGTATTATCGAAAAGACTTATTACATTATATTCTTTTCATATTTATGTGATAGTGTTTCCAATTAATGATCGTTTCTTTTCTTATGTTCGGAGTTACATTATCCAGTCTCAAATAATATCAATTGTTAGTGAAATTTAAAATGGCAGCTTTCTTCTTTCTGCTTGTCAGCAACACAAAAGATTCTTTCACCACCAACCTTTTATCGATATTAAATTCGCAATTAGAAAGCAACAACAAGATAAAACTTCGCTTCAACTTAAATTTCCTAAATTTGAATAAAGTATTAATACAGAATAAACTTTTCACAAATTTTCTTAAATAAATTTTATATTTTATATTAATTCAAATTAAAAATTGAATATATATTAATTATTATAATTGTTTATAGTTTATATACATGTACGAAAAATAAATTTTTTTAAATTCAATTTCTATGGTAATACTTTTATCTTATTTCCTTTTTAAATGTCATTTTTTAACAAAAACATAGTTATTAGAATCGAACATATTTTATTGTAATGTATTTATGAGTAGAAAAGATGAAATATATTGCAGTATTTGTATTATTTGAAGGAAATCTAGAATTCTAAAAGAATAATAAAGAACAAGTAAAATAAGTATTACAAAGACTTGTCCAAATATAAAGAGTAGCTGTACAATTAGTTAGTAATTAGGTATATATTTAATTATAAACACATCAATTTATTAAGAATCTATACAACGTTCCTTTCTTAATGTTTACTAAATTTATTAAAATACGATATTATGATAACATCCGTATATTAATGGTGTGGAAGATATCAAATAGACATTATAAAGAATATTTATGTATATAAACAGTATTTGGCGCACAAAAAATTAAACAATCATGAATTTTTACAAGTTTTATGATTACTTTTGAATGAAAATCATTGTTTATTTTTTCTATAGTTCTTAAATATCAAAATTTTGTAATAAAACTTTATTCCAAATTAAAGTACTTTTTAAATATATGCTATAAGAAGGGAAGCTGTCAACTTATTGATAAAAGCTATTCTTCAAAATTCAAGAGTTAGCACTATAGAAGTGTTGATTAATAAACTTTAATCAAATGGCCAAGTTATTGATTATTTTAAAGGGAAATGAAGTTATAAAACGTGTGAGATAGAGTTATTTGTAAGACTAAATCAAATACTTTTTTAAAGGATGCCGATTTATAACACGTAACTACAATTAAATTAACTTAATTAATGTTAAATAAATAATCTTTATGCGAAATTTTTTTAGTTTCAAACGGTAATTAAGTAAAATAGAATCATTTTTTAAATATACAAAAACATTACAAAATAACAAAGATAAATATTTTATGTAAAATTTTGATCAATATTTTTATGTTTACAAAAATAAATAAATAATAACGAGATTGTGAGTTTAATTATGAGAAAAATTTATTTTAAAAATTTACAACAATTTTTCAAAATTCCAATTTAATTTTAAGATTAGATTTAAAAACTAAAATTTAAAAATTCTTTCGATTATTAATTTTTGTGTCTTTTATTAAATTTTTATCATTGTTTAACTTTATTATTTATTTTAGAGTAAATTATTAATAAGTTAGAGAGAGAGAGTGTGTGTGTGTTCTTTGTCTGAAACTTTATAAATATGAGAATAATTATAAAGATGTTTTATAAGATATAAGATATATAGCGATAGTATATATTTTTAGAAAATTTAAGCGTTTCTTTTAAGCTACTCATCGAAGTTTAATATAGAGAGGATATATTGCATTATTTTCATAGTCATTTCAATCCGATAGAAGACAGACACGCTATATCCTTTCAATCCCTTGCTTTTCCGGTTGATTTGTCAGCTCATTTGCTGCAGCACTGATATCTCTTCCAGCTTCTTCGTTTGACCAAATACCCAAAAGAAGTGTGATAAGATTCTTTCACCACTTTTTCTTTCTCCTACTAAAGTATAATGAGACTTTCGAACTGTAGATATTATCGCACTGCGTGAAATACCTGAGGCTTCTCCTGTTAATAATTAATGAATTCTTAGACAAAAATCTGTATTTTTTGATATAAATAAATATTACTTGTTGTGTAATGTTAGAAATAATCTCAAATATTTTTCAAATCAAGTAAAAATTGGTTATTATTTATTTAATAAATAAGTAAACAAGTTAGATACTTAAGCTTATAATTCTAACATTAATTGATGTAAATTAAACTTCATTTATTTTCTTTATACATATTTTAATACAATAAAAAATGTATGAGTTAATATTATGCATCTTTAATTCACGTAATCATAATTAATATTAATTAAAATATTTTTTTATAATTAAAAGAATATATTTTTAGAATTTTCTGTGCAATGGAAATGAATTATTATTTGTTCTCTGTGAGAACTAGTTGGCTACTTACATTTTAAATTTTTTAAATGAAATTTATTGTCTGAAAACAAATAATCAGTTTATTTAGAGAAAGAATAAGTTTATATAGAGCTACTCGTACCGTTTCATAAGTAAATTAAAAGATGTAAACATAAATGTTGAATTATTTCTTATACACATACGTGCATTGTATTACAGAATATGATAGAAAGCGTAAAAGCAAAGCTTAAAATTAAATTCTCCATCCTGTTTGTAAGTGTATCTGATGCTAGCTACCTTTTACAATGTTATTCTCACATCGATCGTCCAGCATATTACATCTTTAGCAGTCTAGTATCGTTTCTCCAAAGGGATCTAACTATTCGAAGTACTGATATGAATGAGAAGAGTGTCTCGGTAGAGTTTACTTTAACTGTTAGGAATAAATAAGTTCCTGTTTCTATCTCAGAACATATATAAATTATAACTTCTTTTCATGAACTTAGTCGTTAAAAATTCTCTATTTTTACTTAAATTTCTTGTGTGAATGCAGTCTGATCATTTTTGTTACCTGATTACTGCTATATAAAAATAAGGACTTCCGCCTGAAGAAATCCTTCTGATGAAAAGAACAGATAAACTCTTTTTATATTAGTCAATAAATCGAAAAGCATATACTTTTAAAGTTTAGAATTCTTTTATGTTTTTGTATCATTTACCATTGCAAAAGATAGTGTTATTTATTACAGTATCTAAAATCTTGATACGTTTCCAATTTTTTAACCTGAATATTACATCGGATCTTTTTCATTTTGGTATACTTTCTATATACTTGCTTGAAAAATGCAGAAAATAATTATGGAATATAATAATATAATTAATACGAAATAAAATGTAGATATTAATAACGGAAACTTGATTAATATTTTCGTAAACACCTATTTATTTTAATTAGTTAAAATTAATATTTAAGATTAAGTATCCAATAAAATATAAATTTCGAGAATAATAAAGTAATTATTCA
The DNA here is from genome assembly GCF_030686945.1 of Centruroides vittatus. Lineage (NCBI taxonomy): Eukaryota > Metazoa > Arthropoda > Arachnida > Scorpiones > Buthidae > Centruroides > Centruroides vittatus. The sequence goes on from NW_027122385.1 coordinate 558,713, forward strand.
TATTTAATATGATTTTGTTAATTAATATATTATATTGTTTATATTAAAATATATAATTTCTATCAAATTCTGTAATTATAGCAGTGATTCTTAATTAATTTTATAATTAATTATTAATTTAAAATAAATAAAACTTAAAACAATTACTAATAAGCAAATTTACTATTATTTTTTATATATTTGACATCGTATAGATTTATTAATTCTCCATTTTATTAATATTAATGAATTTATTTTTAATTTCTATAAACATTTATTTTCTATTATCAAATTTAATTATTTTTCAATTATATATTTATATTATATTAATAAATAAAGAACCGTAACTAGAATACTTATTGCATATTTAATATAAAAAATTAATTAAAAATACAATCATTATATTCAATTTCTTAAATATGATTAATTAATCATATAAAACTTTTTTACGTTGATTGCTTTTATCCTTCACTTATTTAATTCGTTTATTTTAAAGAATGATTGAATAAATGTTAAATAAAGATAAATAGAAAATTTTTATTTGGATTTTTTCGTTTTTCATGTAATACTATTTTTTTTTATTTTCCTTTACTCAACGTCATCCCTCAGGACTCTTCGTTGAGTGCTTCGCTTTTTGTTGTTTATATTAATCCTTCCTTTTTCTTCTTTGTTTTTAGTTTCGTTTTTTCACACGTTAATCTAAGCTGAATATCTTAAATTTTCTACCGGGATGTTTGTTATTAAGATTTATCTTGATTTTTGCTTATCATAAAATAATATACTTTTTCACTTTTAGCTTTATGATGTACTTTTCCCCTCTTTAATATCTCCCTTCGAAAATATTAAGGCTGTAACACCACCCGTTCATTTCGAAATGTTTTTATATGTTATTTACTTTATATTATTATTATATTTATCATTTTTTTGCTCGCCTGTATGTGCCATTAAACATTGTTAAATACGGCATAGAAATTCTTCCTTATGATATTGTTCTAGCTTTGTTATATTTTCAAATTCCAAGTTATAATATTCATTAGCACATTATTAAATACTATATCGTTTTGAAATCTACTGTTAATAGTTTATTTTTAGCTCGTATTTTCAGTTTAATTTATGTCGGATTACAACACGTTTATAATTCGAATTATATCACAATTAAATAAATAATTTCAATACAACAAATTAGTTATTTAATTCTATTCAGTTTTATTTAATTTAAATAATTATTGTCTAAAGATTTTTTTTGCTTTTATGTATGATAAGTAAAAAATAAATTTATTTCAGTTATGAATATTTATCTCATAATCTAAATTTTAATTCTTTATTTCTATGGAGATATATTTTTATTCGAATTTTGCTGTATAATATAAACTTTTATTTTCACTATTATATCATATGACTAATTGATTCAGCTATTTTCACAAGATTGTAATCGATATGAGAGAAGCACATTGAAAGAAATCTCTTTCTAATTGTCACAAACTCTGTATCTTAAAGTAAGCTAATAATTTCAAGAAAATTTATTTATGCTAACATTTGGCTAACTGTGAGTTTTGTAACATAAGTCAATAAAAAGGTGCTTGTTTATCAAATAAATATTTAATAAAAATTTTTAGTCATTTCTTTATCATTCATAAAATTGTTAAAGCTTAGATAAGAACTGTTCATCAATAACAATTCATGAATTCATGAAAAATTAATATCTTATCATTCAATGTAGAACAGATGTTATATATTGGTCACCACTCAAATAAAATCTCTCTCTCTCTCTCTCTCTATATATATATATATATATATATATCGATATTCATAACCAAATTAAACTACAGATATTTTCGATCTATCATATAATAATATAATATAATTAAATAAAATTATTAGACATTATAATGTTTACCTTGTATTATTAACTAATAAATCTTTATTTGTGATAGCATATAAACATTGTATATTTTACATTATTGATGTAAAAAGTATTGAAAAAGTTCTTTCTAAAGTTGTAAATTAAATTTAAAAACTTAAATAAATTATAAAATAAAATAAATGTTAACATAAATATTTAATATACTATACATTAAATTTTAAAAGAAAAATGAAATGAAATAAAAATATAATTTAAATAAAAATAATATATTTAAATTTATGATACTCTATTGGTGTTTTTAATTATTTATATTGAGTTATTTTTAAAAAAAGTAGACCTTATAATTTCATTTGCAAATTTTAGCTTTAGTTTTCTTCAATTTATTATTTTTTCTGTTTTTAAATTTTGTTTTAAAATATTTAAAGAAATCTTTATCTGATTTAGACTTAGAAGAGTATGAAGATTTAAATGATATAAAGTAATGGAAATATGAAAAATAATATAAAGAAATCCAAAAATATTCTATTTATTTAGAAACATTAGAACTGCTTATACAAAGGACATTTTGATGTCATTTAGTTCACTCTTTCATCGTTAGTAACCATTCTTCATCCTTCTTATCTTGACTATATGATAACATTATGACGATATTGAAAACGAGTATAAATGATACGACCAAATCTATAAGTTTGAAATCATACGTAGATAACCATAAACCGTGAATGATGCATTTAATGTGATCTAGAGATACATGTTTTGTTTTATACTATAAAATAATCAACTATAGTTCGGCTGTATTTAAAAAATATAATTTAATATAATTTTAAGTATATTTATTTTAAGAAAATAATTTAAATTTTAATAATTCTTGTCTAAAATAACACATCAAATCTTTGATAATTATAACAAATCTGTTTAAAGTTTATCAAATTAAAATATTATTAATTAAAATACGAAGATCTTTATACAAAAATATCAAGTTAAATAATTAGAAGTTTTTTTTCCAATATATTAATAAAATTGTTTTACCTGCTGATTAAATATTGGCTTTTCGATAAAATTTTTAAAATATTTTCATCTTAGTTTACGTTAATTAAAAATGAAAGAGAAAAGTTACTTTTGTTTATGAGTAGGATCGATAATTAATTTATTTATACTTTTTTAAAATTTATTCTGGTAAAAAAATTTCTTTTGAAAATAAAATGTGGAGGAAATTTTGCTTAAAAACACAAATGTATCTTACGACAAAACTAAATATAAAAAGTAAATGAAGTTTTAAATGGGCACAACTTAATCTGTTTTACACGTAAAAAGAATTAAAGGTATATTCATATAAAGAACTAGAATATAAATATCCTAAGTGAAGTTTCTTGTATATACAAATAATTTTAAGAAATATTAAGAGTTAATTTTCCAGAATATTTTTATAATAGTAATTGTTGTGTATTGAAAATTATGAACTAAATCATAAAACATGTAAAACAAAAATACTACAAATATTTAATTATTTGATAAATATAATTATCTTAAAATAATAATTTGTAAGATAAATTTTCAAAACTATAAATATTTTCTTGAATTATTCCAAAAACATTATTGTATGAGTAAAATTGAATTACAAATTTTATATTTTCCAAACAAGCAAAAGTTTCTTAAATTTTAAAGAATATTTAAGCATTTGGAATGTATTTTCAAATATTCAATTTATTAACATAATTTCTTACATTATAGTCATTTTATTTTATTTTATAAAATTGTAATTATTTTAATTAGATTTTAAATTCGAAATAAATCATATTTCAATTTAATTCAAATTCTATGTAAATTATGTTACATTGAGAAGGGTCACTAGAGCTATTTGGTTTAGATCCCAGACTTAGATGCGTCTTCAAAACAGTTTTTTATGTAAAAATTATTATACAAAAGTGACATAAATTAAGCTTTTTTCTATACGTGATGAAAATACTGTTTTTATTTTTTTTATTAATTTTATTCGTATATTTTTATGACTTTCAGAGATAAATGCAAGTCATCGTTTATGATGGAAACTAATCTCTCAGTCCTTAGATCATACTGCACTTTACACAGTTATAACATTGGGAAAACAATATATATTAAGCAGATAAATCGTATTTTCAATAAGCTATTATATTAAAAGTTTCTCGATGTAAGATTTTCATATTTTCTAAAAATGTAATAAACTATTTTTAAAATGTTTAAAAATATATTATTATTTATAAAGATTATTTTAACTCTTTATAAGCAATCAGTAAAAAATAGAAGATATTTAATATCATAACAAAATTTGAAAAACCTTCTCAAAAAAAAGTTTGGTCTTCGATAAAAGTAATTCCGGTTTGGATAGCTTCCAAAAATTTTAGCATAATAGTGAACTAGAACTAATAGTACAATTTTTACAAGTTTTCTTAAAAGTAAGATAAGATAGTTAGTAAACGTGAGAAGCACGAAAGCTTTTTGGAATTTTATGAGGAACCGCTAGACTTACAACATCATCATGCATCCCAGTAAAGTAATGAAAAGACTTTCACATAAATCTTATGAAGGAGTATATGACTAAAGTAATGAACAAAATACTAATAATTTTAATTAATTAATTAAGCAATATAATTATTTAACTTATTCTTTATTTAATATAAATTTAAATGCAGAATTTTATAAGGATTAATATAAAATAAAATTTCAAAATTTGTGAAATTTTTGGTTTTAAAGGCAATGAAATCTACTTTTAGTTTGAAAATGAACCCATAAAATTACATTTTACTAAGTTATAAATGATCTCTTTGTCAAAGGAGTTTGGACTTCACTGAAAATGTTTTAGAAATTCATAAATTATTCATATTCTTTTCGTTCGTAAAATTGCAAAAGCAATCCTTTTATATACATAAAACTATAAAATTATCTCTTACTTCAATACTACGTTTACGGTTACAGTTTATACAAGATATATTTTAATTGCTGTCAGAGATGTTTATTCTAATTTGCTTTAAAATAGAAAGAAGTTATTTGTTGTACTTTGTTCTAATTGTTTCCAATGATTTATTTTAAGAGATCTTATATAAAAATTATTAACTAATTTGCGAATATTTATAAAATAATCACAATTATTCGAAAATTCTTCTAGCACTTTAAGAAAAATAAAAATCATCGCATTAATTATAGCTAAAAGCTATTTATTAATATAATTCGATATTTCGTTTGTTCCTTTTGAAAAATGACACTGAAGATTTAAAACAATAGATTTCTGAATATTTCATTTAAATTACAATTTAAATAAATTTATTTTGTAGTTAACTTTCTTCTAATTTTAATAATTTTAGAATTTCTTATGATAAATTTAATAATTTTTTAAATAAAATAAAATAATACGAAATATTTTTTATTTATTTAATCTTGATTTTGAAAATAAATAGATCGAATATATTCATAATTTTATTATTATTTTGAGTAGATAAAATTTTTGGAATAAAATTCTCTAGTGAAATCTAGGCAATAAATTTATAAGAATTTCTTTGTGAAACCCAAAATTTAGATGTTTTGAAATTGTTATGATTTCATAGATTCAAATGATGTATAGAAAAATAAAATATTCAATACACAAACTTAAAACCTTTCTATTTTTTTTTTTTAAAAAATAGCTATATAAATTCCATACACTTTTAGAATTCACATTTTAAAAATACATTTGTTTTTTATTCAAAACTTTTTTAAGTTGCTAAAATGACAAAAAGAAAAGATGAAAAATTTGGGTTGGATATTTAAGGGATGATAAATCTTTATAAAAGGAAAATAAAATAACGTAAAGATTTTTCTTTAAATCTTTAAAATCTATAAAAATTAAATTGTTTAAAAAAATAACCTACTATACAAATTTCCAACAATGCAAAAGAGTAAAGTGTAAAAATATTTTATAACATTTATTAATAAATTAATATAAGAAAATATTCACAGCTATTCTATATAATTGAATAAGTATTATTTGATTATAAAAATATAACAGTAAATTTATTAAATTTTAATTGTAAATAACGTTATAAATTTTACTTCATTTAAAAATTTTATCTAAAATTTTAAAGTAATTTGGCAATATATTTAGAAAAATTTCCTATTATTTCTAATGTTTTTTTTAAATCAAATTGATTAATAAGTGATGTTAATTTTTAAAAATTTAAGTATTAAATACATAAAATAAAAAAATTTAAGTATTAAATATATTAAATACAGTAATTTTAGGTATCAAAACATTAAGAAGAGCTTTCTTTGAAATGGTCAAAATATAATTCTAATATTTTCATTTGAAACAAAAGAAAAACGTGGAAAACAATGAAACCTGGCAAATCAAAAACATAAGCTGATATTTTTCGAAAAACCGGTAAACTGGACTTTCTCTTATACTTTCCCTTGGGCATTAAACTGTTTGAGTTTCTTACATTTCATATATTGAACTTGTTGTATTGTGAATTTCATCAAAAGAAAAAGTGATAAAAATATAACAGGAAAAAATCCAACACATGGTATAAGGTATATTGCAATATCAATAAAACTTTTTCGTCTAGTAGCAGGAGGTAATATTTTTCAGTATGTCATGATTGAGCATCAGTGGCAAAGTCCTATCTCTGAAACCATTCAAAAAATATACTACTTATATGAATGATATAATTCCTATATCGTTCCAATGCTTATGATGTAAGATCTGAATTACTTGGCAGAAAGATCTCTTTGGATTCTACAGTCAGTTATTTTTAAAATTGCTATAGAAAGTATTTTATAAGAATCGTTTCTTCTTCAAGGGTAAAAACTTAATTTTTTAGAAAACTATAAATTTAATTTTTATTTCAGTCTCCAATAAAAAATTAGTGAAAAATTGTTGAAAAACTTACTTTTATCTAATTAATAAATAAGCAGCTATTTAATGCGAACTGAATAAATACTTATAAAAAAAATTGAATTTTTATACACATTTTCTGAAAAATTTCTCAAATTAAATAATATTAAAGTTGAAGATAATTTTTAATTTGAGTAATTGAAACGCTTTTTAATGTTTTTCAAAATTAGTAATTTAAAAAATAAGTTTGAAAGAAATTAAAAGAGGAAATGGAGATATTTTTTAATGATCTTATTTTAAATATTTTTAAATGTTTAAACCAGAAAAAATTAATAATATTAAAATATAAGATTGCAAAGTTTTGTAATTAAAATAATTATTAAGCTATTTAATTAATAAAATAAATGTAAATTATAGAATCAGTCTTTATCGGTATCTTAATAAAATTTTTGATAATATTAAATTTTACAAACATTTACATTCTTATTATAATCTGCTATATATATGTAGATTATGAGCCATGGGCATATATAAGCTTATGATATTTAGCAGTTATACATATTTATTCGAATTACTTTAGACGTTATCAGCTCTATTGTTTCTTTCAACAAATTAACATAGTATAAAGGAAGGAAAAAACTATGAGTATGAGTAAAAGATAAATATATGACAACGTCATTTTTTCTTATTTTATTATGTTTCCTTTCTTGTTATTTTAAAGTTATCTAAAAACTATTTTTATATCAAAAATTCAGTTAACCCTACATTTCAAGATGCGTGTGGTTAGGTATTGAACTTAAAAATAAAAACAAATGAAATTAAACTTGAATATGTTATAATGCACATTTTATTATTAAGTTAAATAAATTAATTTAGATTATAATTTATACAAAATATTTCTATTTAAAATTCATATCTAGTAATTTATTCTATTAATTAACTTTTCTAAATAAATAATACATTTTATATGACCTATTAAGAGCACAGAATGACACAAAAGTCATTTAAGCATTAACACTAAACTGCTGTCTTAATTATTTACATATTTAATATTATTATTTATCTTATATTTATAATGAATTCCCGATTATCCGTGCATAGTGAAAATATTAGAATTATGTAAAGTGACAACGTATCTCAAGCACCATTCATCTTTTCTTTCCTCCCTTCCTCACTTTCGTCCCTCTCAATTCTAAGGGACGAAAGTCATTAGTCCTGGAATATTATTTGCAGTATGAGAAGTAGGTACTATAAGCAACAGATTTGAAAAAATATCCTTCAAGTTCTAAAATTAAAATTTCGTAATTTGGAAAAAATGTGAGAATTATACATAGGAGAAAGTTGGGAGTCACAATTGCATCGTGTTACTAACGGAACTGGGGTGTATATATACTGTAGTACATTTAAAACCTCTGATTAATTTGATTATAGTTTAAAAGGCTATCCGTGTTTTCTGTGCACAAATTAGCGTGAATAATCGGAATTTCGGTGTATAAACAGTATATTATATGTGTGTGTGTGTGTTCGGTGTGTATATAGAAGTATAATACAATACTTGAATAAAACACAATTTAATAAAGTTTTGATAATAATTTCTTATCCAATTAATTCTGTTATAATGTTTTTTTAAATTTGTTAATTAACATAAAAACAAACATTTTAATGTTTGTTTTTATGTTAATTAACAAATTTCTTATAGCAAAGAAAATTACACTTAAGAAATATAAATATTTACTTTATTTGTTTTTTAGTAATGGATGAACGTAATAAAAGAAAATTCTAATTCATTAATTAAAGGTTTATCAGAAAATCATTAGTTAGATACTTCTTAATGATTAAGGTATTGACAAAAACATAAATAGCAGACAGAATATACGTTAAAATGATACACGCGAGTATTTTTCATCTTATTATTATATTTATATTATAGAATTATCTGTTTTGAAATTTAATTGTAAATAAATTTTCAAATCATTTGTTCGAATATGCTCCTATAGCGTGAACAAATAATCTTTGATGTTCTAAAAATTTTTTATTGTTTTTTATTTATGAAGGCTTTTGAATTATAAAATGTTATTTTAGTTTAGTTTAATACTGAATATCTCGAGAATCATTTATAAACGGCAGAATTCTTCTATTTCTTTGATAACTACTTAATTTCCTTGTTGTTTATCACTTATTCTAACGGAATCCAATATGGAATAATGGTAATAAAAAACCGCTAAAGAAAATCTCTTTTTTTTTGTAAATCTAGTAATAAACAAGAAATATATAAACATTTTATTTAGAAAAATTTTAAAGATATCTCAGATATCTCAGTGTAATTTATATCTGTTTATAAGTGAACCGAGAAATAATTACTAAAATAGTAACAATAATAATAAATTTACGGTCAGGATCTCCGAGAATTGGGTAGGGGAACAAATTATCTGGTCTTAATAAGATTCAGAAATCTAAAAAAATAATAAATTATCACAGTTTTATAAATTTTATAATTTAGAGTAAAATAAATGTGGATTTTACCTAAATATCCAAAAATTTATCGCTGTTATAAAGAGTCGGACACGGGGCCACAAAATATTGAATCGGAGCCTCTGTCAGCCTGATTATGGAACGTATAGTATTTCCGAAAATAATTGAATAACTTCACCAAGAAATTTAAAAAAAATTAATCTGTGAAAATCAAGTTTAAATAAACGTAATTATTTTTGTTTTAAGTAGTTTTCTGCATCCAAGAAAGTAATGGAGACAGACTTGAAACTAAATAATAGACACATCCAATTTATATATGGAACATTACAGCATCAAAAATTGTACGTCTAAAACCATCTATATTCATTTTTACTTATATAAATGAAAGTGATGAATTTGTATCCATTTCCATTATTATAATTCTATAAAGTTATAATAAATTTTTAATTCTTTTAGACATGCTAGAATTGTTCTTTGAATATAAGCTGTTAGGTTTCAATTATTATTATTAATCATATTCTAATATTATCGTTAATAATTCTTTCTATTTAAATTAATTTGATCTTTAATTTATGTCAAACTAAAATCCGTTTTTTTTAATTTAAAATAATTTGTTAAAGAAAATACCTGTTATAATTTATATACTTTTTTAGTGAGTAAATAAAATTAAATTTTACAAATGTAACGTGTTTCTTGGAAGAAAAACTGTACATATTTATAATTCTATTTAATACTACATATTGTTTTCTCTATCTTCAATACTTTCTACGTTTATTCAAATAAGAATAAATAAATTATAAGTAACAGAGAAGGTTTACAAGTTTTTATTTAAAATCTAATTATGTGGATGCTATACAGTATTTTTAATGAAAATATTTATAAATATTATTTTTTAACTTTACTAAATAATTATATTTTTAATTATAGTTTTTATTAAATAATGCATTTATTCTTTTTAGATTATTATCGAGGGAATATATATATTCTTACGACAATAAAGATAACCTTTATTATCAAAACATCATTTATAAGATACAGAATTTTGTTTTTTTGCCATTTGCATTTTTAAAATTTAAAAAATATCTTAAAAAGAAAACAAGTTTTACAGAAAGTCAATTTTTATTACATAAAAACAAAACTTTCTTATTTCCAATGCATAAATTTTAAGATGAAATTTAAAAAGGTAAGGGAAAAGAATATGTATGACCTCTTAGTGTTGATAAAGTAATCATGCATTCAAAGCTTCCACAGGAATGTTTTGAATCGATATTGACTTTGTAATTACCAAGAATATTTTTCCTGAAAAACTAAATATTAGCCTACATTAGAAAATATATATTTTGAATTTTTTAAAGGTTTTGAACGTAATATTCCTGGGTATCCGAGATATTTTATGGTACTAAATACAGTTCAAGGTGTATATAACCTTAGAATAGAAAATGTTCGTTTAGAAGATGAAGCAGAGTTTCAATGTCAGGTAAATAAATGTTTATATTTTTAACATTTTCACTAATTATTTAATTATTTTATAACAAAATATTTTAAAAATATATTATTATTTTTATTTTGGGAATTATGTATTTTATATACTGATAATTATAGAATTTTGAAAAGATTTCATTCGCGTTTAGGTTGGTCCAAGTAAAAATCAGAAACCAATTAGAGCCGCTGCTCGGTTAACTGTTGTAAGTAAGTACTTAAAATTCATTAAATATCTATTATTAATAATCAATATCTTGAAAGTATTAATAAATATTTTTAAAATGTTTATTTTGCGGTATATATAATATTAATTAACTTCTGCACAGACTTTTGATAAATAATAATGTATTCATACATTTAAATCTTAATATTTATGAGTTTTAACTTTGAGTTGAATATCTTTAAAATTTATTATTATTTACCTTTATTTAAATGTATACACTCTGTTTAATGTTTACATAAGATAAGTGCTTAGATTAAAAATACAAACATATAGAATTTATAACAAGCGTTTATATTAAATTTAATATTATTTACCATTCACAAGTTTGAGTAATGTTCAAGTCTGAAGTCTTGATGAAAATAAACGCATTTAACGATATTCTTTTTTCTATTCCAGTTCCGCCCAAAAACATGACGATTAATGGCCTTCCAGATGGAGAAGAAGTTATGGTTCGCGAGTCTCAGAGATTGGTTTTAACATGTAAAACACGAGGAAGCAAACCTCCTGTGGAAATGAAATGGTACAGAAGATCTGTAGAGCTTGTACCAGGTGTCTTCATCGTATTTTTATTCGTATTAAATTAATTTATGTAAATATCTAAATTATTATTATTTAATTATTTTAAACTAAATAGAGGTTGCTAAATTTTTATTTATATTATATATTTTAAGTTAGTAAACTATAAATTTTTAAAGTTGATTTTTTCCAACAAACTAGAAGCAACAAAAATATCCGTAACGATAGACGAAGAGAAAGGTTTTATAACGAGCAGTTCCTTAACATTGTATCCTAAATTAGAACAAAGTGGAACCACCTACACGTGTGAAGCTTTTCATCCTGCTTTAGAGAAACCACTTAGAGCAACAATTGCTGTCGGAGTTTTGTGTAAGTAAATCTGTGAGAATCTGGGAAATATCAGTTTATAAAATAATATTATAATATACAAGTTAAAAGTAATTACATTAGAGTTTAAAATAAATAAGAACGATGGAAATATTTATACATATACACCGTATTATTTATGCAAATATATTAATAATAATATATTGTATTTTTTAATAAAAATTAAATTTAATATTACATGTTTAATATAAAACTTATTTAAAAGTTATAAGCTTAGCGAAAACAAGTGGAAAGATTAACTACTGACAAACCTGTGGTTGTCTGGAACCGATCCATTGAAAATGAATGCTATACGTTAGAAAAGAATATCGATAACAAAATCTTTGCTCTACTAAAATTATTTACAAGAAAGAAGTATCAGGGATAGAAATTGTTCTATATGCTTTTCATAAAAGATATATGCTAACCTATACACATTTAAGTAAATATTGGTTAATTAAAAATTCAAATGATTTACTGCTATTCGTCGTCAAAAATCTTGGTGCCTCTTCTCTTGTGGGAATTGAAGTTAAGTGACTGAACACGAAAACATCGATTGAAAATCGAATTTTCTTGTTTGTTAAAGAATGTGTAGGAAAATAATTATAATTTTTAAAAATATAATTTATCCTGTACGTTTCTTATATAGTTTTATCTATCTATATAAATTTTAAAAAAAACATTAAATTTAGCTTTGATTTTTTATTTTAGAATTTAATACAATCAACCATTTTAATAAATTGATTTGGATTAAAAAATATAAATTGTCGAAAATGTAAAAATAATATGTTTTGCACGATTATAGTCCCTCCAAGTCCTCCAATAATCCAGGGTTACCAAGACGATGATGTAGTTCAAATGGGAGACACAGTAGTACTTGTTTGCATATCTCGAGGTGGAAAGCCTGCTCCTCGTATCATTTGGTACCGAAACGACGTACTAATAGATATTTCACACTCAAGTACTGGTTACGAGACAACAAATACTTTCACTTTTACTGCAGGAATTGAGGACAATAATGCTGTTTTTCGTTGTGAAGTTTCTAATGCGCTTACAAAAGAACCTATGAAAAAGTCTGTTACTATTAGAGTTTTATGTAAGTATTATTATTGGCTTTTTATTTATTAATAGCTATATTATGATGCAGGCAGAAATTATTTATTTAAAACAACTGAGATATAATTCATTTATAGAAAAATAATACATCAATAGTAAGTAACTGCAATATTCAATGATTATTATTAAAAATAATTATGAATATTTTAAAATAATTACAGTATATTTAATGCAATAGTAGAACTTTATCCTTTAAACAGCAGCATAAATTTTATAGATTAAATTTAGAGAAAAGGTCACGGTTTATTTAAAATGAAAAGTGTGTAGGGAGGTTACTTGGAGATCATCATCCAGTTTCGTACAGAGATAAAGTTTCTTAATTAGGGCTTAATTAATTTGAATTTTTGCCTTTCATAAACTTCTCCTATATAATTTATATTGGCATGAGATAATACAATCTTTCTTTTCCCGATAGTTTTGGAATAAAAGAAGTATTTAACAAAGAGCAATAAACTAAACAATGGCTTGATCGTGTTTAATTGAAGCTGAAGCTACCTGAGGTGCTATGAAGCATAACTTAATTGGTACTACCTTTATTATCACAAATGCCTTCAGCATTATTAAACTTGCCTATTGCAAAGTACTTATAAACGCTTTTGTTCCATAAATTTCCGTATAATGGAGATTTAATTACTTCATAAAAACTATAAATTATCCATTGCGGTTCAAAAAATTTGTGGTTTATATATTTTTTATAGTAATATGTGAAAAACAATTTGCAATTAAGGCATTAATGGGAATTTTGTTAAATTCTCACTTAATTGTTTTAAGGGAACTTAAGTTGAGAAGGTAATAAGGTTATCTAAAAATTACCCCTTTCAGGAACTATTAAAATTATTCGTGCGTATGATACAAAGTTCATCTATAATGACTATGTTAATATACTTAAACTAATTTAGATTTCTTTTGATTGTAAGCCTAATTGTATTTTTAATGAACGAAGACGTTCTTTTCCTTTATATTTAGCCCAATATACAAATATTAAACTATTAAAAGAAAATGAAAAGAAAAGTGGTTCCAAAAAATTAAAAACTAAAATTAAATTTAAATAATATTTGAATTTTTATGTTTAGTTTTCTTCTTTGTTTTAAGTTTAGGAATGTTTTTAAACAGAAATAAACTTGATCATTTACTGGATCTTTTAAAATGAAATTCTTTGCTTTATGAAAGGAAAGAAAAGCATTTATTTGATGACAGTTCGCTTCAAAACAATACAAAAATTTAAATATTAAATAATCCCTTAAGAAATGATTAAATAATGGAAATACGAAAAAAAGATTAGTTCAACGTAAACGATAAAACAATTTTTTCTTTAAATTCAGTTCGCTAGAACAATTTCTTTGATTTTACATTAGAACTGACTTTGCTATTCTGAATAAGAAAAAAGAAGTAAGTTAAAAGAATTCTTTTACAAAACTTATGAAGTAACTTTCTTTATCGTTATAAAAATAATTCAATTTCGTTAAAAGAAAACACTTTCAAATACTTTTTAAAAGATTGACTTAAAACAGAAAATCTTTTAAAGCACATATAAAAGAAAAAAAAAACTCATGACGAACGTTTTTACTCTTCTCTTGACAGTCGGTCCAAAGAACTTGACTATTAGCGGTCCTTCGGAAGCTCGTCGTGGAGAAACTATCGTGCTTAGCTGTCAAAGTGACTACAGCAATCCTCCTGCACAACTGTCTTGGGTTGTAGATAATAATATCATGAAGTCTACAGAAATTGAGACGTATCAAACACCAGACGGATGGATGACTTCTTCTAATCTCAGCCTCACTATCACCAGGCAGGTAAATTCTTGTCTTTAACTGAATGATAGAAATCTCTATAATATTTAAAAATTAAATTTTAAATATTATAAATTTTATAAGTTTAAAAAGTAATTCTATTAAAAACAAACTTCTCTTCCACCCCTTTTTATTGCTTTAACAATAATTAAATGCTTTATTTTGTTCTATTATTTAAAAAACAATAAAAATTTATACCCTTTTGTAGTAATGATTTATAATTAGCTTTACTAAATATTTTTATATTAAAATTATTTTTAGAAAGGTATAAAAAAACTTGCTAAAATATATATATATTTTTTGAAATTTCATCAACAAAAAGTAATAATGCTTTAAATTATTGTTAAATTACATAATTATTTTTCAATTTCTTATCTTCTTTTTTTTTTATTCACATTACACAAGACGTTCGATATATATACAATTCACAAAACGTATACTTAGGATTTTTAGTATTTGAATTTAGATGACACTTTTTAAGCTTCTTTATAATATCGCACTTACTTCTAAGATGTTTTGTCTTGAATATATATCTAAGCCGCTACTTTTGATGTAGAATAACAAGTGTGATGCGATAACGCTGTTTAACGATTGTCTTTTAAAGTTTCACAACATTTTAAAATTTTTCCTTACTCTTATCCTAATATACTTAATATTGATCTTGGAAATATAAAGAGAATTTTTTTTATTTTTAGATTTTGCACATACCCTACTCAAGCTAATGAAAATACAATATTATAAAACAAAATTTCTTGAAAATATTGTACCGGTACATATATTCAAAATTATCTAAATAAATTGGAGTGATAAATTACCACAATAAAATGTTAATTTTAATTATCTAACATCGATTATTTTATTATTAATTTTTTAAGCTATTATTAAAATTGTCATCAAAAATAATTAGATTAACTGCTACATGCTTCAATGTTTTTAAATATTAACAAATTTAATATAATAAAAAATAAAACTATAAAATAAAATGTTTTTCTTAAAGTATCTCTGAATTTTTTAAAAGTTAATAAAATAAAAATAAAAGCCAGGGTAAATATATTTTTTGCGTCAAATCAACTCTCTATTTACGTAAATATTTTATTCTTTATTAATTTAAGAAATGCATTTAAATTTTTTTTAAAAATTAGTAAGGATTTGACAAAATTATACGTATAAATATATAAATTTGACCTATGTAAATTTAAATCATAAATTTATATAATTCTCATATTTAAGTAAATTATGTAAATTTTATATTTACTAATATTAATCTTTTTGTGTTATTTTCTAAAATTTACGAGTTTATGATAAAATATTCTAACAAATTCTTATTTACATTATAAAATGGAGCTATAAGGAAAATTGTGTATAAAGAATGTTACAAAATTTTTCAAAAAATTTCATTCGAATTCTTATTTCTTTTCAACAGATCGATTAATTCTAATGATTACTATTCCGGAAATTAAAAGTATTATGAAGATTTACTGTATTTCAATACTAAAATTCTTATTTAATATTAACAACTTAAAATAAAAAACGTAATTGGCAACTATCTACATTTTTATTATAAGTTGTTACATGTATAATTATTATTTTGTAAAAGAAATCTTTTGGAATTCACCATCAAAGATGTTCCTTAAATGATGTTGATACAGATAAATGAGTATGATTTGAATATAGAGTATGGATTCACTCATATCACATTTAAAATCACACAGTTTGTATAAATGTATTATGTATCTCTACTTATAGTTCTATTTTTATTCTTTTAATAAATAAATTATAAAATAAAATTTTTATACTATGATTATATTTTTAGAAAAGAAATACGTATTTTTCTTCCTCCTAATTTATTTATTTTAAAATTATATTTACAGGCATTGCTTTTTTAATTATTTTCATTTCACAGTTAATTGAACAGTAAAAGATATTACTTATCATATTATTACACAAATAATTATAATTTTATTAATCATTTTAATTCTTAATTATTTACAATTTTATTTTTTTATATTCTGTATTTTAAAGACTATATTTTACTTTAATATTAATTTTAATTATATAACTAACAACATTATAAAATATAGAATAAAATATTATGTCACAAATATTTTTGATAACTTTATGGTTGACATTTCTTGTTTGTCTGTCAACTATTGAAATTTTATTTCTCTTAAGAATAATCTGAAAAAACCAATTTTTGAAGAACAAAAATAACATATAGCAATTATAACTATATTTTTTTATGTGAAATTACTCTATATTCTGTTAAATTGCAAAATATAAGTGGAATAGATTTTGATTTAAACATTGATATTACTTTTATCTCTTAGATTTAATATGATCTTGTATTTGATTAAAATTTACATTTCAAAGTTTGAGACAGGAAATGTAATTGATTTAATGAAAATATGAGTTAGCACGCTACCTTAAATTACATCATATTCTATTAAATAACCGGAAATCACATAATTGATAGACACAAATGTAATATGTTATATGTTTCTCCATATATTCTTATTAATAAAGATTTAATTTGGCGTTAAACTATCCTTTTTTAAAGAATAATATTCAGGTATGCAAAATGAGAGGAATATTGATAAAGTAATGAAGATGAAAGTTATTAATATTATTATAGTGGAATTAAAAATTTTATTGAATTTATTTCTATTGAACAAATGATTAAGATGAAAATGATCAATAAATAAACACTTATTCACCGTTACTGGTAATCATTAGTGGAAATAAATAAATGTATTATCAATTTCTTTTCAAATTCTGTACAATGAAAATGAGAAATTCGATTAAGCATGTGCGTGAGTAACTTCATACGTAAAATAAAAATTGTTTAGATTCAATTCAATCCTATTTCTAAAATTTATGAAAGAAATAAGTCTGAAGTTTTCCAACAAAAGCTATCAAAAATATTTTTTAGATAGTAATATATTTTTAAATTTACTTTATACATCTATACAGATTATTACAAAATAATACAACATATATATTTTGTACAAGTACATTTATTTGTATAACTTTTTTATCTTGTAAAAAATCATTGAAGTAGTTTTAATTAGAAAATTCATGATTGATTATTTTGGCAGAAATAAATAATTTATGTATATCTAATATACTGCCTGTCCTCTATTCACTACTAAACCCTTTGATCGACTTCCCTAAATTTTTCTTAGTTACTCTCTAAGATCTTGCGGAAATACAGACTCCCGTAAAATCTGAACTATTAACTCCTAAACCCTTTGATCGATCTTCATCAAGTTTTACACAGTTACTCTGTAGGACCTCGCGGAAAATATCCGTTATTATACCCCACTACTTTTCCTGATTTCATCCTCTTGATACTTCGTGATAAACATAAAAATAGTAAAATAATCAAACTTTTAATGCGATTTTAATTTTAATATTTGTCCTTATCACTTTTCACTCAGCAAAGCCGTGTTTATCTGATAGTAATAATGTAAAAATTGCCGAGTAATAGTAAAATTTGTAAAGTTTCTAAATTAATATTCTCTTCTTTCTTAAATTCAAAATAACTATAATTTTTTTTTAAATGTTATTTTAAATTTCGATTTATTACGAACTTACAGAAAATAAATTTTTTTCAATAATTAAACTATGGCGATATAATTTAAGATTATGAGAAATTTATATTAACTTATACGGTTTATTCTTAATTAATTAATTATAAATAAATTTAATTTGTCTTCAGGATAAAAGGTTAATACACAGCTATCTTTATAAAAAGTATTATGTACAGTGAATCTTCTATAAAGGACACTTACGAAATCAAAAAAACTGTCCGTCATAGAGAAGTATCCGTTAAGAGAAATTTTGCTGTGTATATTCATCAGAAAAGCTTCCTATTGAGGCTTATTATGTAACACAAGTGTTTAAAGCTAATCTTTAAAATTTTGTTTGCAAAATATTAACTAAGATATAGAAAATAGATTTGCAAATAATGAAAGCATAATAATGGAATTATAAAAATCATTTAAGTTATAATTTATATGATTTTATTCTTAGATGTCATCGGCTTAATTTTAAAAAAGATTCGAGATTTAATGTATTATTTTTTAGATTGTTTTTAATAAGAAATTCGATTGGCCATATGCCAAAAGTCATGATTTAAACAGGTTATTCGAGCAATGCTTAACAACTTAAAATTTAATATTGGCACACATTCTAGTTGCAACTAGCATATAGACTCTGGAGACTTATCAAAAACTTTCTAATTGTTAATTTGATAGCTTAAGTATAATCTTAGTAGATTTATAGAGATTATCAATTTATATTCCATTAGAAATGATTTGATGTATAATGACACTAGGATATAAATGTTTTCCCTGATTTAAAACTATTTGAATTTTAAATTAAATTATTATTATTATCCAAAATCTTTAAAATACCGATATTTTAATAAATACATTAAAGATTTCAATTAATTATTGAATAATGAAAAATTTACAAATCTGACATAAATTATTTTGTAGGAATATTTTTAACAGTATTCATAACAACATGAGTATATTGTTAAATATTATTTAAAAGTTATTGTAATTTATAGTTATATTAATTTTTAATTTATATAGTTTAATAGTTTGATTTCTGAGTGGTTATGTGTTGCATATAATTCTCGTTAGAGTAATCTGTAAATCAGTACAAATGTAATATGATTTTAATACCAAAATTATTGTAAATCAAGCTATATGAACTGTAATGATATGTCATTTCCGAATTCCATTTAGATCATAATTACTCTTCTATTAGTATATATATATTATTTTCTTTTAACATGGCATAATGGTATAACTTTAGTCTTAGGTTTATATAAAGTAACATTACGAATAACTCCTAAAGTAACCAGATTGCGTAACATTTGTGTTTCTTTTTTATATAAATATTGAGATAAATTTAATTAAAATAAATTTTCAATTTATAATTCATATTTTAGAGTTGTTTATCTCACAAATTTTATTTAGAATTTTTTCTTAATCCTTTAATGCAGTAAAAAGAAAACCAGTGATATAAATAACAAAAATTTTATTTTGTTCGTTTCTTTCTAAACGTATTTCTTTATTTCTATTTACTTCTTTATTTCTTGCTTTCCAGTATCAATTTATGCATCTTCCCTGTTAAGTGATTTATTTTCTATGATTTTTATGTATTTAATTCACAAAAATAAAAATATCTTATTTACTTGTTTGATGTATTTTACATGTAAAAATAATGGTTTTATTTAAACGACTGTTATCATGCTTTTTTAATATCATGCCTCAAGAGGATTTTCTTCAATTATTTCAGCAAGTTGATGGTTTACGCCTAGTCTATTGCAAACTTGAAGTTATATTTTACTGTTGTTCAATAAAATATATATATAATGCTAATGTCAAAAAATTTTAATTTTGTATCATCATAAAACTATATTCCATAAAATGTATTAAAATTAAAAATTAGTTCTAATATTACTGTTTAGTAACTACAGATTTGAAATTTTAACACAACATCCACTAACATCTTCTTATATGTTTTCAACACCCAACGGAATTTTTAAAAATCAAAATCCTGTTTTGTTTGATGAAAGAATGTATGATATCAAGAGAATTAAGAAATTGCCAAAGAATCACTAAAATTATGTGGCTATTTTTTATGCAATAACTAATTAACTTTATTTGAATTCTAAGCGCTGTAACATTTCATATTAAATTTAGTAATTAAAAATAGTAATTAGTTAACTTACAGAAATATAGAATAAGGATTTGTTGTGGAATGACACTCAAAACTGCAGTTACTGAATGCTATGTAAGAATTATTGCTGATTACGCTATATAGGTTTTTCCAAATAAGATTTTGCAATTTTTACAGCATATGAATCATTCGACTCATTCTGCTTCTAATATATTTTCCATTCTTCAAAATTCTCTAAGTTCAGAATTCTTTTAATACCTTTTGTCCATTATGCACGGAAAAATGCCGGTGTCAATCTACCAATGTTTGGTGCGAAATTTCAGAGTTCTATCTAAAAATTAAATCGAAATCTACGGTTGACAAGCATACGATCACAAAGAAAAATGTAAGAAACAATAATACCAAAGACAAGTATGATGTTTCTAAATGAGAGACACAGGAATAATGTGATCATTGTACTTTCCGCTTAAATTATAGATATTTTGGAGAATGGAAAGGATAAGAAATTTTTACCCGTTGTTAGCAGTGTCCACTTAATTAAGGTCGAAATACATCAATAATCTTAATAATATGAAGAGACCGGCGGTTTTGTTTTCTAATTAGAGGTATCTGCTAAATCAGGCAAACATATAAGAAAGTTATAAATCAATTAAGTATAAAATATCTCTTTGTTTAAATGAAATATAGATTATTTATATATATTTTAATTTTTCTTATTTATTAACTAAAATAATTATATCGATTTTTCATAAAAATGGATGTGTTCATTATTCTCTTGAAAGGTTTTTTAAAATCTAATAAAAAAAAGATAATATGTGCCTGATAGAAAAAATTTTCATTGTTAATACTTACAGTATTCCAAAATTAGAGAGAGAATTTTTTAAATCTTGAGAAAAGTTTATATCACAGATTGCGATAGTCGAATTAACCGAAAAAGTAAGTAAATACTGTATACAGTAGGACTGTTAGAATCACATGCTAAGCATTAAAAGAAGTTGAAATTTAGAAAAAGCATATCTTTGAGTCATGTGAAGGATTTAGTTTATCGGCATTTAGTCAATAATGAAGAACAATTTCAAGAAAAGATGGAATATTCTTTAAAAACATTCCTATAATTTTTGAGATTGTGTGCCAATCAATAAAGCAGCCTGTAGAAATATGCAATATTATGTAAACATTTCAACACTTTCTACAAAATCCTTTATTAATTCGAGGAGTGATTAATAATTCAATGCAACACAACATATAGGGTATCTGCCAAGGGCCTCCCGGAAGGACTTTTATGGAAAATTGGTCCTAGTTTGATGTTAGATATGTGATGAAAATTCGGTAAACTTTTCTTGGCCAGCCTACTGCGGCACGAACTATTGCTTACTATTGAACTACTAGTTTTTCAGTGATTTTATTCACTCGAGTACTGGCGGGCTTCTAAATAATGAAATTTTGTCTTGTTTATTCCGTAGAAACTGTAGACCATTTGAATTTCATTTTAATAATTTTATTTTTTCACTATTTTGTTAAGTATACACTTAATTATTATTAAGTATGTGAAATATTACATTTATTTAAGTTTTTCGTTTATTTACAGTTAGCTGTTCAGACGTTCATATTCAGTTTATTGTTTTTGTTATGCGAATATTAAAGTATCCTAAAAGTGATCTATCTATTAACTAGCTTAAAAATGTTAATCATTTAAATAATTCTCGCCGTTTTGATGTTTATATTAATACACTATACTTGCGTATGCAATTGATTTTTGCATGAAATTGTTTAAATTCTACTCATTTGTTTCATCATTTTTCATTAAAATGAAAAAACAAATTACATATTTTGCATAAATTTGTATGAAGTTTGATATAAAGTTTATTAACATAATATATTTCGAAAATTTTTTATTTCTGATTTTATCTCGTTTGTTGAACATATTATTTTATTTCAAATAAATGGTTAAAAAACATTAAATATAATTTTCATATTTATACATTCATTTCTGTATAATTTAAATTTACTCCTCTATAGATATACGACTGTGTTTTATAATTCACTAAAGTTTTTCTCATTAATAAAAGTTAAAGAAATATCTGTTTAGCTTTAGTTTCTTAACAGAAATTTATATAACAACATCTGAAAAAATTGTTACATAAATTTTTATATAACAATCTTCTCAGAGCAGTCAATACCATTACTTCATCAAAACAATTCAGAAAAATTTTTGTATATGTTCAATGCAAATTAATACGGATAAGTCTTTTTGTTACAATAAATTTTATTGAAGATCTAAACAATCTGAAGTGAAGTAGGAATAAGTATTTAACTGCAGATATTATATAACAGTTTTATGGAAAGTTTTTACTCTAATAGATTCGTATATATATATAGATTTATTAACGAAAAATTATTCAATTAAATGCACAAGATAATCAATTAAATGTACGTAGTATATTTTTATTTTTTTTTGTTTTGTATATATAGCATGTAATGTTAATTTTATTAATTTTTATTCTATAAATAATAATTATTAGAACAAATAGAAAATAGAATAAAGAATTATTGTTTCTCTCTAGCTCTTCAATTTTGCAAAGTCAAATTAATGTTAGCATTTTCTTTATTTAATTAAGAAAAAAAAATAGAAATAAAAAGTATTTTTTACATATGTTATATAATATTTAAAGTGAAATATCATATAATTCTTGCCATGCTTTACCAATTTTTATTCAAAATTTAACATCTGTATATGTACTGTACGCATTTAAATGTAAGTAGGTTTACATAATTACGTAATATATACATATAATATAGATGTGTACATTATGTAACATACACATATATAATATAATATATACTTGTTTGAATATCAAGTGATTGCTTAGTATCTAAAATTCTAAATTTTATACTTTTAAAGTTTTTAAACGTTTATAATAAATTTAATCACTGGCGGAAGCAGAAGTATAGTACATATGTGTTATAAATGCAAAAATTTAGCATGAAACTCTTGCATCTGTCGAACATTCGCATTGACAGAAAAGCCCGGATTTATTTTTGGAAAAATAGAAAATCTAGGATTTGTTATTCTTCGATAGGAGAGAAGCTAACAACTAACATTGTTGCTGTATCTCAGTATTGTCAATAAAATCAGCCCCTGTAAATCATTCCTTACAATCTTACACAAGGTTTTTGTACGAATGCATTTGTTTTATATTACATTTCATGATATCAATAATTCTCTGAAGCTTATGTTATGGTTTAATATTATAAAATATCAATGAATTGCATCTAACATAAATTTTCGCAAATATAAAAAATAATACAATGCGAATTACGGAATGAATTAGCAAAAGTTTGTTAATACTGTATACTTTCAAAAAAATAATTTTCTGGAACTAGCTGAAACTATCGAAATTTAAGATATATATTTTATTCTTATGAGGTATAATAAATAAATTTACTATTTCTAACTCATTACATCTTATAAGTTAAAATATAAAAGTTATATTAAATCATAGATTTTTATTTTAAAAAATATGTTGAACTATTGTTTATTTCGTCCATATCACAATGCTGGAATTTCAGTTTAAAATGACTCTCACTTTTCATCTCAAAACAACGGAATGGGAATTATAAAATAGCTTAGAATAAAGAGCAATATTACAAAACATTTCACAATATTCTTCTCATAGTAAGTCTTTCCTTTCGCTTAAATATGGCTGGGAGAAATAACACAATATTAAAATAAATTTTAGTATTCCGATCAAGAAGATGATGAAAGTCATCTTGGATGAAAGTATATTTTCGCTATATTGCCTATATATCAATTTTGAGTTTGTTTTTTTAATATTTTGGGAAACTGCTCTTTATTTGATAAATAATACCAACAGAAATAATGTAGAAGACGTCAGTGAATAAAAAATAAAATTATATTATTTAAAGCAACAAATTTCAATATTATAAATAATTATTTCGTATTAGGCTAGATTTAAACATTCAGAATTTCTAAATTTTTTAAATTATATTGTGTTTTAAGACATTTTTTAAACTTGCATATGATATTGTACTGATAATTTATAATATATATAAAGAATTTGATATATTCTTAAATATGAAGTAATTAATTAAATTCCGTATAAAGTTCTTTATAATAATAAAAATCCGAATAATTTCTGGTACGGTTTATATTAGATTATACGAATAATTTTATTTATTATCTAAGACTATTACAAAGATAATTACAAAAATAATAAATCTATCATCACATAAATGTATCATTTAAAGAAAATAAATGAATTATCTAACTGTTAATTTATAAATAAATAGAAATAACTGTAAAAATATGAACATTTATTATTTTTTACAGTAAAACAACAGACTGACATTAAAATAAACAATAAACTGTAAAGAAAACGAATATAGTCATTTAATCTTTATTTTTAGTAACATACTTAAATTAAATTTACATTAATTAAATGATATATATATATTAATAATATATGCACATCAAAGAAACATATACATACATTCTTCCATATAACAGAATACTGAATTTAATAACTCAATGCATCTGAAACTACAACTCTGATATTAAGCAAATGTATTCGTTTGTTTAACAAAGTTGTAAACGTTTTAACTTTTTAAATTATACAAATTATGTATTTAAATTTAAAAAAAAATAAAATATTGTTTACACAACTTTTGAATATTTAAAAAAATTGATTTTAGTTTTTGTATTGTTTCTTTTTCTAAGGACTTTTCATTCTAATTTGCTTTTAATCGTAAATCAATACTCAAAAATCAAACTGAATATATAGATTCTATATATAGTTGTGTTATATATATATATATATATGTGTGTATAATATAACACAGCTATATATCTTAATATTTACATTAAATCATATAAAATGATTTAAACTTATAACAATGGCATCAGTATTGATCCTTCCAGTGTACAGTTTTTGAAGCTATGAGATGTTTTTATTCTTCGTGAGAATTTCAGAATGTTCACAACAAAACATACTTTAGACTCGTGAGGATACTTGGAAATGTTTCGAATTTCGAAAATAGCACGTTTGAGAATCTTACTTATTATATCATTCTAAATTGAAGATTATGTTTTCTTGCATGATCGTGATGAGCTGTTTACATGCTTGGGGAATTTTATATAAGATCCTTTTATGAAATAGCTCCCTTAGGTATGTATCGAACCTAAATCTAGATTCTTTATATTGATTTTTTTAAATTCCTAGAAAACTGAATTCAATATTTAAATTGTACAGTTTTAAAGTAAATAATATAATTATCAATTTAATATTTCATTTTATATTATGTAAAGTTTGCATAAAAACAATAAAATATTCTAGCCATAATTTGGGAGTGAAAATCTTAGAAAAAACTTATTATTTTAATAGTTAATTATATTTGAAATAAAGAACTATTTTTTGTTTATCAAAAATTATAATTTGTAAGTAAACGTGCTTTTTATTTAAAAGGAAAATTAAAATTATATTCAATATCTACGATGTTGTTTATCATTATAATTATTATCTTTGATTTATTTTTAACCGTTTCTATTTTTTATTAATTTTGCCTCATGTTATTTAAATAATTTATATGATAAAATTGTTTATTTGGAGCATGTACAGTACAATTATCGCTAATTAAGGCTAGATATTTTTCATATCATTTGAGTCAAGGATTGATAATATTTAGGGTCACCGAACCTTTTTATGTTATAATCATTAGAAATGAGATATGCATATGCTAAATAATAACTCTTGGAATACCATTCGCATTTTCAATTAAATGAAATTATTTCTAATCTATTAGGACGATATCTTAAAATACGAAGCATTATATATCATAACGCCATTATCTCTTAATTGTCTATTGAAGAATGATTTTGGTTTCATTATCATACCAATAACATTTGCTTCAATTGATTAGTCTATGTTAAATTTCTTTTTATCAGAAATTATAATTTTCTATTTTCTTGGATAATATATTAGTGATTTTTTACCCCCTTGTAACAGGCGATCGCCTATAATGTTAATAAACTGATTATGATTATTAGTGATTTTTAAATTTATTCATATTTTTTTGTATACCAATTACTTTGATTTAGTTTTACATATATAACATGCAATATGTCTATTTAGCTTTAGTTTAACAACCACAGAAAAATAAGACATCCTAACTGTTAAATTCTAATCAATAGCATTCGTGTAAATTCTTTTACTTGTGGCAAGATGAAAACGTTTTGTTTTTATCCTCTCACTTAGTATAGATTTTCTTTCAGTTATTTTTGTTTAGTCATATTGATTGCCTTTTTTTAAATACCATTCTGTATTGCAGTAACAGATACTTTCACTTTTCCTGTAGTTTCTCTACCTTGTTCTTATAAAAACATCTAAATATTTTTATTTCCGACTTTCGTTTTATATGATATTTTCACAGTTATTCATCAGCTTCACCCAAACTTTTCTGGATAAATTTAATGATAAATATGATATTTTTTCTGATATCTATTTCATCGTAAGTAAAAACAAAATGTAATTATATTTATTTACAATATGTATGAAAAAAGTAAAGTTTTTGAATTTTTATTCATTTATAATGAATATATGCACTGAATACATTAGATATATAATTTATTCATTTTAGAAATAATTAACGTAATCACATAAAAAATATTTAAGTTATTAATCATATAAAAATTAAAACTATAACAACATTAATCATAATCATCATAATTAAATTAATCATAAAAATTAAATTCTTATATGACTTTTAATCATATAAAAATAATTAACTTTCTGACAGTTAAATTTCCAAGATTTGTTACAAAAAGAAAATGGATATTTTTTTTTACATTTTTCATATAATATCTTAGGTAATGTTAAACCTTGTCATGTGTGACCTTATAAATCTACGAGCAACTAAAGCTGAAATTTTAAAATGAAATTTGAAAAGGATACATCAATAATATATTACATATTACTCAATTATTCCAAACTTTTACTACAATTATTCGATATTATTTGAAAATATTGATTTTATCAATTATGTAATGCTGTAATTAGTAATCAACAATTTTAACTTTGTCTAAAAATTTTTGTAGACAAAAAGTTGGAATAAATTTTAAAAACTTCTATAAAACTTTTCTCAACGTTCTAAACATTCCTATTATCGTTCCTAAAAAGCAATCTGTTGATGTGAAATGTATTGCCAAACAATTTATGTTACTCTATTCGATCAATAGTAGTATTCACTGTTATTGTTCAGTTAATTTATCACAAGTTACTGTTGTTACAATGCTTTATAAATCGTAAACAACGAGCACTTGGAATACGATTTTATCACTCGGTTTTTAATTCGAGATTTTTTAAATTAAAAGTTTTTATATATAAATAAATAAATTTGTAAAAATAATTGTTTTTGCAACTTTGGATATGAACACTAACACGCATTAAAAATAACAAATTTAATTAAAAGTCTCTTATATACAGATTATATATAAATATATAGTCATATTTAGTGTGATAATGTAAGAAAGTTCTCTTAAATTCTTTTAATATTTTCCAGTTGTTTTCTTATAATCTTCATAAAATATTAGGAATTTAAAATCGTTATTATAGAAAATAAGCTTTTAAAATAAAATTTTAAATTTTATTCGATGATTATTTTAATGGCAATGTTATTCTCAAGTCGTTTATTTATAGTACTTATCGAAATAAAATATATATAAATGAAAAATATTGCAATTTGTAATTTATATAAAACTATTCCTTGTTATTATAATTTAATATTGTTAATTTTAAATTATAAATAAATAGTCTTTTTTACAATAGTTTTATTTAAAAAACTATCTATTTAAAATTATACATACATCTTAAAATTTCTTGGACTGTTCAATGAAATTTAGAAATTTTTTGATGTTGATTTTATTATGTTTTTCCCCTTTCAATACATAGCTTGTACAATTTCAGATGTTTCTGAAATTGTAGTGTTCATGAAATTCCTAGTGAAGTATTATTTTGAAACAGCTATTCACTAATCGATCATTAATTTTGAATTTTAAAGATTGGTCCATAATTTATTTCCTTCGTCAGAACCTTAGATTTTGTTTTAAAAAATCTGCAGCTAGGTTTGACCCTACAGCAGTATTAGGATCGTTTTTGATTGGTGTTTGCAAAGGAATCGGTTTTGATAATATTAAAGCGTTATCTTAAAAAATGAACCATTTTACTTCTCAGGAAAAGTCTGATCACCTGCGCCGGATTCTTTTGAGCAAACGATCCATAGCCTCCATGTAGAACAGATCGTTGTCAATCTGTTCTATAGACCTTAATTTTAGCCGGTGATGCTTCTGGAAGATAATACTTCCTTTGGCTATCCTCCGATGACTCTTGACCATAACCTAAACATTTTTACGATTCACACATAGTCGAGTGGAAAAAATATTAATCTAAACAAGGTCTTTTCGTCAATTGAAAAGTTTCTGATGCAGTTTTACTAGATTTGAAACACAACTTAATTGCGGCTTGATACCCGTTTATCATGCATTGATGAGGTCAAAAGTAAGTACGATGTAAGACGTAGTACTGTACTCGCCACAAACAAATCAAAACCGAAAAAGGAAATAATCACTTACTGGTCCTTATAATTACTAATTTGTATATATATACACATATTATTTGAATACTTAAATTGATATATGTTGTAAAATAATATTTTTATTAGTGATTTTTAATTACGTACAAAATATTATTAGCAGTAACAATGTAAAAGCAATTAAAGGAATAGACAATAAACTTATTTATCTAAATAAAACAATTTACTAACAATGTGAAATTATAATAAAAAATATTCTTAATTACAAACTTTGGCATTTTTAATTTATAAATCAGTTATATATTTGACTTCAATGTGCTTCTATGAATAAAAAACAACAGAACAATGTTGATTTTAATATAGCATGAAAATGAAATTAAAAATAGACTGTTATAATTGTACAGTACTTTAAACATTATGAAATCGAATCGGGTAATTTTATCTCAGTGCGTTAATAACAAATTTATTTAATATAATAAAGAATTTACTGTAAAAAATTATATCACTATTACAAATATACCATTAGTATTTAATAAAAATATTTTTTTAGAATATATGAGAAAACATTTGATTAAACTCAAATGTTGCACTACACACTTCAAATGATATTTATAATCTATTTATTTTTGTAATATTTTAATTTAAAATTTTATTCTCTGAAATAACTATAAAAATTAGTAATTAATGTTGTGAATAGTTTTAAAAGATAAAAAGATATTGTTATCTTTAAAAATATTAACATTTCTTAATCTAAATGTATTCAAAATAACTCTAAATAATATACATTTATAAAAAATTTAATCTGTATAATCATCGTTTGTTTTTCTTCATTTCATGCATTTATATTTACTCTTTCATTTTCTCTTTTAAAAATTAAATACTGTAACTGTATAATGTAGCGTCAAAACGACTATTATTATTATTTTATAAGAATATTAAGTAATATTTTAATATAAAATTTATATGTACAAACTAGAGAATTATTTTAATAAATGAATATTTTATAAACTTAAAACAATTTTGAATTGTTAAATTAATATTATACTGCGTAATAATTTAAGTGAAAGGTTTCATTTACTTTAATAATAACTCGAAAATTAATTAAAATAATAGTTATAAGAATATATTAACTCTTTACATTTGAAGATGAATGTTCCTAAAACGAATTTCGCATAATCTAGGATGTGACGACGAAGATTATATCCTGTTATGCTTCTGCAATTCCTCTTCGAGCTCCTGTATCCAAGACTCATACAGTCGTCGTTAAGTGTAAGTCTGCGATAACCTTTCCTAAATGTTAGTTTCATTAACGAATCATTAATAAGTGACAAGTTAATGATATTCATATAATTTTCTGTTTTAATTGAAATATTATTTAACTAAAAAGACATAACTTGTGTGATGATTCGTAGCTACATTTAAACATTTTAAAGTAGATTAAAATTTTCGTATAACATAAAGTCTTATTAAGACAGATCTTAAGTAACTACTGTTTATTTACATTAAAAATTTTATATTTTATTTCGAATTTTTAACTGCAATTTTTCGAGGTTTCTGACTATTTTAGTGGTTAAAAAAATAGAATAAAAATTATTCGGATTTCTGCTTTCGGTTTCCATTCCTAATCAACTTTCTTTGCATTCTTCACAAGTTCTTCATTTATTTTGCATATTTCTTTTACTTTCTTGACGATTCTAGAACTTCGATTTAAATATGATAATAGGAAATTAATTTTCGAATATAAATTTTTCTAAAACTAAATTAAATCGAAAAACTTATATAAAAACACATTTTAAAGAGCACGAAAATTTTAATTTATTCATTATATTATTGATACAATAAAATCAATGTAAATTACAATATCGTGAAAAATTCAATGCTCTATTTTTAAATTATCCATTAAACCTTATGACCTATTTTCCTAACAATGAAAATGTTTTACATTATTTGAGGAATTTTAAAATTAATTAATTAATTAATTAATTATATATATATAAATATATTTTAAGTTTTCGTTTCAGTACTGTTTTCACAGAACTGTTTATCCGTTTTTATTACCCTAAATTCTGATTTAAAAGGTAGATATTAAGATTATTTTATGAATTGTCAAAAATTGATTAATTCTTTTACTGATTTGTCGATCTCAAATGAGATAACATTATTATACCTTCAAAAGTCTTAAAGTATCTTAATACTTTAAATACAATGTACAGTACTGATGTCTCTTCTTTATTGAGGTAAGTTCTGTATGTCGCGTGTGATGCAACACGCAACTGAATAAATTCAATTATCTTAACAGACTTTTATGGTAAGAATATAGAGACGTTTACTTACAACACATTAATATAAACATGCAACAAAATATTTCATACATCTCCATTTTATACAAATTCTTCGATTTAAACATGCAATTGTTTTCTTTAAAAAATTTTAAAAAGCTACGATTATCAAAGACATGTTCACGATCAATCTTAAACATCTATTAACTTAAATGTGCAGATAGTCAAACAGATGTATTGCATTAATTTTAATTAATAAACTACACCAATAAATTTATCATCATTTATCAGTTTTAATGAATCAAAATTGAACGTTTTCTTATTGATTATTTTAATTTAATAAAATAAAGAATTTACGGTCATTAAGGTATTCTCAGTTATTGTAATTATCTAATTTATATTCTTAAATGATATTATATAAACAAATTTTCTTATACAAATTACTCAAAAACTCTTTGTTTTTGAATATTAGAAAAGTATTTATCTAAAACACTTCAAATAAATGTAATAAATTAATAAATGAGTTTATAGTTGTTAAATATTATACATTTTTAAATAGTTAGAATAGGGTTTTCCGGGAGGAGTCGATCTTTCATTTCAGGCTACTCATTTGCCTTGATATGTAAAAATGCTTTAAAAAGTTCCAGGGATGAGGCACAATCTCCTATTTATTTGATGAGAAAAATCATACTATAATTTTCTCTTTTATGAATATATTTGAGGAAAATATGACACTGTTTTTCAATTATTTTACTTTGTTTATTTCAAATAGCATTTGAAAACTTATAATTATAAAATATTAAATTATAAATTTAAGAAAATAACATTGAAAACAATATTATTGATCGTATATATAAGTAAAGAAAAATCTTCAGAAGATAAAATAACATTTTAATATTTTTTAAAATTAATAAAAGCTATACATCCACAAGAGCCAAATTATCGGGCTAGAGTTGGCTATAATAAATTAATAATTAATAAGACAATTTGGCACTAGAGCTTGGCGTTAGGCTCCATCTCTTACTAAACTTAATAATTATAATTAAATTAAATAAATAATTTTAATAATTTGGAACTGGAGGAAAAGAAATCGGCCCGAAGCGGGACTCGAACCCGCATCTTCTGCTATCCGTGCAGACACGTTACCAGTTACGCTACCCGGACCTTCAGTCCGATCGCCTCCTCCAGTATATATAAGCTAACACGACGACCATCGACGGCCATCGACGACGACTAACACGACGACCTCCCAAGGATATTGGTCTAGAGTTGGGACCAATATCCTTGGGAGGACGTGGGCACTTGGTGTGTCCCCAGCCGGCATTGTAATGACCGTCGATGGTCGTCGTGTTAGCTTATATATACTGGAGGAGGCGATCAGACTAAAGGTCCGGGTAGCGTAACTGGTAACGTGTCTGCACAGATAGCAGAAGTTGCGGGTTCGAGTCCCGCT
Source organism: Centruroides vittatus (assembly GCF_030686945.1). NCBI lineage: Eukaryota > Metazoa > Arthropoda > Arachnida > Scorpiones > Buthidae > Centruroides > Centruroides vittatus. The sequence goes on from NW_027122385.1 coordinate 591,394, forward strand.
TCGGGCCGATTTCTTTTCCTCCAGTTCCAAATTATTAAAATTATTTATTTAATTTAATTTAATTATAATTATTAAGTTTAGTAAGAGATGGAGCCTAACGCCAAGCTCTAGTGCCAAATTGTCTTATTAATTATTTATTTTTTATAGCCAACTCTAGCCCGATAATTCGGCTCTTGTGGATGTATAGCTTTGTGACAGGTTAGTCGTTATTTATTTATATTTATTAATAAAAGCATATATTTGTGCGGTTTTTATTTATAATATAGTTTTAAATATTATATTGATTTAATAAAAATTTAACAAATAATATTTGGCAAGAATTTGAAATTACAAAAAAATAAAATTAAAATTTTATTGATATAATTTAAATAAATTTTATTCATTGTAACTGTTAACAAAAAATTATAAATAAAAATAACAATATATAAAAATTAGGAAACTAAACATGTCAATAAAATTTTATTATCTGTAATATATGAACTATAATTTGGTAAAATTTTAACTTAAAAAACTACAAGTTCTAATTACAGTGGAAGATCATTTATCTGGATTTATAAACTAAGAAATTATTCAAACATGATATTTCTGTTAGAATATTGTTTTTTAAAAAATTGATTATGTCCCTAAATAGTTATTTTATGCACTGTAAACCCAAATCGATGATCATTGTAAAATCATTTTCGGTTGTTCTACTATAGTACATTAATGAACTATTTATTAACACATACGAGTTTATCGGGATTATGTGGGAATATGCTAACAACATAGTAACGAATGGTGGAATTACTTCGATGGTAGTAAAATATTTTGAAAAAGGAAAGTATACTTTAAATTAGATGCTGTCTAGCTTCCGTTAATGCAAGATGACGACCATGCTTACCTTTGATTAATAATACAATCCCAAATTGATTTGAATGAAAAGTTCACATTAAATATTTTAAATTCAGGTGTTATATATTGAATTGTATATAAATTTTTATAGAAAATATGATGTTTCACCTATGACTAAATCGTTTAACATACAATATACAATGTAAAATATTATATTTCTTCAATTTCTGATACTGAAGTCTTATAATATTGAATATGTATTAATAATTACAAAAACTATCAAGGAAAATACCTAATAAGTAAGCACTTTACTATACAAATGTAATTAGCTAAATCAAATATATAAGCCTATGAAGAGTGCAATTGCTTCAATGTTAGAGTTTTATTCTATAAATCATCAATTTACAGATAAATAATTTCTGGAAATTTTTGTATATTTATAAATTAACAATATATATAAAATTGTCGATAATTTCTATAATCATACAAGAATAATGATCATTATTAGAGAAACAAATGATGAAAAATTGTAACATGTTAAATAAGTAAATGATTCTTGTAAATTTTTTATATAAATTTATTTATAATATGAATAGTTTTTAATGCATGCGTAATGATGGTATATATTGTGATAAAATAACAAAAGTACGGCCCTGATAAATATAAATATATATATATATATATATATACATAGTATAAAAAATTACTTTAATATTTCATTTTAGAAATTGTTATTAATAAATTTAAATTTAAAACCTTAAATTATATAGGAAAATCTAAAATAAATATACTATAATTTATCTCCAATGTCGTTTTAAAAGATTTTTATGATTGTATTTGTATTTATTATTCGAGATATTTTATTTGAAGTTTCAAGAGGTGGGATAAAAAATTATCCATCATTTTTGAAGTTAAAAAAAATTTGTATACTTAAAAGTACCATAAACCACTATACGCTGTCAATAGTAAAAAGATAGATTTTCTCCATACATCAAGTAAAATCGTGGTTTTGACTCCAAAAGAAAACTCGAGTTTGCGTGAGATGTAGCATTCTTATCGAACAAACGCGTTTATTGTTGTGAATATCTATCAAATATATCTGATTTCGAGGTAAACAGTCCTTTACTTATTGCATTTACTTATATTTTAAAGTAAAACTTTTTTTAATGAAACTATATGACGAATTTAATGGAAAATCTTTTAACAAATAAAAATATAATATAATGCTTCTGTAATCTACTTATTTATAAGTAATTTTATGCGTATACCACTTGTAATAGAAAGTTAGAACATTATTTTGGAATTGATATTATAAATAGTTTATATATATACAATATATTTATTTATTACAAAGAGTTTTATGATATTTTTATTTATTGTTAAAACCATTACTGTAATCTGCTGTAAAACGTTGAAATAGTATAATTTATTACGAAATATTTAAAATTTAATGTCGAAAATAAAATTGAAACAAACAATAAAATATTATAAAACTTGTAAAGAAACAAATATATTTTATTGGCAAAATTTTTATATAATTTTAATAAACCAAATATAGACTTAAAAATTTAAGTTCATACATACATAAATACATACAAAGTTTTATTTTAAAGCTTTCCAATATATATTAATAACGTAAAATGTTCAAGATGTGTTAAAATGATATTGTGGTGTATAAGGATAAAAAATATTATTATAATGTACGGTACATTAAGTAATTTATACTCATTGACTCATTGTTCCAACCTTATAGCATGCTTTATTCTCTGACACAAAAGGCTTTATATTTTTTATATAGGTCAGATTTTTGTCCGTTAGATCCAAGGACGGTTAAATCAACGGTTTACTGTACATACCTTTAGAAACAATAACTATTTGATAGTTATGAATTATTAATTTTATTAATTCAAAATTTAAATGAGTTAAATTCATTAACTAGTAATACAGATATTATAGAATATTACATTAATTTTTCTATGTATTTCCATGTTATAAAAAAATTTAATATTTATAAAATTGTTGATAACTGTTGGGTGATATAAGAAAATTTATCAATAAATTGAGATAACATGTAAATAGAAAAATAACTACGAAAAAAGTACTTAAAATTTAAGATATAAATAATTTCGTAAATTGAAAACTTAATTTTTTTTTCTTTTTTTTACTCTTTCCATCCTGTAGGCCCTAAGTGGGCCTTTTTTCATATTCATCGTGGATTCGGCCATAACAGCAATGAGGGAGGTCAAATTCTGAAGGGCAGAGCACATGAAAAATTCCTGGGAAGTTGCTTTCCCAGATTCGATTCCAGGTCCCAAGAGCTGTAGGCCAATGCCTTAACTTCCTTCATCGACGGCCGGATGGCCGAGCGATTGAAGTTGGCAGCCCACCGCTCTGGATTACCCGGGATCGAATCCGGACAGGTCGAAAAAATTCCTGGGAACTTTTCGGGGGTAGTCTGTCCGGATATGTCGGGCCTCATCCCTCACCACCCGACAGCCCCATTGTCGGCCTGACCGTACCCATATGGGCTTGCTATAAGAGGCTCTCTTAGTGCCCACAGGGCGGAAAGAATTAATACCAAAATTTATAATACATTTTATATGGATTGCAAGAAATTGATAGTATATACTAAAGTTATAAAATAGATAAATACAAATCTTCATTTTTTTATTTCAAGATAAACATAATGTACAATTAGTATATACATATATAATAAAGGCAAATATTGGTGTATTTATGTTACAGTGTAAATAGTATTTTCATAAATATTTTTAATAATTTATCATGTACATTAACCTGAAAAATTATATATAAATTTATGTAGTTTATAAGCTATAGATTATATTTAGTGTGTATTGCAAATGCGTAAATTTCAAAGCCTACTTCTAGAGAAAATATAAATTTTATATAAATCTTTAGTGTAAATAGAAACATGAAAAACATATTCTTTAAACTAATTAATGGTTATCTTAACTCTCCATTTAAGCTCATTAAATTAAATTATATAAATTGTAACTAGAAATAATAATGAATCGAAATAAAAATAACTTGAATATTTAAGTATTAAAAGAAAACAAGATGAAATATATAAAGTTGTATAAAAATTGTATCATTCTATACGTTTGACTGATTCAACATTTGAACAAGTTATATTAATAGATAATGTTTATCGAAATTTTAGATCCTCCAGAATCTCCTAGTATTTTGGGATACGAAGAACTAAGTGCACTTAAACAGGGCGACTTGCAACGTCTAATATGTGTAGTTCTCGGCGGTAATCCTCCGGCAAACCTAAAATGGTACAGGGGAGAGAGAGAGGTAAGTATTGATCTCCAGTCACTTAACTTACTCGCTGAACAATATGCAGAGCATTTCGATCTGATTCGCATTTAAAAGCAACATTCGAGTTATTTCTGCTACAATGAACAGAGACAAATGAATAAAATTTCATATCAAGCACGCATGAAAAACTAAAGTCACTCGATATTTATTAAAGGAATGATAAGCTTTTGAAGTTTGTTTTATAAAGGGACTTTAATTTGATATTATTATTCAACCTTAATAATCCGTTAGTGCTATAACAATAATTAATTACAATATTTAAATGCTAAGATTTAAATAAACTATTTTACTTATATACAAGAGTTTCTTTATATATTTCGTTATACTATTTCGATCAGTAAGATTTTCTTTCAATTTTATAGAAATATATTAACACAATATAAAACGACCAGAAAATGAAGAATAATTTTTCAATTTGCGTTTTTTAAATTTCAATATTAAATATAACATTTCATGTATTAATTAACAGATGTAAATGAAAATTTGGGATTTTATTCTAGCGTCGAAACATTTCAGTACATAATTTCTCGCTAGATTTCTGTATGACTTTGTATAAAATATAACTGAAATATCTTATTAATATTATACAAAGTTCTACCGTTTTATTTAATAAATAAAGCGTCAAATATGAACTCTAATATAGATATTACCGGTATATTCATCTACAGAAAAGCTGAAATCGGAATGCTTTCAGCTAATTTATTCTGGGTATAATTTATATTTTTATTTTTCTCAGTTCTGTTCAAATTAATGCGTAATTGGAAATCAAAATTAAATTAGCAAGTATATTTAAGAAATGCAGTCCTTACTTCCCTGAAAACTGACAACAGAAAAGAGTCTTCTCTACATACTAAAAAGTATATAATTTCTTTACGTAACACTTGATATGATTTAGTTTAGTGTCATATCCCTTAAAGTATAAGTAAGCAAATAAAACTATTAATCATCCAATATTCTAATACATCTCTCGTATATGAAACAAAGTAAATACGAAATCAAATACATGCTAATAATTTTATATGTAATACTTAGCGAAGAATAAGAAAATTTCACATTTTGAACCATTGTTTTGTTTCTTATAAACCTTTTTTAGTTATTTTATTTCTATTTTCAAAATGTTATAAAAATCTTTGAAATGTTATTATAAAAAATATTATTTTCGTTTTTATTTTAATTGATTAATGTTGAATTTTAGTTTTTATAATATTCTTTTTATGCTAGAAGGAAGTATATTTATATATAGCTATTAAAATAGTCAAGCTATAAAATATATATATGCATGTATTATATAAGTAACTTAATTTAAATAAATTGTTTATAATTTTTTCTAATAGGTAATAATACAGCATTATAAATTTTAATATGTGTTTATTTATCTTTAAGTTAGATATATTTATAGTTTATAAAGTAACTAAAGGAATATTAATAAATAAAATTCATAAAAAGTTATAAACTACGAGTTAGTTTTGTAATTATGTGGACAACGGTAAAAGTAATTAAAATGAATTAATGATAGAAACATTCGTCTTTAATAACAAGTTAAAACTTTTAATAATATTAAAATATGCAAATTTAAATTTTATTTTATAGATCAGTGCACCTGTATCTATTTCTGGAAGTGGAGTTTCTAGTGAGTTGCTTTTCCGAGTTGATGCCAGCGATAACGGAATATCTTATACTTGCAAAGCATTTAGTCCGGCTATTTCTCAACCATTGGAAACATCAGTTACTTTGACTGTTTATTGTAAGTGACATTCAGCAGATAATCTTCGTTTATAAAAGTTTCTCATTTTAAATTTAAATAAGTTATAAATTTGATTTTCTGCAAGAAATTATTTCTTATAAAAATATCTTATAATAATGCAATTGTAAAATGAAATGTTGGATTTAATATAAAATCATATAACAATGTTTTTCCTAAACTTGAAAAAATCGAACTTAAACGAATATTTTTTCATTATATTTTATGTGTAATGTTGTTCCTGTGTAATGATATAGCGATTGCTGTTGTTCCTGCAATGGAAATCCCTTATAACTTCTTTTAAAACAGTTAATGGCTAGTGATGAATAATAGAATTTTGCAAATATAAATATTATTTCGAATTTCGAAATCCTTTAAAAACTTATTAAATATTGAACAATTTTGGTAGTCCGTACGTTTGCTAGTTTGACATGTCCAGTAATTCGACATTAGTCGACTCTTGAGAATTACCATCACTAATGACAATTCCCATTACTTCAATCTCCTGTTCCCTTAAATTTGAACATCATCCCACTAAACGTGGAATGACATCGATATTGATCATAAATACTCGAGCTTAGAACTATGTTAAAGATTGCTAAGCTCGACATTTTAAGCTGATCAAAATATATATAGAATACAATATTTTTAACACAATACTGTATAAATAATGAAATAAAAATCCGTCCTCCGAAATGTTCCAAGAAAGATACTGTTCCTCCCATAAGTTGCCTACTGTCAGTTACATTTCCTACTGAATTTAGTGGGAACACCAATTCAGAGGTGAAAAAATGACAAAAGACAATTGAAAATTATTCTAAAAGGATTGAAAATTAATTTCAGTACGCTAAAATATATTAACATGTAATCTATAAATGTTTTTGATTAATACAACGTATAATATCTTGGAAATAAATAAATTTTTTTTCCTAATAGTTAAAGCATTGAATTTTATTTTACTTTTAATAATTCAACAATGTACCGGTTCTATATATGTCAAATTACAGAGATATAGTGAATTTTAATTCATAACTTTATAATATTTTGACATTTTTTATTCTTATTAATTTCATTATATTAAAAGTTTCAATTTGATAATGATTTGAAAAATATTTAAGTAATCTGAATTAGTTATAATGAAAGCAGTTAAATAAAAGTTCTAAATGTTCGATTAACTTTAAAATTTAGGGAACTTAACATTGCTAATGGGAATATTTAGAAAATGATGTTTTAAATATAAATAATGTTAATTACTTCATTAAATACTTGAAGTTAAGTAAGAAATAAACTGAAAAAATTGCAATACAAGGTATATTCAAAATTTTACAAGAAATGTAAGAAATTTTTTATACTCGCATTACGAAGCCTTTAATCGAATTTAATAAAATGTCCTACATATAGATTCCTTTAGACTATATGTCTATAAAATAATATTTTTATGAGTATCAGACAAATATTTCTAAAAATGTTACTTCTATAAGAAAACATAGCAAAACTTTATATTTCACTTTAAATATTTTCTGAAAGAGCTTAACTATAATATAATGTGTAAAGTTTGTCTAAGATATATTACAAATGTTCATGTCTTGAGTTATTAGAGTTCAAATGAAATTATATTGCACGGCTATAACTTTTGCATTAGTGTTTTATTTCTTATTTTATTTCTTTGTTATATTTTAAAAAGAAAAAAACAAATAAAATTGAAATCTGGAAATGTTACAGTGTACATTATGGGTTTATATCTTTCAGTTCCATCAGAGAAAGTATTACTCTCAGTGGATCCACAAATTCCGAAAGAAGGGCAAACTGTAAGTCTATTAAAACTGATCTCTACGAGCATAAAAGATAATACGAAAACATCATAATTCACAATATAGTTTAAATGCTTAAGTTAATTTATTAATTTTTTTATTACGAAGATCGTTCAATAACATAACTATTTATTTATACACAAATTAGATAATTTTATATAAAAACTATTATTCATTTAGATATAAGTCTTGAAAGTTTTACAAATATTATATATATTTTGGTGTCTTTAACATTTATTTTTTATTGTATACGTTTATTATTTTCATACTTTCAACAATTTCTAATATTTTTAATATTAGAAATTGTTTGTTCTGTTAAAGTATATTTCTAATTTGTATTATATTATTTCTAGTTTGTTCTGTTAATATTTCTAATATTTTTAATGAATGGCGTAAATAATATAATTATAGATCATGTTTGTTCACAGGTAACACTAGTTTGCCAAACAGGTAGTGGTAATCCGAAACCTGTAATTACTTTGCTCAGAAACAACAAGGTTGAAGAAGAATATTATGAAGAGATCCACAATGCCAGTCATGGTGGATTAGCTGTGAAAAGTAGGATTGTGTTTGTGGCAAGACCTTCTGAAGATGGAGCCCGTTTTATCTGCAGAACAAAATCTGACGTATTTCTAGATACAGTTGAAGCTCAAATAATATTAAGAATCTTATGTGAGTACCTTTAAACTTTAAATCTTTATAGATATTATGTTGTCAATAATTGGTTGACAGTATCTTTCAAAGAAATTCTTTACTTCAAAATTTGTTAAACTTTATTTACATTTTTATATTGATAATTATGGTGTTATTATTCACGAAAAAATGTTTGCAAAAACTTTATGAATTGCTCCAAACATTTATTTATATCTATGAACTTAAATATACAAAGTTTAGTCATAGCATTATATCGTGTCAGAACTTTCGATTATAATCCAAATTTTATACTAACAATTAGTGATATAAAAAATATAACTTTTAATATTTTATATTTATATTAACATTTTGAAAATCTGACTTCATATAAAATTACTGATACATCCTTTTCTACTTTAAGTTATTGTAAATAATGTATTTGTAAGATGGATGAAGTAAGTAGAGAACTACTAAAGTCTGTAGATATCAATGTTTTAGTAATCCTTCTGATCTGTTTTTTAGTTTCGTCAGCTTTTTAAAATTAAAATATTACTTTTTTAGTTTTAGCGTCTTCATAAATTCTTTAATCTTTTTGGATTACATGGACTCATGTCACCTCTTTATTGACTTGACTTCCTTTAAAAATACGGAAGCGACTTTTCTTCCTTAATAGATAAACATTTCGTCAGAAAAGAGCTACATGTAGTATCAATTATTAATATAATACCAATATTTTAAGAAACGAACTAATATAAAAACAGCCATATTTCTATGATGACATTTTTATCAATTTTATATGTACAGTATATCGTTATTTTCAAATGCTTAAAAATTTATTTTAATATATATTAAAATAAAAAGAAACAATTCAAATTACATGAGTTAAAACAGTTATATATTTTATAAGTAGTTATATATTTCATTAAGTTGCAGTACGGAAACACTGTATCAAAATTACACAACATATAATCAGAATACTTCCAAAATACTTATTTGTATCAATATTTTACAATTAATAATTAAAATTGCTCGTTAATAAGTTTGATTTAATCGGTGTCTGAAAATTTTATAATTCAAATATATTATATTTAATATTTAGCAAGTAAGTTGTGTTAAAGATCAATTTAATTGTAATTTAGTAGCTTCTTAATATCGACATGAATTTTTGATACACAAATTCACAAGAATTTTGAAAGCAAAAACTACTAAAATCTGTTTCTGATTAGTAAGAATTCATTTAAAAAGTTTTTAATATCTATAGAATTTTTTATTATTATACAGGTATTATATGTAAATAATGATTATAGTTTCTGAAGAAAATAAACATAATCTTCACTAGAGCCAGAGAAAATTGACAGATATATGTTTATTTCAATAGCTATAATGTATATTCGCATTAATATTTTATAATAATTTCAGTATTTACAACGATAGAAGACAATACATAATTTGAATATAACTAATTACATTTATGCAGAATATGAACGGCTTCATCATACAATAAATCCTAAAGACACATTCAGTAATCTTTATTACCTTAACTGAGTATTTAAAATTTACGATTTCCGTAAGAATTGAAATTTAATAGTCATTAAATAGTAATTGCTTTTTCTATATACAAATGCACACCTGTATTAAACACTAAATTAATCGGTAATTCCCTGGACATCACACAGTTCTGTATATCATTAGGTTTCTCTTATTGATCCATCGTAATAAACTAGAATGATAACAATTGAAATATTTTAATACTGTTATTATTAATATTGTCGGCTTAAATTATTTCTTTAACTAAAACAATGCAGCTATTAATTAACATTTTTTACTGTTATAAATCATTTATTTTTAAACAAATAATATTAACATGAAGAATGTAATAAAAGAAATAGTTATTATTGTATTTTTCTTCGTTGCTATTAGAAGTTTATATTTTATAATTTAAAAGTTAAAATATAATAACTTTTTCATTTTTTGTACTTTGATGTTTTCTAAAAATATTGAACAATAAATTAGGAAAAAAATGGATTAAATTCTTTAAAAATTACAGATTCGAAATTCTATACTTTTTAAAAAGTTTTAGCTACTAAACATCAGTGAACACGAATAAATACTATATCAAAAGTTTTCTTATAAAAAAAGTCACATTATTTTAAAGGAAAGCTAAAATAAATAAAATATCATTTTTGTGAAAAACATTCATATCTTGAAACATTCAATTAAATTTAATATAGTGTTTTTCCTTCATTTTGCATTGGTATTGCATTGGTAACGCGCGTACAGACATAAACACACTCAAACACACACACACACATATATATATGTATATGTTTTATTCTGATATCTTCTATTTATTATTTGTTTTTAGCGTATCAAAAATTCTATTTCATTTTAACATAAAATATTTATATATTTATATATATAAAGAATTGCAGTGATGATGTCAAAATGATACGAAAGAAAGTTTACTATCAAACTGCCAGAATTTAAAAAATAAATAAATAATAAAAAAAGAGACATGTGTTATCTAAAGTAGAAAATAAGATTAACTTTTATTCAATGAAATGTTGACCTTTCATTTCCAGAGTTAGATTAGAAGTGTTATGTGAAATCTCAAAATTAATAATTTTCTGCTGCCTGCTCCTTATTCTTTTTATCAGTTTGATGATAAATAAACAATATACAACTTATAAAAAATAATATTCTTATTTCTATATTGAATTACTACTGTTTTCGGAATTCTTGTACTAATTTAAAATTTTTATATGATTGAAATGTTTATTGAATATTATTTTAGTTTTAAGCTGTTGTTAACAATTTCTCTACAGAATAATAACTTTGTTTTTGTAGATACTTCCAAATTGTATATATTTATACCTATCTATATTAATTAAATAAGTAACATATATTTTATGAATAAATAGATTAATATTTTAAGTTTTAAAACCTAAGAAAAAATAATAAGAAACCTTATTAACTTCTGATAAGTTAGAGTAAGTTTTACATTTTAATCAGTCCATTTATATAGATAGATAGACAGATATTGAAGTGCACCAATGTTAGTGAGTGAAACTGATACACATAACACTTTTATATTTATTTTATTGAAAAACTTATTAAATACTCCTAGAAAAATATTTTATTAATGTTTTTATACTTAATATATTTCATTTCGTACGAAATTAAACAAGCCACTTCATTATTTTTATCTGCATATAATGAAATTATTATTCGTTCAATATAATTATTTTTTTAAAATTATTTTTGTAGGAAAGTATATTAAATATCAAAATTAAAAATAATGTTAGAACTGATAAGATCAGACTGTTAGGAATGTACAGAAATATGATCTTTATCTAAAGATTAAGAAAAGTAGATTGTCAAACTTAGAATAATTACTCTAAAGATCGTTATTTTAAAATATTATTTTTTGAAATTTTTTCAAGATCGTAATAATATTTAATAATAGTCATAAAAATAAGTTCTTTGGAGTTAGTTTTCTCATTAATTATATCAACTAAGCGACTTAACCTAGAAAAATATATAAAATTTCAAACACAAATTTACTGACTTTTCGAAGTTTTCTCTAATGATAACTAATTATCCACTCTTTGGTATTAAGGTTGATAAATTACGTTTTATCCCTAAAATACTTAAAATTATAATTCCACCTTTTTAATTTGAACAAATGGAAGAATTTCTCTTATCAAGCTTCAAACAGAAGAGAAAAGTTGCCAAAATAGTCTTCTGAATCGTTTCTTCTAGATGCAAATAGAAGCTTTTAAACCCAATGTCATTTATCCACGTATTTTTCAAAAATAAATCAAACTCACTTTTAAATCCGGAGTTTTTCACGCATATCAGTTCAACTGGTAAGCATCCATTTATCTACTAGATAACCTTAAAACAGAAGCATTTGTTTATTGAAATAGTGCCAAGGAAATGCTTTACACTCAATGTAATATATTTTATTAATATGTTTTAAGAACATTTTAAATAATCTTAAGAAATATTTTTAAAAATATGCTACATGTTTATTTAAATATAGAAATATTTATATTTTAAACGTTTGTATAATTTTAACTTGAATAAATGTTAAAAAAAAAATCGAATTATGTTTATATTTAATTAATGGCTAAATATTACATTATTTTTGTTAAAATTTTGGAATATATTTAAAAATATATACATATATACATACTTTTAGATAAGCCCAAATTTACAAGTCTTGTTCAGAAACGAGATTTAATGGAAGGTGACTCTATAGAAATAAACTTAACTGCTGTTGGGAATCCAGATGTAATTTCCTATAAATGGTATAAAGAAGGTGCACCTGTTCCAGTTGAATCCTCTGAAGACAAATCGACAAAGAATAGCAAAGAGATTCGCCTTCGAGTCACCTCATTAGGACCAGTGCTGTACATTAAAAGTGCCTCAAGGTACGACTCTTCTATTTATACTTGCGAAGCCAGTAACGAGGAAGGATCTTCTAATGCAACAGTCATACTCAATGTTCGTTGTGAGTATTTTAGAACTATTGCATTAAGCTTGTCTATTGAAATATTCTATGTTAATTTTAGTTAATATTTTTAGACGATTTCAATATGCGAAGTTCTTATATCTGAAAGTAAATAATTTTTTAGTTACGTAAGATTACAAATTTAAAAAAATACATTTATTTTTGTATAAAACAAAGGCTTTTGTTCAGAATAATTAAAAAAGTTTTATTCATTAGTATAAAAACTGTTAATAAAATTATTTAATTTAATTATTAAACATAATCCAATTTTTCTATTAATTGATTTATTAGATATTTTTTAAGTACAATTGCATTTATTTTCATTTTGTTTATTTTTTGTACAGAAAAATTAAAATTCGAAATTTAAATTTCATTATTTAAATAATAAAAACTGAAATACAAAAATATAATGATAAAAACTTTAAATTACTAAAGAATTTTTAATCTAATTTTTAATTTTTAATTTCAATATTTGATAGTTTTCCTTTTTTGTTTCATTACTAGATTATTTAATTTATAAATTATATAAAGTAACGTAGAAACAAAACAAACAGACGCATAAAGTTAATATATTTGTCTATTTTAAATTTTTAATATATTCACAAATATGTTTTTATAATAATTTTTTAAGTGAGAATAAGAACAAAATAATTTATCTAATACCGCATAAACACTATTTATTATATAAATAAAAATAATTAAAAATTGATCTATATAAATAAATGTAAAAAATTAGTTGAAAACTTCTTTTTAAAGATTAAATTTTTAATTTAGTTTCGAAGAATTAAAAAAAAAAAATTGTTTTGATTTATAGATCATTTAAAAAGTTAACATTTTTCGGGCGGTAATTTTAAATTTACTTCCATAAAAGTTAAATTATTTTGTTTAGAAAAGTAATTTTATTCTACGAATTTATTTTAAATTTAATGTCAAACTTAATATTTTTTCTTAACTTGTAAAAAAATTATCTCATGAATCATGTCTTAATTCATGAATCATGATTATAATAAATAAATTTTAATTAAAGTTCTTATGATATTTTCCTGGAGATAAAGAATGAAATTGCTGAATTTAATTAGAAAAGTTTAATTATAATTATAAAACTATTTGCTTAATAGCATTTACTATTTTAATATTATTGATAATGAGAGCAGTAATAATTTTGCTAGCCATTTAAAAAATAATCGACTTTAAAAAAATCTATATAAGAGAAAAGGAAGCCATGCAAAAATTTAATTACTAGTTTTATTTACTAAACTTAATTTTTTCTTTTTTATCCAATTTAAAATATTGTTTAGAAGTTTTAGCTTGATTAAAAAATTTTTTTCCTTTAATTTCTCGATGATCTTTATTGTTTATACTTCGTTTTTTCTTTTTGAAAATCTTTGAAATTCATCATTAAAATTTTAAAAACAAACAAAATCTTTTTACACTAGCCATATATGTAAGTTGTTAAGATTTTATCTTTTAATCTATTGCAGCTAAGAATTCCAAATTTTAAAATATGTTTCTTTTCAAGGAAATTAACATTTTCTTAAAGTTTATTAAATTTAAATATTTTTCAAATATAATAAAAATTATATTTTTAGATATTAGCATAATGCGAATATTTATGAATATTTAGTGTTTATATATATAAATTTAATAATAATGCTTACATTGTAACAAAAATTATTTCGTTTTGTTGGAATTAAAATATTTCATTTTCATTTTATTGGTATAAAGTGGTAAATGTTTTTTATAAATTTATTATTAATAACTTTATAGTGAATAAACGTATTTTAAAAGTTCTTTGAATTTATTATAATTGTTTAGTTTAATCAACTTTAAATTTTAATTACATTTTAATCTAAAAGCTTAAGATTTTCAAAAACATATGTATACCTTAAATAATACAACACATTTATACCATTAATAACAAATTTTTCTTGACAATTTTTTTTGTTTATTAATTTCATCTATAATTTTTTTCCTTCCAAAAATTTTATTTTTAAAATAGCCTACCATGTGCTAATTTGTACACAGTACACACAGTAAATAAATTTCTTATATTAAGAATAAGAAACTCTTAATATAAGAAATTTATTTTTATAAGAACATAAAATTTAACTAAATTCTACAAAACCTTAGAAAATCTTCCTCTTAGAAATTGGGAAATTATCAGCTTTCGAATCTATCGAAATTCAACTAGATTCAAGTTTTCGTTTTTTGATATCACTACTAAAGTACAATGGCTATTTCAATCGAACGATCTTTCCTTCTAACTCATTCAAAATTGCTAAATTTTAACCTAACTCTAAAGTTTTCCTATCACCGTTATTCGAGATTTGTCAGATATTTCAGTTTTCAACCTACTTTCAGAATATTTAAAGTCATGTAAACATGTGCTGTATCTTTTAAACAACATTCATTGTACTGTTAGTAAGAAAAAAAAAATAAATTTTAAGTATACATGCAGCAATAATTAACCTTGACATTTTTTCCACAATAATATATATATATTATTATGGAAAAAATGTCAAGGGTAATTATAGGATAATTAGGGATATATATATATCCCTAATTAAATAATTATTGGCTATATGAAAGAAAATTTCTTTTAAATATGTTCATTCATAGTGCCCATTTAAGGGCACTATGAATGAACCTACATATACGACCATTTTCACTCTATTTTTAAAATTAACAATTCATATTTAATTGGTTCTATGAATATATATTACAGCATTTTCTGTCACTTAACTGGAACGGTTGAAAAATCACTTAACCGTTTTCTAATACAGAAGTTAATATGTTTTCATTCTGTGTAGCATAAAAAAGGATTTCGATTAAACAAAAAAATAAAAAAAATTACTAAAAATTAATTCACAGTTCTGCTTATCCTTGAAGGATAAATAGAACTGTAAATCGGTTTTCTATATATTTTGAAACTTTCCTGGCTTTTATCCATTTAGAATAAACTGAAAATAAACTTAATGCATCATTTAACTTTAATGCAAATATAGTGTAATTAATAGTTGTTGCTATGTCTAATGAAAAAGCATTGAAAGTAATAACTTAGTTTAAAAATAAAAATATATCATTGAGCTATATAATCGAATCATATTTATAGTTTAAGTTAATGTTATAATTAAGAAATTTAACATTAACTTAAACTATAAATATATGTAAAATACTTGAAAATATTTCTTAATAATATTAATTCTCTAATAACTTACTATTACAGAATTAGTTAAATTATTTAATAGGAATGATTAGTGTACTTATATATGTATTTCAATTAATACATATATATTATTATTATAAACATAAATTATACAAGAATATGTATGTTGTAAATTAAAAATCTTAGTAAGTATTATATATATCAATGAATATAAGTAATTAAATGCATGTGTTAGTTCTATACATAGAATGTGTTTGCACTAACGGTCTGTAATAAGCAACATTGATGTCGGTCAGGGAGCCGAGATAGTTAAGGTTTTGGCCTACTGTTTTGGGGATCGGAGAACGAATTCCGAGCAAACAAGTTCAGGAATTTTTCGGGGAGGTCTATGTCGGAAACATCGATCCCGTATTTAAACACTTGGCTGGTCCACTATGAACACGGCCGAATCTAAGATGGTCTTAGAAAAAAGCTCTATTAGTGCCCACAGACTGAAAGAGTCAAAAGTGAACGATGAAAACGTACAATATTCTCTGTATATCTAATATAATGTAATAAAAAATTTAACTTGGTAAAATTTATTAAATAGAAACAAAATTTTTACAATTACAAAATTATAGAATGGTTGAAAAACTATATTTAAATAATAACTACAGATTAAAATTTTTAAATATTAAATTAAACATTGTTATAATTAAATATAATACTTTTATTGATTTATTTACTTCATTAATTTTTATATTATTTTTTAAAAATTAATTAATCTGTATTCTTAAAATTAAATTAGAAAATTAAATTTTAGTGATTAGATTCATTATCTCTATTTTAAATATCAAAAAGTTTTAATCGTAGTAATTTTACATATATAATACGCGATAATATAAGACATGTACGAGTAATTCTAAATTAAAAAATAAAATAAAATAAAATATTAAAAAAAACACTTTTAATTCTATTAATCATTCAATTTCGATTCGACATGTTAATATAAACGAATAAAATGTATAAGGAAAACATTAACCTAAAGCATCTCTCTCATTTAATATTAAATTTACAAGTACACGTTTTATCTAAGTATATAATATAAACTTCTATAAATTTTGAAATACTTATTTTAAATTTAGACTATTCGAATTTTTTTCGTAATATAACTTTTATAAATACTGCACTGTACATTAATTTCAATATAAACTGAAATGGAACAGAGATAAATTTTATCAATGTAAATTATAAAATAGATTAAAATATTTATTTGTAACCCATTTAAAAATAAACGCAAAACTTCTTTAAAATAAAAATTTTATATTGATAAATAATATCTTTACATTGTCACTCTACGTGGTTGCATTGTTTTGAAATAAATAAAATTGTAATTATATAATAATGATAAAAATAATATCAATATTCTCTTCTTTTTAAAAAGAATTTTAAGTATTGTTATTTCTTTAATAAAATCAGTGGCAGATCATTTCCGAATATTAACTATTGTAGTGAATTATATGAAAACGAAGCTACCTTAGTAAAAATTTTAACTATGGCTAAAAAAAATATTACAATAATTTTCATTCACGAGAATGAAAATAAGATTACATAAATTGAAAATGTAAAATCTTCTAATTACAAAATTAAATAATAATTAGTTTAATTCGTTATTTTGAATAAAAATATAACTTACATTATCTGAAAAATTATATCAGCCATATTATTGCTAAAGGAATATATAAAGAGGATAAAAGTTCTTAATAGTATACAATTTACTATTAAAAATCATTTAACTTAAGAAAATCGCAATGATTACGTTTATCTGGTGGTTTTGAAATTGTAGAAAATTTTATTTTTTTTGAAAACAAAATGTGTGTCATATTCATGCACGAAGAGATTGTCAAATTCAGCTGTTCTCGCAGAATATTTATGGACAATAATAGTTGCGAATTGATGTAAAAACTCAAGGTTATTGTCATACAATATATTTTATGTTAAGATTATTGTACCAGTCAAGTTTATAGCGCTCATATTACTTGTAATGTTGCTAAATTGCACACATAAGTTTTTGGTAACCTCTGATCTATTTTCCCACAGTACAACAGTTGGAAAACTTTAGTATTTCCTTATGTTCTTTATAACTATTTAATTTTCTACTTAATATAAAACTAAATTTTAAATGTTTCCTGTGTCTTTCATAATTGAAGTACAAATTAATTTTTATGTCAATAATTAAACTCTTCACTTTATCATAATTCGTTGTCTAGTTCTATGGAAACTGTTAAAACAAATATTTTTGTTATTTGAAAACTTAACAAAGATATCTAATATGTTTATTAAACCAATTTTATCCAACTGAATTTTAAATTATATCGTTTTTAATCAGTATAAAAGGTCCGATAATACAATTGTTCAATATCTTACTTTTATAAACAAAGTAACAGGTATAATCGAAAATAATATTGTAATATCAAACAGATTATGGACGTGTAAAAACGTAAATTTTATTTTTTATTCACCATTAATTTTTTAATTAGAAATTCGACAATTTTGATTATAGTAAAAGTACCTATTCTTAATATTAAAAACTTTATGTATTTAAAAATAAATAATGTTTTTGTTTTCAAAGAAGTTTTTATACTCTGTTATTAGTTGTTTAAATGCATTTACAAATTTAATTGAAACTTTGTAGTTGAACTTAGTAGTAGGTATTATTTCTCAACTTATAAATGCTTCTTTTGTAATCAATACAAAATATTATTCTTGCAGATATAAATGTAAAGAGTTCATAAAAATATTTAGCTAGAAAATATATCTTTATATATCTTAATATATCTTTATACACTCGTATCAAAAAATAAGCATAATTATTAATTTAACATATAAGTATATCTCAATAACAGATGATCAGAACAGCATGAAATTTAATAAATTGCGTTCTTTAAGCAACACTTCAATTGAAAATCAAATATTTAATCAAAATGTCGTCAAACAAAACACTAAACATTGACGTAAATGTTTTTGCTCAAGAATAATTAATACGGCGTGTGATTGCCTCCTGCACGTATACACGTTTTAGGGCGATTCCTCGTGTTGGTCATAACGTTGTTTATTAGCTCTGTTGGGAGCGATGTCCATTCTTGAACCAGAGCAATTTGAAGTGTTCTTGGTGGAGATGTAACTTTTCGCCATACAGCATCGCAAACATGTTCCACGGCAGTTGTTCCCATACTTTCTTTCCATGATTCGCTTTGAATATTAACAAATTTTTGTGGCTCTAACATTAAATTTATACACAAAAATATTATTTGATAAAATTCATTTTTATTCTTTTCCTTCAACAACAACAACAACAACAATAATAATAATAATAATAACTAACATAAAAATAATAAAAGACAAAGAAAATGAAAATAAAAAGTTAAGTAATCATTCATTTTGAGTGATCTTGATTTTATCACGAAACTCAGTAAAATGAGATTTAATTTATGAGATAGTTGATCGAACTTTTTATATTTATACATTTTTTTGGTTATTGAAAATGTAACAGGTTTCTCTCCACTTACATTTGATTATTTGTTTCAAGCTCTAGTTTGCAGAGGCCGATCATTTATTTCCTTACATGAATGTCTATATTTTCCTGTAGTCCATATTTTAGTACATTTTTAGCATAATTTTTTTCTTACAATTGTTGTTATGGATAAGTTAGATATTTTTAAACATACTTCTAATATTAGAAAAGCGTTTAACTCTCCATTATTACATGCATAGAGCAACAATACAGACAATGTTAAATTTACGTCAGTTATATTTACACATTTTCATTCATCACATTTAAAAACAGAATATTTTCAAAAATGTTTCATAAGATCTAACGCAATAAGAACTAGATAGATATACATGATATATTGTAAAAGAACAATAAAATAAGATGTACACGAAAACATAGAAAACTTATAAAAGTTGAAAGATTGTAAATCGTGATCTGATCCTTACTACTCTGACTTGTATAATATGATCTGGGCTAATCACATAGCAAGCGTTAAAACTAGTCGTTCCAAGTTACAGATTCGCATTCAATTTTACATAAAGATATTGTATTCGCTATTCACACTTGAATATAAAAAATAGCTACTTATTTTATTTTCTTTGTTTCGATTCAATTTTCTCAAATCGAATGTTGTTTATATTTTTCCTTTGGCAATCAGAAATTCTTTAGTATTTGTAAATTGAGCATAATTACTATGTCAGGAAAGTCGCAGTTGCTATGCTTATAGCCACTGAGATTTTCCTGGAATTTTTGATACGAAACTTGAGACAGTTATTAATAACTATTTTTGTTAATTAGTACTAATATTGCAATTTCGTTCAAAATTTATTGCATTTGATTTGTAGTTTTTCTAGTGAATTTTTAAAACTTGTTAAAGATTTTTAAATTTTTCAATAGAAAGATATTTATGAAAAAGAACTTTACGCGAATCCATTAAAATGTATTAATCCCTTTTGGAATATCTTCTCCCTAATTGGGAACCGCTGTTCTACTGACTTAGGCAGGAGAACTTGCTGGCCCTTTCTTGCGACGAATATTTACACTGTCAGCAAAGTTATTGACAAACGAAACCTTATATGCTCTGGACGAGTATAATTATTTTTAAACATGAGTAGACTATATATATAGAAAATATTATTATAACAATATTTTTGACTTTTCAATTCGAGAATTAAATTAATTTAAATAATTCTTGATTATCTTCAAAATATTCTAATATATTAGGTCTATACCACAATGCAAATATTAAATAAAAGCTTTTTATTTTTCTGGTTTATATAATAGTACAATATAAATACTTAAAAATCTGAAAAATCATATAACGTTTTATACTATATGCGTATACAGTATATCTAGTGAATATAAATAATTTATATTTCGTTTCTGTATCTTATTCTAAATACTTTTTTTAAATATTACCAAATCAAAAATCCATTCCTTTCTTTAGGATATTGTTTTATTGATCATTGTTAAAATAAATTTTAAATGGAGGAAAAATATATTCTCATTATAATAAATAAAATTTTATATATTTGTTTAAATTTTTAAAATTTCTTATTTAAAATAGTTTATTTATTTTAGTTGATTATTTTCTCGAATAAAATATAAATTAATATAATTCAATTTTATTATTATTTCAAGTAAAATTTGCTCTTTGAAATAAAATATAATCATAAAAATAAACAGTAATAATCTTTTTCATTTTCGTGGTTATTTAAATCGGATTTATGTAGTTATTAATGCCTATTTTTTTAAAACTTTCTTCAATACAATAATCTTTTAAAGGAATAAAAAACACTTTAATGTGAAAAAACCTTTTACGAAATTCACGGGAAATTATACAAGAAAAAGTGATATCGGTACAACATATTTAAATCAGGTGCTTAACTAGGCAATTATGGAGATGAGTATTGGCACATCTACTCTTTCTGGAATGTACAAAAAATATTACATTCCAAACGATATTGGTTTGTCGCATTAAGAGAACACGTGGTCTTAAAAGCCCATCTTAGAAGAATGTTTTCAGTCGTAGCAAAGTTTTAAAAAAATTTTACCGTCGACATACCGAAAATTACAGAAAAATGGGGTGAAGTTTATCTCGTAAAAAGCACCAAATTATTGAATTTTGTAAATTTTAACATCTAGACGTTTCCGTAAAGCATTTTATCTACCATATAGATTCTGTATAGAAAAAATTCTCAACTTCTGAAAACTATAATAAAAATTGAGTTATGCAAAATCAACCTATAGAATATAGTTCAAAGTATAGAAGGGAATTCGTTCTTTTTTTTCGTTACAGTTACTAAAAAATTGTCAATGTAAGTTGAATGACCGTGTATACAACAATATGGTAACCATTCAAACATTAGCCTTATTTCAAACGAAGATTTTATAGGGAAAAATGCATCTAAAATTCATACTTTCAGTCCAATGCATTTATAAATCCATTCTTATAAAAATATGTTTACTTATTCAAATAATGCTTAATAAATTTATTTGCATGTTTTCATATTTATATTATTCGATAGAGCTAAACAACTTCAATAAATTTATATATAATATATCGTTAACTTTTGTATTTATCTACAGAATAAATATATTATTCTATAAAAACAAAGTTTTAAACAACTTCATTCAAAGAATTTATCTAGTAATTTTCTATAATATACAACAGATACTTATGTATTTAGCATAAAATGTACATAACGACTTTTGTTAGGAACAGCCTATAAAGTTTGGTGTTTAAACGTATTCATGATTCTTATCGTTATAGTCATTATGGCTATTAATTCGTAGATAAATGGTTTTCAAAGATTTAATGACATAAAATGACAATTTTTTAGTCTTTTAAATGATCGAAATAATGTAACGTAAATAACTATAAATGTGGATTAAATTTACAATTATTATTTGATATAAATCTCTAAACTTTTTGTAAAACATTCGATAAAATCGATATGATTTACAAAACTTTATTATAAACGAATTAAATAAAGTCTGTTATCTCAATTATAAAATTTAATCTTTATGAAATTAATTTCATTTTATTAGATTTTTATTTATTTAATTGCAAACTTTTAAATTTTATATTATTAAAAGATGTATATTAAAATTAGATCCTGCTGTAATTATCAATATTTCGGCGTCAATTGAAGTAAAAGAAGGTGATAATGTGAAGTTAGAATGTAATTTTGACGGTAATCCGTTACCTGAAGATACTATCAGTTGGAAAAAAGATGGTATACCTTTTACGAAGTATTCGATAGAAGGGAAAAAATCATATTTAATCAGAGAAAATATCACAAGAACCGAAGCTGGTGAATATTATTGCATAGCAAACAATGGAATGGGAAAAGAGTCGATTAAATCAACAATAATATCTGTTCTACGTAAGTAAATACATCTTATTATATTTATTTTGATATTATTAAATTTTTTTATTTTTACTTAATATCATTACAATATGAATTAAAATAATTAACTGTTAAATAAAAAATGTTATTTATTTAACATATAAACTGAAAGCTGAAAATATATTATACACGTGTAACTATTCACTAATCTATTTTCGTTTAAGAGAAAAATATATTATCATAATAATTAATATATCGTTTTTATTATAAAAAATATTACTTAATACTGTAAATATATACAAACAATTCGTTTATGCATACAACGTATGTATATATACACTAACACGCATGTCTACACGCACCCACACGCACATAAATTATTTATATACGTAGTATTTATAACCTTTAGAAGAGTGAGATTGAGGAATTTAAATTAATTAGGATAACTCAAGAGAGATTTATCTGTTTTGGCCTGTATATGTGTCTTACGTTAAGGAGATTTTTGTTATCTAAACTCCTAGATTTCTCAGCCGAATTGAACGAATTGGTGTCGATAGATGATGGTTGGTCTGCAGATGTGCAATAAGTTTTTTGTTTTCTAATCTGTTGATCCGTTTCGAAGATATCGGGTTTCAAAATCCTGAAGGTTCCCTATCATTTTGAATAGGGAGTCGATAAAAAACTTTTTTGCAACATTAAATTTTGCAAAGATTCACTGTCAGCTTCATCGACGAGCCATCTGTGTATGCATTTACCAAGAAATGTGTGTTCCGGATATAAGTCCCATGGGTACCGCGAATTGTCCGCTAGTTTTATTTATATGTTTGTAGTTTTCAAACGTAAAAATATATTTTAAAAATATTTCGCAATCAATTAAATATAATTCATATATCTATCAACTTCACGTTCATTATAACCGGATTAAAAATAAAAATGATGCTAGCGTTAGAAAGAAAGATGTATATTTATTTTTGAAAGTTTAAAACTTCGATATATAGAGAAAATTTCATTAAGTTAAGATTAGAAAGCTCAAAAATAATTCTAAATAAAACAGAATTAATTAGAAGAATTATGTAAAATCGATATTTAAATTAAACAGTATGAAAAAAGTTTTGATTCTTGTAAATAATAATTTAATTAAAACATTACTATTTTTATCTTTATCGTAATTCTCGGGATATTTATTTGAAATTAGTAAAAAAAAAAAAATAAATAAGAAAACTAAGAATCTTTTTCTCGTGTAATGAAATTCACATTATAGTTGACGAAAAACATGATGAAATTCTACTTTGAAGTACAGAAAAAAAACTAGCCAACTGTCATCTATCAGAATTACAAGTGATTTTTTTGATCTACTCAACATTGAAAAAAATTGTAACACCAAAGAAAGTCATACATTTTCTGTAATGATATTTTTTTTTTATCTAAAAACGTTCAATAGTTTTAAGATTTAAGATCTATTTAATAATATACTAACGTAGTATGTAGCAGTCACTTCCCGAAAATGAGATATGAGAAAGAATTCCCTTCTAAAATAAATTTTTCATCTAAAAATATAAAGGCGGATTTTCTCCAGAGCTGTACATTTCGAATCAAAAAATACAAATCTGATAGTTATTATATAGAGAAAAACAAGTTGGCATTAATTAAAAATGTACAAGTTATACAGACTCTAAATTTAACGTACATGTCTTAGGGTATAACTTGTAATAAGAAGAATAAACTTGTTTCACATGGCAATTTATCATACTAGTTTATCGCAAAACAAATAAGTTATATAACAATCTTAATAATTGATTTTAGCTAAACAAGATCTATTGACAAATACACTAATATTAACACAAATTATAGATAAATGAACAATGCTCATAATCAACAAAATTTTTCCTGTGACAGTTTACTACAAATGAAAAAAGACATAAAAATACAAGTAATATTTATTATAATTCACATTATCCTACAATTAAACAAATTATGTGTATTTTAAATTATGAGTGTTCATAAAATATCTATAATTTTGAAAAGTACAAAAGCAATTAATAACAGACAGCTTGATAACATTCTTTCAGTCTTAAATGATTTCTAAAATAATTTAACTGACTTTCTTTGACATTCCTTACAGAATTTAATATATGATTGTATTAACGAAATATACGTTATTTTTATTTTTATATAAAAAGTTAAAAGACAAGTTTATAATTTTATGTAGTAAATGAGAAGAAAAACAATTTCAAAGAAAAAATTTTAAAATGTTTTCCAAATTATTTTACTTCGTTTGCGTCAATAATTAAAATATAAAAGAATAATCCTGAAGTTTACTTAAATGAAATGGAAGATATATTTTTTCAATTACATATAATCAGCATGCTAAAATAGTGCAAATTTAAAACTTAATATAAAGATACAACTTTTAAAATATAACAAAACTAAGAGAGCAAATACTTTGTTTATAACTATTGAAACTTATTAGAGAGGTTGAGATCGACGTTTTCAACGCAAAAACGTGTACGTTGGACGTTCAGCGCCGCTTTCTTGTAAGCCTAGAAGTTTGACAACGGTGTTTGGAAAGTCAGTGGAATCATGCTCGATATTCCAAACGCCATTGTCAAACTTCTATGCTTAAGGAAAGCGGCGCCGAACGTCCGACGTACACGTTTTCGCGTTGAAAACTTCGGCCTCAACCTCGCTATTATTAAATTTCAAACCGTATTCTGTCTCTTTTGACGATAAACTCAATTAAAATATTTAAATTTCACAATACATATTACAGATGAATAATCTTCATCTATTAGTTTATCTGTTTTCCTCTTTTTGAATTCTATAGACAATTATGCGATTCATCTAATACAAAAGAGTACTAAAACGGTATTGCTAAACACATTTATAGCTACTTAATAAATAGATATCATGACATAAATTATTAAAATATTGACACGATTCAAAACATAAGTACAGTAGACCAATACACAGGGCTGTCAAGATAGGAGGGGACCTGAGAAAAGCTGTGTTTCTTTGTTCCAGCAGTAAACTTAGGGACCGTAGTGGTTCCTATTCCTATAATATTATTTTTGTAACAGAAAATAAAATCTTTAACACCGTTTTTTGCTAATAAGGATATATTGTACGTATTTTATTTGTTAAAATAATAATAATATTAATGACTGAAAGGGTTCGATAAGAGTCAAAAGTGGCCGGCTCTACCTCCGGGTCCCACACAAGTTTTTGACATCTATAATACAGATAATAATTAGAAATGATTTGATTGATAAGCATATAAACAACTATTTCAAATTAAATTTTAGTTCGACGAAGCTTGTGCAATTCTAAATAAGCTTTGTCGAATCAGATTTCTGGGAAAATCACCGTAAAGTTTAGAATTTGCTCTGTATTTAGGACAAGTCACGCGTAATTAATAATATTACCGGTTGATAGACTTTAGTTGATAAGTTTCTTATAGACTAGTGATTAGTCTATAAGAAATTATGGGTGATGAATCTGGAAGTCATATCTGTCCTATGAATATATCAATTTAACAAAGAGTTTTGAGTTAACATGATCTTGTCCCAAGATCTTAAATTGTTTCACAAATGTTAAAAAGTAGTTTAAAACTTATTTTTAAGAATATTTGTTATAAGAAAGGTTTTCCTAAGGTTTTCCTATACAATTTTAAAAGCTGATATTACAACGAAATTATATGTAAAACAAATTGAAATTAATTACAAACTATTTAAGACAATCAAAAATTTTCTTCGTCCTTAGGCTACTTATATTTAACACTTACTAACATAAGCAGAGTTTGTTTAATTCATTAAAGTAAGATGATTGTTTTTGTTCGTTTTTTTCTCACATAAGTTCATGATCCGATTAACAATACAAAAATTCCAAATTGAAAATACCTCCTAATAACATGCTTTTTTAGATGACATCTCTTTGATTACTTATATGTAAGAATAAAAAGTCATATAATAAGATTACTCTTAAAATAAGTATATAACACGACGACTGATTAATCTTTTATTCTTGCATAATTATGTCATGCCGTAAGTTATTATGATATAAAAAATTAGAAACTGTAGCAATTTATATAAGATACATTCAAATAATTTATTAAATAAGAAAAATCGTTGTTTATTATAGTTTTATATGTAAAATTAATTAGTAGATAAAATATTGGTAATGTCGGATTGTTTGTCGAAGATTTTAAAAAGAATTGTTTATATCTTTTAGCACATTATTTTATCATAGCGGATATGCTGTCTCTATTATTTAAAAAAATGTAGGATTTTTTCGTTTTTTCATGATTAATGTAAACGATTATTTCAATTCCAAACATTGTTTACTGTCAAAAATTAAATATAGAATCAATAAGATTTAAAAAATTTAAACTTTCTACAGGTTACATCTTATAACAATTCTTTATATTTTTATTCATTGAAATAAATACGTTATTTACACATTGCTAACTACTTTTATTGTTTTTGATTAATTAGATATGCATACAAAGAAAAAAACATTTTTAATTTTAAAATAAGACAAGTTTCGTACATTGTATAATTTAGATTGAGACAATCTTTATATTATATAAAAGAAAAAATAAAAGAGTGTGTAATGCAATTAAACATTTTTCAAAAATTAAAAATTTTAAGTGCGTATTAACATTTTAAATTTAATTTACAAAATAATAATTGTGAACATGTCAATAGTAATGATGAAACTGTCCAAATTAATAAAACTGTAAATTCTCATATTCTTTTATTAATATAAATTGTATTAAAAAACAAACTCGTTATCCTCTGAAAGCCTGAGGAAATTGTCTCTTTTTATTAATTATAACAATAATATTAATCTTATTAGTACTATTGTTTTAGGCATTAATCAAAAGAAAAATGTACAGAGCAGATTTAATTGAATCAACTTTCTCCTGATAATTTCTATTTAAAAACTATTTAAATTAAATATTAATTTACAAGATTTCTAAATAAAACCATTTGTCTATAGGTAAATTTATGTACATTTGACAATTGCAAGTGACAAGTTTGCTGAAAACAAAAAGAAAATTTATTGAAAATGCAATAGATTGCTAACTTTGCATCTGATTTATTCAATATGGTATTCCTTATCTTTTTCTTTCAGTACTCATAAAATATAATAATCATAAACACGTACGTTGAGTTCTTGAATCATAATAAAATACGTTGCTTACTTATTCATCAATGTGGTTGAGACATTATGAAGATTTTCTAAAAGTGAACTTTTTCCTTTATGTTCGATCACAATGTACAGAATTTATAAAAATAATCCCTCTCTTATGTTTTTCAATGTATCTCAATACGGCAATATCGTTTCATTATTTTTCATTAAATTTTATTCTTTTATAAAAAAAGGCACTACAAATGTCAAAAATTTACTTGATAGGGTATTCTGTTTGCACTTCTCACACGAATTTTTCATAGGTATTTGTAAGATATATAAATGCTTCATTTAAATGATTGATATGTGTTTAAAATAACTTATCTTTTGTGACACTTTTTCACAACACCAACTATTGCGAATTATTTGTTATTAAATACAAACTTCTAATAAGCGTTTATTTTGTTATTCCGATAAAACTTCAGGCTTCCGGAAGAATATTTTTATCTTTGTTCTACTAGATATTTGTTCATAATATTTTTATCATATACTTTTATATACTGTATATATATGAAATGGTTTTTAACAATATTCATCAGAAATGTCTTGTAAATATTAACAGTTTGTTTTCTACTATTTTCGTAGAATGTTATAACAAATACGTTAGTTTTATTTTACATTTACATTATATATCAGAAACAAAACAATACATTTTCTAAAGAAAAAATAGAACATATTGTGAAGATTTTTCAGAATTCTTTAATGAATATCTTTAAAAAAGACTTCTTATAACTATCTGTTAATGATTAGATTAATATATAATTATTTCTCGAATCTTTATTATTACAATTTGTTAATTTATAAACAAATGGTTTTTATTTACTACTAATAATTATAATGCAGCTATCATATATTCATTTGGATACAATAAGTAAACTTCAAACTGTTTGAAATGTTCTAATCTTTCCTATAGAAGATCAAACAAACAGTTTTAATTCTATTAAATTTAATTAAAAAAAATTACTTTTAATTTATTATTTAATTTTTATAATAGGCCTACATATAATATACTGTATTTATAAATATATATTTAAATACCATATTTATTACAGTAAACTTATATTATAATTTTGATAGAGGCAACCAATATGAATTTTCTTCTTTTTTTATTTATAAATGGTTACTTCAAATCACACTAAACTTAATAGGACGTTACTCGTAAATTCTAAATATTTATTTATTAATTTCATTTTCAATTTTAAATGCCTTTTTATTAATGTGATATCTGCTATACATTATCACTTTAAAGCAACGATGATTCTAAAATATAATCAGATATTAATTTTTAATTTATTGTAAATTAATACAATTTGAGAAAAGAAATGTAATTCAAAAGTTAATGACCTATATCGAATTTAACTAAAATAGACAGTAAATATATTCATTTATATCATCTGTATGACCAGATAGGCCAGTAATTCGACGATCTCAAATGAAGTCAAAAGTTGCGAGCGATATAAAAGATACTGCAAAATTTCGATGCATCGCCGATTCTTATTCCAATACGTCCATCAATTGGTCCTATAAAAAGCAATTATTAGAAAGAAGTCCAAAATATGAAGTAAGAAATTCCGCACGAAACTCAACGTGGGAATGTACTTTACTCGTCAAGCAATTGGAAGAATCAGATTTTGGTATTTACGAATGTATTGCAACTAATTCTCTTGGAAAGGACATTTTTCAATTCTTATTGGTCAAAAGAGGTAATTTTAAATTTATTTCAATATACGGGATAATTCAGACCAACCGTCGAAGTCAATTTTAAATGGAAGTATAATGGAAATGGGAAGAAATAAATTCAGAATTTTATATGATTTTCATATATGCTATATTTCCCTGAAAGCTTTTTTAAAAAGAAATTTGATATTTTTTGGATTTTACACACGCATTTTAGTAATGCATTTTTGACAATTTGATTTTAACTTTAATACTTCATAAGATATAAGGCATGGACGGTGATCTGAATTATGCATAAATATCTAATGCTCTTATATTAATCAGTGTAAGATATATTTAATTTTATTAACCTTATTTAATTAATAAAGTATAAAAATTATTTAAAATCTATTTAAAATGTTTACATGTTAGGGCCACCAGAACCACCTGTTGATATACAAGTTGTTAACGTCAGTAATAATTATATATTTATTATATGGAAACCCGGCTTTGATGGTGGTTACGTATCGTCATTTCGTATCAGATACAGACAGCTTGGAATAGAAACATATTACTTTCAAGATGCTGTAGCGATGAGACATAATCACAAAATTGTTGACCTGAAAGCTGGAACCGAATATTATATTGCCGTTTCTGCTTGGAATGATCTAGGACATAGTAATTTCACATCAGAAATAAAAGCCAGCACCACTGGTGAGTTACAAAAAGATTTTCTGAGTTATTAACATAATAAAAAAAATTATCAGCGATAGCTTATACATTTAAGAAATATTTCATTAAAGAGTACGAAGATTATCCAAATTAAATCATTTTATATTTTTAATTTATTAATTAACAATCTTATAATAAGAAAATAAGCTCGTAACTACAGTAAGTAAACTTAAATTGATTTATCTTGAGATAAAAGTTGAATCTTTTTTCTATTTTTTCTTTTAAGAAATTGCGGTTATGGATTCTACACAAGCCTCTCCTGGCAAGAAAATCAAAAGCACTACTGGAAACTCCAAATGGTGGTGGATATGTGTTACAGCTGTCGGAACTGTCTTTGTATTGGTTAATGTGATAGTTGTGATCTGTCTGATTCACAAGGGCAAGTGCTGTGCCAGGTCGATTGGAGGTAAGTGCAAACAACAAACATTGTTTTCTAACATCTGGTTCAGACAGAAATGATTACAGTTACGAACTGTTTTGATTAGTAGAACTTAATATATAAATTATTAACGGTACTTAATCAATATTTTATAACTTAATTAAGTATTTAATATTAGTTTATTTAAATTATTTGAAATAATGAAAAAAAAACTATCTTAAATTTATATATTTCAGATTATTGGAATGTTTTTATTAACAAAAATGTTTTAAAAACTTTTTCTGTGGACATTAACTAAGAAGTTTATAGAAATTTTTTTTTTCAAACTCATATTAAAAATTATATTTAAATTATTAAAAATAAATAATATATATTTGAAATTAATATTAAAACAATATATTAATTTAAAATAATAATAATAGTGATTCTTATGCGGCTAACAGGGTAAAGGTAATCCAATAATATGGAGAATTGTAATAATGTTGAACATATAGGATTCTTTCTATTTTATAAAGTTTTCGTAAGTAAATTACGTGGAATTTTTCTAAATCGTATAATAAATCTAGTGCACATATAATAGGGCTTACAAAGTATATTGAAGGGATAATCAGAAGGTTAAATAAAATAATTTTTCTTGTTTTGGAAGTTTGACATTATTTATAAATATAATAATTTTGGATTTAGAAATATTGATCGTTAAAAACAGAGAATTCAGATAATTGTTTACTATATTTATTTTGTGTTGCAAGGCGATTTTTGTTGGTGCAAGTAGTACTAGATCATCTATAGTGGCAAATTCTTCCAGAAATTTGAATTACTTCAGTATCGAGTAGAAATAGTTTAACCATATCATTTACATCAGGCCTGGCCAACCCAAATTGTTTCGCGGGACACTTTGATCACGTGTAACATCAAGGTGGGCCACAATTTAAGCAAACATGCTTTTAAAAAAGTAAAACAAATACAAAATGAATAAGATTTTATTTTTATACCAAGAGTTCGACTCGCATTTGCGCATCATAACAATGACACATGCAAATTTTAATTTATTTAATTGTTTTAGTATACACATAACGGGAAACAAAAGTTGTAATAGATACATAATATTGCTTAGCGGGCCACACAATTTAACGTGACGAGCCGCGGGTTGGCCAGGCCTGATTTACATAAAAATTAAACAAATGTGGCGATAGCGGTTCTCCTTGTAGTAATCTTCGGTTTATGTTTAATTCTGGGAATATTTGGTTACATGAATAATGTTAATTTTGTATATTGAAAATAATTTCTCAATTGAATCTGAAAATTTTTTCCAGAGCCACAGATTTTCAATTTATTTATCAAAGTTGGGACATGAACTGAATCGAAAGCTTTTTATATATCGATGAAACTGAATATATTTCTCTATGTTTTTTTTAGTAAGTAAATTTGTATTATTGATAATAAGAAGAATAAGGCCATTTCTGTTACTTTTGTTTTTATAAATGCGAATTGAAATTTTGAGTTCAAGTTAAGTTCCGCAGTCCATCGTTGAAATCGTAGTGCCAGTATAGAAGTATAGCATTTTTGTAATGTTGGTAATAATGCTATAGGTCGATAGTTTCCGGGGTCTTTTCTGTCTCCTTTTCATAGATCATTAGCGGTTTTACTGTATTCCAAGATTCCTGAAAGTTTGCTGAGTTATAGAATGAATTGAATACCCGTTTTTCCTGATGATGGTAGTAATTTTAACTGTAATTATGTCAATACCCGGTGAAGATTTTGTTTTCATTTTTTTGATTGATGCCTCCAATTCATCATAGGTAATTACCAGATTTAAAATTTCACTTTCCAGATTTAGCGACTCTATATTAGTTATAGCAGTTATTCTTTTACAATAGAGTGATCAGGTTAAGAAGTCAATTTGCGATTGATTCTCGGTATCCTGTTTACGTAATTTTCGTACTGTTGACCAAAACGGAATATTATCTTTATTTAAGCTTAACTGATGTTCTAGATTTTTAAAATATTTTATTTTCTTGGATTTTAACAAATTATGATACATTGTTTTAAGTTTCTTGTAGTTTATAAGATTTGTTTCGTTTGACATATTCCTAAACTGCTTTAAGGCTTTATTTTTCTTTAATTTACAGATATAGCAAGTAGTCATACTAAGGTTTCTTAAACATATTGGTTTTTATATTATTAATCTTTATTATATTAATAAATTTTATTATTAGATTTTCCAATTGGGAATATAACTCTAGTCCATTTCCCGGTATAATTTTAGACAAATTTTTAATTTGCATTTGAAAATTCAGATAGTCATAATTTATTTTTTGATAAGGTTGAATTTCTCTATTATTTACTTTGATATTTGCCACTTCAAAGACAGTCTTGACTGGAAAATGATCAGATAGGTCGCAATTTAGTACTTGAATTTCTATACATAGGTCAGACAGCAATTCAGAATATATCGTTAGGTCTATTACCGAACTTCGAATATTAGCAACACAAGTGAATTCAGATGGATAATCATTTTTTATTCTTCCGTTTAAAATTAGTAATTACTATTGTTGAGTATTTTTTATTACTTGAAGTCCCAACCTGTTGTGCTTTTTATCTTTTGATTCTTGGTTAAAGTGAATTAGATTATTTGGCCCTTTGTATTCTGTATCTATTATCTGTGCAATCCTGGAGTTAAAATACCAAATAGCAATACATATGGAGAGATATTTTTCCATTTTTCGAGATTTTTAAATATTTCGCTTAATAAGTCTATCTGATCTAGCGGAACGTAAACTAACGTAACTATAACTTTTTGTATAAGAAGTTCATATCAATATTAGCGATTTGGAACAAGATTAAAATATAATTATTTGCTTTTTGGATAAATTTTACAGTACCGATGTTTTTTTCTTATCATTAGACAAAGGCCCGCATAAGGTCGCCCTGGTCCTACTGGTTTCTGTGCATCAGAAAATATAATTGTATATTCCATCCTATTTTTAATAATTTCATTCAGTGGTGTGACTAGCCAGGTTTCAGTTATACCCAAGAGATCAGTATTATATAGTAATTGTGAAAATTCCTGACTTTTTATTTTATGGATTAAACTTTGGCAATTCCAGTTCGTGATATTTAATTTAAGATTGTTTTAAACATTACTATATTGATTATTTTCACTTTCTTCTTCGGGATTAATTATGTTATTGGGTTTTTCTGTAGAGAATACAACAAAAAATCATCAGCGTATACTAACTGATTCTGAATATAACTATATGTAATTTTTTGACGATTAATTATCAAATAGTCGTTACGCAGTTTTAATCGTAATCCTTGTTTCTTAAAATCTACGTAATATGGTAAAAGTTTTTCTTTTTTTGCGGGAATCTTTAAATCAGCTGACATATTAATATCTTGCCAATTTCCTAGCGTCTTGCTATACTTCGACTTATTAAAGGCTGCAAAGATTCTATTTCTTAATTGATATGACTTTAATATTACGCACTTAATATGAATATTTGAATTGGGTATTGAGTAGATATTTTCTATATCTTCCGATTCGCTGCATACTATTTTTAAAGTACTAAAGAAAAATATTACTAATTCATTTTTAGTTATATCTTTAAACTGATTTGAATAGTCGTATATTATTATTTTATTATTATTCATAGTGTTAGTAAGAGAATCCAGTTTATATTGAGTTGATTCATTTTCTAATTTTAATTTGTTAAATTCAGTTTATATTTTATCATTTCTCATATTAATTTGTTTTAATTGATCTTTAAAACTTTTAATTTCATTTTGAATTATATTAATTTCTTGTCTTATAAGTGAAAATTGTCTCACTAGCTTATCATTACTATTGGTTATCAATTCAACTATCTTTTTACATAATTCTGCTGTTGAAATGTCTGTTTGTTCCGCATGTACTTGTTCTTGTGAGGAGGTTAAATTAATTAGCTCACCTCTATGGAATAATTATTCCGTTCTTCTAAGTTCTGTATATTCGGTGATAAGATTTGATTGCGATTCAAATGATTTGGTATTATTAGTCAGCAATTTTTGACGAGCTAGTGGTGATCTTCCTCTCTTTATGGGAGTTTTCTGTAAGGGACCAGGATTCGGTTCTATTCCAGCAACTAGTAACACCATTCATATTATTCCAAAATAATTTAATATTCTTCATCTCTTGAAAAATTAGACAAACTTTGGAAGTGGAGAAAGATTCATGCCAACAGCTATGACAATCAGAGTGCCCCCCCATCGAAACACATTAATTATTATTGAGTCCATGGAATATATCTTAATTTGAAATTATATTTAATGTACATTATATATTACAATAAATATATTATGTAATGATTTTTATTATTAAATTAATTACATTCAATAAAATAGAAGAATTAATCGATTTCTATTATAATTCTTTGGTATGAGAGTTTAAATGGAACACGTTATAATTTTTTAAAAATAAATCTTGTTTTATTTACTATAACAAACCATTTTAAAATATTGAAAAGTTACGTATATATACTATACGTAAGAAGTGTAATAGTCGCACAGAAATATATCCTTGTATTTTTTTATGGAGTTAATAAAAAAGTCATAATAATTCAATACATGGGATAAGAACTTTTTGATGATGTTCTTTTTAGAAGAGAAATGGCTTATATATCTATCCTGTCGTAAAATTTATAGAAGCAATAAACTCTTGTTATGTTGTTTGTTTCAAATTTCACTTGTCACTTTCTAGTTAATACCTTGTTCTTTTCGAATTATGTATTGTAAAATGACTCATGTATTTTTTTGATAATATTATAAAGTTAAAAATAAATAAATTTATTCTTTCCAAAAAATTTATAAAGCAACTGATAGAGAGGTTTGGAGACAGAAAAAGTCTTCTCGCTGTATTCTACATTTATGTATTGGAAAATTATGTATAATTTCAGACATTTTTGAATATAATTCAAGATAAAATTAATTATATATTAATACAGAAATTTCTCTTTTTGCAGGACAGTCTTGTGTTCATGATATTGATAAGCAAGTAAGATATACAATAGAAGGAAAGTCATTTTATATCACAGGAGAAAAATTAGATGTAGCTCATGAACACATAGTGATGGAAAATATCAAAGTAAGATTTTAAATTTTATCAAAGATTACTTATGTATTAATTATCAGTTTAATTTTACGACGTATTCTTTTATTAACAGACAATTAATCTTTATATATCACTTACAACGTAAATTAATGTCTAATATGCTTACAAGAATTTTAAACTTTATATTTTTCAACGCTTAGAATGACTTGAATAGATTATGTAAATGGAGACTGAATAATGAAGCTAAAATCGGAAACACGGAACCAATGTTTTAAACTGTGTGTCAAAGCCAATTTTCTTAATTGTGAATCATCATCGGTTAAAAATATGATAGGAGATAACAGCAAACTTAACAAGCAATTAATTATACAATTTATAAAACATTTAGTTATTTATCAAAATTTATAAAACATGACACATGATACTTTATTATTAATATAATTTTTTTAAATATATTTTTCTACATATTTATTTTCATTATTTATCAAACAGAGAAGTTACTTTATATTAAAAGTCGATATTTCATTATTAAGTTATTTTGATTCTTACTTAACCTTATTTAATAATGAAAATTATGTGAAGTAATTATATTATTTCTACTATTCTATAAAACGTATTAAATATTGAGTGATATAAATTTAAATAATTTATATACTCAATTTTAATTAACCAATCACCGATATATATAATCAATATAAATCGGTGCTTATTCCACTCTAGTCTTTAGTGCTACAGCGTTGTAAAATCCTCAAACAAGTAAAATATGGTAGCTTACTCTCATTCGTATAACATATGAAAACTTGTTGAATATTCTACTCTTGGCGTTCGAAACGGATAGCATTGGCAATACCATTTTTTCCACAAAGTTACATTTACTTTAGCAAGAACCGAGCAACAACAAAATAAATAAGCTCGCAAAAAGATGTGAATGTGAAATCCTAACAATTTAAGGCAGTTTGGTTTCCTCCTTCATTCCGAATGAAGCTAATGGATTTGATTTCAGAGAAATCCATCCGAGGATCTTTAGTCATCTTTATTCGACTTGTTTACGAACTGATATTTTATGGTATATGAAATAGATTTAAAATGATTTTTTTCGACGTAGCTTCAGTCAACAAAAATATATTCGCTTACATGATTTTATATAAATTATAAATATAAAATATAAAACATTATGTTTCCAATATTAATTTCATTAATAAGGCCATTCTGATTAAAAAATCTTTTCATTTTAATTGATTAAAATATAATTTCTTTTATTTATAATGAATTAATTTTTATATTTTTTGAGTTAATTATGTGGGATATAAAAAATTTCTAAAATTATTATTAATCGTGTGTATTAATAAAAATACAATAGAAAGTTTTATTTCGTATAATTGAAGTAGAGTAAATTAGAATTGGAGAAAATTAACATGATATTTTTCGAAAGTATTTTTTATTATTTATTTCGTTTAAAATAAATTAAAATAAATAATTTTAAAATATAAAAATTTAAAATAATATTATAATTAACTCAAATAATAATTATAAAATAAGTTTAAATATTTAGTACTAAAATAATTTAAAAGTATAAGTTATTATAGTATTGTCTTATAGAAACTAAGTAAAATTAAAAAAAAAAATAAAATCTAGGATGAGAATAATTCAAGACATCTTGTTTAAAAGATATACATTAATTTATTTCTAGTTTTATATCTAAAATAAATCTGTTTTTTATTTTATTACTAAAGATTCTGATAACTATTTATCATTTACAATTTATCTCATAATCATTATTGTTAAGTATATTGTTTTCTATGAAACAAATTATATATAAAACTCCAATTTAAAAAGATCATTATTTAATTACTATTTATTAACTTAAAATTACGTTAATGGATACAAGTATTTGGAATAAACATAAAATTTACAACTTGCGAATTTTATAATTTTATAAATTGTATTAATCCTTTTCGATTAAAATATTATAATAACTTCGAATGCAATGCGTTTTCCAGTTCCATTTGAATTCGATTTTCTCCTTCAACGCCTTTGTCAAAATAATGGAATATAATAATTTTAATCAGAATATAAAATAGTTAGAAACATTACATAGGGTAACTTTTCCAAACTTTTATTCAATAATTTATCATTACAGAAAAAGTGTTTTGTTCTATAAATCGTATAATAGTATAAATAAATCGTAAGTATATAATAATTGCATTGGGGGATAATATTTATATGATGTATATATAATGCAATATTATATTATAATATAATATATATAGAACATTTTTCTTATAATGTTTTTTAATGCAAATGTTTACTTACGAATTATCTATTAAACAAAACACTTTTCCTATAATGATAGATAAGTGAATAAAATTTTGGAAAAATTAATTTATTTAACACTTAATTTATTTTAAATAATTACATCAATATGAAAACATCAAACACTTGAAATTAAAAATTAGAAAACTAGTAAACATATCAATATTAAAAAGTAGTTTTCTATTGGATTTTACTCAAGCTTCTAAAAGATATGATGTAAACATATTTCTTTAACACAATAATACAGTACTAAACAAAATTAAATAAGTTTCTGAAGTTCATAAAAAGTTTTAGCTTAATTAATTATTAGCTCATTAGCGTAATTAAAACATCACACAATATTTATTAATTTCTAATATAATATAAATTAATTAGAAATTTAGTTATTTATCTGTACAGAAATCGAATGATTAATCACATTTACACTCTTAGAAACTTAAAAATATGTTTTAATTAAAAATTAACTAATTTGAAATAGAGAAGATTTTTCAATATAAGTTTTTCTGAGTTTAGAACACAGAAAAAGTATTGTGTAAAAAATTTGAAATTAAAATTGAAATTTTTTAATATTATATACAATATTTATTAAGTAAATTTTATTTAAATAATTAACAATTTTTTCCGAATCTACTATGACTTTAATACAAAATGATAATAATCAAAGTTGTCCTATTCAGAGGACACTAGCTCTAACCTGTAAGCTAATTGAGAAAAGTTTGTGTACACACAATTTAATGGACGCGAGAAAGGATTTAGGAAAGAAAAATTTTAATTACAAAATTCTCCACTATGGGGTAAATGGCGTTGCAAGCAAAGAAGTTTGACATCTTGATAATGTCGCAACATTGGCAGATTTATTATAGAATTTTTTATTATATAACTTTTTACATTTCATATTATTAATATAGTTTCTTAAAAATAATTATTAAGATTTTAAATTATTCTTAGAATTTGCAAAACAAATTCTGTGAAATTATTATATTGACATACAGTATTGCAAAATTTATAAAAATGTTCTTACATATACTAAAAATTTCTTCCGAAAGTTTCAGAAATAATATATTAATTATACATAAACACAAATATTGAATATATTATTAATTTTAAATTAATAAATCATAATACTTAAACTTAAAGAACTTAATTTCTAAAATTGATAAAATTTAAAAATTGTAATTTATGTATTTCAAATTTCTTTTTCAATTCACACTTTCTTTTCAACTTAATTTAGTAAAAAGGAAAAAAAAGTAGAAAAATAAAAATTTAGTATACGATTTTTTCAGCTCTTATATAGATTGTGTGAGAGAATTTACATAGCACTGAGGCCTGTAAGATCTATTGTGATGGGGTGAATATATCCAGAACTCCGTCTGTCTTACGATACGCGGAAGTAATTGCATTCTCTTTAACTGTGTTCAGCAGGCCTCACATAGCGCAGAATCCGACGGGGTAGCCGTCTCATCCTCAGTTAGTGCAGGCATTCATAACTTGGACTCAATCCTGGCCCTTAGAGCAAAAATCTGAAGCTATGTCGTCCAGGCCATACAGCTAATCATTATAATATACTTGCTATAACTGTTTCCTACGGTAGAAAATTCCATGCAAAAAGTTCTTATAACGGGGCAAAATATAATTAATCCAACATAATCTTTCTTTATATAATAAAAAAATTATACTTTAAAAATAGTATAAAATAATAATAATAATAATAATAATAAGACTAACTTTTAATGGATTTTCTTTTTGATTCAGGATAAAGTAATTTTAAATATAATTTAAATAAATTTGTTTACAGAATAAAGATCAGAAAACATATTTGACGGTCGATATCGTAGGGAAAAGATTAAATTTACAGCCAAGTAATTTGAGTAAGTATTTAATAAAATCAATTTTCGTTTTTTTTGCATATTTTAGTAAAAATAATTACTATTAACTTAATAGCAATATTTATAACTTACTTAAATAAAGCGAAGATATAATTATAATTACAATAATTAAATCGGTATTAGAATGTTTCATTGTAATCCCCCTCCTTTTAATGTGTCAAATTTTAAACAATTCATTAGCAGTTGACATATTATATTGCTACATTATTCTGTTTATAAATCTTTATAGAAATCAGATAGAATTAAAGTAATTAACTACGTATTATATCAATTATTACTTAATCCATTTTCTTAGGCGTGACATTCCTAATTACTTGAATTACTTCTGGGATTAAAACTTCTAAACAACGTAATAACAACATATAAAGTGTATTTATAATTTATGAATAAATCTTAATGAATATGTTATACTTAATTCTAAGAAAATATGTTTGTATAAATTAATTAGTTTTTCCGTAATACCAGAATCTGTTAATATTAAAAAGAATTTTATGTTATAATAAATATTTAGAGAGGTTTTAAAATAAATTTACAGCATAGAAAACTAATAAATACATTATTATCACTGATTTTAATTGTTTTTCTAAATACTTATTACAAAAATGATTAAAATTATTATATTTCAGAATAAGTTAAATGTACAGTACTTTGCACAATGCACGATGCAAGTTTAGTACTTTGTGTAGTATAAATTAAAGTAGTCAAATTAATTAACTTACGTACGCAGATTTAAGTACTTAACACGGTAATTCTTATCTTACCAAATTTCTATAGGATGAGATAAGAGTTAGTGCCAAGTGCATATAAGAATCGATCAAATTTATTGTATTCGTATTTAAGTTCAGATTTTAAGTTTGCAATATCTTAAATTGGAACTGTAAAGAAATCAAGAGGAAATTTTCATAGCAAGAAAACGATGCATTGGGATTTCACGATCTCAGATATCTACTTTAGAAGAATTACGAGGCAATAAAAACTTGCTTGAATTCAGCCACCAAATTAAAGTTACACTTTTGGGCGTGATAATACCTTAGTTTATCCAATAGTTGTAAGTACTAGTAAACATTAAATGAAAATAAACAATTTAAAATTAAAAAAATATATTTTATTTTTAATTTCTAGATTACACTTTTAGAATATAAAAAATGCAATTTATTAAATTATAAAAAAAGTCTTTATAAAATTAAAAATTTAGTTACACTATTGTCATAGATGATATTATATACGCATACATAAAATGTTATAAACTTCTATCTTCAATTTAAATGCTTCTAAATTTTATATGTGAAAAATGATAGAAATTTATTTAAAAAATTTTCATATAATTTATTTATAATTTAAGATATACAAAAGTTAAAATACGTTAAATATAAACATATATAGGCCTATATATATTTAATATATATTAATAATGAAAAAATTATATCAAAAACTTCTTAAATAACTGCTATAGCATTTCTATTATTATACATCATATTTAGATTATTATTAATTAATGTGAATAATTACTAGCATTAGATTTTATATAAATTATTATTATTAACTTGAGTTTTATCTTATTTATTTTTCATTTGTTTAAAATTAATTAAAACAAAAACGAAAATTGATGATAATAGT
The DNA here is from genome assembly GCF_030686945.1 of Centruroides vittatus. Taxonomy (NCBI): domain Eukaryota; kingdom Metazoa; phylum Arthropoda; class Arachnida; order Scorpiones; family Buthidae; genus Centruroides; species Centruroides vittatus. The sequence continues at coordinate 633,178 of NW_027122385.1, forward strand.
TCTTTTTACAAAATGTACAGTACATTTAATTAAACTAGAATAACAAATGATATTTCTAAATTAATTGTATAAAGTATGGTTTTTTAGGTAAAAGTTTTTATTAATTATTTTTTAAGCATAATTATTTTATGCTTAATTTTAATAATGAAAAATTTTCTTAGATAAAAACTAATGTAGAGCCGACTGTTAAAATATTTTTAAATGATTTTTATTTTTAATAGGTTATTAGGAAAAACCTTTTCTGTTAAGTTTTTTCTTTAAATTCTAATAAATTTTATAGTTATGTTAAAGTTTTTCAATAAATTATTATTTAATTGAAATATATTGAAACTCATAATTAAAATGTACTATGAGTAATAAATAATTTCTAATAATATAAATTATTTGTGTACTTAAATAATAAACAAGTATATAGTTTATTTATTTTTAACTAAATTCTATATATTACAGTAATTTTTTTTAAATTTTAAGCTAAATAACACAATCTGTTAAATTATGTCACTTGATTTAATCCAATACAAATTTCTTAATTTTATTCTAAAAAATGTGAATGTTTATGCAGATTTTAATATTTCTACATCTGATTTACATATAAGAAATCTTAAAAAATTAACTCGAGTAATCAGGATTAAAATGTCTCCAATGGTAATGGACAAAGTTTAAATAATCTTAAGTAAAACTTAATTATAATTAGTAATAAAAACTTCTACGAATCGAATCGTTGTTTGATAATATTTTGGATTATAAAATTTTACATTATAATTTTATGCAGACTTTTTTAAATTTAAAATTATATTGACACGTAAAAGTTCCATTATAGCGTATTTAAATTAATCGCAAATATTTCAAATATATAAGGAATTTTAATTAATAAATTAATGCTAAAATATGTTAAACATTAAATAATCTTTAAAACTATAACTGTTTTGATAAACATTAAAAATTCATTATTTAATCTGCAAATAATTTTATATAGTAAATAAAAATTTCATTTGTATATGTTTATTTACAGAGTAAATATGGAATTATAACATTTGAATATTAATTTATAGAAATTTTTATTGAAATATTCTTAGCAAAGAACTATGTTTTAGATACAATTTTCTTAATATTTTCAATTCAAAAGAATTCTTTTATTCATTTTTTAAAAATTTAGAATAAGTTAGAAGAAATACAAAATTCAAAAGTGAAAATAAATTTCCTTCCTTATGAAATAATCTTTTTCGTACTTTATAGTTTAATTTACGCTTATTTTAAAAAAATATTTCACATGTTCCTTCTTGTATAAATAAGAAAATAAGGAGATCTACTTCTTTTAAACTTGTAGTTATTAACAAGTATATAAATTATAGAATATTCTTCATAAAAATAATTTATCAAGGATATTCTTCGTATATTAAAGTTGTAAATATTTAAAAAATAATATACAGATAATTATGCTATACATTCAAATGTCCACAAACTAGATACCTTTTATATAATGACAGTTTGAAATGATAACATTTGAGTAGAGAGACGTGATTGCGAAGAGACACATACTTCAACTTTATAGAAGAATTGTAAACATTCTGAAAGTATATAATTCTATCTAATTATAGAAAGAACTTAAAATTTATTCCAGAAATATATACAAATATGATGCTTTTCTCTAACATCCTAAAATTTTGTCTATGAATAATGGATAAGAGCAATTTTATCTGAAAATCAAATATACTTGTGCATACAACTTTTAAATGGAATTGAATACGATTCTCAATAGAAGTTATTTTATACTATAAATAAATTTTTATATAATTAATTGATAAAGATGAAAAGATTTAAAGATATTAATTATAAAATATTGTTTTGCAAATGAAGGATTATAGTAATGTTTGTAAAGATCAAACATTATTAGTAATCAAAAACTCTCGGGATCATACTGTTTGATGGGAATGAATTAGACACTATTCGAAAACATCTTTTATAATTCTTTATTACATTAACATAATATAGGATATGATACATGCATTTTTCTTATGAATCGTCATATATCCTACTGAGGAGATTATTTTTATTTACATTAAAATTGTATATAATAAAATTGAAAAACTAGTGTTAAAAAGAAAAAAGTAATTGGAGTTAGAGCTACTTTGTCATTTCAAGGAATTTCATTCTTCAAATGCAAACTTATTTATTTATTTTTTACTTTTAGTTTTACAATAATAGAATTTGTTTTGATTTAAATATTTATTAATATTTTATCAGATACTGATGATAAAATAAAAAATAACGATTGTATCCTTTATGTTTAAATTTAATTTTCAAGAAACTTATTACAAGCTATAGTCCCGTTCACAACAAAATTTTTATCAGAATAATTAATTCTTAACTGATCAATATTAGATAACTCTTAATATTAAATAAAAGCTTTTTATTATCTTTTGGTATTGCAAACAGATAAACTTTAGTATGCAAGAGGCGATTGTAGAATTGTGTTGCAAAGTGCATTGGTATGTGTGTGTGTGTACTGTTTTATATCTTCCTAAAAAAGTATAATTCTAGAATAGTGTTCATATAAAAACCTGTACTGCCACATTTTTCGAAAGGAAAAAGAATATAGACGCGATAAGAATTTTCTTTGGCTTAAATTACCCAATTATGTGTGTTAACAGTAGCAAAAACAAGAAAGTGTAATTCATTCGTTCAGTTCTGAAAGGTGACAAATGAAGCTCTGATTATACTTGATAACTTTTTCCTGCGACTGCATAGACGCTGCTATTTAACAACACGCTGTACGATAATACAACTAATCTTATTAATTAATAAACTATAATTATCATATATTTTAAAAATGATATTTCAAGTATTATTTAACTTAATATTTCTGTGGAATTTTCATGACTTACGATTGACTTATTAATCTGTTTCGAAATATTTTATGGTAAATTTATCCCTTGTATACTTAAATTCTTATCTATTTAACAATATATATAATTGATTAATTTAATAGTATAAATACTGTTCAAATTACATTATCACTTGATAAATTAAAGAATGTAATAACAAAGGTAATTTCGTAGCTATTCAACGTTTCTACTTAGTAAATGTTCAAACTGTAGAAGTTTGTCTTTTGAGATTTTAAGTTCTAAGTTCTTCTAGATAATGAAAGCTTGTTTCTTTTCTATTAGCGAATTCTTTGAAAAAAATATAAAAATACTAAATAATTTGCTTACATTTAATTGTTCTAAGAATAACGAAAGATTTTGAATTTACGTTTTCTAGCATACATTGACATAAATTTAATTATGAATTAATAATATCTGATATTGCTTATAGAAATTCATTTTAGAATGTTAAATTATAATAATACTAAAATCAGATTATCAGTAAAAGATGAGCGATCTCAGATTCATTTCCCAATTAGCTTTATTATGAAGTCATTTTTATTCAAAAATTATGTTCAATATTTATAACTGATTTTACCCATTTATAATGAGCACGTAACGAATGTTCGTAATTTTCAACTATTTGACAAATATCCAATGTTATAAAATATAATATATATTCTGAAATAAGATTTTAAAATATTTAAATATAGAGTATTGAAAGTTTAACATTCTAAAATGAATTTCTATAAGCAATATCAGATATTATTAATTCATAATTAAATTTATGTCAAGTTATGCTAGAAAACGTAAATTCAAAATCTTTCGTTATTCTTATCATTATGTTAAAATAGATACATAAACGTCGCTCTATATGCGGGGTGTCCTTTTAAGTCCGCATAACCTCTGCAGAATGAGAATCTTCGTTCGGAGTACATGAAAAATAACCCGAGACCCATACCTCTACGACCTATACTTTTTGATAAAAATGCGAAGAAGAAAGTATGACGTCACATCGCGCACAAAAATAAGCTTTATTGGAAACACGAACATCAGTACTTTCATATGACATTATGCTTAAATAGGAAGATGCAAAAATGACCACCGCGCATATCGAAGCACGCATGCACACGTCGTAGAATAGCAGATTGCAAACGATCCAGCATCATGTCCACAAAAGTGAATTCAACCTAAAGACGAGTACCAAAGTCGCTTTCTGTAGCCTTCAACAACGACAACAGTTATGTGTGGTCAGAGTCCAATCCTTATGTAATCCACTCGCAGAGACATCAAGTCTGCTGATCTGTAAATATGTAGACTGCAATACTGAGCAGTTGCATTATTGGACCGTAACTGCTGCCTCAACGGCTAATGGGACATTCATAGCTGGTATTTCTCTGTGAGGAACTAACTGGTTAACTCGATGACATACCCTAATCGGCAATACGTGGCCTAATGTTGGAGCACTGGCGTATTTCTTCCCTCCTGTACGTGATTGGTTTGAATATGGGCATGGGGTTCGGTTGTGCAGCCGCCACGATCGCCAGATATGACGGCCGCACAACCGGACCCCCACGTCCATATCCAACCAATATCATCTAATCCAAAGATGCCACGATCGCCAGATCTAACACCTTTGGATTTCTTCCTATGAGGACATCTGAAGGAATTGGTATAGCAAACTCTAGTTACTATAGAAAGCGATTTGGTTGCTCGTCTTCATGCTGCGTTCAGTTTTGTGGACAACAAGATACTGGATCTTTTGCAATCAGCCATTCTACGGCTTGCGCAGGCATGCCTCGATGTGTGCGATGGGCTTTTTGTGCATCTTCATATTTAAGAATAATGTCATATGCAAGCACCGATGTTCATGTTTCCAATAAAGCTCATTTCCTGTGCACATGTTGTCCTACTTTTTCCTTTGCATTTTGTGTATGTTTTAGTTATTTATTTTAAATTTATTATTTACGTTTTTCAGTTTGTAACCAAAGTAACTTGGATACGATAAACTTTGAATAACTTCATACAAAATTTTGCTAATTTAATTTATTTGGTTAGAATCTTTCGAAATTTATATAACGATAAACTTCATTCTATTGAAATCTATAATAATTAGGTCATTTATCTCAGAAAGCATCTCTAGATTTCAAATTCCAAGGTACGTTCAAAAGAAAAGAAGAAAACTGGCGTTAAAAATCGGAAAGATGTGAAACAGCGCAGTAATTTTTGACAGGCGAAATTTCCATCACAGAGCCAAGAAACTGTGAGTGGCAACATTGTTGATGCGCGAGAACATAAGACAACTGACCGATAAAATGGAAAGCAGTGCACGAAGCAAGAGCGGTGTAGTGTTGTGCGATTTTTAACAAGAAACAATAGACATCATTGACACAGGCCGGTGCAGTAAGGAGACGACTACATGAGTAGCACATAGGTATACGTGTAGAGTTCTAAGGTTTCAAAAACAGCCACTTCCCCTGAATGGAGTTACTTAGATCACCCGGCATGACTCTGTTGTTACCAGGAAAATGTGATGTACAGGGCAAGACACTACTAATTTGAGATGGAACTACTTGTTTTAAATTAAATAAATTAAGAATATGACTAAAAATTGCAGCCTGCCACTGTGAGTTGTCACAATAAATAATTGCTCGTTTTTTGTATGTTTTCTATGATTGTATGATTATTCGTTCAAGCTTATTAATGTATTTCCTATCCAAATATGGATCTATATATTAAACGTTTTAATCTATAAGCTAAACCATATACAATATATTTTTTTTTCAATTATCTCTCTCATAAATTTGAATTAAACGAATATTTTCTACATTAAGTTTGAAGTTTTCTACATCTAAATAGAAAATAAATTTATAAAGCACTTAAGAATATTTATTTCTGATTAATTAGAAAACTGTAAATAATAAATAGCTATTAATATTATTTTTAATCTTTAAAATTGATTGACTAGTTATAAACCTTATTAAATTTAAAAAAAAACGTTTTGCTACATTTTTGTTTTATTTGTTTGTTTATTTATTTATTTATTGGTAATAAAAAGAATAAAAAGTAAGGTTTTCAAAACTTAAAATTTAATTTGTTAATTTTATTTTAATCATTATTATTGAGAATTTACCATTCTTCTACAATGTGTTTTTTACATATCAAAAGTGAATTTTCTTATATATTTAGTAAAAAAATAAGGCTTAGAATTTAGGACAAAACTTCAAATTGAACAAGTGCCAAAATCTATATTTAGCTTTATTATTAATTTAGAACAAATTATATATATATAGCATTAGAGAATTGAAACGAAAATAAAGATTTTAAGATTTTATGTCACGTTTCAAAATAGCTTTTGTTTCCAACTTTATTTTTTTATAATTGATAATTGTTGAACTTTCCTGACACCATAAACTTGAGAGCAGAAATTTTCGCGGTCAGAAATCGAAGTTTTCAATTAATTATAGTATACATATTATGTTATTATACGATATATTTCTTTATAAAAATAATATAAATAACTGATTATTTCTCTTATGAAGACTATTCTGAACATTGTTATACATAGCTTTCAAAGCAGAACTTCTCTTCTAAAATAAATCTACTTCACGTTGTTAAGTATATCCTTACGTGCATTAAAGCGAAAGCTTTGTTTTGTTTTATCGTATATAAGCTGCTTATGAAACATTACGCTTTTGACAAAAGCTTTTTTTGCACTATTTCATACAATGTAATCTTTTAATTTTGTTTTCACTTAACTTTAAGGAACACAAACAAGATTTATTGTATGCTCATTTTAATTATTATCAAAACGGAGCATAAAATTTAAAAACTGGTTTAATATTTTCACTGAAACAACAATTTTGTTTGTAGATAACAATTTTTTAAAAATGATTTTCAGCCTTTTTTAACGTTAAAATATTTATGGTATAAATTTATATCATAAATAATTTCTTTAAAAATGTTATGTACATTTTTCTACAATATTTCGTAGAAAATTTCTATAAAATTTCAGTTGAAAAGAATTTTTTTATTTTCTTATTTTTGGTTCTTTTTACTTGCGAATAATAGTTAAAAGTAAAGAAAGCCATCGATTTTTATGTTTTTTATGATAATTGTGATCATATTTAACTTATTTCATTTTTCGTACTTTATGCCCTCGTTCTTAGTAACATTAATAGAATCATAAATAGCTCATTGATTTAATTTGATAAAATCTATCGAAGCTTCCAATAGTTCTTTATACAGCCTATAAATATTTTGTAAATTCAAGTATACAAATTTAGCGTGTTAAAGATAAAAAATAAAGATGATTTTAGGACTTATGTGAACTTATTATTGAGAATTTCACTTTATGGATTTCTAATATTTAAAACTTATTTCAGTGTTTGTGATTTTGCAATTTTTTTTTCCAACAGGAAGAAAGAATAAAAGTGATACATTTCCGGAAAAATTTGAAGAATTAGTTCATAAAACTAGTAGTAGTGAATTCCCAGATATTTTGAAAAGAATTAATTATGATGCAAGTGCCTTCAAAGATGTAAGAACTGTTTTAACTAAGCTTTGGAAAATTTTATTTAAACAAATTAAAATTTTATGATATTCTTATCGTAATTCATTAATTTGCCAATATTATGTTGTATAAAATTTTTTTAGAATTAATTACAAAAGTATCAAATATATTTTAATTGAAATTTTAATTTTGATGCCACAAAAATATTCTTTTTTATTATATGGAAATTTCTCCTAACTAATGAAACAATATACATATATTATAATATATATTACATTACAATACATAATTTTTAAAAATTATTTTGAGTATTTTATACATTTTTTTACATAATGTGAAATAAAAACATTTTGAAATCTTGAAAAATATGTTCAGAATAAAATATAAAATATTATTAAAATAATAATTATAGTAATTTATTGCCAAAAATAAATTGTTTTATAAATAATTAATAATTTATTTATTATAAACGTCTAAATACCTTACTAATGAACGAGAAAGCGAACGTAACATATATTCTGTTTGAATTATTTAGTTTTATTTTTTCATTTACATGTTTTTAACATTATATAAATTAAGACATTTATATGAAAATAAGATGAATCTTAATCTGCACTTGATGTAATTTTTATACATGCGAGTTATTTTCATCCGCAAGTCTTTCCAATTAACAATAGAACTGTAAAAATTTTTTTGTGATATGTCTATTATATAATAATCATGATAAATATTTCACAAGTTATTTTGATTTGTATATCTTGTTGAATAATAAAGAAACAAGCCAAATATGTTTCTAATTTCCAAATAAGTTGCTATAAATTTGATAGTGATTAAGAAAATAACACAGTTCTAGGTAAAAAAGAACAATAAAAAAATTCTACAGAGCAAATCAGATTGAAAAACTGTTTTGTAATGACAGTACTGTAAATAAAATATACGGAATGAACTTGGTATAATAAAAGAAATGATTGATATGATATTTTCTGGAAGAAAATTATATGTTAATGAGTTAACGATTTGTTTAGTTTTTAAAATAGCATTTATATATATATAAACTAATTGTGATATTTTATATAATATATTGGTATTTAATAGAATATATTATGTACTTAATATATTTTTGTAATATACGAGGCTTCTATAGTAATTTCATAAACACAAATTAAAGTATTAACTTTAATTACAGTAAAAGAATTATATGTTGTTATCTATATTTCTCGTTATAAATATTTTAAATTCTTATATAAAATTTACTAAATTACTTGCAAATTGCTGTGATATGATAATATCTTTTAAAAATAATCATAGAAAGTTTATTACACAAAGTTATTAATTCATACATTGTTAAAATTTTGTTTTAAAAGGAAAAGATCTCGGATGAGAATGACCAATCGCCTTTTAGAAAATCCAAGAACTGCCTTTCTTCATCAACGAGGTCACTCAACTCAGATGCTTCCTCACTTACTGAACCTAATATATCACTGCCAATGACATCAACCTCAAGCTGCGATTTAAGGATACGTCATATTCTATTTGAACCAGAACAACCACCATTGAAACCTTTTATAGAATACCTCGATAGCTGAGGTTTGATATAAGAAAGCCTTTAGAGTTATCAAAAAATATACTGAAATACCTCGCTGAACTATTTATTGTTCAAGAACCATCGAGAAAGTGAAGAGGGTGTAATTAAAAACTTTCTCTATTAAAAAATCTTACAATTTTCTTCGTGCAGTACACATCACAATAGAAAAGATCACAAATTACCATGTTCTTTTAACGACGACGAACAAAGAATTTTATCTCCTTTAAACACTAACAAAGACAGAACGAGAAAAAAAAAATTCATATCGACTGCAGAAGTCAAACGAAAATTGTTTTAATGAAGATAATTCATAATGGAAGTCAAACTCTTATATAAAATAATCTACAGCACAACCATCAACTTCGTCTATGTACAGTTTGTGAATAGTTTTAGTTTACTTAAGTATTAGTTTTGTCCTTTCTGATTATTATAACGGATGGTTGAATTCTTATAGTTTTTTAGAGTATATGTTATTAAATTTTAAAAAAATATAAAACTCAAATTGTACTTGTATTATATTTATTTGAAAATATTTGAGAAAATTAAATAAAATTTACTAATAAAAAATTACATGGTAGAAAAATAATGTAAATTCATAAATCCTATTAATAATTTTTAATAATTCAAAAATTCTATCTTAATATTAATCTTACTTTTAAATACTTAAGAATGTTTAAGTTAATGAGATTATAAATACTTATTTATGTTTTATTTATTATTTATATATATATAAATTTTTAATTTAAATCGGAATACAACAAAATAATAAACTTTTTCCTCTTTTACGTTTGAGATAAATTTCTTTATCGAATATATCTTTTGTTTCAGATCATTTTTTAAATATAAGATTTGTATTGAACAAATCAATAAACGTTTAACTTTAACAATAAACGATTTTAAAATAAATTTACACTAAAATTAATCCTTTCTCACCTCAATCAAATAAATTATTACAACTGTCATTATCATTTTATTTATATGCAATGGATGTTTGTATATTCTCTCTATTCCTCGAGCAATGTTACTTATTCAAAGAACTGGTTGATGATATTTTGAAAAAAGAAATTTTCACAACACTTTTTGTCATAACAGTTTTTGAAAAAATAATGAATCTATACATTCCTATGATAAAATTATGAAAATGTATGCTGAATTTCAAAAGGTAAAGTAGTGTTATATTTTATACATATCCATAAATACAAAAATATAACAAAAATACTATTTTATAATATTTTAGTGTTTTTTTTATGTTTCCATTGGAAGATGTCTATTGATTTTTAAAAAACGCACAAAGATCTATAGAAAAATATTAAAAAATTGCACATAAGTTATTACTTGTTACATACAATTACTTAATTTATACATTTAAAAATATTTGAATTTACTAATCAAAATTTTGAAATAGAAATTTGATTTCTTAGGAAATTATATTAATTTTTCAACAGATAAAAAGTCATGAAATTATCAGCAAATATTGTATAGTGCCGTAAAAAGAAGGATACAATTTTGAGAAAATAAATTTAAAAATATTTTAGAAACTTGTTAATTATAAATTATTTATTATCGATCGCTTGAAGATGATTTAATTTATATTTATAATAAATAAATGCATTATAAATAGTGAAACTATTTATAAGATATTTATACTTTTTCTGTTCTTAATATACAGAAATTTTTTAGTATTTATATAATTTCTCATTGAACTATGTGAAGAATTATGACAATTGTTTTTTCATAAATGTCTTTTTAAAAATTAAATCACTATCAAATAAATGACATAAAATAAATTTAATGTTAATATTAAATTTTATAGTTGTAAAAATATAATATATATTTATATCATAATTTCATCTAGAGTTTTTGACATATAAAAAATCTACAAAGTTCATTATAAATAAATTACGAAAAATTTACATGTGAAAATTAATTATTTTTTTTAATATTCTTAGTCAATACTTACTCAAGTTTTTTATCTATATTCTTAAATTAAATTTTAATAGAAAAATGATTTATAAATAACATTAAATCACAGTTCAGGGAAGGATGTAAAATATCTAAAAAGGAAACATCTTAATGTACTTCTAGGAAATACACTCCATTAATCGTCTCAATCTTTATCTTCAATAACATTAGCACTGCGAGGCTGTCATATTTCTTTCTTTCTTTTTTTGGATATGGTCGATTTCTTCAGCCAGAAATGACAAATGTGATATGTAATGCACTTGATGAAGTTAAAGAACGAAGTTCTATAATTGTCAATAGAAGTTGTTACAATTTTAAAAAATTTCAGTATACGATAAAGGAAAAAACATATAAAAGATCTACTATTAAAATTATATTTGAAATAAAAAACACTTACTAATATATATATACTGATTATATATATATATAGGTCTACCTGAGTTTAAGATAAAACTAAACTTTTTTAAAATAAAACAGTATATTTTATTACATATATTTTCAGATATTATTTATAGTCATAGTACTAGAATCTGCCACCATTTACAATTATAATTGCTATTTTTCTATATTGATAAATTCCTAATAAAAAAAAAAAACTTATTTCTTCGTTTTGTAGTAAGAGAGTAACTAAAAACAAGTACTTTAAAAGAATATTTAGTCAAAATAATGATCTTATTTTATAAAAACATAAATTGGACAGATTGAATTGTGTGAAAATTTAATGCTAATATTATTAGCACGGCATTTCATTTACAAGGAATTTTATTAAGCGTTTCTAATGAAAAAACATTAAAAATAAATAAAAAATCAACAATAACGAAACTATCTTAAGGTTGTTAAACTGTAAACAAGTAGTTTGTAAGGAATTAAAAAATAATAATTATATATAAAATATGGAAAAATTCAATAGATCTCCACATAGTTTAGTGTATTGTTTATATTTATTTAAAGATTTTACAATAAAATTTAAATTTATATATGTCGGATGCCACACCAACATTTGAATCCATACCTTATTATTTATTGAATTTTTGTTTGTAATTTATATGCAATGACTCAATAGCACATGTAACGTTACTTAATAACTGAATTTAAACTATTAAAAAACTTAGCAAATTTTAAAATTATATTATTATAAAGCTGATTCTTTTTATTTATATGAAAGAATACTATAACTAATAATCATAAGAAATTAACAAATTTATAAAGCTTTAAATTTCTTTTTGTAAATTAAGACATATCGGTTTCGTAACTTATAAATTGCTTTATGTATTTTGCACTATTATAATTTTTAATTAACTTAAAATTTAATAATATTTAGTAGCCTTTCACTGCAACAAATCACATATATGTGCTATAAGGTATGACTAAATGCACAAAATTATAATTTAAACATTTAAAAGTTTTATAATTACAACGCTGTATTTTAACATACAATATACTAGAATCTGTTATATTCTCAGAGTATATTTCAAGAAAATTATATTTAAAAAAAAAACTAAGCAAAATTGAACGAAAAACTAATTATTTCGATGGTCATAAATATGTATTAAATAGTCTAAAATTAAGACATTTATTTTTCTCAAATTTTCTAATACTAATAGACAGCTTAAAATTACTTACATTTGGTTGCAAAAGTTAATTACTTTAAATTATTTTGATTAAATTTATTTGTAATCATACGTTTAAAGATTTAATTTAGAAAATCCTATAATCCAATAAAATTCTAATTTCTTACTTTCATCAACAAAGTAAATCCCCATTTATGAGTTTTGTTTCGCAAGAAACTTTGTTAGATTAAACAAAACGAATTACTTTATTACATTACAGAATATATGCATTTCGACTTTCAATTAAATCAAATTATAATTGAATATGCTAATTTTAGCGAATAAACCTCATCATTAAGTTCACTTCTTTCATAAACTAAATTATGTGTAATTTATACATAGTAGATTATTTCAATATTTCTATCAATACCAATTGTTATACTTTTAATTAATGAACTGTCATGTTCTGTTCGTGTAAATCTAGTATAATAATGAATTTTTTTAAATTACTATAAATCAATTAAGTATAATTACAGTACACAATCTTTCTTTTTTTATCTTTTATAGATTGATACAAGTAAAATTTTCATACTTGAGAATTACTATTTTAAATTCAATTAATTTAGTAAATTCAACTTTTACTAATTGAAATAGTGCAGAATTGTCTAAAATAATTGAGCGCACTAAGTTATACAGTATATATTTATATCAGTTCATTATTATGGTAAATTAATTAATTTCTAAAAAACAGACGGGTTTATCAATGAATTGTGAATTTTTAAGCTTGTATGTTTAAATTAAATGTAATTAATTAATTTTTAATTGTTTGATTTTAAAATATATCAAACTTATTTTTCACATATAATATACAAGGGCTTAAGTTCTGGAGAATGTAAATTTCATATATATACATCTACATTTGTCAGAATTTTTGTTAATATAGTTTGGCGATTTTTATACTTTTTATTAAAACTGTTTATTTTCTTTTGCACAAGTTAATGATATAGAATTATGAAAATGTAAAGAAAACCTATGCTATATGCACCTAATTAAAACTAACTTCTAATTACAAATTGTAATTTTTATCAAAGTAAACGATTATATATATAAATACTTGAAAATTAATATTTAAAAATGAATGAATCATTTAAAAGCATATAAAAAATTTTTTAAGATATAAATATTTAAATAAGGTTTTAACGTGATCAGTTAGGTTTTTTTTTTTACAAATAATGGTGCTTTCTGTATAAACACAGATAAGTTAATAATGACTTAAATATAAAATATTTACTTTAAAATTCAATTTAGTTGTAGAAAATATATTATCACTATACAACTCTGTATACATAATGCGTTTATATCGAAATTACAAATTATTTTTGAAGAGATCAGTACTTTATATAATGAATTGAGTTTTCTTATTATTTTAAACTAATATTGCGTAAAAAATAACTATCAACAGTTAAAAGTTATATGAAAAAAGTATAACTTTAAAAAGTATGAAGAACAAAAATGTAAAAAAAAACTCTTTTACATACAATGATTTTGATACAAGGATTTATGGCAAAAAAATATTTTCTCTACTCTTTATATCAAAAGAAATCTACAAAGTAACATGTGTAATATTACCAGAAGTTGGGATGACATCAAAAATTCGATTTTCTACACTTTTTACAAGGTGTTAAATTGTTTCTACCCTTATCCAAAGTCTCCTAAATTATCTTCTTTACACCAAGAACATATGTAAATAGTTAATTGTTTGCATAAAATTGAAAAACCATAATTTCTTACCTGTTTAGAGGTCCTGTGAAATCGCAGGCCAATATAAATATTAGCTGTTTTTTATTTTATTCTATTTTTTTGAATGAAGAAAACGTTTACCTTAGTTGCTCTTGTGTACAGATACATTGTCCTGCTGAAATGTGAAGTTAGTCTGACGGAATGGTCGGTGAAATGATTAAAAAAACCCCTTGCGTTTAAAACTACATATACACTGTACTGGCCATTCTTGAAGAAACAATTTGCAATTTCAGGCATTCCTTAGAATTAAAAGCATCCTACGTCATAACTGAGCAACCGTTAAATTTTGATTCTTAAAATACCATGGTTATTTCCTTAGATCACACCAATTATACCTTTGACTGTCTGGGTTAATTAAATTAAATTTCTTTTGTCTGAAAAGATTTACAATTGATTAAACATCGATATAAGTCATTATCAAATAACCAAATATAAGTAGATTAAATTTGCACGTATTTTCCAACTCTCATTTGCGATCTGTATTAAGTTTAGAAAGTCAAGATGTGTTTTTTATAATGATGAAGCAAATGTAGAACATTTTTCATTTTTTCACGGACAATATTTTAGCTTTGCTGCACAGTACAGTACGTCATATATTTAATTTTGAAACATCCGATTCAGCGTTTTCCCAGAAATTTTTCAAGAAATCATTCTTTCACTTCTAGAAGTAACTTTTTTTTGTGTAATTAGTTCTCTGTTTACTTCTGTACTCATCAGGATTTTGCAGAAAATTTCAAATAACTCCTTTTGAGTAGTCTAACTTTTAACTATCATTGATAGCTCTTGCCTTGTTCACACATAGGCTACAAGTTCACCTTTCTCATACTCATTTCAGATAATCTCAAGCGATATTTAAAAAGCAACGCAAACGTTTCAACATTGAGGTAAAATAAGAAATTTTGCATGGCCATATTTATGTGAAACAGTTTGTTTCTACTTTTTGGTATCTAAAATTCTCAAATTGTAACAATTTCGAGGGTTTTATATAAACAGTAATCACTTTATATACGTGCTTTCAGTTAAAAAATATATATGATGAATTATATAAATTGATCAAGTGCGTAAAAGTAAGGAGGATCATACTGATATAAAATGCACTGTACGTTGATTCTTTTTTGTATGAAATTATTGAGATATCTTGTCCTTTGCACTCAAAGCATTTATTCTGTACTCAAACTAAAAACAAAAAATATATTGACTATACAATATATACATTTATTTAATCTACAATATTAAGATTAAAATAAAATTTTTTCATCGCTGTTATATAAGTAGAATGCATATATTTCGTTTTTTCATATCTGAAATAAAATAAGTAAAACGAACAAGAACTATTAGCAACAGCAATGATTTTTAGATATCATGTCGCGTATGCAGATTTTAAGATAAAAGAATTTTGTATTTACAGAAAAAGTATAAATAAAGATGAGATATCATGACATATAAGGATGTAATGAATGGAAAATAATCGCAACTAAAACTAAAGAAATGTTTGGTTAAAAAGACCCTCAATAATGAGGAAAAAATAAAATAGGGAATAAAATAACTTAATCATCGTGAATATATTTTTGTTTTATTTTGTATAAAATTTTTGTAATGTCAACAGAATATCAAACCAAACGTAATTTTTTATAAAAGATTACTGTACAGATACAGGCAATGATTTTTGATTTTTAAAATTATTAACAAAATTAGATATTAATTTCAAATCAGTAAATTAATAACTACAATTAAAATTTGTGAAGCTAACTGATTGTAGAATTCAATTCATCTACTTAAAGCAATAATCAACTAAATTTTAAAGCGTGAAAAATAACTACAGATTTTTAATAAAAATGTAATTCCTTATGTTACCTTATATAACTAAACTAATTAAAAAATTAAAGTAATTCAGTTTGATTAAACTGTTGATATTTCTTAAATATGTATTTTTAAAATTAGGTAATCTTAATGTTTACTCCTTAGTATTTACTGGATTTAATACGATAGACCATTGTACAAAGATCAATTTCAGATCTATTCGTTAAGATAGTTGAATACGTTGTTTTATGTCAGCACTTAAAAAATACTGATAAAGTATCTAAAAAACCAGAACAAAATAGTTTAACAATGATTATCCTTGAGCTAATTTGTTCAGGACATTATATTAAATAATGTGACGACCGGCAAAAACCGGCCAGTCCGTTTTAAATTTTATTGTTCAAACCCCTCGGGAGATAGCGATCAAGATTCAAAGGATGTGCAGTCTTCCGCCGGCAAACTCACTTCCCTCCTCCCCGGATCTAACCTCTGAGTCAGGGAGATCGACTCATCATCTACCGTCATCGCAGCGGACGAGACCGGGAGTATAAATAGGGGGGAGATATCTAAGAACGGGGTCGGTCGCTGAAGGTCCGCACAAGCCACCCGACCCGTAGGATCCGGCACGAAAAGCGAAGGCCGAGACACGAAGTCACCGAAGCCCGCCGACGACGAGCCGCCCGACCGATCCTCCTGCTTACCTCCACGACCGGAGAATTGAGACGATTAATCCTACGATTACAGCTAATCCTACGACTAATCCTAGGAAGAGGTATGATCCCCTCTAAATTTGTAAACTCTCTCTCTCGCGATTAGAAACGGAACGCGTTAGATCTTTTGTATCTGTTTACCGTCTAAATAAATCTTATATGTGTTGTCCTGTTACTGCGGTTATTGCCGTTTTCTTATCGACGAACCCCCACACTTCCTCCACTCGACCTGCCAATTAATTACCGATCCCGATAAAACGGGATATTACGATAAATTTAGCCATCCTTGACAGTGGGGTGGGTCTTGCCGACCTGTGCGCCGCCAAAAAGGGGTCACGACTCCGTCCTACCCCCGGCGTTCCCACAATAACGAATAACATATAAAAAGCTTACAACCAGACAACTATTTTTAGAGCTTTCTTGAGCCACTACGATTTCAAGGAAAATAATATAATAAGACATAATGATAATAACCGTACAAAATAATCGTATTTCGTATTTCTTTCAAACAGTCTGATAAATGGCGAAGATAATCATTACATTTCGTATCTAGATCAGTGGTTTTCAATCTTGTCTCATGGCACTCTTCGAATGCTTGCGGTCTCATATAAAAATTACATTTTTTTCAGAACTGTTAACAAGGATTTAATTGTGAACTCGGAAAACGACAACTACAAAATAAAACAACTGAAAACGTTTATTTTCAAGCCAATAAGTATCGTTTTCTTTCTTGAGAAAAAACTCCTTCATTTAAAAATTTAATATAAATTATATTTTATATTTTATAAAAACCAGTTTTATAGACCTTAAAATAAAACATAAACATAACCTAGTGAACTTTGTCACATATTTCCTAATTTTCTAAAAAATGTATTAAACATAAGTATTTAACATAAGGAAATGTTTAAAAAATATAGAAGTTCAAAACATAAGTCTTAGCAAATTCCTTAAATAGGCAGCAAATTCTCTATATTTGGCAGCAAATTCCTTAAATAGGCAGCAAATTCTCTATATTTGGCAGCAAATTCCTTAAATAGGCAGCAAATTCTCTATATTTGGCAGCAAATTCCTTAAATAGGCAGCAAATTCTCTATATTTGGCAGCAAATTCCTTAAATCCAAAGATTCTTGTTCTCAATATCCAGTCTGTTTCGAGCTTTTGATATCACCTTATTGAATCTACTGAAAGTCGACTCAACCATATAGGAACTTGGCAAACCGATAAAAAGTTATTTTGTCTTTTCCTAAGTTGAGGGAATTTATTTTATTTATTTTCAATTTTTCCGCAAATTCAGAAATTGCCTCGATGGTTTCCGAAATGCAGTTGACGTGCTAGATTGCTCTATAGATTCACAAGTCATATTTGTAATCCCAGAATCACACTAGTCACGTTTACTCTAAATGGATCCACCACTAATTCTGAGCCTTCCATTTTTTATTATGTCTCTGGACTTTCGTTCCATATAGGCTAAGTTTTCTTTTTCCAAGTACGTTTTCTTTATTATTGGATTTTCAATTAAGACTTCAGTAATGTGACAGAATTAATTTGTACAAAATAGAAAATAAAACTTGATATTCCATTTTTAAATACTATTTCTGTCAACCGGGCTTCTGTCAGTTCCTGTGGCTCCCAATTTTTCAATATTTTATTTGTAGCCTTTTTAGAATGTTTCGTGGTCACTTTTTGAGTACCACTGACAAAGATTAATATGCCAGTTTTTCCTCCAAAAAGTTTAAAATTCATTTTACAAAAATTATTTTTGTTACAATTTCATCTGGACAGAATCTCTAATATCTTTGGTGATGGTTAAGTATTAGTTTAGAATGATATTGTGTTGACAAAGTATATGACTTATACTAATTGTAAAAGACACTTTTCTTCACAGTTCTTGAGTATTCCTCAAGAGTATTTATATAGAATTTTTATAGACAATAATGTTTATCCATATAAATTTTTTAAATTTTCTACGAAAGTGAAGATACTCTAAGGATCGATTAATCACTGAAAGCCCACTAGTAGCAGAGTTTATAAAACCACAACTGAGTTGGTCGCAGGTTTAGACCTCACAAACCAGCTGGCCACACAATTTTATTCGTGTCTATCACCTAAATAGGGACATGTTTTCCATGGAAAATCCTTCTACGAAGCACTTTCACCTTGACAGATCGCCTATTTGTTGTGATACCTTATTCCATCAATTCAATCTAATTCAATCCAAATCACATAAATCTTCGAAGATGGATTAGATAAAGCTCTTTTAAAATTCTCTAAGGAGACTGATTGTAGTTGATGAGTTCTCACTCTTCCATGTATAAACTAAGATCTGACTGCCGAAGAATGAAATGTGTTGCTCGGATCTGATCGACAACATGATAATAGGCAGACTCCTCATAGTGAGAGTTGTTTGGCCGTAAAATTGGTCATATTCCCAATTAGCGCTATGCACCGATAAAATCTAATATCTTCATTTAATATTGGAATCTAACATTTTATGAAAAATTATTACGTTTAACAATAGTATTTGGTTAGCCTTACATGGTAATTATACGTATTTAATTATATTTTATTATATGTATTTCATTCATTTCATAGAAATAATTTGCAGATTTTGGATTTTGCCCAGTAATGTGTTAAGTATTCAAAATTACAACATATAAATTGTTATAGATGAAATATATATTTTATATATTTAAGATGAGTACATGGGAGAAATTTTGAAACCTGTTTTATTTGAAAACTTAAAATATTAAATAAAAATAATTCATAAAAACCTACAGGCCATACTGTAGAAACTAATACAAAAAATTTTTAATTACCACTCTTTTAAAAATCATATACATGGGCTTAATTTCTCACACATTGTTCAACTGGGTAATCTTAGATATTTAATATTATTGAAATAAAATTAATTCTACGCAATTTGTATAATTTTTAATTTATATTAATTCTTAAATAATTTTAAATAAATTAATAAATAAATTTTATAAATTTTATAATTTAAATAAATAATAATTTTTAATTTATATTACAGCCAAATTTTAAATTTTAATTATAATTTAAATATAGAACAGTATTTTTTTAGTCATGATTATGTACAGTTTTACGTCAAACTGACGTAACGGTATTCAATATCCTGAACAAAGAAATAAATTTAAAATTTTAAAGGCCTTAAATTTATATTTACATATTTACATGTAAATTTATCTTCATTAATTTAAAACTATTTAAATAATATCATTAACCATGTAATATCATTAACGATATTTTCTATATAGAAAAGAGTAAATACTGTGTAATATTGATCATTATTAAACAATATTGAAATAAATTTAGTTTTAGATGTATAAAATTAAGGATTATAACTTATGATTTCGATTAATTAAACAATTCTCAACCAATTTTGACCACGGACCTCTTTTCACTTTAAAAACAGTTTTCAATTCCTAATGATTTTTTAATGATTATAAATAAAACATCACATGAAAAAGTTAAAAATAATTTATTTATCACGCAAAAACAGATCAATAATGTAAAAGCAAATATTATAAATTTAAGCTAGTAATTAATGTGCAAACTTCGCAGATGATTTCGTTAGCAGATATGATGGAAGCTCAACTAGTAGAGGAAGAATCGAATTTTATGTGAATCACTAAATAAACGTTAAATTATTTGAATGTTGCCACCATCTGGGCAACAGATTAACAGACAAAAATGAATGCTTTAGTATTCGAATACAGAAACGAATACTCAAGAAAGAATCAAATACATGATTCGATTTTTTCACAATTAGACTCAATGAATCTTATTTTCCAGAAATGTGAGCTGTGCAGAGTGTATATAGGTCCCATTTCCCTGCGGATAATTAGATTTTGGGTTCGACACCAATAAAAAATTTTTTTCATTGGAACCCTAGAGTTCATTCGAAAACAAGTTGGGTATCTAAACCCAACTTATTTTCGGAGAAATAAATTAGATAATAGAAATGAATCGAAGTCAAACAGAATTCACTTGGTTTAATACGATGAGAAGTTTAGTGAATGTCGTTTTTTCGATGATTGGCAAACTTATATTTTGCCGCTTTATCTCTTCGATCAATTTCCGAAAACTTATCACAAAATGAAAACAATAAATGTATCTCGTAAAACATGTTAGACAAGAACGATGTTTGTTACAGTTAGGATGGTTCAGTATTGACAGTTAGGCACATTTATCAAACCAAAAGACTTTTGTTCCAATGATATATTTAACCATTTGATATATCAATTTTCCAACTTTTCCATCATTTCGATAAAACGTAAAATAGATAGAATTTTTTAGTAATAATATTCTTCATTCTTGTGACATTTGTATAAGATATATACCGAAATTATTATTAACTTTCATTGAAAAATCAGTACAGCCATCTGTCGATATGATAAATTATATACTTATTTAACTATTAATAATTTAAGCTGTAACTAAATTACTTACATTAGTATTAAGAATTTGGTTTTATGTTCTAATTTTTTATATTAGGCCTAAATATATTGATTTAAATGATTACTTTTCAATGTCCTGTTTCTTTGGCTATAGTAATGTTCACAATAACCCACTCAGTTGGTTTGACGAAAAACACAAATTTTATATTTACAGTAAATGTACAAAATGATCCAAATTAGAGTTACAATTAATTATGCACCAACACTAGTCTGAACAACAACAGATTAATCCCGTACAAATTCGTCGAAAGAACTCCTTACGAACAAACAGACTTGTAATTAACAAAACCTCCGAGTCAGGAACAAGTTCGTACACAAACACGTAACTTCCAACGAGAGAGTTAGCACTTCGATAACGACGATCTCCTTTTGATCCGATCCGATCCGATCCGATCACCTCCGATACGATGCCAGCCGATCGCGATACGAATCTTAAATAGTCGACGGCGTTCGAACCCTGCTCCAATCAAATTTGAATGTTCCCGCAACGGCCGCCAACGGTCACTTCCCGCCGGCCAATCGTCCGATGGTCGACGATTTGAAACTTAACGGTTCTTCCCACGGAAGTTCCCAACGGTCGTTTCTACCGGCCGATCCTAACGACTTTTCCGTTATGAAAGTTCGTTATAACAGACAGGTGGGAATCGCGCGTCTTGGCAATTCCATACCTTACAGCTATATTTAACACAAAAGCTCAATCTTGAGCATTTATATTAATATCTAGGAGTTTTTTAAACAATCATTTTTATCAACTCAATTATTATGCGAATTTTTCACAATTTTCTAGTAAAATAATATAAACGTGCAGCAACGAGGTGCTTAACTTTTCTGGCAACATTCGGTGGCATTATCCGTTATGATAATTTATTTTAAAAACATTTAATATTTGTTAACTATTATAGAATGGCAAAAAGCTTAATTTTGAGAGTAGGGATGAGTTTTATGAAAAATTGTAAATGCTAATGACGAGTGAAATTGTCGTTAAGTCAGACCATACTGGAGATACACATGACTCTTTTTATTTCCCCATCCCTCTCGAGCATTAACTACCAAAATTTAATAGCATTAATCTCCCTAAAAACAAACATCCCTGAAAAATTTTTGAAGTTTTTCTGGGATGTTTATTTTTAGAGTTATTGATGCTATTAAATTATAAGCTTCAAAGAGGGTGGAAAAAATCGTGCCACAAACACACTAACATCCATACATACAGAAATTACCCCCAAATGTTTTGCATTTCTTCCGTGTCAATGTCCCCTGATTCCAAAGACGTAAAAATATTGAGGTGTCATTTTTTTGACCAATTGCCATACTATCCCTCTATTATACAGGGTGGGCCAGCGAAAACGAAACGGCAGAGTGTTCGTGTTCGTCCAAGCAAAGCGCTCGGACAGGTCGATCTTTTGCTCGAGGGGACATCTTTTGCAATAAAGTTTTTGCGATTCTGAATATTAACTAAACAAACGTTTTTTTCGAAATAAATGTTTGTTTAGTTAATACAAAATAAATGAGTTTTTAAAATTTTTTGTTGTCTTTTGTATTCAGAATCGCAAAAACTTTATTGCAAAAGATGTCCCCTCGAGCAAAAGATCGACCTGTCCGAGCGCTTTGCTTGGACGAACACGAACACTCTGCCGTTTCGTTTTCGCTGGCCCACCCTGTATATAACAGCTGTGAAAGTGAAAATCCTATTTATGTAGTAGTAGATATCCATATTTGTAATATTATTTAGTTCGAAAATTTTTCTAAGATATATTCTAAATATTTTATTTAATAGACTATATTATTTTGATGGGCTCTGAAATAATCTAAATTTTAAAGATAAAATACATCTGCAGTTCTTTTTAAAAATCTAAATAACCTCAAAGTCCATCATAATTTAAAATTGAAATACTTCACTTCATGAAAACATATAAAAATTACTGAAAATTGTTTGTTTGTTGTGTGAATATCGTAAGAATAGAGAGTTATTTGAAAAGAGTTTCTTGGAATTTTGAAAAAAAATAAATAACTGCATAAAAAAATAAAGCATTAATGGGCAATTTATTTTATATTATTTAAATAACATAACTTTAAGTGAATAATTTTACTTTACAATATTTAATTCTGTCTAACTACTCACCCTTTGTAAATGCTAACAAAAGAATTTATTGTAAGGGATTTAAATGCAATAAATATTATTTTTATGTAATTTCTAGCTTATTATTATTGATAGAATACATCATATCGTCTAAATGGTATTCAAACTTTAAAAATGTTTAGAAAATTTTTAAATAAATCGAAAACTTATTCTTTTCAAACAAATTGGGCAAGTAACCCTAATGTCATTAACTCTTAACTCGAAAGCATTTGTTCAAGACTTCTAAATTAGCGATTTAAATTAAACAAGGCTCGCCACTGATCGAACGGAGGTGTGGCATAAAGATGAACGTCTGTCGAGAAAAAGCAAATTTGATACTTTGTTTCTCTTCCATAGACCAAACTTCTTAAAGGATGAAAGGATGTAGGAAATTTATCGTCATGATAAAATAGAAACTATAACCTGATATTGAAAGAAAAACTTATCGTCCTACCTTTATATCTGAGTAGAATTAACTTGCTAAAATTATTAAACTTCCTGTTATTTTCTCATTTCGGTTTTATTATATATTTACTGTAGGAATAAAAATATGTTATCTGAAAGTTATTTTATTTATTGATATAATTTCCACTTTTCTTGCAATTAGAAACTTACTTTCTTCGAACTTATTCATTTAATCAGTTCAATACCGAATTAATACATTGATAAATTCATTAATTCCAGTCGATTCGATTCTTTTGAAGCGATTAAAGAACGATTTTTTAATCCCTAATTAATTTTTATGAGATCCAAACAGAATATTTCATTATTCAAAGTTTTCATAAGTGAAATTTGAGGCATAATTCAAAATTGAGAACTAAAATAAAAATTTGCGGCATACTTTACTTGTAAAAAGTTTTGTTGTAATTTTAATTTTTTAAAACATTAAATATCTATTATTTATTCTACTTTCGTTATTATTATATGTTTATAGTTTTTTTTAATTCTATAGAATAAGTTCTATTTATATTATATTATAATTTATATAGCTATAATTATAATTCTACATTTTGTTTATAAAAATATATGGATTTTATTGATATAACGATATTTTTAGTGAAACTATAGGCATTAGAAATGAAAAATTTGATATTTTTAATACTAAGTTTCATTTTTATAATAAAACATAAAGAAAAACTTAATCATAATAAAATATCGCTAGTATTTTTCAAAAATATTTTTCGTGTAATATCGAAACAGTTTTTCTCATTTATGTTTCAACTTCTTACCTTTTCCGTAGTTTTAAAGGATTTATATAAATTGTTTTTTCGTCTAAAGTATTATATAACGAAATTCTTCAGATCTAAACTTCATTTTTCAAAACGATCTCTCTATAGTTTTGTCACTAAATTCATTTTTTCGAGAAACATTAATTATATCTTATATTATGAAATTTTGAAGTTTATTTTTAGAGAGTTTGTAACTTAAGAGCTATAAATCATTTTTCAATTTTAAAAAAAATTATATGTTTTTCTATTTTTCTATAATAATGTCTGAATTATTTGATTTTTGTCAATTTATATAAATTATTTTCGAAATTTGAGAAGGTTTCTATTCAATTTACTTTTTGATTTCTATGGTGAAACAAAACAGCACTATATCGTATTTAAGGGATTTTGAATTTTTATATAATATAATAATAAAAAAAAATCAAAGCTGTAAATATTGTTTCATGATACCATAGCATTCTGCTTTTCATGGAAGAATAATAAATGGAAGAGATGACAATAAAGAATACGAGAAACGAAAGAGAACGTTTCCGAGAAAGCAAGTAATTTTTAACTCCACATTTGAAAAGTTTTCAATTTTTCCGATCTTTCTTATAGGATCTGTTCGATTTATGTTATGATTATCGTTTATGATTGTCTCACGTTGTAAATTTTTAATAGAATCATAAGATGTATATTATTTCAAGTAACAAAAATCTATATGATACCAAATTCTTATCAATGATAAACTTTAGTAAACTTTATAAATTTATTTTATAATAATATTATTGTGTAAAAAAATATACTATTGTTATGATAATGTTTATTTTTCAGTATTAACAGTGTTGTTTTTGTCATTTGTAAACATTAGCTTAAAGCAAATACATGCTTTTATGGTAAACCTGTAAATTTACTATTCAATCTTTGTTGTAAATATTATCACACCACTATTCCACTGCTACCAAAATACGATAGTCAATCTGTTTCGTGTAAATAAACTATTTTGCTTCGAATTTCCACAGAAAGACGTTAAGAAAATAAGAAATTCGATGTGTTAAACTAGATTATCTATAGTTAATAAGTTACAATTAAGAGTACTGTTCAATACTGTAAGAATAAAATAAAAATCCTCAAAAATATTACAGTCTATTTTTAAAAAATTATATTCAATTTAATGATAAAATTTTAATAATTAATTTTTATTAATCGTTTAACAAACTCCGTTTAGTAAACGTCTGTATTAAATTGTTCTTCGATATGAAATTTTTTATGTAAGAAAAAGAAGAAGTAAAATATATAAGAAATGTCTTATTTTATGAACTGAAAACTTCATTATATGAGAACATTGCTGGTGATATTCATTTTGTAAATTGAAGAACACCCTTGACTATAAAAGGCATTATCTTATAAATATCTTTATAACTCATCGTTTTTCGAATAATATTAAAAAAACTATATAATATTTAGATGACTTTGTATGAAATTTTATATGAAAAAAATCACGTGGAACTATATATGACATCATTGACATATATACTGTTTGGTTATTTTTTATTTAAAGTCTTGACTGTTTGATTGATTACAAAATATTGTTTTGTATAAACAAATTTAAATATAAAATTAAAATAATAAAAATATTTATATTATAAAAGCAAAATGAAAAATTATTACTACCTTAATATACGACATAAATCCTAACTCAATTACTCGAGATTTCTATTCGAATTTAAAACTAAAAATTTACAGTATTGAACGGAATTAATTGTTTATAGAAAATAGATAATTCATTTTAAAAAATTTAAAATTTTGCAGTAAAAACTACAATAAAGCGCTTTTAGTTTAAAACGATTAATTGGCTTTTCTGCCACTTTGTGTTACTAAACACAAAGGCTGAACAATTATATTCTTATAAATACAAATTTAATTCACTTCGACTATAAAAATTATATTTCAATTTATTTAAAACTTAAAAAATTAAAAATTATATTTATTTATTCCCAACATTTAGCCTAATATATAATACATAAATTAATTTTTTTTCGTTTATATAATTATTATAAATCTCCGTTTTATTATTTCTACGACGTGAAAATTGTTTGTTCTTTGATATGGATGCAGTAAATAAAAAAAATTGTTATATATAAAATATATAAAAAGTATACATGTATAAATGTTTAGAAATGTCGCAAAAACATTTGATTTACGTCCGAAATCTGTTTATTACGTTTGCTTTTACTTTCATTGGCATAAAATAACCCTCCACTCGTCTAAGTAGTAAATTTTATTGTCCCGTTATTTTTGATTATGGAAGTTCAAGACGTTTACTTTCATATTTGGCATTCTTCCAAAGATTTCTCTGTATTAATTATTATCAAAGAATTAGAAAAAAAAACTCACCTTTTATTGAGTGTAACAGAAATTTTTAAAGGAAATTAAATACAATACAAGATCTTCGTGCTTTACATTACATTACTGAGATAAAATTTTGATTAAATATGACACAAAAAACATAAAATTTATTATTAAAATATTTGAATCAGATAAATAATCAAATGTTTAAAAATTTTATTAAAACAAATTTTTTTATTATTACTATTTGGTAAAGGACCGATTGGGTTATGTTTTTTTAAAAAATATTATTCAATAATGAATAGCAATAATTGCTTACTTAATTCAAAATAATAAGTAAAACTATTAGTCCTTTCTCTCCTTCTAAGTGATTAATAAATGCAAAGGTAAATAATAAACAGTATTTAATAGTAATTAAAATATACAGGAAAATTGATAGATTATAACTTCTAAATTACATTACTATTTAAAAATGATAGCAACTTCGATTATTCCATAGAATTATATATTGTATACTTAAACTAAACCAAATGACACTTATTAATTGTTTGATTCCTTTCCGATCAACTCATTTATGAATTCAGGAAAAACAGGTTAAACCTTTCAGACAGAATTGCCAATTATAGCCAATAGTGGTACCCTGAAATAAAGAAATTCATTTACGGTCTACATACATATCTTTCATTCAAAAATTAAATAATAAATATGCAAATTTAAAAATAATAAATTTGAAAAATAAACAATGTTTTTTATTATTTAATAATTAATGTTTAGTAAACCTAATAAAAATAATTTAATATTAAAAACTGCAATTAAATGTTTGTTTCCGAAATTAAATTAATGCTACAGACTGATGTTTAAATATTCCAATAAAATTTAAATAAATAAATAAATTAGATACAAAATTAAGATACGATAAGTGAAATGATACCTTAATATTTGAAATTAATTTTTTCTTTCCATCATCAATTACTTTAATATTAATATCTATGAAGGAAATCTCATAGGGCTTTCAATCTTCTGATATGAAAATTTACGATATAAATTTTACGAAATATTTAAATATAATAATTTAAAATGTTTCTACGATAAATTATGAGAATAAATAAAATTTAAATTTTATTGAACATCATCATAGTATTTAAAATAGCAAAGTAAAATCTTAAACGACATATATAAATTTTAACAGCGCTTAGAAGGCAATTCACCGTTTAAGATTTGAGATAAACTAAATATCCGTAATGCATTAGTAAGTCATTGTTTATATTAGTGATTTAGAAGAGTCATTGAAAGAAATTGCGACATTAAATACAAAATATCTGAAGTAAGTAAAAAAAACCTTTGAAATGTACAACAAATTTAAGTCTTTATATTATGTTTAACGTTTGTTGGAATCAACTTTCCATAGAATTGTATTGGTATAAAATCAAGTAATAATTTCGATTCCTTTTAGTTTTATAAAACTTAAAATCAATGATATTTAAACATACTTTTGCTGCTTCCGTCGGCAATAAAACAATCCTCATAAAAAGTAATGACTAGAGTTAAATCCTAGCTTATATAATAAATTATGTTCAGAATAAAAAAATGTCTTTTAAGAACAGATGTTTTCGAAAACATTCTAAATAAAATAACAGAAATAAAATTTATATGTTTTATCTTATACAGTATATAGCAGATAAATCAATAAGATTATTTATAAAATATTTATTTACAAAATAATGAATCGAATAATAAAAAGAAATAAAATAATTGGAAAAGAATAAAATTTTTATTTTAACAATTATAACTAAAAATGAATAAAAACTAATTTTGTAAAATAGTAAAATTGAAGCAAAGTAAAGTAAAAAAACAGATAACCATAGTGATAATGTAGTTTCTTGTGTAAATTGCATTTTTGAACAGAAAAAGGAAGAGGTATAAAATTATGTATTTGGTTAAAAAATATTTTGTTGTAAGTAATTTCCATATAAAACAAATATACTATTTTTCTTATTTGGTGTAGTAATTAAATTTGTTAACATAGTCCTGTGATGTAAAGTAAATTAACAAATTAGTATCTAAAATATTAAAAAAAATAAATAAAACATGCACAGTTTCGATATTTCGCTGTCAAATATTTAAAAACTCTTCGGAATACAGAATTCAAATATGAATATGAGTTTAAAGAATTTAATTTAAAAATTTGTAATTTAATTTCTATCTTTTGTATAGTATAAAGCTCGCATGTTCTCCAGAATTGCGATAAGCGCTCTACAGATGGATTAATCTCATTACTACTTTAAGAAAGTAATCATTTCTACTTTCATATTAATAACTGTTTTTTTTTTTGTTTTGCTTTTACTAAATTTACTTCTGTAAGTCTATATAAAAAAATATAATCCTCCTAACATTTATTGCCATCGGTTCATTTATTTTTACTGTCAATCTCTTGGTCTTTCCTCCAAATCTAAAGATTAGAAGCATCAAAACTTTAAAAATATACTAACAGTAAATCCTAACTATTTTATAGATTTTTATTTTTAGAGAACAAAAATAAACTTTTATAATACTTAAGTTTCAACAGAAAAGATTTTTATAGTTTTTTAAATTTAGAAAAAGGTAACTATTTTAATATGTCATATTTCAATTCTCTCATGTTACACAGGATTAAATTAAAAATTTTTAACTTTACATTCAAAACAATAAAGAGTAATAAAATTAAATAAAATTTTATTAATTTTTTAATATATTTCTTCTTAAAATCGACATCACTAAAAATTAAGACGTAAAAAATTATTTGTTTGAATTCAAGTAAATTTGTTTTTGCTCGTTTATTTAAAACTCTATGCAATATAAAATGACTAATGTTAGAACTTTAACCAAAGATAAGGTCGATTTATAATTCTAGACGATAACAATTGATATTTGTTTTCTATCAGAAACTTATCATGTTACATGAAGTTCTGATTAATCTTTATTTTCCGTTATCAATATAGCACTATTTTCCAGATGTCTTATTGTTAACATCAAGTCAATACAATCACTAAATTTAATATATTTTGAAATTTTTTTGAGAGAGCAACCATTTGTCACTGATCTATTTCTAACGAATGAAGCTTCAAGATAATACTATTATTCTGCTTAGATTCTGGAATTTATATAAATATACTTTACAGGAAAAAACATATAAATTTATGTTATCATTATAAGCATATAACTATACTTACGAGTTAGATATATTCTTTCAAAGTGAATAAATGTGGGTAAATCTTTAAAATTAATACGCATGATTAAAAAATTTATATGCGAAATAAATTGACAAATACTGCGAAAAAAATAGAAATTATCTTGCTATTTATTGATATAGTGATGGGTATTTCTATATGATACTAAAACTCACCCCTAATGTTTTAAAAATAAATCAAATCAAAACAAATATTTTTCTTAACGAGATGATGTATTTGATCATTGAAACAATTTATCATTTAAATTATTTATTATAACTTCGATCCATATAAAGTGAAAAACTATTATATACTGTTATATACTCAAAACCTCGTTAAGAGTGTAGTATAGGGGATCCACTAGGCTTCATATAGGCCTATAAATTGAATATTTCTTTACCAGATAAATTGAACATAAACTATTATATAAATTAAATGTTTATATAGAGATTTACTTTAGTAATAACTGGAAAAACATCTCGAAATTTTATTTAAAAAACATTATGTTAAAATTTAAAATTACTGTAACATTTAATAGAATCAATGTATAGACAGAGAACCAATTAACATTACGCTTACAATTATTTATAAATTAAATTTATAATATAGAGAGTTACTCCAGAAAATATATATTTTCTGGAGTAACTCTAGATGAAAAAATAATAAATCGAAATTATAAAACAAATATTTTAAATTCAAAGAAGTGAAAAACTTCAAGAAAATAACCAAACTATATCAAACTTATTGGTACATACTCGGTTAATACTAAATTATCAAAAATAATCGTTATCCTTACTTTTTAGCATCTAAATATCATATATAACACATTTATAATAAAAAGATTTTTCTTTTAAACTTATAAATTATTATCTAAAAATCGTAAAAAAATCAATTTACTGACTTAAAACATTTTTTCTAAACAATAACTGATTTAAAATAATATAATTAACTCTATTAATTTAATGTTCAACAACATTTTTCTGTTTAATTTTTTATTATAAACTTCAGAATTTATTTCTGGATTTAAAAGCAAATTTTTTTTATATTTTAATACAATATTTTCACCTAACATTATTAAGATTAAAAAGATGCAATGTGATACTAAGATGAAGTATGAAATAATTTATTATGTTTACTGTCTTTATTGTGTTAGTCTTTCAAGCATACATAATAATTAATCATATTATTCACAGTATATGTAAAATATATTTAGGTTTTAAACATTATTGTGTTTGGTTATTACTATTTTCTGTTTCTTTAATAACAGAATTGAGCCCAAGAATTGAATTTTTAGTTGTAATGTTCGTTTTCTAGTTTACTTTCCTACACTAATCATCTATAACTTTATACATTTAAATTCTACTGTTTAAGATAAAAATTAATTAATAATAAAATTTTATTTATGTACGTTATAACAAAGAAAAATTCATATAAAATGAATAAGTTTCTGCAATCAATAGGGATAGTTAATACACATACTGGCCAAAAAGTTCGTTAATCGAGATATATAAAATATTCCAAAATATATCTATGTTAACTGAACTTTTGAGCTATTCTGTAAAAGAAAACAAACTACAACATTCAAAAATGTTTGTTACTTTTAAAATTTCCTTTGAAGTTTCTAAAAAGGTTTAAAAATTCTGAAGCTAATTAACCATTTGATTAATAAAATAGTTTTTTTTTGTGATGTAAAATAAACTTAGTAATTTAGAGTTAATAACAACTTAAAGTTTCGGAGTCTCTATTTCTTTCTTGTTATTTTATTTGGATAATTCTTTATTTATTCCATTTAAAAAATCAAAATTAAGAATAAATCTCAAATTAAATATATTAAATTTTTAACTATCTAAAGAATTTGTGATAAAATTTAAAATTTTTTACTCTCGTACCAACGACAATACCGCGCTGTTGATTACTGTTGCAATACGAATGTTACTTAACTTTTTTTACATTAATAATTATAATGTAAGATTAAGATAATTTTATTTAAATATATTATGACATGTGTCAAAACTATCTTTGTATCCATTCGCAGTTAACTTGAAAAAATGCCATCAAATAAACAAATATACAAAGCTAAGTGACCGTATCACGCATTATTTTTAAATAAGTTTAACAAGTAATCACTTGAAAAATAAACAAAAATAACTAAGATTTTAATTAATAAAATAATTATAAACTATTCCATCACAAACTTAACTTGATCTTCAACTAATCAACTAAAAGTAAGTAATTCTGATAATTATAAATCGTAATTATCTTTATGCGTTGGGTTTATATACTGTTTGAAGTCGTTAGTATACAAAATGCAATATATTGAAATTTACAAAATTAAAATTGAATTTTGTTTATATTAATTTTTATTTTAATATTTTATAATTATCTTATAAAAGTATGTAATATAAGCAAATTTTATGGAAAAATATTTTGATAAATATAAAAATTATAGAGAGGTAAACCTTTAAAAGTTAAAATATAGATTTTTCATTACAACTTTAAAATCCGGAAATTAAAAACAAATTTTACATAAGAAATCAACTGCTACAATTATTTAATGAAAACAAGTTTCGGCATAACGTTTTAGATGAGATAATTTATTTAATATATATTTATGTATTTAATAGAACGAAACCTTTAATAAATAACTGAATTTTATTGTATTTTTCACCCTTAACAGTTACTGATATTCGTATCCACATAAGATTGTATAATTCTTTAGTAAACTCAGCTGTATACTACGCTAGCCCAATTTGGACGTTAGATCACGAGTTAGATCACGTTCCTGGAGTAAACCATAAACAGTTTTGGGTATCCCACACCTTGTTTGATTGATTTGTGCAAGACTGGGCCTACGGTCGTGTATTACTGCTGGATAATGTGTTGCTTTTTCTTTAAATAGAGATCTAGAGACTTTGCATAACTTGCCCTGATATCGGCAAATATCCCGTCAGTGTTATTCTTTATTAATATTTCAACTAATAATAAAGTTATACTAAATAAATTTTTGATTTACATAAATAGTATATATATAAAAATTGTAAATCATTGTCATTTTATTGAGGTAGTAGATCTTCGAATAATGCCAGTTATTTATACACGAATGAAATTCTTTAATTAAGAATATTATTTACACTTTTTATAAACCAATAAAGCTTAAATTAAAGTGAATTTAATTGAATTTAATATATATATATACTTTTCTCTTAAGATTTATGTATATAACTAATTTTCTGAGTATTAAAATATTATTTCAATTGAATAATATTTCTGTATACATTGAGTATACATAAATAAGATAATGATAGTAATGTTTTGAGTATAAATAATTAATTATTTCTTATTTATTGAGTATTCTAATGGCTTTAAAATTAATATAACAAGAGTTTCTTATTTATAAGCAAATTTATCAAAAAATATAGATTTCTTACTAAGTCTAATCTGTCATTTATCAAACACCAACTCTTATTTTTTTAAGTGGAGAAAGTAACTTAGACTAAGTAAAAAATAAAAAATAATAATAAAAAGAAAGATGTTTCTTAAAAGATTGATTTTCAGATCCTTAGAAAATGAAAAGAAAAGGCAGCTGTCAAAGACAAATGCGATAATAGTAAGTCAAAGAGCATTTTTTATTTTTTATTTTTTTATCTTTTCTAATAATCTAAGAGAATAACACGAAATAAAGTCGTTGTGGTTAGACACAATGTAACAGTAGTTCAATGTTGACTAAAATTTTTTCTGCATTCTTTTCTTTTTTAGAACGAAAACATGACTTTGAATAAATATCTTTATCGTACCGATTGATAATAACTGTGTATCGAAAACAGCCGCTATTATGCTTTAAAAATAAATGTAAAGTTTTGAAATCACTTGAATTTCTCTAATATTTGCCATAATTCTTACCTTAGTTATTATATATATATATTTCCAAAAAAATTGTTTTAAATAAATATATATTATATAAAAAGAAAAAAGCAGGTTTAATAAAGAAAATAACGGACATTTTTCGAAGAATCCTACAGATATAACTACACAATGATTTAAAGCGTGATGCAAAGTAGGCTTGTATTAATTTTGAAACTATGTAAAAGAATTAAGATTTTGTTTGCTTTTTCTGTAGTTACTAAAATGTGCTATAAAGGTTTATTTTATTCTAATAAATACAATAATTATTTTATGATAAATTATATTATTCATATTAATATTCCAAATAAAAAATTGAAATTCTAATATAAAACAGGCCAAAAATTCATTTAACATTTCTCAGACAATTCAAAATTTTGTAAAATATAATTACGTAGCTCAAACATTTCTGAAAACTCCTTTAATTTAAATATTTATTACTATCATTTATTATTTCAAATTTCAATATTATAAGTTTCTATTAAATATTATATTTTGTAGCTAATTTAAAATCGTAATAATTTTATCTTTACTTTAAATTTGATAAAACATAAAGAAAATTTTATTCAAAATAATCAAAATATATCATGTATTTTGCTAGTTCTGTGTAATACTCATAACGCTTATAAAAATCATTCAACCAAAGGAAACTTTTCTCATTAAGACGATGGCAAAAGTATAATGTGAAATATTTGTATAATGGTGTTTCTATATTTATTTTATTAATTCGAATATATTGCAAATTTTACATAAAATAATATCAGAATTTATTGAAATAAAAAAATATTAATATGAAATTACTCATTGAATTTTAATTACTCATTTTGAATCAGAATTTTTTTTTTCATGCATTATAATATTCATGTCAGCAATTATAAATAATATATTTGTTTAGAAATTAAGTTTTAATTATTAATGATAATTGTAATTTAAGTAATAATAATAGAAGTAATCATCGATCGCCTTAAATATCGAGCTAAATATGTTGACTAAAATTTTTTCTGCATTCTTTTCTTTTTTAGAACCAAAACATGACTGAATAAATATCTTTATCGAACCGATTGATAATAACTGTGTACCGAAAACAGAAGCTATTATGCTTTAGGAATAAATGTAAAGTTTTGAAATCACTTGAATTTCTCTAATATTTGCTTTAATTCTTACCTTAGTTATTATATATATATATATATATTTCCAAAAAATTGTTTCTAAATAAATAAATATTATATAAAAAGAAAAAGCAGGTTTAATGAAGAAGATAACGGACATTTTTCGAAGATTAGCCCGATATTTATGACGATCGTTGATTATTTCTGTATATGCATCTGGCTTTCAGTTGTTTATTATTTAGTAATAATAATAATAATAATTAAAATGACGATAAATTATCTGCATTATAAAACTCAATTAATAGATAACGAAAGAATTAAGCATTATTATTGTTCTATTTTAAAATTAAACATAATAATGCCATATAGAGAATAAAATAAAAATTTATTTCATTCTCTATATAACTTTCCGTATCATCACTGAAATTATCTTAATAGTTATTTATTACAGTAATTAATAATAAATTCAGTTACGTTATGTTTTGTTATAATATTGAATAATTTATTTTAAATATACGAAGTATTTTATGTATTCCTCTACATTGATAATAACGTAAGAGACCATCAATCAAAATTAATAATTGAATATGTTTACCAGATTTTTTTTTATTTATAGAACTTTCCTATAAAGTTTACTAATGCAGTTGTTGAAACTCAAGAGCAAGTAGGGAATTTTGAGTGTTTCCCTGCTATTTGGATCGGTACTCAAGCGATTTCTATCGTTTTGAACCCATTACATTTGGTTTTCAGAAAAGTATTTCCTGCAAAAGTTCTCTAGTGGACGTTGAAGTAAACAAACTGTTATTGCCATACCAAATGGACTTGAGAGATTTCTTTAGTTAAAATTATTTGGATTGATATCATATTGGAAAAATTATCCATCGACTTTAGCGACTCTGTGAGAAAGTTAATTTTATGTTATATGCAGATAATTTGTGAAATTTTCTGCTGTTTTGAATTTCTAAATTAACCTTATTGGGCAGCAATTTGAAAAACATGTAGACCTATAAATTTCCACTGTCGCTGTCTGTCGCCTGTTTTTCCTAAATCTGAGAACGGAGTTAGATAGATAAAGAAAAAAAACCAGTGTGGAAATCATGGGGGTGACAGTAGGCCCTGATTAATTATATAGGAACTTCGGATGCAAATCGGAAGGCACGTTATTTGAATTCAAAACTTTTTCCCTGAAAGTTGTTAAATAGATGACCTGTACGACTCCACTGATAACGGAAAAGTATGATCTACAGGGGCAAAGACACTACTAATTTGAGGTGGAGTGCATATATTTTAAATTAAATAAATTTAAACTATAACTAAAAGTTGCAATCTGGCATTTTGACGATGTCACAATAAATAATTGCTCGTATTAAAATTAAAAACGTTTATGTTTTCTTTTGTATGAAAATCACGGGCTTTCAACTAATAATGCATATTTATAACTATACAATTACTTTCAACCCTTTTATTCCTGTCTGTCTAAATATACAAAATTACTTGTCCTGATTGACGACTGTCACTGATTGATCATCGCCCAGAGCAAACCGCTGAACTTAAAGAGGTGAAATTTGTTAGGATACGTCATGAAAACACACACTAAGAAGGGATTTTTCGAAATTCCCTTGTGGGGGGAGAGGGAGAGCATTAAGGCTTAACCTGAAGAACGGCTTCTACTTTACAATTTTAGATGCAATTTTTCGTTTCTGGTGATAATAACTTAATTTCCAAACGTACAATATTTTCGTATTACGATTTTTTAACCAAATGTTCAAACCGTTTTAAATTCGAATTTGTTACTACATATTTGTTTGATTATAGAACGATTGCAAACGTTCTAGAAAATTGATCAAATTGAAAACGTTCAATTGCATTAGAAGATTCTCAGTAATAAGAGGTATGTGTAATGCAAGTAATTATTTATATTTGGGGCCGAACTGCGGGCCATTTCTATCAAATTGCAAAATCCTCGCAAGCAAAGCCGCGGGTAACAGCTAGTAATTAATATATTTATAAGCATTTATTTTAATATTTTGGAATATCTATTTAAATAACACTGAAAAATTTACCTATTCTTAATATTTTTAATATGAAAGATCCATTTCTATTATCTACATCTGTAAAGATATATTCTTGCATATCTTATTTATTTTATTCCTTAAATTTGGCATTAAATAGTAACTGTCAAAATTAGAATTACGTAGTACTCTTCGCATATAAATCTATAATAATTTTTTCATTAGCATTATTAAATTTTGTACATAAAAATAATTTGATTGGTAGTATAACAAAAAAAAAATTAGTCCGATTTTATTATAAGCATAGTAATGTTCAAAATAACCACTCAGTCGGTTTGACGAAAAAACACAAATTTTATATTTACAGTAAATGTACAAAATAATCCAAATTAGAGTTACAATTAATTATGCACAAACAATAATCCAACGACAACCGACTATTCCCGTACAAATTCGTCGAAAGAACTCCTTACGAACAAACAGACTTGTAATTAACAAAACCTCCGAGTCAGGAACAAGTTCATACACAAACACGTAACTTCCAACGAGAGAGTTAGTTAGCACCTCGATAACGACGATCTCCCTTGATCCGATCCGATCCGATCACCTCCGATACGATGCCAGCCGATCCGAACTTAAATAGTCGACGGCGCTTGAACCCTGCTCCAATCAAATTTGAATGTTCCCGCAACGGCCGCCAACGGTCACTTCCCGCCGGCCAATCGTCCGATGGTTGACGATTCGAAACTTAACGGTTCTTCCCACGGAAGTTCCTAACGGTCGTTTCCAACGGCCGATCCTAACGACTTTTCCGTTATGACAGTTCGTTATAACAAACAGGTGGGAATCGCGCGTCTTGGCGATTCCATACCTTACAAGCATTCAAAATTGAAGATTAAGTCACTAACTTATCTATTCTGTGTGACAAATTTTCTGATATTATTCAATTGCGTCAGATCTGACTATTCAAAATGTTAGAGGAAAGCTTCATCCTTTACAATTATGTTTATACAGAAGAAAATAAATTTTCAAACTTTTACCCCCTTTCAAATGAATAGTATTGAAGTTTTTCATTCCTGTTATGTGTATTACTCAGTTTATGCAGTTAAACTTCGTAACTGCAAACACCAACCCCCGTAATTAACACATTCATTCTTCGGACAATACCAGTAAACACCTTTTTCCATAAATATTAAATTGAAATCTCAATAATATTTATGTCAAATAATATCGTACGATATTGTAATGCAGACATCATTGAATGTCGCGTAATTTGCGGTAAAAATTTCAAACTATGTATTATTTTTTTGTTTGTGGTTCTTCAGTCAGACTCAATTTAGTCCCAATTCCATAGGCAAACTAATGCTGGCGCTAAATCTAGGTTTGATTCTATGCCCCTACTTAACTTGACGAAATTATAAATTTTTTGTTTACAAATACGTTTTGCACCAGGGTCTGGGACAGTTGGTCTGTTACAGATTCTTAAGAATCTGAACTATAAGAGTTTGTGTTTATTGCTAAATCATTTTTTGTCAGCTCGTGTAATACAGGTAAATTGCAGTTAATCAATGTACAAGTATTAAGATTATTTCAGAAATTGTTAGAACCGGTTTGGAAAAGCTTATTATTCTTTATTAACCCATATAACGACTAAATCATGGATTTCGACTATAATTTTAAACCATTCTTAAAGAATTAAAAGGTTTATTTATTGTTGATATAATGATGGTACATATTTTTATTTCTCTTTAATAAATTGTTATGTTTGCTAGAAATTTCAAATAAATTTTGATATAAGTTGAAATTTGTATCAAAATAGCCTACTGTATACAGCTTTTTGCATATATCATCTAGAAGATTAAACCGATAATTATTAAGTATAGGCTACAATATAGTTCTGCAAAATTTACTAAAAATAATTGAATTCAATAAATAAATAAAAAATTTTAATGAAGCATAATAAACTGTGAATAAATTGATCCCATTTATGGATTTGATGATATAATTCTTAATGCATAGTCGAAATATTATATCATTTCGAATTAATTAAAATATCGTTGTTTGGAATTCGGTCTTGCATTGTGATGAAATAAGCAGTTATATAACGAATTGCAAAGAAATTCTCAATGATATCATTTATTTCACGTAATTCAAATTTACGAGTAGATAGGTTCAACATATAATTTTAATTACCAAACTAAAAATCAATAATTTATTGATTCCTTTCATAAAGTTCGAGTAGGAAAGAAATAGGAAAGTGGTATTATTTTAGGATACTTTAAATCCAAGTAATCAATTTTCATGTTGGATACAAGAAAGCTTTCACACAATTAAAATATAGTTTTTAAAATTTTTTTTTATTTAATGAAAATTTTCATTCGTAAAATTATAATTTTATTTCTATATTTTAGACTTAATGTTTCAATATTCGGAACTGCAAATTTGAAATTCTGTTTTAAAATAACTTTATAATCACCCTCATTTAATTCAGATAATGATCAAAATTCGTTCATTATTATTTTTTAATATTTACTTTTGTTATTGTTATTTATAAAAGGAACTTTCTTACTAATTTTAAACCAGTAAACTACAAGATAGGAGTCATATATTATGTATTATATTTGGTAAAGCTTGATAATTTTTTTCTAGTATGCATCAATGTTGAATCTTGTTCTATGTAATTCATAAAATGCTGTCTATGTAAGAAAAAAGTTAAAATAGATCTTGAAAAATATTTTAATGAGAATGTAAGGAAATTCAAAACTCAATAAACTGATATACATTTTTATGACTTTAAGAACAGTCAATAATATCTGATTGTCACCATTCTTAAAATAATTCTGTTTCAATGAACTGACTTTTGAACTACCTTAATATAAAAATTTAATGTAGTTAATTTTAATACTTTTCCGTGAAATTGAATAGAAACTATTAGACTATCAAAACATACCTCATGTTGCCGAGATAATTTATTGAAAACGTTGAAAATATTTTCAGCCTGTGGAATAGGCTGAAAATATTGAATAGAAAAATTTTATTGTGATATTCTGTTGTGTTGAAAATTTAATTCTTTGTCTTTGAGTATAGACATTCCTCATATTTTAGTCTTAAAATTATATTTATATTGTTTATTTAATCTTTTTTAAATATTTTCCTCTTATAACACTCAGTGATATGACTCATAGGGCTTCTTGATGTCATAGGCAAATTTGTAAGATTATAAACAAATATGCAGGAGGATTATTCTGCAATTATCTTATTGCGAACTTTTTTTTTAAAATAAGCAATATTGGCTATTAAATATTTTAAGTATTCAATTATTTAGATGTTTGTAATTTATCAAATAGAAATTTTCAGATAATTTTTTGTCTTTTAAAAATTTGCGCAAGTCTAAATATTTGAAAATATTTATAATTTTTTTATTTAACATTCTAATAACACTATATATTTTTTATATATGTACAATTTCTTTATATCTATATCTATATCTATATCTATATCTATATCTATACAGTTAACCACTGAACAACGACTACGATGGGAACTCAAAAAATAACCGCTATTTGGAGATGAGTTAAAAATTGCACAGATGGCACAAATTGAAGGAAAACTTAAACATTCCTTTTGATATTGCAAAAAATTATTAAAAATGTACATAATTTTTCTAATGTGCAGAGAATTCCTAACTATAACCTAGATCGATCTTGTATTGTAGTCTACAAACTACGTTAAAACATGCAAAGAAAAATCAGTGTTTTATGCCGACGATGATAATTAAACAATTTCTTTAAATTCTTTTAACAACACCTAAAACACAGTTAGTCCTTAATTTTGAAATTTTAAAATTATCTCCGTAGGCAGAGAACATTGTTCCTTCTTTACTCATTTTATTGTAGCCTAAGTCGTAGCTTGCAATGAAAGGTAGAATCCACTCTGTTTTAAGAGTTCTCTGAATGTTCGAGAAGGAGATTTGTATAAGTATTTTTTTTGTGATTATGTGGATTATAAACGTAGTTATTCTTTGATGTTTTAAAAAAAATTTATTTTTTACGATTAGAGCCAAGCTTATTAATCAAGTGAAACACTAGTAGCCATACGAAGCAGCTTATCAATAATAAATAATTTCGTACATGTATTATTATTTTTTTCGCGTCATTTTGAGGGCAGTAACTGTTGTTGAGAGGCTAAAATTAAGATTTTTAGTGAGCCGAGCTGTTGTTGGGAGTGACTGCTTTTGCGGTGTTATTTTTTATGCAGTTTTTTGTTCAAACAGAAACGTTGCTGAAAAATGCGCAGGTGGCCGTTATTGGAGATTCGACTGTTTATATAATGTATTATACATATATATATACATTAAATTCAAATATAAATATATATTATTGAAATTTATTTCGATAAATTAACTATTAAAATGTTTTCTCTCTTTGTTTAATTAAAATATGCTTTCATGTTCAAACGTATGTATATTTAAATTGCTATTTTATGTAACTAATAATGTACAGTTATTGAAATATATCATTTTATTTTAAAAATTTGTCGAACAAATTACTGCTTTAAGAAAGATAATTATGATTTTCTAAACAAAATAAAAGTATTAAAGCATATTGTAATTAAATCATCCGTTAATTGTTTTATTCCTTAATTTAAAGTCAGCTTCTGTGTGAAAATAGGATTTGTATAATATTTATAAACAAAACTGACATTTCGAAAACATAACGCAAGAATTGTAAGGAGAAATAGAAGCTTCAGAATAAGTTAGTAAAGCGTAAATAATGAATTTTTAATTTATGGAATGGAGATTTTAGAAACGGAGATACGGTTAATCCAATTAGATAAAATTAGCAGATTAAATAAGATAAAAGGTGAAATATAATAAATTTGAATGAAATTACACATATATATTATACTAAAGTACTAATCTCTAATAAATAATTATGGAAAGTTAGTTTGTAATTTAATTTCCCATGAAAAAATTCCTTCTATGCATTTCAAAATTTTAGTCAGTGTAAACGGCCACAAAATAAAATATCTGGTTGTAAACTGATACAATGACATTCCTTTAAAACGAGGGAAGGAAGAATACACTTGAAAAAATCATTAGTTTGAGATATCTAGAAAGCTCTACTTCTACTTATAAATGTGAAATTGGAGATATTGCAAGATTAAATAAAAATTTAAAAAATCTCCATTTGAATAGACAGAGAATTAGAAGAACGTTGTCAGAGATGTTTTTATCCCAAAATTCTTTCATGCAGACTCTTATAATCTCTTATAAAATTTGAAAAAGCATTCGAAAATTTAAAAATCAAAATTTAATAACGTTTATACTACATACAACAATTCATAACTATGAATGTTTGACTCCAATTAAATATGGAAAAAACAGATTGCAATGATACAAAAATAAAATCTGTAATAATGACTTTAAACCAAAACAGAATTGGAGAATTGAAAGGACTACATGACCATGAGCTCAAATCTCTATAGATAAACCAAGTGACAAGAAAGAGGAAATGAGATGAGTGAGATATGTAATATTAAATCCAATAGGTATGGCAGTCAAACACCGTCCTCAATGTAGGCTTCATCAAAAAATGCCACCTAAAGATCCTTTTTAAAGCAAAAAACAATTTATTATAGTCATCACAGATATCCACGTTAAATATAAAGACTAGAAAAACACTGGTTATAAACACAGAGGATTGCCGAAAAGTTTTCAATACAGATGTGAATCCTTGCTGTTTGACACTAGAGAGCAAAATGAAAGTGAACGGTTGATGAGAACATTATGGAAACTTCTTATCTGAAGTTCCGCATTCTTATAAAAACTAATAAACCAGAGTTAAACGTCTGAATCTGAGTTAAACATCTATATATTTTAAAGAAATTAATGATAACTTTATTCATTTTGAAGAAACATACAAAATGAATAAACGTATTTAGAAAAGTGTAATACAATTATGTAAATTTCAACATATAATGCTTGTCCACAAAGCCTCACTGACATATCATAAGAAAGATTTTCCGCCGCGCCCTGCCGCCTAGCAGAGATCGGGCGAACTAACGTCAATGACACCAGCGACTCGTAAAATATTCAATTACTCGAACATAACATCCCGAACCACATAACATTTACTAAGTCGAAAATATTAAATATAGTACATATCGAATACTTTATGGAGGTTGTATATACATATATATTATATATACACACATACATATGTGTGTGTATAATGTATATGTACAGAAAATATATACCGTACACACATACACACACACACACATATATATATATATATATATGTGTGTGTGTGTGTGTGTGTGTGTACGGTATATATTTTCTGTACATATACATTATACACACACATATGTATGTGTGTATATATAATATATATATGCCGGTTGTAAGTCCGATACGGCACCCAGGACCTTCCCAAGATGGGAACTTGTCAGCAAAGGTTGTCGCGAATGCTTGCTTTTCGTGTATTGTCGTGGTATTGTTCTGTTATGTCGAGCCCTGGGGCTCTCACCGGGTGTTCGTCTTTGCACCCACGTTCGGCTTCTTAAAGGCTATCTCATTGTGTTCGGTTCATCGGGACCGAGTGTTCTGTCGGGCGCCTCTTCACTATCGGGCTCTGTTCCCTCACATTGGGGATGTTATGTTCTCATCAGGAGGGTTGTCCATCACGCGACCTTTCTTGTACCCCTGAACCGGTAGTAAGTCCTACATGGTACTCAGGGTCCCCCAAGACAGTGGTTCGTCAGTTTATGTTCATCTGCCACCTGTGCTTTACTCGGAATTCCATGTA
This sequence comes from Centruroides vittatus, assembly GCF_030686945.1. NCBI lineage: Eukaryota > Metazoa > Arthropoda > Arachnida > Scorpiones > Buthidae > Centruroides > Centruroides vittatus. Next base: position 677,152 of record NW_027122385.1, read on the forward strand.
ACGGCGTTTGCTTCGTGGTGTTCTTCGTTCCACTCCGAGTTGGTGTTTGTGTGCTACCTCTCCTTCGAAGGAGCATTTTGCTCTTGTTTTACTTAAGTGTACTGTAATTGTGGGTTTCATCTGTCACCTCCAATTTGGAGCACCCACACTGTTCTCTGTGGGCCTAGGCCCACGTTTTGTAAAAGCTTATCTTGGCATTACTTATCTCTGCCCGGTACTTACCGCTCACGGCCCTCTCTTCACACTTTTCTATCATCCTTGCCCCATCTTCCCTCCCCCCTCTTCCTCTTCTCACTTCTCTTCTAAGGCTAAGCCATAGGTACGGCCTTCTAAACTTTTATAGTAGTAGTAGTAGTGTATATACTATATAGCCTGTTATTAAAAGTACTCGTAACAGATGATTATTCAGAAAATACTTGCTCCAAAATAATAATGGTAATATTGTAAATCTCAGATTTTGAATGCATCAAAATATAAATTTCATCAAAGCTTCCTATTTACATATAAAACAGTATCAAACAGGAATATCATCGTATGTTATTGTAAGCTTAATTGTTTACGAATATCTTTTCGCTTTTTTTTTTTTTCTGCATAAAATGTTCGATTCATCTTTCTATGTAATAATTTCAAAAGTAATAAAAACACAGTGACAAAATAAAATATAGAGTTTATCCCAACACCAAGAAAAAATTAGTTTAGAGGAATGAAATTCGGGCAAAGCATTTGTCAAGGTAACATATTTATTTGATTGAATTTTTAAGGCACAGGCTAAAGTATGTGCGAGAAGATCCATTTCAAATGTGAAATGGTGTTACATTAATAACCGCTGTAGTCGCCACGATTTTGAATGCTAGCATGCAAAAGTGCATGCATTATGTAGTACAGGTGCCGTATGTCATTTTATGGAATGGAGTTCCATACCTGTTGCATTTGGTCAGTCAAATCAGCAACAGTTAATGGTGGTTGTGGGTAACGCTGAATTTTTCGTCTAATAATGTCCCATACGTGCTAGATGGAAGAAAGGTCTGGTGATCTCATAGGGCAAGGCAACATGTCGACACTCTGTATAGTACATTGGGTGATAGCGCCGGTATAAGGACAAGCGTTATCCTGTTGAAAACACCCTCTTAAATATTGCTCATAAATGGCAGTACAACCAGTTCAATCACCAGTATGATGTACAAATTTTCTGTCAAGGTGCTTGGAATAACAAGGAGAGTGCACCTGCTGTCATAGGAAATCGCTCTCCAGACCATAAATCCTGGTGTAGGTTCAGTGTGTCTAGACATCAGGCAGCTTGGTTCCAATTGCTCACCTGGCCTCCTAACCAACATACGGCCATCACTGGCACCAAGACAGAAACGGCTCTCATCTGAGAACATAACAGATCTCCACTCCGCCCTCGAATGAGGTCTTGCTTAACACCACTGAAGTCACAGATGGCAGTGATTTGGAGATAATCCAAGATTAAATCAAAATAAAAAAATCTCCATTTGAACAGTGGAATGAATGCCACAGAGCATCTGGCTCAGAGCTGTCCCTCAAGTACTCGATTTGTTACAGTTCGCTGGGTCACTCTAGTGCAAACTAATTTCTGCTGTAGATGCAGTACTGTAAAGGTCCGCTTTTAGCAGAGCAGATCTAAAAGTGACACGACCTTGGTAATTGGTCCCACCAGGCATTATGTCTATAAACAGTCGGCAAGACAAAGAGTGTAGCGTCTCCGTTTATGGGACGGTTGTGTACGCGTCAATGTGTTTGCCACGTGTTGGTCGGCCAGAAAAATATAAACAAGGAACGGACGTGACTGTAAGCTGTCTCGTGTTAGGAGAAGAGCAGACGTCTTTGAAAGCTCCCAGGGGAAAGGAAGGACCCTGATTGGTCGTAAGTTGTCGCCGAGGAACTCTTTAAATAGTAAGAGTGGCGAGAGGAACGGGGAGAAGGGCGAGAGACGGATAGTACTGTAGTCTCAGACACTCGGACAACCCACTGAGCGCAGAGATAGTATTCTCCTAAGGCATTGAACTCAGAGACAGGTGAGTGCTGAGACGGGACGGACGGTACTTGTTGAGCCATCTCCACCAACCGACCAAAGTTTCCCCAGAATCTAATTGTCCCAATCAGACCAGCCATTACGAGAGACACGGTACCCTGTTGTATCATATGTGTAATATTGTTAAACTTGTATATTCTGAATTATTTTGTTTGTAAATAAACTGTAAATATTCGCTGAATTGAGTGTGGAGGTGTACCTTTCTAAGAACAAACGTAAGAACATTCTCGGGTCGCAAGGACTAACTCGAGACGGACTATCGTAAAGATCTTAGCGGATTATAGTAAAGATCTTCACTGTTACGATGCGCCACAGCTATATGGTGAATACGACAGTCTTCCCTCTCAATAGCGGCCCGTGTGTGGCTGCACCCAGGTCTTCTTGAAACAGCACCTTCCCGTGACCACAGCTGCCAACAATCATGCACAGTGGATACATCCCTGCCAAGTATTTCTGCAATAACGCAGAAAGAAAATCCACCTTCTCGTAGCCCTATTACATGGCCTCGTTCAAACTCAGTAAGCTGCTGATACTGACTTCTTCATCTCCTTAAAGGATTTTTGACTCAAACCTTAACTCACAACGTTCAATCCGGACAATGACTAACGCTCAACAAATTTACATCGCGTGATTTGCATGTTTATAGCGGCGCTAATCGCACCACTCTTCTTTGTCTAGTGCGAAATTTGAATAGACATCATCTTTCATATATGAAAACATGCCTGCCAAGATTCGTTTATATAGCACAACTCTTTCTTGGTGTAGGGATTTTATTTTCCACCAGTGTAATTAATAAAAAATAAGAGATCATTAAATTAAAATGTATTTTATTGAAAAGCGAAGAAATAAACATTTTCTATTATGACATAAAGTACACTATATATATGTATATATATATATAATAACTTATATTTATTAATTTAGTATATTTATATTTATTTTTAGAAACTATTATTTATTATTGGGAGATATCAGGAAAAATAGATCGAGGCAGATTTGCATTGAGGAATACAAAGAAACAGGAAAGAAACGTATATAAAAAAGGAGGCTACAATAAACAGAGAGAATAGAAAAATATATCAGCTTAATCTTCCACAAAGTATTGGAAAATCAACTACAAAAATGAAAATATATTTTTATTTTACTCATATTAACCAGACATTATCACAATAGATGAAGATTGCAAATGATATAATTAATTCAGTGATTTTCATAATTATAGTTGCTTAATCACAATAATATCCTTGAAGATTATAAATTAAAAATAAGATTATAAATTATTTTTAAAATAAAGTAGATTATTAAAAATTAAAAATTACAATAACTACCTTTCATTTATTATCATCAGCTTTGGAAAAGAATTATACTATAGATTTTATTTTTCTAAAAGCCATTAAATAAATTTAAGAATTACAATAATAAATGGAAAAGGACTATTATTATCTTTAAAAATTTTTATTATTTATTATGTAAGAGATTAGTTTTGTTATGAACTCATTTAATTAATGCGATAATCTCATGTTAGAAAGAGTTAAAAGACAAAAAAAATAAATTAATTAATAAAATAATTTATTATAAAGAATAAATTTTATTAAGATACTTTCAATTTATTTATTTATTTATTTTTATTATCTTTAAATTTTTTAATTATATTGAGTTCTAAACTTTCTTAAACAGAGATATACGTCACACATTTTTTGTTTTATTTTCCAGAATAAATATAAAAATTTGAAATTATAACTATTGGTTTCAAATGTTCCATTTTGCTTGAACAATTTGTCGTGACAAAGAGTGATGAGAAGCCATAAACAAATATAAAATTTAGTTTCAAATACCAAAAATATTGTTTCCCACCAACATACCTTTAGTTTTTTAAAAAGGTAATATTCTATAGAAGTCTTAAAAGCTGCTTTTGCATTAAACAAAAGAATCCATAATAATATTTTCTCTTCTAGATAATGTTTAATTCAAATTCAATACATTTCTGGTATAAAAATTTTATTCTTATTTGCACTGAACCTTGTAGTTTTAAATAGCTTTAAAATATATTCAAAATATTATCCATTAAAAAATTCATATGGAAAGCTAAATTGGGATTGGAAACATGTCATGTAATCAATGTAATAATTCAATTTAATATTAATTTAATGTAAAATTTATAAACGCAAATAATTTATAAATATATATATTGTTAATATTTATAGATTTATAATTGAAAATATTCTTAATTTACTTATATTTTTCTGAATTTTGAAGAATTTTCATTAAATTTACTTAAATGAAACCAAGTTTTCTTAGAACTGGGAACACATAATTAAATTTTCTGTTAAATTTCTGTTAATTGTTAAAGTATTTAATTGTTTTGGTTATAATTATATTGCTTTAATTTATTTTAAATAATATTTAATTGTTTCTATTCTTAACAAACAATTAAATACATATTAATAAAAATACAGTAAAACAAAATAATAATATAATAATAAAGTAATTATTATAATAACAGTTACACCATTTTTGTAATATTTAAATTATTCGTTAATTAGTAACAAATGAATTTTATTTTAACGGAAATTTATATCATTCTTGACATATTTTACAAAAGTATTTTATTATATCTATTGATAATTTTTAAAAAATATCATTCTTTAAGACTCGATGATATTTTCTTCGTGGTTTTTGTAAGCTTTTGTATGATTTATATAAATATAAAACGTAAGGATATATAGAGTTTTAATACACATATGCACCATAAACCAATAAGAATTTAAATTGACCATTTAAACAACTTTAAGAAAGTATATAATATGGTATAATCTAAGAAGATTTATTTGCAGTTTTTATATTCACTGAAGCTCATAAAAACAGTAAAGATCGTTTTTATTCTAGAAAGGATCGAACGAGTTTAAACTTTTTTCTCTCACTTATCCATACATATACCTCTATATATCATTAATGTAAATATTATAATACTGATATTACTTTCAACAATGCAACTTTTTAAAAAGTATTCTAAATAAAACCTCAGTCTGTAAGCAAAATTTTAAATATTTTTATATTATTTTCTTCTTAAGATTGAATTTTTTAAAATAAAATTGGATGATAAATAGAAAAAAAAGGAGTAAAAAAACAAAAATACATTTATTCAATTCAAATTATAACAAAATAATTTGCTTTTATTTTATTAATTAGTGATTTTTATAGTTATTTCTTTGTATCGATTTAAAATTAAATTTAATAATATGGAAAATAATACAATATTATATTAATATTCAATAATCACAAAGTGATATTTATAATCATTACTAATACAAAAGCCGTCGTCTATGTATGGGTGAATTCCTTTTGCAATTTTTGTCCCATCCACATAAAATTTTGGTTATATTTGTTTTATGTTCTGATGGAAAGTACAGGTTACTTATATTGCTGAAATATTAGCTATACAATAAATGTTTTATCAATTTCGGAACGGTGATCACGCCTACGTGGCAGTGACGTCAGTGACCACGTGACGTTCATGCATGACAAAGAAATTTCCCTAAAGTTACATTTTTAAACATTTTGGCAAATGGCCTATTTCAACATACTTTATTAAATTTAAAATTTAAACTTTAAGAAAGGATGGCCACATCGTATCAATTCTATAACAATTTTTTTTAAACTCTTTCCATATTGACCACGTGACGTTCTATTATTCAATCGGAAGAAACGATGAAACGAGTCCGTTATTTACAAAGTGTTATCGCTCTTCTAATTGACATACTGTACTACATACAATTTATTTTTATTTTATCAACGCGGTATTAGGAAATGGTTTTGTCAATGTGCTGCATAAACAGCATCACTACGTCAATCATTAAAACAATATTAAAGTGTCTATTAATAAAGGAAGACAGCAAGGCCATGTAGCGTATAAAGAAATTTTATAAAGAATGATTTTAATATTATTTTAATATAAAGGCCTAAATCTGTTTAAGTATTTTGTAAATGAATTCTCTACAACTCGTTCTACTTTTTTTCCACTCATGGTGAAATTTTGTTTTGTTGCTCTTTGTTACAACAGATAGTATAAACTACTTAATTTGTAGAAATATTAGCAACTCTTCTTGAATTTCTTGAAATCTCTAATCTTCTCAATCTTTCAATCGCCACTTTCTCAAAAATGGTAATCCGTCATGCTTGACGAGGGAACTTCTAGTTAAGAAATTGATTTAAATAAAACTTATTTTTATATAAATTTATTATATTGAACTTAATTCATCTCTAAAAAGATATAAAATTTTTAATATATATAATTTATATTATAGATCATTATAAATATGTCATATAGCTAAAAAATATATTTAATAAAATTATTAAAAAGCATTAAAAATTGCTCTTTCATAATTTTTAGTTTGTTTTAAGATTAACAAATTTTATTAAAATAATTTCATTAAGTTTATTTAAATTTTACACTCATTTAAACATCAATATTATCTGTTTTTGAAAAATGTAGGCTGTTAGTTAACCAAGTGTGTTAACTAACCAAAAGTCAGCTAACAAAAACGTATAACTGAATCACAAATAATAATATGCAAGAATTCAAATCATTTTCAATCGCCGTTAAAATAATATACTGGGTGATCATGATAAAACAGAAGGTATATAGAGTTCTCTTTAGCAAATCTCAACAAAATTTCTTATACATACTGTCCTGAGTTGAGTTCGAATTTTGGGAATAAATTTTACTCAAAAATTCAGACATTATGATGAAATTTAGTGGTGCTGTCCTTTTAATGTGCATATTATGTGTTTATGGTATAAAAGAAGTACCAAAATATTCTAGGTTAATTGAGCGGTCATGACAATCACTTTGCCTGATCGTGCATTGCTTTTTAAATTCTTTTGTCAGTTCTGTACTTAAGGAATTTCGGTGCTTAAAAGATTTACGAAGAGATTCTCTTACTTAAGAAAATGATGTTTTATTTTGAAGAGACTGGAACTTTCCTTGGGAACCAGGATAGGGTCACAGACCTGTTGAACATCTGAAAAAAAGTTATCTCTATTGCAGTAGGTGAGCACGGAATAGAAAGTACTCATGGCAATAGCAATGCATATCGAGTGTGTTGTGTAGCGAATGCAATTTTTAGATCATGGAAATGGACGGAAAGTAGAACCATTTTATTAATGAATTCCACATTTCACATTTGTAATCAAATCTGTAATTGAAATAAAATCATCTCACTTTGCTTTTTAACTCTCAAAGTTCGTTAGAATGTGTGCGTAATATTCACATTAAGGAGACAAAGGAGCTAAATTTTGCCTCAATACCAAATTTTACTGATTTGCCCAATACTCCTTTCTGAAATGGTTCTGAATACCCACTGTTTAATCAAGAACACTCTGTATATCTCGATTAACTGTTTTTCCATATTCTTTTATGTATTTTATAAATATATTATTTAATAATATTATCACCTACAAATAGAGTTATATAGCTTTATAACTTATTTTTGATAACTTTTATAACTTATTTCTCCATTGCTCACATAAACTTTTCCAATTGATTTTTATATCTTTAATATCTGAAATTTATTTATATAAATATTTGTAAATTATAATAACTTTTTTATTTCATCAGTTAAAAACTCATTTTCAAAGATATTTGTGATATTATGAACATGTAATATTTTAATATCATGTAATATCAACAATTTTGAGTGTTAAATCATAAATTAGAACGAATAACTTTTCTTTAAAGTAAAAAAAAATTAAACTAATATAAACATTAGTTTAAAATATTAAAATTTCAATTGCAAAAATCTTAATTTTCCATAATATTCTTATAATTTTTAATAAAACATCCAAACTTCTACTGTAAGGAGGTAAATAACTGTTGTTTGTTGTAAAGCGTTTACAAAAAATGACTCGAAATTCTAAATAAAAAATTTTAAACTGTGAGAAAAGTATTTTAATATGTACCATGTTATTTTTGAATAAAAACAGGAAAAAATTTTTTGTCTTGTATACGCGTTAAAAGTAGAATTGTTTAAATAGTTTCAGGGTGATTTATGAAAGAATAACGCCCTAAGCATGTTTAGCTAATAGTGTTTGACTGCATTCAACATAACAAAAGTCTAGAAACAATATAAAATCAATTTGTTTTCGTACAGAATGACAGATGAAGTCGAATGTCTTGTAGACAGAAAACATTTTAAAACAGTGTAATCGAATGTAAACTGCATTCATCAGGTAATGATGTAGAAACATAAAGAAATCAGGAAAAACAGATCTTAAGTGTTTTCTTATTACAATTACTCAAAAAATGCATTAATTGATGTAAATATAATTTATTTTATTTATTTTATTCAATGAGTTATTATAAAACAATTTAATAAATAAAGACTTATTAACATTCGATTTGTGTCATAACGTTTTTTAAACTAAAATACTTTTTAAATAGAATTTTTATCGTAATTCAACAAAATTAAACTTTTTAAGCTATTTTATTGCTTAAATTTATATCCTAATATAACAGAAAATTATTTAACTTCCTAATTCCTGATAGTCTGTTCGAGTGCCTGAAAAGTAAAGCAAAAGCTCTTGCCAGATTGTTTATTAATAAATATTTTACTTAATTTCATATAAAATTATATGGAAAATGATGTTAAAGTGCCAGTGTTATATACCCTTCTGTGCGGAACTCATTGATTTGAATTTGGCTTTGCTTATGGCCAGTTTAACACTTTGTATATTTCTCTATTCTGATTTTTATGTGTAGTCATCAATATTTTTATTTTCAACGTGGTTAATCAAGTACTTGACCCATAAGTACAATTCAGACGATCTGCAAGACTGCTTTCGACAGATAGTGTGTTCATCACAACTGGATCAACACTGATATCTTTATAGAAATGATAATGCTGTTTTAGCAACTGAGGACCCTTAAGCACATTTATAAGCACACGAAAGTCCTGTGAATTGTTTGAGAACGATTCCCAGGAATATATTAGCTACAGTAAACTTGGTTGGTTTCTTTATGCAGAAATAGCAAAAGTTGCGAGAGAGATCATTCGTTAATACAGTTCGACAGTAGTTCGTACACGATATATTGTCCAGACTTGATAACTGATCTTGGAAAAACTGTGCATAATCATGGTCGCTCACGTTTGAATGTAAACCATGACGTTAATTACAGCTGTCAATAGTGCCTTGTACTCGATCCTGTTCCACTTGTTAAGCTGTACGCCGAGCAGGGAGAGCACGTTGAGATGAGGCATGTGTTAACGTAGCGGATTAGGTTTGGTTAATGCCGGCTCTATATAACAAGGAAAATATAACTTAATATAGAAATTGAAATATAACAGGCTAAAACAAAAGCATGTAATGAGGTATATATTTAGAATCTGCTGAATGGGGATGGTTTGTATTCTGATGTTTATTTTTGTCGAGCATGAATTATAAGGAGAGGCCAACAATCACGAAAAATTGCGATTATGCATACTTTCCGAAAGTGTTTTGGTAAATTAGGGTTTCTAAGTATGGGTTTAAAATATCTTAAAGAAAAAACTGTGCGAGAAAAGAGTTTAAAACTGATCTAAATCTAAAATAAAAAATTGTCGTTGAGATCAATGTAAATTGACATCAATCGGAAACTCGATTGACACAAAGCGTGCGATCAGCTTACGCATGGTAATCGTCCCATAGATTTTGTGGCGAAATTTCGGCTTCGCCAAGACCTCGGTCTTGCCGAATTGTACATATTTGCAGAAAAAAGTTTGAGGACGTGAGGTTGCTTTAAACTTTTATTCCAGACAGAACACTTCCTGGCTTATTCTGAGTTCTGCTTAATTATTAGGGTTCCATTATGTGATAAATTTTCATACTATAGTAAAGTTTGTTTTAGACTCGCAATATATAAGAAATTTAATAGTCCAAGAATTTGACTGCTGGCAAATTAATTATATACGAAACATCGTTTTTAGATTAAACGAACGTGATCTACATGTATATAAAGATTTCCTGAGTGTAAGTTTTGTTTTCAGTGAAATTGAGAAATAAACTATGAACGAAGACATTTGTGAGTTTTTACCAGATTTTATGCTAAATGATTATAAATCGATTCAAATTTGTAATACAAATGTAAGTAAAATGCGAAGATCAAAAGAAGACATGATAACGAAAGAAAAAAATTAGGGACAGTTGATTTGCTCTTTACAAATAGAAATGTAACAATGCTACTAAATTTTTTAATACATAGTTCTGAATATAGTTTTTATTTTTCTTTATATCCGTCATCTCCTTATGCTCATAACCCTCACTTTATACAGATGACGATGAGGTTTTGTACTTTCTTATTCAGCTGATTAATAATATCAATTAATAAAATACATATATACTCTGGATGGGAGATCTAAACTTAGTAAGTGATTTTAATAACATGTCGTATAATGGCAGAGGGACAAATTCCTTATTATAATCAATCTCAGGATAAAACAGTCAAATAAAGATATATTAAATTAAATAACTGAATTTAATATAATTTAAGTAAAAAAAAAAAAAAAAAAATGTAAACTGTTGGCTTTTCAGATTTCTCCAGAACATTTGATTCTGTTCTAATATTTTAGATGAAAGTTAAGAACCTTAGTACTTAAATTTAAGTTTATAACTTTTGATCTTTAAAATATTTACGAATTTGTCTGCCATAGTATATCAGGATAAATGTTACTTTCATGAAATCAAAACAAATTTGGTTTTACCGCAAGATGACCCACTTAGTCCGTACCTTTTTTCAATTTTTGTTATAAATTAATGATATCCGAGATTATTTTGTTGATTTAAATGATCTTGTTCAATTTGGCTCGTTGACTTTTGACTATTTTATGCTGATGTTGTGATTTTGTTTTCTTCTCAGTTATTTTTACAACGAAAAAGTGAAAGTTTTCTAAATTTTGTAACCAAAATGAAATTCGGATTATTATTTAAAAGTCGAAAACTGTAGAATTTAAAAGCTGAAAAAGAATTAGAAAAAAAGATGTGTTTCACGAACACGGGAAAAAACTGTTTGTTAACGAAATCAAGTATTTAGGCGTTTATTTTATCTGTAATGGTCCATTTTATATAATAGGCTTTTAAACTACTAACACCTGAAGTAAAAACAATAATTTTTGAGCTCGCTAGTTGGTTGACTAGAATAGAAATATGTTCTTTAGAAATGATTATTTTAAATTAACTGATTTTTAATTGGTAACTGTTAACTCTTTTTCCATTATGCGGTCTAAATTATTTTAATCAGAATTGACAAAGTCATTAATAAAATATATATTTAAAATTCAAAACTCTATCCTGAGATACGTATTAAGGATAGAATTTCAGAGTTCGAAGTTCTCTCAAATTCCTTTAATACAATATTAGAATATGTAAAGAAAATTTTAAACCAGTTACAGTAGAGAAAAAAATAGTTTAATGAAATGTTTATTAAAAACCCCGATTAACTGTGTATGAAATTCCGAACTATATGGAAAGTCACGTGAATTGGATTCAAAAATTTTTCTATGAATGCAGTTACATAGATGATCAGCTTGACTATTGTTATCAGGAAAAGTATGCTGTACAAGGGCCAGACACTAGTAATTTGAGACAGAGAACATAAATCATAAATTATATGAATACGTCATTATTTTGTTACAGAATTACAAAAAAAAAAAAAATTAATTAATTCTATTCGAATAATTCTTATTTAAGCTTTGCTTAACATTTAAAATTTAAAAAAATTGTTCTGATTTTTCATAATTTATTTAATAAAAATATCAATAAATGGAATAGAAAGAGTTAAAAGTAACTGTAAACGTAAACAAAAGTAGCACATAATGTAATTGTTTTGAAAAATATATTAACATTTATTTATTATGTTTTAATAATAACTTCATTTACAACTATTTTTCTACATAAATAAGTCAATTTTTTATATCTTAATTAATATTTAAAAATTTATTGAACTGTGTTTTTTTAAAATTATATTGTTTTAAATATATTAAAACGACTTTTTAAAAATTTTTTAGAATATTTTTAATATTCTTTGAAAATCTTAAACATTAAATAATAATAATAATATGTGTTTTTTTAATTTTCGTTATTTTATATTTTTATTACTTATTATTATTTTTATTAAAATAGAATTATATAAAATAAAAACCTATTTACGAATAAATTATAATAAAATGAATATTAATAAATAAATTTAATGTAGTATTTAAAAACTAAAGTTTATTTATTTAAATTTAAAAATTTAACATCCATTATTATTCAAATATCTATTTTTAATTACTAATTTAGATCTGTATTTTCTTTGTTATTTAAATATAAAATAATAAATTAAATAAGTGCAGTATAAAGTTTTAAATTTATTATTTAAAACTTCATGAATTTTTAATACAACAAATCAAATTGGATTTTGTGTTTATTTTTTTTTTCTAATATTAAAATAAACTGTAGTAAGAATCTCATATATTAAATTTTTTTAATATAAGTATTATTCATTACTAACATAAAAATTACTATTTTATTCAATGTTTTTGTGTACGCAATAAAGTCCACATACAGTATGTTTACACATCTTCTATTGAAATTCATTTAATTTGACATAAATTTTAATTGTTACTACATCAAGTAAATGAACGATAATCCCTATAGTTGGCAACACAAACTTCCTTTACATTTAATGTAGACAACGTGTTTAATTAGATAGACTCTTTGTTTATAGTATCAAGATGTCATTCTTTGGTTACAGGCTGTTGTTAATCGTTCAATAACGTCCACTTTTCTATGCATTATACTGAAACACAATAGTTATCTTAGCTACCGACAAAGGAGCATTCTAAATAATTAAAAGTATTGTTTACGTGTCACGGATGGCTTCCTTAACGTGCAATAACAACAGAGAAAGAATTATTATTAACTTTAAATAAAACACACTTTTAAATTTATCTAATTATTTCTTTATTTATTAACAATTATAAATTTAAATATCAATAATATTGTTGGCTTTATATGATAATTATTCTTAAATTAAAAGAAAACTTATAATAAAAATACCGTTGCTTGAAATAATGAGAGTAATTAACATTTCAATTTAAACATTAAGTTCCTTGTTCATTTAATTAGATGAGGTAAGTAAAATGCAGTTAATTTGTTTAGTCAGAGATAAATATTTAACGATTTTTAAGAATAGAGAATATTCAAGGAATATTTTGTACAGGGAGTATAAGCTTATATTATTTGTTGATTTATGGAAATAATACTAAAGGTACAAGAGAACTAATATATATAATTTTAATTTTTAATCATAAACATTTTAAAATCTTAGACTTTGTCTTACAATTATAAAGAATCATAAAGGAAAAAAAATATGAAATTACAGAAGACTATATAATACAATTATTTAGTTTTATGTGAAAAATAACCAGGATAATAAGTATAAACTTTGGGAATGTTTTATAAATTTCCTAACAGACAATATTATAAGTGTTCTCACACTTTGTCCTTTCTCACACCATCAAGAAATAAGTCTCACGGTGGAGTAAAGCTTTATTTAGAAGCTTTTCAATATGAAAAATGTTACATTCTTTCCTCTGGCGACGGCACAATCAATTTCTATATAATATATGCCTTTGATAATGACTGTTATTTCTTCATGGTGTTTGAAAGGAACGAAGTGTGAATTCATTTAAAAAATATTGTTTATTTGAGAAGTATTTGTATATTTTCTAAATTTATTTAATTTTATATTTTTCTTTAACTTTTTAAGTTTCTATGTAAAGATGTTATATGTTAAAAATTTTAATTGAAACATTTTAAATTAAAATTCAATTTCTTTTATTTTCTTAAATAAGGATTTAAGTAAATATATTAGAAATGGTTTTTATCTTAAAGGAATTTATTAAATGATATTTATTTAAATTTAAAATATTTTACATTTCAATAATGAGTAATTTCGTCATTAAGAGGACTAAATTGTTATTCTCTATTATAAGTTTTTTTTATAATTATTTAAATTATTAATTAATTAATACTTGCAAGTCTGTGCATATATTTTGTTTGTGAAGATAGTCAAAAATTCTATGTATCGATAAGTACGAATTGTGAATAAACGTACTGTACCACTTGATTTCAGCCTTAGAGAATGTTATAAGAAACTTGAATTCTGGACGCAAATATACAAGTATATAACGGAATTATTTGGAATTTGGAAACGATGTGGGAATCAACATCTCTAAACTAGCAAGTTGTCGAGATTAAATTAAAAATAGGCGAATATACAATATGTCTATATTATAGACGTAATAGACATATTTTAATATATGGATAATCATACGTCAATTACTGACGGATAAATATACTTGTAAATAATGTACGTACTGTATATAAGTCAATATTATAATGTACTGCATATCGTTTATTTATCCAGAGTAAAGTAGAAAGATAAAATAGATGTATTAAACTTGATACGTAACGATTTGTTTCTTGTCATCATAGATAACTCTAACGAAACATCGACGAAAGAAACATTACCGATTGTGTCTATATCTGAAATAGTTCGATAAAAACTAAAGTGTTCATGAGTGAGAGATTATAAAAAATGTTCAAAGTTTTAACAATAATATTAGAACGATTTATTGTTACAAAGATGGATCTGAATTTCAAAATTCCATTAATAACTTCGTCGAATATCTTTTTTTATGTGTCTCTTCTAATTTCTTGATCCATCTATTCTAGGCTGTAGTATCTAGTTGCAGGAGGCGTTGCAAACAGTTCAACAAAGCGTAAAGGTTTGTCTCCAACCGTAGATGACTATACAATTTCTTTTGAAGCAAGAAAGAAAAAGGAGATTAATTCGAGCGCGTACACAAGACTGTCAACACGTGTTGCTGTCGCTTGAACACGTCAACACTTTCTTTTCTTTTTTTGCTTTCTCTTTTGTGTCGAAAAAAGTAATTTTCTATAGCAGCAGATTATTGCGCGTCAGTCTGGCAGACGTTGTACCACGGTCGATTGATACTGTTGCTCCAAATGTCAATTCTAGAATAGATTAACAGTCTAGATGAAAATAAGTTTTGAACACTGGAAAAAATATCAATTTGAAAATGTATTTTTCGCAAAATTTATTGATTTAGTATATTATTTTATTATTATAAAATTAAGTCGAAAAATAGTTATCAATTTTTAAAAAGCGCTTTGTTAATAATCAAGAATTATTGTTTCGAATCAAAATTTTGACAAGTGCTAACGTTAATTCTGCTTAAATAAATATATATATTAAAAACCTAAAGCTTAATAATTGCTTTAGATATCAATTTATATGTCAGAAGAGACGTAATAAAATATATTTTAAAATATTGAATCGATCTAAAAGTTTATATCTGAGTTATAAAACTTATAGAATTATTAGCCGATAAAATAACCAAAAATATATTAAATCCTGTTTATTCATTTATCTTACATTCCGAATGTAGCATTTTTTTTCGTTTTAAACTAACCAAACCATGATATGAAAAAAACTATTTGAAACTTCTTAAAAAATAAACTTTTACTTCTATATTAAATATCATTTTTAAAACAGCTCTAAAAGTTTTACATTAGTATTTTATCTTTATTTGAAAATTAATTCAGCCTATATAAAAAAATATAAATATGAAGATTTTAATTTTCCTCCTAAAATAATTATATTTTATTATAATATTTCCCAAATTGAGATTGGATTTGTAGTATCAATAAGATTTGACATCTTAACAAAGTATGTAAGAATTAATTACAATAAAAGTAAATAACATTATTTTGTTAATTGATAATTCCTTCACTTCTTTGTAATTTAAATTTTATTTAGTTTTGTTTTTAAGAATGTAAACAAAAACGTTTGTAAGACTGTAATATACGTGAAACCTTTTTCTAGATTTTAAGCGTTCAAACTGAATTTTCTAAAGTTTTCTAATATTTTTTAGTTAGATTATTTATTACTTTAATTTACTTTGCTATAAAATATTTTTAATAAATCAAAGATTATAAACTACGTAAATGATGTAATTTTAATGTTACTTAATCACATCCCTGGAGATCTATGAACGAAACGTTTTCTTGTTTATTTATATTTAAAATTGTGTTCTGTAATGTCTGTATTTTGTGAGAATAAAATAATTATAAAACACAATTCTACAGAACTGAATACATTTTTCTAAATTCAAAGATTAATGAGTATTTTATTATCTAATTTTAACTAATAAATTAATCTGTAAATTTACTTTAAACAAAATTAACAACAAATTTGCAGTTCTTCCAAACAGATTTCAAAAATCATTTGGGTCGTAGTTTATCCTTAAAGCTTTAATCAGATAAAAAAAAAATTGGTTTACTTGTAAACGAAGCTTTTAGACAAATCTAATAACTTATTTTAAAAAGTTCATTATTTTTATCAAAGATTAATAATGATTAACTACTAAATGTTTTTATACTTTATAAAAAATGTGTTAAAATATACTTTAACGGATACTTTGTTTATTTTAACACTTTTTTAAATAAAGTACAGTATAGAAACATTTATCATTTATATAACAGTTTGTTTTCAGCTAAATATTTCGCATATTGTTTGAAATTAGATATAATATTAATAATTGTCGAAAATCCATAAAAATTTAATTACGGCTTTATATATTTAAGTTAAACTGAATATACTAAAAATAAATATTTCATTAAGTCTTTTTATAAAGTTATAACTTTTTCAACTATATTTTCAACTCAAATAGATTATAAAATAAATAATTTGCCTTTCCTCTTCTACTTTCTTGTAAATTAATAATGATTTCATTTTTTAAAATGAAGAATGAAGCTATATGAAACAATAAATTTCAAAGGTATTTCTTAACATATATCTTTCAATAGAGCTTGACTGATGATGGAGATGTTATTTTAACAAAGTAGGTGTAGCGAGATTTTTCTTCATGAGTTTTTTGGCCTGCAGAACCGAGTAGCAGTGGAAAAAAGTCCGCGAGAAAGAAAGAAAAAGAGGTCAGTTCTCTATCTTATGAGAAGATAGAACACTACAGTAGGCCTATATCTTTACAGATATAATCAAAATTTTCTGATGTATTTAAAAACTCGATTTAGCACACGTTAAAATTGTTGAATTTTTCACATAAACACCATTATATCAATACGTATGAAACATAAATTACAGTCTCACAATATTTTCTATAAATTCAACTCATAAAATAAACGAGAAATTAAATTTGTTTTGACCTTAAAGTTACTCTACAATCTGGTTATTAGAAAATAATATTAAATCATTTTAACATTGTTTGCTTACAATATTTTCTGCTTTATTACTGTTTCAAATTTCACAAAGAATAATAAATATATTCATGGAATTCTAAACTTGCATCTTAGCATTTTATTTAGGTAGTTGTATCATAAACAATTCATTGAATTTAAGACGTCATTTGTTTATTTACTCGAATTTTAAGTTAAGATACTACTTTAATCCGGAGTATTCGTTATCATTCTTTTAATTATCATATAAGTTGTTAAAGATCTATTTTAAGAGTGGGGTGTTTCTAAGCTTTAAAACAATACTACATTCCTAGATTATTTCGTTAAATGATATTAATTTGTATATTAAAAGTGAAATATAATCATATGATATTTTAGTTTAGCATATTCAAAAAATATGGTTAAAGTAATATTTATTACAGATATATTGAAATATATGGGAATGAATCTAATTTATACAGTTTATTTGACATGTTTTAAAAATGTATAGTACATTTTTATAACTATATTATAAATTAAAAGTTATAAAATTGGATATTTTTTCTGATTTGGTTAATTTAAATAATTCATAAAACAATGGCAATAAAATAATGTTCAACAGGTAAATTTGAAATCATAATTTAAAAGTAAAATTTGTTCAACACGATATTATCAGATAACTAGTTATTAAATTGTCATATAAATCTCTACGAATCTTTTATTTTTAATAACCATTGTTAATTGAAATACAATTCAATAAAAGTCTTTCAAGTTAATTGTAAGTATTCAGAACATTATGCTGTTAATTATTCATAAATATGTACTTGTGTGAGTTAATTTTCGCTTTCTAAATCTTAAATTTTAAATCAATATAATTTTCACAAATTTGTTATAGAACTGAATCAGAATTTGCATAATTAATACATTTAAAGTTATAATATTTGAGTAATTAATTTCTTAATTTGACAGTTAATTACATATAACTCTATATTGTTTATATAATTATATGCATAAAATTCCAAATATCATCTCTTTATCTCTGTATATATAAAATATTAACATAATTTCATTTAAAGTTACTATAAAATATGAAATTTAAAAAATATTGTATAAAATAAAAGTGATGATTTATATAGTTTTAAAACTTTTTTCATACTCTAGTTCATAATTTTTTTATTTAATAGTATAAAAAGCAAAACTGCGAATTAAAGTTAATTATATAAAATGAGTTATAAACTTCTAAAAGTCATTAAGAAGAAATGATAAGCTCTCAATAGTCGAATAATGGGAGAAAATGCCCGGAGAAGATAACAGTTAACTAACTGACAGAAATAGAGTTTCGATTAGAAGTCTCATCAAACAAAATAAGAAGTAAAAAGAAAATAAATCCTCATTTTCAAGAAAGTGGGAAACGAAGTTCATTGAAACATATATGAAGCTATTCGTGAAAATTTATTTTTCTTTCATTTAACTTAATTGTGTAAACATGTGAAAAATATTTCCAGTGCGACTTAAAACATTTTCAAACAACGGATTAAGTATTTTAAATTTTTAAATTTATTTTATATTTATTTATTAACTTTTAAAATTAATAAAATAAAAATATATTATTTTATTATTAATAGAATAAAACTCTTCAAACAACTCTGCTGTATACTATTATATTGTGTATTATATAACATAATTTAATTTTTATTTTATTAAATATATAAGTGAAGCGTCATACAGTATATCTACAACATATATAATATGTACCGGTATCGAATAAAACAATCGATCTAAATTAGTTAATATGATTAATTTTATAAGTAATAAATAAATAATAGTTTTGCCTTTACTGGCTGCTTCATTATACAGAGGGAAAGTATGACAATCGGTCAAAATGACTCCAAGACTTTTAAATTTTTGGACTCAGAGAACCTTGAAACGTTGAGAAATTTTTAAAAAGTCGGGTTTATTTTTTCTGTATCTATAGGAAAAAAATATCTTAGTGTGTGTGGGGCACTATTTTGTTCACTCTCTTTGAAGCTTAATAACGCCTGTGCTTTTTGTCGAAAATTTCTGAAATTTTGCAGCGTGGTTTGTATATCAAGGGATTGATGCTATTAAACTTTGATGGTTTAAGGTCGAGAGGGTAGGAAGACAGAGGGGGGTCGTGTCATATCCCGAATAGGGCCGGACTTAATGAATATGTTACTCGTTATTAGCATTTACAATTTTTTAAAAAATAAAACTGACCTCTTACCTGAAAATTCAGCTTTTTTCCCATGATAATTTAAAATACAAAAAGATTTTAAATAAAACATAACAGATGGCGCCACCACAATTTTAATCTTTTTTTGTCGGAAAAGTCACGCAACTCCTTGCTGGATATTTTTTCTATTGTAGTATTTACAATTAAATGATATTTTAAAAGAACATGCTTCTGTGAGTAATTTAATAGAAAGTAATGTTTTATCGAGAAATGATTTTTAACTAAATAATGAATAGTCTTGTTATCGTTGTGACAGTTTTATCTTTAAAAGTGTTTCATGTTAAATTCATTAAAATCAATGTGTTTTCTTTAGTCTTATAATGTTTATAAAGTAGACATAAGAACTGATAAAGGATCTTATAAAAATCTGTAAATATTTCTAATTGTAAATTTTAAAAGATGATATAAATCAAATTGTTATAGAAATGTTAATTAATAAAATACGTAATAAATAAAAAAAATGTACTAATATCAATAAAATAATAAGAAATAAAAACAAATATTAATTACTGTAGTTAGAATTATAATATCAGTATAAAGCCCTTTCCGTATAGTATATAATCATAGTTTATGTAACATAAAATTATTGATGCTTAAATATTAACTCTATAAATTTCATTTTATATTATTTATGACTTTTACATGCACCTATTTCAGTAACTACGCGATTATAAGATAACGATTTTAATATGTTATGCTATGGACTTATTAACGACTAAGTTAAATTTTATAACCTGCAACTTTATTTATCAGTAAGGTTTCGATAATTTTCATTCCATCTCACCAGCCACGCGAATGTGCCATTTGTTCGTGGAAAGTCGAAAAAAAAAACCATTCTCTGTATTTTTCAGCTTCATTTAGGGGATAATAACTGTTTAATTTAAATTTTAATCCTAGTTATTTATTTAGAAAGGTTATAAATTGTATTAAAAATCAGGATATAATATAAATCTAATATCAGGAAATAATATATGTACTATTTGAATTGTTTACTTTGTCTATTTATGTATTGTACAATATACATATTTACTTTAATCCTTTGTAACAAAGATTGATTGCTACGAAACGTCAACATATTGAAGGCAGCGTGGGCGCCATAGTTGCGCCCATTACGAGAGTTCATTAGAATGAGCAAGGAAGAGATTAGAGAGCATGAGCAAGAGATGAGAACTATACCCAAACTCGTATTATCCACGATAAATTATACATTTAGATAGGATTTAAGATTGGATCCCCAAAGTACTAGGTGCTCTGGGATACAGACATTATCGTGTGATCATCAGGCCGTTTTAATAAATATAACGAATATTAATTCATATCTTCAAATTATGATATAAAAATAGATATAAATATTTCATGAATACGGAATATATATATATATATATACAGTTATATTCCGTATTCATGAAATATTTATATCTATTTTTTATATCATAATTTGAAGATATGAATATAATAATTCGTAATATATTACTAATATAATAATCTTCAAATTATGATATAAAAATAGATATAAATATTTCATGAATACGGAATATATATATATATATATACAGGTTAGTATTATAACACTTAAAAATGTAATATTCTGTAAAACTGAGAAATGTTTTTATTATCAGTTTTAATAGAATAAATATTTCGTATTTTTTATAATTAATCTCGTAAATATCATTATTAAATATAAAATTTTATAACATCCTGAAATATTAAAAACCGCAAGAGTAAATCTATTCCTTTTAAAATATAACGATTGTTATTAGTCATTAAAATTATCAATAACTTCATAGTATTTCAGAAGAGGTCATTGTATGCTAATTTTTATAACAATAACTAAGGATTTTTCTAACTTTATTTAGTATTTTGATTATTATAAATTAATTTTTTTATTAAATTTTCCGAATATTTTAATTCATTAATATGCCTAGCGTAATAAATAAGTGGCGACAGAACTACAACTAGCTGCAACTTTTTATGTACAGTATCACCTATTTTTTTTTTATAATTTCCTTTAAAAAGTTCATTCTTCAGAAAGAAAAAAAATATAGGCCCTATATATGATCGCACTTTTTCATCATACTAATTATGTCTTAAAATATTATTAGAGAATATATTTTTTATTTGAAAAAATAAATTCTAAATATATATCAGAATAAATATGTATTACCGACTCATATTTATATACAGCTCATATATCCTAATAAGAATTCATTGAATAATAATAAATTCTATAATATATTATTATGTGTTAATATTATAATGTAATATTAATTATTAAATCTATTAAAGTTAAAAAAATAAATTATGTATTTTTCTTATATTTTAAGATATTAGAATTAGAAGAAAAACCTAATTTTTTAAAAAATAAATTGGTTATAAAATAATTACATTTAAAACTTACCGAGAATATGTTTTCATGAATATCAAACAGATCAATGGTAAGAAATCTTGTAATACAAGATTATAGCGATAGCGGAAAATTTAATATAAAGTAACTTTGTTGAAATTAAATTATAAATGTTTCAAAATCGAGTTTACCTTATTCGGATTTCACTCTTCTTTATTTATTGCTATTTTTCATCGGTATTTACTGAATTCCAAAAGAGAGGGACGTCGAATCATTGACTTATATAATCCATTGAGAAACAATATAAAAAGCAGATTGGTAAAGACGGAAGTACGGAGACTGGAATAATCGGAAATGGCTAAGGATGAAAGTACAAAGTTAACAAGAAAGGAATAGATCTTCGATTAAAATGTTATCTAATGGAAATAGTAAAATAGAAAAAAATAAAAAATAGTTGGGAGACTTATATACGGAAATGGGAATTCATTGTACAATGTTTAAGATATCCATCGACATTGAATCTCTTTTCAAATTCCAGCCGTATGTTACTTGAAAAGTTTTTCGATGTGGATATATTCTTATAAAGATTTCTAACGAATTTTTAATTATTAGAAAAAAATGATACAGAAGAAATCATACAAAATAGGACTAAAAGATATAGTCTCATATTTTTCTTTATTTAATTTTTAATTATATAAAAAAACTATTGTATTTATTTCCACACTTACTACAAATTTTTATTAAAATAACTTTTCAATATACACAGTCTATTGATTTATCTGACAAACGGATCCTTTGTTTGACAAAATGAAAGGAAATATTTCCGGAATTTTTCGATCATTGTTTTGACAATGGCATAAAAATGATACAATTTTGTGTTGGTGTTGGTTTTATGTTAAATACAGCATTTTTACCCGAAAATTCATAAATACTTATTTCCTGAGGTAATGAACGGAAACCACTTTCACTAATTTTGGTTGTAGTCAAGCTTTATATAATCAATTTTTTCTAATTCCAGAGACAAAATTCATATTCTTTTCATTTGTGTCTTCAAGTGGGCAGAACAGTATTATTTAAATTCTCATTATTATAAAATCTATTCATTATGCTTCTTGCTATATTTGTTATATCCTTTTTTATTCTCATTATTGATTATTTTATAATCAAAATATCGATCAACTCTGAAAAACGTTAATGATCTCATGCATCCTGCACTATCAAGTATTCGACCAAGATTTAACTCAATGCAAAATCCAGCAAAAATTCTTAATGACAATTTTAAATTGTTTAATTTAAAATATTTGCTCTGTATCTCAAATTAGTAGTGTCTTGCTCCTGTTCAGTACATCATACGTTTCCTGATAACAATAGTCATGCTGGTCATCTATAGAATTCTGTTCAGGAAATAAGTTTTGAATTTAAATCACGTTACTTCCGGTTTAAACTGGACCTTCGTATATAATTAATCGGGCCCTCATACCCCTAGCTCTCTACTTCCATCTAACACCGTTCGCAAGATTAAGGAAGGACAGGCAGATAGACAGTGGGAATTTACAAGTTTACATTTACAAGAAGTTGAAAACAGTTCATTTATATGCAAATTTGATTTTGTCCTATTAATTATATAAGTGGTAAAATTATAAGTATAACGAGCAATTATTTATTGTGATTTTCTCACAATGCCGAGCTGCAATTTTTAATGATATTTTTAATTTATTTAAAGTAATGTTAAATGCATTTTCTATTGATTAACTCATATTACTTTATTACAGTATATTTATAATAAAAGTTTTTTTCTTTATTAATGATTATTCAATATTTATTAAATAAAAAATAGACTACTTTAAATAAATTAATAAATGCAATAGTTATATAATGTTTGTGCATTTCATATATTTACCTCAATATAAAACTGAATTAAAAATATAGCAAAGTAGGAAATTATATTCGAATCAATCATTATAAAACGTAAAATACACCGCTACATCATTTAATAGATATGTTTATAAATTTTAAAAGTAAATTTAATATCGTAAAAATAATTATTTTCTAAGAATTTAATATAGGTTACCATCAAATTTGGACTTCATTAAAGAAATTTTAAATTTGATATGATTTTTTAAATTATTATTTAACTTCTACATATACGTATTTATAGTTATTTAATTTTGAATGCATTGTTACTTCATTTACATTTTCATCTATTTTAGGATTATAAATTTTAAAATTCTCTTTTATAATTACAAAAATAACAACACAAATTTGTAAATTTTATTTTTCAAATTTATGCTTAATATGTAACGTTTTTGATGCATTTAGGTAACAAACAACAAAGATAACGCGCTACTGACAGCGCGTTATTTAAAACAAACGTTTAACGTAGCAAACGTTTGTTTTAAATAACGTTAAATATAAAACGTTTGCTAACTTAATTACTTGTCACCTAAGTACTGTTGCCAATAGCCTAGTTGTTTCATATGAAACGAAGACGTCACTGGTTAGATAAAAATGCTTCTTAAACTTTTTCCATTTGACGACCCTTTTGTGTCAGAAAATATTTTATGCAATCCCGGGTATATACATACGTAGGTACCGTAGGTACTGTACGTAAAATAAATATAGAAATAACACATTAAGTGATAATTAATCAAATATATGTAATTCGAAACAAGTCTTTGTTTGCCTGTAATTTAAAATACTGTAGACCTATAAATTCCCACTGTTGTCTGTCCGTCTATCATTTCTCCTTCTCAAGAAAGGAGTTCGATACATTAAATATGAGCCGAATAGTGTAAACTATCGTGGCATGAAGCCCCGATTAACTAAATCTAATTATCCTATAAAAACCGGAAGTTATGTTAATTTAATCCAAATTTTTCCCCCTGAAAGCAGTTAACAGATGACCAGTGCGATTCTATTGTTAAAGGAAAAGTATGATGTACAGGGCAAAACTCTACAGTACTAATTTGAGGTGGAGATTATATAGTTTAAATTAAATGCATAATTTAATTACGCTTCCTGTAATTATTTAAATTTTTCCAATCTTTTATATATAAATTTGACATAATTTTAAGAACTATTTTATAGATTTTAAAAACTTTTATTTAAAACAACTATTCTGCATAAATTTGTAGTTATTAATAGTTTTTATAATATTTTTTAATTAAAAAATTGATCTTTTGCTAGTGTATTTATTTTTCTAGTGTAAAAATAATTAAAATTTAAGAAAATTTCAATTAAAATATTGCATTTTACCTTTCTTAATGAACTAATTTATAACCGACATATTTAATGAATTTTAAAATTAAGCTTCACTTCACAGTTGCGTCTGATTATTAAAGATAAGTTTTTAATTACTTTTAAATACTTTACTTTAATTTTCTTAGAAGCGGACTTCATAAACTTATAAATTTTATCTATAAATTAGCTTGTCATTCAAGGACCGAAATGAATACAAATCCATTCTTTGTATACAAACTATTAATAACTTTGATTTATGAACATTATATTATAATCTGGTATAATGTAATTAGTAAAAATTTATTAAGAAACAGAATACATAAATATTAATATTTTATTATAATTTATAAGCTATTTTAGGCCTTTTATAGTTTTGATACCAATGGTATTAAATGTGAAATAAATAATATCAATTTATAAATTAAATTATATTTATTTTAACTAAAAACTAAAAATTGTTACAAATTATAAAAATATAAATGTTGTTTTTTAACGTCGTAATTTTTTTATATTACACAAATGATTGCTCAAATAACTATATCTTAAGTCTGGAATCTGCAGGATTCGATCAGACTTGTATTCAATCATGCCTGACAGACGAACCTTGAACCTAGCCAGCAAAGAAAACAATGTTACTACCGAAGGAATCGGCAATGTTTTCTTTGTATTATATATTCTGGTATTTTATACCTACTTATATTTTCTTTAACCATTTCCAAAGTGACAGATGGATATATTGATTTGACATCAAGACTCATTATGCGAAATGATTGCTTGATTCCTTTAATAATCCATTAATTACTTAATCTGTGTTTTTTGTGCTATATTCGGATTTGGTTATTTCCTGTAAATAGGTTTTTAGATAATTTTCTAAATTATATAAGATAGAACTTTTAAAGTCAACCAAAGGTCTACACGTATTTCCTTGTTTATGCGTTTTAAGTGTTATATTTAATTTAGGTACTCTTACCTCATTGCAGTCAAAGATTTTCTTTAATTGTTGATTGGAAAATGCATTCTTTAATAAATTCTAATAAAGTCGTACAAGAATGAATTTTTCCTGAGCCGATTCCTTCGATCGTTGCAGTGTTTTCTTTGCTGGTATTTTTAAAAATAGAATTCAAATTTTTATAAAACAATTTTATTCCAACACCAGACATTAGTAGATATTATTTTTACTCTATTACAGTATAAGAGTAAAATATAAAAATATACGATAAATATTAAATTAATTTATTTTATAAAACGTGATTATGTACTGTACATATGATTATAGAGTATAAAAATAACTATTGAAATTAATTATCCACTTTTTTAATAAATTTATATTAATAAATAGGTACATAAAACAAGGTTTATATCGTCATACATTTCTATAGATTGCAAATCAACAAAATATACATATAAAATCAGAAAATGAATTTTCTAGACTGATAAAAATCAATAATAATGAAATTTTTATTACGGTTTTATCTCAGAGAAAATTCGTTATTTTTACAGAATCATAAAGAAAAATAATTATAAGTTGAATGAAAATGAGTTAATTTATGAAGGATTTCAACAAGAAAATAAATTTCTTGCCATTAATGCAATTTGTATTATTGTAATGGAGTAACCAACAATGATTTACGAATTCAATTTAACTCACGACTCGCTGGGGAATTCACTTACTTTGTTTCTTGCAAGTGAGGACAATAACAATAGAAATTGATTATCTGATTGCTTGCAATGTTATGTATAAAACTTAACTTTCCTCATGACAAAAAAATGTCTAGCAGTTTCAATCGTTGAAAACGTGCTTAATACTTTATTACAATCATACGTATATAATATATAATGTCTTTAAAATTTTAAAATACTGTAGAAGTTTCTGAATACTATTTTTAATTAAATATTTAATAGTTATAAAAGTTTTAATTATAAATAATTAGCTGATTCTAAATTATAGTTTATGCGTAATTATATTTGTAGAAATATATAATTAATACCTATTTCAAATATAATAAATGTCCAGTTAAAATAAAAATTATATAATGTGAGTTTATATGAATTAAACGAAATCATCATTTCTAAAAAATCTTAGTCTTTAAACTTAACTTTATTTTTAAATGAAATTAATTAGACAATAATCTAACCATTTAAGAATTAATTGTACCAAAATAAATTTAAAGTAAATGACTTTGAGAAGCAAATAAAAATTTGAAAAAATTTTTTAAATATTGAACTGAAAAATAAAAAATAAAAATTATTCTTTCCGTCCTCTAAGCACTAAGAAAACTTTCTTTCTCGAGTTCATCGTGGGGATTTTCAAACTCACAATGGAACAGACAGCTGGTGAAGGAGAAGGCGCTACATATATGGGTCATACCAACCCCCCAAAAATTCTTGATGTTTGTCGAACTGTCCGAATTTAGTTGTATAGTTAATAAGAGATCTTTCAAGTCGAAATGCTTTAGGATTTTACTCCCACTCGAATAATCCGAAATAAAATATATGATAATATGAGTATGGATATAAATTATTATTTGAATATATTAATGACAAAAAATACTTGAAGAAAGTAAGGAAAATATATTTTTTTGTTATTTATATTAAACAAAAATCCTTTGAAAGTAATATTATTAAAAATACAAAAGAAATTAGCAATTCACTCATTAAAATTTCAATTTAAAAATATTGTATATTTTATCTTATTCATATTCATATTTATGAGAGAATAAACATATCTAAGAATTCTTTCTGTCTTTTTTTTTTTATAAAAATGACAAAATGATAGTCAAACAGCTTTAGTAATTAAATTATTCCGGTAAAAAAATCGATGAAAACATCAGTGATAAATTGTTGAAAAACTTAATCAGATAAGAAAATAATGAAAACATAAAGGAAAAAATCGATATATTTGGTGAGCTACAGCTGCTACTAAAATGGTTTTTCTTCAACTTATATTTCTATTTGATACAAAGACAATGATAAAAATTGATCTGGTCTCTTAAAAGATTTTTATTACTACTTGTTTATTTATTATTTAATATTAAATTATCGTTTATTTCTTTATTTATTATTGTTATCAATACTATTTCGAAACGAGTCCGTCGGTTAATGAAGTCTCGCATTTCCTATAGCATCTTGTTGACTTATATTAATATATATGTTACCGGCAAAACCTGATTTTACGCCAAACTAGTTTTGCCTAGGCCTTGGTGTAAGAGTGTCAAGCCAAACTCGTTTAGAATTATTATTCAACTATATTAATGGTTAAAATAAAATGAAAAGGCAATCAATTAGATGAACAATATTTATTCAAACATAGTCTACTTAATAATTATGGTAATTTATTAGAATAGTTTAGTGTGAATGTATGTCTCTTTAATTTGAATAAATAAATCCAGTAGACTTCCTCACAGCAGTCTACCGGATTTATTTATTCGGATTAAAGAGACATACATTCACATTACGTATATACAGATACCACATCTGATATTAAGAAGAATAGGTTAGGCTAGGTTAGGTTAGAACGCACATTCCCACTGTTCCCTGTCTTCTGATTGCTGGACTCGCCACTTCGATATGTAGGGTAACATTAATCCCGTTTTTTGTAATTATGTAGACTATGTTTGAATAAATATAGTTCATCTAATTGATTTCCTTTTAATTTTATTTAAACCATTAATAAATATACTTGTATAATAATTCTAAACTAGTTTGACCTGACACGCTTACTCCAAATTAGTTTTGCCTAGGCCAAACTAATTTGCCGTAAAATCGGGGTTTGCCGGTAACATATACAAATTCATTAAAAACATACAGAAGTTATGAATTATGAAGGATAATTCAGGTTTGGACAAGACCATTTCTTTCCAGGGAAGCCAGGAAAAAAGCGAAAATCTAAGATCGATTGGTTCAGCTATAGGAATGTTGATTCTCGGAGGACGTCACCATCCTATCTCTTGACTAGGAAGGCTGGAATACCAATTATCACTTTCCAGTGACATGTCACTATTCTTCTGGAGAAGAAACTATTTCCCTCTTACTCCAACTACCAAGGAAGTCTCAAGGTTGCTCCTAACTCCCACTAAATTCAATGATCTCGTGCAGAGATGCACTAACCGAATCTCCGCCCACAACCCTTCAGTTACAAAATCGTTTCCACCTGGACAGGATGATCTCTGACCTTCCTATTCTCGTTATTCTCCTTTTCTCTTTTAACTCGAAAACTCTTATTTAAATCGGATAGCGTAACCTATCAAAGATCAGGAAACTCACTACGCGATGGGTGTCGTAGGGACAGACCAATTCATTTCTCGCTTGTGAATGCAATATAACATTGTTTGCATAATGATCAGTCTTTCAATAAACATTTACTCACTCTTAAAAGACGGGAATTATTACTGATAATCTCAATATCTCTGCGATCAATAAAATCTGAACATGGATGTGTTTCAAGCAAAATATTGCTTCGTTAATAAATTATGTTCTGCTCTTCATATTTCATATAATCATGTTTCATTAAATTAAATTAATTACTGTAATATCATCTAACAAAATAATCTAAGAATGCGGCATTACTTCTTATTTAAGAATTTCATCTTACAATTGATATATTATAATTTACTGTATTGAGGAAACTAGGCCTGTTTATAATGTAATCTTCATACTGTGCAGTTGTGGGTGGAAATAAATCATGAACAGATATCTACATATTTTTTATGTATGGCTATGAGGGTCTTGTGTACCGAAATACATACCAGTAATAAAGTTGCATTCTGATGATATAAATGTTATTTTTATGTTACCAATAGCAGTGTGACAAGTCTCTGTTATCTCTACTATAGTATTTGAGATAGTTTCAACAATTTTCGAGATAAAAAGCTCTTTTATAATTAATATATTGTATTTAATGTATATATTAATTAACTTAAATGAATCAATTTCAGAATGTCATTCCTCTGCGAAAAATAAAATGAAAAACGTGTAAAATTTTTAAATGTTTCTATAGCTTTCAAAACCCATTAAAATTGTTTAATTATATGAAATATTAAATCAACAAATATTTTAAACTTCCTATAAAGCTTTCAAGTGGATCCTTTACAGTAATTCGCTACCTTTAGAGCATCTAAAAATTAGCTGAAATGTTACGTATATTTATAAATGCACAAGAAAAATGCTCAAGTATTTATATTTTCTTAAAATAAGATTATGAACTTTTTAAACAAAACAAGAAAATATTTATTGTGATATTATCACAATTCGTGGTTGCAATTTTTCGCCACAATAATCTCAAATTTAGTAGTGGCTTTCCCCTGTAATCATACTTTTCCTGTTAAATGGAGTCATGTAGGTCATCTAACTTTGTTCAGGAGAAAAAAGTTTGAATTGAAATAACATGTAGTTCGTATATAATTAATCGGGCCTCCTGCCCCTAAACTTTCTATATTTGGTCTTGACTTTTACCTATCTACCTCTCTACCTCCGTTCTCGAGATTAAGGAAGGATAAACAGACAGATGCGCCAGTGGAAATTTATAGGTCTACAATTTTTAAAATTTCAGCCCAATAATTCCTAGATATATATTGTCCTTTGGGGGCGTGATTTGCCTGCGAAGGTGTTGGTGACTTTTCTGCTGAGCTGTTATGGCGACGTTAGACATGGAAGTAGTAATGTTCAATATAACCACTCCGTCGGTTTAACGAAACACAAAGTTTATATTTATAATACAAATGTACAAAATAATACAGATTAGAGTCACAATTAAATATGCACAAACACTAATCCAACGACAACCGACTATTCCCGTACACGTTCGTCGAAAGAAACTCCTTACGACCAAACAGACTTGTAATTAACAAAACCTCCCAGTCAGGAACGAGTTCGTACTAAACCACTGGAGACTACTTTATCCAGATTTCCGTTACGTCCGACGAGAGAGTTAGTTAGCACTTCGATAACGACGATCTCCTCCGATCCGATCCGAACTCAGCCGATCCCGATACGAACTTACGATACGAGCTTCCGTTCCCGCCGAAACTACGGCTTAAATAGTCTCAACGTTCGAATCGTCCGCCAATCAAATTTGAAAGTTTCCACAACGGCCGACAACGGTCACTTCCCGCCGGCCAATCGTCTGTCTGTCGTCGATTTGAAACACAACGGATCTTCTAACGGTCGTTTCTAACGGCCGATCCTAACGGCTTTTCCGTTATGAAAGTTCGTTATAATAAAACAGGGCGGAAATCGCTCGCCTAGCGATTCCAAACCCTACATCTAGGATCAGGAGAAAGTTATTATTAAAAAAGATTACATTAGAGAAATCAGATGATAACAGGATAAAACTAAGAGATGACTATCTTTTTAAAGAAAACACAATGTATACATATCATAATTCAGGTGAATCACTTTTTAGAGACAAATATAATGCAAGATTAGTACAAAGTATAGCTTAAATATAACACGGGAAAAACGGAGAATGGAGAATAATATAGAAGATAAAAATAGAAAAATGAGTGAAGATAAATTGATAGCCAAAGATATTGAACAGAATGAGAAAAAAGTAGGAATTCCAATAAGAGATAAAAATAATGTGTTGATGAGTTTTTGGAATATTCAAGGGTTGAGGAAAATTATTCAAACCTCGTTGAAAAAATTCCTGGACTCAAATGAAATAATTGGATTTTTAAAAACCTGGATTCTAAAATTCACAGATATGGAAACAAAATATCTAGAACAAGACAATAGCGTAATAATTAGCAATGCTCAACGCAAAAATAGGTTTGGACGCTCATCACGTGAAATTCTGTTACTAATTAAGAAGAGATTAGGTGAAATTTTTCTCCAATATACATCGGATTATGTCATTGCTGTTATAATAAAATTAGAAAATAAAATCGAAATGAGATGGACTTTCACATATTTGGGAGTTATAGGAATATATGTACCACCCTCTATTGAGAAGAAACCAATTTTAAATGAAGTGCAAACAGTTTTGGATAAATGGTCTCTTCTGTCACAACTATGAATAATAGGAGGTGATCTAAACGCACGTATTGGCGAAGTCACTGATACCATATTTTTTCAGACATTCGAAAATATAGCTAATAAGAGAACATCCAAAGAAATGTTAAACACAGAGGGGAAAATACTTCTAGATTTTCCTCATAATAACCAATTAATAATTCTGAACGGTAGGATGAGGGGAAATACCCCTGCAGAAATTACCTATGTTTCCCCAAATGGGAAATCAATAGTGAATTGTATTATTTGTTCAGAAGAAATGATAAAGTGCTGTAACTCTATGAATGTTCTGGGGATAACTTTGAAGACTATTTTCCTATACAGTTGGAATTAATAAAATATCAAAAAATAAGAAATAAGATAAATAATTGTGAACAGCGTCACTCTATTAATCTGGAATTAAGACCATCCTATAATAAACAGAAATTGTCAAAAGAGTTCGATCATATGATTGGGGAGATATTAACCTTGGAAAAAGAAAATAATCCAATAGAAAGTTATCTAAGTCTTACAACTAAATTAGAGGAATACAGGTACAAGAATTGTATACGACAGAATGAAAAAATATTCAAATGTGAATGGTATAACAATACATATTATAGCTACAAAATTAAAAAACAAAAGAGTTTACAGGTCTTCAGAGCAAAGCACTAATGAATTATCTAAAGTATAAGAAAATGTATAATAATTTAATCAAAGCCAGAAAGAAACTATATTTTTCAGACATCAGTAAGAAATTATCAGAAGCTAAAGACTCGAGAGTTTTCTGGGGGATAATCAACGGTTTTCGTAAAAGAAAGTCAGGTTTGGACATACAGACTAGAGTAGGATATAATGTTTGGCTTAAATACTACAATAAATTCTCAAAAAATTAACGGAAAAATTTCTGTCAAAAATATATGGAAACTAAGACAAGACCAGAAATTCATCAAGATGAGATAATTAAGACGGAAGAACTTCAGGATTGTATTAAAAAACTTAAAGACAAATCAACACCGAAACCGGACGCAATACCGAATTCACTCATCAAAATGCTGCCACTAGAAATCATTCGATATCTAACCAGACAATTTAATCAATTCTACAGTTATACTATAATACCGGCCAAATGAAACGAAATCATTTTTGCCATGAAATTCAAACAAGGGAACATACAGGACCCAACCAACTATAGACCAATAGCTCTTTTATCTTGTCTACGGAAAGTATTCACTGCAGTATTAGCTAGTAAATTTAATCATTGGAGAAACGCTAATAATTATAGAAATGATACGCAATTCGCGTTTGTAGAAGGTGGTGGTACCCAGACAGCCCTTTTTGTGTTGTTGTCACTAATTCAAATACAGTTGCTTAAGAAAAGACATAAAATGTTCGCCCTTTTTTTTTTGGTCTTGAAAAAGCATATGATATGATTAGCATTACAGACCTACAGAGTAAAATGGAGATATGTGAGGCGAATGAACTTCTGATAAAAATGATAGGGAGCTGTTTGGAAAATATAAGACAATCATTAAACAGGATACAAATATCTGGACGCCGTTCATTACCTACAGAGGACTATTACAAGGAGATCCGTTCTCCCCATATCTTTTCAACTTTTATCTATTTGATCTAAATAATTGACGAAGATGGAATTCAAATCGACAATCAGACTATACATACTATATCATATGCTGATGATATTGTGCTGGTAGCTCCTACGGCAGCTGCACTCCGTAGAAAGATCCGACAAATTTGTGAGTACTTAGAAAAGTTAAGAGTTAAAATTAATCCAAAAAAATCAACAACAATGATATTTAGAAATGGAAGTAACATATCCAAAAAGTACATGTCCTTTTTTATTAATAAAGAAGTGAAAATAGTTAATGAAATTAAATTTTTAGGAATAACATTTACACCTAACCTCTCGTTTGAGAAACATTATAAAAATTCACTAAATAAAGCAAAAATTGCAATAAACACTTTAATTGGTCTATTCTGTAAGACAAAACTAAAGAACTTAGGAACACATTTTCAACTTTTTAATTCGCTTGTGATGAATTCAATGGGCTATGCGGCCCCAGTTTGGAGTATGGATAAATTTAATGACTTTGAAAAATACAGAATATATTTATACGCAAGATATTCCAGCTAGAATTTCATATACCGGGCAGCGCCTTAAGATTAGAAACAAATAGATTCAGATTAAATACTATATTAATAAAAAGATATCTAATGCTTCTACAAAAAATTATTAAGGCAGAAGACATAACAACAAAATTGCTGTTTTTACTATACCACAAATCAAGGGAGACAGATGTAAGACGAAGTTGGATAATTCAGCTATCAAAGATAGTAAAGAAATACGGATTCTCTATTAAACTGTTTTTGGATCGTACATACAATATGGAGCAGTATAGTAAAGAAATAATATACAGAGCTATGGAGCACTCTATTGTTCAAGACATTGAAGATATACGAAAACGGCAAAACACAAGCTGGTATACAACAGTTCTAAGATACCCAGTAAATAACAACTATATATTGACAAATTTAGCTTTTAACATCAAAAAGTTTTTTATACAGATTAGGTTAAATAAAAATGGAATAATAATAAATGATGAATATATAGTCTACTCCCAATCTAAATGTCCAAACTGTACCAAAACTTTATCTAAAATTCATATTATATGCGAATGCTGTAATGAATAGGATACTCCAAAAAACTCCAAAGGATAAACTCCAAAGGCTCCAAAACATTCGTGCTTACTGTAACATTTACATGATACATAAATATAACAACTTATTCATTTTATTCCAGAAGATCACACAGAATTAAATTTTGATAGTTTGCTAAGTAGCCTGAGTTTATTAAAGTCAGAATTCTATATGTTTTAGAATTAAAACTTCCAAAGTAAAATTCTCGAAAATAATTTGATATTATGATACATATTCTTTATTTTAAACAAAAGTTAATATTTTATGAAATTAAAATATTGTTCAGTAATGTAATTTAATATAACTTTAAATAAAGTTATTATATTGAATGAAATGTTTGTTTAAATAAAAAAAAATTATTATTTATTTTGCTAAGATTTATTTCTTTAAAAGCTTTTAAGATTTTCACTGTTTAAATAAATAAA
Source organism: Centruroides vittatus (assembly GCF_030686945.1). NCBI lineage: Eukaryota > Metazoa > Arthropoda > Arachnida > Scorpiones > Buthidae > Centruroides > Centruroides vittatus. The sequence continues at coordinate 712,446 of NW_027122385.1, forward strand.
TAAATAATTCAGAACTTACACATTTCTATAACATCAACTGTTTCTTAGCTTTACAATTAGTATGGTTCATCTATCCTAGAGCAATGGTGTATATCTACAATAATTTTAACGAGTTGGCGAACTAAAAGTATTAATCTTGCTTTCATCTGTTCAAATCATTTTCCTCCAATCATTGATTCTTCTGTCTATCTTCTTTTTCCCTCCCTAAGAACTTCAGAAACTTCATTCTATATTTTTCTAAAGAACAAATCGTTTTATTGCTTCTTCCCATTTAAAATAACTAGCAAGCTGATTTTATTGACAATAATCAATACACATGTTCTCACGCAATGCATACAATATATATATATCAAATGGGCCAAACATCAGTTACTCAAGAAATATTTTTGAAAATATTCTAGATAGTCCAATAATGTTTTATATCTCTCTATCTTCTGTAGAGCTACATATATTATATAAAAGGTAATAATGCACATAAATACTGATTATTTAAAATTTTTATAATATAATTTTATTAAGTTTTATATATGCTTTAAATTAGTGTATACAAATTAATATTAAATTATATAATACTTAACTTAGGACATTAAAGGTATGAAAATATCTTGAAATATTAAAATTCTGAAAGTATCTTATATTAATACATAGAGCTTGAAATAATAAATATTGTAGAAAATAGATAAATAATTCAGAATAAATAATATATTAATTTACTAAATGTAAACGTATTATATTAACATTTTGTATACAGGTTATTCATAATGAGAAAGAAAATGTAACCTTATCGAATGTAAAAAAAAATCACTAAATATTAGTGAAACTTTTAAAATAGTAGTTGATATAGTAAAATTTATATGTAAGGTTCATATAAGTATTTAATAGTGGTTATTTAGTTATAATTGCTGGAATATATTATTTAATATGTAAATCTATGACGTTTGAATAACAACTGTTAAAGAACATGAAAAAATATTTATTAAAATAAAAAAAACAATAAATAAAATTAATTATTACTTTTAATTTTTATATGACATAAAATACATACAAAAACGAAATATTTTAAATTACACGAACAACTGAACATAAAACAAACACTGTTATTAGTTTAAAATTATTATATTAAAAAGAAATAATTTCTATAAGTTAACAAGTAAGATTTTCGTTTTGATAAACACAAGGAGCATGGTTGCACTTTAGTATCTTTATTAATAAATATTTAAATAATTTTTCATTAAACCTCATTAGATTTTGTAAAAATAACAACCTTATTTCTTTATTGTTAATATTCAATAATATTGAAATGAGCAGTAGCGGAGCAAGAGTATCACGGACCCACAGCAAAACTTATTTATGAAACCATCCCCATAAATGTGTGTTTGAGTTATTAATCAATCATCAAATATCTTGGCCCCGATGTACCGATCGCCTGTATATGGCTGGATCCGCTACGGAAAATGAGAGATTGCATGATTGTTAAAGTATTCAAATGAGCTTAATATTTAAAACTAAATGATTACATGTGAATCTGATTGATGATGACTGATTGATAAAAGTAATAAAAAGTTAAGTGTTATTTATTGCTACAGCTTTTCAAGAAATTTTAAGAAATTTTCTTTTTATAATACGAGTATCAATCAAAAATTTATTTTTACACAATATATACTTTTTATTTTTGCACAATCACAACTTTTTATTTTGCATTTTCTTTACATCTCAATCGATCTTTAAACAAATTCTCTACTCTATTTATATTCTATAAAACATAATTAAATTTTTAAAATTTATAATTTATTTCTACAAAATAAATAATAAGTCCAAGCGTACTTTATTAAGTAAAATAGTTATTTTTATTCAGAAATATATTTCCTTAGGAAAGAAAAGAATTGGAATTAAAAAGGAAGGAAAATTCTCCTCACGGTAAAGAAATAATAAGCAATTACAGTGATTCTAATCTACAGCCAAACTTTATTTTCTCTTATTTAATTGAAACCAAAACACATCTTTCAAGAATGTCGAATTCTTACGTATTATTTTATCCATTATTTTATAAATTAGTAAAAAGTAAAATATATAAAATTTCAGTTTAATAATACCATTGTGTAAAGGTCGCCTTTGGTGGCCTGTGTCAAAGAAACCGCCCGACTGAGGTAATTGCTCCCACCTGGGGTCGGGGCCATAAACGGCCGGAAGGATCAAAGGTGGAGCGTCTCCACTTAAGGGACAATGTGTTGGCCACGTGCCGGCCAGCTTGAGAAAACAAGAATAAATAAAGCACGGACGCAAATGTGAGCTACGTCGGCGGGAGATAGGGCGGACGTCTTGGAAGGCTCTAAGAAGGGGAAGGAAGTGATTGGTCGCAGGAGGCAGTGCCAGAATCCCTTAAATTGGAAGGGTGGCAAAAAAGCGAGGAGAAAGGGCGAGGGACCTGGTACGTAGCGGTCTCTAACAACAGGCAGACCTTTGAGGCGGATAGAGAGAGTGTTCTCCTCTTGGAAAGTCCTCTGGAGAAAGGTTGTTGTAGAGACGGACGGCCACGAGGTTAAGCCATCTCCGGAAGAGTGACTCGTGTCCCCAGGCCAGCTAAGTCGACGTGCTGCATCACAGCTTCGATACTGTAGTGTACGTAATGCTATTACATAGTGTATATCTTTGTAAATATTTGTAAATAAACTGTATATAACTAATTATCGAGTGTGGAGGTGTGACTTTCAACGGACCATCAAACGGACAATCTCGAGGCGTAAAGAACGACTCGGGACGGAACATTTGTAAAGATCACGAGACGAGTAAGAAGGATCTTCACTGGCGCAGTCTTCGACAGGATTTTCTTGCAAATCTTCAGGAGATTCTCGCAAGACGACAGGAAAGTACTGAGCCCACATTCGAGATAGTTGAGAACTTTGGATACTTACGGAAGGAAGAGTAGCCGGAAATCAAGGCGGAACAGAACTCAACATTGGTAAGTTGTTCTTGATTGTTTGTATTCAGAATGCCGGGACGCGGAAGGACTCAAGGGTCAAAAAGGGGTATGCCATGTTCTGAGGATCAGGGAGGTCGGGCTGATCTTAGTCAATCCCAGGAAATGGATACGGAGCCAGAAAGGGAAATTTTGGACTCCGAGGTCGAGGTTACGGATAACCGGAACAAAGTAGAGGGGCGTGAGTCAGACGAGTTAGAGAAATTACGCCTACAAATTAGACTAGCTGAAATAGAAGATTGGAAATGGAAAGAAGTGAAATAGAGTTAGAGAGAGATCGTCTACGAAGTGATTCTAGGACTAGTGATAACTCTGAGCTGGGAGGTAACTTGGATAGCCTAGCTAGAAAAATTAGATGGGCTTTACCTAAAATGCCAGACAAGGAGGCGGAAGTACCAGTCGTGGTTTCGGGCCGTAGAGGTAGTGTTACAAACGTACGATGTGCCGGAAGAACTTCAGGGGCAGCTAGTTTTAACGGTGCTATCGGAGAAATGTAAAACGGCGTTAAATAGGCTTACGGCAGACGAGATCAGGGATTACCAAACCTTAAAACAGTTCCTACTAGACGAACTAAGACTGTCTGCTGCTGAATACCTGAAAGAGTTCACTTCCGCTGAAAAGGGAAGCAAAGAAACGTGGCCCCAATTTGCAGCTAGAATGGAGGATCTCTATCGGTATTATCTGAATAGTAGAGGCGTAGATTCCTTTGAGCAGCTAACAAAATTGGTGGTCTCGGATCACCTTAAGACTAAGCTAGACGCCGACGCTAGGCGTTACGTTTTGTTGCAAGAAGGTAAAGGCTGGTTCCCACCGGAAGAGTTAGCCAGATACGCAGATAAGCATGCGGAGGCTGTGGGAAAGGGTGACTTTAGAGTTATATCTGAATTCGAAAGGGATAGAACAGTCACTAGAACTGGAGGCATGAGCGCGAACAATGGAGGATCAAGAATGAGATGCTATGTCTGTGACCAAATGGGTCATCTCAGAAGGGATTGTCCTCGGAGACATACTAAAGAGGAAGGACCGAAGTCTAAAGCAACGCGAGCGGTTAAAATAGACGAAACGGTAGAATCGGACGAGCAGCTAGTAGCTAGGGTAAAGGTGAACAGGGAAACGATCAGCGGAAACGTACCCGTTAGTGTAAACAAAAATCTCCTGCTCGCTTGTAAAGGTAATAAATTTTCTGCAATAGTGGACACGGGGGTAGATATGACGGTTATTAGGAAGTCTGTAGTGCCTGTTTACGTGTCGCGGGTAGCGAGAAAGGTTAAGTTAATCAGCGCATTTGGGCAGCAGATATCAGCAGTGTTAGCGACAATACCTGTAAGACTAGAAGGGAGGTCGAGTAAAAAGAAAAATGATTACGCTCCAGCCTTGATAACTTGCGCATTAACTGACGAACTTAGCTGCGGTACAGATGCATTACTTTCGGCAGCCGATTATTGCGTTTTGAGGAGAGTCGAACGGACGAAAACGAATAGGCGACGGAAACCAGTCGCGAAGGTTACGGTTGCGAAAGAAAGCGGGGAAAATAGGACGAGCCCCACGACAAATAAAAAGAGCGATGCTAGAAAATATTGTAAGGCGGGTCATAGTCGGCAGGCAAGCGTTCCCCTTCGGCTAGTTGACCGCACGCCTCTTAAGGAACAATCGGTCCCTAGGGCATTGGTAGCGCGGGATAATAAGGCAAAAATCGCGCACAGAAGAGGGAAAAATCGTAATGAGATCGACGTACTATCCAGACGGGAAATCAGGAGCAATCCGGAACCCCCAGATCGTACAGACAAGGCAGTTATGTCGGTATTAAGTCCTTCGGATAGATGTAATCAGTATCTACCAGGCGATTCTGAATGCAATGTGACGGGACAATTTGCCGAAGATGTTATTGACTGTGTAAAATATCTTTTTCTGTAAAATATTAAATACTGTATATTGTTAGTATAGTTTATTATTTGTAGTAACTTGATCCTTGTAATAAGAAAGGAGGAAGTGTAGTGTAACAAAATAATTTGTACGGTAAAGATTGCTGTGTGTCGCGGTAGTATTGTTTATGTCAAACAGGCTTTTGTTGAAGCGCAGTTTGAACCTTGTCGGTGGGAGGTGTAAAGGTCGCCTTTGGTGGCCTGTGTCAAAGAAACCGCCCGACTGAGGTAATTGCTCCCACCTGGGGTCGGGGCCATAAACGGCCGGAAGGATCAAAGGTGGAGCGTCTCCACTTAAGGGACAATGTGTTGGCCACGTGCCGGCCAGCTTGAGAAAACAAGAATAAATAAAGCACGGACGCAAATGTGAGCTACGTCGGCGGGAGATAGGGCGGACGTCTTGGAAGGCTCTAAGAAGGGGAAGGAAGTGATTGGTCGCAGGAGGCAGTGCCAGAATCCCTTAAATTGGAAGGGTGGCAAAAAAGCGAGGAGAAAGGGCGAGGGACCTGGTACGTGGCGGTCTCTAACAACAGGCAGACCTTTGAGGCGGATAGAGAGAGTGTTCTCCTCTTGGAAAGTCCTCTGGAGAAAGGTTGTTGTAGAGACGGACGGCCACGAGGTTAAGCCATCTCCGGAAGAGTGACTCGTGTCCCCAGGCCAGCTAAGTCGACGTGCTGCATCACAGCTTCGATACTGTAGTGTACGTAATGCTGTTACATAGTGTATATCTTTGTAAATATCTGTAAATAAACTGTATATAACTAATTATCGAGTGTGGAGGTGTGACTTTCAACGGACCATCAAACGGACAATCTCGAGGCGTAAAGAACGACTCGGGACGGAACATTTGTAAAGATCACGAGACGATAAGAAGGATTCTTTACTCCATTGTAAAGTTAATTCAGAAAGTTATCTTTATTTATTTATCTATTTTTAAATACGGTAGGTAAAATCGTCATTGATCTATAATTATCCCCCGAGCATAACATTTCAAAATAGACCCCGTAAAATAAAATAGATAAACAACAAAAGTATTTGAAAAACAAAAATGTACAGTACATTCGATAAGACGGTACCAAACGAACAATAGTAATAACTTCGTTCTTTTAGATCATAAAAAAATGGGAGAAATTAAATGAATAATAATTTTTAAAAATTTTGAATCAGAGTTTTTGCTTCTTAAAATTCAACACTTATGTTTTTTTCAGTCTATTTAAACTAAAACTAAAAAACAAATAATTCAAGTACCAGCTAAAATAGAATGTATTATTATAATTATATTTAAGCATATACAAGACAGAAACATTTATAAACTAAATAATATCGTTAATTAGTTTATAAACGTGTGTTTTGTAATATTGTTAAAAAAACTCTTTTGCCTTATATTTAGAATAGGATTAGCTAACCGATGAGGGCCATTAACATCGGAGAAAGAAATGCATGTTAGAAGACATTTAATGCATTAATGGTTTCAAGTGTATGATACCCATCAATAAAATTATCTAATACGTATTTGTAAAAAGTATATTGTATTATATATTCAAGAAATTATAATCTTATGACATATTAATATATATATAGCTATATTTTATTTAAAATATTAAGTGATAAATCAGATAACTATGGATAAGAATTTTGCATGTTGAATAGTGATAAAAAATTATCATAATTATAAATATAAGAAATGAATAAAAAGTATTTTGAACGTATTCAATTTAGATAATGTTATTTCCAGGATTTGATAAGATAATTTTGAATTTTGATACTATTTTAAGTTTTAAAATATATACAGGAGCCAAAATTAGGATATTTACATGTGGAGCCAAAATTAACATTTTTTTTTTTAAATTTTTGCTGTTGATTTGTTTTTCTGTTTACTCTTTCTTCGTCTGCTTGCAACCCGAAGTCAATCACGAGTCGATCTGTCCATAGAATGCGGAGCTGAACCAATCAGCAAACAGCACGTCTGCCGAAAAACGAGCCAATTAGGCGATGGAATGCGGAAATCGACCAATTAACTGACATTAGAAGATGAGAAAGTAAAATGCAAAATACCGGAACGGCGGTCCGAAGAAAAGCTCAGATGAAAAATAAAAAGTAGAGGAATGACAGGAAAATGGAAATAATGAAGTAATGCAGAAATAGAAGAGGCGTTTTAGGGCTTAAATTGCTGTCAGTCATCAAGAGGTCAATCAGTCACATAAACTTAGTTATTGAAAAGTGCTCTTTTACGTAATTTTAAAATGTTTGTTTTACTGTTAAATTGATAATAGCCCTGTTCATTAAATCCCCTACTTAGGTCTATATATGATGTATTAATATAAAAAACATCTTTATACTAAACGTGTAAATGATGATAATGCACTTTTAAATGTATTCTGACTGTATTTATTCAATGCCATATTTCTAATTCATTTCTATATTTCCAACACATTTATGTTATATTTTAATCAGTGGTTGTTTGGGTGCATGGATTCAACATAAATAACCACTGATTAAAATTAGTACTGGTAAATAATAAGCCGAAGTACAGTAAGATAAATATCTCGCCACGCCGAAAAACCCATTACTAATTTTAATTAGCCCAAAAACCTGAAATTGATTTTACAGTTATTTGAATTTAGCTCCAGCACAATTTGGAGGGAGTAAGTTAGAAAGTGTTTCTGCATTATATTACATTATATAAATATTTATTAAAATAATTTCATAAGCAATTACTATAGAATGCACGCAAATATTACATTATTAAATATAAACTCTACATTTCCATCAGTAATTTGATTTACAATTATGCATTTGTCTTGCAATATTGTATTCGATAACATGTAAATGTCAAATTGTAGTTGAAATTTTCATTATAATTTCAAATATAATTTTTTTAATCTATTAAAATATTTATATACATATTTTATAATTTTATAAAGTATTATTTACAAAACTGTTACTTTCGTACGTTCGTATAGTAAGGAGTTCGAATGGCAATACTTCAAAATAATGTATTCAAATATATTGCATGTTAAAACAATTTCTGACAAATATAAATTTTCTAAATATTTATGTATTATTCAACTATAGAAACATGAAATTTAAGCATTTAGTTATGCAAATAATAACTTTACTAGTTTAAATATTACAGAATATAATAAATATTATAATAAAAATCAGAATATATTTTTACACAAGACGCGCTTCTTAATAAATATTAACGTAAAGAAAAAATAAATTTTTATTGTAATTTATTAATTTGATATTAAAAATTTTAAAAAATAAAAGCAAATTTGATATAAATTTTAATTGAAGTGAATATTTTATGTGAAATCAACATTTAGACTTTATAATTATAAAATTTTGCCTATTATAATTTTAATGACATTTTAAATTATCTTTAAAGTTTGGGTTTTAATATATTTAGGCTACTAAATATATCGATAAACGGTAAAACCATATGGCATTAAAATATTAGTTTACAGTTATAAATAATTATAATTAATATAGTAATAATACAAAATAACTATAACCGGAAATATGTCGTGTAAGATTAAGTTGTTTGGATGAAAATTAATTACTGAAATGAACTTTCGACAGTTTGAAATTTTAGAAATGAAATTTTGGATTATAGTATAATATAAAATTGTTAAAATATCCATTTGTAAATCTTAATAATAAATCGTTAGAATTTAGACCACCTTATTCAGTCTCAATGTGATGTTTTCATGATAATCACTGTAATTAGAAATCCAAGATTAAGTTTCAAGTGATCTTGATATAAGAGTTCTGTGTTGATAATTTATACTTTTCTTTTATCTACATTGATTATAAAATTAAAATTTAAAATTAGAAATTTATGATTATTTTATATATATCTCCTGCTGTAATAAATTGTTGGGTGCGGTAAATCCTCCGTTTCATTTGGTTATTTCAAACTTTATTTTTTAATGTTCTGCCAGATTTATCTTATTCTTTCAATAGCTTACTTCTGTTCTCTCCATTCCTTATGCAGTCGTCTTTTACGTTGCTTGACAGTAAGATTTAAATTAAAAGTTTTTCTATCTATTCTTTCACTGCTCATTCGTTTCTAAACTAACATACTATTTTTATACTGCGCTACTTTTTCTTCCACGCTAAATTTATGCAATTGTATGCTAAGAATCCAAACTACTCTTACAAAACCCACCCATTTCTGCGCCAAAACGGGACCAATGTAGAAACAAACGAACATGAGTTTGCTTATTAGAACGATATTCTGCGAGTTTTTCTGTTATTGTAACGAACGCTGTGCTGATATAACAGAAACTCAAAAGTGTCTGGCTAATGAAGTTCTTGAGACATTGCGTCAGGGATAGCAAGCCGTCAATAGATCTCTTCACAACTACAAATGATCGAAAGAGTAAAAAATATACGCAGTGTGTTCACTTTAACATTTATCTGGTCGCATGAAAAATCATTTTAGCGCTGCATACTAATATGAAGAGCTTATGGTGCATCAGTTTTACTGCAATGTTTATAATGATATCAGTAATATTATTTAAGAAGGAATGTGTAAATCGTGCACAAATTTCAATGCAATACGAAATTCAAAGAAGTACAAGAAACAAACGGAAATCTTTACAAATCATATGGCGAATACAATGTCAACGTCCGTATAAAACAGCCACATTATTCAGTCTTCTAACAGATAGAGCATTGCGACGATAGTTTATACTCGCGAACACTACTGTAAAACGATAATACGTTATGGGAGATGAGTCGAAATGAACGAGTAGCAATCACATAGATTCCATAAGCGCTCTCCCTTCCAATTGTATCAAAACCAAGACGTTTTGAACAAATTATAGCAAAGTAAAGTTTACTTTAATTTAAGCAATGTTAATTACTATCCTTTAGAGTCAGACTTTTTGTATGTTATGCTAAATCTTAAAATGATTGCCTTTCGCCATCTTTGCGATTAAAAGAGATAGGTAAAATTTTCGTATTGCCGCCGAATTGCCATGCGCCGTAGACATGTCCTGTTTTCACATGAATTCATTTATTTAATTGTAACGTTTTACAGGCCAAAAATCTACTCGTGTAATGCAAATATATATATCTTTTAAACCTGGGTAAATATGGAAGTATAGTATAAACAGTTTTTTATACCTTAACATTTACCGTGTATAAAAAATTAAATATTATTTCATACACCGCATATTGGCTTATAACATTTTATAATTCATTTTTATTTAGAAACAATTTTAATTTTCCAAATACATAGCAATTTGGAATAATTTTCAATATATTATTAATATAAATTTTTAGGCTCTTTTATATAACATAAATCGATTTTTGTAAACATAAATGTATCATATCTAACATATTTACTAATTATGAACAATTAAAATCGTGTTTTTAATTGTGTAAATCAGTTCTAAGAAACAAATAAAACTAAAAATTTAACTTTATAATAAAACTAATATCATAAAAAAGATTTCATACCTTAATATTAGCAAATAAAACATTATAACGTAGCTGTGAAATAGCATCTCTTCTATTATCCAATAATAAATGATACGTTATGAAATGTCGACTTTTAGATGTATTCTATACAAAATCCAAATATTTTTATTAGGATTTTATACAGAGTAAATCTAAAATTTTATATAAAATATTTGTTTCAAATAAGAACAGACTTCCATACTAAAAAATCAATTTATAAATCTATTCCTTAAAAATAAAGAAATACGTAATCATTTTACAAACAAAAATACAAATAAAATATTTAAATTATCATTATTAAAATATCAATATAAATATTATAACATTACTAAAGAAATGTACTTGGATATGTTTTATTGCAATACTTATTTACATATTAAAATTATTCTTTAAAAAAAATAGAAATGTGAATGTTTCAATTTAGTGACTCAATATAAAAAAATTATATAAGGAAAAAAAGAAAGAAATTAAATCGATACAATGTAATAATTTAATTTTAAAAAAAGAAAACAAAACATTTCACTGGAATATTGTATTTAGAATTAGATTTCGTAAATTGTATTATATATGAAATAGTCTAAATCAGATTACAAAAATTGACAATGAAATAACTGAATGTAGAAGTATTGATTGTCTGAAAAAGTAAAAAGTACTTATTTAAAAATAAGGAAAAAAAAAAAAAATATATATATATATATATATATATAACGAATTACTTATTATTTATCAAAATTTAAAACACTAGAATTTGAAGTGTTTGTTAAAATTTAATGTATTAGGTTATACGTTTGTTTTGATGTATATTTTATATTCTGTGTATAGAGTAGATAATTTTATAATATAAGCATATTTTACTTTTAAATGCCTAAAAATGTAAATATTGCTTTATGCAAATAAAATGCAAAAAGTATTAATTACAAATATTTAAAAAATGCACAATTCTCAAAAATTTGTATAATACTATATTTGATGTATTCTCAATTATTTAATATTGAAGTCGGGTTTCGATTTTACATATCGATTATGGACAATATTATAAATAATTACACTTTCTATATTTTTTTAGTAACATTTTACATATTAACCCAAGAAACACTATCTTTTTACGTTTACCATGTTTACTTTACTCATTATGAAGAAGTATTATACTATTATTTTTTTAAATAAAATTTGTTATGGACAATACGTAATATTCATTTATTCTAAGACAATTACTCTTTTATTATTTGCGTAATGATGCTAACAGACAAATTCTGGATTCAGAACTGTTTTTTAAACTAGAACGTACTGTAGGCTACCTAAAATTTATAGTTTGCTGTCCATTAAAAATATATATAAAAGAATTTAACTCTGGTCCCTACGAATCCATTTACATCATAATTATAAATATGAACATTATTGATTCTGTAACATCTCATCACTGAATGACATTTCACTAAATGATCAAAAGTTTGTTTTCGACGAATTATTTACACAATTTATAATAAATGAAACGAGAAATGAAACTAGTTATTGCTATCAAAAGTATAACTAGCTTTAAGATACGAAATAATGTTTTTACTCTTTCTGTGTCTATGGGACTATCAAGTAAGATTGCCTTTTAAGCCAGCCTATCGTCGGTTCGGCTAGGTCCTGAATGGAGCGGTTGGATAGCGAGAGACTGGGGCTCGACCTATCCGGATGGACCATCACCACAAAAATTCCTGGTGTATTCCGAGACGACCGGATTCGTTTTTGGTTCTCCAGAGCGAGAGGCAAAAATCTTAATCGCTTGGCCATCCGGCCTCAGTAAATTTCGTTTTGGTCATTTCAAGATAAATTTTGAAAACCATGTTTCATGACTGCTTATTCTCTTCTGTTCTCTTTTCGATACACGAATTACTAGTTAAGTTTAATCAATAATAAAGCTTTCTATTATTTTCGTCATCCAACCGAAATAATTAAAGCATTTTAATAACTTTTGACTTTGCAGTATTCATTTTTTTCTTTCAGAAAGATAACTTTACTTCGGATTAATAAATAAAATGAATAGTAAAGATAAATAAAGCGAAATAAAAATATCGTTATTTCATTTTGAACTAATGTACCATTCAGTTTTATATTAGACTAATACGTATTTATAAATCTTATTTCCTAATGCTGTGACTTGTCTCAATCGAATTATCTCCCATTTCTTGAACGAGGAAAGAATAATCATAGTTTCTTTATGTTTCCAACAAACTATTTCGAAAAAAATTATAAAAATTACAGTTGAATGAATATTAAATCTTTTCTCGAATTCTCAAATATTCGAATATTTGAATACCCTGAATGCTTTGTAAACTTCAGTAAATAATTTATATACGGTAATTAATTTAAATATTATCAAATAAATTATTATTTAATTTAATTTAATATATTAAAAATTTAATAAAATTAAACAAAAATTAAAAAGAAAAAAATTTATTAACTTTTAATAAATAAAATTAAATTAAAAGTTTAGAGTTTTAAAGTATGTTTCAAGTACTTTAAGTATTCTTGTCTCAACTACAATAGATTAACAAACAATTATTCTCATTCTCATTTCCTGTACATTTTTATTTAATAAAACAAACATTCAAACACGTTCAGGATCTATTCTGTTTCTTTTTTTTTTGTCATAAGCTGTTTGTCTATCCACAGTGGTGGATACAAGGGGATATCATTGAAAAAAAATTAAAATTTATTTTTTCAAACTTCAAAACGTTGTTTTTGAAACTGTGATGGCAAAAAAATTGTTTATCGGACCACCCGCAATACAATCATTGTGTACGTATTAATAAAAGTTACTTATTAATTATTCAAATATTTTAAATTTAGCTCCCCTTTGGGTACTTCTGGAACGCCACCATGACTATACTTATGGCGAAATATTCGTATATTTCTTGTTTGTGTATAGCAACCCAACTTTCGGACGATCTGCTGTTTGAATTCCTCTTGGAAGGACTTTCTACGAATAACTGGCCCCTATTTAAGTGTTATCCAGCCTTGGCGAGAGGAGAGAACCTTGCAATATCAATGAAGCACAGGCTGTTATAAGGGACGCGCTAGCCTGTTTTTTAATTAAATTTCTTTGTTTCTTTGCAAGGATATATAACTGATTATACAGGGAGAATATGGAATAATGTCCCCGAAATAAAACGATTGGCGTGTCGTATTCATTTAAGTCGTAGAGACAGGGCAGTTGGGAAAATGTAGTTATGGGAGGCCCAGAGGTTTAACCGAGGCCCGTTCTGCCTCTCCACAAAGCTTGTTTAAGACAGATCGTCCTTTTAATGCGGTGCCTTCTTCATCAATCTAATCCAATCTTAATACTTTCTTTTAAAGCTTATCTTCGTTTTAGAAGTATTTTGTGCAGTAAAAGTTTTGGAAGTAATTAGGTTAAATTAATTAAACAGCGAATTGAATATATTTAATCAGTAGTTTTGTTCAATTACGCAATTTTTAGATAATGCAATTAGCTCAATTAGAGCATAATGCAAAAAACGGATTTTTTCTTCGTACAAAAATGTACTTTGTTTTTATATGGGAAAAATAAAATAAAATCATAATCCTTAATAAATCAATTTAATTTTAGAAAAATTAAGCAAAATAATTGCGATTTTCTAATAAGAGAAGAGATTCGAACCATCGCTACGGATCGAATCTCGATCCATGTCGATAGTTGGAAAGATGTAAAACTAACCAGAATTTTCGTTTTAAAGATTTATGTTTCAATGATATTTTAAATCTCTACGTAAAACCCACTCGTGTGATTTTTTAAACTCTTTCAACCCTGTGGGCACTAAAAGTGCCCCTTCTAGCAAGCTCATTATGGGTTCGACCGGGTCCACAATGCGGGACTGGGTAATGAGGGCAGGGTCCGACATATCCGGACAAACCAATCTCCGAAAAGTTTGTGGGAATTTTTCGACCTGTCCGGATTCGATTCCGGGTTCCCCAAAGCAGTAGTCTGCCACCTTCACCGGTCGGCCCTCCAGCTGATCGCGTGGTGATGGTATTTCACATGACCATCAAACTAGATTTCTGTATTATCATTGGATATGTTACGGTGAATCTAATAAATTGGTTACTATGAAAATTCACTTGGTATTTTACAAAATAATCTATATTTGTGATTAATGTGTTAAAATAGATGCAAATAATTATTTTTAACAATTATTCTACATAACAACCAAACATTTTTGGCTAAGGTGATAAATTATAAGAATGGGATATTTTTATTATTACCATTTTTAAACGCACAACTTCTACTTGTTGCAACAGGGCCAACTGTCATGATATTGTGAATTACGGATTATTCTAAATATTCCATATTTTTTGCATCCCCATTTTGTCGAAAGGCATTTTTCCTTGCAGTTGCACCTCTCGTACCCTTGACCGCTAGTGATAGATGATTTTCTGGCAAATTCCCGAAGAGACACAATAGCATTGGGAACTTCCTCTTGACAAATGATAAACTTGTTCCTTGAGAACTTATGAGCTAATTTAAGTCAATCAGCCTTTTTCTTCCAATTTCATACATCTCTCCATAAACATCCACTTGAGGAGTGACCCCTATAATGTTCTTGGGGTCACCCCTTCCCTGTCGACATTAGGAACTCTCAGTTTTTACGATGTCTTTAATCTTGTCCCTTGGAAACTTTCTGGTAGACATTTGTCTGGTCTTCATTGCCTGAGACTGAAGTCCCATGTGGCAGCTTCTCTCCCTTTCTTAATATCGTTGATCTAATCAGAAAATCATTCTCCCCTAAATTTCCCTTCATAGTTCTGTCTCTGTCATCTTCTTGTCCATCTTCCACGTCGCCATTCTGTATTTGTCCATTTTTCTCGGCAAATTTAACCAGGCGGGAGCCGCGACGTATGAGAAGGACAGGTTCAAACTTGTAGAAAAGTGGAATTTATCAATTTCACCAGAGTATGCTGGCTATTCTTCATGATAACAAGTTAATGTAATTAATTTTACAAGACTATGACTAATTTATCACATTCGTCAAAATTGTTGGTTGTTATGCAGAATACTCGGTGATTATGCATATTCACCGTATATACTACATGCACCGTACATAAAATGCCATTATCCAACCATATAAAAATTTTATTTAATTTTCTATTACAATGTTCATTATATTGTTTGGACAAATCTGAATGCTTTGGCTAGTTTAGCATAAATATGAATTTGAAATGTAAATAATAAGTAAGAACATTTTAATAACATTTTAATAACACTTTAATAACATTTAAGTAAGAAGAAAGTAAAAAACATTCTTTGAGATGAATGTTTACTAAATCATTGGTAGTCCATGTTAGACTTACCATATAACGTACTGTAGCTCACGTTTCGTTGTAAGAAATAGCGTATGAAATGTTTATTATGATAAATGACAAAATTGAAATATTGATGTTTAGTGCAGTAGTATTAAAGATGTCATGTTAAATTATAAAATATCTATATTTCTTATAATTTGCTGAATATTCATACTGTAACACACTTCAAGCAAAAAAACTATCTACAGTAAGACAAGACCATCGTTTAGCGCTTTCTCGATTAACAGTGATTCGATATAAGGAGATCTGCTCGAAGAGTAAAAAAAAAGCTTAATATTTACGCCTATTCAAATTAACGCGGAATTTCATTGATTCGTATATAATACGATTATTCCCGAACACTAAAAGCTGGCAATTCGTTGTAGCGCTGTAGTTTTCTTAAATCTTTGTTTGTTTGGTACAATTTAGAAAAAATATAACATGCCATCGGAAATATTAACTTTGCTTCGCAACAATTAACTGATAAATGCCTGAACACTCCGGCATGAAGTTATGTTATGGCTGAAGGTATCCAAGAATTCTCAACGAAAAGAGCCTATCGTTGACCAAATTATCAACCTAATCGACACAGTAGGACTAGGAAATGTAGATGAACAGGATATTGAAGAGTTACTGCAGGATTCTGGTGAGAGCCTTATTAACGACTTTCCAGAACTGACAGAACAATGAATTCGTGTATAACTGGAAAATAATGATACTGAAAATGAAGAACCCAAAAAATTTCTCTACAGATTTCCTGAGTAAAAGTTTAGTAACGATAACCGAATTTGCTGATCAAATTGTAGCGAATGATCCAGATTTTGAAAAGAGTGAAAAAGCAAGACAAGGCGTTTTGGATGCGATATCCTGCTAACGACATTTGCTTAACGAAAAAAAAAGCGACAAATGACATTAGACGACTTCATCGCAAAAAAATGAACTTTCCATTTGTGTGTGCATATGTTTATGTGTTATTTAACATATATTATTATGCAAATTGATATACAAATAAATTAAAATTAAAGTAAAATCTGTTTATTTTTGATCGCGTGTTCCCCTTTGCTTATTTACTGTGTGTTAAAATTATCTCGTTTAACTCTGTTCGTTTAGCGCTTTGTCCTCTAGGAACCCTCGCGTTAAGCGGATTCTTACTGAATATCGGAAATAATGTAAAATTATTTTAGATTATTTTCTCTCGTTTGCAATTGAATTGCAAACAATAAAATAGGCATAAAAATTAACAGGAGTTTCTCTTAAATACGTGAAAAATTTTATCTGTAGAATAATAGTTAAATTTACAGTTTTTTCAAATATGAGTGAAGATAGAAAATAATAAAAGTTAACAAAAAAAAAAGCCATATTTTGTCATTACTATTTTCTCAATTAACTTTCATTAAGGCCATTATACTTTTAATCATCAATATTTAGAACCAGGTCATTATTATTTCACTTCACTGAATATAATTGTTCTTTGTAATATCACCTAAGATAATTTATATAACTTAATTATTTGTAATTTGACATATCTTTTTACAGATAGATCTCGAATCATTTCGACTTTCAATTCCAGTGAAAAATCATCTTAATAGAATCAACTGATTTGCAGTTATTTTTAGTTTAAGGAAACAGTATATTGTACTGTGTTATGAAGCAAACACTGCATTCTGCATTAAAATCACTTAATGAATAACATAATCAATAATAAATAATTGTTTAGCCTTTTATATTAAATTAATTTTTTGAAATTACATAAATAGAGATACGCCACCAATTTTCTAACATGATACTCGGCATTTCTTTTAGGCAGTTTAGAATGTAAAAGGACACTTAGTTTTCAAGTCTGCTACAGATAAAATCGCATGTAGACCATCACTTAGTGTCTAAATTGCAGTGTTAATGATTTTTTTATTTGTGCAATCTTTTCGATCAGATTGTTACGTTTAAACCTGGTTGCAGCTTATAAATGCTTACATCAGTGTTATTTAGCCTAAACACCGATATAAGTAATAATGTCAAAAATACGCTTATTTCTGCACCGCTTTTGTGAAAGTTTTATGTCGAGAAAGCATGTAGTTAGAAATTCAAGATGTACTGTACCGTACTGTACTATTGAGTTATTATTTCGGATCCTCATTTGGCTGGTAAAATCGTTAATCTAAGCTTTAGGACCAAGCGTGCTGAATAATCAATGTTATACCTATATTTTATTTCATAATTTTAAAATATCACCAATTAATTAAGCTTCAAAGAACTACTAAATAGATATATTTCTGACGAATATGTAAAATACTTACACAAATTAACTATAGTTTTAAATTGAAATTTCTTTCAGTAGATGTTGGAGAACCATTAACTTCACACTGAATTTCAGTTTTTCTTGAATATAAATTTTGCATAATATATAGCTCCATAAAATTAATTAAACTTAAAATTATTACCATTGAAATTGCTAATATTTTTGCTTGATGGTATCGTAAAACTTTGTTTTATTTTTTATGGCTTAAAACTTATAATTATCAAATTTTAACGAGAATATTCTTTGTGCTTTTGAATATTAATATAATAACTTTCGGACGTGATAAATTAGACCAATTAACCAATACTATCGATTAAAACATATATTTAAGCACTACTAACTATTTGAAATTTTAATATCATCATCATGCTTTAAAATAATATGGAATAGTGGAAGCATCAATTAAATTATCGATTCAACCAAAAATTTTTTATGGTTATATATATTAAAAAATATAATAATAAATACAACATTAATAATAATGAACACTACAAAATAAGTTGGTCAGTAAAGTCAAAAACATATTGAAATTCTCATTGAATAATCATTAACTATCAATTGAAATTTGAATTTTCAACTAAGAAAATCTTTAAATTTGAGTTTTGATATCATAAAAAAATGTATTGAATGCTCGAATATGGCTTTCTGAGAAGGTTTTCCCCTCTATAAAAATGTTTAAAATATCAAAAAATTTTATGTATTAAAAGTACACATTAGTTATATCTTCAAAAATGCTGTTATTAGAGAAGTTAAATAACATTCATGAGAAGTAATAAATTTCATTATTTCCAGTCGTAAAAACAAAAGAGTAGAAACCGCATAATAAAAATCTTGCAACGTCTGTAAACTGGATGTAATAAACTTTTAGCATCGTTGTTGCAAACATCTAGTTTTAGACGAAAAATCATAAAACTAACGTTTATAATGTCTTTTCTGGATTATATTACAGAATACTGTAGAAGAAAGTTTTAATGATTCTATTTGCAATTTTTGCAACGTAAACATTTCTTTAAAAAATTGCCAGTTTTAATAAATAATTAAGACAAATCTCATTTACAAACCGAGACAATTTATTAACATGTAAAAAAGACTTATTAAACTTGCATTATTAAATTATAAATAAAAATATAAAAATTTTATATCCTGTTTTGGCATTTTCTATTTGGTGTAATAAAGTAAAATTTTTCGATTTAATTTAAATAACATTGTTAATTATAACATAATTCAACATTTTTTCTTGAATATTATTTAATATTAATCGAAGAAATAGGTATTTTGAGTATATTTTGCCAATCCATAATTAAGCTTGAAAATTAATAAAGTAACTAAAATAAAAAAAACTCTTCAAAATTATGAAGGAATTTAATTGATATTTATTATTTTAGAATGAAGTTTGAATTAATTTTATTAGGCCTGCTGTTTTATTGACATTTAGAACTTAAAATATTATGCTATTATCTACGTATTAGATTTTCTATATTGTATGTTTCAAGCATGTTTATTTCATTATATTTAATATACATTTTTCTAAATTCATACATATAAAAATAATATTAATTTTTTTAATTAATAATATCGAATATTTGCAGCATCTCTGTATACTATTCAAGAAACAGACCTTAATAAGAGAAATCTTGAAACAGTTTAAAGTATTAAAATTGCAAAACTGATATGACCATTTCACGATTTTCTGTACATAATGTTTCTGACAGATTCACAAAAAAAATCTCATATCTCTATCTCGAGCGTAAAAAGTAATCATAACTATGCAACAAATTGTTCTGAAATTCTTTACATAGGTGGTTCAATAAAGTAAACTTTTCCATAAAGTTTTATAAGAATCCTTGTGAAAAACAGAAGAAATTCAGAACATTTTACAATAAAATGATTTAACGTAGTTTATCGGTTAAATCGAATGTATTAAACTACTTACAAATACAAAAAATAGCGATATATTTTAATTATCTGGTTTATCTAAAATATCATTTCAGTAATGCAAGATTAATTTGGAATTAGAAAGTTAATTTGCAAATAGAAAGTTTTGCGAATAATGCTAGGTTAATTTGAAAGTAGATAAGAGAAAAATCATTACGAAGATAGAAATAGAAGACTGATTTATTTATTTATATACAGTAATCTTCAGATAAAATTTTCTATTTACACTATAATTTTAATTGATGTAAATAATTGAAAAACTAATAAACCAGAATTAAATATATTTTATAAAGTTGTACCACTGATAGAATTTAATAACAGTTTTCATGAAAAAATATCTCGTTTATTCTTTTATTAGCTAATAAAAGATTATCTTATTACTTAATTGATTAAGAAGATCTTCATAAATCTTTGAGAAGTTTTAGAAGTAGAAAAGAAGTAAGAGTTATATACTTTATGAACATGAAATTCACTGATAAAAAACACACTTTTTACTAACAATTATAACAATAATCAAATACTTTTAAGTATCAAAATTTATTCAATTATAAAATAAGTGAGATATCTTATACCAAAATAAGCAATTATTGTGTAAAAAATATCTAAAATATAAATTTAATAAACTGAATTAAATGAAAAGTAAAAAAGTATTAGTTAGTAATTACTTAATGTTGAAGTAACTTTCAATCTTTTTATTATTTAGAAAAGCATTGTATTACATGTCAAACATTAAAGATTGGGTTCAGAATTATCAATAAACAATAATTAATCTTGCTAAATGTATTTTTATGTAAAAGTTTTGAGAATCCCGGGACTTTGATAAAAGTTTGTTGCAATTAATTAAGGCATAATTCAAAAGCTATAACATTTCGAAAATTTTAAAATTGTCAAAGAAACAAAAATGAATGTAAATATTTAATTTTAGAAGTAATACATAAATAATTATTATAGAAATAAATAAAACTATTAGTAAATTTTAAAATTTTTCTTTTGCTAACTTTAAATGTATTACAGTACTAATAATTACAATTTTAAAGAATATTAAAACTTTGGGTTACAAAAAATAATCTCTGGTAAACATTTATTTTAATAATTAACTGAAATTATTTATATCACATTAAAGATTTATTATTTAATTTATTTCTATATTGCGTATGAATTAGGATCAATGATTTTAAAGAGATTATTGATTACTAAAGAAATTATGACATTTAGCTATTGAAATTACAATAAATTATTAATAAAAGTGTTTAATTAAAATATATTTTTAAAATTTACTTCTGCAATATTTTTTGTCTATAACTGTTTGAATCAATTATAAAATAAGAAAACATTTTCTTATTTTCTCACATAAATACTGTAATGTTTTCATTTTCTCATAAAAGATTTATTACTTGAAAAAAGATTATTAATTATTAAGGAATATTCTTCCTTTCGTCATCCTCAAGACAATTGATTTGGTTAAGTTATATTAGGTCTTAAGGTTGCTGATGAAAGTATCTTACGTGTTCTGTATAGTAGAGTCTCTCTCTCTCTCTCTATTTCTATTGCGAAGAAATTGTAGGAATCTATTTTATTTACACAATAAAATTACACAAAATAAAACTTTCATAAAAATACAATGAAAACACTTTCGTAGTTGTTTAATACAGATTTCTACGAATTTGTAAAAATGTAAATATCGGAATTTTATAAATGTTTATAAGAGTAAAATAAATATTTAATATATAAAAATTCTTGGATTATGTTAAATATATTCCACTAATTCGAAATGTAGTTTACAATTAAAATCATTAATTAAAAAATATTGAAATAATGTTTTAAAGATATAAGAATTTATTCAAAGTAACGTTAATGATAAAAGACTATCGAGAATATAAGATTGTAAATATATATTGATAGATATGTGATAATATTAACAGATTATATCGTCATTTTACAGTATTTTGATAGCGTGTTACTGTTTTATTTCATATTTCATATTCGTATATCGAAAATTATTCATTTTATTTGTTACAATTATAAAAACACTATTATTCAGTTATATACAAAATTATTCTATAATAATACATATTACAAGTACAGTACATACATATTGATTTATTAGTTTTTTATTACTATAAAATTTATTTTGAGATCATATTTTGAAGGTTAAAAAATGATTACAAACTATTGACAATTTTTTATAATAGATTTTAATAAATTATCTAAATAATCAAAGAAAAATAAATAATAATATATAAATTTAATTAATACATGTAGTATCTCATCATATATTACGGTATAACCCTAATCAGTGAAAATAATTATTATTTTATATAATTATTTTTCTAAAGAAATGAAATTTCCATTAAAATACTGTGAAATTCTTAATGAACCTCGATATAAACCTTTCCTAAATAACGCTTCTTCCATAGAGCGCAACGATGATCTTTGAGCGGATTTTATCTATAAATAAACTGCATTCTTGTCACTAAATCAAGTGATTTTAAATATACAAACTTAATCCTGTGTGCATTGTAGTAGACCTCATTACTAAATGCAATTGTTATTGTTTAAGATTCTTCCACATAATGCTAAACTCCAATTAGTGCCAATTTCAGTGGGAGAAAAATGGCGCTAAATCGAGATTTCACTCTATGCGAATTTAGGGAAAACCAGGGCAGAACAGACAAACCTATGTTTTTGGATCAGTGGATAATGCAAATTACTGAGACTTCAAGAACTTCATTACGTACCTTACAGTTCATGTCTGCACTGTCGAGATCACTGTGAGGTGGCAACTACATGTGAAATAGTATTTATTTCTATTTCCCAGCAATATATTCTAATTTTACTGATTCTTATTCTCATAACAAATCAAACAAGTTATAATAATAAATAATATTAATAGTAATAAATAAGTTCATGTACTTATACAGAAGAATTACAGTATAATCACATTACATAAATGTACAGTACTTATACTGTAATTCTTCAGTTTCTGATATAAGACTAACACCATTCAAACCCATCCTCTGATTCCGGAGTAGAATCAATTGAAGGGTGGATACTTTGCCAGAACTGCCTCCAATTGTCAATAATTCACGTGTCAGAGTGGACAGTGAAGATGCTATTATTACTTGTGAATTTATAATTGATCTATTAAATTTTTTTCAAATAATTGTTTACTGCTCAATACTTCTAATATTGATGAATAATATTACATAAAGCAAAATAAACAATAGAACAATGTAATTTATCATTGGTTATGTGTAAGTAATAAAAAGTGTTTCATTCTGTCCAAGCCCAAAGTGCACATCCGTTTTATTTCAAATAACAATTGAAGTCTTAATATTTCTTTCAAAATTAACAAAATTTAAAGTTGTCAGTTAAATAAAACATGCAATTAGGATGTTTGATTGGCATGTCTTATTATACAACATTAATTTTACTCAAAAAATTTTTAAAGATAAATATATAAAAATATTCAAAAGTAATATTTCTATTCAATTTCTCGCTTTATACATTAATTTTACATAGCCACAATCCATTATATATGCCATTTTCATGAAAAAATTATTTATTTATCAATTTTTATATATCACGGAAAAATAAACAAAGAAAAAGTCAAACGATTATCATCGTTTACGTCGAGAAACGTTCTTTTATTTGTTATCACTTCACTTTAAGCTGGAAGTATCCCAAAGGAAAAGTAAAACTATCATTCTTAATCATGATTGAACAAATTCCTCTGCTTAGTTTACAGACAGTTACTAAATCCTGTAAATCTTTTAATCCCTGCACTCTCTTCCTTTCTTATCACGAACTAATCTTAAGTTTAATCTTATCAGAAATAAGTCGCATCGACACTTTCAATATTTATTTCCGTTTTCCTCCCTCCCTCTTTTTTATTTTTGTCAAAAATAATAAAAAGCAAAGATCTTTATTAATACTTAATATTTTATAGACTTAAGGTATCATAAAATATTGATATTTATACAAAAATTATATTTTATTACTTAAATTTTTTGTTTTAATACTTCTTATAGTATTAATTCTTTATGTCCTTAAAATAAAAATGTCATCAGTATAAATGTATTAAAATTTTAATGTTTTATAAAAATTTGATTTAATATTTTTGATTGATTTTAATTTCAGTTACATTGTACACTTTGAAATATTCCCTTAAGGAAATCATAGATGTTGTCGTGCACTCAACTTTAATGTTCTCTCAGGCTTGTTAATTAACAGCTGAAATTGTTAATCGTACTTAATTAATCAGCTTTAATGATTAGAACTTAAGTTCCTATTACAACTCTCGTGAATAATATTTATGTAATGACAAACTTTGAAAATATTATATCCTTTCTCTTCAATAGTTCTTTTCCTTCTTATTACATGCCTATATTCATCTCAAATCTTGTGTAATTAATAGAACTGCTTTTAAAATTACTATAAAATATTTTATTTATTCTCTGAATTCTCTCGAATAAGTTTTATTTATTCGAATAATTATAGAATTTTATTTAATTCTCGATAACTACATTTAAATATACAATAGTGCATACTTAAGGTAGATGCACGAGTGGATCTGATGTGATATTGTCATCGTTGACAAATTCAACCAATTGCCCATTTCAATTGTCAAGGTGAAAATAGGTGACTGGTGACAACGTCGTTGACATTCGATGTCGCCCGTCTGCATCAGATTTTAGAGTTTCAAAATCTATTGTAGAGCGAAATAATATTTAGAAGAGTATGTAGGTGATTTACTTTTACAGATATGGAAATGTTTACTTTGAATATTTAATATATTTTAAGCGAAATTTGAACTGTAATTTTTGTATTTTAAGTTTTCAGTTTTTATTATTAAAATAATTCGTTATATTAACTTAATATATCAAAATTTGTATTTTTCTTTATGATAAAAGCAAATGTAGAGCTCTTAGAGATTTGATTATTTTTAATTTAAAAAGACATTATAGTATAATTTAATATAAGGATTATTTATGTAGAATGTATATTTAGAAGAAAATAATTTACAAAACAAACGGGATAAAAGAAATTGTTCTAAAAGATGAAGCAAAGAAAACTGCACTGTTTTTGGTGAAAGCAAATATATATGTAGCCTATATACAGGGTTATTATAAACGGATCATTGGATGCTTGGATGATTGGATCATTGGATGGAAGTATGTATTTCTGACAATAATTCAGATTTAACAATAAGTGATACATTAAGTTAAAAGAACTAGAAACTGTCCAAGATTAGGTTATAAGAGTACATGTATCCTATGTGGGTTCCGTTGGTAACATGACACGTGCCCAAGCGAAAGTGCAGTTCGCCCCTTTGTAGCAAATTTTCCTGGATGGTCATAATTGCAGCAATAATGCGGTCCCGGAACTCTGCCAAAAATGTGGATAGAAACTATTATCACATGAGAGGCCATCATAACCTATCCAATGCTGATCACTTTTCAAATATTAATAGACTAGTATTGATTAGTAGTCGTCCTCTCTTCCGGGAGGAGGTCAACGACTACTTTTGGTCGAATTAATTTCAACCCCCTTTCGCAACAATCCCTTTTTCCTATTGAACTCAGCGGTATGATGACATTCAAATATGAAAATAGCATAATACGAGATTATTGGCTAGCACAAAATGTGTTTAATTGGTTTTCGAGGGTGCCGAGTTTAAATATTTGCTATATTTTTCGCTTTATATATGATTTGATTCGTTGGTAGATTGCTATTTGATATTCAGCTGTGAACAAAACAGTTTGTTACAGCTAACATTAAAAAATACGATATCTTATTGTCAATTCCTTGTTACTTGACCAATGAAATTGTGCCATTTTGTACAACCAGTATATAAACATGACAATGATAGGCTAAAATGACCAAACTCTTTATATGGTTTTCGTTTTAATGTTTGTTATATTAAAATATTTGATTTATATAACTACAAAAGTAAGCATATCTTACGTAAGTGTTTATCACACCGAGTGACCATTCTAACACATTTATAAATACTCTATTCCTCTACTGTACGCAATTTAAAGAATTTTTAAAATGTGTTAGATTGATACCTTTGTAATTATATAAATCAAATATTATAATATAATATAATAAAAGATTTAAAAGTACGAAATAATCTTAATGTTTGTTTTTAGCCCAGCGTAACCTGGGCTTATCTGCTACTTAATTAATATTAACAATATTATTATTAATTAAAAATTGCAAGCTTCCATTGAAGATATATTGTTTAATTAGGTTTGTAGTTATGACTTCACAACTATATTGCTTTAATTATACATAAACACGAGTATATAAAATATTTTGTTATTGTGTTGTTGTATTAAATATAAAATGTTGTTAAGTTAGCCACTTTTATTTCGTTAAATATAATGAAAAATATAAATGAATTTTATCATTATTTAAGAAGGAAATAAAGTTAGAGGAGGAGATAAATAGAACCAAAGCGAAAATGCCAAGTTCAGAGAATATGAAGTAGCCTGAAGAGTGCAGAAAAGACCTGCTTGTAGTTCTTCTATTGTTATTACTGCAATAAGAATAAATTTTCTGCTACGAGTATTTTGTCAAATTTGTCCTATGTAGGTCCCGAGAGCATGGATGTCGGATGTCATCAGTGTTTACAATTAGTAAGAAACACGTTTATTTCTCATGATTAAACAAATTTTACAACGACGCGATATAGGTTTTATTTACAGTTTTTGATTACAGTTAGAAATGGTTACAGGTTTTAGTTAGCTCTATAGATAACATATTCCTTGGAAAAGGCAGAATTTTAGCTTAAGGCGGATTATAAGAGGAAAATGACGAATTTCAATATTTCTGTTTAGAACAGTTTTAGATGCTCTATTCGGTTTTCTACTGAAGATGCGAGTAACCGAATTCATGGTTTGAATAGATGGTCAAGAAAGTTCTTGCCAAGTTCAACGTTAGTCAGCCGACATTACCAAACTAGAAACAAAAATTAAAATTTAAAATATTCCCAAAAAATCGTACATGTGGCTTAAGCGTCTTTCAATAGCACTAAAATACTTCTTGCAAACGCGCCTATGAGTTTCAATATCACGTTATACCAGACTAATGCACTAATGCCATCAAAATGTATTTTCCTAATATTTTAAAATAATTAGAAACCATCATTCTGTCCACAAAAAACTATCGAAAGTTAAGTGTGTATCATTTATCTATAAAGTAAAAGTTGGTTTATTTCAGCGAAAGAATCAATTGTAGATTGTACACTCTTTGCTACAAGAATATATTTTGCTCTTTTGCGGTAATGTATACAATAGGTTACTCGAACCAGATTAATCTTCATATATCATAAAAATAGAATTCGAACCTCGATCTCCCACCATAAGAAAATTTTTTATAATTTGGCCCTTTAGTTTTTCAAGTCTCTAAACATACAATACAGTCTAAATTAATAAACATAGATGATAATACTGTTTACCGTATTTACTCGCTTATAAGACGATCTCGCATATAGGAGGAGGTATGACTTTAAAGGCCAAAATAAAGAAAATTAGATATTATTAATGCAATTTAATTTTATTTCCTTTAATCACAAATAAAATGTCAAATGGAAGTAAATGCACACATTGTCCCCAAAAATTAGTGGCATTTTAAACTTTAAGAAAAATCTTGAAAATCGACATAATTTGTTCACGTAAAGCTAAACAATAGGGAACCTTTTTGCCAATTCTTAACAGTCGAATCCACCCTCCGTCGATTACACTTCGATTACACTCATGAGTTTCTCCAAATTCTAATTTTCGAATAATCATCTGTTTTCACGTGGGAATGGATTAAAACTTATATCGGGCTCCCGTGTGATTTTGGAATTTCAAATTGAAATTTAATTCAAAAACTTTGTTTATCCTATTGCTATTCACCTTTACTCCTGACATTACACAAGAACGACTGAAACGACCTAGATAAAATACTTTTGTTATTAAACACCACAGGGTGAGCATCCGGTAAAAAATGCGAACATGCAGTTCATAAAAATTGTTGCAAAAACGAAAAGAATCTTTCGCTCGCGCATATAGGACGACCTAGGTTTTTGAAGCAGTGAAAAATGAATAAAAACCTTGTATTATATGCGAGAAAATACGGTAGTTTAAAATAATCATATATTAAAATATTCGTATATAAAGAATTGCTTAGAACTATATATTGTTTAACATTAGTATAATTATAGTACTGTTTTAACTATATTTTTACTTTCCCGGTTGTTATATATAACAGAAGTAAAGTATGGCGATCGGTCAAAAAGTAACCCCGGAAGATTTTTACGGTTTTGCACTCGGGACTTCGAAACGTCGATAAATGGAAAAAAGTTTGGGGATTTTCTGCATATATGAATGTTAGTATATGTGTGGGGAAGCATGATTTTGTTCACCCTTTTTAAAGTTTAATAACACCTGTGACTTTTACCGAAAATTCGTTAAATTTTGCAGGAAGATTTGTGTTTTCACGTTATTGATATATTAAATTTTGGTAGTTAAAGGTCGAGGGAATGGAGAGATAGGAGAGATAAAGAAGCAATGTGTAATATATGGAGTGAAGTCAAACTTAATGAAGATTTTTCACGTTATTAAGGGAAGAAGGGAACCTACCTCTACCCCCAAAATTAAGTCTTTCGCCTTTTCATAATTATTAACAATTTAAAAGTTATTTTTAATAACACCTCATAACACATGACATAACACAATTTTAACTCTTGTCGTTAAGTTACGCAACTCCATGCTGGATTTTCTAAGTGACTAAATATCTTCGTAAAAATATTTCGAAAAATTTTCGTAAGAGCACTCAGTTAAGAATAATTATTTGTATTTGAACATTAAACATTATTTATTACGATATAAAATTTTTAAAGATTACAAGAAACATGGCGTCAAACTAGTTTATATTTTTAGTTTTTAAAACAGGTCACAAAGTTAATATTTAGTATTTACATTTCACGCAAAATTTTTATTCGAATTTATAAATTTTTTACCTAGAAAAGTTTTGACAAATGTTGAATATGCAATATCACTGTTTTCCAAACCTTCCCCACCACCAACAACTTTTTTTGTTCATATATTTCTTATGTGTTTGTGTGTTATATATGTGTATGTTATATAAATAAATGTATATATAATACAGGGTGTTTATAAACGAATAGTGCGGTTTTAAAAATTAATAATAATTTTTTTTATTACCTTATATTACCTTATGATGACTATATTTTGCAACTGGACGGTGCTCCGCCCCATTTTCACAGGAATGTACGCGAGCTTCATAATCGTGTTCTTCACCAAAGCTAGATTGGACGTGGTGCAACAGCAGACAACAACCTGATCCACTGGCCACTCCGTTCGCCAGATTTAGCACCCTGCGATTTCTTTTTGTGGAGGTTTCTTAAAGACCGAGTTTTTGTACTGTCAATGCCCGCGTCCCGTGAGCAACTGTGTGATCGGATAAAGCATGCACTGCAGACCAACACGGAGGACATGCTACACCGCGTATGGGAAGAATTTGATTAACGTGTAGATGTGTGTCGTGTGACCATGGGTGCACATATTGATTGTGATTAATGCATAAAAAACTTGGACATTTGCCGCCGCTTATGCTGTAAGGTTTGGCATTGGCCATATAAGGTAATAAATAGATTTATTATTAATTTTTTAAACCGCACCATTCATTTATAAACACCCTGTATTTATATATATATATATAATATTCTTTGTTTGTTGCAAAATGAATTTTTGTTCCGTTTGTCTTCCGATCCCTTATCTTCCAGAACATTCTTTCTTTCATTTTTATTTGTTACACATTTTTGATTCATTGCGATGCCCCTGAAGGAGCAGGCTCCAGTGCAACACTTGCCTGACCCTACGCCCTGCAGCATAAAATTGCGGGCTGCATACGTTTAGAAAATGATTGATTAAATGAAATTTAAAAAAAGTATAACGATAATGACTGCCCAAAAAATAAAATTAATCTTTTAATATTTTAAATGTTCAGATTTATAAATTTTCACATATTCTTTGCCGATTCTTTCCAAAGAAACAATTTAGTCCACACGGAAAATGGCAAACAACGCATTAAATCTGTCAAGAATTGATTCGTATATATTCTTTCTTAAAACTAACTTTTTACAAAATTATGAAATTGTTCTAATTTTATTATAAATATTACTGTTGAAAGTATTTATTAAGATTTGAATTTTCAATTTTTCATCCTAAGTTATATGTATATTCTACTATTTTTCTGCACTGAAATATAGGCATATGCATAGTGTTTAAAAAACACGTTTATATAACATACAAAGTATTTTCTATTTCGAAGGAAATATTTTAAAAAAGTCATGTACAATATATAATACAAGATATCTAGAAAATGCAGATTTATTGCAAAGGTAAAAGTAGCTTCATTTGCAAACAGATATAAATTTGACATACCTACATTTCATTTACGAGTTTTGCCACTAAAATTAAACAAAACGAACATTTTTTACATTTAATTTTTTATATATATCCATCCACTCCTAATCCTTATATATAATTCTTATTTCGAAATATTATACATATTAAAATAAAAATATAGAATAACAAGTATATTAACCAGTACAAGGAAAATTTTACGGACAATCATATATTTTAATAAAATGTGTTTATTTTTATTAATTTTAACTGTGCATAATTTAAAAATAATTTTTAAGTTTTCTTAATGATTCTAATGTAAATCATACGACATGAAACCACTAAATTATTACTAAATTTCAACTTTTATTTTAAAATTATACATTAAATATTTTATCATAATATATAGTTATAAAGAAACGTCTCCAAGCAGAGAAAGTTATAAATATGTTTTCAACATATTCTCAAAATAATTGAAGTAAATGTAATAAGATTGAAATTTCTTTGATCAGGTTATTTTTATGCTTTTTATTTGAAAATAAGGTGAAATATCAATAATAATAATAATAAAATAGTGCCTTCTATCATACACTAATACCACTCTATGTGCTTATAAAATCAGGATCAATAAAATTTAAGTCAAATTATACATTTAATATTTAATAAAGTAAAAATTGCATTACAAATACTAGTCGTATCTTGCTTGCTCGCCATATCCAATCACCTGGAACAACCATTCTTCACTGCAGAGATGACCTTTCTTTGTAGGCTACAACTCTGCACAAATATGTAAAATAGTCTAAAATGTCCACAAGTGACAATCCCAACACAATTAAAAATATAACATTTTTTTTGTAAAAAGGGCTGGTGGAAATTACAATTTCATAAAGTAAATATTGCAGTACAAATACTTGCCCTTTTTACAAAAAAAATGTTATATTTTTAATTGTGTTGGGATTGTCACTTGTGGACATTTTAGACTATTTTACATATTTGTGCAGAGTTGTAGCCTACAAAGAAAGGTCATCTCTGCAGTGAAGAATGGTTGTTTCAGGTGATTGCATATGGCGAGCAAGCAAGATACGACTAGTATTTGTAATGCAATTTTTACTTTATTAAATTGTAATTTCTGCCAGCCCTTTTTACAAAAAAATATACATTTAATATTTTTTTAAATTTTTAATTAGGCATCTTTAAAGATAATACAAATCATTTTTGATGTTACTTTAAACAAATAAACAAGAAATTAATACCAGCTTATAAATAATTAAATAAGTTTTTTTTTTATTATTTTAATAAAAAATATATAAATTTGATTAAGAACATATCAACTTAGGTCGTGGAGAAATTGTGCGATATACATAAATTGACAGACCTCCATTGTAAAATACACAAATGCATAAGATATATGCCAGTGGCGGCTTTAAACAATGGCAATTGATACTGAGGTTTAGGATTCCAATTTCAAGTGACCTACAGTTTCTGGATAAAAATGCTGAAAAATACAAAAGTTTCCAATACTTGTTTATAAACATAGTTTTATTTAACTTGAAACTTCTTGTTATAAGAAACAAATAAAATATTTATTGAAAACTTTAAATCTTCCAAAAGCGTCTAAATCGGAATATAATATAAGATCCCCTGGGAGATAAATCCGCTCTTTTGAAGAATTCCTATCATTGTCAAAATCGCATTACCGTGTTAGTTTTAACAAAATATTACTGTAAAATTCAAAGATTTATATTATGATACCGAACTTGATCAATTGAATCACGATAAGAGATTTTGCAGTGGAGAATCCAGGATCATACTCTATCTGAAATCTACGCTCCATTACTTTGTATAGTGAATCTGCTTATATGCTCATATAAGTAGGATATTTGTTTATATACTTATATGTTTTTATCCTGTAGCTTGTCATTCACTGATATAATTTTTCTTTCAGAACTTATAAAGATTTAAATTAAATAAAAGATTCTGTAAATGTCTGTTTTCTATAGCATCTACAAAATTGATCACATTTATAATCAGTTTCGTTTTTTTCAGTATGCTACAAGAAATGTAACTTTGCACGAACAGAAGTAAAATACTTAGAACATGTGATAGGATCCAAAAAGCATGGAACAGACCTGGATAAATTAGCGGTGATTAGCAATTTAAAGAATCCAAAGAAAGCCTTAAAATCGATCCTGGTCTTATGTAATTATTATAGGAAATATGTTTCTGGATATGCCGAAGTTGCCAAACCGTTATCCAATCTAACGAAAAAGTCGATGGAAAATACTATTCCGTGGTCAGATGTGGCCGAGGAAGTGTTTACGAAATTGAAGTAGGCTTTATACAAGAGCGTGGGTATGTTTACCATCGGATATATCTAAACCATTTGAGACCCAAACAGATGCCTCTCAGACAGGAATAGGCGCCTGGTTTGGTACAGCGGGATGAGCAGGGGATACCCAGGCCCATAACATTCATTAACCAAAAATTAACAGAGACTCGGAGTAAATGGAGTACTACGGAGAAAGGCTTTTGAGGTGATTTGAGCCCTAGGTAAATTCGAAGCCATTTGGCCGACCGATTTTACTCTATACTGACCATAATACTGACCCCTTGAAACATATAACGAAAGGGGTACCGAAAAATGTTGAGCGACAACGATAGGCGTTGACCTTATCACGGTACAACGTTACAGTGGTTCACAAACCTGGAGCGAATAATTCCGATGCAGATGCATTGTCTACCAAGATGAATAAGTTGTAGTCCTGGAATAGTTATGAATAGTTAATTTTATTAATTTGTATTCCATAACCAGAGTCTCGGATAGATTATAAGATCCGCTGTTGAAGACGTTCTTAATTAGTTATCTTGGTTTAAATTGATAGATATAAACAAATCTTACAATTTTAAACCAGGGGGAAAGTGTTAACTTCCAACACCTCCTTTAACCCTTATGAAAAAAAGGAACGGAAGGAAGTGGGTCGGCTCAGGAAGTAATGAAAGACAATGTTTTCGGAAAGAAAGAGGAATAGAGCAAGGGAAAGAGAAGAAGCTAGCCCGTGGACTGATGGTGTGTGGTGGCTTGTTAAGTTGGTGTCGTTTGTGTATGTTAAAATGGGTTATTTTTTGTGTCGAGAAATGAATGTGTTTCGAGATTCTAGTGCATCGTTTTTATTTTAGTTTATTCTAAATTTTCTTTATTGATGGTGTATCTCCACGCTGTCAGAAACGTTTTAACATCCGTTTATGCATTCATTTCTAAGCTTTGTTTAAATATTTCAATTTTTTTTTTTCTTTTGTTTATCGCCGTTATGGAGACTGGATTTTTTTTGTGATTTTGAATTTCTCCCATTTGTTTCCTATATGTTCGCGATTGAGCTAGCGTTGTGTTATCATGATGTTGTATTGGTATTCTTTAATTCTAGTTTTGAAATTCCTCTTAGTTACCTCAACATATACTTTTTCAGGTCCAGCTCTACATTAACTAACGGAATCTTGTGTACTTCTGCTTTAAGTTTGTCTGGAAGTGAGTTTTTTTCATTTATCCCCTAATATATATATATATATTTATATATATTAGGGGAGGGGTCCTTTTGTAGATCACTGTGGTATTCTTTAGTTTGGCCACTTCTTCCGTAATTCGTTTTGAATTCTTTGGAACGTAAATTTCGTATGACGTTCCTCCTTTCTTTTGTCTGTCGTTCTAATCTTGTCTTGTCCTCTTATTAGCCATATGATTTATTTGTTTGAATATCCTAGCCCTTTCGCTATCATTTTAATCTTTGCTATTTCCAAGTCTTTGTCTTTCACACTTGTGTTGTGTATGTGGGCTCTTCTGATTAGAGCTCTAACTTTTAAGGCTTTTAATTTGGGCCTGTTTAATTTACTGCCAAGGTACATAATCAATCGTAAAAAATTCGATATTCCAAATTTGTTTTTCAAAGCAATTGAAATTGGATTTTTGTAAAACGAAAGACATCTGAAGAGGGCTCATAAATAGGACCGAAAAACATTTCGTAAATATTAAAATAAGAAGTTAACCAGTGGAAAAGTGAAAATTTCTATACTATAGTGTGAGCTGGACAAGAATGAATAAAGTATCCTTTAGAGTTTTGCTCACAATGTTTGCTATACGAGTATATTCGGTTTAAAGGAACCAATTTTTATTTAAAATATTTTAAAAAGTAGAAATTTATTTCTTGTACTAGTAGCACAATATAATAATTATAGTTAAATAAAATATCATTATTATTTTTATTCGCTTTTATTTTAAATATTATATTCTATATAAAAATATATAAGTTAATATTTTTATATTCAATATAGTTATATGTATATATTTAAAAGGACAAATACCTATTATATTTTTCTTCTTATTTTCATTATGCAGTTCATTCTATGTTACGTGGTGGATTGTGAATCAAGTAAATTTATCGTCTCAAATAAAAACATCACATTTCAAATATAAAAAAAATTCAGCAAATAACCTGTTACCTTGAAATATGTGTTTGCGTGATTGTATGTTAACACTAAAAAGAATTGATATTTTTACCAGAAGAGAAAATCTGAAAACGAGTTTTATCTCGATCAATTTCAAAGAATTTGTAAAATAAGCATAATATAAATAAGAAATATGATTCCTAAATTTCCACACTTGCTTCTCTTATGAAATTTATAAATTTCTAATTATGATAAGTGCAATGCTATTATTTTATCTGGACCGCGTTCATCTATTCCTTATCTCTCTTTATTAGTTTATATTTACAATTTATTTTCATACGATGGCCCAACTAAATTATTGTTATACTCAAATATAACAGTAATTTATATTTGAATCCAGTTAGTTATCTTGGTTTAATAATAATTTTTTGTAAAAGTAGTAAATAATTATATTTACTAGTTTTACAAAAATTATTTAAAAAATAAATTATATCTTCATCAGTTACTGGTATTCTTGATCAA
The DNA here is from genome assembly GCF_030686945.1 of Centruroides vittatus. Taxonomy (NCBI): domain Eukaryota; kingdom Metazoa; phylum Arthropoda; class Arachnida; order Scorpiones; family Buthidae; genus Centruroides; species Centruroides vittatus. The sequence continues at coordinate 747,753 of NW_027122385.1, forward strand.
ACTGGTCTACTACTACTTCTATTTCTTCAAACCTTTGTATATAAATAGTAAATTGCCTAACATGATTAATTAATTTTAAACGAATGTTCATTTACGATAATATTAATATTGTTTATTTACAACTTTATAATAGTATATTAATAAATAATAATAATAGTAATTATTAGAAATATTTATTTAAAATTCGATCGTCCGTGAATATAATTGTCTTTGAAGTATAGTAACTTCAACAGATTATTTAAGCGATATCAAAACTGTAAATGAATTAATGTCTTTGTTTTAGGTAAAATTAATTCTCAGACAAATCATATAAGAAATGAATTTTATTAAACATACTGCAAACAATTTATGATTGTATAGTGCCAAAGAAGTGGAGAAGACATGAAATTCACTCTGTCCAGTATAATATTGAATTAATAGTGTATATAAATAACGATAAAGTTAAATTTCCTAAACATATTTTTGTGTTTTCCCAAAACAGGAAGGCTTAGATCGCCTTATATACTTAAGTTAGAAGTAATTTATCAGTAATTTATGAGTGCGACAAATGTAATCATAGTTCTGTATCAACGATAGAAAAAAATTAGACTCTTTCCCAAAAAAACTTAATTTAAATGTTGTTTTTAATGCAAAAACCAAACATATTATAACGTCTTACTTTGTATAATTTAGAAATTCAGTTATAGTAACCAAACAATAAACCTACAATGTTACAATATTCTACAGCGAAAAAGCGGAAACCATTTTATAACACGTATCACATTTCAATAATGGAATACATTTCACTCTATTATTCATCAAAACAACAGAAACACATTTCATAGATAATATTCAATAGTTATTTTATCTCGTCTTATCTATTTTTGATATTTCGTGTTATGTAGGCCTAACTTATTTCAATTTTTTCTTTAATAACTTACTATTATTATTAAAATATCTTTTATTTGAACATATTTATTAAATTTAATATTATATTTAAATATTATATTACGTTCTTATATTATTATATGAAATATTAATATTTCTGCGATACTTTTTTCTTTTTACCTCAAATAATATACATTAATATTTATATACATGTAGACTAATTTATAATTTCTTCATTTGTTATAATAAAATATTCTTATTTTGAATTTGCGATATATTAAAATAATTTGTAATTGATTTTTATTGTTCATAAAGCAAAATAAATAAATATATGCATTCAGAAAAAAACAGTTATGCATCAATACGGCTATGTCTCAGACAGGTTGTGATCTGATTGAATGACAAGTAAGCCACTAGAGTGCTGTAAAATTGTTTTCCAGAACCTTATAAAAATGTCTTCGTGACGTTGCCACACTTCGTTGGCTTGTACAGTCTCCAGATTTGTTGCCTATCGAATATTCCAAATGGGAGCCAGTTATTGCCACCTACGAATGTAAAAGATTTGAACTGGCAGTTGCAACATCTGTAGGCAAATCTGTAGTAGGATAGCCAGACAGGCATTCAGACATCCAGATCGGATATTCAGGCATCCTGCATGCCTGCATGCCTGAATGTCCGTATCGGTCCATATATCAAGGCAAAAGAAGTCATACAGTGCACTCACTAGAGGTTTTTTTTTTTTTAAATGAACTGCTGTTGCACAGGAAACTGTGTCTTTGCTATAATATTGTAATCACTTGTTATCATCGTCATTATTTTCACACCAATAGTACCATCTTATTACCGCCATTACATAAAACTTAGAAACAATTGAATAAATTACAGTATTTCGTGCAGGCTAAATATGTATTTTATATAGATGATTTAAATTATTCGTTAAAATTTAATATTTGAAATTAAATGAATCTTTCAAGATAAAATATAGAAACTTGAATAAAGTATTAATAATAATCTTTCAAATGCTATTAATATTTGTATAAGTATAATAAACAAAAATAAAAAACATACGAAATCAATTATTAACTTTGTATTCTCATAACTTCAATACAGAGAAATCTCGATTATGTAATGGTAAGATTTAGAGTAAACACGAATCAATTATTTTTATGTTAATGACGAGCACTTCTTTGCCCATCGAACTTCTTCGTGACGCTTAAGATCATGATTTATTGTGTAATGATGACCTCAAGAGCAAATTTCGAAATTCTCTATGCTCCACTTATTTATGACAAGTTTCTAGCATTCAATCCTTGCACAATAGACGTTATACTTTTCAAGAGAAAAAGCCCATTCAGAAACTAGAGCGTATATATGCAATACCTTTAATTCAAAATTTAAATAAATACATAAAGATCATTTGTAATAAATACTTACTGATTATGTATTTATTTGATTTTCTGACAGTTACGAAGATAAATAACTCAAACGTTTTTATATGTGTATAAGTGTAATTAGATTTATACATAAAAAATAAATTTTACACAAAAACGTATTCCCGATGTTCTTTATGATAATACATTTGGGAGTACGCATATTTGTAAATAATTTTTTCGTGTTTTCTTCAAAATGTATATCATAAACTATAAATTTAATAATCAATTCGCAATGTAAAATTAAAATGTTAGTTTCTTATCTCCGTTTTCCTTATAAATCGTTTTTAACATATTCTATAATGATTAAAAAATGTCAATTTTTCCATTAACTGTTTTCAGTTGAAGGAAGCAGGCAATTTAAGTAATAAATAATAAGTAATAAGTAGCTTTTTGATTGCTATTCAAGGAAAAGAAAAATGCTCACGAACATTTTTTCTTTTCCGAATTAATCGTCGTACCAAAAAAATGCTTACTATTGTTCCCTGCAATACCATAAAAGTTTCGTTTATACATTTATCAATTAATAATAAAATTTAATAATATTATAAATATAAGTTTCGTATAAGTTCAGAATACGTATGATTTAAGAATAATCTAATAAAAAAAGGATTAAAAATATATGTTAAATTAATATTTAATCTTATTTTCTCATTATAAAATATTTAAAAATATCAGTTTACTGTACAATTTTTTATTTTTTGATTACTCTTATCTTTACTACAGTTTTTTAGTATTTATTTCTATATATCATATAATTTTTAAAATATTATTATTGTTATTAAATAAAATCAGGAAATTCACCAGTAGGCCGTACGTTGTATATTGTCGCCATCTAGTTTTGAATTTTCTTACTAACATCATATTTTCTTGAATATTAACAATGCTATGAATATTAGCAATAGTATATTTAAAATAATGTTCAAAGTTACGTTTTTTTTATAAATATCAATATTTGGAATGATTAAATACTATACAACGCGCTATTTTAATATTGTGGCAAATAATTTATTTTAAAAATAAATATATAAAAAAGTAGATTTAAATAAATAAACAATATATAGTTTATTGACAGAAAAAAATGAGAGAAACTCATATTTAGTTACATTATTAGTATATTATTAGTTACATGATTATTTCTTAAAATAAAAATCATGTTTTTACTGATTACAGTTTCAATTTTTTTTTTAATTACAATGTTTGTACATTTCTATTTTTTTTTTCTTTATAAGAGAAAAATTTATAAAGTTTTTGGAGATTAAAAGTAATAATTAGCAGAGAAAAGCCATTATCTGGAAAGCAGACTGCATCTAAACGCATCAGCTTAATGAGTAAATATGTTTCGGTAGACATCAATCTTAACTCTTTTTTTTTTTTTCTTTTTCTTTTTTAATTTTAAAATTCAGATTGGAAGTAAAATTCGATAAATAAAATTCCATTCTGATATTTCTTTTTACGCCATTAAACAGATCATATTTTATAACGTTAGGAGTAAGGAATTTTTCATGATAACACATTTAATAACTTCACAGATATTACTTTCCAATATTACATTTTATCGATTTTTTTTCAAATTGATAATAATGTTATTATAATAATTGTTAAAGAATTATTTTTTTTTATTAAACGATTCTTCGTTCTTATAGATATTAATTTTGTTCTTTTAAACATTAATTTTAGCTTACTTATAATTGCGTTAATGTACTAATTTGTAATATTAATTATAAAATATATTTGTGTTATTATGCTTTTAATATCTGAAAATTTGGAAAGAAATTTATAGAAAAAAACAAGCTCGATTTTGTGGCAAGTTTTTTTTCAGCACATTTTTTGTTTTTGTTTCCGAAATGTTCTCGTTACGTCGTTACAACATCATTTATCGTCATCGTTACGTCATTGTTATTGCGTCATAGTTACATTACTCTTAAATCGTTTACTGCTGTACTTGAACTATTGACAAAGTTGTGTAGAAAGGTCATCAATGCAAGAAAATTAAACCCCGATAGTTTCTTATCTTGAAATTTTAAAAATATCGAAAACTATTATAAAAACAATGGCATTAAAAAAAATATTATTATTAATATAAAACAAATTATTTAACTTTTTTTACAAGTTTATAAATGAAAGATTTTAGATAATATATTAAGATAAAAGTAAAATAATACTTGTATCGATTTTATGTATAATTTATTTGAAAATAATAATATTCAAATTTTAATAATAGAGTATTAATAAAAAATTAAACAAAAATAGGGCCAACCTGTCTTTCGAGAAATAATTTATGTAGATCTTCCCTGTTATGCCAATTATTTTCTAAATAATTATGGTAATGCCATCGTTTCCAATTTCTATAAGCTCAATATCATAAATTGAGATTATATTCCAGGAACAGTTTAGCTCTATAATTACCATGAAGTGATTAAAAAAAATACCACACTTAAATACATTTTAAATTAAGAAATTTAATTATAGAGCTTTTATATAAAATTATCTAGGCTATACATAATTTTAACTGTTTTTTCAATCTATTAAAATGGGTTTTCATATACATTTTTACCACAGATTGCTTTATACATCGTACACTGGGATTTTAAATAAACGTTTAGTATATTAAAGGCTAGATGTGTGTATGGAAGACAATATCAGAGTTCAGTTAACAGTGAAAGTTTTTGTCCTATTTTTGTAAATTTCTTTCATATTACAATCGTTTCTATCTTACTATAGCATGTTTTAATGTATTATATGTGTAAAAATAAATTATATAACACTACAACGGAATTAAAATTGGAAACTATAGGATCTATTTTCTATTTTCTGATATTAGAAAACTATTCTCACTATTTTTGCAACAGTGAGCACAACGAATGACTAAAAACTACTTATTAATGTTATATTTTAATATCTAAAATTAATTTATATACGTATAATAAAAAGCTCATAGAATATAATAGCACCTTCCCTTGGTAAAATCAATGCATGATGTTTACAATATTTTAAATAAATTTATCAATTTTAAATTTATCAATAATTATAAATACGTAAATCCCATTTTAAATACTATTTTATCAATAATAATTTATAAAATTTACACAAATATTGATAAAATGTTCCTTACGCCATCTGATGAATGAAATTGTAACTAATATTTTAAGAATATTTTTATAAATATCGTTTTAATTTGTGAATAGAATTGAATATTTTTATATAAAAAGAAAATACAAAAATAGTAATGAATAAAAAATAATTTTATTGTAAATATTATTATTATGTTATATTTATATTTGTATTTATTAAATTATTTGTACGCGAATGGCACATAGAGTAGTATTAAATTTTCAAAAGAAAAAGAATAATCTATAATATATAATCGAGACGAGTTGATAATAATAATAGTAATAATAATAATAATCAGCGCAGAGCCCAAACGGTTAGGAGTTGAAAGTTGAAATTTGGTACGCAGTTAGGGTACTTCACGAGAACGCACACTAAGAAGGGATTTTTCGAAATTCCTCCCCACGGGGGAGAGGGACAGGATTAAGTCTTAACACTTCCAACAACGATGGAAGTGTTAAGTAACAATGGAAGTGTGAAGCAACAATGGAAGTATGAAGTAATAATGGAAGTGTCAACAATGGAAGTGTTACGTAACAATGGAAATGTTAAGAGCCCAAACGGTTAAGAGTAGAAAGTTGAAATTTGGTACATAGTTATGGTACGTCACAAAAACGCACACTAAGAAGGGATTTTTCGAAATTTCTCCCCACGGGGAGAGGGACAGGATTAAGGCTTAACACTTTCATCAACAATGGAAGTGTTAAGTATCAATAGAAGTGTTAAGTAACAATGGAAAGCAAGAGAAAGCGACGTGCAAGATTTACTGGCGCTGGAGGAAAAAAAAGAAATAGAGTAATATGTTAGAGCATATTCGATTTTCAAATTTAAACAGATTAGTTCGGTTTTTCTCGACTTTTCTTCTTTAGAACATTCGATGAAAATCGAACGATATAATCAGAACACGTCGTGAAAATCGAACAATATTAGAATATTCGATTTTTAAATTCGACTTTTCTTTAGAAATATTTAGTTTGTTGATGAAATTACTTTTTCTTCTGTGACTATAACGTAATAATCTTAATCTTCGCTATCGTTACTTTTGCCCGAGCAACGCCGGGCCTATCTGCTAGTTATTTATATTTAAGAATTCGCAAAACAAAACTAAAGAGTATATATATATTTTACATTTTCAATTCTGTTTTGTGCGTCTTTATTATTCAAGCTCAAAGTTCCAAAAATATAACCGAAAACCCAAATGGATAAAATTTATATGATTCTATTTGTATTATTTTTTTAGAATTTACAATTTAAATATTATTTTATGTATTAACAAACAGATTTTTTTTTACAAATTTCTATTTTATAAGTAATTTTAAAATACATTAGAGGATAGAGAAACCAAAGAGAAAATGAAAATATTGTTTAAGTTTAACTTTTAAAAATATTATGAGTTTCATTCCATTTTAAAATAAATATTTTCTGTTCTATTATTATTAATATTGCATTTCTCCTTTAACATACTGCTATTTTTAGTTTATTAAATTATTTAAATACATTAGCATGCACAATTTCCTAACGATTATTTCAAATTTCTTATTTTTTATGGTCAGGGAAGTTAGGCAGGGAAGTTGAGCGGGAAATTTTAAAAAATTTTAATAAGTGCACTAAAGTATTGTTATAATGACGGACAATTCGAATCAGTCAAAATAAAAAATCATCACGCCTGACTCTAGGTGAACAACAACAACGCGTTAACTTGGCACATCCAGTAAAAAAAAGGGGAACATAAATAACAAGAAACTATGGGAAAAGTTTTTATTCCACGAAAGGTGGCTATAATATCTGCAGCTACACCGTTATTTATTGCCATCAATAACACATACCCTCTAGATGGGCACATGATACTCACAACACTGATTATCGATATGTATGTCATTTCACGAATAAATTTGACATTATCAAATAAATTTCGTCCCCATTCCTACCTTTTGTAACGAAGGCAGCTAACATTCCTTCGATGGTACGTGCTACGTTCTAACGTTGATAGTTCCGAGTAAATCTTTTGCTAGATTATATTTTCTGTTCAAGTACTTTGTTCTTAGTTTTTCTTGTCCGGCTTTCGTCATTGTGATAATGTTCATGTTGTCTTTATTACCGTCTCATTCTTCACATCAAGTCCGATGTCATCGAATATTTCCTTGTACCAGTTTAGTTTCTTAAGTACATTTGTAAACGCATTTAATTCGCTTTCTGTTGACGATTCTGCAACAAGCGATTGCTTTTTACATGAACAATGTAATCCATTATGACTGCACATTATTAGGTATCCCGTAAAGGACTTGGCATCCTGCGTCCTATCCCACGATATGTCTATGCTGTCAGTTGTCGATTCCATATTATGTAGTGGAATGCATAGTTCTCCGTTTTCTTCAGGTATCAAATCACTCTTTTTACAGCAGTTAGGTGTATTTCTCGACGGTTATGGTTGAATTTTGACAAATAGCATACTGAAAAGGAAACGTCCAATCTTGAGTTTGTTGTTAGGTACAATAGTTTCTCGATGATTGGTATAATGTGCTGTCTACTTTGTGACTCTCTTCGTATGTGTCCAATTTTTGATTGACACCCATTGGAAGTTTCAATATATTGCAATATTATATTCCTGTCATTTCAAGGATTTGAGCTATGTAACGCCGTTGATGTAGGACTACTCTGTCATTAATTTAAGCGATTCAATTTCCACACCTAGGTCATATCTTAATTGACCTAAGGGATTCCACTCGATTCACTTTTTAATACTCTAGATCAGTGATTCTCAACCATTTACTCATGGACCCCTTTTCCTCTTAATTTTTTTTGTGAACCCCCATAGACATTGCACAGAAAAAGAAACCTTATACAGTCAAACCTGTTTTTGTGCGGTCTTTTTCTGTGCGATTTTTATTTGTGCGATTTTTTTTGTGCAGTATATGAAAATTTCAATCAAATTGGAACATAATTGACTCCTGTAAAATTTTTAAAAACTCTATTGGTTGTTTTCTATGACATCAGGTTTTTTTCATTTTTTATTCAGTAAAATTTTTTTCTCATACGTTTATTTCGGTCTCCTCTTACTTTAATAGCATAAAAACCATAAATATTATGTTATATTTGAACAGATGCGGTAAGTTAGCTCCCCTCCAGCTTTAGAGCCGCCGCAAACTACAGGAAGCGAGAGCTAGCATACGCTCGGTCACGCTTCCAAGCCCCGCCATTTTTCCCATGATGCTATGGGCCATTTTTGCTAGGTGAGCTACTCGGGCACGAGGCAGCCGCAAACTACACAACGTTTGCTCGCGTAACGTAGTCCACATGACCTGGATTCCTATATGTGGATTTGCTATAGAACAAAAATTTTATTACAACGTATACTTGTAATCAGTCAGTTTTCGTTCCGAACTTTGAAACAGCATGGGAAAAGTATGCCTAGTAGTTAAGCCTAACTAGGCTTAAGCCTATTTATAAATAGCTATTTACTATTTATAAATATACAACGTTTATACCATTTTCTTTTCAATACTGAATGTATTAATCATGTAATTTACCGTACATCGATAAAATTCTATTATTTCTTTTTCGACATGTGGCATGTTTATGTAGTCATCCATTTTCCCCTGCTCTCTCTTGCTAGCGTAATGCTCTTGTTGTTGAATTCTGTGAACAGCGAGAGTACTCTGGTATCTCTGCTCTAGCAAAGGAAAAACCACGTGAGCAAGAAGAGAGGGGCGGAACCTTTGACGTCATCGGTTGTGCTAGGGCACGTTTGCTAGCATTTTGCTCTCGCAAAGTGCTAGTTTGCGGTGGCTCTTAGACTGTAGGTGTGAAATTTCACGCCTTGTTAAATGAAATAACACTTCCTGCAGCTATATTTATCAAATAAAATCATTATTTAACGATTATTTTTAACTTTTTAATGTTAGATTCGTATTTAAGTGGAAATAATTAATTAATATAAAAATTAAAATTCTTAGAGGATTTTTTCCCCATTATGTGTTGCAGAAAAAGGTCCAAGGAGTTAAAAAAGCAATTCCTAGTTATTTCGTACGGTTTAGAGTTATTTTCTACGTGAGACTTTTTTTATGCGGTCCCTATTCACCGCATAAAAAAATATTTTTTAAATTGTGTTGCGAAAACTATTTTTTATAGCCACTCGTGAAGTTTCGCGCGATTTTTTTATGCATTTTCTTTTATGCGGTCCCTATCCCCCCGCATAAAAACAGGTTTGACTGTATTTTTCACTAATAAAAAAGAAAGGAAAACGTTTAGAAATCACTATCAAGTGACATGACGCTGATGGTATAAGATTCTCCTAAGAAGAATGAACTAGAGTCTAGATCATTCTTGTTCAATATCTTCATCATTCATGACCGAAATCGTCTTTCCGACGTATGTTCCTAGTAAGAAGATAGTCTGTTTTCTCACAATGTAGTACAGACAAAAATCTAATTGTGACTTGCAACCCGCATTTAACAACACTTTTTGTAAGCAGTCGTTTCAGCTTCTTCCGACTTCTTTTAAACTGTGTAAGGTTCGTTGTAAACGACTGTTTCTATCCATAGTATTCAATCCAGGCGGTTTGTCAATGTAGATCGTTTCGTACAATTCCGAAAAAGTGCAGTGTTGTGCAAATCCGTGCTCTACCAAAGAAAGGACTAATACAAAACATACGGTTACGTTCCAGAAGTTAACAAAAGTATATTAGTATTTTTTATTACTAAGAAAAATATGTTTATTAAAGCAATCATTACTTTTTTCAATAAATAATTAACTAACAAACACAATTAAAAGGAAAGTTAATATCAATTTTAGTTAAAAGAGGGCGTTTACTTTTTCAAATTATCGTCCTCTTCTAGATATTTTTTGTTTATCTTGATCAGAAATATCTTTATTTTTTTATTTTTTTCATTTTCTATGGATGACAAAATAAAAATATGTTATTAATTGATAATTTGTTCTAGCAGGTCGCGTTTGTTCAGTCGAGTACGGAGCGATTTTTTCCAGAATTTGTGCTCGAATACCGAATTGTTCGAGTACCGAGATACCGCCGTATTTCGTTCTTCGTTTTTACGAATGATTATCTATTTACCTACGCTTTAAATAAGTTTAATGACACTTACCTAAAAATGTTTAAATAAACTTTACTAAATACGAAGATTAATCTATAAAAACAAAACACAGTGACAGTCTTAAAGGCTAAAGCTTGAAAGCAACGACAATGACACTTGATCGATAGGAAAGCTAGGACAAGGTAGGAAAATTCTACTATCAGTTTTCATTAAAACAAACCAGATGAAAAGAACAAAACAAATTGAAGCTTTCAATATTCTAAAGTCCACGAGCAAATTTACAACAACTCGCGTACATACTTGAATAAAAAAATACCGACTAACGAAGTTTACAATTAAAAATTGTGAAATTTTGTTTGGAGAATTTCCAAAACAATGTTATCGAACGGTATTCGCAAATCGTGTTGCAGAAATACCGTGTTGTATTTCTAATAATAGCAACATAATTTCAATAAATGAATTCAAGTATATATACGAAAATATCTCGGAATACTTCCATTTATATACTTGAATTCATTTATTGAAATTATGTTGCTATTATTAGAAATTCGTAACTTATTTTTTACTTATTTTAAGCGCAACTGAAGAAATAACTTAATAGTATTGACATTTGAATCTTTTGACCAAATAAATAATTCATCACGTTGCTAAAATTAACCAAATTTTCAGCCTCTAATTCTACAAAGAAATTTTATTTATTAGATACAATTTTTTCTTGTATGTTACATTTCCCAATTTCAAAGTCTGGATGTTTGCCATGTTCATAAATATGGAATATTCGCAATTTGGAAACATTTTATCTATTACATTAAGTAGTATTATTTTTATTTCTTTTATGTATAATTAGATTTGATACTTATAATTCAATACTTTTTTACCGTGGAGTATTTGCATTTTAATTTAACACATAATCCAGGCTGAAAATAAACTAATAATTTTGAAATAATTTCAATAATAAGTGTTTAAACGTATTATTAGAAATCTCTTAAGAGTTTACTTTGAGGATAGCCAATTTAACAAAATTGGGCTACTGTAGGTGGAAAATTAAAGCCGAATACACCTACAAGTTTAGAATGTAGAAGGATAAATGTTTAGTAAAGAATATCTACTACAATACAAATAAAAGTAAAAGAATAATTTTCGTTTCTTTTTTAAAACATTTAATATAACTTTAGTATTGATGAGTAACAACGTAATCTACGATAGAAGGTAAATCGTAAAAATTTGTGCACAATTTTACATTATTTAGTCATTTATTTTCTAACAATTATTTCAATTTATAATTAAATTATATTCACTGTAGAAAAAAATATTTTTAATTCTTTATATTTGTATTTATTAACTTTATACAATATAATTTATTAAACATGTAGAAGTACAAACACTAAGTTACAGAATGACATAATTATTGAACATAAAAGAATTTATCGGAGTTATTTCTAAATTAGAGAAAGAAATAATTAATCTTGAAAACGAAAACGACTCTCTAAAGAAAGAAATCATAAAAATAACGCAATCTGAATTTTTTCAGAAAAACTGATTCTTAATTCTGGTGCAAAACAATAAATGAAATAATGTTGGTGCGGCATAATCTTACTAAAATATGTCTGTGTAACTCTACTATAAATTCTGACATGACTTCAAATAATGAAGCACATTAAAGTTTCACTCATTGCCATAAAAATTAGCCACCAAAGAGTTGAAGGAGTTGTCGCGTGTCGCCGCGAAACTTGGCATGCAGATAATCTCAAGCAGATATGAAAATGATTAGCTTGATGGCTCTAATGCCAGCAGAGGGCGTTAAAGTGCCTTTCCTTGGTCCATAAAAAAGCGCGCAAAAACATCCAGTCTGTAGTTTACCCGTTGCAGCGGGACGATGTATCACTAGCAATGCCATTTTCATCACAATCGAAAACCATATGAACTACTAACCGAGTTTGAGAGGTGAATGATCATCGGGTTGAGAGAAGCTGGATGGTCATTTCACTGAACAGTCCGCAGTCTAAACCATTCTGACAACACTGTGAACAGGTGTTGGGGCCAGTGGACGAGAGAGCTCACACACTCGGCGTTCAGGCTTAAGACCTCGGCTGACCACTAGCCTAAAAGGACCATTTATACATCGACAAGCATGCACACAGTCAATCGTATCGTTGTCCACCATCCGGACACAGGTACAGCCATCATTACTGGCCATCATTACTGTCCATACCATTTCAATTCGTCTGAGTGAGGAATGTTTGGTATCGCAGAGGCAATTATGAGTGCTGCCATTGACAGCCATCCGCCGTCACCTCCGTTTGGAGTGACGTCGCTCCCCACAAAATTGGAACGCAACGGAATGGAACCTGATCGTCTACAGCAACGAATCATGATTCAGTTTGAGCAATGGTGACAGCCGTGTTCGTGTCTGGAGGCCTCGTGGTGAATGCCTCAATCCTGCCTATGATTTGTAGTGGCACACCACCCATACTATCTGGAGTGCCATCAAATATGACAGCTGGCCATTTCTACTAGTGATCCAAGGGAATTTGACAGCCCAACAATTAGTGACTTCCTGCAGCCACATGTGTTGTCTCTCATGGCAGGGCTCCCAAGAGCCATTTTCAACAGGACAATGTTCAACACACAACAAGGATGTCACAAGTCTGCCTCTGTCACATTACCGCATTTCCCTGGCCTGCCGGGTCCTTTGATTTTTCACCGATTAAATATGTCTGGGATCACCTGGGACTTAAAGTTGGACAGCCTAAGAGTTCGGCCGAAGTATGAAACTGATTGCAGCAACTGTGGACTGAGATGCTGGGGGACACCGTACGACACCTATATGCTTCCATGCCCGCCAGTATCACATCGTGTATTCACGCTAGGTGGCTCAACAGAATAGTAGAATGTCCTTTTATTTATAGTTTCTCCTCCAATAAATGATCCTTTCGCTTTCATTTTGTAATCACTTACTTATATCATCATTTCATGCATAAATGTACAATTACGTTCGGTTCTGACAACTCTTTCTTGATGCACTAATTTTAATGGCAATGGGTGTATTCAGGAATTTCTGCGACAAGTTCTGACAGTCATTATTTTAAGCTTATAAAAATGCTATTTATATACGAAAAACAAAACAAGCACCTGATCATTCGCTGAGAGATATTTATTCTTAACACAAACGTTTTCAATCCAATCAATGGATCATCATCAGGCGAAATTCGAACATTACAAAAATAGAACAACAAGTTCAAAATACAAAAATATATAACGGCTAACCAAAACGTAACTAACAGCACAATATCATTTCTAAATATCAACAAATTAATAAAAATGCTGCTAAAATTAAAAATAAAATATTAATATATAACAAACAAAAAGTGTATATAAAATATTAATACCTCTGCCTTAAAAAAGATAAATAACACTAAATAATACCACTGCTTAATAAGCTGTACAGAGTTTTTCATTAAACTGCACATATTAATAAAGCTACTGCTCTTATTAGAAGTTTATAACTGCATACTTCCATGCGGAAGGAAGCCCCTCGGCATCTCTTGCGTTGATGCAATTCCCTTTAAGCTTGCTTTTATAGATTTCTAATTTCTCGGCCGTTCTTGCCAAGGTCGGGGAGTGGATTTGTTTCAGTATATCTGCTTCATTCCATCTTACTACTGAGCCTTCCGCTTGTGCCATTTGTGACAATACTGTGGCATTAGAACCTTTTCTAACATCATATCTGTGCTCTTTTATCCTAACTCCTAGATTTCTGGTGGTAACCCCGACATAATCTTTACTTATTCCTAACATCTGATTCTCGTATGGAATTCTATAAACGCCGGACCTATCCTCTTTCTTAATTAACCCTTTATCATTTCTAAGAATACTGTACAGATTCGGAGCTCTTTTTAAGATAATCTTTGTATCCTTTATGTGTGCGATTTCTTTCATAATGCTTCCTAAGCGCTTGTTGTACGTAAATTTCGTGTATGAAGATGGACCACGCCCGCGACCAGGTGCTGCATCGGTACCGACTTCTAATTTATTGATAATCCCCTTTAAAACATTCCTCTTGTAGCCCAATGCTTCTGCTACCTGCGTGATTCTTTCTATTTCCGCATCCCTGTCTATAACATTTTCGCAGTATAAAAAAGCCCTCCTAATTAACGCTCTAAACGCTGCTAGTTTATACTTATAGGGATCGTTAGAGCCAGCTGGAATATAAAGCGGGCTATGAGTTGGTTTAATAAATACCCCGGTAGATATACGTCCCTCTCTAAAAATAACCTTAATGTCCAAAAAATGTATCATAACAGAGCTTTTTTGCTCTAGTTTTAAGCTTAGGCCATCTTCATTATCATTGATCTTGTCAATAAATCTAGCAATTAATCGATTGCTTTTCCAAATTATGAATATATCATCGACATACCTTTTGTAGTATACGATGCTGTTCTTGAAACTACGCAAAACTTTAACCTCAAGCCTACTGACAACAAGCTCACACAATAGCCCAGAAATTGGGCTTCCCATAGGGACCCCTCGGCATTGTTTATACGTTTGTCCTTCAAACGCAAAGAAAGACTCGCAGCAAACAAGATTAACCATCTCTACCAACGCATTCCTATGATGTGCTAAAGCAGGGTTTACTCTGGTCAGAAAATCCAAAAGTGCTTCTACGCAAGATTCAATCCTGATAGAAGGGAACAAATTTTCGTAATCCAGTACAGTCCCAACTTCGTCATCAACTAAGTAAACTTCTTGTAGTTCTTTGACCACCGTTACCGGATCCTTAGCCACCAATTCACTGCTTTCCATCTTGGAGGAGATATACTCATGCAACCTTTTTTCAAGGAGGAACGTAGGCGCTTTTCGTTTTTCCACAATAGGTCTGATATTTTTGCCCTTCTTATGAGTCTTAGCAAAGGCAAATAATCTAGGGGTCCCTGGTCTAGGGTTATGACATTTTACTAAAAAAGGTAAGATCTTCGCCAGTTTTGATCCTCCCAGTTTTCTAACCCTTCTATCAATTGCTTCAACTATGTTACTATTTATCTGAATACAATCCGTATTTCTGATATACTCCTTCAACGCTTCGTCGTATGTAGGTTTTTTCATCACAACAATCTGCTTGCTTTTATCCGCTCTTGTTGCGATTAAGTTGTTCTCTTCCAGTCATTCCTTAGCATAAGCGATGTCTTTGTTATAACTTCTTCCTTTCCTAGATTTTTGATTCATTAACACAGCTTTCCAACGTATATAGTCTTTGTCAACCGGATCTAACCCCACGATTCCTCTTTCAATCTCCTGGAGTGTTGTTTCCCAAATCCCAGAATCTTCGGGGACGAAGTTCGGGCCTTTATTCATGATCTCCTTTACCCTATTAGGTACTTCAATCTGGTCCCATACTTCGTAATTCTTAACACCTTTTATAGTACCTTTGGGTACCTGTTTATAAATGATCCATCTCATCTTCTTAATATAACGTTTTTTCGTGCTGTTATAAACGCCCTCAGTAAGACCAATAACTCCTAAGTTCATTTCCATGAGCTTATCCGGATTCTCCCCATAAACTTTATCATTGAAGTGAACCCACTCAGCAAAATTAAATCACAAACAACCAAACACCTTAAGTTTGCTGAGAAAAATTTAATAAACAACAAACGTTTTCAGCCAAATCTGTTGGCCATCATCAGGTTAAACAAATTCGAATGCGAATGCAAACATAAAATGGAACAAAAAATTTAAATACAAATAAATAAAATAACGGATAAAAAATATACATATAAGAAAGTAAAAATTAAATATAAATAACAAAAATATATAAAAAATATGTATAGGTTAAATAATAAACTACACGAAACTCTAATAAATGCAAGAAGTGCATTTATCAATAAAATTATATGAAATTCTGACATATACAAGATATGCAGTGATAACAAAATCAAGGCATTAAATTAAGAGGTATCAAACCTCTTAATTAAATATTTCCATGCCGAAGGCAACCCTTCAGCATCCCTGGCATTAATGCAGGCATTATGTAATCTGCTCTTAAATATTTCAATTTTTTCGGCGCAAAGCGCTAAAGTCGGTGAGTGTACAGGTTTAATGATGTCTGCTTCACCCCACTTGACTACCGAGCCTTCAACCTGTGCCATCTGAGATAGAATTGTGGCGTTAGATCTTTTGCTGATGTTGTATTTGTGCTCCCTCAATCTAATCCCTAAGCTTCTATTAGTAACTCCAATGTAGTTTTTATTAATGCCTAGTTCTTGGTTTTCATAAGGAATTTTGTACACTCCAGCCATTCTTTCTTTATCAATACGGTCTTTGTCGTTCCTTAATAATTTGTACAAGTTGGGAGCCCTCTTGAAAATTAACTTGGTATTTTTGCGGGCTGAGATTTCCTTCATGATAGCTTCTTTCTTTCTGTCATACGTGAACTTTGTGAATTTGCGGAAATCCCCTCCTTGAGCTTTTGTTTTGTTATTCTTGTAGTTTTTGATTAGTGTGGTTAACATATCCGCCCTGTACCCTAGAGTTCTAGCGATATGCGATATCCTGTAGATTTCTTTTTGTCTATCAACCACACTACTGCAGTAGAGAAAAGCCCTGCGAACAAGGGCACGGAAAGCAGCCATTTTGTATTGGTAAGGATCATTCGAACGCGATGGAATGTACAAAGGGCTATGCGTTGGTTTTACGTACACTTTAGTAATCAAATGTCCTTCCTTGAATTCGATGTCAATGTCTAAAAAATGTATCCGTGAGGAACACGTCTGTTCAATCTTTAGCATGAGGCCGTCATCGTTGTTGTTGATTCTATTAATAAATTCCTCGATTTTCCGGTCATTCTTCCATATTACAAGGACATCGTCCACGTATCTTTTAAAATACATAATGTCATTTATGAAGCCACAAATAACACTCTTTTCTAACCTTCTCAATACAAGTTCACACAACAATCCTGACATAGGACTTCCCATTGGGACTCCCCTTTTTTGTTTGTATTGACGGCCATTAAAAGCGAAAAAAGATTCATAGCAGACAAGGTTAGCTAGCTCTATCAAATCATTACTGTAATTTGCCAAATCTGGGCTTTTGCTGCGCATGAAATCCAAAAGCGCTACCTTGCATGACTCAATTTTTATAGAGGGGTATAAGCTCTCGTAGTCCATTACGGTTCCAACCTCATTATCCATTAAAATTAGATCTTGTATCTCATTAACCACATCCCTTGGATCCTTTGCCACATATACGTTATTTTCGAGCTGAGAGGTGAGAAACCTATGTAATTTCTTTTCAAGAAAAAAGGTTGGTCCTCTGCATCTTTCAACTATGGGTCTTACTTCCTTGCCCTCTTTATGGGTTTTGGCAAACGCAAATAATCTCGGCATACCTGGCCTAGGATTCCGACAATTTTTGAGAAAAGGTAATAAACTAGTGATTTTAGCTTTTTCAAGTTTCTTAACTCTTCTGTCGACGCTATCAATAATCTTTTCGTCAACACGCTCGCATTCGGTTTTTTTAATATAATCATCCAAAGCGTCATTATACGTTTGCCTTTTCATGATGACTAATGTCTTGCTCTTGTCCGCTCTAGTAGTAACCAAATCGTTTTCTCTAAGCCAGCATTTAGTAAGTTTGATGTATTTACCGGCATCACATCCTGTCATTAAAGACCGGACGGCTTGGAGGAAAGGATGTGATGCCGGTAAATACATCAAACTTACTAAATGCTGGCTTAGAGAAAACGATTTGGTTACTACTAGAGCGGACAAGAGCAAGACATTAGTCATCATGAAAAGGCAAACGTATAATGACGCTTTGGATGATTATATTAAAAAAACCGAATGCGAGCGTGTTGACGAAAAGATTATTGATAGCGTCGACAGAAGAGTTAAGAAACTTGAAAAAGCTAAAATCACTAGTTTATTACCTTTTCTCAAAAATTGTCGGAATCCTAGGCCAGGTATGCCGAGATTATTTGCGTTTGCCAAAACCCATAAAGAGGGCAAGGAAGTAAGACCCATAGTTGAAAGATGCAGAGGACCAACCTTTTTTCTTGAAAAGAAATTACATAGGTTTCTCACCTCTCAGCTCGAAAATAACGTATATGTGGCAAAGGATCCAAGGGATGTGGTTAATGAGATACAAGATCTAATTTTAATGGATAATGAGGTTGGAACCGTAATGGACTACGAGAGCTTATACCCCTCTATAAAAATTGAGTCATGCAAGGTAGCGCTTTTGGATTTCATGCGCAGCAAAAGCCCAGATTTGGCAAATTACAGTAATGATTTGATAGAGCTAGCTAACCTTGTCTGCTATGAATCTTTTTTCGCTTTTAATGGCCGTCAATACAAACAAAAAAGGGGAGTCCCAATGGGAAGTCCTATGTCAGGATTGTTGTGTGAACTTGTATTGAGAAGGTTAGAAAAGAGTGTTATTTGTGGCTTCATAAATGACATTATGTATTTTAAAAGATACGTGGACGATGTCCTTGTAATATGGAAGAATGACCGGAAAATCGAGGAATTTATTAATAGAATCAACAACAACGATGACGGCCTCATGCTAAAGATTGAACAGACGTGTTCCTCACGGATACATTTTTTAGACATTGACATCGAATTCAAGGAAGGACATTTGATTACTAAAGTGTACGTAAAACCAACGCATAGCCCTTTGTACATTCCATCGCGTTCGAATGATCCTTACCAATACAAAATGGCTGCTTTCCGTGCCCTTGTTCGCAGGGCTTTTCTCTACTGCAGTAGTGTGGTTGATAGACAAAAAGAAATCTACAGGATATCGCATATCGCTAGAACTCTAGGGTACAGGGCGGATATGTTAACCACACTAATCAAAAACTACAAGAATAACAAAACAAAAGCTCAAGGAGGGGATTTCCGCAAATTCACAAAGTTCACGTATGACAGAAAGAAAGAAGCTATCATGAAGGAAATCTCAGCCCGCAAAAATACCAAGTTAATTTTCAAGAGGGCTCCCAACTTGTACAAATTATTAAGGAACGACAAAGACCGTATTGATAAAGAAAGAATGGCTGGAGTGTACAAAATTCCTTATGAAAACCAAGAACTAGGCATTAATAAAAACTACATTGGAGTTACTAATAGAAGCTTAGGGATTAGATTGAGGGAGCACAAATACAACATCAGCAAAAGATCTAACGCCACAATTCTATCTCAGATGGCACAGGTTGAAGGCTCGGTAGTCAAGTGGGGTGAAGCAGACATCATTAAACCTGTACACTCACCGACTTTAGCGCTTTGCGCCGAAAAAATTGAAATATTTAAGAGCAGATTACATAATGCCTGCATTAATGCCAGGGATGCTGAAGGGTTGCCTTCGGCATGGAAATATTTAATTAAGAGGTTTGATACCTCTTAATTTAATGCCTTGATTTTGTTATCACTGCATATCTTGTATATGTCAGAATTTCATATAATTTTATTGATAAATGCACTTCTTGCATTTATTAGAGTTTCGTGTAGTTTATTATTTAACCTATACATATTTTTTTATATATTTTTGTTATTTATATTTAATTTTTACTTTCTTATATGTATATTTTTTATCCGTTATTTTATTTATTTGTATTTAAATTTTTTGTTCCATTTTATGTTTGCATTCGCATTCGAATTTGTTTAACCTGATGATGGCCAACAGATTTGGCTGAAAACGTTTGTTGTTTATTAAATTTTTTCTCAGCAACTTAAGGTGTTTGGTTGTTTGTGATTTAATTTTTGCTGAGTGGGTTCACTTCAATGTTAAAATGGCGGCACCGGTGGATTATTACAAGAAATATAGGAAGATTGCGTTAAAACTTGTCAAGGCAGAATGCAAATTTACGTTTTTGAAAGAATGTTTGAAAAGCAGGGTATTTCCGATGTCGATTTATAGGATCAGCATCCCTAAGGAATGTGCTTCATTGAAATTTAAGTTTTGTCTTATGTGCCTTCGTAAGTCCATTAGAATTGCTAGGAATAAGAAATATGGTGTCCTGCATGAGCTCATCAATCTAGAAAATGTTATATACAATGAGGATCCTGAAATGTTGGTAGATATCAACCGAGGAATAGTTAAATTAACGGATGCGGTACATGTGAATTTAAGGAACAAGTACATTAAGAAAATGAAATGGATCATTAGAAAACAGGCATCAAGAGTAGCTAAGGATAATCCTTCGACATTCGTTTTATGGGACAAGGTAGAAGTCCCGATGAAGATCATGGAGTTTCTAAAGTGGGGACCGAACTATGTCCCTGAAAGTTCAAACTCATGGGACGCGTCAATTCAGGAAATAGAAAGAGGAATATCTGGGCTAGATCCTTTAGAAAAAGAATACCTCCGATGGAAAACTGTCATTAAAGACCGGACGGCTTGGAGGAAAGGATGTGATGCCGGTAAATACATCAAACTTACTAAATGCTGGCTTAGAGAAAACGATTTGGTTACTACTAGAGCGGACAAGAGCAAGACATTAGTCATCATGAAAAGGCAAACGTATAATGACGCTTTGGATGATTATATTAAAAAAACCGAATGCGAGCGTGTTGACGAAAAGATTATTGATAGCGTCGACAGAAGAGTTAAGAAACTTGAAAAAGCTAAAATCACTAGTTTATTACCTTTTCTCAAAAATTGTCGGAATCCTAGGCCAGGTATGCCGAGATTATTTGCGTTTGCCAAAACCCATAAAGAGGGCAAGGAAGTAAGACCCATAGTTGAAAGATGCAGAGGACCAACCTTTTTTCTTGAAAAGAAATTACATAGGTTTCTCACCTCTCAGCTCGAAAATAACGTATATGTGGCAAAGGATCCAAGGGATGTGGTTAATGAGATACAAGATCTAATTTTAATGGATAATGAGGTTGGAACCGTAATGGACTACGAGAGCTTATACCCCTCTATAAAAATTGAGTCATGCAAGGTAGCGCTTTTGGATTTCATGCGCAGCAAAAGCCCAGATTTGGCAAATTACAGTAATGATTTGATAGAGCTAGCTAACCTTGTCTGCTATGAATCTTTTTTCGCTTTTAATGGCCGTCAATACAAACAAAAAAGGGGAGTCCCAATGGGAAGTCCTATGTCAGGATTGTTGTGTGAACTTGTATTGAGAAGGTTAGAAAAGAGTGTTATTTGTGGCTTCATAAATGACATTATGTATTTTAAAAGATACGTGGACGATGTCCTTGTAATATGGAAGAATGACCGGAAAATCGAGGAATTTATTAATAGAATCAACAACAACGATGACGGCCTCATGCTAAAGATTGAACAGACGTGTTCCTCACGGATACATTTTTTAGACATTGACATCGAATTCAAGGAAGGACATTTGATTACTAAAGTGTACGTAAAACCAACGCATAGCCCTTTGTACATTCCATCGCGTTCGAATGATCCTTACCAATACAAAATGGCTGCTTTCCGTGCCCTTGTTCGCAGGGCTTTTCTCTACTGCAGTAGTGTGGTTGATAGACAAAAAGAAATCTACAGGATATCGCATATCGCTAGAACTCTAGGGTACAGGGCGGATATGTTAACCACACTAATCAAAAACTACAAGAATAACAAAACAAAAGCTCAAGGAGGGGATTTCCGCAAATTCACAAAGTTCACGTATGACAGAAAGAAAGAAGCTATCATGAAGGAAATCTCAGCCCGCAAAAATACCAAGTTAATTTTCAAGAGGGCTCCCAACTTGTACAAATTATTAAGGAACGACAAAGACCGTATTGATAAAGAAAGAATGGCTGGAGTGTACAAAATTCCTTATGAAAACCAAGAACTAGGCATTAATAAAAACTACATTGGAGTTACTAATAGAAGCTTAGGGATTAGATTGAGGGAGCACAAATACAACATCAGCAAAAGATCTAACGCCACAATTCTATCTCAGATGGCACAGGTTGAAGGCTCGGTAGTCAAGTGGGGTGAAGCAGACATCATTAAACCTGTACACTCACCGACTTTAGCGCTTTGCGCCGAAAAAATTGAAATATTTAAGAGCAGATTACATAATGCCTGCATTAATGCCAGGGATGCTGAAGGGTTGCCTTCGGCATGGAAATATTTAATTAAGAGGTTTGATACCTCTTAATTTAATGCCTTGATTTTGTTATCACTGCATATCTTGTATATGTCAGAATTTCATATAATTTTATTGATAAATGCACTTCTTGCATTTATTAGAGTTTCGTGTAGTTTATTATTTAACCTATACATATTTTTTTATATATTTTTGTTATTTATATTTAATTTTTACTTTCTTATATGTATATTTTTTATCCGTTATTTTATTTATTTGTATTTAAATTTTTTGTTCCATTTTATGTTTGCATTCGCATTCGAATTTGTTTAACCTGATGATGGCCAACAGATTTGGCTGAAAACGTTTGTTGTTTATTAAATTTTTCTCAGCAACTTAAGGTGTTTGGTTGTTTGTGATAAACTTTATCTTCTAATTCAATTAGGCTTCGCAGTTTAATGAATAACTGTTACGCAGTTTAATGAATATGTGCATTTTAATGAAAAACTCTGTACAGCTTATTAAGCAGTGGTATTATTTAGTGTTATTTATCTTTTTTAAGGCAGAGGTATTAATATTTTATATACACTTTTTGTTTGTTATATATTAATATTTTATTTTTAATTTTAGCAGCATTTTTATTAATTTGTTGATATTTAGAAATGATATTGTGCTGTTAGTTACGTTTTGGTTAGCCGTTATATATTTTTGTATTTTGAACTTGTTGTTCTATTTTTTGTAATGTTCGAATTTCGCCTGATGATGATCCATTGATTGGATTGAAAACGTTTGTGTTAAGAATAAATATCTCTCAGCGAATGATCAGGTGCTTGTTTTGTTTTTCGTATTATTTTCTGCTGAGCACACTGTATGTTGCTATTTATATATTTGCAGTTTTTCATCATTTATTAAAAAAATTGCAATGTTAAATTCTGGTGTGAAAAACGAAATTAAATTTTATTTCATTCTGTCTAGTGGACACGGAGAAAGACATTATTTTTCATAACCTTCGTGGCTTCTGTCAGAGCCACAACGAGGGCTGCCAGGCGATGAAGAACGGGGCCTGACATATCTGTGAATGATTACCCGTGAAAAATTCCTAGGAATTTGCTCACCCAAATTCGATTCCCAGCCAATGAGGAAGCTGAAGCCTTAATCGTCTCGATCATAGATCATAAAACAGTGATCTGAAAAAGGACTTTTTAAAGACCGAATTACCATTTGTGTTAGGAAGAAAGGAATATAACTTTTGGGTTTCATGAATTTTCTTATTTCATGATATACGACAGCACACTGAATAACCGTTTTTGTAAATTAAGAAATTTGGAGTACTCCAAGAGGTGCTCATATTTTACAAAGCAATCATTGAATCCATGACTGCATGTGAAAAAGTTGCAAATTGAATATAAATGAAATGGAAATCTAGATTTTGGCAAAACAACAAAAAGATTTGTTGATATCCTAACTAGGAAATTTCATTGAAATTATTTGGCAGTTGTTCTTTTACGTGGAATTTATTTCAAATTGCAAACAAATTGTACCTATTCATATTACCAGATCTAGTGAAAATGGTTTGTAAATTAAAATTTTTCATAATATAAGTTTTTGATAGATCTCAGTGATCATATTATAGTTTCTTGCATGGATTCAAAAAAAAAACTTTGGAGTTCTTTACGAATTTCTGCGACAAATTCTGACAGAACCATTGTTTGTATGTAATAAAAATTAATTTTTTGTATTTGCAGTTCTTCGTTTATTAAAAAATTGACAATGATAACTTCGAAATTGAATTTGCTGAAATTTATAGTAAATATAATGAACGCTTGCCTTCTACAGTAATATCTCAAAATGGATTGTAGATATATAGAAAATGTTGAATACGACTAGTGGGTTTAGTGGTTTATTTCACTTAAGCAGAAGTTATGTTTATACTTTCCATTTTGATATAAAGAATATTGGCTTGAGATAAATCCTTTTTGTAAAAACTGCTACAGGATTGGAAACGAAAATATGAAATATTGTTATCAAATTCCTTTTTCCTGGTATGAAACATCAGGATGAAATCAATAATATTGAAAAACAAATTACCTTTTTGAAAAGTTTATTCATATTATCGAGAAATAAAAATTGATTCAGATGGATAAAAATATTTAAATACTGAATCATACTTGACTAATATTATCATTTATCAAATTATGAAAAAATGCATGTTTAAAACATTATGGTTATTTATTAGGACCTCTTTCTTCCCAAGACTACTAAGAAAATATATTTGAAATTTGAGCAAGATAATAGCGAATTCTACTTGTTTTATCTTCTTTAAAAGCAATTCATGTGTATTTCACAATCTTACATATAAATGATCTAAAAATACTTCATTTCGTGATAGTGAAATTGTTCTTTTGAATTATTCAAATTTAAAAACAAAAAATATATCGTACAAGTTGAAGTATAACATGAGTCAGAACAAATGAAAATTCTAATTAATCACTTATTAAACTCCGAACACAACAGTACCTAAGATACTAATGGAAGTGCATTAAATTTTATGAAAAAGAAAGCATTTTGCAAAAACGTTTTCCGAATTTTGTTATGAATTCATCAGAAACATTGCAACAAAGTTACAAAAAGAACAAAAAATGAAAAAATTATTATGATCGGAACAATTTAAATTTTGTATCTAGTAATATTTATACACTGTGTTGCTTCTGAAGAACTCATTCCACGGGGCTTCTAACATCAAATTTAAATAAGTTTACTGTTATTAATATAGTAAAATTTAAAAATTTTTTAAGATGTTGCAATACAAACAAAAAGTTTACTTTTTCATTATACAATTGCACATAAATTTTCCTTTTGTAAATATTAAAAAACAAAACGAAAAGTGCCTCAAGTTTTGGAAACAGAAGAAAATGCTAAACGAAACAAAATTTATTATTTTGTTTTAGTATCACAAATTTAATATTTATTTTATGTAATCTCTTTTTATACAAAACTGTTAGTAAAATTCCAAATCCTGTATATGAAACAAATAAAAATAATTTAATAAATAATCTGTTCAATGTATTTTCTAAAAAATGCATCAAATTTGTACGTAATTTGTATTAAATAAATGATTTAATTTTAAAAAACTAATAGTCTAATAGTATTTTATTAAGCTTTAATTTTTTAAGCTCATAAAATTAATAATTGATGAAAATATTAAGAAAGAAAATTTATCAATAACTAGCAGATAGCACGGGGTTGCCCGGGTTAAAAAGTAATAAGGACAAACATTAAAATGAGAAGTATATTAAAAGTTTGGTTATTTTTATTAATTACGAGAATCTTCTTACAATTATAAAATGCTAACTAAATTAAGCTAATAGTTTGTTATTTAAAAAATTTTTCGTATAGGACTGTAATTGTGAAAGTTCAAAAATAAACATACAATCACACTAGCAATGTAATTCACTGATAGGTCTAATGTGTTGCACATTAGAAAGATTATGCCAGAAATAATGAGAACAAAACAGTTATTTCCGTCTTGTCAAACTGTCGAAATAAAAACCCAAATTTTAGGATTTAGGAATCACTAGAAAAATATTGAAACGCAACTCTGAAAGGAGAACACAATAAAAAACATCTGAGAAACATTTGGTAATGAATTAGTATCTGTTGGACGTCGCTGTCGAGTCCCAATGAAGTGTTTGCCATTAACTCGAAACCATTAACTGACAAGACTTAAATAGTGTAGAGATCGTCTATCGTGGACAAATGAATGGAGTCCAGTTATATTCAGTAACGATTCTCGGTTTTGTTTGAATGGGAATAATAGAAACAAAGAATTAAAAATAAAAATTAGCTATATGACATAATGGAGTTAATTCGTATTTATTCAACAACATTCTTGCAACTTCTAGTTTAAAATACTATCAGTTATAATAGCAAATTAGACTTGATTCTCGTGGACGGTACAACAAATATCAGCAATATATATGGGTCATGAGATAAACTCAGTGGTTATATCTTATAAGTTCAGTTGAAAATGGGATTTTTAAACAAGACAATTACTCTTTCTCATATTAGACTTATCAAGACATTCTATTGAAGCAATTGAAACAACAGGCTAACCAGCCAGGTCGTTGATTTGTTCCCATTTGAACTTATATGAAGTTTTCCGCAGCTAAAAAATACAAACTGTGATTTACCACTAATATGAAATAATTTAAGCAGATACGTAGAGATATTCATCAAGAAGACATTGAACAGCTTTTCATATTAATGAGATAATAGCATAAAAATCGCATCACATTTTTTAAAGTGATTTTGCACTATGAATTTCAGTGAATATCTTTAATAAATCTGTATTTTATGTGTGAATCTAAGAGACCAAATTTCATAAGTATACAAAAGGTATTTGAGCATTTTATTTTTAATCTAAGCCAGAGATGTTTTAAATAAAAAGACAAAATCTTCATATTAATTTTTAAAAATTGAAATCCAAAGCAAAAGATCTTAAATAAATTTCTAATTAATAATGCTTAAAACTTGTTTATTTTCGTTGTATATATGCTGTAAACTAAAAGACAATTTCAATAATATCAAAGACTACAATTAGCTTAATTCTTACATTTATGAGGTCGCAGATAGAGTCCGAATCTCATAAAATGTACAAAAAATTCAATTCATTTCAGATAATATTTTGTTATAAAATATTATACGATATAGACCTGTCGCGAAGTACGAAATAAACAATACGGTCTACTCCGCGAGGTCACGAGTTGTCGCGAACTAATTCTTAGAATGTCGATCGGAGAGATCGAGCTTTGACTCTGACGCTCTTAGACATGACAAATTTAGAAATAAACGAGAAAATGTAGCATTTTTAAAAGAAAAGCTATCGCGTTGTAAGTTATAAAGACACAAAAAATTCTTAGATGTCAGGAAAGAAAATATCATCGCACAAGATACGAGCAAAAGATTTAAAGTTCGACCAACACTTTCGGACGAAGTCGAACAGAGGTGTCAAATTGATTAACGCAGAGTGAACGTTCCCGCGCCCGATTACGTCGTCTAATTTCACCTAGAGACAGGAAAGGGACCAATCGGAAGGAGAGAGAGAAATTCGGGACCGATGAAATTCAGAATTTCCTTTATAAGACCCCGGGGAGAAATCCTTTATAAACCCTGAGATTCAAGAACAAACGTAGTCGCTTCTCTCTCCTTCAATTTTTCTTCTGTGCCTGTTCCCCTGTATTTGGTTTTCATCTTCGTAGCTTCACCTACGTTCCGCTGCTCTGCGCCGACTTCCAGCCAGTTTGCCTCGGGGCCGCTGATTGCCATATAAAACTTCGTCCGATCGCCATCAGATCGCGCCGATAAAGTTTGTGACCATAGACTGAACTTTCTGCGTATCCATTCAAGAGAAGAAATTCTCGACCGAAATTGTGTAAGCATTGTCTTTCCACATAAACGGCTTGTATTGTAAAGGTGACTGTCTCAGCGTCGACAACCACACCCACATTATGTTCGCAACCCTCACTCATCTTAACAAGAAGAAGGTTTAAACCCCCCTTATCCCTATCGGCAAACTTCACACATTCTAATGAAAAAATTTGTCAATTTGTTTTAACTTAAGAAGGAAAACATTATTATTGAATTGGAATTTGGTCCGATATCTTATTTACAAAGAACAAGCTTACTAATCTCTTCCAAGAAAAGCAATCTTAAAGATTTTCATAAATTTTATTCTAAATATAATCCAATTCCGTATATTGTGAAGTATGAAATATTTATTGAGGTGGAGCGTTGGCGAAGCCTTTTCTATGCGGCTTACAAAATTGTGTTCATTCTCAAAACCTGATCGATCGAATTGTATTGAACTTTCCCATTTTCCATTCATTTCGATGAGGAATCAAGAAAATCTAATAAAAAATGGAGATCCAAGATTTCGTTCTCCAGATAGAATGGGGTCAAAGTGACAATCTTCATCCATCCCCCCTAACGCAACTTAGCGCGCTTAACAAAATTTAGCAGCAATAAAAAATTGCGCGCCCTAACGGAACATGCGTACCAAAAACTAACAAAATACAACAAAGAAGCAATTTAGGCCGAACGAACGTAAGCATCAACCCGTGCCCGATAAGAGTAGGAATCGCCTTTTGCGTCCAACAAGTGCAAGGATCGCCTCTCCGTGGTCGACAAATATAAGGATTCTCGTATCGTGTGGTTTGTAGCCGTTTTCTTCTGATCACAACACACACACTTTCTCGCTTTCTCTCTCATTCTCACACAATCATCTATAAACACATACACATCCTTACAAATTCAACCACGCGTGAGCGCTCGGATTAGGTGGATGGAAATCTAATTTATGTGTAATAATACTAATTTAAAATTTTTAATTACAAAATGCAACGCTCCAGTTTAATTCTATCGCCATAAACACAGAGGTAGTTTAATGTAAAAAATATTACAGTAGAGACTCGTAAATCGGCACCCCGGTAATCAGAATCGCCGGTAATCGGCACGATTTTCAGTCGGACTGTGTCGTGCTGAATCGAACGTTTTTGATACTAGATTTACTTCTAAAGTATAATTTTCATGTTTTTAAATTCTTCAATATATTTATTTTGTTTGTACAATATGCAGAAATAATTTTTAACGATACGATAGCCTCGACCTAACCTAAAATTTTCGTTAGGCTTAAAATCGACGAAAATTCAACAGGAAGCGACACGCAACGGAGAAAAATTTGAACATCGGACAGGTTAATATATTTTTTCGTACATAAACCGTAATCGGAACAAATCCCTAATCTGAACAACCCCAGTCCCCAATTGATTCCGATTTTCGGTTCACTACTGTAATTCAATAAAAAATTGTTGAAGTACAAACATTTCAATATCCATAATTCAAGACAAAAATTCTTTTGTTTTCCTTAATTACTATTTTCTAAAATAATTTACATATTGTAAATAAGCTCAATATGCATTAGAAAAATCAAAACAAAAATAAATAGTTTTTTAAAAGAGTGATTTAGAAAATAAATAAAAAATAAATTTATAGATTCATATTTAATTTTCTGATTTTTTAAATATCAGAGATTTTTAAATAAAAACGCCAATTATTATTTTAAGAAAGTTTTAAACGTTAACTTGAAACCGGTTGAATAAAATAGAAAATTTAAATCTGAGGGATAGTCAAAAATTACGGGTGATTACGATTTTTCCGTGCAACTTTAATACCTTTGGATGTTCACAAGATAGAAAAGTGCTGTAAATGCCATATAAAATCTTAATTTCTAAAGTTTTTATATATTAGTATTGTTGGTATCTTTTAATTTTAATTTATTTTCACTTTTTTCAAACAGATTGAAAATGGTGAAAATAGAAGAAAAGATTAACTGCGCGTTATTGCTCAAATTGAAGCCCATAATAGCTGTGATATGGAAACAAACTTTAGTAATATACCTTTTATATGCCGTTTACAATGTATTTTTATCATTCTTATATCCAAAGTTATTAGATTTTTAAAGTTGGATAAAAGCATAGAATTATTCTGTATGTGACTCAACATGAACTTTGATTAATAGATTAATGCATTTTTAAGTACATATAATAAATAGAAACTTCACAAATCAATATTTCATCAGAATTTCTGTAACCGAATGGAGTTTAATAATAAAACATTTATCTTTTAATCGAAACTTTTTAATATTAATTTTAAAGAGACACTTTTTATTATAAGTTTACATTTCCTGATAATTAAACGCATGTAGTTTAAATCTCAAAAGTAAAAATGAATTTTTAATTGAAATTTATTTTACAAATAGTTTGAAAAAATCTATCGAAATTGAAATTATTGAATTAAAAATAAATGAGAAATCTAATGTAAACAAAATTCTGGTAGTTTACGTTTAAATAAAATCTATTTATATTCGAATGCGAAAGAAAAGCGGATTATGATCACTGTATTGCTTAGTAATAATTGATATTCTAAATACAATTCAAGAAAATTTTGTTGCTTTTTAAGATAAAATTAAGAAATAAGTTTAACAGTTTAAAAGCATAAAAATAAAAGTTTTCTTGTTCACTCCTGTTACGTCCATTAAAAACAAATAGATGAATAGATTTCTTCGTTCTGTAGGCGAGATGAAATGAAGAGGGCTTTGTCAGCACCTCTATATTTGAATCAGATAAGAGAAGGAAAGGCTCCTTTTCTGCTCCTAAGGATGCTACCACAGCCTGTTCATAAGAAAGCCCTATATCTGGACTTACCTAGATGAAGCAGTTTATTCTCAGAAGGGAGACAAAACCAGAAAAGGATTTAAAAAGAAAAACAAAGAAACATTCCAAATTTAGTCTATTAGAAAACAGAACTCAAAATATAGATCTTTTTGTAAAAAAACTTGATACGTGAGAAATGTAAACAAAGTTTTATTTTAATAAGTGATAAAAATCCTATTTTGAAGGATCTAAGATGGATTAGGCTTCGCTCCATTTCTCCGAGGCCCTATTTGCAGTGATAATGCTTCTATTAGTTTTTGATAGCCTACATTATATAGAAGTTGTACTTTTCAATATAAATTGCAACTGATAGGAGAGTTATAACGTTTAAAGTGAAACTAATTAACAGATAACAAAGAATGATAACAGAAAAGATAGCCAGAAGCATTTTACCTAATAAATGTAATTAACTGTATTTGAAATTAAATAATCTATTAAGAAAATTAAATTAAAATATTCTATTTATAAACTCATATATGAATAAAATTTTTATTAATTTAAAAATTTTTAAAATTAATTTAAAAAAAATTATATATCAAATATAAATAATGATAATGTTTCATTGTTTATAACATTAATTTTTTAAACATATTTTGGTAAATTATTTTAAAATTAATTATCATTTCTTTGATAACGAGTTTCGTTTTTTTAATTCTCCAGAATGTAATAAACATAATATAAAAATTAAATTTTGTACGAATTTGAAAATTTGTCTTTAATATCCATTTAAAAAAATTAATTTTATTTATTTAAAATATTATTATGTACACAAATGAATTAATTTAAAACTTTACTAACAGATGGCGGGACAGTCTCTGTATTTTACATCACAAATTCATTTTAAATTGGTATTTTTTTAAACTTCTTTTCCAAAAACATTCTCTAAAATTTAAAAAATATTTTAACAAAATATATTTGATTTTAATAAATCCATTAATGTTAATTTCAAGTTAAAAAATTTTTCTAAACATATAATTAGCTCAGGAACTACTGTTTGAGAAACATTTCCCTACATTCTACAATCAAAATCTTTACTTAATTTTTCTGATAAAAAGTTATAGGCAATTTCAGTTTATTTAAAAAATAATTTGAAATAAATAAACAATAGATAAACTGAAACACGAATATTTTATATTTAATGAATTTAATGATATATTTATTATTTAAAGTGCAAGGATCGCCTCTACGTGGCCGACAAATATAAGGATTCTCGTATCGTGTGGTTTGTAGCCGTTTTCTTCTGATCACAACACACACACTTTCTCGCTTTCTCTCTCATTCTCACACAATCATCTATAAACACATACACATCCTTACAAATTCAACCATCGCGTGAGCTACTTTGATTTACGTAAATTAAAATAAAGATACATCGGTATATATTTAAATTTCAGAAATATTTTTTTAAATAAAAATGTTGAAAACAATTATAATTTAAGTATTTCTAACTTTTTTTAAACGTTACGTCTATAACTATTGAACTAATCTATAATAAAAAAAAGTTTTAAGTTAAAAATCTCTAGTAATTGCTTTTGTTACGTGAAAAGTCATACTTGAAATCATGTCAACCATCATTATTAAAATCCGAACACTACAGGATAAATTATATCAGGTAAATTCGTGAAAAAACATCATTATCACTCAGCTTATACTAGTATTAAATGAGGAAATTTTAAAGGAAATTTATTTAAAATATAATTAATAAAAATATCTATTTTAAGAGCTTTTTACAAATGTTTTAATTATTTAATTAATAATATCATGATAAATTTTACGTTATTTGCTTCAACAGCAGAACAATATTTAATTCCCTTACCACTATTATTATTTTTTGTAAGAAAATCAAATTCTTCTTTACTTATTTCTTTTTAAAGTAGAAAAATATTTTATATTTTTTTCTTAAGAAATTGATAATAAAAAGAAAAAAGCACTCAAACAACTTAACTCAGTGGGGAGAAAAAATTAATTTCCTATTAGAGCGAAAGTTTTTAATTATCTTTAAAATCCCAAGAATAAATAAAAAAAATTTATATTAAAAAACAACTATAAATTACTAAAATTGTTTATTTATTTATTATATAATAATTAAGCTGTATTAAATGAAAGGATTATAATTAACAGCTTTACTCGTTTTATATATCGTAAACAAGGTTTATTGAGTGAAAGTTTTCGAAAGAAACGTTACTTTGTCAGAAATCTGTTTGATGAATGCGATTTTGATGAAAGGAAAAGTTATGTAATAAACTAAACAAGTATGACATTCAATGAGGTCATAAGGTCATTCGTTTGCACGGTTGAATATCTGTTAAAGGACACGAGAAACAGTTGTTGACAGTTCTACGTTGTTATGCAGTTTGCTAAAAGTAGTTATTGATTTACTCTTCTCTATCTTGCAGTGGTATATTCATATTATTATAAATAGAAATTCTATTTTTTAAATGATATAATAATAATATCAGGAACAATATCTATCAAACTTAAAATACTATATGTTATACTATAAAAAACAATTTGCTATGGTATTCGTTCTTTATATACATTATAGTCTTTATTCTTAAAATATTAAGAAAACTTTACTTATCTTTTATATTATAAAATATTTTTTATTTTATAATATAAATTTTTAAAATAATTTTCTATCTAATTTATGTATTTGATTTTATATTCATTATATTTATTAATTTATTTATAATTATCTATAAAATATCAATGTGCTCTACTGACTTAATGTTATAAATATATTATTTAACAATAATTTACTAATACAGATCGTTTAAAATTTTAAATAGCTTATATTGAAACTTACATTTAATTCCAATTATGTTTATTAACTAGTTTCTTTCCAGAAATTTTATCTTACTTGCATTTTAATCTCATCGTCTTGTAATATATCTAAAAGAATTGTAATCAAAATTCTTCTATTCTAATTTTTTATTTCGAATTAAATTTAAATAATTATTCAAGCAAGAATTATTTCAAATGAAAAAATTAAATTAGTGTATATATAAAAATGCCCAAGCATTCGTCATTGAAACTTGCAGAAAAGAAACCAAAAACGTTACAAAATAAAACAATTTAAATATAATTATGAATTTTTTAAGATTTAAAATAACTTTTGTTATAATATTTTCACACTTTTAATTCTTTATTATTAAAATTAAAAATTATTTTGTAACGCAATTTAATATATTTTCATTTTCCTTATTTTTAAAACTATAAAAACTAAAATAATAAAAATTAATCTATTTTTAATACATTTCTTAATAGATATTTTGTTTACGGGACTTATTTTAATTTCTACATATAAATCATTAGTTAGTATAAAGTTTATAACGATTTAATAAATTTCAATATTTATTCTCTAATATTAAGTTTTATTTAATTGTATTCTGTAAAATTCCTTTAAAATTATTTATTTAAAAACTTTTATTCACAATAGAATTTTATATCTTTAATATTCTTTATCAAATTTATGAAAATTTTATGCCTAAATTTTGATTAAAAATATATAATTAATAAACAATATAAACTTTATAATTAAAGATACTTTAATGCAATATTAAAATTATGTTAATTTTATTAAAATTTTTTTCATTATATTAAACTTTATATGAAAAAAGTTTTAATGTTTCATTGAATAAAATAGATGTAATAAATAATAATTATTAAATATATTTTAAAAAATAGTTTATATTATTTAAACTTTATAAGTTTAGTAAAATTCAAATATATTTAAATTAACGATAATATTTAAATAAATAAATTGGTGTAATTTGATACCTGTTACCATTAAATTAATTACTTTCGCGACAATTATGTTATATTTTCTAATATTTTCCATGTAAAAAAATGAGTTGTACACACTTTGAAACCAAACACTAAAATTATTTATAAGATTCGTATCCTGTAAAAGTTTCTCTTATATTCTACGGAAAAATAATGAGGAGTCAATAATTCTAGAACGTTGCTAAGTTTGGATAACGTTATCATTTATTGTTGCATCGAAAGTCTCGAGTGCATTGTACCGAATTATTTTCTATAATAAATTAAGATGGACAATAAATAAAGAGCAATAAGGAATGCTCAGCAATCCTGGGTGGCATTTATGAGTGAAAGAAAGTAAATGGTTTGTACTTGAACCAATGGTTATCTTCCTTTGCAAGCTAGACGCTTTGTAGTACTTATTTGTGTACATTCTTTTCAATTTATTATAGTAAATATTTCACTGAATTTTATTGTTTGAGTTAATCTGCTTACATTGCATCTATTCGTCTCATACTGTTTTCACGGTTAAGATTTAATGTAATAACGTTTCTACTCATTATACGAACGGCAAATGAAGGACTTTTAAATACTAAAAAACGGAAAATCTTTTTGTAGAAATATTGATTTGTTAATGATAAGATACTACTATTTAATTGATATAATTTGTATCAGTTTAAATAAGAATTCTATTCAAATTTTCATTGATTTGTAAAGTGAACTTTGTAGAACATTTAATTAAATAATGGAAACTTCTCTTTGTCTTCAATTTTCATATCGTGGAAATAATTAAAATAATTATAGAATAATAACTAATTAAAATGAAGTTATGTGAAGTATTAAATGAATGTTACAATCAGATACAATTCTATATTTTAAAAAAATTCGGTGCAATTGTAATTTTTATACAGAAAGCAAAAAAGAAGAAAAAAGTATTGATACAATGCAGGACATTATTTACACTTGAATATTTTTAGAAAAAGTTTAATTCGTCCCTTAAGACAGCAGGCATATCTTTTGTTAGAATTCTGTTAGAACATTCTTTCTTATATACGTATCTTCCAAGAAAAAAGATGTTAAACATCATCTGTTGTTTGATTTTTTGACGAAAAGAAGGAAAGAAATTTAAAGTTGAAATGTAAAACATGTTTCTCGACTACTTTTAGAAGTGTCTGTTAGTCAAACCACTTTGGATTCCTTCTTGATTTCTAGAACGTTTGTATTGCAAGGCTATACATTTTTCTTCAACAAAGTTGAAAGTTATTGTTTCAAGTCAGTTATCACTCGACAACGTGGATTTCAAATGTTTTCGTGCAGAAATTATTGACTCAAGTGAGACTATAGCAACCAAATGTGATTATTTTAGAAAAAGATAAGAAATATTTGGAATCTGTTGGTTTGGTTTATAAAGAATACGTGCAAACATTTGAAAAAATGTGCTTCATCACTTTCAGAATGAGATAAATGTAGACATAAAATGCGTTTTAAGAAATATATTAAACTAATATATTATAATTGAATGCAGAGAAATTATTAAAAGGGGATTAAGATGAAAAAAAAATTTAGAAATTGTACATTAAAGTTGAAAATATTTTCGTTATTTTCATCAAAACTGAAAATTTAATATTTGCGTTTATCGAACTAATTTAAATAATTTAAATATATATAAATATATTAAATCGAAAAACAGTTTTCATGTTTACTATTTTAAATCTCGTTAAAAATTCAAAGAATTAAATATAACGTTATAATATTTTTATATTTAAAAATTAAAACTTTATACAATAACCGTTTGTAAACGATTTATCATGGAAAAGATTGAATTATTTATAATGATATATAAGTTTATATCATTTAATTTTGCACACTAATCTACTAATCCTGATACAGTCTAAGAAATTTTACACATGGATTATGTAATAAATCTCTATATATATTTATTCTGCACATGGATCTTTCATGAAGAAACATATATAAATGAAGAGGTGCTATTTAGCAAAATGACAGCACTTCATATATCTTAGGAGCAATATTGATTTAATATTACTTATAAGATATAATAAAAATTTTAATCAAAATTTGTAATCAAAGTTTGTTTATACAAACAACAGAAATTTTTCCAAAAAAACAATAATAATAGTTACCATAGCGACTTTCTTAGGAACATATTTTTGCTACGAGAGTCGAACTTCATATAGAGTTCGTTCACATCTGTTGGCAAGTAAACATCCGCCATCCAAACTATTCAAAAAATATGATGTCAACGAATACATTTAGACCGATCGAGCATATTCTATATAAATTCATTTTTGATACATGTTTTTTCTAAAATATTTTCAAACAAATTTGGAATATTATAACAATAGATGTAGATTATTTACAATATAATAACAATAAATAGTAATAACTTATTAATAAACCTTTTTGAAATTTTTGTTATTATAAAAAGTTCTTAATTTATATAATAATCAGTTTGTAAAATTAATATAAAAATATTTATCATTAATATCTAAAAATATACTGCAATTCCATAAAGGCTTTTTGTGGAAGTATATTTTATTATTTATAAGATTTACGTATTGCAATATAATTTTTCGAATTTATTTTTACAAAATTTACGAAATTAAAAATTTACTTTATTAAATAAATTTTATGTTATTACAATCTTATAAATTAAATAAAACTAATTTAATAAGATTAGTTTCATTTAATTTCTTTCCCAAGAAGTTTAAACGTGTAACCTTTAATTATTCAAAAATGTTTATTAATGCTGTATTTCTTTAATTTAGAATTTTTCACTGTGTAATTAAAACTAGTAAAAATATATATTTTTTAAATCTTTAATTTTTACAGAAAAAATAACCTCTTAAATATAACGAAAAAACAAAATAAAAAAATAAAATAAAATACAGAAAACTCAAAACGTAAAATTTGCGTTTTTAAGAAGAATTTTCCAAGCTCTTGTGATGCCAAGATGTGGATAAAAAGTAGAATATATCTAAGAAATTTAAGTTTAGAATTTAAATTAAGTAATTAAGCTTTTTAATTGAAAGTTTTAGAATGAACAAAATAAATAAATATATATATATATATATATATTCATAAAATACTAATTTTATTCTTATTTAAAATTTAAATAGTTAACAGTTCACCAAAAAACACGAAGTATTTTATAAGATTGTTTTACGAACGATTAAACAAATTTACTTTAAAACAGAATAATATCGCTGTTATTCGTGAGTCAGTTGATATTAATAAATCCGCAGAATCATAAATATTAAATGTAAATATTCCTAACCGTATTTAAAAGTTCGTAAAATAATGTTTTGGTCCACTGTGTATGTACTGTACTAGCATAAATCTGCTACAAATGAAATAATTTTCAAATAAAGAGTATTAAATCAATTATAACTATAAACATTATAACGTAATCC
This sequence comes from Centruroides vittatus, assembly GCF_030686945.1. NCBI lineage: Eukaryota > Metazoa > Arthropoda > Arachnida > Scorpiones > Buthidae > Centruroides > Centruroides vittatus. Next base: position 785,718 of record NW_027122385.1, read on the forward strand.
ACATTAAAAATGATATTCTTGACTGGTTTGGTTAAATTGTACAATGAATAAAGAAAATTATATTTAATATATTATATACATCGACAATATTAACTTTCATTGATTATATTTTATCTTTATATAATATAAGCCTAAATCTTGATTAAAGTATATTTAATAAAATTTAAAATATTTATAATTAAATTGTGAATTACAGAAAACATTCAAACTTATCAAAACATTGTCTTAATGAATAAATTTATTTACTAAAAGTTCTTATAAAGTTAGACTTTTCTTCTATTATTTATTTTTGGTTTTATAATAATAAAATTATTTCTAATATCTATTAACATGATGAGGGAATGCGAAGTAAACACTAAATTACTTTGGTGTAAGAGAAAAAATAATGTACAAAATAAATACAATTTATTTTTACTTAATTCCTTTTAGATATATATTTTAGATTAATATTTATCTATAAGATCTTAGCTCAAATCTATGAGACTAGAACTTTTGACTTATTCAATGATAAAATCCCAGACATTTTATAAAATTTTATTTCAAACTGATGTCAAATTTCAATTTTTTACGCTAAATTCTCCTCGAAAGTTTAAATGAATTTAAGCTTAACTTGAAATACGTTTTATTCACACAATTAAATCTCTATAAAGAGTTTTATTATATATGAAAAGAACAAAATGACAATCATTTTATTTTTTACACAGATACAAATATAATAGCTTTAAACAGTTTTGAATGAAATATTTTTAAAAATTCAATTTTATAAAAATTAACACATAATTTTAAAAATATTACAACATAAAATTTTAACCGAATTCAAGCTTGTTAGTAAATCGTTGTTTGGTAATTAAAAAAATTAATTAAAATACTTTATAAACGTTTTAGAAGTATCGAATAGTTAGGAAAACGTGAAAATAAAGAGAAAAATATTTGTTTAGATAACGTTCAAAAAATAGTTAATACATTTCAGAATTTTATGTTGAAATTTTAAAAAATTCAATCTAGAACAATTCGATATAGAAGAATATTTTTGTACTCTATCCCCAAAATATTATCTAGAATACTTCAAGATATAGTTTGAAAAATCTAGGTCATATAATGGACATATAAGTATAAATTGCTAATGTAACATATCTTTGTAATTCGCTAAACTGACAGACATTTCAGTCTTCCAAATAAATATGATCCCGAAAGTACATGAATTCGAACAAAATTTGATTTATATGTTCAATTTTTGATATTATGTCACTCGGAAATGCTTTCGCTTTACCATGAAGCAAATTAAAAAATTTATGTTTGAATAATATATAAAGAAACTATTGAAACTAAGAAAGTAATGAACTAATTACATGTTGCTTAATATTCAATACAAATTATATTCTTTCATACTACTTATTCAGTTTAAGATCTGCATTACATTGTATTCTGCAATTTTTTCCAATTCTATACGAAAGATAATTATTACACAAACTGTCTGCATAGAGACAGAATTAATGTTTTATGCGAAGCAACTGATATTTGTATAAAAATGAATAGTTTCAAATAAAAATAGAATGGCAATGATTGTTAAGAAGAATAAGAGAGTTACAAGAATAGAAGATCATAAGAGGTTGTTAAACAAATTAATAATTAAAAAATGTATTCACTGAATTGTACATAATGTCATTGTGTATTTTTAAATAAGAAGTCAAATTAATGTACGTAATATGTTGAAAGTATTTACGATCATTATTATGATTATTCATAATTTTTCTTAATTTATATACTGTATAGAAATATATAACGCTAACTTCCGTACTGTATATGAAGCTTTTATATCCAAATTGGCCAATTATAATTAATAAATAAGATTTAATACGATAATAAAGTAAATTTTTATTATATATAAAAAATTCTGCAATGAAAATATCATATAAAAATTGCTATAAATTTAGAATAAAAAAATTATAGCAACTATAATAACAGTAAATGTTTATAGGATATTAAAATGATTATGATTTCTAATTAGGGAAAAAAAATCTAATATAATCTGCTACTCTCGAAAGGATAGTCAAATTGCAAACATTAGAAAGACATACATTTCTAAGAAAACAAAGTTTTAAGAAAAAAATAATAAAGATGTGATATTTTGAAAGTTAAAACCCGAGTTATTTGAAAGTTATTTATATTGAAGCTAGATTTTTATACTTGTTTTATTGTTAAGTAAAAGAATTTTCTGACAAGAAACTAATTGAGCCAAAGGCTTAAGAAAACTTATAAAAGTATTTTGCTTCGTGTTTCTCAAAGCTGTCATGTAACATCATTAAAACTTATATACCTTTTTTTTCTGCAATGTTTTAATAACTACTTTACGTAATTGACTCGAAAATTAGTTTGCATTATTTTCTAAAAGAAAACATTTCGTTTATTATCTAAAAAAGTCTTAAATATAAATTTTAAATTTAAGACTTTTAAAGTAAATATATGTAATTAAATGGAAGTATAATGAATGAATTTAGATACTTGTATGTGTAGTTTGATATATTGTATATATACATCAAAGATATAAACATATACATATGTATAGTTTTGGTTAGAAAGTGGCTGTAGAATTTAATATATTGTACTGTACACTAACTTTTCTGTTAGTTACATCATCAAATGTACATATATATATATATATATATGTGACCATAGGGCCGGTATCTCTTTGATACCACGTCAGGATGACACCACTGTATCCTTAGATTGATACAGAAAATCAATTGCGCGAGCGGTTACGTATGGGTTAGACCCGGAATGAAGCGAGTGGAGAGGATGACGGAAAGAACGCACCCAGAGATTTATATATAAAAATATACCCGTTTATTTTTTCCATAGAACTAATTAGATACAAGCGATTACTTTACAGAGAGACACGTGATAAGGTACATGGCTCACGATCCGCGAACATAAATTCTACGCGGATTAGAGAGAGAGAGAGAGCTTACAAATATTCGCGTGTAGGATAAATACCTCAAGATATGTAGTCGGATGTCGATGTAATAATCGATGATATCCTTATAGACCGTTGTAGGTGTTCGGGCTAAGAATAAATGATCTTATAGTAGATCGTCGGTAATGACTCTGTCCACTAACAGGTAATAGTTGTTCAGGTAGGAAGTGTAACGATGACAGTTCGGCTTGAATATAGATGATGAGGGAGGATCGGCGGCGACAGGTAACTATCCTTTTGAGCGCACAAACACACGGTCGGTAACAACTTCTTTTTCTTACTCATCGTACTCCCTTTTTATATGGGGAGGGAGTTTGCAGGCCCTTCTTTGATTTCGTCAGAAGAGATGATCTTCTTGGACCAATAAAATTATTGGTGACGTAGTCGTGTCACCGAAATTTGACTCATCTTAACAAGGAACTCAACTCGTGGGAATCGAGTTTAAACTGTTCTTATCAACAGAATTTATCAGTTGATTTCCCGTTTAACTAACCCTTTTTGGTCTATTTCGTTCCGTTTTTGTATAAAATGTAGAGTTTGTATAAAATATAGTTAAAAGATTATAAAGGTACATATAAATGATAAAGTTCACAATATCCCGATCGTCACATCACCCTGGGTTTTCTAAAATCAAGCTTGGTTTTATCGAGCAAGCTGGATTTTCACCTAAGGAATTGGTTTTACAGATTCGTTCCGGCTCTCTCTCTTTTGCATTATATTGCGATCGCGTCATAACGTCACATATGTTACCTTTTTCCGTTCGCGGAGGTTATTAATAAAGTACGGAAATTGGCAATTTCCTCACGATATTTGCTCTCTCTCTTTCTAGTAGAATAGTAAAAAAAAAAATAATAATAAGGAAGTCATGGAATAGGTTATCTGGAGTAAATATGATTTATTGATATATAAATGCTACATGCATAGCAAAATTATAAGGATAAATCGTAGCAAGAGCTGTATATGCATAATGCCTGGAGTCTCGTTGGTCGGAGTATTCTGGATAAAGGGGAAAAGTCGTTAGATGAAGAAGGTAACAGGACATATTATAATTTATATTAATAAAATTTTGATTTCGTAGCTATTTCGTTTCTTAAAAGGGATTAAGTTTACGATTTAGAGAATTTCGCGATTTAGGTTCCGCGTTTCGTTACCTTTGGGGGTTGTATATTGTTTCTGCTTTCCCTTGGTGAGCTAGCTTTCCTTTTAGGGATTCGACTTCGTCGTGGAGTTGGAAGGATCCAAGGTCGATCTTCCACAGGTCCTTGACTTCTTAAAGCATAAGAATGAGATGAAGTCGGTTGTTCCTCTTCGATAGTGGATTCTATTTCAGGTTCCCTTTCATCTTCAGCTTCCGATTCTGATTCCGATTCAGATGTGGGTTCAGATTGTTGTCGTGACATCTCGGAGAAGATAAATTCGTCCCAGGGGTCTAAATAGGAACATTCCTCTGAAAGAGATTGATTGATCGATGTGGTAGGGACAGGTTGATGTAGAGTGTTCAGCTCAAACTCTTGCCGCGCAATTGCGTGCTTGAGGCGATTAGCATGTACTTGCAGTCTTTTCTTGGTAGTTAGGTTTTCAATGATGAAGGTAACAGGGCTTAGTTCAGCCACGATTCGGAATGGCCCTGACCACCTCGGTGCCAACTTTCGTTTAAGTCCCTGAGGTACAATTACTTCGTTCAAAAATACTCGATCGTCAATATGATACGTAGGTATTTTGTGAGTTTGACGATGTCGTGTCTGTCTTTTTCGGGCAGCTTGTTCTGCATGTTTTTGTGCTACCTGATGAGCTTCTGTCATTCGGTATCTAAGTTCTGATGCATAATTGTCTTCAACATCGTATTTAGTTTTCGTGGGACTAGTTATTAGATCAAAAGGAAAGGTTGGATCTCTCCCGTATAATAGAAAGAAAGGGCTGTCGTCTGTAGAAGCATGTATAGTTGTATTATAAGCAAACAACGCATAAGGAATCCATTCGTCCCAATCTCGTTGGTCCTTAGCTACATAATGTGCAATGATATCGATAAGGGTCTTGTTAAATCTCTCCACTATTCCGTTACATGCAGGATGATATGCGGTAGTAAGAAGTCGTTTTATTTGTAATAATTCGCATACTTCCTTAAACATCTTAGATATTAGATTCGGTGCGCGGTCAGTAAGTAATTGAACAGGTGTGGAATGTCGTAGGACGATATGTGTGACAAATGCTTTCGCAATAGTTTTGCTCTGAATATTCGGTAAAGGTATGGCCTCGGCATAACGACTGAAATGATCGATGAAAACAAGTATATATTTGTTGCCATTTGACGTGACAGGTAAAGGTCCTACTACATCCATAGCGGTACGTTCGAACAATCGTGTTAGAGGAGGAAATAGCTGCAATTCCGCTTCTTGTCGTTTGTCCTTTCTTTTCATTAAAGCACAACGTTGACAGCTCTGACAATAGGTTTTTATATCCTGTTTCATTGTTGGCCAGTAGAACAGCGATTGAAGTTTTTGTTGCATTTTCTGTGATCCCAAATGGCCTCCAATAGGTGTGTCATGATGAATTCGTAAGATGTAGGGAATTAAGATGGACGGAATGACTAGTTGTTCTATGATTTCCCCTTGAGGGGTAGATTGTTGATGATACAACACTCCTTCTTCATCTAGGAAATAATGTTGTGTCTGATCTGGAGACGTATCGCTTTCTAGATAATGAATAATGGTATTCCATTTCTCTTCCTTTCTCTGAAATTCGCCAATTTGAGACTTTGAATAGATTGGGTCGAAGTTGTTGGCAGTCGAAATTTGTCGAATAGGAATTCTACTTAATGCATCTGCATTTTTATGACAACTTCCGGCTCGATGTTTGATATCAAAGTCAAATTCCTGTAAGAAAATGACCCATCGTGCAACTCGAGAATTTGAAGTAGAGTCTTTATTACTGATAAGCCATCTTAATGGTCGATGATCCGTTATTATAGTGAATTTTCTCCCATACAGGTATGGTCGGAAGTATTTGGTGGCCCAAACTACCGCCAAACACTCCTTCTCCGTAGTACTATAGTTCTTCTCTGGTTTTCTTAATATTCTGCTAGCATATGCGATAGGTTTTTCTCCGTCTATTTCTTCTTGAGACAAGACCGCTCCAATTGCTTCGTTTGATGCGTCTGTGGATAGAATAAAGGGTTTGGAAAAGTCTGGAGATTTCAAAAGAGGAGCTGAGGTGATTATTTCTTTGAGTCTCTCGAAACTGCGTTCGTGTTCTTCTTCCCATTGGAATTTGTTATCCTTTTTCAACAAATCGGTTAGAGGTTTTGCTATCTTTGCATAAGAATCAATGTGTCTTCGGTAGTAACCCGTTAATCCAAGGAAAGATTTGACATCGTGTTCGTTTGTAGGACGAGGGAAGTTCAGAACACATTTTATTTTATTTGGATCGGGTCGTATTCCTTCAGCCGAGACATCATGTCCTAAGAATTTTATTTGTTGTTGAAGGAAATGACACTTCTTGGGTTTTAATTTTAGACCCGCTGTAGCCAGTCTCTGAAAGATTTGTTCTAAACGAATTAGATGCGTTTGGAAATCGGAGCTAAAAGTTAGTATGTCGTCCATGTAAACTAGACAGGTTTTCCCCTTTAAGCCATGTAAGATAAAGTCTGCGGCCCTTTGCCAAGACGCTGGGGCTCCGCAAAGGCCCATTGCCATGCGATTCCACTGGTAATGACCATCAGGGGTTGAGAACGCTGACTTCTCCTTGTCGCGCAATCCTAATTGCCAGAATCCTGATAAGGTATCCATTGTCGAGAAGTATTTCGCCCGACCTATAAGACTAAGCGCTTCTTGCACCAAAGGTAAAGGATAAGGATCTGCCCTTGTCACTTTATTCAGCCTCCTATAATCTACCACAAGACGCCATGTTTGATCCTTTTTCTTCACTAACAAAGCGGGGGCTGACCAGGGAGATTTCGAATGTTCTATTATACCCTGTTCCAATAGTCCGTCAATGATTTTATTCATCTGTTCTCTTTGAGCATAAGGTATCCTGTAAGGTGGTTGATACACAGGAGAGGCATCTCCGGTGTTTATCTCATGTTCTACTACTGGACAATATCCCAAATCATAGTCATTCGCGGCAAACACATGCCTATATTGGTACAATAGATCTAATAAGGGACGCTTCTTGTCCTTTCCAATGCGGGTCCAATCGAATAGTTGACCGAATTCCTCTTTCGTTAGAGTTGCAGTTGCACTCGAATTCTGAGCGTCAGTAGATTTGATTGTGTTCGGGTTATCTTCTTCCTCTACTGCCTTGTGGAAGGTTCCTACACACTCGCCTTTGGATAATTTCCTTGGTTGAGTAGATAGATTCATGATTCGGATGGGGACTTGGCCTCCTTTTCTCGTCTTTACTAAGGAATCGACACCTAGGACACCCTCTGGATTAGATATTCCAGATTCTATAACTCCTATTTCTCCTCTCCGTTTTACTCCGGATATTCTCGCGGTAGTAATAATCTCTGTTCTTGGAGGAAGATTGCAGTCTGTTATCAAGATTACCTCTCTTGCCTGTTCTTTAGGAATAGGTTGTTGTGAAATATTAGATTTGTCGTTTTTCGAAATTATAGAGTTAGTAGGAGGTCGTATAAACGTACCCTTACGAGTTCGTTTCCCATTTCCTCGGATTGATCGTGTTGTCTCCACTTCTGGCTTCCGAAAATCTATTTCCTCTCCTCCTGGAAGTATTATTTTCTCTCTTGCTAAATTTATGAGAAGTTCTTGGCCCTTAATTATATCTCGTCCTAATAGACCGTCAAAAGGATGAGGTATTTGATCGTCTACTACATAACAGGAGTAGTCGAATTGTAAAGGTCCTATTTGAAACCGGAACCTTATAGTTCCATACGTTCTGATGCCATGTCCCGTGACACTTTGAAAGAGTATTCTTCTTCCCCTTTCATTAAAATTGATTGTAGTTGTTTTCTTAGCGAAGGTTCGAGATATAAGTGTTACCGTGGAACCAGTATCTATCGCCAGTCGAGCTGGATAATCGTTGATTGAACAACACAGACTAGGTTCTAGATTATCGCCTATCCTTCTAGCTCCTATTCGATTTCGCACTCCCAATTCATTTCCTTTTTCTTGTACATCTAAAGTCATGGTCTCAGATCGGATATTTTTTTGAGGTCGACGTGTGTGTGTATTATCGTTCCTCCATCGCCTATTATTCTGTCGCGAATTCATTTTGTTTATTCTCCCCTGTGGTGGGTTTTGAGATGGCGCTTGAATTAGATTAGGTTGGAAGTTGCCTCTTCGTCTGCCTGGTAGATTGTTTGATCGATACGGTCGGCTTCTGCCGCGCGCTCCCCTGACAGATGAATCAAATCGAGAATACCCATGTCCTCCTCTCGAGGAATAATAGTGTCTTCCCCTGCTTACTGGATATGTGAATCCACGCCGCTGATGATCCTCCTTAAATTTTAGTTCGTTTAATTGGCTTTGTATGTTAGCTAACGTCGCTTCGAGGTTACTTGTGCGTTCGTCCTCGGGACTGCTTATTGCTCCGACTATCCCTTGTAATTTCCCGGTCAACTGCTCTATAGTTTCCTCGCTGATTGCCACTTTAACTGCTTTATCAAAGGAATCTGGTTCTCTGGACATCACCCGTCTTTTAATTCTATCGTTGAGACCGCTTAAAAATTGGGCGAGTAGCCGCTCGTCTCGCTCTTTATTTTGGCATCGCTTGATTATTTCTGTTTCGCGAGCATCGGCCCCTGTCTGTTCGATTATGGTCTCCGATACTAGGCCTTGCAACCGAACTGCGTACGTCTGTACGTCCTCGTCGCGTTTCTGAATGCATGCATGGAATTTCTGAAGTCTAAGCGAGTATGGTTCTTTCTCAAAGCGTAAGATCATTTGTCGTTTGAACTCCTCGTATGTATCAATTGCTCGCATTCGCGCATCCTTCCATGCGAAATCCCTCGCTATGCCCGTTAATTTTAACTTCGCGACGCCGAGACTTTGTGCCTTAGTCCATCCAGTTAGTTTTGCTATTTCGTCTAGCGAGTCAAAGAAGTCCCTGATGCGCAATCCTGATGTGTCGCCCGAAAATGAGGGGGTTAAGGGAATCATTCCGGATAATCCCGAAGGTGCACTTCCTCCCGGATTCTCTCCACCTTGAGCCTCCATTCTTTGTTAGATTATTTTCTTCAAAACAAAATCCCACTTCCGGGACACCACTGTGACCATAGGGCCGGTATCTCTTTGATACCACGTCAGGATGACACCACTGTATCCTTAGATTGATACAGAAAATCAATTGCGCGAGCGGTTACGTATGGGTTAGACCCGGAATGAAGCGAGTGGAGAGGATGACGGAAAGAACGCACCCAGAGATTTATATATAAAAATATACCCGTTTATTTTTTCCATAGGACTAATTAGATACAAGCGATTACTTTACAGAGAGACACGTGATAAGGTACATGGCTCACGATCCGCGAACATAAATTCTACGCGGATTAGAGAGAGAGAGAGAGCTTACAAATATTCGCGTGTAGGATAAATACCTCAAGATATGTAGTCGGATGTCGATGTAATAATCGATGATATCCTTATAGACCGTTGTAGGTGTTCGGGCTAAGAATAAATGATCTTATAGTAGATCGTCGGTAATGACTCTGTCCACTAACAGGTAATAGTTGTTCAGGTAGGAAGTGTAACGATGACAGTTCGGCTTGAATATAGATGATGAGGGAGGATCGGCGGCGACAGGTAACTATCCTTTTGAGCGCACAAACACACGGTCGGTAACAACTTCTTTTTTCTTACTCATCGTACTCCCTTTTTATATGGGGAGGGAGTTTGCAGGCCCTTCTTTGATTTCGTCAGAAGAGATGATCTTCTTGGACCAATAAAATTATTGGTGACGTAGTCGTGTCACCGAAATTTGACTCATCTTAACAAGGAACTCAACTCGTGGGAATCGAGTTTAAACTGTTCTTATCAACAGAATTTATCAGTTGATTTCCCGTTTAACTAACCCTTTTTGGTCTATTTCGTTCCGTTTTTGTATAAAATGTAGAGTTTGTATAAAATATAGTTAAAAGATTATAAAGGTACATATAAATGATAAAGTTCACAATATCCCGATCGTCACATATATATATATATATGTTTTATTTCACTCTCAGGGTATTAAATTGTGTATACAGTCCACTTTAATTAATAGTAGGGCCTATAGTATTTTTTCCATTTATAATGCTTCTTTACTATAGGAAAATAAGATTTCGACATTAAGTCGGCATTTCTGTAATAAAACAAAATATATTCTGCCTTTATTTGAGGTCTTTAATTTTGTTTGATGAGATACGGTAACGCAATACTTCGGCGATCTGCAAAGGGACGGACGAAGTTTTTAAGGTAAACTGGTGTTAGACACATAAAATTCCACATGGCCAGCCCATTGGTAAGGTGAGAACCCTCGACTAACTACAGGTGTTTAATGGTTGTAGAAGTAACTTATTTGGATTTAATTCTGTTTCAGCCAAAAGTATAGTCAAAATTTGCAAAATAAAATCAGGACAGTCTTAAGTGATAGCGCTTCCATCTACCGACATACATACAAATGTTCGCAGAAAATTAAAAAATAGAATTTTACGGCTGCAAGCACTATTTGAGATATATAACATGACTCATAATGACTTGTGCATTGTAAAATATAGCGATTGCGTGTTCGACGAACTTACATTTATATCACCGATTTGCACCCATTTTGGACTAGGTCAAACATATGATAAGTATAGAAAAACTAGCCTGTTAGTGCCTACAGAGCAGAAACAAAAAATGAAAAGAAATTATATGTATAATATATATAATATAAAAAATCCACTAATAGATTTGAAGTTCTTAGGAAACTATACTCTGGATACATTTATGAGATTAAAGGCTTGATAGATGGCTGTTTTGGATTATATTTACGTGATATCCACTTGAACTTACGTATCAATCGTTGTTTTGTTTCGTATCTTCTATAACATGCTAATGAATTTAAGTTTTGTAGCTGTATATATTTAATGGATCAACACTTTTACAAATTTTAAATGTTTCACAAAGATAAATTATTTCACAAAACTGAACTAAAATAGTTCAGCTTTGCAAGAAAAAGCATTCAAACCTCAGTAATTTTAGAAATATCTTTTTTTACTGGCATTTCTGACCGAAATGACTACGAAACATCAAAACAATCTTTTTTACAAGCCTATTGTGATTCCGTACTCCATCATGCGCTATAGATATATTAATAATGTACTAATGGGATGACAACGCAATAGAAAAAGATTCTAATCTCATTTTTAATTATATCAGCAATATATCTTCAAATATTAAATTTTCGCTAGCGACTGGAGGAGATTAACCATCAATAACACCCGTTGATCTGTCAGTAACTATTTAAATAATAGATTTGAATTCAACGTCATCATTTAGAAAAAAATTCTTCTGTTCTTCCCAACTAAAGAATCACATTTATTTGATAAATTTCTTAATGCGGTTCTTTCTCTGTTACAGAAATAGAACATACAGTTATTTCTCTATCACAATCACATTTAATTCAAAATTAGAAATAAGAATTCTATGGTTAGCAATTATTCTGTTTCAAAATTCAATTATTTAAATAAGAAAATTAAGCATAAATTATTTCCTACTTTAATACCAGATAATGAAAAATTGTGTTGGCCCCAGCTCCTATGATATTTGCTGATAGTATAACAGAGGATATTAAAGTTATGCAAAAAATTTCCTTTTTCGCTGACAGTAATGTAATTGCTCTCTGTAGATTATGCTCTGACAATTTGAGACCGATGGGAAATTAGAGGAAATGCATCTATATTATACAATTATAAAAACAAGAAAATAGAACATTAGTTTATATCTATGCAACAGAGTGAAATTTAAGCGAACGAATTGCAGAACAGACGTAACACAACGTCAGCCATTTTAGTTACAGGAGATAAATTCAAAAGCGATCTTGCACATAATACGATTAACTTGTTAAATGTAAGTACTGTAATTTTTATTATAATATAAAAATTGTGTAAATATTAAATATAATAATTTAATGTAGTTTGTATTAACTTATTAAATTGCATTTAAATACTTACTATACCATAATGATTAAATATAAATAATAGAACTTATTATGTCATATTATATACCAGTAAACCAATTAAATTAGTTTAAATTCATTACGACCATAAAGCTTACATTTAAATATTTTAAAATTTATATTTTTGAGTATGACATGGCTGTCTTGATAATGTCGCAGATTAAAGAATGTTTTGACAAATATCTCTCTTTTTTTATTAGAAATTATAACTTTCAATATATAAGTACAGTTTAATCAATCACTCACCTCATATGCTACTTGATAGTATTAAATATAATGTAACAATTAAATTTTCAAAACACAGTCTATTATGGTAAACATATATATTATAATTATGCATTATTTAGTTTTAACTGAATACATAGGAAATTATTACATAAATTTTCATTATTTATTGTATTTTTTTGAAAATTCTTTAGTCTTAAATTGATATCATATAGTAGCAAAGAAAAATTTTCTCATAAATGGTGTTACTGTCAAAGCACCAAAAACAGTTCTCACAATGCTATTGGTAGAGTTAATGGATTGGAAGATTCTATATTTGGTGAGGCATTACCCAGTCGTGCGATTCACACAGTCCACACATCTAGTTTCCACAATGATTTACTGTACTTATTTTACTGCTTTATATTCTTAAGATAACACATTAAAAGATCAGTTAAGATAATTTCGTGTTTGATGATTACCATATTTATTTTTGTAGATTGTCATAAAATATTTATTACCAAATAGTCAATTTTTATAAATTTCTGGAACCATTTCAATTAAATTCATTTCAGTTTTATATTTATAACAATAATCAAATATTAGTAAATTATTAATTTTTAATCTACTTTATTCTCATTTATGAATTTTTTTAGAACAAGAAAAAAATTAAAAACGTGTTAATTTACTTTTACAATATAAGAATTAATGGAGTCAGTTTGTTTTATTACTTAATATAAAACACTATTTATTCTAAGAAAAACATTTCATGTCATAATCAATTTATTTGATTTATTTATATTTTTATATCGAGTCTTAAATAAATTATTCATTATAAATAATATAAACTTTTATGAACTGACGTGAAAGAATTTTATGTTTTATTCTATAACGATGCAAATGATCAATAATAACGGCATTCCGCAATATAACTTTAGTGGCTATATAAAATTTATTTCTTTGAAAAAATAAAAAAAATATTTTTTTCACAAAAATCTAAATTATTAAACCTTAGAATAACTAAAATTTTAAATTAATTTTAATTGTAATGATTTTAAGTACTTAAGTAACACAAAGAAAAGCAGTGTAGATGCTTAGATAAGCACGTTACACAAATATATTTATTTTAAAATTTTTAAATATTTGTGGAATCTCTTAGTTAATAATTATGTAAAGATAAATGTAAATATATAGGATTTACTAAAGACTTGCATTTATTATAATGTAGATAATATATGTAGAAGCTTAAATCACAATCTGATACATGAGTTTACAAATATTTTAATTAGATTTACTAGCAAATATCGAACTTTGACTAACTCCTGAATAAATCAAAATTTAGGTACCTGAAAGATATCAAAATTGTTATCATTAATTAAGTTTTAATGGCGTAATTAATTATAAACACATTTAATTATCCTAATTATATGAGCGTACGTTTTATGGTGCAATTATTTTAATTGTTAACAATTTATACATTTTTTTAAAAATTAAAATCATAAACTGTTTATAATAGAATAAGATGTTTTAATTTAGCCAAAACATTATTAAGAAATTAATAGTTTATATCATTTCAATTCATTTATTTATATATATATATATATATATATATACAGTCAAACCTGTTTTTATGCGGGGGATAGGGACCGCATTAAAAAAGACGCATTAAAAAAAATCGCACGAAACTTCACGAACGGCTGTAAAAAATAGTTTTCGCAACACAATTAAAAAAATATTTTTTTATGCGGTCAACAGGGACCGCATAAAAAAGTCTCACATAGAAAATAACTCAAAACCGTACGAAATAGAATTTATTGACAACAGATGTCAGCACTTGACTGCATCGTCTGGTCTATCGTCTGTTTTACATATTTTTGTCCAGGTGGTGTTTTGTTGACTTAAAAAGTAAATTATTTCATTTTTCGCATATTCATGCAATAATATTACTATAATAAGTGCATTTATGCTATAATAAGTTTATTTAGCTATAATAAGTCAACGTAAGACATGACGAATCGCACGAGACTAGTCGCCAACTATACCGCACAAATTAAAAATTCGCATTAAAAAAATCGCACAAATAAAAATCGCACATAAAAAGAGCGCATAAAAACAGGTTTGACTGTATATATATATATAAAAACAGCTAATGATGAAGGTGTGTGAAACAATGTTTCAAAAATAAAGTTTTAACTATTGTTTAAAACACATAATATTACTGTATTTTATTATAAAATTTTGTGTAATAAGAAGGGATTTACAAGAAAATATTTTTCGAATAATTACGAATAATTTTCACGAAATACTTCAAATTTATTTTTAAAAAAATAAAGATTGTATTCTTTTATATAAAAATTTTTAGATTAGATTATAATATTATATTTTATTAACAAGACGATAAAGATTTACTTATATAGTTAATACATTTATGATTTTTGAAAACGCCTGTACAATCTTTGTAAATTATTTTTTGATTTTAATTTGGAATCATAAAGGTTTATTATATTATCCATTTACATTTATAATCTTTTAATAGATAATGCTAAATTAATATTTAAAATATTTTATTATATCTGGCAAAAGTATAAAACTTTTATAAACATACTTATAATTTATTAAATAAGTAATTTTCAGCTCTTTAAGTAATTATTGAAAAGACATTATTTTTTAAAGTATTTTTCACAAATTCTATTGTTGGTTATCATCATCTACCTCAAATTCTAGACTTATTATATCAGTACTTTCACTTTTGTAACTCTTAAACAAATTATTTATTGTTGAATATATCATAACATTAAATTATTCCAATTGAGACTTTTTTATGTTTACCTTTTTATTATATGCATGGAATATTAATGTAGTCTATGTGCTATAATTAAACTTTAATTCAGAAATTATATACATAAATAATTTAGGCAAATTTTAATTAAATAAAAAGTTGAATTAAAAACAAATTAAATAAAATAGATATTTAAATTGCTCTTTAAATCTTTTAAGCACAAATGATTATTCTTATGTAACGGATGATAAATCCTACACAAAGAAATATTAAAGCCTTAGAGAATGCAATTACTGTATTCAGAAGATTAGCTTTCAGTAATGATTCTTCCTCTGTAAATTGCATATGCTCTTTTTGAAAATTTGTGTTTAAAATACAGGTAAATATTATAATTTTCAATTGAATTAGGGAGGATAAAACAATAATCTTTTTAAAGTTTATTTCTAGACATTTATGTTAATTTGCAAGTTAGGAATCAATACCTAACTTGTACGTTGTAGTACGTTGTAGTGTTATTCCGAGTGCCGACATGATTCTATCAAGTTTATTATATATGTTATCAAAATTAGTCCGGTTATAACGGGCTTCAAAAATGCATAATTTTGAAGTTAAGAATCATGTTCTTATATGTGAAGCGCTTGCATAACACGTTGGTGGCGACACGGAGAGTAAATGCATGCTCTGTAATAGAAATATACAAGCAAGAGATTGTTTTTTTAATGAACAATGGCTTTTGATGAACTATGACTTTCATTTAAATGTGTAATTAATAATTAAAAAATACTTTTTAGTACATTTCTATTCAATCAGAGTGCCACAGAAAGTCGTTCCACGCGCCACGTAGCTGACTCCTGATTTAGGCAAATGTATCTGTCTTGTATGGTGATATCATGTAGGGAACATCACATGGTGATATCATGTAAGGAACATGATTGGTCGATTTGAACTTGTAACAAACGCTGCCGAGGAGAGATCGTTGAGGAACACGATCGGTAAAATTTGAATTGGTAGCGCATGCGTCTCAACGAGGTAAAATGGCGAAATCACGCGATGTAGCGGTCCTAGAATAGAGCTATGTAGGGAACATCACATGGTGATATCATGTAAGGAACATGATTGGTCGATTTGAACTTGTAACGAACGCTGCCGAGGAGAGATCGTTGAGGAACACGATCGGTAAAATTTGAATTGGTAGCGCATGCGTCTCAACGAGGTCGTTGGCGAAATCACGCGATGTAGCGGTCCTAGAATAGAGCTATGACTAGCATAGCCGCAGACTGGTCGGCCGACGACTGTCGACGACTGTATAAGGTCAACGTGGAGCCGGAAGTTCAATTTTGGAACTTGGAGTTTGGATCCGTCTCGCTGACTGAGTTCTATTATAGCTGAAGAAAGTGTTACTTCTCGTTGGTCGTCGTAAGGTGTTTTCGTGACAGACAAGTACGGGAGACAAGAACTGGAACTTTTCATTGTGTTATTGGCATACCGAACGGTCGCCAATTGTGAAACTGTATATTTTTCAACTTTACTGTATCTTTTGCATAAATTTATTGTAGAAACTTTATTCTATCATTAGGTAAGCGTATAGAAAAAAGTAGATGAACAAAATCGTGCCAGAAACACACATACACAAATAACCAAATATACAGAAAAAACCCGAATTTCTTTTATTTCTCGAAGTTTCAAGATCTCGTGAATAAAAACCTGGAGGAGGGAAACATTTTTTGACCGATCGCCTTACTTTTCCTCTGTTATATATAACATAGCCGGGAAAATAATAATGATAAGCTTTCAAGTCCTACTTTATAATTAAATATTGTAAACATTGAATGCATGAAGGAATAAAGTAGAAGTTTTATTATAAAGAAAATAATGTAGATTTTGCGATAACATGCACTATTCCATTGTTAGAGATCAAAAGAAAATGAAAAACAAAACAAATAGAATCACAATAAGATAACAAGGAAAACTTATTCATTTCTAAAAAGTACAAAACTGAATATAAGTTGACCTTAAAGATAAGAAAACAATAAAGATTGTAATTCCTGATTAAGTAAGCAAAATGTTTACATTGTAGTTCGAAAAGTCAATTGGTTTATACCTCAGTTGTCTCGTTATTTTATGATTTCTTCGTTTCGATAATAGGAAACATTTTATAAATATAAAATTCAAATATACAATAGAATACCAATTACAGAATGACTATTTTCACGTTCGGAATTAGCGAGTCCAAAGACATTGAAAAAAATATTTATTAAAATTTTCACGAAAGCTTACATAGGAACTTATTCACTTGTCTCGTGAGCTGCCTTTTGGTCGCTCGCCCTTCTAAAGTACAGGAAGATCTGATGGTAAAAGAAAATGGTTAAGAATGGTTAATGAATAGTTAACTCCTTAATAATAATTGATAGAAATTTGCGAAGAACCTAGAAAACCACAAAAATAAACCTACTATACTCATATCAAACTTTTGAATATGAATTGGTTGATTGATAGATATTCAAATTACTTTATTGAAAAAAGGGACTTTTTCAGCATTATGTAAATAAAAAAATTATATTTATGATAGAATGTACAATTATTCGTAAACTTTATTATATTATTCGAAGTATTACATCGGAATGTAGTTTGATTATTCTGAAAATTAGTCAATATTACATTATGTTAATTAGTTTTATCTTACATTTAATTATAATAAATATTTTAAATTACAGAAAGTATTAATTAAATCCTTTAATATGCTAAAAAGAATATAATATGCGAACTCTTTGAGAAAGCGAAGTTATTTTTTAAATTTTCAGATTATTCCTCGTTTTAAGTTAAATTAATGAACTTATTTAAAGATGAACTACAAAGAAAAACTAATAAGTCAAATGAAATAAAAAAAGAGTTGTGATATAATAAGAAAGAAAGAAAGAAAAAAATTAAAATTTTTATAAATTTGTTACCGTATCTATAAATTTATTCTCTTAAAAACAAAATTATCAATATTAAATAAAACTTGAAAAAGATATTGTAAAAGGTAAGTGTGAATTAAAACCAAATAAATTTTATTCTAGTTTATTCAATTTACAATTCATTTTTCAAGATCTTGTTCTTGTAATTGCTAGCGAAAGTAGATATCTTTAAACTTAGAATAATTTCTCACAATTATGCAGGAGCTAGATCTGATTAATGAAGTTTGTAGCAACTCACTTTTTTTATCATTATGTTTCATATTCTTTATTCTCATACTAATCTATACTTATTACGCTAATATATCAACATAATCGAACAATTTAAAATTTA
Source organism: Centruroides vittatus (assembly GCF_030686945.1). NCBI lineage: Eukaryota > Metazoa > Arthropoda > Arachnida > Scorpiones > Buthidae > Centruroides > Centruroides vittatus. The sequence continues at coordinate 804,113 of NW_027122385.1, forward strand.
AATAGAACCGAAGGCAATTTTCAATCGTTTAAATTTAACAGTTCGTAACATGATAACATCATAAATCTGAGATAATAAATCAAACAAACTGAAGAAAATAAAATGTTTGAATGATTTAATTTTCTAAATAAAAAATTTAATTTTAAATAAAAACTTTAAAAACTGTCATTGGATTTACTTGACTTCTAAATCTGATTATATGAGGATTTCATGATATTGATTTCAAAATAAAAACAAGTCATTTGTGTTCTTTTAGATTTCTTTATTTTGTGAAAGGAAACAAATCCACTAAATGATTTAGTTTTTTCTTTCTTTTTACTGTTCAGTGACTAGTTGTTTTTCTATAGTTTCTTATTTGCTAGATTACTTTTTTTTTCTTAAATCAATTTTGTTTTAAACTTTTTGACATACAACTAGATTTAGTTGTTGTTATTTAAAAATTCTATTAGACATCAAAAATATAATAGAAAATAAAAATAGAATTCCATCGTATACAAGATGGTCCAAAACTCGGATAACTGTCTTAGGATTATTTTAAGATAATAATTAGTGAAATGGTTTAGATCAGTTTGGAATATCTGTACGTAATTGTTTATGACTCAGTTTAATAGAGTCTGTAGGATTTTGTGTCAGAGGAAATTCATAAGATTTTAGATCAAGTAATGAACCAGTTAATTCATTAAATGATGCTTTTTAAATAGGACTGTTCCTGTTTATATAACTTCATTCTTCTTTATGAGAATGAATAAAAACATGTGTAAAAAAACTCCAACTTCACTAGTGGAGTCTGCCAAATAGTTTAGCATAAGCTTATCTATATATATAATCGAGACGAGTTGATGATGATGATAATAATAATAATAATAATAATAATAATAATAATAACTCTCCCGTGGTCACCACCTGGTCGTGGTGGGAGAGCCCAGTAATTTTACTGATCCATAGGGCAATGCAGGCTGGAGCATAAGCTCCTGGTAGGGACACCCATGCCAGTAAGGTCTATGGGGAGAAATGAAGCTAAGAGTGACCACGCCCACATTCTGTGGAGATATTCATCATGGTAATAACTAGATCAAAGTGTGATACCGGCTCGGACGTCGCCCGGGTTAACAAGGTCCGCGTTCGTGGGTTAGGCAGAGGCTCACGTTCGAAAAATAGGTCACAGTCTCCCTTGGTTACCGGTGGCGAAAGCAGCACCGGCCCAAGCATGGCTACTGCAATGCCCTCAACAGATGTGAGGAACCAACCCAGCCTTGGTGTTTCTGTGGCAATGCATCCACAGACCACAAAGGCTGGAAAACTACGCCAACGGATGAAATGGACAGTAGAAATGAACGAGTTTATCATCCGTACTTATTACACCATCACAAAACTCGAAACAAACATGACAGCATACAGACAACAACTACACCATAAATTCACACAACAGTATCCTCATCTCACTGTCACCGAACAAAGGGTTGTTGATCAAAAAAGAACAATTATACACAACAACCTTATTCCACAAACAACACTTGAACTTATCAAACAACAGGTTGCTGATCAAATACATCAACAGACAGAAACATCTAACATTAATGAAGTTCATGTAACCTGTCAGGATAATCCAGCAACAAGCATTGATAATAACACACATACAACAATTACCACTAATGATACTGCAGACACTTCCTCATCCATCACTGATAACATAGACTTGGATTTAGTTAATACGCTCTCACTTATATTTCAGGAAACACTCACTAAATATACAGGTACAGATCCCACACAACGACCACGAATACCAAAAATCAACACGTCAAAGGAAGTAGGAAAAACACTAAATTATGTAAACACTCACTTACTACCACACTACATTCATTCAATTTCTACACTCGCAGACATTCATACATTAGTTTATGCTGGGGCAGTCACAGTAGTGACACACCATGGACTGAAAGTACAATCACAGACAAATACACAGAAAACACAATTCTATCACAAGCCTGCCTGGCAGAAAAGAATAGAAACACAAATAAATGACATTAGACAGCAATTAGGCAGGCTAACACAATACACTAAAAACAACATAACACCCAAATTAAGGAAACAGCTCAAAAACATTTTCAAGAAAATAAAAACACACACAAAACATGAACATCACAACACACGCATTACAGAATACATTGATACACTAAAACAAAAACTTGCTGCCAAAGCACGTAGACTCAAACGATACAAAACATGTACACTACGAAAACAACAAAATAAATTATTTACAAACAATGAAAAACTCTTTTACAGACAAATTAATAACAAAGCAAACACTGATACACAGCACAGTGGCACACCAACAGAAGAAGAACTGACAACATATTGGTCTTCTCTTTGGTCCAGTGCTGTCACGCACAATGCTGATGCAGGCTGGATCGAGGAGGAGAACAGAAACTTGCACAACATACCAACTATGCCCTGTGTTGAAATAAACATACATGATTTCCAATACACTGTTAACAGAGCACACAACTGGAAGACACCTGGTGTAGACAACATTCACAATTTCTGGTACAAAAAGTTTACATTACTGCACCAGGAACTAGCTAAACATCTAACACACATCATCATCAATCCACAAGACATGCCAAATTTTCTTACTCAGGGCATCACCTACATGAAACCTAAAAACAACAATACCACAGACCCCACACAATACAGACCAATTACATGTCTTCCAACACTCTACAAATTATTGACATCCTGTATTGCAAACAAAATATACAAACATGTTGAAGAACACGACATTCTAACAGAACAACAAAAAGGTTGTCGTAGAAACCACAGGGGATGCAAAGAACAGTTACTCATAGATTCAGTCATTCTACGGCAAGCACACAGACAACACAGAAACATACACATGGCATATATAGACTACAGAAAAGCATTCGACAGTGTTCCACACAGTTGGCTGCTACATATCCTACACATGTACAAAATACATCCATCACTCATTGCATTCTTTCAAAACACTATGCAGCACTGGAGAACAACACTACATCTCAGGGTTAGTAACACTTCCATACAAACAAACCAAATTTTTATTAGGCGAGGAATTTTTCAAGGAGATTCCTTGAGTCCTCTCTGGTTCTGCTTAGCCCTGAACCCATTATCCAACATGTTAAACAACACGCAATATGGTTACAATATTAGACACAAAAAAACAACACAGTTTACACTGTCACATCTCATGTACATGGATGACATAAAACTTTATGCATCCACACAAAAACAACTTCATCAACTCCTACAAATCACACATTCATACACCAAGGACATACAAATGGAATTTGGCCTAGATAAATGCAAAACAATTCACATAGAAAAAGGAATCCTGAAGAAAGAAGATTTTGCACTTGGAAATGGAAGACATTATTGAATCCATGGAAGAGGGCGAGTTCTACAAGTATTTAGGATTCCAACAGGCCAAACTAACAGAACATACACAAATAAAGCAAAGATTAATTAAAGAATACCAAAGTAGGTTAAATGCTATTCTCAGAACACAATTAAATGCAAAACACACAGTTAAAGCAATAAACACATATGTCATTCCAGTACTTACATATTCTTTTGGAGTTATACATTGGACTCACACAGATCTCGAGCAACTCCAAAGGAAAACAAGAACTACACTTACTAAGCATAAACAACATCATCCTAAATCCGCCACAGAAAGATTAACCCTTCCACGTAAAGATGGCGGACGTGGCCTGATTGACATAGTTAACCTTCACTACAAACAAATACAGTCACTGCGAAAGTTTTTCTACAAAAAACAAGAAACATCACAATTACATAAAGCAGTAACTCTAGCAGACTCAAATAACACACCATTAAACTTACACTCACATCATATGGACACAACGCAACATATAAAAAGCATAGACACCATTAAGCAATCGTGGGCTCGAAAGGCACTCCATGGCAGGCATCCTTATGATCTGGCCCAGGATTTTGTTGACAAAACTGCGTCAAACAGCTGGTTAGCTCGGGGATGCCTCTTTGGGGAGACGGAAGGATTCATGATTGCCATACAGGATCAGGTCATAAATACTAAAAACTACAGAAAACACATACTCAAAGATGCAACACTCACAAATGACACATGCAGAAAATGTCACGTCATGCCAGAAACTATACAACACATCACCTCTGGTTGCAAGCTCTTGGCACAAACAGATTATTTACACAGACATAATCAAGTAGCAAATATAATACACCAAGAGCTTGCAAGGAAACACAAATTAGTAGACATCCACGAACCATACTACAAATACATTCCACAACAGTATTGGAAAACAACATGCACAAAATGTACTACGACAGAGCCATAATCACAGATAAAACAATTTACCACAACAGACCAGACATCACACTCATTGACAAACACAATAAAATCACATACATTATAGACATATCCATTCCAAACACTCACAATATACAAAACGCATGCACTGAAAAAATTAGCAAGTACACAGAACTCGCCCAGGAAATAAGGCATTGTGGAGAATGGATAGGGTGCTTATTGTACCTGTTGTTCTCTCCTCTACAGGTGCCATACCACACACACTACACAAAAGCCTGGGCACATTACAATTGAATAGAAACACATACATCACACTACAGAAGGCCACTATATTGAATACATGTCATATTGTGAGAAAATTCCTGAATACAGGCACACACACTGATACACTTCTTTAATTTCTGTTTTGGTTACTATTGTGAGGACCGTATTAGGCCGGTCCGATTTTAGGTTTTAATTATTTCGAAGCCCTCTCGGGAGATAACGATCGAGATCCGCGATAACGATCAAGTTTCAAAGGATGTACAGTCTTCCGCCGTCAAACTCACTTCCCTCCTTCTCAAGATCCGACCTGAGTCACAGAATTCAAGTCATCATCCTCTATCGCGATTGGTGATCGTAGCGGAAGGGACTTAGAGTAAAAATAGGGGGGAGATCTCTAAGAACGGGTAGCTGACGTCCGTAGAAGACGAACTGCCCGTCGACACCGTATCCGACTCGAAGTCCAAGTCGAGACTCCGAAGCCTCCGCCGACAAGCCAATCCTGCCGCCCACCTGTCACCACCGCCAGGAAAGACGTCCGAGTCGAAGAATATTCTCGATCAAAATCGATAACCGAGAGGTATGAATGCCCTAACAATTGTGAGCTCTCTCTCTCCCGCGATTAGGCACAGGATGCGTAGCGTTTCTGTAGTAGTTCCTATGTTCCAATAAACCATTATCTGTGTTGTCCTGTTATACGGATATTGCCTTTCTTTATCGACGACCCCACACACACTCCTCCACTCGACCTGACAAGTAACTAACCGATCCCGACAAGTCGGGATATCGCGCAAAATTAGCCATCCTTGACAGTGGGGCGGGTCTTGCCGACCTATTCGCCGAAAAAAGGAGGTCCGACTTCCGTCCTACCTCCCAGCGTTTCCCACACTATGCCTTGACTTTGGTCCGGCATAGTACACAGCCACCGGTGTTAACCGAGTATATCTCACTTAACCCAACATAATAATAATAATAATCAGCGCAGAGCCCAAACGGTTAGGAGTTGAAAGTTGAAATTTGGTACACAGTTAGGGTACGTCACGAAAACGCACACTAAGAAGGGATTTTTCGAAATTCTTCTCCACGGGGGAGAGGGACAGGATTAAAGCTTCTATATACATTATCGAGACGTGCCTAAACGGTTAGGAGTTGAAAGTTGAAATTTGGTACGCAGTTAGGGTATGTTAAGAGAACGCACACTAAGAAAGGATTTTTCGAAATTCTTCCCCACGGGGGAGGGGACAGGATTAAGTCTTAACACTTCCATCAACAATGGAAGTGTGAAGCAACAATGGAAGTGTGAAGCAACAATGGAAGTGTGAAGTAATAATGGAAGTGTCAACAATGGAAGTGTTAACAATGGAAGTGTGAAGCAACAATGGAAGTGTGAAGTAATAATGGAAGTGTCAACAATGGAAGTGTTAACAATGGAAGTGTTACGTAACAATGGAAATGTTAAGAGCCCAAACGGTTAAGAGTTGAAAGTTGAAATTTGGTACATAGTTACGGTACGTCACAAAAACGCACACTAAGAAGGGATTTTTCGAAATTCTTCCCCACGGGGGAGGGGACAGGATTAAGTCTTAACACTTCCATCAACAATGGAAGTGTGAAGCAACAATGGAAGTGTGAAGCAACAATGGAAGTGTGAAGTAATAATGGAAGTGTCAACAATGGAAGTGTTAACAATGGAAGTGTGAAGCAACAATGGAAGTGTGAAGTAATAATGGAAGTGTCAACAATGGAAGTGTTAACAATGGAAGTGTTACGTAACAATGGAAATGTTAAGAGCCCAAACGGTTAAGAGTTGAAAGTTGAAATTTGGTACATAGTTACGGTACGTCACAAAAACGCACACTAAGAAGGGATTTTTCGAAATTTCTCCCCACGGGGAGAGGGACAGGATTAAGGCTTAACACTTCCATCAACAATGGAAGTGTTAAGTATCAATAGAAGTGTTAAGTAACAATGGAGAACAAAAGAAAGCGACGTGCAAGATTCACGGGCGTTAGAAGAAGAAGAAAAAAAAGAGTAATATGTTAGAACATATTTGATTTTCAAATTTAAACAGATTGATTCGGTTTTTCTTGACCCTAGTTCTTTAGAACATTCGATGAAAATCGAACGATATAATCAGAACACGTCATGAAAATTGAACAATATTACAATATTCGATTTTCAAATTCGACCTTTCATTAGAAATATTTAGTTTGTTGATGAAATTACTCTTTTTCTTTTGTGACTATAACGTAATAATCTTAATCTTCGCTATCATTACTTTTGCCCGAGCAACGCCGGGCTTATCTGCTAGTATCTTAATAAGATATGCATGACTCAATATCTTCTAAAATGATTACCGGTATTAATGAACACTCGACGTACCTTTATCTCCGGCAACGTTTAAATTCGGAAACAAACGTTTTCGGCCTCACACGAGGTCTGCTTTATGTTAAATCAAAATCAAAACGGGATTCGAAACTTAGAACGCCTTTTTTGGAACGAATTTCAAATGTTAAGATTTTAAAACAAATTGGAACGTTTGAGCATGCTATGGAGCATCGGCGGCCTGTTGCTCTTTGCATATGTATCGCCAGGCGTAAGATAGTCCATTTCCATCCTTAGAGTTAATACATCTCCACGCCAGGCTTTGCTTTGTATATTTCAAGGGCCTCGAGGGTCCTAATGTGATTTGTGTGAAAGGCTCTTTTTATCAGTCTGGCGTTGGACAGGTCTTCGTGAACTTCTGGGTCGGTGGCGTAGGTGGATAGGACTGTGGTGTATCGAGCATGGTCTACGTCGTATTTGTGCTCATGGACTCTCTGTTGGATGGAACGTTTAATGGAGCCGACCTTTCATTCCTCACCGGGAACTGCATACCTCCGGAGTCCTGAGATTGTGCGGCTTGACTTTCGCATTGCGTAATAACGTATATACCGTCTGGGACCTTCTGTAGGTAAATTTGGTGCTATTTTCCTCGCAATTTCTTTATATAAGGCATGAAATTGTTGGTTATACACAACAGTAGTGCATCTGGTGGTGGTGGTTTTGATTCTGATCTCCGTAGTGAGCTCTTGCTTACTAAGGACTATTAAAATTATATTTACTCTTAACAAGCTAGCATTTATAAAATCGTTATTGAGATAATAAACAATGAAACAATTCTCAGGAGGAGCACTCCTGAGAATTTGCTTTATTTTTAGTCCCTCCCTACAGAAGTCCTTAATTATAGCATCTCAGTTCCATGTGTATGAATACTACAACGATAAACTTCAGCAACTACATATAATTTAAGATAAAATAATACAATTAAATGTTCTAAGTATTAAGGTAAAACATAAAAAAAGAATAAATAATTCATGACTTTTCTAAAAAAAATTAATACTGTATATCTACATAAATACTGTATTATAGTGTAAATACTGTTTATACTGTAAAATAACATGAAAATTAGATTTACTCTACCTTAATGAGGAATACTGTATAGCTTGCTTGGCTTTCTCACAAATAGTTCTCCCGGAGGTGATATCATCAGCCAAATTAATTCTTATTTATCCACACTAGAAGGAGTTTATCCATCTCCTCAATACCATGCACTCATCTGGAGGTCAACGTTGTCACATCGAACGAAAATCAGACTCAGGTTCTGAAATATAGGGTGATTCAAAAGTTACAGAAGTTTTAAAAAATTAATAACTCACAAACTATTTACAGTAAGATGATGCGGTTTTCACAGAAATGCTTAGAAACAATGTGTAATAAAAATTACACACAAAATAGTTACATTTCTTGTCATAGATGGCGCTGTAGCATTTGTAAATTAGTTAAAATAAAAATAAGAAAATAAAAATGTTCTTAGTGTAAGCTCTAGTAACAACTACACAAATGATGTAATTTTACCAAGATCCATCTCTGGCAAGAAACGTAACTATTTTGGTACTAAAAATTTTATTACACAAAAAAATCTCACGTCTTTCTGAGCATTTCTGTGAAATCCGCATCATCTTTCTGTAAATAGTTTGTGAGTTATTAATTTTTTAAAACTTCTGTGACTTTTGGATCACCCTGTACTTAATGAAGTAATAGTAACACGTTCAGCTGCTGATAAATGTTTATTAAAACTAAAGATGACCTATTAAATTAGGTTGAAAACATTTGTGTTTTAAACGTAATATAACAGGTCATCTTCAGGTATAACTGAGTTCGAACGCCTCTTCAAAAAATGGAACATTTAAACGAAGTAACGTTCGAACTCTTACATTTAAAATTTAAAACAAAATATAAATGCTTCAAAATATGAGACCCTTATATTTTCACGTATTTATATTATATTATATTTATTATACGTATTTTATATTTTTAATTGTTAATTTGTTTAATATTTCATTTTAAATTTTAAATGTAAGTGTTCGAACGTTATTTCGTTTAAATGTTCCATTTTTTGAAGAGGCGTTCGAATTTAGTTACACTTGATGATCTATTATATTAGGTTTAAAACATTTGTGTTTTAGTTTTAATAAGCATTTCTCAGCAGCAGATGGTATTCTGTTACTTCGTTAAATTGTCACATCTTTAACTGCCTTTGTTGCCTATATTGCTTCCTTCATCTTAACAATGGTATACACTGTCGACTTAGGAATCTTAATCACTGTCGCCACATCTGACACATATGTACAGTACAACTTTCATGCTTTTTTAAACTCAATCGTCGAACTAAGACCTCTTGGGTTTCGTTGCTTCCATACTCTTCTTGGATGCCACGGATAATTGGTGGGATTATTTATATAACCAACACCCAATTATCGATGTGTATACAATCCATACCTAAACAAACATATTAAAAATAAAGCGAAAAAAGCACTAGAAACACATTAGCACATAACGCAATACATGCTTTCACAGAGAGAACGAGATGTCTTTGGTGCATAACAGATGGCGTTTTATATCATATTTATAAAATGCTTATGATGTATGAATCATAAACATTGTTTAAATTAGTGAATGGTTATTTTAATAGTTGGTGAAAACATGATAAAAACTATACAATAATACGAAGAAAATGACACATTCGCTTCTCAAGTGACTTACAAATTAAAAATTTGAAGGAAATGTAAGTGAATGACAGTCAGTTCAAAACAACCGAGGAAATGTAGTAACTAAAACTTTGTAGTAATGCAGCAAAATTTAGTAAATTGTTTAATGAATATAAAAATACTCACTTCAAACAGCTTTTTTCGAAAAGTTTCTGAATAGTATTTTTCAATTTTATTGTAGATTCTCTACAATAAACTCTTTTAATTAAAATGTTTGCCTTTTTGTTAAAGCACTTTTGTAATTACCTATTTTAATTTTAAATAATATGTTTAACATTTTGACTCTATTAAAACTAATGTTCCTCTCAAAATGTTTATTATGACTGAATTTATTTTAAAGGTCTTAAAGTAAAATATAGCTTTTAGATATCAGGTAACCAAAAAAGTTTTGTCGTTTTTTGTTGAAAGAAAACAAACATAAAAATGTATAGGAAATAACACAATTTATTCATTAAAATAACCACTCTCGCATTTAATAACCTTTTCCACCGGGAAACAAGCTTATAAATTCCATTTTTATAAAAGTCACGATCTTTAGAGTTGAAAAACTTCTCTAACTCCGTTTCCATAGCCTCTCTAAAAATAGGTGATAGTCAGAAAGGCTAATGTCAGGGAAATAAGGAGGGTGCAAAAGAGGTTCCCATCCAACGGTCTGGATTGTGTCAGAGGTCACACACACGACTTGAGGCCTATAGAATTATCGTTTAGGAAAAGAATGCCTTTACGGTTCACTAAAGCTGGCTGTTTTTTCAAACGTGATTGGTGAACTCGACGGAGTTGGTCACTGTAGACGTTAGCAGTAATAGTCTGGCCAGATGGTATAAGTTCATAATGAACAAATCCATTTGCAGTCCACCATACGCACAATACTGGAAGGTGTCAATTGATGAGCTATCCATTTGCTGAGCTTGTAAACTTTCCCGAGACTATGCAAATGTAAACGGACAGTTTCATCATTTACGGAGATCCTTTGTGCTAACATCTGACAAGTTTGAGCAGAATCTTCTTCGATTGCAGCCTGTAATTCATCATCATTAATGACATATGGCCGCCCTTCTCGTGGCACATCTTTAAGCGACTCATCGCCGGAAGAAAATTTTCTAAACCACCTTTGGGTGGTGCAAGTGCTGACAGAACCTTGTCCGAAAGCCTGGCATATTTTTTCAGCCGTTTGCACAGCATTTGTTCCATGTTTAAACTCATACAACATACAAGCATGAATTGTAGAGTTTGGAGTACTCATCTTCAGGTCAATTTTTATAATATTAAGAGATAACCTTTCCACTTCTCTTTATATAAGATGAGTCAGCATTAAATCTTGATTAACATATTGCTGGAATTTTAGTGCCATCTACTGTGTATTGCGTGTAACATTGTTTAAACTTTGTAGTTTCACAAAAAACGACAGAACTTTTTTGGTTACCTGATATCTGCATTATATTATTTTAAATGATTTTAGAAAATTATTTCTGTTTTTAAATACGAAAAGTTTATATCTTTTACTTGCTTTGAAAAGCAATATTAGAATCGTAATTAACTTTCAATAACTTATCATCAATGGAATCTTTTTAGTCTATCACTATTATAAAACATACAACATTTTAAATTAGATATTAGGGAAACTTAAATTAGTCCACAATAATTTGTAATTAAATATCAAAATTTCAAAGAACATCTAATCACATTAACTTATAGATTTCAACTTAACCGTTAAATAAGCCTCTAAACATTTTCCAATTACAGTATAATAAAACACTTTATAATTAACTTAATTTATTAAATAATATATAAATATTAATAATTTAATAATACTATCCTAATAATAATATTCACAAATTCTTCTCAAATTGTGCTTTTATTTTATAATAAAATAATTTTAAATCCAAAATAGTATGTATACTATGTATATATACATAATATACAGAAGCGAAGCGATCTAAGCGATAATAAAATCTTTTTATTTCCCTAAAACAATAAGGGCGATATATAGAAAATATTCATATTAATCTATATTTGTAATACAACTTTCGGAAACCAATTACCTAAGATGTCTGTCGTGTTAATGTTTTTGCTATATCTGTGAATATGTGAATGCTGCCATGTGGTTAAGACATTATGTAGGGATGCTAAAGACAACCTCTCCTAATATCGTTCTTGTATGGATGTTAGAATTAGCATAGACAGAAATTAATTTTTAATTCGCGCCCTTTTCCTCAATCTTCCTTTTAATGCTGTTGCTTATTGTAGGTGTCATTATAGTAGTGAATTCTGACTGTAGACCTCTTTTTAAGTATTCTAGTGTATCTATATCTTATTGTATAAAGCTGTTGGCTCTAGCATCTTTAATGTTAATTTCATCTTTATCAATTAACTAAAAGATGTCGTTTCTCATTACTTATTGTATGACATTTCCTACAAAGAATTATTCTATTCTTTGTGTTCTAAAGCTAAAGCGATACGAAGATGAAATTTATTGACATATATTTTATTTATCTCGTAAAATATTTTATCTCGTGTATGAAGTACGTTGATCTTTTGAAACCGGTGGACTTTATAGCAATATGGCATTGCAAATTATATCTGGATTTTAAAATGCGATGTGTATAGTATCTAAATCGGTTTTGTGTTTTCTTACAGAAAATAAGCTGAAGATGTTTGAATTCCATTGATAAGTCACGAAAATAGTTTAAATGAAGTTATGCTGATCTCTTCGAAACAAGATCGACCCTACCTTAATTGCAACCATAATTATCACAAGTTTAACACCTCTTAAATTTAATCTAATATAATCTAAAACGAATCTGATATTTCAATAAGAGAATGATGTGCACATCGTCTCTCGTCATTGCATTTACATTAGCTTTTTTCTGAAAAATGTAATTCTTACAAAATAATATTTAGGATACTTTCACATTTAGCCTCCCCTGAAACTCGGCCGCCTTAGGCATGTGTCAAAATTCCAAATGGACCGGATGATTCTGTTACTATATACGTATATAATCTCCTTTAATAGAATATGTAATGAAATTTAGTTTAATTTGATGTTTTCTTATATGATTCAAAAGCAAATTAATTTTTGAATATAATTTTAACACGTAAGATCACCAGACTAAAACTATTTTTAAAATAATGGATTAATATTAATTTCTATTTAATTGTAAATACATAATTCTTATTTAAAACTTAAACTGTTTCATTTACGTCATATATATCGTTTTTACAGCATATATAGGAAACTGGTCATTGTTATCAATAAGTAAAATAATTGGTGCTCTTAACATAATATTTTTAACAACGAGAGATAACTTGAAACTAGAAAATAAATAATATTGATTGTGAAAATCTGTTAGAGTGCAATTTTTAATTAAAATAGTTTTGTTTTTTATGAAGTAAAAAATGAGCAACAATTTTATATAGACCAATTACACTGGTATACAGCCAAAATTCTCCAGAAACCAAATTAATTTTACTAATTCGAGAGTGCTAAATATGAATGTAATAATAAAAATTGTCAGTTAGCTCTTGTTTTAAATATTTGAATAATAATCCCTTTGACACAATTTGATGCAATTCTCTATATCAAGTTTTGAACATGTGAATGCGAGATTACTTTCTCGCAATGTAATGACAATGATCCTCAAATTACTTTTATAGAGAACAAACCCAAAAATCGAATAGGATTGCTTTTCCTGAAGCAAGTCTGTATTAGTCGCATTTTTAGGATTCAAATAGTTTATTTAATAGACTATTTGTTAAACAATAAAAAGCAAATATCTGTTGTGCATGAGTAGTTTCCATGCTTATTAATATATGTTATTTATTTGATTGTTTTTTATTTTAAAGTGTTTTCTATTACTTACGGGATCTCAAGCATGATGAGCCATCCGATTCCTACATGCACATTTTGAAGAACTTGTTTTCATGATTTAAAATTAACAAAAGATGGGATAAAAAGAATAACAATTCATTAGTAGAATGATGTGTAAATGTAGCAAAATTAATCAAAGTGATAATGAGCTGTTTTACTTTATAGAAACTTTAATATAACAACACAGAAAAAAGCATTCAGTCAGATTTTCACGTGAAAAAACTTAAACTGAAAAATTCTAATACATCTACATTTTCTAAATTGGCAAGCCAACTTTTCGCAATTTCTGGTAATTTTGTTTGATGATTTTATCTGGCAAAAGTTTAGTTATCACTTTGTTTTGTTTATGGAATCAGTCAGTCTGCACTTATAAACATGCTAGTTGCATTAGTTTTTTCAATTTGTCCGTAAGTGTGCATAGTTTCAGAAAAATAGAGCCGAAAGATCACAGACATCAATCTTATTTTTGGATATTCACACAAGTCTATAGAAAAAGAAAAACCATAGAAATGAAATGGTGCTGAGATGTCAATATGCAGAAATTCAGATTTCTTGCTGGGAACAGACGAACTGTTTTTTCATAAAATAGCTTAAATAAAACTGAATGGTCTAATATAAGACGTGGAAATGCTAAAAATAATGCTGAGCTGATGAAATCCAGCTTGTTATAGCAATGGGTTAATGTTACCCTAGGTATCGAAGATGGCGGAGCTTCTGGTAATCTCAATCAGATTTCCAATTGAAATTATTGATAGAGGGAGCTGTGACATATAACGTCGTAATATGCAAATTTTTAAGAACAAAGTAGCTAGTGAAATGATATCGTTGATTTAACGTATAAATTGTGTTAAAGACTTATTGGATTTAGTTATTATTAATTTAAAATATTGTAATTCTAATTTAATTATTTGATAGCTGTAACATTAAATAATTAGGATTTTGCTGATATTAATTTTTAAAAAATAAATGATATTGATATTAATTCTGAAGAATTTTGGGCCGGATGCACCTCCCATAATTTTTATCAACTACTAGAATCCGAGTATTTGGATATAGGTTTAGATCCCAGAAATGACAATGAATTTAAATTCGCAGTACGTTTAGGATTACAGCATACTGATGACATGTGTAAGAAATGTTCAAAGGAACGCAAATTAGTACATCGAAATGACAGAAATTCATGTGTGATGCGATGTGAAAAATACTGGAATAATAGTTCAGCCTTTTCTGGAACACTTAAAGGTAATTGTGGTAAAATTTCTTGGACTAAAATATTGGGGTTTATGTGACATTATTTGGAATTGGAATGCTCTTCAAATACCTCAACTATTGTTGCAGGTATTTCTAACAAGGGTGCAGTTGACTAGTCTAACCATATACGTTTTGTGATGGTAGTTGCTTTGCATAATATGACACCAATTAAAATCGGAGGTCCGAATAATATCGTAGAAATAGACAAACAGTTATATGTAAACGTAAATACGAAAAAGGCCGTAAACTAAAAAGTACAAAACGGGACGTAGGAAGGAACCTGAGTCTGTGCCCGCTGTTCCAGTAACTAAAAATAATAAGAAAGAAAAAAAAGGTAACAGAAAAAATAGGCAAGAATTCTGAGAAACCAGGTAAAAATAAGAAAAAAAGAACGTCAATTTGTAATGTGGAGTATCCTCCAGTAGAAACCAAACGTTGGAAACGAGAAACTGATGCACAATAATGTAAGTAAAATTATTGTTTCATATTATTATTTATTTTTTTTAATAACATAAATTATAAAAACGATGTTTTGTAACTAATACAACGCGGTCACTATTTTCGATAATTACGCATTCATAAATGGCCGTCAAAATGGCTATCGGATACTCCGCCATCCTCGAGTTCATCTTTATCAATTAACTGAAAGATGTCGTTTCTCATTACTTATTGTATGACATTTCCAACAAAGAATTATTTTATTCTTTGTGTTCTAAAAATTTGTGTTACCCTAGGTTCGATACCTAGGTTATCGAATTTAGGGTAACATTAACCCAGCAATGCAATCTCATGGAAGACGACGTATCACTAACTGTATATCATTTTCATTCTCGTAATTTAGTGTCATTTTTTAAAATGAATAGTAGTCTTGTCGGGTGTACTATAGATTGCACCCTATGGAATTTCGGGACTTTGAGTATATATTTGAACTCGGGACCGAGACGAGTTCAACGGTGCCCTACTTTTGGACCGAAGACAAAAAATAAGAAAGTCATCATAATTTTTAAGTTATCATACTTTTTTAATGCTATCATGTAGACGGCACCTTAGTTGCCAGTCCCTCCATCTTGCGGTAAAGTCTGCAAACCATGACGTCGGACTACGGTCATCACCCGAAATAGGTTAGGTTTGTAGGACAAGCCGCGAAAGAGGCGCATAGTACTAGCCGACCGCGAGCGATAGCAAGCGTGTTGGCGGCTGAGGGGCAGTAGGCCTCGAGATCGAGGAACGCGAGGGTGTTCGAAAGGGCCTTAACTCCAACTGCAGGCGATCGGTGTGCTCGTGAATCAACATCTGCCTCTGTTGAAGGTATATATGGCCGGACTTGCAGGACATCCTATGGTATACTTGCCGGACTGCCCGTTAAACATGCGATAGGCTTAGCAGAGAGAGCGACGCGACTCCCGATCATCGCGCGATCGCCGAAAAAAGTAAGATAACTTTTTTATTTTTCGTCTCCGGTCCAAAAGTAGGGTATCGTTGAACTCGTCTCGGTTCCCTGAGTTCAGATATATACTCAAAGTCCCGAAATTCCATAGGGTGAAATCTATAGTATTTTCGTCTTGTCTTCTATCATGATGAAAATGGGCTTATTACAGCCACAAATTATATGAATGTAGACTCTTCATTCACACTTCGAAGACAAGCCTGAAAGCGGTTTTGTTACACAACAATTACTAATTACCTTCTGTTCTTCGCTCCCATAGATTAAAATACAAGTGATCGAAGTCCTGTATATAGTGCTACACTGTGATTATACTGTACTTATTGCGATTATCATGTTTTGTACTTTTTACAAAGCCTACGTTGCACGCAGTTCGTCTTAGATCATATGTATATATTGTATATTTTATTGAATTTGCATAATCTCGAAAAACGTACCAAATATATCTTTTTCAAGACCATTTTTGAAGTCAGCACATCAAGATTATTAGGAATTTAGGATTAGCATATTTCGTTTCTGAAAAGAATAAAAAGCTAAAATTTATAGAGCAGTGTTATTAGTACGTCTTTAAATTAAATTTAAAAAATAACTACATAATAACTGTTACGTTTATCCTCTTTTTAGATATTAGCGATGTTGAGGCCGAAATTTTAAACGCGAAAACATGTACGTCGGACGTTCAGCGCCGCTTTCCTGTAAGCCTACAAATTTGGCAATGGCGTTTGGGTAGTCAGTGGAATCATGCTCGATATTCCAAACGTCATTGTTAAATTTCTAGGCTCATAGGAAAGCGGCGCTGAAAGTCTGACGTACACGTTTTCGCGTTTAAAACTTCTGCCTCAACCTCGCTATTATGTGGTAAATCTACAGCTCTCAAAAACCGCCTATTTTCGTAAAAAATTTAGCTATCGAAAAATTTAATAAAATATAAATCTTAGTTGTACTTGTCACATATAATATATATATACGTATATTGTAACGAATAACGCAACAATCAATTAACTATTTCAACTTACTGGCATATAGAAAGATAAATATCTGATGTACTATATTATTTCAATGCATGAAAGATATAACATGTGTGTTACTATAAACACAAGTATTTAGTATAAAAAATTTTACTACAATCAACTCTGTAAAAAATATATTCTTTGTTACAGCATTACTTAAAGACAGAAAAATTCGATAATTTTAATTAAATATTTTATCATTCATTTTATATAATATATATAATTATTATTTCATTCTAAAATACTTAAAGACGTGTTTGATAAAATATAGAAAAACGAAAAATATTTATTAAAACAAATCCTTCACAGTATTTTAGTAACCTTTTGCGGTAATCAAGTATTTTTATTGATGCACTTCATCAAGTTACCAATATCTCATATTGAAAGCCAATATAATAAGAGCAGATACAAGAAAATTGTTTCATATTTATCTTAGTTATTTCTGTAATTTTGTTTATGCCTTTTATATAAGAACAAATATAATAGGCTGGATATGTAAGAATATAAATAACTAAATTCTTTCTGTAGATTATTGTTTCATAATTTATATTTACAGTATAATTAATTTAAATTGTAAATCGTTCTTCTGAAACCGTGTTGTTTAATTCTGTTAATTCACAAACACAAGGTGCCTTTTTTTTCAACACTAGGCGATATTCCATTTTATTTAGTTGAAAGTATCAACTAAATAAATTGGCATATCGCCTAGTGTTGAAAAAATAACTCGCCTAGTGTTTGTAAATTAATTAAATTGTAAAGTTATTATCTATTCAAAGAATTATTTTATTAGTATAATTAATAAAATAATTTAAATACATATTGTATTAAAAAATAATATTGTATTAAATTATTCGTAATAATTCAGGAGATGTAGGCATTTTATAATTTAAAAAGAACAAAACTGCCAATTTTCCTAAAATAAGAGCAGGTTTTCGTAACTTTTCTAGCTGTTATGAGTTTTTGATATAAACATTTTCTATATTTTTAATTTTTATAAAATAGCAAAATCCGTAATTCTAAGAGTAAAGATAAGTTTCACAAAAATTGTAAATGCTAATAACGAATATAATGTGTATTAGGTCCGAGATGATCATCATCTATCTCTCCATCTTCCAGCAGTAAAATTTAATAGTGAATGACCCTTATACACAAGCTACCGTGCTAAATGCATCTCTTAATCTTTACTCCATCCTGAGATATTAAACGATATAGATTCCAATACACATCTACACACACACCCCTATTCACAGACACACGCATATTCACGGAAGATTTTTGCAATGTTTTTGATTTTTTGGGGTTCAGCGGTCTCATAATGTGGAGTTTCGCAAAATCTCGGAGGTTCAAATCTGACTTGATTCCAATACTTTCCTTTGTTATGTATATACCTATCAGCCTAGAAAGTAAAATTGTTGTTAAATTACAAGTAAGTAAGAAAAATAAAGAAGAAAGTAAATTTATTTATGTAAGACATAAAATTTCTCGGTATATGATATTTTTTGCGTAATTCATTTTTTAATGCAAGTTACGTCTACGACATTTAATCGAATGTAGTTTCACTTTCCCGACTGTTCTACATAGCAAAGGAATCTTGTCAAACTGTATAAGTGTAATCCCAAATGGTGAACAATTCTGTTCTCCATTTGGAATTTATCTTTATCCCATATAACAAGGAATAAAGACAAATCCTGTAATTGATTGTTTAGATTCCATTCAGTATAAATCATATTAAAATATTTCATACAGTACAGTGTAACTTTACAGCCTAGACCATAACATGCTTTGATGCAACAATGTATTCTATAACATGGGATTTTTTCACAAGTATTCTAAAGTTGTTCACAAGTATTCACAAGTGAAAAAATCTCAAGAATATTAAATAATTAAATAACTATTTATTGATATAATTGTCTCCATTTTTTGCTCTCATACAATTTCTGTGAACGCCCATGCTAGCATCAAATTTCAAAGTTTTCATAAATATATTGAATAGTCCATCATAAATGTGAGATCTTGACCAAAATCTGTTTTAAAAGAAAAAGTTGTTTTAAATAAAATGCTCTTAGTAGACGAAATATCGTGAGAGAATATATTCGAAATTTAACCATTTTCTCCAACGATCACAAAAACTGGAAGATAGAATGTATAATAAAATCAAATGTCACGCGAATGCAACTATTAATATTTACTATCAGGGTACTTACGCTTAACTTTGAATTATGGGAGAATTCGCGACAAATACAATAAACATACTCGGCCGGTGTCCGATCTCAGAATGAATTCTGTCTCGAATGAAAACAAATTAAGAAACAATCGGAAAGGTAGAGGCTAGAGATCACGACCAACCAGAACGTCCGATCGGGAGTGCGAAACCTTTAAGAGACCCGAATTGAAGGACAAAGGAGGATTTTTTGTACTAAGACAGCAGAGATTTTCCCCACCAAGTCAACTGAAAGGGACTTTCCCCGGCGACAAAACGATCCCCTCTGAAACTGGTTGTCACCAAGTTGACGAAAGTGATTCAACCGGACGGGAAAGTGATCCTTCCAAGACCGAAGAGCTCTCCGGCTAGACAAGGGGACTTTTATCCTGGATACGAGAAACAACAAACTGTGTTGTTCGCTCTCTCCATCAGTGGGCAGTCCATCTGGAACTCTAATCCACAGATAAAGAGCGACGAACTTTGCGGAACTTCACTATCATCGTAAGAACATACATCCGGATACTGGTATTGCGTCGGGTTTGTTTTAAGGACCGAGGGAGAACTCTTAACTTATGTAAGATGTCTTTTGTATTTTAATAAACGGGTTTTAAATGTGAACGAAGGTCGTGCCTCTTGTCTAACGCCACCACCCACATATGCCGTTCACACTCTCGCCATTCTGAATGACACATCCTACATAATTAGGGGAGTGCCGATCGCGACGCAAGGAAATATCGGATCCGTGATAAGACATCACGGAGGTCCTACAGATAAAGAAAGAAAAATTTTGACTCCAATCAGAAACTATAAATAACAAAATTAAGGTGGACTTGTAACTGCGTATGGTGCAGATGCCTAACATTACGTATTTTGAACTAAGATTATAAGTAATATTGTAATACGGAGATGCGTAATAGCGTCTGCATATGATAATACTAATGTACAGAGGTTTATAGTCATCTACATTAAAGTTAATCAGATCGTTAATACAGATTAACAATATGATTCATCAAAAACCAAGGGTTTTGAAAAAGAAATATTTTTAGAAGGTTCTTTTTTGTGACATGATTTAATTAACGTAGTATATCGTGATCTAAGCGGCTTTGAATGCTTCACCTTTGCTGTCACGGACTACACCATGGAAATTTCATATTACATTCTACATCCGATATCCAACAATGAGACGCTAATATTTTATCTATACATATTGATGACACGCAATCGAATACGAATAAACTGAAAAGAGGTAATTTCACACCGGCTACTTCATACAGCAATTTCTTGCTTGCACCTTTCGAACGTGCGATCATCATAGCGAGCTTGTTCAGTTCGTGTTCTTTTTCTTTGCGTTTATGTCGAATATTAGCGTCGATAGTCGAAGTTCTTTTATTATTAGCATTTTGTTGTAGAGGACTGAATAAATATAAAAGCGATGCGAAATTCGCGCATTGGATCTGTGGGGTGAGAGTACCGCATTGTTCTCCTCCCATAATGCGAACCTCTAGTGTGCTTTTTCTCGAAAATCTTTGTCTTCTCAGTCCAGAATCAGTCGCATTGTCTTACGCAAAGACAATATTAAAAGCAGCCTAGCTTTTGCATCCATAATTGCCAAAGCGAGGAATCTATTGAGAGAAAGTGTTTGAAACTGCAACGTGTTCGTAAATATTTAAACTAACTAGCTGATCTTTTCAACAGCTACCTGTCTTCAATTTGTTGATACCGTTTTCCTAGATTGTAAGCTGCTCCATGTCAATGTATTCTGAACCGAATGGTTCTGACAAACATACAAACCGCATTGAATCCCAAAAGTGCGCACAGTCTTCTTTAATGATTTGCATCGCTACAAAATGGTTGTTCTTTTGTCTTTTATGCGCTATCTCTAAATTTTGTCGGTCGCAGCTTTCTTAGAAACTGAGAACATTTACATCATAATTATTGAGAAAGCTGACATCATGAGCCAAAACACCTACAAACTAATACGGAAATTGTTGAAAACTATGATTAATAATAGTGATTGGTAGTTAAATCATTTCTCCGGCTTAGAACTAGCTGAACACGACTTGTAAGTCGTGTTCAGCTAGTTCTAAATTATTATCACACTAACAAAGACTGGCAATTTTCAATAAAAACATATATATTTGCCAATCACTATAAACTTGAATAAATTTTGAAGACAGAGAATATAATAAATCTCGTTTATAAAATATTAAAATAATTAATCATAAATTTATAAAAGCTATTTTATATATTTTTATAGTGCGATTTACGCCCTTACGTTTTTAAAGATATAACGCAACTACTATAAAATATTTTCACTACACAGTAAAACAGTTGAAAAAAGTATAAAATGTCATAAAATGTTATTACTATTATATTTTAATTATATGACGTTGTTATAAATTTATAAAATTTGACCTTTTATAATTAAATAAAAATAATTAATCTATTAATATATATTAAGTTTGAATATAATTTACGAAGCAATTTTATAATATTGACGCAAACATACTTTGCGTGAAGAGATGTTGGACCAGTCACATCATGCCAGATCAATTTTTAATTTTAAGTATTTATTTTTAGTTTCAAAACAGTATGGTGTTATTGTTTTATTTTGACGTTGTAAATACAAATATTTAATTTTATAATATCTCGAATTTATTATCTTTTATATTTCTAATACTTAAATGGTATTAAACTGGTTTTATTCATTTTCCGTCATTTTCTTCATAACAATATTTATAAAAGCTACAATATATTAATATATATATATAGCCACTAAATTCTTACAAATCATTCAATTTTAGAATAATTAGGATAAATACATGTAAAGTAACTTCTTCAATATCATTGTTCAATACCGTATTCATTCTAATATATAGTCGAGAGCATATTAATGAAATAAATTCGGTAGCTTATTTCCTTTTATTATTATTCGAGCAATACTCAATACACTTACACTTTATTTCACCATACGAAAAGACGGCAACAACGTGTGAACAATGTGCTATATTTTAGTTTAAAATCAGCCGCATCTTCCTTCAATAGACAACACGCTTATTATAAAGCATTGTCTGTAACTTTTTTCATCTCGAAGCTGCACTGTTTGTGAGAATAAATGATAATTATTTTTTTAGCCAATTTTTCTTGAAATTCTACAAAATTTTATATTTATTTTCATGGTTTTTCAGAAATAAACTTTTAATTTTATCAAAATTGATTTGCTCAATTTTGACATCTCAATAATTTTAGAAAATAACTTTAAAAATTGTATTTTTTTTTTTTAACTAATATTCTACAAAAAAAAAGATGTGTAAGGAAGAAACTCACGATCTGCAAAATAAAAACAGACAACGACAAACTCAACCAATCGTTTTTGTCGATTGCCAAGATCAACAAAGATTTGTGGGATTGCTGATTATTATCAAAAGTTTTCTGGCTGTAGGCATTAGCCTATAGTATTAAGATTTCTGTACGTCAAGTTAATTTTCAACCCACTTTTTCTACGATAATATTAGAGATCGATTTATAATAATACAATTAAATATAAATTAAACGTATAATTAATATTATAATTTTGTCAAATTAAAGAAAACAAACTCTTCCAAACTCCAAAAATTAAAATTAATTCGTTAAAGATTAAGAATAATAAAAAAAAAGTCATTAAAGGTAATATCAATTGGTATTTCTTTAATATTAATGTCATGAAAAAGTCGATGAACTTTTAACAGTTTTAACTTTAGAATCAATGAGCCGATGGCCATGAAAGATTCGGTTCGTTGATTTTAAATATTAGAAACTATTGAAAATATATCAACTTCTACTTTTAATTCTCTTTCACATAAACCAGTTTAATTTTTTGTTTTAAGGAATAAAAGAAGGAAAAAATTTAAATAAAAATGAAATTTTAAAATAAGCTTATAAAATATAATCCGTCTTAAGAATAAAATTTAGTTTCGTTTAATTCTTTTAAATACGAATTACTTTAATCAAAATTTTCAGAAAAAGTTATGACTTTCAAGAAAATATATTATAAACAAATAGTTTCAACTACAAAGACTTAGTTTTTTTTATTTAATTAATAACTAAATTATTAAATAAAAAACTAAATCTTTTCGGATTATTTTACAAATTATTAATTATCTCAGTAATCAATATTTCTATTATGTAATAGAGAAATAATTAAAAGCCGAAGAAAGTTTATGAAGCTTAGCTACATTTTCTTTTTCTTCTATTGTTAGTTCTCTTACGGATTATTGGGGTACTCAGAGCTAATTGTTTTAACCTTGTTGGGCCAATTTCTCTGGCTGCATTTAACCAGCAGATCAATGAGGATATTATTTAAACCATTTTTTTCGTTTGTTTTATGTTATCAATTCCAGATTGACCTAAGTATTCTTTACTAACAAAAATCAGACTTAAAAGAGTTTAAGTCTTGTTTAGAGAATGCTATCTGCTCTTTCGACATGTCAAAATCATTTAAGCTGTCCTCTTATTGATGTTAAGATATTATCCTTTTTTCAAACATATTACAAGCTTTTGTCCGATAACATTATTTTAATCTTAAACTCAGCTTAAGATAATAAATTTGGTGCTTTGGTTTTCCTTATTTTCCGAAGTACGTACTGTACGTTCAAATAAAGTAGACAATTTTATTGAAGTTTTTCTTCTGTATATATTTTGTAAAGTTAAAATATAATATCTATGTTTTTACAAAAGCATTACGTAATGCTAAAATTTTTACCCTTGGGTAGCAGAATGATTCATTTTTTTCAAAAACTTTCTTAACGAACATTGCTGTTTGAGTCATCGCTTTATACATAATTAATAGAATAATGTAACGTTCAGTACTCCGTGTTATGTATTATTGTGCTGCAA
Organism: Centruroides vittatus; assembly: GCF_030686945.1. Classification (NCBI taxonomy): domain Eukaryota; kingdom Metazoa; phylum Arthropoda; class Arachnida; order Scorpiones; family Buthidae; genus Centruroides; species Centruroides vittatus. The sequence continues at coordinate 828,457 of NW_027122385.1, forward strand.
TTTTTAAATTACAGATTTATACATTCACACTCGTCCGTTGTCTGTCTGCATATTCTTCGTTGATCTCGAGAACGGAGTTACATACTAAAAATCAAGACTAGATTTCAATATCAAAATAGAAGCAAAAAAAGTAAATAAAATAATCATATATTTTTATGTTTTTAAACATTTATTTCATAATAAATAAATAAATAAATTAAAGTATATACTCTCCACCTAAAATTAACGCGGTTGTGCCACCTGTCCATAATTCTATTTTTGCTAGCAATAGAGTCATGCCGAATGTCTATCTAACTCCTTTCAGGGGAAAATTTATGAAGTGAAATTACGTGACATCTGCCACTTATCTTTCTATATTTTGTCTCGGATTTCATCTATCTAACTCCTTTCTCGATATTAGGAAAGGACAGACAAACGGACAGATGACAGTGGTAATTTACAGGTCTGTATATTTTTTCATATTGTAGCCCAACTGGAACGTAAAAAACAAATGTCCAATTTCTGGTGAAAAACTCATTATAAAATCCAGATTTCCATATAGAGCTAGCCTATATGGATAACTCTATTATCAATGTCAGCTGACATTGATAACATAAGGGGCAAAAGACCAGGGCCACTCAGAGGTATTGACTGGCATTGGAAGGTAGAAGAGAAAGAAGAAATGGAAGAGGATCTATCAACTGACAGGATGATCACAGATATTTTTACAGCAGAATTGTTTAAATCAATTAATTCATTTTCTTTCCAAATCAGGAATTGTCGTGTAAATGTTAAATGTAAAAGAATTAAATATAAATCGTTTTCTTTCCAAATCAGGAATTGTCGTGTAAATGTTAAATGTAAAAGAATTAAATATAAATCGTGAGATAATAAAAAAAACATACGATATGGGAATGATGAAAATGATAATGGATGCATTCCACTTTCTTTGAATTTAATAGGTTTTATTGCTTTGTTTAATTCTCAGAAAATCATTTCTCGGAATTCCACCGGAATACCATTTATATTAATTATCTTATTATACCCCTTCTGTATCTATTCCTTACCCGCTACACTAGAATAATGGTTTCCCTCTTGCAAGGACACGTGTCTCTAATGTTCATGTAAAACAAATTATTTATATTCACATTTTCGGTAAAACACATCTCAGAATCGCTAAAACATTAAGAATTGCATACATTTTTGCTTACTGGCAGAAATTTCAGCAGAAAGAACGTTTATAGAATTTCTCAGATTATATAATTCAGAAAGACTTATTTGTATTATTAATTTTATTTAAATTTGTTTTTCTTTTAAAAATTAATTGTTTCTATTCTGTTTTGTGTTCAAAATGAATTAAATGCAATCAAAAACATTTGAGATGTAAAAATATTTCGCCATATAAGACTTATGACAATTTAGATGACAATTTAGAGAATTTAGAATCATCTAAATTGTCATAATATACATTTATAAAGAATATTTTAAATGTTTTTACATTTCGCTTCAAAGCGCCTAGCTTATCTTTACCCCGGGAAAAACTTGCAAGAGAAAACATTTGACTGATATCTGAATTGTCATAATTTTTTACATCTCAGATGTTTTAGTTTGGACTTCAATAGTTTTTTGAATAATGACTGTGTTATTACATCAAACCCCAAGACGAACGACTACGTCCAGTTCTTTCGGCCAAACGCTTTTAATACGCCGTTAGTAAAATCGTTATAAAAAAATTTTAATTCTCATAAATTAGAACTTTTGTTATTCTGGATAACATTTAGAAAAAATATTTTTTATGCAATTTTATGCTTTCAAGCATAAATTTAAGCGATAAAAGTAATATAGCACTATGGAGAAACTCCCGTGAACTTTCACCTATCGATTCGTAAGTTCTGCCAGCATCTCACTGATAACGAGAAAAGTTTAAATTTAAAATTTGAGCTGTCTAGACCCAGTAGCTTTTTTTCTTCGAACGTCTACAGTGCCGGATGAAGAAAAAGAAGAAAATTCAGCTTTCTGACAATTTTTGCATTTTTTGATTGCTTATATTTCGGCAACCGCTTTACAGAAAAAATCTGAAATTTTGCACAAAAAACAAGTATGTTTTAAAGAGATATTCACAATTACTATAGGCGTTAGGAGGGCAGAGAACTTCAGCCCTGTAAATTGGCAACTGTGACTTCTGTATAGACTTATATAAATATATATAAATCAGTCAGTGACTTTTCACTTGGCACGAAATCGATAAAAAATATTTACTTTTTAGTTATTAAAATAATTTCATAATGTTTAGATAAATTTAAACAATTCACAAAAAAATTTCGTGCTTCACTAACGGCTGGTCGCGTAAAATTTTCCGGATTTTCTTCACGTGACTAACAACTTAATAAGGACCCATTTTCCGTACAAAGTCTCCAGGGAGGAATCCTCCTTGGCAGATCGCCCAAGTGTCGAGTTACGTATTCCATCAAAATAAATAAGTAAAACCTTCTTAAACCACTGAAAAGCGTCACCATGTCTATAACGTTGGACTAACATTACAGAAAATGATGATGAAAAATAAAACACAATAGAGTATAAAAAGTAAGCATTTACGGTAATTAATGAGGATAATAAACTAATAAATCATACAATATAAATGTTTGCCGTAAACAGTTAAATCCCTCACTTTCTAAAGTAATAGGTAGATAGAAGCGACATCATACGGGTAACGTAGGCGTAGGGTTACACAGAGAATAACACTAATAAAGTATTTATCAATAGATGATAGTTAAACCTCAGATAAGAGAAGTATTATATGTTAGAGAAGAGCGACGGTTTTGTGTTGAGGCGCCTATTCTGTCCGATGCAATTTGTCTGTTATATAAAAGGAGGTGTTTGCTAATACTGCGCTTAAAATTCCGATGAGTTTTGTAACTATCTCTGGTAATAATAGCGAGGTTGCGGCCGATGTTTGAAACGCGAAAAAATGTACATCGGACGTTTAGCGCCACCTTCCTGTAAGTTTAGTAGTTTGGCAATGGGGGTTTGGAACGTCAGCGAACGACATTGTCAAATTTCTAGGCATACAGGAAGGCGGCGCTGAACATCCGACGTACATGATTTTGCGATTAAAACGTCGACCGCAACCTCTCTAATAATTTTATCATCATTCATTTTTGTGGGTTTTTTTTTTTTTGTTGGTTTAAAATCACCAAATGATATGAAATAATGTCAATTGATATTAGTTAATTGTAAAGTATTGGTCTTTTAGCAGAGAGGGAACAAAAGAAGCGCGACCTTGTCAATTGAACCCACATGCAGTGGGACCACTTGTAAGGTGTTGACTTGTAAACAGAGGGAAACAAAAGGAAGCGCCAACTTTGTCAATTGGACCCACCTATGGTCAGAAGATAGACCGCTTGCCATATTTAAAAAGCTATTAAACGCACACAAATAGCGAACGTTAATGAAAGCTTCACTCTCGTCGGATAACAGCGGTCCTAAATATAAGCTGTTCACGAAAGAACGGTTTGTGATTGGTCGGAAGTTTTCCGTCCAAAAAACCCTTAAATAGTGGAGCGAACGGGAGAGGGAGGAGAGAAGAGCAAGAGACTGATAATACGGTAGCCTCTGGCACTTGGGAAGCCCGCTGAGCGTAGAGAGAGTGAACTCCTCTGGTAAACATCTCAGGGACAAGTTAGTGCGGAGACTGAACTGACCATGCAGTTGAGCCAACTCCACAAGCTGACTGAGGCCTCTTCAAAGTTTAATAGTTCCCGGAAGCCAATCCAATACGTGAGACACTACAATTTGTTGTCCTGTATATATTATGTTGTCGAACTTGTGCATTCTACCTATTTTGTTTTGTAAATAAATTGTAAATATTTTCTGAATTGAGTGTGAAGATGTACTTTTCATCGAACCTGAATCGGATCGTGATACACACGGAACCCAACTCAACGAGACGGAGTTTGGGAAAGAACTTCACAAGATCTTCACTTTAATGAACTTATTAGTTACAAGAATGATTAAAATTGTTTCAAACATACATACATATCATTTCATACAGTTACTATGTGATCTCAATATCAGTTTGATAAGATTTACATGATATCAATCAAGCGAGATCATGTATTCAGACTTTAAATCTTTGAAACTATTTTAAAATGATTTGACAACAATTTAAATCCTTTTCACTAGTTAGTGTGTAACCCACCGTTTTCGGAAACAAAAAGAGGTTACATAATAATGGGGTAAGTACCAGGCCTGGACTTTATTTAAACCAATAATTTCCACAAACCACAACCAGTCCTGAACAATAAAAATAAACTTTAATTCTATTAACAACCAAAATGATAATGGGGTAATTGACCCGAACAAAAGTTATCTAATTGTAAAGTAATAACCACATCAATAAGCAGAATCTTGTACGTCTTTCTAATAATACAGAAAACGTTTTATCTCTTACTCAAACTATAAACAGTGTATAGCCAAACGATACAATCTCCTCGATCTTATCACCCACAACGTTTACCACCCTGGTCACCTGAAGCTCTCTCTCCTCTTGGTCCTGGCTGTTCCGCTTTTAATTGTTCATCCAGTGTAGCTCCGCACTGTCTAATTTACATAGGATGATGTTCCAGGATCGGGCACCGATGCAAACTAAGTTAAAAATTTTCGTTTTTGTTCTTTTGGTCATTGGTGCTTGGGAGTTTGTCCGTAACAACAAAAAAAAAGGAACCAAGAAAAAGAAAAGAATAAAATAAAAATAACGCCCCAAAACAAAAATTAACGATCGGACATTGACTCCTTTACAAGTGATTCTCTTGAAAAATGTGAATGATGGCAGATGCCTTATCATTTGTTTTCATTTAATTTTCATTTAAAAATTGTTTTCATTTAATGATAATTAGCATTTTTTCAAATGATATGAGTTCATTTGAATACATTGATTATTAGCAAATAATTTAAATCATATTACTAATCTACCATTATTATATACTGAATTATATTTCTAAATAAAATAAAATCAGTAATATACCTACAGTAATATACCCCATTAAAAATAATATGCAGAAAAACTGCGAATTGTCACAAATTTTATTATCTGTACATAATTTTTTTTTTTGGGCCTGTGTAGGATATTTTTCTGACTGTCTGTAGATAATGGGTAAAATTTATTTGGGTTAAGTTTTGTATTAATACAACTGTAACGTACACATGGTAACATTTTACAGATAACTGTATATATTACAGTCATCTGTGATAATCTGTAAATATAATTTTGATTTTCTTTGGAAAATGTCTCAGTGTGTCTTATATAAGTAAAATAATTATTCATTAATGATAGATATTTCATTCTTAATCATAAGTATTTTGTTTGTACTAAATTAATAATTTAGAAATTTTGCATAGTCATACATTAGCGAGGTTGAGGCCGAAGTTTTCAACGCGAAAACGTGTACGTCGGACGTTCGGCGCCGTTTTTCTGTAAGCCTAGAAGTTCGGCAATGGCATTTGGAATGTCGAGCATGATTCCACTGACTTTCCAACTCCATTTCCAAACTTGTAGGCTTACAGAAAAACGGCGCCGAACGTCCGACGTACACGTTTTCGCGTTGAAAACTTCGGCCTCATCCTCGCTAATATTTTCATAAAGACGACGTACCTCAAGGATTAACTTCATTTGAAGCTATAAAGACTTAGACTCGAAAAATTTTTAATTTTTTTTAATGTTTCTTTTCCTTTTTCACAGACCAATTCGGAAGCAACAGTCAATTAGCTTAAAGAAATAAGAAATCTTCTTAAGACATCATAAGTAGATTATTAAAAATTACCACATTTTTTAACTTTGTGATAATTTTTTAATTTTAAAAAGGAGAAAAAAAAGACTCGAAAAATTATATATATATATATATATATATATATATTTTCATGTAAGACTCTATAGTTTCAATTTAGAAATTCTTGAAGTTAACAAATTTGAAAATTATTTCAAACATTCCTCCTGATATCCATCCACACATTTTCAATTACACTATCCAGATTAACTGGTGGATCTTGGTTTCCCGAGCTATTTTAATTAAGAATTATAACCTCAAATGTTGATATTGCTATGGAATCTTTCATCTAGTTTACTGGTAGAATCCTAGGGCGAGTCTAAAGGTCGCCGCAAAGTAGTCAATACCGTTGCTTTCAAAATGAGGTCAGCAAATCTTCGAAGGAAAACAGTCACGTGATCATAAAAATTTTATGGTCACATCACTGTTTTCCTTCGACGATCGGGCAATGTCGTCGCTTGTGATATCACTCGTGAAGTAGTTGTACAGAATCAGTGAACATTTCGTCTATCCCTGTATGAGTTATTGCTTGGTAGATTGTTTTGCAGAATGCGATTACAATTTGCTGATATTAGCTTCGTCTCTCTGTTTGGCAGAAATTTAATAAACAAATGAAAACGAAATCGGGTACATGATAGATTTATAAATTTCAATAAAATCAATGAATTAATGTATGTTCTTACATTTATGAAAATCTATTAAACAACTTTATCGTAATATTAGCGTATTACAATTTTAATAGTCTCAATCTATTTCAATTTTTAAAATGTGTTAGAAGAGTTTATCACACTTGGTGTGATAAACTCTTACGTAAGATGACCTATGTAGATATGAATCAAATAATATATAATATAATATAATAGAATATTAGAAGTACGAAATAGTCTAATAATCTTAATCTTTGCTGTTTTTAATTTTTGCCCGAGAAACGCCGGGCTCATCAGCTGGTAATAATAATATAAATTCTACATTCAAATATTTCTCAAAAATCTAAATCCTTTAGAAGTCTCCATTAAATTGTGTTTAAATTCCATAAATGCTCAGCTGATTTTGTTTTAAGTGATTTTAATTAAATTAAACAAAGAAAAACGTTGAGAAGTGCAGAAGGAATTTTACCATGACTTTCCTGGTTAGATTAGGTATCAGTTTAATATTGAAGCCACCAAATGAATAGATCTTGATTTCCAGAGGTATTTGAATTTAGAACCATATAATATTTTACAGTTGGTGTAATTTACCAAATCCATGTTACAAGATATGAAAGGATCTCATTTATTAAATAAAAAAAATAATGTTTAATATACTTAATTACATAAAATTATTCTACTTAATTGCATATAAATTATTCTAGAAATTATTCTAGAAATGGTATTTTAAATGCCATTAAATTATTACTTCATCTGATACTACGATATAAATAAGAAGCGCTTATTTTATTTTGATCATGTATTTTCATTAATTTCGTTTTATATCAGCGTGTAAGGTCTTTGTTAAACCAAAATGCTTATATTTTTATATCGCGTCAATGTAAAATCACCTTCAGTAAAATTTGAATCTTGATCAAGAGAGATTTGGGTATTTCATTTGAATTTTATATTCACATGTCTTTGGGTTTATGAATATAAAATTTAAATGAAATAATTAAAGGTTTATGAAAGAACAACTTTTTTAAATGTATGTCTATTTTAACAAGATAGAAATTGTATTTTGATAAATTTGGATACTATATAAAAAGTTATCTGAAGCTGAATTTCTCGGAATTTTCTTAAATTTGACATTATTTTAAATGCGGTTACTTGTCTTCTCTTTAATATATAAAATGTAGTAACAATAATAAATAGCGGTATAATAAATTATTACGTTAGATTGTGTGGTAACAATTCACGATTTACAAAGTAACCACAATGTCCTGATGAATGAGAAAAATTATCAGTAACCTTCCTTCCTTTAGATTTTTGCTCAAATTTTAATTTTATTCTTCTGGACATTTTTCGTTCTAAGGATTAAAGTAATTTTAAGAAAATTTATCTAATAGCTAATTTTTTGCTGTAACGTGATGAAAAATGTTTTTTCATAATGCTTAAAGCGATTGTCTCATGTTAAGTATAAACAATAATGTGTCATGAACGTCTTATTTATCGTCCACTGAATTTCTCTTCGAAATATTTCCTAACTGAACGCCGCAGAATATAAGCTGATATATAAGAAATTTGCGGTGAAAATATTTCACATATTTTAACGTTCTAAGTTATACTTCTATCAAACAAGATTAATGCATTATATTTTTGGATTTCTAACGGTTATAATACACATTTTAATAAAATATTCGTCAGTAAACAAATTGTTTTTTGCCTGAAGAAAATTATATAACTATAAAAATTAAAAAATTAGAAATCATAACATTGTAACTCTGACCTATAGTTTATTTTGTTACGTAGTCTAAATCCAAGTTCTCGAATGATGAATGTATTGGAATATTGAAAAGGAATAGCCTTGTAAAAGAAAAACCAACAACAATTTAACAGTACTGTTATATTGTGAAATTGTTATTTGTTTTCCTTTTCCAAAAATAATTTCTTTTTTAATAATCTACCAGTTTTCCATTAGTAAAATCAATCAAAAGATTTGCATATTTTTTCTAGCCAAACCATTTTGTTAAAAATATTGATAAATTTATTGAGGGATCTTCACAAATTACACAGGCTACGACAATGTTATATTTATACCTTTACGCTATATCCAGTCCTCTCTATAACGATCTGTAACGCATTTTATAAAATAATGTTTTATATAGATTGAAATTTCTATTTTGAAAAGTAGTTTCTTATTTCCATTAATATTTAACGTAAAATTATATTATTTTTATAAGCAGATGAATGATGTAACTACTGTATATTTTTTAGTGAAACGTTTTACTTCCGAAGTAAAATTTTGATTGCTTTCTGAATGTCAGTATATAGTAAATATGGAAGAGAAACCAGATTTAACATTCAATACCACATAATTCCACCTCCTGATGTATATTTCTCATTGCAACACACGATTTCTATCAGTAAGGATTATTCAAATCCAAAAATATCAAAGAGACTGTATTGATTTATGAATATTTTTCTTCATAAAGCTTAATGAAATATGAATTAAATTAAATTATAGAAATTTTTATCTAACAATTTTGATTAAATATGTTTGAATTTATTTGATTATTTGAATAGTATAACGCCGAAATTTTATAGTAGCAAGAGAAAAAATAATAATGATTATTTCTTCTCAATTTTCTTTTATAAAAGTTTTAATGTTTAGTTAAAAGTTTTAATGTATTTTGCATTTTATAAAAGAATTGATAACAACCGCGGTTGAAGGTAAAGAAGTTTTATTTTTTAGAGATTCTTCGACTGTCACAATCGACGTGCTCAGCTTATCTAGAGACAGACATCATTTCGTGGCCGAAATCGTCTGTTTACGTCACCGAACTCTATCGTAATGGAGTGGGAATTGGGGAAAAAGAATAACATAGTAGTGCCTTTTAAAGAAAGAAAAGGAAAAATAAACTTTAGATCGACAAATAAAAAATTCTAAGAAACTTTTGTTGGATTCGTTTCATAAGAAAAGTTGTTCTGTTATGATGAAATGGTAAATGGAGAAAATTAGTTTACTTTGAAACCCTTAAGGGATATAAAATCGTTTTTTACATTGTTTTCTATTGTATGTTTCTTCAATTACAAATAATAAAAATGGGAATTGGAAATATTTACGCTACTAAATTTAATTTTATATAATTAAACTTGCTGTATATTTTTTAATAATTGAATAAATTTTCAGTTATTTTAAATAAAAGATATTGACTATAATGTGTTTACTTCGTTTCTTAAAAATATACTATAAATGGAAGGAAATCTGCTTAGCAAATATCTCATTAATAAATTAAAGTAAATTTAATTATTTAAATTTATGTTAAGTTCATCTAACAAAATACTTTGGAATGTTGTCTTTATTATTTTAGATTTTCTTAAATTAAATGTTTGTTATTTATATTTATAGAATATTTTGATAATATATTTCTCAACTAAATTGTTAAAAATATGATTATGTTAATAATAACTGTTGAAGGAATATAAATTAATAGCGGTAGACATATCATTATCTAAGCGACATTTAGAAAATGATATCTCCTACCACTCAACTTGTTGACAATTATTTCTAAATTCAAACTTTCGTTAAAATCATTAAATGTCTTAATTTCCATATTTGAAGTCTCGGAATTCGTTGAAATATATAGCACACAGTTTATACATAATTATTGTCCCTGTATTATCTTTCAAAGCGATTGAATTTATTAACAGTTAATATATATTTATTAAATGTACTATTTATGTTAATGTTATAATCTATAAATAAATTAGCGATATATTGCTGAATTCTCATGGAAATTCCTCTCGTTTATTATTACAAATGCTATAACAGAGTGTTGATAGAATACTTGTAAACACATATTTCATTGCTATAAACTAAATATAATAAAAATAAAAAATAAGTATACAGTAAATCATTTAAATAATATGAAATCGTGACTCTATATTACTTAAAAAATGAATTTGTTTATAACAATACAGCTTAACAGATTAAAATATTTAACTGCTAAATTAATCTCTTTAGTTGTAATAAAAAAGATGATTTATTCTATCCATCTTAATCTATATCAATGTTATTGTTATTCTTACAGTTTTTTCCCGTTTATGCAACTTACTGAAAGACTAATGTGCTAAACTATAAAATTTTCGAGAATTGTTTGTTAAAGTTTACTGAATTTCAAATCGAATCAATTATCTGGAATACTTTTATTTATTTTTTAAGTTCAAATAGTACAAGATTTTACAATACTTAAAAAAAAGTCAACTTGTTTTCAATAAATAATTGATTTTAATGAGCTTATTTTAAAATTACATTATTTTTTAATTAATTTAATTGAATCAAACCTGATTTAATATGTTTTTATAATTAAATTAATTTTTACAAAAATAACAAGTTTTATATTCATGATTTTATTAGACTAATTATTTAAACTTTCACATTTAAAAATATACACAAATTGATTTATTAAAACTAATGAGAAAGAACAGTTTTATCGTACATAAAATTTATTTTTATGTATTTATTAACAATTTTTAGTGCGCTTAGCTGAAATTATTTTTATTTTAATTGCGTTTAATCAATGTTAAAATTAAATACGAACAAAGAATTAGATTTGTTTTAGTATAATTAACTCTTTTTATTGAAGTTTTAACAATTCAAGTAAATAAAGCCATCTTAAAAACATTAATCAAAGAATTTAATCGTTAAAATAATTAGTTGCAGCAATTCATATAACTTTTTTGTTTTCTGAAGATTACTTCGTGTTCAGAAGCATTTCATTTCTTAGAAAAATTTATTTTCTAAACTAAGTACTTTATTTATTTCTTAATGTAAACGTTTTATTTAAAACCAAGTTTCTTCTATCTTTTAATTTATTTTAATTTTATTCAATCTTTAATTAATACTTTTTTAGGGACTGTGTCTTTATTTGCTTAATGTTTTTTTTTTGTAGTAATGGTAATCACATAAATGGTAATTTTATTAGATAAGAATTTTTAATTATTTGTGTTCATTTTATATGCATATAAAGACAAATATGTCTTTATATTAGGCAAGTCAATTAAAAGTTTGTCAATTTTTAATGAATAAGATATATACTGCTAGACATGATTACGATTGAGAATTATACTGAAATTTTTAAACCGTTTTCGAATTTATTTACGCATTATCAGCTTTTCTATAATTGAATATTCAAATACTATATTGAACGTATATAGATATAGATATGTAGTTAGAACACACAGGAATTGAGTTATTTTTCATTTTCCATTTCGTCTTGTGCTTGGGCGAGAGCTGCTGGCCTATAGCGTCCCGTAGTGGCAAATGAATTATAGCATGTATTCGTCACCTGTGACCAGGGCACCCAGTGATCCCGAGTCCAACTCAGGCAGTCAGCCATGCACTGTGCTGTGTTCGCTATGGCGGCTGCTGATAGCATTTGAAAACATACACACGGCAGGAAGCGTTGTAAGTTCAGAAAAATTAAGATGATGTGTTAACAGCGATTATATTTGGACTGTCTAATGGCCAAGGCGATAGAGACGTCAGCGTACTGCTATGAAAGTCCCGACCTGCCGCTTTCATTCTATAAGCTTGCTGTGTGACATCAAAAGGATTGTCGTAAGGCAGATACAGCTGACGAATCAAGTTGACTTATTGTCGCGTTCAGGTTGAGACACTAGTGCGTTGTAGTGTGCACTAAGCCATTTATGTTGGCAGCCCTAAAACAGGTGCTCACAATCACCGAAGTGGATAAAACCACTAACCACTGGTAGTTGTAAGTGGGTTCACGCCTGACTGAGGTACTGGCAGCATGAAATACTAATTTTCTTCATTTATCTAGCACCTAAATAGGGATCAATTTTCTCCTTCCTGGAATAAAATATCTTCCTGGACTTGTTTCTTCCTTGGCACATCACCCAAATTAAACTGCGCTTGTTTTGTTCCCTCGATGCAATACTAGAAAACCGAGTGTGCCCCTGATCGTCGATTTATATTTTAATCCATTTAAGACTGGTCACACTGTACTGTATTTGTTTGTATACGGTAACACGACGTGAGCGATCTTCCAAGAGGGAGGTGTTCATCTCGGCAGATCGCCGATGTGTTTGCTAGCACAGCATGTTCTCGGACAGTGGAGTATTTATCTCCTTAAATTACGGTTATAAGCTGTCCGGCAAAGTGAATATCATAACGTGAACCAACGAGAAACGCAAAAGAAAATGAAAAATTCGATCAAAAGTACTTGTTAAAGTTCTAAAGACGTCTCTTCGCTAGAGGCCATGATTTCAAAAGCTTTTCTTTACAATAAAGTTTCGGATTCGTTGCTAGATTGATTGCAATATTCTTCCAGTAGAACAAAAATAGCTCTCTGGCTTTGCTATTCGGCACAAAAATTTGCTGTTCGTCAACACTTGTTTCTATGGCAACGTTGTGCTATGATGGATAAATGCGTATATGTGAATCAACTTTTAGGGAGAACTAATGTTCCGATTTGAATACAAACTTTTGTATTCTGTGTTGTGTTTTTGTGGTGTAGCAAGAGCTAATGTAATTGTGAAGATTAATTTATGAAGAAGAGTTGAACGTGGTGTTAATGACATTTTCTGTTGTCGAAAGTGTCGTTCTAGTGTTTTTCTTCCAGTTAGATTTCTTCGTTTTGTATTCCTATTTGCTTATGATATGAAACGTCGAGAGCTATGCTTGTTGACAAGCTATTTCTCAAGTATTCTTAACTTCTTCGGCTGTAAGTGTTTTTCTTGTAAAAAGGCTAGGAGTTTGTTAAAATCTTCACGTGAATAGTAGAAGAAAGGCATGAAAGATTAATTTATTTGTGTCTGTCTTCTATTATGAATAGAGTTTTTAGTAAATTTTCGTCTGGTTTGTTGTTATACAAATCCATTATAGACATTCGCCAATTTGTAAAACACCGTAATAAATAAAAAAATCTATTTTATTTATTTGAACAAAATTTCGTATCATATGTACATCGTGTATCAAAAATAAACATTTGCATATTATCAAAATAAAATGTAAAGTATTAAGTTATATAATAAGAGTACAGTTATCCTATCATAATAGGATAAATTGTCAAAAGAGAGAATAGGCATGAAGAACAACTTCTAGGCTGCCTTTAAAAATTAAATGATAAAGTTATATGAAAAGGTCGTTATTGGTTATTTATTCAAATATTCAATATATAAATTAATGTTACATTGATAATTTTATTGCGAAATAACGACATAATTTTGACAGACCAAAATATTAAAACATCAAACTATATTTAAACGATTTCGGATAACGAAAATAATTATTTTAAACATTCTTATTAATTTTATATTTCAGGATATAAATTTAACGAATAAAGTAAAATAAATTGAGAAGTATATTGCCACACACGATCGATGTTTTATTTAAATTAAAGAAACTGTGTAAAGTTTAAATGACTTTCTGATAATAATAATATTGACAAAAAAACCTTAAACAAACCAAAATATACAGTAATCTGAATAAGAGACAGAAATTATGTAAAGAAGTAAACAATTCGTTCAAATTTGCAAGAAGAAAGCCTGAAATTTCCTAGTTCAAGTGATAATTTTCAGTAAAAGAAATGCCGTGGTACATTAAATTACGGTTAATTGAAATAAACACAAATGTGTTAACGTGTTTATTTTCAATCAGTAGTATACTAAGTGTTTGAAGTTTGAAAAGTTCTAAAATCGTTGTTATTTCTATTTATTTTTACAGAGTATGCTATTATAAAAATAAAAATAGTTAATGTTCTGTAAAATAGAAAAGTTGTTATGTAAAAGTTGTTGTTAAATAAGTGAGAAACGTTTACAATTTAGATCGAGAACAAAAAATTGTTGAGAATTAATAATTTTTAATAATTGTTTTTAGATGATTGCTTTTTTCAAGATTTATACACTATCTATTCGCCGAATAGGTTGAAGAACAGTGTGTTATATTTTCATGAAATAAAAACAAACCAATTAATTGTTATTTAAAACGTTTGACTGTTAGATGTACTGTGCCTACTGTAGTGTAATAAGTTTTTCTAACTGTATTCGAATAATTTTAGTCGAGAAATGTTAATGTAGTGACTGCGTTAATTTTTTTAATGAGGATGGATGAATTATAATTTCCTAGTTTATTCTCATTTTCATTTGAGGCAGATTTTTATTTAATAAAATAGGCATTAGAATATGTTCAGTACCCAGTCTGCTTTTATCTTGTCGCAGATTAAACCAGAGGTGTTGAATACCTTCAATATTGCAGCATGCGTACAGGTATTGTCTGAACGTATTAGTAGTGTTAAAATTTCTTCGTTATTGATGTTACTTTCGAGATCTTGCATCTCGGGTACATCTTAGTATTCGAAGATTCGAGTATTCGCGGGTATTATTCGCCCTTTCTTATTTCTTATTCTAGTCGCACATGTTCGTTGCATGCTCTTTCCAATTAATCCTTATTGAAAAAGTTTCCACACACTCAATAGCAGAAAAAACAATTACCAATCTTAACGTAGGATGATCTCTAATCTGCTTCGTATTCTGCACGGGTATTTCACAAATGAATAGTGAATTTTTTGTCATAATTACTATGCATTTATGCCAAGGATTCAATCATTAAAAAAGCATATATACTAAACTTGAATAATTAAATTTTTCTTACGGATAAGAAACTTTCTACAGATAGCGGTAAGAATTTATATTCAAGATATTTCAATACAAAAAATGATTGTTAATTTAAAAAATAACTTAAAAATATATATATATGTAATTTTCAATAATTGTCTGAACGCTTATTAAACGCTTACTGAAAAGAATTATTGAAAGAATTATTATTGCTTAAGTTTTATGCTTAACCTTGAAAAATATTTGGAAATCGCTTTATTATAGAAATAAGTGAAATAACTTAATGTAGAAATTATATTATTTTTTTACAGATTTATACAGTGCATTTAAATATATTAATTAATTATGTTATTTTGGTAAAATACATAAAATAAGTATAATAAACTTGTAATTAAAATTTAAAATCATTCGTATTCTTAATACTGATTTCATAATTTATTATTTATTATTTATATTGGTATTGTTAAAAATCGAAAAAAAATGAAATCCTAAATAAATTCATATATATACAGACGAGGATCAACACATTAATTTCATAATTTCAATAAGTTGAGCAAAAATTTTTAATAAATAAAATTTAATTTATTTTTTACAAATTTATAGCTGTAATTTTAACATTTAAGTTTGTAAAGGTCGCCTTTGGCGGCCTGAGTCAAAGAAATCGCCCGACTGAGATAATTGCTCCCACCTGGAGCCGGGGCCATAAACGGCCGGAAGGATCAAAGGTGGAGCGTCCCCACTTAAGGGTCAATGCGTTGGCCACGTGCCGGCCAGCTTGAGAGAACAAAAATAAATAAAGCACGGACGCAAATGTGAGCTACGTCGGCGGGAGATAGGGCGGACGTCTTGGAAGGCTCTAAGAAGGGGAAGGAAGTGATTGGTCGCAGGAGGCAGTGCCAGAATCCCTTAAATTGGAAGGGTGGCAAAAAAGCGAGGAGAAAGGGCGAGGGACCTGATTCGTGGCGGTCTCTAACAACAGGCAGACCTTTGAGGCGGATAGAGAGAGTGTTCTCCTCTTGGAAAGTCCTCTGGAAAAAGGTTGTTGTAGAGACGGACGGCCACGAGGTTAAGCCATCTCCGGAAGAGTGACTCGTGTTCCCCGGCCAGCTAAGTCGACGTGCGGCACCACAGCTTCGATACAGTAGAGTACGTAATGTTATTGCATAGTGTATATCTTTGTAAATATTTGTAAATAAACTGTATATAACTAATTATCGAGTGTGGAGGTGTGACTTTCAACGGACCATCAAACGGACAATCTCGAGGCGTAAAGAACGACTCGGGACGGAACATTTGTAAAGATCACGTGACGAGTAGAAAGGATCTTCACTAAGTTCATTACATAATGAGATGATAATCTTTCAGAGTAGAAAGAAGAAAGACTACAGTATTTTTAAATTAGTTATTTGTTAAAGCGTATATTTTAATTAATCTTTTATATTTTTTTCTCGAAGAAATCTGCATTTTAAAGAATTTAAAAAATAAACTTTATTGTGAACAAAAATTTGCAATAATAAAAGACTAGAAAAAATTCACTTATACCTCGACGATTTTTTTAGCCTTTATCGTTTTATAATTTATTTGTATAAACGTTATAATTTATTATTTTTCATAAATATGTTTTTTATACTTTAGAATCTTAATTATCGTGTACTAACATTATACGCTATTTTAGAAACATGTTTTACGGATAACATTTTTGTTTTTTTCGAATTTAAATAGCAAGATAAATTATACAATGAAATAAGTAATAAGCTACACGAAAGTGAAAAGAGAAGATAACAAACATGAATAACGAAAGAGCTTTTGCAATTTTTTTCCTCGACGATTATTGATGTGTTTCTTTCCATCAAATAAAATGGACAAATGCTCTAGTGGACACTTTGAGAGAGTGCATAAAATTTACTGTAAACTTAATTAAATTTTCGTATCATTTGTCAGAAATTATTATTCCCATTCCTCTTAATTTTTCCCAACTGTTAAATTCAGTTTTTTAATCTATTTGAAAGTTATTCCATTAAAATTTAATGCTTCATATCACTTTATTAAAGAAAAGTCATTTATTTTAAATATTTTATTACTTTCTATAAAAGAAAATATTGTAATTCTTTTTTCCCTAAAGAATTTCCGCAGAAAAACGCAAAAATATTATAGAAAAATTATCATTTTTTATAAGAAAATCAATATGTGTTAAAGAAATAATTAAATTTTTAAAGATAATTAAGTTATTATGATTGAAAATTTAAATTTGATTTAATTTTTAATACGTTAAATACTTGTATTTTTTAAATTTAGTATTATTTTTTTTTTTTATTTGAAAGTTTTCCATTGTTAATGGGACTAAAGTATTATCTTCATTTAGTTATTCATTCGTTGGATAATATAAAAATTTTATTTACTGTGTTATTGTATTTTTTATAGATAATTCTTAAGTAGATATTAGGATCTTATATGTAGGTAGTAGATAATTTACTTTTGAAATCTGAACCAAAAAATCCAATAACTAACGTGTAAGACGATATTTACTGAATTCTTGAATATAATATTAATGGCTAACAATAAAATTTTAACATTTTAAACCTACATTTCGACTGTTAAATGTAAAATTTTACTTTATAATCACCTATTAAAATCTTTATTAAAACCTATCTTAAATAAAACATGAACGAAGCTTAATTTTATTTTTTCGTCGTTTACTTATATATATATATATATTTAATACCATTTAATTGTATTAATGTAAATGAATTTAATTATTCGTGTCAATAATAGTATCAGTTAAAATTATAAGCCTACAATAATACCGCACGTTTAAAGCTGTATTTACAATTTTAAAGATATTAATATTTTAATAAAAACTTAACCCAATACGTTTTAAAAATATATTTTTGTATTTCCCTATATTGGATCAAACCAGATTTTCAAAATGATTTATTATATATCAAGATAATTCTCAATACATCAATAAAGGTAATCTTACGTAACTGGCATAGACGGAAATAGCACATAAAAATTGTAATGCTAATTTAACACGTTCACGCAAAATTGCTTTATTAGAAGTCTTTTCTGTCCTTTGCAAGACTTTATGGACGTTGAAAAATAGAAGACATTTTTTATATTGACAATTTTCATCCAATCTTGGTGAAGGAAAAATGCCTTGCTCTGTAGATATTATTCCATATGGTAGATTACATACAGAACAGGATGTTTGTCGATTAGAAAAATGGCCTCATATATCCCACACATTGAGGAAATTATTATCATCTGTTCATAAAAATAACATGCAATAAAACCTGCGATAATACATTATCAATAGTAATTTAAGAAGTGAGTAATCTTTATAACTGATAAAATTTATTTAATTAAATCCAGGGATTAAATTAATGAATTATGCAATAATTTCTAAGTGTCATTTCACAATAAAAATAAGCGATAAAAGTTGATAAATATTACAGTATATGTTTCTTTTAATTATTTTGGTGGAACACACAATTATATGTTATTAATTAATTAATTAAATTACAAAATAAAATATGAAAGATATCCCAGGCAAAGAAAATGCAAGCCATTTTACGTATTCAAAGGAATATTCAGGTGAAAGAACAAAGCATTTTTTATAAAAATTTGACAATTGTGAATATTTAACAATTCACCTCACTTTTTAACTGGAAGTTTTGATTTTAAATAGTTTATTACGTATTCAATATCATTATTATCATCATCTGTTATCCCTATCGAAGATTTTCATTTACGATAGGAAATAAAGGAAAATGGCATTGGTATCCAATATACAGTATTCAGTTTGGGTTACTGTAATATAATAGATAGTTGTAAGATTTACGTTAGGAGTACAATATAAGCTTTTGTGTAATGCTCCTGCTTGAGAATCAACGCTATTACAATTGAAAAGGTAAATAAAGCTCTTAGGAAAATGAAATCCGTCTTTGATGCTATAGAAGTTTTACAAAATACAATCCTCCTTGAAATTTCTTGAACCATAAATATAAGCAAGCAATTGTTCAATATCCGAAAGGAATCTGAAAGATCATTTTTCATTTCTGCATTCACTTTACTAGAACAGTATTTTATCCTAAATATGCCGTAAAATAATTGTTTAAATTGCATAGTTTAAAAAATAATGCCACTAAAAAATTTTAATTAATTAATACTGTGTACCGTACTTTCCCCACGTTCCCCACTATTTTACGCTCTCATTTACAGAACTTTCTTCCTATATTAATTGTGAAGTATCATTTTGTAATGAAATTTTGTATTATTTAATAATAATTTTCTTTCGTTGCTTGAAATTTGATTGCAATTCTTAAATAAATTATAATTAAGTCGAAATTTTTATATTATAACTGTATTAATGTAAAACGTTTTTTGAAATTTTAGTAAAATTTCCTGTTTATTTTATTTATTAATTCTAAGTTCAGACAACGATTTTAATAAAGTGTTTAAATTAAATATTTGGTTTAGTAATTCATACATTCGTTCCTTAATAATTTCCGATTTGAATCTGAAATTATTTTTAAATAAATTATTAACACTATCGAATAATATTTATGAATAGTGATCATTAGCATAATTTCTTATTTAAATTTTGGTAATTTTTACATTCATTTTTTCATTAAAAAATTAGTAATTATTATGTTATTTTTCTACATGATATAATACAATGCTTATAAGATATAATTTAAACCGTTTAAAAGTTTTCATCTCATTTTGACTAAAGACAAAGATCTTTACATTACAATGCTGAAATTAGAAAATTCCACGTATAAAATTAATCAAAAATTTGTAAAAATGCTGAAGGAAGCTATCAAAAGTATTTAATAAAATGCCGATAACATTAAAATAACTTTTCGAAGGAAAGAAAGCAAAAGTAAATTCCATAAAATTTTAATTTTGAATTGTTAACATAAAAAATTGATTAATTACAAAATAAATTAATCAAGCTTATAAATTACCCAAAAATTTTATTTAATTAAATTTAATTTTATCGAAAAATAATTTTTATTTTAATATTAATAATACACAATTTCAGTCCAAATTTCTAATTACAGTTTAAAAAATCTTTTTTTAATTACAAAATTTAAATTATAGATTGTTCTTTTTACTTAAATATTAAAACGATTTTCAAACTTTATATACAAGAGACGTTTGTATTGTAATCTAAAGAATATTTTTAAAATACACAGTTTAATTGATTTGGCATCACATTTTTGTAGATACAAAAGAGCCATAAATCTTTTACAACTCAGAAAACTGTCAATTGCAGATTTATGAAATTTTTATGCAGAATTAAAGAGGTTTTTTTTCAATTGGAATAAAGTAATTTACATTGTTATTTTTTTCTACAAAAACAATATTTATTCATTTTCAAAATCAATTTTCCTAATTTGTAAGAATTTATTTGTTTTTTCTAAATGAAAGATTGGAATACAACATATAAAACTAGAAAACTTAATGCGAAAAGCAATTAAAGTTTGGAGATGAGTTGTAAAAATTTATATATGAAAGCACAAAATTATTTAATATTAAAATAAAATTAAAATTGTTTTAAAAGAAATATTAAAAAATAGTTTTTAAAACAAAAATTGCAATGTATTTAAGCATTTTTAAAGTATAAATACATATTAACCAATACTAAAATTTTATAACAAATAGAAATTATTTTCTATACTTATATATATATATGATTAAATATTAATTTTATAAATTAATGTAATGTTTTGAATTTGGCTAGATTCTTATCATGTTTATTTCATTTCTCTTTACGTTATAATTTTCGAAAATTTGTATTCTGTCCTGATGAGAATAGCACACATTTTTATCTTGAATAGGTAAATACACAAATGATTAAACAGTTCTTAAATAACTTAACAGTAATTAATTAATAAATTTTTGAAATTTATCAATCAGTAAGTAATTTATTAGTAAGAATTTAGTTTAACTGTCAAAAATAATTAATAATAAATATTTTCTTAATTATTATTATACATTATATTTTAAATTTTGCTTTAAAGCAGCACGTAAATTTTGAAAACAAAGAAATAATGACTTAATTTATTTAAAATGTAAATATTGAATAATAGTTTTAATTTGATGTAAGATAGAAGTATCATTTCTATTACTTTGATATGAGTTTAACTTAATAGTAATATTATTAAATTATTTTAGAACATAAAATTTCAAATAAATACTAAAATTTACAAAAACAAAGTAGGAAAAAATACAAAATAATCAATATATATAGGCCTATATATATTATAAGGCCATTATGAATCAGTTTTGTTTTTAAAACAATTGTAAAAAATTAATGTTTAAAAAAATAAACAAATTAAAAATCATCCTAGATTTGTTTAAAGCTTTATTTTTTATTTTTCCATATTTTAATCAAGATTTTAAACTTCAATTTATCAAGAGATTTAATTAAATTGATGATTTATATTAACTTAGCAGGATCTGATTAGAAACTTACTGCAAGCACAGTAATAATTTATCAAATTCCATTTTATTTTTTCTTTTTGAAAATATGTTTTTCTGAAATAAATTAAAGACTTTTAAATTCAATAACCGTCTAAAATCTTAATATAATAATTTTATATTTTACATCAAAATAGTTAGAATTACATTTATCATGTAAAAATAAAGCAGTAATAATTCTACTTAGTGTGGAAGAACCATTTTATAATTTTTTTAAAAGAATAATAATAAAGCTGACTTCTAAGTAATTAGTATTAATTCTAGAAATCTTAGAAAAGTAAACAAGTAAAGTAAAAATAAGAATAAGACCTAATTTTAATTTGTATTTCTTTATTAAATCAAAATAAAATAAAGATTCGTTTACTTATTTTTATGTAAGTAAAGATTTATATGATCAAAAAAACAAAGAACAAAAGTTTGAATGATGTTTCAAATGTTCCTTTCGCCGAAGGTTAACCTTTCGTTTTCCTACAATGTGTGTTTCGGGCTTTCAAAGGGACACCTTCGCCGAACAGTAGCACCACAAATTATCGAAAGAATGTTCTTATGTACAGTTTATATTCAGATAAAAGAAAATACATTAGTTTATATATATATATATATATCCAGTATATATTATTTACAAAAATAGCAAAACCGCATAACACTAAACTGAGGCAATACAAAGCCTTGAGACGTAATCATGTACTGAACAAGGCGGGATGTGACATCATCAGTTCCGCAGGGTTTTAAATTCTTGCAGGAGAGGAATCCAGATTATCTGATGGAATATCTTTCCAAATCTGATACCGACAGTCTACTATTCCGTCATCACTGCAGACACGTGTAGGATAATCGCCGTCCAAGAGTTTTGAACTAGTCGAGAGCCAGTCTTTACGACGAAAGTTTCTCCCAGAGATCCTTCCTATCACCGGTTCTGTTTTCATCATATCCGCTCCGGAACTTAATCTCTTCCTTGGCTGTCCTAGACTGAAACTTTCCTCTTTCTTTCATATCTCCCTTTTTAAAGGTTTTGCCCTTTTTCTGCCAAGATCGATTGCGTTGCAGTAATCAGAAGTCGAAATCACTTGATCAATTATTTGAAATGGAGGCCCAATTAATCTAGCCCTAGTCGCTTCTTCTGTCCATTTTCCCATTCCTTTGATCTGGACATTTTCCGACTCCCGTAAACAAAGGAATGGTTTGGAAACGTGTAAAAAAGTATTGTCTCTAAACTAGATGTTTTCCTTTAAATAAAATAACAAATTGTAAGCCCAATCTTGGAAAGGTAATTCTTCTTTATTGGTTCATTTTTAATAAAACTTTTCTAAATTTATTTCATTTTTAATTTAGAATTAATTAATTTCTAGTAGGAATCTGACGAAATGGACGGTTTTATTCAATTAGTATAGAATTAATGAGCTCATTTAAATTTGGCGTTATACACAAAAATTATCGTTAGAGCATGTGTTTACCGGATCCGTTGCGGATGATTCGCGTATACCCGTTCTCCGGTACCACGAAGTTCTTTCAATTTTGCATCCGGTTTCCGGGGTGGCAATTTAGCATTCTTAAGGTAAACCGACTTTAACTGAAGAGACTTCGATTAACGGGAACGGTAGTGGCGGCTCACCTCGTGACAATCACTTTGTCCTGGACATGGCGAATAAAACTCTTAGACTTACCAACAGTCAGATGTTCGAGTTTACTCTTTTTTTTTTCGGGAAATTGACAGAAATTCGTCAATCGACACTAAGTAGCCTAACGAATTGGACTGTTGTAGTCAGGTTTCGGTCTCATCATGAACTAACCGTAAAATAAAAACGGAAATTGGCGCTGCAATATTGATAACATCAATTTATTTTAAAAACGTATATTGTCTTTTTTTAGTGTTCTAATATATATCCGTTTATTTTAATAATACATATTTTTATATTACAGATTCTGAAAACTAAAATATGATAGTTTAGATCAAAAATAAAAGTAATTAGATACGCGTAGCGAAAATGTTTAAATTTATTCATGTTAAACAATAACAATAATGCGAAACGTTTTTTAATTAACGCGTAATTATCAAAAATGCAGGAATTTAGAGTAGAGGATACGATAATGGGTTAATCTAACTGTTAAATAAATAAATAAATTCCTAGACTAAGCGCGAGAGCTCGACAAGTATGTTTTTCCATAGACTTAACATTGTACTGTATGTTTGACATTTCGCTAGCCTGAATCATTGCACCTTTCTTCAGCGGCATCATATACAACGCAAGAGCTTTAATATTTGAATTATGTTTGTACTCTTAATTAGTCTCTCAAACGATGCTGGGTAGTATTTGAGGCTTATCAAATTAATACATAGACGAAACATTATGTTATTATACTATATATATATTTAAGAGAAACTACTTTAACCGGGTTAAAGATGGCAAGATGAGGTTAACCGGAATTTTAATTTAAATGAAATGATTAACATTCATCTATAGAATAAACTATTCGACTTTCTATAAAGCGCAGGAACTATTACGAATAATATAAGCGCGGGACCATCATCATGTCGTGCGATGGCGGGTAGGGATGGTAGCTTCCTTGACAGCGTATGTCATCTGGATAATGTAAATGCGATTTGAACCTGCTGTTTTAAAATTATTTTATTTTGTTTTGTTATATCACTGATATATTTCTCCGACTAGCTGAGATAATAAATAAATGGATTTTTGATAAATTAAGTTTAAAAAATTAATTTATCAAAAATTATAATCCGATTCTATTAAAAATTTTAATCTTTGCGGCCAAAATTCTAAACTATAATAATCTCAGATAAGTATTTTTGTGATAATAAAAAGATCGATTCCAGGCAGGGAATATCGCGATTTAAAAAATTCTTACTGAAAATTTAAGAGTGAACGGATCAAGCATTCCGGAAAGCATTTCTCGGTAGCTTATTTAATCATTTAGTTAAGCGTTTTCGAATTTCTGGATGACACCGAGAGGTTTACATTGACGCAACAATTCTACGTAACAAGACCCTGGGAAATATCCGTATGGATAGATTATTACGGCTTCACCGATAAACAATGCACAAAATCTTCATTTTTATAATAACCTCAGTAACTGGAAACTTTTTAACTCGAAGTTCGAATTTTTCCCTAACCGATTCGAGTTAACCAGGTTCCACTATACTTTTAATGAAGTCTGAATCAATGTTCTACGAAACAACTTCTTTAAAGTGTTTCAAATATTGTGATAACAATATATGTTGTTATTTCGATTTTATTACAAATTTATCATCAGGAACATTTCGGGCGAATGGTAAAAAAATAGACTTTATTTCTTACAGAATACGTTATTAGTTTATGAGAGCAACGACAACGTTTTTATCGCATTACTTTCAAATAATTATATACAATACAGGCTGAATATAAAATTAATTAATAATCAAAGAAAATAATGCAATGTTTATATGATGTTATATTATTTTAATAGTAATTTATTAATGACATTAATGATCTAGTATAAATATACATAAGTGTTAAAAGCCAGTTCATATATTTATATATATGATTTTAAATATATTTCGATTAACTGACTGTTAGTCAACCTGTAACTATATTCATAATAAATATTTAAAGTTTTATTCTTTGACTTAAAAAGTTTGTAAATATATTTAGTATAATTATAAATGATATTTACATATTTATAAATTGAAAACATTTAGACTTTATTGTATTGCTGTTTTTAATATTTAAAAAAAATATCAGTACGACAAACTCGAGTTTTTTTTTATAAAGTAACAAAATATTTAATTTCTGTCATGGATTATAAAATTATAATATACTTATGTCTTTATTAAAATTGATTTATATTAAAAATACTCCAAAATATCTGAGAAATAACTTCAAACATAACCGTATTATAAATCCTAAAAATGAGTTGAACCAACTTAACGTATTCATATATTCGTATTTTTAGAGGTACCAATTTTTTGGGATTGCTGGCCCGAAAAATTGATATCCTGATTATAGAAACATCGAAATTTTGTATCAGAAAGAAAAAATTCTAAAACAAGATCCATTTACTTTAGAAATTTTGACGTCTTTTACTTATGTAATCAACAATATTTAAATTTTATTCCTCTGTCAAATCAGTCAAATAATACTTTTTTGCATAACTTTTGCTGAAAGAACAACATTTTCTCATTTGTAGTTTAAATGAATGCATTTAACCATTATATAAAATTTTATTTCAATCTGAGGAGGTTTTTTCTATGGTATTGTTACGTTCGTTTTATTTTTATGATTCTTTTTAAACGGTTAAAATTGTTTATTAATAAATATAAATAATAATTATATAATTAGATAACAGAAAACATAAAGACAAGGAAAAGACATTACAAATTAAGCCCGGATATTGTTGCAGTAAAAATAAGCAAAATTTGCATTTTTAAGTTCCTAATTGAATCTTAGAAAACAATGTACGATATTCTGTAGGAGCTACAGAAGATATATGAGGAATGAAAAAAACGCGGAATAAAGATCAAGTTCAATCTGATCTCAACGAAGAGCAAAAAGAATGTGACTGCAGTTATACCAGCAATAAATGTAATTTTTTTCTCTCATAGTCACAAGAATTACAGTGTTGATTACAAGCTAGATCAATTTTCATGCGTAAAGATCGCGTATGAATATAAACTATACTTCCATTTGTCTTTCGTAAATGATTCTGTAGTGAAAGATGTTCTGGTAAGAACAAAATGTTAGATTTTTTGGAACTAAGTACTAGAACAAATTTATCGTCTGTTCAAGGACAAAGAGGGAGATTCTGGCATTGTGGTAGTGTTGTATCTATCACTGTGAATTGAATGAAACCAAAGAGTCAGAGTTAGTCATGTTGCGAGTATTCTTCAATGCGAACTATTTAGGCATGCTGTTGGATGCAGAAAGTAGGGAAGCTCTTATAAAGCAGAGCGTAATAAATTCGACAGACATCTTTTCTTCTGTAATTTTTACGAAGTAAATATCTTTTCTGAAGTTTATTATATTATCATATGATCGAACGCATTAATGAGGTCTTCTCCTCCAATGAGATAGCGAGCTTGATATTCTTAAAAATCATAAATTTTAAACAATATGTTCTTCAAAAATTAAGATTCGATTGAGAGAAGACGTTCCATTTTCGGTCTATTGATATATAATAATTTTTACTATGTATGGCTTCTCTTGTACAATTAGGAATATAATAAATATTTATATATTTAAAATAATTTTGTTAACCATTTAAGAAGATGATCATAAATGAAGTAACAACTTTGGATTAGAAATAGAATTCTTAACACAAAATAATTTGGATTAAGAATATTGAAAAACTGCTAAGACAGATAAAAGATATGATTGCTTTTGCTTAGCAATCAACAGCACCTGCAATTACTAATGTAGAAGGACATGTAGTTAATTAAGGTGGTAGGAGAAAGATTTAACGGAACAAATAAAAAAAATCGTTCACATGGATGAAAACATCGCTAGTATTGAAGAGAAGGTTAGAACGTCTGCAAATAAGAATATTTGTATTATATAGAAGGTGATTTACTAATTTGACTCACTTTTTCGCTTAGTTTCTTTCACGAAGCATCTGTCGATGAACTGTTTTTGTCTGCTTGATGTGTTCTACTTTTTGTTAGCTCACAGCACGACATCGCCGTATTCACGATTCCAAAACCTTCTTGCAAGTTTCGACCTATACTGATGACCATTCCTGCTGAATTACTTTCTAAAGACCATCACCTAATGTCGTAGCCTTACGAAGAAAGATACGTTGCCCCAGGAAGCCAAATCCAAAGAAATACATGGGGCTGATGTCAGGTGCTTTGATAGGTTTGTTCTCTGCAGGAATGTGGTTCAGTCTACCGTCATCCTTCAACTTCTGGAGATAGGCGGTTGTATATTTAGCTCTGCAACTAGACGCTTTGTAATGGTGAAGAGTCACTTTGGCTTTTTCTCCGAGATACAGCTTTGGAATCTTGTGTTCCAAACATGGTTTCAAAATGTTCTCCACATAGTAGTTAGCGTTGACGTTTACAGTTTTTGGAACTCTGATAAGAGGTAATGTTCCCCAGCCAGTCATTCCTCCAACAATCATAAATTTTTCGCCATCTTTTGTGACATTTGACAAGCCATTCTTCTGGCACTTCCTGTCCAGGCTGCACATACAGAATTTTTGGAGTTCCATTGCAGTAATCAAGATATATATAGGCTTCATCTAGAGTGGCCAGGTAATATCTTTTTCTTCCAGCCAGATGCCTTTCGTAGAGCATCCTTGCGTTGGTCTTTCGGTTCTGTTTTGCGCAGATATGAGGTAGTCCAGATGCTTTTTTCTTGGTAGCTGCTTGGAGATCTTCATGTATGATGCTGTTACCTCTGAACTGAGATATACCCAGACACTCGTCTTATGTTATGTTCCTCTGGCTAGATGGATTTTCTTTTCTAATCACTTCCTTAACTTTCCTTATCTTATCCTTATTTGATTTGTGAGATCTTGGAAATATTGGGTGTAACTCATCAGAAGCACTCGCTTTTCGCTTTTTCGTTTTTTTACCAAGAGCTCTGATAACTGTAGACAGGGAAACTTCAGTTCCAATCTTTTTGACGGCTTTTACGACAACGCGGGATGAAGAACCTTCGGAAAGAAGCTTGATACGCACGTTAACTTC
The DNA here is from genome assembly GCF_030686945.1 of Centruroides vittatus. NCBI lineage: Eukaryota > Metazoa > Arthropoda > Arachnida > Scorpiones > Buthidae > Centruroides > Centruroides vittatus. The sequence continues at coordinate 856,695 of NW_027122385.1, forward strand.
GCTCGTAATTGCTGCCTCAAGTTTTAAAAAATCGAACTCAAACGTTCTTAGAACGCAAAGATAAGCGACATCTACCAGTTTTCAAAATTTTATTTATATTTGACAAGTAGAAGAGAGAGAGAACTGTAGAGTACATAGAGTACATTACAAGTAGAACTGTAGAGAAGTTCTCAATTATTGAACAACGTTTGTGGAAGCAAGTACTATTTTAGAAAGGAAGGCCACGACCTCAGATTTTGTCTCTCCACAAATTACTTCGCACTCTTGAAAATTGCCAACCAAATATCAATTTATAAACACACGAAGAAAGACAGAATTGGAGAAGCTTTTGTGAAAATGAAAAAGTATACTAGCGATGAACGCAACGAATTATAATGACTGGGAAAATAAGAAAGTTTACAATAGAAGAACTGGAATCTATGGATAAAATATTGGAATTACAATGAAGAAGGTCACTTTCAGAGATGCCCAACGCTTGGAGAATGAGGAAACAATCAACTCTCTAAAAGTAAACCACATGAAAATTAAAGTGGCAATCTCAAGGGGCAAAGGTTGCCATGTAAAAAAAAACTCCCATTTAGAATTTTTGAAATTTCTTTTCATCGTGGAAGTAATTAGGGACTGTTTGTGTCAATGAAACTCCTTGAAGAATGATTACTACACTGGCGCTAATGTAACTTTAATTCGAACAAATATTGTCCGAGATTTGGGCGATTAATCTTTATGCGAGGCACTGATAATAATGATAATGACGTGTAAAAAAATCACTGTGTATAGGAAATTGGAAATTTAAATTTGCATTGTTACCAGAATGATAGTCTATAAGCATATTGTCTAAGCCTTGAGTACATAAATCAGTTCATGTTCATGCATTCTAGGGTTACACAATATGCCATACCATCACCAAGATTGTTGTTCTTCTGTGTTAGCTCTTCGGTTAACTCGATAATCACCCTGTCGTTGAAAATTTTCACGCTTTCGGTGAGTAATGAACGGTAGTTTTCGGATGGAATTAACAATGCTGTCCTTCACATTTTCTGCTTAGTGATAACGTCGCTTTAGTGCTTCCTTCATAAGTCGATACGCCTCCGGCTTTCCAATCATAACGTATTGCTAAGGGCTTATTCCTTGAAACACTTCAGCATATGTCGCTTATTATCGACATCTCTGAGATTGTCATTCTCACCTAAGAACTGATAGACGATTATTTTCATTACGTGTCAATCTTCTAAGCTGCTGCTAAATTCTGGTTGGTGTTCGGCTTCCAAATTAATTTTCTTTTTGTATAATTTTATAGCTGTATCATTCAGCATGTTCTTCACTTCACGAATATAAAATAATCTTTTCTGTGTATTCATTTACGTTTTTCTTCTTTTTTCCCCACAGTTTCGTCAAAAAGCTGTTCCTCGAGCATTTTACTTAATTAAACTTTCACCAATTGTATCAAATTGTTATATTCTATTATTCATTAAATTTTCAATTTGAATCTTTTCTTATGTTTATTTATGATAGACATCAATTTAATATCACAGAAAGAAAAATGAAAAAATAATTAAAAAATCCAAATTTTGAAATTTAGATTAAAAATATGACTTGAACAAAAACTATTTATAAGTCACGAAAAATAATTGTTATAAAAAATTTTCTTCTTACAAGTAGGTTAATTTGGAATAAGTCAATAGTGAAAGAAGCAAAGTACAATTTTGTTCTCACAAAGATAAAGATTTTTCTTTGTGCTAATGGAAAAGTGTGTTGTGTTTCCAAAGTTTAACAGTTTTCTTACTATGCAGGTGTTTACGGTTTCCACTTTTCTTCTTGAGTAGTTAAATGAAAGGTTTTTTCCTTCAATACGAAAATTACTAATCATTTCCTTTGTAATATTGGATAACAGGATTATTATTACTTCCATTTTATTTAGCAATAAAAGAAAGAAATGCTCAAAAATAATCTTAAAAGATTTAATACTTAATTTTTATATTTGTTTTTTTCATTTGCAAAAAATAGCAATAATTTAAAATTTCGTAAACATAAATATATGACACATTAATAGTATATTATGCAATTAGTTTATAATATAGGCGATTATGGTATAAATGGAAGTTTGGCGCACAGCGGAGCGAGTGGGCCAATTTCCATGAATGCCCTAATTGCTAATTATAAACGAATTGTCATACGGTATTTTGTAGTTAGATTACACCTATAACACTATACTTATGGAACTAAAAATCATGTATAGTATAAACACAGTGTTTGCCATATGCCATAACGCCGTGCCATAAGAATTTTTTATGAGTTGTTGTAAACGGTAAGTTGGGCTTTTTAAATACTGCTACTACTCCTCGGCATTACAGCCCATGTAGGCCCTTGGTGCTTAGCAAAAAATCTCGAACAATCGCAGCCCTGTCTTGACGATCTTCTGCACGTTTCTTCCAATCACCGACCCCTATCTTTCTAAAATCATTTTCCACATCATCCAGCCACATCATCCATCCACATCATCCATCCATATGTTCTGTGGTCTTCTTCTAAATCTCCTGCCACCCAGATTTCGTCTACAGATTCTTTTGGCAGCTCTATCATCTGACATTCGCTTAATATGCCCCAACCATCTCAGTCTGTTATACTTTATTTCCACAACTATATCAGTATAACCATATAGTTCTACCAATTCACTGTTTTTTCGCATCCTCCATTGGGGCGATCCTAAGGAAGATATTTGGGGCAGTGCCTTACGCACTGCCCCAAATATCTTCCTTAGAATTTTCCTTTCCCATCTTCTCAAAGGTTCCTCCACAGCCACAGACATTGTCCTTGTTTCCAAACCATACATCATCACCGGTCTAATAACTGTGCGATAAACATCTTCAATGTTCTACATAGGCTATGGGATTTACGAATTCTAATCAGGGCCCAGTAAGCTCTAATTCCCGCTGCAATACTTGCCTTTTTCTCTTCATAATCTCCAAAGTGCTCAGCAAATAAAAACAAATAAATAAACAAAACGCCTTAATTTGTTGCTGAGAAAATATATTTGAAAAACAACCTTTTCAGCCTGATTAACAGGCCATCTTCAGGTCAAAAACGAAAATAGAACAAATATGTTTCATGTATAGAACACAAACAAATTAAAAAATATGGAAGAAAAGATTTAAACGAATATACAAGAGAAACGTGTAAAATTAAAAAAAAAGCAAAATAATAAAATAACCTATTTTTTACTTTTTTAAAAATTTGATGATATTTTTAAATTTATATTCAAAAAAAGAATGTAATCAATTGTATTGCCCACGTAACAGAAATTTTGTAGATTAGAAAGGGTAGGGAATTTTCTTCTATTGTTTGCCAAACCAGTTATCACTGTATTTACTGAAGTTTCGATGGTATATTCATAAAATATATAAACAAACTTTTTAAAATGAAAGAGTTATGTATAATTCATTTATAAAACATCCTTAACAATATAAATGGAACAACATATTATTCATATAACATTTCTGTTTCTTATGTAAGTATGATATGAATGTGATTTACAACTTATAGTAATATTTTTAGTTTTAAAATTAGCGTATTTCAAATAATAATAATTATGTTATCCAGAAAGCACTAACCAATTTCTATCACTGCTTTGAAGAGCATAACATTGGAAAATTTATAGCTATATTTTTCTCATATATTAATTTTATCGGAACTGGCTGATTTCTTCGAATATATCAAAATATTGATAAAGTTATGAATCAAAGTGTAAAATGATAAATTTCCCTCTAAGATGAAAATTTTATGAATCTATACATCGTTATCATGAACACATACAAAATGAGATATGAATGTTGTCAGTACATGACATCAAAATCTATCAGCGTAGATAGTTATCATCAATATTGACTTTTCAGAGATCAATGATTCTGTACATGAATGAGTTAAATTATGATATTCGCTATGCCGAATGCTTTATCAGAACGCTTCTCAGTAAAACTTGCAATAAGAGGTTTATTATCTATATCAATTCGAATGCCACTTTGTTATATGAATTAATTTTAGATATTAGTAATATAAATATATATATATATATAAGATATATTAAGCATAAATTATTGTAGTGCTCTCTCTTTTGTTGTAGGTCATAACGCTTTTTTATTGACGATATTAATAAATTGTATTTTTCTCATAAATTTTCGACATACAATTTTTAATATTTTTTAATACATTATCTCTGATGAAACAGTATTGAATTGTTTTAGTTTTATTTAAAAAAACGTCTGCTTTAATCTATATTTAAAAAAAAATCCTCAATTTTAAATGTTTATAATTAAAATTGAATAGAGATAATTATATCGCTTAAAACAAATATTAAACTTTATAATGCATTTTAATAAACAATCATATCAATTGATTTACTGTCAGATTATTTTTGACTCAGAATTGAGAATTTGTCAATATGATTCGTTGATTCGTAAAATTTTCAATTAAAATTTTATGTAATTTTTATAAAATATTTACATTATTTACAGTTTTCGTTTGATTTTTCCAAGTTTTACTGTTCTTCATTAAGTTAACATAATGTAAATTCTTTTTACAAAAATAAGTCATTAACAACTACACTGACTCGATCATGTTTCAGCATATATATTATTAATTAACATAGCTAAATATCAATTTATGAAATTAAAAAAGTTTCATTAATTTTCAAAAATATTAATATACATTATTTAATTATTTTATAATTAAATATTGATTAATTTTGATATACAATATCAGATCAATTAACATTTAAATCATAATCGATTATCTCAGTTTAATTAATTTATGATGTTTGCAGCGATAATTTTTAGATTTACTCTATTTTGTAACGTTTTTCGTTAGAATAGCGCTCTTGTAGGAGATATATTACTTAGAAATTGTTAAACTTTCATAAGCGTTTCTTTCATATTTAGTATCTAAAAATATTATATATAACAAATGAGTAGAGCAAGAAACTCGTAACTTGAATAAGACGGAAAGATCTTTCTACATTGTCAATAACATCTGCAACTTCACAGAAGACTGTGGGACGAGCAAATAAATGAGATGGAGTATGTTGAAGTCTTTGCTTAGCTTTAGAGTTGATTATTCACCGCAGGCAAGTCGTTCCAAAGAAGTCATTAGTCATATGTCGTATCATCATCGCGCTAATGCCAAAAATAAGATATTCTCTTACACTCACACTTATTTTTTCAAGCTGTTACATTCACAACTACGAATAAAAAAAAAAATGAAATTCATATTCTAAAAATATAATTAAATTAAATTAATTAATTAAACATTTCAATAATTTGAAATTCTTTAACTACGATAACAATTTTCGAAAATAAATTTCTAAATTTAATTAGAAATATTACGAGCATTCATAAAAAATTAGATTACTATTTTAGTATTATTGTAATAATAAAATAATTTTTTTATGTGTTTAAAGTAAGTGAAATAAATTGCATTTATTTTAATGTAATGATAACGAATTAAAGATGCGTAAAACTCTTTAAATAATTGAAATAAAATAAAGTTTTTTTTGAAATTCATAAAATTAATTTAACTCGAAAACAATTTCTTTTCGATTTTAAAGGGCTTAATTAAATTTTATAATACTTTCCAATAATTAAAAGAATATAAAATTAAAAGATTTTCTTCAAAAGCTACTCGATAATTTGTGTAGGCCGTTTAAATTTATTTTATGATTATTTATAATTAAAATATATCATAGTTATTTAGTCATATGTCCTTTTAATTAATATGCTCTTATACAAATTCAATAAGTTTTAAAGAGGAATCTTCTTAAACAGTCAATTATGTCTTAATCTTTTGTAGAAAATGTTACCTTATTAAGTAGTGGAGAAAAGTTTAAATAATTATCTCATTATTCGGGAAATGTAATAAGCGTTTATGTGGTTTAAAAAATTTTAAATATTTTAATGTAGCGAGAAATTATTCTATAAAATGTCTTCACCAACGTAGAAATTTTTCCATTAAGTTGAATGGTGCTTTAAACGGATTAAAACCATAAGTTCGCACATTACATTATCCGTGAATTTCGTTGAAGTGTGTCTTCTAATTACGATTTTAAAAAAATTTATATATCTATAACTAATTAAAAACTTTATTTAATAGACAATTACTTTTACTCTTATAAACATTATTTTTCTATTAATTTGTGGAAATTGAATTCTATCTCAACGATTTTGATTGCAATTACTGTATTATTGAATCAACTGTGAATTTATTCATTTGAAATTTAAAATAAGAAAAAATGTTAGAATTTTTACATTTTAGAAATTATTACTAAAATTATATTTTTATTTTTTATTATATATTCTATATTCATAAACAAAAAAATTCATATATGAATTTAGATTATTTACTTATTTAAATGGTAATACAATAGACTCCGCTTGTTTTATATCCCAGATTTTACGACTATTATAAATTTTTTATTATTACTGTATAAAATTCCTTATTTTTGTTTGCTATCTTTATGTGATATTATGTATTTAAACTTGCATTTCCAAGAATTTAATCTCAATTTACGACAGCAACTTAGAGAAAATCAGGAGGCTCGCTTAACGACGGATTTCCAAGAACCAGGTAGGCCGTAAAAGCAGGTAACTACGCCATTTATGCAAAGTAAATTTAATATTTAAATAATAAAAGTATTTATTATATGATTTAAGAATCGTTTTAATAAAATACGAGAAGAGAGAGTTATATCATCTAAAATATATTTTACACTATTTGAACTATTAAACATTATATCCGGTGAACATTTCTAGATAAATTATTTAATAATTACAATTTTTATATTTTAATGATTAAAAATATTTCCTTTTGTCTTGCTTTAATCATTGAAATAAATAAGTGATCAATTCTTGTATAATTAATGATTTTTTTTGTAATTACCAGAAATAACTAATAAATGTTTGAAATATAACAATTGTTTGAACCAAACAGAATAATTATGTAAATTTTATATATCTAACTTCATTATATATAAAAGCATTTTAATCAATAACTAACTTTGTTTCATATAGATACTTTTTTAAATAATAGACTACACGTTCAAATGGAGTGTGAAGATATTGTCTACCTCCTGTTATTTTAATAGAAGTAGCATATAAACACAATTTGATTATATATATATATACAAAATATATTGGACACTTTATATTTTTTAATATATCTTTAGATATAAAGTTTCCAATGTATATTGTACATATTTGTACATTGTGAAGTTATATATATTAAGTATTTGTATTTTATGATTTTATTTTTAGTGTAGTAATAACTGTACTTTCCAATCTCATTTTTAATTTATTTAATTTAATGAATATATATTCACTACATATGTACTATTTTTGTGATTTCTAATAATCATTTTAATGATAAATAACAACTAAAATTCTTTACATAATCAATATACCTTATTTCTTATTATAACTTCTCGCTTACTATTGGTATATCATACGAGGTACACATAAAGTATAACATGCTCATATATTCTTAATCTATCAGATTGTAATGTAATGAGGAGGAAAATGCTGAATTATAGTTAAATACTATAATTATAAGTTGATATTGACATTATGTAGATGCTTTTGCTTCGCTAATAGAGAGAGAGAAAGAGAGACAAGAGAAGAGATTTTTATAAACAGATATAACATAATAAGAAACAACTAAGATGTTTTATTTTTGAAAAATTTCATCCCTACAATTCAGTTTTTAGTTAGGTTCTGGTAAATATAATATAACAAAGTTCCTCGCAATATTATATGCTACTTGTTCTCTATTAAATAAGTAGTCTTATTAATTAATTTAGTATTATATTATCTGATTGCATTTAAACATAAAACATGTAATTAGAATTTTAAAATGTTAATTGGTTTAAGGGTAATTATATTAAAAACGACTGTAAGGAATTTAGCTTACATTAAATATTTTTTACACTGAAAAACTTTCTATAAACGCTTCTATTAAAACTTTATTTCCTAAAGAATAACTCATTGAACCAAGAAAAAAATAAGTTAATCTTACTTCCAAAAACCTACATTGGTTTTGCTACGGATTTAATCACACATTTAATTAGCCCTATTCAGCTTAGATTTTCGACATTAAATACCGATAAGATAAAGAGTTAATTTGTTGTTATTGTTGCTAAGTTTTCGTTTTTATTTTTTAATTAAAAGTTTTATCCTCATGTTATAGGAATAAGAATTACATTTTTGATTAAAATGCTTAAAAATTCTGAATTTTTTAAAATTTTCTTTTAAAATAAGTTAAAAATATTGAAATTTTGTTTATACTTCTCACTGTTTGAATTATTATAACAAAATTCTTCAATTTTGTCTAGAAAATTATGTATTTAATTCAAATTAAATTTTTCATGTCTTATTAAATAATTATAAAAATTTTATTGAAAAGAACATACGTTTCGACCATTAATCTCGTTTTACTTTATATATTAACCAAAAATAATATTAATAATTAGTCTGATTTACGACTTTTCAAGAAAACCTAAAATATTTTAAAAAAAAAACAATATTTTATATTCACTCTTAGTAACTTAAGCTTTAGCAGATAAAAATATTAAAGTTTAATCAGGCGGCCTATTACTCCATTATATCGTTTCATCTTTTCTGGATAAATAGTTTTCAAGCTAATCTTTTACTCAGTCAATGACTTACTGTCAAATATAAAGTAAGATTCTTACAATTATATTTGATGTATGATGAAGAAAACCATCTAAGACATTTATAGTTTACCTGTACTATTTACTAACTTTCAGTGATGAACTATAAAAAATTGTTTTTATACATCAAATAAATCTTTTCACTGACATTAATAGACTTCTAACGTAATTTGTCAAGAAGGCAGAGTTTGAAATATAACAGGCAGCTGAACTAAACAGGATAACTGTATAACTTTTAGATATCATACATCAATTTATATAAGGCATTTTAAATTATAAATAGCTGTAAGTTTTCATAGGTGATTTTTAAATGCCAAGTTGACGAAAACTTCTCCTTTCTAAACCTTTCTGAGCTTTTAGTACTAAGTTCTTATTATTTAATCAATCTCCTTGTTTGTTTATTACGTTAACCTTCTTTTATTACTTTCAGTAACAAGAAAGAATGGTTTTATTTATTTACTATCATTTAAAGACATAAATTATATATTTTCACTTCAAATACTTCTTAAAATAAATATCAAATATTTGACATTTATATCATATAATCACTTGAATTACTTTCCAAACAGAGTTATATGATATTAAACATATTTAAGCAAGTTTTAAAATGATGAAAATAATAAATAATAAAAATAATTTTTTATATTAATTAATTTAGAAATTACCTTCTTCATAAAATGATTTATTAAATTATTATTTGTATTGTTATTATATTAAATTGTTACTTACATAAATCATTATTTATATTCATTAATTAATGATAAAGAAGTTTCAATTATTATATTATATTATTCTCATACAGTATAAACTTATGGTTATGTTATTAAAAAATTTGTTACTTAAGCTTATTTTCTCATATCAAGCTTTAATAATAGCTTCATTAAGATTACATTAAGCTGAAAATGAGTTTTTTAATCTCGATACTATCTTTATTTAAAATATAGATAATTTTTTAAATTAAAAAATAAAGAATTAGATGAAGTATAGTTTATATCTGCACCATAAAATCATTACACAATTATATCTCCAGAGATAACTGGTTTTCCACATGGTCGAATTAATCGCCTTTTTCCACGTGAGCGCTTAACTACTTGAGATTGAAACAGTCTTCTTTCACATCCCTGCACTCTTTACAGGATTCACTTAGATTGCAAATGTATTTGTTACATTTAAGATTAAAATTATACACATATCTACGAATAATGAATCATGGATTTTAAATTAACATTTAATATATTAAATAATTTTATTAATACAAAACTTATTAAAACTAACAAACATTAGAAAATCCATTAAGATGCTAATCAAGAGAGGATTAGAAGTTATTTTTCTTATCAAAATTCTTAATGGAATATGCAAACTTGCTAAAAGTTGGTGTAACCTTTGAATCAAACTAGAATGTCTTCAGCTATTTGAATGATGAGTTAGGCTTTCACTAACGATCAATAATCATTTCTTGCAACAATTCAAACGATTTCAGAGAATTTTGATGCAATTTTCAGACTTTCTAATGAATTTCGAAAAAAAACATCCTTTTATCGAAGAAAAAAAATATGTATATATATTTATTTATTTCATTTAAAATTAATTTATTCAGTTTTTATATATAAAATAAGTTAGTTTAAAGCTAAATAAAAAACATGGGTTATTCTGCACTAATAAAATTAATTTACATATAAATGATAACTCTGGGTAATTGTTTTCCAACAAAGAATATTTTAAATTAATTTAATTTTAAAAATTTAATTAATTAAAAAAATAAACATTTAATTTTATATTAAAAAACAAACTTCTTTTATTATCGAATTCGTTAAATTATTTAAAATCATATTTAATGTTTGAAAGTATCTTAAATATTGTAAGTAATTAAATGTAAAATTTTCAATTTGTTTCATATTAAATTTTTACATTTAATGAATTCCGAAAATTGATTATCTTGAGTTTAAAGGATTTAATTTTTTAAAGAATTTATTATTTAACAAAAATAATTTTTTATAATATCTTTTGAATAATGGATGAAAATTTAGACTAAAAAATATCTAAGCTTAATTAAATTATAATTTAATTTTTTCCTAAATAATAAGATTACAACTTGTTTAACATATCTTAAATACTGACTTTTTTCCTTCTGTTGTAATATAATGTGAAAAGATTGAAAAATATCTCCGTAAAAAGCATTAATGATTTTGGATTGGATTGATGGAATAAGACAACACAACACATAGGCGATCAGATAATAACTGTTTCCTAGGAGAACTTTCTATGTAAAATTGTCACAAGGGGTTAGACACGTGAAGAAAACTCCACAAGAATCCACGACCAGTGTTTAATGGATTTATCCACTCGATCACTGGTGGGCAGCTAGTGATTTTGATATCTAGTTATTCATAATTTGTTCAGTATATTCTGTAATTATTTTGCGAATTATCAACATAAAAATTATCATCATAAGTTATTTTAAAAATGTAAAATATTATTCAATTAGTAATTTATATTTATATCAACATCTTATGATATTATGAAGAATTTTACGATTTCATTTTTAACATATTTATATCAGTTTGCTGCTTCATTGATATTGAGAAATTGTTTTACTTTTGTGTTTATAATAAATCATAGACAAAAAATTAAAGTAAATTTCAATGAAGTTAACTTATTTCGAGAGATTTTACATAGTTCTAAATATTTTATGTAAAAAATTTTAAAACTTTCAAATAGTTTAAACTAAGCAAAATTTGCATTTTGATAAAAATGTGTTTGATGCCTAATGCTGTAATATGTAAATATGTTAAAACTTTTCTTTTAGCATATTTATAATTTCATCGTTGCTAACATCTTTCTTCCGTTTCAACATCTTGTTGGTTTAGATTGATAAGAGCATTCGTTTCTTTTTTTCTTCCTATCTTCGAAAAATCTATTTTCATGTGTCATCTTTCGGTTTTCCCTATCTTTACTTACTCATTTCATACAACTCCTCCTGTTAACATATTTATAACTTATTAAATATACTTAAGTGTAAGCGCTAAACTATATTTCTAACATAGACTGTGTATTACCGTATAATTATTAGTTTTAATTTAAAAAGTGTTAACATCTTTTGAAACAGGGGATAAAGTAACAAATTTATGTTAGTTAGCCATACGGCACAGATACATGTATATATCTACGTAATTAAATTGTCCCAAAGATTTCCTCTCTGAAGCGTTTTGTCATAAATTCGATCCCTATTACACTCAAGTTCAGCATATGTTTCTCTTTCTATACATTAGAATCATCAGATGGCTTAGGCGTTTTCGTATCATTGTCGATTGAAGATAGGACATGATAGTAAGGACAGAAAATAATCTTTCACTTACTTCATTCCTTTCCAGCACAGCATGTCCTGTAACTTTACAATTTCCTAAAAAACACACGTTTTGCAGATATAGACCTTTAAAATAGCTTGATAATGTCATAAATGGAAAGGCTCTTTGTTTTACTAACTCTTTTCTGTTTGCCGACAGTAGCTAAAAGGGATGAGGAAGATTTGGTCGTCAAAATCAGATCCACATGCATTTAACACCAACTGAATTTCAATGGCGTATTCCTTTACCGGCGCAAACGAGAATTTTCCGTGCTTGCTATTTACGATAGTACAGACCCTCCTGAGAATTTCTCGTACTAGAATATTAAAAATTTGAAACTATTCATCAAAACTTTTTTATTTTCTTAAACAGACGTATCATGCGATGATCTTTATTTCATTGCGTGCTGAAATTAATGCATTCTATCATTATTCTTATAAATTTTATGATAACCATTAATCAAAGTTAAAATTTAGTTTTGTCCATAAATTCAAATGTAATGGTAAATATCTTATAATAAAGCGTAGTAAACTGAAAAGTACTTATCACATTTACAACAGATTAATAATACAGAGAAAATCTCTTAAAATGTTCAAAATAAAGAATTTTAATCAAATATTTTATATAATTTAATAAGTAAATGAAAAATATTCAAAAATTTTGAAAAGAAGTCCTTCATGAATTCGTGAAGGATTTATTTAATACATAGATATTTCGATAATTTTAGCATATTAACCTGTTGTCATGCTTCACAATAAAAGAATCAAATCTGCCTTTGTAGGCAGGTTTGGTTCTTTTATTGTGAAGCACTCAAATTTTTGAGTGCTTCATTCAACAGGGATTCACTTATCATGTATATACTATACCCCCTACGTAAATTTATAGTAGTTGTATAATGAAATCTATTTTCTCAAATAACTTTTTCTGTAATTATCCTCGCAATTGGAAAACGCGGTTTTTTTACTTCTTGAGTATTCATATAAAATTTCAAGTATCTTTCTTCTGGATAGTGAAGATTGTTGCACTATATACCAAAAGCACTGGATTGTCTCTTAACTTTTTCCCATATTAAGTATAAACTTTCTTCATTTTAAATATATTAGAATGATTTCAATATCAGACTGGTTTATCTTTTTTTTTTTTTTTGCTGCTGTTATAGAAGAGATCTGTATTGTTTTGCTAATTAAAATTGTCTCAGTGAGAGAACAATATCTGGCATAGATTAAGAATAGAAATACAAATCAAATTCTATGATCTTTGCTCTCATTTCTGTATCAAGTATGTCTTCTACACAATTCAGATTTGTTTTAATGCATTGTAATTTCTGAAGATGCTTTCAAAACAAATAAAGTGGATAGTTCCCCGGGTTCGGCACAATTACTGTATACCGAGCTTGTTAGCTGAACTGTTTCAGAAAACTAAATTATTTAATCCTCCTTTAGTTTTCTGAAACAAATTCATCTTGCTTTGGCGCGAATTTATCAATTTAGTTTTCTCAAAAAATTTTGTCTAGTGTTGCGCATCAACTATTAACGATACATGAGCACAATTTGTGGTTCGATGTGCTACTATATTATTGTTACGCAGAAGAGTGCTTTCATCATCATAATATTTTCTGCGTACCATATTAATTGGCATGTTTCTTCTAGTAGGGCAGTCTCGTGTGATGTAGGAAACAGATTCAGTACTTACGTTTTCCAACTTATAAAGACCTGTGAATTTTTTATGTGCATATAAACTTTCATCAGTCGACTGAATACTTACTGCCATCTGTTCTTTGTTGATACAATCTGTCGTCTCATCGCACATAATTACCAAAAATTTCTTCGTGTAATTGAACTTATCACGAATTATTGAATTATTATGAACTTATCACGAATTATATATAAAGCCATAAATCTAAGGATCTCATTTTGTATTTCAGGTGATATGTATGCATTTGTTTTTTTTCGTTCACCATCATGATTTCTTAATTTCAATAAGTGAATTTTCAGAAAGTTAGAATTTTTTGAGTCATATCCTAAAAATGGATACTTATTTTGATAAATATTCCAAATTTTGAAAGATGGTAAGCACTTTCTGTTTGTTTTCTTTTCTGCTTACATATTGCACAGACAGTGTCACCCAATTTGGGCACTTCTTTTGTAACTAACATGACATTTTTGTTACACTCAGACACTTCGTGCTAGTCAAACTTTTAACAGGAGTTTTTCCAAGAGTTTCCAAGGCTCTGCGAACCTTGACAACAGCTGTTTTCACCGAACTCGGTCATTTTTCATGTCTTAATTAATTAATGAAATCATTTCCAATGATCAAACTATTGCGATTGAAATGACCATGTCTATTTCGATGCTGATTAGAGGATCCCTAGCGAAGAGGGTTTATACTGAAACACTTTAAACAGCCAAAATGCTGAGGTCAAATGCATGTTCGAAAGGTTTGCTCAGAAGGAGAACATGGATGCCAGATGAGCTCCTTTTTTTATATAAAAGAATGATAGTAAAACTCAGAAAACGCTCTAGCTAAAATTCTGGCTACTCCAGTTTGCTACCGATGTGCATATCGCCATTAACATTTGACGCTATTTCCCCTGCGAAATTTTTGCAAAATAATTTTTCTTAGGAAAAGTAATAGTATCATTTACGGGAGATCAAATGCATAATAAAATGAGGCTGCAATTAATTTTAAAATGCAGATAATTCTTTGTTTAAATTCAATAAAAATATAAATTCTGATTTTGATTTTAATTTTCCGTATACTTGTATGAGTGGTAGTAATTTTGTCGTTTGGTTAGTAGATTCCGGAAGATTTGGGTATCCCGAACAATGTGTTTGGAAATCCGGAAGAGACCACTCTGTATACGACAAATTCCGGGAGAATCTCAGACTTCCGAGAGAGGTGACAATCTTCCAGCATGCATCTATTGATATTTACTTTCTGTCGCGCTCGGTGCTTTTAATTACTTGCGTGTCATTTTTTGATATTTTGCTTACCCAACAGAAGATAATTATTTTCAACGATATGGAAATAATAGAGGGTTTTAACTATTCTTGCTCCATAGCAAAAGAAATTATTTATTTTAGTGTCAAGTTTCAAACGAATCTATAAAATTTTAATATACTTTATTAATTAATATATGGGTAATGAATGAAATATTTGGATTTTTCATTTAATAGCTTATGTTACCAAAGCATTTGTTATTTTTCCTTTCTAGATCTAAACATATTACTATTATGAATATTTTTCGTATAAAGTTCGTAAAAAGTAATAATAATATAAGACGAAAGACAAATATGGGGGTGAAAAGTGTCATTTTTTAAATTTCTAAACGATTATCGCAAGAGTCGATAAAGTTCATATTGTGTGCTAAATATATCTAATTATATTTCGTTTTAAGCTATAGTTTTCCACAATAACACTCATTTTGATAGAACTTGATCTAAAAAAGAGTCATCTAGCTTATGTGAAGAAAGAGGAATAAACTAGGAACCCGTATTATCCAGGAATTCACAAAAAATATGAAAAACCGTATAAAAGTTAAGAACAGCATATAAATAAAATCAGCAGAACGAATGTAATTAGCAAACAGTGGAAATAAATTGAATTATTTCAATCTATTATTTCGGGAATCCTAACTTACGTAAGCTTATCCAAAGTACGTAAGGAATAGAGAATTAAAATGCCGATTTGTATTCATATATAGTGTTCATGATAAATAGATATAAACGTTTTCACTGGGTAAATTTAGATTAATAAGAAAAGACTGAACATTATTATTACCTTCAATAAATGTAGCTAAAAAATTCAAATTTATAAAGAATTAAATTTTTAACAATGACACTATTGAAGAAGCTAAGTATTAAACAAATTTTGTAAAAATAAATTTTACTTTTTCTAATTATAGCAAAATCTGATTTTAAGTTTTGAAATTTTAATTTATCTTTAACAATTTCATTTATTTTTAATATCATAAAAATTAATAATTTAAATTACTGTTAGGAATATATTATGAATTTATTTTTATGGTCTGGGTTTAGATGTTATAAAAGTAAAAAACTCTTGTAAAAATATTTATATCGTATTTTTCTGCTGGTAAGTTAAATCTCAAAGATTTGGCTACCATGATAGTTGACCTTTAGTATTGGCGACATTCCAAACTATTTTCACTTTGCTACTGCATCTATTGACTGACGTGGTTGATAGAAAAACGGTAGTTTATTATAGCGTGGAGCAACGTATGATCCTTAAATTTTTTTATAAAAATTAGTAATTCATCGTTTTGAATTGTGTTTCATTCAAAATTCGAGAAGCAACATCATTTTGAAAATGAAATGAGTCTATATATACATTAATAATAATCATAAACAGGCCAATTTTTATATGAAGTAACTTTTACAGCTTAATTTATAGATCATCGTCACGTTTCTTCACAACATGCAGAAATATAATTAGGCCTATAAAATTTGAATAAAATTTTAAAAATTTCAAACATGTATGAGTTTATGCAGTATAAAAGATGTGATATAAACATTAAAAATTTTAAGCAAAAAGTCGATTTAAAATTTTTCCTCCTTAATTTTTCCTTCTTCTTAATGCATATTTCCAAAAGTTTGGCAGAAAATCATCTTTAGCGTTGAGACATTTCAAAAGATTTGTTAGAATATCACACAGATTTTACCGAAATAAATTCAATATTCTAGAAGTGTTATATTTCTTAACATAACTTGTCAACAGTGAAATTGCAACACCATGAAAGAATATGCAAATCAGGAAAAGAGGAGGTAAGTTATGTAAATAATCAAATGATCCACATTGTAGTTCTCAGGTTCAACTAAGAATATATGAGATGGATTTTAAAGGTATAAAAGTTGTCATAACGGATAGTTTGTCATCGCTACATGAAACATCAAAGAGTAAAGAAAGTAGTGGAATGCAATTGTACGATTCCTGGTGTACGGTGACATGTGAGATATCACCAATTGTGGTATATTGAATAGAACAAAATCCTTAAACTGGCAGGACGTTGGATTATTCCTGAGAACTATCGCAATGCATGTTGATTGCATCATTTTGTATCGCAATGGTTGCAAGGATCTCAAAGAGTATGATAACGAGAAAGTGGCTTACCTCTGCGCGGATTTATTATGTAAGGTGAGTGGTAGTGATTGACTTTTTTAAACTGCGAGTGGAATTAAGGGTTTCTTACAGCACACAGAACTTCCGGTTTGCGGTAACCACTTCAAGTGTGTCAACAATATAAACCTTTAGGCGTATGCATATTGTTGGTCTCCGAGAGCAAAAACATGCAAACGCCTCCTGATGGTTTATGTAGACAGACATCCTGTTCCAAATATTCCTTTTTGCCCCTCGTCATCACACTGAGCGTCTTGCCTGGTGCAGAAAACAATAGCAGTAGAAGGTCGGTTAAATGCAGATACGTCTTGTTTAATAATGCTTCTGTTTCAGAAATAGTAATGACCAGAGGATATTTATGGAGACAACGTCACCAACGCCAAGAACAGGGCGCCACACTCGATTAACTCCTGTCATTATGGTGTTGAGGTGTCATAATATATAGTATCCATATCTCTCTTATCGATTTTCCACAGACATTGACAGCTCAATGATATTTTAATTTGGTCATTGAATCAATATTACGACAATTCCTGTAAAGCGTCCCGGCGCCATTCTTCAAGTCGGTAATGCTAGACCCACATATTGCAAGTGTTACGTTAACAGTCGTTTTGCCATGGCCTAGTGCAGTGATACTCAAAGTGGGGGTCGCGACCCCCAAGGGGGTGGTGAAAAATATTTGGGGGGTCGCAGAAAAATTGATGACATCAATTTTTTTTCAAATATTTTATAAATTTACTATGGATTCATGTTTAGAAATAGTAGAAATAAAAAATGTATAAAATAATTTTTACTTAAATAAATTGCACGTATAAAGAATAAAAATAATATGAATATTTTAATACGAGACTGAATATAACATTCAAAAATTTGTGCGCTATTCGGGAATCTCCCGAGCTTCCACTCCCCGCCTGAACTATGATAGAACAAACAACGTTCGGAACCGAGTTTATTAAGCAAACATTGAATTCTTTTTGACTTAGTGTGAAAACAGAGTATCCACTTCTCGCTGAATTAGCAATGGTAGTTCTCTTACTATTTGCAACTACTTATTTATGCAAAATGGCATTTTCGGTAATGACCAACATCAAAACAAACCAGCGCTCTCGTCTTTTAGCAGCATAGAAATCGCTATGAGACCTACACTGACTGATATTAAACCCAGGTTTAATTTATTGTGCCAAAATAAGCAGCCTCATCCATCACATTAAATTTAAAATATGTTTAACTTAACTAATTCATTTTACTAATGTCGAAACATGTACATTGAATATTTTGTTCAAATATGTACCAAAGATAAGTTATTAATTTTTAATAATACTAAAAATAAATCTGCTATTAAAATTATGTGTGTTTCAATGCAACTACATAGAAAAAAATTAACTCCTTCTAAATTTAAATTAATCCCCCTCCGAGATGTTTTTCTACACATACGCATTTTTCAGGGGATCTTTTGAAATTTTTAAGTGTGAAATGAGGGTCGCGGACCAAAAAGTTTGAGAAATACTGGCCTAGTGCATCCATCTCGAGACTTGCAATTATAAAACACATTTTGGATATCATCGTACAACATTAATAAAACTGTTCACGACCTCATTGGTCGGCAACAGCTTTAATGTTTAACGTGTCCAAGTGGTTGAAGCAAGGAAATTCTTCAAAAAGCATCAATAAATTTATTCACAGTATGCTTAGGCGCACAGTGGTATCCATTACTGCATACGGGGTACACATTGGTTACTAAATAAATTTTGATGAATTGCATATTTTGGATCATTTTTTCATCATTTCCAAATTTCTACTACATCTACTATTGAATATTTCAATGATTTTAATCGTTCTTTGCCTTTTTCTTTCATGGCGTTGAAATATTTGACTGTTGTCAATTGTTCGTTAAGTTTTTAAAAGCTCTAAATTCCTAATAACATATCTAGTTTAAATTTCCAATCATTTATTTTATTTCGATTATTATTATTGGATTTCGTGCGCTACTGTGTTATCATTTATTTATTTTTTTAAATAAGGGCCAGAAAGAACAGAAGACAGAGGAACATATACTTCTATCCCCTTATTATATATCGAGATAAAAGTATATTTTCCTCATTTATTTAGTGAGTAAAAATGCATTTTTATCGAATTGATTCTGTAAAATGATCTTTTTTCGAGAGATTGATGTGATTATTCCTGGAATTGCTGAGTTTAAATTCAGCATCGACGATATGGAAATTGATTAAAATGGTAAATGAGCAAACTAAGTAATAGTTAAAAGTGTACGAAGGAATTCCTAAAATACAGTTTTTGAATTTATACAGTAGTAAGGGTGCAAGAATGTAAACTGTTTTAGCATATTTATTACAAAAAATTAAATGTAAGTAAAATAATTCACTTAAAATTAACAACAGTTAGTACATGCAATATGCTGTAAATGACTTACACTGAAGACAATGAAAAATGTTAGGCCTATATCAGCTACCTAGCCTAATAAATATCAAGTCTTAATACAGTCGAGTCCGCATAAGTCGACTTAGGTATAACTCGATACCGTCGGTTTAGTAGTTAATTTTCTGTGATCCCGACCGACTTACATAGGCATTAATGTTAAAAAACTCCGGTTTACTCGACACCGTTTAACTCGTCACCACTGGATAAGTCGACATACTTTTGCCGTCCCACACTCGTTTAGACATTCGATAAGTTGGCTCCCCTCCTGGAAAAAAAAAACAAAAGAGTTCGCACCGCACAGTGAGGTGTGAACTCATTTTTTTCAGGAGGGGAGTCGACTTATATATTAATAAGTACTGTACGTATTAATAAAAATACCTTAACATTTTATGTATTTTAGTAAAATAAACTAATAACAGATAAACAAAAAGAAAATACAGTAGACCCCCTATAACACGGGTTCATATAACTCCGTTTCCTATAACACGGCGAAAAAATTGCGATCGGTTTCGTATAACACGCTAAAAGAGACTCGTATAACACGGTAAAACGTCATCGCCGACTCGTCATCGCGACACGATTGGTCGAATCTCGTCCAATAGTGGACTAGCAGCCGAACTACTTGACGCTGTCCAGCGCCACGCATATATATGGAGAGTTTAGTCAGGAAAGTATTGATAAATTTTTATACCGTTCTTTTAAAAACAACATTTACAGTATTATTCAACGGCCATAAAAATTATATTTCTATTAATGATGTCTCCAAAGATCAGCGAATTCTTCGCAGGAACAATAACTTATCAGGAAACGCATCAACCGTTCGATGAGTCGCTACGCCACGAAAACAAGCTTAGGCGATGGTGTCTTCGAACGGTGCACATTCGGTAAGTAATCCAACAATTTTTTGTTTATAGCATAATTTATATGAATTATTCCCAAAAAATTATACGTGATTTGGAAATGTTGAGTCAAATTATTCTAGAATCGATTAATTTTATGGAAGAAAACCTTTCAAACAGCCGTAGCCACTAAACTGCACACTTGCCGGGATGTGATTGGCTCATATATTTCACGTACTCGTACAACACGGATTTATATAACACGGAACGTATCTACCGTGTTATAGGGTCAGTATACAATTTATATCAACGTCACAGCAGAATCCGATTTTGCATTTTTTACCTAGGCATTATTTGTAGCACGTGTTTTATATTTGTTAGAAATGAGTGTCTGAAAGCTAACAATGCTTCTGCTGAAGGAAAAATACGAACTTGTTTCTGAATTTGAATGTAAGAAAACTTTACAAGCCGAATTTGCAAAACCAAAAAAGCTTCCAAGAACAACACTGGTGGGAATCCTGAAGAAAAAAGAGAAAATTAAGAAACTTTTTCTTGGATTTTCGTCGCGGCTGTCTCGAAAACGCCAGAGAAAGTCGCTGTACAAAGATGTCGAAGATTCTCTCGTACGTTGGTTAAGCAAATTCCTTCGTCGAATCTTCCTGTTTCGGGACGATACTGAATCAAAAGGCGATGGAACTTGCTGGGGTATTTGAAGTAGAAACCAACTTTAGTGCCAGTGATGGATGGTCAGAGAGATACATTGCATTGCACTACTGTATCTTCCTAATTGTAGTTTTGTTGTTTTTTTCCAACTTCGCTTTAGTCGTCACATCAGATAACTCGACACATTTCCACTTCCCCTTGCGGTGTCGACTTATGCAGACCCTACTGTATTATCACTAGTAACGTAGTTCTTGCAATGTCGCGTGAACAATTGGAACCATTCGAAATCGTAAATAGATCTTTTCTGCTATTTAATTAACATTTACCATTAAATAACTTTGAATGAAAAAATTTAACAACAGTGATGGAAGTAGTAAAGCTGTGAAAACTGAATTGAAATATGGCTTGAAAAACTATTTGGAAAAAAACAAAAGACAAATACTCGATAAATATTACAAAAGACTAGCATTTGAATATATTTCGATATCAAGGCATTCTAAATCTAAAATTTCTAAAGATTTTAGGAAGAACTGTATTTCCATGTGATAGGCCTAACGTAATCATGGAATGTGTTCCGTATTTCCGTACATGTGTACGCAGTATGTCTATACTATGTTTAGAAATATTTGTCGTCAATTTTTTTCCTTTAAAAGAATTGTTTGAATTGTTTTTAGTCGAAATGAAGTGAAGCAGCAATTTTTTCTTGTTATTGTTTGTTTGTCCAATTGATGGAAGTGAAGTTCACAATATTCCATTCGTCTTTCCATACGCTATTTGGCTTCGTTATATTGAATTGTGATTTAAAAAAAAATTTGTTAAGTTCACTTGTTTACATATCTTTACAGGAAAAATATTTGAATAATTGAAGAATTTCCTATAAAAATACAGGAAATTAACATACAAAGGAGTTGTTTAGACTTACAGACCACTGACATTTGGAAATGCAAGACAAATCAAATAAAAAAAAATAATAATAATATATTTTTTAATTGTTTTTCATTAGATTACCAGACGTCAGTGGTCTGAAAACTGAATTATATATTAGTAACGGAAATTAAATAATTTTGTAATTACTAATTTTATTTATAATTTTGTAATAGTAGTTAAAAACAAACATATAACAACAGCGTTCCTCAACCTGTGATCGGCGGTGATGAGACAGGTGGTTCACAGGCAGACCTAAATTAATACAAATTAAAATTTCGTTCACTAATAATAGTTTTCTTCCAATTTAATTAATTATATTTTTATATGTATTGAAAAGATGCTTTTACATTTATTATATTTTAAACGGAACAGTAAGTGCCAAATGTTCGTAATGCCCACATAGTTTTAAAAATATTAGTCCTACATAACATAGTGGTGCATGAAATTTTTTCAGACATTTTACTGGTCCTTCGGCTTAAAAAATCTGAAAAATGCTACTTGAAATTATTCTTAAATTACGTAATAATCACAAATTTATCATATTATCATTTAAAAAAATTCAGCAAAGAGTTGCTTAACGTACTGACAATACATGGTGGCGCTATCTATTATTATATTTTATTATAAAATTTTTATATATTTTTAAGTATTATAAAATAGGAAAAGCTTAATTTTGAGGGTAGGAAAGGGTTTTATAAAATATTGTAAATGCTAATATCGAGTAAAATTGTTATTAAGTCTGACCCTACTGAAGATACACACGACCCCCTTTATCTTCCCATTCCCGCGACCTTTACTCAGCAAGATTTAATAGCATCAATTGTCCTAACAAACAAACCTCTCTGAAAAATTTCAGAAATTTTCGACAAAAAGCAATGAAGTTATTAAGCTTCAGAGAGGGTAAACAAAATCGTGCCCCCACACTAACATCTATACATCAGAAATTACCCCTGAAATTTTTTTTTTTTTTTTTTTTTTTTTTGAATTTCTCGACGTTTGAAGGTCTCCGGAGTCCAAAAATGTAAAAATCGTGAGATCTTTGACCGATCACCGTACTTTCCTTCTGTTATATATAACAGCCGGGAAAGTAATATATAATAATTATTTGAATATATTCATATTTTTATTAATTATCATCCCTATTCTATTTAAAATATAAACGGAAATAAATCATACTTCAGTCTAGATTAACACGTGTGTTATATATACATGTGTTTCATACAAAACACAGCCTATGAGTACAAAAGAAACCAAATTTAAAGGATGTATTCATAGCCTCAAAATAAAAAGTTTCATAAGATAAATCCATCGTTGATTATTTGCTACGGAAATATTGGACATAAAACAATTGGAACAAACAGCTATAAGTAGTTTTTCTTTGTGGCTTGTCGTATTATAACTACTCTGTTTATCAGATCGGCGTTAGCATTCAAAGTATTGTGTTTTTAATTATAAACATCCTGCGTATTTCGTCATAAGTCGTCAAGGGTCAAGTTATATTTTCTGAAGTTAGGCATTCCAGCTAAATGTTGTGTTGAAGTGTTGGATTAGTGTTCAACATAAAATGACGCGAATTGTATAAGAGGAAACTGTCTAGTATTTGTCTGGTTTATGAAGAAGCTCATGGAAATGTCAAAGAGACTTAATTAGTTAATCGGAAACGATTTTCACGGAGACAGCTACTACATTATATGAAGTTTGCGACTGTTGTTTGCACGAAACGGCCCCAAATGGAAGAGTGTAATCTGTAATATAATATTGATTTTGAGGAAAAGGTCACAGATAAATGACACATTATTCATGCTGGTAGTTAGGTAATCCTACTTACATGTATTCTTTACCAATATTTTTGTCCAATACTCTATGTATTGTTTATAATCCTTTAATATAATTTACTGCCTCTTTACAATTATGTATTTTCGACAAAACAACCTGTTACAAATAAATTTTTGTTTCACAATTATACTTATATTACAATTATTATTTTCCGATATAGTATTTTCAATGACTTAGAATTAATATCGATCGTAATTATATATTAATAAAGAAAGTGAGATTCTGTTTTGTGAGAAACATCAGAAAAGCTTAATGATAAATTTCTTGCAACAAATATTTTATTTCGTAATAAAAATTTATGGTCTGTAATATTTTAAGAAAAGGATAGAAAGGAATCTTTCATCACTAGAGAATGATTTTGAGAAAAATTTATAAATCAAAACTTCTTTATTTGTTTGAAAGCAAAAAAAAAAAAAAAAAAAAAAAAAAACAAACAGAGGAAAACAGTTTGTTTATATATTTATAATAGACTTGTATTTTCTTAATGAAAATATTTTTTTTTTATTTAACTTAAAAGTTGTCTTACAATATAATCAGTACTTGAAATTTTAAAATAATTTTTAATTAAAGTTTTATATATCTAGGTATTGATTAAAACAATATAAGGCTATATTGTATAATATATTTAAACGTATTAGTTATAAATTTTAAGAAGCAACAACTCAAATTTCCTACAAGAAAAGCCTTATCTGTAAACAAAAAGAATTATTAAAATGTTTAAATAATAATAATTTTTGTATAGGCCTATTCAATAATCGTCAAAAAATCGAGATGGTTAAAGATGCAAATTACATTAATTTCTCTCGACTAATCAAGATAATTACTATACTAAAAAGTTTGTTGCGTGTATAACTAATCGCTTATTGAACAAATAAGGAATTAAATTCACTGTGAGTATAATAAGCCTGATTCATTGTTTCTAGTAAACTATTTATTTGTAGAAAGATCATTACTGTTTATTGAAACGTTTTTTAAATTAAAATTTAAAAAAATTTATATGCTGTTAGATTGATTGCAAGTTCTGATTATAAATTAACTTCAATACCGAAAAAATCCTTTCTTTTTGTGACGAATCACTTTCATATGGTTAATTTACTATAGCTTTCTTGTCTAGTTAGTCTACATTATATAAAATTCAGTAGTTCTACTTCTTCCAAAGAAGAACAGATGTAAGAAGATTCAATCTTAACAAAATAAAACAAAAATGAGTTTTCAGTCGTCTTTAGTTTATTTTGTCTTTAGTGTATACATAAATATCGTTTACTGCAGAAAGTAATTTAAAGATAACGCTTAAAAGTGGTTATACTTTTCTAAATAAATCATAGACTTTTGTTTATTCTTAAATTATTTTATTTTTCGTTTTAATAAAAAAATCTGCTTAGATTTTTCAGAAGTAATAAAAATGACTAAAAATTATAAAATAAATTTTTAAAATTATATTAAACTGAAATTAGTTTTATTGTAAATATTTAATGATGTATATTGTCTACTTCCTTCTAGTTATTTGTACAGTTAGGTGAAATTAAACACTCAAAGCACAAAGTACAGAGTAGTTTTTATTGGAACGAAGAAAATAACACCTTATGCTTAATTCATAGTAAGAGATTAGTCGAAAGCATTGACGTTATTGTTGGAGAACAAAGTAGCTTAAAGGTTGTGGCAGCTCACATAGAAGGAAAGACAATTGAAATTTAAACTGTATTCTACACGAATGAAGCGGATTTAGAAAAGATAGAAAACTAAACATTTCTACGCTGTACAAAAAGAATAAACTGGAAAATTTGCTGCGTAACACAGAAAAAACATCTAAACAGTTAAAAATTAAAGGAGCATTTCTACAGATGTTTCATAATTACAATAATTTTTGTTAAACTAAACGAAATATTTAAAAATACTATTTAAGAAATGTCCACACGTTACTGTTACATAGGTAAAAAACGATCATTTATTAAAGAGTAGATGTTCAAAGTTCTCTGTAGGAAGAACTATTGGGCAATTATGAACCAAGCATTCTTTTCTGAGGATTCTATTTCGGGAAATTTTATCGTAAAATTTAGTGGCTAGGGCGAAATTTCGTGCTGCTGGATTTTTATCTGCATATTACGTATTTTTTGTAATGAATTTCATAAATTTCATATATATATATATTATATATATATATATATATATATATATATATATATATATATAGGAAGTCACAAAACATTTTTCGCAAATCTTCCATAGATGAAGTCATGGAGCTCACTTTTCTGAATAAACTCACTTTTTACTTGTCAATTGTCACTCTTCTAATTGTCAATTCTACACTCCACGTTGTAATCATATCTATAATTGAAATAAAATTATTGCACTATGATTTCTAACTTCCTAAATAATTTAAGATAATATATATAATATACATATTAAGAGACAGTAATTCTAAATTTCGACGACTTAGCAGCAGGATTTTTAAGTAATTTTTTTCCTTGTTTTTTACCAGGATATTTATTAAATATATTTATTAATGTTGGTTGAGATTTGCCGAATAGTTCTTTCAAAATAGATCAGCGGCTCCCGCAGGATATTAAAAAGGGAAGGGATACAAGCTATAAAAAAGGGCATCGTACATTATGCAAGGAGCTTCTGTGAATCGACGTCGGATCAGCGCTCCAACAATAAGGTGCTGGTTGCAATTAGGGCTAACTTGGCCTTCAAAACAAGGAATGGGATTTGGTTTAACATACGACGACGTTGCATGCATGAATGGATAAATATCGTTTATTAAGTTTCTTTTATATTTGCAAAATAGGCTAGAAGTCACGAATTTTCTGTTGTTTGAGATCCCCTTGGAAATTAAGAAAAGGACAACCGAGACGAAAAGGGAAGGTACGTGCTCCAAGTGCCCAAATGTTTGGCGCCCCTGACAGAGAGCTTTGAATGCCTACTCTTTAATTATAATCATCATGTATCCGTATATTAAGGTATACTGTTCGATCACGTTTGTTACATATTTATACAAATTAAACATTAAAATAGTTTTAGAATTCTTTTCAAAATATAATTTACGATACTATTTCATTCATTTTTCACCAACAAATGCGTAAGCAAAATTTCAATAACTTTATTCAAGTAAAATGCATTTTGACATACTACATACTGTTCTCATGAGTCTTTAAATTTAAAAAATAAAAAACACAAAAACAATTGAGTAAGAAATTGTAACACAAAAGTTACAAAACATTTTAGATTTTAAACAATTATTCTTATCTAAACTAGAAGACAATTATTTTTAAGTAAAATAAGTTTTATGATAGTGTAAAATTGAATTTGATGATTTTTAAAAATTACTTTGAATATTGATACTGCTGAGAAGAATTTCTGAAGAGTGTGTTTTATTTTTATAATGTATCTAACATAACTGGAAGTAAATATATCATACTTATTTTATAATTTTCTACATATGAATTATCTTTCGTCTCTAATGTTACGTTATGGTTCAATAGCAATAAATAGATAGGCTAAAGAAAAGTTCTTTTCTGTAGTAAATCTAATTTCAATAAGCGATGAAAATATGATAACAAATTCCATAAAATAGGCAATGGCAGTATCTTTAATGAAAAGTTTTATCCCAGAAGAAATAGCTCCATTATAATTGGCAAGATATTTGTAATTCATAGCCTTAAAACTATTACTATAACCAATAGAAATTTATAAGTCAAACAAGTAATTATCTTAACTGCTTATGCAGAGTTAACCAGATAACATAAATGAAATTATAAAAAAAAAGTTAATTTTTAACAGTTAAAAAAATTACGAAATGAGAACTAAAGTATGTAACGAAATGATTTTGAACTGAATTAAAATCAAAACAATTAATTAATCCAACTCTATTCAAACGTTGTAAATAGAAAAATATCTGATGACATAAAAGAGTACATAAAATATGTGAATATATTATGGAATAATTTAGTCTAAAATAACAGTTATTCAAGAATAAAAGGAGAAGAAAATAAACAATGAACTGAAGAAACATTATATTACTTCATAGGAGTGGATTTACTTTTTTCAAAAAATAAAAGATTTTAATGGAGACTTTAACAAACATTTACCTACTAAAAATAGTTTGTAAACATAAAAATCTTATTACTTTTATAGAATATATACAGTATAAAGGGTTTAAGTGATTTGTTCCTACTTCCGTCCTGTGGACACTAAGAGAATATTATTCATGGGTTTGGCCAGGCCCACAATGAAGGCGGTCGGCTGAGATATCCGAAAAGAACAAACTTCCCATAAAATCTTTCTGGAATTTTCGACCACTTGGATCTGTTTCGTAGTCCTAGGCACTATTGACAGCCATTGTGTCAAAATCGAGGTTTAAACCAAAAGTTAGTTATAAAATTTAGTGTGCTAATTACAAATCATAATTAGATGAAAAAAAATAGAATTCAGAATCGTGACTTAAAAATATGTAATGTGTAATTTAAAAAATATATATATGTAAATAAATTCACTTTATTCAATCTTTTGAAATCAACTTATTAAAATATAGTTAATAAGAAAAAAAATTATATTACTATTAAAAATAAAATAGTGTAATGTACGCCACATCTATTAATTAAACATTTAATTTTATTTAATTACTTAAAAGATAATACAAATAAGAAAGGGTTTTTAAATACTTTTTTCTGCTTGTAATTACTGTAAATGAGATTATAATTATACGATTTAAATACTCGATTTTCGGAAATAATTTAACTATGAAATTTTATATAAAAAGTTTTTTTCTTTCATTGTTTGTTCACTAAAGCTGAATAAAATTATTTTAAAAATAAATAACAAGAGTTTTTTAATGTTAATTTAAAAATTAATTGTATAAAATATTTTATTTTAATAGTGTCATACAGAAAATTGCATAATATGGACTTTATAAACTGAAAGACAACCTACAGAATCGAAATCTTATCTATATATATAATCGAGACGAGTTAATAATAATAATAATAATAATAATAATAACTCTCCCGTGGTCACCACCTGGTCGTGGTGGGAGAGCCCAGTAATTTTACTGATCCATAGGGCAATGCAGGCTGGAGCATAAGCTCCTGGTAGGGACACCCATGCCAGTAAGGTCTATGGGGAGAAATGAAGCTAAGAGTGACCACACCCACATTCTGTGGAGATATTTATTATGGTAATAACTAGATCAAAGTGTGATACCGGCTCGGACGTCGCCCGGGTTAACAAGGTCCGCGTTCGTGGGTTAGGCAGAGGCTCACGTTCGAAAAATAGGCCACAGTCTCCCTTGGTTACCGGTGGCGAAAGCAGCACTGGCCCAAGCATGGCTACTGCAATGCCCTCAACAGATGTGAGGAACCTACCCAGCCTTGGTGTTTCTGTGGCAATGCATCCACAGACCACAAAGGCTGGAAAACCACGCCAACGGATGAAATGGACAGTAGAAATGAACGAGTTTATCATCCGTACTTACTACACCATCACAAAACTCGAAACAAACATGACAGCATACAGACAACAACTACACCATAGATTCACACAACAGTATCCTTACCTCACTGTCACCGAACAAAGGGTTGTTGATCAAAAAAGAACAATTATACACAACAACCTTATTCCACAAACAACACTTGAACTTATCAAACAACAGGTTGCTGATCAAATACATCAACAGACAGAAACATCTAACATTAATGAAGATCATGTAACCTGTCAGGATAATCCAGCAACAAGCATTGATAATAACACACATACAACAATTACCACTAATGATACTACAGACATTTCCTCATCTCATCACTGATAACATAGACATGGATTTAGTTAATACACTCTCACATATATTTCAGGAAACACTCACTAAATATACAGGCACAGATCCCACACAACGACCACGAATACCAAAAATCAACACGTCAAAGGAAGTAGGAAAAACACTAAATTACGTAAACACTCACTTACTACCACACTACATTCATTCAATTTCTACACTCGCAGACATTCATACATTAGTTTATGCTGGAGCAGTCACAGTAGTGACACACCATGGGCTGAAAGTACAATCACAGACAAACACACAGAAAACAAAATTCTATCACAAGCCTGCCTGGCAGAGAAGAATAGAAATACAAATAAATGACATTAGACAGCAATTAGGCAAGCTGACACAATACGCTAAAAACAACATAACACCCAAATTAAGGAAACAGCTCAAAAACATTTTCAAGAAAATAAAAACACACACAAAACATGAACATCACAACACACACATTACAGAATACATTGATACACTAAAACAAAAACTTGCTGCCAAAGCACGTAGACTCAAACGATACAAAACATGTACACTACGAAAACAACAAAATAAATTATTTACAAACAATAAAAAACTCTTTTATAGACAAATCAATAACAAAGCAAACACTGTTACACAGCACAGTGGCACACCAACAGAAGAAGAACTCACAACATATTGGTCTTCTCTTTGGTCCAGTGCTGTCACGCATAATGCTGATGCAGGCTGGATCGAGGAGGAGAACAGAAACTTGCACAACATACCAACTATGCCCTGTGTTGAAATAAGCATACATGATTTCCAATACACTGTTAACAGAACACACAACTGGAAGACACCTGGTGTAGACAACATTCACAATTTCTGGTACAAAAAGTTTACATCACTGCACCAGGAACTAGCTAAACATCTAACACACATCATCATCAATCCACAAGACATGCCAAATTTTCTTACCCAGGGCATCACCTACATGAAACCTAAAAACAACAATACCACAGACCCCACACAATACAGACCAATTACATGTCTTCCAACACTCTACAAATTATTGACATCCTGTATTGCAAACAAAATATACAAACACGTTGAAGAACACGACATTCTAACAGAACAGCAAAAAGGTTGTCGTAGAAACCACAGGGGATGCAAAGAACAGTTACTCATAGATTCAGTCATTCTACGGCAAGCACACAAACAACACAGAAACATACACATGGCATATATAGACTACAGAAAAGCATTCGACAGTGTTCCACACAGTTGGCTGCTACATATTCTACACATGTACAAAATACATCCATCACTCATTGCATTCTTTCAAAACACTATGCAGCACTGGAGAACAACACTACATCTCAGGGTTAGTAACACTTCCATACAAACAAACCAAATTTTTATTAGGCGAGGAATATTTCAAGGAGATTCCTTGAGTCCTCTCTGGTTCTGCTTAGCCCTGAACCCATTATCCAACATGTTAAACAACACGCAATATGGTTACAATATCAGACACGAAAAAACAACACAGTTTACACTGTCACATCTCATGTACATGGATGACATAAAACTTTATGCATCCACACAAAAACAACTTCATCAACTCCTACAAATCACACATTCGTACACCAAGGACATACAAATGGAATTTGGCCTAGATAAATGCAAAACAGTTCACATAGAAAAAGGAATCCTGAAGAAAGAAGATTTTGCACTTGGAAATGGAGACATTATTGAATCCATGGAAGAGGGCGAGTTCTACAAGTATTTAGGATTCCAACAGGCCAAACTAACAGAACATACACAAATAAAGCAAAGATTAATTAAAGAATACCAAAGTAGGTTAAATGCTATTCTCAGAACACAATTAAATGCAAAACACACAGTTAAAGCAATAAACACATATGTCATTCCAGTACTCACATATTCTTTTGGAGTTATACATTGGACTCACACTGATCTTGAGCAACTCCAAAGGAAAACAAGAACAACACTTACTAAGCATAAACAACATCATCCTAAATCCGCCACAGAAAGATTAACCCTTCCACGTAAAGATGGCGGACGTGGCCTGATCGACATAGTTAACCTTCACTACAAACAAATACAGTCACTGCGAGAGTTTTTCTACAAAAAACAAGAAACATCACAATTACATAAAGCAGTAACTCTAGCAGACTCGAATAACACACCATTAAACTTACACTCACATCATATGGACACAACACAACATATAAAAAGCATAGACACCATTAAGCAATCGTGGGCTCGAAAGGCACTCCATGGCAGGCATCCTTACGATCTGGCCCAGGATTTTGTTGACAAAACTGCGTCAAACAGCTGGTTAGCTCGGGGATGCCTCTTTGGGGAGACGGAAGGATTCATGATCGCCATACAGGATCAGGTCATAAATACTAAAAACTACAGAAAACACATACTCAAAGATGCAACACTCACAAATGACACGTGCAGAAAATGTCACATCATGCCAGAAACTATACAACACATCACCTCTGGTTGCAAGCTCTTGGCACACACAGATTATTTACACAGACATAACCAAGTAGCAAATATAATACACCAAGAGCTTGCAAGGAAACACAAATTAGTAGACATCCATGAACCATACTACAAATACATTCCGCAGACAGTATTGGAAAACAACACGCACAAAATGTACTACGACAGAGCCATAATCACAAATAAAACAATTTACCACAACAGACCAGACATCACACTCATTGACAAACACAATAAAATCACATACATTATAGACATATCCATTCCAAACACTCACAATATACAAAACGCATGCACTGAAAAAATTAGCAAGTACACAGAACTCGCCCAGGAAATAAGGCATCTGTGGAGGATGGATAGGGTGCTTATTGTACCTGTTGTTCTCTCCTCTACAGGTGTCATACCACACACACTACACAAAAGCCTAGGCACATTAGAATTGAATAGAAACACATATATTACTCTACAGAAGGCCACTATATTGAATACATGTCATATTGTGAGAAAATTCCTGAATACAGACACACACACTGATACACTTCTTTAATTTCTGTTTTGGTTACTATGCCTTGACTTTGGTCCGGCATAGTACACAGCCACCGGTGTTAACCGAGTATATCTAACTTAACCCAACATAATAATAATCAGTGCAGAGCCCAAACGGTTAAGAGTTGAAGGCTGAAATTTGATACACAGTTAGGGCACGTCCCGAGAACGCACACTAAAAAGGGGTTTTTCGAAATTCCTCCCCACGGGGGAGAGAGACAGGATTAAAGCTTGTATATACATTATCGAGACATGTCCATACGGTTAGGAGTTAAAAGTTGAAATTTGGTATATAGTTTGGGTACGTCACGAGAACGCACACTACGAAGGAATTTTTCGAAATTTCTCCCCACGGGGAGAGGGACAGGATTAAGGCTTAACACTTCCATCAACAATGAAAGTGTTACGTAACAATAAAAGTGTTAAGAGAAAGCGACGTGCAATACGCAGATGGAGAAAAAACGGGCGCTGGAGGATAAGAAAGAAATAGAGTAATATGTTAGAACATATTCGATTTTCAAATTTAAACAGATTAGTTCGGTTTTTCTCGACTTTTCTTCTTTAGAACATTCAATGAAAATCGAACGATATAATCAGAACACGTCGTGAAAATCGAACAATATTAGAATATTCGATTTTCAAATTCGATCTTTCTTTAGAAATACTTAATTTGTTGATGAAATTACTCTCTTTCTTTTGTGACTATAACGTAATAATCTTAATCTTCGCTATCGTTACTTTTGCCCGAGCAACGCCGGGCCTACCTGCTAGTATTTGTATAAACCTCGAATTTTTACGATAATACTATGTAAAAATTGTTATGTATATGACATTATGTGTGTTAAAAATTTAATAATAGACGTTATCTATTTATATTGTATTTTTATTATTTTTTAAAAACCTTTTTATTATTTATATCTTTATAGGCCTAGTTTATTTCATAATAATTTTATAAAATTTTACTTTTATAAAAATTATTGTGATCCTTTATAGAAATTTAATTTATTTCAGTGTACCATAAAACCATACGAAAAAAGCTTCAGCCAGCAATTTTCTAACGTCTAGACTACAGTCTAGGTTGCATCAATTACATAATGCCCATGAGAATACGCGCTTTGTAGTCACAAAATCACTTCAGAATTCTTTTTATATTCATTAAACTTTTGTTCTTGATATATAATCCTATTACTATTTGAAACTGGGTATTATTTCTTACCGAATTTTAAAGTTGATGATAATAATTTTTGAATGTTTCATATTGAATATAGGAAATTAGATTATAAATACCTTTCAGCTTAAATTCAATTTTATCCAAAGAGGTAGGTATTTCGTGATGAATGATTCTCAGTGTAAACGAGGAACTTATATAAATAATATGTAAAGATACATAGGACTCAGAGATTAAAATTATATCTAAAAATAAGTAGAAAGAAATAGACAAAGCATGTTATTGTAATCCAACATTTCAATGTCCAGAAATGTTGGATTAGATTCATGATGTTACGCGATGAGTTTATGTATGGCAATGCATGAATATATACACACCTACATGTATGTGCACTCAGATACACTTACATTTAAAATTGAATTGGTGAGTGGAAAAACAGTACAACTCCAAAATCCCTGTTTTGAGATAAACACAAAAATGTGTTTTGGGTAAAAAGTGTACATTTTACAACAATCAAGTTAACAGAGAAGTTGTAAGGAATGACTCTTTCTACAAGACGTTGCCAAGCAAGTTTCATTAAGTGCATCCTGAGAAGCTGTACAGCCAAAAACAAAACTTGGAGTTATACCGTTTTTCCAGTCAATATTTGTTAAACGTAAAAAAAAAGTAACTCATTTTAATAAGAATGCCTTTATTACTGATTTTTTACATAATATGATGGCCTAGAACTGTAATGATTACATTATGATTCCTGCTGATCTCCATTGCTTGTCTCCCAAGACGTAATATGATAGTAAATCTCCAAGATTTCGCCACTCATATACTTCAACTTTTTATATCATTGATCTACTTCGCATTGATTGGTAACGGTTTCTTGTAGGCTGGTTCGTTTGGAAAAGTTGGAATGACGTGAGGCTTGAGCAGTTTAAAAGTGTTTGTATGTAGTCCTCTGATAAAACGATTAGCAGAAATATAACCTGGTGTAGAACTGTCATAGATTAACTGATTGTAGGTTGAAACTGAGAAGGTTTCATTAATTCCTTGAACAGGTGATTTGCAGGTTTTTTAAATAATAGTTTGGCCACCAGCTTTTGAGGTCAGTTACATCTGTATATTTGATTACTGATACTGTAAATGGTTTTAATTTGCAACTGCTTGCAACCATGTGCTGATAATTTTCTGGTAGATAAATTCGATCATGTATTCTTATGACTCGTTTGACATTTCCAAAGGCTCTGTCGCATGGTAGGAAAGAGTGTCCACGAACAGGGAAATACTGAAAAATTGTGCGAAAATGCTTGCATCGTACAAGATATAAGAGAAATCTCGAAATTCTATGATTACGATTCTGCCCTGGACAAACAAACAACACTGATAATCTTCAACGAGGTTGCAGGTTTACAGATATGTCTGCGCATGTCGACCTCTAGCGGCAAGAAGAAGAACATATGATTTTGGGTGAAAGAACGTTATAACTCCAGGAGTTGTATCGTTCTTCCATCCAATAACATAACAGGTAGCCTCGTAAATGAGTAAACAGTGTATTAGTTATACTTCTGTTCAACTTATCAGGAAGGCCCACGTTTAAATGTGATTTCGGCTATCTCAATTAAAAACTGACAATTTTGGAGTTGTACTGTTTTTCCAATCACCGATTCAATTATACATCAATTCACGTACAAATATATACTTTAGGCAAAACAATAAAAAAATAAAATAAATTATATTTTAGTTTTCTATTCAAAGTTCAATTTTTATTTTAACTAAAATTTCTTTATCAGTTTTTTTTTTCTTTTCTCTTTTGTAATCATCTGTTAAAAAAGTTTAAGAAGAGAAATGAAAATTGGAAGAAAGAAATCAAATTTATTTCTCACGACCTTAAACTTTTTGTAATGAAAAAATATTACTAAAGAACGTTCATTTCTAAGTTTTACATATAAAGTGTATACTTTCAAAAATATTAAAAAGTAATTATATGAGTTATATAAATATCTAAGATTCAATTAGTTTTATAGTTGAAAAATTAAAAAAAAATTATTATTATAAATATGATTAAATAATTTAAAATTCACCATTTCCAAACTGTAAAGAAATTCTTATTATTGAAAAAAAAAATCTGTGCAAAATACGAAGTATGTTATCATAGTTCATATAATTTTGACAATATTTTATGTCATTCGAATTTTTAAAATTAAATAATATGTAACAGTGGTGTTAAAATATAGTTTTTAAACTTTGAAAACATAGTTTAATCAACAGTATATAAATATCAATAAAAGCGGTTTTTACCAAACATTTGTACTCTATATTTTTATATCAATTCATGAATAAAATATTTATTTATATAAAAATAACTTCAACAATTCATAATATTTTATTATTAGATATTTTTTAAATTTATTAATACAGTTTTTTATATTTTATTTTTATTTCTCTTATATGCTTTTATTTTATAGTTCTCTAGACCAATGTAAATTCTTATTAAATACAAATATAGACAAAGATTATTTAAATTATATTTACAAATTTATACAGTATATAAATTTAATTAAACTTATATTTAAAATTATATAACATTATTATAGTTTACTATATTAATGAATTTTATGAAGTAAGGTTAACATTATATTAACAAGCAAAACGGTTTTCAAATGAAACCTCTATTAATTTTTAGAAATTTATCAAAAATTCCATTTTCTACTCCTTATAAATTCTCTTATTCATAATGTTTGTGATGTACAAAACTTGGCAAACGTTAATCTTACAAATTGCAGTTGAAGCTACTAGAGCGTAAACAACCAGATACACTAACTTTTAATACCTTAAACAAATTTAATCACGTTAAAAAATTTAGAATATCTACCATATTGATTTAAAATATTATAAAAATAAAAAAAATATTCTATTGTAATTGTAATTTACGTTAATTAAAAACTTAAATCTTGTTAATCTTCCTTTAATTAATATCAATTAAATAATTTAACCATCATTTAGAATATTCTGCAAAAATCGAGAAATCGTTATCGTAGAATTGTTCAAAAAAATGTCTGACAATACCATTCACGATCACGGAAGACAGATGACTAGAGTTTGCTCAATTACAGTCCAGATGGACTATATCATCCTCGCTTTTACAACAACAACAAACAATATCAGTCAAATCACTGCCAGCCAACTTTCCGAAAGCCATTCTGAATTCCCTGTGATTTACTCGCTTCTTTCTTGAAAGCTTATAGAAAACAGATAAATCAAACTTTATATTCTAAAACTCTTCAAAACAGTTTTAAGTATTAGAAATATTAACATAATAATAAATTTCGAAAAAAATGGAAGAATATATAAAGCATATACGTTTTATATGAAAAAAAATTTGTGTATATATAGTTAATTAATGTATATAATATGATTTTTAGACATTTAACACAGTTAATTCAAAATTAGTTAAATATTGGAATTCCTAATCAAATCTAAATGTCACTCTTAATTTCTATTAAATTTGAATTTAATTAATTAATTACTTAATGTGTTAAATTTAATGTCTTGAGTCTTTCTGGATTAAGAACTGTCTTTTCCCGAGAAGGCAAATGACATAATTTTTTAAATTCAGTTTTAATTCAGAAATTAATACTTTATTTATACAAATGATATAGTAGATTTTACTTTGTTACTTCATCTGTAAATAATTTATTATTCTTATCAATTCAATTTTAATGAATTGCAGTAAATGAATATAATCAAAATTTCTTTTATTAATTCATGAATTGTAGTCAAACGACACATTTCTATTGATAATATTTAAAGGGTTATTACTCAAATACAATTACTTGTAATGAAATTTGTCAAATATTAAATTTGTACCAATCTGTATATCGTTAAAAAAGATAATTAGTATGTAACAATAAGCTAAATAATAGATTGTTTACTATATCAATATTCAATATATCTTAATTTGTAAATTATATCCAGATGGAAAATATTTTCTAATTATTTTTTCATTACAGATAGTAATTGATAGTGATATTCTTATGTGTCGATCTTCAATTTTCGAAAAATAATTCGTCAACAAATAATCACTTTCACTATCTTCACTTTTGTATTTTGTACGCTGTTTATGAAGTTGGTGTTTCTAAATAACCTTTATAAATTAGTGAATTGCTCTATACAAAATTAATGAGAAAATAATATAAGGTAAACTGTGAATTAATAACGTTTTATTCATTTTATATTGATAATTCTTATTCGATTTATTTTATCTAAATTTAAAGTTATTTAAATTTATATATATTATTAAAAATGCTTAAATTATTTTTTATTGTTATAAACTATAATAGTTATCATCATCACAGACTAAGCATTAATATTATACTGTATAAGCTATAATCTACATTATATATTTTAGTGTTTAATATAATATTAAACTCGTGTAAAATTACGTTTTAACGTACAGTACAAGAAAATTATTTTCCTTAAATGAATAAAAATTAAAGGTTTTATCGTTTTTACAGCGTTTTATTATAAATATTTTACACAAATTATTATTAAAAATATTTTGAGCATACCAAAACGATATTTTTTACATTCTTGTGTCATTTTATTCTTTTCGATATTTTAAACTTATTAAGCTGATATTTATTTTTAAATATATTTTCATAAATATTAATATATTAAAAAATATTAAAATTAGAATTAGTTAATTATAAAAACTTATTTTGTGTCATGAACTTTGTACTTACTTCGAAATTATTTCTCCAGATTCGTCAGTTAGAAACGATTCAGTTGTTGTTTTTATACAGAGAAATTCAGAAAAGTATTAAGAAATAAATATAATTTTAATATCGACGAAGAAATAAATTTTACTTAAACGTAATTATCAAATAAATTAAAATTTAAACAGATTGTTATAAGATGTATTTCGTTAATTTTAATATTTTGTTCAATTTAATTAAAAGTATTCTCTAACGTGATTCTTGCTTAGAATTTTAATTCAAATCATAAATTTTCTTAATAACCCATTAGTGGTTTTACAAACAATAATTAATTTTCAACAAAATTAATTCAAAATTTACATTATACAAATTAATGATGAAAAAATTTAAAGTGTAAAATATTTCGAAAATGTTAGTAATATAAGTATTAATTATAATCGTTAATATTCAAATATTCCCTTGTTATATTTTTAACAGTAGAATAACAAATATTTTGTATACATCTACAATGATTTTAAATATTAAAACACTTGAAGGAAATATAAAAGAAAGTGTTATGGATGGTAAACTCACATAATAATATATCTTCTGAACATTTGTGATATTATTATTATTTTTTTTATTTTTCTGACAAAGTTAAGCTTCTTTAAACTGTGGAATGGATTATATCGTAATCTGATGGAAATCCTACCAGATGGTCAAATCCATCCTGATTAAGTCGATGGAAAAGGAAGAGGAATTGAGATCATCAGAAGTCGATCCATTTCCTTCTAATGTACGCCTGAATGGCATATTTAATTAAGAATTTATTATAATTATGTTACTTAGTAGATATTTTAAAACGATACAATAACATTACTAAGAAAAATAAAAAGTAAAGATTGTAGTGAGATGAATTTCAATCTTTTGAAGTGGCAATCTAAACTTTATCTTGAAAGAAACTATATTCTCTAGAGTTTCTCTTTACAACCAAGATTATTCTATCATTTGAACTGTATATATATACCAGATAACCTAATTTGTGAACATATTCTTAGAGCGTGTAACTGAAATAAATTCATCCACTTATCAATGTTATTTTAGCTGTCGAATTATATTGAATTCTCGTACTTCAGAGAAAAATTTAAATAATGAAATTAATTATAACTAAATTTATACTCATATAACCTATCTCGCAATTTAATAAGATTAAAAATTTAATCCTCTTGAGTGATTAAAAATAAAATATATACAAATATTAAAATCTCTTTGGAGAAATGTAATTTTAATTGAGTTAGAAAGTAAAAGTAAATCTAGTAATATTTTATTTTATTTAAAATTTATATAAAAATTATTATTATTATTTTTTAATAATAAATTGATTAATCTATATTCGAAAAATTTACATTTAAATGTAAATACAAGATTTTGTATAAATATGAATGCAAGAATATGATAGATGAAATTTAATATTACAAATTTTTTAAAGAAAAAAACCACTGCCGTTTACTTGTTACCAGAAATTATTCATTCTTGGTTTCCTTCACCAATATATTCCAAACACTTTGTAATACTCTCACAACGAAGCGCTCACATTTCCAAATATCGAATTTTTCTCCAAATCACAACGGACAGATATATAAAAGCGGTTTTCT
Organism: Centruroides vittatus; assembly: GCF_030686945.1. Classification (NCBI taxonomy): domain Eukaryota; kingdom Metazoa; phylum Arthropoda; class Arachnida; order Scorpiones; family Buthidae; genus Centruroides; species Centruroides vittatus. The sequence continues at coordinate 896,948 of NW_027122385.1, forward strand.
TATCAACGTTCAAGATTTTTCTTGACTCGAAAAATTTCGATGATTTAGACATTTAACGATCTATTATATTCGTTTTCGTATTATCTTAAATGTGTTATTACGATATTTCAAATGGATACATTTTATTAGGTATATCATAGTGATTCTCTATCTTTAAGTAATTTCAATGATAAAAAAGTGTTTATGTTATCTCTTTGTCTGACTATAGTTATTTAAGTGATGGAAGTGATTTAAAACTTCGGAGAAACACTGATTTAGATAATAAAATCGATGAAAAACTATTTTTTAAAATGGTGGTTCCCAAAGGTACTTCAGGAATTTTATTTATAGGCTCTGCTTGTAGAGAATTTAAATTTTAAAAGAGCATATAGTTATTTTTTGATTCAGAATTTTAAATGAAATAAATTTATATTTACATTTTGTATCAACAAGTAACAGCAGAAACTGAATTTTAAGTTTAAAACTTATTGTTTAAGTCACTACAATTCGATAATATAAATTATTTAGAAAAATGTTAATGGATTCTAAGAAAATACAGTAACAATTTTCGTTTACAGATGGTTAAAGATTAAAATTCTCAAACATGTTAAATAAAGAAATATAAATTTACATAAATGTACAGTCTTATCAATAAATATTAACTTGAGAAATGGTAGTAACAACAATTTCTGAATCTGTTATAAAGCCGTATTGGGACTGATGGTGAAGTAGTTTATTTCTGACATTTTTAACTTACGTAAACTATGAAAAGAAAATGTTAGAACTATGTTTTTATTTTTTATTTTCATACTTTCGGTTTACAGAAATTCATAACTAAAACCTATATATTGAAATATTAGTAAAACTTTAATGCATCTATTAGTAACATTAAATACTTTTAAATTTTAACACAGATATTTCAGCAACTTCAGTAAAAAATGTTATTAATTCTTTTAAATTTATGAACCTTATTCATTCAATTTATGTTAAAATTATTTAATTATTTTCGAATATGTTCAAGCTGTTGGTAAAGTGTGTTTTTTAGTAGTCACTTGCTTATGACAATTTGAGGTTAATACTACCCTAGGTATACAAAATGGCGGCGGCTCGTCTCTGACTCCAGCTTACAAAAGCGAGGAAACAGTGGGGACGCACGTTTTCTAAACCAAACCTATTCTAATTAATTATCATAATTATTCGCAACTAAATTATTAGAATAGGTTAGGTTTAGAAAACGTGTGTCCCCACTGTTTCCTCGCTTCTGTATGCTGGAGTCAGAGACGAGCCGGCATTTTGTATTCCTAGGGTAACATAAATCCAATTTTAATTATAACTAAATAATATTATTATAATTGTATGTAAATTTAATAATTTTAATAAAAATTTTTTATAATAAACATGCTGTCTTTATTTTTATATTGGTTTTTAATTTTTAAATCATTTTAATAATTTAATATAGATGACTTATTATAATTTTTATATTATATACTATATCATGTGTTACAATTTTTATAATTATAAGACATAATATAAAAAGACGGTTTTAAAAATGCAACTAGTATGCTAAATGCAACATGACAGACTTTTGAGTCTATTCAAGAACTTGCGCGAGAAAATAAATTATTTAAAATGTTTTATGATCACCTTTTGTATTAACAATATACAATCATGATCTTCTGAAAAAAACTTCTTTGTAGATTAACTTAAATAACTAAATTAGTTTGTTTCTTAAAAGAATTTAAAATTCAGAGAAACTACTTTAGTTTATTTGAAAATAAATGGTAAGTAAGAATATGGCATAATGACTATTTTAAACTACTTGAATGGTTTTGAATTTACGATTTTAACTAATTTGTTTTTTATTTTTGAAATCAATTCTTTTAGTTTAATATTCTTATAACTTCAACAGTTCTAACATAAATAATTTTTGCGTATGAACTTATTACTGATTATGTTTTGGCATTACTGTAAATTCAGGTACTCGAGGTTTTTCTCTTCCTAAAAGTAAACCGAAGATATTGTTGCCTGACTAGTTCCGAAAGCTAGAAGAGGAAAACAGTTTCTGAGTTTATATACAAACCCATTTATCATATCACATAAAAACCATTTGAACCTCGACTGTAAGTGCTTCTAGAATATATTGAAGTTATAATATAGTTTAACTTTATACGGAAAGTAGAATAGAATGACTCATTGTCACGAGTATAGATTTTATAACTTTAGAAAATTATAGGGTAATGATTTGTTCTTTGATAATATATACTGATATCGGGATCAAGTATTAAAATTAATTATAAATTTTAAATCATAAAATGATTACTTTAAATTCTTGTATGTTTGAAAAGATAAAATCTAAAAAATATGATGTTCAAAGAATAAAAGTTTATTTTCTCTGTTAACAACTACATAATTTCTTCATTTCGTACAACAGTTGATGAATTTATATAGGCCTATGCTCAGAAGGAAACATTAATCTCCATTAAATTCAAATACATATGGCCTTCTTGGAGTCCTGAGGAATCTTTATTCTTACTGTTCTTAAATAAAGATTTCTCAGAACTCCAAGAAAGCTGCATGTAGTTGGATTTAATAAAAATAAATGTGTCCTTTTGAGCATTATATATAATTTGTCTTCAAATTTAAAATAATCATATTGTCTATCATAAACATAAACATTAGTCACTTTGTAAATAAACCACATTATGTATAAAAACACATGTATAAAATATTCAGTTCTTCAGCTGTATAATAAAAATTTTAGTTTTTAATTTTTATTAGCATTTTGTTCATTACATAATTTATCCGTATACATTATACATAATCTACAGGTGCAAATAGAAATTGAATAAATATATTTTTTTCTTTAACATGGATTATTTACGAACAGTTTTATAAATTAAATACAAAGATTACTTAATAGAAAATGTTACTGCTAGAACATCAACTGGACCAGGCCGGCGTAATGGAGGAATATGCTTATTATTAAAAAAAGAATTTATGTAAAATTCTTCAAATAAAAAAAACTGACTGATAATTATTTTTCTTTGTTTACAATATAGATACAATAGGAAATTTAACACTATGAAATTAAAATATATAATAGCAATAAATTCTAGAAATTTAGGGAACATTTAAAAAATCGAAAGTTTTCAACTTTTTTATTCCTAATGAATTAAATTTTTATTATTTCATATATATTTAATAAAAATGATCAATATTCAAGATATTAGAAATAATAAATATATATTTTTAATTCTACAATATTTCTCTTCAAAACATTCATTCTTTTATCTATATACAGCATATAAATTTACATATTCTGACTGACTGACTGGTTGATTGATTTATCATTGCCCAGAGCAAACCGCTGAACCAAAACAGGTGAAATTTGGTACACAGTTAGGGTTCGTCATGAAAATGCACACTAAGAAGGAATTTTTGGAAATTCCCCCCACGGAGAGAGGGAGAGGATTAAGTCCTAACCTGAAGAACAGCTTCTACTGTACTATTTTAGATGCGATGTTTTATTTTTGATAGTAATAACTTAATTTCCAAAAGTACAATATTTACCAAATCATCCAAATCGTTTGTCCGAGCAACGCCGGGCTCATTTACTAGTATATCAATAAACCCACAAAAAGGATTTACAATATATATGTTCGTAATTAAAAAAACGAAAATAAATTTTGAAGACTACAATTCATCTTTTCGCAGTATAAGAATACTAACTCCCAAGATGGAGTTGACATTCTTGTGAAATTGTAAAGTTGAATTGTAAAGAGTCCAAACTTCATCTCCTAATTACATATATTTTTAGTTAATTTTGGTTTTGGTTCTCAGTTCTGGTTTTGATTGCAATAGAAGTTATGCTTGTTAAACTAAATCGCCATAAAATAGTTTAATTAATTTTACTTATATAGATTAGGAAGAGAATAAAACAGAAGATCAGCTCCTCTGTGTTATCTATGTTTATGTAATGTGAAAAGCATAAATGTTAGTGTGTAAATGACTGTTTGTCTTCTAATTATTAATTTATTTTTTTCGTTTTAAATAATTTCTGATTTAATAATAACATTTTTCTGATCTTCAAACAAAGATTAGAAGAAAGTTAAAACAAATTACCGGTTGTTTTATTCTAAACTTCAAAATATCTATATAACTAAAGTTTCTTAAAAAAATCTTTAAAGTAACGATATCAGGTAATAATTATTATGGCATCCAATATTTTATATCAATATCATTATGTCATTTGAAATATTAATCAAAATCAATGTCATACTAATATCTTATGATCTTTAAAAATGTATCTAAATTTCTTAATCTTCTCTGTATTTATTTTTATTTAAAATATAAAAAAGTTAATGTTTTAACTCGCTAAGTGTTGTGCTTTATCTGAAGAAGAAAGAAAGCTGATGGCTTCTAAAGGTAATTTTTTAATCCTTGATTTTGACTGAAAAAAACAATATAAACAAATTCTAATGAAGCAATTTCTAGTAGAAGAGTAACTTTAAAAAATAAGAAACAAAATATTCAAATAGAATTAATTAACTTGTGAAAAATATTATTTCAGAGTAAGTAACGCATTTTAAAGTATATTCTTAATATTATCATTTATTATTTAGTCTGTACAAATTCAATTTTAACATTTACATAAAATTTCTTAGTGTACAAAATACGCAAATATATGTTAAAAATACTGCAAGTACATGTTAAAAAATGAAATAAAATAAATTCTAGATTAATTGTTGTTTTAATTGCTAATTAATTAACACGGAGCTCCTATACATTGCAGGCTATGTGGACAGACAGAGTTACCCCTATAACGGTTATTATGGGCATAATTTTGGTTTACCATAAATGCTTCAATCCGCAATGAGTGGAGAACGATATTCTATTCCATGTTTTCCATAATAAATTATGAGATCTGAACCGGCATTGTGCCTAGATTTTTCAAGTTGACAGACTATATATTAGTAGACATGGTTTTGTTTATTAAGTAGAGAAAAATACGTATATAAACAACTAATGATTAATTAAGTTTTAAAAAAAATCCGTGATATTGCAATCGCTGAAAAGGTTAATTTTCCCATATTTACAACTGCCAAAATGTTTATATAACAAAATTCTTTGACAGGGTAAATAGAAATATATATATATATATATATATTTGTCTTTTTAAAATTTTGTATGACAGTTATGTTTAGACAAACAAAGAGTAGCAGATTTTGACAAATCTTATTTAATTGGACGTGAATAGTAATGAACTCTCATATAAATGTAACAATTAAAGAACTTAATTGTCTAATAATAACTGGAAAAAGTTTCAATATCTAATAATATAAGTCATTGATCGCATGTCAGTTTATCTGAAACGGTATGCCTAGAACGTAGCCTAAAAATCTAGGATTGACTCCCCTAGCTATTATTTAAATTAACAATAAATTATTGACTAATAATCTTACACCTTTATCGTTGCCGAGAAAGTTTAATTTAAAACAAACGTTTTCGACCTATTCCATAGGTCATCATCAGATTAAATAAACCGACAAATGGAACAGTTCCGTTCCAGAGGATCGAATACAAATATTTAAATTTCAAAAAATTGACAACGGATTAAAAGATGATAAAAGAATATTGTATAAAATTAAAAACAAGGAATAAAATAAAAATTAAAAATAAACTCAGAAAAACTCTTAAATACAAGCATCAACTAATACTAATGCAGAACAATAAAATAAACATGTAAATTAAGAGTTCCTTGCGGAGTTTTTAACCATAAACTTTCAGGCCGATGGAAGGCCTTCAGCGTCCATCGTATTTATACACTCCCCTTCCAGTTTGCTTTTGTAAATCTCTATTTTCTCAGCAGTCCATGCTAATGTTGTGGAGCTCACGGGTTTGATAATGTCCGCTTCATCCCATTTAACTATTACTTTATCAATAATATTAACTTTTTCGGCAACGATAAAGGTGTTAGATTATTATTTAATATTTTGCTGAGCACGTTCTATATAATAAATTATTGTTTATTTATTGTGAATAAATTTAGTTCGCCTTTGGTGGCCTGTGTCAAAGAAACCGCCCGACTGAGGTAATTGCTCCCACCGGGGTCGGGGCCATAAACGGCCGGAAGAATCAAAGGTGGAGCGTCTCCACTTAAGGGACAATGTGTTGGCCACGTGCCGGCCAGCTTGAGAAAACAAGAATAAATAAAGCACGGACGCAAATGTGAGCTACGTCGGCGGGAGATAGGGCGGACGTCTTGGAAGGCTCCAAGAAGGGGAAGGAAGTGATTGGTCGCAGGAGGCAGTGCCAGAATCCCTTAAATTGGAAGGGTGGCAAAAAAGCGAGGAGAAAGGGCGAGGGACCTGGTACGTGGCGGTCTCTAACAACAGGCAGACCTTTGAGGCGGATAGAGAGAGTGTTCTCCTCTTGGAAAGTCCTCTGGAGAAAGGTTGTTGTAGAGACGGACGGCCACGAGGTTAAGCCATCTCCGGAAGAGTGACTCGTGTTCCCAGGCCAGCTAAGTCGACGTGCTGCATCACAGCTTCGATACTGTAGTGTACGTAATGCTATTACATAGTGTATATCTTTGTAAATATTTGTAAATAAACTGTATATAACTAATTATCGAGTGTGGAGGTGTGACTTTCAACGGACCATCAAACGGACAATCTCGAGGCGTAAAGAACGACTCGGGACGGAACATTTGTAAAGATCACGTGACGAGTAAGAAGGATCTTCACTGGCGCAGTCTTCGACAGGATTTTCTTGCAAATCTTCAGGAGATTCTCGCAAGACGACAGGAAAGTACTGAGCCCACATTCGAGATTTGGATACTTACGGAAGGAAGAGTAGCCGGAAATCAAGGCGGAACAGAACTCAACAGTGGTAAGTTGTTCTTGATTATTTGTATTCAGAATGCCGGGACGCGGAAGGACTCAAGGGTCAAAAAGGGGTATGCCATGTTCTGAGGATCAGGGAGGTCGGGCTGATCTTAGTCAATCCCAGGAAATGGATACGGAGCCAGAAAAGGAAATTTTGGACCCCGAGGTCGAGGTTACGGACAACCAGAATGAAATAGAGGGACGTGAGTCTGACGAGTTAGAGAAGTTACGCTTGCAGATTAGACTAGCCGAAATAGACTCTAAAAACAAGGAAATTGAAAGGGACATTAGAAAGAGCGAAAAGGAAATGGAAATGCAAATTAGACTAGCCGAAATAGAGTTAGAGAGAGATCGTCTACGAAGTGATTCTAGGACTAGTAATAACTCTGAGCTGGGAGGTAACTTGGATAGCCTAGCTAGAAAAATCAGATGGGCTTTACCTAAAATGCCAGACAAGGAGGCGGAAGTACCATCGTGGTTTCGGGCCGTAGAGGTAGTGTTACAAACGTACGATGTGCCGGAAGAACTTCAGGGGCAGCTAGTTTTAACGGTGCTATCGGAGAAATGTAAAACGGCGTTAAATAGGCTTACGGCAGACGAGATCAGGGATTACCAAACCTTAAAACAATTCCTACTAGACGAGCTGAGACTGTCTGCCGCTGAGTACCTCAAAGAGTTCACTTCCGCTGAAAAGGGAAGCAAAGAAACGTGGCCCCAATTTGCAGCTAGAATGGAGGATCTGTATCGGTATTATCTGAATAGTAGAGGCGTAGATTCTTTTGGGCAGCTAACAAAATTAGTGGTCTCGGATCACCTTAAGACTAAGTTAGATGCCGACACTAAGCGTTACGTTTTGTTGCAAGAAGGTAAAGGCTGGTTCCCACCGGAAGAGTTAGCCAGATACGCAGATAAGCATGCGGAGGCTGTGGAAAAGGGTGACGTTAGACTTATACCTGAACGCGAAAGGGATAGAACAGTCACTAGAACTGGAGGCATGAGCGCGAACAATGGAGGATCAAGAATGAGATGCTATGTCTGTGACCAAATGGGTCATCTCAGAAGGGATTGTCCTCGGAGAAATATTAAAGAGGAAGGACCAAAGCCTAAAGCAACGCGAGCGGTTAAAATAGACGAAACAGTAGAATCGGACGAGCAGCTAGTAGCTAGGGTAAAGGTGAACAGGGAAACGATCAGCGGAAACGTACCCGTTAGTAGAAACGAAAATCTCCTGCTCGCTTGTAAAGATAATAAATTTTCTGCAATAGTGGACACGGGGGTAGATATGACGGTTATTAGGAAGTCTGTAGTGCCTGTTTACGTGTCGCGGGCAGCGAGAAAGGTTAAGTTGATCAGCGCATTTGGGCAGCAGGTATCAGCAGTGTTAGCGACAATACCTGTAAGACTAGAAGGGAGGTCGAATAAAAAGAAAAATGATTACGCTCCAGCCTTGATAACTTGCGCATTAACTGACGAACTTAGCTGCGGTACAGATGCATTACTTTCGGCAGCCGATTATTGCGTTTTGAGGAGAGTCGAACGGACGAAAACGAATAGGCGACGGAAACCAGTCGCGAGGGTTACGGTTGCGAAAGAAAGCGGGGAAAATAGGACGAGCCCCACGACAAATAAAAAGAGCGATGCTAGAAAATATTGTAAGGCGGGTCATAGTCGGCAGGCAAGCGTTCCCCTTCGGCTAGTTGACCGCACGCCTCTTAAGGAACAATCGGTCCCTAGGGCATTGGTAGCGCGGGATAATAAGGCAAAAATCGCGCACAGAAGAGGGAAAAATCGTAATGAGATCGACGTACTATCCAGACGGGAAATCAGGAGCAATCCGGAACCCCCAGATCGTACAGACAAGGCAGTTTAATTTCGGTATTAAGTCCTTCGGATAGATGTAATCAGTATCTACCAGGCGATTCTGAATGCAATGTGACGGGACAATTTGCCGAAGATGTTATTGACTGTGTAAAATATCTTTTTCTGTAAAATATTAAATACTGTATATTGTTAGTATAGTTTATTATTTGTAGTAACTTGATCCTTGTAATAAGAAAGGAGGAAGTGTAGTGTAACAAAATAATTTGTACGGTAAAGATTGCTGTGTGTCGCGGTAGTATTGTTTATGTCAAACAGGCTTTTGTTGAAGCGCAGTTTGAACCTTGTCGGTGGGAGGTGTAAAGGTCGCCTTTGGTGGCCTGTGTCAAAGAAACCGCCCGACTGAGGTAATTGCTCCCACCTGGGGTCGGGGCCATAAACGGCCGGAAGGATCAAAGGTGGAGCGTCTCCACTTAAGGGACAATGTGTTGGCCACGTGCCGGCCAGCTTGAGAAAACAAGAATAAATAAAGCACGGACGCAAATGTGAGCTACGTCGGCGGGAGATAGGGCGGACGTCTTGGAAGGCTCTAAGAAGGGGAAGGAAGTGATTGGTCGCAGGAGGCAGTGCCAGAATCCCTTAAATTGGAAGGGTGGCAAAAAAGCGAGGAGAAAGGGCGAGGGACCTGGTACGTGGCGGTCTCTAACAACAGGCAGACCTTTGAGGCGGATAGAGAGAGTGTTCTCCTCTTGGAAAGTCCTCTGGAGAAAGGTTGTTGTAGAGACGGACGGCCACGAGGTTAAGCCATCTCCGGAAGAGTGACTCGTGTTCCCGGGCCAGCTAAGTCGACGTGCTGCATCACAGCTTCGATACTGTAGTGTATGTAATGCTATTACATAGTGTATATCTTTGTAAATATTTGTAAATAAACTGTATATAACTAATTATCGAGTGTGGAGGTGTGACTTTCAACGGACCATCAAACGGACAATCTCGAGGCGTAAAGTACGACTCGGGACGGAACATTTGTAAAGATCACGTGACGAGTAAGAAGGGATCTATTTATTGTGAATAAATTTAGTTTTTTTGCGTAACAATATTAAAATAACAAAAAATGCGGGTTTTTTGCGTTTTTGGCTGCATTTTAGTAGGGTACGCCATGAGAAATTCAGTATATTATTATTTTTATTTGTAATATGAATTTATTATTTATACCACGGAATGACACCGCTGCTGCTAGAACTCCCACTAGGGGCGTCCCGGGTTACTAGTTATTCTATAAATCATCAAACATTGTATTCTTTTGACAGGATAAATTTGTATTTCTTTTTCCTTGATATTATTTATCTAGTCAACAAGAATAAATTGCTGTTGTTTGTCTATTATGTCTCATCAAAATATAGTAACATATAAAGATTCTATTGTATATCTTATGTAAAAATTAACACTGTTTGTTTTTTACTTCATTCTTTCACACCAAATTTTTGAAATATTATTTTTATCAATAATATTAATCAATAATTTTCTAATGTTTAAATGTTTAATGTGTTTTCAAAAATTTTTATGTTTAATTGCTTTTAGATTTTCAGTTTCATCAGATATGATCACATGCAACAGCCTGGGCTATTATATAAGCCATTTACTTCATTTCATAGCTTAATTCTTATATTTTATAATTCTAAATTTTCAAATTACGTATCCAGTAATTTAAACATAAAATTAATTTTTATAAGGAAACATACGTAACATAAATCTAAAAAAATCGACATACTTCTCATTTTTTTAAATAGGCTGAACTATAAGATGTAACATAGTGATGTAAATTCATTTTTAATTTTTCGAACTATTTTACAAATAAAATAAATATAAGTTTAGAAATAAATTTAATAAGAATGATAACTTTTTTAATTTTTAGAAAGAAGTAAATCATTATAATTCAATACGTCCTTAGAATTCAGATAATAAAAAAGATAACAATTTTTTTTCCGGAAATTGAGAGAGAGAAAAGTAACTTGTTCGAAGCAGCCTCCTTCTTGCAAAGTATACATATAAAAGCCTCATACAAGCATACATAAGATGAATTTATGTTTTTAGGAGTTAAGATTAACTCTGGAAAGATATTAATGGAATTGGTTTATTTAAATTCTATTAATTTAGAGTTCAAGCAAAAAGAATTTTATTATAATTTTAAAAGAAAACAACGGCGTAAAAGACCAATTTTCGAATTCTAGAATATGAGAACATGGTTTCCTTATGGCATGTCATTTCCACAATTTCAAAGACGAGAGAACTTTTTAGAAGAAAAAAAAAATGAAAAGTATTCGAATTTCAAGTAAAAAGTTGTATTCAGTTAATTAAATTGTTCTTTAAATAATTTTATTATTTAAAGAAATCAAATAAAAACAAAAATTAATATATTTTTCTTGTTCTCTCTTTACGGTAAATTGCAAATAAAAGAGTTTATTAGAAATAAAATATTTATAACACGCCATTTTAGCAAACATTTTTTTAGCAAATGACATCATTAGTAGTGTTTAATTTTATATGAAAAATTTTATCAATTTGGAAGCAGAAAATATATTAATAATGCCTACATTAACATATATTATTTAGGTCTACAAGAGAAACTAAATACTTTTTTTTACTTTTTGCTGTGTGAATCAGTAAATTTTGCTAAAATTTAAAGGCAGAATATTTAATGATGCAATAGCATCATTAAATATTCTGCCTTTAATTTGTAAGATGATCCAAGTGCTTTTCTTGAAACGAATTTATTGTAGCGTATCCACATGAACCAAACTTTGTCTTGCTGTAAAAGATTGATGAAGCAGAAGCACTATCACTTCATAAGAGCCTAGTAAAACTAACAAATTGGATGAGAATGTAAAAGTTTGTAAAATATATTAATTGATGGAGTACAACTTATGGTTCACTCCCTTTCTAAACCTTTGATTTGCATATTATTAAAATTGATTTATATTGTTGTATACACAATAAAGACTGTTATAAAATTTTCACTTATTTTATGAATAAATATTTTTAAATATAAGACAATATTCTTATAAGTTTAATAAAATCTAATAATTTATTGCATGTTGTCAAAGAAATAATTTTTAGATAAATTATTAATATTTTATGATATCCTGCTATAATTATATTAACAATTATAGAAAAAATTAATAATAACAAAATTAACTTATCTTAATTACTAAATGTTTCTAGCACAATTGCAGTTTATAATAATTATGCAATAGGTTATATTATTACAGATGTAGTACATAAGTTGTTTTAATATTATTCTTGAAACTACATTTTATTAATTTTTCATAAATATTTTCTATATTTGCCATCATCTACAAAATATGAAATTCGTTTTCCTTCTGGTATTTTGAATTTGTGGATATACTTTTATCAATTATGTATTTTTATGTTTGGAACATTTTTTAAATGGTAACTGAACTGAAAAAAAGGTATTTTGAACGTAAATTTTTTATTGTTTAAAACCTGAAAGGTTTCTTCCAGTTCACATAAATAAACAGCTAAAAATGATAGCACTTTGAACTATCTACTACATATAAATATACATTATATATAATACATATGGTGAAGACAAATGATTTTACATTATATAGTGTATCAAGTAATGATATATTTTCTTAAATAATTAAAGTAAAGTACAAATAATTGTTGATTTTTTATAATTATAGGATGGTAAAAGTAATCAAAGAATAGATTTATTAAATATTAGGCCTATATATAAAGTAGGCATAATTTAATTTTAAAAAGTTTGGATACATATACAACTGGTTTATAATATGCAAATAGGAAGGTATAATTAATTAATTATTTTACATAATTAATGTTTAGCTATTTCATTATAATGTAAAAAGTAATTTTTACATTTTTCTCACCACTTTAGAAAATAATTTTTAGATTAATATTAAACGACGTTTAGTTTGTAGTCATATTAATTACATGTATTCATTTTAAAACTTATTAAATTGTTTTAGTCAAATAAAACAAAACTAAATTTAATTAAAGCGCATAAAAATAAATTTTTGTTTAATAAAAAAGCATACAGGTTCTTTAGAAAATACAGAAAATGCAGGTTTTTTTTTTTACATAAGACAGTATGTATTACTAATTAATGAAGCTTTGGAGCACTTCTTAGAAAGCTGAGTTAATGATTATTGTTATCCTACACTTATTATCTTTATTTCGTTTTTAATTTTTTTTATTCTTTGATTACTTTTTATTAAGTAGAATTTAATTAAATATTATTTTAAAAATTATTAATCATATTTCACAATAATAAGCATAGATTAATAATTTATAATTTGTTACAAATTATGTAACTGCACTTATATCGATATAAGATACTCTTACGTTAGACTTTCTAGAAGATAATCAATAAATCGCAGAGAATTTTTATGTCTAATTAACTCTTATAAATTATCGGAAAATCAAATCAGTACACAGAAGAATATGATTAGTATTCAAATTTTACGGTAACTTGCATTTTCTGAATAGTGGGAGCAAAAGAAAAATTACAAAATGAATTATTAATATCGAAGTTTAAATGATTCCCAGTCTATAGTTTAAAAATTGGATAAAAAATTATATAACAAATAATCTCACCGCTGACAGTTTTATTTTAGAATTATTATTTCTATTATTAAAGTCTAACTTTACAAATAATTAATGTTGAAAATTGATAGTTTATATGACTTTTATAACTTTTAAACATGATTAAAATGATGTGAAATGATATTATCTGATGAAACTTATAAAGTTTATAAATGAAAATTCCGGTATAAAAAGTTCGATACATTTGTGTTATAAGGTTAATAATTATTAGAATAATCGAAATACCAAAACGGCAGTTTTAAGCGTTTAATTTTAGTTCATTGTAAGATAGTAGAATTCGTGGAATCGCGGACAGACTTTTTTAGTCTGTTACGAGTCCCGTTAGAGAAAACAAATCTTTTTATATTAATTGATAAACCAATCAGTTATGGTAGATAACATTAAAATTATATGGTAGATGACATTAAAATGTCTAACTTGTTTATCCCAAAAATAAAAAAACTATGTATCTTTCAGTATTCTCCTATGGCGTGGGATAATTGCGGAAAGTACGTGGGGTACGTGGGAATTGGCCAAAAACTGGCAGACAAAGGAAACAAAGAATTGAATTTATTGATACGCAATCATTAGAAATTGGAATAGAATAGATTCGTCAATTTATAAAAAAAGAGAAATGAGCATCTCAAATATTAAACCTAAAATTGTAGGTATTATTTTTTTAAAAAAAAAAACGTGCAAATATAAACACCGAAGAATCTCCAGAGACTATAAAGTTGCCCGTGAATGTCCCAAAGACTTCACGAATGTCCCAAATTGCCATGTTTGATTATAAACAGCTGTGAAAAGAGAGATGTTATTCTATCTTAATTTTAATATATGATAACACATTATTATCTCCATTAATAAAGATATCTATAAATTTTGTAATACTTTAAGCAAACAATTTCTGAAAGAGTAAAATCTTTCAAAGACAATGTGTTTTTAGCTGCACAAAATATGAAGGATAACACGTGAGCATAACAACATATGTCAATAATCTGGGACTGATAAGAATTGACAGTGGTGCCATTATTTTACTTTTTACATTATTTCATATTCGGTTTTTCCGATGTCTTGGATTATTTCAGTTTTTCCTCCATTACTGATGAAAAAGTTTTAGAAATAATTCTCAAATAATTGACATAATTTGAAGTAAGTTGTATCTCATTTTCTACTCAAAATATTGTTTATTTGTTATTAACTGTTCTAATTTATTATAATGATAAATACAGCATTGTTATTCGGTTAAATCACATAATGTTGCATCTTCGATCATACATTAGAGGTGCGACATTAGTTGCCTCATCTCAGCTACATTCCAAAAAATTATATCGTATAATTTTTCCACAAATAGAAATTTATATTCTTTGTAAATATATACATATATTTTACGTTTCTTTATTGACATTAATTTTTGATATGTTCCAAAATATTATTTTAAGTTCATTTTTAATAATAATTAAAATAACTGAAATAAAATTAAATATGTATATGGCAAGTATTGCTTATAGTTTAAAACGGTACAAATTTTACTGACATTTTACATTACAGTATTAATAAATAATACAATATTTTTTATAATATTTATATTTTTCTATGAGTTGGATTTCAGAATATTTCTTTGCATTTTTATTGTAGATTTGTCCGTAATAAAGATGCTATTATTACTGAAGATGAAGTTAAATATTAAACAATCTTTTCTTTAATATTGATAATTTATTACATATTTATAAATCAAAAAATACACTAGATACTATACAATAAAATATACAGTATAATATCTGTTATATATAGAAAAACCTTAAAGGATAGTAAAATATATTTTAAAATTATTTATAAGTTCAAACAAATTATTTTATATTTTATAAAAATTTTCAATTTTATTTTTAATAAAATACATTTTTCTATTTAGAAATAAAATAATTACAATATATAAAGTACTGCAAGTTTTTTATTTTACTAAATTTCTGAAGAGTAAATAATGATATACTAAATTAAATTATCTTATACCATATTTATTGAATTTTATATAATGTACAGTAATTCATTTATTAAATTGGTTAAAAATAAATATACGCTGTAAATACTTTACTTATGAAAATACTATAAACCTGAAAAAAGCATATAATGTTTTAACTAACTTAGTTACAAAATAATATAAAAGAAAACAAGCAGAAAATAACTTTAGCCCCCTTAAACGTTAGCTACAGAAACAAGCTTACATCAAAAGAAAAATAATAAACCTATAATTAGAGGTGTTTCGGCTGCGTTCCTGTAGTTGTAAAGAGCATATAAGAAAACTGAAATTATTTTCAAATTGTCTTCATTTATATTTAGTAAATATTTCGTTCTACATTTTTAAAATAATTAATTTAATATTTAATATTTTTAATACATATGTATACAGTCATTGCCATAAAAATTAGCACACCAAGAAGGAATTGTATGAATCGAACGAAATTGTACACGTATGAGTGTAAATGTGATATAAGTCACATTACGAAATAAAAGCAATAGGATCATTTATTGCAGGAAAAACTGCAAATGATAGACGGTTTTAGTATCCTGTTGAGCCACTGGTAGCGTGAATACACGATGTGATATGGCGGGCATGGAAGCATTCAGGTGCTGTATACAGGTCCTGTGACATCTTCATCCACAGTATCTGCAAATGACTCTGGCTGTAGCCATAGACTTTAAAGGGCGTTTAACTATGCCTGGTGGCCGGCCATCATTCTGGCCTTGAAATACATAAATTGCCCTTCTAACATCCTTGGGCTTTATAGAAGCTTTCTCACGCACCGGCAAGCACAGTTGGGCCCAACTGGCAAGATGGTCATCAAGCAGATTACTAGGGGATGCCCCCAAGGGTCGAGTTCGGGCTCCCTACTTTGGATAATACTATACAATGGTCTTCTTCACATCCAGGATAAGGCTCACTCCAACTTGAGAGCCAAAATCATAGGGTTTGCAGATGATACCCTTATTCTGATGAACCACAGGAATCAAGAAGTTCGTCAAAGCGGAATGAATTCCCTGCTGGACAACATCCAGGACCGGACTGTCAAAAACAAATTAATCATCAACACCAATAAGTGTGCTTGTATCGTATTCCCAAGGAAGAAACCGCTCAATAAAAAGCCATCAATAAAAATTCGGAATGAGAGAATCAGGTGTACAGACATAATCAAATATCTTGGAATACAAGTCGACAGCCAATTGACCTGGTCGCCCCACATGGACTATGTAAAGCAAAAAGCGGTGACCATGTCGCACGCTCTTAGGTCCATTAGCAGGAACCTTTGGGGCCTCAGCCACAAAAGTTCTTCTCTTATTTACCATTGTGCGATCGAGCCGGCTGTCTTGTATGGCGCCGAGGTTTGGGGATATGCTACCCGTAGGCAACAAATCAGTAAAAAACTCCAAACAATTCAACGCTGCTGTCTCATTACTGTGTGTCGGGCCTATCGGACGGCCCCGACCAGTGGGCTGCAAGTGATAGCCAACACTGTCCCTCTCGACCTCAAGGCGGCTGGTAGATACTGGTTATTCCAACTCAAGCACTTCCCTTCTCACCTGGTCACCTGCAATACTACTCCGCCTCAGATTAAAACCATAGCTGAAAACATTCTCAAAAATGGTATTGATAAATATAATGATTACAGTCTAGTGCACCCTGCCACCTTGCCCTCAGTGGTGGACATTAACTCTGGGATTCGTGAGAAGACTTGCACCACTATCTACACGGATGGGTCGAAAGGCCCAATGGGTGTAGGGGCTGCCATTGTGCACCTCAACAACAACAGTAGGGTGATCCATCAGGCGTATGTCAAATTAAGTTCATTCTGTACGATCAATCAAGCCGAGAGCCTGGCAATCTCCAACGCATTGAAATACATCCAGAGGACAGTTAAACAAGGAGCCAAGGAAAAGATAGCCTTGGTTAGCGACAGTAAGGTGGCGCTCCATCAGATCCAGGCACTAAACACAAATCTAAAACTTATTAAGGACATCACGCTTATGACCAACTTGCTGGCAAAGAAAAACATTAACATCTCTTTCCATTGGACCAAGGGACATTCCGGAGTACTAGGAAACGACAAAGCGGACTTCTTAGCAAAGAAGGCGATCTGTAATATAGCGGAACCTACCTTCTCCCTTGTCCCACTCAGCTGGGTCAAAGCTCAGCTCCACGAATTCACTATCAGTAGGTGGCAAGAAAGGTGGGCCACTGGTTCTACGGGAAGGAGCACTTTTGACTTTTTCCCAACCATCGAAGAGAGGAACAAAGCGAACCACTACACTCCTGACTTCCATACAACGCAGTTCATCACTGGGCATGGCGGCTTTAAACACTACCTTAAACGTTTCTTGAACAAAGGCAACGGAATGTGTGATTGCAAGAAGGGAAAAGAAACACCAGAACATATACTGTTCCACTGCCCAGTGTACTCTACCCACCGTGTCCAGCTGAAAAGTGTCATGTACTCCCAAGGGCTCCATTGGCCCTGTCAGAATAAGGACTTTCTCTTCAACAAGAAAACAACAACTATCTTCAAGACCTTCATCTACAACACAGGGATCACATCTCCGAACTTTCATCCTAGTACTAACCAGTGCTCCAATAGGCGTCCCTCCTCTGATCCTGCCACATAGATCTACACGTGGCTTTTTGTAATCCTGTGCCGGTTGTAAGTCCGATACGGCACCCAGGACCTTCCCAAGATGGGAACTTGTCGGCAAAGGTTGTCGCGAATGCTTGCTTTTCGTGTATTGTCGTGGTATTGTTCTGTTATGTCGAGCCCTGGGGCTCTCACCGGGTGTTCATCTTTGCACCCACGTCCGGCTTCTTAAAGGCTATCTCATTGTGTTCGGTTTATCGGGACCGAGTGTTCTGTCGGGCGCCTCTTCACTATCGGGCTCTGTTCCCCCACATTGGGGATGTTATGTTCTCATCTGGGGAATGTCCATCACGCGGCCTTTCTTGTACCCCTGAACCTGTAGTAAGTCCTACATGGTACTCAGGGTTCCCCAAGACAGTGGTTTGTCAGTTTATGTTCATCTGCCACCCGTGCTTTACTCGGAATACCATGTAACGGCGTTTGCTTCGTGGTGTTTTTCGTCCACTCCGAGTTGGTGTTTGTGTGCTACCTCTCCTTCGAAGGAGCATTTTGTTCTTGTTTTAGTTAAGTGTACTGTAATTGTCGGGTTTCATCTGTCACCTCCAATTTGGAGCACCCACACTGTTCTCTGTGGGCCTAGGCCCACGTTTTGTAAAAGCTTATCTTGGCATTCTTATCTCTGCCCAGTACTTACCGCTCACGGTCCTCTCTTCACACTTTTCTATCATCCTTGCCCCATCTTCCCTCCCCCCTCTTCCTCTTCTCACTTCTCTTCTAAGGCTAAGCCATAGGTATGGCCTTCTAAACTTTTATAGTAGTAGTAGTAGTAGTATCTGCAAACGGTTCTCTAGTTCAGCCAAACTCCTAGTCTGTCCAACTGACGTCCCAGATGATCCAGAGAGCTTTGACTGGTGAAAAATCAAGGGACCGGGCAGGCCAGGGAAGTGTGGAAATGTGGCAGAGACCTGTGACATCCTGCTGAACCATGCTTGTCCTGTTGGAAAATGGGTTTTGGGAGCCCTATCATGGGAAGCAACACATGTGGCTGCAGGATGTTATTAGCATACCGCTGGATGTCATGATCGCTTGGATCATTACTAGAGATGACAGTCCCACAACTGGTGTGATGACACCCCATACCATCACACAAGCTGTGGGGCGGTGTGCCGCTCCAAAGTGTAGGCAGGATTGACGCGATCACCACGGGCCTCCAGGCACGAACATGGCCTTCATCATTGCCCAAACTTGTACACGACCCGGTTCCATTCCATTGCAGTCCAATCCCAACTGGAGCCACACCACTCTAAACGGAAGCGATGGTGGGTGGCTGCCAATGATAGCGCATGTAATGGCCGCCGCGATACCAAAATGTTCCTCAGCCAGACGCCTCGAACAGACACAGAAACCTATAATAATGGCGCCACCTGTATCCGGATGACAGACAACAATACGGTTGGCTGTGTGTGTGTGTGTGTGCTTGTCAGAGAACTAACAGTCCTCTCATGCCAGAGGTTTGCCGAAGGCATCCTAAGCCTGGACGCCTTCTTTGAGAGCTCTTTGTTGTCCACTGGTCCTATCATCTCCTCACAGTGTTGTCCGAATGGCCTAGGTGGCAGGCTGTTTGGTGAGATGACTATCCAGCTTCTCTTAACCCGATGATCCTTCCCCTATCAAACTTGGTTAGTTGTTCATATAGTCCTTAATTGTGACGTAAAAGCATCTCTCGTGATACAGAGTCTCTCTGCAACAGGAAAACTACAAATAGGATGCCTTTGCTCGCTTTTGTATAGGCCAAGGGAGGCATTACATAATGAGCCATCATGCTATAACTCTAATCACTTCCATATCTGCCCGAGACTTGTCTGCATGCTAAATATCGCAGCATTATGACAACTCTTCCTTGGTGCGCTAATTTTTATTGCAATGAGTGTATATATAATTATGTCTAAGAAGTTTATTGAAAATGTTAATGGTATAAACAAAAACTTCATTTGGTATAAATAAATCAATATAATTTATTTTACATAAAATATATAAAATGAAATACTATAAAACCTCCATTAATCAGATCACAATTTAACGGTAAAAAAATTTCCGGTCCATGTGTCATACGTGAGTATTAATACCCTGTTAATTTAAAAATGCTTTTTATGTAATTAAATTAACATGTTATTTTTTAAATCGAAGAGTCGCCGTTTTTAATTAAATATATTAAAGTGTATTTTTTAAAGAATGTGTGTTTATTTACTTTGATTTAGATCCTATACTTGTTTATTACAGTTCCAGAACAACGATGAGTACATAGGCAATAAAACATGAATAAACCTTTTCTGTGAAAATAAACTTCTCACACATACTTAATTACACAAAGTATCTACATAAGTAAAAAGAGAAACTAACTATTAATACTTTGTCATTTTTTACCATGCTCATTCGGAAAACCTACTTTTGTATATAATGGACTTTCGACTTTAACGGACAGTCCCTCGCCCGAATTAGTCCGACAAATCGACGTTTTACTGTATGAATATTTACTGCATCATTCAGCAGTAGCCGAGTGGAAAAAATCATTGAATACTGGTATTGGTCGCGGGTACACGCTCTCCAACAGAATAATTACGTGAAATTTTCCTGGTTAGCTTTGTCTCTATTATCTAAATAGGGGCTAGTTTTCCATTAAAGTCCTCCGGAGGCACTTTCCCTTGGTTGGTTTGATGGAGTACAGTAACGCAACACACGGATGATCTGACAAAACTTTCTGCCGAACTAGCTCCTAATAAGTGTTAGACACGTAAAGAAAATACAAAAAAACCCCACGTAGTCAGCATGTTAGTGAGGTGCGATTCCGTGTTCATCTATCAATTTTCTGTGGTTTTATCCACTCGGCTGCTAGTGCACATGCACTTCCTCTAAACAGGTTACGTTGCCTAATGCTATTACATTTTATTCACTGCATCATTCTACATTATATCGATTTTTAAATGTAATCATTAAAAGTTTGTATAATAATATTTATTGTAAACTTTCATATATAAATGATATTTAAATATATAAAAATACACCAGAGAAGTATAAAATGTTAGTATACAGTTTAACAAAATTTCAAATTCTACGGTTATTTATCTGTTATAAATTGATGCAAATCATAGAAAATTTAGTAGTATACATACAAGTTGATATTCAGATTTTTTATACAAAATTTCTGTAGAATTGATAGCTTCGGAGATAATGTTTCTATCTGAAAATTTCCAGAACTCTTCTATATGTGTCAGTTGTTCTGCAGGATAAAATATGTAAATAAAGAATGAACGGAAGTGATATCTTGATAAACAAGAGAGTATATTCAAAATTGAAGTGAAGGATCGAATTCGAATATTTCCGTTTATGATTCTATCACTAAAATAAACCTCAAGTAGAAAAGTTATTTTTTGATGTAAATAACAAGGTCAAAGCATGTTGTTACTCTTTTAATATTTTTCATGTTTTATTGAAAAAATAAACTTTATTCAAATAAAATAAAGTCACTTTTTAAAATAAAATTCGAAGTAGGAAGACGATTTGCAATCTCTATTTTTTTCTCTTAATATTTCCTTTGTACTTCCAAAAAAAAACCTTTATTATTGATCCGGTATTTCGGATGAAAAATTACCAAAATTACCAATTGAAATGATTTGACTTTTGGCATTTCTTTTTGATAAGCACGAAGTAATAATTGTGTATTGTGAGTATATCTGAATTTGTTTCATGAGAACAATTTTTTTCCAATTAAAACCGATAATTAAAAATTGATCATTTTCAAAAACAGTAAAATCCAAACAAAAATTTAATTAAAATTATTCATCAATAGAAAACAACATAAATATTTTTAGCATCTTTGTGTTCGTCTTTTTGTCACAGGAAATGATCACATAGCAGAGTCGACTTTTAACTGAAAAATTGTTTATAATGTTCTTCTGACGACGATACAATTTAAAATAAAATACTTTATAATTATTATAAAGATTTTGTCACGTAAATGTATGTTCCTATAGCATGAAAAGGCAAAAAATACTTTAAGCATTTTACTGTTGTTTTCTATTGGCTAATATGTTGGTAACTTTCAATTGAATCTAATTTAATTAAGTATATCTGTATTCATGAACGTAGAAAGGTATTGTGTTTGTACATTTGTATATATGTATTTGTGCATAAAAGTAACCTTATTCGGCGTTTTTAATGAAATTCATGAGGAGCAGAATATAAAAGAAAAGTAGATGCTTTAGAAATTAAAAAGGTTATGTTATTATTATAATTATGTTAATTACAAAGATTTGTTTTAAAAGTTTTGATTAAGATTTAGATGTTTTTAATTATATTGCTACTAGTGGAACGTGATAAATAGCTAAAACGTCTAGTCACTAAAAATCATATATGCCTAGAAAAAAACCATATAAAACTATAACTTATAACTTATAAATTATCTCTCATATAATTTTATATCATTACTCATAATCAATATTCACCTATCAGTATCAATCCTAAACTAACTACAAACTTTCAATAGTGTACATTACCTATTGAGTTAGTTATTGTATAGAATTATTGCGTTCGAGTAATATCAATACTCTACACCATATATTGTTGTTATTTCAATGAATAAGTAGATAACACGACTGAATTGTGAAGCAGATTTTTTGAAACAAAAAGAATATAGATGTAAAGTCAACGCGATAGGGTTCAATGAATATAGATTTATGATTTTACTGTCATCGACTATATGCTATCTCTTATTGTCGATTAAGTCCTCCAAGATATTTTCAGCAATATTGAATAATTTAACTGAAAAAAATTTTACATATAAAAAGTTAACAAAGGTAAGAATATGTTTTAAAAATTAACCATAAACCTTTTTCTCCTCCTAGAATTTATTTTTTATCTCAGAAGTTTTTAAATACAACTTATGTATAGATTTACATATAAATACTTTTATTAAAACAAAAAGTTTATATATTTTTTAATTATTGCTTTTTACAAAGTATTCTATATAATGTATAAAAAGTTAATATTTTTTAAATATTTAAGTATTTTAACTTTAAAAAGACATTTTAAAAAGCAATATAGAAACGGAATATGAATTCACTTATGATGATAATACTTGAACGTCCAGAAATATTAGAAACATAATTATTGTTCGTTATATTTAGATAACGGTTGAAATGAATATTTAAAACATGTGAACGTCAATTCAGAATATTGACAATGATGATTCATTGGTAACTCTGAATAACTTAAATGGAAATACGCTGTTTCCTTACTGAATCCAAGACCATTTAACGCCAGGCGGATAATGTATATGGAGTACAATTCTATTAGGACTGTAGGCATTATATTTTAAGAGATATAATCCCATCAGGTCTCCTATCTGAATTCAGGAATCTTTAATTCTGTTCGAATGATGTAAATTACCGGAAGTTGTTTCTCTGTTCTGCTATAAGATTATTAATAGCCATATAGGTGTAGTACGTAAATAAAATTTCGCAAGGAGAGTCTACACTTTGCAATGATAATTGCACGGAAAAATAACATCAACGAGTAAGTTGATAGAAAAAAAATCTTCATTATTTGAGTGGATGTAACGTTCTGGAAGTAACTGAGTATTAAAAAGACAGAGAGAGAGAGAGAGAGAGGAAAAGCAAAGACAGAATAAAAAGTAGAAAGAATATCAAATTGTTATTTTACCATGATGTATAATGTATATAATAATTTAAGCAACAGAAACATAACCTCGTAAATTAATGCATGAGAAAAATTAAAATACGACTCGACTTCTCTTAATATGCCATGATTCCTTTAAGAAAACACATGGTTATGATAATGACCATCCTTCAGAAGACACTCCTGAAGAAACAGTATGAAGGACAAGAAGTTTGAAGTTAGCAGATCAGCCTCTAGACAGGAAGAACGAGAATCGCAAAAAGGGCTTTGGAAAAAACCAGCCAACAGATAAACAACAAAGCCTATTCAGAAATTTGAGTTAGAGAATAAAAATTTTCTTAATGACTTACTTAATGACTTTTTTTTTAAAAAAAATGAACTTTATTCTTACGTCGGCCTAAAGATTTAAACGTAATGAAAAGGTTTTTCAAAAATTATTTTTAAATCCTTAGGATATTTGCATACTCATTATCAATTTTTATTACCTGGAATTATATTTTAACAATCTAATTAACTACTAAGCAACAATTACTGAAACCGTTATATATATATACTTATATAAATAATTTATCTACAGTTAAAATTTATATCGAATTATTATTGTAGTACAAATTATTTAATAGTAATTTTAACTAATTAAAACTTATGTGTTTTATATTAAAAAGTTTTGATTTTCATAATTAAAGCAATGCATGAATATTTTTATAATTATTGCAATTTGAATAATAGAGTGAATATTACAATATTATTTATTTAATAAACAGTCTATTTTTATGATGATCTCTTTTAAAATGTATATAATGTAAATATTAAAAAATAATTTCAAACTTATTTTCTATAACGATAAAATTTTTTTAGCAATGATTATCCGAATTATTTAGTAAATAAAATTTTTTTAAGGGTCGTCTCTGATTCCAGCAAATAGAAGAAAGGAAACAGTGGGGACGCACGTTCTAACCTAACTTAACCTATTCTAATAAATTACCATAATTATTACCAACAAAATTATTAGAATAGGTTATGTTAGGTTAGAACGTGCGTTCCCACTGTTTCCTTTCTTCTATTTGCTGGAATCAGAGATGAGCCACCATTTTGGAAGCATAGGGAACATTAACCGAAAATCTTATAAAATGAAATGATTTGTTTTTTAAATTTTATTGGATTCTTTTTTTTTCTTTTTAGAATTTCTATTGGTATGTAGTTCAATTTTAGAAAATTCTTGTTGCTAGGATGCTATATAACTTTTATGAAATAATATTCAATATATCTAATGAATTGTTCAAAGTAAAATTTTTATTTTGAAATAATAAATGTAGTTTTACTTCTTGTTCGAAATTTCATAGACAAGATAGAGATGAATTTTATAAAAGATATAGAATCACTTGAATAACGTAGAATGAAATATTGAATTTCATTGAATGGCCAGATTTCATATGTAATTATAATTTCTAGAAATTCGTTTTTTTAGATACAATCTTGTATGGTTTTCAGTTGCTTTTTGGGCATTAAATATAAAAGAACTCAAGTGTTTTCGATTTATACTGATTTCAACAAAGTTACGAGAATAGTTTTCTTGCTTTAAATTCGGTTCCCATATCTTTTTTTTTTTTTTTTTTTTTTTTAAATTTAAAATTTTTTTGAATTATCTTTCTCTTTGAAAGAAAATAATGAAACGTTATTAAATAACTCTCAAAAAAGAAATAGAAAAAAGAACAGTTTTGATAAAATGTAATATAGTGAGAAAATCAGTAATCTTCAGAACGAATATAAAAATCATCTATATTTTTATATATTAACCATATATAAAAATTCTCAGAAAATTATTAAATTTAATTTGCATTTCATTTGAAAACTGTTAAAGAATTTTCTATTTTTAAAAATAAAACAGTCAATCGAACTACATTTATTATAATGCTAAAATGCATTTCGGATATTAAAATATTTAGGCATATTTAATGCAATTTGAAAGTCTAGAATTCAAAATATTAATGGAAATTTTAACGACAAGCAGTATGTTTAAATACACAGTAATGAATTACAATATTTTCATAATTGTAAGATAATTTGATATAATTTATTTTTGTTGATTTTAGATATAATATTTATTAAATATTAATTATACATTTCAAATAGTGTAAAAACATGATAATATAATGTGAATTTATCACCAATGTCCTCATTATTCCATCTTTACTCATGAAATTGAAAACATTAAAATTAAAATAGAATTAATTGGTCTACAAATGTAATGCTGAGCATAACTTTTATAAATTTATATCGAACAATTCACTTTATTTTAAGGTATTTATTATCTAAAGACACAAAATACTAACGTCAAGAAGAGTTCCATACACAAATGAACTTAAATGTTTTGTAGCGAAGAACGATTGTACTTTAATAAACGATTTTTAAAGTTTATTTCATATCTATCTAATATTGAAGTATAGTAATAACATAATCATTATAAATTTGTTAAAATGTTACGATGTACTTAAATTTCTCTTCTATGATTATAACTTTGAGAACTGATCATAAATTGTGCAGCCAGCCTTGTTAAATAATGAACTACATATTGTTGTAACATAATGGAAATTGCAGTTAAGTAAATTTTAGTCGTAGATTTTCCAGGAAATTCTTAATTACGTCCGAGTTTGCTCAGTACGACTTCATCAGTATACTGATTACTTACTTGCCTGTGGCCAAATAATATTTCCATCGATATTATGTTATTATTGTTAGTTGTTTAACTAAATAAATTTTTATGTTATGGAATTTTGTTTAATTAATATATATTTACATATTTTATAAAAATTATACCAACATAATTTTTAAAATTAATGTTTTCAAAATAAGAAACACTTACATATAAATAAGTTCGAAACTTGCGCAATTATAATCAATATTATGTAATTTGCATAAGATATCTGTAAACAGGGTTAAATTACATATACTTGATAAAATTTGTATATTTTACATAATAAATTTATTATATAATTCTCATTTTTCAAAAAAATTCTTAGATTTTAGTTAAACAAATTTTCAAATACACAAGACGTAGGGAGGATAGCTTATCTCTTAAGAATGAATACAAAAGAATTTACTGTAAATATTTTTCTAGTAAAAATTACTTTGATTTAATATTACTTATGCTATTTATACGTTAAAAACTTTAAAAATATATTATCCTTATTATTAAAACTAAAAATATTTATAATAAAGAATTTAATCGATTTTTACATTATATATAAAAGCAAGTGTATTAAAAAACGATTTCTGTTTTTATTATATTTTTAGTAGCAAAAGATTATATTTCAATTAAATATATTTCTTTAATTATATATAGATAATGATAATACCAAGCTTAATTACAACGTTACAGGTAATCAAATGTTTAATTGTTAATAAACGAGTAGAAGAAAGAAAAACCTTAATAAAAATATATTAAATAATAAAGATGATTATAAAAATGAAATAAATAGTTTCAAATGAATAAAACTAGCAAATGTTCATTAGTGTAAGTACAAAGTAGGATATTATATCATGACGAATTAATCTTTGAGAATAATAGCCTTGTGTTAATTGGCTGGACACAATGTGTAAAGCTTGAATTTTGTTTTGACAAATTAAATAGTTTCTAATTTGAATATGTATTTTGTTCATGCACATCTGTTATACATGTTGCAAATATTAAATTTTCCAAATTAATCACGAATAAAATAGATGTGAATATCATTTAAGCAACCAACGAATGCACTTGATAGAAAATGGATTAAGACAGATTTTGATTAGAATATTTACTACGATAATTAAAATTTCTAAATATATAACATTGACATATCACAACCTTAAATTGAACAGTATTATTTAAGAAAAATACGAAGAGATGAATGGAAATTTCAAATATGCTTAATTATATTGTTACTCTTAAAATGAGTTATAGAAGACAGTTTAAAGGAAACTAAAAATTGAGTAAAGTAGTCTTCAGGAAATAACAGTTTAGTGATCAATTTAAAATAAATTTAATTTTTTTTCAACGTAAAGAAGACTCTAAGTTAATGGGAACGGATTTTTGTCCAAATTACGTTACAAAAGTAATTAGTAAAATAGAATTGATTTGTTTTAACTAGCTCGAGAGCTAATGCGTATTCTTGAATAGAATAATATGATTCGAATCAAGATCGACAGACAGGTTTTCATTTTAAGAGACAATTTTCGATCCGATATTAAACATTATCGAAAAAAAATTAAACTAATTAGAAATATATTATTAATATTAATATATTAATAATTATGTAGACATTTATCCTAAGTGAGAGAGAAGAAATATGAATTTCTAAATTGAAAAAGATATTGGATTATATTCAACAAATTTAAATACTTTGCAGTTCGAATTTTTAATTATTTAAATAAATGAATTTCATTATTTTCATTTCAAAATGATAATTTTAATACTATCATTACAACATGAATCATATAAATTATCGATAAAAATAACATACTTTTTCTAATAAATCATTCTTTATTAAGGTATTTTCAGTATTAAACTAAGAAAAATTCATTCTTTAATTTAAACCTGATAATGAGCCGTCATGGGTTTAAATTCAATTTAAAAATCATAATATCGTTTTATTCATATAAATATTGACCTATTTAAAATTCTGGATACAACACACTTTATAATTAAACTTAAATGTATACTAATTGATTGATTAATTTAATTTTTATTAGATAAGGAATCAGTTAAAGTTATTTCATATTACTTTACAATTTTGTTACAAACATGTTAATAAAATTAAAAAGATATAGAATTTTTAATTAAAATATATCTGCTAAAATTTGAAATTCTCAACAAAATAAAATAAATGTTTGTGAAGAAGTTAAACTTCTCTCTTCAAATATGAAATTTGAAATTTAAATGAGTTTATAAATTGAGTTAAACATGAATTTAAAGATCGTTACTGAAAAATTATACGTATATATCTGTCTGTATTTCTGTATAATCAAAAGTAAATTAATTCTTTCTACAGAAATGATAGTTCTATAATGGGAGGAAGCATAATATTAAAGCAAATAATGGTTTAGTTTGTGGGAGAGAAACAGAGATAGACTATTAAAATATTCTGAGAACCATTTTATAAAATATGAAAATGTATAATAATAAATAGAGATAAAGTTTGTTTTTAAAATATTCGTAGTTAGAAGGTAAACACATAAATTGCGGTGCTCACAATTCCTCCTGTTTACAACACGGGAACACAAAATCAACAGCGGAGCCGATCTTCTTTTTAACTGTTTTTTTTTCTGCCGAAATATGTAAATTTGCTAAATAATCCCCATCAGCTTTCATATTTAACCGATGCCAGAGGGACTATTATGTATATATTGTTCAAAATTACGCAAGCGCCATAGTTACTCTCTTTCGCTGTTAATGGTAATATTTGTATATGTCATACAATTTTCATTGCAATAAGCACTTTGATGAATAGTTAAATTTTTCAACTATCCTCTTGGTATTTTTCCTTGCTTATAAGAAGAACCATGTGGTAATTGACGAGTCAACCGAAAACTTTATTAAACTAAGTTTTATTCGTACTTCACGTTGAAGTTGATATTTATAAACGAACATCTTTAATCATACAACTGTTGAGAAAAGTTAAATTAAATCTGGCAATTGTCTTTTTTAGGCTGTTCGAATCGGCTTTTTGTTTCCAACTACTGCTTTTATCTTTCTTTGTTTCCAGTTTACATCTCGCTTTCTTTGTATCCTCGTTTAGAAAAATCTCCCGAAGTTAATCCCATTCAGAGAGAACTTTGTTCTTTATCCTTAAGTTTAGCTTATCCTAAATTCATTCAAAATACTTTCACTGTATCCACGTTACACTCTGTGTATCGAAACTCTTCTTTTAGTGTAATATTTTCAAACATATCTATTTATAATGTATAATATGGTCCAATTCATATGCAGAGAACAAAATGATGGTATTTAAAACTATTCTAAATAGCAAAATTTTCTTTATTTTATGGGAAATTTAAAATTGTGTGATTTGCATAGAACGCACCTCTCGTGCAATTTGACAATTGATTGCAATAATATTTAATTTCGTTTAGTTTACATTTTATATTATTGACGTCACGTGATAAAAGTACAAAATATATCCTCCATTTTGATTTCAAAAAAAAAATATTTTAATTCTTTTTTACACGATGTTCAACAATAATTTTTAAAATTAAATACAATCACTTCGTAAAATATAATAATTAACTTTTTTACATTTAAATTAATATTTTTGAATTATTTACTCTAATTCTATTTAAACATACTTATTGATATAATATCCTTTTCAAAATAAATTTTCTTCCATTTACGAATTTTTACCTGGTAAACCTAATTATATCCGAAGACAATTATTATAAAAATTATACAATTATATATTATATATTCTGTTATAAAAACACGAGTGTTCTTAAGTAGATATTTAAAATAATTTCTAAAAATTATTTTTAATATAATCTTAAGTACACTTACATTTTTATCATCGTTTTTTATTTATAAATCGTCTGTAAGAAATTTTAGGTTAGAAAAAAATACAGCTACTTTTATAAAAAATATAACAACAAAATAAATTTTAAATTGAAATAGAGATATATTTCCGATAGTTATTTATTTATTTAGAAAAAGTAATTTATTTGCTAAGTATTGAGTTAAGATAAGTACAGAATTATTAATATAGTTATTAGAAAATAATCATTTAATCCAATCATTTAAGTCAAATAAAAGCGAATTAACAATAACGTTTTTTTATAAACATAAAAGTAAATATAAAATGTTAATGATATTTATTAGATAAAACAATAATGTTCTATCTAAAACGCGGAAGTAATAATTTTTATTTACTCATATAAAAATATAAAATAATAAAGGTTTTTAGAATAATTTATTTTGAATATTTTTAACCATTTGCTATTGAGAGACATTTCTATTATGAATATTAATTGAAAACAATTTTTAAAATATATATATTAATTATAACACCAAAAAAAACAAATACATTGTTTTCGGTGTATATTTTATTTTCTAAAATTATGAATTTTATAAAATATAAATTAAATATAAATAAATACAAAATATCAGAAACTATATATATATATATATATACAAATATTAGTTATCGTAGAATCGTTCTCGTCATCATCTGAAAAATAAACATAATATAAAATAAAAGCTTTTAAAGTCTTATTTTATTGTAAGAGAGAATATCAAATGTTTACCATTAAATAGCTCAATATTATGGCAAGATTCTAGTTCAGCTTTAAACGTGGTCATGTTGTAAGGAGTCAGTGTCGACCCCCTGCACAATGTGGCCACGTCGATTTCCTATGCCCTATTCTTACATAACATGACAATTATAGTGGCATCATTTCCACTGATATACACACTGTAATCTTAACATGATGTATAATAGGAAAGAACTCTGAAATTTTAAGTGTAAATAATCCGTGAAAAGTCGCGTTTAGGACCACGGTATTTTGGCTTTTTATTATATATAATTTTATTTCACAGTAATAGTATAACAACATACACGGTATATGAATGAGGAATCATCTATTATGAAATAATAGCTCATTCCTCGTTCATATAGCATGTGACATTTTCAGCAACAGGTTTAGTTTTATATATAGCAGAGGTTCTTAACCCGTGTTCTGCAACCTTGGCCCGGAAATTTTTACTTTCCCGACTCTGCCATAATTTCTCTCTGCTATATATAACAATGTGTCAGAGAATGTCTCCTGAAGATTTTTACATTTTTGGACTCGGCTTCTTAAAACGTCAAAATTCAAAAAGATTCGGGTTTTTTCCATATACAGATATTAGTGAGTGGGGAGCAGGATTTTGTTCACTCTCTTCGGAGCTTAATAACTACTGTGCTTTTTGTCGAAATTTTCTGAAACTTTGCAGCAAGGTTCGAATATGAGACTGATTACATCTGTTAAATTTTCTTAACTAAAGGTTGAGGGAGTGAGGAGATACAGGGGATCGTGTGTCTTAAATCAAATAGAGTTGGGCTTAGTGACGATTTTATTCATTATTAGCATTTACAATTTTATATAACCCATCTCTACCCTCAAAATTAAGCTTTTTGTTGTTTACTTAAAGTATAAAATTCACATTTCTTTAAAATGTAAATTTTTATCATATATTTAATGTTTAATAGACATATTTTAATATTGAAATAAATTATTTAACATAATAATGTAAAGGGATGTTTTACAACGTTAAAACAAGATATATAATATATTTCAGTATTCTTTTATTTTATTTTTTTAATGTAAATAGTAGAATGAATTATTAAATTCGTTCCATTATATTCAATTCGTAAAATACATTTTATCAAAAAGTTTTATTGCAAAAACTTTAATCAGAAATAGGAATTTTCTTCCTTTATTTTTTGCCTTATAATAATTGTAGATTCAATCTATCATGTAATTTATAAAGCATTTAATAACTACAAAATATAATTTATTATAATTTATAATTTATAAATTTTTATATTAAAAACATTATCGATAAAATCTTTTATTAATAACTATACTTTCATATAAACTTTAATAAAAAACACACAGAAAGGATATTAATATTTTAATATTTTTTTACATACATTTATGAACAATATTGTTAATTAATGTGATTTATTCACTAATACTTTGAAAATTTTGAAATTGAAAAAAATTAACAATGAAACGAAAAATTTTAATTTAATTTATTTTTCGTTTCATTGTTAATTTTTTAGTAAACTAACTGCAATATAAAAATACTTTTTATATCTCAGTTAGTTTACTATAAAATCAGAAAAAATTATTTCTATTATTGTCAGATACTCATGTTGAATTTTATAGTTACTGAATGTAGAGTCAAAATGAAAATTAAACTGTAATTTTGGATTATTGTTTTCTTATAAATTTCAAGTAGAACTTCATAAATTATGGTATAACAAAGTGTCGAATAAGGAATAAACCTTGGCAGTTCTATATATATCCTATCAAGACACGAAGCATCAATTCCATCTGATAAAGTTGAAATCAATGTTCCATAACTTATCTTGATAGGATACATTTCCATTGTCAAATCTGATTCCATCGTTATAAAGTTTAATGTTATTGAGTGTATTACTGATATATACAATAAATGAAAGTGACTTGGGGATGTATAAGAGATATCAAATGTGACAGAAAATGCCCAATTTTGCAGACTCTCAGAGAAACTTTAATACGGATCCTAAATACATCAATACATTTAATTCTAAATTTTCGTTTCTTCTTGTTATGACGAATTAATGCGATATTCTATAAGAAGAATTACAAATCAATTTCTTGTTAATGAATGCAACAGCAGACTAAAAGAAGCTCGAGTGTTTGTTGATAGTAATTTAGTTTTATAAGATAATTTCTCAAATCAGTAGACAAATTAGCACGTGAATAATTTATATAAATAATAATAAATAGAAAAAACTACAGTATGTGACACGTTACGATTTTTCTTCATATTCTTTCATAGATTTTATATATCTTGCTATTGATGACACAATTTACATTACTTCTTGTTACATTGAAAAGATTTTAATCCAAACGCGAACAGATAAAAGTTTTAGTTGAATATGTCAAGAATGCTGGAAATGTCGATTAAAAACTTCGATTAGCTGTATTTGGAATGAAGCCAGTAAAAATTATTTTTACTGCATTTACTTATAAGATATTCTGAGGGGGTGAGTTGGGATCGGGATAACTTCGAATATGGACTTATATTCTTCTCCGTAATTTACAAAAACGTATTAAAACAGATACTTTTATTACTTACCAAAATAAATTTTAATTTATTTTATTTTCTTATTATATTTTTACATAAAAAATTAAATTGTGATGTCTTTTATCGTCTATATTTAGGCCGAATAACCATTCTGGTGTCCATCTCTTCTATATGAGCCTACAAATAAGAAGAATCCGACACCTACAAATTGTACACCTTAACGGTTACCTATAGTTAATAAATATTTACTGAGTAATTATTATTTAAACACATCAGATTTACTTTTAGATTTAACTGAATAATTGTTGAATAAAAAGCATTTTAACAGATTGACAATGTAATATTTAGCCATTTCATAAAATTAACATTTAAATAGTTCATTTAAATTGATAAATTGTAGCGTTGAAAGAAAAATTTTGAATCTGTTTTGAGTGCTTGTTTCCTTAACTTTATGCTATTTTCTGTAGAAACGTTTGTAGTAAGTAAACTTAATTAAAATAAGATATAAAGAGAACTCATTACCAACTTCACTCTTTTTATTTAAATTTAACATGTTTTATATCTTTTATGCGATTCTGCAAGATCTAAAGATAAATTCTTAACATTATTCATCATTCCTCTTTAATTATTTAAATATAGAAAACTTTTCATTAACTAAAATTCTCATTTAAGATTCTATTGATATAAAAATTTTGATAAACTCAAAAGAGAAAATTATTTCATCAACAGTATTTACTTGTTCCATAATAATGTTTTTGAAACTTTAATTCGTTATTATCTGTTGTATTTGGAAAATAAAAAGGCTATTTGTAGTTACTTTTCGATTTTATTATTTACATAATATAAAAATATAAGAGATACATAAGAGAATAGTATAACCTAAAATATACAAAAATCTAGAATGGCCCAAAAGTCATGCAATCGTATTTGTTTCGTGTGTACCAGATACATTTTCGAATGTGAATCTTAAACTATCGTAGAATAATATATGCTTCTTTTACAAAATTGGTTTAGAACTGTAGAAATTTTGGTATGACTAATACATAATAATAAAACATCAGTTGAATATTTGTAATAGTTAACTGATGTCTTAAACCACTCTGTATAGGTTGTACTGAATATTATCAATATTACATTTCAAAAGTACACATTATAAATTAATTATAAAGATATCTTGTTTCATTTTATAAATCAATTCTAAAAATTAGAACAATTTTAGGTAAATGTTTAAAAAACCGACTTAATATTTTAATTAGTTTTTGATTAATACTTACAAGTGTACTTGAAACACGCGAAAACCCAAACGCAGTTAATTAACTAATTTTTAAGCCACCTTGTTATAGACACGTATTAAACATTTATATTCTATTTCTTCAAATTCTCTTTCATAACTGTATATAAATATAAATATAAATACAAATATAAAAAATATATATATTAAAATTAATATAAATATCTGATTAATTCTATTTCATAGAAAAAAAAATTCGTTTTTAAATGTTGTACATTTCAAATAACTTAAAGTGAAAATAAGTTATTTTCTTTGTTATGTAACTGAAAAATTAATTTTGTTTACGTAATTTACATTTTTGTTTCAATAAACGAACGAAAAATATTTTATGACTATTGTTTTAATTGTTATGAATAACATTTTAACAGAAAAAAAAGATATTTTTTCTTACTAGATCATTAAAACTTTAATTAAAGTTTTAATGAGTATATATTTATGAGAAAACATAATAATGTTTTTTTTTCGATACTGGTAGCAATTTACAACTTTACCTCTTGAATATTATAAATATTTTCATATAGTAAATAAACTCATTAACTGTATTAAAATCTTACAAACAAATAATTAAAGAGATAAATATGTATATAAATATTATAATCAGCTTATTAGTTATTTACTTATATAAGCTTGGCAATGTTTTACTCTAAAATAAAAATTTGCGTTACTTTTTTTATTCAAATTTAAGAGGAAGAAGAAATTTCATTTAGCGAAGTATTTTTTATTTGCGAGACGATGTATTCAACAATGTTTAATTTATTACAACAAATCGTTAAATAAAGCAAATTTGTTTATTTATTTTTATTAACTAATTAAATACTAAACGACTTTTAAATATGGCAAAACTCAGTAAGACATTGCTAATCCGGACCCTGTATATTCGGTCCTTGCAAACTACGACAATATAACTTTTTCAAATATTGAACAGTAACTTAAGTTTTTGATAATAGAAAAATTTTAATTAACGAGTAATTGTAATTATAACGAAATTATAATTAAGTTTTTTTCATATCTGGAAGTCTGTGATACCTTGCATTATATTACTGTAGTCGATAACTTACTAAAGACTGTATATTGCTGTACACACTGTACCGTCATGGAATTTTTTGAGCTCATTTCTTGTAAAAATAAATTCAGCACTGTAGCCCACTAAAGCTCGATAAAACGTCCGTAAAGAGCTAATCTAATAAATTGCTGTACTGTAAATGACAGTATATCCACCTTCTCGTTTTCCACGTCGTCGGAGAAAACACCGTGGTTGTCGAGATTTCCTAAATTCGGACAACACTCCTTATTAGTTTGAGTTAGCGAGAGTTACATTTATTGTCTCATGAAATAATTGGTTAAAAAATGCTGTTCTTGTGCAATAATTTTTAAAGAACAATTAATGTTGTATAAAGTTATTCCAAAAATGGTGAAAAATTATAATTAAAATACCATATTGAAGCAAAAAATATCAGAAGGTTCTCATATTTTGCTATTAAATCGTATTTAATTTTTGTAGTTTAGAAAATAATTTCTGAAAAACGATACATGTACTGCACATCAGGGGAAAAAAAACATTTAATAATTGAAATTACTAGTAATTAAAATACCATTCTAATTAATGCTCAAGTTTCCAAGAATTATTACAATTTATTTTTTAATTAAACAAATCGTAAAAAATGGCATATAATATCAGGTTTTTAGCAAAATTCTAAAAATGTACATTAATTTTAGAATCTGTTAAATTATCGACACAGAATTATTATCGAGAATTACGGCAGTGACTTCACGCCAAGTGAAAGTCACTGACTAACTATATGCAAGAATCAAATGCCACTTTTCGGAAATCGATTTCTTTGACCCAAATGCACACAGAAATTCTAAATATCTCGTTCGAAATACACTTTTTCTTAGGTAGAGTGCAAAATTTCAGGATTTTCTGTAAAGAGGTTGCCGAAATATAAGCAATCGAAAAGTAAAAAATCGCCAAAAAAAAACCTACATCTTTTTTCTTCCTTTCTTCATCCGGTACTGCAGATTCTCTTAGGGAAAATTTACTGGAACTGGAAAGCTCAAATTTTAAACTTAAGCCTTTATATCCGAGTAGGGGCCATAAAAAGTCTTCCCGGGAGGCATCCCAAATCATCACATCGCCCAACTGTTGTGATGCCTTAGTCCATCAAAATCAAACTATAACTTTTTGATAATTTTTGCATTAAAACATCGATATTGTGTAGGGTGTGGTGAAATAAAACATTTAAGGATTTACTGCTTGTAAAAAATTTAGAAAAATTTACATTTTTCTAAATTAAATTTTTTGTATATGCCAACTAAATTAAAAAATCAGAACAATACATTTATTTTTAAAATAATTGCATATTAAAAAAAATATTGGCTATGCGTTCCGTTGTGCCTCACTGTGTGGGGTACAGTGAGACAGTGTACAAATGATGTAGAGGACCACCAGTGGCCAAGCGATTCCATTCCCTGAACACTGAGAGTTAAGTTGTGGGTTCGTGCTTCGCTCGGACTGGCTGGCCACTTGGAGTTTTCTGGGTTTTGTCCACGTTACAGATGTGGACAAAACCCAGAAAAGTCTTTTAAGGGAAACTGACCCTGAATGGGGGCCAGTTTCCCTTAAAAGACCTCCCGGAAGCCAATTATTCCCTGCGTAACAATCATCATAAATGCATACAACTAGTATTATATGACAATTACGAAAGACTTACTGAGACTTACGATATAACCTAGAAATTTATGCCCAACTAACTGATACAAGACTACACTACAAGACGATGGTAGGGTTGTATGTAAACCATAAACAGCAACAGTAAAGTGAATAATTTTATTTATAATTAACACTATTATTTCTATTGATGTTGTTGTTGTTATTACTGTGTGGGATTATGTAATTTAATTTTCTGTGGGATCTTTGCAGTCCTCAGTTTGTGTTTCGTGTTTGTATTTTCAGTTTAGTTGATATTTTTGTTATTATACATGTTTTGTATATAATGCACATTTTTGGAGTTTTTATAAATGGATTTTAGTTGTAAATATAATTATTTCCGTATATAGTTTTTATAATAGCTGATAATAGCAAAAACACTCAACATTTTGAAATATCATTTACAGTTGAGAAAAATCGGAAGAAGTTTGTTGAAGTATTTGTTGAACAGTTCAGTGCCAAATTACTGAGAAAAAGGACTCGTTGAGTAGTTTGTTCCAGATCAAATGACAAAAAAACAAAAATGTTCACCTCTTTTTCTTGTATAAAAATTAATAAAATGATTATTTCTCTAGAATGGATTTTATAATAATATTTCTTTCAAGATTTTCTTTTGAAAATTTGAATACAGTTTTTATTTCTATGATCTCTAATTGGCAAAATTTTTTTCAAGCGCTACAGAAAAGTCAGAAAAAATACCTTTACAGAATACTTTTTGAATAAAAAGTATTTTTATCATACAGAATAAAAATATATTCAAAAGATTGTAAGTTATTTTTAAATCAGAAATAAGCATTTGGTTATGAAATTATGGAATTATTGGCTAAATCATTATAATTTAAATAATGAAAATTACAAAGTAAAGTGGATAGAACTGAAATAATTTGTTTATTATTATCAAATAATTTATAATCGAATATTAATGTAATTATAAACATAATATTAACAAAAGTGTTTATCGCTCAAAGTTGATGTATGCAGCTTTAAAATAAGTAATTTAAATATATTTAATTTGGGATTATTAATGAAAACATTTAACTATTCGCATACTCTAAGGAGTTTTTACGAAATATAAATATATATTTAAAATGAAGATTTTTTCTCAGGTAAAAAAAAGAAAATTATTTTAATATCCAGTGTAGAACATTTCGTTTTTTAAAAATCTTTTGTATCAATCAATTTGCCTTGAAGAGATTATGCGTTTTCTGACAATGATCTAAAAAAATTTCAATCACCAGCACTTGAACAAACTTCAAATATAACAAAAAGAGTATGAACACGTGTCAAGTTTTCCGACTTAGTCCTTGAATAGATTCTACGAGTTTGCCCGCAGGAAAAATCTTTCTTTTAATGTAATAAACTGGAAGAGAAGTCGATCCAATTTTTTGTATCTCTGAGATCAATTCTCTATAATAAACGGAGTGATTTAAAACATAATACTTCGTTTTCATAAATATTCCAATTTCTTTACAAAGTGTACTTTATAATAATAACAGGATGTATTTATTCGTGTTGTCAAAGCTATATGATAATCTGGAAAACATCTATACAAATGCATTGATATTATAACCAAGAATCAGCGATTACAAAAATATCTGTTAACCCTATGTGATTTAATTTTTTCTCGCTTGTTTGCGTTGTTAGTTTTAAAAACAATTGACAATTAAAGAAAATATATTTTTTTAAAAAGTAAATAATTAAAGTTAAATTTAAGTAAAGCTTTCTATAATTATATTTTAAACTATTAATTATTCATGATCAATTTTTACTTATTTGTTTAAAAAATTTTGTGCATGTATGTTTTAATGATTTACTTGTTTTACACTGTAATTGCATTAATATATCAGTTAAAATTATTTTAAAATAAAAACATTTATTAAATAAAAAAATTAATTCATGAATTGTAATTTCATTAAGCAGTTTTTCAAATAATAACTTTTAATTATCAATTTTATATATATTTAGTTTTTGTTTTTTAATTAAATCTAATACAAAGAGAATCTAATATTGAGAAGAGTGAAAGGTACTCTAAAACGAACTTAGCTACTCTCTCTCTCTTAGTGAAATCATTACACGTTATTAAGTCCTCAGCACTTAAAGTCAATTATTATAAAGAATACATATACACTAATTGAGTTTTATTCATTCCAATTAATTCTTTGAAAATTAGAAAACTTTCAACGTCATCGTTTTATATTTGTGATATAAACAAAAGGTATTTTATTAAAATCCATTTAAAACTTTTCGATTTATGAAATGTTAATTAACAAATGTTGGTAATATTTTATTTTTATAATTTTGTAGATTTTTTTACAATCCCATTTGTAAAAAAATACAAAAATATAGAATTATATAATATTTAATCAATAATTTAAATTAAAATGTTTCATGTAATTTTTTAAGTTTGATTCTGGATAATTTTTTTATTAATTATAATTATACATTAACATAAATTAAGTAAAAATTTGTGCTGTTTTAATGATCAGCCCATAAAACGGAAGCTTCCAATATATTTGCTTACCATCTCCATTCCAAGATTAAATATCATTCGTCGACCTCTCTCTATGCTAATTCAAAATAAATAAAAATCGCATATAAAAGGGGGAAACAAATATATAGGCCTATATTATTAACAATTTTGTTTTATTAAATATAAATTAAAATTCAAAATTGTGTTTTCTTTTACTAAAACTTAAAGACATCAATTATTATCATATATTTTTATTTGATTATATTTAAAAATATGATAATAAGTTTATTATTGACCACCAAACCTATAGTAATTGTTCAACTTTCAGATAAATCTAGGTAGGTCGTTAACAACCGGATTGGGGACTCTTGATCTGCCTATTTTCAAACTAGTTATTAGATTAAATTAAACACAAACTAATATTTATTAGTAAAATTTGATGATAAAGCAAATGTTTTCAAACAGATTTAGCGGTCATTTTTAGGTTTATAATTACTACTCATTGTAGTCTACTTTTACATAACTTTTTTTTTTCACTTGTTTTATATATTATTTAGATGACTCGTCAATTTAAGCATTGAAAGATACCCAAATTGTAGAAAAATTCAAATTTATGATAAGCTGTTTTACGACACTTTAACTATTCTTTAGTATAAAAGTAATGGGAAAATAATAGCATCAATTATCTTTTCAGGATCTTTCGAGGAATAATTAAATATCATTAAATCTATTATTTGAAGAGAAGAGAAATATGAAATATTTGAAATAAATATTGCATAACCGTTATTACATAGTACAATTTCTAAATATCAATAATTGAAAGAAGGAATGTAACTTTCTCAGTTACCAACCAAAATGATGCATTTATTCTGATTTTTCGATGAAGGATCTTTTATTCATTAAGAATTTATAAATAGAAATTTGGTCAATGCTTTGAAAACGTGTAGCTATATTTTCTCAAATAAAACCATACAACGAAATTTTCATATCATAAATATATTTTATGGTATTATTATAAGTGGAAATTATGTCATTTCATAAATAATAATAAAGGTTAGGTTAGGTTAGGTTAAATATTAAACAAGTACAATAAATTTTACTGAATTTTGTATTATGAAGAAATTAATGCATTACGTATGCCTGTTTTATTTAATTTTAATATTTCAATGAGTTTTAAATAAGTTTGTTGTAATGTAATGATTCTAAGTTATAGCATACAAGTTGCTTAAAAAATCATGTAAAGTTAATATTTATATTTTAGGCTTGAATTAACAATATATAACAATATAAAAAGTACAATTTAATTAACGAAACGTAAGAACACTAATTTAACATTATGAAACAAACTGAAAAAATGAGAACTCAGGAACGATTTTAAAAGTTTCAAAGTAAAATACTTTTAATGTGTAATAAAAATCATTTTACAATATTAATAAAATTGGAATTCATTACAAAATTACTATTTTTTAAATCCACGAGATATATATTAACGAAAAGAAAAAGTTTATTTACTCATGTAAAAGTTTAATTGATAGATATTCAACCCATTTCTCGATTATATAAATTTATTACCGAAGAAAAGATATATAAGAAAAGTAGATTTTTAGTAGAAAAAAATTCGATAATATAAAATTAAAAAAAAATATTCCTAAATCAGAAATGATCATTAAATGTGCCTAAGTAGATATAGTATTGTTTGCCCAAGAGAGTGTCGTAATTATTCCAGATGCCGCAGTAATAACATACGTAAATACACGAGTTACTTAGCTTATTTCCGTAATTAAAGTCCCAAGGCACGTCATTCGGCCATTCATTCTTTTTCTTTCTGACTAATTCACTTCTCGTCTGAACTTCCTTAGTTGTATAGATGAAAACAAATATAATTTATGATTATGACAAAATCTTGCTTTTAATGACATTGTAAAAGGAGTACAAGTTCTTTAATGACATTTATTTAAAAGATTATTTTAGATCACCGAAATGGAGAAAAGATATTTTAAAATACCAATTAAAGTATGGAAAAAAGTTATTTTGAACTTTTCTCAACACCTTACTACCAACTCACCTTCTAGTAAATGAA
Source organism: Centruroides vittatus (assembly GCF_030686945.1). NCBI lineage: Eukaryota > Metazoa > Arthropoda > Arachnida > Scorpiones > Buthidae > Centruroides > Centruroides vittatus. The sequence continues at coordinate 938,924 of NW_027122385.1, forward strand.
ACTTCTGTTTGTTATGAAGCATGTCGCTGTTTTGAGATGTTACTTTGTTCATTTTGTCCTTATCTTTCTTTCATACAAGGAATTCGTTGGGCACTGACAGAAAAGGTTTTGCTTTTTTTAGATAACATAAGTGATAAAGGGAATGGAATGTTGTTCTACTAACAAGGTAAGCAGACCTTTTCTTTGACGTTATCTCAATTCTATCAAACGTTAAAAAACTTACTCTGAACCAAGAATGAATGGACAAAATTACTTCTCATTATAGTTTATAGCTTCTTGTTCAAACGCATATAGATTATGTTTATATCAGATAGAAGAATTTTGAAATGCAAATTAAGTAATTTAAAAAAATAGAAAAATTTTATTATGTAAATTTCCTTCATAAGTTTTTATAATAGATACATATTCTAAAGTATAAAAACTCATTTAACTTAAAAGTTTAACAATTATATGCTAATTTTAATTTGTAATTGTATCTAGTAGAAATATTTTAATGAGTTATCTTTAAAATGTATAAGAAAATTTTTCTTAAAAAACTATACTTTAAGAAATAAAAATTCAATTATGAAAATTGCTTTTGTTTCAAATATTTGTAGTGAAATTAATTTGAATTATAAATTCAATTTATTTTTCAATTTTCTGCAGTATATCAGATTACTTTCATTATCGAAGATCATTCAAAATAAATATCTTAATATACAAAACTGAATAATAGAATTAAGATAATTCTAAAGAATAGAAAACTAAAACATATTCATTTTAATGAAAATTTTATAATAATCATCAATTCTAAATAAAAATATAAATATATACTTATAAACTTATTTGATAAGTTTATATAATAATCTTAATGTATGTACTTTGATGTTTTTTAAATGTTCTTAATTGATAAGTGAATACACTGTAAGTAAACTTTATATATTCATTTTATGTTTAATCTTTATAAATGATTAAGTAAATAATAAATAAAATAAAGCCGCTGACAAAATTTAATATTTTTGAGCGAGATAGAATTTAAATGAATTCATTAACAATTTTAACTGGAACAAAATTTCATTGATTCTTAATAATCCATGTCTTATAATTTTTGAATTATTTGCGATTTATCTATAAGTTATATGATTATTTTCTTTTAAAAATATCTACAAGAATTTAAACTAACTGTAACTGGATTATAATTAATTAATTTACATGTAAAAAATATCTTAAATATTAAAAAAAAACCCTGTTCTGTCGAAATCCGTTAAATGACACGAAAGAAATATATTTGCATTTATTTTATGTGAGATATTCAATTCTAAGATGCTTATAGCCGTACTTAAAGAGCAAAGCTCCATAACTTTCAAATGATCTCTTCAGAAGAAATTATATTTATTCTTTCTATTATCCTTCTTGTCTATTGATTTTCCTTTAGTTTCTGACCAAGAACAGCTTTAATCGTTTATTTTTAATTTATAATAAATAGATAAATGTAGTTTATAATAAATATTACATCAGTAATAATTTAATAAAGTTGAGAAAATTTATCGAAATTTTTCTCATTCAATAAAACTTTTAAAATAAATTTCAAAAATTTAAACAGATTTTTTAAGAAAGTAAAATAAAATAAAATCCATTTTATGTAGTAAACAAAAATTATTTTTATTCTTTTTTCTAATGTAACTATCGTATAATTTAAAACAGATCAATAAAAAATAATATAAGCTTCATTAAATTGAATATAAATAAATATTTAAACCATTTAAAACTATTTGCTTTTATTTATTTTAAAATAAATTTTAATTGCAATTAAAAGTTGCATAAAAGTTCTTCAATTTGTGTTTAGAAATTAATATAAAAATAAATTATAATAAAAATATTTATAACGTTGAGAACAATGATTATTATAAAATATTCAAGTCACTAACATTTTATTCTTATAAAATAAACTTACAGAATATAAATACATTTTATTGATTGGTGAAATTTATAGCGTGAAAATTTTCAAACAAAATTATAATTTTATTTGAATTCGATTTAAAAAATTATTTAAATTATGTTTTAATTATTTTTCTTTTCTTAATATAAAACTCATTTTGGGATAAATGTTTATAAACTATGTTCTGTAAATATATCTAAAGAAACAAAATTTTCGAAAATAAATTGCATTTTCAATACGTAAACACGTTATATAAATATTATATACGACAAGGTAAATTATTTATAGTTATTAATTTTGAATTTTATTTGAAGTTTTCATTCAATTTAATTTTCACGTATAAAAATTTATTTAAACTTTTCAATAAATTAATATTTTTATTCAGTAAAAAATACACAGAAGAGAGTAAAACGTCTTCACTTTTCGGCTTGTCCAATTTCCAGGAACAACAGCCTTCCATTGCCGAGATGACCTTTTATTAGTGGCTATGCTTCTGCAAAAATATGCAAAATTAATTAAATTAATATTTTTATTCTTCATTCCCTAAACATTTTCAAAGAATTATCAATAATATAAAAATAATAAAATATTTTTTATTATTGGTTGATTTTGTTTATATTTTTTAATCGGCTTGTATTTTATTGTAAAGAAACAATTGTTTAATTTAAACAATACTAAGTTTGAAAATATATATAAAATGAATAATTAATGAGTTTGTTTAAATTCTTTTCTTTTACATGTACATTATTCGACCTGTTGCCTGTTGAAGCGTATCCTTTACTTACAGTGACTGATGACTATTTGGTACCGGACACTAGAGACCATTCTGTTCTACATCAGGCAACATAAAGCCCATAATTACGGTCTCGAGACACGCTATCTGATAGCTTCAATGTTAACGACGTTCACTCTCTGTGACAAGTAACTAGATCCAAGTTGGGATAAAATGAAAATCCCTTCGTACAAACTGTCGATCCAGTTCTGGGTGGTTATACGTTCTCCACTAATATCTGTCTGCAGCAATTATCCTTTCCGAAAGCTGTTTGCTTCATATGCTTCCTAACTACTGACATCTGTTAACCTCTCATTAGGTGCTATTAACTTTCTCAGAATGTTATATTAATGTTAGTTATTTTCTATAAACAATGAAACAACTTATGAAATAACATAAAAAATGCAATATTAACATTAGAAACGCATATTAAATAAGATAATAATTTAATTAACTCAATTAAATCTAAGAATTACTTAATAATAAATTTACAGATAGTGTAATTGGATGGAGAATAATGTAATATAAGCTTTTTTTATTATATTTTAAAAATTCGAATGTAATTAATATTGTGTGTTTTACAGATTGCATTATTTTACTTAGCTTACAAACCCTTTTTCAGTTCGTTTTATTTAGAAAAATGTGCTACAATAAAAGAAAGAAAAACAAATTACTCTGATTTAAATACGGATTTTTAATAGTGGTTTAAAATTCTACAATGACCGTATTTTAAAATACTGCGCAAGTTCAATGGCTTCACTCCTGCATGTGGATCTTGTTGCCAAGACAACGTCTATAAATTCTAATTTTCTCTTTTAATTTTCTTATGAAATATAACTTAATTCTATTCATGTAAAATTGATATTCCTATTTTTATTAGATGAAAATGCATTATACTGAAAGAAGAGAGTTCTCCCTCCATTAAGTTAAATTAAAATATCATTATATGCCTTAAAAATATATAAATATTCAAGAATTTAATTTGAATAAAATAAATTAAATATATATAAATTAATAAATACACGTCCTTATTATACAAATAATTTATAATTGCATAAAAAGATGAAAATAGGATATAATAATCAATATATTTAAAATTATATAATGAAATTTATTAATATTTTAAAATTATTGATGTAAAAGTCCAAACTAAACATTTATTTTATTTTATTTCGTTCTTAAAGATGCTTAACATTTTAAATGAAAATATTTGTGACAAGCATAGATTACACTATTAAATAATACTTAATAAAAACTGAATACCATACTGTCTATGTTAAAAGAGGAAATTTTCCACAAGATGTTTACGTAATTAAACGTAATTTTATTCATAATAAATAATAATAATAATAATGTAATATAAGATAATTCGTAATTGTAGATGTATGTTATATTGTATGTTCGTTGTGTATAATTTTAATTGATGTTTATTAAAATAAAAGTTATTGTTTTATGTAAAAGATGGCCACACAAGCCATACAGTATTATCTATGTTGAGACAATAAATAAATAATAATTATCATTCTTTAACTCTATAGTTGTTTGTTATATTATTTATAGATTTATAAAATCGATCAAATATGTTTACTTTTAATTATATATACATAATTATATATAATATAACGTGATATTTAATTTTAAAAAATTGATATATTATGTATTATATGGATGTACAAATTACTTTTCATGATTTATTTTTTCGATAAAAATTTATACAATTATTCTTAGTAATTTGTAAAAACAATATTGCAATTTTTTAAAATAATTTCGTTCGATTTTTTTGTTTATATAAAAACAACATTATTAAGCTTAATAAATAAATTAACTAAAATTATTATAAAATAAATAATTATTTCTAAAAGTGAAATAAATTGAATTACTCCAATTAAAATTAATTTCATTATAATTTTTATATGAAATTTTTTTGTTCTTACGAGGAAAAACAGGATTATTTTTAATCCGCTTTGAAACTTTTAAAAATTTGAATAAGACTTGTAAAAACTTTGGCTTTGACAATTATTCAAATTAATTAATTCGAATTATTACCAAGTGAAATTAATGCTGAATATAAAAATTTATTTAAAAAAGAGTAAGTTAAGTTTTTAGTAATTTTTCTTATATAAAATTTTTGAATTGAATTCATTTAATATAATCAAGAATATTTAAAATGAAACTGAATTTATGGTTATTTTCGTCATATATGTATGTTTAAGCATCGATTTTCGACATTTAGGATATATCTGATAACACTTGAATTTTCTAAAGAAAAAAATCTTATACCAATGGACAAGCCGAAAAGAATTACGAGATAGCTAAATTGTTACGTTGAGTGTAATACATCGTTGAGAAGATTCATTGCAATGGAAGACAATTGGAAAACAGGAAAGAATGTAGAGTCAAGAATTCGTGGTCCTACGAACTCAAGATCATTTAAAGCATCATAAAGCAACAGATTTAACAAACTGGAACAAGCTTTAGACTAACATAGATGAGATAACAGGACAGAACGCAGATGAGGTAAACCCCAGACGACGATCGATATATAACTGCATGTCTTGGCAACAGCTGAAAGAAACACTATGTCAAACGAATCTTGATCTCGCACATTTAATAAATCTGTGCAAGGTTCTATTGCGGTGAATTTGTTGAAAATAGTTAAGTAATTCTCCATAACAGTAGGGTCAAAAATCAAATTTTTAATTATTTTTATGGTAAAATGAATTTTTTTAATCAAAAATTAAAGTTGAAAGGTGTGGGGAATATTTTAATTAAAAAATAATGAAGATATCAAAAATTTAATAAGATAAAACTAAAGTTAGTAGGTAGAAAATTAGTAATGAGTTAGCGAGAGCTAGAATTAACACGTAAGATATACATCACTAAATTGAAAATGTTTTATTTTATCCGAATAGGTAAAATAAACAGAGCAAAAATTTGATGACATTCGAATCTAACTAAATGTTAAAGATAATCTAAAAATTTGGAACTGATATGATTATTTTAATCTTATCAATTCATTATAAGATAGTATCGAAAAAGCTTTTATCTCAATTCAATTCTTGTTTTTCTTCCATGAACATGCCAAAAATAAATTATTGTTTGTAATATTTAAAGACGACTAATTTAAAAACTCACTAAATATTTAATTCTTAAATTTCTAATTTGCTTTGATTCAGAGACATAAAAGATATTGAAGGTAGGTTTATTTAGTAAAAACAATTTTCATTCGAAAATCTTATTTCAAGCTTTCTTATTCCTTTTCCATTTATAAAAATACTTAAATATTTAAATATATGTTAAAATCATACTTTAAATTTTATGATATTTACATTGATAAGGCAATAACATATGCTGTATAACGCCACTAAAGCTACTGAACAAAACATATGCATGTATATTATTACCATACTTCTCTGAAACCATTAAATTTACATTATCTTTATGTAAATCAAACATAATGCAAATGCTAAGATACAAGATGAGCTAGTATTTTTATTTGCTCGTTTCTTCATTTGAAATCCGGTAATTACAAGCTCGAATTTTAAAAGTATTTTTGAATATTTCCATGCAAAACTGAAGAAGACTTAACCAAGATGAAAATACATTTATTAATAAAATTGTTTCTACTTCTAACCTCAAGTATCATTCATATAATTTTAAGTTAAAGCGAAATAATTAAAATTTGAATTTTTTAAATTTTATAACCTTCAAAGTTTTTGATCAGTCGATTAGCAAATTGTAAATAGACATCTATATTCAAAATAATTCACAGTTTTCATTTGCTATATATATATATATATATATATATATATACACGTACCTTTTTCAAAAAGAATATCGGAAAACTGAAATATGCTCAATAAAATAAATATTATAAGCTAAAAGTTCTAGAATTTATAGCTGTGTGTAATATTTATGCTATTTCCTCCATCAACCAAAAATTCTCAAAAATACGAACTAGAATTTCTAAAATTATGCATAATTGTAAAAACTGTATACAAGATTAATCCTAATTGCAAGCTTCATTATTTTAAACAGTATGCAATCACACGAAATTCTTTACAAAACACTGATATTTTATATTAAGTATTATAATTGCCGTTGGCTAAACTTATAAAACATATTGTCATTTTCTTTTAATGTAAAAGTTATGTCACGATTTTAAAATATGAAAATTCGAATTTTCTTTTCTTTTCTTCCTGGTGAAATTTATAATAAATAGAAGTAACAAAATATATTTTATAAATTTTTAAAATTCAAATAAAATTAATAATTAAATTATCGTTATTTTCTTGTAAATTTAATTAATATTTGAAATTGTTTACTTTTAGCAATTAGTATAATTTATTCTTATATTTCTCATTATACTGGTATTTTTCTTACAGATAATTAAACAATGAGAAAACATTCATGGATTTTTCACGCTACTGCTGCTGTAATGTATTTGGCTTCAAATTAGAAAAATAAGCATAGATAATGAAATTATTTTAAAAAATTGAATTTTTTTATAATTTAACACTTATAAGATAAACTTTTTTAATTAATAAATTTTAAAGTATTCTGTTAAATATATTTTTAATATATTTAAATCGTTGGTTGTTTTACTGAGTGATTTGATTTAAAATAAAGATTTAGCTGGTAAATTTTTCTTTGTTATGATATTTTGGTGGGTGCTAGTATTACTAGATCATCTGCGAATAGTATGTAGTGAAAGATTCTGTTATTTATTTAAATACCATCGGTAGAATTATGAAAAAGTTGATCAATGCTGAGTAGATAGAAATTAAATAAATATGGCGAAAGGGGATCACCTTGAAGAACACCTCGAGAAAGAGTTAGAGAGGGGGAAAGGATCTTGCCTTGTTTGCTCTTTATGTTATAATTTGAGAAAAGCTGTTTTATAGTAGATACGAATCGGGTATTGCACCGCAAGCTTTTAAATTATTAACTAATAGTGGGATATAGATTGAATTAAAAGCTTTTTGTTATATCAATGAAGACAGCATATACTTTTCTATGTTTTTCTAATAGGTGAAGTTATATTATCATTAGTAATATATATATTGCTGATTCAATTCCTTTATTTTTAGTAAAAGCATATTGAAATTTAGCTTCCAGATGAGTAACTTTACTCCATTGTTGAAATTTGTTTGCTAGTATTAAGGTGAAGCATTTTCTTATAGTTGATAATAATGCTATAGGTCTGTAATTATTAGGGGGAAAGCTGATCACCCTTTTTTGGATCATGGTAAGAATAACTGTATTCCAAAAATCAGAATACGAAATAGCTTTGTACATGGTGTTAAAGAGATTTAACAATTTTAACTCTTTCCTTCTCCATTGCACGGGAAGGGAAATTTCCAAAAATCCCTTTTTAGTGTGCATTCTCATGCTGTGCACCAAATTTCAACTTTTAATTCCTAACCGTTTGGACTCTGCTATTATTATTATTATTATCATTATTATCATCATCATCATTATCAACCCATCTTGATTATGTATTCAATATATAGATTTACAAAAATTATTCATATATTTTCCGAATACTTAAAATTTAGGAAAGAATCTATATAAAAACGAACAATCATATATTGTGACATCGTGGCAATGCCGAGCTTCAATTTTTAATAATATTCTTAATTTATTTAATTTAAAAAATATATATTTTCCGTCTCAAATTAGAAGTTTCTTGCACCTGGACATCAATCTTTTCCTGAGAACAAGTGAATCATGCCAGTCATCTATGTAACTTTATTCAGGGGAAATTTTTAAATTGAAATCACGTATGTAGTAAATCGTGGCCTTTTGTCCCTACGCTTTCCATGTGTGGTCTTGATTTTTTATAACACCGTATATATTTTTTAGAACATAGACGAGAAATACGATCTATGCATTTCTTAATTTTCCATCCTCTTCTAAAGCTTTATAGCTGCAATAAGCAATAACCAAGAATATTGATAGAATTCTTTAAAAATATTAAAAATTAATTATGCATTATTTTTTAATTATAATATATTATTAATATTAAAAATTCAAATGGAATTAAACGTAACTGAATGGTATGAATTAAAAATTTTGAAATTTTTCAGTTAATCATAGTTTTTATTTCTTTTAGAAATTTAATAAAATTCTACATTTTTTAAATTTTAAACATGTGTAGAATAGATTTTCAGGATGAGTAATAGTGTCCCGCTGACTATTTTATGGTTCTTTTTCCAATAGCAGTTTTATTAATTTTACCATGATATAAAAATACATCTTTATGTGAATATACTAGAAGACAGTATATTTTAAAATAATATAGGAGAAGTAATATAAAATAAAAAGTAACATAAAAATATTTCTGTTAAAAATCATCCGATTTTTTCTTAAAATATGTAAAATAAGTTTTATGGAATAGTAAAATGTTTAATTTTTAAGAATCAAAGATTCAGGACTGCTGAGAGAATATAAGAAAGGCTACTCACTTGTTTTGAATCTCAAACGTTACGGGATACAATTCAGTGAAGAATATTGAATATCTATTAATTATACATAATAAATATAATAATATTAAATAGTAATTTTAATTCGAAAATTATTTAATAGGTAAGAAACGGTTGTTATAAGCAAAAAAGGAATATTGTAAGTGCGCCTTGAAAATTATTATATTTTCATAAATTAAAAATAGTTATTTTTATTGAATATCTTTTTAATATATTTATTTATCTGCAGATCATTTAAAAATTTTAAATAGAGTTTTCTTTTTAGAGTAAGGGATAAAATAATTTTAAAAACTAACTTTGCCGTAGAAAACTTATTAAATAATTGAATATTAATAGCATTCTTATAATAGTTACTAATAGCATTATGCGCATACAAAGGTAGGCTCAAACTATAGGGTCATTCAACAAGAGGTATCATTTTAAATCAATAGAAAAATGCAATATTTTTGTGAAAAGTGGTGATATTTTTATTTTAATCCAAAGTACAAACTTTGAGGTTAGTAATGTAACACAATATCTGCCAAACGTTCGCCTCAGTTCTTCTTACAAATGGTCATTCATTTAATGAAATTTTTCATCGCGTTTTCGCATAATAGTGGCTGTATTTCACCAATAGCAGCTGTAATATTGTCTTTGAGTGCTTGAATCATTGCTGGAGCATTGGTGTAGACTTTACCTTTAACGTAGCCCCAAAGAAACAAGTCTAATGATGTTAAATTGCTTGATCTTTGCAGCCAATTGAAGTCTCCATTTCGAGAAATCACATGTCCAGGAAATTTTTCATGCAATAGAGCCACTGTTTCATAAGCTGTGTGGCAGGTGGCGCTGTCCTGTTAAAAATAAATGTCGTCTGCATCTATAGCATCAATTTTAGGGCAAAAAAGTCAACATCATTTCAACTCAGTCAGTCAGTCAACTCCGTTTTCAACCACACACTCAGCTACAGCGGCGATATTTCCAGGTGATTTGGCCGGACTAGCACAAGTTGGAGTCTTCACATCACTAACTTGTCTGAGATGTTCAAATTTATTGATTAAATTCACTATAACTGTGCTAGAAGGCACTTGATGTTGACCAAAAGTAGTACGAAATTTTATGACCCATCTCCACAATATTTTCACCGTTTTTGTAGTGAATTTTCACTATTTCAATGCATTGTGCGACTGTGTATCAATCCATATTTGAAAACCTCCTAGTTTTTACTTGTCAAATGTCACCGCAATGACAGATGTATGTTGACAGTTGAAAAATGGCGCGAAATTTAAAATGACACCTCTTATTGAAAGACCCGGTATAAATCGCTTCAGGACTCATAAATTGTTTCCTTGTAGCTTTGTTTTTAAATCATATTTATAAATTTAACTTATAAAATACCTAAATTTTAAATATATACATTTACAAACATGAATCTTAAAATAATTTTTTAGACGAGTAATGGCCACTTAGAATATAACGACTGCTGTATTAAGAATGTCATTGTTTCATCGTTACATCTCCAATATATCTTAGTTTAATTTTCTTTTTAATGTAAGACATAGGTATAAAGTTGGAATCGTTTATTAGTGTAGTTTAATTAAAAACAAAGGCTCAAAACAACTTGATACTAAAATATATAAACTAGTAATACAAATACGTGAGAAAATGTTTATATATCAATATTATGAAATTTTCTTTATGCAAACTTTTATTCTTCATATTGAATTTTAATGACCTATGTGCTACAGATATTCAATTTTGAGAATTTTGGACTATAAGAAAGAAAAAAAACGTTTAGTTGTTTAATTGTTCTACAGTTTACAAAAACAAACAATTAGAATTAGAACAACTGTACAATTAGATATTAATAAATTATTCAGATTAATCAAGATAATACAATGATAATTATGACGGACTATGGATCCATACGGAACTTACTGTTTTAGTAAAGAAATTAGAGTATTCATTTGCCATTATCGAAATTATTAAAATACAAATTTTATTTATTTCAATAATTTATATATTCATTTAAATTATGCAAAGAAGTACTGTAAATTGCCAATTTTTAGCGATATTCCTGCCTATTAATGTTGGATAACTATACCATTTACAGTATATTAATTTTTTATTTGAAGCATGTTCTAAAAAACACATATATAAAAGAAGGAAACTTTTATGTTTTAAAATAAGAATTTTATTTACTATAATTTATGGTTAAAATAAAGTTGTTGATTGGCTAATATTTTTGGAATTTGTGGATGTGATAATTTTTAGAGAATAATAGTGTTTGATCCGTTTACATTTCGATATAAGAATTTTATTCCTTCTAACTAAAAAGTTTTAGTATATTCCGTAAGAAATTTATTTAATACAACTAATTTTTCCCTAAATATTTAAAAATTATTTTCCTTTCGAAATTTATCATAAAAAATTATATTATCAAAATATAATTATTGGAAATATTAATATTTCGAATTATTTCAATTTAAACTTTTTATATGTATAATTCTAACAAAAATAATTTACATACTCTTACTATTTAAAGGTTGTTTTAAATTTGAAATTTATTTAAGGTGTAGGGCGAGTTGTTTATTAAATTGTAAAGAAATAAAATAAACAAACTGAAAAAGAAAAGGAAACATCAATATTTAATTAATTTATATTAAAGAAGTGTGGAAAATCAATGCATTTTCAATCTTTAATGTATAATAAGACTCAGTGTGGAGAAGAATCTCAAAAGTAACAAAATAAATCGTTGGGTAATGACCTGAGTGCGAAGTTTTTGCAATAGTCCAGAGATTGACCAGTGGCTGGAAAGTAGTAAACCGCTACTCTGAAACTCATGAAATGAGAAAGTGTCGAGAGAGTAGACTCTGATAGCTTCAGAATACACCAAACGGATATTCGACTGTCAAAGCTAACTTGTCTGAAAAATAGCAAATATTTCTTGCAATCAATTTTTTTCGCTTTTTTTTACATGAAATTCAATATCAAGTTTCGAAAATTAACGACTATTATTTTCAAAGATGTGAATTTAAAATTTACTATCGTTTATAATACTTCTTGCCAAACAAAATTATAAACTATATCATTAAAATAATATATTTAATAAGTTTGTATTTTTATAATAATTTTATAAGTTATATCAAAATTTAATATTTTATATAGAATAAGAACTTAAAACATACAGGATGATTTTAAAGTTCATACGCCATATTAGCATTAATAAAGTTGGACGTACTTGTAAAAATGATAGAAATGTGTGTAGAATGGTGTAAATGGTATGTAAAATCTTGATTCCTAATGTTTTAGTACATTTATTGACTTATTTCTCAATTCTGTAAGCCATAACACAGAAAATATTTTCTTTCACTATCTCAATTTTCTATTCCAGCATGGAAAGGGTTAAGAGATCTAACAACAAATTAAAACTAGTTAACAAAATATCGACACACTAATATACAAAAACTTCAGAAATTAAGTTTTTAACTTACAAGCCGTTTACAATTTACTTCTGTGGTATGTGGAATACGTTCGAAGTCATTAAAAATTAAAATTACACAAGGATTTTATTACTTTCTGGCTGTTATAGAATAACAGAGGTAAAGTATTGTAATTTCTCAAGTTTCAATTTAGGATTTTTTTCCCTTCTCGACGTTTTAAGGTCCCATAATTCCAAAAACATAAAAAAAGGAAACAAAATTCTATATGTACTGCACGTATGTATGTGTGTGTCTATGTATTGTCATGTATTTTGCTTTGTCTTAGGACTTAATGGATCAACAATTTTGAATCTTTTCAAAAATACGTCTGTATATGGTGCGTTGCTGCTGTTACATTTTGGAGATTATAAGTTGAAGGAGGGGAGGGAGAGAGGAAGAATATCTTAAATGAGACTATTAAATTTTAAAGAAAATTTCACTCATTCAACTTATTTTTTAACTTATCAAAAGAAACATTTTTGTAATTATAATTAAAACAATAAATAAATAAAAATAACCCAAAAATAAAATTTTTTTCATTTTTCGAGAGCCGAGAAAGTCATGCAAGAGCCCTTGCAAGCTTTGATTATCCTGTATATAAAAATAATTATTTTTAAGATTTAATAAAAATTTAATTTATGTAAACATTATGAATAATATATTTTATTTATGTATTCAATTTAAATGATTTTGTAAATAATATATAAACTGTATTAGGAAAGTGAATGAGATCTATTATTAAATAAATACTAAAAGGTTTATGATACGAGATCAAACCTACGGCTGTTTCTAATTATAGTCTATATGTCTATTCAATTATTAAATTAAATTAGTATTAAATTACGTATATGTGTAGGTATACATTTATATTATATATATCACATGTTATATACGTGTATATATATATGTGTGTGTGTGTGTGTGTGTGTGTGTATGTATGTTTTAAATATATTTCTAAATGTAATAATTAACTTTTCTCTAATTGCTTGTAAGTTCTTTAGCGTATTTAATAAAACAATTCTAATAGAAAATAAACTACCTTCGAAGTTTACTGATGATGAAAACAAATAATAAGTGAGTTTTGAAGAAAGAATTTTTATGCTTTTTTTAAATTATATTTTCCATTGTGATTAATTTAACGTCTCCATATTTTTTAAATTAAAGTGGAAAGAAACATTGAGTTCTTGAATAATATCAGGTAGTAATTCTCTTTTCGCGCTATTTAAATTTTTAAATATTAAGTTAATAAGAAATCCTTCAACAGAACTTATATTTTTTATTGATAACTAATAATACAGATGTTTAATTGAAATCGCTTCAGTAATATCTTATGAATTATTTGTTGTAAAACATGCAAATGAAAGCAGTTCTATGCATATCTGTAAAAGTTGAATTGAAGTAATTTCTTTCGATAAAAGATAAAGAACACCACGCTATTTAATTTAAATACTACATGAATCATGTTCAAACTGTTAAACAGTGGTTTCAGAGTTTTGAACTTGATAGGTTATATTAACGATATAAACTTCTGTATTCAAAGCTCTGAAGTATTAACTTAAAAATATGATATAGCTGAACTTTTTCTTTTAGTAATCTAATATAGGTAAAGAAGCTCCTTCTTTTCTTCTGATTTAGGAAACTATTACCATACTTACGGATATGAATAAATGAACAAATGAAAGATATTGATAAATAAACATGTACTGTACTATGAGTTTTCATATTTTTCGATCTACGTAGTATGAATCACTATATTCATTATAAGTAATCTGTTTTAATAAAAAAATAACTACTGACGTGACAACATTATAAACGATTGAATCTCTCTGATTCATGAATCATAGTAACATCATCATATATCTTGTAAGAGAAAGTAATCGCAGACAACTAGACCATCAGCTCAATAGATAGTTTAAAGAATTATATCTCAAAACGTTAGTGATTTTTTCTGCGAATCATCATCATCATCATTATTATTATTATAGAGCCTTACTCTTTTCATTTATGATTAATATAATCATTCTTGACAAAATTATAGCTAGATTTAATTTCGTAGTAATACAGGGTAGGATTCAGAACTATTGTAAATACTAAATTTCTCTTATTTAAATATTCATTTCATTTACGAAATTTTCAAAAATTGTTTAAAACATTTATATTCTAAACTCACTTTAGATATTTCTTCACGAAACAGATGATTATGTATTCATTCAACAGTATATCAGTTTTTCTTTTTCATTTTGACTTGTTTCGCTCTTTAGGCCCGAGAGGGTTTTTTTAATTATACTCATTATGGATTTGGCTAGACCCAAAGTAGAAGTGGAGCGGATTGTGATGATCGAGACTGGCGTATACGAGACAGACCAACCTCCAAAAATTTCCTGACCTTTCAAGACTAACCTGTACCAACCAGAACCAGCACGGTTTGATTCTAGGTCTCCGGAGATTGACGTTGTAACCTTTTTGATCATTCAGCCAGCCCAGTATATGTTTATATATTCACAAGCGTACGTAAGCACGGCTAGCTGATGTTTGGGTCAGCTTGTATAGTAATGAGCTAAGATACGCTTATTATTATTGGTTCTGAATTTATTTAGTTTAAAGTCGTCGAAAAAAGATAAAATAATTTAAAAATTTTATTTAAATTACTCATTATTTTCTAACCAACTTATAATGCGTAAATTTAACAATTTTATATTAACTTGCTTTGTTTTCTGCCTTTTTAACAAAGTTTTGGGGAATCAACCGTTTAGACCAGTGTTTCTCAAAGTGGGCGATAACGCCCCCTTGTGGGTACTGGAGGCTTTCAGGGGGGCAGTAGAAGGCTCAAAGGAAATTAGGGGGCATTAAGGAAATCTAGAGGGGCGATGGCAGACAAATTCTATCTATAAAAATCTGACTATAATATATATAAAATGCTGACAATCTATATATTTTTTAATTTTTATTGAAGATCACAACCTGAATATTTCTAACACGTTGACTTATATTATGGTATGAATGAACTTATTATAGTAAAATTATAGCATAAATATGCTAAAAATGAAAGTTCAAGAATGGCTACCAAGAATTTTGGCTGCAGAAGCAAATCTCTCAACTGTACCCTGAGTTATGGTCAGTTGTTCAACGATTTCTGATAGCATTTCCATCGTCGTATTTGTGTGAACGTGGATTTAGTGCTGTAGCAACGTTGCTAACTAAAAACAGAAATCGGCTGCAAGTTACTGAACGCGGCGACTTACGGCTGATTTTAAGTGAATTCGACCCTGATATTAACAAACTGGTCGAAATACATCAGATTCATCCTTCACATTAGATAAGTTTTAAATTCAAAGCCTTCTTTTAATGTTAATAAAAATACTTCTAAATATGATTAAGTATGAGTTTTATTTCCTTTCATTGAAACATTCTTTGATCTCAGAAATAGGATATAGATCACACCCTATCTATCCTATCCATATAATAATGCATGTTTAAACATTATATTTGCAACTGTTTTTAAGATACGCAACAGATGCGTAATTGTAAAAAGGCAAGTTAAAAAATATGGGGGCACTAGGATTTTTTTAATCTCAAAGTGGGCGGTGGTCGAAATAAGTTTGAGAACCAGTGGTTTAGACTAATAAATTAAATTCCACTAATTTTATCTTAACTTCTAGTAAATAGTACGATAATAAACAACAATATATGAGCGAATATTAATTAGTATCAGACTATTAGTATTATAAAGGGATTTTATAGCATTAATCACCTAGGAGTTAGATTATCGAAATTAATATTTAATAAACCAATAATCTATACCAACGATCAAATTTAATTATTTAAGAATTAAGATAATATTGTAAAATTTTGTTTTTATGCTTTATAATCGTATAAAGTGTTAAAAATAATAAATTTACTAAAGAAAATAAGATTAAAAAAGTAAGTATTAGTTTTGAGATTAACGTTTTAAAAGGTGTTTTCATTTTTAAAATAATATTAAATATGAAAAGAAGATAAACGATACAATATAATTATAAATCGATTAAATTTAATAAATTATTAAAGTAATAATCCTAAAAGATTAACTTGTTCGTTTGTTTTTAATCATATCTTAAATTTAATACGCAAATTAATTGCAAATTTTTGAAGTAATTTAAAGGAAATTTTTCTTAAATTAATAGGAAATTTATTTATGATATTATTTTTGTATTTGATCATGCATATTAATAAATAATTTTTATTAAAATATAAAGTAATCTCATGATTAAATAATCTAAAGAAAACTGTTATTTTTAAACCCATTATATATAACATAGATTCAATCGGTTCTATCTTGATTCTATCTTACTTATAATTTAATTTTATTAATATATTATTTACCGTATAAAATACTACCGGTTTTCAGAAAATAACATTGATATAATTTCTTGTTTACTTTTATGTAGAAAAAAATATTTTATAAGTAACGTAAAAAATTCTTTAAATC
The DNA here is from genome assembly GCF_030686945.1 of Centruroides vittatus. Taxonomy (NCBI): domain Eukaryota; kingdom Metazoa; phylum Arthropoda; class Arachnida; order Scorpiones; family Buthidae; genus Centruroides; species Centruroides vittatus. The sequence goes on from NW_027122385.1 coordinate 956,025, forward strand.
AGCTATTAATCTTTTTTTTAAAAAAATTCGTATGCAATAATAATTATTAAGTTAAATAGATTTTCCTCTTTTGACCAATAACTTTTTAAATAGTATTTAAACTTAATAATCTCCAATAAAATGGTTTTATAGGAAACTATCGTAGAACAAAGATTATATTACAGTATTTAGAAATATATTTACTTTATTTCCTAATGAAAATGGCTATACTATGTTCTTATTAACAATCTGTAAAATATTTTTATCTAAAAAAGTATATATATACTTTATATCTATATATCGAAAAAAAATCTAAGATAGAGATATAAAAGCCTGCTTTCCTCATACATTTCTGGATAGAAAATTTCTATATATTTCAAAATACGTTAATAATGGATGGGAAGAATTTCATTCCATTATAGCTTTTAGCAACTAAAACTTGAATATGTGCTCACACAGATAAAACAACTGGATAGAACCTTTTCATTTTAGGATTTTCACGATTGTATAGCGAAGTGGAAGTTTCTTGATGGATGAAGCAGAGCATCAATCAAGTAGCTAAGTTATAAAGTGATGCACGATTGGATAAGAATTGCAAAAAAAAAAAAAAAAAAAAAAAAAAAACATTTTGCTAAAACATCAGTGAAAAATTATTTCATTGATTTTACCTTTCTATGTTTACGGTAACTTATTTCTGTTCTATTTACATGTTTATAATACTGAAATATAAGATTAAGATACTTTCAAATTAATATTTAAAATTAAATGTACCCAAATAATAAGTTACTACGATGATATAATATTCATTCTTAGTAAAAATTATTATAAAATATCACCAAATTTATAGAATAGATTTATTACGAATTTCTTGAAATGTTACAGATATACAGAATGGCCAAAACGTCAGGTAACCGAGATAAAATAATTCTTTAAAAAATAATATAAGAACAATTAAAGCCGGTTAAGAAAGTTTCTTGTTATTATTTATGATTGGAAGCTAGTAAATAATGAAACAATAGAAAATAGATATTTGAAACCGGAATTAACTGTTCTTAAAAAAAATATATATTTATCTGGATTAACTAACTGTTGAGCTAACTTTTATATAATCTTTCATCCTATTTTATATTAAATGTATTGAATTAAACTATATCCTGTATTCTACTGCACCTATAATTTACCGATTGTTTGAGATACATAATCAGTCACTTTGCATCTGTATTATAAAAGATACAATATAGGTGTATCACTATACACCTGCATTTGTCTGTATTTGGATTTTAAATAAATATATGATATAAATACTTAAAGTTCTTAAAACATACAAAATAGAAATCATGATGAATAACTTTTTAATATTGAATTATTAGTATACATAAGTTTTGAATTATTTTTGACAGATCTTTCGAGTTTAAATAATCAGAATTTAATAAATTTGCGTTTGATTTATTTGAATATTTTTATAAGAATATTTTAAACTTTATAATTACATAAGTAAACAAAAATTCAAATTATATCAAAATGTGAACATGTTTTTCTCCGTGGTTGGAATAAAGAGAAAAATAGAAACGGCGACACCGGAAATCAATGAAACGTTATGATATTTTTTATTTCGATAGTCTCTATAGGGAATAAGTGGATTAAGTTCGTAGAGCGAGCGAGCGAAGCCAGCGGAACAAGACTTTCTCCTGTTAAATTCTAATAATATATAAAACGTTACCAGTAAACTTTTTGTATATAACTTATTTTCTGATTTATGGATAATTAAATATTTGAAAATTAAAATAAACAGTAGATATATAATAATTCGATTTTTTAATGAATTATTAATAAAGATAAATTACTTCATAAGTCAATTAAACATTTCATTGACAGTCGAATGATCGAGGTGGTTAAGACGTCAACCTACCGCTAGGAAGGGACTATGATCAAATTCGGATGATCAACTTCCCAGAAATTTTTCACGAGGCATCTCTCCCGAATACATTAGTTCTCGTCTCTCGCCGATTATTGTGGATCTAGCCGAATTGACGATGGGCATGGAAAAGAAAGTCTTCTTAGTGCCCACAGGGCGGAAAGAGCGGAAAATAAAAGAAACTGGTTTTTGTGTCTGTTTCAAATACTTTGTGAATATAAACAGCATATTGAGTTTAAAACACTGCGATATTCTTAAAAACTTGTAGAAAATACAATTGATTTAAGAGTATTTTAAGTTAATCAATTACGGTTTACTTTTTTACAATGATTTGTGCCACTCACATATTAAGGGTAGAAATAAATAATAAAAACAAATCAAATTTTTATTTCTGAAAATATTATTTTAGAATTTTATCCAATGAGATATATTGAAAGGAATAGAACTTACCTCAATATTAATATTTTATTGAAAAATATCCGTGACGTTTAAATTGCTGTTATTTGACAAGTTGTCCGAAATTTTTGTCGTAAAAAGCTTTAAAAAATTTAACTTACACAGTTTCGTATTTCAGTTTGAAAATCAGTATCATTTAATGTCTCTAAGATACTATTTTTTTACTTAAAATGCGATTGTTTGAAGATAACATATTATAAAGATAAAGGATACAAATGGTATGTAAAATTGTTCTGTCCGAAAGGATTCGACGGTAAGGTTAAAATAATGAAAGAAAGAGATTTTTGTATCTACAGTAACTTTTAAAAAATATATCGAACGTATATAAGGTGCATACAAATAACATAGAGACTATATCATCATCACTATTGTCAACATCTTGATTTCGGGATTGTGGTATAGATTATGTACAGCATACTAAAGCTTGCCGCTAGCTACAGTTTATGTAATACATCAATCCCGACAGTTAGATGAACCACGAGTTATCTAGAAAGGATGATGTGTGAATTTATAAGAACGGTTTCAAAATCTTTAAGGTTGGTGTATAAATTATCTTTCAAATATTATTATAAAAGAAACGTATAACATTTTGATATATGTATGAGATTTATATAAAAAATAAATAGATTTTTCTTAAAATATTATTGTTCCTAGAAAACAAATTCATAGTTTTCTGAGTTTCATAACAGACGAAATTAAAGAAATTACACTATTCGCATAGCCAATTCCATATCTATTCAACGGATTGACTCTAATCAGATCAGAATGACTTTTTTCAGTTTTTTGTGTGCGTGTGTGTTAATTTCTTTTGGTTTGTCAAACCATTAATAAATGAAATTATTTTGATGTCTCATATTATTTTCAATTGTAACTGCAAATGAAGTATTAAGTCTCCTAACGTGAATAAAATAAATTAGGATATAGATATATAATTAAATAGTGTAAGAAATATTAATTAACAAGAACACATTTAATGAAAATGTAATGTTTATGTCTCATACAATATACAAATATGAGATATAATGATTAATTTATTAATTACAGTTGATACACGACGTTTGTTGATTAACTTTTACTTTTACAAATTTACTATAATATATTTTACCAGCCATTTAACTACTCTCGCAGTACTACGCATTACAGAGAACCCAGAAAGTCTGGGACCTCGAGCTACTTGAATGTTTTTAAAACTTTACACTAATATTTTAAAACTACACACTTTATTATGAAATAAAGTTATTTTTCTACAATACAAAATCAACTATTAAAAAATTACAACTTTTATTATTCTTAAATTAATGGAGCCGCAAACAGTGGCCTCAAAATAATAATTATGCTATTATATTCTACTCTGTACTTCAACAGTTGTATTTTATGCACAGTTTATTCAGAATTTATAATTTATTGGTTTGCTTTATATATAAAAGCGTCATTAGCTAAGGAATGTTTTTATATATAATAAATTGTTCGACATACTTAGCATTTTATGTGAAGAATAAATATAGGCCTATTTACAAATGAAAAAGAACTGTATAACTATATAACAAGTTAATGTTAAAAAATAAATTTTCATAGCTAAAAGTTGCACTTAAAATGCTAAATGTATTTGTAAATAAATAAACATGCTTTTTTTCTAGGTCGCAGTTTGAAAAATTGTAGACCAATAAATTTTCACTATCGTCTGTCCGTTGCCTGTCTTTCCTTAATCTCGAGAAAGTAGTAAGACAGATATAATGCAAAATCAGATATAAAACTTACAGAGGCACGAGGCCCTGACTAACCAAATAAAAAGTACCAACGTAGAACGGAAGTCGTGTTATTTCAATCAAATATTTTTCCCTAAAAGGTGTTAGTTAGATGACCGGCATGACTATTGTTAAAAAAAAGTATGATGTACAGGGGCAAGCCACTACTAATTTGAGGCAGAGAGCATATACATTAAATTAAATAATTTAAAAATATAATTAAAATTGCACCCGACATTGTGACGATATTACAATAAATAATTACAATAAATAATACGCTTGTTTGATGAATAAAGAAATTAATAGGTTCTCTTAAAGATATCACAAGAATAAAAATGTTAAGTTGCGATTTAATGAATCTTATTACATTAAGAGGAAAAAACAAGATAATTGTTTATTTCATTTATTAATAGACTACTTAATTAATTGTTTCGTGTAAAATTATTTTTCAAATATGTTTAATTTTTGTACTTAATAGAAAAATCTTAATTAAAAGTTTTCCATTTATAAAGTAGTAAAAAATTTATTTCTAAATGCTAGTAATAGAACGAGATGATCATTAATTATTAATTGTCATATAATTTTTTCCTTTGTAATAAATATTTATTTTAAATTTACTAAGTTTTAAGTATAAAAAGTAATTAAACGTAATTTTTGGTATTAATTATAATTGTTTTCATTAAGGTAACATAGTTCGTTACGCTTCAGAAAAAAAATTAATGTTTTCTTCACAGGAAAGTAATGGATTTTCCGAGCATCATAAAGATGATTTCTTCACTATATGCGGAGGAAATTGCTAACTTTCTGATTTGAGTTTATGTGTGACATTAATGTAATAGTATTGATGTTTTTCAGAGTTTATATAGCTTTTAAACTGCTTAATGGGATATAACGCAGCAGGTCTAATGTAGCGTTTACTATTGACAACAGGAATCGATCCCTGATCCTCTTGGTACTACTCTGAATTTATACCACTCCGTCTCCCAACTGATTAATGATTAGACTCATAGAATAGCATTTTCTACAGTAAGATAAGATTTTATTTTTTACGAATATGGTAAAAATTTAAAGCTAATTAACTTACTTCTTTTTTATGAGTGACTAAGATATTATTCTAGTGAAATTTCTTATAAGCACGTTTCAACATAAATGAGATAAACATATAAATATAATTAAATAAAAATATCCAGATGAAATTTTGTATATACAATAGAAATTATTAAGTAATCATTATTATCATATTATATCATCAGGGCTCTTAAGAAGTGAAGATAAAGCCAACTACTAAAATTTTTTAGGTCCTAAGTTTATTTAGAAAAAAAATTAGAAGATTGTAAATTTTAAAATTATATTGCGTGATTAAAAAATAAATAGGATTTTTTCTAAATGCAAAAAATACAATGGAATGAATAATTTGTAACAAATGATATTAAAATCCTGTAAATGACCAAGGACCGGATTTCGGCCTACCTAAACTAGAAAATTGGCTAAAGCACTGATTTGATGGCTCCGTAAATCAATTTGTGAATTTACATATAAATAAATAAACTTTTAAGTGTGTAGTAAACAATTTAAACATACATTAACGTTTGCAGCTTCTTCCAGTGATCAATACAATAAAAGTATTAAAAATTTTTTTGTACCAGGATCTCAAATTTCATTTAGAGTACTGAAATTTCCTTTATCCGGAAAAATAGGTTTAATCAGAGGAACTAATTGGCTATGTGATATTAATACCACAAGTACGAAATAATTAATGAAGAATAAATTAAGATAGTCCATACATTAAAAACACATTATTTTTATAATTATTTTATAAAAAAAAACATTTTATAAAATACACAGTTAAAGTATTTATTACTGAATAAAGTAACTTTTATAATCGATAATTAATTAAAAATGTAATTAAAATAATTTTCTTAAACAATATCGATGTACGTGAATTACATTAGATGATGTAAAGTAAATATTTACGTTTATGTAATATTATTTCTTAAAATAATGTATGTTGTAAAAAGTGTATTTTTTAAAATTTCTATTCATTAACCTGGAAAAAAACTGGAAAAAGTAAATAAACTTTAAAAAATATTTGAAATTATAAGCATGTACTTTTACTGTTAGAGATAGCAAGAGTTAAATTATTTATCATTGTTTTCCCTCTACAGGTAGTCTTACCTTTGATCTGTTCAATCAATTTATAGCTCGGATAATGGAAAATCTAAGTCCACTGTAATTAAGTTGTAGAATAATGCCTTCAATTCAAAGTATTTTACATTGTTAAGTCAAAAATTGATGAGTATAATTATTTTAAATTAAACTCTAAAAAATTTAATTTTTATATTAGAGAGAAAATCTTAAAAATTTCGCGTTTTTTACACAATTATTATTTTATTTGTTTTTGTAATCAAGCGATTTATTTCTTCATTAAAAATGGGTATTAATAAATTTTAAGATAATTTTTGTAATATAATTAATTTAAATCTGTAGGAATGAGGTAATAATTAGATAAACTTATTTCTGTTTAGAAATACTTAAAAAATGTAATTATTATTATTGTTTTATACATACATAAATAATGAATAAATAATGAATTAAATAAGTACAGGTTTCAATTTTAAGAAGATTTTAATAATTTAAGTTAGTAAAGAATTACAAAAGTTAAAGTGAAGAAGATTAGATAAAGCGATAGATGAATTTGAAAGAAAAATGTTTATCTTATCTGGAACAGGAACACAAGAGTTATTTGTCTCCCTGTTTCCTTCTTAAAGAAGCCAATCGATTTTCAGGTAGAAAGTTTAGTCGTTACATAAGCCACAGCAACATAGCTTTATTTTATCTTTGAAACGGATGCATTAACAAAAGTCATTTCGTTGAAAGCCTTTTACATTAGCTATACAAAGTTTTATAATGATAATATTTTATGATTCAAACAAAGAAAGAATTTTTATACAAAATAACTTTCTAACAACAAAGTATTATTCTTCTACGATTCATAAAAGTTCTACTACTTTTATCTCATTCATCACATTATATATGAATAATATCATAGCACATCCATTACATCAAGTAAAAGAACTTATAATAAATCTTTTTTTCCCTATTAAATGAATATATATATTTTATATTTTGTACACATTTTGTAAATATATAAGTGTAAATTTATAAGCGTATAATAAATAAATTTATCCGCCTAGACATTTTTATGTGTAAAATAATAAATTTCAAAATTAGGGTGTAATATAAAAGTTCTTATTAGTTAAGAAACTGCATAAAATTAATTAAATATATTATTTTAAATTCATAGATGATGTTTAACAACAATTCATTTATAATTTTTATTGAAACAATTTAAAAACACAGAATTATCAAATAAACATCAGAGAAAGGATATAAAAGTAGTAAAAGCGGAATCTCATTCATAGAATTTAATAAGTAAAATCACATCTTTTAATTAAATTTTCCTTTTATCTTCTAATGGAAATCAGATAAACATAAAAGACCGTAAATTCTTATCCACAAAAATGAACTAAAGACAAGTTTCATTTAATGTTTATCAAACGAAAATAGGTAAGTTAGGTACAATCATAAATATTTATGTGAAAAAAATATAACTAAATTATAAATACAAAATATTTCATATTTTAACAACTTCTTACTGAAATAAACTTCATTTACTTTAAAACTTTGTTGAAAATAATAAAATTTTCATGAAATGATAATTATATTCAATCAGAAAAATAGTTTTCAAAAATTAGAAAAGTTGAATAGATGTATTTTAATAAGAGAAAATATTTATTAATTAATTAATTTGAAAAATTCTTTCAAATTACTATTTTGGTAATTGTATCTTAATGATGAATCCTCAATATTCATTAAAGTTGTAAACAGCCTGGAGACAACAAATTCTATTACTTTTTAAACTTTTTACCTGACTGTTTAAACAAATGATGAATGTAAAGTGTCACTATAATAAAAGAATATTCTCTTCGGGAAAATATCGAATGATCTTTTCTCAACATCAAAGATTCCGAAACGAATTCTCTTAACTAAAGTTATTTTTAATTTATATTTATATACAGAATATTAAAACAATGTCTTATGAGGAAGATATCCGTTATTCTTTTCACTTGCCGGAATAACAATATTCCGACAGTGATTAATGTAATTAGTAATGCTTTAAAAATTTAATAAAATTCAGTTTTTTAACTGTATTTAATTGTTTAATTTATGTTTTAAATTTATATTTATAGAATTTGTTGACATTTAAATTGTCTTCAAGTTAAAGACTTAAACTTTAAAACTATTCTCATTTATAGTTAATATTTAATTATGTTTTTCTCTTTTGTTTGAAAGGAATAAATAACCAAAATAATGAATTGTAGAATAATGTCACTGTTTATTACAATCTTTATGAACATCAAACTTCGTAAATGTAACTGTAATTTTTCTGACGAAATTTGCAGTTATGATGTTGAATTGCAACATTAAGTGCAATGATGACCATCAAGTACACATTTATTTGACAATAAAAATTTCGTAGCTATTTTATAATTGTTGAAAGGTGTTTCAAACAATCAATAAATACATTCTAAAAATATGACAACAAAGTCGTATTTTTCATATGTGATTATTAAATAAAAATATAAATTTTTAAATTCTCTTATATTAAATTTTAAGAAAGCATTTATTTATATACATGATGGTTTTATAGATCATGTACTGTATGATATCTATATACAAAGTAGCTCAAAATTCAGTTAAATAAAAGTGTTTTGTCGTGTATTCTACGTACTATCTGTTTATCTTATGATTATAAATTTCAAATTGAGTGTAGAACTCTATACGTCTTTTTAAAAATGGGAAGAAACATAACAAAAAATTAAATTAAATTAACTGCATTTGTAGTTAATTTACTTAATTTGGAAATTAGGTTTTACGTTGTTTAAATGACCTCTGATCTATTTATGTGTACAGATGAAACAAACAATCCTGTTAGCTAGTCTATCAAAGAATGAATTCTTCGTGCTCTTTTGTCTGGCCAGTCCCTATCAGATTTCGGCTTTTTGCTGATTAATTCTCCGGTATATTTAGATAAAAGAAGTTAAATACCCCAGGTAGAATAACAAATTTTACACAATGATAGCATATTAGCGGAGTACGGTATGTACGAATACGGTATGTAAGGTATGTAGTACAGTATGTACGAATTACATATGTAATTCTTATATACCGTATTAAAATAATATATTCAATAAGTATTTTATATTATAATTTTGAAAAATGGCGATTTAATAAACTGTTTAACCGAAGAAAAAGCTATATTAAAATCGATGACCAGAAGAAATTACACTCTGCAAAAGAATGAAAAATTTTTACTATTATGAAAAAAATCAGCAGAATGCGAAAATAAACTTTATTAAGAAAAAAAAAAGATTATTAAAAATCTAATAAGCCTGGTATTTATTCATTATTAATTTGTTACAGTTTCTCTCACAAATTGGCAATTTTTTGCTTTTTAATAAAGTTATTACAAATATTCTATTACTTTATTGAAATATAATTCAATATTCCTTAAATTCTACTCTGTCTGTTTTCTACATTTTAATATACAAGCATTTTTTAATTAAACGAAATTCCAATTTTAAACATGTTTGCGTCCATACTAAATATAGTTATATACATACATACAAGAAAGACATCGGCCGTACACGAAGTGTTTAGCCGGCAGAAAAGAGGGTAGGGGAAAGGGGAGGGGAAGAAGGAGGGAGAGGAGATAGACAGTAAAGAAATGTAGGATTCCTCTGAAGACGTACATAAGACTACAGAACCCTCTGTTTTATGTTGGCGTGCAGTTTTTATGCTGCAAGGCCATAGTCCCTCGCAGGATCTAAAAGAAAACCTGAGTGTAGCGGACACCAATAATTGAGTGCTACCACGAATAGCTAGTGTAGATGTTAGTGCCTTGTGGCTGTTAGTAGGAAGACTTATATCTACTTAATACTAATAAAACTAAACACGATCGAGAATCTTAATACTACTTAACAGCTAGACAGACAGCGCGAAAGCAAACGAATACAATGAGAAACTAGACCAGACAAACGGACCGACAGAGACAAACGAGCAAGACCAAAATATATATATTTTTTATGTATTTATTATTTTTTAAACGTTAACTTACTGACTAAACTAACCGACCATAATCTAGGACGAACCTAACCAGATGACTAAAGCTAAGAAACTCTAATCTACTTTAACCTAACCAGAAACCAAGCTAAGAGTCCCTAATCTAACTTACAACTAGGACTAACTTAAACTAATTTAGACTGAAAAAAATGGAAAATAAGAAATAAAATACAAAGTTCAGTGGCAGCTATATACCGACAGTTGAAACAAAGCAAGAAACAGCTAATTGTCATCCGTGCCCCCGGAGTAAGTGCTCTCAAAAACCCCACTAAGGGATATGAATGTGAGTAGATGATGGAACATTGTACCTATTGCAGCGAAAACTAAGTGAAGTAGTGTTTGATCCCCCTGAATACCACAATCGCATTGCGGATTTTCCCCAAGGTTAAACCTATGCAATTATTGCTTAAAGTTGCCGTGTCCTGTACGTAGCTGAGAGGGTGTAACTAGGGTAAAAATGGAGAAGAATCGCAGTAGTGTCAATCTTGGGGATGAAAGTGTAGGTGAACCTACCAGTGGTGTCATGGTCCCAGTTGTCTTGCCAGAGAATGGAGATTTGCTTCTTGACGTGATTGTTGATGTACTGTACGAGGTAGGAACAGTGGTGATATTCAGCGGGTTCGCACTGGTTCGGCCGAACCCGTTGGTAAAATTTTCAGTTTCCCGAACCTTGTTAAACACACGTAACATTTCTCAGTGGTTTTGTTTCTTTTAAAAAATATATTAAAATATACGTATTATACTCTGTAACACTACTAAACTAGAGCCTTATACCCCGTTTGCACCGAGCATTTCAATCTAGATTGTGAGCAAGGTCTGGGACTATGCCTTGGTGCGATCTCTCTCGACCGTTTCAATCTCAACTGAAATGAGGTTTAATCGCGATCGATTCAAGAGAGTTCTTGAAACCAGATCCAGTCATAAGAGAGATCCCACAATCTCACGCGCGCGAGATAATACAAGATGGCTGTGGAACACGCGTCGGCCTATGGACAGCGAAATAAAAAGGATATTGTATTTCGAGAGACGATGACATCTGTCTATTATCAGCAGTGCTATTCGGGATGAAAAATTTCTCTGCCTAAAGAAAAAAAAAAGGTCGACAGCACTAATATACTATTGTTACCTGCTCTTTGCCCAGTGCCCCTTATGTTCCAAATACGCCACTGATTATTAGATATATCGCAAAAAAAGGTATTGTTCTTATTTCTAGCCAAAACTTCCATTTTGTTTGTCGGTGATTGTTAGGGAAAAATTTTCTGCTAGCGAACCCTTTGTTAAATATTTCGAATATCACCACTGGGTAGGAATATAACTGAAAGTACTAGTGACTGAAGACTTTGCAGCTTGTTTGGCAAGACGGTCAGCGGTCTTATTGCCGAGAATTTCTACATGACCCGGGGCCCATTGGAAATCTATTCTAATGTTGTTGTCTAAGTGTCTGAGAATGCGGTGTATGAAATGGACGAGTTTTAAGCGGCTATCAAACTTCGCAATCCTGTGTAAAGCTACCCTACTGTCAGAATAAGTGTGATAGTGTAAGTAGTGTCTTCTGTCCTTCCTAAGCCTAATGTGAATTAAGCTCATATATATAGCTAAAGTTTCCACCTGTGCTATTGAGCAGTGTGTACCTAGTTGGAAGCAAGGAAGTGTGTACCTAGATGGAAGCATCTTGGAACCGTCTGTGTAAATCCTAAACATGGAATGCTCACCTGGATCTTCGAAGTAAACGTCAGGAGCAAGCTGAAGTCAGGAGTCGTAATTGTAAGTCGGGAGGATACTTTTGTCGATGCAGAATTTTTTGATATCATCGATCAAGGTCAAACTGGGGGATCTTACCTACTCTAATAATTTTGTCGACATCCGAGTCGCTATAATCTCGCCAGGGTAAAGTGGCGAGATTTTCCTGCCAAATAATGCGTTTAATTTCTATGACGATAAGGGTCAATCCTAACATTACCAAAAGGACACTAATGGGTGCAGTCCTATAAGCCTTACAAATGCGGAGAGCTGCAAACCGTTGAACAGATAACAGTTTTTTACGGTTATACACTTTGACGGCCACGTGGCCCCAGACCTGTACTGCAGGTCCGGGGCCAATATATTTATATAAAAGTAAATACAATTTTTTAACACTACATATTTTAGAACTACATTTTTTCAACCTATAAATATTTAACAACATTTATGCAATTTACAGTATTAATGAAAATAATTATAAAGCAGTTTCTATGATCAATTCAATTATATTAATCTTTCAAACATTTTTATTAAAATTTTAATGATTTTGACAACGTATGATGTCATTTAATTATTTATGATATTTTGCAAATGAATAAATGTAAGATTACATTATTATCCAACTTCAACTCTTATGTTTTCTCTATTAATTTACTGACAACCTGCATTTGTTTTAGTTAGCTGTTTGAGGTAAATAAGTGAAAGTGACATGACTTTTCTCATATTAAATTTATATTGACATTAGTAATACCTTTCTCCATTCAGTTACATAATACAAATTAGCTCGGTATACATATGTATTTTCATACATCTATAATTAAATCTATATTTTTTTAGAGCTCGTTCCATTCTTAAATTCATTGCTAATTTCGTAACAGATTACTATTCAAAAGATTTCTAATTCAGAAAGCGAAATTAGTTTGACATGTCTAAATCAAAGGTGAGAAACTTGCTGTCTTTTCTGACTTTTAATGCAACCTGGTAGAATGTAAAATAGTATTAGTTTTGCTCTCTGAATTTTAAGGAATAAAAATATATTTTATGTTCTATTTTTCAATAAAAAATATATATTTTTGTTTATATATACTATAATTATTCGTTATAAGATCGGGAATTCCATTAATAAAAGTTCCTTACCTCTGATCAAAACCTGTTTGGTTAAAATTATATATAATATAAATTCAGATTTTTATTTCAAAAATATCCATTCTTTTTAATCACATTGCTTATATACAATATTAATTACATAAAAATTCGTAAAATAATTACAACTAGGTTATATAATTTATTATAAAAGGTTTTCAATTTAAAATTTTTCTTTGAAAAATTGTAACAATGCATTAAAATAAATTTTAGTGTGTGCCTGTTTCATAGTTTCAGCAAAAGTTTTCGAAATTTTATCAATAAAAACAGAAGAAGTAGGGGGAAAAATGATAGTTGAAAGCAGGAACTCACGAAATTATAACTAATATCTTTGGCTATGTACCAAAAAGAACAGTTTCAGGAAGTACTATTAAGACTCTCGCATTTAACTTCTTCAAAGACAGATTTATTTAGTTGATGACACATCCGTAGTCATTACGTTTTACTTACAAAAAGTTTTAAAGAAAAGTAAAAAAACTTAACAAATGGTTATTTCGTTTTCGGTGATTATTGCTTAGGTCAAACTAAATTATGGAAGTCTATCAGACAAAATAGAAAGTTATTATTATTTAAATTGTGATGTATTTTGTGCCAATTTATTTTAAGTGATAAAATAGAAAAGAATTATAAAAAAACTGAAATATTTTAATTTTAAGATATAATAAATGAATTATATATTTTTTAAAATCCAAATATGTTTAAATTATAACTTTTCTCCCCATTATATTATTTTCAAATTACTGTTTCCTACGCTAGGAAATGAAATTTGTCATTTTATACTCTGCATATTCCTGATTTTTTAAAATGATTTTAATTAATAAAAATGATTCTTTTATGAGAAAAATGTTTTAAAATTATATATATGAAGTTTTCGTATTACAATTACTTTTATAAAATCATTTTTTATAATAATGATAAAATATTAATATTTATTTTCGAAATTAATCGTTGAAATAGGATGGATTTTAAATTAATTTAATTTTTTAATAAATTTTAAATAAATAAGTAAATAAAAAGTATAATTTATTAATAATAAATTAAGAGAGTTTTTATAAATTCTGGAATGTAAAATATAAATAAATTTTTAAATTCGATCTTATATTTATCTAGAACTAATAAATTTATAACTATTTATAATTTATGGTAATTTAATAAGACATTAGTTAAATATTTCAAAAATTTCAAAAAAGAAAAATTAAATAGATATTTTTAAATATGGTTTCATTTTGAAATTATCTTAAGACATTGTACCATAGATATTTTTCTTGAATCGATAAAATATATCTGATTGTATATTTATTTCAAGCAAATATATTATAAAAAGCGTTGAAATAACTTAAACTGGAAGCAAAAATAAATTTGAGTGACAGCTAAATCTGTCAACATTTGTGACTTGTTTTGTTGGGATTTCCTATGGATATCCTTTGTTTGTAGAAAATGTTTAATACAAGAAGAAAATCCTTTCGGATTCAATGTTTCGGAAAAAACATCAAGGCACCATTTGGGCAAAGCGTAAACCTCTTATCCATATTGCATAAGTCATACTATTTATCCTTGTTTTATTGAATAATAGTAAATACAAATCTTGATCTATATAATATTACTGTTACATTTTTGAAATAATGGTTACATTAAATTAATTTTATGCCTTCTTTAATTTATTAATAAAGAATTTTAGATATGGATTTTATAATGATAATAAAACTTTTATGATTACATAAACTGTACTAAAATTTAGAGAATTTAACTTTCTAATTGCATAATTCTCGAGAATTTAAGATATTTCTATATTTTTAATAAATATAAAATATATTTTATATCAGTCAATATTATTTATTACAATTTAATTACTTTAAAGTCTAACAAAAGTTAACAAAAATGTATAAATTAAAATTAACTAATGAAAGATAATTTTTTTCTTAAAAAGTCATTAAATTTCTGTTTTTTTTAATATATTTACATTAATAATAATATCGTATAGAATAGAATTTAATATTCAACCATTTTAGTCTTCATTCATTTAAAAAACATTTCTTTTTTAAAATTACATTTTCAGGCTTAATTAAGCGTTCAAATTCCGTTAGATCAATAATATTGAATTTCTGTATTGAGAGATTTGACGATTGTTTTTGATAAAAATCATCAATATTTTCTATACATCAAATTTATTAATGGCAGTATTCATAATAAATTAATAATGAGATAGAATACTTTATCAGGTTAGAAGGTAAATAGATGAGGCAGGGCCAGTCACATATCAAAAACCATAATATGAAGCATCTTCAAATTTACATAAGAAAATAAAAGCCCAGATAAAGAAGTACAGTAGGATCATTTAACTGAATTCTGAATATTAATTTAGCTGGTCTGTGAATTCAATTTACGTGAAACTGGACTTATGGATTCATTCTATCATAAGTGTTTCATGTAAAAAATATGATGAAAAATGCTTAATATATATTAAACCCATAAAAATATTTCTATAAAATCAATACAGTAATAAAAATAGATGTTCTTCTTTTAATAAAAGATGCGTTAGCTTAAATAAATTACTATCGTATCATGTTTATTACATAAAAGACTAAATGTTAGGTCCTTCTGTGTCTGAAACCAAGACTAAGTAGTTCTTTTTGATTTCTTGATTTTTTCATTTAGGCATAAATAACTTTGAAAATGCTTCATATTTTAAATAAATTATGTATATTTAAATGTGTCTGTGTGTGATCCTCATTATTGTCATTTATTTGCATTGACATGCAAAAGAAAACAGATAAGAAGAGCAGATCCTTAGAGATGAAGAAAGTAGAAAAAGAAGAATAAAAACTACATGTATGTAGTACTTATAAAGATTAATGCTCGATTAAAACATTTAAAATTAAATTACAGAATTAGCTACAGAAATTGTATTTTAAATTACCAAAACATTGGCAAAATTTATTATTCCAAAAGGATTTTAAATAAAGATTTTTAATCCAACAATCACGTGGCTAATAAGGAATAATAGATCACTCATCTAGTTAATAAAAACATATATAAATATAAACTAATTAAGATGTTTTATAGCTATTTTGAGTAACAATTTCAACGAAAATTAACATAGAAAACTTAGTTTATTTTATTGACACAAAAAATACTCAAAAGTAAAATAAATAAATAAATGAAATTTGGTTTAATTTTATTGTTTTGATTTGTCTGTTACCTCAAGAGATGTATAAATACATTTTGGAATCAATAATTTGTAAGTAAAAAATTAAATAAAATGGACCGATAAAGTAATTAAATTAAATTGAAAATTGAATAAAAATAATTTAAACTTCTTTATATTAAAAGTTATTGAAAGAAACGATATAAAATCAAATTTAATAACATCAATTTAAATATCTTGAGAATGTGTAACTATTCAAAGAAAAATAAAAGAAAATTGTTTGTTGACTAATTTAGAATCAATTCTTTCTCTTGTTATGTATTTAGACCAGAATAGAAAATTACAAATATTTTAGACTAAATTATAAATCTTAAATCTTAATATTAGTAAATTTCGAATTAGAATTGAAACTCTTCAGATTCATAATTTGCATAATTATTACTATATTCCGAATTATCACCAACTTCTTTCGTTAACGCTCCTTAAAATAGCTTAATGAATTGAAATTGAAATTAAGGTTGTAGAATTTACCATTTGAATTCATTAATGCTATTTTATAACAGTAAGATGACCAGGTTCTAAACCAAAAATATTTACTAATTTATTATGAGAGTACAGGAAGGGATGTTATTTACTTACTTATCTTTCAATCCATGCAATTCTACCTCCTTGAGGATCAGACTCTCCTACAATGGCGTTGTTACTGTATGGCAAACCATATAATTTGGATATACTGGTGCCTCCTCTTTCTCGTTACAAATGTACATTGATTTATCTGCCATATCTTTAAATTATCTACAGCTATAGCCGATGTTTATAAGCCATAACCAGTTCCTTCATTCCATTTTCATTTGCTAAATGCACCGTACTGAAAATTTTCAGGTTCTGTTAGCCCAAACAATACAAACGCATTCATTAATCATTAGGTGAATCATTTGTTACTATGAAGATTTTCATTAATTAAAGGATAACAAATTAATAAAATATTTCATTATTTAAATTATTTCAACGTTTTCTTTATACCATATACTGTAGTAAGTATATAAAGTATACAGTATATATATATATATATATATATATATATATATATATATATATTTATATCTGCCAATCATTTTCACCTTTAACTTTCCCTTTTAAATTAGAAGTTTTATTTGTAGTTCAATCAAACAATAATATTTAACATAATTTAAGTCTATTAGTCAGAATTTTTTTTATCATACATTAAGAGAAAAAGGTAATGTAAAAATATCACCAATTAAATTGGCTAAATTAGAAAATACAAGCATTTAGTAAACATTTTTTGCTAAAATATTTTAAACAAATTGTTCCAAAATTTTGTATACTTTATTTCTTTGTCTATACAAAAGAGGTTGTCAAAATTCTGTCGAGTAATATGAAGCTATATATTTAAATGTCCCATATAAAATGGGACATTTAAATATATAGCTTTAAAAACGAAAAAATAAAATTTGAGAGCTATACCAACAACTCTGTGGAAATATGAAAAAATAAGAATATTTCAAGAATAAAATATTTAAAGCAAACACTTTACAATGAAACAATGTTCAAATACATGTAAATGTTCATATGAAAAAACATATTTAACTCTGCTACATTACATTTCTTTTTTTTATTCATATTCTAGGAATACTTCAGAAATTTACTTACTAAATATATTATTTAAACCGGTTTTATAATTAAAATTATTAACCCATTTCAATAAAAATCATTAATCAAACTTTTCCCCGTGAAGTATAATGCAAAAATGTTTTTGTTTGTGCGATGATTTACTAAATCAAAGTTCCATACTATAAACAAACATTAATTTATTGACCTTTCTACACATTAATTACAGATACTAAGTTATGTTTATAAATCATAACCCGTATTTTTATTGTATTTACTTGGTAAATGATAAATAAGGCGTATAGAAAATCGTCATATTAAAATATCTCAAGCATCCTTCTAAATGTAACCATGAAATTTTCCAAATTATCTAATTTGTAATATTATTTGATAGTACGATTTTATAATTACTTGTTTATGAATGTATGTTGTTATAATATACATCTATAAAGAAGTATTTATAAAAACGTGGCAGTATTACTTGGCTTAAGAATTTAATAATCAGTTTTGAGCATTTTGATAGTAAAAATATCTTTTGTAACAAAATGGGAATAACTTTAGACTTAAAACATAAAAAAAAATGAAATTTCATCCAAAACGAATCATAATATAAGTAAAATATATTTACATGAAACTAATAAATTAAAGTAAATAATAATACAATGTTTAACAGAATAAACTGTATGAGATTGTAATTAGTATAAAAAGATTTGTGTTTCTTTTTCGTTCTTTAGAAGAAGTAATTAAAATTACATTATTTAAATTAAAATCTAAGACAACTTTTAATATATAATTATTTGTTTGACGAAGATTTTAATAAATTATTTTAAAACATATTCAGCTATTATAATATATATCGTGGAATAAGAACATAGAAAGAATAAAAATGACTCTTTTCGTATAATCAAAAATGTTGTGTAAATAATAACCTAACATTAACAATAACCATATTGCTACAAATATCATAAGATATTCTTATCAAAATAAACAAAGTAATAAATATCAAGCAATTCAGCATTTCAAGAGGAATGTAAGAAAGATATATTCAATAGTATGTTCTACTACTTAGACAATTGAAACACGTGTATAAATTACTTTATAACTTATACTCGCACAAGAGAATTTCTAGATAAATTCAATAGAATTATCACTAAGATATATCGTACCGTTGAAGAGTTTGGTAATCGGTTTTATTACTTTCCATTATTATAAAATGTATATAGATATGAAGAAACAATATTATTACTTAATTTCGTAATATAAAAACAAAAATATAACTTAAGAATGTTTTCTACAATGTGTTTATCTCATTTACAGCAAGCAAACTACTTGTAGAGAAATTTTTGTTATAGCAAATTTTTAACTTATTTTTAAATAATTGTAATTTTAAAATTAAAATATCAGAGAAACAACATGCAATTTTTCAAATCTTAATGAAGAGAAATGACCAAATCAATAGACATACCGTAGTTCTTAGAATATATGACAAAATAAAAGAATTAATCATGAAATAAATCAGAGTACAAAGTCTAATATTTACTACCAAGAATAAACTTAATCAAAATCACTCTTTATAGCTGAAATACCAAGTCAATAAATAAGCTTTAAAGCTCAACAAGCGTATTAATTATCATGTATCATTATTATGAAATTCCATAATTATCATGTAATTGTAATAAATATTAATTCGTTCAGGAAATAAGAATAATTGTGCATTTAATGCATGTAAAATTAAAATAAAATGTATTTCTTAAAATGTAGTCAGAAAGCAATGTTTTTACAATCTGTTTTCACTGTTATTATATGTAAATGTAGGATTTTTCAGAATAAATATTGATATGCATATTCTACATAACAACGTTCTTAATAATATTTAACTTCCATTATTATTTTGTAGAGTTACTAACAGATAATATATAATGTCTCAATAGATGCAGAAAACAGTTTATTTTCACCATTATAGAATAAGTTTACTAATCAAATATTGGAATATACAAAATGTGTATAAAAGTTTATGAATGTATTTAAAATTTAATAACTTTGAATGCAAACATAATAAGAGGGCAGTGTTAAGGTATTTATAAGTGCAGTTCTCCAAATTTTATTGGAGAACTGCACTATATAGTTTATATATATATTTTTAATCCTTTAAAATACTTGCAAAACTATTTGTAGAAACAAATTCTTCAGTTGCTATTAGGTGATTTTTCTGAATTTTCATTGCGGTTCTGACCTTATGATCATTTAAATTACGCTTGTTTTCTCAGTATATCAAATTTAACTCAATAAAGGTTCAATACATAACATGCAACTCATTTTTTTTTCTGTCAACATTTTCATTCAATTATAGAATCTGAAAAGAAATTTAAATTAAAATACAATTATTATGCCTTTGTGTCCTTTATCATAGCTTAAATTTATCTTTGTATACTAGTATATTTATCAGTTAACAGGACTTATTATAATGTAAAATTATGGATGCAGATATTTAGTCTGACAGATCAGAAAAAATATTTTTTATTAATACATACACTTTAAGCTTCTGTTTCGGACTTGTTTGTCCCTCCTCAGCAGGCAAAGTGCTATTTGAATGCCTGCTGAGGAGGGACAAACAAGTCCGAAACACAAGCTTAAAGTGTATGTATTAATAAAAAATATTATTTCTGATCTGTAAGACTAAATATCTACTTCCATAATTTTCCAGTATAATAAGTCCTGTTAATTGATAAATGTACTAGTATACAAAGATAAATTTAAGTTAATTAAAATAGTTTGTTTTTTTTTTTTTTTTTTTTTTTGCTAAAGAATTTATTATACAGTATGTACGTTCAGAGTTACTAACATTTAAAATTGAATACGGACTTTATAATCATCCTTATTATTGGAATATGAGGGTTCAAGCTCCAACATATTTCAGTTACGTATATAAATTAAATAAACATAACAATGAAAATTATAGGAAAACTTAATCATAAGAAAAATTAATCTTATTCAGTTTTCAGATATATCTGAAATTACATTCATAAACAAGACTTATTTCTACATCTCAAAAATCTCTCGACTTCTCTCGTCGTAACCGGACAGTAGTCTACATATATAAAAATCCAATATCCAAAAAAGAAGAATTAATGTCAAGGTGTTGTCAGTTCGTTGGAAATTCTATCTCAACTGAAACATTCTTTAAATCTCCTTCATTTCCTTTACTGTCGATGTTCGTGTCAGAATCATCGTCTCAAAAACAGGGTTGGCATGATTTAAAAATAATGTTTTAAAACATGTTTTATTTTGGAAATAAAACATTTGATATAGTAAAATAGAAAAAAAAACGAAAAAACTTCAGCGTAAGACTCAAGAATGTACAGAATGTTTTATTTAATATAAAATATAGCATTTTTAAATGTTTCTTTATGTAATAGCATTTTTAAAATTCACATGTACAAACACCAAAACAGGATTGACAGCAGTTACTTCTTCAGCTTGAAGAATTTCTTATTTTCAGAAATGTACAATGCTTAGTAGTGTTTGTTTAGGTGCTTAAAAACTTTAACAAGTTTTGCTGCCTTTTCCTGTCCAAGTCGATATCTAAGTTTTGAATGAAGAAATTCATAGATAGAGAAAATTATCTCAATTCCTGTTGAAGAAGCCACTGCTGTGTAATAGGTTCATCAATTCTGTCATATAGTGACTGCCACCATGTAAGAGGATTGATACTAGTACAAACTCTGCAAACTTGCAGAAATGGACTACTTTTTGCCAAGTATTTTAAAACTGAAGGCGTAGCGTCTGGGTAGTAAGCATGGCACACAGTTAGTGCAGTATCCTTCATACTGTCTGTGAGCTTTGCACCCTGGTATCCTTGGTCCAGAAGATTTACTGAAAGGTAATAGTCTGTGATAACCATATCAAATCTATCCTTGGCTGCTTGTGTAACTCCAATGATTCCAAGTTGTTGCAAGCCAGCCACTATAAAAGTAATAATATCATCAGATGTATAAAGTTAATGAATTTAATGAACACAATTTTGAAATTAGATTGGTTACAATTGATTTAGATGCTTTATGAATTAATGACTTTGCCCACAGTACAAAATAAGAAATTAAAAGCTACTTAAAGTAATGATAGTACCTTCATTAGGATGGGGCAGTTCTGACTCTAAGCAATCAGCGAAGCTGTTCCAATGTACATACATCCTGTGGTAATATCAATCCTTTTCCACCTGCCTCTTTGTATTTGGTTTTTGGGAAATGATGATTTTGGAAGTATACAATGATGTGCTTAATCTGCTCATTAACATCTTTAATATTGATATCTTGAGCCAGTAAGTTTAAAATATGGGCAGAGCATTTGTGACAATATCTAAATTTTCTCTCATTGCTAATGTTTCTCTCATTTTTTTTCTTTTTTTTTATATAGCATGAAAAAATTAGAGAAACATTAGCAATGACAGAAAATTCAGATATTGTCACAAATGCTCTGCCCATATTTTAAACTTACTGGCTCAAGATATTGCATTGTCACTTACCAGGCTTCTTACTTTACAGCCATACTTTTGATTGCATTTTTTTATTGCTGCATTGCAATAATTTTTAAGCTTGTTTTGTTAAGTTTAATGTGTGCTGTTCTACACCTGTATCAACTGAGTTAATCAAATGACTTGTTTCATTAGGATCAGTCACACACACACACACACAAATCACTGGTTCATAATGAATATTACTCCACCCATCAATAGCCATACAGACTATAATATCCTTTAACTCATCAGCTGATTCATTCTTAATGGAATTGTATACAGTGTCCAGCAAGGATCCCCAAACTTTCTTTCTGTGTGGAGGGTCATATCCAGGTTTTAACATGTCACAAAATTTTATAAATTTGGGGTGTTCTGTACCAGTAAATTCTGAACTGGTGACATATATAAATTTTGCGCATTGGACATCCGATTGCATTTTTTGACTAGTTGACGTTTTCACAATAAATGGATCAGTTCATTGCAATTTTACATTGCTTTGGGATGCAGTGCCAGTGCCACTAGTGGAGCCAGAACTGGTGGTGGAACGCTTCCTACTGGTCTTAGACTCAGGCTCCTGACTTGCTGACTCCTAAATAATAAATATAGAAACAATAAATAAATTAATAATTAGATGTAAGTTTTTAAAATTACTACTGTATGCAGATGTGTGAAAATTATTAGACTCAAGTCAGACCAGTGCAATATAAAATGATACACTTTATGCTTGAGTCTAATAATTTACACACTTCTGTATGTTCACAGTTCAGAATGATTGCGATATGTAATTGTATACTATAAAAATTGAGTCATGACCCATGTAAAATTTTATAGCAAGCTATAGAAAATTTTGAAACTTATAATGGTCTAAAATATTCACCCAGCTGTTACAATTCCTGTATATCATCCTGTAGATGGTTATCTTCAATATGTTTTTTCATACGAGCAACAAATCCAGCTATTTTTTAATACATATTTTGCATTACAACCTGCATGCAGGTTTTCCTGGATTTCCAGAAATTAGTGTGTACTGGTTTTTTTTTGTAACTCTTTCCGCCCAGTGGGCACTAAGAGGGCCTCTTATAGCAAGCCCATTATGGGTTCGGCCAGGCCCACAATGGGGCGGCCGGGTGGTGAGGGACGGGGACCGACATATCCGAACGGACCACCCCCCGAAAAATTCCTGGGGATTTCTCGACCCGTCCGGATTCGATCCCGGGTCCCCCAGGGCGGTAGGCTGCTAACCTTGACCGCTCGGCCATCCGGCCTAGTTTGTACTGGTTCCAGATATTATCAAACATTTTTCCTGCACTCATTTCTCACTTAACAAGTAATAATAATAATAATAATAATAATGTTTTCTTCCATCTGAGTAATATTACAATACATTAGCAACGTTCAGGCCGAAATTTTCAACGCAAAAACGTGTACGTCGTATGTTCAGCGCCGCTTTCCTGTAAGCCTAGAAGTTTGACAATGGCGTTTGGAAAGTCAGTGGAATCATGCTCAACATTCAACATGCATTGAAAATGCCATTGTCAAACTTCTACGCTTACAGGAAAGTGGCACTGAACGTCCGACGTACACGTTTTTGCATTTAAAACTTTGGCCGCAACCTCGCTATTAGCTGTATTGCTAACAGCGTGAACTGGCATGTGCTATCAAGAAATCCCCTCTTAGTGATAAAAGTCGCATATCACGTGCTTTCATGATTCATGAGAGTGGGAAATATCTTCCATAACCACAACTACATTTAGCTCACAAGTCAGAAAAAGTTTATTTAAAAAATTTATGTAATAAGACATTTTTTTAAAATTTAAAACATTGTTTTAAAACAGTATTTTACAGTATTGTAATATAAAACTGTTTTAAATAAAAAAAACAAAGGTTTCTAAATAAAACGTGTATTATTGTTTTATTTGAAAAAAAAAAACATAAATTTGCCAACACTGCTCAAAAAAGGTCAATGGTTGAGATGATCGTCTCTAAAGTTCCCCTCAATACTGGATGGACCGACTTTTATCGTATGTTTTTTGGGTCATCTCCTTTTCTCACCCACCAATTTGTGATAGAATGATCTCTTTTCAGGCAAGTATTTCTCTTTTTTCTTAGGAAGAGCTTTGCTATTTGTCAGAACCCATTACTCTGCTCATCTGCTAATGGGTCAGAGCATTATCGGATTATAAAACCAAGACAATAAAAAGTGACATACAAGTGACATCTCCTTTTGTCTTCTAAACCTAAAAAGAAGACTTTATATTAAATATATATTATAATGATGTCTGCAATCGTATCCCGATAATTACATTTAATACAAATAATAAAAATTAGAAACTACCAAAAGTCGATAAATTAATTATACAAAATGAAATATAAAAAGTTCGATTTTATTTGGTCTATCTAATGCAATTTATACTAAATATATAAAATTTCATATTACTTTATGGGATTTTAATAAAGCGAACATCTATAATCAAAGATATTCAATACACAACGTATTAGATGTACTGTACAAAACAAAGTATTGTCTATAAGAAAACATTAAAAAAATGCATAACAATAACCTGTAAAATAATATTTCAGAAATAGAAGACATTAGATATTTTAATATTTTATATTTACAATTAGACTTTTGATTGAAATTTCCTAATATTTAATTTGTTTACTTCTATTATCGACAACATCGTTACATATCTGCTTAGAAACTAGCTCAATTTTTACTGATATCATAAAATTCGTTCTATTATCATCTTTATTTAAGAATATGTATTGTTTTTTTCCGTATTAATCTGAATTTTAACATATAAAAATATTTATCCTGCATATAAATACGAATCAAAATTTACGTAGGAAGAACAATTTATGCTTAAATGTTTTCAAGTAAAATATTTCAAGTAATGCAATTATAGGTTTTCTACACAGAAAAAGAAAGCGGTAAATCACAAGTTTAACACAATTGTTTTTCGAGGTTTTTTATTGAAACAAATTTTTTTTATTCGAGTTTCGAAACCTAATTCCGACATATAACTTTTCTTCTTGCAAATGTACAAAAAGTAAAAATAAACAACACACATTAAATTTGTTATGGATAATAAGATGATAAGAAAATTCGAGAGATAATCGAGATTAAAATTCAGTTTGAAAATCAAACGTTCCCTAGTGTAAACTACTTTGTACGTAGTTAAGAATGTTGTCTAGTGAAACACTAGCCAAGTTTTAACTTAGCCTCTTGGGCAACAATGTATAGATACATCGGTTGTAATTAATTGGAAGATACTATCCTGGAACTTAGTACTTTGATATCTTTAAGACTCCAGCTTTGTAATTAAAGTCTCTTTTGTATTTACTTTCCGCATCAGATAACTCGAGTCCTGAGAAGGTTATGTGACAATGTAAAATCTATTGCCATGTTCCGAACTATTTTTATTTCTATGTCGATGGATTAAATTTTTCGATGTTGACATCAAACAATTTTACGCTTTCGAAATATCCAAAATCTTTCAGGGTAATGTTTGTCTTGCTAATTTATATTCTTCATTATCTAAACATTTAATTTAAAATAGTTATTACAAATAAAATATTTAATGAATTAATAAGAAATTATCTGTAAACTATTATGTTTTGTCTGTAAATAAAAATGTATTTTATACACAAAAATTAATGATGATTTTAAGAAATTCCATAATAGTATTCGTTAAATTAATATGAATTAAGAAAATAATTATGTAATCATTTACAACAGATCATATTGAGATTAAAATAATTAAACTAAAAATATATAAGTATTTATTATTTAATTGGTATTTAACGTATAAACTAGTTTTTCTTATTTATAAGCAACTTACAATATAAAAGTTTTTTGTTTCTCTAAGAAATCAATTTTAAGTTTCGTTTTTGAAATTTCTTTTACTCTATATATTTCAGATTGCATAGATTAAAACAGGTCATGGCACAGTACCTTATATTCAAAAATAACAAATCTTATAAGTAAGTTTTTTTTTTTTTTTTTAATACTTAGTTAAGTATATTAACCTTTATTTTAACAAAATATATTTTCATTATTACAGAAATAAAGCAATATTTTCTAGTTTTATAAGTTCTGTTATAGAATTTTAATTTATAATTTTTAGATTATTAGATACTATTTTAATGTGTTTTCTCCGTTCAGTGTTTTTATACTAATTTTATTAACTTATATTTAGAAAATTGTAACTA
Organism: Centruroides vittatus; assembly: GCF_030686945.1. NCBI lineage: Eukaryota > Metazoa > Arthropoda > Arachnida > Scorpiones > Buthidae > Centruroides > Centruroides vittatus. Next base: position 982,685 of record NW_027122385.1, read on the forward strand.
TCAACGTTTTTACAATAGAGCCTATATTTTACAATTAGTTTATCTTATGTTCATTGTATTATTATATAATTTATTCTTAATCGTTATTCCCGATTAAATCACTAAGGTTACCTATAATATAATTAAAAATATTAATTCTTTAAAGTTATAGTTTATTTTACAATTTTGTAATTAACGTAAAGTTTTGCTTAATTTAAATATATTTTCTTTGCAATTTTTCAATCAATTTTATCACTCATGTATATCTCCTGGAATTATTGCCACAGGAAATAGAAGTGCTACTATCTACTTACATTACTAAGTTTACTCTATTATTTATTTTTCCACTTTTAATAGATTTTATAATTTAAATTGAATTCTCAAATGTTTATTTTAATATTATTTTCCTCCATGTTAATTTTTGTTTTGGTTTTGACTGTATGCATTGTAACAGTATACAGCGTGATCAGTTAACCAAAGCAATTTGAAATCTCTGGAGAAGCTGCCAAAGACTTTCGTTTTTCAAGAATTAATTAAATTTTATAAATATGTGAACAAGAAAACTTAATGTTTGTAGTATTTAGCTGATTTTTGGACAACATGTACCAATATAAAATAATTGCATTGCGTAATTTGTCGCTGAAAATTAAAGTTGAAAAGCTTGGGAAGTTAATATTGTTAATCACAGTAAAAATCTTTACTATATGACAATGTTTATGAGAATTTTTTAAATCGTCGTTATCTTTATTTGGACAGCATATTTTCTACTTATCATTAACAGAATTATGTATTATCTAATTATAAATTACTTTGATATTTCTCTTTCAATTTTTTCGTTACAAAAATCTGTGAAATGCGTTTTAAATAAATATTAGTTCATTAATTACTCAATTAACTGCGAATAATGAGTGGAAGAATATTGCAATGTATTATTCAACATTTCTTAAAATTTATATACATTTTTATTGTATTTTGATTTTAAAAAATTAAAATAAAATTTTTGAAATTTAGTCTTACACATTTTATAGACATTTCTGTTTAATGGTATATTTTGACAAGTTATGGATATAGTTCTTTGTGTTAATATAAAAATTATATGAATTTCTAATTAACATCATAACCATAAATAAACTATAATTTCGCTTTGTGTGTAAAGAAAATATCTGTTTAAAAAAATAGGTTATTTACAATTACTCTAAAGTTTATGGACTATATTTTGTGGATAAGCGAGAATTCTTATAAGTACAGTACTACTGAATAAGTTTTCTTATAGTAAAAAAAAAATTTTGAAACAAATAATCAATTTTTAAGCTTTAAATAAATAAACGTTAGATAATTTATGGTGGGAAAATTGACTTTGTCGTGTGAAATGAAAATTTTCTTTAAATCCATACTGATTCAATCCATGATGTCTACTGTGGCAACATAAAAGTTAATTTAAGTTCAACCAATTATTTATTATTTTGAAAAACGTTTAATGAATTAAAATTTTTTATATCCATAATGATATATAAAATGACAGTAAAAATATTAAAAGTTTCAATAAACCAATTGAAGTTTTAAATTTTAGAAGGAAAAATTCATATTTTCAATTTCGGCATACTAATTATATTTAAAAGTTAAATTTCGATAACCAATACCATAAAGAGTTTAATTAGTTTAAACTCCTGATGACATTGGTCATACGGAGTTTAAATATATTTTTATAAATTTTGGTAAAATTAATAAGAATGGAATAAAAATTAGGCTAATTTTAACAAAGAAATAAATGAATTTTGTGATATGTAAAGCATGTGGATGATGCTAAGATGATAAATATAAAATTAAACTTGTCTTCTCTATGTTTATTACAAATTTTTATTAGTCAATGTTTTATATTATTAATTAGATACACTTGATTCATGAAATATAAACCTATAAGCTGTAGTACGAATATCATATAATGGATTATAAATTTAAATTATATTCCATGGGTTGTACAATATTATTGGTACTAATCATTCAAGTATATTTTAACCGGAGCTTGAAAGGACATTATTATTTCGAAATATGCGTGTTTATGTAGTTTGTAATCATTTCATGCTCAGACTCTTTTATGTAAATATCACAAACCAAACTTAAAACTTTACATTCGAAGAGATGAAGAAATATCTCATATACCAGTACAAATTAAAAACTGATCATCAAGATATACGGTAGATACACGTAGTACGCCCTATTACAAGTCCAATATATTCGCATATTATGATGGTTCTTCTCAGTATTTCAATATTTCCTCTGAAACCATATCTTCAATACTACAGAAATATTTCATCTCTACAAACAATAAGTGGAGGAATTTAATATGTGAAATTTTAGGATCTCTAAACCAAAATAAAGTTATGTCCAAAAGGAAGAATTGAGAACATTTTTGGTGACGGAAAATGTTTGTTTTCGCTTTTAGGAAGTTTCACTCTCCTAAGAATTTTATTTAAAAATAAGGGCGATATCCATTGAAAAATTTCGATTATTTTGAAGCAATCAAAAATTATCTACCAAATCTCATTCCGAGTATTTCAGTGAAAGTGTGGCATGAAAGATGTTAAAGTCTGAGGTACAATGACGAAATATATGCGCTTTCCTCTGTGTTAGAAATCCCAATTGCAGCTTATTATAATGCTTCAGATGCACATAATTATACTTGGATATTTTATTATCCGCTTTAAAATCGCAAACATTTCAAACTTAAAACTTTGTAATTGTAATCAGATTTGCATATACTTATTAATAAATAATAAATGTCATTATGATAGAGTCCTGAGAAAGGAATGAATATGTGAAATGTATCAATATTAATTTACCAAATAAAAACAATGTATAAAGTTTATCAAATAATGTAGTTTTCATTTTATTTCCATGTCAAATCTAAATAATATTATGATATTATGATTATTACACGATAGGTGATGATATAAAACGCCGTGTTTTATACTAATGGCTTTGTAACTTGTTAGGAAAACTGAGTAGAAAAATGATAACCATTACGGATTATAAAAATAAATAATAATAAGATAATCTGATTATATCATCTAAAAATAGAGAGAATGAGAAAAGATCCAAAAATCCGAAATGCATCTCTCTACAAAAATTCAAAAATTGCCGTGTATTCTAATATAATGTTTTTTTACATTCAAGAAAAGTTCATTTCTAATCTTAGCCTGCATTTATTATAGTTCTTATCAAAATACACACAGATAAACGTTTACATTAATTTCTGTAGAAATGCTAACATATTTTAACAAACGTGTTAGGTTATTCGTAACATAAGTTAAATGTTAAGAACACGTAAATTAAATGTTTTGTACCTGACAGGTAAGGTAAACTGTTCCTAGGCAGGTATCAATGTACAGTATGATGTCTAGTAATGTTATGCCATCGTCACTGTACGGTTCTTCGTACCGTAAAACTTTGTCGTGATTCCGACATCAGAAAGGTTTTCAATGGAAAACCGACCCCTATTTAGATATTAGATACGTGAAAAAACCCATAAAATTCTAAACGATCACCCGTTAGTTGAGCGCGAACCCACGTTCAATGGTTTTATCCACTCTACTACTGACGGCACAGAGGATAATACGGATTAGGTAATATTAATATATTTAAATTTATAATCATGTTGCAAAATTTAAATATAGTTAAACACTTTAATATTGAAAAATATCAAAGTAATATCTTCATTTTATTTTTTCGGCTGTTATATATAACAGAAGGAAAGTATGTCGATCGGTAAAAAAAATGAACTCCCAAGATTTATACACTTTCTTTTTTACTCAGAGGACCTAAAAACGTCGAGAGATGCAAAAAAAAGTTCTTAGAGGTTTGTATGTATGAACTTAATGTTTATGTGTCACGAGTTTATTCAACACGTTTGAAGCTTAATAACTTCTGTGCTTTTGTCAAAATTTCTGAAATTTCGCAGGGAGATTTGTGTATTGAGATTTGATGATATTAAGTTTTGGTGGTTAATGATTGAGTGAGTGGGAAGATAGAGGTGTGTCATATGTCATATCTCTAGTGCGGTCGAATATAATGATTTTATTCATTATTAGCATTTATAATATTTTATAAAATTAATCTCTACCTTAAAAATTAGGCTTTTTGCTATTTTATAATAATTAATAATACAAAAGGATTTTTAAAAATTTCATAACAAATGGCACTACACACGATTTTAACTCTTGTTTATGTTTTTGTTGCACGGGAGACATATTTCGAATCTTCTCGATATAGTTTAACATCTTTATTTAACAATATTTGTAGAATTTTATCTGGCTTAAAAAGATATTACGAAATTTAAAATAGATTTTAGTCATAGACAAAAATATTGACTCCTTTCTTGCTATATAAAAAAATCTTTCAAATTTCTAATATTGTTAACGCTAACATTAAAGATAGAGAATATATCAAAATATTTAAAATGTTTTCCCATATAAAATAAGTATATATAAGTAATGTTCAAAATAACCACTCAGTCGGTTTGACGAAAAACACAAATTTTATATTTACAGTAAATGTACAAAATAATCCAAATTAGAGTTACAATTAATTATGCACAAACAATAATCCAACGACAACCGACTATTCCCGTACAAATTCGTCGAAAGAACTCCTTACGAACAAACAGACTTGTAATTAACAAAACCTCCGAGTCAGGAACAAGTTCATACACAAACACGTAACTTCCAACGAGAGAGTTAGTTAGCACCTCGATAACGACGATCTCCCTTGATCCGATCCGATCCGATCACCTCCGATACGATGCCAGCCGATCTCGATACGAACTTCGATCCGAGCTTAAATAGTCGACGGCGTTCGAACCCTGCTCCAATCAAATTTGAATGTTCCCGCAACGGCCGCCAACGGTCACTTCCCGCCGGCCAATCGTCCGATGGTCGACGATTTGAAACTTAACGGTTCTTCCCACGGAAGTTCCTAACGGTCGTTTCTACCGGCCGATCCTAACGACTTTTCCGTTATGAAAGTTCGTTATAACAAACAGGTGGGAATCGCGCGTCTTGGCGATTCCATACCTTACACCTCCGCGGCCAAGGATCAAACTGAGCTTAGCCCAAGCCTGTTTGATCCAACAACACTCAGCAATTTTACACATGTCCGTTGGTGCGGACTGACCCTTACCTCCGGTACAACCGGGCAAACTCGCTATAACCCGCGCACAGAGATGCCTCGCGATAGTGTAGGACCCCTTGGATCCCCGAGACCTATCCGCGCGGGTCCCCCTACGAGGAGGTCGTCCCCGTCGCCTTCGGCGCGTCATCCGGTTTTGTTGGTCACCAGATGTCGCTCGGCCCTTCTCACTGAATTTGGGTTTCTTATCGCGAGCTCGGTTGTGACCGTTGTCCGTCGTTTTCCGGACCGGCGATATGCCTCCCTCCGGGCTTAGCATGTGTGTGGGTGGTTCCGATTGGCCACTGGCCGCGCCCGCCGTGGCCCGAGACCTCCGGGTCTCTTCACCTCTGTGTTTTCTTTGAACCCGAGTGACAGTCGCCATGATCACATTCGCCTGTTGCCCAATCAATCCGGCCAAGTCGTCCACGGAATGACACTCCTTCGTAGCATCCAGGGGCTTATCCCGTGTCGCATTCGGTAACCCTAGCAGCGGTTCGCTAGTTTCCCCGATCGCTCGTCTTTGGTCATCGGCGTGTTGCGCCAACTGCGTCGCGGGTTCCCGGCCGATATCTCCCAAGTCGATTATTTCCCTGACGCCACAATTTTGACCCTGAGGCGTCCCAGCTACCCCATTCTTTACTGCTCTGACTCCCGGCCTCCCTTCATCAGCGTCCTCGCCCTCCAGTTTCCTGTTCGCGGCGGGTCGTTCGCTTCGGCTATCCGATTCGCTACTGGAATATCTCCTCGCAATAGGAATCGCGTCCCCTGCTTTATTTTGCTCAGACTGCGCCCTCCGCTCACACTGGGCCGTGCGCTGCCGCTCTTGTGTCTGGTCAAGCGGTCCTATGACCATCCCCCGGTTTTTGTCGTCGGGCGGCTCTCGTTTAACCGCCTTGCTCGCTTCCACGAACATCCCCGCTACCGCACTTAATATACTCTGCTCCTCAGCTAATTCCCTTTTTCTTGCCTCGGAATCCGCTTTCTCTCTCGCTTCTACCAGCGCTCGGAAGTCCCTTTCCGTTAAGAGAGCATCTGTCGCTTTCCCTAACCTATTGGTGATCGCACACGTCACCCGTGCCGATCCTGGCGTTTCTTCGCGTCCTTCCTCCCACAATCCAAGCGGTACTGACGCTAAACCTGCCTCTACCTGGTGACCGAAGGCTCCCACTAACCGTGTCTTCCCCCTCGTTTCTGTCACCGCTGGTACCCTTGACTTCCTCAAAACTGAAATTTCGGCTCCCGAGTCGACTATAGCTGACAAACAACTTCCGCCACAGGCCAACTTAACTCTGCGTAGCGAATCGTCGGCTTCCGGTTGGTCGTACGTTGTCACTCTTGCCACTAAACGTTCGTTCGGTCGGGATGGCTCGTTTGCAGGTGCTAACCTCGCCCGGTCCGGCTCGCTGGACCGCTTCCGCTTGGGGCAGTCCCTCCTCCAGTGCCCCATTTTACCGCAAACGTGACAACTATTCCTCGTGTGTTGCTCGGGCGCGCCCCGTGTCACGGGCTTCGATTCCCTTGACGGTTTCCCCTGTTGTTCCCGCTGCCGTCCAGATTCCCTGTCTAACGTTAGTTCGCCGCCCGTCGCTTCTGCAAATTTCTCTATATGCTTAGCTAGAACCGCGGGTTTGCTCCACCCGTTCCCTTCTTGCAGTATGACGTATTTCCTCGCCTCGGGGGGCAATAGCGTCTTTAGGTGGTCCGCCACAGTCAATTCTACCAGGTCCTCTACCGTCCGCACCTCCCTACTGTCTACGTAGTAACCGTATAAATCCTTCAGGCGCGACGCAAACTGCGGCCACGTTTCTTCTGGGAAGCGCGCTGCCCGCCTAAACCCCTTTAAGTATTCCGCGGGGGAGAGCCTCAGCTCCTCAAGGACGAACTCCTTCAGGGAAGGGTAATGTTTAATTTTCTCCGCTGCTAATCTAGCCAGCGACGCTCTACATTTCTCAGACAATGCGCCCAACACTATCTGACCCTGTACTTCTGCCGGAACCTCGTAGGTCTCTAAGATTACCTCTACCAAGCGGAACCACGAAGGCACTGCCTCTTCTTCCTCCGGCATCTTCGGTAGAGCCCCCCTTACTCTACGGGCGTAATCGTCAAAACTCGCTTTGCCGAGACCGTCCTCACTATTCCGGGACCCGTGTGCTAACCTATCCCGTTCTAACTGTATTTCTGCCCTTCTTGTCGCTTCTGCATCTGCTTTGCTCGCCGCCTCGATTTTCGCGAGCTCGATCCGCAACTTCAGAGCTTCGAGGTCGTCTCCTGACCCGCTTGTCCTACGCGACGTTCCCGGCTCGTCATCCTCCCAGTCCCTAGCCTCTAGCTGCCGCGATTTCGCGCGTCTGGGCATCTCTGTGTGCTAGCGAGAAACAAAAAATTTACCTGGGTCTAATTGCTGGTGATGCTCTGTACGTACGTCTGCTTCTCTGTCGTAGCTCAGTTCTTCCGATTCTTTGAAGTGTAATCCAGGATAATCCAACGTAATCCAAAGTATCCAAAATATCCTGTCGAGACTGCGCCAGTAATGTTCAAAATAACCACTCAGTCGGTTTGACGAAAAACACAAATTTTATATTTACAGTAAATGTACAAAATAATCCAAATTAGAGTTACAATTAATTATGCACAAACAATAATCCAACGACAACCGACTATTCCCGTACAAATTCGTCGAAAGAACTCCTTACGAACAAACAGACTTGTAATTAACAAAACCTCCGAGTCAGGAACAAGTTCATACACAAACACGTAACTTCCAACGAGAGAGTTAGTTAGCACCTCGATAACGACGATCTCCCTTGATCCGATCCGATCCGATCACCTCCGATACGATGCCAGCCGATCTCGATACGAACTTCGATCCGAGCTTAAATAGTCGACGGCGTTCGAACCCTGCTCCAATCAAATTTGAATGTTCCCGCAACGGCCGCCAACGGTCACTTCCCGCCGGCCAATCGTCCGATGGTCGACGATTTGAAACTTAACGGTTCTTCCCACGGAAGTTCCTAACGGTCGTTTCTACCGGCCGATCCTAACGACTTTTCCGTTATGAAAGTTCGTTATAACAAACAGGTGGGAATCGCGCGTCTTGGCGATTCCATACCTTACAATATATATATATATGAATAAATTATATAAATTTTTCTCGATAAGAATTATTTCTAAAATGTTTAATTTCGAGCAATTTCTTTTATTTAAGACACTTAATATAGAAGAGATGAAAATTAATAATAAATGTATACAGATCAATAAACTCAATAGTCAATCTCACAGGACAAATTCAAACACCACTTATAAAAAATTTTTAAATTTATACTCTTAAAAATTTTTAATATATCAAATTATTTTCTTATATAATTCAGATCTTTCTACCAAATACTCGTAGATTAATTATTACGTTCTCTTTTTAAACGCGATATTTATTTCACTAACTTATATTAGGCTATATAAATTTAAATTCTATATATAAAATTTTTTATTCATTGCCTGCTGTTATATTTTGGGTTGTTTAGAATCAGATTGCTGCCATATGATTTCGGGCAATGATGTATATGAAAATAGCAAAGAAAATAAACGGAAAATTAATTATTAAATAATTATTAGTCAGCAAGAAATTAAAATTGTACCATTTAATATTAATAAAAAAAACATATCTTGTATTTTCAAAAAATCATATTCGGAAACCCAAATTTATTGTTTTGCAAAAAAATCAAGAAATCTTCAATAATTTTCAATGGGCCCTTATTATTAATGGAAGAGATAAGTGATTACTCTGTCTCCATGCAATGTATACAGAGTGACTGAACAGTTAGTTAATCGTGTTTTCTTTGTGTGTCAAGTACACTTGAATGAATTGTACAGTAAAACTTAAATCATAAATTAAACTTATGTCTTATTATTTATACATTAAATAAAAGTTATCTCATTTTCAACAAATTTTGTTAAGTAACAAGGTATTTTAGTAAGAGAGAAATTTTATTTTTACATCGGATAACTGACTTTTGGTCATACTATAAATTTTTATAAAAAACGAGCAGTTATTTATTGTGACATCGTTACAATGCCAGGCTGCAATATTTAATCATATTTTAATATATATAATTTAAAATATGTGCTCTCCACCCCAAATTAGTATTGGATTGCCCCTGTACATCTTACTTTTCCTTTAACAATATAGTCGTGCTGGTCATCTTTCTACCATCTTTCAGGGGAAAATTTCGAATTGAAATAATATGACTTTCAGTTAGCATCGGAAGTTCTTATGTAGTTAATCGTGGCCTCGTCCTGACTCTAAGGTTTCCACGTCTGGTCTCCTCTTTCATCTAATACTATTCTGAAGATTAAGGAAAGACAGTCGGACGGACGACAGTGGAATTTTACAGGCCTACAGTTTTTTTCAAATTGCAGAGCAACAAAATGATATTTAATAAGTCAATGTAGAGTAGTTTTATTTCAAGTTTGTTTGAATATTATTATAAAATAATTGTGATAATTTAAATAAATATACTATAAGTAAATGTAGGTGTATATGAAATCTGCATTAATTGCAATAAATCTGTTTTTGAATAAAAAAAATTTAATCCATTTACCATTAACTTATATAATAGATTTTTTCTAATACAATCTTCTTAAAAATTACAGTCCATATAGTTAAATTTCATTATTTTCTACATGAAAAAATTTTAATTTTTTACAACATGAAATTGATAAAATGTATAAATTTATTAGAGTACTTATTAACTCTGTAATGGCTAGTGATTGCACAGTCTCTCATAATTGTCAATTAATGCATAGTAACAGATATTAATATATAGTATGGAAGAAAATTAGAAAATTTCAGTAATTTTACTGTTTATATTTAGTATCATAATTGTATTAGATGTTATTGTTTTATTTAAATTAAATCCAAATAACTTTCAGCTGCTTTCTTTCCAATTGACTAGGAACTAATTCAATGAAAAAAATATTTATTACTTTTGCTTATTGTTTGTTATCTATGCAGATTTAAAGCTAAATCCATCTAATAACAAAAACGTGATCTATAAATCATTTTTGCGACAAATAGATATTAATGATATAGATTTAAATATAATAATGTTTAATGTAGTTTGAAGTAATAGAGTGTTGTCAAAATAAACATGAAATTATTTTATTTTTATTCAAAGTTTTAACATTATTTATTAGTATTTATACAGTTTTATTGCCTCATTTTAAAAAAAGATAATAATATTGAGAAAAATGCTACAAAGCAGGAAAATATAGTTCATAATGGTAAAAGCTTTGGAATAAATAACTCTTGATTGCACATTGTCTTTCATTCTTAATACGAGTCTTGTACTGTAAGTTATTTTACTGTTTTAAGCTTACAAAATTTAGCTATAAATTAATATTCTGTTATTTTTGTGTATAAATTTTTTAACATAATAATTTTTCCTTTTTAGTTCTTTAATATTCTTTTTAGTTATTTATGAACTAAATTATGGACCAGATATGTTGTACGAGATAGTTTGAAACACTGAAAATTATTAATATATTGTCAGTAATCCCTATCGTCGTCTCATATTTCAAAATAAATATTATAAGATATTTCGAAATAAATTTAAAATTATTTTTAACTTCTATACATAAGAAAAAATTTACATTAATATATACTAAAATGATGTATAGAGCTAGACGGAAGTAACACTTCTCTTGGACATATAGTATTACAGATGTTTATTGGTTTTTAATGATCTTTTTGTTGTTTTGGAGCTGTAAACAGTAAAAAAACATGACTTCTCTACACTTAACTTGTTCATTGTATACAGCCCTGAAAGAAAAGCAAAACGAAAAAGTAAAATTAAATCATACTGCTTGAGAGCAATCTATGTTGAAAATAAATTTTCCTTTAAATTTTAAAATTTTATTTGGGAATCTATACATTTTAGCCCTGTTCTTTGCTCTCAATTTATTTTAAACACTTCACGATTTATCTTAAAAATATTTTAAGATGTATTTATCAAATCGACAGGAATAAATAAAATAACTAATTTAAGTCCTACTTTTGTGATTTATTTTTCATACATTGAAATTGAATTTAATTGTAATTTTGTAGATATTCAAGATTTTATACTTATGAGAAAACAATTACGTTAATTTTCTATATGAGATGATAAGGGAAAACTAGGAGATAAAAACAGCAGGGAAAACTATTTTTGAGAGTAAGAAAAACTATTTATTTCTTTCACCGTTCCTTAGTGTTTTCTAGAATTTTACACAATTCCCAATCAGTTTTATTTTTGAAAAAATATCAAATATGTTTCATCAAATACATCGTCAAAAAGACTAAAATAAATTCTTTAAGTTCACACTATTAGAAACGCGTAAAATAAATGTAATTTTTGTTATAAATCCTACTATAATTCTTTTCTTTTCTTAGTTTATTAATAAAAAATTGTTATTTGTCTGTAGAATTTATTATAATTTAATCTCACAATATGAATAATTGAATATTGTTTCCTTTTGTTTTGACCATTAATTATTTTCATAAATATGTCTTCGTTAATAGTTAAAGCCATTAGTTATTCTCATTTATAATTTATTAATATGTGTATAACAGATATTGCTGGAAGTCCAATATTATTGATAGTCTAAGCGTAAATTCAGAGAATTTTTATTATTATTTTTTGAATATTCAGACAAAGCAGCTATTTACAGACTAAACGTAGATAAGTAAAAATTAATGAGACGACTTTAATTTACATTTAGATTTATAATAATAAACGGACTTTATTTAAGATAACATTTGTATTTTAAATTCAATAGTTTTGCCTAATGACAATGGTAAAAAGGAAATAAATTTGAGTAAATACCGTTGATCTTTTACACGATTTTTATTGACAGAAATTTTAAAAATATATTCATTAACCCTACTATTCATATATCTATTATTGAATAGTCGAAAGAAATCCTCTAATTACATTCAGTATATTAATATAATATAATTAAAACATTTTATTTTTAATTTATTTTTTTTATCATTAAGTGAAAATAAAACTTTTTAGATAAATCCTTAAGAAAATTAATAAGATATTCATTGTTTGACAGAAACAACGAGTGTATAAAGAATATATTTAAAAAATGCAATTAAATTACTTTTTATTATACCATTAGATATTGCTGAAATAGTTAATTGAGTTAAAAGATTAATAAAATTTTAAAGATATATTTTAAATTTTTATTTACAAAGCATTAAATGCATTTATCATCATCATATTATCATTAAATTATCGTATGATGATGGATTTAGATCTTAATTATACAATGATTTTTTTATAATAATTTTTATCATAAGATAAAGTAAGATAAAGATATATAATTTATTTAAATTCATTTAACAAAAAATTACGCGAATTTTTATAATAAAGGAAATATATTTTTTACTTAAGTATTTTTATATTATAAACTGTTATTTTTCTATTGGTATAAAATGTTCTAAATTATAATATTTTAGTTAAGAATGATTAAAAGATTGCCTAAATTATATGTTTTCAATTACAGAAATATGAAATAATTTATAAAAGTAGAGAATTGTGCACTAATTTAATAATTGACAGCAAAGAATGATAAAGCATTGAGTTAAGTTAACATATGATTCTTTCGATTAAGTTAATAATAAGAAAATTATACAGGTTTATGAGAATTAATTAATTAAATTTCATATTAAGTGTGTCTTTGAGTGTCGTTAATAAGTGTTATTATTAATTAGGAAAGGCGAGACAAAGTAAAGAATGAAGCAAAATGAAAAATTCTTTACGCTTTAATTTCTGAATTGAAAATAAAGAAGGAATTTGTCATTATCTCATGAGAATGAAATGTTATCAAACAGCTTGTAGATATATAAATAAATCTTTTAGAAAAGTTTAGAGTAAAGCTTAAAAGTTATTCGAAAACTCTATTTCTGTTACTTTATTTTTTCTTATGAGAGAAACAGAATATTATATCTTTACAGTATGTGAAAATTAGTAATTTTCTAAACAATTAATTAATTAATTACGTATGTTACAAATAAAAGCAAAACTCTGCTAACTGAGAGAAAAACAATCAGAGATCAAAATATCTCGTGTTCAAGTCTCGCTAGATATCAAGAGACCTAAAAGGAATTTAAAATTTTTAATTTAAGATGTTGTATCAAATAAGTGTCGATTCTGGAACCAATCACAAATCTATAATCAGAAACGTATTTGGACAGGATGGAAGAAAAACTCTGTTTAAAAACTTTCATCTGAAGAAGTCATAGCTATTGCTTTTTTCTCTTATGTACAGTACGTGTACATATATGTGCATAAATTTTAAATTAAACTAATAAAAACATCGTGCACTTGACAAAAATCTAAAAATAAAAATTGTACTGGATTGATAAAATATAAATTGCTTCTGAGATATGAGATAAATGCATGCTTAGAACACTACTGAGATAGGCCCTACTCAAACATTCTGTATCGCATAATCGTTCCCGCAGTTCCGTCAAATTCTGCGTATAATTGTTATATATCATTTTACATTTAAAAAAAAGGAAACGTTAAGCATAGTTTTGTTATATTTGTAATAAACGATCGATATTCGCAAACGAAAGTATCGAATCTACATTTTTACATACATGGCAATCTCTTAAATTGCCAACTTATCTCTTATTACCTTGGATGATAAATCCCCGAAATATATACAGGGTGCGGCAGTGAATCAGGCGAGATAGCATCACTGATTATAACCAGTTGATGAGTAATAACAAGAACGCGACAGTAATGTTCAAAATAATCCATTCAGTCGGTTTAACGTAGCACAAAATTTATATTTACAGTAAAAATGTACAAAATACTACAAATTAGAGTCACAATTAAATATGCACAAATACTAATCCACGACAACCGACTATTCCCGTACAAATTCGTCGAAAGAAACTCCTTACGATCTCCACAGACAGACTTGTAATTAACAGCACCTCCGAGTCAGGAACAAGTTCGTACTCAACCACTGGGGTTTACTTTCCCCAGATTTCCGTAACGTCCAACGAGAGAGTTAGTTAGCACTTCGATAACGACGATCCTAATCCGATCCGATCTTCCCGATACGAACTCACGATACGAGCTCACGCTACGAACTCCCGTTCCCGCCGAAACTACGGCTTAAATAGTCCCAACGTTCGAATCGTCCGCCAATCAAATTTGAATTCTGCCACAACGGCCGCCAACGGTCATTTCCCGCCGGCCAATAGTCTGTCGACTCTGTCTGTCGTCGATTTGAAACACAACGGATCTTCTAACGGTCGTTTCCAACGGCCGATCCTAACGGCTTTTCCGTTAATGAAAGTTCGTTATAATAAACCAGGGCGGAAATCGCTCGCCTAGCGATTCCAAACCCTACAGCGACTATCACCATCTTCAGGCTACGGCTTTAACATCCATCGTTATGTAGGGGTGGAGCGGTGTTCATCGGACATTCGCCATAAAAGATTATTACGAAAACGATGATAGACAAGTGCCAGCGCAGAGTATATTTCGAAGTAATTTTAATATAATACTGAGAATATAATGATCCAGTATCTTTTGCCCATGCTACTAAAACATGGATATAAAACCTTCGAGGAAAGCGACCTACCAGTGGCAGAGTGGATAAAAGTACTGAACACGGATCATGGGTTCACGACTCTCTAACGAGTTAGCCACGTGAAGGTTTTAGGGTTTCCTTTATGTCCGTAACACCTGATAGGAGCCAGTTTCCCATAGAAAGTCTTCCACTAGAAAGATCTCCTACTTATTGCTTTGTAGTATCTCATTACTCTTATATGAAAGAAATCGGCTATACGTTGAAGAAAAGATTCCAGAGTGAAAGCATGTTTAAAAGAAGTCCTATTCGTTTACTGTGTTAGTACATGGTGTTGTTTTGCATATCTGATTAGAGCGTGCGAAGAATTTTACACAAGGATCTCTACTACTACCTGTACAAAGCACTAAATGATAATTACCAAACGAGACTATTCACTTTCCGTCAACGATTATTGAATATAATAAATGTAAATTCAGATCTTATAAACAATTTTTAATGAGCGATGAGGTTCATCTCCAACTTCCAGGCTTTGTCAATAAGAAAAACTTTTGTTAATGAGCAAGTTAAAATCCTGAAAGTGTTCATGCATAAACCGCTACACAGTGCCAAAGTCACAGTTTAGTGTTCTATCTCATCCTTTGGAGTTATAGGGCCATATTTCGTCGACGACGAAGGTAAAAATTGTGACTGTGAATATTTCACAGCTTTATGTTATCATGTTAGTAAACTTTCTTGTGCCTGAATTAGCTCGTTCTCCTATTAATGAGGAGGACAAGCTAGTTCCAATCATAGTGCTGCCTACCACTCTTTAAGTGTTTCCACAAACAATATGAGTACTTTGTTTCCTAATCATGTCATCTCGAAGAACAGCAATATTTTGTGGCCTGCTAGATTAACCGATCCTTAGAGGAAGTAATCACGCGTGTGATTACTTTCTTTGGGGATATTTCAAAGCACATGTCTTCCAAACACCACCACTGCAGAACCTTTAGGACCCGAAGAAACGAATCCGAGAAGAAGTGGCTCGAATTCCTGTGGTCATGCAACACAATGTGAGAGGTAACCTATTACAAGACTGACAGAGTGTGTGGAACGAAATTGCAGATCATCTTCGTGATGTAAGTTTTAAGTTAAAATAAATTGTAAGTATTGTATTTCCATTTAGCATATGTTAAACTAATATAGTAATAAATTTAATATTTGCAGCGTTTTGTAATTGCCCAATTCATTGCTGCATTTCGTATATAAAATAAAATTTGTTTTATTTTCTAGATTACTATCATTGCAAAACCATCTTACTAATTTATAATACAAATGAAACTAATTTTATTTTTTTTAGTAACCAATCTTTTTTATAAAAACACTTGTCTAAAATTTATTATGAAATAATAATTAAAAAGGAAACTTTGTTTAGTTATACAAATTTATAATTAACATTTCTCAATTTGTGGTATGAATTAATTAAATTAAGCAATTTATTTGATTTTAGAGATTAAATAATTAGTCTTTACATTTTGTTTAATCATAAAAATATTTTTCTAATTAAATTTATTTTACGATTTTATCACATTTAAATATAAAAATATTCATTTTATTAAAAAAAATTTGATGCAATTTTTATTAAAAATGATACTCGATCTTAATTTGGATAACGATGTCTCTCCTGCTACATCAGAATAAATTTACCGATAATTTGATGAGAGAAATGACTTTTTGCTTCTATAAAAATGTAAGATTATAAAATAAAAGATGTAAAAATTTCTTAAAATATTTTTTCTACACTTTTATGAAATATTTGATATATAATTTATTTGTAATTTTGTTGATGATAATTTGATATAAGATAATGAGTATTGCAACATTCCGTTTATGATGATGAAACTTGAGCAATTTCAATTTAAATTTTTTCTTGTACAATGTTCCTTGTTAGTTAGAAAATATAAAAAAGTCTTTTAAAAACTTTTAATAAGTTTACAAAATTTAACAACACATTTTTAAATAATGTATTTCATAATATGTGAATATAGTAAATTAATTTGTTAATGCACAAATATAATAATTTAATTTTATGCGCATTTGTAATTATCCTTAAATATAAACATTGAAAATGCTAAATGTTTATATTCAAAGGTAATTACATATTTGCACAAATGTAGTATTTATTTAATTTAATTTTCGTATCAAATTTAACATTTGTGCATTGTAGCCTATCTACAAATTACTTTATTAACTAATAACATCAAAGTAAACTTATAGAAATATAAAAGAATATAATTACTATAAATGACAACATTATTTAACAAATTATTTTTAAAAGAAAGTTGAAACGTTGGCATAAATTGTTACATTCGTTTCTCAGAATAATGTAAACTTTGTTGTTAAATTGATGCCATTATTACACTTTTTTTAAAACAAAATTGGCTCAATAGTGCATTTTTTGCCAGAATAATCTCATTCTTTTGTCGAATAGACGTCAATCTCAAATTTACACATTCAAAATCTACATTTTCTCATTAAAAAAAAAATATATATATATATATATATATATATATATATATAAGAGTAACGATAAATTATTTAAAAATACATTTGTTTTGTCAAAATGATGCTTACTTTTACATCAAGTTGACGTCATTGTTACACTTTCTCACAACAGAAACATAAGAATGACGTCAAATTTTTGTAAAACTGTACACCATTTTAAAAAAAAAATGCATTTTTAATGGTTTATTCATTAAAAAATAAATAACAGGCCTATAATTTATGTTCAAGAAGAATTTATATACGCTTAAAATAATTTAATTATTATAATTATAAAAAACAAAAAACTGATTGTTAAAGCACGACTCGCGATTTATATCTTTAATAAATTAATGATGAAAATAAAGAATGTGACAGTTATCTGTTGAAAATGACAGCGACAATGAAAAATAACGTTTTAAAAACTTACTCAAATCAATCATCTTTCTTCAAGCAATTGAAGAAGAAAATCGAAATTCATTCCTCATTTTTACTACGTACACACTTTAAAAATTCTTTAAAACATTTGATTATATAGCAATTTTAGATATTTTTAAATTTTATTTATAAATAATAATATATTTAATGTATTAATTATACCAAGATTTCTATAAACTAATTCATAAATATAAACTTTCATTGCATTTATTTAAAAAACAATAGCTATAAATATTTCTTTGTGGATATAATAACAACAACAATATAATTAAAGTGAGTAATTGAAGTTGGTTCTTTTACAATAAAATTTATTTACTAAAATAAATGAAAAATTTTATTAAGATTGTTACATATTGTGTAAAATGAACATTGTTTCAGATTTATTCATCCGTAATTCTTTCAGAAATTGCCCTTAAGATATCTTATAAGATAAACAACGTAAAAGCTATTCTTTTATGGGGTTTCATATAAAAAATTGCAGTAAATAATTAAAATTTTTACGTAAACATATTAGAATAATCTAAGTTATAATGCATAGAATGGACCGAAAACAAACCATTATAAGGCCCAAATTAAAGTCTTATATAAATGATTTATTATTTAAACTGCAAAATAAGATTAAGAAATGACTATTATTTTGATTAAAATTAAGAAGAATCGTCTTGTTAAAAATACCATATAAGAATTGCTTGAGAGAATCAATTGGGCCATCCTGAATAATTGAAATTAAATTTGCATTTATATAAGTGATATGCTTTTATTTAAGTGAAAACTTTTAACACTTACGCTACAACAACATTAAATGTAACGATATCATTTCAAATTTTAAAATAATGTTTACGAAATTTTACATTTCTTTTTAGTATTCATTCACTATTAATTTATTCAATGAAGTAAACTTTTAACAAGTACGATATCTGAAAATGTATTTTACTGAATAAATTTGCATCCTGAAATATAAATTAGTATTCGATTATAGAGCAATGATTATTTATATGTTTTATAAACATCATTTTAAAAAAGATGAACAATTAAAGGTAGGGCGCTATAGAAACAACTCCATTGTTACAATACGAAAAGATTTTTAATTACTTAATAAATATGTCAACGGCAACAGAATATCTGCAATATGTATCTGTAATACAACATACAACTTAGTGTATCGAATTTCAAATCAGACGAAAAACTTATTGATATGTTGTGATGTGTAACGAGACAACTTTATTGAATTTCTGACATTTATATCATGTAATCTCATAAAAATTATACACTTTTATTGTCTGTTGATGGATTCTCTCTTGCACATTTACCATACATAAAAATGTTTTTTTTTTTTTTATTCGATAACATATAATGATATTAAAATTAGTAGAATAATGAATTTTTTGAAGTCAACCACATAAAAGTTTAATAAAATGTATAAAATTATCACGTTTTCAGATTTTAATGGCATAATTGTAATGAATACTTTATCACTGGCTTCTAACTTTAATAATAATTTTGGGATATAAATGTATAATGTATAAAAGTTTCTGAAATTCTAACCATGTATTTTAAATTGTAGTACATACTATAAATTTTATATTATTTTAGATATAATATATAAAAATTACGTTATTCTTCATAAGTAAATTATAATTTAAATCTTTATAGAGTTTCTTAAAAGATAATTCTAAATATTTATTCTTTCAAATCTTATTAAATTCTAAATATATTATATATAAAATAAGATTTCTCTAGTTGGAATAATAAAAATAACATTTGAATTAACTATGAATGTAAGTAGGAATGCTCACCCTTTTGTAAAAGAAGGTGAAAAATAAGATGGAAGAAGTTAATCCTATTGCCATTTTAAGAAATAGATTTGAATTTATTATAATTTTATTGCTACGTTTAATCTCAGATTTCGGTAGTAAATCGAATACATTTTCATTTATTATCGGAAAAATTTTTGGTTCTTCATAAATATAAATGGTTTCATTTCTGCACTTCAATAATATCATTTAAAAATTAATGAAACAATTTCAAATATAAAGCTTAATATTTAATTTGCTGAATTTTGTAAATGTTTACATAGAAAATTAATTTATAAAAGTTTTCGTTTTTGTTTTTCTAATAATTGCATTTGATTTTAGTTTTAATAAAAATTAAAATCAATCAAGTTTTGTACATTAAAAATTTAACTTAGTTTTTAGAATTACATAAGGTAAACTTTGCTAAAGTGCACTAAAAATAATAAAATAAATTCAATTAATAATATAAATTATTCATGAATATTGAAGAAAACATTTGTTTCCTATAGAAACTTAATTTCTGCATATTAACTGATTTTATCAAATGCTTATAATAACAATAAATATTAAATTTTTGAAATTCTATTCAAAATTCGGACAACTCTCTAGCATTCCAAATACTAAAATTATTAAATTGTGTGTAATTTTTATAAATATTTAATAAAATAGAGATAAATTGTTAAGAGTAATTCAATATTCTCACATAATCTTATTGACAATATATGAGAACTGTAAGAAAATTGTAAAGAATATATTTTAATTGATATTACAATTGAAGCTGAATTAAAATATATATATAGCCTATTACTAAATAATCTAAATTAATTAATATTAAGAGATTTTATCGAAACTTCTCGATAAAAATCCTATTAAGTTCTAAGGAAAAGTAAGGAAGCAATATTTAATATAGCGATTGATGACGCTCATCTGTTAATCTAGAAAAAATATCACTGATGGACAGACTCTCATACATATCAGATGCTTTAATGCACTAGAAATGTTTGTATTAATCCAAAATGATAGCTATTTGAAAATTATACCCCAATAAAATATAAATAAATCGTGTTATAAATCTAGAAATTTTAATTCTCTAATTCTATAATATTTAATATAATTTCAAAAGTTATATGAGAAAGATTTGAATTATAAATATTTATTAAAAATCAAAATTTTAGTTGATTTAATAAATGATAAAGTTGCTGTATTTAAATAAAAATATTGTTATAATACTACAAAATATCACACACAGAATTTTAGAACATTTTTAAGTGTTCTTACAAGTTTTCCAAATTTACTATCTTATAAAATTATCTTATACAATAATAATAGAATATGAATACATTTTCGAAATGAATAAATCTTGTGAAATACATTTTTTCGTGTGTTTAGTGCAAACATAAATAATTTGAAATAGAATTTTAATCTTTTCAAATTGTTATTTTTAAAATCATGATAATATGATTATACTCTATACAAAAGGCCAGTGTATGATCGTTATAAGGCAAGGCAAGAGAAGTAGGTTTGCGTTTATAAATGTTTATAAACAAATCTAAAAGAAAAGATATATATATATATATAATTAAAAGTACATTTCAGAAAGAGAAAGAATATTATTTTAGATATACTTTAATATTTTGTTTATTTTTTAACTGTTATTTAAGGCTAAACATGTGGCTTTATATACACCGTTGCATGACTATACGACATATGTACAACAAAGGAAATGAAATTGTGTGAATTTTATAACAATTTGCATTTCATAAAATAAAAATATAAATATGTTAATTTTAAGTAAGCAATAATACTCAAAATAATATGTATACAAATATATATATATATATATATATATATATATTATATAAATTTATATATTTATAAACAGAATTTAGACTTACATTTACATAATGTTACTAATTGAAAATCTCTCTCAAGTTCCTTTTGCTATATTGGATCATATATGAGAAATGCCTAAAAATACTTATCATACTTATAATGCCTTTAAATTGTAAATGAGATATAGTAAAATCAATGAATATAAATGCTTATAACAAATAGGATTTAACTAAACAGGAAACTAACATAAATTTTTTGATTGCCACCAAATATTCATATTTAATTCTTTTTTGTAAATATATAAAAGTCGCTATTGTCGATATTTATTCTTAATCATTATGAGTGATTTTGACTTTCAATGAAATCAGTAAATATAAATCATAGATGAAATTACGTGTAATTTATTCGGAAGCTTTTAATAATTGATATTAATATTCATTATTTATAAAGCGGCAGCAAAAATTATATTTCATTACGCCTTATATAATCAAACAATGGCAAAGTACAAATAAAAATTCGGAACACGAAAGAATTCAAAAATGAAAGCTTTATAACCAAATGAATATCCCTTATTTTGCATATGTCAGAGTTTTGATTGAAAATTGAAGTTGAAATTATGTATCCAAGCTTTATTGGTAACAAAAATAAAAGTAAAAATACACTAATAACGTGATAAATAAAAAATGAAATCTAGGAAACAGAGTTCTTGTAAGCCTATATGAATGTTTTTTGCAATTTTCAAACATTTTTATTATCATAATCTAATTATATCTTTGATCAATATTCATATTCAATGAATAAAAACAAAAAGAGTAATTAAGTTTTTCTTTATTTACTTCTTATTTGTCACGCATGAACGACACTCGTTTTCCATTTATTTTTATTTTGTTAGAATTTATATTTTATATTTATCTCAGATATCATTATTTTTACAACGTACAGTGTAATGTGTATTAAATTCAGTTGTTTATGTAAATTATGTTAACTAAAACTAATTATTCTGTTGTATAGATGAGGAATATATAATGATATTCTCAATGCTGGGCGGCAAAGTCATTAAGTATTTATCATCGCTATGATTGCTTCGTTTATTAGAAATACAATAACATAACGACAATAAAGTTTGTAAGACGAAAAACTACCAGAAATATAAATAATCAAATTTGATAGTTGAAATGACAAAATTGCAAAACAATGTGCTGAAAAAATAGATTTTTCATTACAATTAGAAAGTATTGAGTGAAGTGTCCTTTCAGAATACTTTTTAGAATACATTTTAATTCTAATTTAATATCAGAGATAAGTAGGTTTTAACCTTAATTTTTAGATCTCTAAGAATTTTTAGTATACACTGTATGTCTAAAAATATTTTGTGAACAAATCCCTTCCTAACGACATCTGGATATGCCTCTGATCAGAAACACCATAATCCAAAGCTTTTTATATAAGGTGTTTATACAGAATGTTCACTTAACATTTACCCGATCACAAAAATGATATTTCCATCATTGCACGAGTATATTCTTATGGTGCATTAGTTCTATTACGATGTTTATATTAAAATTAATTAATTCTTTAAAAGGGGCTCTTGTACGTGTAAACCGCACAGTAGTTCAAAGGAAATATATGAATTTTATCCCTGCCGAGATTAAGGATAATGTAAAAGAGATTATTTTAAGAAAAGTTAGCATAAAGTACAAAGAATCACTGACTTTACAAGAGAAAAACCATCTCATAAAATAATACAAACACAGTTAGCTTTATTTTGCTATAGTACTTATTACTGTAATTGTTTTCTGCGACAATGCAAAGATATAGATGTTTGAGTGTGGAGTCATGGATGACTTTTAGCATTCCTGTCATTACGTCCTCAAAGTTACTTGTATTTGTTTCTGTAGCTGTTTGGTTAGCTTCGTAAACTGGTGCATTTAGATTACTTCATATGAAAATATCTAGCAGAATGAAGTCTGAGAAAACTGATGACCATGGAACAGCATCCTGTTCATTGACTGTTGAACCGCTCTGTTTCTCCCTGACATAAATTTGTCCAAGAATGAGTTGGCGCGCCATCCTATTGATATCAAATCTGCGTAGTTGCTCCAGCATCATGTCATCGAACCATTCGTTCATCGCAGGGTGTATGATATTAAGATAGCAGTCACTAGTTCGGCTGCCGAGTAAGGAATCAAGAATCTGCTCTCTGCAGATACCATACAAGGCATTTAGTGTAAAATGTATCCGATTTCGCGTATTTCGGATGCATCGTGAAGCACGTTTTTCTCCAGTGGAGCACATTATAAAGTTAAACACTGCATTTCGAGGAGAAAATGTCTCATTAGTCCATAAAAGTTGCTCAAGTAATTATGGTTGCTCCTGGAATAAATGTAGCATATTGTTGCACCAGTCAAATCATTGTCCATGACGGACAACGATTTGCAATTCCCTTGCAATTCTGTGCCAGAAAGTAGTTGAATAGATGAATGTTATAGTAACGTAAAATTGGGTGTATATGTGACTTCTGCATTGTCTCGCTGCTTCACAAATGCTTGTGCATGCGTGGAAATACGACAAAAGTTCGACATCGTAGAGTCAAGGGCAACCAGGGCTGTGAGCTCTGACTGTGCTACATGTTTGTATCAAACGGAGTCTCACGTTCAGAATCGTCGTATATCCGTAGATATTGGCACAGCTGGAAAGCACTCGTAATCTACGTGCAGCTTCTCGTGCATTTCGGCTCGTTTCCCAAAAAGTATAATCATTTCATACTATTGTTCGTGAATATACCTTTCGCAGTGGTTTACCTATTAACAGACTACATAATGTTTGCTATTTTAGAGAATATCGGCATCGTGTGTCATCATATAATTTATCAAAATTGCATTTTTTACTTGCAACTTTTTCTCATGTTCTTATATTTACGTAGTACTTTCGGAACTACTGCGTGAGTTAATATGTCTCTTCTTTCAATGAGTTTATTTATTTTACTGTAAACATGACAGTAATTATATTAATGCATCATATATATACAGTAGAGCATCGATTATCCGACCCCGATTAACCGACTTATCGGTTAACCGACCGCGTTCTAGTCGGCAAATTCTTGGCCGGATGGCCGAGCGGTCAAGGTGGCAGCCTACCGCTCTGGGGGACCCGGGATCGAATCCGAGCGGGTCGAAAAATCCCCAGGAATTTTTCGGGGGGTGGTCCGTTCGGATATGTCGGGCCCGTCCCTCACCACCCGGTCGCCCATTGTGGGCCTGGCCGAACCCATAATGGGCCTACTAAAAGAGGCCCTCTTAGTGCCCACAGGGCGGAAAGAGTTAAAAAAAAAAAAAGTTGGCAAATTCAAATGTTCGCTAGTGATGTGGTGCTACAATATTTGGTTATGTCTTGGCTACTTTAATATTATTTTTGTTAAATTTTTGCATGTTTTAGCTGGCAGCACTGGCTCGACCATGAAAGGGAGGCTAGTATTTAAACCAGGCCTAATACACTATACTAATAATGTATTTTTTCAGACTTTTCGGTTATCCGACTTTTCAGTTATCCGACCAACCCCAGTCCCCAATTGGGTCGGATAATCGATGCTCTACTGTATATAATATACTTGTGCAATTCTGATAAGAACTCGTTTGTGTCTGGACAAACATATACGATACGTTTATTTTAAACGTATCGTATATATATGCATGTTTATATCATTATAACTTTCAAAGGCACGATATAGCCTACAGATCATAGTAAGGTTTGTTATAACTTTCATTATTCGCACAAATTAAAGGATCACCTCTGCTTATATCTTCGTAATTTAGATTTAATGTATTATCAAAGGTTAATACCTAACAAACATATATTTTCATTTCGGAAGGTACATCTTAGACACGGTGTAAGCTCTTTCCCAGTCACAATCATTAGAGGATTTAAGAAATAAGATATCTTGGCAGCCGCAAGTGCTACTCAGCACATTCAACTGAGGTTCGGATGGAAACCATATTGAATACTTCAGAAAAAACCTTGAATGTTCAAAATTTAATATAAAACTAAAAATTTATTCAATATCTTAACGTGATACGGTTTTTTAGCCCTAATATAAAGATCGTGGTTATAACAAGTATACTATTAGAATATTATAAAAGAAAATGTATGTTACTGACTTATATTCATCTCTATGAAAAGTTAACCGACCGCGTTCTAATTTTGAAGGAATTTAAGAGAGAAAACATAATTACTATGTAACTTATATAATTAAAAATTATTACTAAAATTTTGATTATTTTTCAAATATTCTTGGTTATTCAATATTTCAATATTCTCGATTAACTGATTTTTGGCTTGGACCTTACATTGACAATATTCCGAATTATATATTTCAGAAATCGTATTGAAGATGTCTAATTCTGCATTTTTACAGAATTAAATACTTTTAACATGAAATCACATTGAAATCATACGTAATTAATACGATTCTTGTTACTATTAAAATTTTTCTTTAAAATTTAAAAACTCGATTATTTCAGTAATTTTATTTTGTTTGTGAATTTTATTACAAAATATGTAAAATCAATCGATAATAAATGCCTTAATCGTCAAGTGAAACATAATTAATGGTTCAATAATGACGAATATTCATCAAGAATTAGTGATTGGCTGAAATGGGTTTGTTTAATCATATAGAATTTGTGAAAGGTCGTAATCGTAGTAGATGATCTGCAATAATAATCATTTCGAAACGTAACTGAATAATTTATATAACGATATTTCCAATTCAGAAAATTTTGTATTTGAGAAAATATATTGCTGTAAGTACATTATTTTTCAACTACAACTAGTAACTAATATAATTATAGATATTTTTCAGAATAATGATAAAAAGTCTCAGAAACTATTATTCAGAGATAACTGAAATTAATTGCTTGATCAGAAATAGCTCTGTAGTAGTTGTGTTCACAAATATACACCAATATATTAAAATCTACGATAAGATACGAGTTAAAATTTCAATTATAAACATAAGTCTGGTATATCTAGTGTATCAAGTATAAATATAACAAGTCTCTTTCATTTTACTTTCATACATGTTTGATAATATCCAATAATCTGTATTCTCCTGTGTGAATTTTAGTAAATACTTTGCAGAATGATTGTCTGCTTTATATTAAATATTTCTTTTATTTAAAATATTATTTTAGAAAACAACACATTTTAGCTACGGAACAAATAAATATTGAACAAATTGTACTACTTAAGAGTTTGAAAGAGAATTCTGGCTTCCTGAATAATCGATGTAAAAAATGTTATTTGTGATTAATAAATATATTTTAGAGATTAAAATAGTTAATTTTCACAAATATACCCTATAAGCGTGCTGAGTGAATTTAATATAAATACATAATAATAAAACAATTATCGACTTCAATAGAATATTTCAATGCTTAACAAATATTCGAAACAATGTATATAAAAATTGATTTTTAAATTAATACACAGAATAAATTTATACTACAATTATTGAAAATAAGGAAAACTAAATAAACAATTCATCAATTTTCTTTTCGAATATTAATTTAAATATAAAAATTATAAATACAAAATAGGAAGATAGCATCATATTTTAATATGGAGATATAGTTGTTACAGATATTGAACGATTGATGATTATTCATGAATACAGTTAAATTTAAAGAAATGTAGGAAAAAAAAAATAAACGTTTACTCAAAAAGTAGATAAGATGCTTGTGAATGACTAGTCGAAGAGACGAAAATAGTCTATAAATCCATATATTTGCATATATACTTTAAAAAGTTAGAGAACTTATTATGTGCCTCTCTAAAGCATGGAGAGCATTAATCATATAAAATTTTACTGTTTCTGGATTCTGAAACTTTTATAAAATCATTCATATTCAAAGACAGTTGTACAAGCTTGAAGAATTTTATGTCAGACTTAGTATTTTCAGTTGATTCTTTATAGAAAAGTTATTCAAGATGCCCAAATTTCTTTTCAAATTGTATTGAAAAACAGTAACATCTTTCATAAATTTTTCTTAAAACTCACTTGAATATTGAAATGCAATATTCTTATATTTTACAAAAAACTAAATTAATTTATATAATATTGTAATTTATTTAATATTTGAAGCGATGAGCTATTCTAAAGTTTTAAATTTTGAAGTTAAATAGGTCATATTTTTTAAAGAAAGAAAATTTTAACTGTTCTTTATTTATTTTTATATAAATTGATAGATTTATTTTTCAATTTATCAAATTCTAAAATAAGCAATAAGATATCATCAGATATTGTTGTTTTAATAAATTATATTATTAAATTTATCCTTAGAAGGATATAATTTATTTAATAAAGGATACCGTTTGGTGTATAAACATAGTTCATGTCAATTATTGTTCAATTTATCAGAGCTTAAATATACGTTTTAACTATTAATATATTTATTAATGTGAATTATGTTTTGAAATGAATAGAATCTAATGTAAATATAACAATAAATATCTAAATAATTTTTTTCTAAAATTTTGAAAGTGTCATTTTTTACTTCTAATTGTAAACAATAAAGATAATAAATATTTATTAAATAACTAATCCAGAAAGAAATCTTTATTATGAACTATAACTGTAAAAATTGCTATTTTTTAAATGTAAAATTAAAATATAATTTTTCACATTTAACTTTCGCTTAAATGTTTATAATAAATATATAACAACTATTTTTAGTAATTATTATTGCTTAATACTTAGTGTTGTAATTATAACTTAGTTTTTATTAAATTTTGATTAACTTTTCTAATTATTCAAATATTTTAAAGAGAAATCAACAGTAATTCGCGGAATAAATCTTATTTAGGTGAATGTACTATATATTTATATATAATATTCCTTTTTATAAGACATTCTTAATCCTTTTATTATTTTTTCCTTTTGAAATAAGCTCTGTCAATCAATATAATGAGGAATTCTCTTCTATAAATATATTCAAGAAATATTTATTTAACAAATTAATTATTGATTGAAAAATTTAACTAATTAATTACTAATTGAAAAATAAAATATTATTGAATTTTGCATAGCAACGATATTTAATCTGTTTACGCAATCATTTTAATTAAGCAGTCTCTCGAGTAAACAATTTTACAAGGTTGGTTTGCTATTTTTCCTTTTCTTCTTTTTATTTTCTTTTTCCCACATCACTCATTTTAAGAAGATTGAAACATACATTTACAGTGGAAAGAGGACTTGTCCTTCTCAATTGTCTTAGACGAATGAGAAAAGACAAGTCCTCTTTGAGTAGTAAATCTCCATTCACCATGAGAAAACAACAACGTTTTTAAAACTTTGTTTATCTCTTTCTGCCACTACATATTTTGCTTTTTAGTATTTTTCAACAAGTGTTTATGTGAATTCTCTTTTACTTTATACTGTCAACAATTATTTAGAAGTCTACGTTAAAGTATATTTAAATATTTTTCAAATATTTTTGTGTTAACAAGTTAATTTTAAACAATATATTGCAATTTACTTTTTATTTTTTTCATTTGAATGCAATGATTAGTATATTTTACTTATAAAATATAATTAAATGGTAATTATTTTTTTCACGTCTTAAGTGCAGATAAAAGATAAATTTGCATACATTAAAAGTAAAATATATTTTATTTTATTTTAAATTTTCCAATATATAAATACAACTATTATTTTATGTCTTTTAAATACATAAAATAATAGCTAATTTTGTAGTTTTAGTTTAACATATGCAAATCACTTATGTTTAAAATTCATGAATACTTAGAGTAGATGATCATTATCTCCAAGATCTCGATCCAATATAAGATTTTCTTTCCATTTTTTTCAATTGTTCTCGATTACGAATGATATTGATAACAGAATTTAGGATATATATTCAGTAAAATTCTGCCAATCATGATATTTAAGCTTTACAGTCATTCAATCATACGAACTTTGAATAATATATTTAAATATGTGGTTCTACATAGTGATTTCTTACTATTTTTACCTATCTTACCAAATGTTACCTCCGTATATTTCGACCTAGCTTATTTTATTCTATCAAGTCATTTTAGTCATATCGTGTCCATTTCTATCCAGACTCTATCCATTTTATCCATAAAAATCATCAATTGTTCTGTAATAGCACAGAAGTGCCACGGCTTTCAGCTTATCCTCTCGTAATACTCTTGCCTTTCTACTTCCTCTTATTATTCCTTACGTAATGTTTTTGTCTGTAAACTTTTATATGTAATACAGAATTTAACTTTTATAACAATGTTAATTATATATAATTTCTTTATATACTGTTAATATCAATTTCATCTTTTTACGGTATAAACTGTGTTGGAATAATGCGGCTTGATACATATATAGGAATGAAATATAACTGCATTATTATAAAATTTTAAATACATAAAAAGATTTAACATTTACAAAAATCACATGCGTTTTGCAAAATTGCATATTATCCAAGTGGATTAGCTTGATGAAAATGGAATAAGGAAATGGAACACGTGAGCGATCTGCTGAGGGTACCAATGAGGAGGACTTTCTATGGTAAATTATCTTCTATTTTGGGTGTTAAAGACACGAGTAAAACCCGAAAAACACACGGATAGTCCGTTATTGAGAAATGAACCCTGATTAATCAACCAGAGTTAAGTGGTTTTATTCATTCGGCCACTGGTGGTTCATGTTATCCAAGTGATTGAACAAAAGAATATGAAGGTGCCTCACATATCAGCTCGTGCATAACGGCTTTCTTTAATCGAGATGTCCTAAGCAAGCTAGACTTGAAAGGTTCCTTTTACCTAAGTATATATAAAGTCTATATCATCCTATATATTCATTTATTAGTCTGACAGTGGAAAAGGGCCTATTAGTCATATATATATATATATATATATATATATCATCCTACAGTTAACACTTGAAAATAAGTGTAAAAGTACTAATTCTTATTACGTAGAAAACTTTCTGCCACATTTAAAAGTAGTTGTAAGTTGCAAAACTAACTATTATTTATTATAGTTATCTCTGTTGCATAAACATTTTATTTTTATTCTCAAAGAAACAATTTAGAATAAGTAAATTAACAAAGGTTTATTGAAGTAAAATGTGTTTTCAAATACTGTACATATATGTACAGTAATTTATATATACATACATACATACATACATAAATGTCTAAATTAAAAATTTTTTTCGAGATTTTCAAATTTTAGACAGAATATAAATTTTAAGATGTTTTTTCTTATTAGAACCATTGGAAATGTTATTTGCAGTCGTTTAGAATTGTATAACTAGAGAGTTGCGACAGAACACTAACATTGGAAAGACCCATAGAGTGACTTCTTTTATATAAAAAGAAAATTAATGTTACTTTTCATAAGTAATAGAAAGTCCGTTTCTATTTGTTCATTAATTTTATTTCTATATTTTTTATAGCTATCGAAAAAGAATAGGCCTCATTATATCATTTTCTTCGTCCCAGTGAATCGTATGTAATTTGATATTAACATTGCACTGAAATTGTGATACTTATTATTTATTAAAAATATAGATTTCTATATATATATATATATTTTTTTTTTTTTTTTCATTACTACACACTTATAACTACTTAAAAACTAATTTGATGTTATTGATGTCCAGATTGATTCAGATACATCTTATATAATGATAAATACATTAGCATAAAAATAGGATATTAAAAATATCGAATAAAAACTAAAAATTACACAAACGATTAATCAGATTCTCTCTCATTTCTTTTTTGTTTACATTTTCTAATTTTGACTTTCTGCTTTTTTACTTTTTAGTTTTTTAACATTATTTTTATGCCTAAACAAATTCTATTCCTGTCTCTTTTTTGTTATATGATAAATATTTACATTTAAACTTAATTGAATATCAATATTAAACACTTCAGTTAATAAAATGAAAAATTAGATTGAATTTTTTAAATTAATATTTTCAAAGTAATAATAATGAATTCAAAATCGACGTTTCTACTAATATATGCAATCGTGTTAATTATGAAGATTTAATAGTAATCATCACTAGATTTTTATTAATGAAGAAAAATCAATAACTGAATATTTTATACATTTTTAATAACAATTTTTTTGTTGTACATAATCAATTATTATTAGATTAAGTAAATTATATTTAATGTGCTTATAAATAAATTCAGTTGAGAATTAAACGATATATTAAAGTACCCTTTATTAATAATAGTCTTTAATTTTTCCAACTATTTTTATTATAAAGCTAATGATTCTTAATGATTCTTAGTTTCTGGATCTATCAGTCAATAATCAAGAAATTCTAGTCTTATCTATCTCTTACAAGTTAGTCGATTTCTCTTAAATTCGATAAAAATTGCATTCCTCATAAGAAAGAGAGATAAAAGTCTCTTTTGTAGACTTTGGATTAGAGAAATACAAAGAGAAGTTAAGCTCTAACTAGTTGTCGTGTAGCATCTAGGAGAAAGTTACTTGGACCACATAATACATCACTTCAAGTTCAAAATTCCTCTCGATTAGCATAAAGTCTACATGTTTTTTTATTTTATTTTATTATTATTTAAATTAACCGAATTTAATCTTACTCTACCAAGTTTTATCTTTATGTTTTGCATTTTGCATTTTTTGAATGATTGAATAAATTAATGACACTAAAAATATATTTGTTTACACAAAAATAGTTTTTTGACTATCTAAATGCCAAAATGTACTGACATTAATTCATTTATTAAAAGATTATTCAATAAAAAATACATTTAAATATAAGTTATACATGATAAATAAAATCCCTATGAAATCCTATCTTAATCCCCATTAAAGACTCTTATCACTTTAAAGCCCATCAAATGAATATGCAGTTGTCTAACTAATCAATTATTTTGTAATTAAAAAAAAATAATTTAAATATAAAATATTGATTTAAAAAATAAAACTACTGTATAAATAATGTAAATTTAAAATTAAAATAATGTAATTAAACTCTTTTCAGTTTTTAATTTCAGATATAGAATAAAAACTTCATATGCTACTTCTTAAACAACTGATTTTTAAAGTAAATATAAATGTATAATTTAATTTTATAAAGTTAATTAATACATTAGTGATATTATAAAAGTATTTTTACTAATTAAAAATACACTAGATATGAAAATATTCTATACGCACCTGTTATTGATTACAAGAGAATGTTTTATACAAGTCACTTTTTATCAAAGTGCATCAAGCTAAAATAATTGTATAGTTGAATCTTTATGCATAGAGATTTTACATGAAAGTTAAACCTTTAATTATTCGGTTCAGTGGCTTGTGGTAAGGACTTCGAAAAGTTCTTAGATTCGAATCTGGTTCAGACTTTCATGATTTTTTATTGGCACTTCAGGTAAGTGATTAGTTCTCTACTTCTCATTCAAGCCAGCTGATCACATTGTACATCAAGACTATAGGCAACGGACGGCAGGTATATAGCCCTCAAGGCACTAACCCTTTTCTTAAAATGTTCAGTTGCTATATTCAATTAACAACGTTTAAATATATTTTACAAATAAAAATCTCAATGGAATTTTATGCTTTTTTTCTTCTATTCATTTATATAAATTTGAAGAATAGTTATAAAATTTATTAGAGAAGAAATTAAGAAGTATTTAGAATCAAATGTCTTTTCCTAAAGAAGGAAACGACTTCCTATTTTAAAATAACAACTTCCAAACCTTCTTGAAGGTTTGGAAGCTGTTGTTAGTATATTAATGTGCAAGTATTTCAATAATTTTTGATTCAGGTAAAAGAAAAAGTTTTATAATAATTATATGAACAGAAAATTATCTTTCATAATATGTAAACAATTTAATAAAAATATATGAAAAAACCGTCATAATCTTTTTCAAACATTACTATAGTTTTTAGTATATTTTTTATGTGGAGAAAAATTGTAATCACAATTAAAACAGCATAAATATGAAAATGCAGAGAAAATAAACATTTGAAATTCTGAAATATTAAAAAAGATTTGAGAAATGCATAATTATACTTATCTTAAGTCTCACAAACAACAATTTAGATATAGATTTAAACTTCAGGCATTACGCAAGGCAAGAAATTTGATGAAGTACTAAAATAGTGGATTGAGAAAAAATGAAAATGTCAAAAAAGATATGAAAACGATTTTTCAGAGGATTTAGAAAGCTAAAGAAAAAATTAAAAAGATAAATAAGAAATAAGAAAAAGAAACATAAAAGTAATTCGGAAATATATAAATAGTATAAAGTAATTAGATAATTACGTAAATGTTAAAAAACGTATTAAAATGTTGTGCCAATTGTGTGGCAGTGTTGATGATTAATAACGATTTCAATAAAATTAATTAATAAAAAGCATCTGCTAATTCAAAAAATTAAAAAATAAGAAATAAATATAGTTCTTTATAAGAGTTAAATTAGTACATAACGATCAATGCATTAAGTCAATAAAAATTCTTTAAATTATTTGGATAATTTTAAAAATAAATAAATGATTGTTACACTATATGGAATAACGATGTAACTCATGCTATTCCACGTTTTTGTACGTTAAGGGATATTAAAGTATGTCAGATAGCTTGTTTTCAAAACTATTTGGCACGCTGTACATCACCATAAGACAGATGTGGAAGGATATCTCATGATACACAGAGTAAGTTTTGGTTTTACTCAATATTTTATAATAAATTTTAGCTACTTTTATTTGTACGATTAGAAAACTGCGAGTGCATTTAATTATATTAAGACAATAATTAAATATAAAAACTTTCCATAAATTTATTTCTTCTTCATGTTTATAATTTACCCATAAATTGAAGGAAATCAATATCTAAATATTTTGTGATAGAGCAAAAATTTTATTTACAAAATACAGTTAAAACGAAGGGAGGAAAAAAAATCTATTTTCAGATTTTAAAAACGAGGAAAGTATTAAAAGATACTTTAAATTCGAAAAAGTAGTAGGATAGAGCTTTAGAACATGAATTTCTAAGAATTTACATTTTTTAAAATACAATTTTATTATTTTTTTAAAAATAATTTCAAACATTTATTATTATAAAAATTAGAATGAAAATAGCATTGTTTTAAAAACAAATATGAATAATCTAATCTGGTAATCTTCTGTAATTATTTTTATTAAGTTCTAGTTAATATACTTATAAATTCTAAAAAATAAACAATTATAATTATTTCCATAGAAAGCAAGAAAATTTGCGTCTTTATTTTATAAAACTGATGCTTAACTATACTGAACACTAGGAGATAACTTTTGATGGAAAATAATTCAAAATGCATGTCTCTTAATAAAAAACCTTTCTTCTTTCCAAAAAAATTTCTTCTTTTAAATTTCTGTTTACATTTTATTATATATTATTATTGTTACCAAATCTGTAGGTTTTTAATTATGGTTTAAACAATAAATTTTATTTTAAACTGGTAACAGGCTAAGAAAATAAAATATATTTTTTGTAAAATTATGGATTATGCTTTTAAAATGTATTTACTTTGTTTATATATATTATATTCTTATACATTTATAACTATGTTAGAAATAAAAAGAATTTTCGTATTTAAATATTTAAAACTTCTCATATTTTTATTTTTCAAATAAAAAAAATTAACTGTCAAAATAAGAAGAAGCTTTAGATTTGAAAATAAATAATGCTTTTCTAAAATATTATTTTTTTTAAATTTTCTATATAATAATTAAAAGCGTAGATAAATAAACAAATTTTTT
This sequence comes from Centruroides vittatus, assembly GCF_030686945.1. NCBI lineage: Eukaryota > Metazoa > Arthropoda > Arachnida > Scorpiones > Buthidae > Centruroides > Centruroides vittatus. The sequence goes on from NW_027122385.1 coordinate 1,017,805, forward strand.
GAGAATGTTATTCATCGTTCTTATTATGTAATACAAAAACTTTGTTTTTCTTGAATGTTTTTCGTACTTTTCAGAGAAAAATTCATCTAGTTGTCAGTAGAAAAAAAGAACAATAGCAAAACTTTATGAGAACATAAAATAAAATTATAGAAACATATTTTTATAACAACTTTATTTTCCAATTTCATGTCTGTTTATCGAAACAGGAAATACTCCCAACTAAAATAGATTCCTTTTTATTACACTCACAGGATATAGTAATATTGTTAGAAATGTTCAATATTGACTGTTGACATATCGAAAAAATGAGATTACAAAACACATCACAAAAACTTGAACACTTTGTTAGAACCAGAATATAATTTTTCAAATTGTTAGACTGACGTTTGTCTGTTACCCGTTTTATATCGCCTACTATCTTTTCTCAAAGCCGAAGAAACGTTCAATAGAATATATGCTGATTCAATCAAATCTATGCTGTGTTAATTTGTGAGCAAAATAGTTCCTTCTTTTGAAGATTTTCTTTTTCTTTTTTTTTTTTTGTTTTTATAAAGTCATCTTTACATTCTTCTTCGAAAGAACACATTCTCAAATCTATAAATTTACAGATTTCTAAATTTCAATAATGTTTTTTTTTATACATTAGTTCAAATCAAACTTTAACAGTAAAATAAAAATAAAAAGCTATTTTTCCACGTCAATAGCATGAGAGATTCTTTCCACGTGTTTGTGTGATAATTGAGATAATCGATATCTTTTACCCAGAGCAAATGTTTCAGTTTGTTGTAAACAAGTCTTCTTCTCCCTTGCAAGTAATCTTTTACTTCTATTTTTGTGTAATAAAAGAAATATGATTATGTTTATATAACTCGGAATCTTTTTAAAGTATAAGTAACCATTATCATAATTTGAATCATAAATATCAACAATTATAATCATCGTTATTTGTTATTATTTTTCTTAAATTTCTTATTTAATCAATATTAGACAAAACATTAAATTCAATAGTTTTTCTTCAATAACTCTTTTCAACAATACCCTGCATTTCTTTTTTTTTGTTTTTTTTTTTGTTCTTTTTTAAAAAAGGACAAAACTTGTTTTTGTTCATTTAGCCAATTCGCGCTATAACAATAATGACTTTCCAATGGCTCCTTCTTAACAACTTTTGCTGTCTATCTGGCTCTTCTCTCTTGATCGTAATGATCCTTTGCACCTTTATTGATTGATTGAGATGAGGTCATGGCAGATGTAGCAAATTCCCGACACGTTATTTTACTTTTTTTAGTTGGCAATTAGAAATAATTCATTAAGCCATTTCTTTCTCAGCTAATTAAAGTTTCTTCTGTTAGAAAATGTTCTGTGTTTGTAGTTGGAGTATCAAATAACAATCTACGCATTCTGACATCACAAGTTGACCTAGATGTGGTATTTTTGGATATCTCTAACATTTCTTTGTTAGTAACGTCTGCTCCACAGTTCTCCGAATCCAAAGATCTTGTCGATGTTGTTAAGCATCGTATATTCATAGTTAATGAAGTTTTAGGTGATAATTCACTATTTGCTTCTTCTTTTGGTGCCTGGTTCGTAAATACATACAAAACAGTAAGATTCTAACAATATATAATAGTTTAAAATGAAAAAATATATATTTAAATACAATATAATAAATATAATTTTATACTTTTATAGTTTAAAATACTTCTAGTCTTATAAACCAACTGTATATTGTATATGGTTTTGGAACTATTTATATCTACGATAACTACATTTAAAAAATTATAAAATTAAAGAAAATTAATTGATTCCTTTATGTATTTTTAATACACTGTTTAAAAGTGATCTTGTAAATATTTGTAAAATTTATGTAAATAAAAAAATAAATTTGGAGTATACATTTTTACTTCGATAAATTTGTTTTTTACATTTTAAAATATTTATAATTATTTCAAGAATAATTTATTAAAAAAATATAATTTATATAATCGTTCTTTATTTTTATTTATACAATAATTTTTCATTTCATTAAAAAAAACAGTTTTTAGAGTAATAATAATGTATTTGAAATCTATAGATATAGATTTTTATGAGGAAAGGAAAAATAAAAATAAAACAAGTCTGGAAGAAAAAGAAACGAGGAGAGAAAAGAAAATAACAAAGAAAACAACCAGCAAAAGATAGCAACAATGGACGAAAGAAAAAGAAAAAAGAAAGCTACGAATAGCATGAACTTAAAAGAAAATATATTTATGAATTGTTAAATGAACAGTATATTTTTACTTATTTATTAAAATACATTCTAGTTTTTATTTAATTATTTTGAATGATTAAAAAAAATAAATAAAATTACTCTGTACTAGTTACTTCTACACTTATAAATTCTGGTTATCTAAAATATATTTATATAAATCTATTACTGTATTAACTCTTATTAAATTGCTACATCTATTCGAAAACAATGTATTTATTAATGATATCCGGTAAGAAATATATCTATTAATCATGCAAATATTCAGTATTATATTCAGAATGATATTCAATTACGAAACACGAAGAATAATAGTGGTTCAGAGAATTTAAATATAATTATTCTCCACGAAATAGCTACTAAATATATAACGGGAAGAGCTTTGATAATGTTATCTGACAATTTCATAACTTTCACTACCGAAGGAGAATACGTCCTTCAGTATAACATACACAAAGTACCCTATAAACCTTGCCAATTCTAGATGTTTGCATTAGTATAAACATGTAATTTAATAAAATATGATAAAAGTTTAAGTGTAGGACATAGTAGCTAAGTTCTAATTTTGATGTTTATAATTATATACATAACAAAATATTAATATTAATAACATGATTTACTTCAAAAATTAAACTAGTTAACCATAGATAAAAAATCATATATAAACATTGAAGAGTTGAACAGAATGTAAAGTCCAAATAATGTTATTTGAATAGTTTGAAACAAATACTTAGTTGTATTTTTGAATATAGAGTATCTAAAGAACGAGATTTTTTAAAAAATTAAATATTTTATAAAATATTAACGTACGTTTTTCTGAAAGCTATCTTCGTATTTGTTTCTTTTCAATATGTCAGGACAATCTGCATCTGCATGAGGATCCACGTATCTTCTTCTAGTAGCCAACCTTTCGCAAACAGCTTCTTCGCCTTAAAAAGAAAGAAAATAGAAAAACAAAAGTTCTAAATGGATCTATTGAATCGTTAAGAAAATGAAAGCAACATTGAAACATTTATCATAAGTATACATTTTGAAAAACGACAAATAGCTATAATTACCAATCACTTGTTCAAATTAATACAAATGAGCATTGATCTGAGTAAACTTTTTACTTTTTTTGTTCAACAACATTCAAAGATATTGATTTCTGGCAACATTCAATAGTTCAAGTAATAAAATGATGGCAAAATGCCAAATCTCTTTAAGAAATGTGAAGTCAATTTGATATTATGTATTTTATGACTCCAAATACAAGCCACATACACCTCATCTATTCTAGAAAATTTCATTCAATAAAATAGAGTTTTAATGTTAAGCAATGTTAACAAATAAATACACATTGAATTAATTTTCTACGTGTTTCAAATTATGTAAAAATACATGAAAATGTTTTGTGATTATTCATTTTAAATCGTATTTATGTACAATTTTCAAATTAATTAAATTATATAAATTTTTCAATTTTAAAAATTTTTTTAGCGTATAGAAACTCAATTTTCACTCATTATTGAATTCACTCATTTATTCAATTGATATTTCTATATTATAACATATACTAAGCTAATTATAGTAAGAAAATTGTTCTTAATTATTAATTAACGTAATTAATTAATTAGTGCGAGATCACATTAATTTGATACTTTGTTATGATCTTATAAACTTGCTAACGTTTTGAAATTTTTCTAATGTTTTATAACTAAGATTCATACATTTTATATTTACTAATTAAAAACTATATTTATTAATTACAACATTTAAAGTAAACTCCAATTACGTTTTAATTAGGTATTTAAATTTAAAATATGTCACAGTTGAATTTTTAAAATACTTACTCCATTCACAAGTATCATAATATTGTTTCTGTGATGAAAAACTAACTCCTGGTTCATCTAATCTATGCTGCCGCTTCTCCATCTAAAATATTAAAAGATAAAAGAATTATTAAAGTAGATTTAAATGATATACTATGCCTGTCAGTTAATCAAACATTCTATATTTTAATATTAAATTTTAAGAGACATATATAGGTTGGCAAAAGTAAGTTAACTCTTATGAGTAACCAAATTGAAAAAATACATCTCATTCGCTTTATTGGAAGAAACTGATATTTATCTTGGTTAACTGTCTTGGTCCACCCTGTACATAAGTAATTACAGTGCTTTGTCTTACATATTAAACATATTTATTAACTAATATTAATATAAAAATTTAAATAGAGTTAAAATTAAGTTTGAACTTTAAATTAGCATTAAGATGTTTGACAATAAAGAAATTTTTGTATAAAATAAATGCGAAGATTCAGTTAAAAATATGATATAACGTTAAAATACTGATTGCAGTAGTAATTTTGATAAATCACATTAATTATCAAACGAAAAGAAACAACCTACATTATTTGATTTATTAAAAAATTCTGATTCTTTAAAAGTATGAACAAATAAACAATGTTTAAGGTAAAAAGAAAACTTAAAATTATAATAAAAATACACTTTTGAAGTTTAAATAATTTATAATAAATTATAAATTATTTCAACTTTAAAAGTGAGAACTATATAAACATAATTAGTATAATTAACGAAACAACAAATAAGTATTAAATAAAGTTTTTAATTTAATTACTATTTGTATTTAAAAAGTATCATCAATATAAAAATTTACATTAAACTAACTTTTATCTTTTAGAAATTTTATTAATTTAGTTTATAATAACAAAAGATGTTAAGTATTAATTAACGAACTTATTTAAACCATGTAACATTAAAATTTTAATTAAAAACTTGTGCTTATAAGATAAATATTTTATATTTAAAAAGCAACATTAAAACAATATCTTGTATAAATTTTTATTTTATAATATTTTAGATATACAAGAAATTTTAGGTATAATTTTATGGTAGTTATATTATTACATAGTTACAAAATTTATTTTTTTTTATTAACGTAAAATAAATTACATTAATAAAAAAATAAATTTTATATTAATTAATTAAAAGTATTTGAATTTCAAGTTAAATAATTTTTCGTAAACAAATAAAAAATATAATTTGTAAGAAAATTTTTAAAAAATATACAATTTCTAATATTAATGAACATAAATACTTAAATATACAACAAAAAATAAGTAAAAAGTTTGAATTTTAAATTTGTAAACACTTTTTTTTATTTAAAGTTGATTAAATAAATTTAGAACTTTGACAATTTATTAAGGGAATTTGTAAAAAATGTTTAGAATAACTTTATATATATATAAAACTACATTCTTGTTCTTAATGAAGTATAGGTATGAGAATTTTTTCACAAATAGAATAAAGAGCTTCTTTAGAAAATTTAACCGAATAAACACCGAAGTGTTGAATGAAGTGGTAATACTGGAATGTCATGTCATATGGAATTAAGGAGGAGAAAAAACTTAACGAAATTGGATGTTTCTAAAAAAAGTGAAAGGTTGTTTTGTTGGTTAAAAAAAAGGCAGATCAATTAGACATAAATCATACCTCTGCACTTATAAGCTGTTGTCTCTAATTGTAGTGCAAGAATTGATTGTGAATACGTTTATTGATTGATATAATATTTTTCTAGGTAGTGTGATTGATCGAAAATTGATAAGATTGTTAAATTTCATGCTGTCAATAAAAAGTTATTCCAATATTAGTATGATCATTCAGAAAATGAGCAACAACAATAATTATAATGTCAAACGAATACGTTATTTTTTATCATAATTATTTAATTAACAACCATTCACATTATAAAAAAAACTTTAATTTATAAACAGTTTCTTCCACTTGCATTAAATTATCATGTATTTAATCACAGTTATGAATTTTAGAAAGTTTTTCTTCTTTAACTAATGTAACCAGTTGCTTTTTTAAGCACATGTTATAAACTATTTAAATTTATTCTATTCTAATAGGTTATACAAGCTAACAATATATTATTGATCATATGTCAAAATTATTCACTCGATTTATCATATCTGGTTACTTTATATTGAGTGTTTGAAAATCCGATGAGATTAATGCGAATTATCTTGTCAAACCGCTGTCTTCTCAAATGACTTATCTTAATCTTAAATTTTGTTAAAATTCAATAGCAACTTTTTTGAAAAAAATGGTATTTTCATCTTCAATTTTATCATCATAAAAACCATATCCAATTAAATTTCTACTGAATAAAAGTTATGCATAACTTATATGTAATATATTACTTAATGTCTACCATAAATCAAAAAATGAAGCAACCTGACTTATAAAATCAGTGTAGCGATACGATCTGAATCGAATCTATGACAACTGAGTGTGATAAATGATCATCACGTATTTCATGGGAAAGTATTAGATCCAAAGAACTTATAAAGCTCTTATCAAATTGTAGATCCCTTTTTAGATTTTCTTTAATCTCAAAACAGAAAATAACATTTGTATAGTTTGTGTTATAAAAATACGGATATTATTATGTACATTTATGTAATTATCCAATGCATCTAATATTTACATTGTAGAAAATAATTAATTGATTTCTTAAATAATTAATCACTTTATAACTTTATTAATAATGTATACATGTTTAATTGATATATCAACCAATTAAACATTACATTTGTAATAATACAAGATAATATTTAATATATTATTATACTTAACTTTCGTCAAATGCAAGAATCTTGTAGAACTCCTTTATACAAATCACATTATTCTAAGTAAACTTTTAAGAAATCTTTTAAAGGTAAAATATTGAGCTACACAAGCTGGACAACTTGGATTACGTTGTCATAGAGATCCGATACTTAAGAGATGAATCCAAGAGAAACAAACTTTATTAGCTACTCTTGCAATTACTGGAATCAGACAAACGATGTTTTCGGCTTCAACTTGTTTCGAATATATCCCTCCATTCGGGAATTAAGGACTATTTCAGAAGATTCCCGAATGGGAAAACTTGCAAAACAAAGAAAGAAAGAAAAGTAAGAAACAACATCGATAATCGAATCTGAAAACTATTTTTCTGAATTGCGTTTCTTGTCTCACTTTAGCATTATGTCGTGAGTAATATGAATATAAGATGACAGGATTTTGATATAATACTTAATGATGCAGTAGTCGATCATAGATTTTCGATCCTTTTTTTATTTCCGAGATTATTATTTTTGAAATTATCAGCATTATTTTAAAAAATAGTAACAGCAGATTTATTTATTCTATTAATATATTAATCTTAATTTTGTTTCTTTCATAATATGAAATGTATTCTACTGTATTATAAAGTTGAATTTTTGAATGAAATGTGAAAATAAAAGAATTAAATTTATTAATTTTACATCATTTATATTTTATGAATAATTTTTAACCTTTGCCTGGAGAAATTTTTTAAAACATTTGATCCAAAAGATTCAAAAACATTGAAATTTTTGAAGATTTTTGAATGCCATCGATCCACCTATAATAAATTATAATCTTCAAAAAGACAGAAATAAATCATGTTCTATATCTTTAATGAAAATTCTTGCTTCTAATAAATTAAGCACATAATCTATCAGATAAAGCTGTTTAAATTAGAAAAAATAACCTTATATTTTTTTATAGTTGTTTCTCAGCTTAATATAATATTTGTAAAAATAATAATACAGATAAAATTTTAGTTAAGTAAATACTTATTTAATTTAAAAATTTATAATTTAATTTATATCAATATTAATATACACAGTTTATATATTTTTCAAACTATGTTTCTTTGTAAATTAATACAGTAACGATATATTTACCTGATATTTTTGTAGTGGTACTCTTTCCACATGGACATCGTACATGGCTCCAGAGAGAAAATAAGCTTGTCCATCAGAAGTGCACTTTAACTTGTTGTTGACATTCTCCCTAGAACACTGTTCGCTTCCTGAAGATGTTTCTACTCCTTCTAAAAGAACCAGAGACAAAAATTTATAAAATTTTAACTGTATATTTCTTTTTCAACTGTAAACTTTCTGAAAAGTACACCTCCTTGAATTTTACATATACAGTTTTCCTCACATTTAACATATATGAAATTAAATTTGTAACTACAACTTCACTAGAATAAAAATAAAATTAAAAACATTTAATTTAATGAGAGGTTTTAATTTACTGAATAAATAAACAAAAATAATTCGAAAAATTATAGTTTTATATTGAATTGTTATAAAACTTTTAATTAAAATTTAAAGAAAAACTATTTTAATTATGTTTATGCGGAGATATAAACATAAAAGACTTTCCTGCGTTTATGTTACTTTCATTTATATTTATGAAATGTATGAGGAAAAATAAACATATTTTAATTTCTCTATTTTAAATTTTAAAATAAGTAATAAAACGCACATAAAATTACCTGGAGCTCTTCGTCTGGAACATTTTCTTCTTAACACGCATACAATAGCGATATTTACAATTCCAGCCATACCACCAAGTACAGAAGCACCGATCCACCACCAATGAGGTAGAGTGCTGCTGTCATTTCTAGACGAGGTGCTGTCCATTATTGGTGCATCTAACCAAAGGATAAGTCTCTTATAAACAATGTTTTTACAATAAAAATCATTCTGATTGGCTGAAAAGATTAACATCATATTCAAATACCTAATAAAAGATTTCAAGATCTGTATTTTAATAATTAAACGTTGTTATAATAATGTTACTAACGATTAAGGTAGAAATTACTCTTAATTTTTTCTAAAATAAAAATTCTATTATTTAATGCCAAATAAATAGAGAGGTTGCGGCCACGTCGAACGTTCAGCGCCGCCTTCCTGTAAACCTAGAAGTTTGACAATGGCGTTTGGAACGTCGAGCATATTCCACTGACTTTCCAAATGCCATTGTCAAACTTCTAGGCTTACAGGAAGACGACGTTGAACGTCCGAAGTTTTCACGTTGGAAACGTCGGCCGCAACCTCTCTAATTAGTCATTTTGTTAACATTGTAGATATTGTAGTAATTAAATATTTAAAAGATTTTTTTATTGAAAATAATGATTAAACTTTAAATTTCTAAGAAATAAAGTTAGCATTGTTATTAACTTATTCGATTTGGATAAATATCTTATCATAAATTCCATTATAGTGATTAGTGAAAATTATAGCCTACAAAGCAGAGAAATTGGATTATTTAACTTAATAACACACTGCTTTCATAAGTGACAAACTTGATTGTTCTGTACAGTTCACTTTAAAAAAATAGTATTTAAATTATAGTGTTATAAATAGCTTGTTCAAAATAATTAAAGAACATAATAGTATTTAAATTAAAAACTATTTGAGAGCAACATAAAGAATTAAAACTAAGTTTTTATGATGGACTTTTTGAATTCAGTGGTTAAATTTATCATTAATTAAATGTGAAAGATTTAAATATGTGTAAAAATTCGTAAATTTGATTAAAGTAGCATAAACAATTTGATTTTCATTTAAATGTTATACGAATAAAATTTGGTATGCATTATGGTTGAGCTAAAAATACTTTATAATAGTTGATGGCGTTACAATTTTTATTTTAATTAAATCATGTAGATAATATTTATTACGATAAAATAAATAAAAAAATATTAGGTAAAGTAATATCTTATTCTTTTAAGAAAGTTGTATGAAAGCTCATGTACAATTATCACTTATTGGACCTCTCAAAGTGATATATTAAGTAATCCAATTACTACACTTTTCCATACTTTTACCAGTCACCGTCATAGAATTTATAATATACGATATTCGTTCACATCCAACAACTAACAACACTAACTTATGACCTAGAAGTTAAAAGTTTAATCATTATAACGGAACGTTAGTAACCAAGAGCAGAAATGTTAATTGGGGGAATGATGTTACTTATCTTATAGAAATTAGTCAATCAATTTCTATACGTTTCTTTATATTATTAATGAATTTAATTTATAACTCAAGAAACTGTTTACATAATGAATAATATTATTATTTATCTATAAAATGAAATAATTTAATACAAATTTAGTTAAAAATTCAATGCTCTTATCAACAGATAAATGAGCGTGTTTACATTTTGATGAAGAATATATTAATTAAAGTATGTCGATAAAACATTACCAAAATTAATAAATTATGTTTATAGGTTTAAGAATAATCAATACAGTTTTATACAAAATAGCAATAAAAATAATTAATGAATTTTTAAAGGTTAATGAATTTTTCAACCATCCTGTCCAATCTTTTTTATTTTTATGAATAATCTTGTCACGTAATGAGTTCGCGACCCACCAGTTGGAATGTTTATCGTATAGATTACAAAATAAATGTTTTATTTATGCAGTAAATAATATTAATATGTATATTACAGTAATTTAAATATATCATAATATAAATCAAAGATACAAAATAATTACAAAATACAAAGCAACATTAAATTTAAAGCAGTTAATATTATATTATTCAAATACGCTTAATTACCAATTAAAGGTTTGCTTAATATATTTTATTCAATTTACAATTAATGATACAAACTAATTACAAAATGCAACCAATGATAATTTCCGATTATTGAACTGTTTAAAATTTTAAAAAATATACAAATATTTATTTACATTTAATTAAAATGAAATCATTTTAAAATCAACAAAGCATGAATAGATAAACATTAATTCTTTTTTGTATAAAATATTATGTTTAACGCAATTTAAAAACACAAATAATTTGTTTTATATTTAATGAAATGATATTGTATCATTTAATTGAAAAAGTTGAAAATAATTAAATTAAAAATTATATAAAACTCAAAGCCTGATTTATACACAAGAAAACAAGCTACGGCTCAGAGTCTCACGACACGAATGCCTCACTCATCTTTAAAATAAAATTCATGTATTGCCCATTACTTGATGGGAATATATTGTCGTCTTATGTATTATAGTTTAAGACCACAATAAATCTAAATCCGGCTCTCTGTGGTTAGAATTTAAACTTTAAAATTTGTTTTTTATTTTGTAAATTAATTAAAATATAAACGTAATCAAATTTAATAATTTATCGGTGTAATAATAAACATTTCACTTAATATAGTTTAATTTTTTACACCTCACATCAATTTAAAAATTAATTATACAAATTTGAATTAAGCAAAAAACGCAAACAAAATTAGAAAATTCTTTATTTCGCTTTACAATGAATAATATACTAAAAGAATTTTTTATAAGTCAAATTTTTTAGCACTAAGTGTAAAAAGTTGTTTTCAGCTTCTCCTACTTTTATATTATTAGATCTTATATAAAAATTTTAAAAACTTATTTAATACTTTTAAAATAAAAATAATAAAATAACATTTATTTCCAGTCTTTACCAAATATAGTAAGATCAAAATTTCAATTTAAAAATATGATATAATCGGTAAATATTAATATAAATTTATTTACTTCTAATTAAAATATATCCTTGCAAAATTATTCTCGTAAAAGTAGAGAAAAAATTAAGTTTATGGCAAAAAAAAAGAAATTTTCAAACTATCGAATTGCAATAATTCTTACACAAGATATTTGAAATCTAACTAGAATGTAATGAAGGATTTTTCACATCAATCATATCTAAGCAGAACATAACGCCTCCAATAATACCATAAGCCTGTATCGTCGCTACATTTTTTTCCTTATATCCATGAAATACAACTCAAAGAAGCGAAAACAAATTATTGATGAGAATGCCACCAACAGATCTAGTACAATATCTTGTGAAGGAGAAATATGGATTGAATGTAAGTCTATATTGGGACAACTGAAAATACATTCGATCATATGATCTTATTCTTTACTTATTATTGAAGTTTCTTGTATTTCTTTCATAGCATTTCTATTTATTTCATTTATATTAGTTTTTTGGGAGTAAATTCTGTTCTAATTCAATAAAATTTAAAAATTAGTTATAAATTTTAATCTTTGAATATTTAAACTTATATTTTAATTAAAATATATTAAAAACATCGGAACACAAAGTTTGTATAATTACGGGTCTCAGACATAAAGAGAATTTTATTATATCCTGAGGTGTAAATGCGACATTTCTTAGAACAGTTCTCTGAAGATTTTATGATGAAGAAGAAAAGATATAGCACGGTTGTTGCCACTAATGCTTTATTTAGTGGACGAATCTACTAAATTGTTGATTATTGTTACAATAACCCTAGTAAATCTAGATGTTGCACTAAAAATAAGTAGATTACATAAAACGATATTAACTTGTTACGTGTACATTGTACAGTACATGATAATACGTGTATACAAGGTCTCTACTGTAGTTTCATAAATAAAAATGGTTTTAAAACTTTTATTTTTAAATTACTCAATGTAGTATGAATTATTTTAAAAATGTGTTTATTTATAGTTTATTTTATGCATTGATTTTGTAAAAATTTATGTGATTAAAATTTAAAACAGATAAAATCTAGTTTTTAAATTTTATCTATTATTGTAAAATGTTATAAAATATTATAACATATTATTATTCGAAGTTATCTTGAAATTTAATATGATATTAAGAAAATTTGTTAAATAAGTAGTTCTTTTCTCGGAAAAAACGCATGAAATATGTTTAGAATGGTATAAAAAATTTACTGCTTCATAAAATGATAGTGTCTTTTCTAACTAAATGCAGTAAATTATATATTTAAAAAATAAATTTTGATTTATTTAAAATTTATAATCATACAGCTCTGTTTCAAAGAATTTAATAAATATATGATATGTATTGGATTATATTTTCTCTTAATAACCTTTAATATAAAGGATATCTCAAAAGTCAGTTAACTATTGTAAAGACTAGCGTGTTACACATTTTTTATAGCGCTTCCACCAATTTAAAAAATGAGTTACGAGTTATTTAAATCAGTTTATTATTTAATTCACATATTTAATATGAGAAATATATACAAAATATAATTAACTGACTTTACAATCATGTATTCATACTTTGTATGCAAGATTTTTTTTTCAATGAAAAATCCGGATATAACATTAATATTATATGATTATTACAATCAATGTAAAAGATCGAGGAAATATATATAAAATCTTTTCTAAAAGTTACATCAATTATATATATATATATAAACTGTTAGAAAGAATTTTAAACTTTAGAAAGAAGTTAAAACTAAAGGTAAGTTTTACAGTTTAATAATGCTTTGTTTCAAAAAATTTTATATTACAGTTTGTGTATGTTTTATCAAGTTTACCACCTTCTTTATATTGTAAATATTTAATATATTTTATGAAAAATATCTGAAACTTTGGTATTCAATAAAATTCTAGTATAGCATTGTAGGAAAACAAAAAGAAAAAACACTCTGACTAGAAAACATTCTACCTGATTTTAAATATTATATATAAATTCACGTGGAAAAACTTTAAAAAATTAAAAAAAACTGAAATGTTAAGATAAACAATTTCAGCTAAAATCTCCGTTCAAAAAATGTTATATTTTGATAGTTTAAAATTTTTTCTGAAGTTTATTCTTCAACTTTTCTATATATAAGATTATGAGTTACATATAAAATATATTTTTGTTTAATTTTTTAAAAACAGAAATGACATCCAGTTTCCAAATAGAATTTTACATTTTATAACCATATTTTTATATATGAAAGTATGGACGTAAAACCAAATATGAACACTTTTTTCATGAGAATTCATTTCACAAAATAGATATAATTCGATATAGTTGTTTATAAGAAACTGTAACATCAGTTTTCCATATATTATTTAGTGATGTTTTCCAGTTGAGAAAATAGAAAATGTACAATCTAAGCATTAGATAATTTCAAATTTTAAGATATGTATAGGTTATTATTTTTCTAATTTAACAATATTAACAAATGTTTAACGTTATAATATTAGCATTCGTACATATATTTCATCGCATTTTCTTATATAAATTTTAATTGCAAAATATATATTTTAGTTACATTCGTTGTACTGACAAAAGTAAAGTTTTTTTAATTCTATACAAGTTTGTGGTTGCTTTTTTTAATAAAAATTTTCTTTTTTCTGATTATTTTTATAGAGAAAATTCACCATGATTTAATTTAAGGAGAATGTTTCTTATTGTGAATCGAATCGGAACATATTTGTGAAAAATTTACTAAAAGGCAATGCATAATTCATGTAGTATACCATTGAATTTATTTAAAAGGTTTAACAGGTATGAAAATTTCAAATCATGAAACTATCATAATCATTTATATTTATATATATAAATGTAATGTATCCATTTCTCTATAATTTTAGATATAATACCGAAAGCAATTAAATGTAAGTAATAATAATTTTTTCGGCTGTTTTTGCAATAAGTAACTGAATAAAGTAAAGAACGAGTGAAATATTACGAAGGTAATAAATTTTTTTGGATAAAAATGTGATGTTATTAATTTATCTAATTTAATTAATACTTGCTACTACGTTAGTAAAACAAACAATTTAATGGTTATGACATAATAAAGCAGCATTAGAAAGAGTGACAATAAATCTGAAAACACAGAAATGTTGATTGAGTCACTACAATTATATTGTTTACATTTGCCAGAGCGTGACTCGGCACAGCCTATCAACAAATTTATTAGCACATTTGAATTCAAATAAAATCCTTTTATGATGTTGTATACTGCAAAGTTGGATCACTTTAAATGTTCTAATGATAGTATTCAAAGGAATTTGAATATCTTAGGTATTATTATCTACAAAAGATAATTAGAACCAACAACTTTATATTCACAATAGATCGTTATATAATCGTCTATTAGAAAAATAAATTTTCTAATTTTAATTAATTTTACTATAAATATTATAATAATACTTAATTTAATTTATACGCAATATCATTTAACAGCGTTTATCTCATTAATAATACATTCTTAGTTAAATTTTATATTTATAAATAATTAACGATAAATCACATAACCCCGAATGTATTTATTACTTATTATTAAAATATTTGATGCAAGATGGGATATTTCCATAAATTTATGACACGATATCATATATATTATGATTTCCCTTTTAGGAATTTATTAAGTACAATGAATATCATAAATCAATCAAATCATACTTTAAATATTGAGCCAATAACTATAATTATTATTAATATTATTTTTGACGTTAAATCACGATATAAAATTAAAATTATGTGTAATTTTATTACTCAATTTCATAGATGTTAATTTCAAATACAGTGTAAATATATATATAATGTATATTATAAAAGACCTAAAAATAAAAATATATACCAAATTTTTTAATATATTTAAGGAAATTTAATTAATTTCGATATAGTTTTAAAATTTAGTTATATTTAAAATTTATTAATTCAAATATTTTGATAGCCGAAAGAGGAAATATAAATTTCAAAAACTTTATTTCGATTTGTACAGGAATGTTTAACTTCTCTGCATTTGTACTATACTAACATTCCGTTTACAGTAAATATAAATGACAAGTGACACATTTGTAAATATTGTGTAAAATGATATTCTATTAATAGAAACTCTAACTCTAGAAAATTGAGAAATATTATCAAATTGAAATTTTATTAACATGACAGGAATAAAGTAAACTCATTTCATGTCGATAATTTCATAGTTACGTTTAACAATGTGTTACAAATAATAAAATTTGATTAAATCTTTAAAAATGCTTTATATCGAGTGAAATTCTTTCATTATATTAATAGTTATTTTAAATATTTTAAAACAAATGTAAAAATATTACAAAATTTATAGCAGAAAATTTGGTGATGAATTACAAATTCCTTTAATGTTTTAAAAATTTAAATAATAATAATTAATCATAAAAACAAATTTTTTCTCATAAATTTGTTATTTTCTACCTTAATTATTTTATAAATTTATTTAGAAGCTTAATTAGATAATTTTTATTAATTTTTGCCATTTATTTACTTATATTTGGTTTTTATTGGTAATAAAATTTTTGTTTTCTAGTATAAAATGATGATTTAACAACTTTCTACTGTTCTTTATTACTACTTCATTAAGTTTCAACGATGGTTCAAATGTGATTATCAGATGTTAGGAAGAGTGATATGAAAGCCAGCAAGGCGCCTGACTTTCAGACTCGTACATGCTGGGTTAGTTCCCTCTAGTTACAGCTGAACAGCAATTCTATCGGCATCCCTTCCAATAGGTACCCAGCTCTTGCTATGTTAAAAGATCACATAGCGGAAAGGAACAAGAGAATAGGGAATTCACTCATTCGAAAATAAGATGACATCTCTCTCTCTCTCTCTTTAATTCTGATTGGCAGAACAAAATTATTTATTTTTATTTTCTGTTTTATCACTATGAATCTTATACAATCAAATATGTTTATACTTGAATTTAAAAATAATTACAGTATATTCAATATAAAAGGTTTTTCTTAATAAATGTATTTGTAAATATTACAACATTAACAATTTTAGTATAATGAGTTATTACAATTATATTTAAATACCTTTTTAACTTTTAACATAGAACATCAGGTAAAAGAATAATGAGCTTGATTTTATGTATTTTTAACGAATGATTCAATTTTTCAATCTTAAATCATGCGATTTTAAATATAATGAAGGAGAGTTTAACTTTAAAAACCACTCTAGTGTAAAATTAATTTAAAATCATTAAATAACTACCCATATTAAATTCGTTTAAAATGTATTTAGTTTTTTATTTTTGTTAAAAAAATATATGTATATATGTATTTAGTTTAAACAAAACAGCACGTATGTTTGGCTTCGAGCCATAAATTATTTTTGACATTTTTTTGTTGTTGTTGTTTTATGTTTGAACAGAGATAACTAGAATTTATTTTGTTAATGAAGTGCATTGTTGTATACAGTAATCCATATTTTACGGATAATCACAGCAGTCATTAAATCTAACACAACTAATTAAATTAGTGTTGCAATTAGTTTGAAATAAGAAATGAGCGTTTTATAAAGCAACAATATTCAACTATTGTCGTTAGTCAACGTTAAATTTTAAATTGCTAATGAAGTTATAAACCCGATCTGCAAATGAATGAAAAACAAACTTTTGATACAACTGTTAGAAATCAATGTTGGAACTTTAGAATTAAAAGAATAAAGTAAAAAGGGGGGTCAGTTGTGAAAAATTAAGTCCAATTAAGTAAAGAACGTTGACACAATTGTCTGGAGATTACAGCGCGACACACCAAATACAACTGTAGTGGATAATTTGGACTCGCATCGGTTGACAGTACACGATTCACTAAAGGAACAAAATAGTATCGATTGTAGACCGGAGCACGACCGATGTTTATACAGACACTTGGAAAGGACAGCCGTATAAATCCACCCTGTTCTAATTAGGTTTCCATTCGATTGGATTCGTTGGGGTCTCTACGGATTAAGTTTGTATACAAGCAATATCATTTGGCGATGAAAACATGCGCATCACTAATACTAAACAATTACTTTTGCTTCCAGATTACTTCTTAGGTATTGATTTAAACGACTATTATCGTACTAATAATCTTTATGTTATAAAAATAAATAAATAAATAAATAAAATAAAAACATAATTTAAATTTTTCTAGAGTGAATTTTAAAAATTCTTTACTTTAAAACAGATAATTCATTAGAGAATCTAAGTAAGTAATTATTTAATATTTTGATTTATATATATATATATATATATATATATATATATATATATATATATAAAATTACATTAAATGATGTTAATAGTATATTTAAATTAATTGAAAGTTTTAATAAATTTTAATAATTTAGTTTTACCTTTTCTTTAATCTCAAAAGAAATGTTTAATGTCATATTTAATAATCAATGTTGTCTGTATTTATTATTAAATATGGAATTCGATATAACGCAATATTAAATATTTCATTTAATTATAATTTAAAAAGTTATTTGAAAGTTTAATATTCTATATAAATTAAAAAATAATTTATTTGAAATTATTTATCATGGAAAATTTTCCATTAAAGATTCTTATACAAATTGAAAATATTCGATTTTTCAAAAAAAAAATCAATAGTTTAAATTTTATAAAATCATTAATCTATTAGGCTAATTAAACGCATTACCTAAAGTATTGGTTATTAACTGTTATAATTTAAAAATATAAATAATAGATTTTACAAATAATTAGAATAAATTTTAAATTTATTAATTTTTTAAGCTAAACTTCATTAAAATATTTTGAATAATTAAAACTTCGGATCATTAATACCTGTATAATTAAATAATATTTATTATATTTATTTTGTTTTAAAACTTAACAAAATTCATTTCAGGAAAACATGAAGATAAAAACTATTAAATTGTAATAATTTTATTATTTAATAAATATTAAATTATATAATTTACGATCAATTCTATTTTAATAAAAAATGTGAATTTTAATGCAAATAAATTAACTATTTTAATTCATAAACATTTTTAAGATGTTTTCGTCCATTTTTGCTTTGCATGTTTAATAACTATTAAAATCAAAAATAAGCATAACATACAGAATTAAGTCAAAGTGTTAACTGTATCCATCTAAAAAATTATAGCTTTATTTTTAGTATTTATAATAATAATTTCTTTAAAAATATGCTTACTTTCTGTTAATATCAATAACTCTTCTGTAAAATTACTAGGCCCCAATTCATTTACTGATGCAATGGATAGTATATATTGTGTATCAGATTTTAGATTTTCAATACGATAAAATAATTTTGATCCATCGACTTCGATATAAGAATGAACATCGGAACCAACTTCAAAATAACGTATCTTATACATCTGTTCCGAACCTCCGTCATATCCAGGTATCCAACTCACCAAAATACTATCAAATGTAGTATTGATTACGCGGAATTCTGTAGGAGTTTCAGGTACATCTGCAAATAAATATTTTATTATTAAATCTTCTTCTATATCAAATAAAGTTTTCTTCTAGACGGTTTTAATTTTAGAAGATATAATTAATTGCATCTTTACAAATAATTTATAAAGTTTCGTCTTAACCGAAGTCCTTAATCAACGTGTTCATGAAGAATTCAAGCTAAGTTAAAAGATAATACCGAAAAGTATTAATATATCTATGTCAAGTTGCAATTGCTAAGAATTCTAATGAAAGATTTATTAATGAAGAGAATCTAATTCTACTTAAATTCGAAACACTAATGTTGTTTAATTATACCATATATTTAAATTTGAATAAATATATTAAATCTTCATTAATATGATAAATTACTTATCATTATCACATCAAATATTTATATTTCAGTACATATTAGATGTAAAATTGTAAACTGCTGTACAGAATATGGAAATGCGAGGTTTCAAATTTCACTTACCTTTCTTGAGCAATTCAAAAATGACTGATTCGTATCCAATTTGATTCTTTGCTACACATTCGTAGGAACCTAGGTCTTTCGGTTCAATGTCTTTGACAAACAGTGTGCTTTCATATAATTTATCTGTTAATTCTTTTAATCTGATTGCGTATTTTGATGAATCGCCCCTTATTTCCATATAATGAGTTTTAAAATTCCATTCAAATTCTATTTTCGGATATCCTTCTGCTAGACATAATAATCTGGAAGTATCTCCTAACTCGCTTGCAACTTTCTGCACCAATATTTCTTGATGAATCACTGGCCTGTCTAAGGCACGCAACCAAAAAATAAAAAAGTTTGAGTAAAATAAACATTTATTACCGAATGACATCATCTTATATTATAATTAATTTTCAGTCAACCAATTAAAATATTTTAGTAAATTAAACTAACTTGTAAGAAACTGAAATAGTAAGCTCTTTTGTTTCACAATATCAAGAAACCAAATAATATCCAAAATGCGTGATGTAAATATGAAAAACAAGATTACCCAAAGACTTCAGATACTATACAATAAGAGAGGTCTTAGTTTCAGGTAGTAATGTCTCTAAAATATGAGTTTGGTTCTCTCTATATGATGGAATATGAAAATATATATATACAACTGTATAGAAATGTTTTACAATGAAATGCGAAGTATTGTGACCATTCATGAAGACAGAATAAATGCATCCATTAATTAGGACTTAAAATTGTAACAAATTGGTAAGCACTCGATTCCATCGGAAGCCAAACATGAGTTTTAATTTTTTTTTTTTTATTTATTGGTTTTGCACATTCAACATTATTTGGTTTCTTAAAATACTTCTTCTGTCCCTGAATTTTTAAAATTTGCTACTATTTTAAACACTGTAAATATTTTAAATACGATACAAACTTTATGCAGATTTTCTTATATATTTTCTAGATTGCATAAAACTGCAAGAAGATATTCAAGAAAGATGGGCAATGAAAATTTTTGAAATATTGTAGTTTATTCTATGATTTATAAAAGTTATTCGATAACATCATTTATTCTTTAATATTACAAAAACTTGAACATAAATGTAAAAAACAAAAATGATGCATACACTTTATCACAAGATAGGAAGACAAGGAGGATGCGCCACCAATACCATTGTCCGCAATACAATCATATTGTCCAGCATCATCTTTATTGACGTTGATGATGGTTAGATATGACTTGCGACTGCTTATCATGTGATGGACTACAGAGGTATCTGTTCCTTTTTTCTTCCAAGTGATTACGGAATCAGGTAAAGGATTTCCGTCAACTGTACATTCTAGATAAGCGTCTTTTCCTTCCTTTATCTCTAGATACTCTGTTATATTGGTAACAGTTGCAGGATCTAAAAAATCCGTAAAAAGCGGAATATTTTTAAAACTCTTTAAAACCGAATTTATTTATAAATAGAAAAAGAAATCTCAAAGATATATAATCCAAAAATAGAATATGCCGAAAAAGTTATAAAAAAATTGATATTTTATTGTTTATAAGATAAACTATAAAGAATTTTTAAGATAAATTCATTAAATTTAAAGTAGTACTTTAAAAAAAAAATCTTACAAAGGACATTTAACACTACTGATGCATTTGCCGTTCCTTCTTCATTTTCTGCCTCGCATATATAAGTACCAGCATCGTATCTCGTTACAAGATTGATTTCAAGAACAGGACCATCAGTTGTTATTGTGGGTCGAGATCTCCTAACGTCATCTGTCGATCTATCTCTATTAGGTTTACTAGGAACTAAATTATCTTCTTTTGACCAAGTAAACCATGCTACTTCAGGATTTCCTTCTACATACAAAGTTACTTGAGTCGAATCTCCTTCCACAATATCAATAACCTTAGTCGCTTCTGAAAATCTAGGTTTATCTGAAAGCCATCAAAATTGAAAAACTATATTAAATAAATTTCAATTGAAGAGATAAAAAAATAAATTTTTACCAAAAAATTTTTATCGATTGGTATATTTTATAAAATAAGAAAAAAATTTAAATAAAATTTATATTACATATTATTAATTTAAAAAGTTATTTGCTTCCCTTTTGTATTGTCAAAATAGTTTATCAAGTAAATTTCTTCTTATTATTTATTATTTACTTAAATAAAATTATTACTTAAATAAAAAGATTTATTTTACTTTAATAAAAAATAAAGAATTATTTATAGAATAATTTATAGAAAAAGTTAATGAACTTTTTATCGTGTTTTTAACTGTTAAGTAAAATAAATATTAAAAGTTAAAAATAGGCTTTGATAAAAATTATCTATTTTTTCAATTTTTTATTTCAAATTCACTTTATAATTATTACATTTATACATACATCACTATATATTTTATATAATTTATATTTATCAATAAAAGATGTTTCATATTAGATAATTTTTTCTATTTAAAAGTTTAATAACAATTATAGTTTTAAATTTATATATGTTACTAACTACATTTGATAACGCTTAATACAATTCGCATGTAAGTAATGTGTACAGTACATGTACTCAGTTTCTTTCTTAAGGAAAATAAATAAAATATATTTTGTAATATATTTTCTAACGGAGGCATAATTGTTGATAAATCTACCGAAGATTAACGATGTAACATTCAGAAACAAATTTAGAAAAAAAAATAAATAATAATGATAAATGTGAAAATGCAGAATATCAGAAAGTACTGGTTTTGAAGGTTTCTGAATTCAGTTCAGTGTAGATATTATTGTGTAATATTTAAAAAGGACCTTATTCGGCTTGGATAATTCTAGTTATCTATTATTAAAATCACAAACTGTAGGAAGGAAGATTAACTTTTCTTGCACATTAGAACATTACCCCTTTCTACAGTCTGTCTTCTTAGCCTAAATAAATGTCTTATGAAATATCTTATTTTTTAATACATTTTTATACTAATTATTCCTATACAGTATATTCGTCCGATTAAGCTGAATACATCAATTTCATAGTTAAAAATTTTCTGTTTTAATTTACAACAAAATAATATACTACCGTCTTCTGTGTAATTTTTTTCTTAAATAAAAATTAAATTCAAGTATTCTATTTTTCATTGGAGAATTAAGTTCTGTATTCTTATTTGAGTATTTATATATCTCTATATATTATAAATATAAAAACAAAATTAAATATAAATAGAACCATCACTCTCATACACGGGTTTAGATATTTACATAGTTAAAATGTTATTTACGCCTACTTTCTCAAAGTCAAACCTACAACTATATACAATTAGTTTCTATTAAAAAATGTTTTTTGGGATTAGATATTTTCAACAAAAAACGATTTCTAAAAAATAAAAGACCGTCTCGTGTTGAAAAAAGATGACAAATTTCCTTCAAAATTATAAGTTTATTTTACAACAATAGCTGTTGATTTATGATTGAAAATAAGAATAAAAATGTATTTTAATAAATAAATAATAAAAACGTTGCATAAATAAAAAATAATATCTTAAAAAGTAATCCTGTCTAAAATATAACGGACAGTAAAAAAATTATATTTACAGATTTGTTTGGAAGCATGCACTGTATGGAATCATACTAAACTGCCATATACAAACATAAAACTTTCAAAGCTTATGTGGAGGAGATAGAAATGGAAAAATATTCTTAGAGTTGATACATGAGCCTTTCTTATAGTTAAAAGAAATAATCATTATTTCATATTCATACGATTATATGAGATTATACACTATGAACTTCAAATAACGTTATAGTTAAATTTATTTAAATTCATTTTCCTTAATAATTAATAATTAGTTTGCTTTTCTTAATTGCATACCTATTTAAACAATTAATTTATAAAGAACATTATTCATAAATATTCATTTTTATTTAATATATTCCAAAATTATAATTATTTTTTAAAATTTAAGTTCTTTTAGAAAATTTAATTTAATATTAAAATATTTTCATTTTTGAATAAATATTTATCATACTTTAATAATATATGAAGCAAATAAATACAAGATTGATTCTTTTTGACTTATTTTTATATATATTTTCTTCCATTGTATCTTATCAGATAAAAATCTAAAATAAGATAGTTTGTGATGTGGAAACAAAAGAAGAATTTTTACATCTAGATGGTGATACGTCGATAAATGCAATAAATACATATATAGAAAAAATTGTCCAGATTCGATAAACTTTGCTAAAATTCGACTTATAATTTAATTTTCTGGGTCTAACAAGCGTATAATTTTTCATTTTAATTTTCCTAATTACTATTATCTTTTAGAAAATTAAAATATTTCAGCACTCGCTGTTTTAAACCTTTCATTTTAATTTCTTAAAATTGTTTTTAATAAAATAGCAATTAATACATTTAATTTGCTAACAATTCAATGATAAACACGAATTATTTTACAGATTTATAAATATTTGAGAAAAAATAAATTTTTAAACATATATTATTGAAAATTTAATAGTCTTGTTTAGTGACATTTCTAAACTGCTAATTTTTAATGATAAATCCTGATCCTGAATGAGATTAGTAAGAAAGTTTCTTAATCTATTTGTTATCAGGTAATTTCGAATGCCTTACATAACATGATTACATCTGTACTTCTGCAACAAAAGAAATTATGCGAAGAAACAGAAAACTCAATCAGAGAAAACACGATTGAATCAGACAAGACAAATCATTTCTTTCCACTGCTTAATCTTTTCTTTATAATATGATTTCCTCATTGTTAACTACTTCGGATAATGTCTGTAGACTTACTCTAAATACAAGAAAGGTTTCAAATTTCAATCGATAAATTCTAAAATTATGTTCTCTCTTCAGAAAATTCTCTAAACAACCATAAACGAGATCACTTTAGAGGCTACTTAATTCATTTTATCTAAAATCAGTTTCTGAATTTGATTCTTTCGAAGTTGGCGTACGAAACACGAATTCAAAGATAAGTGTTTTTTTAGTTTTGTATCATTCCTTTTCTCGTTTAGTTATAATTGAATATTTATAGTCACATACTTACAGAGTATACGTAGAACCATTTTATCCTCAATATAGGATAGAAATATATCGTTTCTAGCATGGCATGTAAAGAGAGCGCCATCATCTTCATACTCGACGATAAATGACAGTTCGCTACGCGTGGCTACACCACCATAAGACGCATTGATCGTTTCTTCCGGAAAGTCGCTGATAAGTTCGCTATTTTTCCACCAACTGATTTTTGACGCTGGATTACTGGAGGCTGTAGTGCAAACAACAGTCACCTATAGAATAGTAGTACAATTTTTATACTTTTCTTGTTAGAGATGATAATCAGACAAGAAATGATTTTCTCTCAAGATAAACTTTTTTATATTAAAAAAAATCTAAGATAAATAAATAAATAAATATATATATAATACGATTATCTTATTATTTGTAAACTTCGAATATTTTATATTTTATATTTTTTTAATTCTAAACGAAATAATATTTGTTCTGTTATCTCTATATTAATTTGCGTAATTTTATTGCTATTGTTATTTCAAAAGTTGTTTTTGTATATTATTTATAAACTCGTATAGATATTTAATTAATAAAATTTTCAATAAGAAATTTTTAATTTAGTTAACAATATAAATTATTTCTTATGTTAAATTTCCAACTACTCACTGGAAAATTTTCTCTCGGAATCGCAGGCATACAAGCAACAGTTACATTTTCCGGAGGAACTAAAATAAAAAATTAAACTTTTAAATTTCTACATAGCTTATTCGATTTTCAAAATATACTATTTTGCAATCTAAACAAATTAAAAGTACTTTCTAATGGAATATTTATGCATTTCTTGTTAGAGATTACATTAATTAACTTACATGAAATATATAAAAGATAAGTTTAGAAAGAACATTCTAACATTACTGTATTTCGTGAACTTATATCTAATCAATAAATTAAGTCGAATACTTACAGTAAACGGTAATCCTTACAAATGTTTCCAATGGTTTAACAGTTGCAGAGTTTTTTGCTTGACATATATAAATTGCACCATTGTCTTTTGCTTCAGCTCTGAAGACAATTTCACTCGACACTTCATTTCCACTAATAGTCACAAGTGATGTTAGCTATAGATAACATGTATCAAAGTTAACATACGACTTCAAATTATCAGACATTTTTTTATGAATTTACCATTAAATATTACTGATCTAATACTTTACTAAGAAACCGCATTTGATAACGATATCTTATAGTACCTCGTTGTTTCCACGAAACCAAGCTAGACTGGCAATGGGGTTTCCTCCAGTGCAAACACATATTAATTTCTGTATCTGACCCTCTTTCAATGGTGTATCTTCTTCGTATCCTTGAATTATAGGAGGATTGGGAGGATCTGTTGGGAATAACTGATAATATATCAGTCATGCGGAGTTTCGTTTATTTGATGATATGATTTAATACAGAAGAAAAGGTTCACTTACTTACACTTCACAGTGACTGAATGTGTTTTGACAATAGGTGCTTTTAGAGGCAGTCCGACGCCATAACATGCAAATGTTTTGACATTAGGATCCTATAAAAGTCGTGTGACTTACGTAAGAAATTATAAATTTAGAAATGTTATTAAATAATTCTTCCATTCCATTTAATAAACTAGATATTAAGAATCCTGCCTTCTGAATACATAATCTAAAATCCACCATCAATTTGGTTTCATCATTGAAAATTACTTTTAGAAAGTTCGGATGATCATTGAAGAATCATTATCGCTCGCTTTAAACTAAATTTTAAGGAATAAATATTTTTTAAAAATCCCCAGATGGTAGATTCGATTTTAAATGATAAAGAGTTCATACGATTAATTTTAAATATTAAAGTATTTTGAAATACCTAATAGTAAAATATAGTTAACATTAAAATTATATTTTATTTCAGCATGATTATTTATTGAGTAAATAATAATGCTGAAATTAAACATGTAACATAAATAAGCGATATATTGTTTTGTTCACAAGATTTATCCCAAAATAATAAATAAAACGGTATATATAAAAATTAATTCTCTTTAAAATAATATAATATTTAAGTTTAATAGTAAAAAGATATATAAATTATTCAACATAAATATAGTTGTTACTTTCGTAACAAATAAATATTATCCAAAATAAAAAATTTCTGTCTATAAGTTATAAACAGTTTTAAAAAACAAAATTTCCTTGGATGTAGATCAAGTGTGTTTTGAATACGTTAAAACTAGAATTATGATTAATTCACATTAGGATCATTTAATTTTTATCCTTGAACATTTAATTATGCAATGTGTATATGATAAATAATTGTGTATGCGGTGGCTTGAAATAAATAAGCTAAGTTAATTATGCACTCTGGTGAATAAACTATACAAAATTTAAGCAAGAGAATAAAAGTCAGTGCATTATATAATGCATTCATGAAAGATAACGCAAAAATGTACTCCGTACCAATGTTATTTTATATAATCGATAGTAATTGATTTGTGGATTAGATGAATTTTTCATTAGAAAAAACATACTTTGCATGAGGTTTTGATAATGGATATAAATTAATATTAGTATTTTATTATTTAAAAAATACTACAATTTATATTGTTACATGTGTATTTTGTAAATCTTCTTTATAAAATAATAATGCGTTAATTTCATCCGTGTACTTAACTGTAATAAATATATTACATTAATATTTATCAAAAAACATAAGAAATAACATATATTTTAATATAAAAAAATATAAAAATAATCATTTATAAATTTCCAAAAATTTCAATTTCCGAATGCACATCCATTTTCAATAACATTAGTATTATGTTTATAAATTTATAATAAAAATGAGTATGCTATTGCATTCCGTTCATGTTGAATTTACGATGTCTGAGGCGACAAGGTTTTCCAACAATAAATCAATATGACAGTTATAGTGTCATATATCGATATTTTTACTTTCATTTTCCTAAAAACATTATCGAATACGTTCAAATTCATGTTGATCACTAATAGGGTTCAAAATAATTTATTGTTCCTAAACATATTAAATAACAATGACTGGAGTTTAGCAAATAATTTTGGTCATAGAATTGCTCTATGTAGACTAATATTTTATGCAGCATTTTGATAAACTTTAATGGCTATCCTTGGATTTAATATGAACATTACGACATAATTCTTTCAAAGTAACATAAAGTAGAGATATTATTTGTAAAATTCCCATAAAAATTCAATAAACGAAAAGAATCATTTCCATTTGTCACCTTGGATAAAATAAAAATAACTTTTCTGCTACAATTGTCCTACTACATCCTTGGAACACTAAATTGTACTTGCTTCTAAATATAACTTTATTGATTTTTAAGAAAATTTTATTCTATAAGATATATATGGGAATAAGAAGAGGCAATTTAATTATGTAATTTAAAGATGAAAAAAATTTAATATAATATTTACATAAAAATATATATTCTTTTGTAATAATTTTGTTTTTATATTAATTAAATAGCATCTCTTATATACGTAAATATATTTGAATATCTTAAAAGCTTATACTTAGAAAAGGTTATATATATTTAAATATATATTTGAAAATATGTATATCATCTCAATATAACAGAATATAATATACATTTTTGTAAATATTATTAAAATTTTTTTTATTTTTAATAATATTTCATATTATATATATATAATATGAAATATAATATATATATATATATATATTGAATATTATTATATATTTATAAATATTGAATTATATATATATATAATTCAATATTCCCATATTAAATTAAAATTCTTACATATAACACAATTCAATGTATCTGAGTTGATGTTATCTTTCGTAAAGCAAAAATATATTTACAAATAATGGAAAAAATAAGCATACATTGTAATATTTTGAGTTAATTTTTTATTAGAAAATAAATTAATTATCAATGTAGCTACAGTTCTGTTTTATTATTATTTATATTAAAACTTGTTAAAATAATTTAATATTCTACTATTTAAAACTTAGTTTTTTAATACACTTTATTAATATCAAAGCAATTTATATTTCTCAAAAAAATTAAAATTAAATGTTTCAGAATAACAAAAATAAAGACATAAATATTTTAAATCTTTTTTTTATTTATGTGATTTGTTGATTGCATGAAACTTAAATGAATTTATTCAAATGAAGCGTTGCAACTTCTCTAAAAATGTTTCATAAAATCTACACGTTATTTAATTATATTGTGTCGAGCCTAAACATTATCGATTGAATTAATTCAATTATCTTATCGACAAGACGTTACAAGTGCTATTATTGCTTTAAATAAGGTAACTACACATTAAATTCTACGAAACAATATTGACGATTACCAGAAGGTAAAAAAAAATTATAAAAAATGTATCCAAACCTTTAATATAAAATTTAATTTCTTTCAAGCTCGAACTGAATGTAAATTAAAAATATTAAATTTTCTTTTTGTAAATAGAGTTTTCGGTTATCTTAAAATTTCGAAACTTTATTTTATTTTATTCTCTTGATGAAAAAAATTTCAAAATAATATTCATATGAAAGCCAATAATATTAATATTAATCTTTGTAAATAGAGTTTTCGGTTATTTTAAAATTTCGAAACTTCATTTTATTTTATTTTCTTGAAGAAAAAAATTTCAAAATAATATTCATATGAAAGAAAAAATGCTAAATAAGTTGTACATAGTTTATATATATATACATAATTGTAGTTTTAAATATATTATTATTTTTTATGGAAATAAATTAAAATTTAATATTTCAATTTTTAATTTTTATTCAATTTTAAATAATCAAATAATTATTGTTTATTAAAAATTTTTTCATAAAAATTCAGAGTAAATTTATTGAAACCAGATAACATCCATTAAATGGATGAAAATCGTAACCGTATTGTAAAATTAAAAAAAAAAAAAATCAAAAATCAAAACAAAATAAAAAAAAGAAAAAATTAAATTATTTTTATAAATTTTTGGACACTGGTTGAGTCTACATATTTTTTAAAAAAATAATTTACATAACATAAATAGTAAACCAGCTAAAACATCCCTTCATTCAAATTGTCATATAATATGCAATTCGGAAGGAGTTTTCTTTCCGAATAGCATATTATGTGACTCCTTCCCTAAAAGAAAAATAAACCTCTAACACACCCCTAAAAGAAACATGAATGACCAGGCTAGCTCCTGAGAAATAAAAGAAATTATTTGTGCGTTGTATTTTCGTTTATGAAATTTTTTTGTGAAACATAGTTTTAATTAGTCATGTTTTAATAGAAAAGGTTTTGATTTTACTTGTGTATTGTAATATTTTAAAAGGATTTTTCACGTCTATTATTGGCAAAGGGAGAGGTGCCAATTCCACATCAAAAATAAGCCCGAAATGCATATATTGTAACAATTTGGAAAGAGAGAGTGTTCTATCTGGTTTACAATTGATAGTTTATGTAAATTACGTCAAAATAAATTAAATTATTTTTATTGAATAAATTTTAACGTTTCAGATATATTCAAGATATAACTTCCACAAACTGAATTAAAATTGTTACTGCTAACATTTGAATTATAATAAATTAGCTTATATATTTAAATATGCTTCACTATGCTATATAACCTGTTTATCTTCATTTAATATGAAAGCTATAATCCTTAATTTTATTTTAAAAATTTTGGCATTACAACTTAATTTCAAATCCGTGTACAAAATATATAAATTACTTCCATGATTTAACTAAATTATACTTGATAACATGTGTAAATGCAATTTATAAACATATGAAAAAATAATTCATTTTTTATATATGAAAAATTTGCTTTATAATCTATAAAAATTAATAATATTCATAAACAATAAACTATTGTTATTTAAATTGTAATGTTCTTGAAATATTACTCGAAATTTATATATTGGAATTAAATTTAAAAAATTGTAAAAACAAAATGTATAATTTTCAATAAAAATATTATGAATAAAATCTTTAAAAATATATACAAAAATCTAAAAACGGGGCGAATTGGATAATTTAAAAAAAATTTAAATAATTACTTGATGATCACTCTTTGATAATTCTTATAATTAATTATTAACATTCATTGATAACTATAAAATTATCAAGTATGATGTTTAGTGATGACTGTCTTATTTTTCGTTAATAATAAAATTTAATTTCATTATGTGATATTACAGAAATGTATAAAATATATTCTTAGAAAGATTTCACGTTTTTTATGAATTAGAAAAAAAAAATTGACATCGATCTGTAACTTTATTTTTGTAGATTAAAGAGGATGAAATGTTATTAGTAGGGATTATTTTACTAATAGGCTATTTCTAATCTTGAAGTAACTATCCTTACCAAATTCTTGGTAAAAAAGAAAGTTGATTAGTGTAATAATATAGCTTTTTTATTTTTTAAATTTACTGTCATAAATTATTTATATAATTTAATGTTATGCTATGATGATGATGATGATGATAATAATAATAATAATAATAATATTAATAATAAAAATAAGGAACTTTTATTTGTAAATAAAGAAGAACAATTCTCCAAAACTATTTATGAATTAAAAAAGTAAAATAAATTTTTCAATAAATTATTCAAAGGATATTATTTAAAAAGTATTTCTAATTATTTAAGGGGCTCAATCGCGCATATTTCACAGCTTTCGTATTGTATCACTTCAGAAGTGATAACTATTATTTTTTAATTTCGAGTTATAAATAATTTTAAAAAATTAATTTCTATAGAGGAAAATACAACAATGAAATAGTTTGAGAATTCAGTTTTTTTTATAAAATAGTTTTATTTTTATGACAGACGTGTTAAATTCACCAAATTAATTTCATCTGTATGTATTCTATATATTGTCATTATAATTATTCTGCTTATAAACTTCATTAGTAAAATTATATCGATATTTAATACGATAGTCATCGAGAATCCTAAATGTAGAACTATTGTCCTCAGTTATACGTAGCTGAATGATTATATCTTAGTAGATCTACTGATTATTACAAAATATTACACAGATTATTAATTGTTTTCTATGTAAATTAACGTATAATAGTATAGTATTTTTGTTATTCATTGTGTCATTTAATTTAAAATGTTCATCGTGCTTTCGTCTTTCCTAAATAGAAAAATATTTTGTTATATTGTGCATTGGAAAAAGAAAAAAAAAATATTTTTCTCTTATAATGAGAAATACTGTATATTTACAGAGTACCTATATATTTTTCATACTCCAACAAGTTATAATTAATATAGAAATATTTAAATAAAACAGAAATATCTCATCAAAGTATTAAATAAATAATATATTTAAATTCAGAAGAAAACACAAACCAAAAAATCATAAATACTATTTACACCGGAATGATTATGAGATATCATTAGAAATTTAAATTTACAACTTTAGAAATTTTGAATGTAATTGAAACATTTATTTTTTGAACATAAAAAGTGCAAAACATATGAATTTTGAATATGATTCTGTAACATATTGTAGGTATGTGGAACAAAGGCAAGTTTAAATCTCTGATGATGGGATGTCACGTTCGAAAAATATTCGATATAAACAATCCTTCTGATCCTTGAAGAAGATTTGTTATTTTTCTGAAATATACTATCGGATCGTTATTTCCTACTTCTGAAAATTTAAATTCTATTTTCAAGCTTAGATAAAATTTTACATATGAGAAATCTGCGTGATTTTGTAGCATTATTAATATATAAGATTTAACTCGTATATTGAAAATCAGTAATTAAATATTACAAATAATAATGATGTACGCTTACATATTAGATATTGCATGTATATAATATATAAGCATATATAATCATTATAAATATATAATAAACGTATATGCAGGCATATATGAAATATAAAGAACATTTGTATGAATTATATAATATAAAAAATTAATACTTAATATTGAAATAAAAATATTCTTTTCAGTTCTACTATATTTATTAAATAATAATAAAATTTACTTATAGAGAAAATATGAAGATTAATAATAACAATTAGATGTTTTATAAATTAAAAATTAGTTTATTTATTTTAATAAAAACAAACCAATAAAACTTAAATATTAAATAAAAATATTCTTTTCAGTGCTACGTATTTATTTATCATTATAATAAAGATATATACGATTTTACTTTATCAAATGCTATAGAGAAAATAGGCAAGTTATTCTAATTTAATAACAATTATAGAGTAATGTATGTTATAAATTAAAAATTAGTTATTCACTCTCTAGATATTTATTATAATATGGAAAAATTACTCATAATATATAAACAATTATGAGAGTGAGTTAAACTTATATTGATAAGTATCGTGTTAATTTAAGAAAAT
Source organism: Centruroides vittatus (assembly GCF_030686945.1). Taxonomy (NCBI): domain Eukaryota; kingdom Metazoa; phylum Arthropoda; class Arachnida; order Scorpiones; family Buthidae; genus Centruroides; species Centruroides vittatus. The sequence goes on from NW_027122385.1 coordinate 1,050,815, forward strand.
TACATATAAAGTATCGTGAGAGACTATATAGTTAATAATTAAAATGCGTTTGAAGTACACAAATATAATAGTATTATTAATTTGGCTTATATCAAATTAAATATTCATATCTTGTATGCATGCAAATTAGTATAGGTAAATTGAAAAATAGCTACGATCACGAAGTGAAATGATTAGTCTCGTTCAAGAGCGTAGATTAAGCGTCATATATCAATGTTTGCGTAATTGGATATATTATTGAACTATTCCCTAGCACAAAGTGCTCTCAAACGAAAAAAGCTGAAAGTACAAACTAGTATTATATATCATGTGAGTATGAAAACATGTTTGTGTAAATGGAAAATTACACCAGTAAATGTTATTTACCTTAATGTCTTCGAACCGTTACTATTATTGCAATCGAATCTATTCACTCACGAAGTAAAATCCTCCAAGAGTAAATTTTTACCATGTAGCGCTATATATATATATAACAATGTTACAGTGTATACTCAAAATTATCTTCTTATATATTTCATTGTAATTACAGTTAAGTCCATACAGACTCTCTCGACTTTTAATGAAGCTTTAGGCTGAGAACTTCTCCACCATATTAATAATCATCTTCGCGCGAACCTCAATCTTTAGAGTAATTACCCAAAGGATCATCTCTTGTTGCTATTTGGTGGTAGATTTTTGCAAAATAGTAGGCATCACTCTTATGGATCTCATATAGAAATCGATTGACAATATAGTACGATATAATTGTACTAATCAGCGCGAGTGAGGCTTTAATTTCTGGTACCTTTTTTGATATACATTCAGTTTTTAGTTCTGCGCCGAGACTATGAAAAAAATGTATAAATATGTGTTGTATTTATATTCATTTTCAATAAACATTGTAAAATGTATAATATTGACATATTTATTTTGTTTACTGTCATATTTTTGTCTATAAATTTCATATATACTGTTTTTAAATAAAACGTACATGCAAATTCCGTACAGTAAAAAACTTTCAACTTGGATAGGACGAGTACGCCAATATGTATGCCACTATTGTGGTGTCCACTATTAGATAGTTCTAGCGAGCGAAGAGTAAAATCACAACTCTTGTATATCGTACCGCTTGCACTTAGTTTATTATGCGTATAGTATATAGTTGACTCTAACTTAATATTATAACACACTACATTTCTTTAATGAAATAAAAGTTTTATTTGATACTCAATATTACTTCGTCATTCCAAGTACCATCAATAAGTTTTCGGTATGAGCGATGCGGTTTCAATACACTCCATACAGTGTGATAAATACAAAAAAACACAATCATCAATGTATAGATATATATATCCAATAGCAACTATTGAAAATATCACGTCATACATCTCTCATCTTATATATCTCCGATTGGAATTTATATCGAGAACAAATATTATTTCGTATTCCTGGAGGAGTAGACATTTAAAATAATAAAACAGTTCATAAAAGTAATCAGATAAATTAATTTAGCATAAGATGTATACAAGATTATATATTGAAATTTAATTTAATTACGTAATATTTAAAAATAAGAATATCTATATACATTTAAGAAACTCTCAAACCTTACGTACCTACGTGTAGGTATATCGTTTCTCATTTGGATTTTTTTTTTAATATACAAAAAAAGTTAAGTTATTCTTGCATGAGTAGAATGCAAAGTTTCTTTCTATCGAGTCTTGTAATTACTAATCCCTAGGTACTAACTTCTCAATAACATAAATTAGTTAAATAGAAGATATAAAGATTTATCGCACTCAAGTGTGTGTATCTCTTTTTATCTGCTTTCTCTTTCTTAATATCGTAAATAGTTTGTGCACTGTAGTGTCTGCCTACGAATACAAAGTGCTGCATACACAGATACATCACATTCCAGCGTGCGCGATCTCATTTAATAATATTCGCATATTTAGTTTGCGTTATATTTAATATCAAAAATTTTACAGCGAACGTAATCTTATAACTTTGAATTTCGAAGTTCAGAAACTTCCTCTCTCTCGGGTAAATAAAAGCTTCTCACAATACAATAATGTCTATAAATGGGTGAGAATTATTAAATATGTAAATTGAGTAGCTGTAGTCCACGCGTATATATTTAAATTTTCAAATTTCTTATTTATAAGTTTTATTTCATGTTCTGTGTTAAATTTCTAGAATAACTGTAAGATGATGAGGCAGAATCACCATTCTCTCTATATAAGCATTGACCTGCAATAGAATTTAAACCGTGATATATATATTAAATGCTCCACAACTATCTTGAGAAGAGAATATATATATTTAGAGTAACTTTAACATTTTAATATGAACTTAAGGTTATAGTTATATAAGTGCGCAATACACTATTAAATAGATAAAAATTATATATAAAAAAGTCTCTATAAAATTATAAAATTGCGATAAGAGAATAGATACACCAATTAAAATAAAATACAACTATGCTTATTATAAAGTTTCAGTTCTCGGTTTATCGTCTGCGCTCTTACAACTTTCGATACATTGCATCCACACAATACTCTCAAAAAACTGACATATATCAAGAATTTATAAAATGAAATAAATAAGAGTAGCCTCCTAACACATGTGAACAATTTCTACGTTGTTATTGCGGTCTTTATTATCTCAATTGTAGTCAATTGATGCAACTGAGAGGTGTTAGACATATCCAAGTTTATAAGACTCATGAGACACGAGACGTGAGAGATAATGCATATATTTCATCACTCTCTTCTTCCACCATCTCGTCGTGTTCACTTTTCCTAGTGAGTACATTGGTACTAAACAATACATTATCACGACATCTTGAGAGGCGGAACTGTTAACAGTATTGCATGAATTTTCATCACATTTATAAAGAAAAGATTAAGCTACAGTATAGTGAGAGAGTAAATAAAGAATCATTTCTCACTGACTTCTTGCTATCTATGTGTCTCAGTATATCCATAAATCGTCGTATTTTACCTTATCTTATTGTGATTAGTAGAACTTACAATTATTTAATTATACTTTAACGTTTTCCCTATGTGCTTCGCACTTTCTGTGTTGTAGAGACGTGAGCATACTACAGATGTAAGTCACTGTTCTTATAGATATGAGCGATTCTTGAAATTATTCGATGCTATGTCCTGGAGTCACAAACCTTTATATTATGAATTGAGAGCATATTCCTCTAGTACACTATCAAAGAAACACAAATAGGAATCAGTTGTAAAATGTTTAATATATACAAATATTTTATAATATTATAAGCATGATTATTTATATAATTTAAATATCAAAAAACTTTAAAACCTGCCACTGAGAACTATCTCATAATACTTTTTTCTCATTGGAGTAGCAATATTTATCTCAATTTGAATCTAAAATTATTTTTTCTCATAAATATTTTATACCAAATCTTGTAAAATAATTATTCGCATCGATCCACATCAATTTTTATATCTTGGATTATTATCACGAGAGGGATTGTTCTATGCGAATACTTAAAACTCTTTAAATTAATTTACCATTCATTTGCAAACTATATATACCTTGTATGACATCCGACATCATTTTATATCTTGGATATCCGGGAATTTCTGGATCAAAACCTTAAAATTACATTCATTAAAGTTATATATCTAGAAATAATTATAACTTACGTAAACACTTTGAATATCATTCTTCAAATGAATTTTGTCGTCGTATTAAATACTGTACTTTGCTAAATTAGTAAATTAAATATTTTTTTGCAAAAATATGTAAGAAGATTAAAATTGTTGGCATTTTAACGTGCTTTTAGCTGTAAAGCTTTCAAAATATTTAAAAATTGTCTGCATTTGTCGTTTCTGTTAAAAATCCTTAATTAAACATGGCTTTTATTTTCAACTTTTATTCATTTTTACGTTAAAATAAAAATAACTAGCATTACAAAAAACAAAAGATTATAATTAGCTACTTTAATTTAAATTTAGTAAACGTAGCTTAATAGAGGCCGATGAATGCCGTGTTAAAATATAGAAGTTCTTACCCATAATCATTTATAAAAGGGGATTAATAGATAGGGATGTAAGTGTCAAATCATATTTAGTAGCTAACACAAGTGTAATCCTGTAGAACATTATCCCATAAATACGGCGATAGAATTGCATTAACGATATTACAAGCTTTAATCAAGTTCTTTGTTTAACTTCATTTCTTAACGGCATTATATATTAATAAGAACGACAATTACTTTGATACATTTGTGAAGTCGAGCGTTGAAATCACTGATTAGTTATTCATAAGACAATATTGCATGTACTCTTTATATAAATTTTAATTACATGTATGTATATATAAAGCTCAATTTCATAATTTTTAGCAAGCATTTGCCTTTGTATAAGTACATGTATAATTATTTCTTTAGAAGTTTATTAAATGAAACAGTCTTGAGTTTATTTTACATTAATAAAGTGATGTAAAATCTTTATGCATTTGTTTTAATTTTTATATTTATTTGTTATTTTCAGTGTAAAATAAAATTTAAAACTTTCTTAAATATATTTGCAAAAAGTATAATTATAAAATTCTAGCACGTATTCTAAAATAATATATTTCTAAAGTAATTTTCTAATATAGATTATTAGTTAAAATATTTAATAAAAATAATCGCGTACAATTACTGGTCATGCTATTAAAAATTATTTAAAGACAATTAAAATATTTTTTATAATATAGTTTTTATATATATATATTTATAAGACTGAACATACATTATGATTTTTTAAATTCTTTAAGAAATACAAGTTAATAAATAAATATACACAAAATTGCACAATATAATACAAATGCACACAAATGTTTAATATGCACACAAATGTTTAATAACAAATAATCTAAATAAATAATTTGTTTTCTGTTTGAAAATCGCAAAACATGTTCCACTCACGGATGATTAAAGTAAGTCATACAAAACTATTTGTTTACTCTGAGATGATGCAATCTTCAGCACTCTGTTTTAACAATTAAATGAATTTCGGGCGTGTTGCCTCTTATCATTCACAATTTTTTTTTACTTTTTTTCATAAAAAATATATAAACAAGTGATGGGGAGCAACATTCCCGAAATAAATATCATATAAATTGTGTGCTGCAAATTAAATTATAAATAAATAAATGAATGATTTTGCATGTCTAAAGTAGATCGTTAAAATGTGCAACATATTTTTATGATTCCTCGACAAAAAAAGCAAAGATAACGTATAAATTTAGTTCAACATAAAAGAAGAACTAAAATAAATAAATTTTATCAACTTATTTTAGATATTTATAAGTATAATATTCAAATAATTTCATGTATATTTGCATTATATTATCAGATATGTTAAGAATTTTGTCCTTTGGCACACTGTATAAATTAGATTAACATAATCTGTATTTGTGTTTACTTATTTCATAAAGTATTCCTTGCAGGGCTGATATCTGTAAACAGATCCAAATTCGCATAAATTTTTATACAAATAATATTATAATCAGTTGTTTTGAAAAAACAATTTAAGTATGAAATAAAAAGACAGTCGCTTCCAAAAAATAATTTTTAGTGGATCACCATTTATTTCCTTACATTGTTCAACTATAAAAACTTTAGGACGACCCGACCTTCCTTTTTAGGCTTCACGGCCGCCCAGGAAACAGTTCTATAAAACACAGGAAAAACTCCAATTAAAATTATAAAAATTTCACAAATATTATTTACATTTTACAGCGCAAATTTACAAGTGGATATAAGGTCCGAAAATCCCGACTGGAAGACATGGATGCAACTCAAGACGTCGTAAGGTCACCAATTCCAATATTTGTGAAATTTTTATAATTTTAATTGGAGTTTTTCCTGTGTTTTATAGAACTGTTTCCTGGGCGGCCGTGAAGCCTAAAAAGGAAGGTCGGGTCGTCCTAAAGTTTTTATTCTTGAACAATGTAAGGAAATAAATGGTGATCCACTAAAAATTATTTTTTGGAAGCGACTGTCTTTTTATTTCATAAAAAATATTTTCATCCAGCGAAATTTTAAAACAATTTAAGTAGTTTTGAAAATTATGTGTAACTAGAGATATATCATTCGTAAACATGAAAATTAATAAATTTTTCATATTTTTATCTTTTAATTGTCATTTTAACATAATATATCAAAAATCTTTTACTCTTTTCACAGCAATCTTTTACTCTTATATGTTTATATATAATTCTAGATTAAAAACTTTAAAAAAATTCAAGTAATCTTAATAAAAAACATAGTTAATATGCAGAATAAATCTACAAATTAAATATATTTTGTAATAGAAAAATTAATTCCAATATAGTAATAAATAAGATACCTATTTATTACTATAATTAATGTAGTTATAACGATCTTGAATCTTGAGCCTAACTCTTTCAAAAGATAATATATTACTAATGAAGCATGTTTACAAAATGAGCTATCACAACGACCATTAAATAAATGTTCAGAAAATTTTCGATAAATTAATGCTAATTTGTAAACATATTTTATCTGAAAATTTTCACAAACACATGTAAATTATACAAGTAATTTCATATAATTTTTTTTAATGATGCCAAAGTGCTTAAAACTCGGTCAAAAGATTATTCCCAATTTCACGATTTTCAACTACAATAAATAAATTTATTTTCATAAAATCATCTGATACGTAACGTATCATATGATTTTGGTTCATCATCCTTCTTTTTATATAATTCTTTCGGTTTATCACCACATCATTCTTTTTTCAATTAACTTCTTCGCATTTATTCTAATTAAAGCATATTCATTTCATTTCTTTGAATATCGTTATTCGAAGTCTAGAACTGCGGCATCATAAACATTTTTAAAGATAAGTACTCTTACTATATGGCAAGCGGACTCAAAAAGATTCGCCATCCTGCAGTGGTATCACATATAATGATAAACATCCTATCATCTGTGACATATCGGGTTTAATATTTTGAATACTTTTACACAATATAAAAGAAATATTTCATTGTATTATAGAAAAACGCATTAAAATGAAAAGAATATAGAAATTTTATATTGGCTTCATTTTAGAAATTATAATAAATATTAAATTATATTTTAAGAATATGCAACATCGTAATTGAAATATGTAATATAACTATGAAACATTGGGAATTTATTATTATTATTATTATCCGAGATTTCAAATATTTAACTATTTTTATTGTTAAATATTTGAGCGAAAAAATATTTAATATTAAAATAATTTAGTTCAAATTATCTCACAATTAATTTAAAATAAAAATTCCTCAACTAGCAAGTATGTATTTAATATATCTTTTGTTAAGTAAAGATTTTGATATATAATTCATTCCAATATATATTCTATACCTTATTTAAAATATTTTTTCTCGCTAATTTTTATGATTTTTTTTTAAATTTTTCTCGATTCTTAAGTGATGGTAATACTTAATAGTTCTTCGTATTCGTTTCTACTAAAAAAAAATTCAACTGCAAAACGTAATAATATTGTCTATCTAACTGTTATAGAGCAGCATAAAGTCGAAAGAAACTGCAAATAAACAATTGAAAGACAATTTTGTTAACACAAAATAAAATCGAGTGGGAAAAGAATGATTTTAGTGAACTACAGTTTTCCATTGAGATTGAAAACTATCAATACATTATTTACCGTTAGACAGCTGCCAACTAACTTACAAAGTTTTTAATCTTTATCCTTTTATTCTTTATATTTTTAAAATCTTCTGTTTTCTACTGGCTGAATGAGTACACAAATTATTTTTCTTTAATGTATTTTTATCTTTATATAATGTATAAATTATCAAACATCAAATTTAGTTCACTTTTAAATTAAAGGAAAAAATTGCCAGCTAAATTTAACAATAAATCGACGAAACATTAACATTATTGATAAACATTTAAGAGATGACAAAAAAATTTATTTTATTTAATAAAACATTCTACATATGTTAAAATCATGTTTTAGCTTAAAATGAATTGAACTGTAAAGTAAATATTATGAAAAAATATTTCGAAAACATCGTATAAACACAAAAAACTAAAAATTTCCTAAAACTTTTGTATAGATATCTTCTTTGTTTATTTAAAAATGCCTCAGGAGTTTATTAAAATGTTCGCTTATCCTAATCATAAAACATTTCTATTATTTAAATAATTTTTATTCAGAAACATTATAAAAATATACATAAATATATATTTACAGGGCTTAAATAATTTGCTATACAAAAGTAAAAATTTGCATATTAATCGTGTAATTTATATTTATCATTTATATAAAACTGGATATACAAAACTGAACAATTTTTTATTAAAAATATTTAAATATGTACATTAATTTTGGTAATTATAATTGTCGATGATAAATATATATAAACAAATAAACTACTGAAAAACTAACAATTGTTTATCAGACACAACTGTTCTATAATTTAAACTATAGTTTATATTATCAAACTCCTGGTGTAATTAATTTGGATGGGTATCCAATCCTGTTCCCTCATTTAAATAGGTCTTTAAATTACAGAAATTTTAATAGCTATCATATATAACAAATAAATTCTTTAAATGTTAATATTCGCCTATATTTATAATTTTTTCCCTTGAATTGTTTAAACATATCTCGATATCTTCAGCATCATTAAATTTTTTATACTGTTTCTTGAATAAAATGAACGAATTATTATTATTATGGTTAGAGGCTACTCAAGATCTAAGCTAGTCTAGATCTAGGTCCTCTCATTTTTTACTTCTCTTTCTATTTCCTCGGCAGAGAAAAAGTGAGGAAACAGGAAAGGGAATATGAAAAGAGAAAGATCTATGCGATACTAAGCAGATATGATGAATCAAAAAGTATAAAAATAAATACAATATTTTCGAGCAAAGTTTATGTAGTCGTTTAAATTACATAAAGTAATAGCTTTACAATAAAGTTGTAGTGGCATTGTATACCAAAAGGTAACAGAAATCCTTAGTATTTACACACATATGGATGATAGAAAAGAAAAAGATAATGGCTTCCTTTAACTGAATAAAAATACATATACAAGAGATGGTAACGTTAGCGTTTGACAAAGAAATAAGCCTGTTTCCTTCACATTTGTGGAAACAACAAAACAGAAATATAAAAATTAAATACAATATTTGAATAAAGTAAGAACCTAGGTATTCGCAAAATTAAATACATAATATTTGTAAATACAAAGAGAAATAACTTCATTATAATAAAATCGAACGGTATGTAGGTTAGTACAAAGCGAAAATTGTGTAAGGTAGCTATTAACAATTCCTTAACCACAATGGAATTGTGGTTTCAGAACTTTTGTGCTGTTAACAAATGTTTTTAAAACATCATTGTAAATAGTGTTCTTTGTTGAAATTGAAATTAGTTCTTTAATAACTTAGTAGCAGGCCAATAGAGACCTTGTTTTATTGTGCATTGTATGGGATTATTCCTTTGGTAATGAATAAGATACGCTTTAAAATAAAATGATCAGTTGATTATATACCTATGATAAAATTCAAACATTTAGTTAAAGGAACTGATATTATTGTCTGCCAATCCAAACCTGTGCAGGTAATTTTTAAAATTTTTATGACTGATAAGAATTTGGTTAATGAAGCTGGAGTAAAATAGTTCATTCTATGCCATTGTATGCCATTATAAGACTTTAAATACGTATTTGTATACAAATCGCCCCCGTACTTCCTGTTGTCAACGTTTTTATCACTTCATAATGAGTACAGTTGTCTTTAATTTCTTTCGTAGGAATATTGAAGTAAGTATATTTCAGATTAACATAAGCAGATCTTTTTGCTAAAAATTATGGTATTTTCTTTCCTATTATTTCTTCGAGTCCAAGAAACCAATAGAAATAAAGACGACGAGATGTAGTTAATACGTGGTATCATTGTTAGATCACGAATTTTATAGGCTATACTGTTATTATATTTGTTGATTTTAATTATGAATGTTTGAACTTGTTTTCCACGGAATATAATAATAGGAAGTATATTGTTGAAGCGACCATACGTATAACCGATCTCAGTTAGTAGGAAAAGAATAAAAAGAGAAAATATTTTAAATAAAGTAAATACCGGTATATAATTTAAATTCTATTACAATAGCAAAAAAATTAAGGCATACAGATTTAATATTGATACATCTGATTGATTAGAATTAATGAATAAACTGTGTATTCTATTTAAAAATAAGCACTAATATTTCCTTGCAATACTAGTGCTTATTTTGCAATACTTGCAATACTGATAAAAGGTTGAACTCAAAATTTAAAAAAATCCAGCAATGAGTTCAGTAACTTTCCCCTCAACATTCAAAATTGCGTGTCGCGCGCTATCTGTTATGATATTTTATTTAAAAATTTTATATATAATTAATTATTATAAAATGGCAAAAAGCTTAATTTTGAGGATAATGATTTTCATAAACATTGTGAATGCTAATAATGAGTAAAATCTTTATTAATTTTGATTCTACTCGAGATATGACACACGACCCTCTCTATCTTTCACCTCCAAAATTTAATAGCACCATTCCTGCAAATATGCAAACCTCCTTGCATAATTTCAGAAATTTTCGACAAAAGATACAGGAATTATTAAGCATCAAAATGGGTGAACAAAATCGTGCCTATTACACAAGCATACAAATAAAAACAATCCCCATTTTTTAATATCTCGATGTTTCAAGGCCTCGTGAGTAAAAAAGTATAAAAATTTTGCGAAAGGTCAGTTTTTGACCGATCGCCATACTTACCCTTTAATATATACTGTGTATAACAGCCAGGAAAGTAAAAATACATAAAGGTAAATTTAATAATAACAAGATAGCTATAGAAGGTTGTTGACAATCATTATTACGTAAAATTTCGTAATTTCAGAAATTACACTTCTGAAAAGTGAAACCGCAACACAACGAAGGCATGCACATAGCAACCTGCAAATTTCAGGACTAGTAGAAATAATAGAGATATGCAAATGATTAAGTTTGCGTACACATCGGGTCATGTGGTTCCCAGTTCGTGCTCTAAAGACTGTAGCAACCAGTTCGGGCCATAAATGCTATCGGCGACGGTTCGCGGTAGCCGAACTATCGAAAAAGCGTAGAAAATGCCTCGGAGATGACAGCGACCTGAATACCACCAGTTAATGGCTGGGGAACGAGATCATTTTCTGGTGAAGTGCAACCTTGATTTGTCGATGTGGGCAGTTGCCATGCGTGTTGTGAAAAACGTGAGTACCATCCAGCGATGCGTGGCAGGAACATCTGCGAACACGCTGAAGAAGATCGCACTGGTGCACAACAGAGCGTTCTCTCCGGCAGATTCGCCGAACGGCCCGTCAGAACCATCCTCTACGGCACGTGACATCCAAAGTCGCCTGTCGCCGTAAACGGGTGCATTTGTGTCTACCCAAACCATTTGAAACAGGTTACACGAAGTTGTGCTACACGTACAGCAACCAGCAACCAGAATGCCATTATCAAGTCCGCTCGACCACTGAACGAAAGTTCAATGACTCTAGAAAATTTACAAGTTCCAACTACTCATAGTTAATCCGAGTTTATTTACATATCAACACACTTTATATAATACATGACAATGCAGTACCACTATAGATTTGATTTGGATTAATGAGATACGGCAATGAACATGTAGACGATCTGCCAAGGAAGTTTCTTCCCGGAAGGACGTTCTATAGAAAAATAGCTCTCAACTTAGGTGTTAAACACGAGAAGGAAATCCAGACTATGTCGTCAGGCTGTTGATGAGGCACAAATCCTCGAATCAGTGTTCAGTGGATTTATCCACTCGGCCTTTGGTGATTAGCACTGTCGATACAATCCAGATCGTGCTTTCACAGAGAAGATTGAATATGGAGTAGAAGTTTGAGATCAATTGAACTAGCTGTAAAGATATTTCTATCGGAAACGTCAGATCCTATTCGCCTACTAGGAAGTGGCCTATCTTGTCACTTTCTCGTGAGACGTCGTCACTCTTCGAGAAGAGGAAATCATTCCATTTTTCCCGACTTCCTACAAAGCCTCGGAGTTTCTCTCATCATCTATGAAGCTAGATGCTCTAATATGCTCGATGATACTGTACCGATCACCTTTTCCTATAAACACTCCACCTATATAGTTTCATCCTGAATCTGTAGGCTTTTTCTTTCTTCTTTTCGCCTTCGAGAGAATCAAGGCTTTTCTTGCTTCTGACTCATGGTCGGTCGGCCAGCAAGGTTATTTAACCTAGCTAGGTTAAATAACTTTGCTGGCCGACCGACCATGAGTCAGAAAGGCCGTTATGTGATAGGGAATCTTAATTGAAAGTAAGTGTCAGGTAGATACAAAATTCAAAAATGTCGACAACCCATTCCTACCTACACTTGGAAAGATTTATGTTTTTGTTTACCCGTTCATCGCCCTACAATAAAGCCCTTTAAGCCGCTTTCTGTTTTCCATTTTTAGGCTTAGTTCTGATTTAAAAAATTAGTCAAAGCGATTTATTAATCCGATTATGACATTTGCTAATCCATACATTATGAATACAAAAGTGCTTTATTTTTAATTGTAAAATATTACTTTCTAAATTTTAATACATTTAATTTTTAGTTTAATATTGATATAAAAGTTACGTATTTTATTAAAAAATATATTTGTGATTATATGTATATTTAAGTAGAAAATAATTAATTCAGAAATAATCCAGTTGGTTTTGATTTCAGGTGTCACTGCCATAAAGTCCCAAATTAAAACCAGATCAGGACCTCCCTAACTTCTTATAAGTAGCAGAGGCGTGAACATTGTACTCCATTTCTCATCATGTTATAGGAGTCCATTGCGGATCAGCCTCGTTCGTGAAAGACGTGATTGTGGCCAATTATATATTGGTTCCTCATGTCAATTAACTCAAAAGTTTAGTCTAAAAATGTTTTCATCAAATTTAAAAACCACAAACTATTACATAAATTATGCACAATACAATCTGGGTAATCAGGCCGTTAGGTAACTCGACACATCCAGTAATCCGACACTAGTCGACATTCGGATATTACCAGCGCTGTTGTCAAGTTCTAGACATGTTTTCCACTAGTTCGAACTTTAGTTTCCACTAAATTTGAACACTCTCCTACTAAACGTGGCATGATATCGTGCTCGAGATTAAATATTCGGGCTTGTCATGATAACAAAGGTCGTCAGACTCATCATTTTAATCTGTTCAAAAAAGCATCATATAACATAATGCTGTAGAAGTCAGTCCCCGAAATTTTTCACTAAAAGAACTTTACTTCCAGTAAATTTCCTACGGTCGCTACATTTTCTCATTATCTTAGTGAGAATCTACAAACATGACAATACTGAATACAGATGATGGCAGAATACTTGGATGATATAACGGCAGAAGACAATTAAAAATAATTCTAAAAGAATAAACAATTATTTTGAGAGCTCTAAAATACAGTAATGTCTGCTTGTTCTTATTTCATATTTTTTGTTATTTTATATGTGTTTTTAAATAATATCACGCAAATAAACAAATGTTTCTTTTCAAATGATTAACCATTAAATTCACCCTACTTCTGAAAATCCAGCAATCTCCTTAATCCGACTTTGTTCGGGTTCCATATATTTCAGATTACCGAGATTGTACTGAATTAAAAATAATTGTTTTTTAAACTAAGGCGGAAAAATATCTAAAAAGCATAAACTTTAAACTTATGTTTTTTTTAAATATCGAGTATTAAAAGATTTGAATGATAAATGAATTTAATATATATATACATTGTTAATATTTGCTTAAAATTCCAAAAGGAAATCAATATTTATTTATAAGACTATTAATATTAAAAATACATTGTTTTCGTGTTATGTCTCCAATTAGTAATTTTTCCAGAAAACAATAAATAACAATTTTAAATATAATTTCAAATTGAAGATATTTAAATTTATATACTAATTAAAATTAAATATTTACACACAGAAAATTATTTTTTAATCAAATTTTCTGATTTGAATAAACATATTTGAAAGATTGAAAATATCACTAAAAATTTACAGATTTCCAAATGTACTCATCACACAAATTAACTGATTATTTAATTTTACAATAAACACATGTCAACGTTTAAATTGAAATTAAACTTAGAATTAAGATAAGAAATACGTATATTCAAGAACATAAATAAATAATATTTTTTTATTTAATAATTAAGAACAAAACAAAAAACATAGATAGATGCAATATTGAGAATAAAAAAAGGTCAATTTGATACCTCTAAAATTTTGTATTTTTAAAAACATATAAAAAAAAATACGGATGTTAAATGCTAACAGTAATGTCGGTCCAAGTTTTTTGTTTTAGCCCACGTTTTGATTTTATCTTATAACACAAACTGCAGGAGTACTAAAAAATAATAATAATGTGCACTACGTATAGTCATTATAATAGTATTGATATGATCTTTCAATACCACTAAAATGACATATTTTATTATCGTGCACTTTAGAATATATACTCAAATATATAATAAATATTACAGTAAATATTTGCAAATAATTCAGTAACACTATTAACACGTATTCCCTTAGAAAATAATAAAGCTATCTTCAAAATTAATATACTCTTATAGATTTAAAAATCGCTAGTGAGTTTGCGTGTGTAAAAGAGAAATTATTCATGCGTATAATAAAACTATTCACTAGTGTTTGCATTCTATTTCATTTGAAAGAATAAAAATACTGCATTTTACATAAAATTTTATATTTTTTATATGTGAAAATAAAATTTTTATGTGATACACTACAAATCTCCGAAAATATCGGTGTGATCTGTCATAAGTGACTTATGAAGAAATTCATCGATACTTCCTGTTAGCTTAAAAAATGTATTATAGTGAATCTGAAAGGTAAATGATATTTTATAAATCGAACTTATTTCTCTTCAGCTTTTTAGAATTTATTGTACAAAACGAACAAAATGCCGTAAACATTTAATAAATACATAAATCAAATTATAATTTAACAAATTTGTTACAAAATTTGGCTACATTAATTTAAATGATAGGATATCACAGAGAGAAAAATTATTTCTTGTGTTAATTAATTTCAAATATGGCTGTAGGAATTGCAAATCTCGTTGTATATTTGACTAATCTCAACGTTATCATATCGTTGACAATCACTTCTGTTGTTATTTGTTTTCTTCCTCCAACCCATTACTGAACGGGAAAGAATATTGTATATAATTTATTTATTTATTTTCAAGTATCGTAATCAGAAACCTTCATAGGGAGAAGCTGTTAATCTGTTTTCACTCTGTCTACTCTCTGAAGGATTGAGTATGATTTCATTACATCCTGTGTATGAGTTTACTAAGTTCTTGAAATGATTTAGCATTTCTTTAATGTTTAAAATTACTTTGAAGAAATGCATCTCGACGGAATTCTTTCAGCATGTACTATGATAAGAGTTCTAAAGCATTTCACTCAACTTTAAAAGTTCATTTTGAGAAAATATTACTAAATGCACTTGATGTCTTCTAAGTGTGTTCTTTCCAAGATTAGAAAAATGCCGGATATTTATACATCAACGTCAATAGATTGAAAAAGTAGTTTTATTTTCTAAGTAGAATAAGAGTTTAAAGATATTGAAGAGAAACAGAAAGATTTTTTTAACAGTAAACTTAATGTAAATGACTGTTGAAGACTATTTTGTGATATTTACACTTAAAGAAATGATTTCTAACTGTTTAAATTTGTTTAACATTTAAAAATTTATAAATATTTAGTTATAGTTTACTTAATTTATGGCCATCTTCAGGTTAAAGCTGTTCGATTCCGATACAAAATCGAACACATTCAAAATAAAACCAAAATAGAACATACGTTTAAATTAAACCAATAGAACAAGCATAGTACAAAATAATAAATAACAAAAATTAAAATAACACGAAAAAAATGTAAATGAAATTAAATAATAAATAACAAAAATTAAAATAACACGAAAAATGTAAATGAAATTAAATAATAAATAACAAAATTAAAATACGTACTGTAAAAATGTAAATGAAATTAAATAATAAATAACAAAAATTAAAATAACACGAAAAATGTAAATGAAATTAAATAATAAATAACAAAAATTACAATAACACGAAAAATGTAAATGAAATTAAAATACAAATAAAATACTGTGACTGGCCGTCAATCTTAAGGAACCATTCGTTTTGCATTAACCCAGAAGCCTACTGAGTGACGGCAGACTCATTATCACGAGTGTTACGTCTTACTATGTATTTCCAGGATGACGGTAACACCGTCGCATCCTTATAATTTAAACATCTGCCAGCCAAACTCGCTCTGTAGATTTCACATTTCTCAGTTATGGACGACAGCGTTGGCGAGTGTACTTTTACAAGAATTTTGGCATTTTCCCATTCTACCACTGAACCATCTGCTTGCGCCATTTTGGATAACGCTGTTGTGCACCTGTTTTTTGTGACATCGTACCGATGCTCCTTTATCCTCACTCCAAGGTTTCTATTGGTGACACCTACGTATCCCTATCGATTCCCAACTGGTCATTTTTGTAGGGAATTGCATATACTCTACTCTAGACTCAGTATATGCAATTCCCTACAAAAATGACCAGTTGGGAATCGATAGGGATTACGTAGGTGTCACCAATAGAAACCTTGGAGTGAGGATAAAGGAGCATCGGTACGATGTCACAAAAAACAGGTGCACAACAGCGTTATCCAAAATGGCGCAAGCAGATGGTTCAGTGGTAGAATGGGAAAATGCCAAAATTCTTGTAAAAGTACACTCGCCAACGCTGTCGTCCATAACTGAGAAATGTGAAATCTACAGAGCGAGTTTGGCTGGCAGATGTTTAAATTATAAGGATGCGACGGTGTTACCGTCATCCTGGAAATACATAGTAAGACGTAACACTCGTGATAATGAGTCTGCCGTCACTCAGTAGGCTTCTGGGTTAATGCAAAACGAATGGTTCCTTAAGATTGACGGCCAGTCACAGTATTTTATTTGTATTTTAATTTCATTTACATTTTTCGTGTTATTTTAATTTTTGTTATTTATTATTTAATTTCATTTACATTTTTCGTGTTATTTTAATTTTTGTTATTTATTATTTTGTACTATGCTTGTTCTATTGGTTTAATTTAAACGTATGTTCTATTTTGGTTTTATTTTGAATGTGTTCGATTTTGTATCGGAATCGAACAGCTTTAACCTGAAGATGGCCCATAAATTGGGCCGAAAACGTTAGTTTTAGCTAATAAATTGTTTGTTCATCAACGTCAATAGATTGAAAAAGTAGTTTTATTTTCTAAGTAGAATAAGAGTTTAAAGATATTGAAGAGAAACAGAAAGATTTTTTTAACAGTAAACTTAATGTAAATGACTGTTGAAGACTATTTTGTGATATTTACACTTAAAGAAATGATTTCTAACTGTTTAAATTTGTTTAACATTTAAAAATTTATAAATATTTAGTTATAGTTTACTTAATTTAATTTCTTATATTATTTTGATTAAATTATTTTAATAGTTTGTGGCATCTTGCATCTCCCATTAATAATGTATTAGTGAAAGCAAGATGTGAAAATATGTCATCATCGCAGGTTTTCTGTCATGTCGTTGCTGATAGCAGAGGAAAAGTCTGATATGAACATCTTGTCGCCGTTGGGCAAGACCTTCTATATTTCTGTCAACAAGTGAAAGTTCTGATTTTCTTTTACGTAAATATAGTTGCTACACATGATTACTCTTAGCAATTTGATAAAGTTTTTAGAACATCCAATACTTGAAGCATTCCCAGAGCAGATCAAGTTCTTAAGCGAGTGTTGAAAATCTTTTATACCTGAAGGTCATTTATACACAAAAACTTCTCATTTTTTCCGTATCCTTCTATATTATTTAGATAATATGTAAGATAGCTTTTTAGAAACTGGTCAAAAAATTTATAGAAAGCACAAATTTTCAAAAGTAAAAGCAAAGACTGGTTAAAAATTTATGCATTTTTGAATTCTCTTATGCATTAGCAAATATACAGAATTAATGTTTGTATCAAAATTTAAAATTCAACTTCCAAATCAATATGCCCAGTCTTCTTCTCAACGTTTCTATGTTAACAAGTTCATAATAGTTTACATCAATTTCAGCCCATTGATCGATATTTTGTTAAAATTGAAAAGCAAGAATATATTTAATTATTAAAGTTTAGTATAAGTTAAAAAGAAATTATTGAACCTAAGACACAAGCAAATATTGAAAAACAAATGCTAAGATATGATAAAGCAATTCTGTATATTAGTAAAATTCTTTGTCAAGACTTCTATTCTTTTTCAGCCTGTTATATTACTGAATCACAAGTTTATTAATATTGATAAACGCCACATATAGTTTTCTCCTCTTTCATTAAAGAATTAACGTAATTAAACAATTAAAGATAAAGATTTAATTTGTAGCATGATCTTTTACTCTAATTAAATAAGGATAATCAGATTTTTTCTTAAATATTAAATTAAAATTCTTGCATTTAAAATCTAAATCAACTATTATTATGAAAATTTAATTATTTTACATTTTTACCTGTCTTTATGGATTTAAATATATTTCTTTATCCTTTATCTACTACTTAATATTAGATTGAATTTTAAAAATTATTTGTTTTACTTTCAAAAATGAGTTTAAAATATTATTTTCTTTACGTCTGAACTTTTCAATAACTTTTAATAAAATTTATTATTTAAAAACGTTTAGGAGACAGGATATTATAATATATTGATATTATACAATATTAATTGATGTACAATTAATTAATCAATTAAGGATTCATTTTGATAAACATCATTCAAGATATTCTTATTTTATTATTATTAATACTGTATTTTAAATTTTTTTATGGAAATTCTTTTCTACTGGAATTCTTATGGAATATTCTTATAAGTTTATGGGAGACAAAATTATCTATAAACTTATATGAATTGTTTCAGTCTTTCTAAAGATATTTTATACGATGCTCTCCCTCTGAAATGCAAAGATTCTTATATATTCTGCTGCATGGAAATTTGATTTGTGATTATATCTATCAGTATAATATCTGTTTTTCCATATCCACATTCTTAAATCATTTACCCCTTCCAAAATATTACACTTTCTGTTAAAATAAGACATATTTTCTAGATATTAATAGAAGAAAGAATTCCTTTTGGCTGTATTGATTGCTTGCCAGTTTCTTATTTTATGCATTTAGTTAAGTAATTAGGTTATCGTTATTATCTTATCTTATTCTTCTTAAATTTTGTTGCTTGAAGTTAGGTTATAAAATTCAAGCAAAATAATATTGGATATTAAAAATACATTATTAAACAATTGCAATGTGAACTAGTAATTTAATGATTAAACGCGATTTTTATATACATACATATATATATACATACAGATAATCCAGCAAAGGATCTACATAGGAAATTGTCAGCATTAGAGTGTTCATAACATTAGGTACTGTACTTGTGCGTTATTGATTTGACCTTTGTAGTTTCATCTGGTGACATTTATCCTATATAATCTTATTATTGGAAGATAAATAAATCAATATAGCATTACTTATATATTCGTAGGATGTTTTTGTGTTATAACAATTCCCAATACAAATCTTCTCCGTTTATCTATAATACTTATTATAAATAATGACTACAATAAATACTTCCAAGTTCTTATTTTTTATTAGTGAAAAATACTATTTTACGGTCCGGAAATTTTACAAACTTTTTTTCTATTCTTATATATTAGATTGATTCAAGATTTTATTATAAAACAAACTGAATTTACAATAGTAAAAAAGACTTTCAAGTAATTTATTATAGTCAATAATAAATATATTTTTAATGTACGATAAAAGTTTATTACGTTGTTACGATTTAAAATAAATAACATTTATGCTAATAAAGAGAAGCTTTCTATCCTATTCTTTAAAAACATATTGTTATTTTTTTTTTAATTTCGAGTTTTTTCTGCAAAAAAAATCGAAAATTCAATTTTATTCTTTCTGCATCTTGAAGTTATAAAAAGTTTCCAAATTTCTTTTTGTTTTTAAGTTATTTTAAGACTAAAGAGAAGAAAAGGGTAATTTTATAAGATGTGCTTCAGGATTTTTTTCTTCTTTCTTCTTCTTTAAAGATCAACCTTATTATTTAAGTAAAATGATGCATGCTTATTTTATGATCATACAAATACGTTTAAGCTATAGTTATACATCCTCTATTATTACGATAAATAGTTATTTTTAAATTAAAAATTTAAAATAAAAAATTGATAAAATTAAAACAAACAAACAAATAGTAAATTGAATTTAAAATATGTGATATCTGACTGTCGAAACACGCAAACAATATATAAAAATTTGATTTCCTATTAAAAAACAATATTTATAAAAATATTATTAAAGATTATTTGAAGAAAAGCAATTTATAAGAATAATTTATATTTTTTAGCTATATTTTTTTATTATTGATTTCGTTAGAAATTTGAACATTTTCCACACGGATGCTTCTTTTTCAAAAGATTTATTTCTTGATCTTATGATGATCCTTCATAGTTTTCACATTTATATACTGTAAGATGAAGAAATGATGATGACCGTAAGTAGTTTTAACAGTACGTTTTTTAAATATAAAAATTAACGGAAGAAAAACTCATTTAAATATTTTCTTCTTATTAAAAGTTTTGAACAAAAATCTTATTTTTTATTAGTAATAATTCTTTTGAACAGTGATCTAAACGACTAAAACTCCAATATAACTGATATACATATTTGTTTTCAATAAACAAAATGTAGCTTATGTAGGCTGTACTAAAGAATACTCGATTATAAGTTTTTGTATTTGCTTAAAAACATAAATGAAGAATTAAAAATATCTGATTTATTTATGACAGTTTAAATCTCTAACATATTTATACACTATAGGCTAATTCTAGTAAAATCATTAATAAAAGTACAAAAGATAGTAAATTTTAATTATTTTATAGTGTTCAATCTAACCACATTAAATAAAAACCAAAATCGAATTTAAAAAATAAAGATTTACGTCACAATTATTTTTACCTTTTGTTATGAATTATAGCAGTCAATTAGCTTCAAGTTTTATTAATACAGAAACATTTTCATGTATAGAAGCTATTTTGATTTATGAAAGTTTCCAAGAAAATTCTATAAATGTTTAAATTTGACTTTCTGTCTGCTGCTAAATACGGTTAATCGATTTAAAGGTAGTAGCTGACAGAGCTTTCGCCGCTACTGATATCTCCTACAGAGGAGAAAAAATGTGTCTCAAAGGAAATTCTGTATTATTCTTGGCAATAAGAAAAATGTTGCCAAGGCTTAAAATCGAACTTTGGAACTTCACCAAGATAATACTGCATAGGAATATATACTGTACGTTACCAGAAAAGAAAAATCTATCTAATTATTTATTTACGTGATCGAAAACTTAAACTAATATCTTGGTATTTATTATTAATTTTATACATTATGATATAAATCTGTATTATAATGAAAGTACGGATTTAACATAACTTCTTGAAAAATAGCTAAATAATTCTGATTTATTTACATTATAAATAGATTTTGTTTACTTAAATATTAATTAAATTTTAAAAAAATACAAATTAAAATATTATATTGGGCGATTACTAAATAAATAATTTAAATTATCAAAAGAAAATATTCAAATGTGTTTAAATTAATGAAGATTTTAGTTAAAAATTTAAGAATTTTAGAATAAATTTAAAAGGTTTTTTTTTTAAATAAAAATGTATTTCAACTTATATTTACGGAATTAATACGTTAAAATGGAAAATTAATTTAGTTTTAAACAAAATTTTTAAAAACTTTGTTTACATTGTTAATGCTAATGTATATGTAAACAAATTTAAAATCAAATATTTATACTGAATTTACACGCATAGTGATTTAATTTATCGCGTAGAATAACAACATTTTGAACCAACGTTGATTTAAATATTATTTTAAAATATATAAAAATTTATTCATTTAAAATCAATTATTTTTTAAATTTAAAATGAATTTAACTATTATTTTTAGTCAAAGTTAATCCAAGTGTTTCTAAGTTTATTTCACTATAAAGTTTAGATTTTGCTTTAATAATAATGGAAATAAAAATTGATAAATCTTCTTAAATACTTTCACTTTGCTTATTTTTCTATAACATTGTTGCTGTATTAATAGCTCTTTTCCTACTAATTAAGGCTAAAGTATGTAAATTAAGAGTGGAGAGTTGAAGTTGGTATTTTAATATCACATATTGGATAAACATCTCCGACATTTATAAGGCAGTTCTGTAAACGATCAACTCAAATTTAATAAAATTTACTTCAATTAACAAAAAATAAAATAAATAAAATAGTTTATGATTTTGAATACTCTAAAATATTCTTAGTTATAGTTCAGGTAGATAAAAGCTTACTTCAATCTCTGTTCTGTGCTGTTTAAAATGAATAATTACGATTGAAATCACTTACTAGATTTGTTATAAACATTTTTAAATGTTAATTTTTATAATTTAAGCTATTTTTGTTTAAAAATATTTTATTTATTAAGTAGAGAATCAGGTTATTATTTTGATATAATTTAAAAAAACTACTATAGATAAATAAATCTCATATTTAATCTACAATCGATTATTTCAATTAATTTTTATCGTACAGAAAACAAGCATTTAATTAATGAAAGCAGTTTCGACATGAAATGTTATTCATTAATCAAATTTACAGCATTTTAAGCGAGTTTCAAATAATTCGAATGAATACAGCTCTTGAGAGGAATATTATTTAAATAAAAGATACAAATATTTATACGAAGCTTGACTGAAGTTTTATATAAAAAAGTTATTTGTTTATTTTTAATGGAGGAAAAGACTTTTAACCTGAAATAAAATCGCAAATGTCGTTTCTTTCTTGTTTATCTGCAGTCTCATTGAATTTTTGAATGTATGGATTTTAAATTCACAGAAACTGTTGCATCTGCTCTCGTTCTTAGAATCGATATAGTTGAAAAACTTGATAGAATCAGCAATGTCTTGTTTTAAAAGGGTATTTCTACATATATGTTTTAAAAATAAATTATATAATTAACCAGAAAATTAACGAACTCGAATTAGGAGCAACAACAGCTGTTACAAAGATTCTCTAAATCAAATTCATAATTGAAAATTAAAATATTATCATCATATATATACTTATAATTCAAGCTTAATAACACAGTAAATACTTTTCGGCTCTAGTTATGAGCTGAATCGATTTTTGTAGATGCTAAATTTAACCATTCTTTAAATGTTTTAACCAGATGCAAATCCCAATAAACATGAAAATTTATAGGACCAGTGAATTTCAGCTATCATCAGAAAATCATATATAACCGCAAGTATGATTACTGTATTATAAGCATATTAAATGTAATGAACATTGTATTATACATGTCACTTGTAATAAATTATATAGATTTAAAGGCTACTCAAAACGTATAAATCTATACGCATTTACTATTATAGAGTTACGCGCGTAACCCTATTATAGTAATGTTTTTGTTATTGTTTTTGGAAATTAGAATACAAATTCTTCAAATATTTTAAAATCATTTCAATCAAAAGATAAATTGTTTCAAACATAAACTCGGAAAACACTTTATTATAAGTATTGATTCTCTCCAACTCACATCATACTGAGTTTGCCCTCGATCTAGCGATATTATTATGGCTGCAAGCACACTCCGCTTCTCTAGTTACTGTTAAGACAATTTATCTTCATATACCGTGAACTAAACTCATATCACCTTCATTTAAGGTTTCTCTTATTTACTCAGAATTCAACATGTCAATAAATTTCAAACATTTGAAGCTTTATGCTATTATATGTAAATCTGGATTTTTCTTTTTTTCCTCCTCTTGTTCTTTTCTTCTCCGCTTTATATAAAAACTGATTTTTGTTTACTTATCAATTCCTCAATATTTTCAACATGAATTCCTTTAAATTTAATTTCAAAAACATTATAACTTAGAATTTACGATAACATTCTAATCATTCTAAATTTATGCTGTACTAATAATTTATAAGTTAAATAATATTACTATAAAAAATTAAAATTTTTAAAATTTCTATGATAAATTACTTCCATTCGGCAATCATTAAAAAAATAAAAACGAAAGAAATAACGTTACGGCTGATTAAGTTCTCTTAACTTACGTACTTTTTTAATTTTTATCATTATGAAATTAAAAAAAACTTTTTTAAAACCTATAAATAAAACTTAATTGTATAATAACTATAATTAATTACAATTTTAATTGATATTACACTAATAAACTTAACAGCTTCTGAGACTTTCTTGTGTATTATTGGAAACAATAATAATGTTTTAAATATCTTCAAAAAGAATTTCAACAACATTCTTAAAATTTAAATTTAATGTTCTTTTTTCCTTATAAAAAATAAATAAAATGAAGTAGCTTTATATATATAAAAAAAAAGCCGTGCTTGAACCTTTTCGAAACTTTAACAAAAGAAGTACCTCCAGGCTACTAATGATAAAATGGTATGCTACAAAAACTTTTAAACTATCACAATTAATTTCCCAAGAGTGTGCTACAATTGACTCGAAATCTAGTGATTGCCACAGATGATGATGGAATAAATAGAATTTTTTGAAAATAATTGCTTAAAATAAACAATTTCAATTACCTTTACATACATATATATTATATAAGTGTTCATTACAAAAAGCTACACTTTTATCATTTTTTATAATGAACACGTTTTTCTTCTTTGGTCGCTTCATAAAATTTAACACAAAATTTGAAGAACAAATTAGAAAGTTCTGAAAACTTTTCACGCTTTTGGTTAGTTGAATTTGGTTGGTCAGTCTTTACTGCTTCGCATTAAGGATGCCTCGCGTAATTTCAGGAGACTAGTGAAATGTTTGGTATTTTCTCCTTAATTTCAATGTCACAAACACATTCTGTTGGAAGAATGTTAAATATCTAACAGAAAAATTTCTCACATAGTACATAACATGCAGTGGATTGTTGCCAAGATAATAGCATTGTCCTTAATTGTGATAAAGCCTCTCTTTTTCTAAATTTATTCATTACATAATCATGTCTAAAACTTGCTTAATAAACATAAAATCATAATATTCTGTGATATTAATTTGTCAAAGTTATATAAATTATCTTGGATAGCAGGAAACAAGCTAATAAATCATATCTTTCTTGCCAAAATTTATATATTAGTAAGCATACTAGAAGTTTTTCGCTTAATTCTATACTTTTATATAATTCTTCACAGTTTTAATCACAGTTAAAATAATTTTAATATGTAAATTAATTGATAAATTCATTGACTTAATCACTCTTTTTCTAAAAGTATAATTAATGATAAATTTTTATTTTATAATTATTTAGAATAATTTTTAAGTTATTTTATATTATATTATTAAAGATTTTAAATCTGTATCAATATCAAATAATTTGCGATATTACAGGACAAATGTAAAGTACTTTATGTGCTTAGTTTATTTAAACGTAGCGTTAAATTGATCATGATTTATCAAGCAAGAGTTAAATTAGCATTTCGTACGACATTAAAGAGAATAGAATAATATTGCGAAAATTATTAACATGATTGATCAATTAATTTAATTTTATGATAAAGATATTACATAAATTAATGTATAAAACCAACAAAAATACGTAAAAATACGAATTTTATGATTTAAAACGTGATTATAATTACATATGTTATTTATAGAGTAAATTATATTTAAAGAAACTACTATTATTTCAATATTTACATCGTTACGATCATATTAATATACAATATTATTAATCAAATTACCAATAATTTAAATTTAAGCATTATTTAAAACACGATTTTCTACAAAGATTCTTCAAATAATTCTAAATAAAGTAATTAAATGCAACTTTAATCAAGATAAGGCTTTCAATTGTTAATTCTCTTCATTTATTCTTTTTATTTCAAAAATCTTATTTGCAAATAAACGTAAACATTATGATATTATGATATTAATGTTTTTCTCAATATAAAATTAAATATTAATCGATCTAATTGGAACTGCGGGAGCCGGAAAGATAAAAAGCTTTTAAATGTGTCTACTTTATATTAAATTTTTTCCATTATCTTCTGATCAATAACTTCCATATGATATACTCAATCGAGCATATATTTTATATTTAGGTTAGATATATTTATATAAATCTTTTCATGTGAAGAAAACTCCAATGATTATTTAAGCTATCCTTTCACCGTATACAGAAAGTACAATAACTTTTATGCAAAAATTCGATCGACTTCACTACCTGAATGAGGATTCAATATAGCATTAAGATCATTCTATTGAACGTTAAGGATAATCTTAACAGATACAAAAAAAAGACAAAACTGCTTTAACAAAATTTTTTTCTTTTTAAATATTTTTATTATGCTTCTGTAATTTTACCTAAATATTTTTTTTAGAAGAATTTCTTATATTTTGCTCTTTTCGTTTTCTTTGTGGAAGTTAATAAAATTATTTTAATGTGCTTATATTATAGTGTAGTATATTAATATATTACATAACACATGTAGCATATTATATTACATGCATAAACTCAAATGTCATAGAGTCACATATAATATTGATTAATTTAAATTATTTATTTTAATTTAAACATACATTTCTTCTAAAATAAATTCTTATGTCGTATCATATTCATATTAATATTAACTAAATAATTTTACCAAAAATTTATTATATAAATGGTTTAAGACATGACTTTTTAATCTTATAATTATATATAATTCTTCACATTTTAACTATATACATAATATGTAAATTAACTGATAAGTTAATTAATTTAATTAGTATTTTTGTACTTTATTATCCTTTATAAATGCACGATAAACACACTTGATTAATAATAAAGTAGCCTATATTATATAATTTGTTTCTCAATATACAGAAAAAAATTAAGAGACTAAATATTTTATATTTAATTCTTTCAAATATTTTTTGTAGCTTTTTTGTTCAAAATACAAATTTCTTCAAATTTTCTATGAATTCTACTGATACGATTATTGAATAAAATATAATAAAGGATAATTACATTTAAATTTATTATATTCCCTAAATTCATTTATTGATTCAATACTTAGAATGCAATCTCTAAAATCTTTTCTCAAATACTCACAAAAAGCAATTTATAAAAACTTTAAACTTTAAATATATATAAATTTTTAAACAAATACACCAAAATAAACATAAAGAATCTAATTAATTAGTATTATTAATTAATTTACTTGAATTATCATATTAAATAAATTTAAAAGTCAGTATATTTTTTTAAAGAAATATTCTTTATTCGCTTTGAATATTGATATATAATTTTAAAACTGTATTCTTTACGCATTTTAATATTAAAACATGTAAATATGAAAGGCCATTTTAAAAGATTCATTATCGAAGACTTTCACCCACGCTCTAACTGATTAATATGTACAAAGATAGTCTGCAAAAGTTTTCATATTTCTTTTATTACACTGAACGTAAACAGCTCTGAACTTTAGCAACAGATTTTTATCCATTCTAGAAAATTTGCATTTTTTTCTGAAAAACATCCGCCTTTTCTATTCGGATAAATGTAGTCAATCCTAAATTTAATTATACAACATAATTTCTATGTTCCATCAATGTACATTTGTACAGATATCAATATTAATCAAGATATTTAGAATTTAATAATGATTAAAAAAAATAAAATGTTTATACTTTTAAACAGAACTAATAATAAG
This sequence comes from Centruroides vittatus, assembly GCF_030686945.1. NCBI lineage: Eukaryota > Metazoa > Arthropoda > Arachnida > Scorpiones > Buthidae > Centruroides > Centruroides vittatus. The sequence goes on from NW_027122385.1 coordinate 1,078,752, forward strand.
GATTTTCAACAAAATATAATACTTTCATAATGTTAATTTAAGGATAGAATTTTTTTATTTTAAAAAAATTATTACAGTTTATTACGTTTAATCTGCTTAAAATCTAATTAAATATAAAATTAAAAAACTAGCTTGAAACGATTATATTTTATATTATTTTAATTTTAATTAAAGATTAAAGCTTTTTACAAAATTATTTCTTATATATTCTTTCTTCTCATACATCAATTTTAATAATTATTCTACTAATTAAAAGATTTACATGATATCGTTTTTATATAAATGTAATAAAAATCTCCAATAAAAATATATTTTTTTCATTTTTTAAATAGTATTTTATAAATGTTTGTCAAGTAACAAGGGTAGGGTGTCGAAATTATTTAAACATGCATTCCTAGAGGATAAAGTAGATTAAAAAATTAACCATAATTATTTAACATTTTATTTTTGAATTTAAAAATCGTTTTAAAACATTTTAAAAATACGATCAAAATAAAATTTCAACAATTATTTGATCAAATGTTTCTTTCAAAATTAAAAACAGTATTCTTAAAAATATTTTTTATTATGTGATTAATAATATAAAAACGAAAGGGAAATATATTTATAATTTTTTTTACTTTCTATTTTCTAAAAATCACTTTGTATTCAATTAGTAATTCCATTATCCTGCTTGAGTGAGTTGAGAAATGCACTATGAGAAAAACATTACTCAAATAAAACGACTTATCATAATTGAGGTAATTTATAAAGTTTCTTTCCATCAAATTGAATTTATTAAATTCCTCAAAAAACTTATTTCAAACGTTCTCTAAACCTTCTTTTTCTTTACCCAAATAAATTATTAAGTTAATATATTTAATTAACCTCGATGAAAATTAATTTTTTATTATTAATAAGCATAAAATATAATTAATATATATTGCTTACCTAATAAAAATCCATCTTTACTCCATTGTACTTCACCAGCCAAATGGCCTATTTGGCAAGGAAATTCTAAAGTCTCGCCTTCCTTAACCTCGCGGTCTTGAGGTCTTACGCGGAAATATTGTTGAATCTCCGGATCTGTAAACAACAATATATAATGTATGACAGTAAAATTATTTAAAAATAAGTGGTATTTATGTGAAGCAATTTCTTCTTTAAAAAGTATTTAGATAAGTCCCGTAATATATCCTCAAGTCACATTGCCTTCTGTTTAATGTAAATTTATAGGCATGTTGTGCTTTCGAAATCTCATAAATACATCAAAAATAGTTGTAAAAATTTAAATTGGTGTACTGTTTTACTAGTTTATTATATTAATTAATTCAATCGTTAATAGTTTTATTTAATTACTTATATTATCCACATTTATCATTCCAGAGAAAGTAAGAAAAATGCTTCATGTTACATATTAGATGACTTTTCAAGTATTTTAAAGAAAGTAATTATTGTTTGGCCTATATTATGATAATTTTCGGACATAAAAAAACAAAATCTTTAAAATATTAAATTCAGTACATTTTTATACTTATAAATGTTAAGAATAATTAAATTACTATATTAGTTAACTTAATAGTCTTATTCTGTGTAATGGTCTTGGTCTGTATTTATGTATATATAACATAATGTTTATTAAAATATGTATATACGTAATGTTTTTTTGTTAAAAAGTAATCAATGGTCTGATGATGAGAATTAAATCAAAATTTTTCTAGTTAATGATTGGTTGATTTAATGTTTTAAATATGCACAAATGAATCACGAAGCTGTTCATAATCGGTGATTATGTAGAAAAATTCTTCAAGAGAAAAGACAATGTTGATCATTTTCTCTCAGACAAAATAGGAAAATAAAACTGAAAGATTTTTAACTTTTCCATTTTTTGTTCTCGTCTTCTATTATTAGATAACCAACGGAAATATGTTGTTCTTTGACCGTCAATAATCAGTATGCTCCGTGTTGCTCGGAAACATAACAGAAAGTATAAACGAAACGAAAAATTTCATTTTTTTAAATTAAATTTTCTTTATAAAATTTTAAAATGTTTTATTTAAATTGTTCTGTTTTATATTTTTCAATATTAAATCTCTGGTTTCGTTGTATCTCTCTGACACTTTCTTATAGACATTTGTAAATTTATGTTAAAAACTAAAAATTAATGATAATGAATACTTTCAGTAAATATAATTATGCAAATTTTCCATAATTTATAATTCAAGAAATTAAATTTATGTAATTCTAATTTAATAAACATATTGAACATTTTCCGTTAGAACAGACAATAATCTAATTCATTTTCATCGATTGATTATATAATATATTATATAGACTTCAATTCTCTTCCATTATTTCATTTCTATTAAATTGACTAAATAAATAAACCAAATCCTTTCATTATAAATTTAATCTTTTGTTGAAAATTATAAAGAAAATATACAAGTTTCTAAGAAAAGAATATAAAATTGGCATACAAAATATAGCGACTATCTCTAAACAACATATTGTTGAAAAAGAAATTTTATTGGTAGTTCTTTTCCCAAAGAAAAGTGTATGCAATACCGAATATAACTACAACAAAAATTTTTACACTTCAAAGAAACATATTCTAATATTTTGATCTTTACCCCTTTGCGACTCTCTGTCAAAACATTTCTAAGAATCTGTATGCTTTAAGAAACCAGTACATGTTCTCATCCCTTCTGGGAGATTAAAGAAATAAAACTGCAAGTTTTTCTTATATATAATGTAGAACAGTATATGAAAAAAAGAATAAACTAAATAATTACAATTATTAAATCATTCATTAGTATTTAAATTAAACAAAGCATGACCTATAATAAAATTCATTATTAAAATAAAATAAAAACTTATAGATGCATTTTAGTTTTAACCAAAAAAAAAAAATTACATTTTTTAAAAATAATGTTTATAGTAAAACTTTTAATAAAAATTTCCAGTTTTTTTTTCTCCTATATTGACTATTATTAAAATTAAGTTATATTAACTTATTCGTAGTTAAATTCTAAATAATTAAATAAATTTTTTTTTCTTTTATATTGACTTTTATACTGTAAGATAAAATACTTCAGCATCATTTTTACTTTCAACAAACTTTTTAATGCAGGACTTCTTTATTTATAAAGATGATCTTAGCAGAGTAACGTCAAACAGAAGCAGCCCAGTTTCGATTAGTTCGTTTTATAGATTAAGTGTTCTGTTCTTATAGTGGATATTTTTTTAGAACCGCTATCTAATTGAATGCCGGTACATAAAAAAACCAAGCACTCTTCTATGCAATGATTGCATTCGATAGAACAGATAAAAGCTTATCTTTTTTACATCAGCTCAGCCACTTAGTTCTTACCTTCGAATTAATTTTATTTGAAACGATGATTAATCGTCTTTTCTTTGACATTATTTTAAATATATTGTCAAAATTATTAAAATTTTAATATAAATAATTTATTGAAAATAAAAAGTACTAAATTCAGAATTCAGAAATAAATGTAAGAACATAATGAAATTTATAAAAACAATGAAGTATAAAGTAACAAGTGTAACAATAATGAAAGATACACAAAATAAATAAAAATAAACTATATTTTTATAATTTTTTAATTTATTTGGCAAATTATAAAAATTTGATGAATAAATATAGAATAATTTTACCGAATATTTAAGCTTATAAATTATTATTTTAATCATATTTTTATATATAATTTCATACAGGAAAAATAGAATCAATAATGACATGATTGTAATATAAAGTTAAATTCATTTTAGTAGATCTTGGAATTCAGAAAGCAAGAGACAAACTTCGCGATGCAAGTAAACAACGCTTAGGGAATATGCAAAAATAAAGAAAAAAGAAATAGTACGGATATAGGAAAAGTCATTGCACAAGAAAAACACAAATGACTATAAGAGAAACATCAGATTTATTCCGACTGAACTCGAGAACTAGGAAGATAATACTACTCGACTGTCGAATAAAATGTGATTTCCATTTGAAACACTGTGTGAAAACATGAAACGGATGAAGCGGAAACAAATCGTAGTGCAAGAATCCTGAATAGAAGAGATTGAATATATGAAGCAAGGATGCATGTTGTAAGCAGATTTCTTGCTCAGTGATATTTATAGTTTCAGACAACAATTGATTGATTTACTAGCTATAAATAATAGAGTCATCATCCAAATTTTAATTTACTTTAAATGCCAATTAGAATTTCATTGTAAATGAAACAGTCGGTTTAGTTTAAAAAATTATTACAGTGTTTTAACTTTACAATATTTTGTTTCTTCTTAGAATGTGTGAAGTTTAAAAGAAAAAAAAATGCGTTCATGAATTAGTTAATTTTTTAAAAGGAATTAATGCATGTTAAATTTTTTTCTTATTCTTTACTGATTCTATTCAAATTGATTCCCTTACAGTAGATTTATATTTATAGACTTGTCTCGTGTCAATGATGCTAACATTGTTGTATTTTTTACTTAAACTTTAGTTTACTTAACATTGAATCTTAACCTTACTAAAAATAACTGCCATAGAATACTTTATTTTTTACTCGTATTTTATTTCTTATTTGAAAGTAATTTTGTTAATAAGAGTTAATTTTGATATTGTTTAGTAAATATTATTTACAGTTTTTTTATAGTTACAAATGATATCACGGTATTCTTTTTTTAAATTCAGTTTGTTTTATTTTATTTTTTGTATTTCTTTAAATATTACTTAATGATGAAGTTTTTCGTTATGATAATGAAATAATTGGGATTACCCTGTCACAAATAACATTATTTTATTTGAATTATCTCTTTGCTCGCATTAAATTCGTTGCGTCAATAAAGAGTGTAGGTTGCTCCTTTACTAATTCAATTACTTTGTGGTTTCAGTTGCTTTACATTGTTTTCAGATATTTTTAGTTTCTGTTTTCTTTCAATTAAATGTTGAAAGGATATAACTGCTTTGAGAAACGTATTAGAACTTAAAAGTTTGTAAAGATTGAAAAAAATTCCCTAAAAAGCATCTTTAAAACGTTTTTAATGACATTTAAAAATATTCAAATATAATATAAACATATATTTAGCCCTTTAAAATGCACATTCTGTATTTATTTCTATGTTTTCCTATGAAATAATATTTTTACCAAAATAAGTTCATTTAATGATTATTTTAACTTTAATAATTAATATTCTTGTAAAAATTAAAGGCTGTATTAAAAGGTTTAGAATACGATAAAATTATTTTATTAAATACCGATATCAACCAATTCATGTATAAAATATAAATATAAGGCGAGGCTTTCCCAATACAGAAAATTTATTATTATTAAAACTTCTATCGATCTTTTCATCAAAGTCTTTGTTAATAGATTATTTTCATTGATCTTTGTGTATGTGTACATAAATGCCCAAACATACAGTAAATTCTTCTAATATTATCATCGCTATTTCATTTTATTAATAAACTTACAAATATCATGTGTTATATAAGTCATATTATTTCATATTAAGGAAGAGATGATATTAAATAGTGTTTAAACTTATTTTTTCTATATAAAAATTAAATTTAAACAGTAAACGAACTAATATTTTAAGTTATTTCATTGCACAGTACACGCGGGGTGTAGACAAAAACATTGCACCAGGAAACTGCAAAGCTTCTCTGAATGGCCTTGAGCGCTCAGCTCAAGGCCATTCAGAGAAGCCTCTCAATTTCCTCATCCACTTTTTGAAGATGTCTAGCCGCTTCCCCTTTGAGTATTTTACCAGACAAAATAAAGAAAAGAAAAACCTTTAGAACTAATTTTGAGACGCTCTACGACTTTGTAATTTAAACTGTGCTGTTATCTTTTATAGGAGCCGAGATAGGATTTGGCCCCATGAGAAAGAGAATGGCAATGCATGGCAACTACACCATCGAATAGCCCACTACCGATTATCTATACTCTGCACTTTTATTTAACTAATACATAGACGAAGTTAACTATAGTCTGTTGAAATGTTTTTGTCTACATTCTGTTTATTATATATATATCTTTGAAAGTTATAAAAAAAATAAATAAATAAATTTGTTTATTAAATTTATTATTTAAAATCTTCTGAAATTTAATATTTTATTTATTTTAATATTTATAAAATAAAATAAAATAAAGCTTTATTTGTGTAAATATATTTAAATTATATACTATTAAATAAATAATAAATATTACAAACGATTTTTGAATTAACATTTAAAGTATAAATGTTACATTTTCTCTTGAATACACAAGACAATTATTTAATGATTGTTTGATAAAAATAACACAATATTGAATATAACCATTTAATCAAAGTCTGATTAGTGGCTGCAATATACTAGTCAGATGGGGATGAAGACAATAAGTTGGTCGTCAGTGATAACTCTTTCCTAATCCTATTGGATCTTGTTAGAGAAAACGATTAAGTTTGGTGATCACATCGAGACGAGTTCTTTCACGGAATAATACATCATGCTGCTTCTTTTTAATATAAATATCATTTTTTTAAGCAAAACTGAAAAATTCATGCCAAATAAATCTTCTTTGAGAGAAAAACTTTTTCAATTTTAAGCGATATATTACCAAAAATAAGAAACAATTTCTCACTTTAACATAAATTTATTAATGGAAAACTAAAAAAATAAAATAAAAAAAAACTAAGACAGTTGATTTCTGAATGAAAAAGTTTCTAAAATATTTTAATTATTAATGAGGAAATGTTTAAATCTTTTCCATTAATAAAATTTTAAAAGACTTCTCCAATATTGACTTTCTGATCAGACAGAAATCAGGTGTGAAAGTACTTTCTAAACGCTTCCCAAGGTGATTAGGAGTGAAGCTATTGATTTTTCATTTTCAATTGTATTTAGTAATTTTCTACACTTTACGATTAGATTTCTTAAAATTTTAAAACTATTTATTTTAAAAATTAAATTTCGATCTAAAACTTTTTTATTAATTAATTAATAATAATAATATTCAACACAGCTATGGATCTATCTATCTATGTGTGTATATATATAAACATAAATAAGCTTTGTAAGGGATGTAAATTTGAGCACATTCAGATAATAATGAAATTAACCATATACTTGTAATTATTTCTACAATAATAAATTAGATTAGAATTTGTAAAGTATTTCACTGATTTCAGTTACAATTGAGGGATTATGACTAGAAGCAATTTCTTCCAAATCAACGCTAAAGGGTGTAGTTAATCGTTGAATGTTTGCAGAATTAACGATTTTAACACCTACATTCTTATCAACTTTTATTACAGTCTATATAGTGAATTTTACAGTGCTTTGTAAATTAACTGAAGAATAAACAGCATATTTTATTGAAAACTAACTAACACATTTTTATGTTTTAGAAAATTAAACAAATAATTCGCCTTTAAACAATCAGAAACTTTTTAATTTTTTACACGAAAAATGATATGTTTATTATCAGAAGCTATAAATTTCTTAATATTAACGACTTCATCATTTACTCAAAACTATTTTATAGTAGAAAAGGTAATAGAGAAAAATTACTCTGTGCTTTTAATATCTGATACTTTTTATAGTTAATAATTATGATATAGTTAATATAATTTAAAAATAATTTCTAATTTCACTAACTACATTCTTAAAAATGTAATTTTAAAAAGTTTAGCAGGTGCAAAATTAATGTAATTAATTTTTCAATTAATGCTCAGATCAATATTATGAAGTATAATATTGATAGTAATATTATAGCGTGTATTATGTAATATTAAAATGTGTTGAATATTATACCTTAAGTAAAAAATTAATGGAAAGAATCCGATAAATTTTATTAATGTAAAAGGAAAATATGTAAGAAAAAATTGTATTCTAATTTTGGAATAATGTTGAGATGTAATATATACCAATAAATATTAAAAAGAAATTAATAATCTTATATGCAAATTTAAAAAATCGTTTATGCTGAGATTTATTATTGAATATTTATATCGAATGAATTAATAAGTATACTTCAATAATACTACATTGAATTATTTTTTCTGTATTTTCCTAAAAAGTTGAAAGAAGAATTGTTGGATAATTATCTAACAATTCGATGCAGTATTATTGAAGTATACCACTCAATTCATTCAATATAAATATTCAGTCATATAACTAAACACACATGCTGTTTTAAATTTGTATTTAAGACTATTAAGTATATTTTTACAATATTCCTTTACTTGTATTTTATTTAAATCTATATAAAAGATAACAGCTTTCCAATGATATTTTCATAAAATTTACAACACACATAACGTTGATTTACAATACAATTATAGATCTAAAATAAAAATATTCAACAATAAATAATATTTTTGTTTGTATTAATTATATAAATAACAATATTAGTTATTACTGAATATAAATAGCAATATAAAAAGTAAACAATACAAGTAAAAAGTTGTTTTCTTTAGTATATTGATTTGCTATATAAACATCTGTTCAAACAAATTTGATAAACAAATATATAAATTATACTAGAAGTTTTTTAAAACATTCATAGAAAGAAATTTATTTATCGAATATTTTTAAAATTATAACACACTTTATAAACATGATTTACTCTTATATAAAATTTTCAAATAAAAATATTTTAAACAACAAATTTTGTAGAATTCTCTTTTCATATTACTGATTTAAAATTTTTAAAGAAGTATAAATATTTAAATAATTATTTTTTTATTTATAAATACTTAAATCTTCATTTAATTTTTATCGAATTAAGCTCTAGTTTTAAATTCGCTGACTGATATTTATCGCCTGCATTGAGTACAAACATGAAAATCCATTTAGTCATAACTTTATTAAGTTAAGAGAAAGTAACAATTTTGATTGAAAGGTAAATTCTATAAGGAATTTATTGAGATATTTTCACACGTTTAAATTGTTTATTTTGAAAATCTTCCAAAATATTACATATCAGATATGTTGTTTATTAAATAAACCATTTGTGTATTTATATCATATGTTAGAAATTTCATGCAAAATACTAAAGGTAGTTATGAAAATTTTTTTTATTCTTTGAATTCCATAATTCATAAACAGCGATTCGAACGATAGGAAGATATCGTTTCCAACAACATGAAGATTTTCTAAATGTATTATTCAACATTTTGGGTAAACACTCTTACTGAAATCAATATCTGACTCGAAATTTCCTTAGTTTGGCCTAGTTTAAATTTAACAGAGAAATTTATTCTTTCGATTATTGATGCACATTAATATTTAACAAACGAATAAGGAATAGCAACTGTTCCTTTTAAATTGATATAAACCACTTTCTTTATTGGTATCGATCATTTATTTAAATTTCACGATTTATAATTCTTACTAGTTCCTTGTTATATATATATGCATGTATATATTGTGTAACCATTCAATTTTATATAATAAAAGTGTTTAATAAAAGTCAATTTTGTTATTTAATTTAAATGTATAGAAAGTAAAATAAGCAAATATAATGTTGCCTTTATTATTCTGAATAACAAGCACAATGAACTTTGACTGATCGATAATTAATAAAACAGTCTCTTACAAAATATCTTTTTTCTTCTAAAATAGTAAATTTTTCTAATTTCGTATACTTAATATAAAATAATGAAAATAAATATATATCTTTTAAAAAGCCATCTAACTGAATTTGTAATTAATTAAATTAGCGATAATCAAATTATCATATAATTAATTTATTGAAAAATGACGTTAATTCTGCTTATATATTTTTAAATATTTAAGTTTTTCATAGTAATTATTACTTGCAAAGAGTATTTTAAAGAAAATTGAATTTTACCTTAATTAAGGTGACATTTTAATTTTCTATATTTATTTATGTTAATTTTTCTTTACACACACAGACCCTCCCTGAATCGTGGTTTTTCATCAAGAATAGAAATTTCTATTAAGATTTTAATTTCAAATTAGAATTAAGTTTGTTATATTAACATTTTAAATAATTATAAAAATTTCTAGGTTTATTCGATTTTTTCTATTTTGAGTCAATAATTTATTCATAAATACCAATATCACAAACCAAAACTAAATACCAAAAACAAATTAAATAAAATATTTAGTTTTTCATTAAGCTATTTCACTAGTTATTTCTCGCATTTGACATTATTATGTTGAATAGTCTATGCTAATATATATTTTTTTACACTAAGAAATAAATTACTAACTTTTTAACTTCTTTTCCGTATATTTCCGTAATCTTTTAACGTCAAGATCACTTATAGGAACATCAAATGCCGTATAATAATTTTCAATGATAATACAAAAGAAGAATGTACAGTGAACAGCCAAACATTGCACCAGGCTTTATTTTTTGTGTAAGTTACATAATAACTAAATGCAATTGCATAGGTAATCGGTAGTGGACTAATTGTTGGTTTGTACGAGATGCACCCCAATCATTCTTTGCAAGAGAGAAAATCGTATCTCGGATCCTATGAATGATAAGAGCAGAGTTTAGATTAAAAATAGTAAAGAATTTCAAGGCCGGTCTAAAAACTTTTTCACCAGTTAAAAATATTCAAATGGAAGCAGCTAAACACCGTAAAAATTGACTGATGAAACGATTTCAGGCTTCTCTGCATGTCCTTCAGCGCTCAAGCCAAGCAGAGAAGTTTCATGCGGTTTCACCATCCAATTTTTTTGAGTCGCTTCTCTAATATGATCATTTAACTTTGTTCTGGAAACGATTAAGCATTCGACATAATATATTCTCTATTATATAATAGGACATAACTTACTTGTATTGTTTCGAATGAAGTACATATTATTACTAGGTCTATATTTTCGTTTTATAGAAATTTTCTTTAAAATGAAAATAAACTAACAATAGTCACTTCAAAGAAATGCTTTTATTGAATTTACAAAAAATATCCATTTTAAGATATTTTCCTGAAATTCCAAACTCAAAACTTTAATCAAACAAATCTTGACCGTCTATTTTTCCTAATCACACTAGTCTTTTGCCGATATAAAAATTGTTATTCATCATCTGTTTAAGCTAAAATCATTAAATTTTTTCAAAATACTTTTTAAATCTGGCTTTTGTAAAGGTTTTTTAAAAAAATTCTTACAGATTTTACATAAAATTAAAGTTCGTCCCCTCATCACCTACTTCTTTGTCTAATTTTCTTCTATACGAAAAAGTTAGTGATATAGATTCTTTTATCGTTTCAAAAACCTCGGTTAGGAGAAGTTTTGAAAAGAGCGTGGTTTTTTTTTTTTTTTTTTGCTTAAATAGACTATTGAATAAAATTTCTCTGTTGACAAAGATTTAATTTATTAGGAAAACTTTAAACATTGTAACAACAAATATTTATTCACGTAAATATTAATTCAGAGTTTATATAAAAATTTGGTTATTTTATTTTTAAGAATTTATGAAGTCGAAAATCAACTAAATATAGTTATATTTTGAAAGCAACACTACGTAGACTTTACACAAGATTATACTCGTATATAGATATAAATTATAACAGACAACTTTTTTTTCTGTTATTCTCTAATATATATTTAAATTTGTATAATTTTAATAAACTTCTCTCAAAGATGAATCAATCGAAGCATGAATAAAGTAGATTTTCTAGAATTAATTTTAAGCATTATCAATATATTTTCAGAACTGAAAATTCTGATAATACCCGAAAGAAAATATTTTTTTCCATTCTTAGTTTATGTTTCTGATTATAATGGTTATAAATTATTATTTATTCTGCTTATGAATATTCATTTATTAAGGTATTCGTTTTTTTGATTTTGTTGTTTGGAAAATTGTTCATAAGAATAGTAGCATCATTATTTTTATATTTCATTTATATATATATATGAACATTACATACAAAACACATAATTATATATTAAAAGACACTATAATCATTGATACATTACTAATTTTTTAGAGAAAACAAGCGTTATTATGCCTTTAAACCCGTACTAAATTCTTAATTTTAGAAAATTGCAAAAGTTTTAATTTTTTCGATACAAATCGTAATATTTATATTTATTTTTAAAGTAAAAAGAAAATTTTAATTAAAATTATTTTTTGCTTTATTTTATTGCTCCTATTACGAATGTACATTCGTTTATAAATTACGCTTACATCTTTCTCGTCTATCATTTTTTCTTCATAAGTATCATCTTAATTATCAATTATTTAAATTCCCTAGGAATATTTTCAGTAAGAAATTTATTAAACTTTAAATTATCTTTAAGATTTATACTTACATGGGTCATTTTTTAAGAACTTGTAACGCAATTAAAAAATTTTATCATAACGCAAACAAACCAACATTTGCTAATGAGAACATTATTCATAGCTATTAACATTTTTCTATTTGATTAAATGTAACTTAAAAATTTTCCAAGGTGTAGATAATGATTTAAAGAATTTGAATACATTTAAATTCAAGATTAATTTCATAATTAATTTAGAGTTGTAATTTTAAGCATGTTAATGTTGTCATTATATGGTTTAATGAAATAAATTATGGTCATTTATTATATTTATAAACATTAAAATATAAAAAAATATGGAAAAACATTACAATAATTTTCACTCAATATAGAAATCAGTAAGTAGTGATGAAAATAACTCTAAGTTTCTTCTCGTATTAATTGACGATTTAGAAAGTATTCAATTGATTTTATCTCGTTCTGTTTAATATATTTATATAAAATCATTTAAATAATAAAATAAATAATTTCATAAATTGTTTTTATAAATAAATATATATGAAAATTAATTTTATTTATCTTTATTGAGTAAAATTTACTATAATAATTCTTTTTATAAACCCTAAAAATTTCATTGTTTTATTTTAAGATTAAATATTTATTTTTCTACATTTTAAGGAATCATTTATCATTAGGAAACAAACAAAAATGTAATTTCATAGAATATTTTGATTCTTTAAATTACATTTTCTGTTTAATAAATACTAAATCTCACAATATTCTATAATTTAAAACATGCATACAACTTGATTTACAATATCCGCGTCTTATTTAAATATAAAACCAGGCAAAAGAAAAGTTTTATATTTAAAAATCATATGCTGAATTTATTATTTATTATATTAAAATTATTTTTGTTCATATGCTTTTTATTTAATTTATTAAATAAAGAAGTTTCAGAAATAAGTAAAAAAAATATCAGTCAAATTTTATATGTTCTGGTTCTTTTTCGCTTTTGTAGCTCTACTTTTAAAGTCTATTCATGTTCTGTGCAGAGGAAAAAACAATTCAGTTTGAAGAATATATGTTTTTAAAACGATGATAAACCGTAAGTTAACTTATTTATGAGGAATCCAATGTTTTCTTTTCATCATGTATAGAACTAATTCGATCATTGATGCGTAACGCTTTGTTACTTTCTAAAGAATATATTATTATTAAAGAAAGAAGTATTGTTCTAAATTATTGTTTTTCTTTTTTCTTGTCATGGATTTTTATTAACAAGGTTTACAATAACAAAATTTAAAATTGTGAAATTTTACAACATCGGATTTTTCTAAAAATAAACATTACAAATAAAATACTGAAGTGTTTTCTCCGTTGTTTTTTTAAACTTTATTTACTGTTAAATTAATTAAATTTAGCTGAAATTAATAACTAATAATATTATGTTTTACGTTATTTTATAGATAATTATTATAGATAAATATTTCTAAATAATATATAAATAATTTGTGGAATTTTATAAAAAAGAATAAAACGCTTTTTATATAAAAATTCCGTGTACAGACAATTTATGATAGTTTATATCTTATATACACTACATGTATCAAGCAGCGTGCATTGTTAATCCTTAAAATATAAAATATGACTACTTATAATCATGACCGAACCAATTTTTTATCAGTTGATAATAAAAGTCAAACATTAGATCTATCGTTTCGCTTTCTTTCCTGTAAATTCTATTTTATGGAAAAGAAATTTTACAGGGAAAAAATTTTCAATTGGTTCGAAAACAAATAACGGACTATAACAATATTTGTATTAAAATATGCAAGAAAGGGTAAAAAATTACTTGAGTTGAAAAATTGAAATGTTTAGAAACTAAATGACGTATGATAATGGTAGTTGATATTTTTGTTACAAAGCGAAACATTTATAAATTTTTTAGGTTTTTCTTTGTTTCTAATAAAGTTTATAAAAAATAACAAATTTTAATAAAAAGACATTACAATATATTAAAAAATTAAAAGTATAACAATATACTTTATAGTTATTTAAGGTAGTTATTAAAGTTTGAAATTTTATATAGAAAAAATACGCTTAAGCTTAAATAATCTACTTTTTTCATTATTTTCATTATTATTTGAAGCTATATATGTAACAGAAAATAATCTTTTCAAAGCAGGAAATAGAAGTCTACAGGATAAAAATAACCTGAATAGTATTAAAGAGATATCGTGGAACTTTTATTTGTATATATACAATATGTGGACACAAGCAAATTGGACACAGAATGATAACAAGTTGCCTTTGTGCTAAACAAAAGGAAGAAACGAAAGAAGTAAAAAGATGACGGTAGCTATATAAACATAAGAGTAAGAAAGGTAAAGAGTTTGAATAGTTTAAATGGAGTGGATCTCTTAATTGCATTTTCAACTTTATAACTTTTTAAAATGAACAAAGTTTTCTATTTACCATTATTGTTCCATAATTGCAGTAAAGTAATTTTTGTAAAATGATATTTTTAAATTTGAATTCTCTCTCTCTCTGTCTCTGTATACCTAATAAATCTAATCTTGTCATAGTACAAAAATAAAAGAAAAATCATAAATCATTTAAAAGGAATTTAATAATTTATTTAATTTACATCTTTTAAGTTAGAAAATCATAAAAATCGATTAATTAAACCTTTAATGAAAAGGAAAGAAGAATTTTCAAACGTTTACGATCGATATTAATTTCGGAAATAAATAAAAATTTCGTGTATATTCAAGTAATGACAGATCACTAAATAAATCCATTCATCCGCAATAAATGATGATCTATGAATAAGAAAAAGATCCATTTATTCTTTTATGTCCATTAAAACTGATGTAAATATGACAAGCATTTAAAAGAGTAAGAAAACCATGCACTAGCAACTGATATGGAATAATCAGTATGAAAGACGAGACATAGTAGACAAACAAAATTTTGGGATGCGGCAGACTCAGCTATATCCAATGGTGAAATGCCAAGCAAATATTTATACCAGTAATATTGAAGTTTGTGTAGCTGCTGAAGCTGACTACTTCCTGAGTATGTTCGATATCCACGACACTGTTTCGACTATTAATCCCAAACTTATGTCGCTGACACTTGGGAACAGGACATTGGACAACAATACGTGCTATGTAAGGTAAAACCAAAAGTGTTTCTTGTGTCATATCTTTTATTTTGTTTTCGTTATTTTGTGATTTTACTTCTTATTCTTGTCATTTTCAGATACTACAAAAGCCCTTTCTCCCAATATAGGTAAAGATTTTCATATGCAGCAATTAAATATTCAACAACCTACCTGATAAATTTAACTGATTAAAGAATAAGAACTAAGGAAAAAGGTTTAAAACGAATATTAAATAAACGTCTCATCTTTATGTTCTTTAATTTACATGAAAATTTCTATTAATTTAGTTTAAATTTCAGAAATCTTCTGATAGTTTAATGCTTATTAAATAATTTCGAGAAAACTTAAATATTGATTTATTCCTATATCCTATTTACCAGTACTGTATATTAAATTAAACATTTAATTTTAAAATGAAAACTTTGAACAGTTTTAATTTAATAATTTTAATAAGAATATCGAAAATTAATTAGATTAGAAAAATATAACTTTAATAAAATTTTTCTACTGTGAAAATTGTAAGAATCATTTTATCTCACTATTTATTATTATTGTTGTTATTATTATAAATATATATATTTCTTTGAGCCAAACTTAAATATAAACTTTGAGCAAGAAACTGCTGTGAAAGTGGGATAAATAATTTTTAAATCAAAAAATTCTTTGCCAGGTTGGGAATGACTATAAATATGAAGAAGAAAAATATGCCGTTATTTTGAGAAAGTTTTTAGAAAAATTTCATTTAAACATTAACTTTACCCATAAAATATTTATTAGACCTTAAAAATTTCAATTTGTTTTTGGTTCAATAGGATTTTAATTTTTTATTGAGCGTTTTAAAACTATAAAGAGTTATTATATACGGTTATTAATAACGTTTTTGTCATAATTAGTAATAAAATTTATTCAGATTTATTCTAGTTAATTTTATGTTAAAGTTAAAACGTACTCAAGAAGAAGGAATTAATTCAATAGCGCACTCTGATACATTATATAATGTATAATTTTTTTTTAAATTTAAATTATTAAATAACGTTAGTTACAAATGTTTACAAGAAACTTATTTATACAAAAAATAAACGTTTTTTGCTTCATTACAACCATTTTTCTTTTAATGTAGTTGGGTTGAACTTGTTTTGCACTGTATAAGTGTAGAGTTACACAATCGAGAACAATCGACTATTTGTCTTTATTTTTTGTTTTTTTCTTGTTGAATCAATTCACATTTTCCATTTGGGTTGGTATCCTCTCTTTCAATTTAACACTTAATGAATTTGGTTTAGTGCATTCTAGTCTCTCTCTGATCGGAATAAGTGGAAAGTAAACTTAATTCTCATAAACAAAACTAATTCATTTAATATAAATACTAAATTCTGATTACAAATCTCGGAAATTCAAACAGGATTTTAATGCTCATATTTATTTTATAAATTTATAAATCCACTCATAATCAATATTTAAATATGTTGATAGTTTTACAAGTTTTAAGCCTACAAAAGCAAGGAATGATATTATAAATAGTTAAGATGTGACAAACAACTTATGATTAACATAGCTAAAAGAGGAAATGTAAAAGTTTATAATGAATTAATAAAAATATTAATTTTAATAGCGAAAATAGCAGAAAATTGTGTATTTTAATTTTCAACTACAAGAATTAAGACAAATCATTTTTAAGTAGTGGAAATAAAATAAAAATTTAGTAAACAACATTCTAAAGCATGAATTAAAACTTAAATCTTACTAATAAACAGGTGGACCTTATAAAATTCATACAAATATTTTTATAAATTCAAAGTTAAGCGTAATGACTGTATTTAATTAAGGCTATTTTTGAATGTAAATATCATCATTGAGCAATTGAGAAATCTTTCAAAGATATCATCAAAATATTTAAAAAAAATATTTTTTCAGATGTGAAACGTAAACTTTTATAGTGGATAATTGTCCTCTTATTTATAAAGTTAGCTCTCTACATGACCACAAATCTTTCAATGCTATATTATTGCCTGTGGGCGACAAATCGATTCACCCGAATGACTTCTCTTACCAACATCAACTAACAGAGAATTTTAAGTGAAAGTCTTAAATTTCAAACTTTAGCTATTAAAGAAAATGACAGAAATCACTTTAATTTTCAGTTTTCTCAATATATTTATTTATCTGGTTGTAAATTTTATTAATTACTATAATTAAGCAGTTCTGTAATTGCGTTTATATGTTCTTGTCTCATTCTATTTATTCTTAATTGTTTGTACAAGTATTAAATTTTATTGTATTTTAAACGAAATTATTATTACTTTTCAATTTAGAATTATACTTTTATGGGTATTGAAGCTGAACAATAATATCCCTATTAAAAATCTTACCAAAAAAATTTATTAAAAAAATACCTTTGTTAAATTTTAAATTTTTATATTAATTTTTTTACAAATATAATTGAAATAAAATATAAAAAGAATTTAATACGAAACATATATTCATCAGTTATCCAATGTTATATATTAATCCATATACTTCTAAGAATTTAAAGTAATTTGTTACACATCACTGCTTACATGTCAGATGGCTTATTTTAAAAATAAATTATAATCTTTCAAACATTTTCCCCGGGATTAAAGTTATATTGATAATTTTTTTTTCTTTTAAAGCTTTTGTGAAGGATAATTTATATATGTGTGATTCTAGATTCCTGAAGAAAATTTATTACTGTTTTTCAAACTATTAAAATAATCCAACATTATTCCAGTTTTAGAAATTATACGTGTAAGCAATTTACAGTAAAATTAGGAGGTTTTTAAGAAAAAATATTAAAATTGCTTGAAATTCATTAAATGTCATACTAATTTTTAAATTAAAAGATGTTTATATACATAGTAGGAGCTCAATCTAACAGGCTAATTAAGGGAAGAAGTGTCCACTTTTGCCGAAGTCCGTTAAATGGAGTGTATTTGAAATTATATATTGATAACGAACGTACAAAGTACAATGTTATTGTAATGTATACGTACGAATAAGATAGTATTATAAAGTGCTGGATATTAAGTAATTTATTCTTATTAACTTATTGGACCATCTTTTAGCGTGTTCTATCGGAAATTTAAAAATTATAAATTTTCCTTTTAGATCAGAACCTTTTCTGTCCTTTTACTTTTTCAGTGTCTGCTGTTTATATAAACACTATATATATAGTCTATATATATGTTAATTTAAAACAGATTTATTAAATTTATGAAGAATAATGATAATCCAAATAAGATGATAATCTATGATTATGGATTATGTTTCCTTTTAGCAAATTTATAATGTTTATGACATATTTAATTAGAAGATCATAAAGTATAAAGGACATATTAAACCTAAACTGCTAAGGAATGAGAAGAGTCGTACAAAAATTGCGTCAGTGATCGCATCATAGACAAAAATATTCGAACATGATTAGTTAAATGTCATTACTTATAAAATAATTCTCGATACTTTTAAGTAAGAACTTGTTATAAATGACGTAGGCCTAAAATGCGCTATATTAAACATGAAATATTTTTAAACAGTTGAATTAAAAAAAAATGAATTATAATAAATATTTTCTCTTTTCCTTTTTTGTCACATGTATTAGTACAATATATTGTACTTAAGCATATATGATTGTATACATTTTATGTTTGTATACGTATGTAATGTGCGTTAATTAAAAATAGTATATTTAAAGAAAAATTTTTTATAAAATATAAAGTAGCAATTCTGATATGAAATAGTATTAGAAAAATTATTTTCTTACTATAAATATTATATAAGACCTGTATTATTGTTCATTTTTTATTTAAACATTCTTCTATTTATAAAATTTTATCAGTAAACTAAGTAAACATTTATTAAATGTTTATGTTACTGTACAGTACATGGGTAGATTCTTGTACTTGCAACAAGTAATTAATCAAACATTTTCATTATCATAAACTATCAATCAATAATAATAAGTAAACAGAGCTTAAGATCATGTCAAAAACTATTACAAACAAAAAATTAATAGAAGAAACTTATCATTTTATAATAAGAAAGTATAAAATTAATACATTTTTTAAATTATTGTATAATTTATTAATTAGTGTATAAAACAGTAAAAAAAAACTCTCAAAACGTAAGTAAAAATCAACATGAAATAATTTATATAAAACAAATTTTTATATAAAACTAAAATCCATATCTAAAATTGTATTATATAAAAATATTCAATAAATCGATAAGGAATGGCACTTTATAACTTATAAAGAATTGGTTTAAAGTTTAAAGTATCGTCGAAAAACAAATATAACGATATAAGTAAGAGACAATTCTTCTAGTTTCAGTCAAGGGACATGGTTCATATGTGTATAGTACAACGTAACACAGATGTTATATAGTATCCACATTCTCATCTGTCAAGTCGATATTTGTTTTGATATTGCTGCGATGTTAGGTTAACTATTTTCCTCTTGTTGGAAATATGAAACAATATCTGAAGTAAAGTTATGTTTCTTTCACTCTAATGGATTTCTATATATTTCCATATTATAAATAAGTATACGTATATAAAATATAAATCTGTGGAAACATACATATATGTATATTTTATAAAAATTATTACATTTTTCTTCTTTCGAAAAAATATTTATATATAAATTTCTTTATTTAATATTTTCGTTTAAAGATTCTAAGCGGAAAGCGAAAAGGTAGAGTATCAAATCGTTAAATAATTCCGTCTGAAAACATAATGAGAAATATTTTCAAGTCAACAATTTCTATTTACATTTCGTCATTAATTTAAGCTTTTTTATTTGATTAATGTTTGGCACGCAATCATAACGTACGACTCCAAAATAAATTTTTATTCCTCTAAGTCTTATCGGAAATAATGAAAATCATCAAAATAAATTATTAGATTCTTAGAAAATGAAATTAGCATTCCAGAACGAGTAAGAGATATTAATATAAAACTATAATTACCTATAAAATATATACTCACTAACAGAAATGTTACACACCAAGAAGGAGCGCTGAAATCGAACAAAACTTTATTACCATTGTAATTTTATTCACACTAATAAGCGATTAGCACACTAATCTTAAATATAAGACAATTTCCTATGTAACAATGATACAATTTAAAGCAATCTTTAATACCTTCTAAGACTTTCGTTTGCCTGGATACGTGCAGCGATGCTGTCCGGTATGTAGACATATAGGCACCCGTATACAATTTTGTGACGGATTTTTCTCACAGATGTTGCAACTGCCGCTCTAGATTCCTTACATCATAGATGACCGAAGTTGGTGTTCCATCTGGTCTAACATATATGCACTCGATGGTGACAAATATAGAGACTGGACAGGCCAAAAAAATGTGGCAATCTGAACAACAAATTCCTGGAAAACCCTACCTGTTTTTCTTGCTGAAAAATTGCTCTTTGCAGCCCTGTCTTAAAAGGCAATACATGAGCTGTAATATTTGATAAAGGTGTCTCCAGTGCCGTAACTATGCAGGTGCAAAAATGTACAGGCACAGGGTCTGCGATGAAGAAGGGACATCGAAATGAAACTGGAAAAAAATTGTCAAATATATTGCAATAATATTTTCGTTTAGAAATACATGTGAATGATCTTGTATATTTTTTGCGTAAACAAACATAACTTGTAAACAATGGTTTTATTATTATTTTCTCCCAAAACTAAGAATCCCAAAAATAAAACTTTGCAGAGAGCAGATCTAAAGCTAGTTGCGATACGGTATATCTCCGTATCGTCACTGTCTTTCGCATCTAGGCGTAACCGACTTACGTGATTGCATCCCAAACTAGCACGACAGTAGCGGATAGTGGAGTGATGGAATACTGCATGTGGATGATCTGCCAAAAGGGAATGCCTCCCGCTCTTATTTAGGATAAATTCTCCTCAAAAGGCCACTTTCTATGGAAAATTGACCGCTATTTAGGATCTAGACATGTGAAGAAAATCTAAAAACTGAATGCTGTCAGCCCGCTGGTAAAGGATAAACCCGCGACTAGAGTTTAGTAGTTTTATTCAATCATAGGGGAAATCCAGGAGGTTGTTATCACCGATTTCGACGAAATTTTGTAGACGTGTAGTATTTACTCGTATTTAAACTCTAACAAAGCCGCAGGAACCACTATTCAGACATTCTCGAGAAAATCGTAAAGTTTTTCTAGAACTATTAACATCTATGCAGAAGCACCATTCACGCATTCGTGGCTTGGCGTGATTAGTTAAGACGTTGCGTGGATAGCGTTAATATGTAGATTCGAATCCCGTAAGAAATTAAATTATAAATGTAATAAAAATTTATCTCATTGTTATTAAATTTGTTATGTACAATTTTTATGCCATTTTTAATTATTGAATTTAAAATTCACCATTCTTTATAAAATATCAGAGAATTCGAAAATTATTTTACAACTTAAAGTTTTCGGCACAAAAAATATACGTGCAATAAATACTTACAATTACTGTTTCTCAAGAATACGACAGCATTTTGGGTAGTATTTATCATAAAAACAGTTAAAACACAACGGTTCGGTGCACCATGTACAAATAATCATTGTTACTTCATTTGTACAATCGTTACATTTTGTTGGAAAAAAAAATGTAAAAATTGGTTAACAGAGAGTGAAAAACAAACTTCGTTAACGTTTTTTGAAAATATTTCTTTCGTGTTTTATTTAAGATGCAAACAATGCATATTTTAACATGTCACTAAAACTAGTTGTGAATTAGAGAGTGTATTTTAATAGCATCTTCACGACTGGCTATTTCTCTATCAGTAATAAGGAAATAGCTACAGTGCACTAGTGCTCGTTGATGCCATAGAAATATCTCACAAACCAAATACGGGATAAGCAAAAACATCTATAAAAATTTGTCTGGTTTGCTTGATATTTTTATTTACACTGTCCATCATTGGGGTCACTGGCGAATTAAAAGATTGAATCCTAGCTGTCAACTTTGGTCGCTTCCCTTTCTATATCAAAGGGACCCACCCGATGAACTCTATACCTCTCCAGTAAAACTGAACCGTCCAGGCAGAAAGCATAATCTTTGTCTAGTTTTCTTTCCTGATTATATTAGGCCTATCTACCTACTAATATATTAAACACAGTATATACAATAAATTTTTTGTTGTAAAGAGTATGAATTGTGTTGAGTTGCTTATTATAATAATCTACTATCTTTACATCCTTACATATCAAATTTCATATAAATGTATTGATATGTATAATATAAGAACCTACATTACGTTAAACAATACAACATGTTAAATGTATTTTCTAAATATGGAGCGATCAAAATAAAAAAATAAATTTTCGATGACTTGAAAATCTGTATATAAATTTAACATTAATAAGATTAAATTATAAATGAAAAAAATTGATTTTATACTGGATTCTATCCCGCACATTAGTTAAGGCATTGTTTGAAGAGCGCCACGCCATGAACATGTAAATGATGCTTCTGCGTAGGTATTAATAGTTCTACAAAAACTTTAATCGTGATTTTCTCGAGAATTCTAGAATAGTGGGTCCTGCGATGATGTTACAGTTTAAGTACGAGTAAATACTACACGTCCACAAATTTTTGTCGAAATCGGTGATAACAACCTCCCGGGTTCCTCTTGTCAGTAGTGGGTCAGCATGTCATCAACAATAATGACAGAATTGAAGCCTATCCCAGTGGTCGTTGACACACTAAAACGGTGTTTATCCATTTCCAAGAGAACTGAAATTTGTATGTAAAGATGAAAAATTCTTAGTCCGTAGCAGTCTATTCTTTCTGTCATGGCACCACTGCACACGAAACATAATGTTGAGGCGCTAATGCTATAACGCAAAAAGAAATAAGCTCTTGTAGCAAGGCTTCCACCTCTCTCTGAATACTTTACAAAGGCGTCATTGCAGCTGTTCGCACTTGTATCACATTGAGACGATTTCTGCGAATGTGTCCGGAGCCTCCCCGCCGTGTATGTGCCCTCACGTATCTACTGCTCCAATACTTCATAGTTAGGTCAGAATGGCGCAGTAACGGGCAATTCGGCAAAACGGCCACGCCGCTTCTCTCCATCCAATGATGCCGCCTTTGTCAAACTCTGTCAGCTGTGCGTAATGTCTTCGACTGCGCCATACAAGCATATCTGGCGTTCGGAAAACTCCAAACATTAGGTATGCTGAAAATTTTGGACCCAGAAAATCTCTGCGACCCTATTCACAGGATACTGTGGACGTGATTTTAAAGCAATCTGGTTGCCTGAGTGGGTATCAGATTACAACTTTTATCATTTACCTACCTGTCTGAGACAGTTACATGATGAGTTTAGTGGTAATCGGACAATTCTATCTGGTGCATAACTTTTCTTTGGGCAATGAGTGTAAAGTTAGTAAGATTTTTAAACGTAGCCAAAAAATAAAAAATTTCCATTCATTATCTAAAGTGAATTTTTAATATAATGAATTCTCAAAAAGTTGAACTAAATTATTAATTATGTAGAATTCATTATGTGCAAAAATAATTGCAAGGACCAAAGATTGTTTACTTTAACGAGTAGTCATTGTTTCAAAAGTTAACATACCGTGTATTTTTCATTAAAATAAAGGTTACAAAACGTAAGAACTGCAAAAAAAATTTTAATTATATCGTTTTAGATTACTCGATTCCTCATTCTATTGACATTTAATAATTCATTACATGATATCATATATATAAAGCCTTTGGTTAGATAATCGAATGTAATAATAATAATAATAATAATAATGTTCTAATTAAGAAAACAATTAAACAAATATAGTATAGGCAACAGCAATTATTCAAAATATAAGCAATGATGATGATATTTAATTAATTTCGAATTCATAACTGACTAAGCAATTGTTTCCATTATATAAGTAACAAAAGAGATCAGCCTACGTATATAATTATAATAGTTTAATGTATAAATTACAGTATAACATTTTAAATTCATTTTCTTGTAACTCGTTTTTAATCATAAAAATTATG
Organism: Centruroides vittatus; assembly: GCF_030686945.1. Lineage (NCBI taxonomy): Eukaryota > Metazoa > Arthropoda > Arachnida > Scorpiones > Buthidae > Centruroides > Centruroides vittatus. The sequence continues at coordinate 1,103,177 of NW_027122385.1, forward strand.
ATCAGAAATACTTTTCTATAAGAATAGATGAATTAAATTAATCTAAATAGATTTTATTGAATCATTTATTTTATAAAATAAACTGATTAATTCATTACAATACCAGAAGAATAAACTTTTGGTAAACATACTTAATTACAAAATAAAATAAATGAATATTTAAAGAAATATTTGAAGTATAATATTTTCTTTAAAGTATTTTTATTTTAAAAAATATATTAAAATTTTCCTCAAAATAAAAATTACTTTTAAAGGAATTCCTTATTCCTTTGAAAGGTATAAATAAGCTTCATCGTATAAATAAAAATGTTTACATTAGACATTAACTTTCCTTCGTAAATCAGCATGTGATATTCTATAAATATCTTAAGACATTTTACCTTGTTTTTATATTTAATTCAACTCAATATATACATAATTTACTTAATTATTTTTTATGTTTAAATAATAAAATATTTGCTTATTTTAAAACAATCGATTTTATAAAAAAAATAATTTTTTTAATTTTATTTGTTCCGATTTCAATTGATAAAACTTTTGTTTCGCTGCTTTGTCTCTTATCATAGCTTGAGAGAGAGAGAGAGAAGTATAAATAGAGTTCACTATAGTCATAAATACAAAAATAATTGAGGGAAAAAGTATATCTTGTTGTCCATATAAGAAAATAAATTTTCTGGCCCTTCCGAAACCTGGACCAAACGATTCTTCTAGCCCTCGTATTGTTTCTTAAATAGTGTATGATAAATTGTTAATTCACACGAGACATAAGCTTACATTATGTTGAAACATTACTTGCTGAAATATTGCGCAATTTTGGAAAACAGAATACCTTTGCTAACATAATTCTTTTACAATAATCAAATAATTCTAAATTATTCTTATATTATACAAAAATATAAAATAGGCTTAATTTATTCACAAAGAAACTTACAATATGCATAAACGAGCTAATATTTCTCGCAGATATGCTTACATTATTTTCATCATTATTATTTACGACCACCTTTTCTATAAACTAAACTCAAACTTTATTTTTCTGTTAATAACATTCATAATTTTATTCCAATTGCTAATTTCTTATAGTTGCTATATATTGCGTTAGTATTTTATTTGTTTTATACGAACATTAAAACATTTTTATGATGAAAACCAATAAAATTATCAGACTCTATACGCTTTTATTTTCACAAAATTCTCATCATTGATTTATTAATCTATAAATTTAACAAGTTTAGAAATATTACATAAAAAGATTAAATTAAATTTTATTTTATTTTATTTTTTTATTAAAAAATGTCGTTTGTTATTCATTATTTTGATAATATCTTTTGGGATGTAAACATTTACAATATGAAATTACTTTAAAATTTTGCATAAAATTAATTTACTTTGAATAAAATCTTTTTTTTAATTAAATATTAAAAAATAAAATTTAATTTATTTTTTCTTGTTTGTATATCATCAGAAATAGAATTTATCACATAATTTATTTTATATCAACAAATACATAAATTATTCTCGTTTTAGAAAGTTGTTGCATGAATCATCTGAAATATTTACTCGTTTTGTATATTATTAAAAATTTCTGCTACTCCTCACCAAGTCTAATGCACTATCAGTGCTTAAGAGAAACAATATATTATTTATTCAATTTAGTTGCATCCATTTATTTTTGTTAAATCGCATAGAAGTTCTCCAAATAATAGAACATAAATAACAGTTTTTGACCCTGTACAAAGATAGAAATGACAAGAATTTCACTGTTTTACTTAATATTATTTTTCATTCGAAAAACTACCTACACTAAGTAATTTGAGGAATCCATAAAGAAATACAACACCAAAGAATTTTTTCGTAATAACTAGCTTGAGATTTGTTTATTTTATTAAACGCATTCTTCTTATATCCTTAATAATTTTTTAAATATAAAATTCAGTTGTTAAATTCTATTTTAATTGAATAACATATTTACTAATCGTTAATATCACTGTATAAAATTAGTGATTTATATAAATATTTTACAAACATTAATTTTAGCGTATACACGCCTAATTTTACATGTAATCTGGAAATTTATTTTCAAAATAAATTAGTATTCATTATAATAAATTCCTAATTTTTTTCTTTATTCAAACTAATCTAAGTTCTTCGTCTTTTCAAACTATAAATATTATTTTTTTTATTAATTAGTCTTCAATATATTTTATTTTTTATTAACCTTCTTCATTCTTTTAGTATTAATAGATTCAATGTAAAAACTTTTTCAAAAAGTTATACATAATATACATATATAATGTATTTCATACATAAAATCACCAAATAACTTTTTTATAATTTATTTGAATAAAAAAACTATTTAAATATTTAATTAGAAATGGATAATTAACAAAAATTTCGTTTATCAGCTAAGAAATTACAAAAAATTTTTTCTAATATCAACTATTTGCATGTTTCTATCTAAATTGCTTTCCTTTATCTTTTTCTTGAAAATTTTTTAACTCCAATCTTTCAATTATTAAAGTTTTATTAGAAGCCAAATTCTTCTTAATCTAAGTAAAATAATCCATTTTAAAACAATGTTTAGCTGTGAAAAAATCTGAAATAATGAATGTTTTAATTTAATAAAACTTTAATCAAATTACAAAAAAACAATGTTTTAATATTTGATAAATATAAACATAATCAGAATTTTTTTATTAACAAAACTTTTAAGCAATTATAAAATGCAATATTTTATTTTCGGTATAATTTTGAAAGAGATTAGTTAAAAGAGGAATTTTTCATCCTTTTATCTTCATACATCCATTAAAAATGAAGTTACTGTTTATATTTCTCCCTTTTCCCCAATTAGAATTTTATTCAGTGAGAAATAAATTACAGAAAATTTTCTAGAAGGCCCTTCATACCTCCCAATTATCCCTCTTATATATATATTTTTTTTCTTTAAAGATGATGCAAAGTAGATAAATGGGAGATATGAGAGGCTTTTTCGAAATTTTCTGAAATTGCTTTCTCACTGGATAGAAATTTAATTCCTTTATATCCCCTTTGTGTCATCCCTGGACAGGATGCAAAGGAGATGAATCCTCCCTACAGTTTAAGAACCGCTGATTCAACAATTTCAGATACTTAAACATTATAAATATTCTTTACATTTTAGCTTAAAAGTGAAACAAACGAAAATAATTAAATACATAATTTTCTTAAGCTTAATTTGCTATTTAAAACCACAATTGAATTTTTTTATTAATTACACCATTATAAGAATTGAAAAGCATATAATTAGAGCTATCGTTTAAATGATTTATGACTTCAAAAATTTTTCATTTTTGTTCAAAATTTAGAAATCTATCTTTTTGTTTTCTTTTTTTTTTATTTTTAACTTTTCAACTTTACTGGAAAAGAAAAGTATATGTTATCATGTCGAAAATCGATTTGAATTTCAATAACAATTCACAATTTGAATACTGGAGAACAAGAATCAATGCTTTCGGAAAATGTCAGCTCTTCCATTTGTAAAACCTGCGATTGCTCTAATATATATATATATATATATACATATTTATTTATTTATCTAAATAGCAAGGAAAATCTACAATTAATTGTAGTATCTTTACAGAAATAAATTTAGGATTTCAAAATTTCCAGAAGAAAATTATAATAATAGTGAAGTATACTGTATACTACCATACAGTATACTTCAGTATATATATAATATAATATAATATAATATAATATATATACAATAAACATATTACTTTTTGTGTAATATATAGCCATTAAATTTAATACAGTATTTCATAATTCTTAAAAGTAGATTTTAGTAAATATGATATGTATTCTAATAAAATTAAATAAAAAAATAAACTTATTTTCGATTAATATATCAAAGAATAAAATATAAAAATTTTGAATTTAAAAATATAGCAAATTTAATATTATTTAACTTTAAAAAATTAATGTTTTTTCTATAATTTAATCTCATTTTCTAAAGATTATTTCTTACATTTAATATTAGATTGTGGCTTTAGTAAAATATAATCTTATTGTAAATGTATTTATTTAAAAAATTTTACGAAAGTATTAGTTTTTCGTAAAAAATAAGAAATTGTTAATTACAAAAGTGAATTGATGTAAATAATACATTAAATTTGAACTTTCAGGTAATTACGTTTTTGAGTAATCACTGTTTAATTATAAGAACACTTTGAATTAATAAATTAACAGCGTTAAAATAATATTAAATGTTCAATTTTTAAATTCTGAAAAAGAAAGAATATAGAAAAGAAGTGAATCTCTTGATCCAATTATTAGATGAAAGACTAAAATCTTGTTTCTATACATAATTCAAAAAAAAAAAACACGAATATATACAAACTACTTTTATTAAGAGATAATTTAACAAGATAATTTCTCGAATATTTTAGACTTATCAAGAAAATTTTACATGTATTATTGAAGAATGCACTTTATTCAATTATACACTTCTTTGCAGTATAAATCACTTATGTAACATTATACACTTAAAATGTTATAGGTCTGTGTAATTTTATATATCGTTTTAAGTGTATAATATTTAAAATATCTTGAATATGATGACTGTTTATCTAATTTTTTTCTCATGTTTCAATTTGTAATTTTCAAATTTGTCAAATCATACGTTTTTTGTAATTAAAATTTTATTTTTATTATTCAATTCAGTTTCAATGTCGCATTATTATACAACTTGCTCCTCATTAAAAGTTTTACCATTTATAGCCCTTTATGGATTATAGGCAGGGCGATATTTCTCAATTTCAGTATTAAATTGGGTAAATACTCTCTGTTTTCTTGTTTCAAAAATGGCATTCTGCTGTACTGTATCGCATCATGTTCGAAAAAATACATTAACAGATTATTAAGTTACATAATGAAAACACTCTTTCCTTACATCAATTTCCTTATATAAATTTTAACAAATTTCCGCAATTATTTACCCAAATTTTGATCTTAATAACTAATCAGAAACCACAACATTTCGTAATACTAAATAATGTCAAATATTGATACAATATTTTACATCAATATTTACATATATAAATTTGAAAATATTTGAAAAAATAAAATCTAAATAAACTCAAATTACCCAAGTGTATATTTAAAACTTAAATGTAAAATATGTTTTGATCCGGTTTAATTTATTGTGTTTAGTTTCACGGATGTTTTAAATTACTAAAATACAGCACATATAAAACAAAAGTTTGACGGATGCTTCAAAATATCTGTTCTATCGTCGAACCATGATGGTTAAGTTGATGCTCTTACTTATTTTCATTTCCTTATATGCAGCTTTCGTCGAAGCGAGAGGTACATATTTTACAACCTTATACTACCTAACTGAAATACAGGTCTTGTTAACGAGTTACTTTACTTATTTTAGTATGCAATCCGTCTGCTGGAGCGTCTGGTCTCTCAGGGGTAAGTATATCATATTGTCTGAGATATAATTATTTAGAGTCAGGGGCTTATTCGGAAAGAAGCAGGAAGCATATTCGATTTAGCTAAAACTTTCAATGCCTATTACGATGATACTTATGAACTGAATTTTATTCTATCGGCTGGAGTGGAGTGAAATTCAGTTTATATTTTTTTTAATTTAACTAATTTTTTAGGAAATTCTCTAGAAAAACTCTATTTAAGAACAGTATTTGTAAGGTTTTAGTTTTTTACTACATTAGAGATCTCAAAAAAGTAACATAGGTTGCCTTCTCTAGTGAATATCAGACACATATGATACAATAAATATCTGTATTTTTTAACTCTCTTCGTCCCGAAGCACCAATATGGCGCACCGCGGGGCCCTTTTTAACAATCCTATTTATTCGTTCGGCCAGCTGGTGAGGAATAGGGGCCCCTACCTATCCGGACCACCACCCGATAAATTTCTGAGGTTTTTTAGATTCGTCCGGATTCGATTCAGGGTTCCCCAGAGCCATCTTGCCACTCTGCCAACTTAACCACTCGGCCATCCGGATAAAATATTTCAAATTATATTATTTTTATAATTAAAATAACTATTAAATAGTTTAATTTAATAAAGGATTTATGGAATATTTATACATTTAATTATGCGTTTAAAATTGTTTCTTTAGGTCGACATGATGTTTAGCGTTGCACTGATCATTGTAAGTATTCACAACTAAATATTCAGATTTTTAATTTTTTTTTATTGTATTCAAGTTTTAAAATTATATTTAAATTGTGTAAAAATGATTTAAATTATTTTAAATATTTTCATCCACAGGTATTCAGCTGTTTTCATAAATACCTGAGTTTTAAATGATATGGAACTGAAACTAAAGATTTTTTTTAATTAAACAGCAATATAAAATTTCAATTTCGTAATTTAATCGGTTTATAATTTTTTATTATTATAAGTAAAAAATGGACAAGGATTACATACAGTAGATTGCTGTCGTAATAATTAATCAATTAGAAAAATCTTCAATATTCTCACTTCAGACATAAACGATTTTGTTTATTTTCAGGAATCAAAATATGTAAATGCGAAATTACGAATAAAACATGTTAAATTATGAGAGGAATTTATGTTTTAATTTTAATACTAAAATTTATTGCCTATATTTTTACTATACAAAATTTTATGAATCGTTGGGTAAATGATGAGATTTTACTTCTACAAGAAAGATTCAATTTCGATACTCAACTTTTCTTTGAAGAACGTTATAGTATGTAATTACCAATAATCCACATTCAAAATTTCCTACTGCTTTGCGGGACACAGGATAAAATCAGATGGTCAATAAATCTCGGGAATTTTTCGAGGATGTTGTGTCCGGATATATCGGGTCCGTTCCCTCATCAACAACTATCCCATTGTCAGCCTGGACAAATATGGGCTTGAAACAAGGCCCTCTTATTGTCCGCAGAGCAAAGTCCAAAAAGGAAGGAAACCATATTGATACTTAATGTAGATTTATTTAGCAGTAACAGATGAACCCGGCGTTGCTCGGGCAAAAAATAACAACAAACATTAAGATTATTTCGTATTTCTAACTTTTCTATAATATAATATTATATTATAGTACAGTGGGTGATCCGTTAAACTGCTCGAGTCTTCTTGATTATACTGTAGCTTTCTTCGATAAGATTGAACTGCGTCCTACTGTAGACTGTTCAAGCCATACTGCCCAGCAACATCAGACATCTCCTGCCCTTGCTATTGTACTCTCAACTTTCGAAAATAAAAACCAACGCAAAACTTAATGAGTGCCTGCCCGACAGTCTCACAAATACTATAAAAGAATTGTTTCTGTGAGAAAAATAAAAGGCTGGAATTACAAGGGAGAGTTTCAAAGTTCAGATGAATACTATCCGATCAGTATATACCGGGTTGAGCGTCGATGTCGACGTCTCCCGTGCTCCGAAAAGTTTCGAATAGTTGCCTGAAGACCAGAGCCGTAACTAGGGTATGGCCAACGTGGCTCCCGCCATAGGCGCCGATTTAATAAAGGCGCCAACGAGAAGGTTTTGGAATAATATGTATTCGAAATTAATAACACAAAAAACTTCTATAATTATATTTATATAGTATTTATTATCTGTAATTTTTATGAACATATATTTCAGAAATAAACCACCATTTTTATTTTTATTTAATAACAAAAATTAAAAAAGCGCGCCATTTTTATTCTTGGCCATAGGCGTCCAAAATCCTAGTTACGGCACTGCTGAAGACAAGGGAAGACCAATCGGTATTCATTATTTTACGTCGCTTCCTCTTGTGTTTGTTCTGTGAGGTCTGTGTTTGTTGTGTTTGAATTTTTATGTTGTCCGAACATAAAAATCTTTCTCGAAAGTGTTCGTTATCCGATTTGTTCGTTAACCGATCACCCACTGTATATAGAAACCTGAGGTTTTGGAATAGATGTTACGTTATTTCGATTCAAAATTTTCCTCTCAACGATGACAAATAGCTGACCGGCACGACTCTGTTGCTAACAGAAAAAGTATGCTGTACAGGGACAAAACTGCTACTAAAAATTGAAACATTGTGACGAAAAGTTGCAGGCCGGCATTGTGAGGATGTCATAATAAATAATCACTCCTTAGAATAGTTTAATTGGTTACTGCAACTCGACACGTAAGCGATCTGTTGGGAGGGACGCATCCCAAGGAAACTTATGTAGGAAGCTGGACCGTATTTAGGTGAAGAAAATCCGGAAAACTCCACATGGCCAGCCCGTTTGCCATGTCTAAACCCACGACTAACTACCAGAGTTTGGTGGTTTTATGCCCTCAGCTACTAGAAGGCACTTATAAGAATTAAGAAAGTACCATTCAGAAATGAAAAAACCCAAATTGTTAGGTGTGGAAAATTAAATACTATAGACTTTTCACAGGATAACACTCCATTCCATGCAGGCAAGTGCTGTGCTACCTATCTCAGTAATGATATAGCGCGTCTATTTTTCACTCTATCATTGTCGCAGTAATTAAGTAAAATATATATTTTATATATATAAAATATTCTACAATTATATTTTTTTGTAAGAATTATATATAGTTTGTTTATTATTTTGTTAATTTTTTCTAATAGATAGTGTTACGTGTAAATCAGCAAATCTAATGTAGATAAAAATAAATTAATTTACAGAAAATTAATTAATATATATTATGGGGTGTGATGTACGACATTATCTAACTTAGGTGTATTTAAACGTATCCGGCGAATTTTGTAGCAATTTGTCAAACGGCCTTGGAGTGTATAGCAAACGAACAAATATATATATATAAATGATGTTTGTTGATTTGTATGTAATATTATTATTGTTGTAATTAGACAATCAGAGCAGATTATTTCGTCTCTTCTTTAACAGAGACAAGTCATTTAATATCACATCTTAGTAAATATAAATATAAAATTCTCCATTATTTTTGCTCATTATTTAATTCCAAGTGTTTTGTGACTTACTATACAAGTCAGCAAGAGTATTATTTATTTAGTGTTTAGCATGTTATTAATCAAAGTTACATAAATATAGTGTTAATGTTATTGTATTGTTACATACGTTCTGTTCTTTTCTAGTCTGCAAATTTTTCAAGTCTTAAAAGAGAACAAAGAATAAATGCAAAATAAGTGCTTATTAAACAACTCCTAAAGCAAGGGTATCAAATAAATAGAATGTGTTAAGTTTTGAGTTTGCAACTCCGTTATAATGTGATTTTTAATGAGTTTTTCTCGGTTTCTGCATTAAACAGGTAATAAATAATTATCTAAATGTAATCAAATTATAACAACGTAACCGTTAATTTTTCTCGCCGTGATCTAAATTTGCGGCTTCCAAATGATAAATAATATTGTTAAACATTTATATGTTTATGATTTGGTTTAAAAAGTCTTGTTAAATTATCTTTCAATAGCACTAGCAATGTATATTAAATAATATACGTTGCTAGTGCTATTGATAATTTAAAATTATTTTTGTTTAATATTTAATTAAAAACTGAAAGTTTAATTTTTTATATTTTACACTAGTTTTTAGAATAGAACTTTAATTAAACCTTATTAACATAAAGTTCTCTCTTTGTAACAGAATATAATTATTTGTTAATGACAATGTCAACAAAAGAATTTGATGATTTGAAAAAATAAAACATATTAAAAACTGGGATAGACGTTGAGTCTTTAATCTTTTAATAAAATAATTAGGGAGGACAAAAAATAACAACATAACTTTTCATTAAAAAATGTCTGAAAATTTTAATACACTTCATCTATTTTAATGACAAGTTAAATGAATGCGAGTGAAATTATCCGAATAACATATTACAAGTAATTTATCATCTTGTAGCGCTTCTTATATAAAATTGTCATACAACTCTTATAGGTATGACAAGAATTGAATCTGCCATGACCATATGACAAATATTGCCTATACAGCCCGAGTCTCGAAAGTTTACCAGTCGACATGGTTATCTTATTTCTGTGAAGAATCCGAAATAAACGTTTCCAGAATAATCGTCATTTTTAATGTGATAATTTAAAGTTTGTTCTACTTCGCTTATCACTGTTACTCAATATAGGAAATAATTAAAAATTGAAAAATTTTAATGTCTATTCTTTTGAGTCCGTTAGAAGCTTCTATATAACTCATTTTAGATGAAAAAATCTAATAATCAATACATGAATGTAATTAATGATGCACTAATTAATACATAAAAACACGAATGTTTTTATGTATGAATTAGTGCATCAACATTATAATAAATTCACATATCAAACTATTTGTTTGTAATTATTATATAAAATTTAACTGAATTCATGAAAAAATACTAAACTTGCATAATTTCTATTATTTAAATTCATTTATAACTGAACTTTCATTAAAGTTCGATTACTGGTTTTCTCGTTTATTTGTCAATACAATTGAATATTCCATTTTATAATACATTCTAAAGGCCAATATATAAGCTATTAATATTAATTTATAATAGAACATACTTTAACGAATTACTGTATTCCATGATGAAGTTATATAACTTATTTATAATAGACATTAATATTAATTATAACATTAATATAATAAAACACAAATTAATATTATTATATTAATTTGTGTTTTATTACTCGAGTAATATTAGATTTTCGATTGAATGTGTAATTCCTAATTAGCTGATATCAGTTAGTTAATTAAATGGAAATTTTCGTTATTGTAGCTAATTCAATTTCAAAAAACAAATTATCCGAGATATAATAATAGTTATATCATATAAAAATATATCTTTATAAACAATTAATTTAAAAAATTTTTATTTAAAAATATCATTATCAACTTTCCAACTTTCCGAATTAATTGTTCCAAATTTCTAATATATAGAAAATACAGATTGTGGAAAATAAACATATATTTCGGATATAAAAAAATCAAAAGATAATTTCGTAATAAAATTTTAGAATTCGTTATTAAAAATTACATAAGTTATCATCAACTGAATTTTCCATCACTGAACTTTCATTAACTAACGGGTGCCTAAGATTTCGCAACATTGATGTTTCTTAAATTGCCATGTCGAGCATGCATATGTCAGTTGCATATTACTTATGTTTTGCTGTAACATGTTTCTAGTTGAATCATCATGCAAAGTTTTATCACAAATTCTAAGAAGTTTCAAAATAAACAGTGTGAGATACGACGTCTTGGCAGTAAGAATTAACCATTACTGCAAAACTCCAATAGCTAACTTCAATAAGTTAAAAGACTTATCGTTACTTTGAAAACATGCAAAGGACAAAATTAAACTTTTTATCATTTTATTAGAAGATATGAAGAACGGGAAAAAGCCGAATAAATGAAGATGTCGTCCATTGTCTGAAAAACGCCGAAGAAGTCTATCAATCATCTCTCAAGTGTTTAAGTTCAATCCAAATTTGTCGGAACATGATCTTGCTGCTAATGCAATTGGCATTCCACATCAAACGTTATACTGATTAAAGGTAAACAAGTTATGAATAAAATATGCAGTTAGAAGTCCTGTATTTCATTGAAACGAAGACCAGTAACAACGTGCAAAAACAAATTGATGCAAAATTGAAAAATGACCAACGTTACGTTCTGATAAACCTTCATGCTGGATGACGAAAGCTATCTGCTTACTGCCCAAGACATACCTGGCAAGATGTGTTATCATTACACTAATAAAACTGATATACGGATGAGAATAAAGTCAAAGAGAAGAAAAAATTTTAACTTGGTGTGGCAGCCATTGATGAAACAGGAGCAGTGTCATAACCCTAGATAGAACTCTGACACTTACTTAATTTATTGCATTATCAAAAGACTCATCTTTTTCATTTACAGCGAATAGGATTTATTCTGGCCTAGTATAATGACGCCAGTATACATTGGACAAGTCACTGACTACCTAAGAATTCAAATGTTAAAATTAATAGAAAAACAGATAAATGTCACTAATGAACCACAAGCACAACTTGTCAAAAACTTTTGGGCACACTGCAAGACAGCACACTTTAAACAATCCAAACCAGCTACAACGTCAATTCGTTCAAAAGAATATGAAATCCAATTGCCAGGAAATATGCTGAAAACCATGAATTAATAATTGCAGGAAGCCTGAGGAACATTCTTCGATAGATTGGACAGGAAAGCGTTTATGTGACTCTAAGTGTATACAGTTAAAGATGAAAAAGAGCAACGAAACGAATTTCATTTTTCTCAAATTCGAATATTAATTACATCTTGAATAATCGAATAACTCTAATTTCCCAAATATTTTATATAAGATAATAAAATTTACTAACTTATTTAGTTAATAATTCAGTATTTATTATTTAATTTGTTTTATTTATTTCAAGATATTAATATAGTAAAACAAAAAGTAAAAAATTACTAAATTTTAAAAAATGAAAAACTTCGAACTTTTAATTTTGACTTTGAGTTTTAAAGTAGTTTGTTTGAAGCTACTTTAAAACTCTTATCTCAAGTACAATAGATTAACAAATAATTGTTCTCATTCTCACCTACTGCAGATTTTTATTTAATATATTAAGAATTCGAAAACATTCAGGATGTATTCTGCTTCTTTTGTTCACAAATTAAACCAGAAGTGCTGCAGAGGCGCTGCTATCTATAATGCTGTGGCGGATACAAGAAGATACCATTGACACAAAAAATTAAAATTTATTTGTTCAAACTTCAAAACGTGGTATTTACAACGTTAAAACACGTAAACAGATACTAAAAATATCTTTTTTATTCGTCATGTCCAATCACCAGGAATAAACTGTTCTCCACAGCAGAGACGACCTTTCTTTAGAGGCTATGCCTCTGCCAAATTATGTAAAACAGTTTAAAATGTCCACAGGTGAAAATCCCATCACAATTAAAAATATAATATTTCTTTGTAAAATAGGGTTGGCGGAATCGTTGTTAATACTGTATTTCCGCCAGCCCTATTTTACAATCAAAACGTGATTTTTAAAAAGATTTACGATGGTAAATATTGTTTATCGGACCATCCGCAATACAATCGTCGTAAACTGGTTAATAAAAGGTACTTATTAATTATTCAAATATTTTTAATCTTTGAGTTAGCTCCCCCTTCGGATACTTCTGGATCCGCATTGTGACTGAAAGCCTGACGCAATATTGCAGTTATTTGTAGTATTCGAATATATTTTTCTTATCAACGAAATATTCCAGATCATCCGTCCATCCGTCCATCTCTAATTGTTATTATTAAGTTTTTCTATTAATAAAGTATAAAATATGCTTTCTGTAAATGTATATGTATATATATATAGTCTATATTGTGTTTCTTCTCGTCATGCTAGATCTTAAATACCTGCTAAATATATGTAATATTAATCCCCCAAAAAATGCTATACAGTAAAATTTACAAAAAAATGTAGAACACAAAGAATTGTTCGTTTTGACAGGTTTTTGTTTAATAAAGAACTTTGTTTTTATTACATAAAAAAGAAACAGCTGCATTTACATTCTCACAACTAATTTCTAAAAAATGAAAGTAACCTAAAAATGTAAACAAAACATATGACAGACTGCGACTTTTGTCATCAAGAAGTAGACTGTGATTCGTGTCTGCAAGTTACAACATTACCGATTACAGTTTACTATTGTTATACAGAAATATTTCGCTTTACTAGGATTGCTATGCAAAAGGCATCCAAAAAGTCTTTCGTATCCGCATTAGATAGGTTTATAAATTATGGAAATGTTTTACAAAGTAAATCATTTTGTTTCGAAATTTATTTTCCGTTTAGGCAGGTTCCAATTCTGTAAACGGCCCATATTAGACTACATATATAAGTTCGTTATAAAATATATTTTTAGGAAAATGAGTGCTTTTATGTCTAAAATATAAGGTATTCAAGAACGAAAAATTCTTTTATTAATGGATTATATTGTTTATAGACTTTTAAATTGCGGTCTGTGGCTAAATAGATCATATTAGAGACTGATATAGTTTAAAGAATAGGAATACTGAAGTACTATAGCGTTCAATTTATTGGATCATTGGATTTCATATTTCTTCTTTGCTTTAACGGTAGTTTAGTAGGTTACAATTCTAAATTCTGGGATTAAGGAGGAAAGAAATCAAAATTATTCTTTTCAAAGGCATTTTAAAAAAAGAGACACTAAAAGAAGAAAAAATTAACAAAAATATAAAAATAAAATTTATAGGAAAGTTTCATGGTTCGAATAAAATGTCACAGATTGCACGATCCTAGGTTATATTGGTCTAGGCTATAAAGTGGTGGTAAATCTACCCCATAAACTAACATTTAGTAACGACTTGGTTTAAGAAATTGATCCAATGAGTTTTTCTTTATTGAATCATTATTATAATCTTTTTATAGTCTATTCATTAGTTGAATATTGATTCATTACATTTCCTCTGACTGACTGATGAAACGTATTAAAATATAACTTTAAACAATAAAATATAGCCTATAGATTCGTTAATTATAATAATTCTTATATTTAAAGTAGTAGAATTCTAATCAGTATGACGAATTTGATATATCATTCGAAGATTTTTATAAAATTTAATTTTAAGTTATTTTTTTATTAAATACCCTTATTTCATGTGAAAAATGTAAAGTCACACAAGAGCACGTAGCATATAAGAGTACGAATTTTTTCTCGCTAATGGCAACACTAATTGTTTGATTGGTGCTTTCCGCGGGTTTTACTGAGTTTCCGTAAATTATTAATCTTTAAATAAAACCTTGTGATTTGAGTGAAATTTTCAACCGTCTTGGTTGAAAATTTCACTCAAATATTTTAAAATCCGAAATATTTTAACCGTTTGAAATAATAAGTTCTCAGATCTCTGAAGTGGACTAATGATATTTGTTTGTTGATCGAAACTTAAGCTGTATTCTTAGTTAGGTTAGTTAGGTAGATTTGCTATAGCATGCATGGAATGTGCTGCTAACCATGATTTTATTTTTCAATTAAGATAAATGCACACACGTATTCTTAGCGATCCTGATGATGAGGCATCATTGAAAAAAGTACTAAGTCTTTGTTTATTTTACTTCTGCTATGAAAATGAGATGTTTAGGAGAAAAAGTGATAGAAAACTACTTTTCACAAAATTAAATTTCGAAGAAGCCCAAAAAAAATTATTATTGATGAAGGAAGTTGCCATCCAAATAGTTTATCTTAGAAAACAACAAACTTCTTTATACAACAATAAGTTGTAAAATTATAAAACTTTTACAATTGAATTGTTCAGAAATTTGTTCTTCATTAAAAATATGCCTGAGAATATTTTAACATTAAACATGCTTGACATTACTCCGGATAGCGTCTTTAATTATAATTTGTAAAGCTATTTGAGTACTACTTGTTTCCAAGCCAGTTTATCTCAAGAATTTTCTTTTAATGTATATAGTATTAACGTTAACTGAAATTAATGAAAACCTATAATTTCAATAATTGTTTATTAACTTACGCTTTCCATCTAAGCCACTACTTGTGCACGAAATGGTGTTTTATAAAATATCACTCAAATAATTTCATCAGGATAACGACTTACTACCTGATTCTCATAAATTTTCTGATCTAGTAATTTGAAAATTTGGAGAAGTTAGATTGCTGTATGTTTTTCTACTTTGTTAGCTTGTTTTTAATGTAAAAGAAGTAAAAGTAATTAATATGAAAACTATTTTTCCTGTTATCATACAACAGCATTATAAAAAATGAAAGGACAAATACAGTTACAAATTAATAATCATTTATAAAGGGTGTGTACTTCTTATCTACGTTGTTTCTAAGTGTAGCACTTTCAAAATTTCATTTCATCTCTCAGTATTATCAAAAACATTTTTTTTTGACTTCATCATACATTACTTCACATAAGGAACATTTGAAAGAATCAATTAGTAGTATCAAATTCAAATTTAACCTCATAGTAAGGCAAAATCGCAAAAGAGCGTACTCTTATATGCACTTACCTTAACATTATTAAGTTATGTTTGAGAGTGTCTAGATTTCATAAAGTTCTTCGAAAAACTGAAAAGCATTCTAATAAAATTTCATAGGTCATAACGCGGAATTTTATATCAAGAGAGTATTAAACTCTTTATTTTAAGGTTATCATACTTTTATTTTATTGTGAGGTTGAGTTTAAAATTTCCATGGAAATTTTTATTATTCTATAATTTCTTAGACTTATTACGTTAAAAACTGGATTTGGAATTTAAAAAGATTGAAATTTGTTTACACTATTTTTTCTATTGTATTATAGAATTCTCATGTGAAAATATTATATAAATCTTGGTGTTTTAAATATTAAAATTTATGTAACATTTTGATATAACTTGGCTCGTTGTGTGAATTTTGATATATTCAATATCAAAATTCACAGAACAAGCCAAGTTTTTTGTGCTTACTTTCTTAAAAAACTTGTTTACTTCTTCGTAATATAAAAATTTTATTACCAAATGAATAACATTATGAAATATTTATATATATATTTGATATATAATCTTGTTAATAATAATATTGTTTTTCTTGTTATAATAGTTTATATAAATATTAAAAAATAAATATTTTATTTTACATTCTGTAAACTTTATAAAATTTTCTCTTTTCCATGACGTATAGATATTTTTATATTAAATACTCTTTTCATAATGAACTTAGATATTCTTGATTTTAATTATTTTTACTCAAAACAGTTAAATGTAAACTTACAGCATATGCTTTCATACATTATTAGATTAAATCTTTATTGCTCGAGTCGAACATTTCATTACCAATTAATAAAGTATTAGTAAAATTAGCAAAATTATATTTGAAACAACTTTAAGACGATAATACTGCTAAACATTTCGCATTCGTGAACGTGTTTGGCATTTATCGATGTACTTCATCTTCAAGTTATATCATTTTATTTTAAGTTGTAATTGATCTACTTCTAAAATAAGAAAATTGAAGTAAAATATCCACAAATGCAAATTCAGCTTCAAAATACAGTATTCAGAAATTCGTGTTAATTTCTATTTTGAGTCGAATTAATATATACATATTACATGAATTTTTGTTTTCTCACTTGAAATATTAACATAGATATGCATTATTTTGTATAATATAACTTTATTAAATTATTCTTATATTAAATATCAAACATTATTATTTGTTATACATTAAGTGTAATGGAAATTCGAGCATATATTTGCTATAGATTCGGCTAGATTTGCTCAAGCACAGAAGTGATTTTGTGAAAATTTTTGTAAATTTACATGAATAGCTATGAACATTTATTTCACCTTTATGTATATACTGGTAGACTTTACTGTGAATCACACCCTCCGGAGTAGAAAAACTTAAGCTTAACAATAGTGCATACTACTAGGGATAGTTTTGTGCGAAGAGTTAAGTAAAAAAAAATCCATTTTTATCTTATGAATCTGATAGCCCATTTCAACGTGTTGTCAGACATTTTCATTTCAATTTCACGCTTATATGTAATTTTTTATTTTAGGTTTCATTCAAAAAGAAAAAAAAAATTGATAGAAATTCTGTCATTCGGTTTTGCCTACTCTCAAAACCAACAATCTATATGTATATTCTATTCTATTCTATTCTCGTTATTCTGTTCAGTAAATTCGTCATATTGTCTTTCAAATTTTATCATTTTCCTGCATTTATTCTTCGAACAATTTCTTATAGTCTCTTTACGAAAACTTTGATTTAATGGCCATTGCGCTTACACGGCCTAAAGTAAAGGAATTTCCATTTTACAACAATATTACATTATTTTTTAAATCTCTTTACATTATTGAAAATTGATTTTATGAAGAAATCTATCAGGAAGAGTTAAAGCATAAAATTCAATCATATACGGTCTGTAAATGCAATAACGTTTAAATAGAATGTTAATAATTGGTAAGTAAATAGCGAAAATTTATCGCTATTCTATCTTCATTACAAATAAAGTTTAAACAGGTCTTAATTTATTTTGTAAATAATAAATTATAGAAATAAATGAGATACTCATTTGCATTGAAACAAAGTAATGAAATGTTTCATTATTACTGCAATTTTTGAAAAACAGTACACAGGATAAATATGCTATTACGGTCGTGTTGTTCCTTTGTATTAATTAAACCATTTTCGAGTTATTTCATTATTTAATAAATTCATTCTAACTTAAGAGATTTTTCATACAAGATGCTAATTTTGCTAAATTGTTAGAAAATTCTAACAACTTTAAAAAGTTTAAAATTACATCTGTTTTTAAAAAAGATATTTATATAACAACACAAAATCACTTTAAAGTAAAAATTAAGATGTTAAACAAAACACTTAAAATTTTAATTAGATTTAAATTTATATGTATCTATATATAAATTTCATTGTGTATAATAAAAAAAAATATAAATTATTCAAAATATAGAACAGTGAAACTAAATCCAATGCCATGAAATTGAAAATCTAATACATTAACAATTTTTGTCTAATAAAGTCTTTTGGTTGTGGTATTCTCCTAGTAAATGAAACATTTAGGTGTATTCGTTTTACTAGTTTGTTTAAGAACGAAAAGTAAATAATAGCAAGAATATTTGCTGATGATACGAATACAATTTGATCTTGGAAGCAAATCCAATTAATCATTGTATAATTCTCAATATTTCCAATCGACAATAACTCCTATCATACGAATTGCCTCGAACCAATCAGAGAAACAAATGTTTATTATCTTTAAGATAGGATAAAGATGCTATTTACTTTCTATCTCCTTTTAGAACATCGATACAAAGGGAAAGAAATCATTACGAAAATTGTAAATCTATTTTCTTATAAGAATTGTAAATCTAACAACTCTTCAAAAGATTATGTAGGATTTAATAAATTCTGTATATATTAAACGTTCTTGTACGCCAACAACAATTCATTTAAGTTATAATTAAATACAAACTTAAACAGTCATATTAAACAGAAACTCATTATATAGAAGTTTAGATGATTAAGAATGAGATAATATCTACAAATGTTGTCGAGATAAAAATTAGAAATTATTTATCAATTAATAAAATTAAGAGATCATTAAACTAAGTCAATTATATACATAATAAAACATAACATTAGCTATTATTTTTAAATGTATAAAAATATGTTCATAAATATATTTCCATACAACATGCAAATATAAATATACGTAGGAACTTTAATCATGAATATAGCACATATTTCATAAATAATTAATCTTGCATGATTTACTATTGACTGACATTATTAACAATAAATGGAATAACCTTTTATCAATAATCGTATCAATTTATCATACAAATTTATACATATTTAATAATAAAATAAAATTTGATAAGTAAAAGTTATATATATTTAATATATTGGAAATATAATACAGTGCAGGTCATTAAATATTAATTTTTTATTCATTACTTATTCATTCAATAAATATTTACGTAGTAAAATTATAGCCTCATCATTATCTAACACACCAAAATAATTTTATTTTATATATTCAAAAAATAATGTTGTTACAGCATTACTTCTAGATTATTTTAAACTATCGTAAAATTTATTATAGATAATTTTAATTTTTATTGTGTAGAATTAAAAATAACAAAACTTATATGAATTTATAGCTATTATTATTATTGCTAATTTGATTTATTATTATTATTTTAATGTGAGAGAAGAGTGGAGAATTTAGTGGAAAGAATATTTAAAAGGTAGAATTTGCACCTTATTTCCCGATTTATATTGCGTTTGAGTTCTGCATAATTTTATTACATAGACAAAATTATCAGCTCTTGTAATCCAAGAGTTTTCGACGACCGCGAAGATATTTTCTAGATAGCAATTCCAACATCACAGAATGATGGAAGGATCACTAACCTTACCCTCCAGAGAAAGAAAGAATTCATATATTTTGTTTATAGTGAGAAATATATTTTAGATGCTTTTTAAAATTATATTGCTAAAAGAAATCAAAGAAAGTAGAATCTCTACTAGTAAACACTCTCAATATAATCTCAAACCGCAGAAGAGATGTCTTATTTACAAACTCTTACAGATAAATATTGTTTGTAAATATGTCATTTTTATCACTTTAAAAATATATAGCATGCTATTCTAATAATAAATATTTTCACTGAAGCAATATTTTATAACATTTTTAAATATAATGATATTTCTTAGTAGCAAAAATGAATTATTTTCAAGTAACAATAGAGATAGCTGTTGCTTTGTACATACTTCAAAAATAATATGTAGAAATGCTAACAATAATCATCTCCAGATAACCTACCTACAGAAAGGATTTTATCAACTGTAAAATCTAAATAAGATACTTTATAATTTAAAAAAAAAATGATACGAATTTTAACGATAATTACAGCACTTTTAAAACTTTTCTAACAACATATAACATCAGCAAGAAAAACCTTTACATGAATATAAAATTTAGTTTCATATCTAATGGATATAATTGATATGTTATAATTAAAAAATGATCAAATCTCGATTTACTTGTTAATGAATAAATTTAAACATAAATGAATTAGATTTGTAAATTTCTTTTTATACTTAAAAAAATTAAGTAATTCTGCATGTATATGATATATAAATTTAAAAAATATGTAATCTAAAATTCCATTTCTTTTTCTCACTAATTACACTAGATTGTCAGCATGATTACTGACAAGAAAAAAAAAACTTTAAATGTAGATAGATAATCAATAGTTTGATGCTGCCACTTTGCACGACTCATTAGGTTATATGACTATCATTCAGAATACATGGAGTGCTTCCTGATAAGATTTGATTACCCAAATGTCGCGAATTTAAAGAAATAAATCACTACTATTAGTAACACGAGTTCTAAACAAATTAAGTTGAAAATAGATAATTTTTCTTGCTCGTGTTCTATAGTTAAGCGAATTATTTTCAAGTAAGCTATGAGATATATGTCAATAATTAAGTATCAGAAATATCCGGGAATAAATTGTGCTGTAAATTATAATCGCGGAATAATATTACTGTAAAATATCGTATAGCCTAAATAACTAGATGCAGTTCGTCTATGTTAAGACATGGACAAGTGAGTACCTTGGCACATCATAAACTTTATCTGAAATATGTTGTGCTAACTTAAGTGCAAAATACGAGATTTTTACGCAGATAGGTTTAAATTATTCAGTTTAAAATAATAAATATTAAAAATAATTTTAAATATTTTTGAATATCTAGCCTAAAGATAATAAAAACAAAATTAGATCGATATTTTAAGCTATTTTTTTTAACATTAATTACGAAATATTAAATTTGAAACATGGTAAAATGTATATTTTAAATTTTTCTTAAAATTTCAAACATACTAAACTCTTGAAATACTTTTAAATTATTTTTTTATTATTAAAAAAATAAATAAAAAATTCCTTAAGCAAATTTTAATATAAATAAGAAGACAGGTAAAAGAGGAAAGAGAAATGAAATTAAACAGGACTTGGTAAAATTTATGAAAATAAATTTTAAAAATATTAATGATAGAAATCATCATTATTATGAAATAAGACTCTTTAGTGAAGCCTCATAAGTTCTATTGCTAGTAAAACTATTCTATAATAGGGAAGTAAATTTTGAAGTCATCAATAAATTTATTATTAGTGTAGAACACGTAGAAATGAAATTTCAGAAATTATTATGAAAATTATTATAGTTAATGATGATTAATTGGAATAAGTCAAACATATCGTCGACTAATTAATACTTCCAATTTTAAAGGAGTTTTTTTTTACTTATAGTGGTGCTTATTGAAACAAACACACTTGAAGTTAGTTGAATTACATTTATTAGAAAATCTATTCTGATTGTTGAAAACATATATACAAAAATATTTTAATTATTGACATATCAAAAGCTATTTATTTTAATTAATTTATTTAAATTTATATATTAACTTTAATAAATCTACTTTATTTTATGTTAGTTATTCGTCAATTTTGTCTAATAATAATATTACTGGATAGGAAAGAAAAAATATAAAATATATTAACAGGTATTAACGAAGAAAGATTTTTACACATAAAATATATTAAAATTTATACGCCATATTCGTAATTATTAGTTTATAAAATAAAATAAAATTTATATTTTAAATAAATGAGAAAAAGAAAATTTTTAAAATGAACTTTTTATTGTTATTTTAAATAAAAAACTTCATGAATAATTTATAAAAATTAAAATAATGTACATTAATTAATTTTTAACAAGATTTCTTAAATAAGTATAATTATTAATAAATAATTTAATTTTTTTTAAATTTAAAATTAAAGAATTTCTTCGGGTATTTGAATGTAGAAATAATAATGATGATGATAAATTTTTTATTATTGTTTTATTCAAATAGATACTATATCATTTGAATAATAAAATAATAAAGAATAATAAATTTCGTAGAAAACTAAACTAGAATAAATACTTAATTGTAAATGTATAAATATTTCAATAAATGCTATATTTGTATAAAATATTATTTAAATTTTTATTGAAAATAAGTACATTTGATTATAAAATACATAAAAAGTAAGTTAATATCTCAACATTAATGAAATTTCAGCCAAGTCTTATGTAGGAACTTGCTGAAACACTTCGATTTACATTATACAGGATAACTAACAAGTCAATCAACGTAAAATTGAAACAGATGTCTTATCCAAATGCTTATATACTTATGATTAAGTATATTAGTATACTATTAGTATCAATTCTGAAAACAACGCCTTATTCTAAACTTAGTTTATAATTTTTATTCATAGATGTCTCTGGTACAGCTCAAAACGGTTAACTGATTTTTGGGCCATTATATATATTAAAACTTTAATCGCTCAAACAAATAAAGAAATTGATATTTAATAAATTTTATGATAAATCATATTAATACGATTTATCATCTTTTAATAAAATAAAATTTAATAAAATGATTTCAAGAACGAATTTTAAAAAATCGTAAATAAAAAAATATTCCAATATCTCCGCAATTTTCTGTAATCCGCGCATGTTTAAACGCTATACATTTTTCATTAGTTAAAGAAATATTTTAAAACTTATTCTAAAGCCACGTTTAAAATTTTTGCATTCCTTAATTAAATTTTTTATCATATGCTCAAATTAACAATTTTATTAATTAAATTAACAGAGGTATTAACATATAAAAAGTAAAATAGCACACGAGGAATTTTTAATATACGTATTACATTATATTGTTATTATTACATATAATTTTTAAAATGCAAGTAACTTTAATTTTAAAAAATATATTTAAACTTCTTTTTATTTTAATAATAACCGTATTAAAATGTACAGAAAATAATTTTCTTAACTACATAAAAAATTTAAAAAAAACATGACATTTAAAAAAATAATAAAAATTACAACATAAATTTATTGTAATTTCATAAGTTTAAATAACAATTTTTGTAATTTCTTCATAAAATATAAAGTAAATAAAAAGTAAATTATTTTATTAAAATACTACTTCCAATCTTAATTCTCTAACGAAATTATACATAAAAAGAAGAATGTGGATACTAGATTATTTTTGTTTTTAAACAACTCGACATTATCCCTGAAGAAGTAAGTTTAATTATACCTCAACTATTGACTAGGAAGATCTAAGTACATGGTTCCTCTGCATTAAATCTGCATAATCCTTAAATAACCGTCATGGCTGGTCAACAGTATGAAGTCAGCTGTACATATTACGAAAAAAAATATGAGAAGGGAACTCAGTCACCAGAAATAAGGGGAAAAAAGTCTAAAGAAGGAAAGGATATCCAGGAAAATGAACGTTCGCGTACGAAAATTAATTAGGTTGGCTGTGTTGTCGACTCTCAACATATGAGGAAAACTTTTTGTTGATTATTTCTGTGCCCGAGCAAGAGGATAAGAGAATTCAGCCATCTAATACAGAAACTAATTTCGTTTGAGTCGTTTAGAAATAAATGCGATTATGTTTACAATAAAATAATTATTGATAGAAAAAAACACAAACACACATACGTGTATATATAGGATATAAATTTAAAAATAATCTAAGCTTTCGTTAAATCTATTTGCATGGAATTAATGAGCTTAGATTCAATTATTCGATTAGAATTATCTAAATTTTTTTATATTCTGAAAATCACATTTGATGTTTATTCGAAGAAGTTAATTTATAAACTGAGGTGTATGTTTTCAATATATTTTTCTGTATTTATTACTGACTGCTAAATTGTTAACCGGAAGCCGAATTTATCAGTAGATTATATATGATTACATGTTAATCAAAAATAAACTTTGATACATTGATTACTTCGTCATTTGTTTAGAATGTAGAATATATACATATACGTAATCATACAATACATCTCGATAACCATTATTCTCTTATGATTCTTGTTATTATCCTAGATAATATATTTGTAAAATTGAGACATCAGCTGACTAAAGTCTACTATTACATAGATAAATTTAGTAGACACTTAAAATTTTATGTAGGAAATTTTATTAGCCATATACATTATCTTAAAAAACTGATAATAATAATTATAGAATATGTTTTTAAATATTTCACTTAAAACTGTTATAAATTTTGTATTAAAATTAATATTTTTAGAAACATTATATATATATATATATATATATATATATATATATACATGCGTGTGTAACTGTTCTGTTTGACAGATTTTTTAAAATAGGTTTCTGGAAGTGTATCATTTTATGTTTTATTGACTTTCTGGTTTTCTAACTTGGACAAAATCCAAGTTTAATTGGATTTTATTTTGTATTTTTTAAAATAAACAGATACAAGAGTAAATATTTTTCTTAAAAATATAAACATCAATTTTATAACATGTACAGTAACAACACATTTCTTAAGGGAAATTTTTAAAGAAATATAATAAATAAAAACTAAAATAAATTTATTAGTTTTAAAAGTAGAAAACGAAAATAAATTATCTTCAATTTTTGAATGAAATCAAATTTATATCAACTATATAAATTTTTTAGTTTAAATAATAAATTTTCCTTAAAACTTTATGTAAAAAGTCTTTATCCTCCTCTTGTAAATATAGAGTAGAATAAAGAATAAATCAAATCTGTACAAATATTTTCAAGATGTAATCCAATTAAAACAATAGCTAAAAATTAAAAAAAGAGACAAGTTATCAGAAAATTTCACGCAGAGAACTCTTCATTAAGAAAGTGTGTCATTTAACGGTATTATAAAAATCGATTAAATATATTTACATGAAACGCAACGATAGTTTTAATAACGCATTAAGTCATTAAAGAGCTTTCTATCTTCGTTATGTAATTTGTTTAAAAGTTAAAAAAAAAGAATTTATTTTGATAATAGCATAAAATAAGCATTTACTAACTCCCGATATACAAACAAATATATCAAATTAGTCTTTCATCCAGAGAGATTTATATACTCATCTAAATAAATATGGTCGAAATTTTCCATCTTTCAAAAATCAGGATGCGGCTCGTGAATGAATTATATCACGAAAAGTTTAGTTAATATTTCATTTGTATATGTACAGTACATCTCCTTAATTAACAATAACATAACGTGATACAATATATGCGGTATAATAACAACACATCTTCAACATGATAAATATGATTACAGTAAATAACATTGTGGAAATGAAACTTAATCAAAATTTTCTTTATGTTTATTTCATTGTGAAATAATTTATGTAATAAATATAAATAATATTTCGAAATTATATATTATTTTTTTTTTAATTTTAACGAAAAGTTTCTTAGTAAAAGCATTTTAAATTTAATCCTAAAAAGTAAATTTATTATTATATAAAAATTTGTATAGCTGATTTTTTAAATATTAGACAATAATTAAAATATTTATATGCTTTAAAGAATTTATAACGCTTGGTTTTATAACAGATTTTTATAATTAAAAATTTTATACAAAAAGTTTTTGTTAAAGAGAAGATTAATTACGTTCTTTTTGTTTAATAGCTATTTTTAATAAATTTTTGCTTCTAAATTAATATACTAATAAAAAGTTTTATGATAAAATTTTTAAAATTTTAATTATTTTAAGTAATAAAATTAAGTATATTGTAAATAAAGTGACTAAAGAAGTTCATTTCATTTATTTAAATAAATGTGTCTAATAAACCTTTAAATTGTTCTTAATTTATCGTTACTTTAACTATTATAGCATACAATTACAGAAATCTACTCTATACTTCTTACTTAAATAGAATGCATTTAAATCCATTGATGAAATTTAACTTTTCACCACACAGTCAGATGAACAGGAATGAAATATGGTATTTTTCACGCATCGTTTATGACACGGTGCCTGGAGAAATTTTAGTAGGAAACGAAAACAGATGATTATACGAAGTTATATTTCCTAGCCAGAGGGCTGGAAAGATGAGTTTAATTAATTGAAGTGGAAAACAAAATACAATGGGATATGCAGTTTAATACAACACTGTTATAATTATATCTGTAATGAGTTAATGATGACTAAGAATTGTCAAATGTCAACTAGAATCATTCGTTGAATGAACTGACCAGCATTACAGGATGTAATTCTACATAAGCCCGAAACTGCGTTACTCGAGTGTGAGAGGATTTTTGAATTAGCACATGCATAAACGTTTATGTCAAGAGATATAAAGTAAGTATCTTACAAAATGCCGATGTTTAATTTAAGATGATTTATAAGATAAAGTAAAATCGATTAAGGCCAAAACATTATAATTATTTTTTTATTTTGGTTTTTGTAAATATTTGTTTGGCTTTTTTCTTTGTTAAATTTTTTAACTTAGAATAATTTTATCATCATATTTTAATTTCGTTTAATACTATTTCACAGAAAACAATGTGTTTATTACAAATTTCTGATATACAATCCAATTTAAAATATATTTAAAAATATTATAAATGCGTTTTAATATTTAAAAAAAATTTATATTATATTATAACTTATTAAAGAATTCTTACTAAATACAGGCTTAATAATAAAATTAATAGATCGTAAAGTTATTTATTATTAAATGAAAAAAAAATCAAGAAAATTGCTACAGTTTATTTGCTAATAAAATGATTTAAAAAATTATTTATACGGAGAACATCAGTAGATAAATGAAGGATTACATGGAAATGAATGATCATTTAAAGATGTTTGATTATCTTCTGTACTAACAGATTGGAAATACAGCATTATAGAAAAAATTTCTTATTCAGAAATTTATTAAATTATTCTAATATGCTTTTTCTTTATATTTCCGTTTTTATAATAGTATTTGTTGTCACATACTCACTGAAGATATTTTTCATTCAATATCTACACTTAACATGACATTTTATTTTACCCGAGTCACCATTTATAATCTAGATTGTTTCATTATCTTCCGAAAACAGGAGTAAAAGTTATATGATATATATAACGTAACATAATTATCATTACAAAATATATTTTATTCGCGAGCAGGAATAATTTTAAATTCATTAATTAAAATTTCAAATAAAAATAATTAGAAATTTGCATGAAAAATAAACAAAACGAAATTAATATGGTCTAAAATGATGCAAACTACTGTATATATGAATGTATATTAGTAAATATGATCTTTCACTTTATTTATTTATAGACTTTCGTATGTGAAATGTATCTACCTAACATTTTACTTCTATCTTCCACTCTAAAATATTAATATAAATTATTCTTGTCATCAAGATAATTTATTCATTTGCTAAAAGGAAAATTTCTCTATGTAGTCGTCGCATTATTGTGTTTGTTATTGATCTCTAATATTTTTCGTAAAGTTATAACTTAAGGTTATATCAATATTTCATTAGAAAGAAATTATTTTTTAAATAAAAATATTTATTACTTTACACGGTTATTACATATTAAATATATAGAAAAAAAATTTTGTAATGAAAATACTAATCGTATTTTATGGTATATAGGACGCGAATTTTCTTCAAAAATAGGCTTTAAAAATCGTCCTGCATATTACAGGCGAAGTTGCATCTCCCAATGGCTGATGAATCCTCCGCAAGGACTACAATATGCTACAGGTAACCTTTACCGAACAAAACTTTTGAAAAAATGTTATTGTTTAATTAAGAACATATTGCTTTTTGTTATAGCTAAAGAATTTTTGCACGTATTCATATAGCATATTTTAATAATAAATGACTTTTAAACTCCAATTATTCCCTGATAAATAAAAGTTTGCATTCTAATTTTTAATTCTTTTTAAACCAGAATATAGTAAAATAAAATTGGAGCCGAATGCCAAACGTACGGAATGGTTTAAATACATTAATATTTTTCTCAATTATTATGTGCTGAAATGGAAATGTATTCCAAATACCGTAAAATAGGGTAATTACTTTTATTATTAATGTCCAAATATTACATATTACATAAGAAACTAAAATAAGCGCATTGTGTATACAGTATAACAGTGGTTCTTAACAAGTGGTACACGCATTCTCGAAAGTGCCTGAAATGTTTTCGGGAAGTGAAAAACTTTATATGCAGATATTTAGAAAAATATTTAATTAGTAAGAAAAGTAAAATGAGAGTTTGTAACGAAACATTTCATTAATATTCTCGTACTATTTAAAATTAATAGTCAATTGTAGTAATATTTAATTCAATTTGAAAGTTTTTGTAGGCTTAAACGGTTAACCGTTTTCGATCGCTTAAACCGTATACAAAGTTAAGTTAAAATAAAAGTGTACGTTTAAAATGTCAAGGTGTTCAGGCAACAGGAAAAATGAAGAAATACTGGTATACGACGTATATAGTATCATTAAACTTAATAACATATTTTTAAATGATAACTTAATAAATATATAAATTTAGATTATTTTCAAATTAAAATTAATGAAACATTTTCAATTTTTCTTTACTTTTTACAATATATTTATTAAAAAGATCAAGACGAGTCATAATAAAAGAATTTTTGACTAGAAATTTGTTAAATAAATACTAAAACTAAGCGTTATAATTAAAATAAATCACAAAATTTACTATAAAATTAAAGGATAAACATCTTACGAGTTAAGATCTTAAAATAGCAGATTCAATATTACAAAATAATTTTACAAAAATTATTTTTTAATATTGAATCTGCTATTTACAAAAATTTTTTAATTAAATTTTTCTTTTCCATAATTTAAAAATTCTTTTTAAATGATAACTGTTAATTGATATTACGTAATTTCCATTTTTATTCTTAATTAATATATATGTATTTAATTTATTACACGATTCAAATAAAATTTTTAATTTAAATACTATTTCTCTTTTAATAAATTATGTTATTGTATAATATTTAAATATAATTCCATTAGTAGAAATAATGCAATTATATTTAAATTTATTAAAATTTTATGCCTATATAAATTTACATTGTATTTTTATTTCATTATAAAAGAAATATATAATATAAAACAAATAAAAATTTTAATTACTATTTTAATATTAAAATTTATACAGCTTATTATGGAAGTTAAATTCTTTCTCGTTGTAAATAAAATTTTTATTTACAATGAGAAATAATGTCTGACTGTTTATAAATTTAAATATTGATAACTTAACTTCCATAATAAGTTGTATAAATTTTAATATTAAAATAATAGTAATTATAATATTATTATTATAATTAATTTTTTACAATACGTTGACAGAATATTAGAAACATAATAATAATAAATTCAATTATTTTCAACATTCATTTGATTGATTTTATTGATGTGAATAAATCTGAATATTGACATTTAAGGAATACAATATCGACACAAATTGTTATATTACTGCATTATTATACTTGAAGTTAATTTATCTCAGCATATACCTTTATTATTAATTAGTAATCTATCATGTGTAATAAATATTAACTATAGATATTACGTATTGATAAATTAACGGATTTCCATAATTGTTTCATACATTTTTTAACATCACATAGTTGCTACAACGCGAAACAGACACTGATTTCAGAACTTTGTTTATTAATAACAAGTAATTTATTAATTTCTATTAAGAAATTCTTACAAGTTTATCATCTATTTGTTATAGTGTATCTATAATTTGATAGCTGTTTATTTAAATACATTATTATATTAATAGTATATTTAAATAAAAAAATTAAAATAGTTCTATGTAGAAATGAAAAGTTACATTGCCTTTTAGTCAAATAAATGATGATATAAAATAAATTACCCTATCAAAATACAAATTTTGTCTTTTATAATATCTCGCTACTCAGCTCTGGGGATACTCAACTTCATAAAAAAAAGTTAAAAAACTTAAGTAATGCATTATTCGTCATTAAAAATTATTTGATTTTATGTACTTGAAAGATTATTATGTAAATCAGTAGAAATCGTGGTCCTTTATAAGTTAAGTATAAAAGTAAAACCGATTTTAAACCATTACCTTCCAAAAATCATTTCCTTAACTATATTTAGTATACTGAATATAAAACTTTTCAAAATTAAACTCGTTTCTTATCAAATATTAAGCATGTTCAACTAATTTTATATAAAAGAATTCTCTGCTTTACGATAACATCGTTATCGCATTTAAATTTTATACTTTATTTATAAAATTCAGTATCGTTAGTCTCTTACATGAATTAATAATATAATTTTTGAACTAGGTCAAAAACAAAGATTAAAGAATTTAAAGCGCAGACCTATAAAACTAAAACATGTCATAGAAATGAAGATGTTTTATAACATTATCATTTAAATAAAGACAAAGCAAAATATTTCAAATCTTCATATATTATTTGAAAATTGAAAAAAAAAATGCAATAAATTTTATAAATATTTAAATTTCTATTTTAAAATATTCGGGAGTATATTTCTATTTGATATTGTCATTTTATTTGTGTGTATGTATGTGTATATAAATGTGTGTGTGGGGGTGGGTGTTTATTTATATTGGAGTTATTACAGGAGAATAGAATTACATAGATAATTATGCTCAATAATTAAAAAATCTTTTCTTATACAACGAAAATGAACAACATTTATAAGTCATTCAATAGATAAAATGTAACAGCTAAAAACATTCAGGCAATCATTTGTTCAACAACAAGATGCACTCAAGTATTAACACAAAGTTTAGATAAGTATGATGATAAACAGCTGAAAAGAGCAATCAGTTTTGTAATGATCCAGTTGATTGTTTAATGGAACTAGAAAATGAGAAAAAAATTATAGGCTTTATTTAAGAGAGATTACATTTTCTACTTTCAGTTTGTTAATTTTTTTTAAAGATACTTCAACAATTATGAAATGTTTAAGTGATTTATAAAAAAATAAAAATAAAGTTTTATAAATTAACAAAATTAGTTTAATAATATAATCGATTAAATTTATAAAATATTATAATCTCTAAATAAATAGATTTTATATAAACTTAAATTTTATAAAAGTATAATTACAAAGAAAATATTTGTAAATTAAGTTTTTAATTTTCTTATAAATAGTACATAAAATAACCATAAATTAGTAATACATACATTTTTAATATGGACGATATAATATAAATAATTATGCATGCATGTTAATATATTGAATTATTATTATTATATAACAATAATATTAAATATTAATAACAATTAATATATAATAATATAATTAGTGTTAATTCCGGTAAACTGGATTTAACATGTTTACACTTTGAATAAATTATATGCAAAACAGCTTAATTATTGCATAAGTAATTCAAAGTTTTGGAGGAGCAAAACAAATGCAGTTAAAAACGATTCACTTTTAAACAGTAAATTATTATAAAATTATTATGAAATAATAATTTTATTAAATAGTTATAATTAATATAATATGCAAGTATCAAACAAACTAATTATAAAACCGACGTAGGTTAAACCTTTACGTTTAATAATAAATCTTGAGTGACTTTAATAACTGATTTTTAAATACGTTAAATAATAATTTTAATTTTTCACGTTTAAGTTATACATTCAAAAATGTTAAAATATTTTAAATTATTTTCTTCAGCTTTAGAAAATATTTCATAATTTTAAAATTTTGATTTATTATGTAATTTAGGAAAAATACTGATTCAAATTTAATAAATATAAAAAATAAAACAGATAATTAAAAGTATACTTTTATTATTTTTTCGCTAAATATCTGTAATTATCATTATACAGAACTGCAAGTAATAATTAGACTACAAAAATAAGTAAATTAAGCTATAATTTTAGTATCAGAAAGTTTCAATGTCATAAATTTTATTAAAAAAGCGCTAAATACATTCTTTAAATTCTATTAGCACGTATAATATATAAAATAATATAATCAACGAAACTAGCGATCGAATTGGAATTTATTCACTTCAGATTTCATAAATTATACAAGAATTGTTTAGTATAAAAACTAACTTCTATTGTGTTGTGCATTAGGGACTTACTTCTCTAGATTACATGTCGAGTCTAGAATATTGCTTCAAATTATAATAAATTGCTATATTGTTATTAAAATAAAATAATTGACAAACTGCATTTAGGTAAATACAATGTAACTATACAAATTAGCATTTTTTTAAAATTACTAACAGAAATTTACAGTTTGACATAACTTATTCTAGAACGTAAACAATTTATATGATATTCAGCAACGGAATAAGCATTGTTCGATAATAATGTTAAATTCTATATGAGGAATTTCGCAATTATGAACTATTCAAATCTATATATCAATATTTAGGTTCATAAAATATACATAAATGTAAATAACATTTTACATTATTATTATTATTATTATTATTCTACAAAGCATTTATTATTCAATTGTTAATATAAGGCATTTATAAAAGTTCTTTTAGAATCTTTTTATTATAATATTACAAAATATTTAATGCATATTTAACTTTCACACAGATCTTTTATGGTTTCAAGTCTAGACTGAGATGTCATTTTATCGGAAAAGTAAAAAAGTAGCCCAAAACTTATGAAAAGACAATCTTTTATCATTTCATGCTATTAAGATGTTTTTAACTGATCTATGAAGGAGACAAAGATAAAAGTATTAAGAAAAAAGATTGTCGTTCTTCATTGGTTTTGTCGGAATTACAGAACAAAGATCTGTCAGACAGAAGAGAAAAGAGTTTCTGAACATTATACCGTCAATCCTGAAATAATCTCGGGTGCAGTGTCCATCAACTTCATAGGATCGACTGTCGTACAACGTGACCACTCTATCATTGCCTTATCGGACACTATCACTATTGGAATTCTTTTTTCCCCCTTCTTTAAGGCTCATCTTGTCTTCTGTACCTACAATGTCCAAATGGGAAGTCTGTAAATCGTCCTATTGTTCTAGACAACTTAAAGAAGTTCAGAACTCCAGAAACACTTCAATACATTGGAATGACTCAGAAAGTTGACTTCGCAGGAAAAATCATACTACTATAAACAAACATACACGAAACACTTCTTAAACAATTTTTTAGTATATTTTTCTAATTTTAGAAAAATTATAGAAGAATATTAAATGCATTTAAGTTTTTTGCAACTTAATATTAACAAACGAGAATTTCCAATTGCGTATTTATTATATTTTTGTAGTATAAATTTTACATTACTCTGAATCTTTATGAAAAATAACCTGTTTAAAAAACACGAATACTTGAAATATTTAATAACTTATTAATAAATGTTCTAAGTCTCAGATAACATTTTAAGTGTTTGTTTACATACAGGCAATAGTTACTTATCAAATATATATTGCATGTTTCAAATCAGTTTTGAACAGCGTTACGATTCATGATTCAATCGTTTTCAATGAGGCGAATGAATTACAAATGAAATCGTAAAGCAATTCCAAACTAGCTTTAACATTTTGAAAAATATATCTCGGTTAACAGATTATTGGACCTTCTGTATACAGTTCTCTATATCTCTACACTCATAAAGCTAAAATTATTTATTATTTAAAGTGTACTTGGAAATTAATAATATTAAAATGATTAAAGTCAATAGAAATTACTTTGATTTCCGAATAATAAACTACATGAATTTTGCGTATATAAACTAAAAATAATAATTTAAAAAATATATAAATAAATTATTTTATTTTATTTATAAGCGGATAAACTATGATTGTGTAAGAATTCAACTCGTACGAACAATTATTTATTGTGACATCGTCACAGTGCCGGGATGCAATTTTTAATCATATTTTTAATTTGGTTAATTTAAAATATATGCTCTCCACCTTAAATCAGTAGTGACTTGCCCATGTGCATCATACTTTCTTTTGACAATAGGTGCTATCGTTTAACAGCTTTCAGGAGAAAATTTGAATTGAAATAACGTATCTTCCGGTTTGTATCGGACGTTTCTATATAGTTAATCGCGATCTCCTGCCCAACGTTTCCATATCTCGTTTCATTGTTCATCTACCTAACTCCGTTCTCGAGATTAAGAAAGAACAGACGGATGTACTGACGACAGTGGGAATTAACAGGTCTACAATTTTTTTCAAATTGCACGATAATACGAGTTAAAAAATATTTTTACTGTAAAGGTTGGCATACCTCTATATAAGACCAGAATTAGACAAGTTTTTCTTGTACAATATTTTACAATTTCATTAATTAAAACCTAATTTATTTTATAATTTCTTCAATTCACTTTTAAATTATTACATTATTCTGTATGCTTTTATCGTTTATTACTCTATTTCTTGCTTTCGTCCACTTTAATAGGATAAATTCTGGTTCGTAAAAATGTCTTTTTATAAAACATCAAACAAAAATTAATAAAATATCTTCTTAAAAGTAAAATTTCCTTCTATTAATATTAGAAAATATAGTGCTTTAAAGTTTTGGTTACTCTTTCTAATTATTCTTTAATTAGTTTACAACAAACTATCACTTTATAAATATTATCAAGAGTTATTTATTAAATTTAACCATTCATTCAAGCTTTCAGTTTTATAAATAATATAAATCCATAGTAAGTATTATTTAAATTTTAATAAACTTTAAAGAAAATAACCATGACTTTATTGTATTGAATCTCTTAGCAAAGAAAAAATTTATAAATATAAATATAAGAAAGTATAAATAAAATAATTTAAATTTTAAATTTTTTGGTATATTAATGGAAATTAATATATTAAAAAATATAAAAAATTGTAAAATTTCAATATAAGTAAATTTTTTCATATTGAACTTAATACTTTGAAAATTTCATTTGAATAATATAATTAAAAATAATAGAATTTTATTTAAAAATGACTAAATACCAACAAATACGAATAATTATTATATCAATTACAATGAACGATATTAATCAATACATTAATATTAAATCTTTTCTACTAATTAATATCGTAATACGTATAAATCTTAATAGTATAAACTTGTATAAAATACATTATATAGTTTGGAAAATAAAATTTAATTCCGAAAATATAACTGCTTTTAACATATTTATATCCGTATTATCTGGTAAAAATGTTGAAAGTTTGAACAGCATTCATGCTTTGATTCATCAGTTTCTTTTACTCGGGATTTAAAGGTCATCCTACTCTCTCCAAACAAAAATCGTTAGTATTTGTCAAGCAGCATATATACCTGCGCCAACAGTTCAAATTTTCTTTTACTTTACAGATTCTTATATATATATTATTTAATGTTTATGATTAACATACACTAATTATATATTCTACGCTTTTATAAAAAAAATTTCATTTAAGTCTCCATTAAAATGCTTATTTGATTTTTATGTTTAACGTAAAAATCGTTCAACATATGTCTTCTAACTCAGTACAATTTTTTAATAACATTGGATCCCATAAATTTACATTTTATTTAATTTATAAACAAATTCTGTTTGTTTTGTACATGTTATTTTTATTATTTAAAAAAAATTTAAATTACATTAAAATCATAAATATATAAACAAAGAAATTTTGGAGAAAGCAGTACAATAAAATTTATTTCAAAGTAAAATATTTTTCTTTTAATCATGAATGCATTTCATTCTACATCGGTTAGAAATTCTTATTCGATGTTTTTGAAACTCGTGTCGACAACTTGCAGAGAATTTTTTTCAAATAATAATAATAATAATAAAAGTAGAATCAACAAAAATAAATAAAATACTTTTGAATAACTGATGGATTTATATATATATATATATATTCGCACATTTCTTGTGCTTATTGAAAACACGTTTATATTAAAAGGAAACGTCTTATATTTTTATAAAATGCGTATATTGATGTTTTTAGTTCGATGTTATCAAAGTTACGAAATAAATTCAGTTGGCAGAAATCCGAAA
Source organism: Centruroides vittatus (assembly GCF_030686945.1). NCBI lineage: Eukaryota > Metazoa > Arthropoda > Arachnida > Scorpiones > Buthidae > Centruroides > Centruroides vittatus. The sequence goes on from NW_027122385.1 coordinate 1,139,580, forward strand.
GGACTGAGTTGAAGTATCATACGAGACATTCGGAATATGATAAAACATCTTGGCCATATCCCGTAATAGTCATTTCTACACAGCCCGTTACATACATAATCTTAGTTGGAGATCCTATCGATTCAGTAAACTGCACATCAGGGAACGATATCCTCAGGTACAGCAGTCTTTCCTCCTACCCTAGTCCTTCCCTTGGGGTAAAGTATTTGGGTGCTGAATGCAACACAGGTCTTACCGTGCCAATATGTGTTCTGATTCGTTCATACATAAAGGGAAAAAAACCTTTTTCTCTGTGTAACCCGTAGCTTTAACCTTGTTGATAATATAAAATGTATTATACCTCTAAAAAGTATTTAAATCAATTTTTTTTAACAAGTTTAAAGCAGATTTGAAGTAACTTAAATATAACTTTTAAAATAACAAAATTATTTTAATAAATATTTAAATGTGTTTATATTAATATTTCATGAATGAATAATACTAATTATATTCTAAATTTTGAATAACGAATTCAAACTCTATTTCGATTGTTTGCAAATGACTACAAATTAAGGCAAAGCAACAACAGTAGAAAATTTAGGTGAACGTTTTCAATATAATATTTCTGTAATTATTGCATATAAATTAGCTTGAAATCATTTAAATATATTTTAATGAGATATTGTATTGTCTCGTATCGGAAAATTGAAATGATTTGAAGAACATTAATTCAAATGTTTTGTTTGTTTATTTCATTCGTACTATCCGTTACGATTAATCCAATACGAGAAATTATACTGTTCTCTAAATATCCAGAAAAAAATAACTAGGGGAAAAATTTAGGTTTGAATAAATTAAAGTTTAAATTTTGTTAAAATCACTAATTTCTTTATAAGAAGAGAGTTTTGAGGCATAGAAATATGTTTAATACTTACTTTCTAACTGACAAGCAGTTCGGTCCATATATAAATTTGAAATGGCAAAATATATTTACTTAAAAGTGAAAAAGAAAAAAAAGAAAGACCACGTGATATTTTCGATAATCTTTTATCTCAGACAGGAAAATAGAAATTTTGAATTTTGTCTTATTGTAAAAGAATAGAAATAAGAAAGATGGGAATTCTATATATAATTTCTTTTTCTCTTACTATAGTTTAATACAGTAAAAAAAGGAAAAATAGAAAATCTCTCTTTTCTATTGTCGTTAATAGAAACTATGGATTAAATTTTGAAAGTTAACTTTAACCAAGGTTGTACAATGTTGAATGGTTATCATCTATACCTTCAACAACAGCTGCCAAAATCCAGGCAGCATATGACATAATGCCAAACATGTTGCCACCATCTCGCAGTTTAGCTAAATCGACTGAAAATATGAATATAAATATATATGAGATTTTGTTAACATTTTCAAGATTTTCAAATAAGGAAAATGATTATATATGTAAAAATCAACAAAACATCCACTTTTTAAATACTTTTTTCTATTAAGAATAAACAGTCGAAATATTCAATTAAGTTATAATTAATTTACTCTTTTAAATATTTTAAATTATAGTTTTCTTATACTTTATAATAAAAATTTCTTCATATCTTATTCAATGAAAATATTTCATCACGGCGAAATTTAATTAACATATAAAAATGTTTTTGACAAAATATTTTATATGTTAATTAAATTTTGATCGGTGTCATTTAAATGACAACGATAAACGACTTATATTTAATATGAAGACAGAACTTTATTCTTTTTTTTTCATAACTCTTTTCAACTATAGCTAAATGAAGGTGTTTTGTCAGGAGCTTCTTCAATTACTTCGTCACTGTTAAATTTGAAAAAAAGAGAAAATATATAACTCTGTAATATATACCTATAATAATTTTGATCATTCTATTTTATAAATGATCACAACTATTTGTAGTTACAGTTTGAACGTACGAAGCTACATACTGATATGTTAAAGAACCTATTAGAATTACTGTTACATTTTAATCTATTTGCTTTGAGATTTATTTTTAATGTATAATTAGTTAAGATTTTTTTAAACATTTTATAGATGTTTTTTAAATCGTCCATTTATTGTATTTTATAGATTTTTATGATTATATACTTTACAAACGTCTTTTATTAAACTTATAACATTCGTGTTTGAAATTCTTATAGAGCATAAATGTAAAAATACTTCAATAGATCAATTTATTCGCAAATAAATAACGTCTTGCGTGTATATCTTACTGAATATATATATATACACGTTGAAGTATTAGATGTTTTTTGTAAATGTACTCTCATCTCCATATTCACGTTACATGATGTTTTTGAAATCTTTTTATCTAAAGTTGTCAAACTGTTCTTTAGAGAGACATCAGCTGTGTTTAGTTTCTCGTCGATGTCTTAGTATATTTTTGTATTTTGCAATTTTATAGACTAATTCTCTCTGATTGAACAGAGAAATATACAAAGATCTTCACAATCTACACCTTTCTAGGTATACTTCAAAATAAACTATATCTCCTTTTTTCTATGCTTTCGAATGTTTTACAGAAAATGTTTTGCTTTAAACGAGTTCTTTTGGGTAGGATTTTTATTGAAACGTTTCTTACCTAAAGAACTATATCAAACTAGTTTTTACAAGTTACAAATATAAAAAAATTTATGCTGTTTACAACTTCCTATATTTATTTGAATATAAACTTTAGTCTGTATTTAGATGTTATTACGAGAAAACATTATAATGGTTTTAATATAAAATGACTTTTTTTAATTAGCAATAAAATGTAATAACGAGAAATAAACTTTTTTGACCAGCAGATTTTTTAACGAAATAGTTTCGTACTGCTTTAATCAGGAATTTTCAAGCACAGCAGTGGTTCTTAACCTTCTCCGCTACTCGTACCCCTTGAATTTTTAAAATATACTTTCTCTTTCTCGAAAAATTTATTACTTTTTTCCCCTTTAAGGAGTAGAGTTTTTCCAAATGGTGTATCTAGACGTAACTTGATCGTCAAAGCTCTACCTAATTTCTGTGGTCATTCATATACTACGTACTTCAAAATCATTTCGGTCTAAGTGGAAACTTACAACAGAAAAAATACGTAAGTACATATTTTAATTTTATAATGGTATATTTTCATTAATATTTTTTTTAATATTAGTCTAGATGAAAAGGAAAAATGTTTTTAAATTTAATGTAAGAAGAAGAATTTCACAGATGTCCCACTTCTCCCGAAAGATTACCTCGCACTGTTGTGGGTGTGAGCACTCATTGGGATGCAATTTGAAAAAATTGTAGACATAAATTCCCACTGTCATCCGTCTTTCCTTAATCTCCCGTCGCCCGTCTTTCCTTAATCTCGAGAAGGGAGTTAGATACATGAATGCCAAGATCGAATATGGAAACCTTAAGGGTATGAGGCCCCGATTAACTTCCGATATATATGACCTTCCAGTGCAAACTGGAAGTCATGCTATTTAAATTTAAAACTTTTTCCATAAAAGGAATGGATAGATGACCGGCACGACTCCATTGCTAACAGAAAAGTATGATGTACAGGGGCAAGTCACTACAGTACTAATTTCAGGTGGAGAGCATATATTTTAAATTAAATTAATTAAACATTGCAGCCCGGCATTCAGACGATGTCACAATAAATAATTGCTCGTTTGAAATGCTTATCATTTTAGAATAAAGTTCTAGAATGCAAAACATTAACTAAGCGAGTGCTACAATTTAGGCCTAAGTTTTAAAAATGAAAAATATACACAAAACAAATAAAAAAAACAAATAATTGAAGATTAATAACAGGCAAATAGAAATAAATAAAATACAATAACAATAAGGAATCGTTTTAAAATGTTAAAAATAAAACTGAGACTATAATTTTATTTTACAATTCATAAATATACAATAAACAAATCTATCAAAATCGGTTAAATCTTATAATTTACAATATTCCTTTTAAAATAATTTGTACTAATTAATACAATAATTTTAAATCTACTTCATTTAAATTTTATAACTTTCGCTAATCTTTAATTTAAACTTTTCAGATAGCATCATATATTAAGCACAAAGTAACTTCATTTCTAATATTAAATTCTAATAACTTTTGAAAAATATTTTTTAGAAAGTTGAGTAATTATAATTTTAAATCTCACATCTAGAATTTCTAGAATATAAATGCTTTTGTATCAGTTACGTTTCCATTTATCGTGAATTTTTTCATATGCACATTTATATAAATACTCACACACACACACACTTATGCAATCTATTTGTCCACACTCTCACAACAATAACAAGTACTGTATATATTTACAGAATAAAAAGATATATTTAGAAGTTTTAATATATTAATATTAAAACTTGCTGGTTTAAACATTTAATTCTGCCCCCATTTGCAGCTCTTTCCACCCTGTGATCACTAATAGACCGCGTTATTTAGTTAGCTAAAAACTTAGTTAATTAGTTTAAAATATAAATTTTAAACTAAAAATAAAGTTGTAGTTTATAATATAGCATTTACACATTGTCAGCTACATATCTTTCTCATTTTCTTCCCTTAGAGGCGGACAAAAAACTATATATCGAAGTTGAATCTCTATTCTTTGTTATTGATGCCAATTATTGATTTTACGATGACAAACTTATCTGATAGAGAACTTTTTCTAGTGATGAATTTATCAATTAAGTCAAAATTCAATTCTTTTATGTTCGGCTAAAATCAATTTTTTTTAAAATAATTTTTAATAAGATTATATATGATTGACCGACTAAATAAAGGTGTTTATTATCAACTTTTTAGTTAAATATCAGAACATTAGATAACAATGAAGCATATATTCTTTGCCTTTCTTTGAATAAATTACAACAAAAATCCAGCTATTTTTATCGCAGGATGTTTGATTATATAGCAAATAAAAATTATGAGGATTAATGTTATTGATACAATATTCGTATATAGTTTTTATCCTTATAATTAAAAAATCATATAAATTACTTCGAAATCAAACTTACAATTTTTCGCAGCTACTGTAATTTGATGCACATAAAATTAATTATAACGTGTACACTTTGTAAATTAAGAAAGAAAACAAAAGCAGATTCGTGGATATTATAGAGTAATTTTCTTTTTCTCTCTAATTACAAACAACTTGTTGATAATTACTCTGAAACTTTCTCGTTGAACACTAAAATACAGTGCATTTAACATATTAACCATTTGTTAGAAATATAAAATTGTATTGAAAAATCATTATTTTGTATTGAAATATAGTTTTGCTATATCTAATTTTATTTATTTTGATCAAAAAGTCTTCTTATGTAGAAGTTTATTTCACGATCGTATATATAAAATTTCTATATTAATATAATTAAATGTTGTTTATCTAATTTAATATAAGTTTATAAAGTATTAATAAGTTAAGCTCTTGCTATCAGTAATAAATAATATCAAGCAGATTTATAAAATTAGGGAGTTAGTTAAAACGAATTATTGCTTACACTACATTTAACGAAGTTATTGTGAAATTGTTTAAATTTGGGAATTTCGGCCATAAGAAATTCGATTAAAATCAAAGTTATTAATAATAAATAAATCATAATTATGCAATTTTATTATATTTATATAAGATATAATCGTAAAATTGCAATTAAGTATTGCATATCCATGCTTTCTTCTATTGTAACGTTGGAATTAATTCATTAGAAACATTTAAAAGACATGTTTACAACAAAATAAATAATAATTGTTTTTCAGTTGAAAAATTTGACATTTCTTTCAAGTCAAAAACATTTAATTAATAAATTAATTCGCGGTTATTATTTACTTAACGGAAAACCAGAAATGTTATTTCTCCTTATGAATTGTTATTCGTGTGTTAACAGAATTTTCTCTCTTCATTAAAAAAAATGTCTTCTCGTCATCCCAATTTTAAATATTACATAATAGGAAACATTTGTGACAACTTTAAGCGACAGAATTATCAAGACAATGATCGATATTTAGATAGAAGACAGTTAAACATTACATTTGCGTGGTAACATTTCAACAGTATTGTTAAATTCCATTGTAGAAAATTAGTTCGGATCTCATTTTAACATAATTAACTAATTGTTTAACAATTCAAAATATTTATAATTATTCAAAATTTAACATACTTTCATTAAATATTCTTACTTTCAATGTTATTGTATCAAAAATTCTTGAGGAATGAATTGCGTTCTGCGTATTTTCACAATGAATTTAGGTTCAATATTCTATAACAGTGGTTCCCAATTTGGTCACCAGTCCCTCAGGGGTCAATCGATTTATCTGGGGGTCGATAAATTATTAGAGGTCGTTTGTAGGTCGATGGATTAATTTATTTTTATTTATTTAAAAATAACAATAAATGAAATTAAATTTTAGTAAAATAAAACACATAATTTTATATTTTAATTTATGTTAAATAAAAAAAGTATTATTATTTCATATTTAAACATTTATTTCATCCTAATTAAGATTTGTTATTATTTTATATTAGTATAAAATAAAGTCTGCAAACTAAATCTAATCTTGAAAATAAGTTGACGAGCGAATAAGTTTGGGAACCGTAGAGATGACAAAAGAGAAGCAGGGGCTGTAGACTTTAGAGGCAGGACTAGATCTGTACAATATAATTTTAATTGTGAAACGTAAAAAATCAATTTATGTAATTTCAATACAGGAAGAAAAGCATGTAATAAATCGAGGGTGTCATGTCAAAAAAGGTTATACAAGACTCATACAGAGTCTTGTATAACCTAGTCTAATGGGCCCATCATTGCTCTTTCTGATCTTGTGAAGCATTGTTCTGTATTAATGCATGCATAGAAATTTGATTAGAACAAAAATTAGAAATTCAAATTTTTTCACATTAATACAGAATAAAAATACTGATCAAAGAAAAATATTTTATCATTAAATATTTCATTTTTTATATTCATAAAAAATAGACACAATATTTATAAATAATAAATATAAATTAACTAGAATATTTATCAATTCATCGTTTAATAACATAAAACAAACAGAATAGATTGAATAAAAATATGCGATGACCAAAATAATTAGGAAAATAAATTATATTTATTTATTAAACATGCCATTTATCAAATATATTTATATTTCTGGATTAATAATAAATATTTAAAGCATTTAATGTATTGATTTTATTCTATTTTTAAAATATTTTAATAATGAAGCTATCCGAAATTAATGAAAAAATTTTAAACTCGTAATAGATTTTGCTTGTAAATTAATTTATTTAATTGCTACTATATATAATCCTAACAATTTGCAAATGACTGACATAATGAATGTGTTCTGTTATAGAATAACTTAACATTATGTCGAAACATGATATATATTGTTAATTTCCATTACAATAATCATATTTCTTAAAAAAATTATTTTCCAGATAGAAAAGAAATTTAGTTTTTAATTAACATATCTTGTTCTTAGTGACTGCATTAATTATTATCTTTGGATATTGAATATATAAATGATATTCTATTCTACTCAGCTCCTATTTTAACTAAATATAAAAAACATCTCACCACCTGGGTATTTAAATTTCTTTACTAAACATTTTTCGGCTTATTTATGAGCCCTCGTTAGGTAAATTTTGTTCGAATTCGGAACAACATCGAACGTTTCTTTATAAATTCATAGTGGAATTAACAAGAATATAGATAACGGATTTTGTAACCTTAAAATCTTAAATTACTATAATAATATTGTTTTGAATTCGAACACAATTTACCTGACGAGGGATCATAAATAGAGCCGAAAAACGTTTAGTAAAGAAATTTAAATATCCTAGTGGTAAGGTGTTTTTTAAATTTATTTAAAAATTATGTTTGTTCACATTAATTTAAAATGTCATTTTAAGCGTGCTTTTAAAAGTTATTTGTATATTTTAGATTTTAAGCATGCTTTCAAAATATGCTTGTAAGGTAAAAAGCATTTGTTTGAGTATTTCCCTGTTTTGCCAGTTGAACTGCCAGAGATGTGAAGTCGGTATATAAAACCTCAGCACTGTTTCAAAACACAGTTTATGTTATTCTCATTGTCATTTTGATAGTGGTTTAGAATTATCGTTAAAACTAATTTAAATAAAATTTATAACGATTTATTATATTTAGTATTTACTGTATATACTATTCCGAAATAAAACAATTAAAAGAAAGATGAAAAATATCCTTTATTGAAATAAATACTATTTTATGCTCACATAGGTTATTTATCAAATGAAAATTTAAAATAATTTTCCTCAAAATTATTGCTGTTAGTAAAAATTCACATGTAATTTTTTATTTGACAATTGTAAACTCCCCAAAATATATAAATATATGAAAAACACTTCCATAGCTTTCAAAAATGCTAAATCCAGCTTTCGAGTCGAACTTGTAAAAATTCAATTTTTTTTTTATTATTTTTTTCCAGTGGCCAAGAATATTGATTCCTAAACATATAGGAATGATACAGATGCGATATTATTGATGATGGAATTCACTAAAGGATATACAGATAAACTGATAGACTTTCTTCTTTATTGTGCAGATTGAATAAGGTAGTTGGAAGATTCAGCAGAGTGAATATAATAAATAAAAGATAGGTAATTTGACCGCTAGTGACTTAATTGTGTGTCGTCTAGTTAGATCACACCTTCAATTGATTAATGCATTAGAAGTCCATTGTAACATCGATTTATGCAATAGTTTGCGAAAATAATACTCTTTGATCAAAAATTATTTAATTTTTGTAATTATTTAAGAATTATTATTGTGAATATTATAATATCAATTAATTGACTATATAAAGCTAATATACTTTAAAAATATGAAATTGTAGTTTTATATTCTCATATTATATATATATAATATTTTATGTATATTTTGTTATACAAAATATACATAAAATATTAGATCAGATAAGGACTTCTTTGGCATTTAGATAACTTAAACACAATATTTGTCATGGACAAACATATTTTCCGTTCAGATAATCCTAAAGCTAAAAGCTTAAAGGCTACCTGAATGCAAAACTAGAGTTTCTGAAGTTATGCACTTGTATAACTGTATGCAATCATGCAGAATTACAATTCAAATTTATCTTACAGACAATATATATTGCATCGTTGCATAACGTTTTTGCCTGAATGCTGTTTTTACATTCAAACAACTCAAATTATGAATTTAACTTTAAAGAATGCCTTAAAGGAAAATATAGCGTACTGTACATCATTTGTCTGGCCTATAATAAATAATACGTTTAATGTCATCGTGAGAAAGAATACAAGTTTTCCTGTACATCTTGAATATCAAAACAAAAAATAGAAAAAATTTATCTGATAGTTTCCATCGATAAATTTCAGATATGATTCTTTTTTTCTTTTTTTTCATTTTGACTTCTATTAGTCTCGAACACGTATTGGGAATTTGATGGTATCGAATAATTTGATATTACACTTTTTCAAAACGAAGCATCTCTAAGAGGTTTACTTTAAGTTATGGATTTATACTCTCACGAGAAACTGTACACACAAACATGACCAATAATTTTTTACTTCAATTTTTATATTTTCTATTCCTTACTTTTTCTGGAATTTCGGATAAAATGAACTTGTATCGGATATACAGAGCATAAGTTTTGTACTAATATAAAAGCTGTATCTAGTTAGATTTCAAACATTTTAGAGATTTCCAGAAGCTAAAAAGAAAAAAAATACGTTTGATAGCATAGGCATTAGCATTGTTGTTATACTCTACTTATATATTCCCCTTTGAATCTGTATTGTTTGATGGAATTCAACTACTAAAGACTCTAAAATGTCTGAAATGTCGTTTTTCTTCTTCCACAAGCACATTATACGGAAATTCCTCAAACTTCACAAACTAGGCTTTCCTCGTGGGAAATCCTGGCTAGAGAATGGAGACTTAATTTTGGAAAAATTTTCTAGGGATATCAAACTATCTGTCGATCACTTATTTCTTACTCAACACTTGCCTACCAAAAGTATAATGGATATTTTATTAACCCACATCTAAAACTCCAAAGCTGAAACAACTGAGATTTCCGTATAATGTAAAACAGAGTTTTATTCTAAAAAGTTATTTAGTCTTTTTAAAATTGGGATGATAGTAGTGAAAATATGTCTGTAATAAGATATCCTCTAAAGATATAATCTATTGCATTTTTACTAAATTATTACAATCAAATTTTCGCGATATCAAGTTACTATTATTCTACAGATTATAAAAAATTTAATGTAAAAAATTTAGTTGTATAAAAAAAATTATTAAATTAATAAAACCTACCAGAAATCGTCGCCATTAAAAATTTCAAACAAATCTTCGTCTATAATAAAACTTAACTCTATAATTTTAATTATACAGTATTTGGTAACTGTAATAAGCTATAATATAAAAATTTTAAGAGTAATGGAGAAATGCCATATTTTTCTACTGAAAAATAAAGAAATTATCGTTCTTACTATTAAAAACGTGCAGTTTATAAATATAAATTATTCGAATTTTAAAAAACTATACATCATATACCGTATACTAGTATATATAATTTTTTTATTTTTTATTTACTAATAATCCAATAAGCTTTTGCTTGTCTTGTATAATTAAATTTTACGGTGTAATAGTGTTCATTATAATAGTGGATGACCCAAAAATTAACGACTGTAAAATTCAACTTTCTCGGTTTTAATAAAATATTTTTGTTATTTACATTGTAAGTTATTGTTCAAAATGAGCTGATTCTTGTTCAGTCTGCAAGTAACAATTTCATCTATTAAAGCATTGTAAACCTTTTCCAACATCCATCGCTAGCTTGTTCGAGCGATTCAAAGGATTAACTGATTTTTAGACCATCTTTCACTTAAGTAAAAAATAATAATTTTTTTCCACAAAAAATAAGGATTAACATTTATATATTAAATATACTAACCATTGTATACTATATTATATTATATATACTAAAGAAATTAACATTTATTAACATTATTCATAAAACATGACATATATTATTATTAATAAGTCCTCTCTAGACAAGTAGAAATTAAAAGTATTTAAGTCTTAGTAAAAATGAATAGTTATTGGCAGATATTAATTACAAAACATTATATATTTTTTCGTAAATTGTAATATTATAAAATTTTGTAAATCACTCAGAAGAAATAAAGTATAAACGATATTGTAACACTTTTCAAAGAATTTACTTAAGAAATTATATTTTTCTATAAGCAGATCAAGATTTTAGAAGAAATTTCAAATCCGATATTTTTAAATGAATAAAAACTGAGACGATTTATAAAGCTTTACACATTTGAAATATTTTATACTAAGATAAAAGATGTGTTATACTATAATAAGGTTAAATTATATGCATACATCTTTTAAAGATCGTCATCTATTAATTTTTATAAAAAATATAGTGATTGATTTATTAGACTTAAGCTTTCAATCCCTCAATCTGAAGTTTATTACAAAAATTACAAAACAATTTTATCATGAAACATTAGTTATTCTAATAAAGAAATTATATATGCATATATAACTATCATTATGATTAAAAACTTTAAATTAAAATCACATGCAATGTGAACTTTTATTCCCATTGTAATGAATTGTAGAAGTCTTTCATACTGTTCGATTTAAAAAGTAAACATAAAATTAAATATAATATATGTGTAGCCTAAATTTTTTAATATTTAAAATTTCCATAGACTCTGAAACGTTTCTAAATTCCCACGATCCATAAAATTCGAAATTTAATGTGCCTAAAATCTGCAAAAATCAGAAAATTTTTCTTCGATTTACCCCGTTTCACAGTTACGTAGAATGAGAAGTATCGTCATCTTACTCTGTATTAGAAATATTTACAAAGTTTTCTATTAAACGTAATATAACTAATCGAATTTTAATTAGCTCAAGTTAATGATCCATTATTGCCAATATTAATAACATGGCAATACAATACCATAAAATTATCATTCATCACATAATCAACATATTTTTATATAATAAGTTTATTGTAATTTACTTACTTATTAAATTATTGTATTTTATTATTATATGTATTTCATAATTACATACATATTATTAATTTTACAATGATGATTCGATGTAACTTTGTTTTTTTTTCTTTATATTGAACTAGCTTATTGAAGTAGAAATGACTTAAATGGCAAGTATTAATACAAGTAATAACAAACAAGATAAGAAACGAATATTTTGTAGTGTTTCGCATAATTAGCGTTGTCAAACTTTATTTTTTTGAACAGAAAAATATCCAAATTTTTTGAATTGATGATTTCAACATATCTTTTTATTAAATAAATAATAAATAATAATCTAACACCTTTATTATTTATTATATTTTGCTGAGCACGTTCTATTTAATATCTTTTTATTGTTTTTCTTATAAAATGTCCAAAATAATTTGATAATTTGCTTGGTTATAACCGATAACTCTCATTAAATAGAATGCTCTCTTAATGTCAATCCTCTATGATAAATCTCTTGAAATTGTCTTTTTTTCTTCTTAGAAGTATTTTCAATTCACTAGTAGTAAAAGAAATGGTTAGAAATCGTTTTACTACTTGTAATTTGATAGAAACGTGAATCAAGGAATCGTTCAAAATCTTGAATATTTTAATTTAAAATCTAGTTTTGACCGATTACGAAAGCTGAATCTTCAATGATCTAAAAGAACGTGCTGTTTGCTAACATCTTGAGAAATTGTCCTAAGAGTACTTACAAAAATAATGTTTATATTTATTTCTTTCATTATATATAGAGATTAAATTACTTTTATTTTAGAAAACAAATTCTTGGTGTTAAACTTTTTCAGTTTAATTATGGTTTTACTGCAATTTAGTACTAAAATATTAATTAGAAATTAATTCTCTTTAATAATATTTACACAATTTTTATATTTAAATGAATAAATTGTATTTATGTTTTATTTTTTAAATTGCATAATTGAGAATAGTTTACATTCATATTTTTGAAGATTAAACTGAACATAACGTTAATTAAACATTAATAAAACTTAAAAAATAGTTATTTCTTCAAATAATATAGTAAACTCTGTATATTCAGAAAAGTTGCAATTTACTTGGCTCTAGTAAATACTAAAATAAATTAAGAATAAAAATCTTATGATGATGATTGATGAGATTTTAATCAAGTAAAAAGGATTGAAATTATACACAATGTTTTCTTCAACAGAATTTAATATTTTGTAAATAATCTAATAGTTTTTTATGTTTAAGAATTATGGTCTTCCGAATTTTTACGAAATGCTCTATTATCTCTACTTAATGATAAAAGAAAATTTATATCTGTAACAAAACCGAATTTTAATAATCTCGTACAGAAACGAACTGGCATTCGTGGTAAGAAATCATCAAAATGCTGTAGTAAATCTGGATTCGAATCTGATCCAGATCAATTTCTGGTAGATAGTATCGGGACGTTGTTCTTTATTCCACACTCCTACTAGTCGACCCAAGCTGCTCAGGCCCACTCGTAAGGGGCGAAATTGTGACTGATCATATAGCTTTAATGAAATAGTGTTTCTCGTAATCTAAGAACGAGTCACGTTATCAAATCTATTAACTATTACATGATTTATTTTCATTTTCCTAATAATTTCCCTTGAGCTATTTAATTATTACCTTAAAAATAAATATCCATATCAACAGTAGATAACATTCGACAACATACATAATAGAAGAGTCCACAGATTTTCTTTCTTAATCATTATAAAGTTCTTTCATTATTACCGAAATATAAATTGAAATGAATTTCCATTCATCAAATTTTTTAGAAGGAATATATTAGAAAATGTAATGTAAATTCAAACAAAATTCACAAAAAAGTTTTCTTCACGGGATTTTTTGAAGACATCTTGTTTAACAAGTGTTTGCAATAGTTAATTTTCTTAATAAGATCGTCCCCCTTTAATTATAAGAATAATTACCTAAAAATCATTTTGATAAACATTTATTTCTTGTTAAAAATAAAACAACGTATCCTTTTCTTTAAAACAATTTATATAGGCCCTATATATATATATACATATATATATATAATTGTGTGTTTCTTTGTTTGTTTATGCCTTAATACAAAACTCGGAGTTAAATTTATATTATCAAGCAAAAGTCAATGTAATTTCACCAATTGTTTTAAAGAAAAGGATACGATGTTTTATTTTTAATAAGAAATAGAAGAAGAAAAAAAATATATATATATATTTATTTATTTATTTTCTTAATTTCAATTCTTAATAAAAGTAAATTTATTTAAAACGTGTTGTTTATATTGTTTAAATTTTTATTGAGTTTCAACTCATGTTATATTTCTCTTTATAAAAGTTGCATTTATTTTTTAAGTAAAATTTTTGTTAACATAATAATAATCGAAGAACATCAAAGGAAATTCTGAGTAAGAAAGAGGCGGAGAATTCTTTATTTCTAATTAGAAACAATGGAAATTAATATATCCGATCATATTTTTTCACAATAAATTTGTTATAAATATTTCTGTTAACAAATTTTTAATAATACGCGTAACTTTTAATAAGTTTTTAAAAACTAGCATAAGTTTACAGGCGGTTTTTACAATTTCTCTTCAGTTATAATTAATTTAATAAATAGGGTATTAGTGTAAGTCAAAGGCTAAAATTTTCTCTGCGTATTTGTTTCGCCAGTTTTAATTATCAGTAGAATTATCTTAAATTCGCAAAGCCCTAGATTATTATTTTTCATTCGAACGATTTTACACAACAAGCAAAATTAGATAGGAAATATTCTTTAGAAAACCACTTTGTTTTCTATTCAAATAGAATAAAAAATTATGCATATCACCACTTTCCAATTACAGAAAAATGTTGCTGTCCATGAAAGATTGGATTAGAAAAAGAAGAAAACACTATCAACATTCAGAAACTTCCCATGTGGACCTAAGACTAAATATAACGAGGTATCCCATGAGATCGCCTATTACACAACACGAAGATTAGGCACGATCTTCGCACGATGCTTATATACTAATTTGGAGCAAATGCACATTTCTTCATCGTGAGTTCAGGAGAGAAATCCGAACGTTTTGATAAAATGGGCTTTGCTTAGTGAATAAATAATTTAGTAAATGGCAAAATATATGAGTATATTTTAAAAGAAAACTACCACTGACTACATCCGCAGTTCACTGCAGTATAAATGTCCTATTAACATAAGGTGTAACATAGAAAAAAATTATCGTCGTGTCTTTAATATCTTAGGCATAATAAATTAGTGGCCCTTTGTAATAGAATTTTTTCTGTTTTAAATTAAGTGAACAAATTAAACAAATATACTGATAAACATCATTAATGTAAAAGTTAAAACTTTTTGTTGTAAATTCTTATTGCCTGTTATAAGATATTTTTATGTTTGGATCTCCTGGATACATGCTATTTAATACTGAATAAGTCCTATACTAAAATGGTATTAGGCATAACTACAGTCAAATATGATAAGATATTGCATCCATTTCTAGTATGACGCTGGATTTAGAGTTCAAGTTTCGTCTTAAAAAATTCTAAAACCTAATGTTGTTACCTCCCTTCGTAGATTCTAAACTGCCTTTAAATTTTAATAAAAATCAAGTTAGTTTTTTCTTTGTTACACAACTTCTGCATTTACGGTAACATCTCTTTGGGCTTAATTTTACCATTATTCTTCATGTGTAGTGTCTGTGACAGCTGAGAAACAGCTAATCACTTTTTCTGTCTGAATATTTTGATGTCTATTTTTCTCAGAAAAGATGCTTTCCTTCATCCAAAATTTTAATGAAATTTTTTATCTGTGCATTTATTGTTTTTTAATTTGACAAACAGCAAATAATAAACAAAAGTTTTTATTGTTGTTTAAATTGAAAAACAATATAGCAAAAACGAAATTTTGAAACTGTTATTGAAATGTTCGATACCTGAATTCTACTTACAACAAAAATGCGATATTGGACTTCAATTCAACAATGTAAGATTATTACTTTTGTAAATAATTCTTTGAGGAATCGTTGGCGAAATTCTTCACTTATAGAATAAATACTTAAAGTAAAAAATCCTTAGGAATATAAATAAAGAAAATTAACTACATTTTTAAAGGTATTTACCCCTCTTAAATCATTACAGAGTAATTGGTTATAACTTATATCGCATTTCTTACGCTTGATTTCATGCCTCACTTACATTTTTTCTTAATTTATAGTTACCCCAAATAAACAAAAGTATTTTGATTTAAGGTTTTTAACATTTATTACTTTTATGATATTTCTATAATATATATATATTAACTCTTTCCGCCATGTGGACACTAAGAGAGCCTTTTTTGGCAAGCCCATTATTGGGTTTGGCTAGGCCCATAAAGGGGCAACCGAGTAATGAAGAACGGGCCCGACGTATCCGACGGAACCACCATTCGAAAATTTCCTGGGGTTTTTCGACCGTCCGAATTCGATTCCGGGTGTCTCAAAGCGATAGCCTGACGGCCACCTTGACCTTTTTGCTATTCGGCCGTCAAAAACATATATATATTATAATATATATATATATATATATTTTTTTTTTTTTTTTTTTTTTTTTTTTTTTTTTTTTGACGGCCGAATAGCAGAAAGGTCAAGGTGGCCGTTTGTTATATATATATTAATAATTTTTGAAATAACGCTAATAACGTTCTTCAGTATATGATTTGAATATATTGTTAATATTATATTATATGTTTTTACTTGCAACACTTGTATAAATAAACTAAATAAATAATTATCATAGCTTATTTCAAAAATTTCGTCATTTGAAAATATAATTACGAAAAATCGAAATCGATGCTTTTTCCCCACATTAAAAATGATAATAAATAAAAATTTCATGTCTTCTTAATTAAGTTATACATGAAATTCTATTTTCCTTTGCTTAAATTATAAATGTAATTCTGAATTGATGAGGAGGGTTTACCTAATCTTCTTACGATATCTAAATCGTTTCTAAAGATTTAATTATATTGATAGCTGAAAACGTTTTATAAAATTCTGTTAAATAAACTTTAGTTAATTAGTAAAATTTATATGGAATTTATAAATGTAATTTAATTTATATATAATAATTTAAATAATAAATTAATTCAAAGCAATTTAAATTTCAATAATATAAATTTAATTTTAATATTTATATAGTAATTAATGTATAGAATTTTGTTGTATGATGTTTTATATTAAAGTACACATTTAATTGTCAAGTTTCTAATTTCGATATGTCTTCTCTATTCTTTCTATCTAGTTACTGAAACAGTAACTAATAATTACATTAAAACAATATACCTTTGTTTGATAAATGGTATTTGTTTTATTACACCATATACTGAATTTCTAGTAATACTTTGCAAATACCTTGAACATATGTCAGTATTCATTTAAAAATGGTATTTTCTTTAAAACACTAAAATTCTTATAAATAAATGATATTACAAGTATTTCCATTTATTAAAAAAAAGAATTTATATAAGCAATCTCCTATTCATGTGAGCAACTTATATATACTGTCACAATGCATTACTGTCCAATCAATATTTAAATAAAGTTAGTTTTCCACTTATTGAGTACACATGAAAATGTGTTTTAAAGCAATTATTAAATGTTGTTTTCCTTTACGAAGTTGTATATAATATTAAAAATAAAAACAAAATTCATGGCGAATAGGGAAAAATAATTAAAAATAATAATTTTTTATTTTTATTTTACTCTTTTATTTTAATTAAAAATTATATTATTGATAAACATTTCTTTTAGTTTTATCAAGAACAAACAATCAATTTACAAGATAATTTAGACCATTACATAAATAGTGATAAATCATCAAATTTTTTATTAACATTAAAAAACAAAAACTTGTTCAATTAGTATTACTTCAATAGCGATATTTCCTGCAATTGTATATCTCTTATATATATATATATATATATATATATCAATTATATGAATACTATTTAACTTTTTAATTTGAAAATTTATCAAATTTCTACGTACTGAGATCAAGACAATTCATCATTTTTCAACTACGTATGTAATACAAAACTTTCAAAGTTGTCATTTAAAATTTTTTAGATCCATTGCACTTTTTTATCTGTAAATATTAACATAATAACCAGTAAATTTCTTTTACTTTCTATACTAAAAATAAAAGGGGCACTTCAGAACATTGCTCACAAAATAACTACTTCATTCATACAATTATATGCAATAAATATTCGTAACATCTTTTTCAATAACTGAAACTTGTTTCGATGTCTTGAAACAATTGTAAAAATAAACAAGAGAAATAATATTTAATGTACCAATAAATATTATCAGCAGATCTACCTGTCACGAAAAATGACATTTTTTTGTTTTACTATTTTAAAAACACAAAGGACCTATATCATGTTTCATATCCTTTATGTTTATTACTGGGTTTATTTTCCGTCTAGAATTGCTAAAGAAGAAAAAAAATCATAATTCCTTGTAAGCTTTCAGTCTTGCAGTCGACTAGCAATAAATTTCCTTACCATTGTCTGATACTTTTAATATCCAGTTCTTTTATTTAAGTTCCGGAGCAAAATAAATTCCTCCAACTTCCAACTTTTAATGCTATTTGTTTCTTTATTAAAAAACTAATAATTTTCATTTTCATTTTCATAAATATTCTTTTCATATGTAAAAAAATAAATATAAGTTCTATATACTTCGAAAAGATTTATTATAACTGTGAATAAAACTTCAGAAACTCTATACATAATTTACATTTATCGAGAGAGTTGCTGATATGCAAGAGATTAACACGAAAGAGAAGCAGACAGAGAGAAA
The DNA here is from genome assembly GCF_030686945.1 of Centruroides vittatus. Classification (NCBI taxonomy): domain Eukaryota; kingdom Metazoa; phylum Arthropoda; class Arachnida; order Scorpiones; family Buthidae; genus Centruroides; species Centruroides vittatus. The sequence continues at coordinate 1,158,479 of NW_027122385.1, forward strand.
GACAGGAAGATGAACGGTATCAACTTTACCAAGAACAGTCTTAATTACACGGAAACCCAACCACTGACAAAACTCTTTAGTAGAAAAGTACGGATAATGGGCACAAGGCCAACAAGGCTTCCAATTTCATATTATTGTTTCAAATTTTAAACAAAATGGATTTTATTTATATAAAACAATATCCGAACATTATGAAAACTTTTTTGAAAATTGAGGAAACTAATTTGTTAATTAAAAATTTAGCTGTACTATAAAATTATGTAGCATTATATTTTTCCTTTAGACTAACTGTTATCATCATTCATCTTCATTTTAAAAATATTTGTTAAACTTGGGGAAAAAATTCTAACAATTTAATCAAATTACATAATTTTTATATATTTAAACAATTCACAAATTTAAACTTTTGAATTTTACGAAAGTATAAAACTACATTTTTTATTCAGCAGAACCTCGCTTTACGACCTGTCAGGTTTTAGATTTTATATTGAATATAAATGTATTATTACTACCGTATATTTTGTTTGCCATCTTTATAAAAATTATATATTTATATTGTACAATTAAAATTGTTATCCTCGAACGTAATCTCAATTTGTGTAACTGAACTTTTGTTAAATATAACACGTTCCGCTTTACGACGGATAGTTACATCGTCGTAAAGCGAAACGTTATATTTCCAAAAATTATATTTAAATCTCTAATAATAAAATTTAATTCTTCCTGCAGAGTTTTCAGTTTACATCGAATCACGTCCTTCCAATTTAAAAATATGTTTATTAATTCAGCCACTAGAGGAGCTTTTGTATTATTTACTTGACATATTCCTCCGCATATAAATTAACGCTTTAGCCCAAATTTAGCACAAAATTAGTTATAATTTGAAAAAAATCGATTGATACAATAAACGATACCACAAAATTAAAAAAAGGATTAATAATTTTAGCAACAAAAATTATTATTATTATTTTAAAAACCAAGTAAATTAAATTAAATATGTGTTTAAAATATTTGAATTCAGGAATAAATGTAAACATTCATAAAGTGCATGACCTCTAATTTTAAACAAATATACAATTTAGTTAATTAAAAGGCAAGAATAAGATATGGCGTGCTTAGAACGGAAATGGTTTAATTTTATGTTTAAAAATACTTTTGCTTCTTGCTAAAAAATAGTGAGTAGAATTAAAAATATATTTTAGTAGATCGATTTCACATTAAGGCTAGAAATCCCCTTTATATAAATGCGTAAATTTTTGTCTATAAGAGAATTAAAAAGAGAACTGTAAACTGACTGGAGTGCAAATTACTAGTTTGAATACAAAACGGTCATCAAAAGTACTAGAAAAAATCTATGACAATCTCTACTTGAGGATCCTAAAACGTGGTTTAGCACACAAATTACTATTATTGTTGGACAAACGCGGTCTTTAGAACTTGGAAATCTTTTTCGTGTTTAGCACTCTTAATTCTAGCGTGGAATTCCAGAAGTGATCATATAATGTGCCGTCTGCAGATTGAATGAGGAAAATAAGCATCTCGACTTCTCCGTAGCATTTGCTCTTTATTTTGAATTTGCAAATTCCTCTATCATCATTTCCTTATGAAAGTACTTTGAATAAAGAAACGGCTCTTCACGCTTTCAGCTATACAGTGCATTAACCTTAGTGTTAAATGCATTTTGGATATACGACAAATGTCAACTGAAGTATAAGCCTAACTGCTGACACTTAATGGGAGAGAGAAGTTCTTTCTGTTTGATTCTTTTCATAGCCGCCCTTTTCTTTACAGGATTCTTTCATCTTTTCTTTTCGGTAAGTAATCGGAAAATAGGAACAAATCTTGACAAAAACTGATATAAACACTTTTAAAAGAAGAAAGAAAAACACAAAACAAAGATACTGAACTTATATTGATGTTAGAATGATTTTATACGCACTCTAATTAGTCCAATTAATTACTTCTATTAATTAATTGAAAAATTATTTATTGAAATATATAAGTAAAACCAATAAATCTATGCAGATCATATATTTTGAACCAATTATAACCAACAATTCTCAAATTTCTCCATTTTAATTTATTGATATAAATAAGTTATTTTAATAACGTAAATATTATTTATGGTTTTAAAAAGAATTAAACTTCAAAATTATTTCCTATTCATTCATAAACAACCATACAGCATGATTAAATATTAGTATTTACAATCTCATTTTTAATGTAAGTAAGTATGCTCTTGTTTTGAAAATAAATTATAAAATTTATAAAATAAAATATTTAATTATATTTGAAATTTAACATTTATTTTAATGTATAATTTACTTTTTTAATTTAAAAGTTACTGTCAAAAGAAAAGAAAATAAAAGAGAAAAGTTCAGTTAGCTGATCCAATAACATAACAAAAAGTTATATCCATTACTTATAAATTTTTGTAAAAAAAAAAAAATAAATTTTTCTTCAACAATATATTTTCACTCGATCAGTCAAGTATTGATCTATATTTTAACCGAAGTTTATAGAAAAGGATCTTCCCAGATGCATAGAAGATTCGGAATTTCTATTTGTGTATCGAGTTAGATAGCAGAAATGAGTTTATATTCGACACCATACAAAATTTCAAAATTTATTTATATAAAGTAAGTTTTATAAATTCGAATTTTAGTGATAATTTAAATTTATAATGCTTTGAATCATTCTAACAAATTGGGTAATCTAATCTTTACGTTTGGATAATGTTGCTAAAACTATTAAAATAAAATTTAGATCCATCAACTGAATAATGGACAATTTAATTAATAAAATTAAAGTTGTAAAATATTTTCAATTATTTTATGTTATTTCACAACATTAAAGTAAAATATTTTACGAGAAAAGTCTATTAATTCGTTTTCTGATATTTAAATAGTATGAGAAAGTTTTAATAATTTTCTTAAAACCGCACAAATAAAAATATTTTCTAAATATTTTGATAACAAATAAAACTTTCCTACCAAGAAAACTAAGGCAAATTATAGATATTATCTCAAGTAATTAGCATAGACTCGTTAAGCATTTATTTTACTCCTCATTTGATAGAATATTATGTAAATGTGTGAGAGATATAACCACTCGAAAAATTCGATTTATCATAACCTTGTTAGTAGTCATCATTGTGAAATAATACTTAAAAATAAAAGAAAGATAAACTTTATCTAAATTTTAATATTTTATAGACATTTTTTAGATAAACCATTGCAAATCCAAAATTGTACCCAAGATATTTTAAGTTTTCATTTAGTTAATAAATATATGAATTTTGTAAGCATTTTTAAAAAAATAATTTTAATAATAACAAAAACTCAAAATTTCATAATTCAGAATTTCCATTAAGAATTGTTAATACTACTAATAAAGGATTTAAATATGTATAGTTAATTACAAAATATAAACATAATTTTTTTTTTAAATTTAGTTTGTAATATAACTTAGTAGATACAATTTATTATAAAGATCCCATCAAATAATTTAAATTACTTTTCTGTGTATATTTTATTTTAACATTTTATTAAAACGTTTAATAGATTCGAAAATAATACAATATTCTGAGTATGAATTCTTACTTTAAACGATTTAATCCAAATAATATAAGATTTTATCATCTTTAAGATTGAAAATACAAACTTACTATTACGAAAGAGTGAATAGTACAAATTAATTTTTGTTATAAGAGATTTAAAAAAATATTCAATTGATAATAGGAAACTCAGGCAAAGAATGGGGATTTCTTACTAAATTAACAAATAAAAAATGATCAATTGTCATATATATTAAAGAAAAATTTTTGCAAATTAATGTGTGATCAATTTCTGTAGTTAAATTGTTAATGGTATAATGGTATATTGAAATAAAAACCTCTTATTCCCTCACTTATCGCATAAGTTAATCGCATTTAATTAATTACACGTGTATTATTAGTTTTAATTAGGCCTTAAAATAACTATAATTTAAGTAATAAAAATACCACTAGTAGCTGTATTTATATTTATTGAACTAATGAATAATTATAAAAATCAATAATTTTGATAATTTAAGATTAATATTTATATTAATTTTCAATTTTAAACAAAAATGATGAAAAACATATTTGAAGCAAATTTTTTAATAAAACTAAATATTACTTAAAAGTTTTTAACATTCAAAGAAAAGCAATAAAAATTCTCATATAATGTCCCAATTGAACATAATTTTATTCGGAAAAAATGTTAGACTCGTGTCCCAAATATTAATCTTCATTTCTAAGTATTCCAAACGTAACTGGAAGGAATAATTTAAGTTAACTGTAATCCAGTTTTCTTTCCTTTTCGATATTGATTTAGTTTAAAAGAAAGTTCGAGAGCAAAAAATCCTTAATTTTTTTCTGCATCAGTTATTTTCGTATCTTCATAAAAGATGGCCTTGCCGATGCGTATTAGAATGAAGTTATAAAAAAAAGGGGCATTTCTCTTTTTCTCCTTCAAATCCTTCTCGATATATATACAGAAAACAGATATTTCCTCTGTAAGATGCTTCTTCAGTTTAGATAAGGTTCCGCTAGAAACCTCGCGGGAATTTTGAGAGATACACCGATTTCCCATTGGCCAATCTCTGTAGAAACAGGTAGAGTGCCATTTGGTAAGCCGGAGCCACTTTTATTCCTATATCCAATTTATGCCATCCAGGCCTACACTTGCTTACTAATATTAGGATATAATAACTCGCAGTGTATAATGTTCGATATTAAATGTCAATCAGATGAAATAACGACTACATTAATAGATTCAGTCAAAATTAATCTTATTCAATACGTATCTGCAGGTATTACTAATAAAAGTTAATATAAAATATCTTTAAATTTTTAATAAAATATAGGACAATTTAATCAATAATCAATTAATTTTTTATCAGTTATTTGTCTTCTCTTTACACTTAGTTTATTTAATAACAGCAATTCTGGCATAAGAAACATAAACTTGCTTCATCAATCAAAGTAGAATATAAAAAATACTTTTAAATTTTTAAATTTATTTTTGTTTTTCATATAAAAATTAGTATAGTAACCGAATGCGATATTTAAAATTAATCTAAATTTATTACATTAACAGCTACTCAACGAAGTATATATCCATTTAAAAAATTATACATTATATTAAGAATTTTTTAATTATTCTAAAGGTGTAGGTAGAATTTTATATAATCCTGAACTAAGGTAAGAATATACACGCTTTCAAGTTAACCTGAGGGTGATTACCTTGTTTAAGTCAAAAAGTATCTTCTCGTATTACAAAATGATAAATGACATGCTATAAGTTTTAAACTACATCTGAGATATTCGAACAAATTAAATTAACTTCTGCTTATTAAGTATACTTAATTACTATTCTACCATTAAAATCAATGCTTAATATATTAAGAGGAAGGACGGTTTTGAAGATATTCCATTTTCATTGAATTAATTGTTCGAAAATATAATACGAAACTATATCGTATACATTAAAATATATTGAATTATTTATCTTAAAGATTAATAGATTAGCCATTTAACAAATAAATAAAATTTGGAGTAAAATAAAAATTTTACAATATACGTTACCATTTTTTAATGTAAAGATATAATTAAAAATTATATTTTTAATAAAACTATAAAAATAAAACAATTTTATTTGCTAATTTTATAAGGGCTTAAAATAATTTAGCCTAAGGCATTTGATATGTATACTGCTTTTATATTTTAATAATATATTTTTTATAAATAATTGTTACCTTTTAATTCACTTATAAAATGTATAAAAAGTAAAACATTTTTTATTCAAATTTTTTAAAACAATCTGTAATTATATATTCGCTTCAACATTTTTTATTAGCTTTAATAAGTAAAAAAAGTGTATATATGAAAGTAAAAATTACGGAATCGATAATTCACATGTGTTTATTAAGATTTCCTTTTATCCGATTTATTAAATTTTTTAAAATAGAAAATAATTTAATTAACTCATATACCGTAAAAAGCGAGAAATTAATAGAAATAAAGTTATATAATCTGATAATAGAAAATCGGCATATCATTACATTATTTCACTTATACAGCTATAAAAAGTTTAATTTAATTTCCTTATCCCTTACGCATTTATTTATATATCTAACTAAAAATATCTTTATAGTAAATATAATAAACTATAATATAAAGTATAATTTTATTTTTATTTAAAAATTAAAACTAAGAATAGATTATTTAATATGTATATATAAACATACATATATAATATCTGATAGAACTTACCTCGAGCGTACGCAGTTACAAGAAAATACAAACATGTCCTGAACAGCACAACCTTACCCATTTTGAAATCGGTGCTTTTGTAAAATTAGCCACACATTCACAATACACTTCATAAGCCAATAATGAAACTTCAAAGTATTTACATCGCTTCAAATATAATCATCAGTAACAGGTTGGTCACCTTCTCTTGAAAGAGAAGGATGGATGAGATACTTGCGGTCAAGCTGAACAGTGTGTGCGGCTTCAGGACTCTGCTGCGACTGCACCTTCGGTTGCAAGTAGTCACTGATCATTGGGTAATGCGACAAGTCACGTGCTAGTGACGAAAGCGCCTTCCTATAGCATCATCCCAGAGTTAAATTTCACAATCGCTTTTCGAGTACTTACCATTTTCTCTTTACAAAAATGGGATTAAGCAATTAGTGGATATTATAAAAAATTCGAAAATTTTATGATCGAATATAAATATGTCTGTATTATCTCTTCTTATACAATTATCGTGTATACGAAAATAAAGACAAAGTACTTCACCATTAAAAAAAGGAAAAAAAATAACATATATCAGTATAAAAACTGTGACAATTACTTCTTATTAAATATATAAATAAAAAAATAATTTTTTTAAATTAATAATAAAAAAAATTCTAAATGTCCTTTATAAAAAACGTACATTAAAATGTAAAATCGATATAAATTTATCTTAATTGTGATTAATGTTTTCGGTTAAGAATTTTTCTTCTATTTAAAAGGTAAAGTGCTTAAATATTCTTAACTAAAAATATATTTATTTATTTCCTAAATTTCTATGCATACAGATATATTTTATTATTTCACTACCAAATAATAAAATATTTATAAATTAATATATCATTATTATTTTTAGAAGGATGTAAAAAATTTTAGTAAATTACATTTAGTATAATTCAAGTTATATATAAATATAACTTTTTATCTATGAGGAATTTTGTGAGTGAATATGGTTATCAATATATAAACCTGTCACAAAAATTCTTCAAACGATATATAATACTTTAAATAGTATTCTAGATCTACTTTAGATAAAACTAATATATTAAGTATTATATAGTTTATGGAAAATGTAAAGATAAATATTTTATAAAATTACATATAAAATGTATTACTGAATAAAATTTAAAATCAAGAATTATTCTTCAGATAAGAGGTTTTAATTTATAAATGTATATATAATATATATACTATATACACACAGAATATGCACACAATATACAATATAATATATATAAATATATATAATTTGTATGTTAAGTAAAATAATTTTATATTACATATATATTACAGGAAATTTATTTGCGATTAAGAATTTTAGCGACGTTAAATAAACGTATAATAAATATTCTTAAAGATTTCTATATAATATTATTCCTTAACTAAAATAAATAGATTAAATGAAGATAAATTTTCTTGTAGTAGTAAACAATTTTACCATTTTTAAAATAATGAAAATTTGAAAATTCTACTTTTGGACATTTATTATTAATTTTTTAGCGTCTTATTTATCTTATTATAAATTAATATATAAATATTTATTAGATAAACCACAACAAAACATCTTCAAAAATAAAGATGTATGTTTAAAAATAAGAATGTAACAAATGTTTTTACTATACTAAAGAGAAATTGTCTCAAAGTCTTATTTTGTTTGTTTATAAATAAAAAATTGTTACCTTACAACAGCATTAATATATAATACACCATACAACAAATGCATTTTAAAAACATCAAACATTTAAAATGTATACTTCTGTATTAACTTTGTAGGAATTTTTTTATGTAATATAAATTTTAATAATCGATTTTTCTGTAATTATTTTAATTTTATTTGTATATATAAATATATATTTTAAAAATTCTATAGATATTGTTTGGTTTTTTATAATGTTAACGATCAAGTCATCTTTACTTGAAATATTTTTTTTTTATTTTTCTTTCTTTCTAAATGCCAAAATTGATACTTTTCTCTACACAAAACCATCTGTTTGTTAGAAAATGTATAGAATTTATCAAAGTATTGTCTGACCGATAGAAAATTTCTTAAGGAAAAAAAAAACAATAATAAGAAAAAATAATCTTTTATTCAATTTTTCTATTATTTTTATTAGTTTACAATTTTCTTACTTTTATTTTAATATATATATATATATATATATATATTAAAAGTTCAGTAACATTAATAATTTTTAAAAAATTTTTATTGTTAGAAATAATTAAATAAAGCAAATAAATAACTATACATAAGAATGACACTTATGAATTAAATACTCTAATGATTGAAGAATATGAAAAATTTTGGTAACTAATTAGAGAAATAATAAGAGAAAAGATTACTGTTATTATAGGGAAGAAAAATTTCCATTATGAAAATATTTCTTATTCTTCTATTTAGACTTATCTAATTTTGTATAAAAGTAATGTAAAAGCATAAAAATATTTTTATTAAATTACGTTACCACGTAGAGATATTTATATTTTTTGATATTTAAAAACTATGTTACTTTTGTTTTAAAATTTAATTAATTTATAATATAAGCGATTTAATATTGTAGTATCATGAAAAATTTCTTGGCAGAAGATCAAGAAACTGTCTTCAGATCTTAATTATTTTATTTGTTTTGCTTCTTTCTTACCCCATAAACCTACTGTTTAAAGTTTTATAAACTTTATTCTCAAGTTAAAAATATCATGACTGATATCTTAACTAATTATTTTAAATTATTTTGTTAAAATTGTACAGTATATTCTTCATTCTGATACTAATGTGAACATGAATTTAACTTAAGTATTGCATTTTCGTAAAATAAAGAAATTTTAGTTATTTTTAAATTATCAACATATAAATGTTAATTTGAAAAAATTGAATTTTTCACTAAAATATAAAAATATCTAACATTTTTAAATTTGATTTATTCAGAAATTTTGATAATAAATTAAGACAATTGTTAATTAAGATGTATAATAAAATTCATTAGTTGTGTTATAAATTTACAAACGGTATTAGATTATGATAATAATAATAATAAATATTCTGTATTATTCAAATGAATATAAAAAAAACTGTACAGATAAAATGATTTTTAACAAAATAAACATTTCTACTAATATATATTCGACTGTTAGTAAATCTTCTCTTATTTATTATTAACGATACAACAATAATATAGCAATGTTGCTTAATAATAAATCAAAAGCAGCACTGAAATGTAGGAAGGGTAATCATCAATATAAGTCCACACTTGTTTAGCTCCAAATAATCACATACCAACTGCAATGCTCTACAATAAAAATCAAATAGAAAGCTAACAAAGACGTATAGTATTTGGACTTTTTAACAAATTATGCAAATTTACCAAGACTTTATTGTAGATTGTATCATTTTTATTTTACAAGTTACTGTATATCAAAAATTTAACTAAAACTCTTAACGTGTCTGTCTTTAAAATTTAAATATTTAATTTTTAATTTATTAAATTTTTAAGTGATGTATAATCATATATTTTATTTCGTAACCTTACATTTACGTACTTGTATAAATGGATCTATTTAATGTAATCATTCCTTCTACAAGGAGAGTTAAATAGTTTAAGGGATATTCAATGTATTAGTTTAAATAAATAATGATAATTGGCTCCATATAATTATTAAACCTATAACACTTTAAAAATAAATTATCTAGTACGTAATTACACATGATTATTCAGAGCAATTATTGTACTATTTTATGCATTGTAATCAATATAAGTTATATGCTATATTGTACATTAATTTATTAAATTTTTTGCATACATTTATTTAACAATGTAAATTGTTAAAAGATAATTATATTCAATAACAATATTTGCAAATTATGTTTACATACTTCTAAGAATCAGTTTCTTAATTTTTTTTTTTTTTTTTAATTTAGAATTTTACGTTCTACGCGATCCGTATTTTCAATTTCTAATATTGTTATATATATTTATTATTCGCAAACAAGTTGCAGAATTTTATCTCTTTTCTTGTTAGAAATTTGCATTTTTATCGCATATTCCACATTATCAAATGAAACAATTTTAAATATTATAAGTTTATTTTGTTAAAACAAATATTTAATATAATTACGTATAGAATTAAATACATGTTTTAATTAATTTAACTGAATGATTAAAAACATTTAAAATAAGAAACAGGTAAAAATTTTAGAAGTTAAAATAAAAAAGTTAAAATATTTTCTTATTTTATTTTATTCTTTATCTTGTTAGAGTAAACTAACATGGCTTCTTCTTTTTTTCCAATTAAATACTCTGCTGCATTTTTTGGCGCAAATTCAAAAATGCAATTTATGTCCCCAGATCAGCGTCTATCAAGTAACTTATGGTCCGTTTAGAAATATCCGTTGAAACTAAACGTATTGCATGTATGCTTTTAGAGAGAGATGTGAACATATATTGAGTGATACATATATAACTTTTCCCAACTTATATAGATCTTTCAAATATAAGGAAAGAAAAATGAATATAGGATATTTTACCATTTATAACCTAAAATGTACTGCAATAAAGTAGTATTTTTTAAAAATGTATACACTAAGAATGAAAATTATATATGTTTTTAATTTTAAAGTTTTATTATTTTATCGCAAGTAGAAATATACTTTATATCACATTGTTATTGCGTATAAAGTGATGCTCTCTCTCTCTAACTACATTAATAATACTGTTTATTATTTAAATGAATTTTCACAGTATAAAATCTCATTAAATTTTATAATTGAATACAATAAGTTTATCGTAAATTTTCTCAATTTATTATTATACAATTGCGTGATAAATATGGATCTTAAAGAGTTAACTTCTTGACTATTGATTATTAAAGATAGTTTGAGTAAACGTGTAGCATAGATCATGGTTTTATGAGAATAACTGCACATATATAATGCTATTTAATAAAATTATATATTCTCAACCAATTTTGTTAGTTTAAATAGATTAATTTAGATTTACATTCGTTAAAATCCAAGCTTAACATATAATGGTAATGGTATTTTCTCATTCTGGTCGACTTATACACGACAAATTGTCTATTAACTTCCATTTATCTAAAGAAGAAGAAAGGATTTGAAAGAAATCTTTCTTGAGCTTTGCTTTATATAATATCTTCTAAATACTTAAGAATAAAGGTTTCATTGTTTTAAAATCCAGTCTTTTAATTAGCTGATTAAAATTCAGTACAATACGTTAATCATTTAAATTAATTACATTTTTAAGCAAAATGAAACTTTGAGAAATTTTAATTGAAAATTAATTCTTATACTTGTTTCTAATTGTTATTAATAATATTATGTTAATAATAACATATGTATATTTCTGTACACAAAAGATAATATTGATATATAAATATATAATTAATTATAAGCAATTCCTAATTCTTGAGAGTTTGATTTGTTTTCTTCTACCTTAATATATCACTTATTGCTCCTTAATTCTTCTAGCGAAGTAAATATTAATAAGTGATCTTCCATTAATGACCTTTGATCAGATAGAATGATAATCAAAAGAATTATTTATAGATTGATAGATCACAAGTGATCGCTAAAGGCTGTTGTCATCTTATTTTTACAAAAATTAATTCTTTATGCAAAAAGTAAAACATATACAAAAATATTATTACAACAAACATCTAACTTGATTTTTCTTTAATAAAACTTACAATTAAGTATAACAATTATGTATATAATTCAAAATTTTAAAATGTAGAATGGTTTAAAGTCATGCGAATAGCTTAAACAAGATATCAAAGAAATTTTTAATTTAATTTCTTAAAACATTATAATTTGTACATTAAAAAAAGAAAGTTTCATTTTCAATAGTTTTAGTAATTTTTGTAAGTAATAAAGTAGTTGAATGTGACAATAATTTAGTATTTTAAATAGTTAACTAATTTCTCGATAATAAATCACAATTAATAAACATAATTTCATTTTTGATTAATAATATCTACTTAATTATACGAAATTAACAATATAATAATTAAATTGATAAATTATATATTTATCTCAATGAAAGAATTTATAAGTTGGGAATAATATAAAAATACAAATAAATTTAGATTTGGGAAAATCTTACTTTCTTTCTAATTCAATTAATGCCTAAATCAGAAAAATAATAAATAAATTTTTTATAAACGTGTGATTAAAAATGTAAATTTTAGTCATTTTTATAATATAATCAATCAATCAGGCTTCAATCATTCAATTATTAATTCAAATATAATCAATCAATCAATCAATCTTGTAACAGGCTAATGCCTACTACGCTAATAAACTTGATTGATTAATTGATTGATATAATATAAAAATTTATACAATACAATAATATATTAATTAATTATAAGGATAGATTCTTATAGAAGGAAAAATTACATAGTAATAAAAAATTTCTTTTTAAATTTACTATTAATTCTCCATTATTAATTAAATATTTAATGTAATATTAAAATCAAAAATCTTATTTCGGAATTAATTATCCGCACCTTCGATTAATTCTAATGTTAATTGAGGAATAAAGCCTATATAATTTCTATAGCATTTACAGGCAACAGATTTAATGCTATAGACTATAGTAATAATCACTCAGGGTAATCAATAGGACCACAGAATGTGTCTAAATCGTACATTATTCGCAACCGAATTACGTGTTGTAATGTCTCTCCTTAAGGAATATAAATATAATCTACAGAATTAAATTTTATAAAAAGAATATTTAAACCACAATTGATATTAATACATATATATATTAATATCGATTTAATAACAACTTCTAATTTTATCAAAGGAATTAACGGGCTTACGATAAACATATAAACACCCAAAGGGATTATGTATGTAGTTTGTTTGTTTATTTACTCTTACCTTAATTTATTAAAATCATTAATATTTTAATATCAAAACTAAAATTATAATATTAAGTTTTGATGTTATTTTAATAAAGAGAATTAATTTTCTAATAAAATTAATTTGAGCAATTTCATTTGAATTTTATTCAAATTTTAATGAAAATATATCTTTTATTTTATATAAATACGTTATTTATCAATATATTTTACCATATTTTTATTTTATAAATGTAATATTGTATGTTACTTTTAAGAAATTTCGAATCTATTGCGTATTAGAATGAAAGATCACGATCTTTCATCTCATTTTTTTCAATACATGACATCAGCAACTTCGCATTATAATCGTATTTTTATTTTCTCGTATAAATAGTAAGATAAAATCGAAGTAAGAAAAGAAAATCCGGTTTTAGAAATAAATTTAACTTATTCGTTACCAAATTTTCGAAAAGTTTAAATTTAGAATAAATAAATAAATTTATCGATTTTAATAAATTTTGTATCTTTACGTTAGTTAAATAACATTAAAATTTGTCAGTTTATTTTTTGCTTACACTTAAAAATATAGTGTTAAATAAATATTTAAAATAAAGTAATAAATTCACATTTAATATTATTTTATCGTTTTGAGAGGTTAAAGGATGTGATTTTCATTTGTCGAATATTTAATATTCACTTTCATCTTTCATTAATTTGCTTGTCAAGATGAACTTTATAGGAAAATTTAGAAAACGTCAATTGTGATATATTCAGTTATAAATTTATTAAAACTTTAAATCGGTTTAATGAGACAAATTAATTTAATTTAACAAAGAAATATCCTAGCTTGATCAATAAAATAACTAAATAAAAAGTTAAAATAAGCTCTATGTATAAGCTATATATATATACAGTAAATAACTTATGCAATACTATATATATAGTTATAGCTTAGCAAATGAAATAGAAAATATTATTTTTCTACATAAACTCTTCTATTCATATCTTTCACAAGCATTTTCTGTGTTGAACAAGTAAATGATACACTTTTTTCACCCTTCGGCATCGACGTTGCTTTAAGGATTACTTGCTTCAATTCTTACTTATCTTGATAAAATCGAATTTCCAACAAAATCCATTTGGTTGATCTAGAAATCTTGCTGTTTAAATATTTCATTTTATATTTTGTATGAATTAAATAAATAAATTTATTTTTTCTATAAAACACTTAGGAAACTGTAAATAATATTTTAAAGTAACTTGTTACGATTACGCATATTAAAACAAATTAATTCTTTTACATTAATTTAAATTTTAGTAAATATATTTTATTATATCTTAAATTTTAAAATAATTCAATATATATATTTTTACCTATAAATTAAACAAAATGAAAACAAGTATTTTGACATTGCTACCAGCTTACAGAACGTTCCATGTTATTAATTGTCTATTCCAGATGGTCTAAACATTGTTGATCAATGGATATCATAAAAGTCGTGCTATTATCTATCAAGTGAATATTATATCGTTATTTCTCTCTGTTAAATTTACGTACCAACATGTAATAAACGCAGTCATTGCCCTTAGAACAGTGTAAGGATCCGCGTAGTTAATTAAATGACACAGACCCAATCATTAACATCTCGCAGAGTTCATTACAGCACTTTTGATCTTTTATTTCATTTTTGTTTGATGCAATTCAAAGTAATGGTTAAAGTTAACTCGAAAAGATGTTTCTTTATTGATAATCGAAAAGACACTGTTTAAAGAATTTTGCTTTTTTCGCCTCCTCAAAAAATTCAATGAGTGCATATCGTGAGCAGAATTCTTTACTAAGACCAAAAGAACAGTTACACGTTATACAATGTAATAAAAAAAACAGAAGAAAATTGCATCAGTATAATTTAAATACGTAAAATCAGCATTTATATATTGTAAATATAATTGTTATATAGATTTTATGTTAATTTACTGTCAACATATACAAAATATAAATGCCATTTTTCCTCTCAATATAGGTTTGTTTACTATGAAAATTCCTTAATAACTTGGTCAAAAATTTTAAATAATATTAAAAACACATTTTATTCAATTAATGCTGTCGAAAATACGTTTTCTTTCCTTCTATGCAATGACCGTGATTGATTGACTAGTCGCATTTAAAAGTGAAATTATGTAACTAAAAATAATTCTTTACAACGAAAGTTTTAAATTACATCAATCAGTTTTTATTTTTTTTTCTTCGTATTGAAAAGTATGCATTACTATACACTTTAAAATTTCTTAGAATAAATTAATACATTCAAATTAATTATCCTTACAAAAATGAAGTCTTACTAATTTTCCAATTATAACTATAATTCTCTAATTCAATTAATTATATCATCTTTAATTTTTTTGTGTGTGTTTCATGCAAATAATGTGTTTTAAATTGCACAAATAAATTAATTGAAATGTTATAAGTATTTTAATAATTAAATTTGATATAATTACTTTTTTATAAACTTGCTAAAAATTGCATTTATTTTTACAAAATACATTATTTTGTCATTTTATTTGTAAAATGCTTTTTTTTCTTATCGAAGACTAATAATGTGTTCTGTTATTCATATAAAGAAGTTTAAAACATATAATTTTTTTTTAAAATTACTCATTTTCGTTGTAAATGTTATAGAAAATATGTATTGTTTCGTACAGCATAATGGTTACATAGCTTTTTTTTAATTTTTTGTTATTTAATTTCAATTGTCTTGATACAAATTAAATATCAAATTTTTCCATGATATAAAGATCAGAAATCTTTCGTAATTTCACTTTACATCCTTTCGTTTTGTATTACCTTATATAAAAATGAACGTAGGAATTTTAATAAAACATTTAATAATAAAAATAGGATTAAATAAGTTTTCAGTATACTGTATACTAATACTACGTATTAATTGTTGATCAAAGCTGTTATTGGTGCGAGAATTTTACACGTACGGCTTACAGTCTTTAAAATAAATTATTAATTTCCACAACAACACTTTATCTCACTGAGAATTATTTATTAACTTTAACAAACATTTTCAACCTGTTCTACTGGCCATCCTCAAAATTTTTTTTTTTTTAAACCCTGAAGATGGCCTGTAGAATAGTAATAAATAATTCTCAGTGAGATAAAGTGTTGTTGTGGAAATTAAGAAACATCTGACTTGGTATTAATTAAGTAATTAAGTAAATAAATTATTGTCATGCGCAAACAATTCAAATTAATTGTGATTTTTCGAAGTAATACTAATAATAATTATAGAAATCATTTAACTAATTTAACAAAATTGTATTGTACTTGTATAATACATATATAATTATTTATGATTGGTGCTAAAAAATCAGAACGATAAGTACACTTAAAATTTACAAATATTGAAGAATATTTGTGAATCTTAAACATAATTACTTTCCTTTTTAACTTCATTTATAAGCCTATCCGTAGATCCATTATAACCTTATAAACTTAATTGTCATTCATGATTATCTAATGTAAATATAATTTATTTCGCCTTCAGTAAGAGAGGTATACGAATTTTTTTTGCCACGACATTTATAATTAAATATAGTCATAAATGTGATATATCATAGATTTACATTCATAAATATATATTATTCTTAATTTAGAAAATATATCTAATTGTAATTTTATCATAGAGTTATTATATTGGAGTTTATGACAGTGAAATAACTGCATACAGAATTATATTTAAATTATTATACCATAACAGTTCACAGGTATACTCTATTTAATGCTATTTAGATTGACAAACTTAAAATGATTTTTTTAAAGTTTGGATATAGTTATTATGAAATATATCCTATATAAACCTATGCAATAATTGAAGAAATCATATTATTACTTATTATTTCAATAAATATTATATTAAAACACGTAAAAGTTTAAAAAATTAAAATTTATTGAAATATAAAATTACTTTAAATTATGTAATGAGACTGTTTAAACACACTAACTTATATAGTATAATATAATATATCGTCATTGAATTACATTTATAGTTTACTTTCTTTTTGCTCTATCTATTTATTTTATTTAAATTAAATTTTAAATAATAAAAATATATTAAATTATCTTTAATTATCGTTTATTTAATAAATATTTTTCTTTCATAAATTTCTGAGAAAGAAAATAAGTAGTTAAAAAAATAGTGATTCAATGAATCAATGTTTATAACGAGAAGTAACTTATCTCGCAATAGCAATTTACAGTAAGTGTCGAAACATAAAAATAACTTATGACAACTGTTATAACGGCAGTTCAAAATTGTTGTCATTTAATAACAAAACTAAACTGATAATAATGAAATTTCATTTTGATAACATTTAGATGCTGAGCGAGAGGAAGCTCAGCAAGTTCACTTTTATCATAAAGATAAAGCTTTCTAAACTTAATAAATTATTTATTATTATATAGTTTATAGGAAAAAGTGCTTCAAATATTTTGATTCTTCAGTCTTCGTTACTTGATTATCTCCTTTCGTGATTATAATGTACCTGTCACGTTACTTGTCTGGTTATGTCATTCTTTATTTCTCGTAACTTTAAAGTTATATTTCGTTATTTTTTATACTGAATTTCATATTAATTTATATTTCTTTATATAAATTTACTAGAATGTTTTAACTCACGCTTTTTCCATTTTGTTTATAAATTTATTTTCATGACATATTTTATTTTATAAATATAAACAAACATACTGTAAACTGTAATATTGATATACATTATTTCTGTGACTAAAATTTCAATTAATAATTATATATTTTATATTAATTACTCCTTACAATTTTATTATTAAAGTTTCAAGTAGACAAATATTAAGAAAATTTTATCGATAAGTCTAACGATACGATAACTTAGAAAAAAATGTATTAAACCTTTTCATTTTGCTAAATATTTATTTTACATTAAAAGAAACATTTTCGGCAATTTTTTGCTTACATCAAATGCAAAGTTGTAAATACAATAATATATTCATCTCTCAGATTATTTGTATATATTAAATCGACAACGCCTCTGAGCTTTCCTTTAATGGATTATAAAAAAATGAAATACGGAGAAAGAACTACATCCACACGTAATATGAAGATGAAACAAGCGTAAATAATTAAATTAGAAAAAAATTTTGAATTAATGCCGGAAATAATTATTGTAAATTTTGATTCCCATTTCTTTAATATTCCAATAAATATATAAATATATTCTTATAAATATTCTAAAATATTTTAACTAAAATTAGTTGTATATACTCCTTTATACTTTAAATAATTGTTATCATTCTTGTAAACAAACATATATAAGACAAAAGAATAACTTCTTTCCACCTTTCTAATCTAACAAAGAATAAATCCTTCGTGGGCCATTTAGCTATTTCCTACTAGTTTTGAACCCTTGCTAGTCAATTCTCTCGTGTTTTCAAGCAAACTAGGTGAATTCTAGACAGAGATAGAATATTAACAAAAGTAAATTAATTCGCGTTTTAATATATATATATATAAGCATTTAAATGATATTAAATGTGTCTATTTTATGTTTTTAATAGTTATCTACAAATTCGACAGTTTTTTATTTGTTTCTCGCACATTAATTAAACAAAAACAGTACTAAAAATTTTTTTTATATCAGTTTAAATGCACATATGTAAATACTAAAATTCTAATAAATATATTTCTGTTTTCTACAAATAATTTTAAAATACTTTTACAATTATTTTTTAAATATTTAAAATTATAAACTTTTTATTTTTAATGAAAAATGTTCAATATCTAGTTATATTCGTGATGTATTTATACTTAATATAATAAAATTACCGGTATAATAAATAATTCTCATATAGGAAATTTTCATAAATCCCGTTTCTTTTGTTTTATAAGCATTAATCAATATATTTTTCCCATTTATCACAAAATCGATACTTTTATCATATATAAAGAATTAATTTCTTTTCCTCTCTCTCGCTCTCTCTTTCTGTTATTACATTTTGACTTTATAAAATTTGCCTAATAAAATTGTATTTAGTGTAAAATAAATTATTGGAAAAAATAAGTTAATTAGAAGCTTAAAAATTTGTTTTTGTATCAATCGTAATATAAAATAAGAAAATAAATTTCCTATTAATCTTAAAAAATAGGAAACTTTTTATAAAATTTAATATTTAAATGTATTACAAATTTATATGTGAATAGATGGATAAAAATATAAAAAATAAAATAGTAAGCACACGAGGAAAAACACTTATAACAGATTTTATAATAAAATTAACAAAGACAAATTACTTTATTTTCGAAATTTTTTAAAATTTACGTATGAAAAGTAACAAATTTCAATTACAAATAAGTAAAGTAAATAAGATATTTAATAAATTTTAACTCAATTTATATGAAGATTTATTATATTTAAGTATAATTAATTGAACTTAATTGTATAAATCAAAATTTCATTTAAAATATCATATTTACACTTGATATATATAAATTACATTCATAACTCAAATTTATTTTGTTAATTTATATATATATATATATATATATGTAACTTTCTTATTTATAAAAATATTAAAATATTTTTTAAAAATTTATAATTAAATTATTTTATTTATCATTTATCATAATAATAAAAAGCGATAAAAATGTCATTATTGTAAACATTTTTCTATTAAATTCAGTAAATCAAAAAGTTTTTTCGGACTTTAAATGTTTCATTTGATAAGATGATAAATGTTTCTTCAAATACCCTACATGATGTTGATATAAATTCGAGTTTTAACAGCTCTGAAATATTTATAAATGAACATCTGGGAACAGATGTGAGACAGATTTTATAGCTTTTCATAGTTAAGAAACTGAAAGTATATTGTCATATATATACTGTATATAAAGTTATCTTTAAAAAATATCAAAATAACTATCGAATAACATTCCAAATAAATTTGATTTCATATTAAATATTTATATTATGTTTCCGAATGTCATGTTTGTTTAGAATTTAATTAATTTAAAATACTTACAGAATTGAAATACGTTTTAATAATTACAGTATCAAAATACTCGCAGTTTAAATGCATTCATTAGTAAGTGTAGAAGTTAATAAATCTCAGAATTAATTACTTAATTTTTTTATATTATATATATTTTTTTAAATGATGGAATTTCTGTAATTAAAAGTACAATAAAGATTATTAATTGAAATTGAAGCAACTTAATTTGTGTTCTGTGCTGAATTATCTTATAAAATGCAGATGTAAATTAAATATTAAATATAAATTTGAGGAGATTTTTTTCATCTTTATTAAATAAATAATTTTGGTTAATTAATTATTAATATATTATTGATATTAATGATAAAAGAAGATATTTTATAGTTTAATTTATAGTTTATCTAATAAATAGTTTTTTGAGTTAACACCAGGTCCAAACGTTTATTGCTTTATGTCAAGATAAAACAACAATGAAGAAAAGAAAAAAGTTAGTAAAAAGAAGATTAAAGATCTATTGCGTTCGATTTTAAAAAACCGTACGTAGAACATTTACATTTGTTGCTGTAACTTTGAGGTCCAAATTGTGCTATGCACGCGCACCCTTGAGTTCGAGGAACTAACGTTGACTGAAGAGGGGCGAAATGCCCGAAACGAGTGAAATAAAATCTCGTCTCAACTAATAGAAGTGGAAAAGTGCCAAGTGTTTAATAAATAACACGGTCTTGTGTTTGATGCTCAACATATAAGAAAACACGGTTTCAAGAATACCTAGTTTAATTTATAGTTTATCTAATAAATATTCGTTTTGAGATTGATTTTATTTTAATTAAAATGTTTACTTTATAAATTAATTATATGAATTTATATAACTACATTTATTTATACAAATTTAAGTTTATACATACGAAAGTTTAATTAAATCTAACATTAATTACGAACTACCGTTCGTTTATAAAATTTTTAATAAACAAATAAATTATGTATATTTAATACGTTTATAGCAGTTAATGATATATCTAAAAATAATTCATTCTTATCAAAAATATAACATTTATGAATTAAACGATATTAAATATTTAAATGAAATACACAAAAAATAAAATTTTAAAAATATAACTACAATATATTCTGAAATAAACAAAATAGAACACTTCTTTATGTATTTTTATATGGGTATATTTGTAAATATTTTAATATATAGGTAATATACATTAAAATTAAATATTAACTATCATTTTAAATTAATATTAAAAATGATAGTAAATATTTACATTTGTTTAACTATCATAGAAATTTAGGGATCATGGTTAATGAGAAGTTTCTAGTGATTGTCCTAAAATTAATTACATAAAGTGTTTACAGTTATACAATTATCATTAATTTAAACGGGATTATAAATTTTAGAGGTAGATTTAACTGAATTACTATAAAATAATAATATCAATTAAGTTAATTATTAAAATTGTTCTTTTAATTATATGGCTTATGCATATAAAAAAATAAAGTTTTAATAACGTATCGTTTGTTTATAATATGACTTAAAATTATCTTTAAATAATATCATAACAAATTTATTTAATCAAACTCTCTTAACTTTAACAAATGAATTATTTTAAAAATGTAGTGACTTAGATATTAGCATATCCTGCGACAAATTTAAGGATAGGTCATCTGGGTTTTTGTCTAGGGCCTGACGTATTTAGGGTTCTCAGACCCACATCAATCTGTTTGTTGATACTCAGTCTTGGTCCGATACTCTGAATTCAGACTAACTAATCGTAGACTTTCTAAGGCAGTACGAACAGGTCTGGCCGGACCACTTTTTGCTG
Source organism: Centruroides vittatus (assembly GCF_030686945.1). Taxonomy (NCBI): domain Eukaryota; kingdom Metazoa; phylum Arthropoda; class Arachnida; order Scorpiones; family Buthidae; genus Centruroides; species Centruroides vittatus. The sequence goes on from NW_027122385.1 coordinate 1,180,521, forward strand.
CCAACATTACAAATACGATTCTAATTTCAAATCACTCGCTAGCGTGTAACACTGTGATACTTTTTCCATCAGAAGATAAGGTAAAAGGAAAGAGAAAGAGAGAAAGCAATACCAATAGCAATTTTTAGGGGGCTTTACAATATCCTAGGAAGGGGAAGAATGGATTTTCTCTCTTTTCTATGACTCCGAATAACCTTCTGTTATATAATCTTGTACCATAACCTTAGGACTCATACTATATCTTGTAAGATTATATCATACGACATTATCAAGCATCATATGTCGCTTTGCATTATATAAAAGAGCTTGGCAAGGCCACGATTGCCTGAAGCTTCGCACAGCTTATAATAATAGTTGTTAAAAAAAGAATTAATATAAGTAATTCTCTTAATTTTATTGAACTGTCATTTGATTTGGTTTTTTTAAAAAATAAACTAATTGCCTTACATAATAATATTATTCTTCTTTAATAATTTTATAGACAATAGAATTATGTTCATAACTTTAATTCATAGTTATAAATTTATTCCGTCGCGATTTAGCATATAATATAAAATAAACAATAATTAATTAATTTTAAATTTTAAATAATATAAAAAAGAAATGTTATTTAAACGGCAATAATGAAATATAATATAAATATGAAAAATAGTAAAATATTTTTCTTCACATCCTATATCTAAAAACATGTTCGATGGAGAAATAACATAAACGAGTCTTCAAATATGCTAACAATGTGGATAATTTATTTGTAAAAGCAAATATCATTAAAATCAAACCAATAGTTTAAACTTGTATTAACAATAAAATCAAGACATTGACTTACTAAAATATTTGTTATTGACAAACAAAAAATTTCTGAAGTATTTACACTGTTCTTTTTATGCCGCAGGATCACAGCATTCAGATCTTTTAGCAATATTTGCATATTTATGCGAAGATTCTAACAAAAAAAATCGACTTCGTTAAGTAATATTATATTATTGTGGTAGAAAAACGAAAAATGTAATGTCCTGAACATCTTGATTTTCCAATTAAAGATATTTTAACAAATACTTTAAACTTTTCTTAGACGAATGAACGAATCACTAATTGCAAAAGTTACTGTAGTTTTAACATTGATACTAGAAAGTTACTAAATTACAAGAAACTCGATAGTTCACTAATGATGTAAAAATAATGTTTAATTTTAGATAAACGAAAGAAATTTCTGTAAAATCAATTTATTTTTAGGGAATGATAAAATTTCAAAATTCTAACAATTTAAAAAATCGATAATATACACAAATAAATCTCTCCAAAGATAACTTCATATTATATATGATTATCATAATTAATAAATGATATTTTGTTTACATTGGTAATGTATTTTAGATCATACTCATCTTACCGCATATTGTTACAGATATAAACTGCTGAAATAATTGTAAGATTTGTTAATTTTTCAATATCTATATACTGTATACAATGCCACAGGATACATAAACCGATATTTAACGTATTTTTTCTATTTTTGGATTGAAGTTGAATTTCCATTTTATAACAAACATTTGGGAATAGCCTGTCTTGGCGATTCCATACCTTACATTTATCTTTTAACTAATTCTATATTTTAGGTACAAAGTTAAACTTTATATAAAATAACGATATTTCGACATATTTTTAAAAATTTTATAGTGTAAAAATTCAGTTGATTGATATACTTAAACGCAATAAAAAGTAAACGACTGACATATTTTAATGGTTTTCTTTACTGTTGACCAGTTTTTAAAATTAAATTAATCTATAATAAATTTGCAACTTTTCTTTACAATTTTTTAGTTTCATTTTTGTTGATATAAAGAAAATAATACATTATTTATTCAATTTTGTTTTCAGTATTAGAATGACACATTGAGATATATACCACTCCTCTGTATAACCTCTTATAATTTTACAAAATCGAGTTATAAAGAATTTATGACCAAACAGTAACAATTTATTGTTAAATAAATATTGCAAGATATACGAATTTTTTCATCTATTTATGAATAGAGTTTGGGCCAATTTTCTATGAAAACATATAAGCATGATTATTGTCAAAACAAAAACACTTCAAAAGATAAACTGGAAGTAAACTAGATTCATTCCTGTCTCAGAAAATAAGACAAACATTTTATTAAAACATTTGACAGTGAAGGATAGTTTTTGGATGTTTCGAATAATTATTTTGACTATTTGTACATTAAATTTTTTTAAGTTTTTTCTATTTTACAGGCTTTTATAACAGGCTCATTATATATTTGAGCAGAGAATATTCTAACGAAGAGAGATGAAGCTTGTCATATTAGAATCAAAGTACAGACTCGAATCTTGATCACTCAAAATGGTAGAAAGATATTTTAATTGTCTCGATTATCTATTCTCTAAGAAATTCAAGAAAATTCGGCTTTTCTTTATTTTTATGCAATGTTAACTTTATAAACATTTCGCCTACTAAACTGAAAAACAATCTCAGTTATAATTATTAATATCTAAATAATAAAGAAACAGAAAAAAATAAAATGAGTCAAAAATTTTAAATGACTAATGTAAAATCTAAAGCTGAATGAAATATTTTATATTATAAAATATAACGTAAATTTACTTACTATGACATTGATGAAGTTTAATGATACTTTTGAAGAAATTATGTTATATAAAGCTTTGTTTTAAAACAAAATTCACTTAATATTCATAGAATAATTGTTAATAAAGAATATAATGTGAAGAATATATAAGTGACTAACAGCAATTATAAAAAAATTAAAGAAAAAACAATTTGTTTAAGAAATACTTTTATGAGAGAATTTTGCAAATAAATAAATAAAATCACGAAGTTATCACTGTCGAAAAGCATTGTACAAAATCAAATATTACTATAAAAAAGAGTGTTTAAAAATTTAAATTAAACATTTTTATGTAATATTCAAAATCTCTAAAAATTCAACTTATATTATCAAAATGACATATGCATGTTTTACGTCTTTACTATTTTCATTTGTAGAACTGATATGCTTGAGTACAATTATATTTATATTACAAGTACCTTGTTCATATTTGTCTCATTTAGAGAATTCTGTAAGTAATGACGATATCCGTTTTGCTAGTAGTCTAGGAATGAAACATATCTCAGGTTTATATCTACATAATAATAATAATTGTAATTAAGGACTTCGTAAAACATTGTTATTTAATTCCTAGCTATCGTGTAATTATCCTAAAATATCTTTCATATTGGTTACGTGTGGTTAAACAACACGACAATTGTTATATTAAAATTACCAGTAATGTATCTATAATGCTTATTAAGCTTGTCCAATAATTAAGTAAGAATTATTAATTCCTATTTTGGTTAGCATTGCATTGTTGTTTCCTAAATAACTTTGCGAAGTTAATACTGTAATTTTTGAAGAAAAATAAATTTTAATTGACTCGGTCTTTATCATCAAACGGGTGTTTTTATATTAGACCTTTAAGAGAAAGAAAGAGGTGAGAGGACATGGCAATAATCGATGAAATTTGTCCCTGCTGACGGTTGTTAGACACAACCATTGACGTCAGGGGAACAGCAACAGAGGTACTGTTAGTCAGTCCACAATCCTATGAGGCAGCACATCTACTGACAACGTAGAAAAGCCTCTGGCTATTTGGCACAGCTATAATCCTTGCCTTCGTCGACTAGATCCAGGCAGCAGACGTTTTACCAGATCTTTGATTGGCGAAGGGAAATGATAAAAGTAGCGAAATCAATATATCTCATCTTGATGTCAGACACCCTCAGGGCTATTAAAAAAACTTTGAAATATCTAGATATTTCTACAAATATGAATTTAAACATCTTTCTAAAAGAAAAAAAAATTAGTTTTGGATGTAAACAGTTACAGAATCAATAGAATAAAATCAATTCAGAAAGAAAAACATTTTTTATTTAATTATAATGAATCACAAAGTAAACATACTTATTATTAAACATATAAATTGTTATTTTTCTCATATCTTTGAAATAAATGTATTTTTTAACATTTTGAAAATTCTACAAATTATATCAGGAGCATATTATTTAATATCTGTTTACTTACAGAATGTTTACAATAATCATATTTAAACATATTTAAATTTTGTTCTCACTCATGAAAACTCTTTATAACAAACATTAATCTAAATAGAAAACTTACATATGATCATTCTGAAATATTTTATCATAATTTTCATACCAAATTTGTATATTTTAAAAATACTAAAGATTCTTTTACATATATTTTTATTTATAAAATGCAAAGCCTCATTGATTATAGGAATACAGGAGTTATGAACGTATCTTTCTCTAAAGGCTCATTTATTAGTCGAGTTATCAAGGTTCAATGTCTAAATGGAAAATGTACTGAAATGGGTTGAGCAATGGCGCGGAATGAAATTTGGAAAAGTGGAATTTGAATCTGGATTCGATTGTGGAAAGTGCTATATTTAATGATTTTGAGTAATGCTTTCAGTAATATGTAAATAATTTTGAAATAATAATGTTACTTAATACGTATAAATATACAGAAAAGTTAAAATATAATAAATAATTAATACATTCTAATTAGTCTACTGTATTTATTTTTCGGATATTAAAACCTTACTGTGTAATTAAATGTTTCTTAAACAATCTCATTCAGAGAGCAGCAATGAGTTTCCTAGGTGAGATGCAATTCATATTCCTAAAAGGGTCATTATCCGAAAAGTATATATTATTTACAAAACAGGAAGAAATAATTTTAAATACAAAATAGATATTTTTAATCACAGAAGATTATTTTGAAAAAAAAATTAAATATTATGTAACTTATTCAAGTACACCGGATATATATCCTTTGTTACAATTTAGAATATCTAATTTATATAATCACATAAACAAAATAATTATTATCGTTCGAAACTTTATTTGGAGATTTATGGTAGACATTTATTTTGAATTATTTCATAAAATATTATTATTTTAAAGAGCTAATTTTAAAAATACATATTTAATATTGATATAGACACCTAATAGATAAATGGAAGTAAGAGAATAGATTTACAAGAGTAAGATATAAAATCTTTGATGCACAAAATTTTATCAAATATCTCATACATAAATACGTAAATTTGGTTATTAAATTATAAGTAAACATCAATGATAATTCATAAATATATACTTAATACAAATACTGTACTGTTCTAAAATTTAGTGCAGAATAATAAACGTATCCTGAAGTAAACTTTACATTGTCTTGTAAATACATAGTGCATGATAAAGTAATATTCTACTTTATGCACACCGATTATATAAATTACTTATAAATTTTCAATTCTACATAAATTACCTAAAAATGATTACATTTACTTATTGCAGTATATTGGAATCTACAATATAATATAATTACACGTATTATTGAGAAAGATATTTAATCTTACAACTGTCGATATTTAAACAAGTTACAGACATCTTTAACCAACGATTTTCGATATTTATCTCAAATTAATTTTTATGATTTAACTTCTGTCTGAATAAAAGGTAGATTATTTTTTCCGGAATAGAGATCCAGAGTCATTATTTTAGACACAAAAGAAAAAGCTTTTTTTATTTTTATTTCAGATAGCCTTTCAAAGTTTTGTCTTTTTGTCTTTCCTGCAGTTTTCTTAATCATTTGTTGCCTGTTTGTTTTCTCTCAGCCAGATAATGTTTTTTCTACGGATTGTTTGCAGTACACTATTCAAGTCTACTTTTCGAGTTATCCTTTAGGTAAAGGCAAAAGCTTTAAAAATCAAACGAAATGTCTACAGTTATTTACTCGCTGGTTCTTAAAATCGTAGGCTTGTTTATATATAGATGCTGAAGTAGAAAATATTGAAGAAACTAATTATTTCTTTGATTTTCTATAAAAGATGTATTAATAATTGAGCGCACAGTTTTTATGATACTGCTTCTTAAACATCTTTTTTGGAAAATTTCAAAGTACAGTATATAAATATATATGTGTGTGTGTGTGCTTCATACCTATTTATTTAAACGTTTTTCTAATTGTACAATATTATGATTACATAAAATGTGGAGGAAATTTATAGAACTCGGTTCACTTTTATGATATTTCAAGATATAAAAAAAATATATTTAAATGAAAAGATTCAATTTTATTTGATCATTTCGAAACTCCATTTTCAATTCGCTTTTAATGTCTTCACAAATATACATTTTGGAACTTTCTTCACTTTCTCTTTAAGAGCCATTTCGAAACTCACAAAGATTAAGAATGACGTGCTTCTATACTTTGCAATATCCTAAAACGTGTAGAAAATTAAATGCAGACTATATCAGAAAATTTTTTTATAGAATCATGATCAATGTAAGAATTTTACTTACAATTTCAATAATTATACAGTTAAAGAAATCACAAACGTTTATATTGTTTTTCTGAAGTAATTGTCATATACTGTATTTCCTGAATTAAAATTGTTGGTATTTTACACCAACAACTTTAATTCAAAACCTACAAAACGCACGTTATTTATTATAAACTGTATCTAAATTCATTTTACGGAGGAATAGGCAGTGCACTATTCAAGATTAGCCTATTACATTAGAATAAAAATATATATTACAAACTATTTTATGGAAACATTAAATATTCATAATACTCTAAAAGTATATAAATTAATAACATTCAGAGAAAACATAATGTATAAGTCAAATAGCCAACTAGAGAAAAAAGAAACCAGAGAAGAATAGCACAGATCTCAGTTAAGATCCAAATCCTTATTATTGGGTAACGTATTGATGATGTAATTTCCTGACTAATCTGAATTCTTACATACAATCTACTAATCTTATAATGAGCCATTAAAATTATTACGAGAACTGTTTATTTTAATTATGTACAATTTTTAACCCCAATATGTATTGAACATATTAAAAATATATATTTGTACTTATTAATATGCACTACTTTAACTTATAAATTATGTTTAAGACTAAATGCGCAAAGCAAACTATTCGATTTGTTTACTTATTCCAAACATGCTTGTTTTTCTTTGTACAATTAGAATTTTTAGAAAACTTATTTGGTTTAATCGAGATTTCATTTTGTATCATAAAAACAGTTTCTTGCGATTTTTTCATTATAAATGTGCACTGTTCATACAATTCATATTTATTATTTAATTACAGAAATGAATATCTCGTATAGTGGAATATAATTCTGAAAATTTTAATTAAAAAAAATCAAAAATTTTAAATGTGCATAAGAAAAATAACTAAAACGACATAAACAAAATTTATTTATTTAAAAAAAAATTACTTAATATAATTTAGATGAAACACATTTATAATAAAAAATGATACTGCTTACAAAACTCTAACATTACTCGCAAAAGTTTTTAAATAATTCAATTATTAATAAAATTTATATTTAAAGTTAAAAAAACTTGATTGAGATCATTAAGTTTTTTTAAACCACAGTTTTTAACTGAGAAGATATAGCGTATAATGTCATATATTTAAGATTGAATTGCTCTTTCATTACTGTTATTGTCTATTATTCTGTGGTTCAGCTATTGCTACAAGGGAAATTTTTTCTTCTAGCAGTTACTTTCTCTCTTGTTATGTCTTCATCTACTCAATGCGAGTTATCCAACGTTGACAATCTTTGGTTTTAGAAGAGAATCTTTCAAGTGGAGTTCCAAGTGCTTCCCATTCCATTCTAGTTATCACTGTCTGACTCGATTAAACACTTCAATTTTATTATAATATTATATAAAATATTTAAGTGTTATTAATGTATTACATATAAAATATAAATCAAATTTACTTAATTTATCAATATATAATATTAATAAATAATTTTTAACTTGTAAATACGCAATTTTTGTATATAATACAGTTTAATCTAAAGAAATAGTATACAAATATAAAGAAATAAATTTAATAATGTTGTAAAATATCTATATAAAAAGTTGTGTTTTTATATCATTTTAAATAAAAATCGTAAAATATGATTGAAAGTATTACAAGTATATGATTTTTATTAAATAATCTTTAAATAATGATTATACTTAGGTTTACTTAATTATATTACTTTATTTATTTGATTTATTATGACTATATTTAAGATAACGCAAATTATAATTAAAATTTGATGGAAAAAGAAAGAATTTAGTTGAATATGTTGTATAAAATACTAATGTTAGTATGAATAATGTAAATAAGATAAATGCAATATTTTTAATCGTATTACAGGAACATTAATGTCGTTTAAATTTTTTGCAACACATAATGAGTGACAACTAATAACTGATAATGTTAACAAAATGAATACTGTCACAAAAGTAATGTGTTCTAACATTACAATTAAGTAAATAAGGGGGTTTTGCAAAGACTTGCATTGGACACGAAAGTGCAGAACGAGTGTTGTTTCTGTAACAAAACGTGATGCTTAAATTACAAAATAATATGTTAAAAGTTATGCAATTTATTAGCAAGTAACATATTAAAAAATTATAAGACAATTTTTATTTTATGCAGTTTATTTTCATTAACAAATTACATCAATAAGAAATGAAATAATTATTAAAATAGACATTTTAAACAATTGTAATTAAATATATAAAAGAAACGGATAAATTAATTTTATTATTATCTTTTAACAAATTGCTGGCAGTAAGAAGCATTCTAAATTCAAAAATCTTAAAAGTCAACTAAAAATTTTTGGCGGAAATTGACAATTTAAACATCAATTTATAACGTATTTACTAGTTATAACAAACAATTTATTGTTATATGAAAATCCGTATTAGCTTTTTAACATTGAAAAATAAAAATTCTTGAAACGTATCCTGTAATAAAATTTTTATCTTTTAAATGTATAAATAGAATTGGCTCTTCTTTCTAAAATGCAATGTATGACTATAATAAAATATGTTTTATAAATATATGTAAATTGATGCTATATTCTTGAAGATATAAACACAGTTTTACAACTAATTATTTTATTGTAAATATGGTTAATGCTACCTATGGTTCCAAAATGGCGGCTGGTCTCTGATTCCAATAATTTTGTTGGTAATAATTAAGGTAAATTATTCGAATAGGTTAGGTTAAGTTAGAACATGCGTCCCCACCGTTTCCTTTCTTCTATTTGCTGGAATCAGAGACGAGCCGCCATTTTGGAACCATAGGTAACATTAACCGTAAATTTTAATAAAATATATTAAAAATGAATGCTTAAATAATAAAATTCAGTAAATGGACTAAAGTTTCAGAGGAAAGAAAGAAATCAAAAAAGACTTTAAGTAAAAAAACAACAATAATGTAATCTTAGAATTTTTCGAATTCATGCCAAGTATATAAAATAATTACGGCTAAAGCTGCAACAATTTAAAAAATGTAATATTATCCAAAAATTCATCTCCTTGCTGCCAATTTCAGATAATAAATGGTTGAATTATTTCATTGTAATTTAATTATATAACAACATCTCAATTTTCAGTTATCTTTGAATTTAAACGACATTAATTCTTGACCGGAAGTTCAAATCTAGTTAATCGGTGTTTCCGGCTCTTATTTGGTCTGGTTTTTAGTAGTGTCTTGCCCCTGTAGATCTTACTTTTCCTGATAGCAATCGAGTGATGCCGGTCAGCTATCTAACTCCGTTCTCAAGAAAATTTTGAATTGAAATCATATGACTTTCGGTCAAGACGGGAAGTTAGTACATAGTTATTCAAAGCTTTTTAACTCTAAGCTTTCGATATCTGGTCTCGATTTTTTATCATCTAACTCCACTTTTGAGAAAAAATAGAAAGACAGTCGAAATGTATAGTTCTGCAATTTGAAAATTGCAGCCCAATCACTCAATAAAGCTTTTATAATGAATTAAAATAATACAAAATTTAATAATATAAATAAAGTAGTACATTTTTATGTTACCGATGAAAAATATGTACTCTTACAGTTTAATCGAAAATATCATGACTATCTGTCACATAATAATGATAACGTCACCAAGTGTATTTCCCAGAGGGAATGGACTGTGATAATGAAAACGAAAATAGAGCAATTGCATTAAGTGCCAGCGTTGTAGTGCGATTGTATCTACATGCTGGCTCTGTTCTTTTATTAGCTCCATGCAAACAAAAATCCTGATAATACAATTTATTATAATTTAATTATAATATAATATTACAAAAATATAGGAAATAAAAAGCATCTTTTTTCGTATATATCTCAAAAAATATGTGTAGAAAAATTACATTTTAATAATATATAAGTACTTATAATATAGGCTAGTATTAGAGTTCATCAATGAATTTATTGTATTTAAAACATGAAAATTTAAAACTATAATATTGTTGAGAAAAAATGAATTATTATTCTCAAAGGAGATTAACTGATGATAATATTAATTGTAAGTTAAATAGATTTTGATAAATTAAAGCGAAAAAAACTGCTTTTAAATAAATAATATTTAAAATATAAATTAAGTAATATTTATTTAATAAAAGTTTTTACTTGTTTGTTATTTTATTAATTAATGAATATCTTTTTAATGAATTTACTAACTTACATAATTAATATTCAGATCCCAAGGCAAAATTAAGTTTCTTATATAAATTCTGAATGAGTGTGGCCCGGTAGCATTGTAGTTAATGCATTCGGTGAAAATCCAAAGCAGAGGAAATGTGTTTGGTCAGGCTTTCCACCAGGACTAAGCACACATCTTCTAAACACAATGACTATAGCATTTTGTATTACTTGGAGCGAATATATGATGTGTTTACTGACAAATCCTTTATTCTTTTTTTTTATTATAGTAATAAACATAAATAAATTTATATACATTAATATAATAATTTATATAAGTTTATTAATGAGATACAATTTTCCAGATTAAGGTAATTTATTAATGTGCCAGAACATATGTAAAAAATTTGATTAAAGACAGTTTTTTCTAATTATTTGTTTATACTCGTATATAGAATAACATTAAATGTTTTATATATATAAACACTCGTTAATTTATTGCTAATGATTGGTATTAATTACTATAATAAAATATTTTTCATTTACCTTCAGCACAAGGATCTTACACAAGATTAGCCAATGAACTTACACAGTAATGATTCCTATCGTTAAAGTTTAATTACATTTTGTTGCTAGATACTCTGCGGGTAGCAGTAATTTGGTAATTATTTATTTCTGGAATCACACTACTAATTAAATGTGCATACATTTTTTAATATATTGAATGTTAACATACACTCTTATGTGTGAAATATAGAAATAAAGGTTCCAATTAATGTTTTTTAATTAAGGTTGTACATAAATAATCATCTTTATTTCTAGAATGGCCATATTTTTCAACAATTACTAAAATTATTTAAATATATTTTAATTGTTTAAAAAATAAAATATATCAAATCCTATACATAATGTGTACAGAAGACATAAATCTTCTAGTTTTTTGTTTAAAATATAAAATTTTTTAATTGTTCATAAAAATAAAAATAAAAAAGTTTAAGAAAGACGGCCATTAACTAATTACAATATACGGTGGTTCAAAAGTTTGTTAGCCATGTTATTTTTATTTAAATTTGTACTAAAAGTGAGTGATAGTGTCTAAGAGCTCTGTACTTTATGTATTTAACAAGAAATATCTCGTAATATATAGCATTTTTTTTAGTTCATACGTTATGAAGTGTTTAAATAAGATAGTAATGCATTCATTTCGCAGTTACTGACTTTCACCCACTCTGTAGCTATAAAGCAAAATAAGAAAAATTATTATTTGAAAATTGTAGAAAATTACAATTTTCTGAAATAGTTCATATATAACAAATTTAATAAACTTTCACTTAGATTAATTAATATATATATAACTTAATTAACTTTTTAATTTTGCAATTAAAGAAATTAATTAATAAATTAACAAGAATCACTACTTGAATATCTAATATAGCAGTTATACACATCAAGAAAAATTTAAATTTTTATTCTAATTAATATATAACATTTATTTATAATCAGATATAATGATTAAAATGCTAGTTTCTTTGGAAAAATTGGAGTAATTTAAATATCATAATTTATCAACATTTACGATATTTCTTCTATTACAATAGGAATAATATATATTAAAACAATTATAATTGTTTTATACATTAGTGAATAAATGAATTCCATAAAATAAATTCTTAATATAGTTTTATAAAGAACATTTTTATAATTAATTTAAATTTAAAATTTTCTATAACTTTTAAAATTATTTATTTCTAAAGTATTATCAGATTTAAAAATGTATTTTTATCTTAGACATGTTTTGACTGTTTAAGTTCATAATTTTCAATTATTTTATAGAATAAAAATATAAAAGGATTAATTTAATTTTAATTTGTATTTTGTATAGTTTTTGGTGTTTAAATATATTTCGCACATCATTTTAAAAATAACGTTTCATTTAAAATTTAAATTTTATAAATTAATATTAAAAATATATTACAAAAATGTTTATTTTCGTTGTCTTCGCAGTGAATTGAATAAAAATGAATAGAAGTTTTTATTTAAAAATAGAAATTATTAACGAAATTTTAAATATGCTTACTTTTATATAAATCATTAAAAATTAAGCATTAAATTACTTTTTCAAAATTTAAATAATTTATAACAATTTAACAAGTATGAAACAATGATATTCAAACAAGTTTTTGTTTTTTATTGTTTTAAAATTATTTGAAAATGATTAATAATTTTTCTATACATTCTAAGCTAAATATAATTTTATAAATTTCTGTTTCAACCATTATTTATGTGTTTTACTTAATATATATATATATATATATAATCTTTATATATAATGTAAGTTTTAATTCAAAGTAAATATTTTTACAGATATTAAAGCGTTAAACACATAAATCATTTATAAATTTAAAAAATTGGTTTACATCTTTACTTATATTAAACGTAAGAATCGTTTAAAATTTATTAATAAACACTGTCATAAAATAATTAAATTATATATCATGTAGATTAAAACATATAAATATTAAATTAAATACAAAAATGATATAAAATGTTTATAAAAATTACATTTGTATATCTATCTTTAAATTAAGTTGAATATTAAACCAAGTAAATAAATACTGTTTAAAAATTAAATTGAAAATAATATATTAAAAAGTTGATGCGAAAATATAAAATGATTCTGTATTTTTAACGTTATTTTATAATCCTTATTGGTATAAAGATATTTTTCGCCACCATATCAATGACGCGTTTATTCTATCTTTGCTTAAATATAATGCATTTCAATCAATAGCAGTTACAAAATTTAACAATGCTTAGATATCATCTTTAATAGGGTAATTAATATTTATTGATTTAGGCTCTTAATATATATTGTAACTTGGGTACACTCTAATCTAAAATAGCGTGCGAGTTTATCAATGATCGTAAAGGGCTACAAAGCTGCTTTTCATCTACAATTTCTATTGAGTGATAACGCATAGAAAAGTATGTGTAAGAAAAGAGCTTTTATTTCGTTCAACATTTTATGGCAAACAGTAAATCCTTTAACGTGTTTCTGTCTTTGTTCTACTTTTTCTTTCATATTATCTGGGAAAAAGAGTAGAGAAGGCGAGCATTTTCCTACTATGGTCTGTCTTCTTGCTTGTTGTTAAATGTAAGAAAGAGGGGGTTACACTCCAATGGATTTTTCTGACTGAAAATAGGATTGAATTACATGAAGACTGATCTTTAATTTAATAAAGGCGATCACTCTGACCAACCATGGAAGAAAAAGCGCAGCCTGTTTGCATGAGTCGATACTTCGGGAAAAGATTTTTTCCCCTCTTATTTGACATTTGTCATTTTATTGAAAAAGGATATAAGTGTAAAGTTTTTATTTCAATTAAAATTTTAAAAAATTATAGAATAATTTTTTATTATACTTTAAGTAAAATTAATTATATATTTGTTATTAGTAAAATAAGCATTTTATATTATTATATTATGTGAGAATTATAATATATATATTATATTATAATAGGCATGGAAATATTGTGCAGTAAATAAAATACGTTGTTTAAGGAAAATTTTTTAATTTAATAAGAATAAATCGTATATAATAAAGTATGCTTAAATAATATAAACACTATACATTTTGGTGTATTTAAATCAAATATTTCTCATATGTTAAAAATATTTAAAAATAAGAACAATACAATACTATATACAGGGTGGAAAATACAAAAGTCAGTTAACCATTTTAAAAACTAAATTTTTGTTCTATTCAAATATTTTATTACTTATAAATTTTCGAAAAATTGCTCAAAATTAGATCCTTTTTCGTTTTATATATAAAGTTCAACCTTTATCAATTCGTTTTCAGAAAATTTACCTAAGACACGCAAAGCAAAACACTTAACCAAAACTTTCAGACCACCTCTATACTAAAACAAAAATGAATTAATAATTCAGTATATTGTTCAGAGAGATTTATTTACGTTTAATGTAATCATTATATTTGTATAAACTTCTTACATATAGTTTTAATTAATAATGTTAATTTATTAATAATTTCATTGTTATATATAAAACATATATAATTAAATAATAATATTAACTATAAATATTTATTAAGTAATTACATTAAATTTCAAAGTTATAATTATTTAATTTTAAAAGATTTCTTCAAATAATATGTTGATTCTATTTCCATTCCTTATATTTATAAATACTAATTTAATATTAGTATATACATAATTAATTTAATTTTAATTGAAGTTACTATTTTTATTTTTGAAAAATAGTTAAATTATAAATTAAACATTTTTAGGTACACGTAGACAACCTCGAGTGGTACTTTTAGAAGGAAGAAGAAAAGGAAAAAAAAAAAAAAGGAAATCTCTCCAATTCGGATGTCAACATAGTTTAAACCAAACAAGGGAAATTGTTTGGACAACAATGAACATTTCAGCAACGCTACATCATGTATTTTATTGAATTGGCAACAAGAACGTAAATTATCGGCTCAGACAATAAATTATGGCTTTTAGAAACGATGTTTTGAAACGGAAAGCAATTTTCTTTTTTAAAAAAATATTTTTAAAACGTCGATAAATATTGCGGAAAGAATGATTTTCCATATTAATTTTAAATTTTTTTACATTTTTTTTTAATATATGCAGAATATATATGCATGTAAAATATTCATCTATTAGAAGAACTTATAAAAATAAATATCAGTTTCTCAATCGGTTTTCAATTTTATAAGTGAGAAAATATAACAAATTTCATCATATAGAAAGGATATCTCCATTACATAAACTAAATTTCAAATATTTCACATTATATAAAAGCAATATCTTTCATTTTCATCGTTTTTTTCTATTGAATATTCTATATTTATGTATTCAATCAAAAAGATGTTTATAGAACTATTTTTAAATTAGTTTTTTAATTTATGTTTACTGTCTCTTGAAAAATATTTACTATTTTATACTAGTAAAACGAAAGAAGTCACAGATCAATTTGGAAAATTTGATATAGTTTAAAAAGAAAAGGTAATTCATCGAATTATAATAAAATCGTTAACTTTAGAACTAAAACAACCGAATGTTTTACATTTAAATATCATATATTTTACATATGCAAATTCGTTGTAATACTTTATAAGGAATTTACTTGCAGTAAAACCTCAATTAGCGTCAATATTTTGTTTACCTTTAAAATTTGTAATAAATTTAATATGCAGCTAAAGCAAATAAACTCAACAATAAGAATTACACATAATAATAACGTTCATATATAGGTTTGTAAGTTTGAAAGTCAAATGATTTGGCGATAACAATGTCCTTTTCAATGTAAGATCGTATATATAACGAGCATTTATTTATTGTGACATCGTCACAATGTCGGGCTGCAATTTTTAATCATATTTTTAATTTATTTAATTTAAAATATATGCATTCCACCTTCAAACAGCAGTGTCTTTCTCCTGTACATCATACTTTTCTTTTTTTCAATAGAGAATATTTGAATTGAAATAAAATGACTTCCGTTTTTCGTTGGAAGTTCATATATATTGGAAGTTAATTGGAGTCTCCAGTCCCTAAGATTTCCATATCTGTTCTCGTCATTCATATATATGAATTTCGAGATTAAGAAAAGACAAACGGACGGACGACAGTGGGAATTTATATGTGTATAATTTTTTTCAAATTTCAGCCTAATATTTTATATATCAGTACTGTTTTAAGTAAATCGGTTCTGTCATAACTTACCTCAAAACAACTGTAGTTTTAAAATATATGACAATATGAATTCTTTTAGCAATTAGATATTGATGCATATAAGTTTAAAGTTTTAACTCTTTAATTTATAATATATATATAAAGGGAGCATATTCAATTATATTCCTATTAATTAATTTACTCTACATAATTCATTAGAATATCTGAAACATTACTCTAAGGTCTATACTTTACTGTACTTTAATGTATAAAGTCAAGAGAATTGTTCCATAGGCTATAATGAAACTAGAATTCTACTGAGATATCGTTATTTAATTAAAAGTTATTGAGCATAAATTATGTAATTATAAAACTGAACTTAAGAAATCTTATGCATTTTATATCGGAAGGAAATCCATTCTATCTTTATCAAACCAAAAAATATCGTTTAAATTGTGAAATGATATTAAATACATTCATTGTAATAATTTTTATTTTATCGTTAAAATACGATCAGATTTTTGTGTACAGAAAGGCAATATAAGAAAATATTGAAGAGTTGATTTGTATTTACCTTTTAGATCATAAGAATAAATTTTTCATAAACTGTAGATAAAAAGTTTTCCTATGAAAAATATTTTCAAATTAACGCCATTAAATTATTGTTTGTATCTGTTGAAATTTTATGTTATATTTTCGAATAATACAAATTCACTATAGCAATAATTCTTACGTCAGTAAAAACACCTTCGACATCCTTTGGAATTTTATAAATTTAACTCTATATAATGTTAATATTGTTTAGAAACTTATTTTTAATAATTATCTGGAATAAAAGTAAATTTAAATAATATAGATTTACTTATTCTTTATGCTACTTTTATATCAGTGTATTATTCAATAAAATTTATTTTATCTTACGTCATTCAAAAATTTCTCAAACACTTCTCTAAGTCTATATAAGAACATTTCCATTTCGGGATCGACAGTCTGAAAAATGTTGAATTTAATTTTGAATAAGATCCGAATTTACATTTACCAGTAATATAAACAAATATTTTTAACATTTAAAATAATATAAGGCATTTTATAAAGTACTGTACTGTACATTTGAGCCGAATTCAATATCAATAATTCTGCTAAACGTGGGTTCAGTTACAAATTTTGTCTGCTCTGTGGATTTTATTTTTAAAAAACATTCTATTTGTTTATGATATTTTAAATCATTACCTTATTCATGTAATTTTTAATTTCTACATACTTTGTTATATCTAAATCCGTTTGTTATATTATTCATGTTTTTAGGTGTTAAGTTTATTTGTTATTTTTATAAATTGATATGTTATTAAGGGGCAATTATTTCTTTTGCTTTAAGGCATTACTTTTCATATAGAAAATAAATAAATTAATTAATAACATTTTATAAAGTTGGTAGGGACTTATTAAAAAAATTACTCGTTATTTACTAAAAGAGCTGATTTTCTTATTACTCAATATATCCTGATCGATATAATAGACTTAGTATATAATAACCTTTAAATTTGTAATTGTGACAACAATGATAATTAAAATGATCTATTATACCTTACAACTTCGTTTGTTAAGACATAAATATTTCAAAGTTACAGAATTTAATTTATATATTTCGAATTTATAAGACGTAATTTTATTAAAAAGTTTTATACCCAACATTTCCTTTATGAGAGAGTTACATAAGATACAGAAGAAAATCATGTTATAGACAATTTTTTCTGTCATATATTGTGTCTCAAATATTATAATATCAACAGTCATATGAACTGTAGTAAATAATTCATGGTTATTAGAAGAAAGCAAGCACTATACTAAATTTTCAGGATAAAGGAACGAACGTTAGATTTATGGGTAAAAATTATGGACGGCTGCGACCTCAGTAATAAAGACGAACATCTTATGCAGCAGGTAATGCAGGTTAAAGTAAAAATTTTGACGTTATAATGACTTAGGAGAATTTTAATATCGTTAATTTAATGATACATAAAACGGTCAATGATACATTATTGCTCTTTAGATATTTTATAATCAACAAACAGTTAACAATAACTTAATTATAATGCCAAATATAAAAATATCGAACTAATAAACACATACTATTAAACCATCATTTGAATTTAAAAGAGATGCGTATTCATAAAATTGAATTTTACTGTATAAAAGCTTAAAAATAAGAACAAGTATTAAAACTTTAATATTAAATAAGAACTAAACTTATATGACATTTATTTATAATTTATTGATAAATAATGGTTTACATAAATAATTTATTATTTAATAACAGCATCATCAATTAGCGTGTGCATAATTAATTTATATTACTGATTCTTATATTTATAAATTAATTATCAGCATGTTTATTTATATGAAATTTTAAGGTTTTCATTACTGATTAATTTAAAAATTTATTTAAATTAGTCCTATAATTTAGCAAATTACCATTCTTTTTATATTCTCTTCTAAATGAAAATATTTATTTATTTATTACATTTTTTAATACGTTTAAATACAGAAGAACATTAAGCTTATTTTCCTTTTATATGTTTCTAATGTTTAAATTAATACAATATATATTTTGTATAATAAAATATAAAAATTTATTTAAAAAATTATTAAACTTTATTAAAAATCAAGATAGAAATCCAAAGATAAGAGGAGAAGAACAGAAATTCTTCAGAAAAATAAATTTATAAAAATTAAAATTAATTAAAAGTTTAGAATAGATTTAAAATAAAATTATTGTTTACAATAGAAAATTGTTATTTATTAAAATATAAATAAATAAATAAATAAATATATGTATATATATATATTTTATGTTCTGTATTGTACATATAGTCTAAGAAAGAAATGTAATATATTAGGGGTATCGATAACCCTACTAGACAGATGTATTAGCAAATTTTTATTCATCTTTACAGCATCATAATATGAATACCAATGAAAAATGTTTCTTGCATAACTTGCCGCAATTTACAAATCAATACTTTCAGCAAGACTAATAAATAAAAATTCTTCCTTTTACTAGATTTGTAAAATGCCATCAGTAAATACGATCAAATTCATATAATGCTTCTAAAACGTATTACTAATATCTTTATCGATGTTCTCAGAACTTTTAAATATATAAAAACTGTGATAAAATGGTATATAAAGTAAATTATCAATAATATTTTATATACGGTATATTCTCCAATGCATACGATAATAATATACATATATATTCTGTGAAAAGAAAATTCCAACAAAACTTTTCTTTAACTTATTTATTCGTATAGTCCTATTTTATAAACATAAAATATGATAGCCCGAAAATTATTTCGTCGTATAAAAGAATTTGGTGAAATTCAGCTTCTTATGGAAGAGTGCAGCGAACTTTTCTGAAGTTAAAGCATCTATATTACTTCAGGAAAAGAAGCCATATACACGTGACCCGAGAGATTTTTAAGGCATTCTATAAAAAGATACATATATTGCACTTCCTAGTTATTCAATACAAAAAAAGAATATAAATTTAATAAAATTATATATCTACACTTATTTATTTTTAATAACAAATATGTTTTCAAACGTTTATTTTTATAAATTAAATAAATATAATCAAGTTTAAATTCATAAATTATTTTCATATTACTGTACTTTTTAAAACAGGATTTTGGTTGTTTATTTTTGTAAATTTCCTTCGATTTTCTACTTTATAAATAACGAGAGTTTCATTTTCTTTCAAATAAAGAAGTAATGCCAGAAGCAAATTAAGATATTTCGGATCCAGTTGGATAGAAACATTACCAATCTCTCCATTCCCTGTTGTGCTGTTGAATATAGAATATTCATTTTGCATTTTGTTTCTGGGTATTTTGAAGAAATTGAAAGTCGTATTCATTGAGCTATACTTTCGGAAGAATAAATTTGATTTTTATCCTGTTGTCGAACTGTAGATTACAGAAATTTTATCATTGAAAATAAAATAAAAGTCATTTTTAAAATATGTTATTGACTTTTCACTCTTTTACATTTATTTGTAAATAAGGAATTATTGAGTTTATTTTCGAATTAATGTAGCATAAAATTATGTAGTATTTACATTTATAAGTTCATAAAATATTTTTAAACAGACATATTTATTTCTAATGTAAAAATAATGTATATTTCAGTTTTTTTTAGTATAAACCATAATGAAGAAACAGAAACTGTAAATTTAAAGCAAAAACTCTACTTTTGAACAGTTCATAACGCTTATGATCAAAATTATAGTTCAAATTTAGAATATAAGTAGTATTTTAATAGTTCTGGGTAAGTGTAGAACTTTATCGTTTACAGAAGAAAGATACATTCTCCTTTTAGTTTTTGTTTCTATAGTGAAACTCAATCGTTTCGCAAGCGAAAGTGCACTTCTAAATGACATTTGATTTATCTCTAAACAACTTTAAAATGGCATCTCCTTTAGGACAGAACAACAAAGAGTTTGAGATGACTAGAATCGTCTTTTGAACCAAGAAGTTGGGGACAGGTGATGCAAAGGAAGATAAGGTATGGCAAATGTCAGGATGAAAATTGTTCTGGACACTTTTGATTACATTCCAGATGCTGTTGACAGACATTGAATAAAATATTGACCGAACGGAAATAAAAGCTAAAAGACACAATATTCTAGTACTTTTATAGAAAAATACTAAGACCTGTTTTTTTATCATTAAAATACTATGGAAAATATATATACATATTGTAATATATTTTATACAAAATACACTATGCATAAAATATAAGCAATCTTCTGATAAATCTTAAAAGTCAGCAAACCAAATAGCAGATATTTTTGCATATTAATAATTCGTTAGTAGTAAAGTGCTTGTTTTATAATAAGAACTTTATATATTCATAATTAAACTAAGAAAGTTTATCTGTAACTATTACACATTACTACTTGCACGTTACCTAAAATAATTTATATATATAAATATAAAACAGTTGTAAATATCAAAACATAGATTATTTATATAACCAGCTATATATAATACTCTCTTGTGGTAGATATTTATTTAAAAGATTAAGATAACCAAGCCCTACCTGTTTTGGATAACGACCACCATAAATACTAAGAGCAATTAAAATTTATGACACGAACCTAAACATAATACTTACAAGACCGTATATACATTTTAGGGTAAGGGAATTGAGGCGGTAGATTAAGTGTCAGTTCGTGTTAGTTGAACCGATTGATGAGTAATCTAGTGGGACATCTTTTCTGAGATCTGATGACTTGAGAAACAAGATCGCCAGGTTAATTAACGGTATGTCAGACTGAAATAAAAAACACTTTGTGGTTCTCCTTTGGCTTACACTTCTCTCTCTCTCCTTTTACTTTCAAACTTTTTTTTACCTTTCTCTTTAGCCATGCTAATTAATGCAATTACCTCTAGAGACCACCGACATTTGAGCAAATATTTTTGATTACTAATCCTTCATTTCTGTTTCTCGGTGTGACTCCTATAATTAAATGGATTTAACTTGATTTTCTTTTCAAATAATTAAACCAGTGAGTGTGGTTCAATATTCTAAAAGATTGTTGCATTTTTTTTAAATATAAAACTATTAATCACTTACGTTTTAAGAGTAAATATTACTGACGATTTAGATTAAGCGCAAAATACCTAAATGGTTACATAATAAATAAAAAAATTTCTTTTAAAAAGAAATAATAATCGATAAATAATTTGTAAATTTTTATTATCATTTTTAGGATTTGCAGTATTATTTAGATTAAATTTCAATAAATCAAATTAAATTACAATTATTAAAGTATACATTCTAGTTTAAATCAGGCAGAGAACGTTTACTGTACTTTTATTAAAGAACGTACTCTGAGCGGGATTTAAACTTAAAATTATAGCTCCTTTTTATAAAAGAGATTAATATTGATAAATAAATCATGATACACCTCGATATATTGTTTGATTTCTGTACAAAAATGTCATTGCCGAATTTTTTCCCCTATATCATTTCTCTTGAGACGTCTAACTCACGCGAAATTCCCAACAGACGTGCTAATAAACGATATACTGAAAACGATTTATGATGTTTCTTTATACAAATCTAACCACAAGAGTTTATATATGTCTCTATCAAAATTAAAAGTACAGTGTACTTTGATTTAGTGACTTATAAAAAGCTAAGTTATATTCACATTATGTTATAATTTCAAACTTATCGCTTGAATACATGCAATTCAATAATTTTATTAAAAAGTTTACGTTAATTATTGATTTTAAATTTACTTATAAAATTTTAAAAATATATATTTTTTCAGGAATTATAAATATCTAATAACATATTAACTTAAGTTATAGATTCGCAAAAACTTTATTATTTACTTTTCATATTGAAAATAAATTTTATTAAAACTAATATGCTTAAGTAAATAAAATCGATATGTTTTTAATATTTTTAAGAAATTGGAAATAAGAGAAAGACAGGTGTTACCTAAAATAATTAAATTCACATTTAAAAAGAAATTCGAGTCATTTTAATCTTAAAACAAATAAAACTTTTTGATTAGTAAATTAGTTTTACATAGACAATTTGATTTATTTTTTATTATTTATTTAATATTTTTACGTATAAGCATCACTGTTACATACTTTATATATGGTAAGATGTTTAATGTAAACTTTCACTGATCCGTTAATAGATTTCTTAATTAAAATCTAAAATAAAAATTACATTCTAATGCCTAGTTCAGTCGAACTATACTTTCTTCATTTAATTTGTAGAATGTAATTAGATCTCAATATTAAATTAAATTAACTCTACTAAAGAACAATCAAATATCTCCGTTCCTTTTCATCCAATTCTAAACAAATTTTCTTCCATTTTATATGCATGAATTAATTTTTTCAATCTCTCACTATAATTTACAATTTATAGAAATGTTTGGTTTAAGCTATTACCTGGAGTAACTATTGAATATTCTCTCTAAAAGTAATTCCAATACTTTACAAAAGTTTAAAATTAATTATAACTTAATATTTAATATTAATTACAATAGGTCTCTTATGACATTCATTTCTCGATATATTTAAATTTCTGAATAATTCATTATTAATCTGAATTAATGCTTGTCATATAAATATTCTTATAATTAATCTCACATTATAGTACAATAAAAACAAACATTTAATCCATCAAATTACAAATTATCTTATAACAGGAAATCTTAGCAATGTTCATCAGGAAATCCGAGATCAATTCCTAGAGATTCTTATTTTCCTACTTCCTATCAATCTTCGATCAGAACTAAGTTTCCTATGCTCGTTACATACACATGCTTCTAATTTGTTACAAAAATGACTTTTTTTTTAATTTTTCGTATTTTTTCTAATTAATTTAAAAATATAAAGTTTCCATTATTAATTTTCTTTTGAATTTTCTAATGGTAGCTGTATTATTCGTTCAGTGGATGGTTGCCTCTTTAATCCAAAAGAATTCACCTTGGTAGACTATCTTACAACAATTCAGGTTAAGAAACTCCTTTATTGTATTTTCACATATGCGTTTCGGGCTAGTTCCATGATTAACATTAATAAGAGGATATACTACAAACCATCAATTGTATCCGCAACTGTGTAGACATTCTTATTGTAATTACAAATTGAGTTAGTATACTTTCATTGTTTATAACTTAAATATAATCTCTAATTTACAAATAATATTAGAAATTTTCTGTTTTAATTAAATAAACCTACATTTCGATCAAAGAGTCATTGGGGTTATACTATAAATGATATATTAGAAGTAAACAGATGTACAGTACAGTACAGTACAATAACTTTTCATCAACCTGTAAGGATTTTTCTCCTAACTAACGATAACGTCAATTAAATATAAAAGGTATTTGTCGTGGTCGGAATCGCGAGACGGGCGATTCCCGCCTTTTTGTATTACAACGCATCCTGTAAATTCAAATTGATAGCCGTTGGAGAGCGACCGTTAGAACGACGGTTAGAATAACGGCCGTTGGGTTCGAATTAAAGAGCTACTATTGGTCAACGATATCGTGCGTTGGGCCGGTGAGCCGAAGACTTCGTAGCGCTGATTGGAGGACGGCCATGGACTCCGACCAGTATAAAAGGAGTAACTTTCGGCGGGAAAGAGGTTTCCTTTAGAAAGTTCGAAAGTGTGAGGTTCCTTTTTAAAAGCTGAAGGCGAAGTTCCTGTTCGAATCCCGTTAAGTGTGACTCACGTTAGACTGTGACGTACAGTACTTGCTGTTGTATAGGACTCGAAGGTTCTACAATTGTTACGTTCGTAAGCGGAAGTCGCAAGGTGCTCTTCTGACGGACCTGTGACGGAATTATTGTCGTTTGTAACTTCGGTGTTATCGAGTGTTACTGTGTATTCATTTTGTGTATTTTTGTTGTGTTAATATAAACGTTGTGAATTGTCAACTCGAGCTGATTTTTGAACATTACTGTATTTGTATAAACATTATTAAATTTTGAACCAAAGATTATTTTTGACATGTCATTTCAATTATTATTTAAGATATATTTTTATAAAGCAATAACCAAAATAATATTTATAATACATTTGTACAGAACTGTTTGTCACCTGCTATTCTTCATTAATTTCTTTTAAAAAATACTTAAACTAAATCTTAATGAGGAAAGATAATTTTATATAATTATGAAAATTAGACGATTTCACATTCACTTCTATTTAATAAAAATAATTAGTTTAACTATTTTCTAACTTATAATGAACGAATCATTATTTTTCGAAAATCTTTCATTATATCTTAATTATAATTATTAAAAATGCTTTTTTAAATATTAGTACATTTTTAAATTATATGTTGTTTTTTATATGTAGGAAATTTATAATAAATTAAGTTTTATCTCAATTATTATTAATTGTTATTTCTGTTAAGAAAAATCATTTCAATATTCTTATAATTTTTTAAAAATTTTGTAATATTATTTTTTAATGAAATTCGTGCATAAAAGAGAATAAATTTTTAAAAATTTATTAATATTCGAAGATATTTTTAAAACGATATTTTATTTTAAAATTAAAATGTCTCAATATTAAATGTGCCATATCATTTATAATTTCAAATTAAATTGAATTGGCGAGTCGCACGAATGAAAGAAAAACTAAAAACACATAAAAATCTAAAGTATAAACTTTAATTTATTAAGTATTTGTCACAGAATAAAGAAGAGATGTGAAAATAAAAAAATAAGTTTTAAAAAAAGATTTGAATTCAGGAAAAGAGAGAGAGCATAAAGAATGCAATAATCCGATGTTATTTTGTCGTTATGAAGAACTATTTAACTTAATTCTAGAAGCTGTTCATTTTCCCTCCTAGAATATATATAACTTATAACTGACTTGTTAATAAATAATATTTAAAAAATGAATTTCAGTTTATGAACTAACGAGATATTTTATTTCTATGAAAATGAATAAGATATTTCAAATGAAGTATAAAAACTTTATTTATTATTTATTATATTAAACTTATTACGTTATACCTTATTACTTATTATATATATATATATATATATATAGGTATGTATTTATGTTATGTTAAAATAGAAAATAGCTGCTTTATCTCTATTTTAACACGTTTCAATGTATAATTTCCTAAAGTTTCGATAATGTTCTAGATACAAATTAATATTAGCAAATTATTATAAAAATCAAATATATATTCGTGTGTGTATGCGTTAACATCAAAAATAATAAACTCTGGTGCATTTGTTGTACTGTATTATGTATGTTTTTATGTATATTATGTATATACAATGTAGTAAATATACACGCTTATTTATAAACATTTATAGTACATATTGTTGTTTATTACTGTTATTTATTTTATAGACGTAGTTTTAACAGTAATTATATTAAAAATTTGCGAATTAAAAATTTAATTAGAAAATTAATTGATTAATTAAATTTGTTACAACACATTTTTAATTAATTAAAACTTTTCCATTATAACAAATTTTTTAATTTGACTATTTCGATAATTTCTATAATAAATTTATGTTAAATTATTTTTAAAAATTTTACTGAAAATAAATGTTATATAGACTGTTCAATTACATCACATTTAATAAAATCAAATGTTAAATATTTACTTTAACAAATATCTCATAACTATATAGATTTATCAATACGTTTTTGATGTATATGGGATAAGTAATTAGGTTATAGCTATATCAAAAATGCCAATTAAATTGGTAAAACGTTTTGACTTTTTGTTATTTTTTATAATATATATTTGAAGATTATTTTCTCGATATATTATTATTTTTTCTTCTTTTTCTTTATAATGATAGTAGCAATGAAAATTGGAAAGCAGTAGAGAGAGAGAGGATTCCTATTCTTTAAACAATCAAACCAACATATAGATCTATACCATTATGAAATCGATCATTCGAAGTTTGGATGTACAACATTTGTACGATTCAATGTGATTTATTATGTTATCTATGACAATGATATATTAATAAGAATCATGGTTTTGTCATTTTGATGTCTTTATTCCTTCTCAAATATTATTATGAACATTTGATAAAAAAGTAATAAGAGAAAAATAAAAATTCTAAAAGATATAAGTATATATAAAAAATACTTGTATTTTTTATGCTATAAACTTTCTCGAATATTATACAAAAATGTGTATAATGATGTTAAAAAATTTATTATTATTCTTAATTTAATATACATAATTTAAAAAACATGTACAATGTTTAAGAGTTTCTACTTGAACACATTAATCTAAAATAAAGAAATATACTTTAGCATATTCATTAGCTTGAAATTCTTCTTACTAATGGATTTTATTGATTTATTTAGGCAGTGTTATTTTTCAGATCCACAAGAAAATAAATGTTTACTTTCACAAAATTTAACATAATTTTAATAAAAAGTTTCTCCATTAGTTTAGTAACGAATTGTGTAATATCATAATGTTTATTTACATTAGTGAATTTATGTTTATCTATAAACAGTTTCTAATAATTAATATCGAATACTTTAATGAAAATAAATTAACCCGTTGAGAAACATTTTTTTAGGATGTAAAGATCAATATTTAATTTATCAAAAATTTTATTAACGTATTGTTCCTTTACTTGAAGATAACAGTAGGCATTTGCTACAGGAAAAACATATTTCAATCAAAATGTATGTTCTTGTTAGTCACGTGATAAAAAAAGAAAGACGAAAGAAAAATAGAAAAATTATCAACACATATTATTGGTGAAGAAAACGGTTTTCGTCAGACAGAAAAATTTATTATTAAAGTGAAGAAACAATTGTATTCTCCTCTTGATCATGAGTAACGTCTAAG
The DNA here is from genome assembly GCF_030686945.1 of Centruroides vittatus. Lineage (NCBI taxonomy): Eukaryota > Metazoa > Arthropoda > Arachnida > Scorpiones > Buthidae > Centruroides > Centruroides vittatus. The sequence continues at coordinate 1,208,173 of NW_027122385.1, forward strand.
ATTCAGACAAATGACTAAGAAATCTTTCAACCACACATTCCTTTGGAAAATGCTGACTTCACATCTCTCGAATTTGTGCATAATTTTATGATTTATCCTGATGCATTTTTTCCATCTCGCCAAATCGTTGTATTTTGCAAAGGAGGAAAATTTTAAGAGCCAAAAAATGTATCTACTCCATTTCGACATTATTTTCCATATAACAACATCTCTACTTTCAATATAAATTATTCTTCAGAATTTCATGCATTTTGCGACTTTTGTCATTTGAACAAAAGTAAAATTTATGATAAAAGTCATCAATTTATTTTTGATTTTGATAAATTGTTTCTAAGATCTTATTTTCCTTATTACATTTTTCCTTAAGACATGACTTTTTCATATTTAAAAATGTAAAAATGAAATCAAAAATAATACAAAACAAATAATAACAGAAAAGGAAACTGTTTATTTCTAAAAACTTTTTTTTTTTAATTTAATCAAATAAATTTGAAAACGTATAAATACAAAAAGAAATTCCAGACAGTGTTTTACATTAAAAAGCTTTTAATTTAATATTTACTTGAAAGTTACACTTATTCAATATTTCATTTTCTATTCGATTTTAAACATTTTTTTACGAATAATTAATATTAAACTTTTAAATTAGAGATTAAATGTATATTTTACATAAAAACTACACTAATTTTAAATAAATTTTCATTAATTATTAATTTTTAACCTTGATCTCGGTGTTAACTTTTATTAATTTTTAATTTAAAAAATATTATTTAAAAAAAAAATATTTTATATTGTATAGAAAAATAAATTTTTATAAAATTTGAATTAAAAAGATATTTTAATACCGAATCTAGCATTGTAAAGTATCAAGTATATATAAAATTAAATACGAATTTTACGGCTATATCAATTTAAAAGATGCAAAATGACGAACTATCTTCTTGCAGTATTATGATAAATATAAGTATCAACCATTGTTAAGTAATTTCATATAATAATAAATTCTGTAATTAAATCTTAATAATTCACCATATTCAAAAGAAGAAAATAAAGGGTTTAACTAATCCACTACAAACAATAATCTAAAATTCATATAAACTGAAATATAAAAATTATAATTAATTAAAATTATATAAATTTATACATAAGAATGATTGTGTTTCGGAAAACACTTAACTGCTAGTGTGTATTTTTTATCTATAAAAAAACCTAATTTCCTCTCTCATAATAACATTTTTCATAAGTACTTTTTGCGAAATAAATTGGCTGAAATTAATTTTTTAATGTAGGATATAAATTATAAATTAAATTTAAAAGTAAATTTTTATATTATCTTAATTATATATTAAATAATAAAAAATTCTTTGTTAAAAATAAGTTATTTCTCATTAAATTATTATTATTTTTTTAAAAGTAAAAAACATAATTCTTAAAGACTATTTTATTAACGAGATCAAGTATTATATTTTAAAGAATTTTTAAATATTTGTATTTTTTTCTACTGCGTTATTAGAAACTGTTTCTATTAAATTAATTATATGAAAATTCACTTTAATTGAACATTCACTTATGTTATTTACTCATGAATACATCATACAATTTTTCAGTTAAACAATTTCATAAATATCTGTTAATAAAACTAATATATTTATTTAATTGCATATACAACAGAAGTATATGTGTGTCTATTTTATTAAATATAAAAAATATGCTCGCAGAAGTGCTTGCTATTAAGTGAAGTACTGTACATCGTAACTACTTACAAACTATTCCAATGAAGTGTATGATTTATACAAAGCTGGACGATAAAATGTGTTAAGGTTGGAGACAAACGTTGTCAATTAAACACAAGATTTTATCTTCTAATCACATGCCAATGTACTACATGGCTTTAAGTTTACTTGATTTATAAATTCGTTCACGTAGGTTAATGATGTAGAGGTTGTGGAGTTGGTTATTCATTAGTTAATAAAGAGTTATTCTGATACATGGTCGTTCTGACCAGCCATGAAAAGGATTAAAATAAGAATCATATGACATGAAATCAATAAAAAGTTTATAAAAGTCATTTAAAAATGTTTTTCACCCTAATTAGTATTTAGTTCTTAAATACTATAACAAAGATTTTTCAAAACAGAATAAAACATATTTTTAAATCTTTCGGTGTAAATTTATTTTAACTCTTCATTATACAAGAGTTCACGTCTGGGATTCCTGAATGTTCTAATGTTTTTGCTTAAAAAAATTTTTTTTTTATTGATGCTGTAATTTTGTTCTTGCACTGTTGTTTCACTATACAAACTGAACTAAAAAATTTAAACGTTATGTAACCAGTAATCTCTATGCAACTTAGATAAAAGCGAAACTTTTATCTTCAAAATTATTAAAAATTATAAGTTTATAGAAATCAAATAAATTATGAAACTGTTTCATATAAAAATATTATAAATTTTGTGTACATTCTTTTCTCATGCTTATTTTCGTTTTATTTAAAGAAAAAATAGCATTAATTCAAATAATAATAATAGTGAAAATACGTAGAATTTTTTATATACCGTATATCTGATTTTATTAGATTTTTCTAATTTTCAAACATTCTGTTTATTATTCTTTAATATTATTAGCTATTTTAGAAGTAGAAAAAACTTAACCGTATATTAAAATATGGTTCTCAGCGAACAAATACATTACATTTTTTTGTTCCTGTCTATAATTAAGGATCACCAAAGTAATGGACGAAAATTTTTGTTATTAATGTTTTTAGGTTTCCTTATATGAAAAGTTTATTTTATTGAGCTGCAATTTGAAAAAATAATAGACCTATAAATTCCCATTGTCGTTTGTCTGTCTGTTTGTCTGCTGTCTGTCCTTTCTTAATACCGAGAACAGTGTTAGATAAAATTCAAGACAAGTATGAAAAGATTATAGACAGGAGGCCAGATTAACTACACACAAACTTCCGGTCTAACCGGAAGTCACGCGAATTTAATTCAAAAATTATTCCCAGAACAGAGTTACTTAAATGACCGGTATGAATCTGTTGTTATCAGTAAATGTATAATGTACTGTACATGAGCAACGCATTACTAATTTGAGATCGTGAGCATATGTTTTAAATTAAATAAATTAAGAATATAATTAAAAATTGCAGCCAGGCAATATGACAATGCTACAATAATTTTTGCTTGTTTAATTTTTGATAATTAGCTATGATATGATAATATATCAATAGATTATAAATGCTATACTTAACTATAATTAATGTTTTATAAAAACTTTGTTTTAATGGCAGTATTAATAAATAAAAGATATATATATATATATAATTTAGTGATTTTAATTGAAACAAAATAAATAAAATATAAAATTATATCATATTCATTTATAGAAAAATAATATTTTCGATTTAAATTTCCATATTAAAAACAGATAATTATATCCTATGACAAGTTTCAATTCAATCAGTTTTTTAGATTAAATTCAAAATTTAATTAGAAATTGCATTATCATATTAACATTTTCTTATAAACTTTAGTATATCAAAACATTTATTTTTTAGTAAATAACCAAAAAGGCTAAACATCTTTAAAAAAACTTTGGTATTGAAAATGCAATCGGAACGACTATTTTTCCTTATAAAAATGTCCACAGTTAACAATAGTTCAATTACGTTTTGATAAATTCACTTTCTGCCGTCAATTTATATTGTACAATACGTTGAAGCAAAATAAAACTATCTTCGGTATGATAAAATTGTTTTTTCCTTCATATTTTTAAGCTGTATTTCCTATTAGTATATATTCTAAAGCCAGATTTATCCTAACAGTTATCTGTTGTATACAATATTGTTATATTATAATCTAGTTTTGTTATACTCATTATTTATACGAATTTTGTTATTTATATATAATTTAAATTTTACAAAGTTTTATTTATTTAAAAATTTTGTATTTATTTATTGTTTTCTTTCCTCTTTTTATAAGAAAAATGTTTCTTCATTTCAATGAATTTATGCATAACAAATATATAATTTTTTATACATTCTGTTTTTATTATTCAAAAATTTGTAATATTTATTCACAATATAAATAATATAATACATATTTTTCTTTAAAAGTATAGAATTTTTTTTATTAAATTTCATTTTTAGTATACAGTCATTATATGAAGATAACATTAGACATTTTATAGCACGCTCAATATATTTGAATTAAACATTAAAATTTAAATATTTACCTTTAAAACTGAACTATTATATTTCATTCATTTAATTTTATTTATAAATAATTTATATATTTTATAAATAGATTCATGCAAATGGTTATTGTTCTATTAATATTTAAACAGAAGATTGTAAGCTTTAAATTAAAATTGATTTTTATTATATATTATTAAATACGCTTATTATTAGGAAATTCACTAAAATAATTATAATTTTTTCTATCAAATAAATAAAAACACAAGTGATCAATTTATTGAAGTTTTTCTATAGATTATAAAAATAATGAACACTATTTACATACATAATGGTCGTTCTCTTTATATATTTTAATTATATAATTTGCCATTAATATTCACATAATTTTATGAAATTATTATATATAACACGTAATTACACTATAAGACAATTATATTTTTCATTAGATATATAAACAATGATGGAACTATAATGGCGCAACATGGTTCAGCCGAATCGGGGACCGGATTGCCCCTGACTATATTAGAAACTTTTTGCTATATTGTGTCTTCAGTCCCTGTTTACAGCAAAAAGTCTACTGTGTATAGATGTATACGTTATATACAGGGTCTCCGGTCCTGTGTATAATACGTTATATACAGGGTCTCCGGTCCTGTATATAATACGTTATATACAGTACCAGTTTTTTCTATATACGTAGAAAAAAAGCCTACGACTCATGATCAAAACCATTGTTTTCATCATGGGTTGGGTTTTGCTCATAGATTTATATTTTTTCAGTCAAAGAATAAAAGACTTATTGAGGAAAAGCCACATTTTCTTGCAGACAGGGAGGGAGCAGAATTAGAATTTCGAATTACAGCATGAAGGATAATTGTTGCGCCGCTGAATATAAATATATTAACAGTCAATATTTTAGACAATAGATAAATCAATATTTTAGATTTTAACTTATCCAACTTTTCATTGCGGGCTTTTTATTTTTATAAAAATCTAAATATTTTTTTAAAAATTATTTTAATAATAAGAATAAAGAGGTGAGAACGATAGGAATTTTGAAAGAATAATAGATTCAAACCATTATGTATTGTACACACGTATTTCTACAATAATTTAATGAACAAACTCTAATATCTAATAATTATTTTATATTTAAAATTAATTTTATATGATATAAAATAATAAAATAAATATAGAAAATTACAAATATTTGTCTAAACTATTTTACTTATAAATAAATCAAATACACATATTTTTGTTTTGTGTATATATAGTATAAACAATAAACAAAATGCATAACAAAACAATAAAAGTATTCATTCGCATTTGCATTGTATTATCTAATGTCAATGAAGAGATTTGCAATTCCATAAATATACAAATCATTTGAATATTGTTCATAAATTTATTTATAATATTTCGTCAAATTTTGTAAGATTACATTTACTCAATTTTAAATGTTAAACACGGAAATGAATTATGAAATATGCTAATGTAAATGCTAACGATAACTGTTTATGCAATTGTTAACTCGTTTAAATCAAAATAAATATCGATAAATAGTGAGCTAATTAAATTACAAAATGTTATAAAATTATCTTATTTGTATTATTTTTATCTTCTTCGTTTCGTTCAATAGAAAAAAAATTAACATTTCCTATATTTAACTTTATCAGTTATTAAGGTCTTTTATTGGTTTTTAAATGTAATTTACTAGAAAATATTTGTTTCAACGGCAATTTATTTATTTTACCTCATTTTATTCTTTCTCGTGTAAGAATTTTATCGATTTTTTTTCCTTGATACGATATCTGTTATAAAAATTGGATTATTTCCTATCAGTTTTGTTCTCGAAAATTCGTTTCAAAATTAATAAAATTTATATGCTATGAACACTTTATTTTATAGAAAAGAGAGGAAAACTTTGATTTAATTTATGAATTTTTAATTACATTAAGTAAACAAAAACTGTTTATTTTTAGTTGTAAAAAAGATACTTGATAGATTTAAAATGTTATCAGAATAATATTACATTTATAACTATTAAATTTAAGGTTTTTAAATGTTATAATATTATAATTAAAAGAAAATAAATTAACAAAATTGAAATATTTATATTTATAAAATAGCATATTTAATTCAATTTATAAACAAATATCTTAAGATTTTCAGATAAATTATTACAAACTTTGTAAGATAGAACACTCTACAAATATGATTTTAATTATTTAAAACAATTTATAAATTATAACTTTATTATTTTATTAAATTAAATAGTTTTTAATGCAATTTCTTATATTTTTTTAAATATAAATTTCAGAAATAATATATTTAATTTCTCATAGATATAACCAACTTAATTAAGTTATCATCATGGAAAATAATTTATTGTATCAAGAGATCATTGGCCTGATTGACTTCTATTCAATCAAAACAAACTTCATTTTATCTCAGAACATTGAATAGATTTAATTTTGATAAAATTATATACAGATAACAATCAACAATTACATACAAATTGCATTATTAAGAATATTTATTTTAAAATAAAAATACTTTAATCTCCAAAACAAAAGCCGAATAGAATATTGAAAAGACATTTTTATATCCTTTTATTTTTTACTTTTTAAAAAATAATTTATTGGTTTATTCTTTTAGTATTTGCGTACTTTGCTTTATGAAGATGTTCATTGATTTCGTTCAGGAATGGATTTAGAATTCACGTTTAAGGTTAATGCCCTGGAAAAATTTTCACACAAAGAGTTTTAAAATTCTCATTTATTATACTAAATTTAATTAGTTTATAATAAAAAATAACTTGGAAACAAATATAAATAATGATAAAGAAATGATTATATAATGAACCTTTTGGGATTTTTATACGTTATTAATATATATCTTAAGAGAGTAATTATTATCAATTATGAATTTTATTACAACTTCATTCCTTGAGAATAAAGATACATTAAAAGTTTCTAAAATATTCCCTGATTTCAGAAATTTAGTTTAGTTTAAAAATTAAATTAGAGAAAAATATTTTAGAATTTAATTATTGCTTTATATTCTCAATGTACAAACTAATATTAATCATCAATTTGATCACAGAAAACTGGTGATCTAGCTTAGTGATCTAGATCTAGAAAACTAGTGATCTAGATCTAGAAAAAAAAAAAAAAAAAAGAAATAAAAATCTAATAAAAAATTTGTTTATTTATGAAATAATTTATGTTTATTTAATACATTTTATTTTTTCTAGAATTATAATAATTTTATAAAATTATGGTTTATTAACTTTATTATTTTAATCAAGCTTCATAACAATTAAACATAAGATATCATTATTATTAATTGACATTAACTTTAAACTAATTGATATTTTCAGAAGAGAACAGAGCAATAAATTAAAATTTTGAAAAATAATTCAAAACTTCTTGTATTATTTTGCAACAAAATTCTTAAAATATATAAGAAGTGTATGTTTATAATAATTTGGATAAATAATTTCGAATCCTATTTTCTAAGTTCAAATTTTGTATATTTAAGGCAAGGCTTTATATACTTATTAAGAATATAGTAAACATAAATTGTAATGTTTTTAATTCATCTTTCATAATAATTCTATTTTTCAATACAACTGATATAAAGCTAGAAAGTTTAAAACTCTATAATCGTGTCTTTAATTAATTAATCTGTACGGGAGTTTATAAGAAAATTTGAAAATTTGTCAAATTTAGTTTTAAATATAATAAATTTTATGTTTAACCATTTCTTTAGTTATATATTATACTCTGAAGAAAAACATATTGTTGATAATCTTTTAAATATCTTTTTAAGAATAAATATATCATTTTAACTTTGTAATTTATTGTCAAAAATTTTAATAATACGAAAAGAAATGTTTATAAAACTACCTACTTATTTTGACTTTCTCCAAGTAAAATACAAAAAATCTGGCATTTTTCCAATATCAAATATGCTTTCATAAACGAATGGAAATATGTATATTGTAGTTTATAGTCTGGAAGTGACGGAGAAAGATCATTGAAATACTTGAATATCAAAGAATAAAATTTAGAAAAATATATATACTCTATTAAAATTTTATATTTTATAAAGAAAAAATATAAATAAATACTGCATTTAATTTTTATGAAAAAATTACAATTTATTTATATAATGATATTTATAAGTTAACATAATTAAATTTTAAGAACCCCATCAGTCATTGATGTATTATCCATTTCAATAAATGAATAAATAAAAAATTATTGAATGGTAGAACGGTAAAATTTATGTTGCGGTCAATAGAAAAATTTAACCTCATATAAAATTTAGTTATATCCGATAACTTAATAATAAATTGTTGTTTCATTGAAGAGCTTGTCAGGTTCTTGCCCACCTTCAATTTACAGTAAGTAAGCAACTTATGAATATTTAAAATCAGTTAGTTAAAGGCAACTCTTACTTCTTGATAGATGAGTTGTCAATATTTTGTATACGTCAACCTGAAAGAGTATTTTTCGATTACTTTTATGGATATGTTTTGATTTTAATTAATTATAAAACAACTCTTTCATCTACACTTTATACATTTATATCAGTTTCAAAACATTTTAAAATAATAAATTATTGTTTTAACATTTTAAGGAAATATATAACTTCAATCATTTAATGCATTGAAAACACTATCGAACTTTTAACAAGATATATTTTTAAATCTTTAGATCTGTTTAAAGTTTTGGCCGTTTTTTAAAATCAAAAATATAAGTATAGAAAAATGAATTTTGTTGTATTTGATGTAGAAAAATTAGAAAAATATATAAAAAATATTTTTGAAGTTAAGTCAAATAAAATTTTGTAATTTTTTTTTTTACTTTAATTACTTTAAATAATATATATAGAAAAATATAAAATAAATTTATTTTCCACTCAAAAATAAATACTCGAAAGTAATAAACATGTCAGTTATTATTTTTTATTTATTAATAATAAATTTAGTTTTATTTTGATTAAAAAATTCTAAGCTTTTAAATAAATTAACACACTAATAATAAAATAAAAATATATTTCTCGAAATTAATTTTTCATCAAAGCAAATAGAAATTTATTATTTTATATAAATTAAAGATTTAAAGATATAAATAACAGCTTACATTTTTTTAATATTAGTAAATTATTTATTTAACATTTAATTTACTTAAAACATAATCAAAAATTTTTTAAATTTTACTTTATATTTTTTTCCTAACAATAAATTTAACTAGAAAATAAAATGTTCTGCTTTTAATAAAATCTAGAAAATGCATTCCTTCTTTTTTAAGGGAGAAAAGAAAAATTTTTTCAAAGAAATAAATTGATTATTTTTAAAAGATATGAAATTGTAATAGATTATAATGCTATTAAATTATATAATAATAGCATTTTCACGAAATTGTTTGTTTTCTGGATAAAGATAACTCACATATGATTGCCAATACCATTTGTTTTCCAAAACGTTGAACAAGAAAATTGAACAATCGTTAAAGATCCAAAACATCCGTATTGCTTTAGTCTCGAATACACACTCTTTTAATCGTTTGTCGTTATCTTAAAATAGGTAAAAGAAACATCAAGTCTGCATTCACTCAAGAAGCAAAAATTCTGTGCATTTGGCAGGCATCCAAACTAGCTTTCTGCGCTCGACTTAATGTCGCCAATGCAAGAGGGAGAAAGAATGGAGTATGTTGATCCCCCCTTTAAAAAATTGAAATAAATGGACGAACAAATAGAGAGTTGTCTGTATGGTAAAGCTATTGACAGAGATATATTCATTATTCCTTTAAGATAATTTTTATTCTTTCTTCAATTCAGTTTAATGATATTTCGGAGAATTTGTTGCATTCTTAATTTTTAATCATCCTTGAATATATCAATGTTATCCAATTGATGTCTTCTTGAGTATAAGAATAATGCTCTCGTTTGGATAAAAAATGATTATTGCTATTACTACCTTCATTATTGTTATTTTAAAATGATATCTTCAACGAAAACAAAAATGTTTCTTTCTTTTTTATTTTGATTAAAAAAACTGATAAAGTGATTAGTTCACCTTTGAAATTTCCAGAAGAAGCTATTACAGTCCTATACAAAAAACAAGCCATACATTTATTCACTTTTTCTTTAAATAATTTTAATCATTTATTTATATTTAATAGTTATATATAATTAAATAACTCAATTTTTAATTGTATATAAAAAGAATTATAATTTTACGACCCTACGTGCAAATTTCTTCATTATAAGATATATAATTATAATAATTTATTATCAATTTAAATAAAGTTGTTTTATGTAGAAATATGTGTTTAATAAACAAATTTTTAGATATATATATATGATTAATTAATATTTTATTTATTAGTAAATAAAACAGTTGATAAAAATTTTTCTTTGTGAGCTATTTAATATTAGTTAAAGTAAAATAAGGTCAATTTTATTACATGGAAGTACATTCATACGTTTATTGTTACTAAAAATCTGTAGTAAGTCTTCATTACAATTTGAATACTTAAAAATGTTATTCAACTTGATAAGTTACATACAAGAACTATTATAAGGAAATCGCCTGTGGAAAATACTAATTCAAATTTGTTAATACTTTTTATATTTTGAGTAAAATTCTTGTCAATATTAAAAGTGTATAGAATTTTTAAGAGTTCATTTTTAAATTTGAACCGTGTAAGAGTTTGAAAAATTTTTAAAACAAATAAAATTTAGAGTCGAACTTTCAAAAATCTGAATTTCTAATTATTTTTAGAGCTGAATTCTGAATTATTTTTTTAACTTCTACTGTAGAATAAAATCTTTTTTAAATTTTAACTGTTTAATTATAATTTGTATTTCGTTTGTCTTTATATATATATAAAACATGAGTTTATTAAATTATAATTTATTTTTAATGTAGAAATGTAGATACAGCAAAAACTCTTAATGTTTGTATTTTTCTTACTGAAGAATGTTTATACAAAATGAAAATTTAAAAATATCTCATTTTAAACTTTAATAAACGTGAAGAAAACTGCTTATGTTTTTATATTTAAAATAATTTCTTAACTTAACATTCTCTTAAGTTTTTACAGCTTTAATAATCTCAGAATATTGACTATCTTTGCGTAAATAATCTATTCATTATCTGGTTTTCTCTCTCCCGTAAAAAATATTCATTCTGCAAAGAAATATATTTATTGTAAATATTTTGGTAAATACTTTATTTTAAAAAGTACTAAAAATATTTCTAATGTCAAAAAAGTAATATTATTAAGAATTTGTTGCGACTCCGTTTCAATTATTTCTTATTGCATTATACACATTTGAAAACACAAAAATTAAACTCTATTGAATCAAATTTAACTGAAAATTAAATTACTTTTAACAGAAATTTGAACATAAATCCTAAATTTCAATTATTCTTAACTTATTCTCGTTTTTTGACTTATGATTTATTATTTTTTGTCTTTTTTTATGACATTTAATATATATCATATTTCCTTCTAGTATCATTTTAATTATATTATAAAAACACATAATAATTATATACGTGTTTTATTTATTACATCTCTTGTTATATCGTTTATTATTTTAATTCATAACTTTAAATAACTTCGTATTTATTGCATTTTTTGTTTATAATAATTAAATATAAATAAGTAAGTAAATATTAATATATTAAACAATTGTATATAAATTTATTTAAAATATTGAAATATATGTGATTAATACTTTACAATATCAAAAACTTAAGCCAACTTTATTTTGTTGGAGATGTTTGTCCACAGAATAAATTCTACAAGTAATTATTTCTTAAACAATTAAGCTTCTTTTTAAGGTTTTTACGCATTTCATATTTATCTGTAAGGTACAGTAATATATGAGAAAATTTCTCTTGTTTGTAAACAAAAAGTATAGTAAGTAATGGCATTAAAATAGGCATATATATAAATAATACGGTAAGTAATACAGACTGATCATACTATAAAACATGATAGAGTAAAGTAAGAAAAAATAAAGGAAATAAATGAATTAAATAATTTATAGAAATATCAAAAATTATTTATATAATAACAATTCTAGTCTATGATTGTACGCATAACTGTTTTAAACGTCCCAAATTATACTCTAAATGGTTGTCTAAGAGAATTTTAATTTGCATATGTGAACTAGAAAAAGTTAAAATAATCGTGTTTTCTTATTTACTTAAGAACATGTTTGTTTTAAATCTAATTTTAAATTAAAAAGATTTCTAATATATTATTAAGTTCTAATATAGAGAATATAGATTCAAAAAGCATAAAACATACAAACTTAAATCGAAAGATCTATAATAAATATGAAAATAGAAAATATTTTACGTTACCTCAAACAGTTCCATTAAAATAATATCGCAGACTTTACTGAAAAGAAAAGTTTTAAATCATAATAAACTTTAGTTTTTATGTTTCTGTATTGCGTAGAATAGTAATATATTTAATGATTTATGAAATCTGATTTGCATTTTGAGTTTTTCATTATAAATTCTAATAATTAATAATTCGTTAATTGGTTTTATAGAGTTTTAGTTTAGGCTATCATTTTTATTACTCTACAGCTTAATCATTCTCACATAAATAAGAAATGTTTATGCTTATAATTTAAATATTTAAAAATATTTATATTATTTATAATTTAAATGGTGGATTAACGAAGTAAATATTAAAAAACATCAAATGATTATAATATTTATTTCATATGATTATTTATTAACTTCTATTAAAAGGTTTCATAACCTTACTTTGTTTTTTGTTTTTTTTTTTCTTTTCTACATTTAGTTTAGATCACATTTAGAAATAAGCATCAAGTACCATTACGCTTATATAATTTGGTAATTAGTTCAAATATCTTCATATATTTATATAAGTTTATGTCTAATCTTTTGCCTCATATCATTCTATTATTCTTATAGTAATCTGTACCTATTTTTTAAAATATTAGATGAGAAGTTGCTGTAATGATACATTTGTCTTTTAGTAAATATGAAAATTTATTCATATACAGATATTATTCAATATACATGCGACACTTAATACATGCGCCAAATAAATGCATTAACTATATCAAATTTTAAAATGATTTTCATATATATTAAAATAAATATAGCCCTTTTATTTATAATAAAAAGTTTTCTTTTACTTAAGAAACTTTATTACATAATACATAATGGATATTCATATTTTATATATAAATTCTAAATACTTATTCTTTGTAAAATATTGTAATTAAGTTAATTGAAATTTAAACTTAGAATATTTAAATGCTAAATATGCCTCTACAAGAGAAAATATTCGTACTGCACATCGCGTTGAAAACAATATACATATATTCAAATATATTCTTTTCTCATAAGATATTATAATAACATAAACTTTGTTATATTCATTTATACAAATTTCAAAGGCTTATCTTTAATATTCTCTGTTAAATATTATACCTTTCGGGCAACGGAAGTGATGATAATAACGAAAAGTAAAAATATCACAACTTTCGAATTTAAATTAATGGCAACTGATGCTCATCGATCATAATTTTCTCTTAAATTTTTCATTTCCAATAAAATTAATTTTATTTTATTATTAAATTCTACAACAATCGCAATCTTATACATTAATAAGTTGTCTTCATAAGGAGAAAAAGCGAATTTAACGATATTTTAAATAATTTAAAATTTAAATTATCATTTTAAAATAATTGTAATTGTAAAAGATGTTAAACAGTTAATTATCTGACTTATTTTACATTACAATTAGATGCACTGTGTCTTATTTTTTCATAATTATGTAGTAAAAATAGTATAAAAAAAAATATTTAAATTCTGAAAATAATTTAATCATTAAAATTACAATAATTTTTGAATTATGTAATATTTTAATATATTTTCGCTTAGAAAAAAGAGAAGATATTTATATTTCCTAATGAAATATTACACAAAAAATGACAGAAATAAACTTATATATAGGCTATATATTCCCTATACTTTATAAAAATATTTTCATTTTAATTAATATTTAAATTTTAATTAAATTTAATTGTTTTTGTTTTAAATTATATTAGAATTTTAAATTAATCGTAGTAATTTTTCTACATTTTTATAATATTCTATCCCATTTGATTATTAATACGATACAAAGAAATTTATAAACAAAATATCATTAATTATTAATACTTAAAATTCATTTATTCAAAATTTGTAATATAAAGGGAATTTTTATATAACATCTTAAACTAATTTTTTTTTTTTTTTTATATTTAACAATTTTACTGAAGTTTTCCTCAATTCTTCTTCCTTGTACGTTTGGGGAAAAAAAGAGAGAAATTCCTTTCTAAGTGAGGTTATAAAGAAAAAAATATTTTATTTTATTGAAAAATCAAATTATTCTAAATTTTGTAAATATTTGTATATAAATTATGAATTTATTTTCATAAATTTTTAATTTTTTTCTGATTGTTTCCGGTTTTAGTGATGTTTTATACGCTGTAATTCGTATTAAGATATTTATATATTTTTAAGATATATTATAATATATAGGTTTTTATTAAACTAAAATATTTCAATTAAATCTTGAAAAATAAACATATTGGTAAGAGCATTTTTCCAACAACATATTCCTTTTTCTAAGTTTTTGCTTATCATTGACATTTGTTATCCATCATTGCTTTTCTTCATCTACTGTTTCTGCTCAATTTTTTTCCTCACCATTTGACATTCGTTATCCATCATTGTTATCTTCTTTTTTTATAACACCGAATTTCTATTTAATGAGGTTTTATACCATTTGTGGATTGAAATCTCCTAGAGTTTTTGTTCATTTGATCAGGTATTTCGTACAAGAAGTATCATTTATCTATTTGAAATGGTTTTCATATTTCATTAGAAATAAATATTCTATTGGAAGATAATTTATTTATTTTTTATATTAAATTTCTGATATAATTATTCATTTATTTTTATAGTAATTTGCAGTAATTTATTATTCTATCTATTAAGCACAACAAGAATTATACAGTACTTTAAAACAAATGTATGGTTCTGTCATATATTTAATGTTTTATACTCTACAAAATGGCAAATTTTTATAAATTATATAATAGAGAATAAATAAAATTTACTCATCACTTCGTGATTTTAATTCGTGTATCAAAATATACATTTTAAAATATAAAATAGATATTTTGATATAGCAATTTTACATTTATCATTGTAATGCTTTGATATGAGGGGAAAAAATTATCATCAGTAAATAAAAACTGTGTATTTGAGAAAGAATAAAAATATATTTTAACTAAAGTAACAAATGGTTTCGAGTTAATTGTTATCTTTTCAGCTGTAAGAATCCATTCTACTTCCGTTACATGAAATCTTTCGTATTTCCACCTGAAACTTGAGTCCGTCTCCACACACTGACAACATGGTTTTCCACTCTAAGGTTTCCTAATCGATTCTCTAAAGTTCAAACTATATTTCTTAGTTTAGACAGTGTGAAGGATCCAATGTCGGTAAACAGATGGCCAAATGATGAACGAGTGCTTTATTTTACTTGTTTTCGTTTTAACTGAAAAGAGGGGGAAAAAAAAGAAAAAGAATATGAACTTTTCCTTAACGAAAATGCGTCATCTAGATCCAATCAGAAAACATTCGATGTCTATCTAACAGAAAATTGCAATCGCCATTTATTTTTTCTTCGAGTTAAACACGTGTTTCGTAGGAAAAGAGTATTAACTGAGATTTCTAAGCTCTGTAACGTTGAGCTCGGTCGGTTGGCCTCTGTTACAGAAAGCGTCGTTACTTCTTATTTTCTTCTGCAGTCCAGCACATCATTTGTCAAAGTGCTCATCAGCTCCATCGCCTGTAACACCCTTTTCTTCGCAACTAGGGATATATCTCCACCCCCATTCCTTCTGCCTTAGTCGTTCGTTCATTCGATCGATTTGACTCGTTCCACAGAGACGTTGACCCGTTCGTGATACGCTACTATATTCACGTCCATGCATTATTCTCCGTTTCATTAAGTTCAATGCTTATGGAATTGATTTTCTATAGATATACAAACTTGCTTCTAGACGAATTTAAACAGAATTTAAGAATCCTTTTACTATGTTTATTCAATGGATATCTATAGATATTATTTAATAAAGATATTCTAAAATATTTGAAATTATCGTAAAATGGATTATTACATCTTTGAAACAATAGTTAAACAAATATGTAAATCAAAGTCATAAATCAATTATTATATAACATAACCTTAAAATTAAATTTTTTCTTAGAAAAATCTTTCAATAAAGTAACCATAAAATCATCACATAATCCATTTTCATCCAACAATCGATGTTTTGAAGTTAATTAAATGTAAATATATAATATTAGTCCAGAACGTAGTCCAAAACACTTCAACTTAATTATCTGTCAAGCTATTGCTTTTTACATAAAAATTTAATTGTTTGAGCTTTTATTGAGTGTATAAAATATTAAAAATTGATTAAATAACAAAGGATTTGTAAAGCTTTTAAATGTTAATAAAAATTTAACTTCATAATTAATTATTTGACGTAATAAAATATACTTTTTTCTTATAAAATTTAATAAATATTAATACATTAAACATAAAGAACATTTCTAACTCTATTAAACTTAAATGTTGCTTTAATATTATATTAGTTTTGATAAATTTATAATATTAACAATTATTATAAACTAATTAAGTAATAATATTAATTTTAAATATTCATAATAATACAATAATAAATGAGCAAGTTTTAATTTAAATTCATTTAGAATTTATGAAATAAATTTAAAATTAATAATTATACTTTTAGTTTATGAAGTACAATAAACAATACTGTATTTTTATGACTATTTGATATGTTTATGCCAATCGACAAATACTTTATGAGGATGATATATATAATAACATGATAATTATATTTACTCAATCTGTTTTTGACAACTAATTATGTCATCACATGTTATACATAAATTCATTTTAAAGTTGAGAAAAAATTTAATTAATTATTCACTAATGAATATACACAATCTTAACTCCATATCTTATGTAATTTTTTTCAGATTTAGCTATTAATTATAATTATTTCTTAATGAATTATTTAAGCTAAGTTAATTATATTTATCTTTAATTATTATCAAAATATGTATAAAATAATTATATTTTGTATTTAAAATATAATTTGAGTTTTTAAATATTTGTATTATTTAATATTATGTAATTAATGTGCGTGTAGTAGACAAATTCTAATAATAAAAATATTTATATATTTGCAACTAAAATCATCTTTTGAGGTGAATTTTCTCACCTCAAAAGCTTTACCTTGATGACCTCTCCTAGAAGTAATGCTTGCTTACACAACAACTAAAGCAAACTATGTTATCTAGCACATGTTTGTATGGTTTGTTTTCATTGATCAGTGGAAGAAAGAGTTCATAAAAACGCTATTCCATTAAGAGAAAGAAAAATTATCCGAAAATAAGTAACTTTACCGAATATTCTACATGTCAAAAGAAATGTCTTAATTTTATGTGGGAAAAAAACTGAAGTAAAAAGGCATGTTAGTATGTATTTAAAATTTTATAAAGTAATCTTATCTATAAAAGAAAGAGTATTTTAAGAAACATAAAGAAAGATTTATATCATGTCAAATATACAAATCCTGATGGATGAATTCTTTAAATATTTAATATATAACTTACCATCTTTTACAGTAGAGCCTATAACAAAAAATTCCGTTTATAAAAAATAATGAATTATACTCGTAGTAAGAGTAGTGTTTGTTGAAAGTTTATAAACTTTTATAACTTTATTATGTTGGTAATAATAAAATTTATTATTTACAAACAAGGAGATTATATAATAAATATATTTTTATTATATAATTCTCTTGTGTTAATGAAATGCATTAAAATAAAAATATTAAATTTATTTTTTTTTAAATAATGGTAAACTTAAGGATATTTTATCAAAGCATTAAGAGCATAAATTGTATAGAATTGAAAGTATAGAAAAAATGAGAGAGAAAACTGTATGCATTGTAAGGAAAACTTGTAATGAAATGGTATTCTACCGAATATTTTAAGTCTTATACTAAAATATATAAATTAATATAAAAACATACATTAAATTTATTTGTAAAAATATTGATATAAATTAAAATTAAACAAATTATTATTTCGACTCATTTCCTCAAAACATTAAAAAACTTTAATTTCAAACATTAATTTGTGATTTTTTATACGTTTTTAGAGAAACACAATGTTTCTAAAATATGAAAAAATGTAACATTATTTATCCAATATTTACTAAAATAATTTTTATTAAAATGATAAAGAATTTTTTAAAAATATCATATTTCTAATAATTAAAATGTAATAACTGAGTGGTAATTTTTGTAATTAAAAAATAAACAACGAATATTCAATTATAAATTTTTCATATACTTAAGATATAAAAAATCAAATTTAAAAGTTTTGAAGTTGAAATAAACCATTTATTAAAAATATCTAAACATTAAAAAAATTAAATTTCAATTAATTAATGTTAAATTTTCATAGTTTTCTTCAACTCAGTATTTGTAGATTTTTTTTTTAAATTAACTTATATTAAATAACAAACATAACAATTAACACTTACAAAATATACAAAATAAAACAATTAATATTATTTTATTAAAATTTTAATTTTTAAAATATTGCTTATACAAATAATTTTTTTAAGTTTTAATTTTTATATTTAATAGAATAATCACTTTATATAAAGAATTCGATTTACAAAATAACATAATTACACAAAATCAATCATTTAAGGCATTTCTTTTATAACTTATTATCGATTTTAAAAGTTATTTGTAAGGAATTTCTAAAAATAAACATGAGCAGAATTAGTGGAAACAAGAAAAACAAACAAAATACTCAAAACCTTTAATAGATAGAAAATTTTATTTGTGTTGAAGTTTTTAAATTCAGTAATAAAAAAGAAGTATTTTTACTTAGAGAATTACACGTAAAATTCCATCAAAGGAAAACGAAAAAAATATACTAAAATTTAGTAGAGATATGAAGAAAATAGTATTTATGTTCTACTACAATAAGCCATATAATTCCATTTCTGCTTTAAAATTATTATCAGAAATGATATTACAAAAAAGTAAAAGAATATTTACATATTTTAAAAGTTTATTTTCATAAATTAAGTTATAATTCTTTTCAAGTATGGTTCTAAAAGAACTCTTATATTCATATAAAATTCTGTAATAAAATAAAATAAAACTTTTACACTTCCCCCATTTAAGAAGTGTAAAAGTTTTATTTTATTTTATTACAGCATTTTATATGAATATATGTGTTGTATTTTTATAGTATTCAAATAAATACAAATAATTAAAAATAAAATAAAATTTTCGCATAAAAATTTCTAAAATTTAAATGTTTATTCATGACGAGATGATATCATTTAATTTTTATTTAATATTCGTTTTTTTCTCTTAACAAAATGGAAGAAAATGTAAATATATACTCAATTTGAAAACTTTAAATGAGATGCTTATAAAAACTAATCAGCCGATTAAGTCAATTAAATTTATGAATTTTAAACAAGAGAAAAGGGGTTTTTTCCCACCTACATAACGAAAAGTTTTTTGTAATAATTCTAATGTAATTTATTCTACTAGACAATATTACTTAAAATATGCTATATGTTGATATTTTATTTTTTATTTAGAATGATAAATTTCAAAATAAATACTTCAAAGTATTGAAAATAAAAGATTTAGTTTAGTAGAAACAACGATAAAAGAAAGACGAATCAATAATAGATATGAACAGAAGAAGCAAAGACACATTTTATCTTTTCTGAACGATATTAAGTCCACATATTGATAGTAACTTTGCAGACCTTTAGCCATTTACTCTATGTAGTCAACCTCTTCTTCTCGTAGAAAGTAAATTTAAGATTTATTTGTAGAAAAAATTATATTAGTTAGATTATATAATTTGTATAATATTACTTACAATAGAATAATTAAAAATAGATATTTTTCTGTTAATATTTTATAATATTTTTACTTACAAGTAAACATATGCTGAATAATTTGAATAAAGAATGTATTATACAGTTTTTAAGATAAAAAACAAATATAATATACTTGTATTTTATGTTCAAAATTCTAAACTTTAATACATTTATAAAATATTTAGACTTATTTATGAATAAATTCACAATAAATCAAATATCTTTAAATTATTTTTTATAAATTTTTTTATATGTTAATTCAAGAGCAAATTGTGTAGAAATATACTTTATTATATTTAGTTTATTCGTTATTACACTGTTAAAAAGAAACGCAATTTTGAGATTTACTACAGTAGAGAGAAGTTATTTGAGGATAATAAAGGATTTTTTAATCAATAGATCAATATTATACGCATGAGGAAGTCTGTGTTATTAAAACCCTCGTCTACTGTATGAGGTATTATGTCATTATTGGAGATTTTTGGATTATCTTAGGCTTTAGGACTAGATAATCCATTGAACACAATTACTTCATTAGTGAAGATAAGATTTGTTTCACCCAACAATAATATATATATAGATAGATGGATTAAAAATTTGATTCTAGAATAAGTAACAAATCATCTGTAAAATACTTTTATTTAGTATATTAACTCTCAGTGTAAATAAATTTTTGTTTAAATTTGAATTTATTATCAATACATTATAATTTTATATTTTATTAATACAAATTTATTTGAATAAAAATTCACTTAAATGGTTTTTTAATTTTTTATTTCATATTAATTAATGCAAAATAATCTAATAAAAGTCATAAAAAGTTAAAATTAAACAATTTGAACTTGTTATATTCTAATAAAGTAAAATTTATTACATTTAGGCCTATATTTATATTTATTTTTTAATCGTAAATTTTTCTATTCAAACATTAGAATTTAATTGTTAGTATGTGCTATATAGTACTTTAAAAGTTTAATCTAATTCTATTTATTTATTCAATATTTATTATAATAAATATTGAATAAATGTTGAGTTTTTCATTATTCTGAATAATAGTTTTCAATATTCTGAAAAATTGCATTTTCCTAAAAACAAAGAGAATACAAAATGAGTATTATAAAATAAACGATTTTAATACTTTAACACAATATTTTAAAATCATAATTTAAGTATACATTTATTTTTTCATTTTAATTCATTAGTATATTCATTTCTAGATATAAAATTAAGAGTTTTTTTTATATTAGCTAACATATAAATATTTTCACTACGCTGTTTACAATTATATATATTGTACATAAATCTTTCAATATAATACATACAATTAATAAATACGATAAATACAATTGTATTTATCGTATTTACAATACAAATAATTTCGATGTACAGAATTGTATTTTCATCTTAATTTCATCTTATAATACAGTTTTTCCATGCAAATTTTTATTATCAACTTAATTTTCCAATGTTTTGATAAAATAGCTTCGGGTAATGATGTATTTATAAATCTCACTTTATAAAATTTTAATTTATAATTTTTACAGAAATAAATTTAATATTTTTAATATTAGTTATTATATTTCTAGAATTCTACTTATTTATTTTCTTATATATATATCAGTATAAAAACATCTATACATGTATACTTATTAAATACTTATATATCACTTGTACACATATTTATATTTATAAATTTTATTTGTTATACGTGCTATATTTGTAGTTTTATTTTTATTGTTTGAAATTTGTTTACTTTCTCACCGTTTTATATTATCTTACTTTTTAAGATAACAAAGAACTTTTTTATGGTGAAGTGTAACTCTTTAAATAAATATCCATTAAATGTTTTGACTACTTAGAGTTAAGGATATAAAAACATTCTTGGTCCTCATTTTCCAATTTAGGTTTGTTCCAATTGAAAAAGACAGAAAAAAGCATTTGCTGGAAAAAAACTAACTCCTTGCTTCATGAAGTTATTTTCCGGAAACGGAAAACTCTCTAAAGTTCCGGCTTCCGGTTGGGCAACCAAAACCCCTTATCTCTCTACCCCCTTTCTTTAGACGTAAGCTCGTGCATGAGTCATGAAATTTAAATTCGAAGCAGTGTAGTGGAAATTGCAAGACCATCAGCCTGTCTCTCTCCATTAAACCAATCAACTAAAGGAATAGAAAGAGTACACCACTTGTGTATTTGCAAGAACCATTTTATGAGAATTTTATTATTATTTTTTTAATAAAATTTCTTCATTCTATTATGTTTTAAATAATTAAATTAAATATTTAATAATTACATTAATGCACATATGTAAAATTTGAAAAGAAAAATACTTATTCAGTAATGAATTTATATTTATTGTTTAATACTTTATTTACCTTATTGTTAACTTTATACGTAATACATATAAAAATATATATTTTATTATTAAAATTACTGTATTTAATAATAAAAATTCACTTTGTTTGAAAAAAATATATATATATATAAATATATTTCATTGAACAATATAAATATTGTTCTAAAAAGTATATAAAAAATCACTTTTATTTTATCTTCTTCGACAAATTAAAGATAAAAATCGATTTTCTTTCATTTTATTTTGAATATTTAATTTCAAACTCTATCGGGGTATCGGTGTAAAATTTATTCTCTGATTTTTCATATTAAAAAATCTGTGCTTTACCTAAGGCGAATGCTGTGGACAGATTTACGATGCAGACTTCAGATTTTATCATGCCCCATGTGACTTGCTCTAAGGGGCTAGCAATACTTCATATTCTCCAGACTTCTCTTGCTTTCTCTGATCGACTTCATCACGTTCAGAAAAGGATTTGTGGAGATCGACTTCCACAAACTGATAAAAGGAAACAGAAATATGTAAGCGATTTTAATGTTTGGATTCCATTACACATTCTTGATTATAATTTTCAATGGAAAAAATTTATAATAATTAAACTGTAATTTAATGTACATTAATAATCATTTTTAACTTAATTAATTACGAATAGGAATTATTTATACGTTTGAATGCTAACTAATTTAATCTGAACTTATGTATGTCATTTATATAATTATGTATATATTTTATTATCCACACATTCGCAAATTGTTTAATATAAATAAGGTTGATTCTCTTTTCAGCCACCACCCGATATATATATATTTCTTTGAATAAATTACATATTTAATTCAGTTAAAATTAATTATACGAAGTATTCTTTAGAAAAATGAACTTAAATTAACTTTAAATTAGAAATGTAATTACATAATTAAGATTAACTTTTATTATAATAAATAATAAATCTAATAATTACCATTAACTTATTATATTATTAAAATAAATTACTTTTATATTGTTAAAGAAAATTACAGCAACATAAATAAATTTGTATTCTTTATTTCTATTTTTTGACCAATTTAAAACTTTTATTTTGGATAAATTCTCGGGTATTATCTTACTAATATTAGGGGAAGGTGCATTGACATTGCATTGAAAGCGCAAAAATAGATAGTATTAGCATGTGTGCGTATTGGTAGAATGAAGCGAGAGAGAAGTATGTGTCGAATTTCATATAAGGTAACCGTAAAAATGCCGAGCCACGCTTTATTGGAAAATAGTAAAAAGATTGAAGGAAGCCAGCAATATTTTTGTTGAGTAAAAGGACAAGAATATTTCGTTTCACCATCGAATTCAACACATCCATTAATGTTCGGCTAAGATTGAAGTTATTCCTGTTAAGTTCAACAGGAAAAATGTTACAAGAATAAGAGTTTCTCAAAGTTCAATCGTGCGGATACTGGAAGAACATAAGTGTCATCCATTTAAATCACAAATGGAGCAAGAACTACAAGGTAACGATGTAGACCGATGTGGAGATTTGTGCGATTGATTCAATGAGCAAAAAAACTAGCAAATACTTCGTGCCCATGTGTTGAATGAGGACATATTTTCTACTCCGATATAATCATATTTCATTGTAGATATACAATATAACTGTCCATTGATTTATATATTTATAATTTCAAGTATTGAATAACAGACTATTTTAATTACTTCATTTCATAAGAAAACAATAAAGGTAAAGTAATCAACATTAAATATATTAAATATTAATAATGTAAATATAAAGTATATTAAAATAATTGAGAAAAATTATCAATATTACGTTTTCTAAATTCATAATTTAAAATATTATTCTTATAATTAAACTTTTGCTTCATTTTCAAAGTAAATTTTACTAAATTTATGCCTAAGTAAAGAAAAAAATCCTTCATTTTATTCTTACCGTGCCTTGTTTTTCTCTTGATTGTTCTTACTTTTTAATTTCAAAATTGATCCGTACGTCGGCGTAGGAACATAATGAAAAAGTCATGTTGTAAAAAATGGTTTTAAAAAAATTTTTCTTTCTATTTGAAGCATTTCGGTTAATCAACTCTTTCCTCTGCATAGGCCTATTGTTAATTTTATATTATAGATGCATACAAAATATGAACTGATTACATAAATTATAGCAGTATATAATATGTATTATATTGATTTAGAAATTTTGATATTTTAAATTTATATTATTTATCAATATTTTATATTTTAAATTTCGATATTTTAGTTTAATTACTATGTTTTGAAATATTTTTAATATTATTTTCCTCAAAGAATTTTACAAAAATACCAACAAACTGGTTTATTTTTTGTTTTTAATATGAATATGTGTAAGTACATAATATATATATATATATATTGATATATGTTTCGTATAAAAGTGTAAACATTTTTCATTAAACATATGAATTAACAGCTATTGCTTGATGAGAAACATTCAAATTATTCAACAGACACGTATAAAAATGATTAATCTAATCCAATTTAATGGATTTACTTTATTAATATATGATATTGAATATTAATAATTTAATTACTTTTTTCAGCATTTCATATATTTATTGTCTTTTTACAATAATTGCGTATATATTAGTTAATCGTAGATTATTTACTAACTAAAACTATTATTTATTAAATGTGTGAGACGAAATTTCTATTTTTAAAAGCAGGTGACAAGTATAAGTAAATTTCGTCTTATTCTTATCATTAACGTATTTTTCAAATACAGAATAAAGTGTTACTAATATACTTAAACAATTTTAACAATAACTATTTTATTTTTTTATAAAAACAAAACGCTTATTTCTGTATATTACATTAACATTAAAATAAAACATACTTTGGAGCATGTGGATTGCAATATTTTCCTTACAATATAACTTTCGATGCAATTTTACACTATTTATCATCAAAAGATCGCTGGATAGAAAGTTTAAAAACTTTATTCAATCAGAGTGCATTTCGATTTATACCTTCTTCAGTTAATAGTTTTTTAGATAGCATTCTTCAAAAATATATAGGCCTTACTAGAGCACACAAAACTTGTATGCTGTAGTAAATATTTATCTGCGAAAAAGCTGGTAGTATATGCACAATCACAGTTTTTTCACAAATAAATATATTAATATAGAGACTCTCTATATTAATATAGAGAGTCTGTAATGTAATCTTATTTACAAACAAATACATTAAACATTTTATTTGAGTACTCAAATAAATGTTTAATGTTTAAATAGGATTTCGCGTAGATTTTGATTGCTTCATTTCAATGCTATATCAGTTTCCATTTTTCTTTTCCTTTGACATTTATGCCTCTCTAAATACTATTGTTCAAATTTTTAATTTTAATTGTACAATATTTTTGCTCATTAATATAATAATAATATATTATAGAATAACTAAATTCAAATACTGTAATTAAAAATAAAATAATACAATACTAGAATTAATCAACACATTTTATTCTTATTGCACTCGTAATGTTTATTTTTTTAAAATTCTTTTAATAATATTGATTTTTATCAGATAGAAAGTGTATTTTTCATGATTTTTTAAATGCAAGAATTTTTTGATATACTGATGATAATTAAATAATTTCGTATTTGTATTACACACGCATACGTCAATAAATCATTTAATAACTTCATATTACACAGAAATAATTTATTTCATATTTATCTGTTATATATCTAATAAATTAAGTAAAGTTGACTTGTTTCAGATAATATTTCTCAATATTAAAAATTTATATATTATACAAAATACAATGGATTCTGGATAATTTTTCTATATGCTATAATATATTTTATATTTATATGCATCGGAAATTGTTATAATTTTTGTGAAAGATTGCTATATTTTCGTTCAATTAGTAATAAAACATTTCTAATTGCACATATATCTGTGGGATGTAAGTTAGTTATATGTTATCGTCTGCAAATCGAGTCCAAGTCTGATTTAGAACTTTTGGAGCCCATAAATTGTAGGATATAAGCAACTTTTCCCCATAACCAAATAGTAATAAATTTAAAAAACTTAAGGTCTTAGAATTTGTAGAATGATACTATAGTTTGTTTAGTTTGTGTAAATCAGATCTTGAATCGAGTAAATATTATGAGTAAATATTGAATGAAAAGCCTTTAACTACTTTTCAACAAAAAAATTAATTTCTCGAATCTAACTTATTTGAATGAGAGTTTTGAGAGGATCGCACAATTTTTATTTTTCATAATTTTATTATCAAATAAATTAGTTTAATATAACTAATTTCTCAATTCTTATATTTGCTATTGTTAACACTTAAACTGTATGTAACGTTTACCATAAATGCAATAGTTTGAATTGTGTTGAATTTATGGAATAAAGCATCTCAAAACATGGGCGAATTGGAAAGACTTTTATGAAAAACTGGCTTCTATGAAGGTGAACAACGTAAAGAAAATCCGAAAACTTTGCGCCTTGGTCCAGCTGTTGATGAGGTGCGAACCCACGACCTAGAACAAGTGTTCAGAAGTTTTATACACTCGGTTACTGATTAAATTTTTTACAAAATCATCAGAGTTGTCTAATTATAAACTTTCATCTTTCAGGAATCAAACCTCTAAGGTATCAATTTACACAGTATCTGATGACATTATTAAAAGTAAAAATTTATCATTTGATATGTATAATAAAGATATGTAATAAACTAGCCCTTTTACCGTTTATATCTTGATATTTGAATAAATTCCAACTTCGCAACAATTTATTGTTTACTTACATTGTAAATACAACTTTTAAAGTTTCAATAACCTTATAATAAAAGTTCAACTAGTAAAATCTAAAAAATAAAAAAAAAAAAAAAAAAAAAAAAAAAAAAAAAATTGGATTATAAGTTAATTAAAATCTTGGTATATTTATTCAGTTTTTCTAAGAATATAAACTATAGTTTATACTTGTAAACTTGTTGTAAGACAAATATACTAAAGTTTCTACTACTTTCATACTTTTTTTATCCCCCAAACATATTAAGCTTCTTGTAAGACTATTAAGTTTATTTAAAAAATCTAATCTAGTAATTTAATTCTTTAAGCAAATTTATCAAAAACTTTTATTATATTCTTTAACATAACAATAATGCAACACATACATCTGTTAAGTATTTTCACCTAATTTACAGTAAAAAATATTTTATAAATGATCAGCTTACTGATTTTTTAAAATTTCTGTAAAAATGAAATAAAGACAATATAAATATATCATTTAAAGAAAAAAATATATACTTTAAATATAAATATATCAATCTCAACATCAATGTATGATTTCTCATTCAATATTGATGTTATTACAAAATTTCTTTAAAAGAAAAATTCTTGTTTTTTCATTGTTATATTAATTTTAATATTTAACATACAGAAATTAGTACCAAATGCATACATACACATTATTAATATTTAATGCATTTTCGTTAAGAATTCCATTCGAATTCTAAAATTTTAATTAGTTTCTAACGCATAAATCACAGATTAAATTGTTTACAAATTTTATTTCAAATATCATCTTTCTCAATTTAGTCACAAGATTTACTCCACGAATTAAATTTTAAGCAATTCTTTTTAAAATTTTAGAACTTTATTTAATTATCGTTTAACATTTAAATATTGATATTTCTTTAATGCTGAAAACATAACATTATCAATCTTTTATTTTTAGTATATTGATTTTTATTCGGTAGAAATTCAATAAGTTTTACCATCAGAATTAACTTAAAAAGTTTTTAAAAGGAAAATATTATAATAATATGAATATCTATACAGATAATTTCATTATTTTATATCAAATACCGCATTCAATTAATTTTCTTAACAATTCATTCTAAGCAAATAAAATTATTATAAGGAAATTATGTTATGTAATAACATTTGTAGTGTAATAAAATTAATATTAGATTTCTAATTATGATTATTAAACAGAGTAATGATATTATCAAACTATTGATGTCCATAATGTAAATAAGATCATGATCACTTAGTTATTTTCGAAAGAATTTTTAAATAATTAAACCTCTTCTGCTTATAAGTTTTTAATTATAAGTATAATTTCAAATGCAGTTATAACTAAATTGTTGTTATTTTTAAGACGGAGAATATACTTTAGTTTTTAAAAAATGTATTTTATGTTTACATAATACATTTTCTATAAATAATTCGCATTAAAATTTTTTTGTATAAAATTTATTTATTTATTTATTATAAATTTATGCTGCCATTCAAAACGCTTATTTTTATATTATTTATAATTCTAAACAGTATCATTAATCATGGGCATTCATATCAAGTATTAGATAGGAATGATATAAATTTGCTCGTTGTTTATAATTGCTAAAGCAATTTTTGTACTACATAGAACTTCACCTAGAGATTTTCAAAAAGTAATTCACCCAGTTGTAACTTTATTTCTTAATTTATTGAACTTTGTGTAATTTCCTAAAGGTGAGCTACCATCAGGAAATCTTTAGGTGAGGTGCTATTAAAGAATACTTGCCCTGTCCTAGTAATTCTGAGAAACAAGCATATTCATAAACATCTTTTTTGCGTGAAATGAAATTTGTGAAATTGCTATTACAAATGTCTTAGAAAATTCTTCAACGTAAACTAATTTCATTATTTTATTCATTGTATAACATTTTAAATCAATTTTGTTAGATGTTTGTTATAAGTGTTTGTTAATTAACATAAAATTGTATATACAGGGTGTAGACAGAAACATTGCTCCAAGATATATAGCATTTCTCCTATACACTTTGTATTGGAGTATATGTAATCGTTAGTCGGCTATTTCTTGGTTTGGACGTTATGTAAATCTCTTCCTTCGCATGGTAGCAAACTCCATCACGATCCTAAGAAAGATAGTTTCATTACGAAGTCATAGCCCGTCTCAAGATCAGGACAAAACATAATATGTCTAGTTAAAATACTCAAAAAGGAAGTGACTTGACATGGTCTTGAGCATTATCGAGACAATACAGAGAACTATCGTACTGTTTCATCGTTCAAAGTTTCGATGGTGTCCATTCTGTATATATAACTCTGTTAATTAACAAAAGAAATGTTCACAAACCACTTTATTAATGTAGACTGAAAGCTTAGAAGTTTATTAGAATTTAAACATATACAATTACACACACATACATACAAATATATAATGCATTTATATTAAATATATATATGGATTATGTGTATGTGGTATTTTAAAAACATTATTTTAATAGGTTGGAGTATTTTATTTTCATAAAATATATAAAAATTATTCAATCAATCAAATTCAGGTCATGGAAAGCATTAGAAACTCATGTGCATAATTTTCTAATCATTTCGAATCAATTCTTAAAAATGTTAGAACATTAGTGAAAAATGGATATTTGAAATAATATTCTTGACATTTTTAAAATTTAGCCTATTAGTATAGTTATTTTCGATTGTTTATATTATTTTAGATTAATCAAATTACAATAATTAAGATGATTTTATTTAATAAAGTATTAAGAATTAAAAAAAAAAAAATTTGATTTTTCCTTTCTCCACTCCAACGTACCTGAAGATCAACACATAAATATCATTTCGATACTTTCTATATTAGTTAATCTTTATATCGATTTTGCTTATCAACTATGGTTGCGAAAAGAAGCAAATCGAAGTAATCAATATCGAAAGTTGCATTGCTTATCATCTAAATTTTTGATAAATAAGTACAGTAAACCTTGCGATTGCTGATGGAAATACATCAATTGTAAACGATTCCCAGTTTCCCCTCAAAAAAAAAAAAAAAAAAAGATATCTAAACTGAATGACTCCAACTCCGGTGAGGTATTGTATATATTGGTGCTCTTATATTCTGTAGTATATCTTCCAAAAGTGACAGCATTTTTGTAGAGAATAGATATTTCTTGTTTAAAAGTGCATTTTTCCAGATATTTGCTTTAAAATATTTTGAAGTCACTTTATCTTATAAATAGTCCCTTATGAAAATAAAAATATCATTCTGTAAATATATCCATACCTCTAAAAATAAGAACTTTTTATGCTTTATCCGAAATATATATATATATTATATATATATATATATATATATAAAATTTATTGAGAATAGAATGGATACAAATGTACTTAGAAACTTTACAAATGATGATATACTTTATTTTATATGGTGTAAAGTAACTTTACAATACTGTATTAACAACTTATTTATGGAACAATAATATAAAGTTAAACTAATTTATCAGAATATTTTAATTAATGCAAATTAAGTAATAACAAAGAACTAGGACATATTTAAATTTAAGCTAAAAAAGTTATAGCTTAAGGCCTCATGCCAAAGGCAATGCATGCATTTAGCGAAGTAGAAGACAATACAAGGCTTGTGCTTTATAACTTTATTATTAATTAGTGGAAAAATGGATATCTTATATGTTATGGCTTAAGACCTCTACAAGACTAAATTCGGTCGAGTAAAGAATAGAAAACATAAATTTCATTATAGTTCATATATTAAATTTTGCAGTAAAAATCAAGTGATAAAGAATAAATATAGTCGATAACTTTTAAAGATAATGGGGATAATGATAAGAAAATATCGAAAATACATAAATTGAGTTATAAAATATATAATTCATTAATAATAATCTGAAGTCTAGCTTAATATCTTGTTTTAATACGTCACAAGAGGGTACATAACATTAAATGTTCTCTTTTAATAGAGAAACATTAATGTGAATGAGAATTCATGCTCTGTTGATAATATCGCAAATTTGATACAAATCGATATCATGTAATAATTCTTATCCGTGTAAGATTTGTAAATATTTAAATTAAATGATGCTTTTAGATTCTACTTTACAATTTTTTTTAAACATTAAAACAATTATAAACAGATTGATTTATAAAAATATATAAAAATAAATAATTTAAATACAATAAATCCAGAGTTATGTAACAACAATAAATTCTATAAACGTTAAAACAATTTAATTTGAAAATTAAAAATAATTAATTATACTGTTATTAATAATAAATAGTGTTATATTGTAAATATTTCTAAAATAAATATATAAAAATTTCTGCGTATAATTTATTTATCATTAACAATTTTTTACGTAATATACGTAAATAAAAAACGTAAATAAAAAATATATTTCACAATATATTTTTTATTTTTTGGTAAATAAATAAATTTAATTAATTGTAAAAATTTTTATTTTCAAATCAAATTTATTATTTCATACAAAATATTTTTGAAAAATTTAAACTGTTTTTGATTTTTAATTCAATTTATATATTTTTACATGTAAATATAAGTATAAAATTTTTTCTTTAGAATCACAATTATTTTGTATTTTTGCTTATACATCATTTATCTTGAATAGAACTTCAAAAATCTAACATAAAACTTTCGAAACATTCCAATAGAAGCTGCTAGAAAGAAAGCTATTCTGAGTAGATTTTTCAACCCACTCAAGCAACTTCTAACTTTTTCATTTCCATATACGTGTATTGTAGGCCTTACCTAATGGTTTGTTATAACCTTTGACCATGAGTTTTAAAGCCGACTTTATGAAACTTAAAAGTACTCAGTTTAAGTAGCAAAACATTATTTTTTTTTAAACATTTTTTTTCTTTATATTTTAACTTTTGTTCATATTCATTCTCTTTTAACTATTATAATTTTTATGTGCATTTATAATAATTAAGAATTATTAATTAACTTTAAGTTATATGTATTTTACAACTTTTTAAAAATTTTTATTATTTTAACAATGATGATTTATTCCAACAATATCTTTGATTTTGGTTAATGAGCTGGATTAATTAAAAGCATTATAAAAAATTCAACGTAAATCATTAATAATAGTTAAGATTAATGACAACAATTTTCCATTAAAATAACATAAATTAAAAGAAATATCTGTATTAATATTTTTACACAAAATGCTGCAAAATTCACTTAAATGTATTATGTTTCGGGTGTTTCATGTCAAACTGCGAAGTCATATGATCTTTGTCTTGTATTTTTTAATATTGGCTGTTTATTTATTGAAGTGATATAGTGATGCCTAGAATTTAAGGATAATTTATCTTAAATTTATTATTATTATAAATTGAAAGAGTATGTAAAAATATTTTTGTAATATATTGTAAGAGTCAAACTTTCTAATTACTGCCACTTTTGTAAAACTTAATAAATACTACTGAACAGTTTTTTCCTATAAATATTAAATACAGAATAGTTCTAGATCAATGAAATACTAAATGAACTGTACGATATTAATAGATTTTATTATTAAAATGAAAAGTAAAAGAATCAAAGTTAAATGAATAAAAAATTGAAATGAAACACAAGATATTATGTAGAATACAATATTTTTTAAAAAAATCAATATTATAAATAAATTACAGATAACTATCTTAATCCAGGACGGCGAGAGATTTAGATATCTTTAGGAAAAGTTTCAAAACTGTTTTAGACGGTTTACTGAATATAAACGTTTATTTGCATTATTGTGAGCCATATATTTCATTTGCAATGATCTTTCTTTGACACGCACTTTCTGTTCCTGATAGCAGTTTCCTTTCGCTACACACTAAATGCACCTAAATGTTCAGGTTTTCTTTGCATCAAGGACTGTTTTCTCGGCATGTAATCCAGGGAGAAACACGCGAATTCGAAAAAAAATTAGTGAGTTTTCAATGTTTAATGCGTTATCAAACAAATCTAGAATAAATTATTTCTCTTTCATTATTTATTTCCTGCTTTCTATAACTTTCATTTGGCCTTAAACAAACAAACGAAGACAAATATTTTGTGCTTATCTTCATTTGTTTAATAGCAAATACATGCATAGAATTTGATATTTATCTTCGATAAATACTAATTTCTTAATATTGGCATGTTTATTTATAAAAGCGATATAATGTACGCTGAAAATATAAAGGTAAACTGTATTAAATTTATCATTCTTACGCATTGAAAGAGTATCTAATTACATCATTGCAATATATTTTCTATATATAAGTCAATAATGTCACCGTCGTAAAGAGCCAATAAATACTTTAAACGGATTTTTTTCTAGGAATACGAAGTAGTGATCAATTTTTAGGGTCTGTAAATTAAATGCACGATTTTGCATTGCAAATTACATTGTTATCACTAAATTCACGTGACATTCACGCTCCAAAACTGAAATTTCTGTATACCGCTCAGGTTATTGTTGTTATTGTTTAAGGTATTTGAGTTTAGTGCCACTTCAGAGGCGAACGGGTGGTAGCATTAAATTAAAGTTCAATCGTATTTTTATAACTAATTTTAATATAATTTCAAAGAATTATTTCCTGCTAAATTTAACGAATATTTATTAACCCCCAGCAAGGTTTCTATTTAAATAGCGTAGATAAGAACAAATGGAAAAAAGATTGATTCGCAATAATATAGAAAATATCAAATCTAATATGTTTTCATTTACTTAATAAACTATCAAACACCTGATGCTGAGAAACGTTTATTAAACAAACATCAGGTGTTTGATGATTAATTAAGTATTTTAAAGAGCTGAGTAGGATATTTAGTTTGTTTTCATTTATTTATATATAGTTAAATGAAATAAAATATAATGTTAATATTAATAAATAATCGCTCATTAATCACTCAGTAATCTAATTTACATAATTAAATTTAAAAAATATGATTGCAGCGGATTAAAGAAAGTTTTGCCCTTATGTTTTGAAATCTGTGTGCCACTCTGTATGAATTTAATTTATAATTCATGCTAAAAGTCATTAAAATTTTATAATTTATTACAAATGCACATATACAAAGCAAAAGTCTATATTAAATATTTTACTGTATACATTGAGGAAAAAATTACTGTCATAATCTGACATAAATTTTAAAATGATTTTCGAATTTACAGTTTTACATTTAAAACAACATGCAATTTTATTTTTTAAAAATATAAATTTCTTATATATTTTTAAATTAAAATGTAAAGTATATATAAATATTATCAATAAAAGAATACAGATAACAAGAAACAAGTGTTCAATTTCTTAATCGTTGATACTAGATAAATGAGTATTTACTTTTGACCACATACATTTATCGATAGTAGTCCAACTCATTAAGATTACTCATCACTATTTGCAGTTCTTTCATGACTTACCAATCAAGATGAAGCATGTTTGTCTAAACAAATCGAAGAAAGATCTTATTCTAGTGACAACAAGAATCGATCAAGAGTGAAAATCGAGATTGTATTCGCTTATATGACTATTATACTAATTGTAATTCGATAATATCTTAATATCTTAGTAGTTTGGAATAAAATTTCGTCGACTGAGTTATTAAACTTAATTTATTTATTCAAATTAAATTTGCAATTAACATGGCTTTCTTAAAGTTTCTCTCATGAATAATTTTGGATGATTATCCTTCACGTCTTTAATGTTCAATATATCAGGCGGGTTGTTTAAAGTTTAAATAATATTTTTAAAATTTAAATAAGTTTCGTAAAAATCTTTATTTTTCTATTAAGATATTATAAGATACATAATATTGATATTATAAAAGAATTTACTGCACAATTTTTATTTTAGTAAGGACTGATTTATTAATTAACTTAAATTAATTTTAATTTTAATCGATTACTTTCTAATAGGTAATTTATTTAAAAATTAAGCTAATTAATAATAGCTTTAAAATTAATTTTTAATATTTTCTATACAATAAACTTTAATAAGATTTTTATACTTTTGTTTTTCGATTTTATTATAAAATATTTTATTTTTAAGATATAAGTAGAGCTTTAAAAACTTTGCTTTATGTTTATTTTATTTTATTTATTTTTTCTGCAGTTATAATTATATAAAAATATTTAATATTAAATACGTTAAAACGTATTCATATATATCAGTAATTAATTTTAAATATTTTATAAACACTCTTATGAATATATGTTACTTCTCGTATTATTCAATATTTATCTTATTTATAGCGTAAAAATTACTTAAAATATTAAGAACTTAATTAAAATTTATAATAATTTATTTTTACATGACTAATTTAAAAACGAGTTTCGCATTTTTATAGCTAAAACATAAAATATTTAAATAACTTAAATTATTCTTTTTATTATGCACTTGAAGAACATTTTTTAATTGAAAAAATGTAAACAAATTTTATAATATTTTTCATAGTTTATATTAAAATGTTTATTTCATTACGAATATAATTATAATTACTCATCTGGATTTTTAGAAAAGCTTTTTAATAAATAAATGTTATCTAAATTTAATTAGTTACAGAATTTTTATGAACATCATTTATTTATTATTAAAATATAATCTTACATACATTCGTAATAGATTCGAAGACCGTAATTAGAATTGTTTGTGATGAAAATGAATACTTTTATCATTCGCTTTTTATAAAATAATATCGCCAATAAAGAAATTTAAAAGTAAAATTAAATTAAACCTTTAAAATATACAAATTTTGAAGAATTTAAAAATTTCAATTCATCGATTTACATTTACATATATTATCGATAATTAAAAGTTACAAATACTGATTTTAAATTCATTATTTTGAACTAAAATTACTTTCTTATCATCTCTATTCAATTATTTACTTAATTTGAATTTTCATCACAAACCTTTAACCTTTCAGTCCAGATTTAATAAACTTAGTATTATACTATATTGATATCTCTATTCTATCTGGTAACTTTGCAACTAAAAAGTATTAGAAATAAGAAATTAATTGAAGAAAATTTTAGTCATTATAAATTAAATATAATAAATATAAGTTTTATTGATGTTATATTATTAAACGTTTTGGTTTATGAGTCTTAAATTCAACGTTAATCAACGAGCTATTTATATTATTCTTAAAATAATTTTTTGATTTAACCGTACATAGGTTATTTATTTTCAATTATATCATAACTCTTGTTAACTGTATAGCAAGATTGTTAAATAATAATTATAGTGGATGTTGTTTTCATAAAATCGTTTTTATCATTATTAATTTTATCGTATAATATTTCCTCAAAATACCAGTACATTTTAATGTATAAATTATCACATCTCTTCATTGTGATTCTAAACAACCTATCTGTTATTTCTTGTGAAAATTTTTTTATAATATTTATTATAAATTCCTTTCTTTATCCTTTATCAATGTATTACATAAAGAATGACGCATTTATCATTCTTACAATGTGTTTTTTATGCATAAGTGATTATACATACCTTAAATAATTGTAGAATTTATTTATGGGCACACGTGTTAACATATATAACAAATTTAACATGTAAAGATAATAAAATTACCATTATTTTTGTATATTTATTAACCTTAAATAAAAAAAAGTAAAATGGTAAAATGGAAAATCCTGATAAAGGTATTATGAAATAGTTTCAACATTAAGCACTTTTATTATAATATATCGTAAGTTTAGATTCGACGTTTATATTTTCCACTACGTTTTCCAGGATGTATTGTATTCAATCCAATTAATCAATCCGTTAATTACTTTAAAAGATACAAAAACACAACAATTAAGCAATCAAAGTGATAGTGCCTAATTTATGTGAAGTCTCTGAAAGCTTCAGGAACGACATATAAAGGGTGGCCGAAAATTCGGCTAACCGCATTTTGTTTTCCAAACATACATATGAATAGAAGTCGCAAAGTGAATTTAAAAGACGTGTTTTCTTTTACAAAAATATTAAATAGTTTTATTAAATTTAGTTCAATTGGTTGTAAAATAAAAGTAATTTAGTCTTTACAATGTTTATTTGACTTTTGAGCTCCCATGTATAATTGTACTGTCTCATGTATAATATTGTATTAAAAAATAAATGATTGTTAAAATTATATTTAATTATTCTTAAATAATGAGCGATATTGTAAAATTTAAAAGTTTAAAAAATGTTTCTTAAATATATTTCTTCTCAAACTTCTTAAAATTTATTTTTCAAAACAATACTTTACGGTTGAAGATCTGATAAAAATGAAATAAAAATTGTATTTAAGTTACTTTATATTATTTTTTACAATAGTGATGACGTAACTGAAATTCTCGCCAGTTATTACTGAATTCATAATTAACTAATAACAAATTTGAAATAACAAAAATATCAAAAAAAAAAAAATCTTCATTCCAGTTATTATTACATTAAGCAAATTATTTTTTATTAAATTCATTTATGAGATAGAAACTTTGCTGACAAATTTCGAATTACTTTTTCAATAATATTTGTATAGAACAAACATCATTATACGTACTGTACGTACGTCAAAATTTCAAAAAAAATGAATTGAACATAAAAATTATTATTAGACTTATTGAAAACGACATCAGAAAAAAAAAGTTTATGTGGATTTATCTTGGTAAAATTTATTCAATTCTACTTTCTACATCAAATAAAAATTGAAAGAATTAATTGAATTCTAGAAAAACAAGAAGCTATAACCATAAAATTTGACGTATTAATTACGATTTATTGTTTTAATAAATTTAGATTTGCAAATTATAATTTACAGTTAATTGCATTTACCGATGAGGTATTTATATAATAATAATAATAGGAACATTTAAAAAAATAAAATTCTACAAAAAACAATTTATTTATTTAATACTGGTATTGTGGCTATATCATTATTAATTATTTATCTAGTTAGGTGATAAACGTTACAACAAAAATCCATTAAAAGAACGAGCATTAGAAAGGCAAACAGGGTACTTAAATACAGTTTTGTAGTGAAAAAAAAGTTTTGAATTACTAAATACGAGGTGACAGGTAAACGTCAAATTGGTATAATCAATAAAAATATTTTCTGTCATCTTCCTTAACAACTTGACATAAAATGACAGATGTATCTTGCTCCTTGATAGGTGATGAAATATATCTACCGCAAACATTTTTGAGGGAAAGATTTATAATATTGTAGATAAAGGCTAAAGGATATGAAAGAATTTTTAAAAGATAAAATTACATTTCAATCTAAGTTGCTCAAGGCATCAAATTCTTCGTCTGTGCTTTTATGAAGTTATATGATAAATTATGTTTAATCACAAGTTTGTCTCCTAAAATAAACATTCCTGTTTATTTTTAATTATAAAGATTTTTTAAGAAGCGAAACAAACATTTCTTAGTTAATGATAAAACATGATAAATTTCTTCGTTTTGAAGTGGATTATTTAAACTAATTACAGAAAACTTTTACAATTAACTGGTGGAATGAGTCATTTAGATTTTTATTATGAAAAAATTACTTTATTTTTGCTTATTCTTTGTATATGGAAATCAGATTTAAAAAATGTCTCTTTTTTCCAGCAGTTCTTTATTTTCTAAAGAGAAAAATTAATAAATATAAATGTAAAAAATGTAAAGTAATTAGAAATAGTGTTTATTTAACAACTTAGATTTTTTATTATTGTTTCTCGTTTTATATTAATAATTTTTTAATAGGGTAAACTATCCATAAAACACATGAAATTTGCGTTAATTTTAGTATGTAATTTATCAAAATTAAATATTTATTTACTACTTATTTTATTTATTCGTTTATTATTACTTTATTATACAATAGTCGATAATAAACTAAAGAAATGTTTATAGTATGATATGTAATTAATATTTAAAAATTAAAGTTCGCTTATTGTTATAGAATAAATAATAACTTTCTTACTTAATTATCTCTAAAAAACACGATAATAGGTTTACTGAATAATTTGTATAGATTTGTTATAATTAAACCTGTTCTATAAAGATTTTTCGAGGTTAAATAAGTAAATTAGTAATTATTTTGTAATAATTAGTAAATTCTTACTTTTTAAATAAATATAGTCATTAATCATTATAAACTTCAGTATAATAAAGTTCCACAATAAAAAGTATTAGTTTATTTTACCTTCAAATTATTCAAATCTTTTATTAATCTCTTCTAATGAATATATTTTAAAAATAAATTATTAAAAAGTTAAAGACTGAGTTATAATTCTTTTTCATTAATTTAGTAAAAATATTAAATATTATTGTTAAGGTGAGACATTTCATAAATGGTTTCCAGTTAATTGCTAGTAATTATGGTTACTAAGATCATAAATAAGCATCATATAGAAATCACAACAATGATATCACGAACTAAGGCACTTTGAACAATTTTCTGATAATCTCGACAGTGTAATCAGGACATCCAAGAGACTAAAGCACTGCAAACGAACTAATTGTGGAATTTTCCCTATGGAAATAGTAAAGACTGTCTCCTCTCAAATTAGCCAGAATGCATTCCCAGTGGTCAGATTATCCATGAAATAAATGAACTTTCGTGTCTACAGCATGTTTCTTAATCAATCTGGATAGGCCATTTAGTTAGTAAAATCCCTCTTAAATGAATCTGAATTTATCTTGAGATTTTTGAGAAAGTGTTATGAAACGTTTATAAATTCATCAACGGTGCTCTTGTCTTCATCAGTATTCACTTTAAAAATTTGCATATACTTGTAATCATAAATAATTTATTATTCGAAAATTTTCTAAAACAAGTGCATAAATTCTTCTTAAAGTAAAAAATAAAATCGAGTAAAGTATCATACTAAACTGAAATTTTACTAGATTTTTTAAAATATCGATATTGATTATTCATATTCATGGTAGTTTGTATGATTTAGTGAAATAAAACACTAGTGAAATTCAATAAATTTTATTGATTTGAAATTTAGCAAAGTTTAGTGAAATTTTAGTTTAGTCTTTCTAGATTTATATAATAAACACTTTTATTTTTGTATATTTTAATTACTAATGTGTCCATGGTAACAGTATATAATTTCTTTATCATATCCTGACAACTTCATTTCTTAGTATATCCGAGTTCCATCCATCAGTGTAACATGTCCTTTTTTTTGTAACCAGCCTACTATTATCTTCTTATCACTCCGAACATGTTTTCATTCAGCAACAACAAATAATCCATCTGTTCTTCTATTATATCCTTACAATGTTTTATCATTTTAGTTACTTTCAACATTTTTATTACTTTTGATATTTTCCATATCACTTTGTTGCATCTACATTACTATAAATTATGATAAACAAAATATGGGCTAGAATTTTCCTGTACAATCTAAATTATGTATATAAAGACATAGTAAATTTATTAATTATTTAAAACAGTTTATTCTTTTTGGTAAAACATACAGCAGCTATTGAATAGATTGCTCTTATGAATTTTATAAATGTACAAGTATTCTTTTAAATTG
Organism: Centruroides vittatus; assembly: GCF_030686945.1. Classification (NCBI taxonomy): domain Eukaryota; kingdom Metazoa; phylum Arthropoda; class Arachnida; order Scorpiones; family Buthidae; genus Centruroides; species Centruroides vittatus. Next base: position 1,249,131 of record NW_027122385.1, read on the forward strand.
TATTATTTACAGCTTATAATTTTAAAAAATGTTAAGAATTTATCTTAAATCTAATATTAATTTGTTTTATTATATTTGTAAAAAAAATTTTATCCAAAGAAAATCAAATTTTGTAATGATTAATCGAAAATTTAACCATAGATTTAATATTTTCAAATGAATTTTGATTTATGAAATTAATTTAAAAAAATAATAATAATAGCTTATGATTTACATAAGAAAAACTACTTTTTTTAAAAAATCTGAACAATCTTTAGACATTTAGGAAATTTGTTTGAATTATGAGCTATAACGTTATATTAAACATATAAATAATATTAGATATTTGCAAAAGAAATGATAAAGATCTACTATATCAAATCAAAATATTCTGTTCACGATATCTTGAAAATTCTTTTGTATAATACATTAGGTATATATACAGTACTTTGAAAACAAATCAATAGATATGAAGTTAAAAGAAAAAAAATTTAATTTTAATATTAAACATAGAACATTCATTTTAAATTAAATCTAAATTTTTAATAAGAATATAAATAATGAAGTTAAAATGTAAATAACAATAAAAACATTGCCTGAAATACTTTGAATTTGCTGTGAGTTTAAAGTGTAAAAAACATCCTTGTATTAATCTAACTTTGATATAATTATGACCGAGTAGGCTATCAATATTATAAAAATATAGTAACTTTAAAATATTTTAATTCGCATTTTTAAACGGAGAATAAGTGAATTTACGCTTTAAATTAACTTAATCCCACTTTCTTAATTGCAAATGGACAATTATTTTTTAAAATAAGCATATAAATTAGTTGTTTGACATAATTAAAATGTCCTTTCTTAAAATGTCTTATTAATAATATAATTAATTAGGATCAAGTAGATGTATTTATTTTTATTCTTTAGAAAAAAATCAGTTATTATTCACGTCTCTTACATTAAAAATATATTTTGAGTTTATCTGATTATAATTAATTATAAATGCTATAATAATAAAAAATTCAGAACGATTAATTATATTAACGAAGATAATAAAAGGAAGATGCTACCTACTTAATTCTTAATCGTCTTATCAGTAAGTGTTAATAATATAAACTTCTTTTATATGATAAAGAAGAAATTTTGTGTATATAAATCCTAAGTGCAATGTTTTCTTTCTGTCTTTATAAATGAGTGTTATCTGGTAAGACTCTTCTTTTTATAAAAAGACATCATTCTGACATCTTTATGGCCGACAGAAAGTGCAAAAAGTAAGTGACGACAGAGTGTGACAGAGTGCATGTAACAATTAGGTAACTGTCGATTTCCACTAGTCGTCCTTATTACCTACTCTCCATTCCTTGTGACATTTATGAGACTATTTGCTACCCACAGCGACAGATATTCTGCGGGTGGGTAAGAAGAAAACTGTCATCCACACCGGCAAAAGACTTTCGATCCTACAACACAGTATCTGATTAATTCTCTACTAAATTAACAAAATTATCCGCATAAAAAATAAATTAGTAATTTATCTTTATAATTGCATTCGAAATGAGAAAGTTCTAATTATAAAATGTTTTAAAATTCATGAATATAAATTATATTATAATCTGTTTAAATCTTTTTATTAACCATTTGTTCAATATAAAATAAGTAAAGTTGACTTTACGTCATTTTATTTTCATTCTTTTCTAACATGATACTTTCAAAAATACTTTTTCTTAATTAGCTTTTTAATTAATGGAAATTTTTCTTTGTAAAACTATATTTTTAAATTTGTTAAACACGAATAAGATTTTTATTAATTTTACTAGTATATTTATCAAGTTTTATGAAGAATAAAAAATAAATAAATTTAGATTTAAATCTTGTCTTTTTAATATAATTTTATTCAAAAACAGTATATCTGTATGTTACTTAAGTTATGGAATATTTTAAATTTTAGAAAAAGACATAATAATCAAGCTGCCAAAGTAAAAACAAAATTTGTGATTTTGTTTTAGAAATTTTCGACAGAGTTAGAATAACATTGAGATAAGAACTGACAATGTTAAAGAAACAAGAAATAGAAATTGACAAACTTAAAGAAATAAATTTCAGAACTACGGATTGAAGAGCTAAGTCTACTCGAGCACTATACAAAGTCACATTCAAGATATCTACACATTCGGATTTCTGTAACTTCTCAAGCGTATTACATAAATCCGAAAAAAGCGGCATCCGGGTTCGATTTCGATTTCATCTTTATATCTCTCAGTCTTTTATATTACTCATATTTATGTCATCTCTTATTCTTAATACTTTATCCAGTTCCTCTTTATTGCTCCAACTATCTTTGCTAATTTAGTATAGCACTCTTGCAATAAAGAAGCATATTTGTTAAATTAATGAATTAAAATGAAGTAATAATACAAAAAAAATTAAATAATGATAAGAACATTAAGTAATATAATTAATTGAAAATTTATATAATTTTCATTCTTTTAAGTAAAAAATTATATTATAAACGTATGTTTATATCTAGGTTCTATTAAAGTCTGAAGATGCCCGCACCAATTAACTTTTCCAGCTCGTAATCTATTGAGAAGAGTAAATCGGTGTTAAAATTGTATTTATTTTTAATATAAAATTTAACATAAATTGAGATTTTTGTATTTTAATAGACAGGAAATGCAATGAGATGAATAATTTAAAACAAATTTTTTTGAGGATCCTGTAAACGTGACTCTCCTGATCAAATGGACGTTGCCAATCTCCCAGTGATAGAGCATGTTTCTAATCACAAAACATGTACGACCATACGATCGTAATTGCAACAAAATTAATATAACATTTTAATTATATATAATTATATAATTAAATAAATTATTCTAGTTTTGAATTAGTAATTTAAATTACGCAGAAAATAAGTCAAAATCATTAAATAAATTGCATAATAATCATGTAGAATTATGGTTATTATTTATAAAATTCATTTATTAATATTACTTTTCTTAATTTATTATTTAATAGAAAAAATATACATCTAGTTTTTTTCTCCAAAAATCGTTTATTGAATTCTGTTAAAAGGGGCAAAATTCTTATCTTGATAAGTATCAATTTTGTTAACCCATTATACAAATTGTTTCTCATAATTCAAGCTTCACTTATTAAAATAAATGTTTCAATTATAGTAGAAAATTCAATTTATATTTAGGAACTAGAGATTCACTATCGATAAAATACAAAAAGAAATTATCGACTTACATGTTTTTAATAATATTTTTACATAAAACTTATAAATAATAAATAAAAGTAATTTTAAAAAATTATTTTATTTTGTTCTTAAAATCGTCATTTATCAATTGAATTTTCTTAGTTATAATGGTTTATACAAATGTTAACATTAAAATAATTCAGTTAAAAATAAATAATTAAAATATGTTTAATGAATTATTGCAATTAAATTTGTAATACGATTCATAAATTTTACGAATCAGTGAATTTAATTGCAATATTATTAATTACATTAAATTTTACGTTAATAAATTTTAAGATGATTTTGAAAGAGAATTTAAATTTTTTTAAATTTCTTAAAATAGTTTAATATATATTATTTTCTTAAATAATTTTAAATTAAGATATAATTTTTATGCTGTTAATATTTAACAAACAGACTATAAATTTAAAAAATATATTTCTATTAATCTTTTATATTAATTTTATATTAAATTATTATTAAATATGTTTAAAAGATATTTTTGCACTAATTTAATAAAATATTTTTATTACGTGCTTACATCATGAAAATCTTTCAATAAATTAATGAAAATTTCTGATTAAATTGAATTTTACTATAAAAATATGGCAAATTTTTATAACTTTTATCTAACAAAATTAATTTAAAATTAATAATTAATTAAATTGTTATTTAACAAAGTTTTGTACATAAATAATATTAAAACAGAAATAAAAAATTTTCTGTTATTTCCGTAATAAAAATTTTAAAAAATAATATATTTTATGATTTTATATTATTAAATAAATTACTGTTTATTTACACAAATCAGTACATAATAATACAAAATAATTACTTTGTATTATTATGTACCGATTTGATACTATTTTAATCTTGTATGTGTACAGTATACACACACACACACACGTTATATATATATAATTTATATGTGATTTACATTATTCTATAATAAATATCTAATAAATGTATTAAATATTAATATATGTCTGTAATAACTTGTTTTAATCTTATAATTGCATTTTTAATATCATTAAAAGAAATTTCTACTTATTACTTTAATAATTTACCTGTATTAAAATGTATAACCTATTTATATGCTTTTATCTTAAAATAAATTTTAAAATATAAATTTGACTTCTATCTTCTTTTGTATAAATTTAAATTGCAACTACATTTATGTTTAAGGAATCATAAAATGTATAAAAAAAATTATTGATTTTTTAAACGTGGTATCATGAATTATTCCATCACTTAAAGTTTGGATAGTAAAAAATATGTAAACGTATTAAATATTATACCGAAAGGTTAAAAATTAAAATAGATTTCTATCGATTTTTACTCACAAAACAAACTTACGAAATTAATCTAAAAAATGTTTGATGAGTTGTACAAATACAACAATTTTTGTCTACAATACTTCTTACTAAAAATATAAAAAAGGAACAGTTGATAGGTACGTGGTACCGAATTACATTAAAGAACAACTAGTAGATAAAGAAAGCAAGTTGTGAAAACTATTGTACTAACAACAACAAAAAAACCTAAAATATATATATACTAAAGAATTGTTATTTCTGGTGATTGTGATGTGTTTGCAGCACATAAAAGTTGAGTCAGTTCTTTATCATTACCAATATTTCTAGACAAGTTATTTACACTTATGTACTGTACTTACAATCTCGGTTGGGTGAATATTTTTTGTTACATTAAAAACTAATTTTCGCCTCTTGTAATATTGCCCAAAGGCAAAACTAGTAATACTTTTCTTAAGGACGAAAGTTAAATTTAGGTGCGAAAAAATATTGACAATCACGTCAGACAGAAATGTAAATATTATCATACAATTGATAATGGACATATAAAAGTATAACCAATAAGTGAATAAATACTTAATTTTAAAATAATTATAATAAGTAGTAATAAGTATAAAGTATGGTTTACCCTTTTTTAAATTTAGAGGGATTAAATAATTCCTTTACGGGATGATTTTTAAGGAAAACATTGAGAAACACTGCTGTAAGGCTATCTGTATTAAGCTGTAATATACGTTTCTCTGTTTTTAAAATATAAGAATAATAAAATTTTAATAATTATATCAAAGTTATTATTGTTATCTCAAAACTTAAAATTTGATATTGTAGATATTTGAATTTTTCCTAAGAGAGTTTTAAAAAACTAAAGCTTTATACCACCAAAATTGCTCATTATAATGGTTTTTAATATGATTATCTTTGCTTTGATAGTTTTATATACTTTTAGTACAATTTAATGACACCCTTAGGAAATAATTGTCACAAAAAGAATAAATTTAATTCATTTAACGAACTGAACAATTGTACTTCAAGTAAATTTTTGCCGTTAAACCCTTCAATTTAAACTAATTTTATCTCGTGTAACATTTTAAAGTTCTTAATTATCTTCGAATATTCAGAGTTTTTTTTAGAAATTAATACTTATAATTGTTTGAAAGTTTACAGATTAAATCGATAAGAATATTAATAATATTAATTTTATTATTTAAAATAATCGCTTAAAAACTATAAACATTTAAAATTTTCAATCTTAAAATATTTAATAGTATTTTATAATTACATCTAAATTTATTGTTAAATATTTAAAAAGCAACTTTTGTTTTTATAACATGCAGAAATGTATTTTATAATAAATAAATTTTAAATTTATAAATTATTTAAATAATATTTTTTTATATTTAAATATAAAAATATTTAATTTTTCCGTCTAAATTCGATAATTAAATATTTTTGGTTGCTAAAACAGAATATTTAATTAGCAAAATAGTTTTTTTTCCATTAAAATAAATATATTTAATTTTTTAATTAAATAAATATAATCATTAAACATGTTAAATCAAACAAACAATTAATTTATAGGATTTTTTAAAATATGTAAATTATAATATTATCTGTAAAGAATGCATTAATTTATTTAATTAGTAATATATACCCGTACATACAGGGCTTTCCTTGTACTATTAAATAAATAAAATTAGTAATAAAATTTTTTAAACATTAATACTATTTAACAGAATAATTAATATTATTTACTAATTAATATAATTTGTTATTATAAAATTAAATTATTTGTTAATTAAGTAAGTTATTAATTTGCTTTTAAGGTTAATAAGTAGAATGCAAATTATTTATTAAATAATTTAAGAAAAAAAATTATAATATGGATAAGTTGATAACATACTTACAGGAATTGGTATTTACTATAATGAAGGAAAACAATGGAAGCAATAAACTGTAACAGCCACAATTATTGTTGTTCTGATAAAATATATTCAATTAGAGTAATAAAATTAGTTATAACACATCGCACAGAATTTTGTTGGTTGTTGCTTCTTTGAATGCAATACTTCAACTAATGATATATTCCATTTGCAGGATTACATTTTAATTACTTTGGCCAACAGGAAATTGAGGAACAACACTGCTGCTACCATAGATTTAACAGACTGCGATGTGGTGAGTTGCTAACATGTAAATTGTGTTATTAAAGCCAATTTAAATGATATCACGACTTTAAGAAAAGAATAAAAGGATGGAATTGATGGTTGTGACATGATTAACTGCTCTGTTGAATTCCACTTAGCACGAAACGAATGTGTCCCCCATAACTGTGTGTTAGAGAAGAGCGGATGTACATACGAGGTTAATGAAGGGAAACTAGATGCTAACTTTCAACTAATGGTTGGACCGTAAGGAGTATTTCGGTAAAGCCGATAAACTTTATCAGTTTTCCGTCAAACAACAATCTTGGATTTCATTAGTCGTCGTTCTCCTTATCCCAAAGGATATGATGTTAGACGTAATATTAAAGTTAGATAAGGTGTTTGCAAAAGTGAAATGAAATCATTGTTGAATAATTATCTTTTGAATAAATAAAGAGATTTCTAAGAGCTACTACACATCTAGCAATTAAAGATTGGATATTAAATTCCAGATAATTATGCTAATTGAATTTTCTACCAAAAATACTCATTTGAACTAAGTTTGGATGAAATCTTTAATGTTCCACTCTAAATAGAATGTTTTCTCCTGTTTATGCATATACGTTTTTTTTCTTTTTAATTATACACTCTTTTCTTTGCTATGTGATAATTTAACATAAAAAATTAAAGTTATCACTGTTACTACGATTCATATAAATGGTAGGTCAGAATTTTCAGATTTGTTACAGTTATATGCTGTAGTAATAAAACAATTTAAACGTAGTAGATTCCGAAAATGTTGCTCGGAAACTGTATTTTCATGCTTCTAGTCAATGATTTTTTACATTTTAGTAGAAATGATCCATCGTTTTCTGAAATAATAATGTATAACTGTCAAGACGATGTATCAGAAATGGCAGAAATGCCTTATTGTAATCGTTCAGATATAAATTTTTTTCGCGATAAGATATGTATTTATGATAATATCTGTAAATTGTGTTTTCGATTCATCTTTTAAAAAGGATAAATTCCTTTTAAGGAAAATAAATATACTCTATAGAACATTATAAATCATTATTCTATATTTACTATATCGAAATGTATTTTCTATCCATTAATACAAAAAAAAAAAACCACCAATTAAAATGCGAGGAATCCTTTTCCAGTAACGTACCAAACAATTTCACACTTTTTTATTCTATTTTAATCTTCAGATAAATAAACTAAAGTCAATATTTATTATTCTTATATCCTGTAATAAAATTGGTGAGTAAGTATATATGATCCATCGTGATATATTTTATATATCTATCACTACAGTTATCGTTCAATTTTATTATCAACAAAAATTTACATTAGTCTATAAATAAATGCATAAGAAGGCAAAATAGTAATTCTTGATATTCAAATCCGTTAAAATTTTAAGTGTATAAAGTTAAAAAATGTTCAAAATAGTTGAAGTATATATCTGGTTAGAATTCACAAAAGGGAGAAGAGAAAAAGCCGAAGGTGGGAACACAATTTTCTGAAATCAGGGTGATTACCTTTTATTGCCACATAAAGGTTTACTTAAAGGCCATGGGATACGACCGTTTTCTTATTGTTTACGGGCAAAAGTAATCCTTTTGCTTTTACCCTTAAGGTGGTCGCTAGAAACGGATTTATGGGCACACCCCAGGGACAATAAAACAAATAGAAAATAAACCATCTGGAGAATTCAATTCTTAGAACTGTGTACTTAAATATCACTATACTTGCTGGTTTCGTCTTAATTTTTGCCAATTTTTTGACCGATTATTATTATTATTATTGAATTAAACACCATATGGTACAATAACTCATTATTTTCAAACTAACTCTAAAACGCACGATAATAATGTAGATATATTTGTGTGTTACATTATTTTTGTTGTACTGACCAGCAAAATTTACAAGTTATGCTCTTTAGTGTATCTATTTGCAATAGAAAACACTTGTGTATTACAAAATTTTTTAATTATTATTTACATAAAATTAAATTATTTTGATAATTCTAAATTGCTTAAAATTTAATAAACATTGTTATAATTAATATCGTTACGAGTAGAACACAATTAAATGAGTTTAAATGTTATTAATTTCTGTTTTAATCAGAAAATTATCTATTAAGATTTATGAGATGCACTTGAGAGCACTTATAACAATTCTTCCAGAATAAGAGATGTAAAGAGGTAATAATAAACCATTCTATCATGTACAGTACAATTTAATGTATATTAAAATTTATTGCGGAAATATATACTTCCATAGAAACTAATGAAAAACTGTATATAATTATTTCTTCATTTAAATATCAATTAATATCATGTGAAAGCGGATAGAAAAGGATAAGTCTACCGTATCCAATCTGTACTGAGCTAATTGAATTCAGATATAGTTTTTAAAATATATAAGTTACATCGTAAACAGCTAGTCATAAAATTTATTTTTAAAAATGGGAGATTATCTTTTTAAGTTCTATGATATAAAAGTTATGGTTTCCCCTTAAGAATAAACCTTTTGAAGTCCTCAATGTTTGTTCAGATTTTAAAGTTTTGTATATTCGAAAAGTTTCTAAATATTTATAAAATTTATTAAAATTCATAAATATGTTTGAAAATATATAACCAAACAAGAGAAGACACTATTGAAATAGTACAGTATATTAAAATTTTAACTTATTAATTATTCTAGATCATTAGCCTTTATTTAAATTACAATTAAATAAATCGTAATTTAAATATGTAAAATGATATTTAATATTAATATATAATATAATGGTTAAAAAATGCTCTTCATTTAGCTTCTTGTTTGCATTTGTATCATATTATTAATTCAGCAACCCAATAGTGCTCTTTTTTTCCAAACATATCACAACGACATTTCTGTATTATAACTCTATTCTTTTTTTAAATTTTGGGTTAAAGGATGGATGAAATTCTAATAAACAAAAATTATAAAGTAAATTTTTAGTAAAAACATGATTTAATATAAAACATTAAAATTACTATAAACATTTTATATCATTCCCAAAATTATTTTTATACTTCTTTTATTAATAAACATAAATGAAGCATTATTTTATAATTGTTTCTCTGTATACACAGTAGTTAAATTATAATTATACAGTTGTATAATTATATATTTTTCTTAAAGTTTTTTCAAATTTATTAAAGTATTCATTTAGTCCATTTTCCGATTTAAATTTATGACTTTTCAGAGTTTTATGTATTTTGTCTGAATGGTAAATCAAGAGAACTCTTCTAAGAATAAATATATGGGGTGTGTGTGCTGCAAACATAACCTTTAATTGCCACATTGAGGTATACCAGATCACTCGGGATATCTGAAATTACAGAAGCGGGCTACTTTTAATAGCGCAGTAGAGTAACTCTCACTATCTTCTAATTAGCAGTATAGAAGTCTACCGAAATACCTGCACGTATGAGAATGAGAATTTTAGTTTCATTTACGAAATTTGACAATAGTCAAGTAGAATCCTCCGAGGCTTGTTACTGCATTAAAGTAAATCAACTTTTGTAAAGAAAACTGTTCAATAACTGGAAGTGCATTGTGAGATTAAAACTTAATCTTTGCAGTAACAGCAATTAATTTCTATCCGATAATATTGATTTTTTACTGTTATTTAGCTTCTCTTCTCACTTAAACAAATACGCAAGCTTTACTTTATATCTATTAAATTTTTATCCTCTTTACTTCAACTTCCTCCAGTGATGCTTAAAAGCTTTGTTTATATTCGTTATACTTAAGAAAGAAATAACGCAAACAAGTACGTGTAAGTTTTCTTCTTGTTAGACTTATTCCTAGGGTAAAAAAATTGATTGAAAATAACTTCCCTAGGGGTTATTTAAGTTTAGATTTATAATGCTTTGAGTGCTCTTAATAGCAGTTTTTCTTTTTCTTTTTTTTGAATTTGTAGCGTAAATAATCAAAAACTGTTATTTTAATACATTTTTAAGTTGAAAGCACCATAAAATCTTATTTTTTTATCAATGGAAAAACTTGTTTTTCATCATTAGTTTACTGTGAAAAGAACGACAGTTTTACTTCAGTAATCGCGGTAAACCATATTTTGACTAAAGAAATTCTCTTGTTCAGGTGAAATATTGTTTTTTCTTCAAACAATCTCAATCATTGCACTGAAGCCAACTTTAGACTTATTTTTCAAGACACTATTATATGATATATTTTCAGTATGCACAAAAAAAAATCAGTTTACTAAATTCATGTGTTTTGTTGAATAAAAAGTAATAATTAATATTATTTGCATACTGCTCCTATTCTTTAACTTATAATTTTAATTTGTAAGTTGATGAACTACGAACAAATTAAAATAAAAATAAACATTATAAACATAACAAATAAATATATTATTAAGGATTAAGGACTGAGAAAATGTTTTTTTAGAATTTATTATTAATCAATCTTAAAATACTCGCATAAAAATGTTTTTTTTTTTTTTTAAATAAAAACGTCCGTTTTGCAATTAACTCAGTTGTTATATCTGTTTTTAGAGAAGACAACTTAAAAGTGAAGAAATAGACAAAAGAACGGTCTTGTAAATCACTTACTTATTTATTAATTTAATTTAGCATTTATAGAAAAGTAAATCATAAAATAGAAAATATAATATACATTTTTTACATTACATTTTAAATTCCAAATAAACGAGGAAATCATTCCATTTCAACATAGGCTTCTCTTCATTACTTCTTTGATTGAAAGAAAAGCTACATCTTAAGGCACTAAATTCCGGAATCAAAAGTCATGTTTTGCAACTTTGATTTTAAAAATTTAATATTTTAAACTAAATTTGTTAAAATAATAACTTAATTTTTGTCAGGAATAGTTTATAATTGTTTTAAATTAAAAAATTTAAATCGAAGACTAAAAAAAAAAACCATATATTTCATCCAAAATTCATGCCCTTAAACATATAAATGCTTTCAGAATAATTTGTAAGATATAACATAAAGCAAAATAAATTTTAAAATATTTACTGTAAACGGAGCTATACATTTAATTTGTTAATTAATGACAATTGTTGTTGTAATTTCTATAAAACAAAAAATAAATCTACAAATAAAATTTCGAAAATAATGAACAGTCTGATTAAAAAACTTAGTCAGATCATCTTATGGATACTGTAGTGTTTATAACAAGATGAAATTATTATGAATAACTAATAAAAATTTCACTATTTTCATGTTTTTATCAGCGGAACATACAGATGATTCATTCTAAGTTGCCTAAGGAAATAATTAATTTAAATCTAATTTTATTCTTGTGCTTATTAAGAGAAATGACTCAAGCATCTTTATTTACATACTTCAATCATCTGTCTCAAGCATATGTATATTGTTGAGGAACACAAATAAATTGTAAAATAGCACAAGTATTAATAATTGATTATTTCTGTTTGATAGTATAATTCATAACAAAAAAGTCGACTTTTATCTTAAGTCACATCATTTTATAATATAATATATTAAAAAATACATAAGAGTATTACAATAAAGAGAATATAGAATTAAGTGAAATAATTCATGATTAGATCGTATTTTTGTAAGATAAATACATTACAAAACGTCTAAATCCAATTATTTCAAGAATCACTTTTATCTATAATCTATCTTCAAGCATAGACTAATCTTTAATACCGAAGACAAAAGCGGATTTTTATTTTAAATTAATCCAAAAATATTTTAAATTTTTAACGCTTCAGTAAATAGTAATCCTATTAAGTAGCTTAATTCCATATAAAAAATTAAATACTTTAATCTTTCGGATTGAATGATTTAATTGAATAATTTAAATCTCTGTAGGTAAAATATATTGTAATCATATTAAAACGGCTGATAAAGGATTTAGTTTTTTATGAGCATTAAAAAATTATTACATAATTATTTTATGAACCATATTTTAAAATTGTTAATATAATTGATAAATATTTTAAAAATTTACAATAAAATTGCGGATATTTTATAGAATTGGGACTGTTTCTTTAGGTTTTATATGACCTGACAAACATATATTTTTTGATGTTGATTGAATGTGAATTTTGACCTGTCTGTTCGAAATATAACCAGAGGAAAAAACGACAAATACGAGCACTTCTCGAAAACTTATGATGCTGTAAATATTCTATACAATGCTTTCTTTTAAAACTATATTTACTGATTGATTGATAAGAAGAATTTTAGTTATAAAATAATAACAGTAATATTTCCACATCTGGATACAGTTCAAGGAACTACTACAAGTCAAGTTCAGATCGCATTACATTGATATACGCAAGAGTGGAGAGATGTAAAATATATTGTGATGATTTCCACTAGAGCTTAAACTTCTAGTAAATGCGAAAATACTAAATTAAAATCCTTTATAGAGTAATTGCATTTTAACGCTATAATTACAGCAATAAAATTAGAATTGTTCATAAGTCATTTCAACAGTCATAGAAGAGTTCAAAGCCTATATTTAACAGCTGTCACAACTTTGTTAGAAATATTATTAAATAATAAATATTCATTAGAATGAAAATTTACATATTTACTCAGATTAATAAATGAAAATAAGATACAAAGGCTAAACTTTGTAAATTTTAAATTAGATGTAAATCTTAACTATTATTCTTTAAGAATCTGAATTTTGTTGGATTATATAATTTAATATAATTTTTAGCTATTAAGTCTTAAGCTAAACTGTTGAAATAACATTATTTAAATTATAAATATTTATGATTAAACTGTAATAAATTAATTTATTAAGAATTGCTTTCTCGGTAAGTGAATATACTGAGTGAACAAGTCGGTTAGTTGTATAAGCATATAATGAATTTAAATTATATCAAGAACAAATTAAAGAAAGTTTTCAAAAATATAAACAATTTTTTGTATTAGTTGAGGAACAACTAAAATAAATTGTCACTGTATGTTTAAAAATTTACTATTAAAGTTATTTATTTATAAACTACAATCGATGCAATGAAAACTACCTTAATACAACTTTATCAGCTTCCCTACTTCTGCTATATAAGAAACATACAAATCAATACATTTAAATAAATGAAAACTTTTAATAAGAAATTTCAAATAATTTTACAAAAAATATAAAGAAAAATATAAATACTTAATTTTTCCACATTAATAAATAAAAATTTTAGTGTAACATTAATATTTTACTCGGCATTATATCTAAAATCAATAAGTCTGTAAACTGTAATGGGAAGGTGTAAATGCAGAAAAGCGAGTTGTGCTTCGTATCTGAAGCAAAACAAAATAATACGTCACACAACTTTAAACTGATAATACATTAAAAGCAATCCGCTCTATTAATATAAAACTATTCAGACAATAAAGTGATGGCTAAATTTTTTTTATAAGAGTTAAAGGCAACAATATTTTTATAGTACAAACACGTTTACTACTACCGATCGATCATAAAAATAAATAAAAAAAATTTATTTTTATTCTTAACGAGATTACTTGTTATAGTTTACTACAAGAAACTGATAAAGAAACATAAAACAAACAATACAGAGTTTAATTTTAAGTACATCGTACATTTTCTAATATTTTATGTACATTTTAATCCTTTTTATAAAATTCTAGACATAATTTTTATAGAAACCATTAAAAGTTTTTCAACATTTTTTTCCTGAAAGTAATATTAAAATGTTATGAATCTAAAATGTAATTTTTAAACTTTTTAAATAATTTTTAGTAAATAAATTATGTAAGTTTTAATTATCATACATGAAAAATGCTATGAAATTTAAGATTTAGTTGAGATATTTTATTTATTATCTTTTAATAATTATTAACGATGAATATACATTATTATTGACTTTAAAAATTAAAATGAAATGAAAATTAATGTATAAAATAATAAAATTAATTATTTTTAAAAAGTCTCTTTAATATGTAGGAAGTTTTGCTTATTATATCAAAATACGCCTCGTTTTATTCTATTTTATATTTATTTTTTGTTTTTATATTGAAATTTTAAATCCTGAACAATATTTTCTGTTTAAAAGTTTTATTGCATTATTCATATATAAAATACACATCTACAAGAAATACATTTAAGTGACGTTACCATGTATTACCCGAATTCATTAACCTATCAAAGAAAACCATTATGTAATTTTTTGATGCGAAAAAAATTACATATGGAAATTTTATTTTACGCTTAAGACTTCTGTTTGACAAATTACAATTTTCTTTACTGAAATTTTGATTAAGATTTTGTAAAAACTGATTATAAAGTATTTTTCATAAAAAAAAAAAAAAAAAAAATACCAGGAAAAAATATGTTAAAAAACAAAATAAATAGAAGTAACAAATTTTAATATAATGAATAATTCTAAAAATTTAATTAAAAATAATAAAATTTTATTTAATATTTATAAAAATAAAAAATAAAAAATTAAAATATTATTTTTTTACTGTTTCAAATTTGAATTGTTTTAATAATAATATCTATAGTTTTTATGTTATATATATTAAAAGAATATAGCCTATAACTAATTTTTATTTTATTTTACTATTAAATTAAAAGAACTAAAATAAAATACAATATTTTTATTACTGTTTTAAGATTTTAATGTATTAATTTTTTTATTTTGAAATTCTTTAGTTATCTATATAAACTGTATTATAATAAAGCAAATGATTGATAATTGAAAGCTCTGAGTGAGTTTTAAAATTTTATTTTTTATTTGAGAACGAATTTTACATAGGAATGCATAGTTTTAATTGTAAATAAATATGTTATATAATGATAAATATTATACTTTTATATATTTTAAAGCATATAAAACTATATAATATTATATACGTTTTTATACTGACAGTTTATAAAAGTTTATATATCATAAGTGTATAACTATCTGTTTGATAAAGAATTTTAATAACAAAAATGTTTTCTGCTAAAGTTTATTATAATTTTTTACAAAGAATTGCTTGAATACAAAAGATTCTGCCCATGCTATTCCATAAATATGGGCTATAGTGACAGGAACATGAAGGTTACAACAAGTTTATCTAAATCTCTTCTCACAAGAGACTTGACTGACTATATTAATATCGATTTTCTTTTTTATTCTTTTCGGGCAATTTCTGTTTTATTTCTCCTGTTGCACTGTTTATTCTTGCATCGATTCTGAAATAAATTAGAAGATATCATTTATTTTCTGTTGTACAATGTTTCTCTATCTGTACTTTTATATTTTGAATTTTATGTTATATTTTATTGTCAGAGTTTAATCTAAACGATTATTTTTAATGGCATTTTAAAAGGATAAAATATATTTTAAACGTAATGATCTATATTAATGATATACAAGTACAATATTTTCTAAACTCGTATCAACTTTTTTCCATTATTCATGCGAATGTTTTAGATTTTTTAGATTAAAGCACGCAAAAAATCTAATAAAAACTATACAGAAACGTAAATATTAAATTTCTCTTTATAATCCTAATTAAACTTATTTTTTACAATATTATTTACAACTTTAACCTTTAATTAATGCGTATATTTTAACGAAAATTTATGTAAATTTTTGTTTAGTTTTTCTTTACTAAAATAAAAATAATAAAATAAACATTTTTATTAATAACTTTCCTAATGATATGAGTGTTTTATTCAAGTTTTATAGAAAATTTCCTTTCATGAACATAAAAATTTACAATTTATATTTATTATGATACGAACAATAAATGTCAATCTTTGAGTGGAAGTTAGCCAGAAACAGTTAAATAGATACAAATCGTTGAATATCGTGTTTATCGAATTTTTATTCATTTTTTCCCCAAAGTAATTTTTCTTTGATAATGTTCTTTCTTAGTAGATGATTGTTTGAAAACAAATAGTATGCGATCGAATCTCTATCTATCGATAATTAAAGCCAGATAACAATTGTCATGAGATAAAATAGCAATAATATGGGAAAGCTTGATGTAGTCTTCAGATAATTTCCTCAATTTCTTGCAATTGTATCCGAAGCCAAGAGATAATACACAAATTTCTTTTGCTCATCTGTTGATTTGCTTGCATTTTTCTTATACAATAACATTTTTGTAGCATTAAAATAATAATTGCAAGATAATACCTATGCTTTTTTTATATTCAATTCTGTTTTTTTTAAATACTTTTCATTTATTTATGTTTAAAATTTATAATTTTTTAAATATTTTTAACTTTAAAAATTATAAGAAAACGAATTACATTAATTTCTGTTTCCTTTATATATTAAATGCAAATTTAATATTCTTAATGCATACGTATGAAGATAGTAATGACTTAAAATTCAATATATGCTTTACAGGGTAGCCCGTAATTCTGTTAACCAAGATCATAACTCAAATTGAAAACAGTCAAAAATGTAACTGAAAAATCGTAAAAATATATTATAAAGCTTTAAACTGTTTATTAAATATAAAGGATCTCATGTGGAATACGTTGTTTATGGCTTTGTTTGTAGAAGGTATAATAGAACACTTACGATAACCGCTATATATAAATAATAAAAAATAACATCTTTAAAATTAAAAATCACTAAGTTTGAATTTATATAATTATTAATATATAAATATGTCGTAAATAAGTGAAGATAATATAATGATTAATATTATTTTTATTTGTTTATTTTAATGGAACTTCGTATTCCACAATAGTTTTTGTTGTATTCAAATTAAATATTTAAAATTCGCTCAATCAACTATATTTTCTCAATAAAAATAGTCATTTTTCTTCATCCATTTAGTCTAAAAAGCATCATAGACGTTCCTTCAAGTTTAGGAAACTTAAAACTATCCACAGTAAGCTGAATTTAAGGGTCGCAAAACGATGAAATTTTGCTTCGTAGATTGTGCATCTGTGCAAAGCTGGATTTCGATAAACAGTTTCAATAAGAAACTGATATTAAGAAAAAGTATACTACATTACATAAGTCTCTACTATTATAAAAATTGTTATTTAAGAAAGAAAACAATACACTTATGCAATAAAAACAAAACAAATATTTTAATGTTTTTATCCTTTACATTATCATATTGATATGCATGGGCGTGGGTAGAGAGAACAAAACGGGATCGAATAAAAAATTCCCTCCCCTGGGATCGAATGAAAAATTTCACAAATAATAATCGTAAAAGTGATTGGGATATGTAACATTACACTTCGACCAGGGATTCTTTGTCTGTTTTTTTTTTTTTCTATTTATGCAATACTGTATTCTATAATCTTCTCGTAAAAAATCACCAAAATTAAATAATAAATTTATTGAAGTAATTATTTATCTTCAAGCTTTGTTTCTATAAAAGATTTTCTCTGAACATATTTATATGTAATAATTTTAGTTTCTTTAATTAATAGTTGTGATTCTTTATAGTTAAAAATGAAAAAAATAAACAATCATTCTAAATACTGTTTTATTCAAATACTTAAATAACTTAATAATGTCTTAAATTTATCTTTGTATACTAGTACATTTATCAATTAACAGGACTTATTATACTGGAAAATTATGGATGCAGATATTTAGTCTTACAGATCAGAAATAATATTTTTTATTTAGTTCAGGTGAACTAAATAAAAAATGATCTGTAAGACTAAATATCTGCATCCATAATTTTCCAGTATAATAAGTCCTGTTAATTGATAAATGTACTAGTATACAAAGATAAATTTAAGTTATGATAAAGGACACAAAGGCATAATAATTGAACTTAATAATGTCTTCTTTCATATTTCTATCCGTTTTAAAAACAAAATGATATATAGCTTATATACACTTTGTTCTAAAATCAGTTTGCGATTTATATTCACAAGTTTACTTGGAATACAAAGATAAAATAAATTAAAATAAAATTTTACGATTAATTGCCTTTTTGTACTCTGTTGAATACTGTACATATTTAAAATAATTTATCAATGACTTGAGGTATTTAAAGAAAACTGGTTTTTCAGATAATGATTATTTTATAAACATTAATTTCAACGTAAGAATATCCAACATTTCTTTGTGTTTTAGAATTAAAGAGGATAAAAAAAGATTATATCTGAAAATGACTAATTTTCCAATCTAAAACATATGTAAAAATTATTATGCAAAGCTTGTAAATTGTTAAAATGAAACTTCACTAAAGAAAGTCAAATTCTGACAACAATTACAATAATAAAAAATAGAATAGAGAAATTTGAGAATATTTTAACGAGAATAAAAATTTCGATTTCTCATTTTGAATATTTGATATTTGAAAAAATATGAAAATAAATTCGATTTATTGTTTTTCATATAAACTAAGTGATTTATTTCAAAGTAATTTTGTATATTTTAAATTAAAAATATCAGTTCCTTTTTTAATTTAAAGTATTCAAACTATTTAGGTTTATATTTTTATGCTAAAAATATTTAGGTCTTTTTATTATATAAAAATATCGATTAGTTATAATTTTATGCATTTATCACAATAAAGACATTAGAAAAAAGTAAATTATGCTTTATTTAATTTTTTTAATGTCTATATTTTAAAATAATTTTATCTTAGATGAACAGTCAAAAAGTAAACTGGTATTTTTAACAATAAATTATATTATTAAACATACGACCGACTGAGGACTTTTAAAGTTGTTAAGTTTAATCTTTTTATTAGTGTTTTAATAGTTCAATTTTAGTTTTACTTGAATAAAATTTTTAATCAAAGCTTTTAAATAAATCTATTATTGTTTTATATTATGTAATTTTCTTCATTTTACTTTTAATTAGTTTAAATATTGAGTGGTATACAACTCTGGTCTAAAACTGAATATATTCATCATTAGCAGCAATACACCCGTTTTCATTATCATCAATATGATTTATTTGCACTAATATGTATGTAAATATGTAAATAGCGTATAAGAGGACTTCCCTGCAGGTAAAGAAATCAAATATAGTGCATCGCCATGAGAATATTTTTCTCAATTCTTGGTGTTGTCCTGTTTAATTCATACATCGTAATACGTCAGGAACAAACAATAACAACCTCAGTCGGTTTGACGAAAAACACAAATTTTATATTTACAGTAAATGTACAAAATAATCCACTTTAGAGTTACAATTAAATATGCACAACACTAATTCCAACAGCAACCGACTATTCCCGTACAAATTCGTCGAAAGAACTCCTTACGAACAAACAGACTTGTTATTAACAAAACCTCCGAGTCAGGAACAAGTTCGTACACAAACACGTAACTTCCCACGAGAGAGTTAGTTAGCACCTCGATAACGACGATCTCCCTTGATCCGATCCGATCCGATCCGATCACCTCCGATACGATCACACCATCCGATCCCAACTCCGATACGAGCTCGATCCGAGCTTAAATAGTCGACGGCGTTCGAACCCTGCTCCAATCAAATTTGAATGTTCCCGCAACGGCCGCCAACGGTCACTTCCCGCCGGCCAATCGTCCGATGGTTGACGATTCGAAACTTAACGGTTCTTCCCACGGAAGTTCCTAACGGTCGTTTCCAACGGCCGATCCTAACGACTTTTCCGTTATGACAGTTCGCCATAACAAACAGGCGGGAATCGCGCGTCTTGGCGACCCCATACCTTACAGTAATACGTCAGGAAAAACAAAACAATAATTTTTCTAAACCTCTTATTTTTGATTATTACTACTAAAATTCGCTTATCTTTCATCGTTCTCTAACGATGCAAAATAAATTTTATATTTACAAGCACTTCTATCAAAAATTACAGTTCAACATTTAAATTATTGATAATTTATAGATTTATCTGTATATTGAAAATATAAAATTATTATTTTGCATTTATATCTTATATATTTCGTTAGTAGCCATTTACATACTTAGCGCATTGTAAATATATCAGAGAAAATTTCTATTTATATTATGAAACTGTAACCGTTTGATTGCTTTAACAGTTTCGAAAATCATCCGTTAAATCAGATTTATTGTTGAATTTATTTATCGAATAAACTAATCGTCGTATTATTATTTCGCAAACATTATTAAAAGCATTATTAAATAGTAATAAAATCAAATAACCAAACGACAAAATAGCAAAATATTTTGCACACTTTGTAATATTTTAAATAAATCTAGAGTTTAAATACAGAATTATATCAACCTAATTTTTAAAAATATCGATAAAATTTGAATGAATAGGAGGTGTTTAACTTACATAGTATTTACTTAACCAATGAAAACATAAAGTTTTATGTAAACCTTCCTACTTTAACATTTTACAGATAATTTTCTTAAAAAATAATTACCACGTCTAGTTTTTTTATTTTAATTTGAATGATTTCATGTAAAAATATTTTCAGGTAGTCCTCACAAGCAGACGCTATGTTTAAATTATAAAAAATGTAACAAATTTTAATTATTTTTTTAATAATTAGAGCGTATTCCATGTAAAATTAATTTATATATATATATTCTTCATAAATAGCAGAGATTTCATTAAAAATTATTTGTTTATTCATCTCGTTTAATTATACATTTCAAGAATTTCTCTAATTTTTAGAGATTTTAATAAACAAAACAATTATATATATCGTATATAATTATAGTAATTTATGATTCTTACATAATATTCATATGAATATCTATCATTCTATCCATTTATAATTCGAATAAGTTTCAAATGCATGTAGGCCTAATCTATAATTTAAAAAATCTCTTTTTAATTTTTCAAATGTCAATTTTAAAAGATTAGAAAATTTTTTTTTTATTATTTACTTAGTTTTGTTTCATAACATAGTGATGTAATCAGTTATTACTATTTCATAAGATAGAGTGATTCATTAAGTTATTACTCAAACTGATTATTTTAGTAAATGGAATTACGTTTACAAACTTTTACTTTTGGTAACTGAAATATATTTTTCATAATTTAATTTTCTAAATATTCAATTTCTTTAATACATTCGTTACATATTTAAAATATACTATCTTTAATAATATAAAATGGCCCAAAACTCACATGTCAGTTTAGTTGATCAACTGACTTTTGTTCCATTTTGTACTCTTAATAATTAAAATGTAAAACATTTAAGCATGAATATTATTATACTATTTTAAACGTAATATCACGTAGTATTATATAACATTAATAACCTATATATTGTACCATAATTGTCATTTTTAAATGATAGTTATATTGTATTACTTTAAAAAGCTTATGTTTTTTATTAAAATAGTTATACAAAATTCCTTATCTTTATACATAATTTAGTAGACACGTTAACAACGCTTTTTATGTAATCTTAATTCCAAACAAGAACATGATATAAAAAATAATAATCTAAGAAGTTATTACTATGTTTTTTTAATAAAATAATTCAAATAAAAATTTCAAATTTGATGATAATTTCTATTTAGTAAAAACATTTCCTATTTTCTACTTCATTGTCAAAAACTCTTCTTATTTATTAAAAATAATTCTAATTTTTTTCCCTTTATCTTAAGCTATTTTATTATTCATTTACGAAAATAATATTATCACGGTTTTTTAGTTTTGCTATTTGAATGAAATGCAAAGCAGTTTTCGCATTTTTTATTAAAAAAAATAATAATAATGTTGAAGTAGTATTTATTATTGTTATCAAACGTGTATTTAATATCCATAATACTTTCTGGAAATGAAACTATTCCTTGTTGGAAACTGAAGAGATTTCTCAATCCCATATTTTATCTTGATAGGTTCAGTTAATTCTTTCTTTCTTCTTCCCCCTTTTCTCGCGCTCCTTCTTTGCAAATCTCATTTTTATGGTCATATTGAACGTTTCCTTCATCCTTTCACTTGCTAATTAAGTCAATTTATGCACATGGTTAACTTAAGATACTAAAATATTGCTCCAATGATTACCATGGGAAATTATCGTAATCCGTCAATTTTAATCTTTTATTTTTCGAAGAAAATAATACTCGAAGTTGAAAGTACATTTATATTAATATTTAATTTATCGGTTAATGTCTCCACCATTACTATAATCATACATCATCAAAGCCGTTGAATGTTGATAACCATATTCATAATACATGATTCTGGTCAGTATTAAGGTGACAGTAAAGAGTTTATTTTGTTAATTGAAGAGTAGTAAATATTTTAAATGTTTTCTTATATTATATGAAATTTCAGCTGTCTGCATCTTTTGTTTTCCATTTACATAAAAATGATTATTAAAAGAACGTCTTCATTTTTCTCAGTTTCTTTTTATTTCATTAGTAAACTTTTCGGTTTTTGTTTTGTAAGATTCAAAAAAAAATTATTATTTTTTATTAAAATAAGCCGCTAATTCGCTTAAACATCATTTTTCATTATTAAGCTAATATTATTAGTATCAAAGTAACGTTAAAAAAACAAATATACACATTTGACTTGTCAAAAATGAAAAATGCAAATTGTTTTCTTCTCTTAAAATATCAAATAAATTAATTTGCAATTTTAATAGAATAAAATGATATAAGAGAACTGAATATTTTTCATTTTAATGTATGAAAATTGTTTCAAAAGACTGTATTTATTGAATATTACAATGTATTTTTTCATTTAAGTAATTAATTGTAAGTAATTTCCTGCATATTACAATAAATTTTATACTTTAAACAAGTAAATTCAGTAAATAAATGAAAAAATTTTATAATTAATCACTTTTTATACAGTTGTAATATATAATATAAATATATAAAATAATATTAATGTATGTAGTAGAAGAAATTTCTTCAGATTTTTGAACTCGCAACGACTCCGCTTTAATTTTATTTTCTAAATATATTAATTTATTTATTTATTAACGATTATAACTGTATATATTTTACATTATCAGGTTTACAATATAAACTTTTCAAAGCGCTTAAATTAAACATTTTATTAATAAAATAAATTTATATAAACATATTACTACATCTCGCGATTAATATTGGGGTATTAGGAATTAACATACATAAATATACTATATATATCATACAAATCGTTATATATAATTTACTGTATTAAATTTAGAGAATTAATAACATTTCATAATCAATCTTTACTTTTTTGTTATAAAATTCACAAATAAAGAATTAAAAATAACTAAATATTTATAGAAAAAAGTTTTTAAAAATTTATTTTATATTAGTTTAAATTTTAAATTGATTGGGCTTCAATTTGAAAAAAAAATTGCAGACAAATTCCCACTGTCTCTCCTTTCTTATTCTCGAGAATGGTGTTAGAGAGATGAAAGTCGCGACCAGACCTGGAAAAGTTAGGGATAGGAGGAGATCCCGATTAATTATATACGAACTTTTAGTATTGACCAGACATCACGTGATTTTAATTCAAATATGGTTTCAAGGAGGCAGTAACATAGATGATCGGCACGATTCTATTGTTGTCAGGAGAAGTATGATATACTGGGGCAAGACACTAATAATTTGAGAGCCAGTTCATATATATTAAATTAAAAATATGATTAAAAATTGCATTCCGCAGTCACAATAATTTTTGCTCGTTTATTTCTACATTACTGTTCGATGTAATTGAAGCTTCTTCTATGAGGCTTACAGAATTGTGTTCGTTATCAAAATCCGTTCGATAGATTTTCATTAAACTTTGCCATTTTCCATTAATTGTGATGCGGAATCCAAAAATGCAATAAAAATGGGGATCCGTGACTTCGTTTTCGAGATATAAGGTCGTTTCACGAGCGCTCGCGACAAAGCGATATCGCACGAATCGCGTGACTAAGTTGGCGCGATGGTCGTTAGCACGTCGTGTATGAACTTATGGAATTGAGTTCCTTCTTAAAATTTAATGAATCGATAATGATAAAACTTTGCCATTTTCTATTAATTGAGACGGCGAATCCAGAAATGTAATGTTGGTCAGTTTAAATGTAAAAAATCTAGCAACGAATTGCTTAACTTTCCCAGCAACATTTAAAATTCTGTTACGTTATATCATTAAAAAACTGTTTACATTTTGAATCATTATAATATGGAAAAAAGTTTAATTTTGAGAATAGGGATGGATTTTATAAAAAATATTGTAAATGATAATAACGAGTAAAATCGTTAAGTTCGACCCTACTCGAGACATGACACATGACACCCTTTATCTTCCCACCCTATCCACCTTAAACCACCAAAATTTAATAGCGTGAATCTTTCTACAGCATTTTCGCAAAATAACGGATGCTGCATATAAACGGGGGAGACCAGCATGCAGGCAACCATAAGGTTGCCGTCATGCTGTTCTCTAAAAAATAAAATTATTCGTATATAACAAAACTAATTGTTAAACAAATGTTCAAAAAATAACATTTTTCCAAGTACAATAGTATATCATTGTAATTTGAGCGACTTAAAATAGGGAAGAGAGTTTTCGTTTACAGTTTTATAAAACAATTAGTGATTTATTGATATTAATAGTAGTTAGTATTAGTAGTTAGTAAGGGTGGCTACACTGATCATTCATCCCGAAAATTCATCCTTAAAAATAACACCTTCCTCTCAAATTTCATACAAAGCCGATGGAAGTAATTTGAGATAATTTAGGGCATGTTTCTTAAATTCAATATGTTTATTTTGCATTTTTGATTCGAATTACATTAAAATAAACAAAAAAAAACACTGTCGTAATTCCACGAGTATTTTATATCGTTAAAAAGACAAAATGAAGAAATTAATCGTATAATCGTAGTTTTTGATGTAATGCTGACAGTTTCACAGTTTTTGAATAAAAACGTGTTCATTTTTGCCTGACGTAACTCTTTCGTTTTTTTAATGCGTCCTCTAAAGAAGGATCTATAGTCTCATTTAAGCCGGCATTAAACAACAAGCCTGTTTATACCATACAGAAATATTTGATTTCACAGTCTCCCCCGGATAGACCGGCATGCCAGTCATTCCGCGAAAATACGATAATATACAAACCTTCTTGCAAAATTTTCGAAATTTTAGGTAGCACAGGAACTATTAAATTTCAAACAGAATTTTTTTGCATTTCTCGAAGTTTCAAGGTGCTCCGAGTCCAAAAATGTAAAAATCTTGGTGGGGGGTCATTTTTTGACCGATCGCTATACTTTTCCTCTGTTATCTATAACAGAGCCAGGAAAGTAAAAATAGGAGTCCATGACTTTGTTTTCGATGTACAAAGGTATATTGAATGACATCAGTATATCAGTATATCAGACAAGGTATATCAGTGGCAATGTCTTTGCTTTCTGATTCGACCAGCGCACCTAACGGAATTTAGGCCAAGGGGTCAAAAATAAAAACAGTATTATGTGTGCCTAACAGAAAATGGGCGCTAAAATGAACAAAATAACATAGCAATCGCCTTCGATTATTTTGTTCTTGGATCGTCTCTCTGTATCTGGCCAGTGCAAAGATCACGTCTCCCGTGGTTTGCAGGTACGAAGATATCCTCTTTTGTGGAGGCAAGTGCAAAGTTCACCCGCCCGTGTCCTTCAGCTACTGTACAAGAATCGCCGCTTCTGTGTCTAACAGTCGTAGGGGTCGCTTTTTTCCTTTCAACTCCGTTTCGATACGATAAAGTCGCGTGATTTCCAAGTTTTATCAACAAATTATTATTATTGGTTTTATAGAATTATTTGATTACTGCAAAACGGCGTAAACTCGGCATAAAGCTATGTACTGTTGATGTGTTGTTTTAGGAGCCAATTCATTATGATAGTTCAGGCCGTCAACGTCCTTTGAACGACTGGACATTAGCGAGGTTGGGGCCGAAGTTTTCAACGCAAAAGTGTACGTCTATCCTAGCCTAAGCCTAGCGTTTCTAAGCGTAAGCCTAGAAGTTTGACAATGGCGTTGAAACGTCCAGCATGATTCCACTGACATTCCAAATGCCATTGTCAAGCTTCTACGCTTACAGGATGGCGGCGCTGAACGTACCACGTACATGTTTTCGCGGCGAAAACTTCGACCGCAACCTCGCTATTGACAGCACAATGGTACGTCTAGGAAATCTTGTCTCCTCATGTGTTACATTTGAAGGCAGAGTTGAAACAGCCATTTTCTAGAAAGATAATGCTCACCACATACAGATAAGGTTTTCAACGAATATCTCCATTATGTTTCTACAATTCCTTGGCCTGTCCGGTTTCTATTGTAGATTTGTCGCCCATCGAGCATTTGTTGCACCAGCTGGAACGCCAACTTCGACAACTGTCTATGAATGTGAGGAATCTGGAGCGGCAGTTCCAACATCTGTAACAAAGCTATCTCAAGATAGCATATGGTGTTTATATGCCTTCATGTCTGACTGTATTGCTGTATTTATCCAAAAAAGAAAGGCCTCACAATTTAAAGGAATCGTTAGTATTTCTTTAAATTGTAACGTTTTCTATGAAATTGTCGGTTTGCTATAATATTGTAATCACTCATTATCATCGTCATTAGACTCATTGCGTTCACACTAGTAGGTTTCATTCGATTCCCACGCCTCTTTATCTTCTTGTGTAATTTTTTGTCAATGAATGTATCTTAAAGAAACATTAATATTAGTTATGTCTGTATATTTTTTACAAGAGATCAAATACTATATGTCATAAATGTCTAAATTATTTCTGTTTAATTTCATTTCAAATCGTTTATTTGTAGATAATTCGATGTTTGATAAACATTATAATTTATAATAGTAAGAGTATTATGTGCATTTGAATTATTAAAATCTATTGCAACATTTCTTGATGGATATCGTCACTCTGAATTTCTTAATCCAGAATGATGAATTTTTGCATTGAATTTATTAGGAAGATTTGTTTTTCAGTAAAACGTTTTCTGGTAAATATATTCCATAAATATCTTAGTAAATATGATATATAAAGTGACTGTTTAATTATATTATATTCAGATATTTTTAATTAAGTACATATTTTTTTCTTTCAATAGAAATTATTCCATTAATTATTCGTTATTATAAATTATTTCAGTGAAAAAATAAAAAAATCTTATAAATGAAGAACATAATTCAAAATAATCAACTTTTTCAAATATTATTATGTCAATATGAAGATAATATTTTATAATTAATCTCTATTAATAATTCATAGTAGAGGTTCCTCTTTTTTATTATTATGTAAATATTATCGTTAATAAATAATCATAATGAAAAGAAATAACTAGAAATCTTTATATATTTCATCAAAGTAACAATTTTATAAAAAGTTCTTTTTCTTATTTGATGTAAGAACATTCCTATCTTTCACTTATAGAAATTATCTTTCATTCGTGAAATTGAAGTGGTTATTTCACCAATAGAAACAGAAGACAAAATTCCAAACTTATAATAGGATAGTGAAAAGACACTGCATGAGACCAAGTGGAAAACGGATGTACAAGTATCTGTTATAGTTACTACAAGAAATACAAGTGTAGAAGAATTCCGAATGACATCCAGTTCTCCACCCTGCAGGATCTTAATGTCGCCACAGTCTCCTCATCTGTCAGAAATACCGACAATATGTGGTATTTGAAGGTTCTGATGGTGACAGGCCTTTCTACAGTTTCACTTTCTTACACGAACAAAAGTTTATACGTCAAAGAATTTCTTTAATATGTGCATTGAAATACTATAAAATTTAATTCGTAGTTGGATTTTATGTAATATAGTTGTAAATTTTAATATTATCGATTTAAAATATGTATATCTTTTAATTTTTATAAAAATTTTTACCTAATAAGAAAAGTTTAGAATGTATAGCTTTTATTGATATCTAGAATTGCTCTGAACGGTCTGAAATATTTCTGAATAGTTCACCATTTATTCAAAGATGAATGATGATTCTTCCAAAATCGTATCGATTTAAAAGAACCTGTCGTGAGGCGATTAAGAATAGTACTTTTTCATGTGTAAAAATCGATTATATACGAAACATACCGAATACTAAATATAAAAAAAAAACTAAAAGAAAAACCTTTTATGTGATCTAGTTAAGTTTAAATAAATTTGAAAACTCTGAATTCAATAAGTTTATCGAAGGTTGTTTTCCTTACATTTTATAAATTTTATAATAATAATTTCTTTTTGATAATATTTCATAAAATATTTACTAAATATTATATGAAAGATTGATGATATATGTAAAAATGTAAATTTAATTGAATACGATAATTAGCTATTTTCTTTTTACTTTTATTAATATTTTGTAAACAGTTTTCTGAAAGATGAATTTATAAACTTAGTAAATATCGATCAAAAATAATCATAGTTTAAAAGATATTTTCTTTAATAAGAAGCCAACTTATAATAAATCACCTTTTTAATCGAGATAATTGCCTTAATTGGTATCGAAGTGTGACACTATTGCTTTATCCAACATTGGAGATGAAGGGAAAGATAAGAAAAACAGTTGAAGTGTTCCTGAGAGAAACATCTTTGAGATCCGTCGTTAACGTATCATTAAGCAGCTTTGTAAAGAAAACTGGAGGGTATACAGTTTAGCTAAGACAATAACACGGGCTTGCTGGTTAGTTTTAACGGCATACACTGGGACTAAACAGTTCTCTTAATCTAGACAAGTCGCACAAAGAGACCCCTTATTCCTGTCTATAGCCTTGCCATAACATCCAAATGTTGTATCATTCAGATAGATACAATAACAACAGGTAAGTATTAGTCAGGTAAACTGTATACCTTGGGACCGATAAAAGAGTCACTGGTTAATGACTGCCGGCTTTGGAGTATTTTACTGTCGTTTAGATGTCAGAGAATCTTCCTCTTCATTCTAACTGAGAGAATGGAAACGATGTACAATAGTTTCAGCTATAAGAGCTTTTATGGATATTTGCTCTGGAATTTTAATGTTGAAAGGTGTTGGATAATGTAACGAAGAAAACGGTTTTCGAAGTTTGCAAAATTTAATACAACCGGGTAAACAATTTGTTTGCATTAAGAAAATGAAGAATCATTGCTATTATACTTGTGTATCTTCGAAGTGATTGAAACTCTTTACCACGATTTACTTTCATACATGATATAAAAGAATAATATTGGATTAATTTAAAAAGAAAAACTTTTCGTATCTACTCTTAATAAATATTCATTCGAAGCATCGGAGCATTCTTAATTTCCATATCCATCCTTTTATACTGTTCAAAATAAAGTTTACCGCTAAAAAATTGTAAAACATTTTCTAAAAAACTCTTAGAAAAAAATGCAAATTTTTCCACTTTTTTTCTTTCAAAAACCGAAAGAAAAACTAAAATAATAAAATTTTAAAAACACCATTACTAATTTATCTTTGAAATCAAATTAAGAAAATTAATAAATGAATTAAAATTTATTTTTTAAAACAAATCTGTTATAAGTATTAGTATTAATTCGCTGAAAAATAAATTGTATATGTTTATGAAAAAATATTTTAAAAATATATTTTATTCTATTTAACTACTAATTGGACAATTATTTTACTTAGTTTTATTTGTAAGATATACTTTATAGTAATTAGAGACATTTTTGAACAGTGAAAATCTATATTGTATAAGCAAAACTTTTTCATTTGTAATTCTAGATATTTATAGAAAACTAATAAATTAATGGCTACCAAATAATGATGTAAGAAAAAGAATTTTCAAAGAAAAATAACATTTGCTGCTTTTTAATTTTAATCTTTATTTTATTTTATAATTGGTTTCGTTATTTATATCATAGGCTGTATTGATTATTCTAGCTTCCACTTTTTTAAATTAAATAATGAAGTCAGTTGTTGAATTAAAAGTAATTAATTATCATTAAATGAGTAGAAAGAAATTACCACAATATAAACTCTTTTTGTTGAATATAGCATTAATAAAGATAAATTTGTTAATTCTTATGAAAATTAATTACTTTATATACATGTTTAAGAATTATTTTGCACAGTGGATAGTAAATTAAATTTTATAAATTACTTTTTGTTTAACTTATTGCTGATCTTAGAAAATAAAATATATTTTATTAACAGATTTTTTATATTAGCTGCCATAATGCTTTTAAATGCATTTTACTTTATATTATTTCCTAAAAAATATTACCTTATATTATAAAAGATATAATTATAATATGAAATAAGAAGATTATAAGTTTTAAAACCTATAAGAAAATTATAAGAATTTAATTAATTAAATGAAAGGTAAATAAAAGTATTTCTTAGCAAATGGTATAAATCAAATACATTCTTTTCAATATAAATGATAAGTTAAAGTAATCTTGAATATTGATATAGTACCTAAACATTTTATTTGCTTATGCTATTATAAATTTTAATTACTGATTCATAAATCATCTAAACACATCAAAAATTTATTGTCAGGCATTAATGTGGATTTAATAATAATTTTTAAATCGAATTATTTCTCCAGAATATATAAACATTTTTATAGCTCATTCATTATATGATAATGTGAATAAAGTGGACTTAATCACAAATTTGGAACCATTTATTATCATGTAATATTTATCATTACATAATTTTAGAGGTATATGTAATAAATATTTATATTATTTAATTTATATTTTTCTATTCTGGATTAATTACTTTACAACTTTTAATCATTTATAGTGCATTTTATAATACGCAAGTGTTAATTATTTATAAATTACTACGAGTTTTATGCCATTAGTATTTCTTTTTATTCCAAAATCTGATTCAAACTATATTCTACTTCAGTTTCAATATTAAACTGAATTTTGATTTAATGATAAAGATCGTTTATTGCATAAAATCAAATTTTATATACGGTATATATTTTTAAAATCTTTTCTGTTTCTAATTATAAATCCAAAACGAATAAAATTATTTTTATTTATAAAGTTTCTAATATATATATATTTCCTATACGTAATGTTAAATTAATGAATAAATAAAATAATTTAGAACATAAATTACTTTAAAATGCAATATACTAACGTCCAATATAATTTAATGATAATTTTTACTACTTTCAGATAAATTTAAATAAATTCAAATGAGATCCAGTGTTCTAATAAATAATATAAATATATTCTTTTTTAATAAAATTGTAATATTATCAAAAGTAAATGCTATTAATATGATTTACAGTGAAATTTTAGAATAGCATACTTAAATTTTTATATTGTTCATGGTGTTCTAAAAATGTGTACACAATTAATCGGTTCATAATTCAGTAACATCTTTTCTGTTTCAGATTAAAATTTCTAAGTAAATATTCATTTCTAAAGACTAATTTTAGAAATAAGCGAATAAATAAATAAAACTACTCTATATTCTATCATTTGTTTTGAATTATAAAATAAAATTAAGAAAATAAACATTGAAATTATTAACAAAGTATATATACCTTAAAGTTTTTTGATGTACAGTACT
Source organism: Centruroides vittatus (assembly GCF_030686945.1). Classification (NCBI taxonomy): domain Eukaryota; kingdom Metazoa; phylum Arthropoda; class Arachnida; order Scorpiones; family Buthidae; genus Centruroides; species Centruroides vittatus. Next base: position 1,281,203 of record NW_027122385.1, read on the forward strand.
TAGTATTACTTGAGTAGGTAATTTAATGATTAAAGAATTGATTATATCGAGATGAAAGCAATGGCTTAATACTATCATAATTTGAATGAGAAACTAGTGTAGAATCACTGAAATTTATAATTTCTACACTTTAAATAAATATATATAAAGTGTTATATATTTAAAGTGTAGAAATTCTTTCTTAATTTAGCCAATTGTTATAACAGATTTACAAATGAATAGATAATATTTTTCTAAATAGAAATTAGTAGAACTAATTCTTGCTGATATTATTTTAAAAAGTTCGAATATAATTATTTAAAAATATAGAAATATATACGTACAGCATGTTTTAAAATAATGTAAAAGTCTATTAAATAATTAAAATTTCCATAATAACGAGGCTAGCAGGTAATAAATAACTTTATATATATATATATTTTATAATAATGTATTGATAACATTTCATTTCTAGTTTAAGAAATATTATGTACGCATATAATTCTGCAAAATAAATTATTACTATTAGCATGTACATAAAATTACAGTAAATACAGTGCAATCTCGGTAATCCGACATATTTAGGACTGAAATAATGTCCAATTAGGATATTGTAAGATTATTGTAAGATAACAATGGCGCACAAATGAATTTGATAGTGTAGAGTGCAACCAAATTTGTTCGATATAAGTAATGAAGCAGAGAAACATAAGTTGGACCAGTGGTCAAAACATCCGAGAACGCTGACGTCACCTGTAATCAATGTTGCATTGTTGGTGGATTCCCATTAAATTTACCTAGGAGGTACTGTACAATATTTTGGGAAATTTCAGAGACTGGTTTTTATGTTTGTACAATATTTTTGCTATTAAGTATCTTTTTTCGAGTAACCTGAGATAACGAGCTTAACATTGTGCCCAAGGTCTAGTGTTCAAGTTCAAGCTCGATAACTGCCGTTATAACTAGTTGGAAGCTTCTACGACGTATTGAACTAGCGAAGAGCCGGATTACCGAGATTGTATTATACATCAATAATTAAACTAATATTTTTAAACGTAAATCTGAATATTAAACAATTCAACGTTTATTAATAATAAATATTTTTATCACTAATTTACATTTAATAACAGTAATAAATATTTACATAAAAATATGAATATTTAAATTCAAATAAATTTAAAAGTAATAAACTTAAACTTAAATTAATAAAGATTTCTAATAAGCATTGTCATTTACTTATTTCCATAATTTTATTTTTAAAATTGTGCATTGAATAAGAACAAAAAAGAAGTAGGCTAAAGATTGGATTGTGAAAGCGATTCAGGAGGATGCCTTGAAGTTATTGATAGTAAAGAGAAATGTTTTCCTTATTACATCATTCTTGCAAGATCAAATCTTTACAAATAAAGTTTTACCTTTTTGTAAGTACAAGCACAATGTACGATAGAATAAAAACTAATTTCTTTAATATATCCGAAGCTAAAAAGAATTAATTGAGTAATTATTTATTAATTTTCTATTTTATCTTTTTAGATTTTTTTATAAAAATCTTAAAAGATAAAATAGAATAATAGAATAGATAATAATTACTTAATTAAATCTTTTTAGCTTCGGATATATTAAAGAAATTAGTTTTTATTCTATCGTATATTCTGCTTGTACTTACAAAAAGGTATAAAAATTATTTGTAAACTACAATAGAAATACATATATTAAATACTTAGAAAAACTCCGATTTTGGAGAAATTATTTAGCCAGAAAATAAGAATAAATCGATACTTGACCTTCTGTTTCGTTATAAGCGTTCGTTTGACCTTTTGTCAAGACTCCTCAAGATAAATGGTTGTTTTTCTAGGGAATAATGATTGTTCGTTTTGGTTTTTTAGTATATAACTTACAAAAGATTGCCGGTATTGAAAAACTTTATTCATTCGTCGATAAATTAATCATGATTTTTAATATAGATCATATTTAACTAAACATATAGAACATCTTTCTTTGTTTTTCTTAAACTTGACATTTTTAGCACAGTAAGAAAATCGTAATGTTAACATTTTCCATTTATTAAAATACGAAAAAGAAATTATTAGTAAAAACCTTTGTATAGACATTAAATTTTCGATATTTTTCATATAAGTAAGCCGAGGAAAACTTGCTTAATTTCGTATAATTACTTTATTAAACGTATAAATTTATATCACAATTCTTATTTTTATGATAAAAATTAAAATCGAAAGAAAAAACTAAAACTTTTTATGAGTAAATCATTTAAAATTCAGACTATTTTTATTGTTTTCTTATTATAATATAATATAAATGTGGTAGCAATCATTTAATTGTAATGAAACGGTTGCTAATATATTTTGTCTTTCATTTTGTATGAAGATAATTATCATACGAAATATGTAAAATTAATTTAAAAATTAATAAATTTATTATTAAAATACCACAACGTTTCTTTCATAAGTAATCACAGTTTTATAATAAAAACTGAAAGAACTTATCAACAACGCCAAAAGTTTATTTAGATAATTAGCATATAAAATATGACTCTTTACACACATTACAAAATCCTCAGCAATTTTTTTTTAAAAATAAAATATATATATTGTTGGCACCCTACAGCAAAGATTTGGCATTTGATCCTTAGCATGAAGATAAAATGACACGATTGAATAATAATATTTTTATTAGTTGAATTGGAACTGTACCTTTTCTTTATAACAGTTTAAGTGTTAAGAGTAAATATATTTTATCCAAATTGCATGATTATTATTCTTTAATACTCTTTTTTATAAAATAGCGTTTATCTTTCTCCGAGTTTTTAGTTTATATGTTTCTAATTAAGCTTCAGTCTTATATATAAAAATTTGAATATAAAAGCATATAATAGTCATATAATGTAACCGCCACTACGGGATAACTTGTAGTAATGTTACGTTACTCCCACTCAGTTAGGAAGTTTAATAACCTAACTCTCCTTTCTAAAGAGCTAGATTATTAAGTCTCCAATAACTTAACCTTGCCCCGTAGAAGAGAGGTTTGATATTTGAGTTAGTTTGAATAAATAGTAATAAATTATTTAAATAACGAAATTAGAGCATATTTTAAAAATAACTAACAAATCACAAAGTTGGTAAATATAAATTTTTAATTATTTTGTCATCAAATGTGTCGTGTTTATTATTATCTTAAATATTATTATTAATAACTTTTAAAGTTAGCAATGATAATGAATGAAATAAAATTAAAAAGTTAATTAAAAATTAAATAAAATAAGTTTTTTTTGTTTTTTAAAATTTATTAATTATTTAAAATCTAAATTAATATTTAAAAAGCGTTTTTTTATATGAATAATTCGTTTTTTAACTAAATCAATACATTTTTAGCTTTAAGAGTTGAAAATATTGGCTTAATTAAAGTATGCATTCGTATATTTACAAAAGTTTTTGGCATTTACATAACTCAAATCGCGATAAAGTGTTTGATGAGTTTCAGATAACGGAATATTTTATTTTTCTACATGAAACTTAAAACGAAAATAAAATACTCAAAAAAGTTTTCATATTTTTTACGTTAAGCATTCGATGCCATTTATCGATTTTTATATTTAAAATGTTTTGTTATTTAATGCGTTATTATCCAGAACAATATATATAAGTTTTCCGTAATAAATTTAAATAATTAAATTATACTTTATTTAATATTTCACTAATTAGAACATTTTTTTTAAAAATCAATCAACTTTTATTCTATAATGATTAGTTTCCTGTTCCATACAGAATGAAATACATTTATATGACAATTATTAGTTATGACAGTGCTATTACAACAATTTCTTGTGCAATTTCTAAACATAGAAAAATAGGAATACAATAGGTTTGTACAATTAACATTTTTAATTATCAATAGTTATCTATTTATTTATTCAGCTATAATAAGAAGCACTATCTCCCCTCACCTGGAGATAAGAATGTTAAGTCATCTGACAACTGTAATTTTAAAAATAAGATTACATTAGTCTTGTACAATAAACTGTTTGAGAATGATTATACAAATTAAATATCGTTTTCAGTTCAGACAGGTAAAAAATATGTACAAAAAATTGTCATCTTTGTTATTTTTCAATGTAAGGAGATTGTGTCTGTATCGTAATTCACGAGCTTCATTAAATAAACAAAAAATACGAAGTTTAGAGCTTATACTATTATATCTATAACAATTATTATTAAACAACAGATAATATATAATTTTATTTTAATTAAATTAATTATAAATAGATATAGAACAATAATTAATTAAAACATTTCACAAAGTTTTATTTAATAACGAGATAGTTTCTAAAAATTTTATTTAGTTAAAAGGTTGAACATGTTCTCGAAGAAATCAAATAAAACTGCTATCAATCAAAAGGTCCCAGGCGTTTCTAATAATTAATAATTCAAAATGTAACTATCAACAAATAAAATTTCTGCCATCGCTCAACAATTTCAGCAATTATTCTAAATGTTCTGTATGAACTGTATAAATACTACTAAATTCAACGTTTTAATTGGATTATTTGTGAAGGATATTTGCTTATCATTAAGCATATCTTCATTGAATAGATAATAATGATTAATAACTGTTCATATTTTCCTTTCTAAATTATAACGAAGCGATCTTAATGATATATTCATTAAAATTCTGTATAAATTCATCAAATATGCTTAATTATTAATAATATTTCATATAAAATTTTTTTATCTATATAAAAAAATTATTTTATTTTTACAAATAAAATAAATGATTTTTATAAAAATAAAATAAATTGTAATTTGCGACGTAATAATCCATCTTAATAAACAATTTATGAAAATTTTTTATTAAATATTCATCATATTAAAATGATAAAAAATACATTTTAGAATAATTTAATTTTTTCTTAGAATAAGTTTCCCTCTTTAAACAAACAATGTGCTAGATATATTTAATAATTAATATTTTACGTCTGGTGTCTGTCTGTATAAATTAAAAATTTATTTAAAATATTTTTAAAAAATCACATAATAATTCAACAGTCTCTATTATTGTATATTTTTTAATATCATAATATATAATGATAACAATAAGTATAACTTTAGTATTATAAATCAAAAATTATTTATTTACTTCCATATAAAAGATTATTTTAAAAATAATAATATTCTCAGAAAACTAGTATTACATCAGAATAAATTATATTGTTTTCTGACATAAGAAATATAAATATTGAAGTTATTACATAAGAATGATCACGAATAAAGAATTATTTATGCTTTCTACTAATTAAATAAATAAACTGTCTTACATCATTCACGTTACGAACTGATTAATATGCGTAAGATTTCTAAAGCAATTATATTCTCTAGTACTAGAGTGAAAAATTCGAAAAAGGAAATTTAAATTGCTTTCCTCTTTTCTTTGGCTTTGAAAAACAAAACAAATTTATATATTTTCTTCCCTAAGTATTGCATATTTTCTCCTTAATCCTCAATTCTGATTTATTAATTAGTACAAATAAGCATAAATGCTTAATTTATAATATTAAAAAAATTAAGTTTTAAATATTATGTTATTGCATTTAAAAATTGATCGCTTTAAATTTAAATTAATTTATAATAAAATTTTATTTATTTTTTCAAAATAGTTTTCATATTTAATCAGGAAATAAAATCCATAAATAATGTCTTTGAATTATATATATTAAAAATAGAATTCAATTTAATTTATATATTAAATATTTACGTTATTATATTTATTGCAATTGTAATTTTTTTTGTTATAATTATTTAAAATCTTAAAATTAAATAAAGTAAAATTTATTAATTCATTAAAATAAACTTCGTAATTATTTTAAATTAAATTTAAACATTTTGAGTAATTAATTAATTTAAAAATTACATTTCTTATTTATATAATTATATTATTTGCTATAAAAGATAACAGCGACTGCAATATTTATAAACAATATTTTAAGGTTACTTGAAAAAATAAATAGTATTGCATATTTTAAAGCAGCTAGAAAAGTCATTTAAGTCATTTTATTTCATTTGAAGGAAATATATCACCACTTTATAATATATTGTTTTTAAGGAATCAAATTACTTGGCTTTTGCTTAATCAGAATTGTAAGATGATCTTAAGATAATATTTTTGTTATTATATCTGAAAAAAATATAAATGTAAATCCGAAAAAACTAGTGAATACATAAATTGGTTGTATCGACTATTGAATAATACACTTAATTAAAGCAAAAAAATTAATTAATTTTTTACTAATGAATAAGTTACGTATGAAAACATAGTCAAAGAAGAATTTCTGGATAACTTTTTTGTGTGTTTACAGTCCCTTTGCATTAATAATTAACTGTTTTTTCTCCTGTCATGCTTTTAAAATTATTCTAAGGTAAATCATTTAATTTGAAGAATATTTTAATTAGTTGATGTAATATGACGTTTGAAGTGTTTAATATATTAAAAATTTACGTTCAAGCATAAATTTAATAAATGTTTATCGTGTTTAAATGTTTTAAATGTTTAACTTTGACCAATATTGGATTTTTGAATATATTACGAGAAATTCGATATTTTTATATATTCGTCCTTCGGTTATTGTCTTTATAATTGAAATGTTACGTCTACATTCAAGAGAAAGCGATGTTGATAGTTCAACTTTTATCATTTTTGCTTTTTTCAAAGTGGAAATAATGTAAGGAGCTAAATATTTTATATAAATTTTAAAGTATTATCAATACTAATTTATTAAATATACATACTAATAGAAATTCAATGATGACTGAATTATTGTATCTAATAAAATATATATAATAAAGCTTTCTTCCTATGCAGAACCTACTTTATTTATTGAATTGATTTTATTTTGCTTTGGGTACTTAACTGACACAATCAAAATCTTTGTGTGTCGTTTTCATAGATACATTTCATCTTTATTTACTAAATTACTCAAAAAATAAATAAATATTAATAATAATAATAAACGATGATCAATCTTAAAATCAGTATCGAATGATTTATTTCAAATAAAGCGGCAGCTATATATAATATGTAAACAAGTTTAGCATTATATTAGTTTATATTATATCTTCTTTGCGCCTAAATTAATTATTTTGAGAACTCATATACTGAGTACTCTTCCATGTTATATTGTTACATATATACTATTAATTTTAAAGAAACTATTGATAAACTATATTCGATTATTCCTGTTTCAAATATTGAATATATCTATAGATACAGTGAAATGTAGCAAAATCTATAAGCTTTAAATTCTAGTGTAACGTTATAATTATTATTTTTAAAAATTAAGAAATTATCAGTTTAAAAACTATTGTTTAAAGTCTTTTAGGATCTAACTTCTTTTAATATATCAACAGCATATATTAATAAAAAAATAAATTTTGTGTAAACTGATTAATCAAATATTAACATATATACTTTAAAAAAGAACCATATAGTATTATATTTAATATAAATTTTATACAGTTTGATAACGTAGTAATGTTATTTTATTGTTTCTTTTCCGGTATTATTTCAAGTTATATTTTGATGGCTGCATTCATCCCGCAAACCATCTAAATCCAATTACCTCGAATTTTCCCGTTGGACTTGTGACAAGATTACTGCCAAGACAAATTTCTCTCACTTCCAATCACTGAATTCAGGTTTTAATTTCCATGGTAGCTTTCATCTTACCGAAAAATATATAATCAAATCCCAAAACGTTACGATATTTTTATAAAATTTTCATTTACTTGACGTTCAACAATTTTTACAAAATAAAAAACAAATTCAGAAAACAAAGAAGAAGAATTATATTTTAGAAAAAAGTTTGTATCCTTAAAATAAATTTTTATGTTATTTGATAATAGTCTTTTTTTCGTTTTTACTTTCAGTTTTCTTTGTTTGATCACGTCAGTGCCAAGAAACTTCTTCGACTAGTCAGCAACAATAATATCGTAAAATGTATAAAATCGAATCTTTAAACTTTAGTTTGTGTAGCTCTAAATATATATATATATATAATTTTTTAAATTTTATCTTCAATTCCATCACAAAGTTACATATATTTTCATTAGAAATCAATTACACTAATACTAAGTTTAATAAATAAATTAAACATTTAAAATTGTATTTTATCAATTTTATTTTCTTTCGCTCTATAAACAAAATCCAATAACAAGAGCTAATAATTTTCTTTAATTTAAATAATTAATATGTATATGTATGTGGAATGGATTGCTATTCGAATGAATGTTTTATACAACTATCGATAATTAATACTCGTTTGCTGAATAAGCATTTTAATTTATAATCAATGGGGCAATATTATTTATTGATTTACGTCGAGGAAGATTTATTAACCATTTTATGCAGCACTTTATGTCATATTTATTGAATATAACCGTTGGAATTACTTCCTCTAGACGACAGAAATTATGGTTTAAGAAGGACATTTAATAGGTATAACAATTATTAAATATTTTTAGATAAGAATTTAATTTATAAATCATTTAGCTGTAAGAGTAGAGACTAGAACTATTATTGTTAACTTATTTAAAAATCTAAATAGACACAATTAAAATATACGTAAAACGTTATCGTATATGTTATTTTATTCACCGTTTAAAATGGTTTTAAAAAACGTTTTCAATTTAAGAATTAGTAAAATCTAATTAGCGTGTTAATTAAATTGATGATAATGCGATAAAGTTTTGATGACGATAAGAGTACTGTTTCAGCAAAAGTCAAACATATCTGCAGAATAAGAAAATCAACATTAATCATAGAAGATATGTAATTGGTAACCCATAGGCAGTTTTCCTCTTTCATACCACAATATTGTATTTTTAATCAATAAGACTAATAATGACTAAGAATTGTTTATTCGTCGCTCTATGTATTTAATTGGACTTCGAAATTTTATAAACTAGAAATATTCCGGTTTTAATTGATCAAAACTTTTAATTGTTTTCTTTCAAAATATCTGTTAATTATAAATAAATATAAGATTTTAAATATTTAAATGTTAAATAGTATTAAATGAGTGACTTTAGAATGCTATCGTAGTAAAATTACATCAGTTTATTACATTTCAAATAATTTAAATCAAATTTTATATTATTATTAATTAATTACTAGATTTAATATAAAGACTTAATATATGAAATTTTATTTAGCGTCATTAATATAACCAGTTACAATTTGCTGTTGTTACTCATACATACTAGATCCATTGTCTATTACAATGAATTTGATAAGAAAAGTTTGTAATTTTTTGACTTTTATAGGTAGAAAAATCTATTAAATTTAGTTACATTTAATTAAATTATATAGATATTTTACTGATAATTATAAATTTACATTACAATACTATTTTTATTAGATACAGTTCATTTATAGTGACATAACGATCAATATTAATTGATTTGTGAACCTTCCATAACTATTATAAAGCATTGAAAGGATCTAAAAATAAGAAATAATTAGTTTTGAGCAGAATATCTTAACTTTTCTAAAGATTGATTGATAAAATCATACTTGGCATGCATTTGACTGGTTCATTTAAAAGTAATGCAGAGTAAGATTTTATCAATTAAATTTTCAGCTAAGTAATGCATTCAGTTAGGAAACCAATTACTCTATTCCTCCTTTTATCTTTTTTATGCTTATCATCTTCCGTTTTTTTATTACTTATTCGGAGAATATTTTAGTAATTTTTATCTTAAGATATTCTTTCAATATAATTTTTATAAAGTTATAAAGTAATTTAGTTAATTTTTTAAAATTTTATCTTATTATTGGATTAATAGTATCGGGGTTCCATTTGATGAATTTTTAAATTTTCGTTCAAGTTATCATGAAAAATATATTAATAAAATTTCAAAAAATTCAAAATAAATAAAACTATCTGGAGTGAAAAGAATTTCGAATATGTAGTATTTTCAGGTTGAATAGAAAAACATTTTGTTTTTGAAAATTTGCCTGTTATTTTCAGTCTGTTCGTCTGTTTGTCGCTTGAATTTTTGTCTTCAAATATTTCCGAGATTATGCTTTATTTAAAAATTCTAATTCTAATTCTGTTATTTTTAAAACGTTGTTATAATTTTATTTTTATAACTGGTCTTAAGAGAGATTATAATGCATAAAGTGTTAATTATAAAAATACTATAAATTGTTGTATAGTATATAACTAAATTATAGTACTTTTTCTAAGTATTTTAATACAGAGCCTTTCGTTATATGGCTTATTCGGATATATCGGGCTTTTTTGTCTTCCAAATATAAAAGTTCCTAGACCAATAATTTTTAAAGATCTCCTGCATTCAAATTTTTACTGGCAAAGAAATATTACCTTATTTTATCATTGTATGAAATACAACCCACAAAAAAGGATGAAGATCGAAAATAGTCAAAACATGTGGATAGATATATCGGTTATCTCGTGCAATCTGATATATCACTCATTTGGTTTGTCTCCCGACATGCGCGATATAACGAGGGGTTACTGTACCTTATTATAAATATACGAAATGTTATGAAAATCCTTTCTAAAGTTACATATTTCATCACATAAAATTATTTCATAGCAATTTCTTAACTGGGGGTTTGTTGCCTCTCGTATCATCATTTTTATAAAATTATCAATTTTAAAAATATTTCGATAATTTTTAATTCAAAACGTAAAATATTTTAATTTTACTCACTAAAAGTTCTATATTTTATTACTTGACAAAGCGATTATAAACCAATACAGTAATATAAGGTATATGCAATGGAAAACTTTTTTGATGTAACTAATGTTATTTTAGTTTTTCATATAATTAAAATAAAATAATTTTGAATGTATTTAAATAACTTTAAGCAGTATTTATCAATTATAAACTTGTAATTCATTTTCTATTATTTCTTTTTATCAAAATAGTACATAATGGCAGACATTTTAATTTTTCTCTCTTGGCATAAATCCAAAAAATATTTTCATGCATTTAAGTAATTTTTATATTTGCTCAACGAATGAAATTACATATTGTATTTTCAAATGATTTTCTAATAAATAGTTAATGAAACTTTATTAGAATTAATTTTTTCTTTAATTCATTAGAATTAAAGAAAGAAAAATTGTTGTTACGTACTCTTTCTTATCGTAAATTTTAGTTTTAAAATATCAATTGAAAATGTGTAAAAATTGAATTACATAACAATTCATTAAAAAGCGATTTTTTCAATTTACTATTCATCACCACTATCATACTTATTATATTTATTTATATAAATTACAGTGGAACACTCTCAGTTTTAATGTTAGAAGAACCAGAGTTGCTCTAAGTAAATAGTTGCTATTTAATACATAATGATGTATTAAATTAATATCTAGAATATTACCTAAAACTTCAAGTTTCTATCACTTCCAGCTTCAGATAATCTTATCCTTCATAACGAAAAAAAATTATAACTTCGTAGTAATTAATAAATAAATGTAAATCACAAAATTCACTTCAATTTTATATAATATTTTATAATAATTTAAAAGAAATAAAAAGAACAGATTATTTTTTCTATATTGACGATATTTTTACGTTTCTTAGAAATTTTGAAGTAAACAATTTTGAACTAATAACACAATATCGTTTCAGTTAACTCATTGATTAAAGTTAAAAAAAAATTGCTATCACTTTGTAATTTAACGACTTTTTTGCTAGAAAGCCTTATTTCTGTATAATATTTAATGACACTTTTCTGCAACTCCATCATCTGGTCTTCAAATGGTAGAGTATATCATTAAGTATTATGGTTTTACCTTCGTTCATTTACTACGCCATCATTATCCACGATATAAGATTCTGACTAGATATTTCCCAAACTCTTTACCAAAAACAAATTCTTTATAATGTTAATGATCCTTTCACATGAGATATTGGATGATAAATGATTTCCTGCTTCAATTTCCTTGTTTCCTTTTAACAAAATATATTAAAAATATTAATTTTACTTTAATACACTATACATTTTTAATATAATATACAATAAGTCTTTTAATTTAAGAAAAATAATTACTATCTCAGACGTGTAATTATGTTTTTAACTTTATAATAAAACAAAATTAAAACTTTTCTTATTAAATGTTATAATGTTGGCATGGTAATATTTAAATTTTTTAAAATGCTATTTATGAAAATTAGAAAATACATTTTGTATAAAATACCGTTTTATAATTATCTTTATTTTGCAAATAAATAAGATTTATCAATAAATTTTGGTTATAATAAAGTGGAATGATCAGAATTCATGCGGATTTGATGATCATCTAGAACTGAATAAATCTCTTCTGGAGAACGATAGCTTTGATATGAATTGATTGAATGCATTAAGGAAGTGTGGTATGAATTTATCCATAGGAAATTTATTGAATTTCTCTTATATTTTGAAAGTATTTATATCTTAAATAAATTTTATCTAAAATGTAGTAAGCCATTGAACGATCTGTTCTAGTGGTTTAGCAAAATATTCTAGATATTCACCTAATGTACAATGAATTAAGACAAATAGGAATTGATAAAAACTTACTAAAGATACTGTACTCCGTCCATCTAGTTTCAATATGAGTTTCTAGATAAAGAGCATATCTAATTATTCTAAAAGAATATAAAAAGTTTTCATTGTTTCCTATTTATCTAATGATTTCTCTATCTATCTAATCTTCTCTGAGTACGAGTATTTAGCAATTAGAGTTCTAAATTGACAAAGTATTCTTTACTAAGTATAATGATGATTTTAAATTTTATTTTTTGTCTTGTATTTTCAAAATGGCTTGTTTAAATTCTTAATATTGATAAATTCAAGAAATTTCAATTGTTTGGAATAAAATTTCATCAACGTATACTTAATGTAATATACTTATACTCTCATAACTCGTAAAATCAAAATAGCAATATATTTAATTACGTGAACAGTTGTAAATTCCTAACAAATTTTATTACAAAATGGTGACATATACCTCATGATGAATAAAAATGAGTTAACAAAAATTAAATTTCTGTATTTTGTTTTATTTTTGTAATCTCTTAATTTTTAAAAACATAGAAATATACTTATTTATCATCATAAATTAATTTATTTATGAACATGTTTAAGTAAATAAACATAAGAATATCTTCTTATATTTATTTATGATAATAGCTTTCTTATGTTTAAGTATTCATATTATGAATATTTCTTATGAATATTTATAATCTAAGACCTATATCCACGATAAGATTCTGACTAGAAGATTCTGTCATTTATAAGATAAAAGTTAGAGCAAAATAGTATGATGTAGTTCTATATTTTACACTAATATATCATTAAAGCTTACCATTAATATATTATCATTAATAAAAATTTCTATTTGTTAAAGTAATAAATAAACACTACAAAATACTATATACATATTAATCTTTAGGGATTACTTTAAAATGTTTTAATTGAGTTAAGAGTGCTAAAAACGTGAATTGTAAATAAACTGTGTTTAAAAAATTAAGCAATTTAAAAGATAACTTTCAAAAATTTATAACATTGTTTTTGGCAGATGTTAATTTTCAGTGTGGCCTTGGTGGAAGCGAGTCCATCAGATAGAATAAAAAAACACAGGAGATTGGTGTACTTGAATATACAAGGGCATGCAATGTAAATTTTTTTAGAAAAAAATTGATTTTATTATAGTATAAAGAAAATTATATTGTGATGCTGTTGAGGTGTAAATAGTGCTCGTGAAATATGAAAACTATTTTTGTTTGGAACTATAATTCGTCTGAATGCCTGTAGCTTAAATATATAATAAAATAAGTGGAAAAATAAAGCTGTGAAAACTCTGAAAATTTTTTTGCCGTGATATGCTTTTATGGAATCCATTTATTTGGTGTTTTTTAGAGTATTATCATATCGTATCAGTGTATATATTACAAATAACACAATAAAATAATAATGCAATTGTATTAATGTACAGATTTATAATATTGTACATTGAGATGTATAGTTTGAACTGTGATAAATGCCTAAACGTGCGAATTATCTCTACTACTGTATCGAGCTATATCATTTATCATATTACTCTTCAAATAATTGTATTTATAATACAGTGCATACTGTATACAGAGTCCATCAGATGCTTTAGATATATTTCTAGGGAAACTAAATTTTGGCGGTAGTAAAGTGTGAAGTCATAATTGTATCACTATAATAATATTCTACAAGAATTTCTTTTATAACAGAAAAAGTTATAATAGCGTAATGACAAGAGACGATGTGCGATGTGTTTAATTATTTCTTAAGTGTCAACTCGATCTTAGATTAGGTAGCTTAAAGATTAAGAGCAGCAGATTTACATAGTGTTAGGACAGCAAATTCATTCTAAAACTATATATTATGTTAAAACATAAAGCTATTTGTATTAATTAATTTCAGAAAGTATTGATTTTTAGAACTGCTTAACGCATTTCATTTCTTTCCTTCCATTTATTTTAAAATAAATAGTTGTCCTACAACTTTAATCTAAATATATAATTATGTCTAAGCTCAAGAGATAGTTTTTATTAACTAAAGAAGGGTTTCTTTATAGGAAAAAAGATATAAACATTTTAAAATATTATTAATAAAATAAAAATGAAAATGCTATTCGGGTAAAGAAAATACTAGATAATGTTAAAAGATTATACTTCCAAATACATTAGAAAAATATATTAAAATTTATATTTACATATTTATTTATTTTTTAAGAATAATTACATGGGAATAAGTTGAAAAACAATCAATAACAGAATAAATAAATAGAATAACAATATTTTAAATTGTTATTACTTTAAAATAAACGTAATGATTTACACTCAAAAAATACTGTTTAGATATTTTAATTTTAAAATTTATTTAACATTATCAGTTTATTAGTTATCTAACTTTTAATACGTTTTAATAATTTTTAACATATACTTTAAAGTAAACTTTTACAAGAATATATATAAATTTAATTTAATTTCTTATTTAATTTTAAAATTCATTTATATAGTGACAGCATTATATATAGGAGTAGAATTCTCTTTCATACATTAAACTATACAATATAGTTCTATTATCGGGTTGTCTAGACTAATTAGTGTGTTTCAACTTCTCTTTAGCTTGTAATCAAAGCGACAAGTAACAGAAACAAAGCCAGTTAAGTTGTTGAAGAGGCTGAGATAAATCCATCGGATATATAAAACTATAGGTTTATTGATGGAGTGACTGCTTTGTACCAACAAATAGCTTACCTTCTACTGTAATATAATCATTGTTGCAATTATAGTTCACATTTTCATAAAATAAATTCAATTTTATATTATTTACAATGTGAGAAAAAATTAAAATAAATGAATTATTGTATATATAAACATATATATTCAGATTTATTTGTTTATTTAACATTACGCATGATTGCTGCTTTAGAAAATTACATAGGTAAGCGATAAACTTATAAATATATATAATTGTAAAAAATTATTAAACGTTTAAAATTTTAAAATAATACATCTTCGTTTTAAGCATAAATAGATTTAAATTATATAAATATTGCATTTAAACTTTAAATATAACAAAATTATTATTTCAGTATATTTAAATTGTAAAGTGAAACAGATTACAAATAATTTTAATCAATTTTAAATTCCAAATTATTTTAAATTAATTTTAAAAGTTTTAATTATATATTTTAAGCAAAATATAACACATACGAAAATTAAATAAAATAACAGTATGATAAAATTAAAATGTCAAATAAATTTGTATTTTATAAAATAATTATAATATTTAATTCAAATTTTACATTATAATCTATCAAATAAAAAAAGAAACATTTATTTGAAACCGTTTTTATTGATTGTATAATAACTTATATCTAAATAAAATATAACCAATAACAATAACTACAGAATTTTGAAATAATTGTTCATTTATTACAGAAAATAATTTAAATTCGATTATTATTGTTATATATATATAAATATAAATCACGCCCGAATCAGTTATAACGAAAATGGAACAAATAAAAACAAAAAAAAAGTGAAATGAGGAAAGAAAACCATTAAGGTTATCGAACAGAATGCCCAAGAAGCTTGTTTATATTTCTGTGTGAACTTTGAAGTAACTTTATTGATCTTGCAGAGACAACTTGCATTTTATCGACATCACAGATGCGGATTACACTCTACACACAGGCTGCAATAACAGTGACCAGTAGTCCTTCTATCGCACAGACTCGATTCTTTCTGTATTCCTAACATACAGAGGATCTCGAGTTAGAGTTTCGATCGCCAGGAAGTCGAAGAGATAAGGTTTCAACAAGAAGTCAGAACAGGAAACTAAAAATCTCAGATCTTTATTTATAAACTTTGGATAGAAGGGTATATAACATAGCCAGAAACATTCGGAAAGTAAAAGTTTAATATTTAATGAAACTATAGTCTTCAAATTCTGTTCTTTTCTCCAATTTGTGAAGTTAAATAGCTATATTTGCTCAAATTCTTCTTTTCAGTTGTTTTTGTTTTCGTTTTCGTCCCTAACGGTAAAAAAATAAAATTTTAAAAATATATAGGGCTATATATAAACTATTATATTCGAGTTATCTCTTCATTTATTGCACGAGAGTGAATTTACACATAAAACTGAAATTAAATATTTAATTATAACTTCTACACAGGACCTTCAGCAAATAAAATTTAAAAAACCAATTAAAATTTTTAGTTTAATATGTATATTTAAAAAGAATTGCGGCAATTTTACATAATTTGCTTATTAAATTATTTTTTTAAATGTTGTTTAAAAAAATAAGGCTATAAATATAGTTAATGCTAAATTCAACCCGAAAATTATGAATAAAAATATCATTTTTGTAACATTTATGATGTAAGATTCATATTTTCAAATATATTTATTTTAATACAACTTATTTTAATGAAACCGAAAAGATATTTTTACTTTTATGACTTGAATACTATTTGAAGTTTAACAAATAACATGTAATTTAGTGAAATGTCTGCGTTGTTTTCATATAAATCAAAATTTATTGCTTATTTCATATAAATATATATATATATGTATATATATTTAGTCTTATAAAGTGAAATGAAAGTTGTCTCTTTATAAAATCCATTTATCCAATTCGCATTCACAAAAAGTAACCTATACTTTGTCATCAAATAGTTATTTTATGCTAATATTAAGCAATTTTTGTACGTAATATAAATATATCAAGAAAAAATAAAACAAGACGAGTTCTAGTATCAGATTTCCGTAAAAGAACTCAATCAGAATCCAAATGATACATTTTCCCTAGTCATAAGAAGATATATTTCTCCATTTTAATATATTTTTCTATGTTTCTTACACAGAATGATCCCTTTATACGTACATATATATACATATTTATTTATTTATACAAAAAATTTCTTAGAAATTGTAGATTTTAACAGATTTTTCTATATGTATTATAGACCATGTAAATTTAAAGTAAATTTTGTAAATGATTTTATAAATAAAGTAAAAAGTGTATTTATATATACAGTTAAATTTATGAAAAATAATAATGTAAACATTTTAAATACTATAACTTGATATTGTTGCTTTTTTTATTAGAATATGTATGGAATAAAAAGGAATTTTTTAATGCTCTTAAATAGAGAAACTAAAATTTATTTTAGTTTCATTTAAATAGTAATTTTAATATAAATAATACAGTAAATAAATAAAAAACATTATACAAATTTATATACATTTTATAAATAGAAAATATTTAATTTTTACTTTTTAATTTATATTTAATATATGGTAATTATAAATTAAAACTTACATTCAATGAAGAATATTCGTATATTCAAGATAATTTTAATGTAAATATACAGAAAATTATTTTTGAAAATGGGATCTAATTAAACAGTAATTTAAATCATAATAAGTAAAAATGTATTTATAAATATAATATGTCAAATAAAATGACACGTTGATATAAATGAAAACGTCAACCTATTTTTTATTAATGAATTATCAACTGATTTCTAGACTTATAAACTATGTGATATGTTAAGTATAATCTTATTTCAACGTAGTTTTAATGTAATAATTTACAATCTGTAAAATAAAAAAATTTATATGACTAAGTGCAGTTCATCCTGAATGCAACGATCTTCGATGTATCCGGATCATATTAAGCCCACGTTCATGAGTAAACAACTCGATATATTCTTTATAAATAAAGGAAAAAATAAGTAATGCATTTTTTACCAGGTATATATTAAAATACTATTATTAATTAAGCGTTTTAATTTAGGTATTTGCTATTTTTAGTTTAGGTATTTGAATTAGAAGCATATATATTAGCAGATTACTCTATGTAATAAATTTAAGATGCAAACATCTTCATATAATTGTTATATCGAGGATAAACTGCATTAGCTAGCCAAAATTATTAATTAAAAAGTTTAGTATTGTTTATTTAGTTTCTTTGTATGGGATAGATACTAGTACAAGTAAATATATTAGTAATACGCAAATAAAATACAAAAATTGTACAAAAATTCGTAAAAAATGTTAATAAAACTGTAAATTATTATTAGTAAGCAAAAATGTTATTAATACAAACTTAGATTTTTACTAACTATAAGTATTAATGGCCGGATGGACGTGCAGTTTAGGAGCAGACTTCTGATCTGGAGGAACCGACGTCGAAAAATTTCAGGAATTCTTCGGGGATTATCTGTGGGGCCTTTCCTTATAACTCGACCGTCCTGTTGTAGGTCTGACCGAATTCAAAATGCGCTAGCTAAAAACAGCTTTTCTTAATGTCGTTAGTGTAGTAAAAGTTAAAAGAACTACAAGTATTAAGTAAAAAATGTATTAGCAAGTAGTATTTTATTCTATAAATCTAACTAAAAACATTTATTGACAATAAAAGTCAAATCCATTAAACAGATTAATAAGTTAAAGTTTGAGTAGGATATTTTCTTATTAAGTATAATCCCAAGAGAAATTTTCTAAATAGGATTAAATCCAATTTTAAATCAATTAAAATATTGTATTTTGTAATTGCTTTAATGGATTCGTTTAAAATTTCTTAACTTTTTCCCCTTCTTCCTTTTCTAATTTTTCAATAAATGAAATAAACTGTTATTTAACAATCTATTGCAGACAATATCAAATATTCATCAACATTTATAATAAATAGAATTTCCTACAGAGAATTGTATTTTACTCAATAAAAATATAAATAAAATAAATCAGCTGCAAACAGTACAACATTAAATATTTCATGACGAAGAAAATAAGAAACTATATAATAAACTTAGAAATATTAAATTATTCTTTTATTTAGACTAAAAAAACTTTTAATAGAAATATTTAATTTTTTCTACAAATTTTAAAACTCATTTTATTTTTATTTATAATAATTATTATTATTATTTATCTTAAAGACGTCTAAGAAAGTAACATTACAATATTTGTAAGCTAAATAAGAAAAGTTTTAAAAGAATCTCTTGTTGAAATCGTCATTGGAAATTCTAATTTCTTTAGATTCTCTTGGAACTCTTGGAAAACGTTTGAATTACTAAAAATCTCTCTTAAAAATTCCCTTGAAAATTTCTCTTAGAATTTTCACGAAAACATTTTTTTCTAAAATTCCTGATATTTCCTCACAATTTCTACAATGTTAAGGAATTCATGAGATATCATAGAAAAATTTTCATTGAAAGTTTTTCCTTGGAATCTTCTTGAATTTTTAAGAAATTCTAAGAGAATTTTAATTATTATTATTTATTTTTTTTTTTTTTGAAATTTTCTTTCTTAAATTTCACTTTTGAAAATATTTATTTTGTTAAATTTACGGATTTTTAAGCTTGTTGAAGGAAATTTAAGTAAGAAAGATTTTTAATTTCTTTCTTTATTTTTCTAAAACATCGAAGAAAGGAATTTAAGAAAGAATATTTCCTATTTTTTAAACTTTTCTGCTGAAAAAAATTGTTTCAAGTTCATAAAACGCATTGTAAGCTAATTTAACATAAAGGCCTCACGAACTAATTATTTTAAACGACAAACAATTATAAACTTCAAGCACATTAATTTTTTTTCTATTTATTTAGAAAGAGTTTCTAAATAACTTCATTTATATACAATGAAAAAATAAGCATGATCTATTTCCTAACCTATAATGCATTCTAATTATTTTATTTCATTATATAGATTAATTTACATTATTTGTAATTCATTTATAAATGGATGGAATTTATGTAAATTAATTTAAATTTTTTTCTAGTTAATTTAACAGGAAGAAACTAATTAAAACAACGGAAAATGTGAATTAAAAAGTTGTTGTTTATGTCACAATTTTAAATATATAAAATTTTAGAAAATATTTAATTAATATATGGTTGAAATAAATTGTAAAATAAATAGGATATCTATATTTGACATTAATAATCACGCATGGTTAAGTAAATGACGTTTTCGGTTTTCTGGTATAAACTATTATACGAATGTCTTCTACTTACACACATTGCAGACTATTAATAGTTTGACTAAACTCTATAACATCTGTTCATAGTAAATGTAATAGAAGATTTTTGGTAAAAATTAGCATGTCAACTACGATTTAAATAGCGTAAAATCATCTAGACGTAAAGAGAATCAGTTGAAAATTGCGGTTGGCGTTTAGCCAAACAGTTAACAGTCCGGAAAATAAAGGTTTAGACTGATTGAAATGAAGGCTTTCGAACCACAACCGTCTCTCATTTCAATTATATGCTGAAGTTAAAATGGATAAAACTTACAAATAAAATTGCGGAAACACTTCCTAATGTCGAGAAATCATTTGAAGTTCTTTTAATATTACTTACACTTTATTTGATTTAGATTTAATTTAAGAAAACACTAATTGACAGCCTTATAGAATTTGTATGGACGTTTATTAATTTGTTTCAATTTAAAATGCTAATATAATTAATATTTCATTTGATTTGTTTAATTGATAAAAGTCAAATTATCTTCATGCATCGCTTAATTAGAGGTGATTATACAGGTTATGAAAGACATGAAAGACAAAATGAATTTTACTTTCATTTTTTCTCCCGGTTAAGATAATCTGTCTATTCTCCAACTTTGTTCAAAATTTCATAAATGTTATTTTACATCTTTCACTATGTCTGTTCTTATATTTGTAAAATATTACTATTTTTATGCTTAATTTTCTAAAATAAATAGTTATTGTGGATTACTTACATCAATTGTTTGAATAATAAATAGAAGCATTTATTTATTGAATTGTTTATAAATTTTTGATAATTGAAAATAAAGTATTTTCATTATTTTTTTTTAACGTAGTTTACATTTTCATTGTTCCCTCTATTTTTTTATTGTTCTTAATTCCACATTAGCCGTAAGCGAAATTACACGTTTTATTTTATTTTTTATCAAAAATTCAATTTCAAATATTTTTGTTAACGAAAAAAAATTATACTTATCTCATATTTTAAAATTATCCTTTAAAAAACAAGTATTAAGTTTAAGATTGAAAATCCTATTATATTATTAAATATAGAACTACTTCGTATGATTTTCGAATCAAATATTTTATAATTTCTTTAAATAGAACAGTAATTTTTTATTTTATTGTAAATAATTGAAAATAATTGAAATTGTATTGTGACTGTAATGAAAATTTTCCTTTGTTTGGAAAATAAATACACATGATGTAAATTAATCTATTATGCTCCTAAATGAATATTTTTTCAATTGTAAACTATAACTGTTTAGTTAATTCATATTTACAAATAAAATTTCATTACTTTCGTAATCACGTTAGTTATATGTCAGCATAAAAATGCAGGAAAAAGATTAAATAAAATTATAATAAATAATAAATATTGTGATAAGTGCTGTTACTTTAGATAAATGTAATTAAAAAATGATTTATCTTTTGAGATTTTTAAAATTTGAATTAATTTTTGTTGAGAATGTTTTCATAGATTTTATTTAGAAAAATACGAAGTATTACACTAGATATTTTTAAGGAAAACACTACATGAAAACGATAAAAGTTTGAAAGTATAAGAATAGTATGAATGGAAAAATATGAAGTAATATACAGTCAACTATCGTTAAAGCACCTTCCAAAATAATGTTATTTTTGTAAAGCATTAATGAATACATGTAAACGGAACGTCTCCATAAATATCAGAGAGCCTTTTGACATCTATGAATGGCTAAATATATGATTTTAATTGTAAGACTGAACTTGATTTAGTGACAATTTCACGGCGCTAAATCAGTTTGACTCTGTATCACATTTTGAACAAAGTTGGATAATGGAAAACCAACGTACCCCCACAGAAGAATAAAAATTATATAGATTATAAAAGACAAAACTGTTCGTCTATAACTATGTAAAGTATAAATACAATTTTACTATTATTAGATAAATAAATATATTTTACACCTAAAGCATATTTATTAAATCGCTTTAGGCGCACAATATACTTATCAATGCAAGTTAACAGAAGCATTATTTTACAATGTTTTCTGTACAAAATGCCGCAAAACTTTTTGAAACTATTAATCAACATAGAAACGATATTCGAAGAAACAGATATACTCTTAATCTTTCACGAAGTTGAAAACTTCCAATTTTTTTTGAAAATTTCAAAGCATAATCTATGTTAAGGAATGTAGACTTTTTCATTCTCTAAAGATATTTCATATTTCTGAGAATTGTCTGATGATCAGTACTATCACCTATACAATTGCTTGGTTCTTTTTATGTGCTATCGTGTTTAATATTAAACGTTTTACGTCTTATCTTTATATTTATTTATGTTTTTAAAATGCCTCATACAGTTTACTTTATGCTATTAAACAATGATTAAATTAATGTTATTGAATTTTTATTAAAAAGTAAAATGATTTAATCAGTGTTTTAAGTTTAAACTGTTAAATGTATAATATTTTCATTAAATAAATCAAAATATAATTAATTTTAAAATTTTCAATTAAACTAATATAGTAAATTTATAAAAATGAAAATGGCATTTGCTTTAATTTTATTGGATTGTATAAATTTATTTTTGTAATTAATTAATTTTAATAAAATATAGATTATTTAATTATATTTGATGTTATTATTATTTCAAACTAATTAATAAAGCAAATATAATTATGCCTTTCATATAAAAAGTTATTTTCAACTTAATGAATATTTTAATTATAATAGACAATTAATTTTTATCTTAAGAGAATTCAATTTTTAAGCACGTTATATATCTCCAGCTATTTATTTAATTAAGGAATGTTAACAGAATTTTAGTCTATTTGATTTTATTTGAATAATCGCTTTGGATAATTTACATTAATTGTTTGAATAATAAATGAATTTTTATTCATTAACAATCAAAAATAGTGACAACATTATTTTAAAAATTTTTCGTAGATGTTTGAAACTGAATTTTCACAATTTTATAAAACTTTTAGTTAAAAATTGTAACTTAATTACTGTAAATGTAAATTATTTTAATTTTCTTAAAATAAAAATTCTGAATTCGGAGCAAATCTAAGTCCTAAACGGAACCGTTCGATGATGACGATGACGATTGAAAATTTTATATTTTAAAAATTTTTTAAATTTTCTTTTACGTTAATTTTTATTGTAATTTTCATTGATTTTCCTGAAGCAAAACTAAAATGTTTATATTTGAAATAATTCGCATTTAAATAATATATTAATATAGAAAGTATATATATATAAAGAAAGATAATCATTTAATAATTATATTTATATTTTTTTATTTTTAAATGACTTAATTTCTGTAAGTTATAAAGGAGTTATATAAATTTGAAATATACAACAGCCATAATATCGTATCATATATATTCTGTTATAACAGTGACATATCTTGAAAATTTGAGATAGTACTTGCAAAATTCGACTCACTCTTCAGAAAACTCTGTGATATTTTTATCTTTATTCAATAAAAAGAAAGGATATCGGATCCTTTCGTTGATGTCCTTGTCATATATGATGGGCAGTTACATATTTAGATTTAAGAAAAAGGATGTTTCTTAAAGGATAGACAACAATGTAAGAAAAGAGGCATCATTCTCAACACGTAACCTTTTAAATGCTATTGTTTTTTTATACTTAACATTTAAAAGTACATTGTTTTCAGAATTCGCAATAATATTAGTGCAATAATAATAATAATAACACAAAGCTATTCATAATAATAATGGTAGCTATTAAAGCGGCATTATCATTGTTTTAAATAGCAGTCCGTTTAAAGGATTTTTTTTATTTCCAAATGTTCTCGAAATCACCAGCTGGCTTAATAAATTGATAAAACTTTTCATGTATTTTGTCTAGAATATGAACGTTTAGTTCTAAGCAATCATATATTTGATCAGAATGATAAATTCCGGATTTTCGATCAAATCGCTCGTTTAAGGATGTTTGCTTTCACGTCATATCACATGATGAAATCATAAAACAAACTGACCGTTAACATAATATAGTTTAAGCGGTTTGGTAAACGTTAAGTTTCTGAATATTACACATATTGACGCTTATAAAAAAAATTAATTTTTATAATAAAATATGGACTGTTATGTCTATTTAATTGATGATAAAAAAATAAATTCGTCATTAAATTAAGTTTAATATATTATGCCTTTTTATTTGTGAAATCTTTAGAAAAATACCCTTTAATTCTTAATTATAATTGCCTTACAGTCCTTATTTCTAACGTTATTTTTAATTGTCTACATGGACTTTACTCATTATTAGGACTTTACACTGGTGTTAAGACTTGACACAAGAATGAGAATTAGTTCAGAAAAAACAAATTTTCTTTATTATATCACCTGTAGTAATTTTCTCTATAGAACCCTTTAATTCTGTTTGAAAATATTGAAAAATTTATCGTAAAATCTATAATTATGCTTATAAAAAATCAATTGTCTTAGTATAAAAATTTATTTTTACACTTATTGAATTGATTATAAATAGAATGAATTTATTACTTAGTTATATATAATATTTTACATTTTTATTAATCAAAGTTTTCTTTTAAATTTGCATTTTTTTTTTTTTTTTTTTTTTTTTTTTGCTTAAAAGATTTCAAAAATCAATCACTACTGATATACTCTTGTTTTATATAGAATAGAATAAAAGCACTTTACAGTAAACTGATAAAAGTATGTCAAATAAATAAAATATTTTATATTTAACAGTATTAAATTTATTCTTGTTTATAAGCATATGTCACTTTATAAGTCAAAACATATAAAATCAATTTTTGTCTTGTGTTGACACAAAAGATAAGTGGATGCGTTTATTTTAGTAGAAATGTCTAACCGAGAGACGATGTTTTAATTGCATATAAGTAGCTTCTCTGTCTTAAATAATTTTTCTACTTTGAAAAATTGATAATAGTTGTTTGTTAAATCTTAAACACTGTTAATGCGTGTAAATATCTAGAATGTTATTTAGGTTGTTGGTAAATGCGGACAAGTAACGTCATTTTTCATTTAAATAATAGTTTAGCGAGGGGTAAAACATGTAAAAATATAAAAATTTCAATTAGTTTTCTATGAATATTAAATAAATCATAAATATAATTAAGAAAAATAAATAAATTGCATAAACAAATATATATAAAGTTAATTCTTATAAGACAATCCAAACCTTGTAGATTGAGTAAACAATAAAATCTATAAAAATAAATTTAAGTAATTATAACAACTAATATATAGCCTATATCAACTCAACTTTGATGTCACGTAAATAAATATTACGGAGTTAATTGTCAATGAGATACAATATTTTAACTGTTCATATGTTTCAATTCTAAATTTTATTAACTAAATATAAGTTGGTTTGCTAAAACTTATAGCGTATGTTCATCCAATAAAATAATAAATTAAATTTAAAAATGAATTATAATTGAATATTATTTTCTACAATGTAAAATTAAAATGCATTTAATAAGTGCTTTTTAAATTAAATAATATATTTACTTATTAATTAAAGCAGGCCTCATGATTACATTTGAATGTTAAATTCTTCCAAATATTTTGCAGTATACGATGAATAAATAATATATAAAATATATAGTTTTTCTATTAATTTATGAGAAAGACTATTTAATAAATTAATTATTGTAAAGTATTGGCCTTTTAGCAGAGAGGAAACAAAAGAAGCGTGACCTTGTCAATTGGACCCTCTGCGGTCAGGTAATATACCACTTGTAAGGTGTTGACTTGTAAACAGTGGGAAAACTAAGGAATCGCCGACTTTGTCAATTGGACCCACCTGTGGTCAGACGATAGGCCGCTTGCCATATAAAAAACTACTAAACGTAAACAAGTGGTGGACGTTAATGTAAGCTCCACTCTTCTCGTATAACAGCGGACCTAAATAGTAAGCTGTTCACGAGAAGAACGGTTTGTGATTGGTCGGAAGTTTTCCGTCCAAAAAACCCTTAAATAGCGGAGCAAACGGGAGAGGAAGGAGAGAAGAACAAGAGACTGGTACACGGTAGTCTCAGGCATTTGGGAAGCCCGCTGAGCGTAGAGAGAGTGTTCTCCTCTGGTAAACATCTCAGGAGACTGTACTGACCGTGCAGTTGAGCCAACTCCACAAGCTGACTGAGGCCTCTCCAGAGTTTAATAGTTCCCGGAAGCCAATCCAATACGTGAGACACCACACTTTGTTGTCCTATATATAGTATGTTGTCGAACTTGTACATTCTACGTATTTTGTTTTGTAAATAAACTGTAAATATTCTCTGAATTGAGTGTGGAGATGTACTTTCCATCGAACCTGAATCGGATCGTGATACACATGGAACCCAACTCAACGAGACAGAGTTTGGGAAACAACATCACTAGTTCTTCACGAGATCTTCACTATTATATTTATAAATATTCACAAATTGTTTATTAATTAATATTCACTAATTTAACTGTAAAAATCCATAACAATTAAATAATTTACCTACTGTACATAAATAATGAAATAAGTATAGATGAAGTAATTAAATGTTACTATAAAAGTAAATATTGTTCAGTTTTTCACTTTCTAGTGAACTTTTTCTTTAAATATTATCTTGTTCAAAAAATTCTGCATTTAATTTAGTAGCCTATTAATTTACGTTATAAACATAAATGAACTCTTTTTCTGGTATTTACAATAGGAGAAATTAGTCTGGGATCAATTTTATGTTACATTAATTAAACGGTAACATAACGTTAAGTCTTTCATATTCTTAAAAAATATATATGATAAAACTAAAACATCAGTAAATGCGCGCTTATATATAACGTAAAAATTATTTGAAACAAAAATAACAAAACTTTCACATCCAAGTAATCTTTTATTGTTTTTTCTCTTCCTCATAATCCTCTTCGCGGATAAGTTCGATTTTTCTTTTCGTTATATTTCTAATATTTTTTTTTTCCTTTTTTATTCTTATCTTCACTTATCTTCCATTAAAAATTTGTTTTTAACCAACTCTTTTTATTCATTTGAGCCCTATATCTAAATCAAAATAAAGCCTGTCTTTTAATCATTTCCTATAATTTCATATTATATACAGAACTGTTTAATTTCATACACGTGCATCCAAAATAAATTGTATTTATCTTCTCTATATGATATTTAATTTATTTAATCTGATATGTGATATTAGTACACAACGTTTGAACCGAATAGTGTACGACTGAGTTATAAATGATTCACTAATTTACAGAGCGATGCATTCCAACTTTAATACTAATAACTTTGAAAAATATTACACAGCATACATCGGAAATCATCTCTTATCATATATAATGTCACTTTCTTCTATAATTTTTCAATTTTCTTTTGTTATTTCGTTAAAATTACATACTGTAGACATTATTATGCATTGAATAATCTTGAATTGAATAATTTTTGAATTATTTAAATCTATGGAGTAATGTTCAAAATAACCACTCAGTCGGTTTGACGAAACACAAAGTTTATATTTACAATATAAATGTACAAAATAATACAAATTAGAGTCACAATTAAATATGCACAAACACTAATCCAACGACAACCGACTATTCCCGTACACGTTCGTCGAAAGAAACTCCTTACGACCTCCACAAACAGACTTGTAATTAACAGCACCTCCGAGTCAGGAACAAGTTCGTATTAAAACACTGGAGTTTACCTCCCCCAGATTTCCGTAACGTCCAACGATAGAGACAGTTAGAACTTCGGTAACAACGATCCTAATCCGATCCGATCCGATCTTCCCGATACGAGCCCTTGTTCCCGCCGAAACTACTGCTTAAATAGTGTCCGGCATTTGAATCGTCCGCCAATCAAATTCGAATGTTTCCATAACGTCCAGCCAACGGTCACTTTCCGCCGGCCAATCGTCCGTCTGTCGTCGATTTGAAACTTAACGGTTCTTCCCAGGGAAGTTTCTAACGGCCGTTTCTAACGGCTTTTCCGTTATGAAAGTTCGTTATAATAAAACAGGGCGGAAATCGCTTCCCTAAGCGATTCCAAACCCTACATATGGGATTAATTTATGTGTAGAATAATCTTTATGCCGCATTTCTACATTATTTTTTTAAATAAAGCTTCATTGCAAAGTTGAAATATCTTTAATTATCACCTCATACCACAGCACAAGGAATAATTAACTATATAAGTGAAAATATAAGCGGAAAACTTATTGGACTATATAATAAAAAAGCTTATTTATGGCTCAATATATACTTTAATGTTCTAGATATATAAATAAGTTTTTCACTTTTATAGGTCGATGTTTTACATCATATTACTACATTAATTACTTTTTTATAGTCAATATGGTTTTCCTATATTCGTGAAATATTTTTGGTTTTCGTGTTTTCTACATCTATAAACTTTACTGATTATTTTGTAATTACAGTAACGCTTTTATTTACATTTTTATACGCTATTCTGATTATTATAATATCAATTTCGTAATTTTACTGTAATTACAAATATTATAATTACAATTTTTGCTTTTTAAACTTTAATAATAATTTTATCTTTGTTCTTGTACTGTACATTTTTCACATTTCGAACGCACTTTTAAATTATTAAAATATTGTAAACGATGAAATAATTTCTTATTTTTATTGCTGAATAACGTTTTTCTTTTACATTTTAAACGATTTTAGTATATAAGAATAAGTGATATAAATTAGTCCTCATCTAAATTCGTTATAGTCTTATTAAAAAATTATTAATTTTTTCTTTCGTATTTTAATTAAAAATAAATTTTATCATTTAAAACTTTTTATTTTTAAAATAAAAATTGGAAAAAGATAGAAAAATCCATTTTCCAGTAAAACTTTATATAAACTTACAACCTTTTAAAGTAAATTACATTATAGTTAGAAAACCCTAGTGAATATTAAATAAAACGTTCTACAAATATTTCATATTTACAATTCTAGTCTCGGAAGAATTATTTTTATTCAAACTACAGATTTCCACATTTTCTATTATTCGTATAAACTGTTGTTCACTACGTTTTCAAGATACAAATCTGTTAAAGTCCAGCAAAAGTCTTTTAGATCTTTGACGCTGGTAAAGAGATATTTTTGGTATTTAACTTTTTTTATTCGTATTTTTAAATATCTCATCGAATATACACATATTTTTCTGTAGATATCTCTGGATTTTGTATACTCTATCTTATTTTGTATGATAATAGTTGGTGGAGTCTTCCTAACGTTTACAATAATTTTCAGAATCCCTTCATTTTGTTCTAATAGTCTTTTAATATTATGATTTGCATAATGTATTATAGATTAAAACCGAATCAATACATTAGAAAATTATATCCAACGATAGATATCAATAATTTTTAAATAAATTTACATTAAATTGTATTATTTTGTATTATATTATACGAAAATCGGTCCTGAATTGTCATATAAAAATATTTACTCTTTCAAGTCAAAACTCTAAACGTTTTCTACTGTATTTTTATTGTAAAACATATAACTTATACTATATATATTTATTTATATTAAAACTTTAAATTGAAATATTAAAGACATTTAAATAGTAATAAAATAATATAATTTACAAATAATGTAATATTTATTTTATTGCTAAGTAATAATTTTCAGATCAGAAATGCATTAATATTTTTTTTTCAAGCAAATGCTTATTGTAAATGATTAATTTACATAATTTTCTGATTCTATCTTGTTGACAATAACAGAAGTACAACTTAATTAATTAATTAATTTTTACCTATATAGAGCCTAAGTAATTTCGATAGGCAAGAGATAACAGTCCTCTTACCTATATAACGAAACTTCATGATAAAGTCAAAAATGTAATCTTAGAAATATCAAAAAATATATAATATAATAAACAATAAAATAAAATAATAAAAAGGTACAAATTACAAATTAAAGTTACAAACAATTACGAAAATAAAATTATATTAAATACTAGTGTAACATGTCTTTTTTTTACACAATCTTATATATTCATTTAAATGTAACTGAACGTAATTATTATTAGTAGCATAGCATTCGTTTCATAAAAGAAAAATGAACACCTGGACGTACTAACACGAAAATTAGCTACGGCAGTGCATGAGTTATTAGTAGTAATTCCTATTAGCACATGTAGAGGAACTTTGTAAAGAAAAAAACCCATTAAAATACTTTTAAAATAATATACGATAAAAATATGAAATACGCGTAGAAAGTCAAGAAGATCGAGTCTCAATTTGGCAATTTTACAAGAATTGGTATAAGGAAAATGATGATTTGTCGAGACGAAAAAGTCTTTATTAAATTCTATTAAAATGCATTAAAGAAAACTGAGTGCTGCAGTGGCCCCAAACCAGTAAGGTTTAATCAACAATAGATTGAAAGGTAGCAAAAGGCTTACAGGTTGACTGAAAAATTGAGTCGGCAATGAGACTAAAGTACACATCTTTTGATTACCATAATAACAACTAGAAGTTTTTAAGATAATTTTTAACAAGAAAATCAATGTGGCAACGGAAAGTAAGTTTCTCATCAAAAGTAATGCCAAGATACTGACAAAATGAACATAGTAAATGGAAATGATGAATTTAATGCCTGTTAAAATGGAAAGGAATAAAATTAGAGGATTGGGGACTAACGAGAAACACAACAACTGTTTTATGGATATTAATTTTTAAATTAAATGATTCTATTATGGAAGATAATGTGTTAAAATCAGATGTCAGGCGAGATGTCTCCGAATTAATGATCTTAACGTCGTCGACATTTGCAATAACTTTTGATTTAAGGTTTAGGATGATAAAATCTAGTTAAGCAATAAAAAGTAAGTTACTAAGAATAGAATCCTTGTATATACCGCACTTTGGAGAAAAGTCTCAGAAAGCGAAATCGTTCAACTTAATCCTAAATGAAAGGAGAAAAAGTAGTGATTAAGCTATGTAATCACAGTTGAATGAACATCAAAGTAATTTGAAAAAATATATAGCAAAATGGAACGAATAATAGAATCGTGTATCTGTATAATATTAATATACAAAATACAATTATGTGGGTTTTTATTTTTAAGGTTAGTCAAGATTTCGTGCTGAATCGTAAATTAGTTAAAACAGATCGGTGCCGAATGCTGCAATGTTGAATCGGTTTTATACGAGTTACAATAGGGTAAAAAATAATAATAATTAAATAAACAATATCTAAATATTTTCAACATAGCAGAACAAATAGATTTTGGACGATAGGAATTATGGTATTTTTTAGAAATAACAATAACCGCGGAAATGCAGTAATTACTGATAATAAAACCAAATTGAATAATGTCATTTAAAATGTAAAAGAGAACGAGAGAATCAATATAGTAAAGAAACGATAAAATAAATATTGATAAAATAAAAATTTGCAACAAGCCCATGGACTCCATATGTGAGTTTTGTAAACAAGGATTTGGAAAAAATTAAATAAAATTTGAAAGTAACTTGATTTATTTTATAAACAATTATTCAATTGCTAACAGCTAAAAGCAGCTTTTGAGGACTAAATCATAAAACATAGTCGAATGGCGACACATATTATTGGCCAGACAACAAAATTTCACGACGCTTAGTAAGATGAGATGTGTCTAGAAAATATATCAATGCAAGTATTTGGTCTAATCGTCGATACTTCAACTTCGATTGAAAACCAAATCAAATGTGTCTTTCATGAAAGTGAGAAACTGCGGTCTCTGATTGTTTCGACCCACATTAATGATAGCATAGAGCTTCAAAGTAATGTTCAAAATTACTCACTCAGTCGGTTTGACGAAAAACACAAATTTTATATTTACAGTAAATGTACAAAATAATCCAAATTAGAGTTACAATTAATTAGGCACCAACACTAGTCTGAACAACAACCGACTATTCCCGTACAAATTCGTCGAAAGAACTCCTTACGAACAAACAGACTTGTAATTAACAAAACCTCCGAGTCAGGAACAAGTTCATACACAAACACGTAACTTCCAACGAGAGAGTTAGTTAGCACCTCGATAACGACGATCTCCCTTGATCCGATCCGATCCGATCACTTCCGATACGATGCCAGCCGATCTCGATACGAACTTCGATCCGAGCTTAAATAGTCGACGGCGTTCGAACCCTGCTCCAATCAAATTTGAATGTTCCCGCAACGGCCGCCAACGGTCACTTCCCGCCGGCCAATCGTCCGATGGTCGACGATTTGAAACTTAACGGTTCTTCCCACGGAAGTTCCTAACGGTCGTTTCTACCGGCCGATCCTAACGACTTTTCCGTTATGAAAGTTCGTTATAACAAACAGGTGGGAATCGCGCGTCTTGGCGATTCCATACCTTACATTCAACTTTTAGTATTTCCAAGCGCCTGATGACTCATCGACTGCCGCCGTATAGTGAGTGCACGTAAGTTTTAATTCGCAATATCTCCAAATATATTCAATTTTTTAGAAAAGCAAAACAACGTATTCTTTATTCTTCGATTCTGTTTTAAATGACACACAAACCACCTTTCTATGATCATTTGATACGAAGTTACAGAATATTACACTCCACCTTCCAAGTGAGCTCATAGACATTATTTCCATCAAAAAAGGAAGGACTATTACAAGAGTGAGCTAACAATCGAAACCTCTATATCCTAACTATATATATCCTCCTCAACCTATTTTACCATCGAGACTTACAACTTGTGACATCTTGGATAGCACTGTATTGCGAAATTACATGTTTTCATACAGTATTAGTATACATATCCTTTTTCTTTTGTCTTTAACTTTGTCATTTCTCAAAGTGATGTGAATACACTGCAATTAGAAATCAAAACAATTATATCGGAGTAACAAAAAGAAAGAGGAGGATATAGTTATGACTTTAAAAAATCTGAAAATGGCCTATAAACTCGGCTGAAAATGTTTATAAGATCAAATAAATATGTCCCAGCAGCCAAAATGTGACTAGGGATGTTTTAAGATAAGAGTGAGCTAATTTTAATCTGGCGGACGTAAGAAAGAGAAAAGGATATATCATATGTATTAAATGAAATAAGATAAAAGAACTTAAAATTTTCCTTGTTAGAAATGTTAAAATAGCGAGAGATTTTAATTACTTTTTAATTTATATAATACATTTACATTTAATCAATTATAATGAATTTACATATTTCATTTTTAGATTTACATCAATTGTATAAAAGTAATGTTTAAATCCTGTTTTAATTCACTACATGATGTTTAATTATCTACATAAATTATGTTTATCAAACTATTTGAAAAGTAGCATGTAGATAGCTTTGATTAAAACTTTTATCATTGCTGATATCACAGTGTAGAATGATTAAAATAATTAAAATATAGAAAATTTATTTATGAAATAGCATTTTTTAAAAACCCCTACTAGCTGTCGAGTTTATTATTTTTCTTAACCAACTCTTAATACCATCAAAAACAAAAATTTTGTAATTCTTTAATCAACAGCATTGCAGATAATGAAAAATTCTAATTAAAAAATATTTTCAATTAATCCTGCTTTGTGTGAAAATGGGTTAAAAAGGATAAATTCAAAAAATAAATTTAATAAGAATAAAAACCGAATTTGCTGTTAGCGTCAATGGAAATGTTGATACAGGCACAGTAACAAAATTTAGAAGCTTTTCAAAAATTTTTATTTATATCCTTATGATCAGAGAAAAGCGTTAAGTATGATTAAAGCTATGAATAAAATTTATAATAACCGATCCCATTGCTTTTATTTATTTATTTTATATATTCGTTAAGTATGATAAAAATGTAATATAAACTAATTTAAATGCTTTAAAGTAAATATAAATTGTAAAATATAAATGTAAATAGATTAAAATACTGTTTACGGTTACCTATAATATAAAAGAGTTACATTTGATGTTGATCTGGAAATACTTTGAAAAAATAGTTCTTTCATATTGACAATATTAACATTGTATCTTATAGACAAATGTTGAGAGATTTTTATAAAATTATAAAATATTTTTCAATTTATTCTCGACAAAATGTTCAATGAAATATGTGAATATTCTCTTACTCTGTTATCTTAATTTTGTTCCAATAATATAAAATTCGATATAAAACTTCAATAATAATAATAATAATAAATTGGCGAACAATTATCATTACATTTATATCATAAATTTATATTAGCGTTTATAAATAATTTTTTAATTTTTACATTAGTTTAACAGCAAAGTCTGAGAAAGATTACTTTAAAAGTAATATATTAATTCAATAAAAACATAATAAAAATTCAGATTTTTTTTGTCTTAATGATACATAGTTTTAAAAATAAATAATTGATACATGTGTATGAAAATTAACTCTGACTATTGGTATTTGATTTCGGATTAGCGACAGACAAACATACTGTCTGTGTGACGTTTACTGAGTTTTCTTCAGTGTCTAACAGAGGCCAGTTTCTCATAGAAACCCTTGTCAGTGTTCCTTTTTGACTCTTTTCTTACTTTCAAAGTTATTTACAACAGTTTTTATGCTGCGTTTTCTTTGAGAGAAAATTCTGTTGAAAGAACAACCTTTCTTACAACTATTTACGATTTTTATTGTTTTTTAATTACATTGAAAATTTATAATTTAAATGTCGTTCTTAAGATTTCAGGAACGTAAAGTATTTTAATTTGTAAAAGAAAAATAAAACGCTAAATTTAATAAAGATTTTTAAGTATATTTTTTCATCAAAGATGGCTCAAAATCAGTTAATCGTGTTTTGTTTTATTATATTTACTCTAAGAACTACGTATGAATAGTGACTTGAATTTAGAAAACGTGTTTTTTTCTTTTAAAAGGTAATGTAAACAAGTAAAAAATACACTAAATTAATTGTGTATTTTAATTAATTTACTTAATTAATTATAATTTAATCTATAAAATTGAAGACAAAGTCTGCCCAAAAGGGACCACCATTTATTTTTTTCCGTGTTCCAGACAATACACGTTCTTGGCTATGTCTTCAATGTTATAAAATAATAATCTCCACCGGACGAACATTCACAGATATAATTTAATCTTTAAATTGTTTAAAAGATCTTTGAGTCAACCTATATATCGCTTAGATTAATTCTAAATCGCAATTTCAATGGAATTTATGGAATATAAAATAAATAAATGTATTCCGAAATTTGAAAATAATATTTTATAAAATATTAAATCAATTTAAAGTTTTCAATAAATCAATTTTTTCTATAAGTTTGTTAAATAAAATAATTTAAAAATTGATATTTAGATATGACTTTTGCACTTAATTGATGTAAATTGTGTATTTATTCATTTAAGTGATTGCAATAAATGTTCTGTTTTCAATCTTTAGATCCTGAACAAAAGTAGTAGAAACTTCTATTTGTTTAGATGATAAAAAGTACCTTTTATTCAATTAAATTACAAAGAGAGTTTATTTGCAATGAATAAATGTTTACAATTCTACATACATTTAAAAATAAAATTAAGCTGATTCAAATGAAATCAAATTTTAAAATCAGTTTTCGATTTTTCCCGCATTTCATTTATTTGCTACACAGAAAATAGGAAGAATATAAAGAATACATAAATATATATACTTATCTTACAATATTTTATAAAATATTGTAAGATAAATCTTCTGTTTCCTAAGACATTTCTCTAAGAAATTTCCCTGAAACATAAATTTTATAAAATATAGGATGCATTTAATTTAAAAGTTTTTCAATAATTTCCTTTATTGTGTTTTTTTAGAAAAAAATAGATTTTTTTCGGATGTGATTAGCACTAGAAAAATAAAAGTAATCTCTTGCTAAATGGGAATACCACGTTCTTTGTATATGTAAACATTTTAATAAAAAATAAAACTTGAATACATCATTGTCATGATATTAATTGAATTAATACTAACTTTTCTGGAGAAAAAACTTTGCAGTTTATGCCAAAGTTTTTTGAATCTTTTGATAAATCTTTAATTAACAAATGTTTACAATTAAGAATAAATTAACGGCGAAATTTGAGATCTATTAGAATTCATGAATGAATTCTTTTCAGGGTAAACACAGTAAAATTGATTTAAAATTTATTTCCTTATATAAAACATTGATTGTTAAACTTTGTATTAATTTAAACGTCATTAAAATATAATAAAGATGCTCAGAATTAAAATATTTACTTTTACTCTTGAACATGCTCTTCGATCTTTATCGTAATTTTTGTAACTGGACATTTTCTTTTTATTCTTATGAAATCTAAATCAAATTATTATAAAAATGATGTCTAATAAACAGAAATTGTTTATTCAATAAATTTAATAAATTTTCGATATACTATTTTCTATCAATAATTTACAAAAACCACTAAAAATATGTTGGTTCAAGGGACAACGATCTCTAAAATCATCTAACTTTGATCCACAGATACAAATAGATATTGTCCTCTTAGTTTTATCAATTTTATTTAATACTATTTCTTCATAGAGGGATTTTTTTATCCTAAAAATATTCGATAAGAATGTAGGCCTAATTATCATAAATTTTGACTTTTGTTCTTTTACTACTAAACTCTATATTAATTTGTATAAATCTATTAAATCATCTGAAGTCAAATATTCATAAAGATTTGGAAGTCGTTAATAATGTTATTAAAATAAGATTAGTTAAATTGTAAACTAACCCCTCTGTTATATTGGGTCAATATGATCTTATTCATTATGTATACATATACACTATATGTGATACAAAGGTAACTAAACAGATTTACGCATTGTTTATTAAAAAGATAGGATTAATTTAGAAGACGAACATGCAATAAGCGTTTTCGAAACTTTTAGAAACTTAAGATTTACAATTGGGGCATAAATAAATACAGTAGAGCGTCGATAAGTGGAACGTCGGTAAGTGGAATGGCCGGAAAGTGGAACGATTTTCAGTCGGACTGTGTCGTGCTGAATCGAATGTTTTTGATACTAAATTTACTTCTAAAGTATAATTTTCATGTTTTTTATATTCTTTAATATATTTATTTTGTTTGTACAAAATGCAGAAATAATTTTTAAC
Source organism: Centruroides vittatus (assembly GCF_030686945.1). Classification (NCBI taxonomy): domain Eukaryota; kingdom Metazoa; phylum Arthropoda; class Arachnida; order Scorpiones; family Buthidae; genus Centruroides; species Centruroides vittatus. The sequence goes on from NW_027122385.1 coordinate 1,318,855, forward strand.
GATACGATAGCCTCGATGATTATTATAAAAATTTTCGTTAGGCTTAAAATCGACGAAAATTCAACGCGAAGCGACACGCAACGGAGAAAAATTCAACAGGAAGCGATACGCAACGGAGAAAAATTTGAACATCGGACAGGTTAATGTATTTTTTCGTACAAAGTCGGAAACTGGAACAAATCATTAACTGGAAGGACCCCAGTCCCCAATTGGTTCCACTTATCGACGCTCTACTGTAACACGATTTTTGTAAATATGTTTATATAGATTTTTCAAGCATGTTTCTGCGTATATTTGCACTTCGTCAGCTGAAGCTTTCATCAATTACATCATCTTATATGGAACCTACGTTTGAATCCCCTTACTACATTTAATTTAATTTAATTTTTTTTTTACGATGCAACGTGACTCTTCTGTCCTCTGTATGTGTTCTTGACAATATATATAATCTTTCATATAAAATTTATGAAATTCTTTTTAAAATAATCCACTTTAAGTTTGATGCCAATTTGATTTTCAATCTACTTTGATCCACGGAATAAATGCATTTCAAGATAAAACACCAATCATGTTATTGCATATAAATCCAATATATTATGTTATACTGTTTAACGATTTGTTTCTTTTATGGATATATTTAATTACAATTTTATCTAATATGTCTAAAGCCGTTTAATTGCATTATAATTGAAAATGATTTGCAGTTTTTTAATCATTTCTTCCGCTTATTTATTTCTGAGGAGTCATTGTGCTAGAATGTAAAGAAAAATATTGAACTACAGAAATTCATACAGAACTCTATGAATTTCTTTGGAGTGTCTTGTGGAACTGGTCTAGTTTGTTTTGTCATATAGTTTCCAACATCGTCACTTTATCTTTTTCAGAAGCAATTTCTTTAAATTATAAGACATAAACAGCTATTGCATGTTACATTATATCCTCTGAGCTCATTTCCATGTTATATTATATCCTCTGAGCTCACTTCCATGTTCATATACCACACGCATATCTTGATTTTTCTCAGTTGCTTACTCTAGGTTCTTTACCTTTTCTTTCAGAATACATGAAATTTTATTATCGCGGAGTGTCCGTACTTTTACCCCAAATTTTGCTGGTTTACTAAAAATATGTTAGTTCAAGGGACAACGATCTCTAAAATCATCTAATCGCTCAATAATAGTAATATTTGTTCCGGGATTATACAACTTGAAACAAATTTTTATCCACTCTCTTTAAATATATCGGAATAATTGCAAGTTTATCGGTTCATCTTTTTTCGCTCTTATACCTTCATTATCAAAACGAAAAATAGGCAAAATCATATGAAAAGTTTGAATCGACATTGTGGCTCAAAATATATTGCGACCAGTTTCTTTTTATTCCACAATTAATCCGCGAAAGCAGATTCGTTATGCGAGTGATAAATTACAGTTACTAGCAGAAGACCAATGTACGCAAACACACTATCTAGATTTTTCTACTTTTTTTTTTTTTTTTTTTTTTTTTGTAAAAGTTGGCAGTTGAGGAGACACTCTCTTTCCGCTCAAAGAGCACTAAGAGAGTTACAAGAGTGTATATTTGGTTTCAAGAATGATTCACCAATGCACAGGGAAGCTGCCCAATCGGTTTCGGTAGTCTGTGGGACAACAGCATGTAATATACCGAGAAGAGATAGAGATGTAGAAGTATCACCAAGCCTCTGAGCATTCCATGAATTGTACATAAAGCTTATTATACTAATTTGAGCATCAAACACAAGACGCGCTATCCACCAAACACCCGGCACCCCCCACCTCCACCAGCCGAGACGAGACCCCACCTCACCCGTCTCGGGCACCCCGCCCCTCCCCAGCCAACGCCAGCCCCCCGAACCCAAGGGCGCGCGCGCACAGCACAACCCGGACCCCAAAGCCACAGCAACAAATGCAAATGCCCCACGCACGGCTCCCCAAAATCGAACGCAACAGATCCCCAATCCACCCCTTACCAACCCCCCCCCCTCCCCACTGCTGCTTCACCCCGACACAAAGCAACAAACGCCCGGACCCGGCGCTAACCAAAAAACTCACCCCCCGTCCAGCACCGGCCCACCACCACGCAGCCGCCTGCCGACCACCCGCACACTCCGCCGGCCACGACGACCTGAATCTACGAATTTATGATCGCAAACCCAGATCGCCACAACCAGCAGAACACGCAAATGGCCAACAAACAACTGCGCAACAATGAGCCAACACTAGACGAAAAGTGAGCCCCCCAGTCAACACCAGGTCCAAACGTCCACTGCTCCACGCCAAGACAAAACAACAATGAAGAAAAGAAAAAAGCCAGCAAAAAGAAGACCAAAGATCCACCGCGCTCGACTCCAAAAAACCGCACGCAGAACACCCACACCCGCCGCTGCAACCCCGAGGTCCAAACCGCGCCACGCACGCGCACCCCCGAGCTCGAGGAACCAACGCCGACCGAAGAGGGGCGAAACGCCCGAAACGAGCGAAACAAAATCCCGTCTCAACCAACAGAAGCGGAAAAGTGCCAAGCGTCCAACAAACAACACGGTCCCGTGTCCGATGCTCAACATATAAGAAAACACGGTTTCAAGAATACCTAGCTTATTATACTAATCAAAATAAAAATAGAGGGCTAAATCTAAACTTATATACAAGAATAAATACTAAATTAAGACTTAAGTAACATATAGTTGTAGTCACCAACACCCAAACGTAATATACATATAAAGACAAGAAAAAAAAAAAAAAAAAAACCAATTATACTGTTTTGTGTTTCTTTTTTTTAATATTTATTTATTTATTTATTTATTTTTAAATTTTATTTATTTATTTATTTTTAAATTGTATTTATTTATTTATTTTTATTTATTTATTTATTTTTTATATCTTATTATTATCATTATTACCATCGTTTTCATTATTATCATTATTATTATTTTTTTTAAATTTATTTTATTTTTATTTTTTTATTATTATTATTTTTTTTAAATATAAATTTATACATACATACAAGTAACACAAACAAATACAAAACATAACAAATTATGAATAGATGAAAACAGTAGTCAGTAGTGGGTAGGTGCAGTTCAACAAACAGAGTACAGTAAAGTATACAAAGTACAGTAATGATAGGAAAACGTTATTTGTCTAGTTTGGTCCATATTTGTTGAAGCTTTCTATGATGCAACGTTTGAAGATTTTAAGATCGTCTTCGTTCTGTGTGAGTTCACTTAGTGCCACGGGCCAGGTAATTAATTTGTTTGTGAAGTGTGTAATGAGTTGCCTCCGCCAAGGGTCGAAAAGAACACAATTATATATTATGTGTTCTACAGTGTCGGGTACATTATCTCCACAGTTGCAGTTCGGTTGATTTATAATTTTGAATCTAGTTAGATAATTATTAAATTTGCCATGTTCTGTAAGTATTTGTGTTAGCCGAAAATCATGGGTTATAATTTTGCAGTTGTGTCTAGTTTCTAATTTCGGGAAGAACTTGTGTGTAATCTGTCCTTTATTATCTTCATGCCAACGAGTTTGCCATGTCCTGATTGACCAATGCTGGAGATGTAAACGAGCGAATACCACAGGTACGTCACTGTATTTAATTGTGTCATTTAGATAAGCGGTTGTGGCAAGCAAGTCGGCAAGCTCATTGCCGCCACAACCTGAATGGCTTTTTATCCAAGAGATTTGCGTGTTGTGTTTGGTGTAACTTGCTTTGAAGAGTAGGTAAGTGTTGTAGTATAGTTTGCTGCTAATTTTAGGTGTGCTCAAAATTTTAACTGATACGTTTGAGTCTGTACATATGAGTGTGTCATTATATTTATATTTTAAAATGTATCTTAGTGCGTGATTGATGGCTAATATTTCTGCCTGTGTTATTGTGCAGTGATTTTCTAGCTTAAATGTTGAACATTGAAGTACTTTATCATCCTTGATGTGACAGAAACCTGCACCCACACCATTTTTTGATTTGGAGCCATCAGTATATATGATGGAGCGTTTGTTAGGAGTGTATTTGACTACTGCTTGTGCATGTGTATATGACGGGTGAGGGAGGGCGCGAAAATCGGCTGGAGAGTCTATTTCATAATGTTTTGTATTTATGATTAATCTATTTGTTTTTATTGTGTTGTGTAATTCCATTTTACTTTTTATGAGTATGTCTATAGGAATTTTATTGGCTATTACCAACGTTGACTCTCTTGAGAGTGTTCTGTATCCTTTTATCATTTTAATGCAGATTTTTCGTTGAAATTTTAATAACTTTTCACAAAGATATTTGCGATTTAGCGCATGACCCCACACCTGGCAGGCGTATGTTAGTTGTGGGAGGAGGACACCTTCATAGATAGTATCTAATGTGTTTGAATTTAAACCCCAACGTAAGGTAGCAACTCTGTGTAGCATTAGCAGCATTCGCTCAGCTTTTTGTATTTTTGTATCTATATGTTCTTTCCACGTGAGTTTTGAGTCGAGAGTGCAACCCAAGTATTTAATATCTTCATGATATTTTAAATATTTACCTTGTAGTCTTAACGTAGGTTTTTTGTGCTTACCTGCTTTGTGTATTAGCATTAACTTAGTTTTATCCGTATTAAATGTAATTTTGCACTCTTCCCCCCAGTTTTCAATTTTACGAAGGATTGATTTTGCTTTGTTTTCTAGTGCTTTAATGTTATCAGCAACAACTGTTACGAGAGAGTCGTCAGCAAAGCAAAACAGTTCGCAATGTGCTGGTAGTTTGATATCAAATATTGTGTTCATTAGGATGTTCCAAAAGCCTGGCCCACAGGCAGAGCCCTGGGGGCAGCCCAGGGAGACATTCCTGGTATAAGTGTTATTGTTGTGTATTAGTGTTGTGCATCTGTTTTTAAAGTAACTAACTGTTAGATCATATAAATTTTTTGGGCAGTTATATCTACGTAATGTGTAAAGTATCTTAGGGATCCAGGCACGATCAAACGCCGCGGAGATATCAAGGGATATTAGTAAACAGTAATCTTTGTTATCTTGACTATTTTTAATTATTTTGGTGACTGCAGATAGGGCGTCTACAGTACTACTTTGTGGGGTAAAACCAAATTGTTTTCTATTAAGTATGTTATTTTTGTGAAGGTGATAATTAATTCTGTTTATTAGTAATTTTTCCAAAATTTTTCCCATAACTGGTAGGAGACTGATCGGCCTGTAGTTTTTGGGTTCACTGAGAATTTGGGTGCCAGGCTTTGGAATTAATTTGCATATTGCCATCTTCCAGGTATTTGGAAAGGTAGCTTGTTTTAGACAGCTATTGTAGATATTGTGTAAGATATCGGGAGTTATCTGGAATATATGTCTTACTATCTCTGGAAGGATCCCGTCGTGCCCGGGTGCTTTTTTATTTTGAAGTGCTTTTATTACATTTTGGACCTCATGTATCTGAAACAGGGAGTCATTTTCCTTGAGATATGGTTCATTAATGCAGAGACGAATTGAGCTATGATTGCTATTGTCTGTGTTTTGCTCATCCTTAGGATAAAAGTAGTCAAGTATTGTTTTTGCTTCATCCTCGCTAGTCATACATTTATTTCCATTTTTATCCTTTAATAATACAGTTTGTTGGTTGGTGTTGCTTTGGTTTTTTAGAAATTTATATACTTTGCCCCATGGGTTTTGATTTCCTACATCAGTACAGAATTCCTTCCAAGAGTGTGCTTTGGATTGTTTGATTAATTTTTGGTAATTGTTTCTTAGCTGGGTATATGTTTGTCTTAGTGTGTCTCGTTGGGATTGTTGCTTACAGCGTTGGTACTTTCGCCTCGCGTTATTTAATAGTCTCCTCTGTAGGGTTAGTTCGCTAGACCACCAGGGAACTGATTGTTTATGTTTGGAGTATGTAGGGATATTTTTATCACAGCAATGTATGATTTTCTTCGTGTATTCCTCGACTATTTCGTTAATGGGTAGGTCTAATTGTAAATTATGTCTAATGCTTTGTGCTTCATTATTGTAGTCCAAGTTAAAGTTATCCCAATTTGCCTTGTGTATATTATATTTTTTAGTTATTGCTGTGTTTCTTTGATGTTGATTTCCTATGAAAAGGCTAAATGTAATATATCTATGTCCTGATAGTGTTTCTGTTAGCAGTGTTGACCAGTCTGTAATATGCTGGCCTATGTTCCCAGTGGTTAGTGTGAGGTCTATATGGCTAGAACCCTGGTGGTTATAGAAAGTAGGCGGGCCTTTAGTGTTTTGTAGTGTGATTTTGTTGTTCAGTATGAATTCGAGAAGTGCAACGCCACGGCCATTTCCAACCCTGTTCCACCATGCTGTAGATCTGCAGTTTGAGTCTATTCCTATTAGCAATGGGTACTTTGCTTTTGTTAAAAGGTATTTTATGTTTGGAATCTGCTCGTTAACATTGCCACTTGGTCGGAAATAGGTGGAGTTTATTAGTAATTTCAAATTATTAACTTCCAAATAAACTGTGGTCATTATCTCATTGCTGAGCTCTTCTATTAAAGTAACCCGTAGTTCAGGGTTGCAAACAACAATGGCTGTGTATTGATTCTTTGTGTGTACTTTGAATCGCTGGGGAAAGCCCTTGATCTGATCTGTATGGTATGGTTCTTGAATTATTGCTATATCTGTACTGTTTTCTGTGATATATTTTACCAGGTGGTCCGTAGCACTAGAACCTCTATCCAAGTTAATTTGTATGAAGTTAATTGAGTTTTTCTTTAATATTCGCATACCCTTGCTTTAGCTACCTCACACTGATATTTAAAGACAGGACAGTTGCGATTTCTGGCTCCATGATTGGTATTAACCTTATCTTGCTCTCTTCGGCATGATTTGTTATATTTCTCACAGTTGATGCATTTTAACTCATGTAACTCACACTCGCATTCACGTGAAGTATGACCTGCTTTTGAGCAGTCAGGGCAGTGAATCCCGGCATTACATTCATTCCCAAGATGTCCATATTGAAAGCACTTATTACAGCGCTTGAAGTTATAAAAGTCTCTTATCTTTGAGCTGTTCCAGCCTATTGAGATTATGTCTCCATTGTCCTTTAATTTCCTGCGACAAGATGGCATTAGTTCTAACACCCAAGCACACAATTCCGTATGCTCGTTCTTGTTGATGGGAAAGAGTGGTTTGAAGTTATCTTCTTGCAGTTCTGTGTTATATATCATCAAGTTTTTTTTTACGTCTGTGTTTTTCCAGCTCAAAGGTATTTTGTTTATTGTAATTTTTGGGTTTTGTTTTCTGGGAGCCTTTGCCTCGAATTTGTTAGAATTGTTTATTTCAGATTTTAGTCTCTCTGCTCCCTCCTTGGAGCTGCATCTCAGTATAACTCCATTTCTTATTTGTCTCATATCCTTGACGCCTACTTTTATTTCTTTAATGTCAATTGTCTTCTTTAGTTCTTCATCCATCTCGGTTGGTTTTATTTGTGATTCCTTTGGAAACACCATTATGTCTGTTTCTGTCGTCTTATGTATTGGTTTTTTCAAGATCTCTGCATATAATTTTTTCTTAGGTTCAGGTTGAATAGTCATGCTTTTAAGTGTTTTCAATTCTTCTTCAAGCTTAAGGGTTCTATCCCTTTCCTCATGGTAGAGTAACAATAAGTCTTCAAACAGTTCAGACACACAATCGACGTGTGTTAGGGCACTCTTTTTTAAAACTTTATTGATGTTTTTGCTTTGATTAATGCATCTCTGTATTTCTTTTATGCTGTTTCTGTATTCTTTTACTTTGTCACCTTCGTCTTCTTCTACTTCCTGGATATCTTTTGTTTCATCTGCAGACATTTTGAGCAGCGAGTCGTACAAAAACGGCTCAAAAGATTTGCATAAACACAGTAATAAACTACTCCTTAACTAAATTCCCTATTCAATAATATAAGACAAACGGGAAATCAAGATGAGAAATTTTTACAAATTGGTAACTAGACAAAGAAGTAGTTTTACTGAAAGTGAATTAAAAATAAAACTACTGAACTGATTTCAAAAATACAATCGGCGCGTTAATCTACGTAACGAGCCAGGTACGACGATATTTTACTATTGATAACCCGCATAAAACTAAAAAGTTACAAAACACGTGTCTAACAACTAGACCCGTAAGCCTAACTAGGCTTAGCTGCCTTTGTTTAAAGGTAAAAACTTTAAACTCTAGTAGCTTCGCAAATAATTAACAGAAATTAATGAAATAACCAGTGAAATGCTCAGAGTAACTTAATGAACAAAATCGTGTATAAGAAACACTCACCAAACAGCGATAAACCACTAAAAGTCCAAAAAAACGAGAAGCGCACAAAAGTGTGACCTCTCACTACCGAGACCAACTGCCAACCTCCTAGATTTTTCTACTGTTGATAAAAAATACGTTGTCCTTCAATATTTGTCTTTTCTATTATTTTATTTTCAAATCGAGAAAATACAAGACATCCTCGTTAGCTCGAAATTGAAGAGACAAAATAATCGCGATTTTGAATTATCGAGTTTTTAATTACCGAGATTTACATATAACCCATCTGTACAATATGCCAAAAGCCACGTAACAGATGTAATTTATTAAGCAAACGGAATACGGATAGGTATACATAATACTACTTTCGTTAATTAATAATAATAATATAAACGTGAAGGTAAACAGCACGTTTCGGTGAGAACCTCACATGTTGTCGGATAGGTTTAATAAAAAATTTAAAATAAAACAAAATGAAGCATATTTCTGGAAATGTAGCTCAAATTATTTTTAAAGTGGCCCAAAAAAGGAATTAGTCGCCAAATGTAGTAGCCTAGAGTCAATAAATAGCGAGGTTGAGACCGAAGTTTTAAACGCGAAAACGTGTACGTCAGACTAAACGTCCGACGTACACGTTTAGCGCTGCATTCCTGTAAGCCTAGAAGTTTGACAATGGCGTTTGGAAAGTCATTGGAATCATGCTCGACATTCCAAACGCCATTGTCAAACTTCTAGGCTTACAGGAATGCTTGCGCTGAACGTCCGACGTGCACGTTTTCGCGTTTAAAACTTCGGCCTCGACCTCGCTAATATCTCAATCTACTACTTGTAGCCCAATCTTGCAATCCCGAAAACCAGCTGTATTTTATGAGATAAGAGGTAAAAGAAAGAGTATTCCATGGGTAAGGTGACATCCGAAGATGCGTTACCGTAAAAGCAAAGCCATATTCACTAGACTAGAGTCGTTCTTGGTCTATTGTTTTCTTACAGAATGGAGGAACTTCGATCTAAATAAACGTTTGGACAGAATTTTCTCTTCGAATCTTGAGGTAGCCATATTTCGAACTAACCAAATTCCTTAACATGTAAATTTCTATATCCCCACCCAGGATAAAAGTACAGTTACGAACTAACGGAATTTTTAATTATCCGAGTTCGAAATAATGAGGTTTTCCTGTATGACTTCAAATGAAGTTTTTGTGTCACTGATTCTGCTAAAGACATATCAGGAGTATTTCGAATGATTCTGCCTACTAACAAGTGACCATTTTGGGTTTAAGTTTCTATAGGCAGTTGAAATTTTGCATTAGTTAACTATGCTGAATCATTTTTAACGTAAGACTAGAATAAATAACAAGACGATTTTTTATATACTAAAACTAGTTAAGCAAAAACTTGAAATGGAAATATTTTGCTTATGTACTTGTAATTATAATCCGCTCAGCGAAAGAGTTGACATGAGTTAGCCTGAGCTGGGAAGGTCTATGTCAGATAAAAGAGATGGAAGGACACATTTGATTACGCCCTTGGGAGTTGAGATATGGATCTGATCTCTATCAGCTGTTGTGTTTCACATTTTAAATGGTTTTTATACTGTATTTATCATAAATAATTTTATTCTTTTACATTTTATTACAAATTTTATAACTGTGATCCACGTATCAACTCTTGCATGTCTCCTTCCGACCATTTCATCTGACATAGACTCTTCTAGCTCAGGCCGATTCAGGAATACTCTTTCTCTGAGCAGACCTTAGTAGCTATACAATAGTCTCAAACATGGTTTGACAAATAACTAAAATAATAAAATTAGCTATAGTATTACCACGAGACAAGAGAAGGTATTTATAAAAAATTCATTTTTCAATTTTAATGATTAAAAATATTTATTTTTATTAAACAGATATTATATAAATGGTAGGAGTCATAATGACCGCATTGGTTAATGTTACCTTAGGATCCAAAATGGCGGCCAGGGAAAATTTTCCCTACTTCGGAGTCTGCGACGGGGAAAAAATTTTTTCCTAGAGTCGCGACGTCGACGACGTGGGGAATTTTTCCCCGTTCGGTTTCTACCCTGCATTCGACGTTGCCCAGTATCCTGTAACCTCGAAACGGAGACGGTAGTGTGTAAATTTGCGACGGTAGAGCATAGTTGCCAGATTGGGCTAGAAGTAGTGGATTGGGCTACTTTTTAAGTGCCCTCGCTACAAAAATTTTAAATTGGGCGACACGCTACTTTTTGGGCTAGTAATAATTACCTTCAGGCTACAATTCTTAAAAATACGCTACTTTTTTATTTTCATATATAAAATCGCACAATATTTATTGTATCATACAAAACTAATAAAGTTTTATTTAATTTCATTACACTTAATTGTATAAATAAAGTTGCAACGTTTAACAAAGATAAAGATACTTTGCTTCCGTTTTCTATCCGTCGTTCGCTCCAGTAATCCACAATCCACTTGCCACTAACACTGCTAATTTCATTAATTTTTTTCCTCTCATATATCTATCAATATGTGCCTATTTTTAATTTTTTTTTTAAAACGAAAATATGCTACTCACAAATTTATTTGTACTTTTACTTCGTTTTCCTGTTTTTTTCCCGCTTGACTTCTTGATTCTACTTCTGTTTTAGAACGTTCCTTTCTCTCTAATTTGACGATTTCACTACATTTTTAGTAGACATTTCCTTTTTCTCCTTTTTTAGGTATTCCAAAAAAAGAAAAAAAAAGGAAACGTCTACTAAAAATGTAGTGAATAGGCCCAGTGTTACTCGGGCAAAAGTAACGACAGCGAAGAGAAGATTAAGATTATTACATTATAGCCAATCTCATCTTTTTTCACAGAATGCAAAAATTAGGTTTCCCTGTTTCCAGACTAATTAGCGAATTTTTAGATGGGTCTGAAAATATGTTCGATTTCCCGCAAAAACGCATCTGTGCCTGTAAATATTGCATGTTGCTTTTTTTTAACACTTCCATTGTTAACCCTTCGGGGACAGTGACCTCGTTTCACACTCCCCTTTCCAGTGCCGACCTTCCGTGAGTCAAGACAGTGTAATCCTTGTGTATTCTTTGTTGTATAACCAGTTACGCGAGTCTAACTAGTTTTTACTAATCTCTCCGAGTCTCTAAACTAGTCTAACAGATACAACAGTTCTTGATACAGTGTAAACAGTGAGGCCTTAAAACTGAAAACAAAAGTCGCAGTCGCTAAGTTTCTAAGTTCAAAAAATGAATCGCCGCGCCTGCGAACAACTCGCTTTGATTTAGAGAAAATTGATGCAGATACACCGAATATCCATATATATATTACAAACTTATTTCATTAGTAAAAGTGCATAGCTGCAAAATAATTCGGTTTTATTGTTTGGGCTACAAACAGTTCAAATCCGCTACTTTTGGAGCACAACCACGCTACTTTTTAACCTTCAGATCTGGCAACTATGCGGTAGAGGGAGCCTTTTCGTGACGTCGTGCAAGAGTAAAATCGGCGGGAATTTCGTAGGTGTGTTACGAACGAATATGCAAATGCATGATCTGCGACGTGATTTCTGGTCATTTCTGGGCAATTTTATGCAAATCGACTAGTTTCCAGTTGGAATCGTTTACTGCTGTGTTGCGACGAATTGCGTATTGGATTAATTGCTGTGTTTTTTTTTCGTAACGATATTTCATTCGCAGACAAATTGCTATCGTTGAATATTTATTATTATTATTTCTTCCAGTATTAGTAAGTACTGTTATTTCTTTTATAACAATTTAATCCTAAAAGTTAGACAACCAAGTAATCAGAAATTAAGGAAAAAGCGTGTTTTTTCCATATCCTTACCTCCCCTCGTTTAGTTTATTGCCAATTGTTCGATAATGACTAGTTTTGCCGATTTGAGTTGCAACGACGAATTTTGGTCGAGATGCACTTCCCGTGATTTCTACAAGTTCATGGAAGACGACTTTTCGGAGATAGGTTTGCCTCCCCGTATCGATAACGCATCGAATTTTGCTGTAAAATTAGGCATACAGCCGACCGATTCCGTTTGCATTTATTGCGATGAAGATAAGAATTGCTTCATATGTCAGGTGAACGACAGATCAGAAAACACTGTGAATTGGATCGTTTATAAATACGTAGTGAAGATCCTTCTTAAGCCGTTACGATCTTTACGAAATTCCTTCTCGAGTTGGTCTTTACTACTCGAGAACGTCCGTACAATGGTTCGAGGAAAGCTACACCTCCACACTCAGCAAGTGAATATATACAGTTTATTTACACAACAAATATTTACAGGATGTACAAATTTGACAACATTACGTACACTATTCAACACAGGTGTGGTGTCTCACGTCAGCTTGTCTGTTGGGGACTATTGGCCTCTCGGGAAACTCCGGTCGGTTCGTGGAGTTGGCTCAACTACACGGCCTGTCCAGTCTCCGCACTTACCTGTCCCTGAGATCGTTGTCAGAGGAGAACACTCTCTCTACGCTCAGCGGGCTGTCCAAGTGCCTGAAACTACCGTGTTAACAGTCTCTTGCCCTTCTCCTCGTTTCTCCGCCCCCCTTAGCTTTTAAGGGATTCTACGGCGACAACTTGCGGCCAATCAGATTCTTCTTCTCCCCTGGGAGCTTCCAAAGACGTCCGCCCTATTTCCCGACGACGTATCTTACGTTCGCGTCCGTCCCTTGTTTACATTTTTTCCCAAGCCGGCCGGCACGTGGCGAACACATTGACCCTTAAACGGAGACGCTACTCCTTTGATCTTTCCGGCCGTTTATGGCCCCAACGCCAGGTGGGTCCAATTATCTCGGTCGCGTGGCTTTTCGACTTAGGACGCTAAAAGCGACCTTTACATACGTGAATTCCGGCAGTACGATAATAACGGACGAATGGAAAGGATATATACATATTGACTACATAGAAGGAGTAGTGGTCGAACATAGAACTGTCAATGATTCGAAAAATTTCGTCGACTCCCAAACAGGAGATCATACTCAGAATATTGAACAATCGAAAAGTGAGTAAAAAACTTTTCTTTTTGTTGTTTTTTATTGTTTATTTCGGTGAAAAAATCCGCGGAGTCTGCAGAGAAATTCAAGATGGCAGCCGGAACCGCGGCCATCTTGAATGGAGGGAAAAATTTTTCCCCTGTCGCAGTCTCTGAAGTAGGGAAAAATTTCCCTAGCCGCCATTTTGGATCCTAAGGTAACATTAACCAAAACATCTACGTAACAATCATAATTGAATAAAACCTAACAAATAAAAAGTACTTTTAGGATTTGAAGATTTTAAATTAGGGGGAAAAACCATAGAATTCCATTGCTGTAACTTTTCAAATAACTTTTTTAAAGAAAAAATTACTTTTTTGACAGCCATATTGGCCCCAACGGAACAACAGGGTTAAAATGGCGTAGCTCAATAATTATTTAAAGAACTAATTTTATATTCCATTTAAAATGATTAATTTCTGGGATTCTTCAACAAAACTACAAGAAAATATTGAATTTATGATTTGTATACAAACGTGAAATCATTATGATTGATAACATCTTCGTATGCGAATTGTTTTCTTTAAACATTAATCCAGAGAAATTAATGGAGAGATTATCTAGACCTTCAGTTTTGAAAAAAACAATGTAAAGAAACTATGTTTTTTAAAAATCTACTTAGATTTATAATTAACTAAAACAGCAATTTAATGTATTGAGAAGTTAGGAGTTATGAGTTAAAGGACAATAAAGAATACTTTATTTTCCGATAAATCATTAGCATAACACAATTTCCGATTACTTAAAGAGCAATACTTTCTTTAATAACCATTTCCATTTTAGTGGACATAAAAATTAAATTGTTAACTTATCAATGAAAATATTAAATGTAAATTGTAGAAAAGTTCATATTTTAACAAGACAACAGACTCAAAAATGTATTGAAAATGTAGTATATTATTAAAGGCATTTATTATAATTACGCATGTTTTTATTTAAAGAAATCATTTCATTTCGATTATTATTTAGATATTATACATACTTCGATTATTCGAAATATATATTAAATAATTTTACAAGTACAGTACATTAATTAAAAATAAGTTATGTTCACTCTTAAATGCGATTTTAATTTAGAATCAAATAACTAAGATCGCACTTGTATATATGTCTTGGAAGTAGTTATTTCCGAGTATTTTAATTTATTTCAATTTAATTTCCCATTTATTATTGTAGAAATATTGTAATAATAGTTATGTTTTATTTTATTACGAAAATGTGGTTAAAATCTAGAAATTTATTGAAATTTCATTGTAAATTATGACGTTTTATAACATGGATGTAAATTTAGTAAATTTAATATTAAATAATATCAATTAAAGCTATTGTAAATGTTTATAATATCTAATACATATAATTTACAGAAAATATATTTTTTCTTAGACTTTTATTAATTTAAGAATTGTTGCGACAAGCCTACCGCTACATCACACTCAACAAAAGATCCAAAAGACGTAGACAATATGGAGAAAACACTGGGTAAACAGATATTGTAGATTGGACAGAAAGTGTAAAAAACAAAAGCCTGGAATAAAATAACGTTTGCAACCAAGAAACTTGAAGTGATGAAAAAAAAGTTGTAACAAATGTTATAAACCTACAATGATTTCTATTCCATAATACTTTCGTATACATATAGGCTAATAATGAAATGTTTTTCTTTGTTTTATTTGCATATACGGCAACACGATACATGGGCAATTTGCCGAAGGGGAGATGACTCCCAAGAGGTATTTTAAGGGAAATTAGATCCTATTTAAGTGTTATTAACGTAAAGAAGCTCGGAAAACTGTACCCATTGGTGAGGTATGAACCAACGACCTACTTCTAATGTTCAGTAGTTTTATCCACTCGGTCAGTGGGAGGACGTAATAAAATAAAATTGTTTTTCCCTACAAATTTCTTTACTTTTTAATTGTATTTAAACATTATTATCTATTAATTTAACATAATTTTGTGTACATGTCACAATATTTTGCAATTGTTTCTTTTTTCTTCTTGTATTTAATTTTGTTATGGGATACATTATTGTTCTATTATAAGAGGTTAAGTTAGGTTAGGACATTGCTTATGTATGAAAATAAATGAATGAATAAATATAACATTAGGAAAATATTTTAATTTTTGTTTGTCCAATTTCACTTTTATTTGCACTTAAACAGAAATTTTTAATTAATAATTTTAAAAAATGCAGTAAATCCAAGAGAATATAAACTTCTAAATACCTAAAATGATATTTTTTTATTGGAAATTGTTTTAAAAATGCTGCTTAGATGATTTATCAATTTTTTAAAACATTATTTTATTAAGTTTGAGATATTTTTAACAAAAATATTTTTTCTGTAAATACAGAAAATAAATTTATAAAATAAATGACAATCGAATAAAACTGGCAATATTGACACGACATTTCGGTTCTCCATTTCTCATTTGTGTTCTACTACTGAGACCATTCTGTCCAATAATAAATCTTGCTTCTCAGCGTTTTTTGTTTGATATTTCATTTCTCTTTGCCACTGGGAAATCTACTCGATAAATTTGATAGTGATGTCGACCAAACGATCGTCCAGCATTATAGATAAAGTATCGGTCAACTTAGTAAGTTCTCAAGTAATTTACTTGTACAGATAAATTCTCTTTCATTTTCTTAATTATATTTCAATAAGTATATAAATCTTTAACGTAACTATATAACGTTGGTTATATTTTACAGTTTATTGTATTTCTACAATTATTTTTGTTTCTGATAATCGATATCATAGCAACAGATCTGTATCAATCCAAACTATCAATAGTAGTTTGTAGTAATTATAGATAAATATCAAACTATCGAGTTAAAAGAAATATAAGTAAATAGTTTATAATAGACGTAGAAATTATATCTTTGTTGAATTTAATGTTAAAGAACATCTTGGATCATGATACATACAGTTTATATCGTAATTTTATTATTTTTGAAAAAATATTCTAACTAAATCATTTTAAATTTAAATTTCGATTAAAATGTTATTGTTTTTTTAAGAAATATATCATTTCCTCTATTGATATTTTAAGTAGAAAAAGCAGAAATCCGTTGTATTTTTTCATTAGCAATTAAGAAGTTAGAAAATTGCTTATTTAAATCTATATAATTTATTTTTGTGTTATTATATAAAAAATACAATAATCAAACAATTAACTATTTAATTTTTTAAACTAGTACAATTCTGAGAATACTTTTCGAAAATGTTCAATATGCAAAAATGGATTATCAAACGATTTTAGATAAGAATTAGTGATTAAATTTTTTTAAAATAATAAAATATATATAAATATAAATTTCAAATAACAAATTCTACGATAAATTCTGAACTAAAAGTTAATATGTCAAAAATTGATGCATGTCAAAAGATTCTTCAATCGACAATCAGAAGACGAAAACGAGTAAGGAAAAAAGAGTATAATGGTAAAAAGTATCCGAAACAAAAAAAAATGAAACGTTAATAAAAGGCAACTAAAAAAACAAATTGAATCTATAAAAGTAAGTGGAGACAAAAACTGAAGAGATAGAACAGCATCAAACGAAAAAAAGATCTACGAAAATAGTCGGCGACGAAAAAACGCAAAGGAATCTTCAAATAATAAAAATGGAATTTAATCAGAAATGAAAGGAAAAAAGTGCTGAAAATTAGTATTGATCGAAGTTTTTGTTTTAATTATTGAATAATTATTTATTCAAAATACATTCTTATACACTCTTATTAAGTAAATTAAAAACTACGAGTTTCTCTTTTCATTATTTGATAAAGTTGTAAAAAATATATTGGTTTACATTTTCAGTTTTAATATGTTTTACTAGAATCTTATAGATCTGCTATAAAACAATGACCATATAAATATTTAGCACTTTTTTCTGATTAAAAATATCTATTATCACTGTTTCTTAATGATAAGTGACTTATATTTCAAGCAAAATTGTATATTATCGATAGATATGTTCAATAAATCCTACAATTTTTTTTATTCTTTCATATAATTTTATTGCATTTCATTAAAATAAATGTAATAAAATCCAGTAGATGTAGCTTACATTTAGTTATATTTAGTTATCTAACATTTAGAATATGAAATAAATGTAAAATACACATTGTTCATGAACTAAATAACTAAATGAAAAATTCTGTAATATCATGAACTCACTAATGGTAATAACTTATCTAAAATATTTCAAATGTTTCAAATCATTAAAAAAAAAAAAAGACATTGTAAAGTGATGAAGCTAACAGACCTCATAGCATATATTTATGAGGCTGTTGTTCTTCATATTGGTTTAATTATTAGATTTATATATTTAAATTTTAGTGTTCCGGAAAAATATGTAAAGCTTTTGTTTCTGCTGTATAATGTTGTATTCCGAAAGCAAATATTAAACTTTTATTACATTACGATAACATAAGTAATGTAAAAAATTTTCTTACTGCATGACATGTTATATTTTCAAAAAAAAGTATGGAAAAAATTTAGACAAACTATTATATAAGAAAGTCAGGTAAAATAATAATAGGACAGAATGATGACATATTATTTGGATGCTTCATATAGCGAGTTCTCTTGACAGTTTGTCATGACAAACAAGTCATTCAGTGACATTCTGATTGACTTGTAATCTGCCAAAAAGGAAGAAAATCTGAAAGAGTGGCATTTTATAGATGCCACAGTTTACAAGCACTTCTAATGAATCGATTCTACTGGAATAAAAAGTAAATTTATGTTAAGAAATTACTATCCAATTTCAGTATATGTACGTTCCTTACGGTTATTTTTTAAATAATATATTATTATTTTTCGCATGTTTATATCTTTTTCTTCTTAAATCTTGAGTTCTTAAATTTATCAAATTAACATAGTAAAATATTAAATTTATATTTCAATAAAATTATCTAAAAGTTATTATGGAAACTAATAATATTAGATTATGGATGCACAAATAATGGTTTCCCTTATCTTCATTATACGTACGTATATATTTGTGTTTTTATATATGTAATAATACCAATAAGCACACTTAAATACACTTTTAATGTTCTTTTAAACTGTATTTCTTAACTCTAAACGAATATAATAAATGCAAAAACAAAGTTTTTTCTTTTTTTTTTAAATCACTTTGAACAAAAACGAAGAAAAGAACAAAAAATATCAGACAGGAAAAAACCTGAACATTTATGTCGATGTCAAGTAAGCTTATTGAAAGTGTTCGAAAGACAAAGTGATTTTCTCTTCTAGTTGGAAGGATCGGTTTTTCCGGAGAAGTTCAATTCATCGGGAGGAATGATTAGCAAATTAGTCAGGAGTACTAAACAGGGACGGACCTGAATTAACGCTACTGGCACGGCTCCGGATTGGACAATCGTTAGGTCTGGACAATTCCTTAAAAAGAGGGACGACGATGAGAAAAGAAGAGGGTTAGTCCGGGCTGCCAAGTCTGGACTGCGAAGAGAGAGAGAAAAAAGTCTATGTTCGGATACTGTACGAACTTTTTTCCGGTGCAATCGGAAAATATGTTTAAAATAAAAGATTGACCATTAAAATTCTGGTCGTTAGGTGCTTTTCATTCGTAATGGAGAGGAAAACGACCTCTAATGGAGACTTCTCTGACACAATACAATACAATACTATTTTTTATTCAAAAGTATGTGGTACAATACCAGCGCTGCAGAGCACAGTTGGTTAGATAAACAATATACTACAGTGTAGAACTGATAAAATACATAATATACACAAAGAATAAGATTTACAATGGTTTAGTGTAAGAGACAAAACAGAACGCAACAATGACAATTATATACAATGATAACATATGATAAAATATAGGAATAAAAACATTATAATAAGTAGAATACATTGAGTGATATAACAAGTAAACAATGCACAAGTAAAAGCGAGATGCGTGTGAAAAACAATTGACGACACGATACAGGTACAAGTAAAAGAACGCGCATAAAAGATGGTGGAATCCACTTGATGTTGAGTTACTGCCTTACACGAGGGACTTTGCTGATCTTATATTACTTATAACTAAGTCCTTAAATAGTTAATAGTTATGCCTCTTGAGGAGGTGCCTATGCCCATCCTGCCAGGCATCACCACTAGCTTCGACAGATGTCCGGAAGAAGTGCCTTTCCCTCTCAAGGCAAACACTGTCAGGGACGTTACAAATAAGACACAAGTTGGTATGATTAAGGTTGAAGCGGTTAAGATACGCATTAAAACTGCCGTGGCCAGTCAGGAACTGAGTAAGAAAACGGTTAATATGACTTCTTCGACACAGAATATTTGAACTTTACTGTTGACATAGCCACCTTAATCACATTCTATTATCCTCTCTTTTTAGTATATTAAGGAAAGTAATATCGCCGCAAACTCGAATTGTGATATATATGTCAGAATTTTTCGTTTACCATGCACGATGTAAAATACACTTGATAACTTCTTTATAATTCTAAGAGGATTATTGGTTTAAATTTTCGTTGAATAATTGCAGTATTATTTTCTATTAATACCAATCTCTTGCTTTAAAATTGCTTTCAGAATGGTCGTATTACTTTTTTGTTTGTTTAAGAGAACGTGTAACATTATCACTCATTGTCTCTCATTTTTCTTAAAGTTTCATAATTATGAAAGATATTTGTGAACAATGGATGTAATAATGTTATACGATATAGAAGAAATTCAGAACTAAATTTCGTTACCTTGTGAGGAGTTCTGTTGTATTCTTCATCGACTTTATGCAGCAGTTCAAGTCAATATGTATTCTGAAATTTTCATTTTACATGTTAGTCGTTTGCATAATATTTGGTTTACTTTTCCACAAAGTTGAAACTAAGCAAAGTTAACTGTCGTAAATTTTAGATCGCCATTCTACTAACTGTATTTAGAAAGTGTATAAATTCATGTGAACAGATTTCAATCTGTCAGCGAGAATTAACTTTGATTTATTGTAACTTAGAATATTTAAATTAAATTGATAAAATCTTGGCTAATTGCATACGGAACAGAGTCTAGACATATTGAATAAACTGATATAGGACAACATGTATGTACAGTACTTTTTCTAGAGTTAAGATTATTAAATTTTCCTATTATATCAATAATCTGAAAAGGTTCTGTAGCTAGGTCCAACAATGATAATTCTCCTAACTTTAATGATCGATCAATCTTATTTATCTGATATACAAGTATAATAGAACGTTTCTTTACATTAATATCTTCAGTCATTTTCAGCAAGTACTGTACAGTATTATCTAAAGGATATTAATGACACTAAATTCCTTGTACCTAAGTGTCCAAATTCGTTTCTTTTGAAATTTAGACCTTAAATTTCCTTTAGACATTGTGAGTTTTTCTTTAATTACCAGATTATTTTTGATGGATCCTTTAAAATTTCAAAATAATTTAAACTTCAATAAACTTTTTCCTTTTTAGTATAACTATTTAATATATTTAAATAATTTTTATTATTATCGTTTGACTTTAAACAAGATTTTGAAAGAAAAGGACTGCTTCCTCATTGTCACCTCAATATTTGATTTCGAAATCAGATTGGATTTAAAAGATTACTTAAATAATCTAGGATTTGGCTTCATGATAGATTTAAGCCATTTAGGAGCGTAATGATCAGTTGTTACTCGGTGATGTAATGATGCCAATACTTGATATGTCCGTTATGTGATTGATAGGATAATATTGATTTGAAAGAATAATAATTGGCTTGTTTTCGAGTGTAATTCTCATCCTCTTCTTTCTATTTCAACATTTCGATTCCATTTTTATTCGCGTCTGTACAAAGAATACATTCTTTACTAGGCTTAAATATGACTATTATAGGCTTTGATAGTAAAAGATTTGAGGATTTCAAATAAAAGTTTACATTAATTAGCAATGCCTTACCGTCCTTAGTTGTAAATTTTATTTTTTACTGTCTACTTGGACAATGATTATTAGTAGGACGTTAACTGGTGTTTAATATTTGTTACAAAACTGACAGTTAGATCAGAAAACAAAACTTTTATTAAATTCCCCTGCAGTAGTAATTTTTCCTGTACACATATACATATACGTGTTTCGGGTTTATTGTATACACATTGTCTTATCTGTTGTTTATCACATTGTTTATTTTATTGTTTTAGCTGTATTTGGTAATATTGGTGATGAGGGGTGTGTCAACCCGAAACACGTATATGTATGTGTACAGGAAAAATTACTACTGCAGGTGAATTTAATAAAAGTTTTGTTTTCTGATCTAATTGTCAGTTTTGTATCAAATATTAAACACCAGTTAACGTCCTACTAATAATCATTGTCCAATAGACAGTAAAAAGTAAAAGTTTACATTCTTCTGACCAGTCATAATTTGAATTCCTTTCAAGTAGAATAAATTATAAAATGGTGATAGTGATATTGTACTTTTAAGGAAAAATTTTCAATAATAAGGTACTCTTCCGAGAAACAGTTGTACTTGCTTTGTATTTTTCGAAGAAAGAAAATTTTTAATAATCTTAGTATTATCACTTAATGACAAAAATATGTTTTTTAAACATGACTTCCTTTTGAGAGAACTCATATTTGCTCAATTTTTATTTTCATTGCGTTTTCTTCAATGTGCTTAATACCCTTTCTTCACGTTCGTAAGTTTTAGTATCTAATAATATAAGCCATTGATCACGTATCAGTTTATCTGTAACGGTATGCCTAGAACGGCCACTAGGGGCGCCCCTAGCTATTATTTAAATTAACAATAAATTGCTTTTGTGTAACAATATTAAAATAACAATAAATGCGATTTTTTGCGTTTTTGACTGCGTTTTATTACGGTATGCCATGAGAAATTTAGTATATTATTATTTTATTTGTTATATGAATTTATTATTTATACCACGGAATGACACCTGCTGCTAGAACGCCCACTAAGGGGCGTCCCGGGCTACTAGTATATTAGAATATCATCCAATGTGCACGTAATTAGGTTTTCTTAATAAATTATATATAACACGTTGAAACAGTGCTGAAAGTTACAAAAAACAGAAGGCATGACTAGTTATTCGTAGTGACTGTTCATGGTGATGAAGGCAATAATATGACTGTCTCTTGACTTTTACATGCCAAAATCCAGAAGTTAAATGTAAAGTTGTAAAATATTGTGAAATATAACATGCGGAATGATAAAATAAACACGTTTGTCATAGATAATAATTATTTATCATCATCTATGAAAAACGTATTTATTTTTCGAAAATCGATGCATTCCATCGTCCTTTCTATCGGCTAAAGTTACTGGAAATACATAAAATAACCCGAATTTTCTTACAAAGCTGCGTTTTAAGAGTACTTCTAGATCTATCATAGCTTTGTTCTTGCAGTGTTGATTCCAATGACATCTATCTTTATATCGTGATACGGCAGTGATTGGATGATTTATCTATACGGTTTGGAACATAAGACCGAGGTACTGTATCTGGAGAACAATTACTTTTAAAGTTTTCCTCTGGGAGTTTTGAAATTTGATAAAATTCAAACAAAGATTTATGCTTAACCTTAACAAAATATTCGCGAAAGTATAGTGGTGGTACTTGAACCATTACAGGTATTATTTAATCTGTGTCTCGGAAATGCACTTAGCAGTATATTATCAAAATACTTTTCATATCTCTAATCAACAGTAATATTTCAATTACAAAATTCCATGATCGATTTGGTGGTTTCGAATCCAAATCGATCTAACTTATTCCCTTTATAACTGTTTTCAAGAATATTCTGCGTAATTTTCTACAGTATATACCAGTTTAGTGCATCGTCTTTCAAGTAACTTCTAACAGAAGTTACTTGAAAGTATAATAATAATAGTCCTAACATTAAATTTTGCTGTTATTTCAAGACGTTTCAAAAATTCTCGATATATATCTTTTACCGGAACTGGTAAAATATGATAGTGTAAACTTATTTGCATTATCAGGGAAATTATTTGTAGATTCCTGTTCCAAAATTTAGATCTTAGATCATCATTTCTTCCTAGTACTTGTTGACTTCTGTCTAATCGATAAAAAAAGTTCTTCCGGTTGTAGATCCTAGCGACTTGTAACAATATTAGTAAATATACTGAAATACACTTTTTACATTCTTTAAAACTTCCTTTTTACTTTAATTTACTGTAAAAAATACGACAAATTCCAAACCAAATTTTTAAAATATTTTTTAATCACTTCAAACGACAACATGAAAAAATGCGTTCCAGAAAGAATGATAATATTATTTCATTATTTTATTTTGACAAAAAACGTTTCCCTGTACTGATCTAGTTTCAGCAATTTAAAGGAATTCAAAATGCTACACTCCTCTATTAGAGACTATGCTACAACTAGAATAATTTAAGTTGAATTAATATCACTCATAAATTAGCTGTTTCATATCATAGTGATCTATCGTACTGTATATTAATTTTCATATAGAAAATTTAATATATTACTTAAAACTAAAGTGAAAGTGCTTAGATTAATTACTAGACATAGTTTAATGAATTGTAAATATTTGTCTATGTTAAAATTTAGTGCACAAACGTTTTAAATAACCAATAAAAATGTAAGCTATACAATTGAATTCAATAAAATAAATACCCTTATAACAGTAATCTTGAAATTTTACAAATATTTTAAATAATTTATTAAAATCTATTCTTAGATTTTCAACTAAAATATAACAAAGTATACAGTAATACTATACTCATCAGTAGCAACCATCAATAGATAAAATATTATTTATGCTGATCATAATTTAATATAGTTAATATAGAGTTACTTTCTTATCTTCAGTTTACAGCAACAAATCTTAGCCAAAATTATGTAAAATTAGTTATATAAAAAGATGTAGAGATAATATAATAAATTAGCTTAAATAGTTTTGATTCTTTGAGAATACCAGTTTTACTAAAGCTCAAAGATTATTAAATTTAATTAATTCCATCTGTTAGTTTTACATAATCACAGAGTTTTATGAGTTCTGGATCTATCTTTCTAATAAAGAATTTTTCTTAAACATTATATCAATTTCTAATTGAACTAAAGTTAACTGATAACTTAAATTTTTAAGTTAATTTAGTCGAGGAAATAATAACTTGATTTATTAATCCAGAGAGTAATTTAGATTTATCAGTAATGGCATCAGAAATTTATAAAGCTACTTATATGTCTTAAGAAATGTTTATAGTATTTATAAATTAGAGAGAACATTTACAAGAGAGATTTTTTAAATAATTTACATAATTTACTGTAAAATTAATCACAAAATGCGCTCATGTATTTAAAATTAAGAACATTAATAGAGACAACGTAATAATTATTTTATTATTTGATAAATTCTTTGCTATTTTTTATGTAATATAACAAATATTTATTATAATCATAAGGTATATATTGAATATACAGTGAAAACTCGATTATCCGAACTTGATTGGAGTAGGCAATTCGGATAAACGAAATTTCGATAATCCAGAAACTCGTTTGTTTTTGCGTTTTGTGTACAACTTCAAGCACCGAGTATTTAAAGTTTCATGAACAACAAGTACTGTAATTCAGTTACTATATTTGAAGGTCAATTAATTTACTCAAATGTAACGTAATGTTTCTTGTAAGACCTAGATTCGCGGCGCTAAAATCAACAGATAACTGAGTGATTTCCAGTCACATGGAATGTTTGGTTTTCTGTATTATGTGGCGTTATACTGTACATACATGCCATAGAGTATTTTTAAAGTTTCAGAAAATCGAGTTTCTACTGTATTATATTATTGTTTGAGTAACAAAGAATAAATGTTAAACAGACAAAACAATTAATATAAAAAAGTAATTTTACAATCAGAGAATGCATCATAATAAGTAAAATAACCAATTAATTAACTTATATATCAAGTCTTTCTCTCTTGTTTAGTAAATTACAGTATATAATAAAGTTATTTAAACAATTCATTTGAAATCTGTTCAACTTTGGTTAAAATTTGAAGAAAGTCACTTTTATCAAGTATTTTGTAAGTTTCACATACTCTAGAAAATCTAACAGTGTCTTAGAAACATGTATTACCGATAATATTTTTGAGTTGCACTAATAACGATGATCTACAGAAAAATCAATATAGACATTATTTATAAATAATGAGAATTTATTTAATTTTAATTGAATTATCCATTTTTTATATTGATTCCAATAATTCCAGCAAAATTGCATATACATGTTTTCTGTGAGTTTTTTAATAATCGATGTAAAAAAGTAAATAATTGTAGAATTTTAATAAATTTCATTTGTCAAAATATTTTATTAATTTTCGTTTGTTTAAGAATAAATTTATGAAAAAACTTGACATTCTATTATGTATTTAAATGTAATAGTGGTGAAAATATTAGTACTATTTTATTTCAATCTATAATTAATGGAAAAGTCCAATATCTATTTGTCATACAATGATATCTGCATATCCAAGCAGAGTTCTTTCTACTTTCAGTTATTTTTTTTTTATAGATGTTTAGTCTATGAAATAAGATTACGTGAAAATGTTCTAGACCACGTAAGAAATTAGTCCTAAATTACACTAATATAATAAACTGATAAATTTATTAACGAATTATGATTTAATTTGTAAGAATGTATTAGAGATTTCCAGAGAATAGCCTAAATATATTAAATTATCAATTAATAACTTGACTTTATTATTTAAGTTATTTAGCATGAAAACGTCCGTTCCAAGAAAACGTCACACTGAATTAAACGACTTCGTTTACCAAAAGTCAGGTTTTGCCATCTAGATATAATTTTTCCTCTGTATCTGAAATTTTGACATTATTGCGAGATATAATATTTGTTTTTGTACAATTTATTTTCAAGTAAATAATTTATACATGTGGAATAATCATAAAACATTTCTAAATTAAAGTGTTTACTGAAATATTACTAAAAACATTTTAAGTATGTATAATAAATGACATTAAAATTCAATGAGTGAATTCGAAGTCTTTAATGTGATTCTGTCAGAAAAGTTTCTTATTTTTCAAGTTATGAATATTACAACAAAATACTCTAATTTATTAATAAGAAATTGCTTTTATTTTACGTTTATAACTTTTATTCTATCATGTTTGAACGCCCAAAACTATCTGATTCATTTATAATTAATAAAACTTATATAGTCAATTTTTCGGAAGCCACACTAAACAAGAGGTACACTCATATACGCATTTTCTTATAAGTAACAAGACATTTTAAAGTGTATTTTAACTTTTATGGAATGTTATGTATTGATAAAATGTTATGTTGAATGTGAAGTTAAATTGAAAATAAATAATGCTATTATAGACCATACAGTATGGAAAAAAACTTGAATATTATGAAATATTATATTGAATATGATGTCAAATGAGAACCTCAGAAGTTGGATTGAAAAGAGGCAACAAAAGCTCGAAATGCATATCCGTACATGAAAGAGTACCTATTATTGAAAATGACTTTCGAAAATCTGTTATACGAGGAAAAGGAAGTGAATGGAAGAAATACTGTAATATCTTAATCATTATACATTGCGATCAAGAACGAACTTTGAGTTTAAAAATATACGCTACTTATTTCTAATAACATTAAACAATCTTATTTTAAAATTATCATTCAATAAACTAATTATCAAATATACTTTTTTACAAGATAAATCGAAAGTTTATTCGTGAGTGAAATGATTAATCAAGGTTATTAAATTTCATGTTATAAAATTATTAATGTTACCATGAACCAAACAATCTTTACTAAACGACATTTGTTTCTTACAAGAGAAAGGTCCCAAAGCATTATCGCAAATGTGAAATATCGTCCAAAAGTAGCTGATGAATACTGGCTAACGCCAAAGCTTGAGATGCTGCGGACAGTAAACAAAAATAGTTATTTGCCAAATATGTTTATTTGAGACATATATGTGTGAATCGTATCAGTTTATATACAGTTATTGTACTTCTGAGATAAAGTGGCACAATAAACATGAAAAAAATTGGCACGTAATACAAAAATATAGTGTTAAATATGCAATAATCTAACAAAAGTAGCTCTCACAGTGAGCACATTTAATAAATGTTGTTTCAATGAAATCTGCCGTAGAATCCCCCGAGAACCCCGAGAAACTCAAAAAACCCGAGAAAAATGCTGAAAATTATACAATAGCACATTAAGTTACTTTCAAATTAACCATTGTCTATTTGACAAATACTGCACATAAAATACAAATTAACTATTCTCAATTTCCCATTAACCTTTCTATAATTGACACAAAATGCTTATAAACAATTTACTAATAGCATCCTCTGTATTTATATAACCTATAATTTTCGGCATAAACATATCTAACTGGCATACTTTAGTTCTGAAACCGACGACACCATTAGGTCCTTTCCTTACTAGTAATTATTTCATAAGAAGCCAATTATAACTAATAAATATACACAGTATTTATTATTTAATAAATAATAAAAATCATAATATTAATCAAAATAAAGTTATTTCTATGACAGAATTATATCTACAAATAAGTTTGTTTATACATTCAGATTCTCTATCAAACAGAAACAAAATTAAGATAAACTCTAAAATATTATTAGAAGATACATGTAAATATTTAATTTTCCTAAAATACAAGACAAATATGATATCGTATAATGGAATTGACCTTCTTTAGTAATTTTGTATATTTAGCATGGAAAACACATTAATAGACTCTTCCTTGCCTAAATACACAAAATTGTTAATATTTCTCTTCAGCGTCAATATAATGTATAAAATATGAGTAATATAACAATAAAAACCGGAAAGAAATTTATTAAGATTATTTGTAATTAACAGAAAAGCAGAAAATTCAGTGGGATCATCGTTAGATCTTTTCACAGAACAAGAACTCGAGATCACATAATGCATTACGAACTTTTATTAATTATTTTATCATTTATATGAAAATATATTTTGATATAAAAAGATATTTTACATATTAACGTAGTTAATAAAAGGAAATAAATTATTTTCGTCTTTACTAATAGTGTAACATATACTCAGTTTTTTTAATGGACGACGTGAAATTTTTCATTGCCAATTCAAAATTACTTTACACAAAATTGTCCTCGTATTTTGTAAACTTCACGGAACTATTTTTTAAAGAACAAAATTTGTATACAGTACATTAATATAAGAAAAATATTGTTTATTTTTCAAAGAAACAAATTACTTTTATGATGAAAGTAACGCATAGAAATATATTATATGCACGTTTTAAACAAATATACATGAATTAAAACTTGTGTGTGTATATTGATTTTCATTTTAAATAGTTATTATTATAAATTTTAATCTGTTTTATACATTTTTAAATAAATATTTAGATAATTTACAATACGTTTCGAGAAAAGATTTAGGCCTAAATATTTCTATTAAAATAAAATTTTGAAATTCATATATTTTAGATTTAAATATCAAAATTTAAAAAATTAAATATTTTATAATAAAATTCAGAACATATAATCTTTTCATAATTTGAAATAGACTTATTTGAAACGCAATTGACTATAACGTAAATGCAGTTATAGCAGTCTAATAGAGATTGTAATAATTTCTTATTCAGAATATTATAATCCTCCACACATGTTTATAGAATGCTGTAATTTTCTTCACAAGACAATAGAAATACTTATTATCTATTTTGAATGAACATTTATATAAATAATGTGAAAGTTATTGCAAGAAAAATAAAAAAATACAAGAAATACATTAAAACCTCAGATATAACGTCTGTATGTCGTATGTGAAAATTAACATTTTCCTGTTAATTTAAAATGCTATTTTATAAAATTAAAATTAAAATTAAAATCAAATAAAATTAAAATTTTATATATTTAAATTAATAGGTTATTTTTTTCAAATCGAAGATTCACCATTCTTAAGAACATTATTTCTTTCTTTCGTGTAATACAATTAAAGTGTTTTTTCCAAGAAACGTTTGTTTATTTATTTCGATTTAGATTGGAGATTTGTTTATTACAGTCTCAGAATTACAGTGAATACATAAGCAATAATACATATAGAAAAATTTTCTGTGAAATTAAATTTAATTACACAAACATGTCTACATAAGTATAAACAGATATACTAAATAATTTATCAATTTTTTAACATACGCATTCGGAAAATCTAATTTATTACATAACGGATTTTCGGCTTAATCAAACACCCTTCGCCCAAACTAGTCCGTTAAGTCGAGGTTTTACTGTAATAGGAATCCATAATCCTATTAATTCTATTCTATATGATGAAAAAGCTTCAGTATTGAGAAGAGTAGAATATCTAATTAAACCAGACAGTTTTCTAAATATCTGGTTTAATTGTTAGATATTCTATTCTTTCCATTAATGATCATAAGTAAACCATTGCTTCCTACAAAAAACAAAAAACATACGTTGACATTTATTTTATAGTGTACTTTTAAACGATTATCATTGAATTTAATTCCTGGTTATATTCTGAAGTATTCTGATCAAAATAACCTAATTCAAGGTAGTAATTTTAAAATTAGGTTCTGGTGTGAATGATTTCTATGCTGAATTGAATCGGAATTGTTCTCACCAGAAACTGAGAATTGTTAACAAGGTTTTTATTTCAATGATTTGATATTAAATTTAGATTGCCTGTTAAGTTAATTATTGCTAGACATCAAACAAACTCTCTCTTATTTTTTCTTAAGCAGCGTCAAATTGTATTTTCTTCATTGACTACATCAACTATATTTGACCAATTACTAAATTACTATATTTGACCATTTACATATTACTTTAGCAAGTTTTACTTGTTGATACCATTTCTTCAACAATTTGATTGGGCTACAATTTGAAAACTTGTAGACCTATAAATTCCCACTGTCGTCCGTCAGTCAGACTGTCTGTCTTTCCTTAATCTCGAGAACGGAGTTAGATAGATGAAATTCAAGATCAAATTTGGAAATTGTAAGGACAGGAAGCCCCAATTTCCACATTTGGTCTTGAATGCGTATATGAACTTCCGATGAAAACCAAAAGTCAAGTTATTTCGAATCAAAACGATTTTCTCTGAAAGGAGTTAGGTAGATGATTGGCACGACTCCATTGCCAATGAAAAGTATGGCATAAAGGGGCAAGACACCACAATACTAATTTGTGGTGGAGCGCATATATTTGTAATTAAATAAACAGTAGGTAACTAAACAACTTTAACTTTAACATTTATTTAAAATTAAATAAAATAAGCCAAAAAATATGTTGAGCAATAAACTGAAGACCTTGACGGTGTCAATACTTTCTTCGAGACTACTCAGACTATTTTTTTCCAAAAATGTGTCAAAATCACTCTAAACACAACAGAAAATGTCTTCTCCAACTGTCTGCTCACAATTTGAACTATCGATGCAATCCAAGCGTTGAATTTATATTCGGTGTTGTGTTCAGAATGATTTTAAACACTGACATTTTTAAAGAAGCTTGCGTAACCTGAAAGAAACGTCGATGCTGTCAAGGTTTTATAGCGTATTCCTGGTATTCCAGAAAGTATTTTTGTTTTGAAATTCGTCTGTTAGAACTTTAGAGTTTTTAAAGAAAGCTAATTGTTTTTTAATCTCAAAAATTAAAGGCTATAAACAAAAAACATTATAAAAAATTATAGTCTACCTATAATTATAATTCTTATTTCAATGTTTCTATATAGAAATTTTAAGTTAGTTTATTTCAATTACGTCTTTCTTCTTAATGTGAATGATTGCTTCATAAAGGTATGCTTAAATGAGTTATCTATTCAAATATAATTGTAAGTCATGTTTAATCTATAGATAATTTCATGTTGAATAAATTTAGAAAATTTACGAAAAATTGCAAAATGGACAATACGTTAAAAGTGTCTCTTTTCCACATCATCAGAGAATAACAGTTTGACGGTGAAGTCGACCTTCCTTTAGAGGCTTCTACTCCGTTTCAATATGTAAAACGTTAAAATCTTCCCTCTAGCGACGGCACAATCAATTTAAAAATATACATTTGATAAAGACTAATTTCCTGATGGCGTATGAAGAACACGAAATTTAGAGGATACTTTTAAAATATTGTTTGTTTGAGAATTTTTGTAAATTTTATAAGTTTATACTTATCGTCCCGGCTATTTTTCTCAAACTCCATATTGGGCAAACAAGTAGAATATTTATTAATAAATATAAAAATTTTAAATGAAATTATTATAATCACATAAAGTATAATCCAAAATTTCTTGTCTCAATTTTCTTACAAATAATTATTTGAGCCAAACGGGTCGCTTAACGACGGGGACATGTTTCGAGAGATACATCGTTGAATGAACGTCATAGACTGTACTTACAAACCTATATCCTATAGTCTACTACACATGTAGGCTATAACTAGCACAACTATATTTATATATGTAAACATATCTAAAGTAGAAAAGTTACAGGAGGCAACAAGCTTTTTTTTATGTCTATTATAATTTTACAGACCGCCGTCTTATAGGCGGTCGTTAAGGGTGCATACACCTAATGCAAAATAAAGCAGTAATCTTTAATAATTCTTAATTGCCTAATACATAAGTTTTAGTAATAAATTATAAACATTAAAATCATATTATAGCTCATACAAATAAGTAATGGATAGGTTACAGATTTTTGTGAAAGATAAAGATATTTATGCAAAATTATGTCTTGTAACTTAAAGATATTTTTATGAAAGTTTGTCGTTGTTTCTATTATAATTTCTATATTCATTAATAAATGAATTTAATAACTGATACATTAATTATTCTATTTTTATTCCAGAAATTAATGCAGGTTTATACTTTTAACATTATTTCTCAAAATCCATTTAAGACTTTCTGCTTTCTAGCAACGAAAATGCGATTTAAAAAAAAAAACAAAAAATCCATTTAAAATAAACAGAGTCGAATCTACATATCTCGGGGCTTAAATTGGCATAGTTTAAATAGATAGATTGAATAGAAAAACATGTTTTACGCTGTTTAATTTACAAATTTGCTTGTAAATATATAAAGTAAGTAATTTGTTTGTTTTGTGCAATAAATAAATTGAAATTAAAATATTTATAATAATCATAAATATACAGTAATAAATATTCATATCTATTCAGTTTTGTCCTTGGTCACCAAATTGAATGGTCTTTGCTAATAAGAAAGTAGAATAAGTGTTAAAAAGACAAATATAGCTAGTCACTGTAAAAATAAAATCCCTTTAGAAATGTTTATTTTTTTTTATTTCATGGTAGATTTCACCTTGCATAAAAACTTTGTAGAAATACGAGTTTAATAATAAATCATTAAATGTAGGAATATGTGATTAATGAATCGAAAGATATTTCACGTAATTAGTTCGCTTTTCTAAAATTGATACTATAGTTTAGCACTATCGCAATTATAAAACAAAGCTATTACAAATTTCTTTTTAAACGCCTTTCTAATTCTTTATTTTAATTTGATTTGATGAAATTTAATTATTAATAAAATTGATATAAATATAAATATTTTTGAATTTAACTAGTTATGGTGAAATTTGAAAGAGAATATTTGAAATTCCTTAATTCGAAAAGATTTACATCGATGAAAAATCGGAAATCGATTCGATTTTTTATTTATTTATTCTTAAAAATTAAAGAACTGTTATATTAAATATTCTCGCTCATCAAACTATTTTCATTCCGAAATGAAAATAGTTTGATGAGCGAGAATATTACTGTAGTCAAATTTATAAATTATTTCTCATTATGTTTGTATAGAAAAGTTCAATGAAGTTTTTACCAATATATATATATATATGAGATAATTATTAAGTGGAAACCATTTAGATAATTTTAAAGAATAATTATAAAAAATTTAAATGCTTAAATGCTCGAAGGAAACGTTAAATGAAGTTTAGTAGACTATTGAGAAAAATAAAACTACATCTTTGTTATTATTGTTAGTTAATTGGGTATTTTAAAAACTTTTCGTTGATAATATAATATAAAACTCTACAAATACTGAACTTTCCGATAATGTCAGCAAATTCTAAAATCGTATAATTTAAGCCATACGATTTTCGAATTTAACAAAAAAAAAAAAAAAAACGATATTTAACAAAAGTTATTCTAGAGGTCAATTTAAAAATA
Organism: Centruroides vittatus; assembly: GCF_030686945.1. Taxonomy (NCBI): domain Eukaryota; kingdom Metazoa; phylum Arthropoda; class Arachnida; order Scorpiones; family Buthidae; genus Centruroides; species Centruroides vittatus. The sequence goes on from NW_027122385.1 coordinate 1,352,383, forward strand.
AAAAATATTATATAATTTAACTGAGTATATTTTTATTATTTTTTATTTTATTACATTTTAATAATGTGTAAAATTAAATAATTATAAAAGATATAAAAAATACGAATTACATTTAAGTGTAACAAAGATGAGAAAACAGAAAATTTGATTCCCCTGAAATCTGAAGAATCAAATTTTTCTGAAATTTTGATTTACTATCTTTCGTCATTCCACACACATTGTCGTATGAATTGCATCGTGAAGGAGAATCTCGATTCCAACAGGAGAGTCCAGGTTCGAATTACTTGCGGAATGGATTCTTTTTATTCTTTCCGCTCTTCGACATTTCTGGAATTTCTTTTAGTACTGCAAGGAGACAGCAACAGTAAAAAACTCGGCTCACTGTTTTTGCTTTCACCATAAATTTTATGATCGTTCTGAGATTTTACTCAAAATACGTTAACACCATCGTTGAAATTAGATTCATATAATAAAAATAAAAATCTTAAAAAAATTATTTAGGGCTATAATGCTACTTATACCTTTCAAATAGATTTAAATTTTAATAATTCAATTTTATTACTTTTTTATATACTTTTATCAAGATTTTTTATTTCTGTAAGTGTTAAAAGAAGAAACGATTAATTATTCAATGTATTTTTTATAATATTGTTAACGTCTTATGTCATTGGATTTTTATAATAGTTTTTAAATAAAACAAATATATATATGAATTGACTTTTTAGTAGAGGCTTCATTTCTTTAGTTATTAATTAGTATTATATCGCACACTTGAAATATACTAAATTTATTTTACTAAAATTACTTTTATATTTTTGATACGCGATTTATGAAACTGTAGAAATTTTAAATATTATATTTCCTATTATAAGATCGAATTTTAAGTTCTTTTTTAATATTGAAGTTATCATATTCCATTTCAACAAAATCTGATCACGGAGTAAAAATTCGCGTTTTATTTCTTAATCCGTTATGGGTTCCGCAGACTTCGAAATTTACACTAAAGGCACATTTTTACCAATCTTATTTTTAAGAATCACGTATTTTAATAGTACTTCTTTTATATTGTTTACGTTTCAATTGTTGTTCTCGAACGTATGTAATTTTAGGCGTTATCATATTCGAACTTTTTTAAATGGAACGTTTCATAATATTCGAACAGAAATAATTTAAACATATAAATTTTAAATTTTAAATTTATATGTTTAAATTATTTCTGTTCGAACGGTATATTATGAAACGTTCCGTATGTAATTTTAATTAATTCTTTCATTATCATGCGTACATTATGTTACATTCATGGAAATTAACATAATTTAAATCCATTATATAGAAATTACAAAACTTTGAAAATCCATAATATGATTTTCTATAGATTTTCACTTGCAAAATTCTATATTAGATTTTTAAAACTCTTTCTGCTCTGTGGCACTAACAGTGTATTTTCCATACCATCAAATGTTCACAGGTTCACATTGAGAGCATCCTGTTAAAAGATGAGTCAAGCTATTATCTATGAAATCGCTTCAGAATCGAACTTGGGAATCGAGAGAAATGCTAAAATGTTAATAGGCAAATTTATTTGTAAAAATGTTCTACTTAATGTTTATTATAATGTAATAATATTTATTTACAATAACAATATATTATAATATCGTTAAAAAGTCGAAATACATAGAAAAATTTAACACTTTTATAAATAAAGTTATATTTTTCTAATAATTATTTCTACATGTTTACATTTATTTCTAAATACATACGGAAGCGTCACTTCCATTCAAACTGAACACGTAACACATTAGACGTTATGCACCTAATTGTGCGTATAATGAGTTCCTTTAGGTAATTCACGCTTTGAAACTTTTTCGTACACTAAAGTCTTCAAGAAAAAGAGAGTTAAGATCTAGGAACCTCGGAGGCCATTTCACTAGGCTACGACAGGCAATCATGAACCTGGAAACTGATGACCCAATTTGCTTACTTATCGAGACATTCGGGAGACCTTGTTTATATGTGTTTATTGTATATCTTTAATCAGTAGTTAAGGCAATTTCAGTATCTGAAATGTAAACCTGTAATATTTTCATAATTTTTGTACTCATTTCTACAATGTATTATGGTTTGTTGGATTCTAAAAAAACGGTAGATTGCTGCCTTTTCCACCTTAACCGTTCGAGCATATCTGTAAAGGATTAGGACGCTTTAAAAGTTTTATTCGTTATTTCGATTATATGATAGTTAATTTATTCCCCCATTTACTCGATCAGCAGATTAAAATAATGCAAAGCAAACCTGAGTTTTTCCGGTTAAATAAAATGAATCCATCATAAGTTAATGTATAAGTATGTCCTGATTAATATATAATGAAAGGCACTTCTTGATTTACAACAAAGAGATAAAACATAATTATCTTTCTGTTGTGATCAAAAACTTTCTTTCGCTAATCAAATATTGATATAAGAAGAGGTTTGTGCTCTCTAATATATGATACTTGTATTATTTAATGATATAATATCCCATTTTGAATCAGAGATTAGTAAATTCAAACATATCACTTAAAATCTAAAATCGATAATATTCTATTTCTTATTTTCATTTTACTGGAATGAATTATTAAAAGTTTAATAAGAAAATATTCGAGACACTTGAGAGTAATAACATATCAAACATCTAACCTTTAAATGGAATCATCATTACGTCTTTAATTACACAGAAAGTGTCAAGTTCGTAATAAAATGAATTATTTAATTTTATAAAGCATTAAAAATATCACAATGAATATGTATAAATATATAAAAATATTCAGGTGGAATTTTAATTTATTCAATTCATAATTAAGTAGAATTTAATTTTACCACATAGTAATGATGAGAAAAAATACAATACAAAAGCGTATATCCATAATATTTATTTAGTTGTTTCTTCTCGATTGAATTTATAATGATATACTTTCATTAATTCATATATCTCAAAATTCATAAATAATAAAATATTTTTTTAATATAAATGTCCGAACAGTTATTAAAAATTTTATATTAATATTGATCAAGTATACAATACAGGAAGATGACATTTATTGTATATATTCTTTTAAAAAATATTAGTATCGCAATTTATTCCAATCTAAATGAATACAAAGGATAATCTATAATTAAATTCTAGACTAATTTATATTATTATTACCGTGTTTTAAATATTTTTAAGTTATAGTTTTTCAGTGTTTATCGATGAAATTGGCAGTCTCATTATTTAATTACTTTTTAAAATTATTGTATGATTCTAGTTTATTTCGTATTCTTAGATCAATTTGTGTAATTGGGTACTTAGGACAATAAATGTCTACCAGTCTGTACAGTCAGTACTATGTGTTATATCTTATTCCAATTAATACCAAGAATCCTGTAGTCTTTTATAAAGTAATGCATTAATTTCTATTTTACCTTCCTACTTTATTTTTTTCCATTTATTAATGTTCATTTAATTGTAGTTTTATGAGTCCGTAATCTTTTATTTAAGACCCAATTTATTTTAAATGGATAAAATATATTTATAATTTATTTAATCTTACTTGTATACTTTTAATTACTTAAATAAATTTATGTAATTTAGTCATGTGATTTCTATTTCTATTTTGTCAGACTGCAGAAAATTGTGAGTGCAAGGAAAATTCAAATTGGGAGAAAAAAATAAATATAAATAATGCAATGCAATGCTGATTTTCTATGAATGCCTTTACGTATATTAAGTGTTAATAGTAGTCTTTAGGACTTTAGAATTTTTAAATAATATAATTTTCAAAACTTTTTTATAACAAGAAAACTAGATATTATAAAAGAAACAATTCAAACTATCTCAGGACTATATATTCATATATTCATATTCATAGGTATAAGAAAGATAGTTTATTTTTCTGAAGATCTAAAGATATATTTACGCCCATGAAAAGATATGTTTTTTAATATAAAAAACATCTTTTATGCTATTTTTATATTTAAGAATTTTCAGAGAAATTTATATATTTGCTTTGTTTTTGTACTTAGGTTATAAAAACTTATTTTTAAAGTATTTTTATGCTTATCCTTGAAAATTGATCATATTAATATGGTAACACTTACCTATTTTTGCAACAAACATGCTTTTGTACGGTTTAAAAAATATTATATATATATATATATATAGATTGCTTTGTAATTTTGTAGTGTATCGATATTATGTATATTATTTTATCTATATATACAGTAAATATATATAAACAAAGCAAATACATACATTTCTCAAGGGAAATTCTTGAATAAGGCAAGATTGTATAAGTTTAATTTTAAATATACGTAAAGATGTATTTACAGTGTCACGAAATGCTGTTCTGTTTCATTATATATCGAAATCTGTTCTGTATCGAAATATATATTCTGTATCATTTTGTATTAATTAGATATAGAATGTAGTATGATTTTTATCATTCCGAAAAATAAAAAAAAAATTAAAATTTTATATTAAAAACTTAAATTCTCGGTTTATCTGTATTAAAAAATGTATCATTAATTTTTACTTAGTGATGAAATTTGTGGTTTATGTAATCAGCGTTTGTAATGTAAAACTTCCGTTTTATTTAATATTTTGTTTAAATAATTTTGTTAGTCTTTAATCTTATCTATTGTTATGAATATTTATTTCAGGATATCCTACTTCAAATTAGGAACAATTGATAATAAGAGCATATTATATCAAACAATAGCTTACTTTGTTTCGCAAATCTATTATATATCCTACCGATTAAGTTTAATGTAAGATAATTACATTATAATTCTTTTTAATATTTTATTAATCATGGTAAATAAAGTTAATGAATTTTCAAATATTCTAATAGAATAAGTTATATGCATAGATTTAAAACTTTATATTGATTAATTTATATTAAAATTAATTTATTTTAATAAAAATGTCTTTATATCTGAATAGACTAGTTATATAAAGACATTTTTATAAATAAATTATTAAATACGTTATGTATATAACGTATTTAATAATTTATTTTAAAGTTACACATACATAATTAACTTAGATATTTAAAGATAAAGTTATTTTTTAAATTACCCATACATTATTTAAATGAATTGCGGTAGTAAGGAAATGATAATTAAGCTATTTTCTATCATTAGCAGCTTAAATAATAATTTTGTATTTGAATAGAAGTAATGACTTCATTAATCAGGAAAATTTAGTAAGCTTAACACATTAAACAATTGTCTTTTCAAATTATTTCAAGCTGATTTACACAACACGCTGCTAATTCTTTATTTCTTACGTCTCAGTAATTTTCAAATTCTGTGATATACTCGAATAAATTTTCTTATAATGTGTTTACATAGACGTTCAATTGTAAAAAATGTATGTAATAGTTTTTTACTTTATAATTTATTTCATTTATTTACAATTTTATAAATTAATTAGTTACTTGTTGATACAACGACAAATATTTTTAATTGAAAAAATAACGTTATGTATATTTTAAAATCATTTAATTAGTATTTGAAAATATAAGTTTTGAGAATGATTGTTGACTTTATTTCACTTTAAAACCTATTGATAAAACTATCAATACTTTAGATTTTTTTAAAGAATTCTGAAAAGAATTTGTTTTAATGAGACAGTTCAATTTCCTTATTAGACGTATTGAAGAGGTGCTTGAATGTTTTAGTCTTTGTTATAAACACTCTAGTACTAATGTAAGATGAATAGAAAATATTTTAAGTGATTACACTTATCCCTTTTATTAGAAATCATTCAATAATTGTATTCTATGTATTGACAGAACAAGAACAGTTTTTTTCATTATTTATAAGCTCTAAAGTTTATTATAATGTTCATTATTATTATTTGTATAAAAAATTGTTATAATTGAGTTATAAAATCAGTGACCCGTAATTTGATATTGTAATAAAAGACTGCATTTGTCAGTTGTTAATGAGATACAAACTATTGTATGACATTGTGTCAAGTTTGCTATTTTTAACTGAGAAATAAACATATTGTTTCGAAACTCGTATGAGTTTATAATTAATTAATAACTCAATATCCATCAAAAGTCATTTATTTTTAAATTTTAAGATTGATATTATTTCATAAACATTACTATTTCACTTGAACTATATTCATCAAATTTAGAAAAATTGCTAGAAATTTTGAGAACTTAACAGTTTCATAAGAAAGAACATCTAACGTTAAAATATTGTTAAATAATTAATTATGGATGATTAGCAAGTACGTTTGACAATATTTTAAATATGAAAGAGTTTCATTACAAGAAAATAGCCAAGCAATGTAAAAATATACTTCTTAAGTAATGACAAGTGTCATACATTTCAGGATTAATATTTTTCATTTAAAATAAAGAACATTATTGGTAGTGATTTGTAATTAATTTTGTAATTATGATAAATATTATTATATCTTAAATTTTAAATATATTCGACAAATTTAGTTTTCAAAAATATGTATAATAAAAATATTATTGTAACAATTTTAAATAATTATTAATATATAGTACTGATGTTTTAGCACAAAAAGTTCAATCATGAATATATACACATATTTTAACTTATGTATCATACGTCATTTTTCATTATTACGGAAAACTGGGGAATCCCGGATACAAGATAAATTTTAGTTTTTATCTCGAGACTGTTTGAGAAAACTTAGAGCTTTTATATCAGTTGATAAACCAGTCTGTGTTTTACTATATATAGTACACAAAATTTGAAAAATTAACTTGTTTTTCACAAAAAAACAAAATCTAGACAACTACGCAGTGCCTGGTTCCCTAGTGATGAGGGGTAAAAGCAGACAGTACCTGGGAAACGACGGACAGCTAGAAAAATTTGGCAGACAAAAGAAATAAAAATTCATTTGTAGTTCTTTACACATATTCGTTAGAAATTGAAATACAACAAATCCATCAATTTATAAAAAAGGAAGATGAACATCTCAAATATTAAATCGATAAAATTTTCCGTTGCCATGGTAAAATCTGGTCAGGACCAGATCATCTTACCATACTAATCTAAAATTATAGAGTATTGTGAGAAAAACGAGTAAATATATCAAAGAATGATGCAATTCAGGATACTATAAAGCTATTCGTGATTGTCCCAGAAAGTGTCCGCGGTTGCCTAAATTGAAACATTTGAATCTAATCAACTTTGGGTACCCCATGTACCCAAAGTTAATTAGAAAACAGATTATTATCCACATTATAGCGATATCTGTAAACTTCATATGATATTTCGGATAAACAATTATGAAAGAGTAAAATATTTCGAAAACGAGTTTTCAGCTGCACAAAACATGGATGAAACGCACAAACATTCCGTTATTACGCGACTGATAGAAAATATAACCCAACATGACGATGTTGCCAAACTTGTAGTTTTTAAATTACTTGTATTTCTTGTCTTGATTTTTCCAGTGTCCAGGATTTCTCCAGTTTTCCCTACGTGTTATATATTAAGTCATTACTATTAATTATTAAAAACTATTTTTTAAAAATAAATTGTGATTATTTTAGAGCAAAATTTTGTTTCCTAATAATAAGAAATATAAATATAACTTAAAGTTTCGGGTATTCAAATCAATTGATATGAAAGCAGAATAAAGATTTAGATCAATTTTCAAGCAGTTATCCAACTAAATTCGGACACGATATCTTTGTAATACTATATAGATCGTCCAATAATCATATTTTAAAACAAATAAGTTTAGTTGAAATAATATAGGCTTACTTCACGAAGAATATTACACAGAAACAATTTCAGAAATAAATTAAGTATTCCAGTTCGTAAACATGAAAAACTTTGATAGAAAACTGTCAAGAAAAATTTGAAAAATATTATAACAAATTGGAGATTTATTTTATAAAACTAACCGTTCGAAAAGATGACAGAATTGTAAAATTTATATAATAAAATGTTTCAAAGTTTTAAAATGTAGATGCAAAATAATTTATTTGATATAAATTTAACTTAAAAATATCTAGGATAAATAGCAATCAGTGCATTAGTGGTATAAAGGATTATTGATTAAACAATTTATCATTAAGGAAGAAAAAATAATAAAATAACTTACAACAGAAACAGTCAATAATAAAACATTAATTATTTCTGGAGAGATTTGATGCGCTTATCAATAATTTCTATCGTTTCTGATTATACTTCATTATCTTTAACATTGACTAGCAGAAATATATTTATATTATCTCTTTATTAAAATATATTTATAGTCTTTAATTAAGTAAATAACATCCTGTTAACTATTGTATCTTTATCAACTAAAGATTTATTTTTCTTCTGTATAAATACTCCCTTGCTATTTCAAATCTGTCTAACAATATATCCTTTAATTTATGATCGTTACATTTCTTTGTTCAATCAATTGGATTTCATGATGATAAAAGATTTGCCTTAATTCAGAGTAAAAAACTTTGATTATTCTATTTTATTTACATTTTGTACAGTATAATAATAAATTTTTATATAAAATACAATGGCATTATTGCATTTTTCTATACAATGTAATAATAAAAATCTGTAGTACATATAAATATGTTTTCATTACTTATTAATAAGAAGACTTATTAATAATAAAAATTCATTGAATTTTGTTAATGATTAAAAATTATAAATAAAATTTGTAATTCTAACAGTACCATTTAATTGAGTTTTTTGGGTAAATAAAATTTAACATATTTTAATTTACAACAATAAAACCAGATTTAAATTAATTTTCCAAATGCACAATAAAATCTCTAGAACTTAAATTATTTGTTTGAAAATAACATTTTTAAACAAATTCATATTTTTTATAGTAAAGCTAGAATAATGTTAAAAGATAAGAACTGCAGTGACTAGAAAAAAATATAGTAAATATCATATATTAATGTAAATTTGTAAATGTTTATCGAATTTTAATGGTAATTTTTGATTGAGGATTGCTTTAAAGTCACTGAAATAAGTGACATTGCATGTAACAATAAAAAAATTACATCAAATTTTTTACTAATAATATATTTATTTACAATTCATATATATAGTAAATATAGTTTAACATCATTCTACTTTTCTATAAGAATATGAATTTGTATGAAAATGTCTCAAACAAATAAAAGTTCAAGAGATTTTATAATGTATTTGGAAAATTATATATATATATAATCAATTTACAATAGAATATTTATATATTCTATTGTAAATTGAAATTAGTTACCTTTTATTTACTTAGAAAGATCAGTTTAAACGTTACTGTTAGAATTATATTTTCAACAGAAGTAATATTCAGCTTATAAGCGACTCGAGTTTTTTCGTTTAATTACAATATAGAAAAGGTTATTCATCTTGAAGAAGAAATAAACAATGAATTATATAATAAACATTTTAAATAATTAACTGTTTTAAGTTTATTCATTTTTCATAAAATTACTTTTTTCATTTTCTTATTCTGGTATACTTAATAATCTGTAAAGAAAATAACTGATATTAAAAATATTAAATTCATTTTTTAAATTACAATAAAAATATAAAAGATAATCAAAATATCTGTTTCTTTCACTTTTTAAAATTAAAATGTATAAATTTTTAAAGTGTGCAGAATGCTAATTACTAAAAATTAACTACTAGTTTTTAAAATAATTTATATGAAATTTTAAACTTACTTTTAGTTCGATATAGAATTATTTTTTATTCTAATATATTTTATTTTGTTTCTAACAAACTGAAAAATCTTCATTTTTTTAATTAATACTTTTTTCCATATATATATATATTATATATAGAAATAGAGAAAGATGCAGAGAGGTTGTGAAATCGGCAATATGCCGCAAGGTCCATAAAACCTAACTGATAATAATGGTAAGTATATATAATATTTATTCATATATTTCAGTAATCTTTTTATCTACTTAGTTTTTTAATATTATAAAAAATTATATATTGGTAATAAAATTTTTCTGTTAACATTTAATCAAATACGTTACCAACTTAATCGTATTTATAATTATAACATGTAATTTTGCACAATTTTTAAAATATTTGTTACATTTTTATGAATAAATTCGGAAGGATACTCCTGATATTTGTTGTTTGAATACAGCAAACAAAACAAAAAATTCTTCATAAAGTTTGAAGTGAAAAATTTAATATAATTATGAAAATTAAATTCTTCGTTTAAAAAAACTGACTGCTGCTTTAAAAATATGTATACAACAAAGCCAATAAAAAATTGTAAGATGACTTTTATTAAAAAAAATACAACAAAATAAAGTAGATTTTCGTACCTCAAATTAATACGTATACAAAAGAGTGAATACCCATGTTAATCTGAAATCTTTTTATTTTAACTTTTATTATTATTTTTCATTTAAAATTTCTTTTCTTTTGTCAAAAGCACTTTCTATTAAATATTTTTCCCAAAATTTTTAAATATTTATTTAATAAGCATTTCTAAATTTAAATAATTTTTTGAGATTTTTTTCTTTTTTAATAAAATTTATTAATAAAAATAGATTACGTAAGTCTACTTTGCATTATTGACATTATATAATTATACAGACATTTTTTTATAATTTATTAGTTTAAAACTTTGGAATATTTTTCTTCGAATATAATTAATTGCATATTATAAATCTTCCAATATAATAAAAACTTTATTGTAGATCCTCAAATTATGTAAGAATATCCTTTTAAGTCACCCGTATTCTTAATTTTGCTGAATATGAAAAAATTCTGCGATTTGAAACTAACAGTAATAGTTAATAGTAAATGTCATAGTTGCATTCTGAGCAAAAATGAAAACGGAGCAGTCACCAATTATGCTGGGTAGTCAGATGTTGTGAGGAGGAGGTGAAGAAACACTTTCTTCACACATTCATACAGACACACTTTTTACACATTGCAGCGGGTCTCCTTTTATTGTTTTTTAATCGGACTCAGATTCAGGAGAAGCTACCGGGGCTTGCAGGGGCAACTCCTCTTGTTCCATCCTTTGTTTTTTGGCAGCTGGCTTCTTGAAAAACATGTCCAAGGTGGTCTGTTTCTCTCTCTTCTTCAACACCTGTTTTCCAAAATGCCTACATCAAGAAGCTATTCTGGGAAGCTAAGAAGGGAAAAACATCTAAAAAGTAGTAGATTGTCAATGGCAACGGCAAAAGAGTGGAAGAATCATTCGCAGTTGATCGCAGAAAGTCCGTTGATCGCCTCACGTAACTGCCGAACGGAAAGTCCGTTGTTCGCAGCCAGTCCGTTGCTCGAGACACGTAACGGCCAAACAGAAAGTCCGTTGTTCGCAGCGTCCGTTATTCGAGGCGTACGTTATACGAGGCACCACTGTAATTGGACAATTTAATTATTATTCAAGAATTAGTTTATGACAGTGAATTTCCAAATGGTCTGTATCGTCTGAAAATTATGACGTATATAAATGTTACCATTAACGCCAATGAGCGTAACATCACTATACCAGTGATTTTTAGTCAGAAATGTATTTATGCATAATGATTTTTCTATTGCGTTATTTTAAATTTGCCTACTTCGATGCGTAATTTGGGAATCCTTTGCAATTTATTTTTTATAAAAGAAGAGCATAAAAATATTTTAACAATTGTTAATCTCTAAGTTTATAATTATAAATAGTCGTATTATATAGAAAATGAAATATTAGAAAACGTATTTCTGAAAGATCTTTATTTTATTTTATTGTAAATTTATTCATATAAAAATAATTTAATTTTAATTTAAAATATTTAAAATATGAAGAAGTAGATATTTCCCAAAAATTAATCTTAATAGCTTATATTTATCATTTTTAAATCATGAAAATTCAAAACGAAATTTAAACAACTTTTTACCCTTTTATTGTATTTGTAATTCATTGTAGTAATCAAAATTTTTACTAAACTGGAAATAACTTATATTAAAAAATGTTATACCTGTAAGTTGATGTTTAAACAAGATGGCTCAAAATCATTTAACAACACTGCATATATGATTTGTAAAATAATTTGAACTAGTTTGGAAAAGCTGTATATTATTTTTTCATGCGCTAAATTATTCACTGAGTATAAAGGATCTCATTTTAAACAGCTTTTCTAATTATAAATATCCTTACCACAATTTTAAAATGGTTAACTAACTTTCCAGCTATCATATATTTTTATAACATAATCTGTAATTATTTTTAAAAATGTATCACATTTTCCATAAATAACATTTAATTTATTATATGATTTTTTCAGAAAATGAAGCAAATAAACGGATCTAACGATGCAAAGAAGTGTACAGTTATATGTAACACGAATAAAAGCTGGACGAAGGGAGACACTGTGCCACACAGAGACGTAGCAGACCAAACAAGACGGTGACCAATGAACAAATAAATGTGAAGCTTCCCAACATAGTGCCGTCTAATACAAAATATGTCTTAGTGACTTAGCCCACAGGGATTACATTTTTACTTTCTTTTACACTCCCTCTATCGCTGTTTGCTACATACATAACAATTATCAATTGTTTCAATTTAATTTTAACATTTTCACGAATCTATCAAACTTAGTTCCCGTTAGCGGTTTCGTTAGGACATCTGCGATCATTAGGTCCGTCCTCAAATAATAAATCACAATTTTCCCCTTTTCGACTAATTCTCGAGTGGCGTGATAGCTTACGTCGATATGTTTACTGCGCTTGTGAAAAACCGCGGTTTTCGATAACTGTATCGCGCTTTGGTTATCACAGTAAACACAAGTGGGGCTTTTTACACATCTTTTAAAACCCATATGTACTAACAGTCTTTTTATGTAAGTTATTTCTCGCGATGCTCAGCTAGAGCTGAATACTCTGCTTCCATGGTCGACATTGCAATAGATGTCTGTTTCTTTGACTTTCAACTAATCGGACCTCCGGCTAATATCAGAATGTTACCTGTACACGACTTCCTGTCGTCTACGTCTCCAGATCAATCTGAATCCGTGTAGGCTTTAAGCGCTTCGTTGCTCTTGACGTATGTTATTCCATACATAGAAGTATATTTGAGATATCTCAAAACACGCTTCGCAATCATCCAATGTGTTTTACCGGAATCAGCACAAAAACGACTTAACGTGCTCACAGCAAAAGTGATGTCTGGACGTGTCGCGTTTGCCAGGTAGATAAGACTTCCGATGAGCTCTCTATAAGGTTGATTTCTCATGTTTTGTCTCTCAAATGTCTTTCGTTTTCTGAGATTGAACCCATTTCCTTCGAAATTTTCATATTTGACTCTATCGATGTAGCGACAGTTTTCGCATCCACTAAGTTGAATCTCTTCACCAGTTCATTAATATATTTTGTTTGCGTCAGGCGAATGCTACCTGTTGGTCCTTCTCTCTTTATTTCAACGCCTAGAATGTTAATTATAAAGCCTAGGTCTACTATTTTGAATGCTGACTTTAGTTTCGATTTAATGGTATCAAGATTTTCAATCTTCTTCGTTACCAATATTAAATCGTCTACATAAACGATGAGTATCACTCGAATTTCTTCCTTCCCGAATACATAAACGCATGGATCAGCTGCTGTGCGCCCGCCTCCAATACTTGTGATAAAGCCATCTAACTTCTTGTACCATTCTCTTCCAGACTGTTTTAATCCGGATAAAGGTTTCAATAGTTTCATGATCCAGACTGACCATAATTCATGATCCATGAGTTATGATCCAGCTATTCATGATACACGAGTTATGATTCAGCTATTCATGATCGAGACTGTTCATAATTCTCTGTGACAGTCTAAAGTACTGCCACGGAGAATTATGAACAGTCTGGATCCAGAATGAAGAATTGGTATTTGTCGTTGCACAGATAGTGGCGTTTAGATAGTGGTGTCTTGTTGCACCACTATCTAAATACCGCTTTTTCGATCCGTTTGTGAATTCTACGTTACATGCGATTGTAGTAAGGGCACCGCTAGTAACTTTTACCTCTGTGCGTTTCGTTTTCGATTTACAGGTTCTACTGATCTGTCCAGTTGTACCGCAGCTGTTGCATCTTCCGTTAAACCTTTTGCCTCTGAATCTTGTACTGTTTCCTGTCGAGTTCGTTCGTGACTGCTTTACACTTCCCCTTAAAAATAATGCGTCTCTTCTCTCGTTCTCAGTTAGCTTCGTAACGCGCTCCCTCTGTCTCGCTTCCTCCTCCTTTAATTTCGCTTTGAGGTTTTCGAGCGACGGTATGTCATCACGTGACTCTATGGCTACACTAAAATTTTCATATTCATCCAGTAGTGATCCGAGGAGCATAATCGATAGTAATTCTTCTGGGATTTCTATTCCCGCTTCCTTCAGTTGATCAGCTTTACTCGTGAACGCGTTTACGCACTGCGTAACCGTCATATTTTGCCCTTTTCCATTCGTAGTAACTATTTGTACAACGTTGCCTTTCTAACTGGACCTCGTGACTGGAATATTGCCTTAAGTCCGTCCCACGCTTCTTTAGACGTTTCGGCGTTTTTCACGTGGTTCACCTACCCAAGAATAAAGCTTAGATTTATTAGCGCCAAGGCCTTTGAGTCTTACTTGATCCATTCCTCTGGGATTCTTTCTGGTTTAATTTCAGTGTCGTCAACGTATTTCCACACGTCGAGAACACTTCTCGACCTGTGAGACGAACACTTCTCATCTGTATTTTATTATTTTATTATATACGAGAACACTTTTCATCTGTATTTTCCAAAGTTCGTAATTGTCCTCGTTCAACTTCTCAATACTTGAGAATCAGCTAGGACCCGCCATACCGTATTAGCTAGTAAATCCGTTTACTTACTTCTTGTAATAGATATTCTTTCCTTGTAAACAATCCTGGGCCCGTAACCTGTCAGAAAATGAAGCAAATAAATGAATCTAACGATGAAAAGAAATATACAGTTATATGTAACACGAATAAAAGCTGGACGAGGGGAGACACTGGCCACACAGAGACATAGCAGACAAAACATAACGGTGACCTATGACCAAAAAAATGTGAAGCTCGCCAACATACCGCCGTCCAATACAAAAGATGTCCTAGTGACTTAGCACACAGGAATTACATTTTTACTTTCTTTCACAATTTTATTATGAATAAGTCAGTTAAAATTAGCCATTTTTAACCATTAAATAATTATAGCATTCGTCATTGCATGAAAAAGTCTTAGAATAACACTGATGATTTTAACTTTATTTTTAAAAAATGAAGTAAAATGTTTCATTTTTGTGCAAATTGAAATATATACATTAAAGTTGTTATTGAACTTTTTAGTAAAATATTAAATTGTTTTTAATGCAACATTTTATCATTAATAAGTTTTCTTTGTTTACTTTGTGTTAAACAATTATTTAATATTATAATGTATATAAAAACAATATTAATTTATTGTCAGACAGAAAAGAGAAATAATATATTTTCTCTTTTCTGTCTGACATTTTTATTAGTTACTTTTGCATTTTAGAAAATGATGTAAAAGAATTTTCATGTAAAATGCAAATTAAAATAACTCTTTAAATAGATTTGCATTATAAAACTTTATTCATTTTGCAAATTATTAAAAATTTATTTTTTAATTTTTTTATACAAAATTACTTAAATAATTATTTATGAAATATAGTTATAAAAATGTATCTTACTAACTTAGTTAATTATTAAGTCATATTAATTACTATTTTCACAAATGATTCAAACTAAAAATAAATTTCCACAAAAGATATTTCGAAAAATTTCTAAGAGGTTCATTTTAAAACTATTCTTAAAAATATATCTCGGCTAATTGACTTTTGGACCACTCTGCATAATGAAAATGAATTTTTTACATTTTATTTCAGGTTTATTATTTATTTGAAAACAAAGTTAATCAATTAATGAAACCTGATCTATTTTTTATCTTCCATTTATTAGTCTGTTCGTTTATTAGCTTCATCTAAAAGCTTAGATAGAAGCATAAGCAATTTCTCTTTGAAACGAAAAAAAGTCATAAAAATAAGATAATGTACTCGTATATCTATCTATACTTATATATCATCAGATTATTGCTTTAATCTTGCTACAATCATTCATTATGAAAATCTTATTTATGTAGGGTTTAATAAATTAAACAATGAAAATCAATAATTGAATAAGTAATTTTCGAAATCATAAAATACACTTGATGAAATAATTTAAATTTTAAATTTTATAAACAGAAAATAGGAAGACTGGAAAAATTAGATTAAATACAAATGTGGTTATTTTACTTTTATTGGAATCTTTATTATTGTTATTCTTTTGTCTATAAATATCAGCGCATACAGATCCAGATAAAGAACTAGGAAGATAGTTTCGACTAGATCCTGGACACAGAGGGCAGAAATTAGTTATTTATTTTTTAAAAAATGACATAAATGTGATAAGAGTGTTGAAAGTATTATGATTTATTGATTTTATTCATATATTTTACGACTTCCAGAGTGATATGAGAATCCGTATTTGTAAATGAGCTAAACCCACCAATCTAATCTATATCACGTCCTACACACACATAGTGTATATAAGTATGTACTGTACACATACATTACATATACACACACATAAGCAAGCTATTATATCAAAATATTGCATATTAATTATGATTAAAATAATTGTAGAGTTTTTGTATGAGTTAATTTTCTACTTATATGAGCTTATTTGATTTATCACAGCAATTTCATTCCATTCCGAATCATATTTATTAAAATATATGTTTGCTACAATTTAAAGTAACATTTTTCTTCAATTTAATAAAAGAATACAATTTTTATATTTTTATTTTAATAAACCAACTGTTTGCAGCAAAAAAAAAAAAAAAAAAAAAAAACATAAATCCAAATTAAAATAATTATAATGCAGAATTCAGAGAAATATAAGCTAATCTATCACAAAAACTTAATTGTTTTTTAGAAAAATTTTGATTCGCAGTTTCTTAGGATTAAGAATGATTTTTCTAAACATGATTGCTTATTAAAATAATTTTATTTTGCATATTATTCTTACAACATAAATTATTTAAGTTAAAATTTTATAAGAATAAAAATCAATTATTTCTTGAGAATTCTATTTGATTTATCGAAAAAATAATATCTTAAAGGTCTTATTTTAAATTTATTTTTTGAAACATTTATTGATTAAACAATGTCAATTTTATAAGAAAGTGGAGTAATATATATCTTACCGTTTGTCAGATAAAAGAAAATACCCTCTCTAATACATTTAGATCTCTATGATACTGAAACTCAAGAGATTAAGACAACTTTCTCACTTATCATTTTCTGTTGTGTATGTAGTATGTGTTTGTCTGTATATATATTTATATATATACAGTGATCTTTACATATAAAGTGATCTTTAAGTGATTTTCAAGTGAACAAAAAAATCTTTTCCGATTCTGCATGCATGTTTTACCATGTAACTACATTAAATAAATTAATATATCTTCAGTACTTTTGAAATGAAGGGGTGCAAGGAATATTAATAAAATTAATATAATTTTAGTACTTTTGGAATAAAAAAGGTGAAAGAGACTTATGACTTACCTGTATATATATAAAGGTATATGTATAGTCTATATATATATATATATATATATACAGACTATACATATACCTTTATATATATACAGGTAAGTCATAAGTCTCTTTCACCTTTTTTATTCCAAAAGTACTAAAATTATATTAATTTTATTAATATTCCTTGCACCCCTTCATTTCAAAAGTACTGAAGATATATTAATTTATTTAATGTAGTTACATGGTAAAACATGCATGCAGAATCGGATAAGATTTTTTGTTCACTTGAAAATCACTTAAAGATCACTTTCACTTTCAAGGTCACTTATGTTGTAACTTTTTAATAATACAGAGATAAGGTAAAAGTTCGAATGACAGAGTTAAAGAGCTTCATTTACTTAGTTTAAAATCATAGTCTGGGTTTAAATAAATGCATTTAGAATTGCATGATTTGCAGCTTTAAGTTTATGAGGAGTAAAAATGATTTTGTTTTACTGTAACCTTGAAGGATGATTTTAAACGTTATGTAAAACAAGATCTCGTCCTATTCTGCATGCATAACTTCCTATGTGACTACATAAAAAAAATTAATATATCTTCAGTACTTTTGAAATGAAGGGGTGCAAAGAAATTTTGATTCACTCTGTGTATATATACACAATGCATTTTTATAGTAGTAGGCTAAATGTATCAATAAAAAAGTTTATTTTTACGAGTATACATGACTAAAACTTATTTCTTTTTCTTTTTAGTTAAATTTGTTTTCCCCATCAATGTGCGAATGGAGAAAAACCATTGAAATTTGATAGCGGGTTCTTGCTTCACTAACAGGCTGGCGACATTAAACTTTTCCGGTTTTCTTTGTGTGTCTGATGCATAAACAGGTGCCAGTTGCCCATAGAAAGCGGTTCCGGAAGGCAGATCGCACGAGTTGCGTTGCCTTATTCCATCGACCAGTATCAAAATTTATTTTTAGTCCTACTTCATATTTCATTTATGTTAGTTATTTTTATTCTATTCCCTTTATTTAAAGTTCTATTGCCTTTATTTATACTTTCTATTTATTTAAAGTATAGTTTGCCAGTAGATTCAGAAAAATTATTTAGTAAATATTATTTAAAAGTTAGTAGATTTTTAATATATTTTCAGCTTTATCATTTAATACATTTTTGACACATTAATTTATTTGTCGAATTAATTTATTTAATTAAGAAATTAATACAGTATCGGCAATACAGATGTATAGGCCTACAGTGGTATGTCTATGTATCACCGAGGATAGGTATGCATAAAATTACTTTTGAAAATAAATTTATTAGAACCTATAAACATAAATAAAAATATTTAAAATGTTTTATTCGTTGAACTATGAGAAAATCAGCTAAATCAATAAGTGTTTATCACCAATTATTCACATATTTATTTTAATTTTTTTTTTTAACCTTTCTGTTATACCATGATTACCCCTTTGTTCTTATAGAGATGACCTGTTCTTCCCTTATACAATGACCTTGTGTACTATAGTACATACCTGTGTGCTCTCTTCCCTTTGTTATACTTGGTCTAGTGACTACGTGCTATGTAGATATTAGTCTGGATATACAGTATTTTAGAAGTTAATAAACAACAAGATTTATGAAATTATTTAATTTTTATTACATAGTTGTATCCTATGCTAATTTCTTATTTAACACTTATATTTACTGTTTAACGGAGAAAAGGCTAAAAATTATTTAACTAAATATTTACATAATTAATTAGTGTTATTTACAACATAAAAAGTCAACATAATCTTGATATTTTTTACTTATTTTTGCTTATTAAACTCAATAAATTCTAATAAATTTAATTCCTAATTTCTTTTGTTAAAACTCATTACAAATCGTTTTTACAATTTGAAAGATAAAGATTATAAAAAATAAAAACTATTTGTGAATGCTTTTTTAATATGTGAAAATAATAAATTCAAATAATGATTCTTAACAACTATGTAAATTAAGTTTTAATCCGTCTTTAGATAAAATTTTATTTAAAGTCGAAAAATATTTGTTAAAACTTTTAAAAGGTTATAAAACATGACCATATTTTCTGATAACTACTTTTTAATGACATTTTAAGTAGCTTTAACGTTTTGAATATGAAATCTTCTATAATCTGTAATACTACTCTTACTCATGCTTTACATCTTCAGAATTATGATAAAACTGCTTCAACTGTGTTAATTTTACTACGTATTTATTTACAAGCTTAAACTATTATTTTTTTATCGAATATTTTACTTTTTTTCATTAAATATTTCCGAAACAATTTTTTCCCGTTATTATAAAATAATATGGCAATAATTTTTCTAAAAACTTTCAATTTTCTTCCATATAATAAAGAAATTAATGAGTTTTTAAATATTTTATAATATTTTTTATTTGAAAATCTTCATTTTAATGATCTGAAGATCATAAAATTACAAAAAAAGTATGATTCATAATTATACTTACAGTCCTGTATCGAATTATTCTCAATCTGTGGATTGCGATCTACAGGGTGGGCCGAAAATTGCTCACATTTTCTTTCTAGTAACATTATATTTTTAATTAATTTCTTTCATTTTTATATTTTAGAATTCGTAGAATTTTTTTTTCGTTTTGTTTTGGATTTATTGTGAAAAATCTACAAATTAATGAATTTTAATGAATGGATCACAATTAATTCATAGATTTAATTGCAGTTTGTTTCGTTAGCATTTATTTAAAAATAAGGAAATTATAAAAAAAGTCTCAATGTTTTTTTAGTCTAACCTGTATTTGTTAAGAAATTATTCTAGATAGCATTTAATTTTTATAAGGTTTAAATATTTTTATCTCCTTAATTACTTGAAATGGGTGGAATCGTAGATTATTCTCTTCAACTTTATTACTAATTTTAATTATATTCAAATCATTGTTTCTATTAATTTTGTGATATAAATGAAGATATAACTCATGAAAAAATATTACACGAGTTTGTAATAAAATATGTATTTTATTTCATGTACAGTAAAACTTATAATAAATTATAATCGCAGTTTACACTATACAATAATAAATTACAATTATTGTTGTACCGATTTCTTTTTTATTATTTTAGTTTTTTGTTGTTGTTGTTTACTTGTTATGTTTTAATAAGTTCCTTTTGTATTGTTTTTCTATGAGAGTAGTTTATACGTCTTGGATGAGTTTACCAAATGCACTCAAGATAAATAAAGAAATTTATGATGTTATTAAACTTAAATACATTGTTATTTAAATTTAAAACATTATAAATACGCGATATATTTAATAAGAACTATAGATAATAAAAATTTTAAAAACTTTTACTACTTTTTATTATTTAAAAAGTTTAAAATGTTGGACAAAATCTCTCTTAAAATTTTTTATTTACACAAGTAAAAAGTTTAAATTTGTTCAAACTTAAATTTTAATCAATTATAAAATTCGTTCTGTTCGGTATTTTATTTTGCACCAGAATAAACGATTCGCATCAAAACATTCGAACAGAAGAACCTCGAAGGAATTGAACTTCAACAAAAAATTCTCATGAAAGAATTTTAAAAAATTTATTCTATTTACTAGGAATCTTTTTCTTCTTATCTTTTAAAAAATATTTCTATTGAAAACGTTTTATCGGGTTTAAATAACTAAATATACATATAACATCGAAAATTATTTTCCAAAGTAACTTGTTATTGAATAAATATCTCCTTTAGAAGATTTTAAAATAGGTAATATTTTTTGTTGAAATAGTTTCAAAACATTTGAAAATTTATACGGAATAATAGCAATTTCGCGTGTTTTGTTACAGCTGAATACACGTTATGCTTGTGTAAAACAGCAAGATTCTATTTTAAAAATATATACTATTATATTTATTAATTTATAAATAGAAAATCTACATTTATTGCGCGAAAATATAATTTTTAAAAATATTTTTAACACTTATTTAAGAAGTTTTGGTATACAGCATCTAAACAAAATGTTAATTCTGTTAATGCGTATTACAAGATACACACGTGATAGGTTATGGAGAATATTTTCAAGTTAATTTATTAAGATGATAAAAAAATATTAATGTATGATAAGTTCATCCTCTTTTCAGATTTATGTATCACGTAATAGCCTTCCTATTGTAAAGATGAAGAGAAGTTGTCAAGGAGAAAAGAAGGTAACATCTGGTTTAGCAAAATTGGAGCTTACTTTGCTTCTTGGATGACCTGAATTTGTCTATGGATGCATTAGATCTGTTGAAATGGTTGATAATAAAACTTGAATGATGTCATGGAACCGAACTAAAGGAAACGCAGTCGCACATTTCCATTTGCAAATGCAGTTGAAAAAGGAAATGTTGCATTGTACACGTTAATAAAAAAATTAAGAAAGTGAAAAAATTGCAGCAATGCGTAATGTTGAAATTTTAGTTTCTTTAATTCTTATTTGTTTAAATAAAAGCTGGCAAGCTGTGACACGCCGATTTTTACGATTTCGTTGCATTCAGGAAAAAACCATATATTAACTGTCCATTTTACCTTAATTAATATATTACAAATAGTCAAGTTGTGCATGTCTGGAAAAATAATGCCGTGTTTTTATATGGAATTATAACTCAATGAAGAGTAAAAATATCTTTCACTTTTTAGGCAATTTAATTCGTTATGAAGTATAGCATAATGAAGAATGTTTTGCTGATGGCATAAATCAGTGATGCTCAAACTTTTCGATTGGCGAGCCAAGTTGTAAGTCGGGCTGTAGATATTTTGAATATACCATATATACAAAAAATAGGCCTATTCCTATCATTTATAAAGTCATGTATCAAATACATTTGCGGGCCGGATTTGACCCGGGACGATAGCTTGGGAACCACTGGCTTAAACGAAACATAATATCATATGTTACTTTGTACGTTTAATAAAATTTGGGTTAATTTATATTTTTTGGTATTTTTCTAAATAATTTGCAGTCATTAAGAAAAACAGTAAACTCTTAATGGTTGCTAAAATGGAACCATTAGAGATATAATTTAGTAAGATATTTATTTTTAAAAAAATTCTAAAAGTGTTTGTTTTTCTAGAAACAAAATACACCAAATCACTTTCCGAACAATTTAATCACAAATGTAGATAAGTTCATCCGCTTTACTAAATAGAGTTTGTATTTTATATGATAATTTTATTTTTTCGAAAAAATATAAACTCTTTATGACTTTCTATTTTATTATAATTACTAAAGTTTATTGATGGTTACTATAAAGAAATTGCTTCATTGAATGTATTTACTTGGATATATGTAAATATATAAGCAAATTTATCCATAACCATAAATTCATTTACATAAGTACACTATGTATTAAGGGAAAAAATGGTCAAGGAAACAAAATATATTTATTTTATTAAACATTTTATTCTGCAATTTTATTTTAAAAAATGAAAGCTACAATGCTTCTGTTTATATCTTGATTTTTCGGTGATTTGAAACTAAATGTAATATGAAAACAACAACAATGTAAAGAAAATATACTACTGCAATAATAAAACTGTATACTTGTCTCGATCACATTGTATTTTTATGTCCACATTCGTAAATAAAACTTTTATTTGAATTACATTCTGCTTCGATATCTGTTAAAATAATATTTATGGATTTTCACTTAAACTTTTAAAACTGTAAATAGTAATACATTTACATAAGTTATATTTAACGTATTTTATGTTATAATCAAAAGTTATAATTAACGTATTGATTTATACATATTTTAGGCATTTACAGTTCTATAAAAAATATATTAAATATATCTACTAAGAACAGATAAGATTGTATGTCTATTAAAAAATCATGATAATGTTGTGTTCTTTATGAAAACCTATTGATAGGTTGATAACCTAAAAAATATATAATTCAAAACGTCAGAAAATTAATAAAAAAACATAACTTTAAGATGTTTCTTCATTTCAATGTAATTGAATAATCATGCAGTTTACAAATAAATAATTTCTTAAGTTTTATGTCAATTAGTAAATATTTATGCTTAAGTATAAATATCTATTTATACAATATGTAACTTTTTCAGGCTGTTAGTCCATCATATGCCAAAATTATAGCAATTGATCCGTATATGCTTCAATGTTATTAACATATATATATATATATATGTTTAATCACGTGATCTATATTTAATATAATATCTATATTTTTAGTATGTATGTATGATAATTATAGTGTATTCTACGTTGTAAAATTGGATATTTTTCATTGTGATTGATAACAATTTTAAATTGTTACGTTTTCTTCTACAGTTCACACTTTAATTGTTTAATAAAGTATTATGGCTATTACTTCTAATAATAATAAATACGCATTATGATCAACTGATTGTTAATAATGAAGACTTGAATATATTACAGCAACTTTTAAAATTAATATTCATTTTTATTAATAATATGTAAAACAAGCCATTTTTAAAGGTTTTTTGATTAAATGCACATATTTGAAAAGAAAGGATATATTTAACTTGATAAAATAACTGAATGAATGAATTATTTTTATAATTGATTGATTTAGCAAGATAAATAAATATTTTTATATTAATCCTAAGAATATTTATGCATTATATAATAATGAATCTATGCAAATATCCATCAAGACAACACGTTTCGTAAGTAACTTATTAAAAAAGAAAAAAAAAAAATACTTCCTATATCTCCTTTGCTTCTTATGATTCTATTTCATAAACACATTTCAAGTAATAATTTATTTAGTGCGATTATCGTAACAATTTCTCAGAATGAATTTTCGTTATTCTACTCCTGTTATTATTTATGATCTTATCTCTCTCTCAGTTGTACTATTATATGGAAAATTTTCATATCTACTCCCTTCGGTAAAATCTTCTTTTTACAAATATATAATTTGCGAAGTGCTCATTTGTCATGCTTCATAATTTATTTAATGAATTTATTTTGAAAATACGTGTGGTAAACAATATTTTCTCTTAATATACGAAATTAATTTTTAAGAAACTGATTTTCTTATTCTCCTTATAGCTTAATTATTACTACTTATAGAAAGTGCACTATAAATTGAACAACAATCCATATTATAGAAAAATTAAAGCACATTATTTTAAAGCAATTAAAATATGCGAACATTCTTCTCTATAATTGATTTTTAGGAAAAATAATGATTACATTAAAATAAATTTTAAAATATTTTTTATTCCCTAAAGTAATGCTAAAGAATCGCACGAAACTGTACCGAGGTATAACATTTCAAGAAAAAAATAGTTATCGTAAAAATTGCATTGAAGAACATTTTGCTTCTAAGTATTGGGATACTCCGAAAAACCATTTTCATGTTTATTCACCATTTTAAAGCCAAATTGCGACAGTTTAGAGAACTTTAGACAATATAAGTTACATGCCATTTCCAGCATCGCGTATCGTTTATTGCTATTTATCCATAAAACTAGGAAACATCTCACTTTTTTTAAAATAAATGGCAAAAGAAAAATATACTGACAATTTTAAAAAGTAGAAAATTAACTTATTTACAATTATTGTTTAAAGAAAAAATTATGGAAAAAACTCAATTTTGCACAAATGAAAAAGTAAAGTTTGTCTTGAAATTATGCCAAAAAATCCAATTTCTTATTTAAAATGTATTACGCAAAAAGTATATCATTTTAAAGATATCTAATTATAAACAGAATTTAAAAAATAAAATCTTCTAAAAATTTTAAAAACTGAAAAATTCAGTAAATGTATTTCATTGAAAGTTATAAAGTACAGAAAATAAACATTTCGTTTTATTTGATATAGAATTTAAAGTAATTTATGATAATGAAAACTAGAAAAATTTTCCCTGTTTCCATAAAATAAATTTTTAGAAATCTCTAAAGTAAGATTTAGCTCTTTAAGTAAGAATTTATGTTATAAATTGTTCAGAGAATTGCAAGATTTCATCTTCTGTATATGATTAGTTCTATTTAAATTACTTTTTACAGACATTACATCGAAGTATTCTCTAAGAATAATTTTAATAATTAACGCATAATATAAATCAAAATCCTTAAAATTATAGTTTATCATGAAAGATTAAGATAAAATTAATATAAGCCATAAAATTCTTATAAGCTTTAAGCTGTTTTTAATATATAGAGCCTATTGCCTACTGTAATGCTTATAAATCATATTCTTAAGTAAATATATTGAATACTTTTAGAATTTTTAAACATTTTCCATATTTTTCAGTATCGATTCTCTTGAAAGTTTTATTTTCGTCAATTTTCTTTAACTCTGTTATAAATTAAGAGCTTGAGCCGGCTTGAAAT
This sequence comes from Centruroides vittatus, assembly GCF_030686945.1. Classification (NCBI taxonomy): domain Eukaryota; kingdom Metazoa; phylum Arthropoda; class Arachnida; order Scorpiones; family Buthidae; genus Centruroides; species Centruroides vittatus. The sequence continues at coordinate 1,378,306 of NW_027122385.1, forward strand.
TAGATTTTAATTCATCAAACAATAGTAATATTTCTAAGAAGATTAATAAATTATAATTTATTAATCTTCTTAGAAAGTAAGTTTAAATAATAATTTAGAGTTTAAAGATTATTAATCTAAATCTAATGTTAAGTATAATAATTATTACTGTATTTATGAAATTTAATATTAATTTATAATTTACGTCTTTGTATGAGTTCTGGATATGGGTCTACATGATTTCTTTATATTGAAATTTTATTTAATAGTGATTAAATTAATATATCTTATAATTTAAAATGTGAAAAGTTAAATATTTTGCAGTTATACAAGTATATTTAGTATTAGGATATACTGTAAATCGATTGTAAAACTTTAAAAAAAGTTACATAACTTTTCGCATTTTATATTAAATGTTGTTTTAGAAATTCAATTTGCGTCATTTGAAATTTTAAATTTAATTTAAACAGATTTCAATGAAAATCCTAAAGGCAATGCCATTTTTGAGTTGCAATTTAGACTAATGCCACAAAGAACTATCAGTTTCTATTGATTATTTGCTCTTACTTTCCTATTGTTTGTATAAAATTGTTTAGTAAATGAATATGGAAATATCTTAAATTAATCTACCATTGTCCTTTATTTTTAACAAATGTAAATTTTTAAATATAAACATTATTTTTCTTTAATTATTTTAACAAACACTTTCAATACCATCACTTCATTTGTACGACTAGAATATAATTAATTTGTATCCCAATTAGATAATGATTAGATAAAACAATGTTTTATCATGAATTACGTTATTTTTATATTAGAAGATAAATCCCACCATATTTAAAGTAAATATGGGAGATAATAGAGGAAAGAAAATTATAAGTGAAGACGTGCCATAACGTGTAAACAGTCTGTTGAAGCTAAAACAGCTTAACAATTATTTGGAAATGAACTTTTATATATTTATCATATAAATGATGGAAAAAGTAAAATTTTCTGAGTTAGTTTTAAATTCACTTTTCTATCAGCCCTTAAACTTTGTTGTTTAGAGAGCCATTGAAGTTCGTAGAAGTATTTTTACTTTATATTATCATTTCTCAGGTTTCATCAGGGTATTTCTCTTTACATTTACTTAGGATTTCAGCTGTATATAAATATATAAATATAAATAATTTCAACGATTAATCTGAGTTGATTTACATTAGCTACAATAAATACATTTATATAACAATCGAAGATTTTATGCAATGCTCAATGATTAGAATGAAATTAAAACAATATTTATAATAAAAGATAGATCTATAAATTTATAATTTTAATTTCGTATTATATCATTATCAAAGTAATTAAAATTTTTTCTCTCACTCTTCACTAAATTTTACACAGAGTATTATAATCTCTCTCATTTATTAATATAAAAAGAATTTGAAAATAATAAAACATAAATGAAACTAAGAATAACTGTATTAAATTTTAATTATCAGCACTCCTCTAAACATTTTAAAATTCGAATTTTATCATTATTTAGAATCTATTAGTTTATAAATTTAACTGTTCTTATATTAAAAATTTTCTTATAAATTCCTGAAAAGTAATGCTTTTATTTAATTATTCTAATTAGTATTTTGATTTTTTACATTAAATTGAGGTCAATTTAAATAAATTCTTATTTAATTTTTTTATACACGTAACTCTTGTTGTTAGTGAGTGTAGTGAATAGACGTTGTTTTTTTCTATATAGTATCTTGTAGTAGTACAAGTGATCGGTTCAATCTCACAATTCGGATAAAATATATCAGGTGAAGTTGGCCATCATAGTTTACAGCTAAAAACAACTTTCATTTCCTCCCTAATAGTACTTTTGCCTAACAGCCCGGAAATTCGGTAGTAATTTCGCTGAAAGGGGGTGATTGACATCATGTGACAGAAACGTAGAATCCTTACTTCTTTTTTTCAATCACAAAAGAGATTGGATGAAAACTCTATACGTCCCATCTGGTGAGAGAATGTTTCAAACTGTAGACTTTAACGCGTTCTTGTCATATTGGTACAGATGGTGAATGGATTGTCCAATTTTCCTTCCGGGTCTTCTCTCAAAATAAATTCTAACCTATCACAAAATAGTATATTATCGAACCATCTTTTATATGACACGAAGATGAATTGTACTTATAAATTATACTTTTTAACGTTTCTTACATTGTATTAATACTCAAAATGACATACTTTAATAAAATATATTTAACAATACTGTACGTAGTTTTAGTTTCTATATTAAATGACTAAAACGAACCAAATTCAGAGATTTCGTTATAAATTATGTAGAGACATCATATGAAATTATGAATTAATCTTACATAATTAAATTATTTTAAACTAAAGTCAACTCAAATACATAGTAATTTAATTACATTTTAATAAGAATATTTAGCCTATAATTATAGCACATATAATTTTTATATAAAATAAGTCCGAACTTATCAAATATTGAGATTTATTCTTAAGATATTGCATAGAAAGATCATAGAAAAATTTCAGAATAATTATTACTAAATTAATCACTCTGAAGCAAGTTAACCCCTTAAGACCTTAACCTAGATTAAAAGGAATTTAAGATTATTTATAGTCATAATATATACCGTATATTTTGTACATAAAATGAACTAAAACATATCAAATTTTTGAGATTTAGTTCGCAAGCTATTACATAGAGAGATCATAGAATTGTGGATTAATTTTGAGTAAATAAACCACTCTAAACCAAGTTAACTTATTGCGTTGTAAAGACTAGAACATGTTACCCTATAGATCGTAAAGTGAAAGTAAGAAAGATTCTACACATCGTAAATTCGAGTAAAGTGTCAGGATCTAAATCTACTCACACTTTAGTTTATTTATAGAGCCAAGACATTCCATATACTATCAAAATGGATAATGATATAATAAGTTGTATACCCCTGTAACATTACAAATTTTATGAACATAAAAATTATTCAGATACAAAAGAATTTTTATAAAAAGAAAAAACCATTACTTTGCTTTCCGCTGGTTTCATTTAGTGATTATTCCATTAATAAAATAAATAAATTTCTTATAATATTTATTATTCACAATTAAAAGTTCATGTTGAATAGATTGATTAATTTGTTAAAGTCACTTTATAAATTATATAACAAATTTTTAGGGGCATTAAAATGATTTATTGGAGAGTCGATTATTCTGCAAATAAGAAAATGGCGAAATTTCTCAATGAAGTACTTTAGAGAAGGCGAATAGTGACAGCTGTTTTCAATAGTTGTTTAAAAGTTTGCTCTCGGGTATCCATTTAGAATCAAAAGAATAAAAAAGTCATTCGACATTTTTAATATTTAACTATTGTATGTTCTTTATCTTTAAAAAGAAAAGGGAAAAGAAAAATATTAAGTTTTCGTTTCTATCAGAAAACCAGGTTAAAATCTTTTTAAATAAAGAAAACTTAAGATTTTTCTTCTTTATTAATAAGTAGAAGGTTTATGGATATCTGCTTTAACTAATTCGTGATCTTCGCTAACGACTCGGACCCCGTTATATCGACAAATGACTGTTTCCTTTCTAGACTTAGTGAAGCGAAGATACGACAGATGGTGCTAAATGGGGCAGAAATCGTAGCGCCCTCTTACAGTGATCTACGATTTCCGGTAACAATTTAAAGAAGACAAACCTACCGGAAATGTTGGCTTTGAGTTGATCTTAAAATTTTGACAAATTCCGGTGACATTTTTTTCAAAATCAAAAGATGATGAATGGATGATGATCAACCAAAATGACGTCATTCGCATTTCAAATTGCAGTTCTGTAGAGAATCATTTTTGATCTAAAGGACAGCCACTCTCTAGTTTCATCCTACTTGGAAATCAGATAACTCTTTTTTATGGGATTTATTACAAAACTGAATTGAGTTGTTCGAGAAATGAGCTACTCGATTCTATGAAAGTCCATTATATTTTCTTCTTCTTTTTTATTCTTCCTGAAAGTTTTTTTTACCATTAAATCGAATTTTGTAGAACAATGAAATTAACGAAAATACCAATAAATCTACGAAGCGGTAACTAAATTTATTTTACAGTAAAAATAAAAACAATAGTAATTTTTAGGAGTTTTTACCATCATCTTGTAACAATTAAAGAGTTTTTATTTTATAAGTTTTTTAGTTTAATTTTATTAAATCATTACATAGATCTAAATATAATAAGATTTCACATTAATAAATTTAACATTTATTCCTATTTTATTTATTTATTTTTAAACTTCTAAATAAATTATAACTTTACTAATTAATATTTTCGAGTTATACTTTTATAATTTTAATTTATAGATTTTGTATATTTACTACATATTATTTATTTTCTTTATCATTAAAAAATTAGAATTTTTAAGAAATATTTTATCAGGAAATATATTTAAATTATTTAAACTTTGTAATAAAATTTCATATACAAATTAAAGAGAATATTTCGATGAATATTCAGTTTAATTTACTAATGAAAATTCAATATTTCATGTTTATAAAATGAACATGCAATGTGAAATTAATAAATTTTTTCTATAAAAATATTAATAAAAATAATAAAAATAAGCTTATAGTACTTAATGCTAATAACTTTTACATATTTATAAGATTTTAATTAATTTAAATCAGTGGATAAATTTAAGAGTTTCCGATTCAAGTAAACATAATTCGAATTTTAAAAAATATTTACAGAAACTAACAAGTTTGAACTTTCGCCATTTCAATAGCTAATTATTATTGAATTTCTTTTTACTGGATTAAATTTACTGTGAATTTAAACTTTTTCAGATAATTTTCTTAAATTGTTGATATTTCATCAATGTTTTTTTCCTCTCTCTCTAGGAAGAAATAAATAATATCAAATGCACAAAAGATAAAACAAAAATATTTTCATAACAAACAAAATTTATTTTTTATCAAAATATTTATTTTTATATATTATTTATTTACTTATAATTTATTAAATGTATTTTCATTTACTGTTAATTACAAAATAATATTAATTACTAATATTGAGTTTGTTGTAAGCATGAATTTTATATTCTGCTAAAAAATACGTGTAATTAAATACAAAGTTTAATTTTACATCAAAGAAAATCTATATTCGAAAGTAAAGTAATAAATGGAAGATTGATAATGTTTCAGTTCATGTAAAAGTAATTAATGAATTTCATATTTTTATATTAGCTTAATTATTTCTTTGAATTTCCTTCGCTTCTAACAATTTTCGTTGTCAAACGTTTTACATATATAATGGAGGGAGGCATGGTCTTTGAGTGTTCCTCTAGAGAAAATACCTTTATCTTTCTAAATGATCACACCATTTTTGTTCAAAGTGATGAATGATTAGTGATTAAATGCTATAGGAGAGGATACATTTAAGGAGACAGATGATAAATAGTGCTACCTGTAAATCTACACATCCTAAACCATACATGACGACACCGTGTTATGTTTTGATTGATGAAAGGTAATCTCTCCAAATCAGGTTGTTTTTCTTCATTTCAAATAAACCTTCTGTAATTATTAAACTGATTTGAGATACCATTCTCTATTCTTGTCAAACTGAATTTAAACTTAGGCCCATAATGAATACTCTGAGTTGAAAGTAAATCGAGAATTATAGCCTGATATCATTAGTTAGCTTGTGGGAGTATTCTCAACCATTTATTTTGTGGTAGCATTAAATGACACATACCCAACATTTTTCTTGTTGGATGACATTTTGTCATACTTATGTGAACCCGATAACGAATATTTTAACAAGAATTGAGATAATCTACAGGTGTTTGTATGTAGAAAAATTGTTTTCAATGTAAACATTACACTAAATGTTACTATAATCAATACTCTATTCTTAATTAAATATTCATTATTTTCCTTTTTAAAAGTAAATAAACAGTGAAAAATAAAATAAGGTAAATCTATTTATTTTACATAGTGTAAAATAGTAAAATAAGTGTACTATTTATTTTATTATAAAAATCTTAAATTAACATCAATATTTATTTAATTAAATTAAAATTATGAATTTAAAAAATTTAAATATATTTAATTTTTATTACAAATATAATTAATTCAAAAAAGCATTTAAATTCTAAATTTCTAAAGTATACTTTAAAATATAAAAATAAGTCACGTAATATTAATATTAGAAAAAAAAATTGTAATGTTTTAATTTTAAAAAAAAACAAAATAATTTACTAAATAAATATTAAAAAATTAAAGAAGATAATATAAAAATTGAAATTTTTAATGAATTATTTACATTTATTTGAACAATTCTTATCTTCTTAAGATTTAAAAATATTTTAAAATACTAATCAAGCATAGTATATATATAGGCCTATAATACATCGAAGCAATATAATCATTTTCCACCTTTTAATTTTATTAATTAAATTTAAAAAGTAACATTTAAATTTAAAATCACTAGTTTTAAATCTATTGTTTAAATATTCTTTGATATAAAGCCGAAAATTTAACAATAACAGCAAGTAATGAACGTTAATATTTACTAGAATTTATCTTAATTATAATCTTGTAAACATAAAATACCTTCAGTAATAAACAAGGTACATAAATTACCACAATAATTTATTAAATTCCTAAACGACAAAATGGTCAACCTGTAGAAACATAATTTTTTTGTGTAAGAATAACATAAGAAGGGAAATCAACGACAAAAGAAAGAATACAAGAAATTGTTGTTATCAGAATACCGTAACTTTGGATATCGTATTACAATGATCGATCGAGATTCCAGGCAAAGTCTTAGGCACATCCGGGAATTCAACTGACCGAATAATCTCTCTTCTTACTTACATAAGACAGTTGACAAGCTATATATCTTGACTTTGTTTTGAATACGTACCTGTAATAATATCGTGACAGAAACAAGATAAATCCACCCCGAAAAGAAAGTAATTTTTATTTATCAATTTTGCTTCGTTTCTATATATATTATCAAGATGTAAACAAGAAATTTAACTTTAAAATAACATTCTTTACTTTTTATATATTTTATATATAAAATATATTTTAAAAAAGTAAAAGTTTTTAATATATTTAAAGGTTATTTAATAAAATTTTGCAATTTTTCATGAATTCATGTGTAAACAAAAACTTTTTAATATAATAATTTTGCTTTGTTTCTGTACGTTCTCACATTAACTTTAAACATTTTTTTAAAAATGAATTAAACTGTAAATTATCGCTAAATAATTTTAATTTAGTACACAAAGCTTTACATTATATAAATTTTCCATTAGGACTATATTAGGTATCGTATTTTTATTTTCTTTTGTCTTTTATGTTGTCTCAACATGGCATTACATAGTTAAAGCTCTGTTTCTAAGGAAAGAATATCAATTTGCGATATTGAACGTATCAGAAATCGGAGTTCCATTTACAATGCTTCATTTAAGACAGTTTTCAAGATATATATATATATATGTTATTTATAATAAATATTACAATAAATTTTAATAATGTGACATTATTTCTTATCTATAATAGTAATGAAATTAATTTTTAAAAATTTTAATATATAAAAGAATTTAAATTCTTCCAATAAAAATTTGATACTTTTATAATAGTAATATAATTAATGTTAAAACATTTTTTTAATATATTAAATATATTGATAACAAATTTTGTAATATTTCATAGCTAAATTTCTCTCTAAAATTAAACTTTATCTCTCAAGTTTTCTTATCTTAATAAAATTCTTTCGAAAATCTAAACCATAGTAACATATTTTTTTAAATTATGCGAACAAAATCATTATATAATTAACAGGAAAAGAATTTTATATATACATAAAAATATAAATGTTTACAACTAAATTTTGCATTTTTTAATATATATTTATAATTATTTAACATTTATTGCCAATAGAATATTTTTTTAGAATTTAATTTAAAAGCCGGAAAACGATTTAATTAACTTTATTTCTTTTTCAATTATTTTATTTCTTATTCTTTTAATTTGTACGGGGAAAATTAAAACTTTGTAATGAAATTACCATCTGAAATATTCTCATTTACGTAGTAAATTATGTACATTAAACTTTTTTTTTTCAACAAAAACTTACCTTGGTTAAAAACATGTTATGAGATTAGAGAAGGCATGTATTAATCTGAGAAAATAGAAAACAGAAATTCTATATGTCTTCTTTCACCAAAGACCATCTTGAAGCTTGTTGGATAATTATTGGAAGGTTCTATGTTTTCTAATAAAAAATAGAGAACACAGGAAAGCTTTTTATCAACAAAAGAATTAAAAATAAAAAACTAAAACTGTAGATTTAACACGCTAAAAACAGATACTTTATTTTAATTTTAGAATTAATCTTAAATGTTTAAATCCAATCATTGTACTTCGTAAATAAATATTAATTTAGTTTAATAGATTTATTTACTAAATAAAATTTACTTTAAAAAAACAATATTATTTTTTTAAACATTAACTTGAAATAATTTTTATATAAAATTAATATTTATATTTAATTATATTAAATATATTTTAATCAATGCTATTTATAATTAAGCTTTTTTAAAAAATACTTTTTCATGATAAAAAAGTATTAAAATAAGTAATTTTTGTTTTAAATTTACAAATATATAAAAGAAAATAAAATAATATAAACTGTTTTGTATTTTTTAAAGTAAAATAGAAAAAGTTTTCTCTTCCTGTTTTTCATCGTTTAACAAATATAATTGTATAATTTAATATTAAATGTTATTGTTTTTCAAATAATAATTATACATTTATATATTTTAACATAAAATGTAATAAATTATAACTTTTTTCTATAAAATATATTATTTTCTTCTTTTATTTCTTTTCCTTTTATGCATTACATTTCATGATTTTGGACTTCAGCCAATAGATACAAATGGAATCTCGTTTTTCAAGTTATTTTTTCTTTACTTCTAAATCTTTATATATATATATATATTAAGATTACTTGTGGAAATTTGATCTATTCAAAAACTGTATATACTTTATTACGTAAAAATGGAAAGATTTATATAGATTCTAATTCCAAATAGAAACTTGACTATAATTATTATTATCATATTATTGTTATTAGTAAACCGAAATTTTAGACTATACATAAAAATCCAAAAATAATATAAAATAAAATGGAATTTTAGGTCTATATATTTTGTTAGATGGACTATAATGACAATTCATCTCCTATTTCCTTTACAGTGATTTATAAAGAGCTATAAATAAGAGGGAAAAAAGAGAGTATAAAGGATTATAGAGGAAGTGAAATGTGTTTAGATATTACTTTTGATTAATTTAAAATATCTTTAAGTTTAATTACTTTAATAATATATAATAGATTTTAAAATAAATTTTATAATTATGAGAACATTATTTTTAATAAATTGTAAAGTTATTTAATATTACTGACTGTTTCTGCCGTTGTAGAAGAAAAATTAAACCACTTTTGCATCAAAGTTTTTCTAGTTTTTAAATTCTTCATCGTCGTTAAAAGTTTTGTTTAATTATAAAATGAAAAGTTATTCTACACAGAACTACTTAATAATAATAACTATAATTATCCATTATTATAATTAAGTAACTTATTGATATATCACTACACGAACCAATTTATTGTACTGTACATTTCGAATCATATTAACTATCTCATTAGTGTAATTTATTACCTTATTATACCCACTTTTATACATTATATATAGCTTTATTACTTATAGATAAATTAATATAAAGAGTTTTTCACGTGAAAAAATATTTTATAAAAATTTTCATTATATATATGACAATAATTTTAAAATTTCATTTGCTTATTATTAATATAAAAAATTAATTTTACAATAAATGTAATTGGAAACCTTAATTAATATTAATTAATGAAAGATTAAATACTTTTATTTATAGTTTAGTTTTTTATCCTGAATTTAATGGTTCGAATAAATTTTATTTATTAAATATAAAATAAGGTAACATAATCCAAACACCATTAAATCATTTCTACCCCTTCTATTATTGTAATTTATAATATTGCCTATTTATTTAAGGATTTTTCCTTCAGCATATCGTATTTTTTCGGATAATTAATTACTAAAAGAAAATTCATTTCTTTAACACTAAAAGCGACGTTTTCGCTTCAAGTAACACAATGATGACTATGATTAAAAAATCATAATATTGTACTTTACTTAATATTTAATTTTTTTAAGTAAATGATTTATAGAAGCATGCAAAATTTATTATTTTAATAGTGAAATTCATAATTTTATATTTGACAAAATAATTTTACTTTGTCACTTTAAATGAAATTTCAATGTCGTTCATTACTTAAATAGCATGCAATAATTAATGCAATAAACATATCATTTAACTTTGCAGTTAAATTCTGTAAAGCATTACGTCAGTTTGAAAATTTATTTCGACACGGTTAAGTTAAAACACTAAAATTTCCTAAAACTAATGTGTTATTCACGGATATTTATTGTTTTAAATTCATATTTTAAAATCAGGATTAAAATATCATATATTAAAGATGATAGATTTGAATTTTCTATGTTAAAGATATAAATACTAATTCAATTTTTTTAGCATTTCTTAAAGAAAAAGTTATGAGATAAAATAAATCTAACTATATTGAGTGTTTCTATTTAAAGAAATATTATTTAAAGCAGTAAAAAATAAATTATTTGAATCTAATAAATTTAGAATGTAGGAAATAACTATAACAACAATAAGAAATCTTTAAAAACATTCTTCCTACATAAAGCAATTATTTTTTTTATTGACTATAACAAATATATAGCAGCAGAGGACAACTTGACCAGAGGGAGTTTAAAAAAATTTTTTTGTAGCTTCTCTTTGTCCATCTCGAAAGATTTTCAGTTCTCAAGGGAATGGTGGTATCACCAGGGAATATTTTCTGTATTCCTACCGGAAATAAGTTTCCTTCTCTTTGCACACACAGACACACACACAGAAATAAACTCTTTCTCTTACTTTACGCTAGTAATCTTAAAATCAATAATTCATTAAATTAAGAAAAAAAAAAACTTTAATAATGTGGTTCTCAAACAAAGAAAAGATTCTTAGCTTTTCTTTTATGCGTTTTTTTAAGAAAAATAATTATATAAAAATTATAATCTTAATTAAAGTAAAATTTACAAAAAAGAAAAGGGAAGAAAATAACGTCGAAATTTTATTACGTCCAAAAATCTGAAATGCAATTATTATTATTGGTTTTGTATTCGTTGTATTCTTATAAGAAATAATTAAAATTTAATTACTAAAGCTCAAATGTCTCATCCTTATAAATAAAGTTTTATTTCTTTTATTCTCTCATATTTTATCTTAATTCATTTTAAAATGAAAAAAATGTATTTTAGGTGTATAATTTATAAACATAATTATTATATTTTGTAAAAATTTTATATTTAATGTAAAAAATCTTTTTAATTTATTATTTTAAATATATTTTTATTCTTAACACATTTCAAAATTTTGTTGCTTTATTAGTAACTTACTCTTTAATTAGCATTTATTGATTCTTATGACTTAATGCCCTTTAATCTATTTTCTCATTTATATCCAGAAAAAAGTCTGGTTTTAAAAACAATTAGAAACTAATTAATCATTCGATTGAATTTGGCTTCGTATGCTTATTATCTTTCTTATTCCAATCCCTCGCGGGCTTTTCTTTTCTTTTCTTTTTTTTTTTAAATAAGAGACTATCGAATAATCAGTAATCCTAAAAGCAATTGTTAGTAAAATTCAGTAAAAAGCATTATAATTAATAATCCTTTCGGTATTGTTATTCGAACAACTTACATTTTGACCTTATTAGATTCATTAATTAGAAATGATTTTAAAGAATTACTTTTTGTTAAACATCTGGAATTTAACGTACTGTAAGTAATTCGTTACAATTTTTAAAATCTTTCATTAGTGTTTGATCAATAGTAAAATAATATATAAAATTTATATAACTTCAAATATTTTAAAACATTACTTTTTATTAAAATCTAAATTATAAAATATATTATTATTATTCTTTAAAAATTTTTAAATTAAGATTTTTCTCACATAAAAATTATATTCTGAAATAAATTGCATATAAAATGCAAATTAATAAAATTATATAGAAGTATTAAATGGATTTTTTCAGGTAAAATGATTCAAATTAATATTATCTAAGTGATATAACTTTATTCTTTTTAACATATCTTAGATTATGTATTTTTAAAATATTTTATATGAGAAACTTGATAGGGACAAAGATATTGTGATAAGCACTCTATGAAGTACAGTAAATGCTTGAAAATTTTAATTTCTTCCCTTTCATAACAGCTGTAAGTATTTATGCTATATATTTTAATCCTGAAGCTGAAAAGGACCAAGAAGTCGATAAACATTTATAAAGAATAAAATAGAAATTTCAAGCTATATATTGGTTTATATGATGTTTAGTTTTGAAAATGTTGTTATCAGTTATTTATACATTAGTGATGTTAAATATATTAAATTGTCTGTTAAATATATCTCTTACTTATAATAAATTGAATCCATTTTTAAATTGTTTAATTAACTAGCACAACAAGTTAGAAGTTTCTTTATAGAAATATCTGACCTGTAACATGTACAAAATTATAAAACAATAGAAAATTATAAAAATTAAGGAGAAAATTTATAAATTCATATTTTTATTATTTTACATAATCAGAGATTAATTAATATAAAACAATGAAAATATTCTTTCTTTTTTTAAAAAAAAGGAAAGAACGTAATTATTTTTTCTCCTGCGATTGCTCTTACTCATATATTTAGAAAACTCATTTTTCCACTTTCATCTAGAAAGATAAGATATAAAATAATGAAAACTCTAAATGTCAAAGATGCATCATTAATATCAGTCCTTAAAACCAATCATAACTATTATTTATATCCTAAAAAATCTTTTGTGAAAAGTCAATATTTTTGCCACTCACATAACGAAAAAAGATTATTTTAGACTTAGTTCAGGTTGTGAACAAATTTTTAAAAAGAATAAAGAATTTGGCTTTTAACAACATCAGGATTTCTTCCGATATTGTTAGATATCAGGGAAAATGTTATCTAGTGACATAGTTGCTGTCAAACCTTGTAGGTTTCTGGAAATTGTTCAAGAATTTAATACGATTCAAGATCAGATGTACAATAGGCCTACTGACTAAAACACTTTATTTTGGAGCTTTTTACTAAAAAAAAACTTTATTTGACGGTATTAGGAGAAAAATATAGAATAAATCATACTTATTTATTGTAAATTATCATATTAATTTATAGAAATACATTAAAATGTTAAATATGCAATATATCTAAAAATAACAGATTGTTACAATATGAGTGGAAACAGCAAAAACTTGAAAGAAAATTGTATTTTAGTTTTTAATATTAACACGAGAAGAATGACTTAAAATAAAAACAGAAACAAAACAGTGACCAGAATGACCAAATGGTCATGATGGCCCGTCTTTTTTTTTTGCCCGACATAGAGGAGTTTTCTAATTTGCTCTTGTATATAAAAAACAAAACGCTAAAGAGATATAAATTAAAAATTATTTTTAACAAGTAAATTTATTTCTGTTTTTTTATTGATTTTGCTTATATTTTTCTGGCTTTTTGATACCAATATAGTCCTATATTTCTCTCATTCTTTGAGTAGGAATTAAAATAAACATTCAGATAAAAAAAAGATAAAAAGTTTTCGCTTGTTTTAAAACGAAAATGATATAATAGAGAACAGAATAATATTCTGTTTTTAATATAAGAAATTTAAGAAAATTAGTTTTATATGAAGAAATATATAAATGATATTTTTGGTAATAAGTTTTTTTACATGGGCAGAGCCGGATTTGAATATAGGTAAACTAAACAAGCTGCAGCTTAGAACCTCATATTTTTACACGTATTATTATTTAGTGTAGGGAAAAAGGCCTATTACATGCATAAAATTCGCACTTATGTATGATTTTTATAACTATTTGAATAGGACTTATAGTTAATGAAACTAACTTATAACTAAAACGTTTTGAAGGAGAAGGTTTTGACTGGGATGGTCCACTTAAAGTACGATTCTGCATTTCTACCAACATATGAATAAATTTATTTGTAGCAAAGTTTAATTATTCTAAAGTGATGCATTTTCAAAATATTTATCTAGTACTGTACTTTTAAATATATAATATTAAACAATAATGTTAAAAGTTTCAGAGTACTCAATTTTGAACACATTTAATAAGGTATACATTTAGAAATATATTAAACTCTGTAAATAAATATACAAGTAATTTTTAATTGAATTATAGTATTATTTTATTAAAAACTGTGTATAATAATTAAATATAGAGAGAATTAATAATTGTAACAGAACTGTAAATTTAACTTACTTTAATTCCAGAAAACACGAGGTAAAATGAATTTAATTCTGTGCCTACTTTATAAAGCAATTTTAGCCGAGAAAAAAAGTGTCAAAACAATATAATATATGAATATATAAATTAATATGATTTGAAACTGAGAAAGCTTAAAATTCCTCTCATGTTTTGGTCAAATTTTATCATCCTTTTTCGAAAACAATAATATTAGTTTTATCGATATCAAGTGGCCGTGAATAATTGGAACAGAATTTATTTCAAATATTCAGTTAAAGTTGAAAATTTTCTTGCAGAGTCAGCAAGAATAACCAATTCATCCATTTATTGCAGAATGTGCATAACAATATTAGGAATTAACTAAATACTGGAAATATGCTCGTAAATTACATGATAGATAAACGAAAAGAATAGTGAAGAGGTTCAGACCTTAAAGAATATCTATCGTGATTTTGAAGCAATTTGATTCATTTTCATAGGTTGCTTTGGTACAACAAATAAATATTTTTCACAATTTTGATTAAAAGTAATAATCTAACAAGGGGTCAAAACATAAGAAAAATCTCAAAAAAATATTTTATCATGTAAAAGCTTTACAAATTGGCATATAAGATCATAAATTGAATCGTCGAACCACAGAATAAAATCATTTAAATATTTAACGTTTGATAAGGTAACATTCAATTTAATTAAATAGTTCTAGTACTTGTGTTTATACAAATGTTTATTGCCCGTATTAAATTCTGTCAATTAATGTTAATATCGTGCAAATATAAACATCTAACAGAGTAATTAGAAATTATTCGTAAACAGAAAAATACGCAGTTAACACTATCGCATTCATAATTAAGGGCGAACTATCCATCTTTTTTATCGTCCATCTGATTCATAAAGAAAAAATAAAGTTTCACGAAGCAAGAACATCTATTTCTCATATCTGGATGTAATGTGTGGATCTTCTATTGCAAGAGATAAATTCGAATGAGACAAGAAGAAAAAAGAGGAAGTAATATAAATGATCCATAAACCAGCCAAACTTACAACAAATCGACAGAGGAACAAAGATTGTAAGTGAAGTTGTGAGAACAGTTGTTAGTAAGTTATGTCTTTGTACGAGAGTAACGAATTAGACAGAGTAGGAGAAACTTCAAAGCTTCTTTTCTTTCTGAATATAATGACACAACCATATGATGTAATACCCCAATTTAGCCAACCCAAGTCAAGGGCAGTCATCAAATAGTTTGCATTATTTGAGGACTGGATAGCAGAGGTGGCAAACGCTCCAACCTATTACTCTGGAGAAGTCGAGTTTACGTCAGATTATTTCAGTTTTTTTCATGGGTATATTGATTCAGATACGTCTGGCCTTGACCTTACCACCCGGTAACCCCCATTATCGGCCTATTCGAATTCGTATAGTCATGGAAGAAAAGGTTTTCTTACTGAACATAGGGCTGAAAGAGTGGAAAATCTTTATTTTAAAAATATTTAGACTAAACAAAGTTGTAAATAAAGATGAAAAATACCACAATAATTTAAAAAATATTCATTTCAACGTTAACTACTTTTAAAATTTTTCCTTAAACTACGCTGGTAATATATGTTAAGAAAAAGTGTATTTCCCCCAAAACAAAAAACTTTCGGGAGGAAATACACAATTTTTTATACGACTTTTTAATCAGAATAAGCTGAAACGTTTCTTTTCATCATTGAGTAAAAACGAAAACCACAGTTTCAATCGTTAGTCAATATTGTCATATATGAAGCAAACAGAAAACGTGTAATTTAAATTTTCTCAAAAAACAATTCGTATTATATTAATGTCGGAAGAAATAACAGAGAAAAAGGTCGTCAAAAGCAAAGTATTGTTTTCGATATATTACACTGCTGGCCATCCAAAATGCAACACCAAGAAGGACCAGAGATATCACAGCCAAATTTATTTGGGAGAGAACACGTTGTACAAAGATCAAACGATTGAAAATACAGTCTCTTGTGAAGTGAGGAAGATGATGGAATCAGTATGGAGTGTTGTCGCCATTGCTGGCTATAACCGCTGCTAGACGCCTCAGCATTGAGTCAAAGAGGCTTTGAATATGTTGTTGGGGTATAGCATTCCATGCTGCTTCCACATATTGCCAAAGTTGATCTGGTGTAGCAGTAGGTGGTGTATCCTGGGCCAGTCGTTCTGCAATCATCGACCAGACGTTTTCTACAGACGAGAGATCGAGAAAACAAGGAGGCCAACGCAGCAATGCAATCTGATGGGCAAGGAAGAAGTCTTGAGCATTGCATGCCATTTGTGGTCGCGCATTATCCTGTTGGGATGTGGCCGTTGGCAAGCTCTGAAGGTAAGGGAGGACAACAAGCTCCAACACCTCAGAAATATAGCGCTGGCTGGTCAGTGTACTGACAATGCATACTAGGGGGTGCGGGAGTGGAATCCAATACCATCCCAAACCATAATACAGGGTCTAGGACCAGTATGGCAATGCACATGGCAACAGTTCAGCAGTCTCTCACCACGATGTCTCCAGACTCTAATCTGACCATCGTGGTGTTGCAGGCAGAAGCGGGATTCATCAGTAAAAACAATGTCATTCCATTCGGTTGTCCATGTCCGTCATTCATCGCACTATTGCTGGCACAAATACCTGTGGTTTTGACTCAACGGTACACGCGGCAATGGACGCCTTGTGGACATTCCACTCTGCTGCAAACGACATTGAATGGTACACACGGACACCAATTATTGCACAACAGACCAAATTTGTTGTGATATGGTTCGTGATGTGGCACAGCGATCCATCACTGCCATGCGCATGATATGTCTGTCATCACGTGCAGTGGTGCAACGAGGTGGGTGCAATAGGTCCCATCGGTCCCTCATTCCTTCCTGCATCCAGCGGTTACAGATCTGCATCACAGTTGCTTGCTTACGTCTAATACGATCACCGATTTCTCTGAAGGATAATCCGCAATCCCTATAGGCAACTATACTTCCTCGGTCGAACTCAGAAACGTGCTCGAAAGACATTCATTTTCTTCTGCATGGCAAACTGAAGCTGCTTACGCCAAAAAAAAAACCGCACGAAAGAACAATTCCAGTACTTCAAAACGGCCTTCTATTCTCCCCTTTATATAGCGCTTGCAGGTTGTGCAACAGGTGCCTATGATGTGCGTCTGCACTGAAATGCTAATCACTTGCACATCTCATCGCCACAATTTTACACATGGTGCAAATTTTACTTGATTTGGATGCTTCCTTCAGGGTGTTGCATTTTCGATGGCCAGCAGTGTATATATATGTAGAGTACATTTATATAATTTTATAATTGTAACTTTATCGTTTCAGAATTTAAAATCTCACGTACAAATAGAGAGAAGTAGAATAACAGCAATAAAATGGCAACTTTATAATAATTATCCTATTTTTCTCCGACATGAAGCCCCAAAAGCTGTGGTGCGTATAGCTACATCTATTATAGTCCGCCGCTAACCGGATCTATTTTTAAGTATGCATTTGTGAATCTATGATATTTTTTTAGATTGATCTAATGACGGACTCGGTTCGCCAACATCTTTTAAAAGATTTCTTGTAAAGATCTATAATATTCAAAAGTATCTTTCTTTTTTCTTATTTTTTCAAAGAAAGAATAAAATATTATAGAGAACAGAGAAACTCTATATTATAGAAAAGTAAAGAATACTCTTCTATAAAATAGAATGAAAAGAATTTACTTTGCTGATTCGTTTACTAAATTAAATTGAGATAGTGAATTCTTTGTGCTTGGTATTTTAAAGCGAGACGAAGTTAAATAATAAAAAAGCACAAAACCAAGTAAAAATGAAACCAAGTTCTTCGGGCAGAAGAAATTATTATTTTGAGAATTTTCGTATCATTTGTTAAATTTGAATTTTGTTTAAATTCATTAAATTATTTTACCGTAATAAAAAGATGGTGAGAGATGAGCATTTGCAGAATATAACAACCAATAGCATATAAATAACGAATTTATATAACAGTAAAAGAAAGTCAAAATAATTTGCTTTTTTAGAAGAGATAAATATGAATTTTCAACAAAACTTTTAACAAGTAAAATATTTTTTCATAAAAAAATTGATAAAATATCTTTCTTTGATATTTAAGATGTATTCAAATTTTATATAATATATTCAGTATATATTATATAAGTATCCTGAAATTAGTTTTAAAATTTTAGAATGATTTTTGATAACTAATATTCAATTACTTAACTTGATTAATTCTCTCTTAAAAATTTTGAGAGTTTTACTTTCCCAGCTCTGTTGTATACTGTATAACAGAGGGAAAGTATGGCAGTATGGCCATCGGTCAAAATATGACTCCCGAAGAGTTTTACATTTTTGGACTTGGAACGTCGAGAAATGCAAAAAATTCGAATGTTTTTTCTGTGTACAATTGTTAGTGTGTATTTGTGTATATGTGTGTGTACAGGCCACGATTTTTTTTCATCTTATTTGAAGCTTAAAATCTCTTGAGGTTTTTGTCGAAAATTTCTGAAATTTTGCCGAGAGGTTTGTGTATTAGGGGAATCAATGCGATTAAATTTTGGAGGTTAAAGTTCGAAAAGAGTAGGAAGATAGAGGGGAGTCGCGTGTTATATCTCGTATAGGGTTCGACTTATTGACGATTTTACTCATTAATTAACAATCGCAATTTTTTTTTTTTTATAAAACTCATCACTACCGTCAAAACTAAGCTTTTTACCATTTTATAATAATTAAATATATAAAAATATTTTTTAAATAAAATATTATAACAGGTAACGCCACACGCAGTTTTAAATGTTTCCAGGAAAGTTAAGCAACTCGTTGTTTGATTTTTTAGATAAGGAATGAAAGCAATGGAATTCTAAACATACCATTATCATTCTTTTATAAATGTCTAATTGGTTCATTTATGAAATATTAAAAAATATCCTAAATATAGTTAGTTGATGATCAGTTTTGTTTTAAAAATTATTTCTTACTTTAAGTAGCATTTCGCACAGAATTACATTTCGACTTCTCTCATTAGTAATAATTTATGTGCAACTTGTCCGAGTGGAAGAAATTTATGAACATTGGTAGTTGGTACACACAACAATTTAAACAAATTGCGATGGCAAACTTTTTCATTAAACTTATGCGGAGATTTTTTAAAGGATTATCTCCGCTAAGACTAATAACTTAAGTTTCGTCTTATGTAGTCTGTTTTAATCAAGGGACAAAGAGTAATTCCTTCAAAACACTTTAATCACACTTGGTATGGCAGCAATGCATTTCGGAATAGAAAAAAAATCACTCCCTCTTCAGGCTACAAACAAACAATGTGTACTGTTGACATTGATAATTAAAAACAAAAGTTTATGATATAAAACACTGATTCGAAACAATTTAAAATCTATTCTTTACAAAACGCAGTTAACATTTTCCCACAATCCAATAAGCGTTTTTCATAAATTCTTTCCCAAATTTTTCCGTATAAAAACTATAAAAAGATTAAGAAAACATATATATATATATATATATACATTTTCATTACATGTCTAATATCTAAATAGGGACTAGTTAGTTAAGCATACAAAAGTGCTCTTGGCAGATCGCTCTCGTCCTACAATGCCTTATACCGTATAACAAGTCACACTTTGTGATCACAATGTACAGAACGAAATCAGAGAGGAGTGAAGCGCCCGAAATTTATCGTAGCCCATACTTCCCGTAAGATACCAGAGAGTAATTGTGTGAATTTGGTCCAGATCGATCAAAGCGGTTATGGGAGTCTTTAGGGAAGGTGAAATCATCAGGAATGAGTGAGGGTCCGCGTTTCTAGACAGTTTACTAATTGTGCTTCGAAAAGTAATAAGCTTTTCAATGGTCCCTTCACACGGATGTATTTTGTGACAATTGCGGTTTTCTTTTAGACATTTTATCCTCGATAAAGCTCTATCGCACATATGTACAGCTGAAAAGTAAACGAAAAAAACTCAATTTTTATAGATAGAAATCTGATAACATAAGACTAGTTCCTATTTTTAAACAATGGTAAATGGTACGGTAGAATTAATACTAAAACAACGAATACATAACAATACTATAGGCCTACTTGTAAAAGTTTTGTTTCATATAAAAGAAGTAAACTCACTCCTTATAACTGTATCTGATAACATAAGAGTATTATTATAGGAAACGAACGACCAAAGACTATATAAACAAAGCATATACACAAGTACCCATAACTGCACGAATCAAAACCGAAACCGAAAATATAAGATAATAAGTTTAAAAAAACCCACTAGATGGAGAAAGGAATTGACCTTGAACAGAGGAGACATAGGATGCTGCCAGACAAATGCCGCGGTAAAAACATCGTTCTCGTGCATTTTCCTTTTTTAATATGAAAATAATATGTAGCCCGTGTTTATCTGGAAGTAATAAGCATTTCAATTGCAGAAAGCTTTTAAAAATCGGTTCAGTAGATTTCAAAATTATCTCTAGCAAACAAACATTCTCTCTTTATATATTAATATACATATATAGATATAGATAATTAAAATATTGTATCATTTATAAAATACTGTTATCTTATTGCGTGTACTTTTGTCAAGATGAAATATTGGCGGGAATTAGAAGCTACAAAAGAATACATGTAGTAGAAGCGCCATGTGTGGCAAGTTCCCAATCTATGGTTTATACAAAAATAATATCACCAAATTTGAATATTTCTCTCATTTGTTGTACATTAATGGAAATTTGTCAATCATTCGTTACAAAATCTTTAACCGAATTTTTATTTTTTCTAAAAATTTTCTATTGACTATAAGAACAATTAAAAACTTTATTTCGAATTTTCAGTTTTAGAAAAACCATTAATGGTTTTCTTAAAACCGTACTAAAATCTTTCTATTAAGCTTATTTTGGAAGAGTTACGAATTTGAGTGTAACTTTCTATCTCGTTTTATATTTCCGAATCTAATTAATATCATCATAAATCAATAAACCGAAAATTAATTTTGACGTGTTTTCTCTGCAAATTAAATTATAAAAGACTCATTATGTGAAAAATTAATTTTCAATATAATGGGGACAAATTTCGTTAACTTCATTATATAAAATTTCTTATGACATTGAATTCCGTTATCTATCTCCATAAAGTTTATTATCGATTCATAATAAATAATTTCGAATCTCTTTAAAGATTCTTAATACTCCTTACAGTGAAAAAAATATAAGAGTGGGAGTAGTGGGAGTGTATAAAATAAATTAATGAAAAGTTATTAAATATTCAAATGCAAGCAGTTCAAACTTTTATATAATAAGTTAATGTAAGTTATCCGTTAGAGTTCTTAAAATTAAATAATGATTTGAACGAAGAATTTAAGAGCTTTGAAATTTAAACAAATCATAACATCATTCAGCGCAACTAACAAGCTTGATAGAGGAATAAACTAAGAATATTGCTGATTACAACAATCAACACATTATAATTAATATAATGACGCGAAGTTCTCCATTTTCAAAGTCGTTCATGAATTTCATATTCGAAGAGCGTGAATAAAGTGTCGGCACATCAAATATTTTAATCTGAGTTTCATGAATAAGCTTTTAATTATTACATTTTTAGTATTAAATAAATTGATATTAACTAAAACTTTCCACCAAAAAATTTACTATTTAAAATGAATGAACGACGAACTTTTAATGGTCATAACAACTATCCATTTTTCAAAAATAACTGAATTATGAAAGGAAGAAAAAGAAATTTTCATTTAAAAAATAATAATAATAAATTGAAATCTACTCAATTTTAAACTACGGAATTTTGTGATTTTAAAATTCGATTATTTTCAGTAAGCATCTTTTTCATCATTTATCAAATTGCATTGAAATACTTTCTTATGGAAAGAAGAATAATTTTGTATTTGTATCACAATGACGAACAATGAATAGAGCTTTTCAGTTAATTTATTCCTTATATTCTCAAATAATCAATTCAATTCTAAAACATTAATTAAACATTAAGCAAAAAATTTTAACAGATGTCAGTTTTAATATAAATAATCACATAATTTAAAAGACGATCGTCTTTGAAATTATGTGATTATCGATTACTTGGTGCGCCTTTTCAAACTAAAAATCTTAAAAATGTCTTTTAAATTATACTAGTTGTGTCATATATTTCATAAATAAATAATTAATAAATCCATTAAATAATTTTACTTAACCAAAATTATATATATTTACGTTCTCTATTCAGTGCTGACATGTGGCCTTTAAAGCCTTAAGCCTCCAAGAAATGATTACGTTTAAAAAAGTGAGGTTATGAAATATGTAGAATGAAGTTTTAAGCTGTAGCTTGTTTAACTTGTTTAACCCTCTAGCATTTTAATGAAATTTATTTAATTAATATATTAACAAAAAAAAAACATATATTACATTAAGAAAATTGAAAACATCAAGTCGAATTCTCCCCAAGCAGCCCTTCCTATCAGGTTCTTATTTGTTTGGTATAAGGCAACTCTATTAGAATTTTTGTCACGATTTATGAATATATATCTCTCATAGCTAGAGGCTCCCTTCTATATAAACATTACTCATATAAGAAAAAATATTCTCTGACAGTTCCATTTACATAAAAATATTTTCTTACCATAGTTTAAATGCAAATATAATATATTAAATCAGATGAATAGTTACAGCTATACAAGCTTTCTAAAAATATATTACATAAATTTCAAATAAATTCAATCAAATATTTATTTCAATAGTAATAATATTATAATAAGTTTAAGTGTTATTCGAATTTTATAAATATATTAAAATTTTTAAAAATTTAATATACTGTATATAATATTTTCAGAAAATTATGGTAAATAAATATACCCGGTGGCCTAAAAGTAAGTTAATCATTATTTCTAATAAAATATTTTTTTATATATAATAATTGAATTTTATTTTAAAATTTATTCATACACGTTTCAAAGAATCAATATTTCAAAAAACAAGGTTAATTAATAATTAACTTTTAAGCCACAATGAGGGTTAAAATAATACAACAATCAATTAAGTTATTTTTATTTTATTGAATAAAACTTAAAATATAATAATAATGTATTCAAGTTTTCCCAAATTATAATTCACTCATGTTTATTTACTTTAAACATATCCTTAGAAAACAAAGTTATTTTTTTCTACAACAAATGATTTATTTTTTTAAAAAAGTTCAAAGAAAAATAAGGAAAGAATTGAAGTGGATTTATTTCAGTATATTTACGTTGAAAATAATTTTTCAAAGGACATATGAATATAATATTAACATCACGATCATGGCCGGAAGGAAAAGATACTAAAATATCTAGGCCTATATTATTATCTTTAACTGATTGAAGTCTAAAAAGGATTTTCAATACACGTATACTTTTTTAAGTAATAGTATACACATATTCATAAAATTGTAAAAAAAAATTTTAAATATTTTAATAAAATTATCATTAATCTGTACGGCATCTGTTATTAATACAAATTCCATCGTGGATTCTTGAGTTCATTGATCCACATATTGATCAAAATATGGAAATTCGTCTCTCTGACATATTAAAGTTTTTCATTACCTTATAATTAATTTTATGAGTCAGTAATAAATAAATTATTTTTAACAGAATAAAATAATATATTATGATATAATTTTCTGAAATTTTATCAATGTATTATTTTATGTAATAAAACCATAATTTAATTTGTAAGATGGTCTTTTAGTGATTAAAAATTGTTTTATAATAATAGATAATTTATTTATATTTAAGTATACTAAAGAAGCGAAGCAGTGGAAAAGTCAGTGAACAGTATTTTTAAGAAAATCAGCAATTTCTGAAAGTTAGTCAAAGCGTTATAATCTGTAAGGATCTTACTTTGTGTACTTTGTGTAGTTTCTAATAATAAGGCATTTGAAAAAGACAAAAATTTACTTATTATAATAGTTAATTGACCTTTGAGTTATTCTGTATTTTAAAAATTATGCAAATTAATTATTTTTACTTCGAAATTATTAAATATTATTGTTTTATCAAAAACATCTCGTATAAAATCTTATTAAATTATATATTTATATATCAAACTCGAAAACTTTAACGATTATTTTTCCATTAATGATTTTATACTTGATATTTCGCTGATTCGACATAAAATTGTAGAGAAATAATCGTTATTTCCTACAAGATTGTGCAATCTTTATTTTATATAACTTTTATCATTTTTAAAACTCAAAAATTTCCTTTGATATTTTTCTAGTTTCAATCTTTTTTGATCAATAATGGCTTTCAGACAAATATGACATTTATTGAAAATTCCTAAGCGAAAGTCATGCAGAAATATTTTTCATATTGTCTTGTTTTTAAGATAAAAATTAAAAATTAATTGTATTATCGTTTAACTAATTATAACATTTGTCAATAGATATATTAATTTTATACATAATTTATTCCCTCTGAAAGTTATACTTTATTCATTTTTAAGTTTTTTCGTGTTTGTGTGCTTAAGAAATTGAATTTTTAAACACTAAATTATTTTCTTAAATTATTCTAAAATAATTTAAATTTTAAAGAGAGACAATAATAATTTGCATATATATTTTTAGTTCATAAAATTTGTATTATTACAGTTCACTTTATGTTGAAAAAATGGAAATTGTATAAAAACAAATCCTCAGATCATTTGTAATGATCTATAATAGCTCGAACACTTTTGTCTTATTCCATTGGATTTTATTGATGAAATGGCTACGAATTCATTTAAATTGTCAATTCGGAAAGATTTTAGCAATTTTACTAACAATAAAGGTTTTACATCTCGATAAAAGACACCATACCATTTTAGATTAACACAAAGAATGGCAATGCGCTTATTGATTAACCATTCGAAATCACATAATCTCTTTAATGAGGGATATTTTCAGGAACTTTACCGAAGAAAATAATTCAAATTGACTTATAAAAATGTAAATTTAAATTGCTTTTAAATATAAAGAATTTATATATATTTTAACTACATAAAATTGATATATGGATAAAGAATTTTATTCTTTAACTTTTGAAATTCTATTATATCCACTACTTTAATGATTACTACTTACGACCGATATGTTATAATAAATATTTAAATTGATCATGTAATAATCATCAATCAAAAGTTATATAACTTAGAATGAAATTGTCTGGAAATAAAAGCAATAAAAATATATAAAAAAGTAATAATTTTCGCAACTTAAAAAATCAATATCACAGATCGTATCTGATCTCGGCGCGCGCTGGTGCACGGTACTGTGACAGCGCCGTGATACTATAAGACGCCACTGAAGAGCAGCCTCGACGGGAGGATCTGGCATCGGGAACTCACAGCCGGGATTATATACATTTATCCTCCTTTTTCTTTATACGCATGTCAGCCGAGATCAATGTGCAGAACCTAGAGGTCGCGTATACCAGTGATCTGCGCAATCAATCGTCTCAGTACAAAATACAAGAGTATACCGGCGCATTGTCGAGGTGGCGCGAGTGGTTAACAGAGATCGGAGTAGAGTGCGCACTACGATCTGGGATAGGCGGTCCCCATGCGCATATGTCCGTGCCTAGAGACATGCAGACTGGAGAGCCAAGGAAGCCGCCCATGACGAAAAGCACGCAGGCTAACAGAGGCGCAAGAGACGGCACCCAGACCAGATAGCACACGAGCTAGATCTCACACACACACAACAATAGTGAATAATCTGACTTTTATCTACTTCTTTTTACTTATATTTCTTTTTAAAATTCAATATTTTCTTATTTTAATAGTTTCAGAAATGCTTAATATTTACCTATTAAAAAATTTCATATTTTAACATATTAAAATTTTCTTTACTAAAATAAAATATTAATTTTTAATTCTATCATTTCTTCATTTATTAATTTTAAACTTAAACTTTTATGATTATATGCCAAAAAAATAAATAAATCTACTTATATATATTAAATTCTCTCTTTTAATATCAAATAATTCAAATTAATAATTTTTTTTTGTCTTAATTATTTTATTTTAACTTTGTATTTAACCATTTTTACTAAATATGCTTTCATTCTTAACATTTTAAATTAATTTATTTAAAATAACGTTAAATGTATCTTAAATATTCAATAAAAATATAAACTTTTTTAAAACTTAAACAACTTATTTAAATTTTTAATCTATATATAAAATTTCTTATTATATACAATATTATTCATTTTTCTTTCTAATAAACATTAATATATTTTAAATTTAAAAAAAGATAATAATAAAATAATGACATAATTTATTTGTTTAGTTTTTTAAAATGCTAAATGCATAACTTTTTCTTCTATTTTCAAATAATCTATATTAATTTTTTTATAAATTATTCATAAAAATACCTATTTACTTATTATTAATATTAATCTTATAACATTAAATTATATAATATAATATATAATTTATATATAAAAAAAAACTTAAGATGAATTTTTTATATTATATTTCATTGTCACATTAATCTTTTTATAATCTATTTTTTCTCAGTCTGTAATAATTATATAAAATAAAATTTTTAAAATATTGTCTCTTAATTATCATAACTAAAATTAATTAAAATTATCACAAATATTTTTTTATTACTAACAATATTTTGCAATTAAACTTATTCAAAACATTATATTTATGAATTTATCTCAATATATCCTAATAATTTATTATGTATAATTAGCTATTTAATAAATTATACAAATATAAATTTTCTAGTGCGTTATGGCGCACATCACTTTAATTAAAATAACTATGATTATACAATGCCTCTATGCCTCAGTAATCCCAAACAATATCCTCAGCGGCTGCGGCGCTTATAAAGGCGAATAAGGCGGAAGAGACACGCCAGAGCAGCGGCCGCGCGCGACGCCCGCGAAAGGGAGAACAGAAACCGGAAGTCAGTGTCCACAATTGTGTCGACCAGAGAATTTTATGATCAAACTGCAGAGAGACTTATCGGAGTGACGATCAGTTCACGCAAGACGATGCGCGATCTTTAAGCAACGCCATTTGAACTTGATTTACGTGTACCGACCCGCTCACTTTCTGTGCATTCGCGGATTCGATCAGACGGCGAGTTTTACAAGCATAAGAAAGCTAGCATACACACTCGCGAGCGCAGAATTACACCGCTTACCGGGGTTGTAGGTAGAACGCGCAGATCGCGCGCCAGTAAGACTGGGCGGGAGGCATCGATATTATCAGTTCATGCAGTTAGACAGATACCGTCGCGCTGGCAGGCAAGCCAGAACGTAGTGCACTCACGGCCACCGTACTGAGTGCTTCGACGTTCTGAATAACAGCCCTAACGCACAGCACACACCGGACGAAAGCAACAAGACGAGCGCGGCGGGGGCGACTGAACACGCGCAGGATGCGCAACCGCGAGGACGAAGCACACTGAGACGGGCGGGATGCGATGAGTAGCGAACGCCGTGTGGCAGTAAATAAGCCGAAATCCCAGACGCCGGACAGAGAAAGCTATTTGAGAGAGCAGTCTGCGCTCTCACTGTGAAACCGAACAAGAAGTAAGAGACACTAAAGATAGTCGAGATATGAGTGCGATAGAAGAAAAGCACGGACAACACAGAAACATGAGACCACACTTCGCGCCTAACACTTATTAACCCTATCTTTTTTAATTTCTTTTATAATTAAATAAGAATAAAAAATCATATTTGTTACAATTTATCATCAAATTTTTTAAATGTTTATTAACCTTTCCTATAATTTTAATATATATATGGCTTTAATAATTTATATTCAACCCTATAATCACAAATAAGCCTCCAGTTCTCTTTAAACCTTTAAAAAGTCACTAAATAATAATTAATAAAACATTTAAACAATATTTTACATTATAACAAAATTCATCTAACTTATTTTATATTATTATTGTTATTTTTAATTTTTAAATTAAATACTTTCCTATTGTTCTTACTTTTAAAAACATATACAAAATACTAATTTATAGCCCCTCTTTCTTACAAACCTAGTCTTGTCTTTCCAAATCAACTTGATTTTTCTTCCCTATAGCCAAAATCCTTTTTCATCTCATCTTTTATAATATTTTATTTTCTTTAAAACATAATCTTATCTCAAATTTTTAAATGCTTTAAAAAATAATTCTAAATAAATAAATATTTTTTTATAAAAAAAAAAAAACTTTAATTACTATAAATCTTATTATAATCACCAATATACGTAATGAAAATATATTCTTCGGCTTAAACAAATTTTAATATTATATTTTTTTCAAAACTTTAAAAAAATTAAAATATATTATTCTGTAATTAAACATTTATAATATAAAAATAAACAATTCCCTATTTAAAATAATGATTTTAAACGATTTCACAAAATATCATCACATTTTCTAATACTTTTTCTCTAAAAAAGATATTTGTTGTAATACAATCAACATAGCTGATACATACATTCACAATAAACACCAATCACTCTCTGCTTACAAATTAATATGATTTTCTCTATATCTCATAACTACCAAATTATTAAAATCTAAATAAATTCTAAAAAAATATTCCAAAATTTTCTCTTTTTATATCTGCATTAATTATTTTGTCGTAATATTTACCTTACATATATTATTTTTTTCATATAACATCCATTTAAAATTCTTAATACTCTAATAGATTCATATAATCAATTTTAAATTTTTCCAAAATTTATTCACTTCATTTAAATGTTTAGCTAATCAAATTATTTCAATTTTATTCTTAATTTATAAACTATTTCAACACACTATATACTTTTCCAGGGCACGATGGCAGAGCGCGTTAAGAGCATTAGAGCACGCGACGGCAAACTAACTCTTCACTACTCATCTTACCATTAACTCTCAAACCATATCTATTTACTATTCTCCTTGTAAAACGATCGGGGCTAGGCACAGTGCTAGAGAGTGCAATTATATCGAGAGCAACTGTCACATCTAAAAACACACTCGTGAGATCTCTAGGACGAGCTAGCGCCAGTGGCATCGATCTCGAGATCCATTGACCTCTTGTTAACCGAAGGAAGGCCGGCTCCATGTTTACTCGCGGATCTCAGTAGATCACACTGCGCGCGGGGTGGACTGAGGAGGACGGCGAAACGACCGGGTCGGAGCGCGGCGAAAACGCCCCAAGACTATATAGCCAACCAGAATAGCACACTGGCAACGAGGCGGCCAGAGAGCGCCAATATTGAGGCTATTACCATAGCTGAACGCGCTCAAATAACCCGAGCTGAGCTCACGAGATACGACCATAGCACGAGTATCTCACAAGACAGAATTAGACAGAGTGCAAGAAAACTGGACAGCAATGCTAAAGCATGCACGTGCACTGTTCAAATCGCCTTATCAGAGGTGAGCCCATACTCGAGGTTTGCGTGCATTCATAGACTTGTTGAAATCCAGGTCAGCGTGGGCTTACGTCGACTCGGCCTGTACAACACGATGTATGAGCAAATTCAATCGGTAGAGGCCGATAACGCACGACCAGACGAGCAGCGCGGCGGCCGTAGAGAGTCATTGTCAGCGCGCAAACGGAGGAATGTGGCACCTCTTGGATATCGAACCGCTCAGTACTTCGCTCGTTGCTCAGCCGCCCCATGGCCCGTAATCGCGAGTCTCGAGAGCCCTAGACGTGTATGGCCGGCGTCGCATGTCGACCGCGCAGAGTGGAGGCAGCACCCGCGAGGGCGCGTTTGTCGCCATGGCCACACGCGAATCGTCTTGGATGAGAACCTCGGATACAGTCAAAGAGAGACTTCTAGGCTGATCCGTGAGCGGTTCGAGCCACACACGGAAGGCCTGGACGAACGAGGCTGTGCACGTGCCCACACGACGGCGCGTCACAGCACCCTCGACCGCAGCTTATCATTACGCGCCTCCTACGGCATATCTGCAGCGCTGATGCAGCGCAGCACCGCAAGGATCGCGGCGCTGACTAGCTCTGCGCGAGGAGCACATGAAGCGAGAAGAGCTACTTTGTATACTCTTTCTTCTGTATCATCATTATCATTATGCGATGTCCTTCATCTACATTGTTTTCAAGCGAACGACCGCACGCGCACAGCCACGCTCACGCCCGTAGAGGCACTCCACTCATTTACCGCAAGTAGCTATGGCGTACCGCGGCTGTATAACACGCGTGAGACATGATGTCCAGACGCCCGGCAGACGGCGTTGTAAGACCAGCATTTCTGAGGCGCGTAGAGGAAGAGACACACGAGGAGAAAGCGCGACGCGTGCCTCTTGGAGCGATGTTATCCTTTTTACTTCATTTCTTCAATCAGCCCATTTTCCATTCAAATAATTTTTGTCACACTTTTAATTTTTCAAAATTTCTCTTACCTTATCACATTTCGCTCGCTTGCCCATGCCTCATCACTGATCCTCGGGAGGAGCCCGCGGCGGTAGCTGAATGCAACGTCGCACACAGAGGAGTACGGCGCACTCACTATGCAGCGAGAACGCGGATGGACGCTATTGCCAGCAAATGGCCCAGACGACGGAGGTCATCTCGCGTACTATCAGCTGCCACCGATCGACCCACACTTCCGCGATATCTTCCACCATAGAAATCTACCAGTTTCATTGAGATCGCGATCACGCCTGCACTGGCGCAAATGCCTTTAACGTCCACATACACTCTGTGGCCGTGATTTTATCTAATTATCCTACAACGCGCGCTATCTAATGCGACACACCGCCATGAGTGCGGTCAGAGCACACTAGAGACGCGCCTGCGCGCATCAAGGAGGGCTCTGCAGAGATAGAGGAGAGCGAACGCAGGAGTGGCCGATTCTGCACGATTACTCGTCAGGCGTATAGCTACCAAACCGCAGACAGTCGATCATGGCTCGCTCCCCATTTAACTTTAATCGATTTTGGTCACTGAGTTTTAATAAAGAAAAATATCCTTAAGCTACTATTGGTGATGATGTGCTGTATGCCAGTAGGGTCGCGGTCAGGTGTACTGTAGTCGAAGACGGTCCGAGGAATGCTTATACGATGAAGTCGCGGACACGGCTAAGCGCATGATACACACAATGGTCAATCTTAAACCATAATAATATTTTTCTCTTCAATTTATTTTTAAATCATTATTATATTCGTTTTTTTTTTTTTAGCCACTATATATATTCCTTAATTTCTTTTCTTTTCTTTTCTTTTCTACATGAGGCAAAGAACTACGAGATGACTGTATATCCTGACTGCGTTTCCTACGGTCATCGAGGAGCGGCGAGATTGTGATCAGCCGCACATTATGGAAGTCAGAACCGCGCGGAAGAGCGTGTACGCGGCGTAACTCCACAGACTGTCGTGTGATCATACGCAAGTCGACGTTAGCGCCGAAGACGACACCCGAAGAGTCATACGACATGCTGCAGGCTGTTCTCTCGGAGCCGTCGGCGACTATGACAGTCATAGCAGAGATATGCGATCAATACAGAGTGTAAACTTAGTCTGTCTGTGAAGTAGCGGAAGATCGATGCGCGAGCAGTGACAACATGGGCGAGAGATGTCTTTAACACGAGATCAGTCGTCATGTCGCGTCAGTTCATCGCCAAGGCGGGCGAGTCCCCCTGCGAGGCGGTCGAGACGAACGTCCGGATAGAACTGCGAGAAGATCGAACAAGTATGTATCGTGGAAGATCTGCTTACGGAGTCAGGCGTCTGCGCACAAAACAAGAGGCGATCTAGAGCGGTGGTTCCTATCTTGCTACTTACTATCACTTATTTAAAATTGCTATGGCGTGGAATGCCACACACGGGAATGATATGCAAATTACGGAACACTTTTGATTATTATTACTTTATTTCATAATATTTTTTTTAAAATAATAAGCTGCTAGGGCCATGGCGTAGCCGAAGGCCACAAGAGAGAAGTGATGTCTATCAAAAATGATAAAATACCTAGAAAATGTATTAAAAGATAAATATAAAGGCCCTATATAAATGTGTTTTACATTTTAAATTGTATCTTCTTTCTTGATATTAGCAACTTTTATACAGTATCTACGTAATTATTGAATAAAACTAATATACAATGTATCTCACTTTATGACCGCTCGCTTTTTACTTGGTTTATCAATATAGATTTCTTCTTACAAGTGTAATAAATACTATATCGTTTGCTTGTCCTCTATATGTGATAGTTTATAATTAAAATTGTATTTCTGGGAATGTAAACTTAATTTATCACATTGAACGTATGAGAATAGATGGTTGCTTAATGACGATTTTCCAAGAACGAATTAGGTCGTCTAAGCGGATATCTACTAACATTTGGATTATTTTGTAATTAATAAGATATGAATATGCATTAAACTAATTAAACTAATTCAATAAAATTTATTTAATTACGTTATATATTATCACAATATAAAAATCATTACGAGACAATGATAAACATAAAGTATATTATTTGAAATGTTTCTCAACAGATTTAAAAATTAATAATTTACTTATTAAAATTATATAAAACACTGAAAGAATAAATGCAAAATTAAATAATAAAAACAAAAGTTTCACCTGCAAATCGGTTTAAAATTAGAACTGTCTTGATTTTATTTGTTAAATTATTGAGGTAAAATTAATATTAAACAAGTAATTTTTATATAATTAATACAACCTTCGTTTTAGTTCAACATAATTAAAATAATTAATTAAAATGCAGCAATAAAAATGGACTTAGTTCAAGATATAAAGAAGTAGTCATTAATTCTATTTTTAAATGAGAATAACGTATTTATATAATTGAAAATTAATAAAATAAATATTTTTTGTAGAATTAATTTTCTCATTTTTTAAAAAATTATTCTCAACAACATGTTGATTTATCATTTTAAAAAATCACCAATAACTATAAAATAAGCTTTAAAAATAATATTTTAAGAAATAAAACTTTAAATTAAAAAAGTTAATTGTATAATTATACTAAAATAGAATCTAAAAAAGTAATAAAAATAATTATTAATTACTCTAATATTTAAATGATATTTTAAAAATAACTGTTTAAAAGTAAATGATTAATAAAAATTCATATTCATTTAAAATTATATAAAAAAAGAAAAAATATTCTACCTCATTTACTGGAAATTCATTTCAAAATTTTAATTAATTTAAAACACAATTTCCTTCTTAATAACATTTTTTTTTTCCTATTTGCTGTAGCTTTTTTATTATTATTTTCATTTTCAGATACCTTTCCCTTAATTATTGTTGAATCACTTCTAATTATTGAAAAGTATTTCTGATTGATATTGTAGAAATTGAACCGATAATGCATTTTCTATAATTAAGTTAGAAAGTCAAGCTTAGCAAATATGAAGTAAAAAGAAGTTTTTCAATGTTCATTAAACTTAATTTTTTTTTCTTTTTTTCTCTTTTCTTCTGGTTCATTCTGTAATAACATTGTCTAATTTTAATAAAATTTAAATATCCTATCATCGCCATGAGATTAAGGATATAAGATATTCTAATTTTTTAAATTTTATTTTCTATAAAAGACAAACTTTGTCATGTTAATTTGTTCCATACATTATTTTCAAATTCTTATAATTTACGAAGAATATTATTAAAAATTCACAAAAAATGTCCTGTTTTTTTATTATCAATTAAGAAGTATAATTTCTATGTTAATGTAAACATAATTATCATTAAAATTTATATATTTTTTAAATTAAGATTGTATGCTTATATTTAATTAAGATTGTATGCAAGTGTACTGTACAATGGAATAAGTAATTTCATCGGTTTAAAATAAAAATTTTATTAAATGTTACTATTAAAAAAATTGTAAATTCATAATTTTTAAGTTTTTTTTTTAATACAAAATAGTCCAGAAATCAGTTTAAGACTGCTTTATTGTTGACAGTGTGTACTAATCAAACAATGTATTCTACTAATACAGCCAAGCCCGAAGATCGGTTAACCGTTCTAAATTCATCTTTTTTCTAACTATTTACAAACTTTATTTTAAAAAGTGTTTTATATCAGAATAGCATTGGGTAGCCAAAATGTCTGTTTTAAAGACAGCGTTATTGTAGTTTCTATTACCAAAGTTTAAAAATGATTTATAATGAAATTCTTTATGTTCAATACACAATCAACATTTTAAAATTTTATAAATTTTCTTAATTACTAAAAATTAATAGAAAGTGTGCAACTATCGAACAGTCCAAAAGGTTCACTAAGTAATTCTTCGAGTTACATATTTTTGGGCCTACTCTGTATGTAAAATCTAATTATTTATTCTAGAAAATTTTATTGATAAAAGTCTTCTTAAATATTCTTAAGATAACAAAATGAATGCATTTATAAATTTATACTTTATATATATTTTAAATAATTTATATATATATAAAAAATATTATCGAAATATTCCATCAGTAAATCGACGATTCTGAAATTTTTGTGCTGATTCATCAAAAAATTTAAAATTTAAAAGCAATCAGTCAAGTTTTAAAAAAGAAAAAATGCCTAGAGATTTTCATAAACATACAAAACAAATATGAAGATACTTTGAAGATGATCATCATATTTTATTCGAAAAAACTATAAAATTTTGCTTACATATATACTTCTCTTTCACTTTAATTTTTTTATTTCTAATAAATTATTTAAAGTATTAAAAAATTTTTAAATATTGATAATTCTAAGTAGCGTTTTTAGATAGTTCTGAATGTGATAAATGTATTACATAAAATATTTTATTAATTGTATATTAATATTTTCAAATATTACTTGTTAAACTTTTTGCTCATTTTATTGTTTTAATCTTTTTAAAACAATATATTTAGTTACTTAAGTAAATGATTCATGCAGAATATAATAATAACTTTTAAATTATTAGTGTATTATCTATGAAATTCATACATTTTTAATTAATTTTACGAAATTTTGAAATAATTTAGTTCTTTCTAAACATTTGATAAGCATTCTCTTACTGATTTACTAAATGATTCTCGAAGTTAAAAGTTTCACCTCTGTAAAATGATGACTTCTGTTCGATAAAGTCTTCTAATTTCATTGGTATCATTGGATTGATGTCATAGTAACCATTAACAATGTTTCGTTATGGTATTACTGTTGTTATTGATTAATTAAACTTTTGTTTATCACGAAACGCTGTTATTTGTTTAATTAAACTTGCAGTGTGAGATTGTTTAAAGTTAGATATAATTTTTAATTTTTCATAAATAAATTATTCAAACGTTACTTTATCAACGAGTGAATCGCGATCCCTCAATCAAATTCTTGAATAATATTATTAATTTACAGTCAGTTCAATTTTTAAAAATGTCCAATGAAGACCACCAATTAGAAAGTTGAGAATACGCTTTTAAATTATACAAAAATGTCTATTTAATTTGATTATTTAGTTATAAAACATTCTTTTTCTACTATTAATAAATATTTTATAGTTATTTTAGTTGCTTAATTAAACTTATAAATAATATTTATTCACACAAAATTTACATAACCTTTCTTGGATGCATCACAGAAAAGAAATTACCCAACAGATAGATTGCGAATACTTAAGCATACTTTGTGTTCAATTACTAATTATGAGTAGGAAGTGACTAGACAAATTAATATTTTCATTTATAAACTGATAATTTACTAAAACAAAATTTTGTATATATTTTCTTTAATAATTTTTTAACAAAAGTTTTAAATCGCGACTTTAATACTTTACATGACTATAAAAGTATTAATTATAATATTTTGAAAATAATAAATTATGGTAACAATAATGATTAAAAATCACTTAATTTAATTTTTCAAAAGTAAAAGCTATTTTTAGAAAAGGAATAAAAAGTGATATCATATCATTTCTACAAACAAATAACTGTACTTAGGTAATTGCTTCATTTCTAAAAACATCAGACATACTTTATAACTTGATTAAGCTTTTTAAGTTATTCTGTTATCGGATAATGATAATTGAATTATATCGAAATTCCGTTATCATAGATTTTGCGATAAGAATCCGAACGGTTTTGCAAATTATTTATAGATAAAAGTTGTATTAAGAGAATTTTTTTCGAACGGGAAAAAAAGCTTTCTACTTAAACAACAGTTTTGCATTGTGATATCGTTTCTTTGAACTAATTTATTATTAAAATTTATTTTAGAAAGAAGAAATCTAATCTGATATATTCGTCCTAAACTTTTTTATTATCAGTGTTTTAAAATTCAGTAAAAAGAGAACAAAAAAATATGAAACTAAACTTCGTTTTAGAATTATATTTTTAATTTTCTCTTTTGTATTTTAGTTTTATTTACAAAAAAATATCATTAAAAATAAATATAATTGTAAATTTTATTTTGATAACGTATATAAATTGGAATCTATTTTAATACTGAATAAATGTTAATAGTTAAAAAATAAATTTTACATTCGTTATTATAAAGGTACATTACGTTCACCAAATCCTTCAGTTTAGATATAAATTATTTTTTAACGTTTATTTAATACAATTTATCTTAATATTTGTAAGAATTTATGAAGATTTCAACTTTTTTTAAAGTGAGTAACATATATGGAACGTAGTAGAAACAGACGTACAAAAATTCCCAAGGATTCAACTGCCTTTTTGATACATTGGTACCATCTGTGACAAGGGTTGTGATTTTCTCTTGACAATTTTCTCTGAAAGACAATAAATCGAAAACTCTATTTTCCGTGTTGTTTAGGGTCTTCAACTATCGACAGTTTTTCAAAGAACAGAATACAAGAAGAGAGAGTGAATGTATATGAAAAACATCGGTTTTTAAAGTGTGTAATTTCATTCAATCATTTTTTTCTTAACGCTTAAGAAACCAGTAATTGCACTTAAGAAATAAAGAAAAAACATTTCATTTAGTAAAAAAACATAAATCATACAAAATTGACAGTAAGATAAATGATAGATTTTTTTCTCTTCTCTTTTTTGTTCGACTTTAGATCTATTAGGATTAAATAGAACCGTTTGCGAAACTGGCTTGGATTTTTATCTTTACTTTTATTATGTTCGCTCGAAAAAACGAAAGGAAAGAAAAAACAAAAGGAAAATTATTCTATATTTTTGACTAGTAATTTTCTTTAATTGTTAAATTTTTTAAATGTTTTTATATATTTGTTTCTGTAAGATATTTCACATAATTTTTAATGTATTTTTTTAATATTAAATACTCTTTATACTGAAGACTCATTAAATAGATTATTTGTATTTTTTAAACAAAAAATTGCGTTTTATAATAATAAAATAAAACTTTTATACATTACAGCACAATAAAATTATTGTTTTTTTTCGTTTTCGTGGCAATCTTAAAAATAAAATAATCGCAGAACTCATTTCACTTATAAAAGCTATAACTTTATGATTTTTTTTATTTAAAATATTTTTATGATAAGTAAATATTGTTGAATAGATTCATAAGTGTAAAGAAAAATTTCTTAGAAAAAGTAAATAATTAAATAAAAACATTATTATTTTCTAAATTCTTAAATAGCAAATTAGATAAATAAAGATAAAAAATGATTTAATTTTTTATTAATATTGTTAATTAGTAAAAGTAATTTTTTATCAACTTTCTTGTTAGTAATAAGTATAAAATTAATAATTTCTTGCTAACAATACTTTCCTGTTTTTTAATATTTATCTTTATATTTTCCTATCCTTTCTAATCAATTAATAACCTCTTAACGTATCAAGTTTTCTGAAAAATTCAGAGATAAGAAACTGAATCTTGCGCTTTTAGAGTAACAATATCGAATTATAAGTAGTTGAAAGGATAGATAATAAAAAATATAATTCAAATATTATATTTGATATCTTAATGACAAATAGGGATCTAAATTCCTAAAAACTAGACTGTAATTTTGAAATTTAAGTTTTGTTTATATTCATGAAGTATATAAAAATTATCTTAGAATAACATTGAAAAAGTACATTTTTAATAATCTTTCAATGAAATATTAGAGAAAAATATAGTAAATGAAATCATACAAGCATTTTATTTATACAGTATTATTGTCAAAAAATATCTTATTCTCTATATAAATTGTACTTTTATCTATTTCAGTAGGGTATACACAATATGTAACGCATCAGGATTTAAAGAATTCACTAATATTGTCAAAGATAACATTTTAAATTTAAAAATCCATACGATGAAACCTCTGGATTTCGATAGAAAAATTGTAGACCATGATAAGTAAGAACGAAGATAGAAGAATGAAATCCATATTTCATAAAGGAAAAAAAGATAATCAATCTTAAAAATTGACGACTTTTCTCGGTGTAGACTTTTCTGCAAGTTTGTTGTTTTGTGGGATGGCTACCTCGTAAGCTACCTATCTTGTAAGAAATATATTACTCTGGCAGTTGTCTAGATTTATAGGTAAATTATGTACATAATTTATTAAAAAATTGATATTCATTAACTGTTGAATTTATTCGATTATACCTATCGTTTCATATTATGATTAATATGCGCAATATATTTCTGTCAGTTTTGCAAAATTTATTTACGAAAATTCTTTCAATTTCTTTTTCAGTTTTCAATTTGGTACAATTACTTTATATTTTAATAAACATGCAATATTAAAACTATAATTCATAATATGTCAATCATATGTCCTGCGAAAAGAAGAAGGGGAAAAAGAAGACAAAGGCAATAAAAAAGTTTTATGATCCGAATGAGATCGAATCAACGCTTCTAAGTACCATGTTATAAATTATAATAACATTTTATTTTATTTATTCAGTTAATAATAGAAGTCATTAAATAAATGAAGGGATGTTGTAATTAAGATTCCCTACTCCTAGAAAGAAAGCTTCTTCAAAAGTAAAATCCTGGAAAACGATGTAAAAAACTCTGCATAATCTATGTCTTCGAAGGATAGCGGTTTGTATCCAAATCACAACAATAACACACTTTTCCTATATGCAATATGTAATAAATATACGGTTTTATATTAATTATGTATTACGTGTTTATTATATTATTATTTGTTAGTTTTATGGCTAAATAAAAGGCAATGTGTTGTCCTTTGTTTACCAATGTTCTTGTTTACGTGAATAATGGAAACTCATATAGAGAAACCATTATTAACTGATATATAGGGGATCTTCTGAATATCGATCGTTAAGAGAAGTTATTGTTAAACAAGGGTTCGTTATACAGCAATTCTGAAGTGACACAGTTGATGGAAAATCATTTAGGAAACTCATCAATTGAGCTTTAATACATTATTATATATACAATTAGCTGGTCAATATAGTTGCGGATATCTAATTAGTTACAACATAAACCTTTACCTAACTACTTAGGAAATAATGTTTTACTTAATTATCTAAATTATACGGTAACTTTTCTAAATATCTGCAATAAATTTACTGCAGGGTAAGAAGTTAGGAAACTGGTATTGTCTAAGAAAACAGCAACACAGGTATACTTCTGTGGACATTAATGGACAAATTTATAAAGAGAATTAGCATCTCTTATGAATAAAATTGAGCTTTAGTTCAAGAAAACACTCACATATGAATCTATCAATATTTTGTATACCATTAGCTATATAATTTATTTAAAATAAAGAACTCTTTGCGGAACATTAACACAATATCACATAAAAAACTAAAGAAAGTATTCTATAAAGGTACAGAAATATTAATTTTCCATAATTTATATTTATATAATACGTACCTGTACACTATGATTTTTTTAACTACAATTCTTTTAACATTTTTTAACTACCCTGTAGTTTAAAAAATGTACTGTAAGTAAAATCAGAAAATTATCTTAGATAATTCAGATTGTTTTTCTTGTGTACAATAAGTAGGTAACAAATTCTTTTGAAATTTGTTAATTTGAGTGAATTCTATCGATAACAGCAATAACTTGACATGGCCTTCAGGAACCAATAGTTACAAAATAAAAACGAATAATCTTTATAATTTCTTGAAAATAGTGGTATCAGAGAAGTATCAATACTTTCGGAAGGTTTTTCTTCCTGTGTATCGAGAAAGGAATGATCATTGAAAAAATGATGTGAAATATAAACATCTTAGAACCGTTAAGACAGTTTGAACTATAACTATACTTTTCATTCGTATAAAAAATTATAACTTATTTTTATTTTAATAAAAGCAAATCCAGCTTTCTAGAGATGTATACTAATTTTTAAATGATATAAAATTATAAGAATCAAAATTTTTATAAATTACCTAGTTATTCTATTCTATATTATTCAATACAAATTTTTATATAAATGAAATTTTTTATAAAAATTTATATAAAAATATAAATTCTATATAATTGATATTGAAAACTGAATTTAAAAAAAAATACAAAGAGAAATATTCGAATTTAATAAATTCCAATATTCCAATATAATCAAGTAAAAAAGAAAATATTAAATTATTTGAGATAATTATAAAGAATTTGAAATAAACAATTTTTAATAAGTACAATTATAAAAGTTGAAGCATTATATTCATATACATAAAAGTTAAGATACTTTAAAAAGATACGTGTTCGTTTCATTGATTGCTGATAATGAATCAGGGAGTAATAGGGGTGTTTGTACAGAAATGCTATTGTGTTGCAATTAGCCGAATCTCTCTTTAACGAAGTACAACATTATCAGCATTCCCAACATGCATGCCTATCAATACTTTCTTTTAGTATCCAGCTAATCGACAGTTACAACTCCTGTTGGTTTAAAAGTGCTCTTGCTCTGTTTGTGTATTTATGGTAGATTATATCCAAACATTTTTCTTAAAAAATTTATTATGCTATGATGATAGACACATTCTATATGATATATAAAAGATAATATTATATTCTTCTATACAGAACTTTGAGTATTAGTCGTTTTTAAAATTATATTTTAAAGCTTACAGACATTAAATAATAAAAAAAAATTACAGGTGTATTCTAAAAATGATGCTCTTAGACAAAAAACTGTGATGACTACTGGATAAACAGATATCTTAACGATAATAAGAAGATAGCTTAAATGGCTTGGCCATTTCGAAAGAGCGAATGGTGTTCCTAAATAGGTCTTAGAGGATCTTACATCTGATTAAAGGCGGAAAGACTTAGGACAACATGAATTGATGACATCCAGAAGGTGCATTTTTCGATGTTATCAAAGAAATGGTCTAAGAGCATCTTTAGAAACTTGCTGACTAAGCGGAGAGATAGAAAAACTTGGCAGTTATTTGTTAAATGAATTAGCTATGAGTACTTAACTGTCTGTATAAATGCTTATGGAGAGAGCGAAAAGAAAATAATTATCTGTTAATTTATTTTAGAAAATTTAAAATATAATAGTTTAAATAAAAGTTAAAAATTTTCTTTCAACATTCATAAAATTCTTGAAAATTATATGAATAATGAGAAATCCCTCAAAATTATTTAATATTACAAATTAAAAAAGGATCGAATTTTGGGTCGTACAGATACAATATACTGCACTAATAATTCGTAATAATATATAAATTTGTAAAACGTCCCTATCATGACTTCATATTTTGGACTAATTGAAGGTTTTAGAAAAATATTAGAATCAATTTGAAAAATATTACACTATACAAATAAATTAAGTTTCATTTTTTAAAAAAAAGTCTTTTTAAGTTTTTTCAAATATTTTCTTTTCATGTTATTCGTATTCATTTCAAATGTACTGTAAACTGAATAAGAAGAGAGTTGTTTCTGAAAAGAATTTCTTGAAAAATTATTCTTTGCCTTTTGTGTTAAGTAATATAGTTTTATAAAGTAGTTATTTCCAATTGCGACAATTAGGTAATGGTCTTCAAGTAAGGATGGTGTTATTTTACTAAATATGCTAAACGTTCCATTGTTAGAAGAGCAAAAACTTTTTGTATTTTTCAGAATATTAAAGATTCCCTACTTTGAGTTTTTAATGTATATTTATTTAAATATTCTTTTAATAAGCAATTATAAGAAAAACCATGTCCTTCATGTTTTTTAAATCTGAGTTTATGGAATACAAGAAGAGTCAAAAATGTACAAATAAAATAAACGTCTTACAATTGTGATTATCAGCAAAAATAATACATTACCGTACATAATTCAGCGTTATAAAATTAATTTGCATTAAAAAATATTTCGAAGAATCATTTAAAGCGTCTTTAGGAATGAAAAAGTCCATGAAAAGTATATAATTAAGAAATTTCAAAAACATTTTATATATAAATATTACATAAATGCGTATTCATATTGTGTATACTCACATATTTTATAGTCAAAATTATTGCTGTGTACAAAATATTCGACTATTTTAGAGCTGATTAAAGGTTAATTATATAAACTTTAAAAATATCCCATTATCACTATTACTTACTAGTAATCTTTGCAACGAAGGAAGAGATAATCGGATTTAATTAATCTCAGTACTCTATAAGTTATACTCCCAAAATAAATTAGTAAAATTATTTTTAAAAAAAACATTTTATCTATGTTTCTGAAAGAATGGTTATTGTAAATAATAAAGGAATTTTTAGTTTATTTAATAAAAATTTAAATTTGAAGGTTGGACTATTTTGTTTACAAATTTTTTAATTAATTGTAACTCATGCATATGGCTTGGGATAACGAATTTACGAAGCTCTGTGTATCCGCGGGGTATTTAAACGAGAAAGAAGACAGATAAGTTTTTTCCTAAAGCAACGAACATTTTAAGATCGTAAAATACGAAAATAAAACAATGCATAAAATTCAATTTTAAGCGTGCTTCTCAATTTCTTTCCGAAATGAACTGCTTGATATTGTCGGACAACGTTAAAACTTTTCTTATATGTCAATAAGTATTTTAGTGAAAAATTTCTTTAACCAAAGAAATTATGTTTGTTCAACATGATTTTACACACACAGACACTTACATATACAAATAAAATAAAAACGAAAAAATCTTTAGCAAATCCCACAAATTATTTTTTAAATGACTACTTTAGACATAAAAAGATATATCATTATATTTTGTAGTCAGAATATTTTTTCAGGTAAAATTACTTGTATTAATTTCAAATATCAATAAGATGACATTTAAGATTGTTAGTAAATAAATGTATCCATTTAACATTTAATTTACAGAAACAATTAGCAAATTATTTTTGTTCTTTAGCCTTATTTTTAAACTTTTCTAGTTGTAAGATTTAAATCCTAACCAAACTTTCTGGTTTATTTAAGGGAATTGATAGGAGATATTAGTAAGTATTCCTATTTATTAATAGGAATACTTACTAATATCTCCTATCAATTCCCTTAAATAAACCAGAAAGTTTGGTCGGGATTTAAATCATCAATTCGGCTAAAATATGTAGAAAATTTTTTAATACCATAAATCGAGAATTATCGAGTTTCATGATACTGTTATAACTATGCCAATGCCAGTTCTATGTGGTTATTGGCATAGTTACTATATAAGATTTTTCTTTTAAGCTGTAAATCAAATAAATGTGTCATTCTTGAATTTAAATAATAACAAAGAAAACGTAAATAACCACGCATATTTTTTTAATTTACAGAAAAACAAATTTTATTCAGTGTTTCCCTATTAGTGGATTTTACCATTCGCCATTATGCAAATGCAGGTTATCTTCTCACATATACGTAAGGCTTTACACTCATCCATTCTTCTAGAAAGTGCATAAATTAAAATTAATAAAAAGAACGTGTATACAAAGTGGTTATTCATTCATCAAATTTTTATTAAAATAAAGTAAAAATTTCTTTGTCCCTCAAAAAAATTGGTAGAAAAAATTTTATAAAATTTCATTAGTTTTTTATGGAAATATAATACGTAAATAATTACGTTTAGTCAGAAGTTCAAATTATATTCTACTCTTTATTTCTCTCTTTGTTACGAATATTATTAAAAAATAAATAGGGATAAGTGGGGTGTGTCAGATAACAATGGACTTTATAGAATGACTATAAATTTGATGAGTCCTAAAGGAGAACGAATGTTAGACAGAAGCAACAAATAGGCTTTAGATTACAGAATACTACATAAGGCACATACAAAAAATATAAAGCAAACGATAAAACTAGCTAACTAAACGTTAAATGAAAAATTTCAATCAAAACTGGAATGGAATAATATTTCATTTTAACAAAACTCCATCTATCACGATATTTAGTGTACAAAAAGTCCTGAAATAAAAATGGCCAATCAATATCAGTTCAATTTAAATAGCTGATATTTGGACATA
The DNA here is from genome assembly GCF_030686945.1 of Centruroides vittatus. Lineage (NCBI taxonomy): Eukaryota > Metazoa > Arthropoda > Arachnida > Scorpiones > Buthidae > Centruroides > Centruroides vittatus. Next base: position 1,423,081 of record NW_027122385.1, read on the forward strand.
CATAATATAAAATATGTAAGCATATTTATATTATATTCTTATATAATTTTTTGTTTTACAATTATGTTATTTTGTAAAAATTCTTTAAATGTTTAAAAGTTATTAAAGTGGAAAATTATTTAAATGAAACGGTTACGCTTTAATGAGTATTAATAAATTTTTATCACTGAAACATGTCTACATATTCATCATTACTGCTAAAAACAAAAGATTGGTTCAACTAATTTTATCGGGCTGACAATTCAATTCAATTAAGACAATTCAATTTTTACTAGAAACGACTGGAAAATGTCTTAGAATGTTCGATGTGGGTATATAAGTAGACTAAGCAAAACGTATTTCATTACATATTTTATTGTAAATAGACACATCAGCAATGTCTGACAATATGAAAATTTCGGAGGAACATATTCGCGTTGTTGTTGCCCTAACACTTTAAAAGTGGCCACTATTCAACGAAGGCTCAGGATTTCATCTGCAAAACGTTTGTTAAAGGTTAATCAGCTGTTGCAAATGACAAAAGGCAGACAGTGCAGAAGAAGACGATGACCTGTGTTTCTTTGGCGTCATCACAATGGAGTTGCTTCCAATCAACATAACTGTCACGAAAGAACTCTCCTGAATAACTGGATTGTTTCAACAACAAGATTAAAGAACTTCAAAAATTGACAAAGTCCAATACCTCCACGACAAGGATAATTAAGGGTTGTTGGCCAGTCTAGGCTCGGAGGTTTTGCCTCATCCATCTGGACTGTAAGCCCAGACTTGGTGCAACTGACTACCATCTATTTCGTGTTCTGCAGAATCATACTACCAATATATAGTTCAATGATAATACCTGACGCTGGAGACTTTCTTCAAAGAAAAACCTCAGTCATTCTATACTCAAGAGATTAAAAGTTTGCAGCAAAATGGCGAGATGTGATTGATATTGATGATTTCCAACCAGGCTGAACTGTAATCGTAGTTGAGTTAATTGTCAATAAAGTATTTTTTTTTAATCTGTACATTTTACATTTATAACCTGATATTAGAGGAAGTAATAGTAAAAGGAAGAATTTACATAGTCTGAAATAAGTTACGTGTTATTTTACAAAAATGATTTAAATTACTAAAATGTTATCAAATAATAAATTTTCATACATTTAAATATTTAAGAAACACTTTGAAATTTTATCATATGTTAAGATGTATCCTATGCATTAATATATTATTATTTAAACTTTTTTCCTTTATGTAATATTTAAAAGGTTTTGCTTGAGGACTTAATAATTATCACAAAATAATAACGGTTAAATTTATTTATAAACCTGAAAAATTTGAAAATAACAAATTTAAATTTTCATGCTTTTCAAAGAATTAAAAATCGATTGAAATAAAAATATAAAAACTACAAAAATAAAATGAATACTTAATTTTAATTTATATTTTAATTATTATTATTATTAATTAATAAAAATTTAATAATTTATGATTATTAAATAATATTAAATTAAAACCTTCAATTCTTCAGAATATTAAGGTTAGATATTTTATAAAAATACATGTTTATGTAACTCAATCAATAAAATAATTTATCAATTGCCTTCATATTCATGGAATGTTATAAGAATACTCGTACTTTACGGATTCTCATAACGAAATTCATCTTAGATTTTCAATTTTATTTTTCTTATTTGTATGTGAATTTTTTATTAAGTTACTTTTGTTTATATATAATAATCATTTTTGGTTTATATACATAAATAAAGCACTGTTTTCCATAAAATTCCATAATACAATTGTGCACAGATTAAAAGAATCCTAATTCATCCCATAAAAGAAAGAGATAATGTATAATGCTTTACAACATCTTTTAACGAAATTTCTACCAAAATCTTTCAAAGTTATCTTAAGTTTATTAAGTACAGTTTATAGTGATAAGATTAAGATAGCCACGTAGTAGTACAGCATTGATTTTTGTTGCATTTTGCATATTTTGGGATTAATGAAACAGTATCATCAATAATCATCAAAACAAAAACATCAATAATTTTTATCAGAGATAAGCGAATACTTGAATACTTGAAAATATACGAGATAAACGATTTCGAATATTACATTGATAAAAAAAAAATAATAATAATAAATTCAATCACTCACAATGATGAATTTAGCTGGAAGTACACAAAAGAAGGGCTACTCAAAAATTAAAAAGTATTTGAATAATTAATAAGTATCTCTTTATTAACACCTGCACGACTATTGTCCAATAAACATTTGAACATCATAACTCTTTTCAGAAACAACGATTTAAAGTTCAAACAAATAAATTTCAATTTTTTTGTGTCAATGATATCTTCTTGTATATTTTATTGCGTATAAAAAGCGCCTCTTCAGTTTAGTTTGTGAGAAGGAAAGAAGCTGAATACCTGAACATTTTCGAATTCTTGTTTTGTTAAAAATCTGTAGAAGTGAGAATGAGAATAATTATTTGTTAATCTATTGTAATTGAGGTCCAAATAAAAACATCTGAGATGTAAAAATATTGTGCCAAGTAAACACTTATGACAATTTAGACGACAGTCAAGTTTTTTCTTAGGAGATTTTTTACGGTAAAGATATGCTTGGCGCTTTGAAGCGGTATCCACAAGATTTTTACCTGTATTAGTGTTTTCTATAAATCACTTGGAAGTGATTTGTAGAAAACACTAATACAACGAAAGTTTTTTACATCTCAGATTGTTTGGATATCAATTGTTTTTGGTTATAATTGTGCTATTACATCAAGACCTAAGACTTTGACGTACAATTCGGTCGGTACTTGCCGATCGCCGCCGACAATACGTCGTTTAGAAAAATCGTTATAAAAAGTTTTAATTCGCATAAATGTTAGCTTTTTTTAATTCTGAATACATTTTGAATGAAAATCATTCGTTTCCATGCAATTTCATTCTTATAAGCATAAAATTAAGCTATAAAACTGAAATAGCTCTATAGTGAACCTTGTGAATTTTGACCTATCGACCCGAAAGTTTTTCCGGCACATCACTGATAACGAGATATGCTCGAGTTTAAATTTTGATTTTTCTAGACTCAGTAGTTTCTTCTCTAGAAGCGTCTGCAGTGCCGAACGAAGAAAAGAAGAAAAAGCTGTTTTTGCGAATTTTCCACTTTTCGATTGATTATATTTCGGCAACCTCTTTACAATAATAATAATAATAATAACAACAACCTCTTTACAGAAATTCTTGAAGTTTTGCACACTATTCAAGAAAACAAGTAAATCGAAGATTTTTAGACATTTGAGAGGGCGAGAAATCCATCCCTGAAAGTCGGCAATTCTGATTCCTATATATATGTATATAGTTAGTCATTGATTTTTCTACTTGTCGTGGAGTCATTGCCGTGACTTTCGATCTGAGTATGTACAGTACAAAAACATACTTTAAAACTTTGATTTTGGCTTTATTCAATTACGAAAACGCCACATATTAGCGATCTGCCAAGTGAACATAACTTCCTTATAAATTATTAAGTAAATAATTTATAGAGAAATTAAGTTCACTAAGTATGCGGGGTATTCGAGCATTCGGAATCTGGTTAATATTTGAATTCGAGAAAAGGGATATTCGCTCAACAGTGCACAGAATCTGTCAAATCACGTAAAAGATTTTAGTAATTTTGTAGATGTTTTAAATAAAAATTACACTTCTTTGTATATGTATAATATATATTACCAAAAACAAACATTTAATAAAATTATTGGAAAATATAAATCTACTTTTATTTTTATTTTCAAATTTGTATCAATTTTAAAATAAGTAACAAAATATTTTTTTCAGAAATGACAATAATATTTCAGTAAGGCTGCAAACATATAAAACATTTTTATAAATTTTCATAAAGGCAATGGATGCAACATATACGATAAACGCAAATTTTTTGTTAAATTTTTTGTCCTTTAATCTTTCTATAATACCGAAACGTTAGAAAGAAAATAATTTACCAATTTTTGACATTGAAATCATTTACGTTTATAACATCATTATTAATTAAGGTTAAAAGTCGATAACCTTATTCGATTATAGACTCTTAACCATTATTTCAAACCATTAAGACAATGTTTTAAAGGTTACAAATTATATTTATCTCAATAAACATTTCAATACTTTACTTTCATAAAATACTATTTATTTATTTATACATAGGATATATTATGGAAAAAATAAAAAAATGAAAACAGTAATAGAAAATCATGAATAAATTTTGAAGAATAAAAATAAAAATTAAATTCATTCTTGTTATAATTTTTTTACGTTAAACACTTTTTAAAATTTATAATATGAATGATTATATGTTACGGATAATCAATCAGAAATTTTTAAATTTGATGAAACGATGATTACAAAATGCATTTATCTCATCGTTAATACCTAAAATGACAAAGATATGTTGTTTGACACGAAATTATTTAATGTATTTTCTCAAATTATCTAATATTTGTGTGTCATAATCCATATTCAATGACAAATAATGACATGGCAAGTTGTTTTATTCTTGTTTCATTTGTGCGTTGCTTACTCTTACGCATCACTTCGTTGTTCCGTTGTGCATGTGATTGAATTTTTGTAGCTTGTTCTTGTTTTCGAAGAAAGTCGAGAGGAAAAAGTACGCCAACTTTTTTCTTTCTTAATATTACTTTCCAACTTTACCTACTAAAGTAAAAATACGCTAACAGTGTATGTGTTATTGTGTAGGGAATCGATTCCAAAAAATTCTATGGAAATACATGATTTGAATGTTGGGAGAGGTTGTTGAAAAATGCATATAAATGAGATCCTTCGGTTATATTGACGCCAAAAATATTATGGTAATTTTACTACAATGCGTGTTGTTTTCTCTTATCTTATTATTTACGTTCGGGAAAAATATTAATATATTTCATATATTTACTTTTTCGTATTAAAATTTTATAATATACTGCAATATGCTTTATCAGTAATTAATACATTTCGAGAACATACAATTTTCTTATTTTTAATTATGTAACTTGCTTCAAGAATCATATGTGACAACAGGAGCTAATGTAACTTAAACTGTAATTCTATAAAATTTATATTAGTATTTATAATAATAGTTATTTAAAATTTAATTCAAACAAGTAATTGGTAAACTAAAACTATCTTTCATCAAATGAAAACATGCAAATTTTTATTTAAATATTATAATTTATGTAATTTGTTAATATTGTAACTGATTATTTAACTGTTTAACAAGGATTGTTTATGAAATGTAATACAGAGTGATCATAATTAAAGAGTAGTTTTAGAGCTCTCTGTAGAAAGAACTGTTAAGAAAATCTCAACGAAATTTGGGTACATGCTGTCTTAAGTATGAGATTTCGATTTTCAGAAAAAAACTGTATTTCAAAATATAGATGCTTCGAGCGAAATTTTTCTGCTGTCCTTAATGTGCATATTTCGTATGTTTTATAAAAAATTTTTGTTATAGAACCAGTCGCAAAACATTCTTCACAATTTTTCTAGAAGTCAACAATCATTGTACATAAATTCCATAAGCGTAGAGCTGTTCTGCATTTAAAGAATTCCGGAGCTTAAAAGGTTTCCGAAGTCCTCTGCCTACAGAAATCTTAAAAAAATTATTTCCGTTTTAAAAAGACTGAAAATTTGCTGTAAACAGAAAACATAGATACATAGGTAATGGAGCACAAATGGAAAATTCCACGGCAGAAATAGTAAATGTGCAATTAGACATGTCTTACACGACAACGTAATAAATTCTGTAAATAATCTTGTACGTTTTATCCATACATCAACTCCCGCAGTCAAGAATTGGTTTCTGCTAATGATGATAAAAATAAAATATTTGCCATAGCATTCGTACTATAGCTCGGATAAGAAGCTGATAATGCATGGCATGACCCTAATAAATTCTGTGGAGCGATGAGATTCATTTTTATTTACATGGTAATGTGAACATTCACAACTACCGTACAAATTCCATTGAACTCCCTAAAGGGAACGGTTTTACATCATCTTTTATGATTAGTTCTTTTTTTCTGAAGTAAACTCTGTATCTAGATCAGTGACATAGCGAGGTTGCGGCCGAAGTTTTCATCTCTAAAACGTGATCGTCGAACGTCGAGCGCCGATATCTTGTAAGCGGCGCTCGACGTGAAAACTTCGGCCGCAACCTCGCTATTGCCGCTAAATACGGATATATGTTTCAAAACGTCGTCATTCCAGCAATGCAGCAGAAAAATTGTCCGAACACCGCAAGTTGATGCATCCTACATATCAGCTTAAACGTACAGTACATACAAGCTTTACTACAACATTGTTTTGCACGATAGAATGATTAGCCGATCATTTTCAATATGTATATCTTCTACGATCACCAAATCCGAACCTCAGTGACACTTGCAGGAGTCATCCTGGCTATTTTATAGCAACTGCCAATCCATTTGCCAAATATTTTTTATTCGCAAAAGCAGAAAGTTATTCGCCAGATTACTTTTTCTCATACTGTGACTTTTTGTACCAACCAGAAATGAACCGACGACTGACAATATAAAAGAATGCAGAGTTTTTATGACTGAGTTTCTCAAACAACTTTATTTTTGTTTATTAACAGTAAAATTGTATCGAAGCAAGACCGTTTCATATTCTGTGACACTCTTCTTTACGAGTGACTTTTCGGGGGACGGCTCTGTGGCTATTTGCTACTCCAATTTTCAATGATATATAATTTTTGCAAATTGCGAACTTTGCAACAGGCAGCGTGACTCCTGCATTTGGATATGGAACTACTTAAGGATTCTCGTTTATCAAGGCAATGTTACCAACTTAACTGTCTTAAAAACAGAATTTTATATATACGACAATTCCGTACAGGTCAGAGATCAATTGTGTTCTTCTTTCCAGAGTGTTATGGAGCGAATATAGTTTTTACAGCAAAGACATGGAGCGCATACAGAGCAATATTTTTTTATGTAAACGTCGATTCCACATACCATATCTGTATTCGCATCCGTAACTGAAATAAAATTATTTCACGTTGGTTTTTAACTCTAGAAAGTTTTAGAAAATTTACGTAATATGCACATTAAGGAGATAGTAGCGCCAAATTTTTCCCTGACGGTTGAATTTTGAAGTAAGAGTATTCCAAAACTCGAAACGGCATACTAAAGACAATAATTGTACTAAAGTTGGTTGAGATTTACCCAATAGTTCTCTCTATAGAGGGCTTTGAACATCTATTTTTTAGTTATGAACACTCTATAATTTACGTATTGGTTAATGCCTCCTCATAAGTATCAAGCATCTTCGAACACATTTCTTGGATGTCAGAATGCTTTTTAGTAAAGATAGGCGAATATTACTTTTTTTCGAATTCAAATATTAACTTCGTATTCAAATATTAATACTCGAATACCCCGAATTCTTAGTGAACTGAATTACTTTATATAACTTGTTTAGTTAATAACTTATTTAATATTTATTATTTAATTTGTTTCATTTATTTCAATACATTAAATAAATTAATAAAGTAAAACAAAAACAATTTACTAAATTTTAAGATATGAAACTTCAAAATTTTAATTTTGACTGTAAGTTTTAAAGTATCTTTCTTTTAAATACTCTGATCTCAAATACAAAAGATTAACAAATAATTCTTCTCATCCTTACCTTCAGCAGATTTTTATTTAATATAATAAGAATTTGAAAACGTTCAGGTATTCTGCTTCTTTTCATTTCTCCTCACAAATTAAACCGGAAGTGCTGAAAGGCTCTGTCTATAATGCAGTAAGAAAATATCATTGACACAAAAAAATTAAAATTTATTTGTTCGAACTTCAAACATTGTTTCTAAAAAGATTTATTATGGCAAATGTTGTTTATGGACCATCTGAAATACAATCGTCGTGTTAATAAAACGTACTTATTAATTATTCAAATACTTTTAATTTTTAAGTAGCCCTTCTTTTGTACACTTCTAAATTCATCATTGTCAGTGTTTGAATTTATTTTATTTTATTTTATTTTTTTAATCAATGTAATATTCGAGATTTCTTATCTCGAATATTTTCTAGTATTCGAGTATTCGCCCATCTCTACTTTTTACCAATATGTTAGTTCGTCCATGATTGACAAAAATAAATTCTTGTGAATTTCAGTTTAGATTTTTTTGAGAATATCTTTCGTTTCTGAAATTCTTCATCTTGATATCATAGTAATATTAGATTGTAAATGAGATATCAGTTATATCTCACTATATATCGTTATGTAGTATATGCTATTTTTCAGATTACAAAGAGAATCTCATCGATTAGCTTCTTCCTTAGAATTAATTTGTTTCATAAGTAGAAAACAGCATAATAAAAAAATCAGAAAATAAAAAATATATATACTGTAATAATGTAATTTTAGATTTCTTAATTATAATATATCAGTGTTATTTTAATACTGTATATCATATTTCAAATGATAATAATTTTGGAATTAATTTTTGTATTGAACAGTATTCATTTATTCTTTGATAAATCTTGAATTTTAAAAGTATTTAGATAACTAATTATAATTGTTGTTGTACTCAATGTTGGAATACGTATTTATTGTAAGTTTTTTTAAAAATAGGATTTTATTGTCGGGAAATTATTATACACAACGTCTTATTTTATTATTATTTTTAGTGTTTTGTAGTAATACTGCTGATGAGGGGCATGCAAGCCCGAAACACGTGTAACGTGTACAGGGAAAATTACTACAGGCGATATAATTAAAGAAAATTTGTTTTTTCTGAGCTAATTTCTCATTCTTGTGTCAAATCTAAACACCAGTGTAAAGTCCTATTAATGACTAATGTCCGTGTAGACAATTAAAAAGAACTTTAGTATTTAGATAACTTTTAAACAGATTTATTCTAATAGAAGATTATTAATATTAGGTAATTTTAAATCTTATATTAATTAATTTTCAAAATTTTGTCGCCATACTTTTCCTGTTGTTATATATCAGAGAAAAGATATGACGATAAAGTATTTATCGGTAAAAAACTGACTCCCGAGATTTTTACATTCTTAAAAATAAATTATTTTTTATGTATAACATAAAATAATATGTAATAGCTCAATTACGTCAAATACATATAGTAGAGATAAAACATTTAATTATAATGTTTGTCTGTAAAACAAAAATTGATCAAAAACTAAGCAGATAACTTCAAAACATTATATAAAAATTAAAAAATAAAATGAAATATTGTAGAAATTATGTAATAACTATCTCACTTTATTATTTTAACTAGGATATAATATCGGAGCATTCAGAAACTTTACCGAAGTTTCAGATATCAATTAATGACAAATTCGACTTGAAATTTTGATAAATTTACTGCTTAAATTTTAAAAGATGACAGTTTCAATGAGATATAATCATCGTAAATAAACTGTATTATTATATTTATCTGGTACTGTGTGAAATTTTCAGTATTCTAAATGTTGCGTATAATTTATACAAGTTTAGTCATTTAATTCATTTTCATATTCAGAAGTGTATCTATAACACGGCTAATTGCCTTTTGGACCACCCTCTATAGAAGTTTTAGAAGAGAATTATACATAGGGAGCCAAAATTCCGTTAACCTTTGTAAAGAATAAATTGCTGTCTTATTCAAATACTTAATTATGATGTTGCCACCAATGTTATAAAATTATTAAAAATTTAACAAGAAGCAAGTCATTTAGCTTTGAAACTTTCAAAAATTTTAATGCTAAATAACTTTCTTCTTGTTTTAGCATATCATTTACACAATATTTATTGTTGAAGAGTTTTAATATTGCGAACATAATAAACATCGATATAATTCTTATCTTATATTTACACCATTTTAATTTTCGGGAATATTCTTATAATTATTCTTGCGAACTTATTAATTCTTAGAATTTTATTCTACAAATATATTCTAGTATTAGTGTCTCTAGAATATCTCTTGAATAATTTGAAAGAGATCTATTAGGGATATTTATTAAACATATTCATCAAAAATAAATTCCATTTCCGTTTAAATAAAAATTAATAGCTACATCAGAATATGATTTTTAATTCAAGAAATAAATGAAAAAAAAATAATTTTCTACATCTTATTTCCAGTTAAAATGAGCAATTATTATTTATACTTTCAAATGCGCTATTTGATGAAAGAAGTAGATTCAGGAGTGATTGATTGAAGATCACAATAGATCCTTACAATAATCTCTAAAGAACCTAGCTTTTAATAGTGAGCGAGATTTATAATCAAAATACTTATCATTCTTTGCTATCTTTCAAGTTTTTAAAGAAATTCTGACACTTCAAGACACATTTTGTATGTACAGTACCTAAAACATTAGCATATATGCTCCCATTTACTTCATCGGATTCATAATTTTTATGCTATATTTTGTAATATTAAAATTATGATTTAAAGTTAGCCAAAATGATTTTATAAAATATTTTAAAGCAATTTATAAATTAAATATTAATTTATATAAAGCTGTTTTATGTCATATTCTTTAGAATTTGCATTTAAAATAAAGAAAACTTTTCATTTTAGATATTAAGAAATTTATTAAAATATTCTTTATAATATTTTTAAAGTAAAAATTTCAAATAAAAAAATCATTTAAAATTTTTATATCTATATATAAAAGTAAAACATTAAAAAACATAAAGAGATAATCCTAAGAATTAGAATTTATAAAAAAGTTTTTCGGTAAAATAAGTTTTTTGATATTTTTACAGTTCATTTTTTCAAAGTTCTTATACTTAAGCTGCAATTTAATCAATGCAATAAATCAAAATATAAATTCTTAATTTTAAAAGTCATCTTTTATAGTAAAAAGTTTAAAAACTTTAATATAACTACTCAAACTTTTAAATAAATTTATCTTATAGTTATGTAAAAATATGTCGTTTTTCTTAGAATTTTTCTTAACTATAAAATAAATTATAAAAAAATATAAAATATTTTAAACTAGTTTCTTATATAGATTTATATTTTTTTTTTCTTTTTAAAAAAATTTTAAGTGCTGTATATATTTAATATTTAAAATTTATGAATTATAAAAGTATCGCTGATTTATCATTCTGTTAATAAAAATAAATGTAGTGATATTAAGTTGCTCGGTTTTCATAAAGCTCTTTCAAATCTTTATAGATTTTTTGTATTAAAATATTAAATATTTTTAATAACTATTTTTAAATAAATAAATAAACTTGTGCATGTAACAAGAAAACTTATACAGAAAAGGATATGCATTATTTATTAATTTTTTTTATTATTAAGTATTTAAATATAATTTGCCATTTAATAATTATATTTACTAAATATTATTAAAATGATTTTTATTTATAACACATCAAAGTAAAGTGAAAATTTGCTATTTATATAATCAAGATTTAAATGCTGATAAACTTTAATCAATATATCAGAATAAAATAGTAATTAAAATTTAAGTAGATTAAAGTTTGTAATCTTTAATTTTTTAAATAAAGCTTTCGGATTAATCTTAAAATTCTAACTCTAATTTCGCGAATTTAGAATTAGAATTAAAAATATCATCATTATCATTGTTAGCTGGTTAACTATAGATATTTCTGTCTTCTACCAATCTTATCAATTCGATCTTTATTTCTCTAACAACTAAATATTGTATGAAAGTGTATAAAAATATATCTATAGAATAATTATAAAAATTATCCTATATATTTGATACAACACGGCGTACTAATTGAAAATATATAAAGTTAAATGAAGATATATATTTAAGAAAATCAATTTAATGCAAATAGATTAATTACGAACATAATAAACGATACTAAAACTAATTGAATTATATACAGATTTACAAGTAGAAGAATTTATCAATGAAGCAATTGATGTTCCTCAATTCAATACCATCATCAATTATACTTTTACTGTAATGATTTTTGATATTCATTGCATCTCTCTAGTTCTCGAAGCATGACCTCTCATTTCTTATCATGAGTATAAAAGCAGTTAAGTTTTTAAAATATTACAAATTTAATATAATACTATTTAGACCTAAATGATAAGCTAAAATAATTAGAGATGTTTTATGTTAACATTTAATTTGTATTTTCTGAAGACGGAAGACTAAAATGCCATCAAAATTTCCAAAATGATCATTTCGTATCTCAAGTTTAAAAGTTTTTGTCTTTTAAAATGAAAACTTTGAACAAATTAAATATATAAAATAATTTTTTCATAAATAGTTGAATGATAAAATATAAGGTTATATTCAAAAATATAAAGTTTAATACGTTTAAGTAAGTTAATACGTTAAAGTATAATACGTTTTTCGTTCGTATGTGTGTATGTGTTCTATAAATAAATTCGAAATCCTTTGAGATGTAAGAATCAAAATTCTCAAGATAGTTTTAAGTCTTATATTTACATATACTAATGCCAGAGTTTCTCAAGAATGAGGTTAGAATCATAAAAATTTCAAAGCATAAATAAAGATTTAAAAAAAATTATTTTATAAATTTATTTTTAATAATTCTTTTTGGGTATTTTAATTTTTAGCATGTGTTAAACAATTAAATATATTGTTTATATATATTTTATATAATTTTATTCTTCAAATATTTCTTTATTATAATCTATATAATTTAAAAACTTGCAGAAAATTTTTTATTGTTTTTAAATCATTATTTTTTTATTAAACGTATTATAATATTAATTATAACTTGCTTATTTCCAAAACGTTTATTAGAGCGAGAAATAAAACATATAATAATAAATTTATCTTATTTTAACTTAAAATCTCTTTGCATATTTAAAATTTAATCTCGTCAAATTTTTAAATGTAAAATTAAACGTGAGAATATAGAAATTACTCATAAATTTCACTATATTAATTTCTTATTTATTTATCTACTTAGGCATAAAGAATATAGAATTACATGTTAAATCAAATCATGAGTTTAATCTAAAAATTTCTAAACAGTACTTACATATTAAAAGTAGTTTTAAAGTAAAAAGTAATTTAAATGATGTGCAGTATTTATTTTCTAAATGTATAATTTCGTATTTTATATTTAATTATTTCATATAAAAACTGTTTGAAATAAATCTGTTTCATTACAGATTTAATTACATTTCTTTCTGATTAAAAGTATTTCTATTTATCAGTTTAAATTATATATAAATTTAAATTAAACTATAACTCCTATATGCCTTATATAAATATAGGCTTATATAAGTTCTGTATATATGCATTGGAACCTAATACACCACTTTGAAAATTATGCATAAACCAATATTAAACTTTAAAATATATTTAATAAAATTTTATTTTATTGATAAAAAAAATGAAATATATATTATAAAACGTTTAATATCTTACAAATTTCCACTACGTAAAAACGATTATTCAAAATTTCATGTTTTTTTTTTAGCTCTTGAAAGACAAATAACAGATAGCAATAAATCATGTTGAACATCTAATAACAGTTTCTTATATCTACTATATATATATATATATATATCTTACTACTTTTGTTTTAAAAAAATTTTGTGATAATCAAACTGGATGTTTTCAAGGATAATAAATTACATTTTATTATAGATTAAAAATATCTTCAAAATACCAAGAGTTGAAGTGTTAATATTTTTAAAAAAATGATCCCCTGAATATTATTTACAATTCTATATGATGTTTAAACTGATTAATGATGCTAAAGTTCCTTCTAAACTTTTGATAATATACAACTACCATTTCATACATCGTTTGAATTTTTATGTGACATTGAAAATAAATTATGTTTAATACCGATTAAGAAATGTTTTGAATGCTTTGTTATAAAAGTATAATTTTTAAAAAAATACATTTTTAAAATATTCTTATAACATTTAATAAAATATTTTTATAATTATTTGACCTTTTTCTTTATTTTTAGGAATTTTAATGAGTTATTTTTGTTCAAATTATTATAAATTTTAGCGAGAGGATAATGTGTTTTAATATATATATATATAATGGAATAATAAATTGTATACTTTTTTGTATGGAATTCACTTTAAAAAAGAATCATAGAGGTTAACAATGAGATACATTTCAATTCATTCCAAGTACAGGAAACATGTAAACGTCTATCATTTTCACCTAACAAGACTCATGTGAAAAGATTCTTTGTTGGTAAAAATCAGTAACTGTCAGTTTTCTTTACCCCCTTTTTCTTCTTTCTGTTTTTTTTTCCGTCTCGATAAGAATACATGTGGACTATAAATAAAAAATAAGTGATGTAAATTCGAAAGGATGGTCCAAACATTTTTTACTCTTGTATTTTCAACTTCTTGTTGAATAACATTATAATATTTTTTCCTTTCTAAATTCGGGAAAGACGAGTTTAATTTAAACTTTCGCATCTGTGACTTAAGACGTGACAAAAAGTGACTAAAATTCAAGATGCTGGCGTGAACCTTTACTGTCGTTATTGACCGGTCAGTGCCTACCTCCCATGTTGTCTAAATCCAATATAGTAGCAGATTCTGTCAGAAAGAGTCGATAAGGCACACCTCTTCTTTTCCGCTAGCTTTCACATTCTGATATCACTGCAATAAACTTCGTTTTACACTATCTTATAGTTATTTGTCTACGTCTAAATATTAAAAGTGTAGTAGTTATAAAAATTTTTCACTCTTTTATAACATCATAATCTTTCGCTTCATTCTTTTTTAAACCTATAAAGCAAAGTATTAAATAGACTCGGTTACGACCGAATATTGTTCACGAAATGTTAATATTTCAAGAAGTCTCACAGCTGTTATAATACTTCGAAAAAATTTTAAATACTTTTTCCATTTAATAAACTTTTTTACTCATTTTAAATTAAAGTTATATTTTTAGAAAAACGAATGAAATATCTAGCGTTATTTATTTTAAATTTTATGCTAATTCTAATATTACAAATTACTACTTAAACTATATATGTCATTTTAAATAAAATTTTCTGCAAGGAGAAGATACAAAATCAAAGTAAACATCCTCTACCTAGAACTACAGTTATTCTTCTCAACTATTCTTGAAAGACTTTCGATTTAATCCTGTTTCTGGAATACTTTGTTTTGTTTAAAGATTAGTACCTGAGGGATATTGCAAGAGAAGATTGAATGCAACGCACATTGACTAAGTGCGATAAACACAAAACTTGAATTTTTAAAAAAGCATTAAAATTTTTTTAAAAAATACCTTTGATCTCACTTACTACATTATTCTACTAGAAGCATGCTGTAGATATGATAATAAAATGATAAAAATATAGTTAAATTTTCTCATATACAGTTTTTCTTAACGTTAGATATATTTTATCGATCGTGTAATATATCATAAAAATGCAGCAAGCAATCCTTATTTCATATTTAATACTTTATTTAGGTTTGTTATTACGTTGTACGTTTTACACACGGCTTATATGATATAATGAATAATTCAATATTATTATTAAGTAGTGTTTCTTCTTGCTTAAAATTTTCATATCGAATATCTTCAAACAACTGAATATTTTCTGTATTAAAAATTTATATATATACTTCTTTAAAAATTTCATAAGTAAACTGATGCCATAAATCAACGATGACTTTGTATAAATTTAAAACAGAAAATAATAAATGAATAAATTAATTAGTGGCAAACTCTATTACGTAGATTATGACGCATATTAATTAAAAATAAAAACTTAATTTACTCGTGTATCAAGTATAAAATCTTAATTAAATTAAACATAATTCGAAACATGGAAAAGCGTTGTCGAATATTATATCGATTTTTATAACATTTTATTAATAATTATTTTAGTTATTAAAAATTATCATAAAATTTATTAAGTGGAGTGTAATAATAAAATAATTAAATGATAAGTTATTTTATTTTTTACTTTAATAAATATTTTGTGGATTGCTGTAAGAAGTAGCGTGATACAAAATAATTAAATTCTTTCTTGCTTAAACAAATTCGCTTTGCTTCCAGTTATTTGACTTTTCTTCAAAATAAGAGAATTTCTAAACTTGTTTGTGCCATATTAATGAATATCGCTTTAGCTCCTTGTAAAATGTCACAGGCAGCTGTTCTTCTGTAATGGTATTTACTTCTGCTGAAATGCTGACAGGTAGATCGTCTCAAAACAGTTAATGGCTTTTCGGATGTAGGAAAACCATTATAAAAAAAGCACTTTTTATATACATAAAGTAATTCTACATATCTTTAGATGCGTTTACTTCTCACACCAAGATAGAATTTTTATTGGATTTTCTATTGATCTATTGGAATCGTGCATTTTATATTTCGGTATTTCTTACAAATCAATAATCTTGTCATATAAGTAATATTCAGTGTATCTCCTCATTCAACGTTAACGTTAACTAAATGAACATTTTCTATTAGCGCATATTACTTATTTACATTATTTACCTTACTTGTGACAAGTAATTATGTATTTTAACGTATAAACAAGAGGTTTTTTTCTTAATATGCCTACATTATTCTATGTTTATATTACTAGTTTCATTTATTCATTATTATACTTAATTAGGAATAGATCTAATTAATATTTATGTCGTAATAGTAATATAGACCTAAAAATAATATAAAAGAAAAAAATAAAATAATAGAAAATTAATGTATTGTTTAATCACATTTTCGGATACTGTGCAATATTTTAGCACTACTTCTGGCTTTTAGATGTAATATAGAAAAAAATAATTGACTTTAGGAAAATGTTTCTAAACCTATTTTTCTAATTAAAATCGATCGCATTATGCTTAAAATTGGATATAATGAAAAGAACTTTTTTAATAAAAATTATTCTGTTAGTTATTATAAAGATATATAGTGTATAACGTTAAAAACTTGAAAACACTTATTCATATTTATAAATTCTAAAACTGTTTGTGCTATTGAGAATATCCAACACAGCTATTGTCCATTTGGCAGCGATACAAACTGCACTTCATACATATTATCAATGACTTTTGAATCCTTTTAAAACTTACTTGGAGACTTTTTAAAAATAAATATTGATATATTATGTAAGTTTTCTGATGGTTCCCCTTATATTTCGACAACGTTTTAGCTTGGAAATCGAACAATTTCTAGTAAATATTTTTCTAGCGTAATTACATTAATAAACCCATTTGAGAGGTGATGCCTATATGGACGAATTTATTTCAAAATTCGCAAAAAACAATGCAATATTGTATTGCTATACGAATTATATGATTGAAGCTCTTACTAGAGTGAAAAGTTTCGACCAGAAAAGGTTGTAGGAAAGGCGAAAAACGTGCTATAGCACATCTCTAGTTCACGTGTATATCATCAAACCATGAGCTCTTTTGTCTTCCACATGTCTGCTAGAAAGATGGATGAGGAGAATGTCTTAAATTTTTTCTTTTAGTCTCCCGTAAACATCTGCTGATGAGTTTGAGTTTCTCGTCCGAAGTATCTAACTTACTTATTGAATGTCATAATAGAAGTATTCTATCTAACCCATAGTATTAAGGCCTAAGTGTCAAATGTGGAGCAAGCTGACGGACAATCCCGACGACATCAAAATAGAAGAAACAAGGATTATTTTTCGATTAGGATGAGAAAATTTCAAAGTTCTCTTTTTATATATATATAAAGAAGTGGAAGAACAAGTGTCGCCAGTTATTTTTCTTTCCTAACATTATTATTATTATTTTCTCCTTAAAAAAATCTGTTAATTATCTTAAGAAATTTTTGTTAATAATCTTATTCTTTATTAACAAATCTTTTTCTTTTTAGTACATGTTTTTATCACCTTCTATTAATCTTTAATACGTATTTTTTTTCATTAAAATTCAATTCAATTTAGTAGAACTTCCTTTCATGTTTACAAAAAGTAATGTTTGTTTCGTGTTTCATAAAGAAATGTTATCGTATTATATATATATAAATTATTCTATCAAACATTCTTATTTTTCTGAATTGCTGGAAGCGATGTTACTACTACAACTACTATTTACTTCACTACTTTACTTAGCTTTTTGCTCACTGTAAAGCTTATTGATGTGATATCATTTTTATAACCTTCCCACGATTGTTTGTTTGGGTCAAAGCTGATCGAGGTGCACCTTAAGCGCACATAAAACTCGTTTATCAAAAGGTTTATAGCTATACCTATATATACACTTAAAGTTGCTATCAAATCTTTTCTTAGAAATCGATGATACACATAATTAAAGGAGAACAAAAATATTCTAGTATCTTCATAAAAATCAAAACATTACTGTTTTAATGTTTATTTTTTACAATACCAATTAAATATTTTAAAATTTAATACACAACAATAGCTAATAAGTAATTAGCGACAGAGATTCATTATAAATGTAGTTCTTAGTAATTTTTCAATTTGACGTAATAATCATTTCTACACGAACAAAAAACCTTTGTCCATCAGAATGCATGACTGCTCATGAATTGAATGCATAACAATTATTTAGCATATCTCACGAGCAATGAAGCACATGACGTGTGACTTAAGAAGAAGTTAAGTTAACTTGGGAAAACCTTTTATAAACCTTTTTTCCGCCGTATTCTTGTGTTCATTTAACATTTCTAGGCTTGATAACAGTGGTGTATTCTTTTCAAAACAGTAATTTCCAGAACTCTAACTTCTAAATGTATTCCTCTGTTATCAAAGTTAAAACTTAAAGTCAGTATAATAGAAGACAATGTATTATTATTTTATTTTTTGTATTCCGCGACAAACGACGACACAAAACTACTTAATTATTCCTTTCCATTGTTTGTCATATCTACACTTCTCTAGAAATGATTCAATTTAGAATGATTTAATTTACTAATAGTAGAAACTTTTCATAGATTTAAATTGCATTTAAATACTTAATACTTTTACTAAAATTGATTTATTATAATAATTATAATTATTTTAGATGACAATGTTATACATATTTAATTCTTTTATAGATGTAGATGAAATAATAAGGCTCATACATAGCAATGAACTTCAATTATTGCTAGGTTTGTGAAGTGAATATGTTGCTTGAATCACAGAACGTAACGTAGTTATTTGTCATTTAATCTGAATCCTTGCCAGAATTCCAAAACGGAACCACTTCTATGCTTGTTCCAGTTGAGTTCTCTTGAGGCAATATGGATAATTTCAATTACCAACTCTTGCATATTTGATAAGGTCATTCTCATCGTATTTCATTCGATTCTTGTATAGTTTACTAGTTGCAAATACAATTTTCTTTTATGATTTATCATCATTTTTCTCTTCTTGAATATTATTGCTGACTTAAACATAAAATGTTGATTTAATTAATAGTTTAATTGATTCTGGCAATTAAATAAAGTGTGTATTCTCCTTGCTAAAAATAAAAGCACTTCTTATTGATGACTTAATTATAATATAAACAAAATTAAATAGGCAATACAATTTTTTTATATATATATTTTAGAAATAATATTAATAATTAAAATGTGTATTCTGTAGAATCTGATATTGGAACTTAAATATTATAAAACACAAAGAGACCCAAAAATCAGATAAACAAGCATATTTAAAGATTATTTCATTCCAATCAACATGCGCGAAACTTGAGATAAATGAATATTTGCACTAACTCATTAAAATGCTGTAAATTGCCATCGAGAATGGAAAGTTTCATTTTAAATAAGTTCTGTAAACTGTATTAATAGGAAATACGTTAAAACATTTTATTTTAAAACGGTTTGGTAAAAATTGACTTTCGGGCCATACTTTATATATTGAAGTTAAATGGCAAATTCAGTAATTTTTATTTTTAAATTTGCTTTATGTTAATAATTAATTTAAATTTAAAAAGAATTTGATTAAAACTTAAATGAAATTGCCTAAAATAAAATTATTTCTCAAATTATCTTGAGAATTATTCAATGATGCAAACGAATTTATATAAGAATACGTTAACATTTATTTATTATTTTTCTCTTTCGTTTATATTCAGTTATTCTATTTAATAATTCATAAATGATTAGATTATATATTAAAACTCGTTTGAAAATTTTAATTATTATATCTGTTTTAAAATTTGATTAAAGGATCATTTTAAAAATATGTAAATAAATAAAAAAATAAAAATAAAATAAATTTATGACATTATTATAAAAGAGAATTTTTATAAATTTGTTTAAATTAATGTCTAAAGCTATCATTAATTCTAATTAATTTTAATTGTAAATTTACACTTTAATATAAAGGATAGCTGAAGTAGCGACATCTTGTGTGAAAAATTATAATTAAAAACAGCCATACATTAATTTTGATTATTTTAATGAATTATTTTATTAATTCATTATAAAGAAAACAAAAAGTAACAGTTATTATCTAACTGAAATGTGGAATTAACATTCATTTATATTTTGTAAAAAATCGATATATTATAAGAATTAAATTTTTTAATATAGATAAAAAGTGCATAGCTGGAATTCGAATCATTCATTCACTAACTTGTATTGTTTTTAAACTTTATGTTGCCAATTAAATAATTTTTATTTATAAAGCTGACAAGTATGAAAGGAAATTTAAGTAATATAACTTGGTCGATGTTAATCATAATTACATGAAACTTTATCTGGATTCATTTGTTATCATGTTAAATTCTACACATAAATTTCATTGATACTTTTAAAATAAGCTTTGAAGTATATTATTTAACGGTCTATATCTTAAATAAATAAGTTTTTTTTACAATAATTTACTAAAATCGCTTTAAGTTAGATGCTGCTTGTTAGAAAACAAGAAGAAACTATAAACAGTATATAAACAAACATTTGTCAGTAATTTTATTTGACAATTATACTTAATATAATCATTAGAAGCATTTTATTATAATTTCCTCTACAACACGAAAGTCTAAATAACATTTAGTGTTCAAATTTACAATTTTTCATTGCAATAAATGTTTGCCTGTTTCAATTGAAAGTACTTGGCTTAAATGCATGGTTCAACTTCAGATGTTTTACTGTAGGCCAATAAAATAATTTAATTTGCATGTTACTATCCAATTTTGGTGCTTTAGTGTGGCCTTGATGCACTTTTGATAAAGAAAAAAACAATTTTATAATAATTAATTATGATAAATTATTTAATGTAACATTATATAAGGCGTACATAACATTTAAATACTATATATATATAATCTTACCAATATATATATATATATATATATATAATCTTACTAGAAAATCCTTTGATCTTATTGTTATTTTAGATAAAGACATTTTAAAACTTTTAACGTTGTGTTCTTATTGAAGAAAAATTGCGAAATTGAAATAATCAAACATACTGTAAAATCTTTTTTTTTTTTTTTTTTTGTTAGAGAAGTTCTACTTATGCAAGTTTCAAAAGTTAATATATATATATATAGAACATTGAAAGGGATCTCCTGCAATGTCAAGCGCAATATAAGAAATGAAAGACTGATACAATACAGTCTAGCGAGACTAATTGAATAATTCTTTATGTGTCATTGTTAAATTGTTATTAATAAAGATAACTTAATCGGTTATTATTTCGTAATTTTATGGTTATTCAAAAACATTTTTTTTACTTTTTCTTAAATGTGTCTTTGGCCACTTTTCTTCTCACAAGTTTACTAAAAAATGTGGTTTTCAATTCAGGACATGAAGTTTCCAATAAAATCCTATCGGGTGTTTGAACTGAAAAACCAATAAAATATATATCTGTAGTTATTAAATATAATAGAAAAAAAACATCTTAATTTTTTGTCGTCGTATATAGTACATATATTTGTTTCATAAAATTTAAAATATTATGAAAATTTAATTAACATTTTTATTTACTGGTGACACATTATTTTATAATGGTGAAGACAAGAATTAAATATGATAGAGGATACATTTAATTTACAGTAGCCCTATATATTCTTATATTACTATTATATTCTTATATTATTAATATATTCTATATATTCTTATATGTCACCATTAAAGCGACAAAAAAGTTATAATTATTAGTATTATATTTACATAAAACCTGATAAAAGCTTTTAAACAAATTTTAAATGTATTAAAACAATTCTTTTAGGGGTCCGCAGCTCCTTTTTACTACGCCAGTGTCATACAAATGTTAGCTGGAGAGTAGAAATTGCTGAAATTTGTCAATGATAAACATATATTTTCTTATTACAATATTTTAATTTTGTTTTCTAATAATAAAATTTATTAAGATTTTTATATTTAAATATGAAAATATAATTTAAATTTTAAAAAATGAAGCACTCTTACTTTTATGTATTAAAGTACTATAGTAAAGTAGTTAAAGTAGTATTAAAAATTTAAGTTTAGTTGTTAGATAATCTGAAAATATATAAAAATTTTAAAACTTTATTTATATATTTATATCTAAAAAAAGAAAATTTTATGTAACGATTTATTGATTTTGCATCGTCTTTATAAACAGTAGATAAAAGTTTTAAGGCGTTTAAATTGGTTTTAATGGTGGTTTTAATGGAGTAATTTAAAATCTATTTTCATTATATTTAATGTAAATGATATCTACCTCATAAAAATTTATTATATTTTACTTTACATCTAAATATGTTGAATAGATTTAAAAAGTTTCACAAGAATCTATAATTTTCACTTTAGCCTGGAGTAAAATTCTAAGAATAAGACTAGAAAAGATATGATATAAAAGAACTTTGCTGTCACTGTCATATTCTCTCTATCTGGTTGATATTACATTGAAAGCTGAAAAGTTACCATATCCGATCAAAAGAAACTCAGAAAACTTCGTGATAGATCAGTGTTGGTTCTGAGTTGGCAAAACATAGCTAAAGATTTCGAGTTGGCAAAGTATTGTAAAAAGTTTGATCATGGCTGTGAACGAAAAGATGAATCTTCATCTGTTGTCATTTTTTATCATTTCAGGTTCCTTGCAAAAATTTCATTAGCCTACTTTAAAGATAAAACTTTAAAATATATATTTATTTATACAAAATCTGACTTTACAGTTGATGTTTTGGATAATAAAATTAATTTCTTTTTATATTTTCCTTCGAATTTTTAAAAAATTTTTTAACAATTTATTGCAACATCTGTCATCTTTCGATATGACATAAATCTTAAATATTCAATTCCTTTTTTCCCCAAGGACACGAATAAAATCTGTTCAAAATTATTTATGTGATATATTCATTTCTAATTCTTCATGGATAGCTTCTTACTAATGCTATAAATTATAGTATTCATGTGAAATATTTCATTTGAAGCACACGTTCTTTGATTCAGTTTACAATAAACGGAAATAAGAAAAAAATTATCACTTGGCACATTTCACAGAATTGACTTTTTTCACTCATAGCTTTAAAATTCTCTGACCCCTTCAAACGTTATTCGTTATAACTGAGGAATGTTTTTCTATAAATATTGTTAAAGTTTCATTATTACGTTATTACAACTATATGTTATTATAATTAATTAATGTATTTATTGTTATTTATAACAATAATGTAATTATGATTATAACAACAATAATTATTTATTATATTATAAATAATATAATAAATAAATCTTAAGATTTTTTTATTTTTTCCTAAATTTTAAATCAATGTCTTGCAAAAATTCACAAAAATTTAAAATTTTACTGAAAAAATTTGACATAAAAATTCAAAAATTGTTTGCGAATTTTATAATCAGAATTCTGTCGATTTGATAGAAATATTAAATAGAAAAATAATTATTGTAGAATTTTAAAATGTGTATTTTCAAATTTTAAAATCAATTTTTTAATACATTAAAATTCTTTTTATAATTAAGATATAAATTAAATTTTATAACGGTTATTGTATTTCATCCTTAAAAATTAATATTTGCCATTCAATTTTTATATTTAATATAAAAATTGTAGTAAAATTTTTAAAAACATTTTTATACTTATGAGAATTTTATTAAATTTTAGTTTTCATTCTCTCAGTAATTAAAACATTATCATAAAAATAAATTTATATTACTTTTAAAAGTTTAAAATAAGAAATTAAAAAAAAATAATGACTTAAGAGTATCTCATATACAAAAAGTGTAAAATGTTTTTTTTTTAAATTAATAAAAAATTATTAATATATAATTAGATATAGAACAAACATCAAAATTATGATATAAAGTATTAATTATTTAAAAGTAAAATATATATATATAATAAAAATGTTGTATTACTTATTATGTTTTTATAAAATATAACAAAATGAATTTTAAATTATTCAATATAACACTGACCCTAAAGAGAATTCGAATATGAAATCAATATTTTATATATTTTATATTCAATGTTCAATGTGGTCTTTGTTGAAATGAATATACTATTTATCTGATGAGAAAATATATACATTAGATCAGCAAAAACCTAAAATAAAATTCTCAGAGAAATATATAAGTCTTAAAGATATAAAATATGCATTTACTAAAAAATGTTTTTTTTTCCTTCAAACTCCTTTGGGTATAAACTCCATTCAAATATATAGTAAAGTAAGAAAAAGAAAAATGTACTATAAAATAATATTTACTGCAGAGAAAATGCAATATAAATTGTGTATTTAATCGATTGATAAAGAATTTTATGTAATTTTATATAATTATTTTTTAAAATGTTTTTAATGTGAAATGTTTATTTATTTATCGATTCGTTTTTCATACGTACAGTACTTCATCCTTTTGTTTATATTTAAAACATAGTTTATAATCCTTTCAGTTATTGATGTAGATAAATATAAAATTGAATGAATATGAAACAATTTGTAAATTTTAATACTTTTTACTTTCGCTTTCGCTTTTTCTATCTAAAAGATTCTTGGAAAATCGTCGTAAAACGAATCCTTCTATTTTCTAAAGCGATGTCGTAAACTGAGATTAAGTTCTTGGAAATTAGTTTTTGCTATTTACAGTAATATCATACAAAGATGTCTAACAAAAAGATATTGATTTTATGGAAAATTTATATCAGTCGTAAAAACAATCTGTCGTAAAGCATAGTCTACTGTATAATAATTCAATCCATTCATTTTAACATATATAAATATATAATCAATTGCTAAATTCTTCCCATTCTTCACATTTTACTTTAAACAATGTTTAGTTATTTGCTTATTTTTCGAGTAATTTAACGGATTAAAATCAGTATAAAGTTTTAAAATGTATATAATCCTTATAAATAAATGTTCGATAGTAAATATAATGAGACAATTATTTCCTTCGAGAATTTATATAATTACTTACAAATAATCTATTTAAAATTGATTGTTTTTATTTACATAACTCTTTAAAAGAAATATGTCTAAAATGCTAATATCTGATAAGAAAATATTCCATTTTTTAAAACATTACACAATGCTTAAGGATATTTTAAGCTATACGTTTCAAATCACAAAATATTTTACCAAGATAAAGACTACTATCAAGATCTTACACCTGTGGCCAACATTTAAAACAAAAAGTATTATGTTAATGTTTCTTTTCAGAAAATTTCACTTATTTCTCTTAAGTACTGATACTGTCTAAATTGCTAAGAAATCAAATAAATATCCGACATTCAAGTAAACGATGTTAAACTTCTTTAGATTATGTCTAAAGAAAGATTCTTATCACTGAACATTTAAGAATTTTTTTTTTTTTCTAAATTATGTTTATAAACACTTCAAACCCAAAATTTATTAATTATAGCATAGATTTAGAAAATTTCTTACGATTATAGTCACTAAATGAGTCAAGAAGACCAAAAAATAAAACTTGGGAAAAAATTCGAGTATTTTATTATATTATATTGCACATTAAAAATATTTATGATTAGAAGCTATATATAAATTTTTACTGAACTCAAAGCATCATCTTTAAGAGTAAAAGATATAAAGGTATTACGTATAAAATCATCATTATCTGTGGCTGTTTTCAACCTTTTGTTAGACTAACTAAATTTATCTAAGTTTAACATACAAAAAAATTATCAAAAAATCTTCGTACTCTTCTATTAAATCATGTTCTTTAACTGTAATCTATTAATATATAATTTATATTTTAAATATAATGAAGAAAATCGTTTTAGTTTTCCTTGGATATATTTTACTTAAAGATACAAAAAATTAAAGCTATTTAATTTCTCTAATTTATAACTATTGTATCCAATGACATTAATGACTCTAATTTTAGCATTTACTGTTTAGAAGATCTGTGGATTAAGAGTTTTAATCAAAAAGGAATAAAATAACAATGCTTAATGTATTATATTGTTTAAAAATTTTACTAAACAATTTCTTTCATTTGTGATACATTTTAATAATAGAAATTGTAATTCTATTTAATGGCAGCACTTTAATAATACATAAAATGGTATATACTTTGTATTAGTGTAAAATTTATATAAATATTTATTTTTTAACAGGAGTTTTATAATTTTTTTCTATAGTTTTTTTCTAAACTTATCCTTACAAATCGCGGAATATTTTTGAAAATTTCCACTTTTATAACTTAAATATAACTATAAAAATGCGAATTTAATATATAAATATAATTATGAAGAATAATTTGAGAAAAATTAATCTTGTGTTGATATAAATTACAGAAACATAAATTTTCGATTGTTTAAACGTATCCAATCTAATTACTTGTTTTTAATAATAGGATTAAGATAAATAGTAAGATTGACATGATTTATAGTTATTAGTTTAATCGATTCGTAATAATGTTAAGAATATTCAAACCAAGGAACTTCAATTAACATCCTCTTTCACGATTATTCGTGCCTGATACGATCATTACAAAGGCAATGAGAAGTAATCATTACAGCAAATAAGTCTTGAATTATATCTGATAATCATATGATCCATTGTTCTACTTGAATAAATTTTCTTAGATTAATAATAGGTGTATATTATTCTAAGTACAATCTGTATGAAAACTGAAAGTAATGACTGGGATGAAATATTTAATTTTAATAGATCTGGATCGAAAAGATTGTTTATTAATTAATATTTTTCTTTTCTTTGTTTAAACAACTTTTGCTAACTTTACTTGATCTAAAGAAAATTTCTGATCACTATATTTTAAACCATTCATAATGGTTTAAAATTGTTGTTGTTAAGGTTTCTATTTTTATTTATAATCTGAAATTTTATTTTTTCATAAAAATATACCAAATTTTCCGTAAACACTTACAGAATGTTTATCTTTAAAACAATCCTTTAAATGGAGGAAAATAAATGTTAAAGCACTTTTAAATAAAATACAAACACGTCTTAATACTTGATATACGTGATATTTTGTCAGCATCCCTGGAAATAAATTCGAAATTGTTTCGATTACGTCTGTAAATGTAGCCCTGACTAAATCTTAGGGATTAAAACTATCAGGATACAATTTAAGGCCCCTGGTTTTAAAATTTATCATTATTTCATGGAGAATAAAGAACTTGTATGTTTTAGTTTAGGGATACATAAGATTGGATTCTTTCGAACAGAGTAAGATTTAAAGTGCTAAGATAACTTTAAATCTTACAGTTCTTAAATGCTTGTTTTTCTCCATTAAAACATTATTTTGAAATGTGGTAAACTTTAATGTTTATCGTTTCTGTAAAAATTGTAATTTTTGTACTAACTTTATTGTATGATTGTATATATTTAAAATGTAATGCATATCGATTTAAATATCAATATTTTAAAACTAAAATGCTTTCAACATATTTACTTTTACTGATTTTATATCTTGCATGATAAAAATTCTCTATACAATTTTGGTATGTTGAACATGTTAGTAAATATAACTTTCTCATATATAAAATATTAAATTACAATCATACTTTTTTTAAATTTAACAATTTAAAAATTATATATTGTGTTATTTTTTGAAATATTTTTAAATTTATGTTTGTAAAATGGGTATAATTAATTTATAATCTCCTCTATGTTAAAAAATATTAAATTATCTTCTTCAAAAATATTTTACAACGAAGAAATAATGAATTTTACCATCCAAGAAAAAAAAACTCTTTTCGATTTTACTTCATTTTCAATGTCCTTGAAATTTTAATATGTTTTGAAAATTTCGCGATTTTTTTAAGATAACCTCAAGCCAAAAATAACATAAGTAATAAGTTAGCTAGGCATATACAATATTGAAATAGAAAATAATAACGTTACTATATTCTGATACTGATCTCTAGGACAAATATTTTCTTCCAAATTCAATAGTAGCAATTATATTAACAAATTAAAACCCAATTAATAATTTCTTACAATACCCAAATATATGTTTAAAATCATAAATAAAAAATAGGAAAGAAACCTTTATCACAAATACAGAACGATCACTAGAATTAAGTTATTTTATTATTTTATAATGCTAATGCTTGTTTTTAGTAATAATTAATCAGTCTGATCTGTGTTCTAGTAATTTAGTGTGTTATTTTTTTGTATTGATTCTTATTTTTACTTAATATAAAATGCAATTCTACCTGATTATATTTTACATTATCCCTAATTTAAGATTTATGACTTCGACAAATTGTTTTATTAATGTAGAAGTGATACTAAACTGAATTTTTGTCATTATAAACTATGATTCAAATCATTTGTCTCATTGACAGTTTATGAATCCTCGTGTTACAGAAGTACAGTACATGAGGATTCATAGCTAGATCTATATAAAGTATTTAAGAATGATTAAAATGGAATTTCCTTTCTATCAAAATTTGAATGACAAAAAAAGTTGTTTAATTTCTAGATACGTATTTATGAATTTAAGATTATAATTTAATAATATTTTTATTATATATAAAATACAAATTAGTGGTTAAAATGGTTGACATTTTGAAAAAGTCACTGAAAAATGGGATCCTCTTAAAAATGTGGTCTAAAGCGGGATACTTCGCTTCATGGTAGATTTTGCACTGTGAGGATTTATAACTTATGAATGAGAAAGTAATCTTATATGTATATTTCGGTTTTATAATTGCAAATAGAATTAGATGCTTCCTTTCTTAATCATAAATGTCTATCTAATGTTGATAAGGTTACCATATACTGATGAATTGTGCAGCAAACAGCTCACAATCAAGCCATACGCATCGCAAAGCAAATTGAAGTTTATGAAAAAAAAATTATCTTAATTACTTAAATAGTAATTCATATGCATTAAATTTCAAAAGAAAATGATTTTTTCGGCATTGTGAATTGTATTATTATTTATATTATTCCACATAAAATATTGCATCTTTCATAAGTAATATCCAATATAAAAGAAAGTAATCAACAAAAATTAAATGTTTACCTTAATTTATTATCAAATATTTTCAGAAAATTTCACAAACTTTTCAATTTATTTTAAGTATCGAATAAAATAGTAATTCGGTATAGTTATAAATAAAAACAAGAATTATTAATGAATGAATGCTGCAATTTTATTTATCCAGCTGAACACAATATTTGTGACTATCGAACTGCTACACTTTTGTTAGATAATAAATTTGAAAATATTAATTGTTATTCAAGTTAGATTAAATTACAAGTTACTCGAAAAGTTTGGTATATTGGCAGTTAATATAGTGACGATTGCCTATTCATTACGTGTAGAGTTTCATTGTAGACTTTACAGAATACTATAGAAATTTAAAATAAAGACTAGAAGTATTGTCAGCAGAATGTCTAATTTAATCAATTAGAAAACGTAGAATAATATAAATACAGTATATTTTCTACTTGATTAAATTAGATGTCTAAACGTTTTTCTTCTTACCTGAAATTAATATTTGTTTTAATTTAAATTTTAAAATGTTGATTTCTTTTTTAATCGTTAATGTACTTATCGGATGTAATCAAATCCTTTACAGCAAATCAAACTTTGATTATATATTTCTTTCAATTTAAAAATTTACATTAGTCACCGCAGTATCATTTTTTTTAATTAGTAGAATTATGGTACAGGTACTTTTAAATGCGTTGATAATCTTATTGAAAACAACTATAATTATTAATAAGAAAAAAGGGAGAAAATATATTTTTTTGTGTGTAAAAATACTCTTCTGTATAATAAAACATGCTTCATAATTATGACGTTTTCTCATTTATATAAAAAACTATACAAGGTTTACTAAGTTAACCATTGTATAAACTACCTCATTCAAATACTTTAATATTTACAAGTGTTAAAAGTAATAAGTTTTGTTTTAATACGCAAATTACAAAGCTATAATAAATTCAATATATGAATTATACACAAGTATAGCTGAAACACAACAAACAGTTAACTGACTTGTGTAACACCTTGTATTTTGACGATCGCCAATAATTTAATTGTAACAAGAATAGAAAAACTTATATCAAAATATGCGCTTCATTTCTTATAATTTAAGACCTTATCTACAGAAGTATTAAGTTTTTCATATTAATAAATAACATTATTAAAACTAATTAAAACAATTCAAGATGAAAAAGATTTAATTACTTTTCTCAATGTTTACTTACCACAACTGATAAATTTAAGTTTATTTACATTTTATATAAAATTTATATATTAGGAAAAAGAATTAATTATCTAGAAAGTCGACATAATTTAAATAAACTTAAAAATTTAATCAAATTAATGAAATAAATTTTTCATATAACAATATGTTTAATTAAATGCGTATCAAACAAAGTAACGTGTGATGAATGAAGATTTTCCTTCGCTATGTTAAAGCTTTGAAAGAGCTGCTGCTATATCATGTTTGGGTGGTTTCAGTTCAAATGTTTATCTAATTATTAACGGAGAGAGGAATTATAAATTTCACTGTTTTCTACATTCAAATGCAAACAAGATCATCGACTAAACAATCTATATGTAATTATGTTGGTAGATTAAGAAGCTTAAGCGCTAATACACTTTCCTTATTTTAGCAATGGAACGTTTCGAGTTTTGTTTGATTATGTAAACTATTCTACTCTTACTGATAAATAAATGAAAATTAAATCTAAGTCCGTAGAAATATCCAAATAAATATTTATTAAGGTAAAAAGAAATATATATTTTTCGAGGTTACACAATAAGAAAATAAATAATGGAATCTTCAAACTTTTTTGTCATTTTATAATTTTGAAATTTTATTATTCTAAATTTTTTTAGAATATATTTCAAATTTATTTATTGAATTTTAAAATATGTTATTTATTGATACAATTTTTTATTTATATTTATTTCAAAAATATATTCAAAAATTTATAAACTTTATAAATATTATATGACAACTAGAGGCTTTGCCCCCCGCTCGTTTCACTCGCACCCCGAAGGACTTCACCCACTTGTTCAAAAATTTATAGATTATATATTACTCAGAAATCGATGGATTTGTAAATAATAATAGAATTTAGATAAGCGATCCAACTTCCTTCGCTTCCCTCCGTTCTCTCAACTCTCATCGGGAATGGCCCAATCTCCCCCTTTGGCCCACGATTCTTTGCTCAACTTCCTGAGGGGGTTCCACCTCCGCAGAAGGTTGAGGGAAGGGTCCACCTCTAGGCTCTCGATCTCTTTGCTTAACATCCACAGGGGCCCAATGCCCGCTCGTTTAAGCTCGCTTGCCTCATGGTTTCTCCCACTTTTTCCTCATATAGACTATAAACTATGACAAAAATTTCTTAACGAGTCATTGATATCCGGTACCGCTATTGATATTTTTTTC
This sequence comes from Centruroides vittatus, assembly GCF_030686945.1. Taxonomy (NCBI): domain Eukaryota; kingdom Metazoa; phylum Arthropoda; class Arachnida; order Scorpiones; family Buthidae; genus Centruroides; species Centruroides vittatus. The sequence goes on from NW_027122385.1 coordinate 1,454,835, forward strand.
CCGTGGGAGAAAAGGTGTCGTGAGGATTTTAAGCTAAGTATTTTATATAGAGAAAGTAGACGTGAAAATTATAATTGAAAAAAAAAATGTATTGAAGAAAATAAAATAATTTATGATTAAAATTTATAAATAATAATTAATTTAAATTGTTTTTCAATTATTGTTTAGTTAATTTTTTAAATTAAATTATTTAACGTTATTTAATGACATAACTCTGAACTCTTTAAAAATATGACACTTAAATAAAAAATATTAAGTGGACATTTTAAAAAAATATATCAAACTATTAAATGTTATTTCACTAAATTTATAAGAAATATAAAGTTGAACCTACTTAAACTTTAAATTTTCTTAGTTATTATTTCCCTAATTAAACTAATGAACCTTTTAACAAAATAAGAAATTTTATTTTCGCTTTTTTCCCGTTTTTTCTTAATGTTTTTGTGTATAATTCAAGTGAAATAATTGTCGTTTTAACTTAAGACATTTAATAATAAATACTTTTACTTATGACATCAATAAATTTAATAATTTAAGACATTTTAAACATTAAAATTCAAAGCTTTATATTTTGTAAGAACATCTTTCATTTAAAGAATATACATATATATATAGATCTATATCCATTAAATATAAATAACCTTAATATATTGTATAATGTAGATCATTCTATTTATTTTTCTGTTAATCATTTAAAACAAATATTTAAAAAAAATTAAATAATGCTAAATTCTCATTCAAAAATTTTATTAATTATTAAACTTTCTTGTATAATAAAAAAATCGTAATAATTTTGTATTAACGTAATTATAGTTATAAATCAGTAAACTCAACAATAAATTTTAAAATATTCATGATTATTCTAAATGAAAAAGTTTATATAACTTCATTTATCTTGTAAAAGTTTGAACTAAAATAAATTAAATTTTTTACATAACTAAGAATTATTAATTTAATAGTTTCTAAGAATTTTTTTTATAAGATTATACTTCAAAATAATAATAATAATAAATATTTTTCGTTAATTTTATTTAATATTTTAAAATGACAACATCGAATTTCATTTATCTAAAAGCATTTTATAATAAATTCTATTTATTACGTCAAATATTTTTTAAAAGTTAACATAACTTCTATTTTATATTTGCAATTTCGTAAATTATTACATATAAAAATCATAGAAATAATATATTTATACTATTATAACATTTATTAATTTAAAGCGATGGTTTAATTATTTTAAGTAACTCACTTTAATATATTTATATGATTTATTTTTAAGGAAATTTTACTTAAATATATTGAAATACTTTTATATGCTTCTTCACTTTATATTTTTTAAAAATTTTACATAATATTTGTAATATTAAAAAATCTTTTAATATCATTCATATGTAATAAATATGATTTACAAATATAAAATATTTTCATTGATAGTGTAAAATACCTTCTTTTCTTTCTTATTTTTTGTTAAGGAGGATTTTAAACTTTTTGAAATCTTATCAGATTCCTAACTTCGTTTTGAAATCTTTCTATACAAGATCTGTCATCAATCACTCTTTTATCAAGTTGATGTCATCGGTTTCGTAATCTTAGAAAATCTCAGTAGACTGAAGAATTTACATAAAATGCGACTTCTTATCACAATGAAAATATTTTTCGATACAAAAAAATAATAAATATAAATTTTGATATTTCATTCTTTGCATATTTCTTTGTAGAAGAACGGTCATCTACTCTAAATGGAAAAGTAAATACCTATCGGAAAACGTTTGCAATATTTTAATGTAGAACTGAATTTATAGGAACCAGGATAAATATGCATATGGTAATTTTCTGAATAAATTTTTTAAAAACATTATATTAAGATATATTCTTTTGTATTATTTATCGTTACAATGATTCTGTATAGATTTGCTATGGAAACTTATACGCAAAAGATTCTTTGAGCTACAAGATTTCTTGTTGTAAGCAAAATATATTACAATATATTTTCAATAAATTTTTACATTTAAATTATAAAGCAAAATTACAGATATTTGTATATTTTAAGCACTAGTAAAGTTTTCTAAAACTGGATCAGAGTTTAGACTTTGATGTATTTCTTTCCTATTTTATCCTACAAAAATAAATGTTTCGTGTCATTTTAGTATTGAGCAAGAAAAATGTAAATTTATTCATGGACAATAAATTTTTTCGATAAAATTCGTGTGAATAAAATCTTAATATTGTTATATTCGTGAATAGATAGCCGTAAGAATAAAATATATTCGATATTATTAAAAAGTCATAAAATACTATACCTGAGTGAAACAGTATATTATAGATGTATATGTAAACCATGCATGAAATCAAATTTACTCGTTTTAGGATCATTTTAAATTTTTTCAATATAAATATTTTTAAAAATGAATAAGTCTGATAACGCATTTAAAAGAAAAGTATTGCTTGGCTAATGAAATTGCGCTTACCTTTTCTTACATTTTATCATTAGAAGTGTGATATTCTCCAATCATCTTGCATAATCTTAAAATATTCTAGTAAAAGAATAAGATTTAAAATATATAAAAACAAGAAAACATTTTATATATCTTTCTTGAGTGAAACTATTGTTCCAGTATTCATTTTGAAAATAATTTACATACACCTTGAATTATTGCGATCAGAATCACAATTGAAGTTTAAAGATGTCACATTATTCATTACAGAATAAATTTTCGTTTAAAAATGTAAAGTTCGTGATTTAATTCGTCATTAGTGAATTTAAAGCTCATGAGAGATGAAATGCCGATTGTTGTTTCAACATTATTAATATTTTAAGATTGGATTAGATTTATTATTCGTGGCATCAGTTATATTAGGTACTTCGTCTATTAGATATTAAATATTTCTTAATAGAGGTAAATCAACTGAAATGAGAGATGAAAAAATTTCTGAAACAAATTATGCCAAATCATAGACGTATAAGATTGAATTAGAATTTTTGTAGTGGAAATATTCTTTTGTATTGTTTTGTTTATTAAAATAATTGTTATTATTGTGATTATAAATGCACGTTGTATTTTCTATATTTTGCTTATAACTACGAATTATGTAAGATTAACTTTTTTATATATTTTTTTAATCGCAATTATTATCTTCTATAATAAGTTACTGATTTTTATATGTTTTTGTTCTAACTTTTCCTATTTTCTAAATTTAATGAAAAGCAGTATGAAATCGATTGAAACAATACTAAGCGTACAGTGAATCTTGCAATAAGTCACCATGGTCTAAAATATAGATAATATTTAACAAATAAGCCTTCTTATTTATTAGGTACAACAAAGTAAGTACATACCTATTACCGCTATGCACAACTAGGTAAATAGAACATAGACAAAATTACAGTAATGTCACTGTAATAATAATTAGTTACAGTATGCATGGAATTACAACAAATAAGCCTATAAAACTTTGAAAATTCACTAAGTAAGGACATCCAGTAGTCAGGAATAAACCATTATGAGCTAGTTTAATAAGCTAAAAAATAATTTAGACCTGTAAATAAGTAAGGCTTGACACTAGCAGAACTGCATACATGAATACTTTCAACTTTATCATTTTCTTGCTTTTCCAAGCTTGGTGTAAGTGATTATTATTAATTTAAAATCTGTCAAACATAGGTTTACATTATCTGATAATGTAAGGGACAAGAGTTGACGCACAATAAAAGATTAAGACCTAAACAAGACACAAAGAGAACAAGTGGCTGGTGATTTTCTCTCTTTTTAGCCAGTACTATTAGCTGCAGTCTACTTGTAAAAAAATTAACAGTAGCTTAAGTTAACGCGATGAAAGTGAAAGCATACTGTATTATATGTTGCATGTGGATTCTTCTGCACTAAGCTGTGAGGATATTACAATTTGAAGGGACTGATAGCCCACAGTAACTACGGTACTGAGTAACAATAATTTTAGACTTAATTAGCGATTGCTAACATCGATTTTATGGCATTTGTTACTAAATTGCCGATTGTAATAAACTTGCATCTTCATAATTATAGCACATTTATTATTAGTTTTCTTTATTTTGAAATCTTCGAAAACTAATTTTAGCAGTAAAAATAATAAATATTAAAAGCGAATTCAGTAGCAATAATAATTTTGGCTATCATTATATGATCACAAATTATTAGGATTGTGGAAACTGAAGTCATTAAGTGATTTTCTGGCATCATTAAGTTATAATAATTACCAAAGATCATCATAGTTTTGCTTTCTCATTTTGGATCATTACGAGGATCGAAATGGATGTTGTAGAGTTGAAATAATGAATTTTTAATATCAAAATAATCTTACTACATATTAAGCTAATTTTTAATTGAGTCGGATATATTTAAGTTGATCACATGAGCCATCATCATCATCTGAAAATCGAATTTCTGTAAAATGAATATTGTTATCGAGTCGATTTTTCATTAATGCAATTCTCATTGAAATTTAATATCGTGGTTGGTTTATATATATATATACACCTTCAAATATACAGTATATATATATATAAATCGTAAAAGAATTAAATTTGATACTATGACTTATATAAATAACTGAAATCTGTTAATGTTATATATCAGAAAATGATTTTAATAACTAGGACAATTAAAAAGATTATAAAAGTTTTTAACAGTCTATAAAAGTTTAATGATTTTGATCATAAAAATTCTTAAAATTACTTACTGTAGTTCACCTTAAATTAAAGACTCTTAAAATTAAAAATAATATTATGTACAGTACGATCGTATAAATTGTTCATTACATAAAATATATGTTCAAAATATTATAATTAGGCCTATGTTATTTCTTTTATTAATAGTATTACAAATCATTCTGGTGAAATATTCCATTAACGGCTGTTTGTCATAAATTCCGAACTTAAACAATTTCTATCAATGGTATAAACATATCAACCCGCTAATACTTTTTATAAACTGTAGTTACAATAATTCATAATAATTGTTTTCTAAAAAATTCTAATTTTGGCATTATATTTAAAAATGTACCAGCAAATATTCACGATTCTATCCGGGCGAAAGTAGTAATGGCAAACATTAAAACGAAACCATATTAAAAGCTTGGTTATTTTAGCAAACCATTGTTATGTTTATCACGAAGTGTCAATGGAATGAAATCGGGGGAGATGTGGGTGTCCAGGTTTCATCATAGCTCATATTTACCGCAAGCTCCACTCTAAAAAAGAGCGGTCAAAAGTTTTAGAAATATTCAGAGAACAGACAGACGGGCATACATTCTATTATATATATTGCTAATAATATTAAAGGTATCTTTTGATTAATGCGATTAATTAATCTCTCGATCCCCTACCACGTATATCAAAATCGAGTTAACCAAAATACTATATCTATGTCAAGTAAAGCTAGTAAAGCCATGTAAATTAAAACTTCTGCCGCATATGTAAAGGAATTGCCACAATTAATTTCGCGCGTTAATCAAATCACACGTTAAGTAAAGGATACTTGTATTACATAATTATTATTTAACTATATAAAAATGTGTACGTTATATTATTACTACTTTACATTAATCCTAAGCAATGAATAGCAAATGTCTATAATTTTCATATACGGGAACAGATAGCAAAATATTAAGATTAGAAACTTTTTAAGATACTAAAGTGATTTTAGGGTAAAAAGTAAAATCAAATATTTTATAAAACATTTAAATTATATATTCTTAACATATAAAGGTTCTTACGAATAATTCTAGAATTCGTACAATAAAATAACGATAATTGTATTAAATTTAAATTCAAAATAAATAGATTATATGACAGTATTAATTTTATTCAAAATTAATTGTGGTTTTGTATATATTGTAATTTTTTGTTAAAAATGTAAAAATCATTATGAGTTTTACAAGTGATGATATTTACTTCGCAAAATTATAACATAAGATATAATTAAATTCAGTTTTTTTTCAATTATAGAGATAATAATTCACGATTTAAAACATGAAAAGTTACTGTTTTAGAGAAAAATTTAAAATCTCGTATTTCAGAACATATAAACTCATTTTTTTCAGCAAATATTCCTGAAAAATAATCAATAGACAATTACATAAACTGTTCCATTTGAGTCAGGAGAAAAAGTTCTAAATGTTATTATCATTTTAAAAAATATGAAAGTGAATATGAGAAACAGAAAAACTTAACTATGTTTCAATGTTGAAAATATTCTAATACGAATAATAATAACTTCGAAAAATCAAACAAAGAATAAATTAATGAAAAATATATAAAATTATTTCTATTAAGCACTTAAATAATGATGAAATAATAATAATTATATATTTGTCATAATGAAATCATTTCAAATATCTGTAAATAAATTCTACAAAGAAATATATATTAGATTTCTATAAATATGTAAAATACAGATGTATCAATAACAGAGCAATTCTATAATATTTGTGAAATGATATAGACCTAATGTAATATTTATGAAGAATTTCAAGTCAAGAAATAAAAATTTTCTTAACAAATATAACAGAATACTACATATATCAATGTTCTTCTTGAAAGTATTGAGGTTTTGCATGAAAGATAATGTTTCATGTCGTTACATGAGATCATGAACATCATCATACATAAAAATTTAAAAATTTTGATTCGGATTAACAAAATAAAACTTTTTTATTATAAATATGGAGTATTGTTTTGAAATATTTTATTATTAATCTCTTTAAAGTTGGTAATACTGTATTTTATAATAAATATCGTCTTTTGGAATTTAATTTTAAATTATTAACAGAAATAAATACATCAGCAAAAGAGAAAAATGCAAGAAAAGATTTAAAAATTTATATTAACAAGTTATATTTTAAATAAAGAATAAATAAATGTTTTAAAAGTATTTTAAATCAAATTATTACATTCCAACAAATTACATAATCTATAACATTAAATTATGGATGACTCATCCACGAAACTGATTTAACTATCAAACATATGTCTAATTAGGAAATTTTATGACAAATACTACATTAACTATTATAACTTAATAAAATTACCTTTCATTTGTTTTTAAATAATAATTATGTATAAAAAATATTTTTATATACAATGTATATTCGTTGAAATTAAGTACAGTACATGTTGAATTTCAACGAATCAAAACATAGGAGAAAAATAAAATTGGATTTTTTATTTTCAAAATTTAAAAAAAATATATATATATATATATATATATATTATCTTCATTAAAATGTTTAAATTATTTACAAGTGTAGGACACTATAAGTTAATAATCAGTGAATAATTACCAATCTTTCGTTAATTTGTATACATTTCTATATAAACGATCGAATTCAGATTATAATAATTATTGTTTAGATGAGAATTTTGATGTAACTATATGACCAAATATATGGTAACATTTAATAATATTTAACATATATTTATATATACAGGTTGGGCCAACGAAAACGAAACGGCAGTGTGTTCGTGTTCGTCCAAGCAAATCGCTCGGACAGGTCGATTTTATTCTCGAGGGGACATCTTTTGCAATAAAGTTTTTGCGATTCTGAATACTAGACAACAAAAAATTTTAAAAACTCATTTATTTTGTATTAACTAAACAAACATTTATTTCGAAAAAAATGTTTGTTTAGTTAATATTCAGATTCGCAAAAACTTTATTGCATAAGACGTCCCCTCGAGAATAAAATCGACCTGTCCGAGCGATTTGCTTGGACGAACACGAACACTCTGCCGTTTCGTTTTCGTTGGCCCACCTTGTATATAGTTAAATAATTTATATAAATGTAATATAATTTTTTTTTTTTTAATTTTACTTGTAATTTACTTTTAATATTCAGCTTTTTTATATTTAAATAAAAATTAACATTTAATATTAAAAGTAAATTACAAGTAAATTAATATATATATATATATTTATTTATTTAAAATCAAGTTGATATATTGTAACTTGATTTTAAAAATTATAGATTTTAATATTTGTTTGCACTCTGATGAAGCTAATTTTTAATAGTTTTTCAAATATCTTAAAATATAAAATAAACTTATTTATCCTATACGTAACTTTGTATAGTTAATATTTAAACATTTATCTATTGTTCCATCTATAAATACTAATTTTACAATAAAAATGAAATTTCTTCGGAACTGTTTAATTATATAACTACTTATAATTACAATAATAACTTATCACTGTTTAACATGAAATTATATAAATGACTATTTCTTCTTTGAAACCGTGTTTTGTTGATTGTTGGACTATGAACCCAAAGTTGAGTTTTAATTAAACACTTGGTTTTATTTCCATTTTTAACTAAATAAAAATGGAAATAAAGCCAAGTGTTTAATTAAAACTCAACTTTGGGTTCACTATATAAATGACATTAATAAATCAATGAAAATTTATTACTGTATCACTTAACTAATGGTAAGTATTAAAATCCTAAACGCGTTTCTAAAGAACTATTGTTTAAAATTCGTATACTAATTTTTCAAATAAGCTTATTATAAAATATATACACGCGAAAAAGTATCTTTAGATATAAATTGTTATAAAAGTATATATTTTTAGTTTACTTGGTATTAGATCGAAAGATTCGTTGTTAGATCTGTATTCAATGATGATGTTGAACTGAATGATAACATTCGAGTTAAAGTATTTGATTGTTTTTATTCTTTAAAACTACACTAACAAGGTCCTTTAAAACCACCTGGAGTCACATTTCAGATAACTTTTCCACCTACTAAAGTTTCTTCTTTATGTGATCAGCAATAATAAGATATATTTTTATATCTATATATACTGTATATAATTTATATATAAGATTGATATAAGAAGAGTAAGAATAAAAAGAATAAAACAATAAAGATATAAAGAAAAAATATATATTTTATGCATAATAAAAGATTTTATATTTGCTGTTTTGAACATTACCATCCATGCATTATGATCATTTCATTAATAAAATTATTGAAAATATCAAACTTTTTCATTAATAATTAAGAAAACGATTCAAATTTATTTTTTAAAATATCAGACATTTGAAAATAAATACAATATTAGAATAAGTTATTGTTTATAAAATAATATTCATCATATATATTAACTGATTCTGATTTATATAATTACAAAAAAGTGTTTGTTATTATAAGCTAACTTAGGTAGAGTATATTTTTTAAATTAGGAGAAGATGGGGTAACGTCGTCAATTAAATTTTCTTTGAAACAAAATAAAGAAGACTCTCTTTAGAGGCTAAACAGTTGAGTTTTAATGACGGATTGTTGAGTGTGGTATCTGTGTTGTTCTCCGACAAGCGTAGTTGAAATATCAAATAAGTTGTCTGTTTCATTCAATTTCTTATAATATTTTGCTTCCATTTATATAGAATTGGCATGTTTTGTTATAATTCCATAATAACGAAAGTTATTTTTCCTGTTAGAAGAATAAAACATTAACTTATTCACGTGGCCAGATCAGTATTTTACCCTATTCTCAGGGTTCCACTTAATGTTTCTAAATCATGACTATTGGGGCATCTTCGGCAGTGTTGCCGATCTTGTTCCTGATCGTGTTTTGCTATGGTTTGATTTGCTCGCAAACAACCACAAGCAGAAGAAATAACTGGATCTCCCATACAAAGCCACACTAGAAGCCAAGGCTGAAGTTAAAAGATCAGGAACTTGCAGAAGAGCAATGGATTTGGAGAAATCGGATTCGAAGTTCACTAAAGGAAAGGGGCAGAAAAGTCCTAAAGAACCGGAAAATGATGAGAATACTTATTGCATACATTGCCCTGAACAATATAGAACTACTCAGGAAAAGTGGATTATGTGCTGCAAGTGTGAACTGTGGACTCATGTAGCTGTATAGATATGGAAAATGAGTTGGTTCAATTTATTTGCGATGTGTAGGGCATGATCAATTTGCTATTAAGCATATTTCATTTCTACTGTTTGAGTTCACTAATTTATTTATATTGTTTTTAACTTACATTAGGATGTTTTCATTTATTATTAACTGTTTGATTTTTTTTGTAATTAATTTTTGTTTACGTTTTCTTTACTTAAATATACCTGTGAACTTGTGTTTCGTTGTTATAATATTGAAAAGGTTTTTGGACTTGTATTTCTTTGTTTTAATAGTGAATTCCAACTTATACATTGTTAATAACACAAATTTATATACCTGCCTGTCTTGTCCCATTACTGTTGCCGAGGTTGCCCCCCAGTATGGGGCAACTTCGGCAATTGCTAACTTTTTATAAATGTTATAAAAGTATATTATTATAATTATTTTTATTTCCAAATTGATTTTAATCAGTTCTATGGTAAGATAATAAACAACGCTTTTCTTTCAGTTTACAGCAGTATTTGTTACACAAAATTTAACTTATTCTTAACGTGCCGAAGTTGCCCTGTCCTTCCCTATATATTTTAAAATCGTTAAATTTACATAAATATGTTTAAAGGGAAGAATATAAGTTTATTGAAATATATTTCAGTATTTATTTCATATAGCATAACAATTTATTTATCAGAATAGCTACATTCTTTAAAAAATTTTTAAAGAATTATTAAATAATATATTTGTATTATATGACTTATTAGTGATTTTTAGTGAACAAGCAAAAGAATAATTTAACATTTTGAGTGTTGTATAAATATATTAGTTATGGAAATAAGTTTGAATGCAACTATCAACATTCGAATTTCGATTTATTTATGAATTTTGAGTGCAATTTACGTTATATACCACCCAGAAAAGCTTAATATGCACGAATAAAATTTCCAAATTTGTTTATATTATCTGAGTTTAGAAGAGTCTATCTTTACTTACAAGTACAGTACGTTCATGGATTAGCATGTGGTTTTCTTAATGTTTTTGCTAATTAAATATTTTAAAAGTAAATAATCTTTCTTTCCTTATTTATTCTTTATTTTTAAAGAAGTAGCAACAATATTAATTCTGAAGTAAAAATTAGTTTTATTGTATGTAAAGAATACGCGTGTAAAGTGTAGACATGAGTATTCTTTGAAATGGAAACTTCTATTCATAAACTGAAGGAATGGAACATTTAGCAGCTTTAAATTAAATGGAAATTGAATGCTATTAAATGCTAAGATCAAGTAATTAATTAAATTATTTAATGTTGAACTAGTTCGATTAAGATAACAATCAAATGTCAATTTCGTTGTTTTTATAAGACTATTTTGTTAATCGAAGGATAAAATTTAATAATCTACATAAGAATAAGGTAGAATTTTGATGGATATTTCAAAATTGCCTTACATATGATAAGCAAAATGAGAAAGTCGTCAGAAATGAACCCATCTTCATTCTTGTATATAATTCAGACAATGACATCTGTATTTGGCATCTTCATTGTCGTGACTGTTGATCAGTAATCAAGAGTCATGACAGTGATAGACGTGGTGCATAGATTATTCTAGTACTATTACTAGAACAAAGTATGAATAATCTATAATTCTATTATTATATAAATTATCGACATTATTGATATTAATAAAGACATTATTGATATAAAATATTTACATACTGTAAATTGTGTAAAAATATTTTTGAAATTACTGAAAATTAATATAAAATCAAAAATTAGAATTAAGGAAAGCGTGTGAAAATAAATACATGTCAATAAAAGCTAATATTTTGTTTTGTGTGGTCATTTCGTTAAATGAACTATCGATAATTCAAAATTATGCCGAGAACAAATCCAAGAAGTAGCAAAACTCGACATTTTTATTTAGATTTTCAATGAATTTTATTACTTATTTAGATGTTCTAAATAAATAATTTTCATAATATAATAATGATAGTGGTTCGAAGAAGAGTAAATTATGAAGATCCGCTGAAGTATGAAGTGATAGCTAGAGGATACCAATCTATGATTAAAACGTTTTTTAAAGTTTTCGACAAGTTATATAATACTAAAAGCTAATATAAAATATAATTTAAATCAGAACTTTTATTGAGAAGTGTAAATAACAAAAATTATCAACATAAGTGCCTTCAGTATGTCTAGAAATTTGATATTGTAGGCAATTTTCTATTGTTTTCTCAAAGTAACTTCTAGATCTGTTCTTATAAAAGTTATTTCCTACTTAGCTAGATTTTTCCAGAGATATTTCAATATCTAGAAAAAAAATTCAGCAACGGGTTGCTTAACTTTCCCGGCAACATTTAAAATTGCGTCTGACACCATCCGTGGTGACATTTTACTTTTAAAAAAATTTGTAAATGCTAATAACGAGGATAATCGCTATTAGGTCCGACTCTACTCGAGATATGACACACAACCTTCCTTTATCTTCCCACCTCTTGATCTTTAACAATCAAAATTTAATAGTATCAATCGCTCTAATATACAAACCTCCCCGCAAAATTTTAAAAATTTTCGACAAAAAGCCCAAGAAAGATTCAAAGAAGGTAAACAAAATCTTGCCCTTCCACATACACTAGTATCCGTATAATTTGAAGAAACTTCCGAATATTTTTGCATTTCTCGACATTTGAAAGTTCCCTGAGTCCAAAATGTAAAATCTCGGTGGGGTACTTTTTGATCGATTACCATACTTTTCGTCGGTTATACGTAACAGAGCCGGAAAACTAATATATTAAAACAATAAAAATTTTTAAATACCTAATATAGTCACCAAACTTCAAATGCTAAGAGAATTCTTTAAATATAAAATTTGTTTTGCGTGATTTCTCCGTATAGCTAACAATTTCACATACTGTCTTGAATCAAAACAATAATGTTGATCACAGTTTTGATTTACACTAATTGTGGCGAATCTATGGCACGAGTACCAAAAATGGCAAGTCAGGAGAAATCATCTGGCATATAACGTATCGTACGACTTCAGTTTATCACCTGTCTGTTCAATCATTCTTTCGGTTTATCATCCGATCATTCTCTTTACAATTAGCTTCTTTACATTTATCTTAATTAAGGCATATTCGCTTCATTTCTTTAAATATCGTTATTCGAAATTTAAACTTTGGCACATTTTTAAAGTTAAGTATGATTACTAAGATACGCAAACTCGAAAAGATTCGCCATCCCTGATCTAGACTAATGAATAATAAATATTTAGTTTTTAAGATAAGCTTTCAGTTAAACTAATAGCATATAGCAATTAAATTAATTAGTAAAATCTCGATAAAATTAATTGAACCTTAAAACCACTCTTTTTATCGAGTAAACAAGTATTCTGTGTACTCATTGAACAGTGATTGTTATAATTATTCACGATACAGTAACTTTCTCTATATTGTGGTATTATTTAGAAAACATTTATTATTCTTTATGTTTAATTCTCATACATGACAAATCAAATCAGAAAATTTATAAAGTTCCTTTTATTTCCGTTTTATTTATTTTGCTAAAACTGTGAAGATTGTGAGCAAGAAATTTATATATTACACCATCTAGCAAAAGGTTGTCGAATTTTTCTATTGTATATTTGAGAGATAAAGGAACACCCAATACGTTGTAAGGTTATCTCTTCTACTATTGAGTCCATGATAATAGTAACAGATAGCTATCCTTTCAACTGTTATGCATTTCGGATATATATTCCAATACACGATATATCCATCCATTTTTTCTGGAGTATACTCGCCAGTTCAGAGAGCGTGTTTGCTTGGCACTTATTCACTTTTCCAGTTCATCCCGCTATTTGATAAGCTTGAAATAGGTACTCTGGGCTGAATATTTATCCATTAAATCCATTCTTCTTGCACAAACCAAGATGGTGGCTGGGATATGGTAACATGCATTGCCATTCTGGAATTTTAGGAAAAACGCCGCAACATAAGAATCATTTCAATGTCTAGATGTTTTAAAACATTTTGTTGAGCTATTACGGGCGTTAATAATTAGGCCTACACCATATGTAGCTAAAATACCCCTAAACCATTAGTTCAACGACTAGTACTTGATCGTAACTCACACACAGGCAACAGACGTTATTCATAGTTTCCCTTTTTAAATATCCAACATCTTGAACGGAAAGTTTTCCGTTCGAGATCTGGATTCATCACTTCATAAAATACGTTTGCATTGTTCTGTGTCCCAGTTAGAGTGCATTAGTTTACGGAATTTATGCAATTCAATTGAGCTTAGTGATTAAGAGTTTGTATGCTGTAATTCTAACACCCATGCGTACAATCGTCGGTACGTAACGTACCAATAAAAACGTAGTTGCAGCTTGCCTATTTGTGTTCTGTGATCGTAGAGTACATACATTAGTAAAACTTCATATATCCTGCTAAAATAAAATGATTCTTCAGGATTTTGAGTCGACCGATTCGTAATTTATTTCTATAATGTCCAAGCAGCAGAACTGTAAGATCGATTTACATGTTTGTGGTTTTGTGCCTATGGCAAAAATTGATAGTTTTCTGATAGACTTGTGACTCCCAAAGAAGACATCTAGTTAACCTTGGGACGTTTTCCTTGTCTACGTCTAGACAGAAGAATCTTATGACAGAATAGACAGAAGGTAAACTTATGTCTGAAACGTTCCATTTATTGACTCTAGGTAAGAGCGGAAGCTGAAGATGATACAATTTACCATCTACTTTCAAATCCGTCAACATTTCATCGTCACTATCTATTGTCCAATTACTAGCGAGGTTGAAGCCGAAGTCTTAAACGCGAAAACGTGTACGTCGGACGTTCAGCGTCGCTTTCCTGTAAGCCTAGAAGTTTGACAATGGTATTTGGAATGTCGAGCATGATTCCACTGACTTTCTAAACACCATTGCCAAACTTCTAGGCTTACAGAAAAGCGGCGATGAACGTCCGACATACATCTTTTTCGCGTTTAAAACTTTGGCCTCAACCTCGCTACTTTTTGGCACTTTGTTTAGTTTCAAATACAGTAAATATATTTTGATATTATATATTGCCTAGTGCCAGAGATTATAATCCAGAATAGTTGGTACTTTATCAAAGTGAAATTTCCATTACTTTAATGGATTCATATTATTCCCATTATTGAGTATTAACTGGAAAATATTTGTTTGTTGTGCAAAATATATTTATATAGATTAAAAATTGTTTTCGTTTCAAAAAGCAAAACCGAACAAAAAAAACTTGAACTCCCAACAAAATTTTCAATAGAGAATATACAACTCAACACTCTGTTAGAAAATATAAGTAGCCAAATATTGGAAAATGTTTTCAAATTTTGAAATCTACTGTGCATAATATTTGAACTTTGATTCTTTGGGAACAATTAAAAAATTCACTTAATATAGTACGGTAGCTGTTTATTCAATTTCTATGTATAGCGTCCTTTTAATCCAACAAATTTTTCTTGGTAGACGATCTTACAGCTTTCCGGTCAGAAAACTACGGTTTTATTTCAAAAATTGAGCTACAAATGCATTTCAGGTTGGTTTAAGTTTCCAACCCCTCATCAGTGGTGTTCAAAAAAATAAAAAATAAAATATATATATATAGCCTATATATATACAAATTGTAATTAAGGACACGACATTATTTAAATATCACGTAAAAATATTTCTACAATACAAACACTTACATATTATATAAGGTCACATATTAATAATTCTATTTTTATATTTATCTTCCATAGATATATATAACAATCCACTATATTATAAAAATATAAATTATTGTGCTTTAAACCATTTCATAATAACTTTATACATAATTTGAATGTGTGTCTCTTTAATCCGACTAAATAAATAAATCCGGTAGACTTCCTCACTGCAATAGCTGTGAGGAAGTCTACCGGATTTATTTATTTATTCGGATTAAAGAGACACACATTCAAATTACGTATATAACATCTACCACATCTGACATTGAGAATAACTTTATACATTTTTAACAGTAAAAATCACATTAATTTAAAATATTTCAAAAAAAACTTACATTTATCCAATAATTATGTATTATATTTAATTTTTTACATTTAAAGTGGGTGGCTATAAGCTTTAAAAGAACGCAGTCTAACACTGTTGTACGAGATTGTTTATATTAAACATTTATACAGTACTCTGAATAAGCTGATAGCCACCCACTTTAAATGTAAAAAATTAAATATAATACATAATTACTGGATAAATGTAAGTTTTTTGGATTATCTTAAGTGAATGTGTTTTATACTGTTAAAAATGTATAAAATTATTATGAAATTGTTTAAACCACAATAATTTACGTTTTTATAATATAGTGGATTGTTATATATACCTATGGAAGATAAAGATAAAAATATAAAAATAGAATTTTTAATATGTGCCCTTATATTTATTGTGTACCCCTAATAGAGCTGTCCTTCACCACTCGATCTCCCCACAATGGAGAGACCGAGTGGTGAAGGACAGCTCTAGACATAACTGTGACAGATCACTTTTTGAAAAATTTCTGAGATTTTTTGACCGCTCGGATTAGATTCCGGAGATCCATAGTGATAAGCTGGCATTTTAAATGCCACCGGCAATCCGGTCCGCGCAAATTTAGGGACTATAAAATAATGCATGTAAAAAGCATTGAGAGCTTTTAAGTCTACAGATCGAGAAGACAATTCTTGAATATTGAAATATTGTGGAATCACTGATTTGCTAATTGATAAAAATTTTTCATTTTTACCAAATACCGCGTAATATTAACCCAATGTTATATCGAATGTCATAAACACGATGAACACGATAAAGAACTATGTCCTATTCAAAATTTATTAAAAGAAGAAAACGAAATGCAAATTGCAAACGATCATTTGTTTCTCGGGAATTAGTATTTGTCTAAGTTCTGTATAATAGGAGAAACACTAAAAAAAAACAAAAAAAAATTAAATAAATAATAATACATAACTAAATTTTAAAAAAGACTTCACAATTTGTTCTTTTTACACACTTCAGGAACACTATAAATGCACACAGGAAAGTCCAACTTATTTTGAAGCTTTTTCTCGCCTAAAAATGTAAAATAATTAAGAAGTCTTCTATTATGCAGAATTTTTATTCGTCCTTGTATTTCTTACCAATTTGCTTGTATCTTTAAATACGATTATAAAATTTGTTCTTACTTATAAAAAAAAACGATATAAATATTCAAACATAATTATATTACGCATTAGCAAAATTAAAATTTTTCAGTATGACTAATGTCATCTTCAAGAGATTTAGTATGCAAACTTGAACGCTTTTCATTAAGAAAAAATCAATATTTAAAAATTTCGCATATGAGTAAACATGCAGTTAAGTTAAAAAATGGTTAATATTTTAAAGTGTAATATGTTGCAAATAAATTAAGATAGGATAAATATCAACACTTTCTTCAAAAAATTAGTTATTTGTTGAGATTGGAATAGCTACTATTTGTTTAGAAAAACAGGAAATGATGTCTTTTTCTTAGTTCTTTTCAAAAATATACCATTAAAATATAAATGCCAGATAACTAATGTCTATACATAGATAATCTGATATACTTTTGATATTTTTTATTTAGTAAAATTCAGCAATATCTTATTACGTACAATCTCTGATGTGTGAATAAATTATGAAAATTCATTACTTTTAAATTAAAATTTTTAAAATATCAATTTATTTTTATAAACAAAAATTTTTAATTGAAATAATTAAATTTAAAATGATATAAACATAAAACACATCCATTCATTATAATTATCTATTCTTCATTATTAATTGTAATAAAATTAAATAATATTTTTATTGTAAATAAAATAACGTTCTTAAAAATAATTTTATAGGCTTTAACTATTTTTATCAATTGAAAAGATTAATGAAGTTTTGTAAAATTTTAAAGAAATAAATTTTAACTGTTACTTTCAGATGGTAAAGAAGAATATTTCACAAAGAAGAATTATTCTACTTGAAATTCCATTAGGACTTCAAAGGATAAACAACATAATTAATCTAAGAAATTGGATAATAGATGTGATAATTTGGATTTATTTTCTGATTTATAAAAAATTTCTTTAAAAAATTTAAATGTTTTAAAGACATTTTTACATATTAATCAAATATTCTGTATTATTATATTTTGCGCTTCGTGCTAACAGTGTTTAATGGTTTATCATTAATAAACATTAAAAGTAGCATCGATTTGATGATAAAAATTAAAATAAATTCTTAAATTAAGTAACATTTAATTATAATTTAATCAAAACAATTTTCAATTTATTCTAATCATATTTTTAATATATTAAAATACTATTTTAATAAATAAATTAATATTAAATTACAAGTATATATTAAAAGTTTATTATTGTCCGATTCTGTGTATATGTTATTATACTGTTATATACATAAAGAAACCATATTGAAAAAAATTATAAAAAATTTTTCTATAAGTTTTTGTCCAACTATATCCAACCATAGAATTGAATTTGGAGTATAGAATAGAAGATATTGTATTTTTTTTTTCTTTCTTTCTTTCTTTCAACCAATAGGATATGCTTACAGACAATGGTCAATTTTTTCCATAAAATCTCTTTATCCCCGACCAAAAAGAATCTTTGTTTTTCAATATCAAATCAATAGATAAAAATATAAATCTAAAAGAAGTTTATAACAGAGATTTATTAGAAAACGATGATTTTTCTTTTAATTGTTTGCTCCTTAATTTGCATAATAAATTCGAATAAGAAAACGAAATGTAGCAGTTTATAATAATAATAATAATAAACATCACAGTTACATAAAGCAGTAACTCTAGCAGATTCGAATAACACACCATTAATTTAAAATTTATTTTGTATACTAGTACTTTTTTTTTTATCAATTAACAGGACGTATTGTACTGGAATTATGGATGCAGATATTTAGTCTTACTGATCACAATAATATTTTTTATTTAGTTCACCTATTTAGTTCAAAAATATATAAGTCTAACTTGGTTATAACGTCATCGGATGTAACGACAACCCTAATGTAACGTCAAATTTTTATCGGCCCCACGACTTTACTATACTAGATAACGTTAAAAAACCCGCTTGTAACGACATAAAACCCTGTTTTAACGTCATATTTGAAGCACTCCAAAATTTACAAAATTAGATTACAAATTTTATTTCACAAAGAAAAAACTACGTGTTTAGTCCTAGGGTCAGAGTCCACTTCCTAGAACGACTGTGGGTGGTACTCTCACCACCTGACTTCGGTAGGGTGAGGTTTGCTACACTTTTAACGACGTGACGATCGGTTATGTACTCATTTTTAACTTACATTATGCTAAATTGTTAAATATTCTATTATTTTTAATATAACATATTACATTACATAGTTTATAAAGAAATAATTAAATTATTTTTAATTGGTATACATTAGTTTAACCTTTTGTTGCCTTTTGAATTCGACATTATTCTCAAAACCGGAAGTTCCACCATTATTAAAACTTATGACAAATAGAAATTTCTTATAAAAGATAATTTTTGAAATTTTTAATTACATCGATGTAAACTTAAACATAATAATATAAATGAGGTTGATTTAAACATGTAGTTTGCATTTTTATACATATGATAATAAATTTATTATGATAATACCTGTATATTATTTCTGACCTGTAAGATTAAATATCTGCATCCATAATCCCAGTATAATAAGTCTTGTTAATTGATTAAAAAAATACTAGTATACAAGATAAATTTTAAATTACGACAGAGGACACAAAGGCATAATAATTAACACACCATTAAACTTACACTCACATCA
Source organism: Centruroides vittatus (assembly GCF_030686945.1). Lineage (NCBI taxonomy): Eukaryota > Metazoa > Arthropoda > Arachnida > Scorpiones > Buthidae > Centruroides > Centruroides vittatus. The sequence continues at coordinate 1,474,601 of NW_027122385.1, forward strand.
TATGGACACAACACAACATATAAAAAGCATAGACACCATTAAGCAATCGTGGGCTCAAAAGGCACTCCATGGCAGGCATCCTTACGACCTGGCGCAGGATTTTGTAGACAAAACTGCGTCAAACTGCTGGTTAGCTCGGGGATGCCTGTTTGTGGAGACGGAAAGTATTCATGATTGCCATACAGGATCAAGTTATAAATACTAAAAACTACAGAAAACACATGATGCAACACTCACAAATGACACATGCAGAAAATGTCATATCATGCCAGAAACTATACAACATATCACTTCTGGTCGTAAGCTCTTGGCACAGACAGATTATTTACATAGACATGATCAAGTAGCAAATATAATACACCAAAAGCTTGCAAAGAAACACAAATTAGTAGACATCCACGAACCATACTACAAGTACATTCCACAGACAGTATTGGAAAACAACACGCACAAAATGTACTATGACTAGGGATTGCAATCCAGCAGTGTTTTCAATCCAGCTGGATGTTTGCTGGATTGAAATCATTCCAGCTGGATCCAGCGCGGATCTAGCGTGGATGTATCTTTGGTGCAATAAAGTGTTATCTGTCTATCTATAACTCTACTAATACACTTATTTGGAATACACTTTTACTAATACACTTATTTTATCTAGAACACCTCTTATGGTATACTCTGCTTCAAGACTCAAGTTCTTGAATTCAAGAAATCCTTTTACATCTATATCTAAGGACTCAACTAGTTTGTGAGCCTTACTCGAATGTTTCTCAAGAAAATGCTATCAGGATCTTTGTAACTTTGGAACACCCACTTTACAATCGTTGCAAGAACTTTTGGACAACTAAATGAAATGAACTATGCTAGTCGACAATCGACATCTCCTGGCGTATATTAATTTGCAGTGCAGAATGCACCATACTATGCACTGCCTTTCTACGACAACCATTCCAAGTGTTCTCTGTATTACGGCATCTCACAATGCCATCGCCATACGGCCACGTGCATTCAATATATCACCATCTTTACTACGTATCCTGGAATTATAACACGTACATCTAGCGCTACTGATGCAGGAACACTTGGCTCATTAACTTTCTTTGGTTGTCATGCTTTAGTTTTTTTTTTTTTTTTTAGGTTAAGTTTAATTTATTTTTAATTTAACTATTCTTAATGTAATATTGTATCATCCTATCCTAAAGTCCAGTTGGAATGAAATGTCTACCGGAAATACCCTATATTGTAACCTTGCCAGGCCTTCTGGCAGGGTACCCCCATCTCATGCCACTATCATGTATCGTAACAATCTTCACCATCTATTGTACTCTATCGATCTGTAAACAAATACCAGCAATTCAATCTGCCTTTTTGTATAAATTATGCCTTATGTAACTACTTATTCTCATCTTCTGTAATTCCATTACTCATTGCAACTCATGTAACAACTATGGTACAACCATTCCATCTAAATGTTAATTCTTTCTTTATATTTATATACCATAAATACTGTAAAAATGTTACACTCGCCTATGTTTTGACGGTACTGAGTATGCGCTTTGTGCCTTAATAAAAATTGAATGAATGAATGAATGAATGAATGTCTATCTATCTATCCAGCAATTTATGTTTTTTTTTTTTAAGAAATAAAACATTTTTAAAAAATACTTAAGAAGCTTTTATTATTCAAACTGGTTACTATAAATCAGTAAAACTTCTTACACATTTAGGTAGAAAACTTAACTTTGGTTCGGTTTAACACTTGAGGTAGAGATAATTAACTTTAAATGTTTAGTTAGATTATAATTACAATGAAATCTTTAAGTTAAATAATAGTAAAGGTAATTCTACTAATTAATTTATATTAATATAGTATAATAATGTAAGGACGGATAATCAGTGGCTAAGTGGCTATCAGTCTTACCAGTTTTCTTATATAGGCTCTACATATTAGTCTGTAGTTATTTATAAGTATATAAAACTATGTACTGGAAGTAGAATAAGTTAAATAAACTACGCCTTTATCAATCCAGCAAAATTTAATAAAATAATAACGTTTTCAATCGTTTTTAACGAACTTCCTCGGTTACAAAAAAAAAAAAAAAATAGAACATAAAATGTGTTCGGAATAAATATAAAAATTAACGGAAAACGCCCAAACGGACAAAATATAGATAAATAAACAAAATAAATAGCGGAAAAAATATATATATATATAAGATATAACAACGAAACCAGCATTGTCCGTTAATAACATTAATTAATGTAAAAGGATCTCCATACGGTAGACAATGAGTCCGCATCTCTATGGTTTATACAACCAGTTGTCAAGTGCGCCTTGCAGACTTCCAATCTCTCAAGACGTTTGACTGTTTGCCTATTCGCCGTCGTTTTTATAATTGCCGCTTGATCCCATTGAACGTTAACATCCTTCTGTCTTGCGTATGATGCCAGCGCAGTGTTGTCAAGGTTCTTACTGATTGTATATCTGTGCTCTTAAGCCTTTGTTTTAAACTGCGCATCGTTGCACCCATATAAACAAGCTTGGAATTCAAACGTTGGTTGTGTAAAGGCACCGAATATATACCTGTTGTTGAATTCCGATCCTCTTTCTTTTTATCGTTTCTTAAAAGTTTGAAAACAGTGGGATTACGTCGGTATACAATGCGAAAATTATTAGACCTGGCAGTACATCTATGTATCTTGTTTAAAAAATGAAATGTAATTAAGCACTATCCTTTATTATATTTATTCCAAACACATTTTATGTTCTATAGTTAATGTTGTATTTTTTTGTAACTGAGGAGATCGGTAAAAGCGATTGAATACGTTATTATTTCATTAAATTTTGCTGGATTGATTAAGGTATAGTTTATTTATAAGTAATTTAATTATTAGTGTTAGTAAAGTAGTGAGTAAGTAATTAGTAGCAGTCTAGTAGTTAGCAAAGCGGCAACGCGACAACATAGACTTTTGCGCCATTATTTAGAAAGTTAATTGAGTCTTTGTGGATCCGCAACGCTGGATCCAGCACTTGGTGCTGAATCCAGCAGGCCGAAGAATGCGCTAGATCCAGCTGGATTGCTGGATGAGGAATCCAGCAATTCCAATCCCTAACTATGACAGAGCCATAATCACAGATAAAACAATTTATCACAACAGACCAGACATCACATTCATTGACAAACCAATAAAATCACATACATTATAGTCATAGCCATTCTAAACACTCACAATGTACAAAACACATGCACTGAAAAAGTCAGCAAGTACACAGAACTTGCCCAGGAAATAAGGTATCTGTAGAGGATGGATAGGGTGCTTATTGTACCTGTCGTTCTCTCCTCTACAGATGTCATACCACACACACTACACAAAAGCCTGGGCACATTGGAATTGAATAGAAACACATACATCACACTGCAGAAAGCCACTATATTGAATACATGTCATATTGTGAGAAAATTCCTGAATACAGACACACACACTGATACACTTCTTTAATTTCTGTTTTTGGTTACTATGCCTTGACTTTGGTCCGGCATAGTACACAGCCACCGGTGTTAACCGAGTATATCTCACTTAACCCAACATAATAATAATAATAATAATAACTCTCCCGTGGTCACCACCTGGTCGTGGTGGGAGAGCCCAGTAATTTTACTGATCCATAGGGCAATGCAGGCTGGAGCACAAGCTCCTGGTAGGGACACCCATGCCAGTAAGGTCTATGGGGAGAAATGAAGCTAAGAGTGACCACGCCCACATTCTGTGGAGATATTCATCATGGTAATAACTAGATCAAAGTGTGATACCGGCTCGGACGTCGCCCGGGTTAACAAGGTCCGCGTTCGTGGGTTAGGCAGAGGCTCACGTTCGAAAAATAGGTCACAGTCTCCCTTGGTTACCGGTGGCGAAAGCAGCACCGGCCCAAGCATGGTTACTGCAATGCCCTCAACAGATGTGAGGAACCAACCCAGCCTTGGTGTTTCTGTGGCAATGCATCCACAGACCACAAAGGCTGGAAAACCACGCCAACGGATGAAATGGACAGTAGAAATGAACGAGTTTATCATCTGTACTTACTACACCATCACAAAACTTGAAACAAACATGACAGCATACAGACAACAACTACACCATAGATTCACACAACAGTATCCTCATCTCACTGTCACCGAACAAAGGGTTGTTGATCAAAAAAGAACAATTATACACAACAACCTTATTCCACAAACAACACTTGAACTTATCAAACAACAGGTTGCTGATCAAATACATCAACAGACAGAAACATCTAACATTAATGAAGATCACGTAACCTGTCAGGATAATCCAGTAACAAGCATTGATAATAACACACATACAACAATTACCACTAATGATACTACAGACACTTCTTCATCCATCACTGATAACATAGACTTGGATTTAGTTAATACGCTCTCACTTATATTTCAGGAAACACTCACTAAATATACAGGCACAGATCCCACACAACGACCACGAATACCAAAATTCAACACGTCAAAGGAAGTAGGAAAAACACTAAATTATGTAAACACTCACTTACTACCACACTACATTCATTCAATTTCTACACTCGCAGACATTCATACATTAGTTTATGCTGGGGCAGTCACAGTAGTGACACACCATGGACTGAAAGTACAATCACAGACAAATACACAGAAAACTCAATTCTATCACAAGCCTGCCTGGCAGAGAAGAATAGAAACACAAATAAATGACATTAGACAGCAATTAGGCAGGCTGACACAATACACTAAAAACAACATAACACCCAAATTAAGGAAACAGCTCAAAAACATTTTCAAGAAAATAAAAACACACACAAAACACGAACATCACAACACACACATTACAGAATACATTGATACACTAAAACAAAAACTTGCTGCCAAAGCACGTAGACTCAAACGATACAAAACATGTACACTACGAAAACAACAAAATAAATTATTTACAAACAATGAAAAACTCTTTTACAGACAAATTAATAACAAAGCAAACACTGATACACAGCACAGTGGCACACCAACAGAAGAAGAACTCACAACATATTGGTCTTCTCTTTGGTCCAGTGCTGTCACGCACAATGCTGATGCAGGCTGGATCGAGGAGGAGAACAGAAACTTGCACAACATACCAACTATGCCCTGTGCTGAAATAAACATACATGATTTCCAATACACTGTTAACAGAACACACAACTGGAAGACACCTGGTGTAGACAACATTCACAATTTCTGGTACAAAAAGTTTACATCACTGCACCAGGAACTAGCTAAACACCTAACACACATCATCATCAATCCACAAGACATGCCAAATTTTCTTACTCAGGGCATCACCTACATGAAACCTAAAAACAACAATACCACAGACCCCACACAATACAGACCAATTACATGTCTTCCAACACTCTACAAATTATTGACATCCTGTATCGCAAACAAAATATACAAACATATTGAAGAACACGACATTCTAACAGAACAACAAAAAGGTTGCCGTAGAAATCACAGGGGATGCAAAGAACAGTTACTCATAGATTCAGTCATTCTACGGCAAGCACACAAACAACACAGAAACATACACATGGCATATATAGACTACAGAAAAGCATTCGACAGTGTTCCACACAGTTGGCTGCTACATATTCTACACATGTACAAAATACATCCATCACTCATTACATTCTTTCAAAACACTATGCAGCACTGGAGAACAACACTACATCTCAGGGTTCATAACACTTCCATACAAACAAACCAAATTTTTATTAGGCGAGGAATTTTTCAAGGAGATTCCTTGAATCCTCTCTGGTTCTGCTTAGCCCTGAACCCATTATCCAACATGTTAAACAACACGCAATATGGTTACAATATCAGACACGAAAAAACAACACAGTTTACACTGTCGCATCTCATGTACATGGATGACATAAAACTTTATGCATCCACACAAAAACAACTTCATCAACTCCTACAAATCACACATTCATACACCAAGAACATACAAATGGAATTTGGCCTAGATAAATGCAAAACACTTCACATAGAAAAAGGAATCCTGAAGAAAGAAGATTTTGCACTTGGAAATGGAGACATTATTGAATCGATGGAAGAGGGCGAGTTCTACAAGTATTTAGGATTCCAACAGGCCAAACTAACAGAACATGCACAAATAAAGCAAAGATTAATTAAAGAATACCAAAGTAGGTTAAATGCTATTCTCAGAACACAGTTAAATGCAAAACACACAGTTAAAGCAATAAACACGTATGTCATCCCAGTACTCACATATTCTTTTGGAGTTATACATTGGACTCACACAGATCTTGAGCAACTCCAAAGGAAAACAAGAACTACACTTACTAAGCATAAACAACATCATCCTAAATCCGCCACAGAAAGATTAACCCTTCCACGTAAAGATGGCGGACGTGGCCTGATTGACATAGTTAACCTTCACTACAAACAAATACAGTCACTGCGAGAGTTTTTCTACAAAAAACAAGAAACATCACAATTACATAAAGCAGTAACTCTAGCAGACTCAAATAACACACCATTAAACTTACACTCACATCATATGGACACAACACAACATATAAAAAGCATAGACACCATTAAGCAATCGTGGGCTCAAAAGGCACTCCATGGCAGGCATCCTTACGATCTGGCCCAGGATTTTGTTGACAAAACTGCGTCAAACTGCTGGTTAGCTCGGGGATGCCTCTTTGGGGAGACGGAAGTATTCATGATTGCCATACAGGATCAAGTCATAAATACTAAAAACTACAGAAAACACATACTCAAAGATGCAACACTCACAAATGACACATGCAGAAAATGTCGCATCATGCCAGAAACTATACAACACATCACCTCTGGTTGCAAGCTCTTGGCACAGACAGATTATTTACACAGACATAATCAAGTAGCAAATATAATACACCAAGAGCTTGCAAAGAAACACAAATTAGTAGACATCCACGAACCATACTACAAATACATTCCACAGACAGTATTGGAAAACAACATGCACAAAATGTACTACGACAGAGCCATAATCACAGATAAAACAATTTACCACAACAGACCAGACATCACACTCATTGACAAACACAATAAAATCACATACATTATAGACATATCCATTCCAAACACTCACAATATACAAAACGCATGCACTGAAAAAATTAGCAAGTACACAGAACTCGCCCAGGAAATAAGGCATCTGTGGAGGATGGATGGGGTGCTTATTGTACCTGTTGTTCTCTCCTCTACAGGTATCATACCACACACACTACACAAAAGCCTGGGCACATTACAATTGAATAGAAACACATACATCACACTACAGAAGGCCACTATATTGAATACATGTCATATTGTGAGAAAATTCCTGAATACAGACACACACACTGATACACTTCTTTAATTTCTGTTTTGGTTACTATGCCTTGACTTTGGTCCGGCATAGTACACAGTCACCGGTGTTAACCGAGTATATCTCACTTAACACAACAATAATAATAATAATATATTTTACGGTGCTTTTATTACTTAACGTATAAACTTATATATTCATTATATACAGACGTACTTAGTCAATAGGATATGACTTATTATATTTTTATCAGGCCTTCTTTTTAATATTTTATATTATCTTTCACCTTATATTTTACCATATACTGTACATATTTTTTGTTTTGTATTTGTAGTCTAAATTATATTACATTTATACACGTAAAGCGAATAGAGTACACTAATTACATTATTGTAGATATTTTTAATCTTATTTTCGATTATTTTTATTATTTTAATAAACAATTTAAACCATTAAACAAGTTATTATACATGTAAATAAATGTTTTGTAAATTAAATCAGAAAAATAAAAATTCCATATAATACCATATTTTGACTATTCTCAACTATCAAACATCTAAAGTTACTTCTTCGTAACTAAATAATAAAATCTATATAAAAATTTAGATTTAAAATATTATAGTGTTAATTTAAATTAAATACATGTTTAACTTTCTTTCATAAATAAATTTTCTTATTTTATAAAAATAAAATTATATAAACGACATAAATAAATTTTGTATTAAAGTAGATAGCAAAGATATGCAGAAAAATCCTTATAATGTTTATTATATTTATTTTAACAGGCAAAAAATGGAAAAATATATAATTTTTTTTATATTTTTAACCCTTAGAGACAACCTTAGATAAAAAATATTGACCCTAAACCGTTCCAATTTTAAAAAACAGTTTATAGGTTCATTCGATTTATCAGTATTTATTTATTCTTGCACCTTGAAGGATTTGGAAATATTGGCAAACTGATTTTGTTCGCGTAGTCACCTTCTGCTTGCAAAATTTCTCTTCGGGTAAAGAGGAAAACGTTATTTTCTTCAGAAACATTACTTTGGACGTAAACTACTTTCTCCTTTTTCTTTCTTTTTTACTTGAATCCAAACAGGTCAAGACCAAGCAGCCTGAGGTCTGTACGTTAAAATTTTCGAATTTTAATATATTTTTGTTCGGCGGAAATTCTTTTATTCCAGGAAAAGAAATCTAATTTAGTTTCTCCAAGCAGAAATAGTAGAAATGCCCGAATATACAGAATAAAAAATAAAAAAATATGTTGGTAAGTAGAGTATGAATATGCAACGAGCACGAAAAGTTTAAATCAGTTTTACTTTTCATTATTTTTTCCTTATCTTTCCAGAAATTCTGCGAGTGTGATAATGTTATCTTAAGAAAAAAATATATTTCTTTGAAGAAATATTTTGTTTTTTGTAAACTAATTAATTCAGAAAAATTTAAATAATCTCTTTGAAAAGGGAAAAATATTATTGTTTTTATTATTGATTAAATATAATTAAGGATACTTTTTATTACTTATTTTAACAAAATGTATTATTAATTAAAATTCAATTGTTTCTATTATTAATTGTGGAAAATTAAAATTTATATAAATTAAGTACTGTTTTTATTATTTCAATTTATAACTGAAATTAATAATGAATCGATAAATTTATATAATTTGATTAATTAAGTTTTATAACTTTTGAATTAAAAAATTAATATATTTAAAAAATTTTTAAATTAAATTATTCAGTATACGAGATATTTTAAAAGATGGAGAATAGTTTATTTTTACAACACCAGATATCGCTAAAGTCGAAATTTCGATTAAATTCTTAAACCCCCCTTTTTTTATAGGAAATTTTTCGATCAAATATGAAACATTTTAATAAAAATTAACAATATTAAATTATATTATATATATAATAATAGTATGTAAAACATTTAGGAATATAAATTTATATGTAACAGTATATATATATATCAAGATATATTCGTACAATTTAGTATAGTATTATACGTACTTATAGTGTTCTTTAATATTTATATAATACAATAATTTAAACATTAGTAATACATTATATTTAACAAAATAAAATTTTTAAATTGTGTAATTTTTTGTTAATTATGTAAAAAATATATTATAAAATAGTAAAATAATCTGAATATATGATAGAATATCATTCTTAATATGATAATGAAATATTAGAATTTAATAGATAATAATATTAATGAACAGTCTTTGTTTCTTTCACACTACAGGAAACAAAAGTCTAGCTCTCTGGTAAACATTAGTTGCTTGCCGCCCTCTGGCGGTGAAGTTAGGCGTTAGTAGTTCTAAATTATGCCGTTAACGGCGAACTGCGCCAATCGCGGCAACTGGATTTGTCAGTTTCGGATCGTAGTTACAAGCCTTATCATTTGTTTGTTGTACTGTCAACGTTGTTGAACTCGTTATACGTTAAATAAAATAGAATGTAGTGAGTGTGGTTTAAAATATACCGGTACAATACTTGTGTTTTCTATTCATAATTATAAATTATAAATGCTTTGTTCGAAATTATTAGTTAAAAGTGAAAATAAAATAAATTTATGAATAGACACTTTGCTTAAAAATGAGGTTTTTCTATAAAAAAAAAATTAATACAGTATTGTAAGATTAAGAAATGGAATTATGAATAAAATAAAACATAGGGAGTCTTAATATTTATGAACTTTCCTGGCAACATTTAAAATTCTGGTAGCGCTATCTGTTACGATATATCATGGGGAAAAAATGTTTATATTTTTAATTGTTATAAAATGGCAAAAATCTTAATTTTGAGGGTAAGGATGGGTTTTATAAAAAAAATTGTAAATGTTAATAACGAGGAAAGTCGTCATTAAGTCCGACTCTACTCGAGATATGACACATGACCACCTTTTATCTCCCTACCCCATGACCTTTAATAATCAAAATTTAATAGTATCAATTGTCCTAATATACAAACTTCCTAGACAGACTGTACGTTAAGAATACTTAACGAAAGTAGCCGAAAACAAAGATTTTGTCCTCCTTTTGGAAGGATCAATTTTTCCGAAATTTACCGTTGTGCATAATTACCAAATTAGTCAGGAATACCGACAGGAGCGGACCTAAATGAAAGCTACAGGCCCAGCTTCAGACTGGACAATCGTTAGACCTAGAAAATCCCTTAAAATTAGGGACATGAAGAGAGAACCGAGTCTGGACTGCCAAGAGTGAGCAGAAGAAATAAAACGGAAAAGAACCTCGTCTGAACTGCGAAGGAGAGAGGAATAATACAATACCGTTTGAATCATACTTTGGACGCTTTACGAAATCATCCTAATAATTCTCGACGTGCAATTTGTATATAATTGTAAATAAAGGATTGAACATTATAGGTTCTGGTCGTCATGTGCCTTTCTTACGAACCATAACACAAAATATTCGTAGTGGAGAAGCGAAGAATCTCAGACTTAGACTTCTCACTTCACAGTTTTAAACTTTACTCTGTACATAAAAAGTTTTTGAGCTTGTTCTTCCGGGTTCGATTACGACTCCCAAAATGGTTAAGGGCTCTCTTAAAAGCTTCTTAGTGCCTACAGAGCAGAAAAAGAGAAAACAAAATTGCTTCAGCCATTCGGCCATCATTATTATATGTTTATTATATGTTAATATGCTTTATAGTAATTGTTATTATATTTTACAATAGTTCTATATTTTAAAATATACTTCATGGTACACAAGTCAGAAGTGCATCGGTGTATATTAATGTGTATGCATATAAGCCATATGTGAGTTTTGTAGCTTAAAACCCTTGGATTAATCAGTAGTGCCCATATGTAATATATATATTTTCGCTTTCATCACGTAAACTGAGGCGACTGTTACTTTTTTACGCTTAGACATTAGCAAACAACCATAGTTCTGGCTGAAAAGAGAAAAACGCCAGTCACAATTTTTTCAGATTGTCTCTTTAACTCCTCGATGATTTATTCGTGACTGTGACATTGGTATGCATACAAATTAAACTTATCGTTAAGTTCGCGCTCTCGGCTACCAAGTTATTCGATTCTTTATTTTCGATAAGAAAAATTGATGAGAAAAGACAAAATATGGGGCTACTATAGATTACTAGCTATGGAATTTCGGGACTTTGAGTATATATTTTAACTGATGGGACCGAGACGAGTTCAACGATACCCTACTTTTGGACCGGAGACGAAAAATAAAAAAGTTATCATAGTTTTTTAATGCTTTCATACAGACGGCACCGTAGTTGCTAGTGCTGCCATCTCGCGATAAAGTCTGCAAACAAATTTTTAAAAAACAGGCTGAAAGGCAAGAAATTGCACAAACAGTCGAACGCCACTTCCTTTTTTTCTTTTGTTCAGGAACTACCGTGAATCAATAACTAGTGACGTTAAACAATCGGCGGCCTGTCGTCGGCTCCCCTCCCGGGGGGGAGTCCGTCAGAAGCACGAACAGTCGAACGCCACTTCCTTTTTTCCCTTTTGTTCAAGCATCGCGACTCCCGACCGCGATAGCGCGGTCGGCTCGTAGTACTAGTCGACCGCGAGCGATAGCGACACTGAGGGGCCGTAGCCCCCGAGATCGACTAGCGAGGATGTGCGAAAAGGACTTAACTCGAGCTGTAGACGATTAGTGTGCTCATGGATCAACATCTGCCACTGTAAAAGGTATATATGGCCGACTTGCCGGACTGCCTGTTAAACACGCGATAGGCTTAGCGGAGAGAGCGACGCGACTCCCGATCTCGCGGGATCGCCGAAAAAAGTATGATAACTTTCTTATTTTTTGCCTCCGGCCCAAAATTAAGATACCGTTGAGCTCGTCTCGGTTCTCTCAGTTCAGATATATTCTCAAAGTCCCGAAATTCCATAGCTAGTAATCTACAGTACGCCCAAAATATTAGTCTACTTGTAAAAGTGAAAAACATACACACTAATATTTTTTCATAATTTAATATTGAGTAAATGTAGATGAAATTGTTATTTGTGGCACTCTGCAGGACCATCAAAAGCTTATATGGGGCTCGGGGTATAGAAGCTTCTTTTGTCCTAAAACGGAAAAATATTTTTATCCGTAAGTTAACAGAAAAATGTTTCAATCTTAATATTTTAAAGTTTTAATTTCAAATGTACAAACTTCCGGTTTTTCTTTGATTTCATGTTCGAAATTCTTTTTTTTTTTCTTTTCAAATTTAAAGTTTTCTACATGCTCCTCAGCGAACCACTTTTACCATTTATTTATTTTTTATTTTTTATTTTTTCAAACAAATAAAATACATAGAGTATTTCTTTAAAGTGAAAAGTAGTCTCAAAGCTTTTATTTTTTGTTAATAAAAATAACATTAAATTTATAGAGAAAGGAACCACTATGGGCCCCTAAGTTTTCATCGGACCATGAAAAAAATCCCCAGCTTCTCCTCTTGATAGCCCTGATATTCTGTGAGGTTATTCATTGTTTAGTGTTGAAAAGGCATATTTCTGACTAACAGATATTCTTTTCCTCGCGTTTTAAAATTTTTCACGAATGAAAAAATTCTTTACGAAAGTTTGAATATATTCAGTATATATTATATAAGTATCCTAAAATTAGTTTTAAAATTTTAGAATGAGTTTTGATGACTAATATTCAATTACTCAACTTGATTAACTCTGTCTTAAAAATTTTGACAGCTTTACTTTCCTGGCTCTGTTGTATACTGTATAACAGAGGGAAAGTATGACCCCCTCTGTATGAGGTCAAAAAATGACTCCCCAAGATTTTTACATTTTTGGACTTAGGGAATCTTGAAACGTCAAAAATGCAAAAAACAAAAATATTTGGTTTTTTTCTGTATGTATGAATATTAGTGTGTGTGGGGGCATGATTTTGTTCAACCTCTTTGAAGCTTAGTAACTCCTGTACTTTTTGTTGAAAATTTCTGAAATTTTTCAGGGAGATTTGTTTATTAGTTAGGGGATTGATGCTGTTATATTTTGGTGGTTAAAGTTCGAGGGGGTAGGGAGATATGGGGTTATGTGTATCTGCAGTAGGGTCAGACAAAATGACGATTTTAAGTAAATAAAATGTCTAATTTATTTTATTATTTGGAATTAGAACGAGAAAACAACTTTTTTCAAACGAGCACGTGTTGCAATGAACAATAGTAAGACATCCAGTCACGATTCTATAAACTTCTTTAAAATACAACGAGTTTGTTAGCTCTATGTTAGAATTTTATAAAACTGGAATTTTCCAAAGTCAGAAAAGACAATTTACGTTAAAAAACTCAAGCTAAAGAACTATAGTACAGATTGAACTAGATAAAAAAATCAAAAAAAAATAAATAATTTTGATTTACTTACGCATGAAATGTAATTCCGGGTATCTACCTTGGCGGCCGATTTGTTCAACCATGAGCCAAACAAGCTGTCATAATTAAATAAACGATAATTTTTCGTTAAAAATTAACACAGATTAATAAGCAGACAGGAATGTTTCTGTTTCTGTTTTTCTTTCTTGTAGTTGGGCTCGAGTTTCACAGACTATTGCGCCCCGTGGTGGTGAAAGATGGCGGAAGTTACATTTACCTTAATATTTATGTTTGCTTGTATACGGTGAAGAATGTAATCATAATCTGTATACATATCTCGATGGTCGTTAATTTTAGACAATCACTTGTCTTGAAAATTTTTTTATGGATGAGACTGTTATTCTCCAGTATCTTTTTGCGTACGAGTTCAAATTGATTACAGTTGTCTAGCCAGTGTATCGTAGCGTCTTTCTCTCTCGGGCAGTATCTACAGCGATCCGTATTCTTCAGGTTTCGTTTATAGAGAAAGGAATTAATGATGAGGAAATTAGTCCTGGCACGATGTATCAGGATAGCTGTGTAACGATCCGTGTAATCCATGACAAGGATGGGGCGGTCGATAGTGAGCCACTGATAGTCTGTGTGCCTTGGATAATAAAACAATTCGATGTTCATATGATGTTTGATCTCAGTGTTTATAACAATGATATAGTTCTCCGGAGTAATGTATCGAGTTTTCGTAGAGTCGTGAGACTGGCTCTTAACAAGTTTGTCCGCTTGCTCGTTTATCGCTACCCGTTTATGAGCAGGAATGTTTTGAGCCAAGTAAGATGGAGCCCTCTCGAGAGAAAATACTTCCCTAAAATCTCGTTACGATAACTCCTTTAACCACCTTGGAAAATACTTGAGGCTTCTCTGGAAACTTGCGGATATTTTAATTTAAAGAGGGTTTGAATCTGTAAGACTTAGTTTGATTAAACGGTTTGGGCTAAAAATATTGTTCAGTTATCAAATCAAAGCTCATAACCTGTAAATAATACTACTGAAGAGAGATATGAAAAAGTGCAATGGTTCAGATCTGATAGCTGGCAAAATTACAATGTTAAGTCTATGGGACAAACATGTCAGGCTTTCGCGCACTATTTAGCAATCTACTTTTCTTTGATCGTTAGAACAACCTCTTGCTTATCCCTATTCTATCCTATTAACAACTCTATTACCTCTTGTTTTTTTGCTAGTTATACATTAACTAGTAGCCCGGGACGCCCCCTAGTGGGCGTTCTAGCAGCAGCGGTGTAATTCCTGGTATAAATAATAAATTCATATTACAAAAAAAAATAATAATATACTGAATTTCTCATGGAGTACCCTACTAAAACGCAGTCAAAAACGCAGAAAACCGCATTTATTGTTATTTTTATATTGTTACCCAAAAACCTGAAATTATTGTTAATTTAAATAAAAGCTAGGGGCGCATTTTTGGCATGCCGTGACAGAGACTGCCCAGTTTTCAGTTTATATAGTAAATTGAAATACTATTTGCATTACTTTTTTAACATTAATAAATTTAAACACATAAACTACCAAATTAAGTAATAAAATAAAGAATTATTTTTATTTTAGAATCTGTAATAAAAAATATGTATTAGTATAATAAACGTACAGCACTTTTCAACAAAAATATACTGAAAAATAGACAATAAAAGATTTTAAAAATAAATTTGTTTGCTTGATTGCTTGCTTGCCCGCTTTCTGGCGAGTTGATTGACCGTTAACTGCGATAGCTATTTCGTTCCTTATTTACGTTTTTTCGGAACTGGAAAATTCATGATTGGTTGACATTGGTGGTTCGTCCGTTATGAGACTAGGTCGCCTGGGAGAGGTCAGATGGGAGTGTGGGTAGCTAACGTGGGCACTTAGAAGGTGTAAATCCTGGTATAGGCGCGCAAGAAGTTTGTTATGATATGGATACATGCTAACGGCGGGCATAATGAGAGGCACTCGCTAATGGTTTTAATTAATAAAGAGGTTGAGGCGCACGTATTCAGCCCAAAACGTGAACGTCGGACAGACGAGCGCCGCCATCTGGCAATTCTATACGGTCGATAATGGCGTTTGCTACGTTTAGAATGGCGAGTAGACGATCGGCATAAACTTCTTCATATCTTTGTGTTTAGGGTTAAAATTATGATGTATTTTATTAAAATAATGATTATTTAAGCATTTACGAATAATATTGTAAAGAAATAGGTGATTTTAATCCAGAAATTATTTAATTATTCAATTTTTTAGCGAGTGATGCGAAGTGCCTATAGAATTTCCATATATTTGTCTTCATAATAGCTTATCTTCAGGTAGGTTTATTTTTCCACGGCATCTTCTATCAACAGCGTAATACGTTTGTAAATTTTCTAAAAATTAATTTTCCGAGCTGCTTTCGAATTTACATAAGCCACTACTTCCCTCGACAAAAGTACAGTAGAGAGTCGTTAATCGGAATCAATTGGGGACTGGGGTTGTTCAGATTAGTGATTTGTTCCGATTACCGATTATGCACGAAAAAATACATTAACCTGTCCGATGTTCAAATTTTTCTCCGTTGCGTGTCGCGTCATGTTGAATTTTTCTTTGTTGCGTGTCGCTTCGTGTTGAATTTTCGTCGATTTTAAGCCTAACGAAAATTTTTATAATAATAATCGAGGCTATCGTATCGTTAAAAATTATTTCTTCATTTTGTACAAACAAAATAAATATATTGAAGAATATAAAAACATGAAAATTATACTGTAGAAGTAAATCTAGTATCAAAAACGTTCGATTCAGCACGACACAGTCCAACTGAAAATCGTTCCGATTACCGGCGGTTCCGATTAATTAACGACTCTCTACTGTATGAGGTAGTTCTATCGTCCGATCGTACGGTAGGAGACACAACGCTAATTAAAAATAGATATTTAGTGTTATTAAACATCCTATAAATACTTTTAAACTGTTTAATTTGTGTATTTTCTTTTGCTGGTAACCTTCCGTGTTAAATGTATCCGCCATTTTTTCAACAAATTTCCCGTGAGTCAATGCGCGACGTTCACCGAGTCACGTGATGTTGTGAACGAACGCCGCAAGGCATTTTACTTGGACTTAAAACGTCAAACGTGTACTTCTGCTTGTCGTACAAGTTTAACGTTTGTACTGGCACCTCAACCTCTAGTAATTGCAACGATTAGTGGCGATGAGGTTTCTGCTATACAGAAAGGTGTTAGTGAGGAGGGAGTTAGTGCCTGCTCTATTGATTAAAATGATAATGTATCGAACTTTATTAGATAATGTCTTTACGGCTGTTATGGTGCCCAGCCAGGGATAAATTTTGGCGTATGTATAGAAGTCCCAATCAGCCTGCATCTGAGTTTGGAGGTCACGCTTGCTTTGTTTTCTGAGATACTCGCTGTGATGTTTGTGTCGCGCGCTCTAATGTTTTCGTCGCTCTCAAAGGAGTACGCTTTCTCATTTATCTCTATACCCACGTGGGCGGGTGTCTATGTGAAAGTCATGGATGGGTTTGGCAATGCATTCCTGTTTAGAGCCAACCTTATGTGGCTAATGATAGAATTTTTGTTGAAGTAATCACCGACAAGACAGAAAAGGAATCAAAGCTGATGTAGACGTCGCTCGTGATGGTTTTAGCGTAATGAATTGCGCACAGGAGGCTTTATGCTTCCGCTGTGTAAATGCTGTCCTGAGAATGAAGGTATCGAGCGGTATAGTTGTAAGTGTCGTCGATTACGGCGGCAGCTGTACGATTGCTGGATTTAGAGCCATCTGTAACGACAAAGGGTTGGGATTTCCAAGCTTGAAAAAACGTTCGAATTACAATTAGAAGGCGATTCCTCGTTTGAAAGGATAGGTCGCGTAAAATGACAGCCGGATTAAGTTTTTTTAAAACTCTTTCCGCCCTGTGGGCAATAAGAGGGTCTCTTTTCGTAAACCCATCATGGGTTCAGCAGTGAGGCAGTCAGGTGGTAAGGAACGGATGAATCGACATATCCGGTCGAACCACTCTCACGAAAACTTCCTGGGGATTTTTCGACTAGTCCGGATTCGATTCCGGGTCCTCCAGAGCAGTAGGCTGCCACCTTGACTGCTCGGTCATCCGGCCGTCTGCCGGATTAGGGGTAGTGTTCATTGCCATAACGAAGTCGACTCATGTTTCGGTGTCAATGTGATAGTCCTGTAACCATCTCCTGGCCGCTTGGGAGAGGAGTATCCTGATTAGGCTAAGACCTGAGTCGGCGAAAATGTGTTGTAAAATGTCGTTAGTGATGTAGTCGCAGAAGCGATCCTTTAAGTATGTTGAGAGTTTGGCAAGAAGACGCTGATAGAATATCATGGCGATAGTTGGCTGATTCGCAAACCAGTGAGTTACGTTGGTGTTCGTTGTTAGGGCGCGTTTGAAAATTGTAACCGATAACACAGAGGTATTGGTGACTGACATCATCGGTCATAGCCGGTTATTCCGGGCGATTAGCGCATTTCTAAACACTCTGGTTATTTTGTTGTGTTCAACATGGCGGAAAGTCAAGAGGAGGTGATATCGTTAATGTAGGGTATGGAATCGCCTAGGCGTGCGATTTCCGCCCTGTTTTAATATAACGAACTTTCGTAACGGAAGAACCGTTAGAAGGACCGTTAGGAAGATCCGTTAGAAGAACTGTTGAGTTTTAAATCGTCGATAGACGGACGATTGGCTGGCGGAAGGTGACCGTTGGCCGGCCGTTATGGAAACATTCGAATTTGATTGGAGTAGGGTTCGAACGCTGTCGACTATTTGAGATCGGATCGGATCGGGAGGATCGTTGTTACCGAAGTTCTAACTGTCTCTCTCGTTGGACGCTACGGAAATCTGGGGAAAGTAAACTCCAGTGGTTTAGTACAAACTTGTTCCTGACTCGGAGGTGTTTAATTATAAGTCTGCTTGCGAGATCGTAAGGAGTTGTTCCGACGAACTTGTACGGATATAGTCGGTTGTCGTGGGATTAGTATTTGTGCATAATTAATTGTAACTCTAATTTGTATTATTTTGTACATTTTTACTGTAAATATAAATTTTGTGTTTCGTCAAACCGACTGAGTGGTTAGTTTGAACATTACTGTTAATTCTATCATTGCCCTCGAATATCGATACAGAATCACATGACGATGAAAATGAACCTGAAGAATTTTTTGGACAAGCATCGGAGAAAACTTTATCTTTATTTAGTTTATACTGTGAAATCAATAATTTCGTAGCATTCGCTAGCCATTGGCCATGCTATCTTACCCCCATCTGAAATTTGGGATGACGTGGCATTCTGATCTTGGTCACTTTGTGTCGCGGAAACAAAATGTTTTATTTCCTTTCAACTTTTAAAATCACAGCCACATTCGTCACACGATACAACGTATCTGCCATCTTGTAATTCAATAGAACCATTGTAACCGCTTTGTCACCGTGGTTACTTTGGTAAGTACTGGTGACGTCACAATCGTGATTTTTAAACGCGGTTGGTTATTCAGGTTACATTTTATAAACGGTCTGGTAATTACCAGCAGTTACCAGTAACACCGGTTGGAATTTCCAAACTCGCCCGTAGTTTCACGTATCGATTTTCGATAACCTGCCTTTGGTTGATGTGGCGTTGGTCGATCGGCTACTCCAGGAATCACGTAGATGATCATGGCTCCTATGGTGCTTTTTGTCAATTTTGACTGCAGCCCCATTTACCAACTTTTAGCTTCAATCTTTTTTATTTTACCGTTACACGAAGATGAGACCAAAAGTAATTCTAACCATTCAATTTGTTACTTAGCGCCAATTGAGGAATTTCTTGAAAAACCTACCAACAAAGAAAAAAGAGTAATTGAATACAAACAAAGCCTTTTTGTTTAATTGTATTTAATTACTCCGACAATTTGAGAGGTAGACAGTTATAAGAAAAAGAGTAAACTTGAACTTTATGGCTGAAGTGATCAAAGCGCCAATCTATTGCTCTGAAACAAGGATCGAGTTTGGGAAAACAATCTCAAGAAATTTTTTTCATAGGCGATCCCTCTCTCATCACCCGACTGCTCACATTATCTGTCTGGCCGAACTTACGATGTGTATGAAGAAAAGACCCTCTATAGTGTCCACAGGGCGGAAAAAGTATTTAAAAAAAACAAAAAATAATAAATAATAGACGATTATTGAAAAAGGAGCTTCAGATGGAAGCAAAATATGATTACTTAGGATGAGTTCGGGTGCAGCGGCCGGATGGCCGAGCGGTCAAGGTTACCAGCCTACCGCCCTGCGGGACCCGGGATCGAATCCGGACGGGTCGAGAAATCCCCAGGAATTTTTCGGGGGGTGGTTCGTCCGGATATGTCGGTCCCCGTCCCTCACCACCCGGCCGCCCCATTGTGGACCTGGCCGAACCCATAATGGGTTTGCTGTAAGAGGCCCTCTTAGTGCCCACAGGGCGGAAAGAGTTACAAAAAAAAAAAAAAAAAAAAAAAAGGATGAGTTCGGGTTGAAAATTTTTTGAATGGAATTTATTCTTCTATTTTCGGAATACAGTAGAGCATCGATTATCCGATCCCGATTAACCGTCACATCGGTTAACCGACCGCGTTCTAGACGGCAAATTCAAATGTCCGCTAGTAATCTGGCACTGCAATATTTGGCTATGTCTTGGCTACATTAATATTATTTTTATTAAATTTTTGCGTGTTTTAGCTGGCAACATTGGCTCGACCATGAAAGGGAGGTCAGTATTTAAACCAGGCTTGATTTTCTATTTTTGTCTTTATTTTGTGCAAAATAAAGAACTAATTTAACATGATTATTATTTTTAAAAAAATTGTTAGGCTTAACATCGATGAAAATTCAACGCGATGTAGGCTAATAGCGATATACTAATATGCTTTTTTTTTAACTCTTTTCGCCCTGTGGGCACTAAGAGGGCCTCTTTTAGTAGGCCCATTATGGGTTCGGCCAGGCCCACAATGGGGCGACCGGGTGGTGAGGGACGGGCCCGACATATCCGAACGGACCACCCCCCGAAAAATTCCTGGATTATTCGACTAGTCCGGATTCGATCCCGGGTCCCCCAGAGCGGTAGGCTGCCACCTTTACCGCTCGGCCATCCGGCCGTCATACTAATATGCTTATTACATGGGATATACTAATATACTAATACACTATACGGGCGCGTTTTTTTATGCAGCGCTCGAGAAGCGCTTTACAGCTAATCCTCTGAAACCCGTTTCTAAATGTCCAACGCAAAGTAGGTTAATAGCGATATACTAACGTGCTTATTACATGGGATATACTAATATACTAATACACTATACTAATAATATATTTTTCATACTTTTCGGTTATTCGTTTTTTCAGTTATCCGACCAACCTCAGTTCCCAATTGAGTCGGATAATCGATGCTCTACTGTAATCTTTTAGTTAATGCCTCAAAAACGGAAATAAGCAATGAATTCGATATTATGAAAATAGTTTTGAAGTGCTACATAAAATTTTTGAAATATTCTTAGCTATTACCTTGAAAAGAAAAATTTGATCTTAAAACTTTTAATGTGTTAATATATATTGTCATCAATATATTTGTATTCTTATAGATATATATTTTTGTTTAGTTATTGTAAATATCTTGTTTGACTAATTGGGCTAATATAGTATTTTAGTATATGTATGTATACGTAGATTGATTATCAAATGGCATAAGGCATCAACATCCTAGAATTCTAGGACTTTGATACCAAGGTCCTAAATTATAGGACCTTGCATAAGGCATCAACATCCTAGAATTCTAGGACTTTGATACCAAGGTCCTAAATTATAGGACCTTGCCTTGATACGGCATTAGCAGATTTGACTACTTTGAGCCAAATTTGGTTTCCCATTTTTTAGTTTTGCGTAAAAAGTATTATTTGGCGCATTGGCTAATTTTTGGCTACATAAATTTGATTTGGCTACATTTTCGGCTACATATTATTTATAAATATATTATTTGAATAAAAAATGCACTTTAAGATGGTGTTTCACCGTTTTTTATTAAGTAGAGACCCAAATAAAACAAATATTTGTTTTTTCAAATAAATTTTGGTTTGTTTCCTTTGTAGTAAATTTATTTACTTCTAAGTAAAAATTGAAAGTGTTTGTAAAAGTAGTTTTCTAAAATATCCTTTTTCGTGTTAATAGCGAGGTTGCGGCTGAAGTTTTCATCTCTAAATCGTAAACGTCGAATATCGAGCGCCGCAATCTTGTACGCGGCGCAGGACGTTCGACGTTCACGTTTTTGAAATGAAAACTTCGGCCGCAACCTCGCTAACATTAATTTTCCTGTTTAAAAGAACTTATGAAATGAGTTATTTAATTTGAAAGTTGAGTGAGATTTCTTTATTAATCCCTTTGGGATCAACCCTAGTTTGTACAAACTGGTCCCGGTGTTTCACTCTATGTGAAGGTCATGGAAAGAACTGGAGGAACTGTACTATCTGATAGATTTATCGTTAATTATTTTATGTGAATTTTAACTTCGTGCATATAATGGTTTCTTTGTTCGTCAAACTCTCGATAGTGCTGCCACTTTTCGTACGTTTTAAAACGTCATTCACGTAAATTCACGTAAATTCTTTCATATACAGTAATACCTCGGTTTTCGTTGACTTCGGTTATCATCAGTTTCGGTTTTCGTCGATTTTTTTCTCGAAAAATCTGTCTCTGTTTTCGTCGATTGCCTCGGATTTCGTCGGCGTGGTCAAGTGACCTCGCTGCTAATCTTGGGAAAACAAAGGGCGACCCACACGTTTTCCGGCTCAGTGTGGTGTTATTTCTTGTTCGGTGAGCATTACCCCGTGTTGGCCCACCATTGGCCAACGGTTCCGTTCCCTAAACATGAACACTGGGAGTTCGGTCGTGGTTTCGCGCTTCGCCAGGGGCCACGTGAAGTTTTCCGGGTTTTCTCCACGTCTGTAACGCCTGAATAGGGGCCAGTTACCCTTAAACGGATTTCCCAGAAGGCATTATTCCCCGCGATACGACCATCATAAACACATACAACTATTATTACATGACAATTACGACACACCTTACCACGGAGCGATATAGGCTAGAAGCTCATGTCCAGCTACCTTCTACAAGACAAGACATTACCCCGCGCGTCTAGCCGAACAATTCCGTCGCTTTCCTTCAGATTAGTCTTTTATATTAATTTCTTATTGTATTTAACACTATATTAATTCTCTATAAAATATGTTTTGGTATGTATTTGGAGTGTCTAGAACGAATTAATTGAATTTACATTGATTCATATGGAAATAATTGCCTCGGTTTTCGTCGGTTTCGGATTTCGCCGATTATTTTCGGACGGATTATCGACGAAAACCGAGGTATCACTGTACATTAGACTCATTATAATATATAATTAGTTTATTTAATTAATCGGAAGATATTAAACTATGTGCATTTCGGGTTCATCAATACCCTTCGTCAGATGGGTTTTTGTTTTTCTGTTTTAAAAGTTAATAAATAGGTTGCGGCCGACGTTTTCGCATGTACGTCGGACGTTCAGCGCCACATTCATGTAAGCCTAGAAGTTTGAAAATGGCGTTTGGAACGTCAGTGGAATCATGCTCGACGTTCCAAACGCCATTATCAAACTTCTAGGATTACAGGAAGATGACGCTGAACGTCCGACGTATACGCTTTCGCGATGAAAACGTCGGCCTGTCTATTTTAAAAGTGATTTTAACTTTTCCTTGTGTTATTTTCAATGATAAATTTAATATCTGTTTTTAATATTTTAATTTGTTTCTATAGTCTACTTTCTGTACTGTGGGATGTAGGCATTCTTTATCCATTAGCATCATTATTAATGTACAGTACGTATTGGCTTAATAAGGAAATACATTAGTCAAGTTTCAATTTAATTAAATAATTATAGTTTGATGAATTTTTTGAAATAGCAAATTAATATTATTATTTAATATTAATTTTATATTAATTTTTTTTAGTCCATCTTGGCAACTATTTAAGTATATTATTTGTTGCATAATTCATTGCAATCTACTTTGCGTATAAAACGAGTGTTCTGGACACATTAGTAAATAACAGTTTATGCATGTACAGTATTTTGAGTCTTGCGATCCTTATTTTCTATTAGTTTACAGGCCTGTAAATGTGCCGAAAACATTTATTCTGTGATTAAAGTTATTACTGGAAAAGTACGAGTGGTGTTTTCTTTTTAAATTTTATTTTATCGTTAAATCTCGGGTTATTAAAAAAGAATTTTTTTGAGTTGGCTACTTTTGGGCTATTTTTTATAAAATTTTTTGCTACGAACGTTTTTGCTACGCTAAAAACGTCTGGCAACGTTGAAGGTATACACGTGTGTGCCGCTTGTTTCTTGTTGAGTTGTTTCACGTGGTCGTTAACGGAAATGGGTAGACCAGGTAATGTGCTTATTATTTATTTAAAATTAGCGATAAATTTATAATAAATGTACTGAAAGTAACTGAAATTTTCGTAAATTTAGATGTGATCGAAAATCTCATACAATTTCGAGAATAACTTGCAAAATTATTCTTGAAGGAGAAGTTAACGGGGTTAATGTATCGTTATAGCCGTTAATTTTTAGTTTTAGATTAGTCTTATAAATCTTCGAATTATAAATTTGAGATATAGACATAGTGTTAATATACGTCATAGCACATAATCCGTATTCTTTTTTCATCTGTGATATAATAGCTGTAAATCTGAAAAATGAATTAAGAAAAAATAATAATTAGCAAAGACTGTTGTTTTCGTGTTGGGAACTCACAGATAAGGTGCGTCCCATAAATATAAAAGCACATCTTGTTATGCAAATAAAAGATAAACTATTTATCATATAACAAAACCAATTTAATTTTGAGGTAGTTACAACTTACAAATAAACATACTAAAAAATCATATAATTATATTGTTTAACAACTTATCAATAAATTAATTTAAATCAAAATCATGTTTCTCACTGTCCCCAAAAATAAAAAGGTGTACTACAAAATCACTAGAACAGTAGAAAATATTGTTACAAATCTTTAATAATAATCAACTAATAACCAATACTCTTCCCCTTTTTCATTATAAGTTTGTAGATACGGTCTGGCATTGATTGTATAAGTTTTTGAAGGACTATTGTAGTTATTTGTTTTCAATGGATGTTAGTTGCATGTTTTAACTCATCTACGTTGTTATATTGGCACCCATTAGCTTATACAGCTTTAGCTAAGATTCCCTAGAAGTTCTCCATTGGATTCGAATCTGGGGAACAAGCTGGCCAATCAATAACTGGGACTCCATTACATTAAAACCTCTCAGAAGTTGATTTAGCTGTGTGGATAGGGGCATTATCTTGTTAGAAAAACCAACAATTCCCAGCAGTTATATCAGTCCAAGCCAAAAGAACTTTCTAATATGTCTTGATAATGATTTGTATTCATTTGGCCATTGAGGAGTGTAATAAAATATTTGTCTTGCCAAACTGACTAAACCCACCCCATACCTTTACTGAGCCTCCTCCTTGCTGCCGTTTTGAAAATATTTCTTCCTCATCCCTCAAACCATGTCAATAACAAGTCCAACCATCTGGTCCGTTGAGATTAAACTACTCGTCACTTCAGATGATGTGTTTCCATGTATCTGTCCACACCATTTTTTCCCGTGTCCACTGCAAGTGCTTTTGCTCATGGATGGGGTTAGTGATGGTGTGATGGTGCAGGCTTTTTCTTCTTATAGATGAGATGCTGATATGTATTAACAATTCTTCCAATTGTAGATTTTGATACATTAAGCTTTGGTTTTGATGCTAGTTTTTGTAAAGATGTTTGGTTGCTTTTGATTTCTTTCAAAATACTATGTTTTCTTCTATTTTAAGCTTTGAAGGTTGACCTGTTGATTTCTTCTGTCTGTATTTGTCTCCAAGCTTTATGAAATTGTCAATTACAGTTGGAAAACGATTAATCTTCTTTGCAATTGCTCTTGCTGAGTAACTTTCATCTCTTAAAGCTAAAATCTTGCCTTTTTCAACATCTCTTAAGGGTTTTGCATCTCCCATGATGAAAAACAACTCATTTACATCAATACGTAACAGAAATAAACATTTGAAATACTTGGCAGTTATACTTAGTACTGTATGATCTCTATTGTTAGAAAATCGAACCTGCCTTTATATTTTTGGAACAGCGAGAAACTTGATTTTTATTTAAATTAATTTATTGTCAAGTTGTTAAACAATATAATTACATGATTTTTTAGTATGTTTATTTGTAAGTTGTAACAACCTCAAAATTAAATTGGTTTTGTTATGTGATAATTAGTTTAGCTTTTATTAGTTAATGTTCCTTAGGTAGCCAAGATGGCGGCTTGTCTCTAATTCCAGCAAGGAAACAGTGGACTCACATTCTAACCTCACCTAATCTATTCTAATAATTTGATTGCTAATAATAATGGTAATTTATTAGAATAGGTTAGGTTAGGATAGAACATGTGTCCCACTGTTTCCTTGCTGGAATTAGAGATGAGCCGCCATCTTGGCTACCTAAGGTAACATTAACCCTTTTATTTGCATAACAAGTTGCACCTTTATATTTATGGGACACACCTTAGATGTAATGTATGGTATTGAGTACTTATTTCTCTCCATTGCACATGGCACTCTACACTCCTTTACCCATCTTATTGACAAAGACCATGGATATACCAGACATGTTTTAATTATTTTCTTATTGACTTAACAGTAATATTGTTTTTATTCCAACCATTATTCAGCATTAATTAATATCGGTCAGATTTAATATGTTTGAGTATTTTAAAAGATAATTCTTAAATTAGATTTGAAAATGTGAATGTAAAACTGAGAGGTGTTTACTGAAGTTTTACAAATGATGATATTTTAGAAATGACAGGTAGCTCTTTTATGCTTGTGCCAACACTACAAGTAGCATGTTTACACTCTTCCCTTAATGCTGCATCACAAATAAGTATATTAATGGTGAATGGGATGTCATTGGATAGCAGCCATTCCACCATAAGTCATGTGCTACAAGTTCTGAAGGTAAGAGTCCATGTGATGCATAATCTGCAGGATTCTTGTTTCCGTCAATGTGACTCCAATTTTCCGCAGGCAAAATAGATTGTATCTCTGATACTCTGTTGACGATGAATACTTGCCACCTAGAAGGATCAGCCTTTATTAAACCAAGAGAGCACTATGGTTGAATCATTCCATGCAAATATGGAATTAATCTCAATTTGAAATACACCTTGTAGGGTAGATGTACCTGTACCAGTTTTGGCCAGTGTACCAGTTCTGGCCAGAAAACAAATTTAACTTAAAAATATAATCACCACATATTCAAATCTGTCCAACAAAACAAACTTTTATTGTTAACTGTGTGAGCAGTTAACAATAAAAGTTTGTTTCATTTGTGATTATATTTTTAAGTTAAATTTGTTTTCTGGCCAGAACTGGTACTACACTGGCCAAAACTGGTACATCTACCCTATTGCTTGTACCAAATGAACTAATAAAACTGCTGCACATAATTCCATCCTTGGAATTGAAATAGGTTTTAATGGTCTACACGAGTCTTCGACGTTAGCAGTCTAACCCAAACATTAGATTCATCTGATAATCGCACAAAAACTGCTCCATAGCCCTTCTTTGATGCATCATAAAATGCATGAAGATCAATGGTTGTGTAATTAGGTAACAGCGTTCTTCTAGGAATTTAAATGGACCTTAACTGTCCTAATTCTTTACTTATAATCTTCCAATTAAGATCAATACATGGAGGCACGGGTTCATCTCAAGATAGTTTAAGCCTCCAGATTTCTTGCAGTAACATCTTAGTTAATATTACAAAAGGTAGAAATCCAACCCAATGGGTCAAATAACCTCTCAATAGATGACAAAATTGTTCATTTGGTTGAATTACATTGATGATGATTGAACTTGAAGTTATATATGAAAATATTTTTTTTGGGATGCCACTCTAGACCTAGAATTGTTATCACTTTAGTTCCACTAGTTGTATGAGACATGTACCTAACGAACCACCATACACATCCTTTAATATTGATGGTTCACTTGTGAACCATTTGTGGAGCTCAAATCCACCTCTTCCTAATAATTGAATTAATTCATTAATCAGTTCATTACCCATTTCAGAGTTGTTTACACTAGTAAACATGTCATCCACATAGAAATCTTGTGATACTATTTTTGTGGCTCTCAGAAACTCTAAACTCTCATCAATCGCTAACTGCTTCAAAGCTCTCATAGTCAGATATGGGGCTGATGTTCCACAAGTGACAGCGTTAAGACAAAGTTTGTATTGGCATTTCTGAACTCTCGTGGAAAGTCGCAATCCTCAGGTCTAACCTTCCCTTGTCGATACTTCTGCTTTATATCAGCTGTTATTGCAATATTGTAACAATGAAATCTTAAAAGAATACTAATCAAATCTTCCTGGGTTTTTGGACCGATCATTAAGGTATCGTTAAGTGAAGTACCTGATGAGGATTTTCTGCTGCCATCAAACACTACTCACAACTTGGTTGTTAAACTTGATTTCTTTATTATATAATGGTGAGGGATATAATAATGTTGATTTTCTAAGTCTTTACAATTAGGTGAGATTAACTCCATGTGTCCTAAAGACAAATATTTCTGCATAAATTGTCGGTACTGGTTGTAGATGGCTGGCATTGTAGAGAGTCTCCTTTCTAAACTGTAAAGTCTTCGAAGGACAGTAACATAAGAATTTTGTAACGCCCTTCTATCAGGTTTAAAGGGTAACGCAACATAATATCATACGTGATCATCTCTCCAAACATTTTTCTCAAACCGAATTTCACACAATTTTTTCTCAGTACTTAATAATCGAGAATATTTTCATCTGATGATCACACGAGAATGAGGGAATATTTTCAAGTTCCCAAAACGATCTCACTAACTCATCTGTATTTATACACAAATGATTCATCACAACTCTGTTGGGCTCATGGGATTCAAAGGTCACCTTGCCTGAGATAATCCATCCCAATTTCGAACTCAATGCAAATGTACAGCCCAAACCACATTTAATTAAATAAATTAAAGACAAACCACCATTGATTAAAGAAAGAAATACATTCATGCCAAACAGGATGTCTATATTATTTGACATGTAAAAGAAGGGATTGGCCAAAATAAGTTCATTAATTAAAATTATTGCAAATATCTGATGGTAACGAAACATATGGAAGTTTTTCTGTGACTCTTTCTATTACAAAGGCAGAAGTAGAAGCACGCAGTTCACTTTTAAAATGAGAAGTGAATATCAATTTCAACCTCTCCATTGCTCATAGTGGTGAATGCGTCTAGACATGAAACCGAAATTGTACTGACCTTTACATTTAATTTTGTCATACACTCTTTAGAAATAAACGATCTTTGACTTCCTGAGTCCAATAAATATCAACAATCTACCCATTTGTTGTTAGAATTGAAAATCCTAATTTGAGCAGTACATAATAGAACTTAGTTGTTTACATTCCTTTTTGACCTTCCTTCACAATGTGAGGCACAAATTGAAGTGGTTGACTTACAAATTGTCCCTTTTGTTATCTCATTTTGTCACTTGAATTCATGGATGGAAGGCTAGTTTGTGGATTTGACTTGGAGTCTACATTGGAGATGGAATTTCTTTTCCTTCCATAACACAAGAGTGAGTTGTGTCTTCTCTTGCAGTTTAAACAAGAAACATTAGTGAGGTTGCAGCCAAAGTTTTCAATGTGAAAACGTGAACATCTGATGTTCAGTATTGCGCTCCTGTAAGCCTAGAAGTTCGACACTGGCATTTGGAACGTTGAGCATGATTTCACCAACATTCCAAATGCCAGTGTCAAACTTCCACGCTTACAGGAAGGCAGCGCTGAACATCAGACATTCACGTTTTCACATTGCAAAACTATTGTGGCTCTGCAGTTTAAACAAGAAACATTGACAGTGCAATTTCTCACACTGTGATTTTTTGACAAACAATTAAAACACAAACCTTTCCTTTTTGCTAACTCTATTCTGTCCTGTACCTTAAGCTTCTGAAATTTTGCACCTTTATATAATGAATGGTCTCCCTTACAGCATGCACATTGTCCCTTCATTTGAGAAGCAAGAGATGTAACCTTAGGCATGAATCTTTTATTAGTCTATGTTTTGGTTGGCTGTAGAGTTCTAACATGACCCTTCAAAAATTCTAATAAGTCATTTAATGGAGGAATATCATCACCCTTAAGTGAGTGCTTCCCCAGTCTCTGGTTATTGCATCTAACTTAAATTGAATAATGAACATAAATAATATGCTCGAGAACTCATCTATATTAAAATTTAGGGCTTCTAATGATTGAATACACTCTGTAGTCGAGTCAACAATATTTAAAATCTGTACCACATTTTCATAATTTAATGTTGGAAAACTCAATATCTTCTTAACGAAGCTACCAATTCTCTTTTCTGAGAATACCGTTGGGAAAGTAGTTCCCACGCAATTTCGAAATTTTGATCACAAATGGATATGGATTGCATGATTTTAAAGCTTCTCTTCTTAATGAACACTTTAGATACTGTAGTTTCTGATCATCTAACAATTTTCCATTGTTTGTAATAGCTGCTTGGAACAGGTCACTGAATGGATGCCATTCCTCAAAATGAGGGCAATGTCAATTTAGGATTTTAATTTTCAATATTTTAAATTTGATATTTCATTAACTTTATCAATGCTGGAGATACTATTATTATTTTTCAATTTTAGATTTGATTATCTATTACTAATAGCAACTCATCAATCGAATTTTGCGCTATTTGACTTTCCTCAATATATTCTAATTCGTCTTCCTTACAAATATCAAACAGTCTATCAAAGACTCCCTTTAAGTCATTAGCAATTGCACCCAATTTCGAACTGTACAGATCAAGTTGCACACTATCTGAATCTTCAACATTCCTCAGAATTTTCTCTCTTAGTCTAGTTAGACTACTCTTGGCAACTCTCTTTTTTTATACACAATGTTTTTAGTTTTTTAATAAACTAGAAATAACCATACCTGAACACTTTTAAATAAAGCAATAGTCCAATGTCCAACTATTGAAGAAGACCTTCACTTTCACTCCAACTGAAAGTTTGTCTCTATCCAATTTACTCCACTGCACTCAACACTATCCACTATTCGCACCTCAACAAACCAGAAAATGATGTAAAATGTTTTAAATATTCCCATTACACAGTAAACTGGAATATTTCTAAACACAGTACACAAATTCTTTAAAACACAACAAAAAATACTCAGTTTATTTTTTCCACAATTCGGCAACACTCTGGTACTTGACAATTAATGAGCACAACGCTGGTTCCTTTCCAGCCACACAGCTACACACACTAGACAGCACTGACCCAACACACCAAAGGGAAGCGCACAATTTCTTCCTCTTTAGGCAGGAAAATATCCTCCACATTCTTAAGCATACGGTTACATAAACACACCTGACACGTGTGACAATTCTGTCTAGTTGTACATTGAACTTAACAATGTGGTAAAGAAAGCATGAGATTCTAATAAAAGCATATGGTTTTGAGAAAGATATGTTTTTGTTTTGTTTTATAAAGTTTTTATGGATTATAATGTCAAAATGTCTCTGGTAATGTCTTTCAACAAATAGGAAGTTTTAATAACTGAGTTAGAAAAGCATTATATACTTAGTTAAGAGGAAATTAGATGGCAATATTTTGAAAATTACTTGAAGTGATGGTTCACATAATGTGAATAAATTGGACTTGAAGAAATGGATAGGATTAATAGCATATCCAATGGTTCAGTAATTGATACAGAATCATTTTAAAAAAGCTAATGGCATTTCTAAGTGAAATGTAAAGTGGTTGCTTTAAAAAGAAAAGGTCCAGAGTATTATCTCTATTTCACACCACTCTTTCCCAAGATAGGAAATGTTTTAATACAATTATATAGCACAAATAACATCAGTCATCTGTGTTGGATATAACAAAATCAAGGTTACAGATGAAAGACCAGTTAAAAGATAACTATCCACTTGTCTCTGGAAGAAAAAAGAATTTTTAAGAGAAAAAGTTATCCAGAATTGCATTTGGGGAGAAACCATGCTCTCTTAAGTTGTAACTAGAGGATTTGATCATGGGATCCCGACCACGTTTTAGTACCGAAATTTTCGGGATTAAGTTTTCCTGGTCCCGAGATTTTCGGGATTGACATCATTTTAAAAAAGTTGCAAAATAGACTGCATGAAGCGAAACGTTCAGTGCGAGTGCTCTTAACAGAATTGCTTGCCTATCATTTTAATATAAAACTTCTTGTATTTTGAACTAAAATGATCGGCAAGCAGTTATCACTGGGTTACCTGTTAGATGATCAGGGCCGGATTTAACAATCAGAAGCCCTTGGCACAAATACGGTGGGAACCCCTTTTAAGAGTAGGCAATTTGATAATTTAGAAAATTTACACAAAATACTGTGCTTTCAACTAGATTTTAACTAGGAAGTTGTAAATTTCATTTAAAAATAAGGTTATTGTAAACATACATATATTTTATTGTGTAAAACTAATTATTTTAATTTAATTGAAAAATACCTATGTAAAATTTTTTCCCGGAATTTTCCGATATGTTTCATAGGTTTTTTCCCGGGTTTGGTTTTCTCTGCCTATGGCCCTCATGATTAGGCCACACTAGGCTGTCGCAATAATAGAAAAAAAAATTTATGTTTAAACATAGTTTTGTGGTGGCCCTGGGCACCGGCCCCAAATGCCCTTATGTAAATTCGGCCTTGCATAAAGGTTTTTTCAATTTATGTATGTTTAAAGAGATCTCACTAATGCTTGAAAAAGAATAACTTTAACATGAAGACTGAGTGATTTTAAGTCTGGTTAGTCTGACTCTAAGTCTGATTAGAGTGATTTGATTAGCTAGGTGTAACAGTAAAATACGTTGATTTTTGTCAAAATTTTAATTTCATTGATTTTTGTCAAAATTTTGATTTGTTGATTAAAGAGCTGATTTCTGTAAGACTTTCTTATTTTTTATTTTTTATTAACCCTCAATACCGAAATAATCCCGGGATCCTGGGATTGACTAAGTAGAATCCCGAAATCCCGGGATTAGAAATAAGGGCCGGGATCGAATTCCCTAGTTGTAACAAATGTTTAGCCATTCATCAACCAGCTTTGATGTAGACACACTCTTGAAGATGAAAGACAATGAACAGAATATTGCTGATTCATTATTCTACACCATGACAATGTCAGACTACATATTGCACAGTGAACTATAGATTTGTTTTAGATATAGTAATAAAAGTTTGAAAGTTCATCATCCTATAGTCTGGTTCTGGTGCAATTTGACTTTTATATTTTCTCACATTTGAAGGAATTTGTGTATGGTTGTCATTTTGATGAATGTTAGCTATCACTGTTGGGTAGGCTATAGCAACAGGTACAGTACAAGAATTTTGAAATAAGCTCATTACATATTTTGATAAATGCCTGAATAATTTTGTTGAGAAATAGCATATGCTTGCAGATAAATTCTGTATGTTTTCATTTTAGTAATAAAAATATATGAATATGTTGTATTTGTAAAAGTACTTTTTGATCATTCCAGTATTTTAGCAAACACTATTAAATAGCATATGACTAATATAAGTTTATCTTTAAAAAATCTGAGAATTGAAACTAGAAAATTGTAAATCTTTACTGTTGTTACAGTACTTAATCTGTTATTGAATTAAATTGGGTTGTAATATAAATTTTGTATTACATCTTTTATATATTATTGAATTTATTACTATATTCCTATGTTCTTTGTGAAAGCTATTTTATATTGTCAAGGTTTTTCTTTCAAATATTGATTATTTTTGTTTTTAATATATTTTAAAAACATTATATATTATTTATTATATTATGTTTTGTTATAATTTATTATTTTTAAAATATAAAGGATTCAGTCCCAGAGGTGGTGGAGGTGGCGGATTTCGAGGAGGTAGAGGAGGCAGAGGTGGTGGAAGAGGAGGTGATCGTGGCGGTTTTAGAGGTGGAAGAGGAGGTGATCGTGGTGGTTTTAGAGGTGGAAGAGGGGGTGGAAGAGGAGGTGATCGTGGAGGTTTCAGAGGTGGAAGAGGAGGTGATCGTGGAGGATTTAGAGGTGGGAGAGGTGGTGGAGGAAGAGGAAGAGGAGGAGGTAAATAATTTTGTTTAATAATAACAAATAGATGTTTAGTTTTGAAATTTACATTTTAGATAAATTTTATTTTAAATTAAATTTTTGCTTTTTGTTGTTACTTTTTACTTATTTATAAAATATGTAATCATGGTTTATTTTCCAAACCATTTCTTTCTTAATTTAACACTAGGAAGACTCAAAGTTTTTGGCACTCAGATTTTTTGTCAATGTCTTGAAGTTTATTTAGAATATTCAACACACTAAGATGAATGGCCATGATGATATTCAGCAGCAAACATTTATATGTAAACAATGTGATAGCAAAGTAAATATGACCAAAAACAAAACCAAACACAAAACATCAGCTCAGACCATAGACAATCAGTTTGTAATGAGTGGGAATCTCCTAAACATAGTAGGGAACCTAACCAGATGCAGGGATATAGCCGCATGGGGTAGCAAGGCACAGCATTTCCCACTCTAACGTTCTTCCATCCCTTCATACTCTGCCAGCCCCTATACAAATTTAAAAGTAAACATGTAAAAATGTCACAAGGCAGTTGATCACTGAGTGAAATAAAACAGATACCAGATTCATCAACAGACACATCAGATACTAGGCTACTTGAACAGACTTGAGGTAGAGAAGAATAAAAGTTAATACTTTTTCTTGTTCTGCCATTTATTTATTTGTTTTTATTGAGCATTGTCATACATAGAAAAAGTCAAAAAATTTCAGGCTATCCTGATTATTGTTATGCAAATATTCAAAAAATGAAATGGGTCAAAATGACCCCTTCAGTCTTTCTGGTGTTAAAACAGTAAATACATACAAAATAGTTATATTGTATTATTATAGTATGTAGAAATAAAATTTCATTGATCATGTTTTAATATATTGTATTGTAAGTTATTTTTATGAATTTCAATTTTTGTAGGTCGAATGGGTGGTGGTAAAAAGACATTTGTTGAACCTCATAGGCATGAAGGTATGTATATGTGTATATAACTAGTCTGCAGTATTTCTATACTGCAATAGAATTTTATATGATATATACCAAATGCTAAATACACTTAATAAGATAATTTGTAAATCTAATATTATATACATGTGTGAATTAATAATCTACAGGGGTGACTGTTATACCTAGAAATGGATTTTATAAAACAGGCTTTTATTATTTTAATTTTATTTAAATAAATTACAGTAAAACCTCTTTATGTTGGACATCCTTGATTCTATAAGAATATGTCCAATTTAGACAGGTATCCAAGATATCGATTGAGTATTCTTTGTCCTGAAAGCATGGAAATGAATCTAGATTTGCAGGCATAGTGTGCCTGTTCTAAGATTTATCAAGCAACATGTGTGTTTGTGTTGAGTGAAATAATATATTATCAACTTACTGATTTTTCTTCGAGTGCTGTATAGTGTTAACATTTTAAACATGAACACAATCACCATCAGAATCATATAATATTTAGCTTTATATGATAGAAACCAAATCAGTTAAAACAATATTTTGCCACAAATACTTTATAGTACTGATAGCAATTTATACCAATAACATAAATTCCAACACATTTTCAGTTTTCAACCACAAATGTTTTATGCTTTGTTCAGAGACTCTTCAGGTGGAGTAAGAGTATATGGAGCTCAGCAGAACTAGAATTCTTTCTTGTTACTCCACCCGAAGAATGTTCCTGAATGAAGCATAATGTTTGTAGTTGAAAAGTCAATGTAAGTTGTATGATAAACTTAAATTAGTTAGAGTATAGTTTCAGCTTCTGTGATGTTTCCATATAATACTGATAAGAAACACTTTTACAATTTTCCTGTTTTATTGAAATAATCAGTGGTAAAACTTTATTCTATTGATTTTCATTTGAGATTCTGTTCAGTTTTTTTCTGTCATAATTCAAACAAGGTTTAAAGAATGTTTGGCTGATCATAAGCAAAAAGTATAATACTCCAATTCTTCCAAGCATTCTTAAGGTCTGTGATAATAGATGGGTCTCTTGCCACAATTTCTCTCTCTTCATCTGAAAATTTTTTTGCCTCGGGTGTTCTTTCTCTATGATATCATCCATTGTGTTCCCATTGCAACCATCATTGGACTTCCAAGATATCATCAAATGAAATGGCAGCTTCTGTCACAAATTTGGCCATGATATTCTTTAGGCAGAGCATTAATTTCTTTTTCAAGATTTTCATTTCTAATTGTCTTCAGCACAGTTGGATGGCTAAGGAAGATAATCAGTCTACCACTGGAGAACTCAAAATCAAATCCAGACAGGTCAAAAAACCCAAGAATTGTTTTTGAGAATAGTGATTCTGGATATGTTAATGTGGGTACCGAGGAGGAACGACGAGGTCAGACCTCTGTCCATCTTTGGCTAACAAGTCGGAGGGACATGCCCGCGAGTCAGAGATGGCTTATTTGTTGGTAGGGATCCCGTAGGGACGGGACTACTTTTCATCCGGTCGAGTGTAGGAGGGAAGGTGGAGTCGTGGTAAGGCGATAAGTGAATATTCGAGCAAACAAGACACCATGTAACAGGATAACAACAATTTAATGAAAAAAAAAGTTACAAAAATCTGACATTAAAGGGGTGACATATATAAAAAGCTATATGTCCCTACCACTCGAGGAGAGAGAGAGCTCACATAGATGGGTTCCATATCTCTTAGACAATCCAATGTTCTATAGCGTCGTACCCATATACCAAATCGGTAGGATATCCACAGTTTCGCACAAGAGACGTAAATTCCCTCAGATTCAGAGACGGGACTTATTTTTAAGCAAGAGACGTTAATTATCTTCGGCACACCCTCTATCTACCGGTTGACCCCCTAGGGGGGGAAGCCTCTTATATAGCTTTTTGCTGGGAAAGTTGGTCACGTGAATGTGATTAGGCCCCAGGTGTTCTCGGGATTGGAAACAATATGGCGAATTCAGGCACTAACTATAAACTTAAGTTGCAAGATGATCTGTACTCAGCGTAAGAACAATGGATAGTTGACAGTTATACGGCCGGGGACGCATATTTTCTCGGCCAGGACCTTTTCTAGCGAGGATGTTTATAATAGGAAAATTCTCAATTCACATATAGGGAACAATTATTATAATTTTACGTTCAGGGGGATTTCCAGATCTCACATTAAACTCCATTCCTCACCACTTGACTACCCCATTGTGGGACCAGCTGAATCCACCATAGGCTAGAAAAAAAGGCCCTCATCCACACGACAGAAAAAATATTTAAAAAATTTTTATATACAATTTACAGTGCACTTAATGATGATGTAGGTTCAAAAATACATTAAAACATGGATCAGATTCACAACGACAAATGTCAACTAGAGGCAAATGAAAGCTGCCAGGTTTTTCTCTAAAACTGAAAAAAATTAGCCAAATTTATAGTCAATTTCCAGGATTTTTGGACACCAAAGTGTATGCTAAAGCAATCAAAATGGCAGCCCTGTTCTTTAGGTAGAAATGATGACTTGAGGCTATTGATGGTCAGGAATTTGAAAAATCTTCCCAAATACCATAAGGAAACTTATGACAAATACTTTTTATTAACTTTTAACTAATAAGAACTGAAAACAGGACACCTATGTAGGATGATTCAACAGTTAAAAATTAGAAACCCAAATTTCTGAAAATGTCAAATTTAAATCACAAAAAGGTAAGATACAGAGTATCATGTACATTTAAAAGTGTAAGGCTTTGTCTGATTCATCTGAAAGTGTTTAAGATATGGAAGTGTTCACGATATAGGTGTACAAATTTGTAACATGGAAGCCAATCTGGTTATAACTAAATACAGAAAAGAGAAGCACTTATGGAATAATTATTTTTTTCTAGAAATATGCTCTAATTATAAAAGAAAAATATTTTGAGATACAATGTACCATGTGGTTTCTTGGGACATGCTGTTATTAATGGATCATTTAATTTTATATGAAGCTAAAATAATGAGGAAGGTTAACAGCTGTAG
The DNA here is from genome assembly GCF_030686945.1 of Centruroides vittatus. NCBI lineage: Eukaryota > Metazoa > Arthropoda > Arachnida > Scorpiones > Buthidae > Centruroides > Centruroides vittatus. Next base: position 1,512,625 of record NW_027122385.1, read on the forward strand.
GATATTTACATTTTTACACTCTTTTGATGGCATTATTTTTAATAATAATGAATGAAAGTAAAAAGAAAATATCCTTTGTATCTTGGAACAGTCTTGAGGTACAAAAGTTCCCATATTCTAAGGTACATAGGTAAACACATGTAATTAGTTATGCTAATGGCTTCATTATTTACTATATTAAAAATAAAATGCAGTGGAAAAGTTTATTATAATATGCTAGGCAATTACAGTAATACCTTGGTTTTCGTTGACTTTGGTTATCGTCGGTTTCAGTTTTCGTCGATTTTTTTTTGCAAAAAATTTGTCTCAGTTTTCTGGCATGCCCAAGTGACCTCGCAGCTAATTTTGCAAAAACAAAGGGCAACCCACGCGTTTTCCGGCTCAGTGCGGTGTTATTTCTTGTTCTGTGAGCATTACCCATCATTGGCCAACGTTTCCATTCCCTGAACACTGGGAGTTCGGTCATGGGTTTGCACTTCACCAGGACGGGCTGGTCATGTGGAGTTTTCTGGGTTTTCTCCATGTCTGTAATGCTTCAATAGGGGCCAGTTGTCCTTAAACAGACTTCCTAGAAGGCATTATTCCCCTCAATACAACAATCATAAATGCATACAACTACTATTACATGACAATTATGTCACATCTTACCACAGGGCGATATAGGCTAGAAGCTCATGTCCAACTAACTTCTACAAGACAAGACATTACCCCATGCATCTAGCTAAACAATTCCATTGCTTTCCTTTAGATTAGTTTTTTTATATTAATTTCTTATTGCGTTTAGTATTTAACGCTATATTAATTCTCTATAAAATGTGTTTTTGGTATGAATTTGGGCTGTCTAGAACAAATTAATTGGATTTACATTGATTCATGTGAAAATAATTGCCTCAGTTTTCCTCAGTTTCGGATTTCGTAAATTGTTTTTGGATGAATTATTGACGAAAACCAAGGAATCACTGTACTGTATACATTAAAAAATTTATTAATTTACTTATTTTCCACAAAACTCACTTGATATTTACAAATTACAAAATATTTTATTATGCAATTGCCTTGGTATTTAATTGATAGCACAAATAAAAATAAAATGGTTCAAACTTTACTGGCTGCTAGGTGATACTGTAGGTAATGTATAAGTGTCCTTAGGTACAAATATGTCTCAAGATAGTCTTTCCTACTCAAAGTTTTATTTATTTTAGAAAATATTTTAAAAACCCATTTATTACTATTTTTAAAATCATTATAACTGTGTGTGTAAGATCAGTAATTATAAGTTAGAATTATAAAAAAGAACTAAATATTTTAGAATCCATACTTGTAATTACTTTGAGATTTGCCTATTTATATTAATGATGATAACTAATTATATTAAGTAGTATAAATACGAGGCGTGTTCGGAAAGTAAGTACTGTTTTGTTCTACCGCATCCGCAGCGGTAGTATTGCAGTTCAGCGCCTGCCATATGTGTTTCTGGTTGATTATCAGTCCAGTGACGCCATTACAGCCGGATTGTGTTCTTTTTCTACGTGTTAGTGAGCGTTTAAATTGTTTAAGACGATTGCCGATTCTGCCAACTGTGAAGTGCGTTCTGTAATACAGGTTTTGAATGCAAAGAATGTTAAGCCAGTTGAAATTCATTGTCAACTTTTAGAGATTTATGATGAAAATGTAATGAATGATGGAATGGTGAGAAAGTGGGTTTGACAATTCAATGATGGACGCACCAATGTTCATGATGAAGCACGGAGTGGGCGGCCTTCTGTTGTCAAAGATGGTTTGGTTGCAAAAGTGAATGAGAAAATTCGTGAAAACAGATGGTTCACAATAAGATTGCTTTGTGATGAGTTTCCACAAATTTCAAAAACTGTTTTGCATGAGATCGTCACAAATCACTGAAATTATCGCAAATTGTGTTCCCATTGGGTCCCCAAAATGCTTACAGATGTCCAGAAAACGAAGCGATATGGAAGTGCTTTGACACTTCTTACCCGATACAGTGAAGAAGGTAATGATTTCCTAAACAAAATTGTTACCGGTGATGAAACTTGGGTTTGTCATATCACTCCAGAATCAAAATAGCAGCGGCTGTCTTCACTGGCGGCATCTTTCTTTGAAGAGGGTATAGACAAGTTGGTTTCCTGATATGAGAAATGTCTGAACAATGGTGGTAAATGTGTAGAAAAATAGTTTCTGATATGCTCTTTCATGTAAAAATAAATTTTGTTTTGAAAAGAGATTTTTTTATGTGAGTTTTTCCAAAACGGTACTTACTTTCCGGACACGCCTCATAAATAAATATGACTATAATTAGTGAAAATTTTGTTTTCCATTGGCACTATTTTTCACTAATTACTTTGTTTTGAGTTTAGTACTGTTACTGTAATGTTCAGATTTATAGCTGCAATAATACTGTATCTGGACTTTAAATTTGTATATAATAATTTGTTAGTAGGCTGACTGATTTGCCTTTCCTCCAGACTTATCAAATTGATTGTATAAAGTGATGACAGCTTTACTTCATAATACAGTAGACCCTTTTATAAAACGGTAGATACGTTCCGTGTTATATGAATTCCATGTTATACGAGTCACTTAGATTTTACAAATACATGAGCTGTTCACAGCCCGGCACTTGTGCAGTTTAGGGGATACAGCTGTTTGAAAGGTTTTCTTCCATAAAATTAATCAATTCTAGACTAACTTGACTCAGACATTTCCAAAACACATATAATTTTTTTGGGAATAATCCATATAAACTTTGCTATAAACAAAAAATTGTAGGAATACATACTGAGTACGCACCGTTTGAAGACACCATTGCTTAAGCTTGTTTTTGTGGAGGAGCAGCTCGTCGAACAGCAGACGCATTTCCTGATAAGTTATTCTGTCTGCGAAAAATTCGCTGAACTTTGGAGACATCATTAATAGTAATGAAATTTTTATGGCCGTTGAATAATAAATGTTTTTTCAGTAGGTTCATTGCTCATTTAACCTCAACGGTTTGTGCAATGTCCACTATTGGTCCAGATTCAACCAATCCTGTCGAGACACGAGTTGGCCGTGACAATCTGTCTCATTCTTTTACTGTGTTATATGAGCCTCTTTTAGCGTGTTATACGAACACGATCACAATTTTTCCATAGTGTTATACGAATCCGTATTATACGAACCTGTGTTATAGGGGGGCTACTGTATAACTTTTATTTTCAATAAGTATTTCAGGTACTTTTTTTATTTATATTCCTCTTCACTTTTACAACATTTGCATCTAGAAATAATTTAATAAAAAAAACTGAATTTTACAGCATATTTACAAATTAAATTTCCATATTAAAATTATTTTCTTTTTACATTAAAATTTAATATAGATAAATTTCATTTAAAACATTATTTTTAAAATATCTTAAATAACATTTGTATATTAAGATTATTTTTGTTTATTTATTAACTCATTGAATATTTTGATCAGAATATACTTATAAATGTTTTTACAGTACTTTCATCTCAATATATTTACACTGGTTCTGTCAGTACTAAAACTGTTACTTGTTTATTCTCTCCATGTTGTTCTCTCAATGTTACCATTAAATCATTTTTTTATTACTACTAGAAGGCTGCTATAAAAATCAAAGATAAACTTTATAGCATATTTCCTAAATTTAAGGTGGTTTGTAAGAAATTGCTTTATTATACTTAACTATTTATGTTTTATTAGCTTTATTTTTGTTTTATTGGTTATGTTATTTCATTATTGTATTGGAGTTAGCAAACATTGTGTAAATGACATTGTCAATATAAATGTAAATAAATAAAATAAATAAATGATAAAAGTTGGTGTCATTGTATTTAAATTTAAAAAATCTTTTAGAAATAAAATCAATTATAATTATACTTACTTTATTGCTAACTATTTACTATTTGAATTTGTAACTGTGAAACAATACAGAATATACAGTGAACTTTGAAAACTGATGTTATATTCTTTTACTCTACTTGATATGTCAGTCTTGGTGTTCAACAATGACTGCCAAAGTGCCAAAACTATAGATTGTGGCATCCTCTTATGATCACAAGGTGGCAAAATGGTCTCAAAAATTTGTTGGATTTTTACATGTTGAAACATCTATAGCTCTTCTATCTGAAAGCCCTAGTTCTCCCAGGGCTTTCAGGACATTATTGCACTCAACGAACATGAAATTCAATACATTTCATCTTTTTTCAAAAAACATTATTTGAGATGAAAATTACTCAAAAGATAGTTTTTGAAACATTAAATCAGGAAAATATACAAAATCAAAAGACTTTTTAAATGCAGTCACATTAATTGAAGATTTGTACTGGTGAAAAAATATGTTAAATCATAGAATATTAAATTGAGAGAACAGTATATAACTTCATATGTGCATTTGATATAATGTTCTCCATAGGATCTAAAAAATTTGATCACATTGTGTAGAGGAACCCTTCTGCCCATATAGTACAACCTCAAATACATGGTGGCTATTGTTTATCAATTTACCATTTAGTTTATCAGTCACACTTCCAACATCTTTTTCCATTCAAGGGTTGCAGCTGTGTTTGCACAGTGGCAAGTACTGTACATAGTATAAGCATGCTTCAGAAACTACACTTTTGATGATGATGATAATAATGTCACATTGATATCTTTAAATACAATATCATTTTAATTCAATTGTTTTTAACTGTCTTCTTCAAGAAAGATAAAAACATTCTGACGACTGAAAATGTTAAAATATAATTTTTAAATTATACTGCATTTAAAAGTGTCACTGTGCCATTATTAATATAAGTGTGGCTGATAAAATATTGCAAATGAGCCAATTGAATCCGAACTATGCTGTTAGCTGCCAATTTAAGCTGGATGATAAGTTGGAATTTATATTATATACCTTGTATGCAGATCAAACTCAATGTATTGCATTATATCAACCAGTGTACTTTTGTTTTTATCAATTATTAAAAAAATGTTTATATTTAATTTTTTCTTCTAGTAATAAATAATTACAGAAATGACAAGCTAATGCAACCTAAATATAAGTTCCTGTAAGGTCTCAAATTATTATGTATGTTACATGTTTGAGTATATTTTATGTCTGCTGAATAGGGGGGAAGTTTTAAATATATAAAGGATATACAGAATATATTTCTCATTTAAGATAAATATCTTAAATGAGAATTATAATTTTAAAAATTTATAAATATCTTATAAAAGAACTTTTTTATTTTTAATTTAGGTGTTTACATTGCTAGAGCTAAGGAGGATTCTCTTGTTACTAAAAATTTAGTAATTGGTGAATCTGTGTATGGAGAAAAGCGAATTTCTGTTGAGGTATGTGTAAATTTAAACTTAATCAAATTTGTTGTTATATACTGTATTTTTTTTTACTCGCATATAAGACGAGGTTTTGATTTATTTATCACAGCTTCAAATTCCTAGGTTGTCCTGTATGCATGAGCAAAAGATTCTTTGCATTTTGCAAATAATTTTTGTGAACAGTGTATTTGCATTTTTACTGGATTCTCACCGTCTTGTATTTAAAAACATAAGTATACTATCTGGGTCGTTTGAATCGTTCTTGTATAATGTCAGGAGTAAAGATGAATAGCAATAGGAAAAGCAAAGCTTTTGAATTGAATTCCAAATTCAAATTCCAAAATCACACAGGAACACGATATAAGTTTTAATTGACAGAAAGTGGATTTGACTGTTAAGAATTGGCAAAAAAAGTTCTTGATTATCCAGCTTTACATGAACAAATTATGTTGTCAATTTTACAAGATTTTTCCTTAAAATTTAAAATGCCAGTAATTTTTGCAGGACAATGTGTGCATTTACGTGCATTTGATATTTTACTTGTGATTAAATGAAATAAATTTAGAATTGTATTAATAAATCTAATTTTCTTTATTTTGATCTTTAAATTCACACCTCGTCCTATATGCAAGTAAATACGTTATATATAAGTATGTATATCTCAGATGATGATGATTTAATTTTTTATATAATTTATACATGAACACATGATACAGTGAAATTTATCTACTAGATTAGAAAATAAGTCTCAAAACAGAAAACTTTTGTACATAAAATAGTGTTATAAGCTATGAACTTGTCTAATTAAGAAATAGATCTTTTTGGTATCAATTGCTTAATGTAATCTGACTAAAGTGGAATATTCTATCGTAACAGCAACTAAATTCTAAATCAGTTATGACACATTCTATGAGTATTGTTTGTGTACAGAATTTTGTCTCTGTACATCACGTTTTGGTGTTTTGAATATGTCTTTGAAATAAATACTTACATTAGAGAAAAAACGGTTTCAAATATAAATTTTAATATTTTTAATTTTCTCTTGTTTTACATTAATAAAGGCATAACCCTGTATAAAATGGAAATTAGGAATAGCATTATCAGTAAATTGGTTTTTTTGTAAGCAATTAAAATATGTTGGTAAATATACAACTAACTTAATATTTTTTACCAGTAAATTTGGTAAAGTTAGTTAGACATAATTTATTTTTTTTAAGTCAAATATTTATGTACAATATATTTATATTTTTAGATATTAAAGATATATGAAAGTGCCAAATGTTTCTATTTAAACTGTAAAAGTAGTTTATCATTTATCTTTTAAATTATTACTTTACAGTTCTTTACAATTTCTAAAGTATCATATTACAGCAGCACCATGCTAGATATTTTGGCAGTTTATTTCTTTGCCCACAAAGTACCTTACTGTGACAGCAGTGCTAAATGGTGTAGTGCCATTTCATGCATTTTAGTGTATTGTGAGGTGTAGTGGCTGAATGAATTGGACTATTGTAGATTGGGTCCACAATGGGTTGTAATTCAGATTGTGCACCTTTCTTAGGAGCTCTGTTGTACACCTTCCTTTGGCCACATCATCCTGATGTTCGGCTAGGTGGGTAGCAAGCACTCTTGCTGTGGTCCCAATGTATCTCATATTGCTCCCCATTACAGGATTTTTCAATGGTACTGCATAAACTCCCCATTTCTCAAAGGTAAAGAACTTATCCTGATCATTGCAGATGAGTCTGTGCAAGTTTGGTAGTGGAGTATAAATATTGAACTAAACAACATTGACTTAGTGGTACGTGCAGCAGGTTTTTTCACATGTTAAGTACACACATCTGCTCAACGTGGTCAAGAAAACACTATTTCCAAACACCACACTAAGCAACGAGAAGGAGGTCACAGTTGTTCAACCATCATTACCATACTTTGGACCTCTTTCTACGAAAATAGTTTCGTCGAAAGCGCTAGTGATTATAGCGATATTCGTAAACACTTAACGCCTGGATGTGAATTTTCTCGTTTCTTGCTTGTGGTGAGTTTAACTGAATTTGATTGAAATTTTTACCACAATTAAACTAACTGGGAAAACATTAGCTGAAAATGTTTGATTAGTCTCTAACTGCATCAACAGTTATTGTGATCAAAATATAAGAAGTTGTGGGAACAAAAATAAGTACATTTAAGAGTATATAAAAAAGTTAATTGCTTAAATCTCAGAGTTTAATCTCACTAGAAATTCTGTAGTTTATTATTTCTCAATGAATTGACGATTATGAAAATCTATAGAAAAAGTTTCAAAATAAATACTGTGTAAAATAACTACGATTTATGACATTAGATAGATAAATTAGAATCAGTAATAGTAAAGTCTATTTGAAAGTTTTATTTTACAACTGTATTCTTTATTTGAAAGTTATTTATTATTTGTAAATAATGTCCAAATTTTGTTATAGTTAAAATTTGTTTATGACTATAATATAAATATACAAAATTTATCATAATAAAGTAAATTTTAAAGTGGTAATATTTATTTATTTATTTATTTATTATTTTTTTTTTTTTTGTTAGGATGAAAATGGAAAAATTGAATACAGAGTGTGGAATCCATTTAGATCTAAACTGGCTGCTGCTATACTTGGTGGAATAGACCAAATTCATATGTCACCTGGTTCAAAAGTTTTGTATCTTGGAGCAGCATCTGGTACGACAGTTTCTCATGTGGCTGACATTGTTGGACCAGTAAGTAAATTTTTATTTTGATTATTCCATAAACAATTCTTATTAATTTATACTAATTTATTTGTGCTTATTATTACAAGATTTTGATACTTTTCTGTTAATGGGATGCGAGTTGTAACTCTAATCCAATGTATGATACAATCATCTGCATTACTTTGCTAAGATTATCTTTTTTTAACTATTTATCTCATATAACTATGCGCTTTCACTGTTTGTGGAGTACTTGATGCTATATAGTTTTAGTGGTGTGGAGGCTTGCCCTCACCTGGGCGCTTTGGTGTGAGGGACAGTGAATCACAAGCACACATGTGGAGTGTCAGTCAAGGCAAGTGATAGCGAGCCTTGATGATGTAGAACATGGAGAATAGGCAGTATACTAATACATGTTTAAAACTGACCTCTAGAGGCAAATATCTCACAAAAGATTGAGTGTACAAGTACAGTTTCTTTGACATTTTTGCTCGTATGGGGGTTAATAATTCTGGAGATGCAAAATCCCTCATTGGGAGCTTGAATCTTATCCATTGCTGTACATATCAATTGGCATTCTGTTAACAGAAAAGTACCAGATTTTTTACAGTTAATACTTTTTAGTAGTTTGTATTCCCATCAGAAATCTAGAATTACATATATATATATATATAATTATAATATTTTAGAAGTTTATGTGAAAAAGTCATCTGTGTTAATTTGCATATCATCTATGAAGAAACTAAAAAAATATTTGAGAGTTTAATGAAGGAAATAGATTTATGTTATTAACTATGTTGTTTAAATTTCTGAATTTTTTATTTGAAATATGTATTGTTATAATGCATTTTATATACAATAAGTTTGTTATTTCATTAAAAATGAATTGTAATAATAATAATTTTAATATTGTAGGAAGGATTAGTTTATGCTGTTGAATTTTCTCATCGATCAGGACGTGATCTAATAGGTGTTGCACAGAAAAGGACAAATATTGTACCAATAATTGAAGATGCACGTCATCCACATAAATATAGAATGGTTGTTGGTATGGTTATTTTAAATTTTATTTAAATATAAATTACTTTATTTAAATACCATATTTTATGAACTATAAGACGCGCCTTAATTTTTAAGCAATTTTTTAAAAAATAGATTAACTAGATATTAAACAATAGATTAACTAAATATTAACTTCAAATTTGTAAAATTAAAATCAGGGTAGTAGGTAGTAGCTTTTAAGGTTTTGTTTAGATGTACAAAGAACACAACAAAGTCATTTCCTGTTCACCAATCACAAATACTGTAGATTTTAAGTATGTTTATGTGAAGCTATCCACCAACTAATGCCAAATATTATCAGGCTAGAAATGGCTATAATATTAATAATTTATAAGACAATTTGTCACTAGAGTTAGGTGTTAGGCACCATCTATTGATAAATTTAATAATTATAATTTTAATTAAATAATTTAGAACTACTGGAAGAAAAGAATTGGCCCAGAGCGGGACTCGAACCCGCAACTCCTGCTTACCATGCAGATGCGTTTGCACAGTAAGCAGCAGTTGTGGGTTTGAGTCTCACTCTGGGCCGATTCTTTTCTTCTAGTAGTTCTAAATTATTTAAATTATTAATTAAAATTATAATTAATAAATTTATCAAGAGATGGCACCTAATGCCTAACTCTAGTGTCAAATTGTCTTATAAATTATTAATGTTATAGCCATTTCTAGCTCGATAATATGTGGCATTAGTTGGTGGATAAATTTAAATATATCAAGTTTGATGATGATTATTTCAACTAATCTTTATGAATAATATACAAATAAATTTTATAAAATTTACTGTAATTGCCAACATAATTCACATAAATGTAAACAAACATCATCATCAAGCCTGATATATTTATACGAAATATATATGTAGTCTGAAGAGGCCATGAAGACTGTTTGAATCTGTAATGTAAATAGTAAATAAAATAAAATTGATTTTCAAGCCTTTGTCATTAATGGTGAATAGGAAATGACATTATTATAATTTTTTTAGATCTAAATAAACAACTTATTATTATAAACAACTTAATCATTGTATAGACATATTTTCTGATTTTTATTGAATTAATATGAAATGTTGATAAATTATTGAACTTTCTAAAAGTTACAAATATTTATAAAGAGATTTAATTATTTATTTATTTATATCTATATACATCTTGTTGTTATACACAGTTTAACTGTTGTATATTTTTGTTATTGGTTCTTTGTTTTTTGTTTTGTTTATTTTTATTGTTATTTATGTACTTATATATACCATAAGATGTGGTGCAGCTTGGCCTATGTGGCCCTTGTGCCAAAAAACCTTAACCAACCAACCAACCAATAAAATTGAGAAAGTTAAACTAATACAATAATCTTCAGTTTGAGTTGACTGGGAATGGAACAACCTTGAATTATCAAACTCTTAAGTATATATATATACAATGGGAAACAGTAATAAGTAAATGTGTTAAATACTGTTATATTCATTTTATTGGCTAATAAGTTTAGGTACATATCTATATAATACATAAGCATATGCTAAGATGTGGAACACATTATAAAATAAGAGTAAAGTAACTGTTCCTGGCAGCTGTGTCACTGCTGGCAATCATATCATTTCATAATGCAATAAATTGAAAACTGTTAATATATCTTTCAGTGTTTGCTGAATAATTCAAATCAAATGTGTTTCATCAAACATTTATTTAAATTTGTGTGTGGGGTTGAGATTCTACCATCCTTAATCCAAAGTACTGTTACTTTGGGTTAAGGATGGTAGAATCTTGAACTATCAAAACCCTACTGTATAATTTAATAACGTTAAGATAACTAACTTTTGTCTCATCAAACAATATTAGAAGATGAATTAGGTGATTATTAAAGCAATATGTTAATATTTTTACATTTGTCATCAAAAGAAATAAAAATTGCATGTATATGAGGTCTGACACAAAAAATAAGACTAACCCAGTCTCAATTTTGGTTCATTGGTCTATCCTTTCCCACTTTTGGGAACCAAAAGTGGTTGGGGATAGACAGAGACATTATTGTAGATCATGTTCTAAGTTGTCACCATAAGACAGTGTTTAACTCTGTTGCTTTACTCAGTATGAGTGGATGCATGTTCAAAGGAAAGAATTTTTTTCAGTAGATGATGTGAAAGCAACAATGACAGATCTTTAACACACGTTCAGAAAATGATCTAAAAAATTGTTTTGTTGGCAGCATTGTAGGAAGCTGCATACCATGCTGCCAACATTCAAAATGTGTATCAACTCAGAAGAGAACTATTTTGAAGATCATATTTGATTTGCTCAGTTTATTAAATAAAACAAGATACAGGCATAGTCATGTTTTACTGTGTCATATCTCATATATATAAATACAATTTGTTTGTATAAATAGACCTTATGCAAAATATTTAATAATCTTTACATTTTAGGAATGGTTGATACCATATTTGCTGATGTAGCTCAACCAGATCAAGCTCGTATTGTAGCAATAAATGCTCATCACTATCTGAAAGCTGGTGGTCATTTTGTAATATCTATAAAAGTAAGTAATTTTGTTTAAAAAAACATTTTTAGAATGTTTTAGAAAAGTTCTGAATAAATAAAAATTTAAGAAAAGTTTTCAGGTAAAACTTTTTTTTACTGGATTAAAACTTAAAAATAAAATCATGTGAAGCTACAACCAAAATTTATCAATTCAATTTTAGTGAAAATTGAATTGATAAATTTTGCAGAATTTTGAATTTCAATAGTAGATCTATAGATTGGTAATTAGGTAGTCTTTTTGAAACCATTACAGGAGATATAATTGTGTTTCAATTGATCTGAATACAGTATGTAAAATGAGAATCAAAACTTTGAACAGTAAACACAATGAAAACACTTGGGCATATTGCTAAATACAGCAACTGACCGAACTGGCTATTACCCACTATGTGTGAAATATGTGTTAGTGTCTAAAAATAACACCTTTTTAAGGTGATGAATTATATAGTTTCTACTGTATGTACAGTACCTAAGGCTAATTTATTTATTCTTTAAATTGAACTATTTTTGCCCTGTCAGTGCAGTTTGTTTTTTAATGCCTATTATTCAATCAGATTCACATTGAGGATGGCTGTCGCAGGTATCCTAAATGGGAACCTGACTGTGTATTAAAGTTAGATTTAAATCATAAGGCTCAGTAGAGGCGAGCTGTCAAGTAAGCTAACGAATGATTGGCTTAAAGCAGTGTGCTGTGGTCAATAGTTGGTGTGCTGTGGAAAAATGTCAAGTTTTGTGAAGATAATGCATCTACAAATAGCTGAGAGTTATGTGAGCGAAGCGCTTCGTTGCATGAGGAGCGGGACAGCCCACCCGCGCACCACATGCATGCGTGTGTCAATGTGATATTGTACCGCTGCGCCCCGCTTAGTCATCGTTGTCACGCGCTTTTGTAAACTGAAAGAAATTGCTTTTTGCCAGTAACTAGCTGCTAGTTTGTGATTGTGTCGTCGAGAAAGTAATTGACTTTTTTATTACAAATAAATAGACCCTACGTACCGCAAGTTCGTCAAGTGAAACTAATGATTCCCAAGAAGCAGAGTCAATGAAGAAAAAACCTAAGCTTGTTAATCGAAAATATGATTAGAGCTATGTACGTTATGGCTTTATATATTGCGGAGATGAATCATGCCCAATCCCAAAATGTCTTGTTTGTGGAGAAACTTTGGGTAATAATTCAATCGTGCCCAGTAAACTTTTACGACATTTAACTACTAAACACTTGTCACTGGCTCAAAAAGACAGAGTCTTTTTAAGAAAAAAGTCTAAGAAACAGGTAACTCTCATGAGTTTGTCTTTCAAAACATCAGACAAAGCGCAGAAAGCAAGCTACATGATCGCTAATATGCTTGTTAAATCCAAGAAGCTTCATTCTCTCGCTGAAACTTTAATTTTACCTGTCTGCAAAGAAGTTGTCAAGATTATGATTAGCCAAGAAGCCGCTAAGGAAATTGAAAAAATACCTGTGTCAGCAAATACGATCTCACGTCAAATTAATGATATTTCTAGCGACATTCAATCAACGTTAATTGAAAAATTAAGACTTTTGGAGTTTGGAGTTTTTGCTCTACAAGTTGATGAGGCTACTGATATTAATGGTCATGTGCATCTCATATCAAATGTGAGGTACACTGATGAATATGAAATAAAAGAGGACTTTTTATTTTGTCTGCCACTACCTGGTTATACCACTGCAGAAGAAATATTCAAAGTAACAGATCAGTACTTCAGTGAGCATAATTTGGAATGGTACAACTGCATAAGCATTTGCACAGATGGAGCAGCAGCTATGACAGGAAAAATTAGGGGATTTATAACCAGGGCTTCTGAAAAAAACCCTAATATTAAAAATGTACATTTTACACGGGCTTTTTACACAGGGAAGCATGATGGCAAAGTTTCTGCCTGATGAATTGTCTGTCCTACAAGAAGTCAAAATTGTCAATTACATCAAATCGTGACCGCTGAACTCTCGTCTGTTTAATGCAGTGTGTCAGGAAATGGGAGCAGATCATCAGTCACTTCTGTTTCATACAAAAGTACAATGGCTTTCTCGCAGAAAAGTGCTTTCTTGAATTTACAAGCTAAAAAATTAGACCCAGACGTTTTTAGAGGCCCAGGGTTCAGATTTTGCTTCTCTGTTTAAAAGAGAAGAATGGGTAGCAAAACTTGCATATCTGGTGGATATACTCGCCAATTTAAATAAGCTCAACAAAAAACTGCAAGGCAGGAATTTAATATTTAACGTTATCGGACAAGATTGAAAGCTTTCGTGCTAAGTTGGTGTTATGGATCAGCCACGCTACCAATGGTAGTAGTGAAATGTTCCCAAATGTCATGGCTGCCAATTCAGAAAAAAAAGTGCAGACTTTGATAGTGAAACACTTGGAGCTATTAGGAGAAAAAATGAATTCTTATTTTCCTAAGTGTGACCTGCAACTTATGAACTGGGTACGAAATCCATTCTCAGATAGCAGTTCCATTGGACACCTACCAATAAACGAGCAGGAAGAATTCATGGAGCTAAAAACTGATCGGACATTAAAACTAAAATTTTCCAAAACAGAGCTAGCACATTTTTGGCTGCATATAAAAAATGAGTATCCACTGCTTTCAAAGCGTGCTATTGCAAGTCTCTTACCATTTGCCACGACCTACTTATGCGAATTGGGGTTTTCAACTCTCACTACGATTAAATCAAGAAAAAGAGAATGCCTGAGGATGATCGACCAGGCGATGAGAGCAGCCTTATCAACGATCGTTCCAAAGTTTGATCGCCTGTGCTCAGTTAAGCAGGCTCACATTTCTCATTAAACACTGTACTGATTTTTATAATAAATAAATATTAAATAAACATTGGTTTTTTTCCTTTGGTGTACCTCTAAAATTTCTTGATTTGGTAGGTGTACCTTGAACACAAAGTTTGTGGAACACTGGCTTAACGCAAAGCTTACTATACTGGAATTAGAATGCCTTCTGTCTATCTGAATTCATATTTTATTATAAAAGTAAAATATACTTTATGTAGAAAAAAGTGTATTATTGTCATCTGCTATTTTTTCCCAACTGCATATCAAATTTCAATGAGTTCTATCCATTTATTCCTGATATATGTCAATTTTTATCTATATTTTTCATTTCACTTAAAAATTATTATTATTATTATTTTTTTCTTCAGCTTCAGTCAAAAAAGTTACGTTTTGTGAAATGTCCACTTGGTGCACACTCATCATTATGTTCATCATTATAATTCTATTTTTTTTTTTTTTTTCTTTTTGACTAAATTTAAATTTTTAAATAACGGAATATTGAACTTATTTAAATTATATGAATTTAATCTTTGAACTCTGGATTAGAGGTGTGAAAAATCTAGTTCTGCTTCTGGGACTGGAACTGTTGGAACCAATGTTCCCTCTAAGCTGCGCGGCCGCGCACTGCTCAAATTGTTGCCACGCACGAGAATTTATGTGCCGCACAGGCGAGCGTGCACACTGATTTCAATTGTTGTTTACTTATTTCTCACTCTGTCTGCAACATGATTATTGCTACATATATTTCGATTAAATACATTAAATCGTTGACAAAAGATAATATTTTTTATGGAAGTATGTTTTAAAATGAATTTTAATCTCTACTTTATAATTAATTATTTTAATTTTTATAGGAAAAAAATGAGATTTTATATATATATATGCTCAGAAAAATTTTTCGCTCAGAATCTGCTTAGCAAAAATTTTCTTTGCTCAGAGAAGTATATGTTCCGCTCATCTACAATAAAAATTAGAGGGAACATTGGTTGGAACTGATGCATATGCAAAACTGTTTGGATGGAATGGTTTTTCAGAATTGTTTAGTCTGTTGGACTAGATGGTTTCACAGAATCATTATGTTATGTCAGAATTGCCGTTGGATTTGATGGTTTCTTATTGGTTATATATATAATACAATATTTGTTTCTCTCTATTCTTAGCCTTTAGATCTTCATCAAATTTTTCTTGCTTATTCTCTGGGACTCTGAGGGAAATATAGAATACTATTAAACCTGGACACCTCGCCTCTTCTCTGATTTCATTCCCCTTATTAACTTCTAAACCTTTTGCCAGATCTGTACCAAATTTTTTATAGTTATTCTCTGGGACTTGGGGAAAAATATAAAAACAAAATAATTAACAACTTTAATAAAAGTATAAATTTTAAAAATATCTATATAAATTTAAAGTACAGGTAACCCCCGTATAACACGGTACTTCTATAGCACGGATTTGCTCTAACACGGTTTGAGAATTGGGAACATCCCCCGTATAACACGGTGCTTTTATAGCACGGGTTTATTCTAACACGGTTCGGGAATGAAATAAAACTCTTGTACAACATGAAATGTAATAAAAACTGTTACTAGTTGATGATACTCATGCTGAGATCATCATATAGGATGAATAATTCTCTGGTAAAATAATAAATAAGCATTTTACCCATGAAAAAAATCTACTTTATAAAGCTGAAAAACCAGATTTTATCAATGTATGCCAAAAATGGCCACTAGGGGCGCCCCTAGCAAGTATTTAAATTAACAATATAAATTATTTTATATTTTTACAGTACAATATTCAGTATATTGTTATTTTTATTTGTAATTTTGTATTTGCCTTTCGACTTGTGAATAATAAATCCGATTTAAAGAAGGATTTAACAGCATGTTTTTTAATTCTTGGAACCTAACTCCCCTTTTCACATTAGTTCTTTGTTTCGTATAACACGGATTCGCATAACACTGCAATTTTTTGGAACGTAACTCCCGTGTTATACGGGGTTACCTGTACTCAAAAATAATTTCATTATTCCTTAAAAGTCGTGGAATTAGTTTTGTTCAAATCCAGATAGAGTTCACTGTTCCAATAAAAGTACAAAATGAAGAATGTGTTGGTAGTTCTGGAACCAGAATTGTCTCAACACTATATGGAACTTCCTAGTTGTTTTGACAGCAGTTTCAACTGAAACTATCTAACCCTAACTCTGGATTGTTAGAAATTAGAAGGTACCACTGCATATTTGCCCTTTATTGAATTTTGAAAAAATTTGAGATTAATGGATCTTTTATTTATTGAACTGTCTGTTAGTGATAAAACAACTATTATTATGATGGATATCTGAGGGAGGGTTACAGAAACTTGAACAAGCTGGGACAAGAGGGGCATGGGAAGTAAAAGTTTCAGGAAAGGTGCAGATATAATTTATGGACAGCCCTAATGGGAAACTAAGAGAACTTGCACATGACTTGTTTTACTCATATTCTACAAAATTATACTTATTATTTGATGTTACCACCAAATTATATCAAAAATCCTGCAATTATTTTTCCTGTCAGATCTAATATCAATAATAGCATTCTCATTTGAAAACGTTGGTCCTTCTATTCGTGATAAAGCATTTACTGGAATTATTTATGGTTCTTTGATGTGTTTTGTGCTGCTATTTCTGTGACTAAAGCCTACAATCAGAATTTAAGAGAAATCTTCTTCAATTTGGATATTTCAATAGACTTGATTTTATATGCTTAAATATATTTTCTTATATATACAGTAGAACTCACTTATTGTAATCACTTTAGGACTTGCCTATATTGATAACAACAATTGGTAACATTAAGCAGGATAAGTAAAATGATTTAGTGTAAATTCTGATTTTATGAACTCTGATATTAAAAGGATATTTTAAACAATTGAAAAATGTATGCATTGATAACTTTATACCTTGATTTATCTAGTATTTGTTATCTGATATAGCCTTTAACAAAAACTAGTGTATAATTGAAATAAGAGATATGAACAATTTAACATACTGTACTGGGAGGAAATAATTTAATTAACAACTAATAGCAAGTGTAAAAAAAGAAACTTAAAAGTGTCTATTCAGCTAAAGGTAATTATAACCAAATGTTGATTATAATAAACAACATTATAAGCTAAGTCTATTTTAACTTATACAGTCAACCCCCTATAAATTATCACCATTAATTTTCAGGCACTGATGGGAAGGTGAGAGTGGTAGTTTATTGAAAATGACAAGTAAATAGGAGTGTCGGGATAATAATAAGAATAACTATCACTTTTTCTTCATTTATATTACATTTGTTGATTTTTGCTTTTAAAAAAATTCAATCCAAAGTAGTTTGAACTACATTATTTCCTTGAGTTATGGAGATAAATGTATCCAATGAATCAACATGCATCAATGATAATCCATATTGGATACACTTATCTCCAGAAAATGCTGAATAAACCAGCCTAAGCTTTGTTAATACAGTGGAGCATCGATTATCTGACTCAATTGGGGACGAGTTGGTCGAATAACTGAAAAAAACGATAACCGAAAAGTATGAAATGATATATTATTAGTATATTAGTATATCCCATGTAATTTGTATATTAGTATATCGCTATTAACGTACTTTGCATTGAATTTTCATCAATGTTAAGCCTAACAAAATTTTTTTTAAAATAATAATCGTCGCTATTGTATCGTTAAAAATGATTTCTTTATTTTCCACAAAATAAAGACAAAAAAAATTAAGAATGGTTTAAATACTGGCCTCCGTTTCATGGTCGAGCCAGTGTTGCCAGCTAAAACACGCAAAAATTTAACAAAAGTAATTTTAAAGTAGCTAAGACACAGCCAAATATTGTAGCGCCACATCACTAGTGGACATTTGAATTTGCCGACTAGAACGCAGTCAGTTAACCAATGTGACGGTTAATTGGGGGTCAGATAATCGATGCTCTACTGTAGTTACTACAGGATTTTCTGTCATCATTATCATGGTCGTCAGTTTCTTTCTGCAGTTGATTATCTTCTTTTCTTACAAAATGAACTATTTCTTCTGAGGTTAACTTTACAAAATTATCCTCATTACGGTCAATTTCAATGAATTTTTCAGCAGCAAGTTGGATTGTGGAAGAGATGGTTGAAAGATAGCTGAGATCACTACTTAACATTTGAACACTGTTATTATAATCCTTGTCAATATGTGCCTTTTCTGTGAATAGACCAGTGTACAACCAGCAATTTTTTTATTGTGCTGGATGTCACTTAATCTCATAATTTTTTAATTAGCCACAAAGCAGATTTCAAGGACATCGAACAGGAATTTCATCATTGATGCATTCAATAATTTTCCTTACTTAATGGCATCTGTAGTTAGATTTAAAACTTTTTAGTGTGCCAGCATCAAATGGTTGCAGAATTCCTGTGCAATTTGCTGAAAGGAATTATATTTTCACATTGTTTAGATTGACTGTATTATGACAGGGTGCATTATCAATTAATAGCATGACATTATGGTTTTTTCTCTTCATATTTTTATTAAAATCTTCAATGAATTCTTGGAAAAGTAAGGCTGTCACCTAACCCTTTTCATTGTGCTTGTAGTGGCAATAAATAGAAGGATCGAAATTTTTAAAACGAGGCTTTATGAAGCTTCCAATAACAGTTACAGTTCTTTTATCACTATTATCTGAATTAAAACAAAAGGCAATTGTGATTCTATCTTTATTTATTTTTTTTTTTTTTTTTGCAGGCTTTCACAGGTACATGAGCAATTGTTTTGTCAGGTTGAAATCAGTAAAATAAATTCAGTTTCATCCATGTTATATGCATCTTTCATATCATACCATACTATTATTGTTGACAGACAAGTTCTTCCTTCTTCTACAACATTCAAATCAACTTCAGCAGTTTTACCATGTTTTTTTCTTGTAATAAGCCATGACACTGTTTAAATCGATGCAGCCACCCATTGCTGTAACTAAAATTGTTTACTTTTATTTGTTGCCCAAATATTTCTGCTTGCTTTCTTATCACATCAGTTGTAACAGTGCCATTCTTTGCATTTACTTGCACAATCCATATTACTATTGCTTTTTCAAGTTTGTCATATTTTCCAGTTATCATTTCTATAGTGGCTCTATTTTCTGCATTTGATTTTTTGGTTTAAAATATCCTCTGCCTTCCATCTATTTACATTTTTCTTCCAGAAAGAGAAAAGTGGCTGAAAATGTTTCACTATATACATAGATTTCTTTCTTTTTGCTGACTCTAAGGATAGATTTTTTTCTCTGTTACATAAAAGACTAAAACAATAACAGTGTACAGTACAATATGTACTCTACAGCATGAATTCGGAGCTCAAAATAATCTAAACAGTTTCAGACTAGACTGACAGAATGTGTTTCCAGCTCTCACTAACCATTATTTGGGCCATGTGCAGATGTTAACTGGAGAAGGTTAGGAATGACTGTTAACAGTCATTCCTAACCTTCAATTGGGTAAGAAAACACTGTTACTTGTGATGAAATTTCTTGTTTCTCACATTTTAAAATTGCTGGAAATGCATGTTTTGACAATATTTTACCTTAATTTTTGTGACAATAAAAATTGTGGCAGTTTAACCAAAATATCTTTAATGGAAAATGACAACTTTATTTTAAACCATGATTGGAGGATGGCAGTTTTTCCTACTCATTTACTATGGAATGAATCATTTATCCAAGACTTTTGGTGAAAAATTTGGGATGGTGGTACATGGAGGGGCAGTTTAAAGGAGTTGACTGTATGTTTGGGACATGCTAATTTTGATGACGTTAAACAGCTGATAACATATATGTGATTACAATAAATTGAGCCTACTGTTATTATATGGGAATGCCTTGAGATATAAGTTTAAATTGTTCCAAGACGGCTCATAACTTAAATGACTGGTATCTCAAATCAGTTTTTATTTGTGTAGCATCCGTACTTTTCGGACATTTCCAGAACTAGAAAGAAAGGACATTACACTAAACCATGAAGTTCAGACAAGTCATGGGCTAACTGGCAGATGCTTAACTGATACTTGCTCATATCTCAAGGCAAAAAATTGGCTGAATTCCAGCTCGTATCTTAAAAAAAAAAAAACTTATGTCCAAACACTCGTATCTCAGGGCATTACTGTATTTTGTAATCCTCAGTGTGTTAAAATAAAAGAACTTAAAACTTTTAACCTGAGTCAGATCTTAAAAGCTCAAAAATGTCAGTGCAATAAGTAAATCAGCTACTGGAAAAATAAACTATTAAAAAACAAAAACCTTAATGTTTCCAGCAATAAAAACTATTTAATAATAACGTTTTTGACTGTTTTAAACAGCCATCATTAGTTAAAACGAACTTAAACAAAAAAGAATGCAGAAAAAATAGAACCCAAGCAATACAAATATTTAAAATTCAAAAAATAATTCCAAAGTAAAAATGCCGTCGTATATTCTAATATACGACGGCATTTTTACTTTGGCCACAAAAGTTCTATGATTTTCAATTACAGAGTAAAAGTGATTCATGTAGAGGACACAAATAAATAAATGTAATATTTATGTTTTCTATGCACAAAGTACATATTGAATTATGTTTTTACTAAAATATAAAAAAAAAAAAAAGTTGACGTGAATATTTTAATGTAATGTTAAAAAGTATAAATTTTATTTTTTTATTTTAGGCCAATTGTATTGATTCTACAGCAGAACCAGAAGCAGTATTTGCAGGTGAAGTAAAAAAATTACAAGCAGAAAGAATGAAACCTCAGGAACAAATAACACTTGAGCCATATGAAAGAGATCATGCAGTTGTTGTAGGAATATATAGGTAAATTTGTTTAATATTTTATCAAAGAAAATTTTTTAATTTTTGAACATAAAAAGGAAATTAAAAATAATTATTATTCAGTCAATATGATTAAATTCAAATTTTAATAATTTGCATGCTTAATTGAAATTGTAGAAGAGCTATACATCTATACTGTAATATAATTGATAATATTAATATAACGTTGGCAGACACTAACTTATGTTTTTGTTTCAAATTCATAAAGTTGAATTAATTAACTTTACATATTTTGATTAAAAGATTAATCCTATCCACTCAGATGCTGCTGTAACAACATTTGTATTATATGTCCCAAGTCTTTTATTGCTATAGCGCATGAATTGTGAATGCACATTGGTGTGAGATCCCGCGAGGGTATGGAAAATATGAAATTATCTTCTATACTGCTTACATGACCCTGTTTGTCATAAACAGTTTCTCAGATTTGTCATGCCCAATTTAGGAGATGGTTCCTTACGGTTCTGAGTGGTAGGAGGGACTTAAAAATAAAAGATCGGAGATCGATGATCGCAAAATCAACGTTCTCCATAATGTCAGGATTTCTTGACATCGGGTTATCAGTTTTAGGACGCGTATAACCACGCGTGAATAATCGACTCGCAAAATGGCTTCAGCAATAAACGAATTATTCTTAGTCCAATTTTAAGTAAAACAAAGGTTATATTTATTGAGACTTAAAACTAGAATAATTACAAGATATACATAGTAAAATAAATAACTGAATTCCAAATAAACATGATAATAAATTGCATGGAAATTAACTAAAATGAATGATCTACAAATAACCTATTCGCGCTATCTCTGAACTATCAATCAGGTCAGTCT
The DNA here is from genome assembly GCF_030686945.1 of Centruroides vittatus. NCBI lineage: Eukaryota > Metazoa > Arthropoda > Arachnida > Scorpiones > Buthidae > Centruroides > Centruroides vittatus. Next base: position 1,534,786 of record NW_027122385.1, read on the forward strand.
ATAAGTTCATGCGTATTTTTATCTACAAAAAAAGCAGCAAAAAATTTTAATTAAATTTTAATTCAATCTATAATGTATTCACCATTATTTTGTACAATTTCTTGCCATCTTGATGGTAGCTTTTTAATTCAGTCTTTGTAAAATGATTTTAGTTTTGAATCAAAATATTCAGAAATAGCCTTTTTTACATTGTTCTCATCCTCAAAAGTTTTCCTTTTTAAAAAATTCTGCAAACTGCAAAAAAGATGATAATCACTGGGAGCAATATCTGGCGAATATGGTGAATGAGGTAAAATTTACCAGTTGTAGCTTTCAAGTTTCTGTACAGTTATTTTTGCAGTGTGTGGTCTGGCATTGTTATGCTGCAAGAGAACCTGCTTTCTGTTCACTAACGACGGTCGGATTTTTTTTCAATTTTTCATTTAAACTCTCTAATTGCTCACAATACATTTGAGCTGTAATTGTTTGATTAGGTTCTAACAGCTCAAAGTGAATTACACCTGACATATCCCACCAAACAGACAAAAGAATTTTTTTTGGATGCAACCCACCTTTTGCAGTCGGTTTGGCTGCTTGTCACAATCCATCCATTGTCTTTTTCTCGTCACATTATTATAGAGGATCCATTTTTCGTCTCCAGTAATCAGCTTACTAAGAAAAGGTTCTACAGCAATACAGGATAAAAGAGACGTGCAAATGTTTACACGCTGTTGTCGGTTAGCTATTGACAGTTCATGTGGTATCCATTTTCCTAGCTTTGAAACTTTTCCAATTTGTTGTAGGTGTCTATGAACAGTTCCATGGGATGAATTTAAACGTTTTGCAATTTCATCAACTGTTAAAGATGGTTCTGCTTCAACTAGTGCAGAGAGAGCATCATCATCAAAGTCAACAGGTCTTCCAGTACGAGCCTTATCCTCCACACTAAAATCATTGTTTCTAAATCTTTCAAACCACTTCTGCGCAGTCCTTGCACTAATTACAATTTGATTATGTACAGTATTTATTTTTTTTTGGCTGCATTTGTAGCATTCTCACCACTTAAAAGTAAAAAGTATAAAACATGTCTTTTGTATTCGTCGGTTACTTCCATTTTAACGAAAATAAACAACTGAAATGTTCACAATTCTGAACAGTATTATATGAATGAGATCCAATTTAACAGTTCAGTGTAAAAATTATCACATTAGACTGACATTTTTAACAGCAAAACAAGATTTTTCTCAAAGTCATAAAAATGCTCATGGACTTATGGACTGACCTGATATATGTGCCAAGAGAGTTTACAATCATCTATCAATTATAATACCTCAAGTTTGCTTCTTATAAGAGAGTATGACAAATTCAGATCATTCACATCTTCTATTATCTGGTCAGTTCGGTAGGATAAATCTTCCAACGATCCACCTAACTAAAAATGGCTCACTGCCTATCTACACATAAGAATGGCTTTTATCCTTCCATGGACTGTGCCTGATTTCAGTATGGCTTCTCCTATTCTCAGGACTGCGCCTAATTTCAGTATGGCGTATTCTGGTGGTCGCTTGATCTCCCAGGAACTGTGCAATTTGGCACTAAAACAGCTCCCTTTTATAGGACCTAGTGACCTGCAGCCGGTCAAGACTTGTTCTATGATTCATCTTCACTTCAGTCAGAAGGGGAAGTTTGATTTCCATCGAAGTTAAGCCTTGCCTAAATGCTTTCACTTTACAATTGAGGCTTTTTCTTTATCTACTAACTTTATATTATTTTATCTATAGAAGATCAACCAAGGTCTATGATTAAGGTTGATCATTTAGGTATATTCTGTTTTCTCTAACTAGGAGATTTTACTTTAACAAATGAAAAATGAAAGTAGTTATAGTATCTCCTGTTATGTCATCAAGGAAGTTATGTCAGAAACTTCCTTTTAGATAAAAATTTGTTAATGTTGTACAAAATATTATTTTTATATTAAATAATAAAATTTAAAATTGATTTTATTAAATTGTGGCTTTCGCAATCTCACATTGGCACTGCTATACCAACATGTACTACATCACAACTACATATGTATTGCTTTGTTATGTTCAAGTCATTATATACAGAGTTCTTGCCCACCTGGAAAATAGGGAGTTGGCAATTTTCATTAAGGTTCGGAAAAAGTCATTGAATTTGTCTCCTAGGCTATCATCATCATTTTGTTCACTGACAATATGGCCAGGTGTAGCTGTCTACAGGCAGCAAGAAGTAATGTGGTGCAATGCAACTTATGAGCAGGGGTGCAGGACCCAAAATTTTTCCCAAACACACAAAATTTGAAGAAAATTATTACACACAAAATAAAACCCTAATTTATGAATCAATTAATAATTATTTCTACATTATTTGGAAAATTTGAATTACATTATACAAATAATTAAATAAGCCTACTGTGCAATTTTCCATGTAATGCTAAACTGATAAGTTAACATAAAAATATTTTACATTGAAAGAATTCTTTAATTTAAGCACATGTCATCATCATAGGATAGCATATACCAGAGGTGGGCAAGCAAGAGTTCAGTGGGAGCCAAAATGTAGGTTTTGCAAAATGCATGGGAACCGCAGTTCTGTACTGTGGTGGTGGATAGTATGGTAAGGCAGGGAAAGATAGGGTGTCCTCCATCCGGGTCGAGAACTTGTTTTAAAAGAATAGATTTGAAATGTCAGTTTAATTTATTGCACCAACTTGGAAATAAATTACTAAATATTACATAGGTATATAATTACATATTTTCACAAAATTGTGGAAATAAAATTAAAAATAATAATAAAAGGCAGAAATTAACACTTTCAGCAAGAGCCACACGTAACTCAAAAAGAGCCGCTTTTGCCCATGTCTTGCATATACAGTTATAAATTTGACATAATACAATGATTAAAAGAAATAAAATTGAGGTCAATGCCATAAATTTTTATTTTTATTTTTAGTGATGCAGTTCTTAACAGACTTTTTGACATCCAAAAGTTCAAAATTTATTCAGGACAGTGACTTTGAAACAAATTTTTACTTAAAAATTTTAATTAAGGACAAACTTCAGTAATGGGCAAAAATACTTTAAAAAGGAAAATTTCTGATTTGGCAAGAAAATTTTTCTATTATTGAAATTATTTTCTCACTGTGCCATTTTGTCTAACTTCTAAAGTACTCCTTTACCCTGTTTAAGTTAAATTATTTTAAAAAGTTAATAGGAAAAAATTACATACATTTACAATTTAAATAATTTCATTAAAACATTATATTTTTTTGAAATTGGAATTTTAAAACAACACAAGTGGGTATGGGCACTAGTAATTAATACTGTTGATATGTGCGTAGCCCATCAATGGCTGAGTGGATAAAACCACTGGTCACAAGTTTGCATTTCACCAATGTTCTGGTCACATGTAATTTATACCAAATCAGTTTTTTAGATTCTAATAAAATAATTATTTTAACTTGTTACCAGAAAGAACAAGTTTTATATGTGTTACCGGCAAAACCCGATTTTACACCAAACTAGTTTTGCCTAGGCCAAACTAGTTTCGTGTAAGCATGTCAGGCCAAACTAGTTTAGAATTATTATTCAAGTATATTAATGGTTAATTTAAGTTCATCATAAAACACAAATAAGTTTATTTTTAATTTTAGTTTGATTTTAAAAGTTATTTTTATTATTTCGTTTGAATTTTTGAAAATATTTTTGAAAGTTAATTACCTTTAAAAGTGCATGGCTTAATTTAAAAAAATACAAACTGATAAGTACTGATTAGCTTATTTTTATTTTATAGTTTTGTTCAAGTGTTGTGTCACTTCTAATCAATACCGTTTTTGGTTAATTTACCCTAGGTATCGAAGATAGCGGCTCGTCTCCGATTCCAGCGATTAGAAGACAGGGAACAGTGGGGACGCACGTCCTAACCTAATCTAACCTATTCTAATAATTTGATTGGTAATAATTATGGTAATTTATTAGAATAGGGTAGGTTAGGTTAGAACGTGCATCCCCACTGTTCCCTGTCTTCTGGTTGCTGGAATCGGAGAGGAGCCGCAATCTTCGATATCTAGGGTAACATAAACCCCGTTTTTTTATAATTAAGTAGAGTATGTTTTAATAAATATTGTTCATCTAATTGATTGCCTTTTAATTTTATTTTAACCATTAATATACTTGAATAATAATTCTAAACTAGTTTGGCGTAAAATCGGGTTTTGCCGGTAACATATATATGTTTTTTTACTTTTCATTTGCATCAACACTATTTCACACACAATGTAACTTATATTATCAACTTTTAAGGAAAAGTAATTATTTAATTTTGACAACTTTAAATAAATCATTGCATTAGAAGATTTTTGCAATATGGGTGACTCACAATGTTAATAAAGTGTTTAGATCCAAATACAGAAACTGTGATTTGGCAAATCTTGTAATTATTATTTGGACACTACATTAAAATTGTACTCTTAGAATGTTTTTTTACCAACTGACAATTATATTCTGTGGTATATCCTAATTTTCTAAAACATTATGAGATTTATCATTATCTAATCTACAGAAGTACTTCCACTGTCACTCTCAATAACTTATATTTTCCCTTTCACTATTATGTTATTGTACTCACTATTCTGCTTAGTGTCATAATTATTTTCATTTTTTTTTCTACTATAGTATCACTCGAATTGTCTCTATATGTGGTAAGATCAAGAGTAAACTGGATTGTTTTGCTCTTTGGTAATAGAATGAAGTCTTTTTATCATCTTTGGATGGTAAAAAGGATCTTGATGATCATTGCTTTAAATATTTGAACATCAGTTTGCCAATTGGTATTAAATGTTTCAAATCAAAACACTTGCTACTTGTGATTTTGTAATATTTTAGCATTTTCCTGCAATTCAAGAATAAATTTGAAAATTGAGCAAAGAGTAAATGTTAAATGTTGTATTAAACTTCGAAAATGTGCCACAGATACCATTCAAATGCTTTAGGGAGCCTATGGCAATGAAGACATGGGCAAGACCACAATCTCCGTGATAGTATTTTGACCAAAAGGAATTTCTTCCTTATAGTCCTTATAGATTTTTTTTTTATCTGATTACATTTTATCATTTTTTGAAATTTGTGTTTTATACAAATTAAGGAGCTACATACGTACACTTAAAAAAATTTTTAACATCAGTCATGTAAATTTTCGGAAGGTGATACCAACAAAAAGTTTGGTCAAAATTGGATACTGGAACCTGAATATTTTGGGTTTAAAATTTTTGCTGGTGTGTCTTACATGATCTTCATATAAGTGTTATCACACTTTGCCCTTGAATATAAATATATTTCTTCAATTAATATTATATTTTTTTTATCAATGAATAAAAGTTATAGAATCAAATAGTGTTACCAATGGATAAAACAAAGTAAATTCAACATTCTTGTTATATCGATTCTGTCAAAAATTGAACGACTGGAATTGAACAATATCAATTCAGATAAAAATTTTTTGATTTCATTCATAGTGCTTCAATAAAATACAACTTCTATATTTATCTGGTAATTTGTTATATTTTGAAATTTTTACATCATGAAATTAAATTATGTTGTCACTTGTATCTACGAAATCTAGTGGATAAAAATATATATAGTGTGAGAGTAAATTGAATCAGTGTATTTTATATTAAACTTTATAGTTTACCATAAATTGTGAGAAAAATATTTTCACTTTCAAGTTTTTAATATATCTTTCTAGTTAATACTTTTTGATATATAAAAATATATTTCTTACTGATGATGATTTTATTTTTACAGGCCTCCTCCTAAAGAGAAATGAAGACAATTTTCCAGCTTTTACGAAATGTTACTAATAAATTTTTTTTATTATAAGCTAAATAGTGTAACTGGTTATTTTAGTTAAACATTTGCCATACAAAAAGTAATCCAGGCATCAACATTTTATCGTATATAAATACAGTATATATTGTTGGAATATGGACATATTTTATTCAGATCCAATGAGTTGAATTTCATATAAAGGTAAAATGATATATTTATACAACAGCTCGAAATTTATGAACATAAATTGATATTGTGAGACTGTAACAAATAGTTATTCAATTGGATTTTATATTAAAATTAATACAATAGAATTTTACAGAAATTAAATATTGGAAATAAACATTTTTAACGACAACACTTCCAAAACTAAAATCCAGCGAGAAAAATAAAAACATTTATTGAAGAACAAACGTTTCAACCTTTACAAAGTCTATTGGTAGAATGCAAATGAACATAACAGGAATTTAAATAACGTTCATTATGTACGAACGTCGCATGTGCAGGAACGCAGTAATACATTACAAAATAAAACAAGATGATGATAAAAAAAATTTTTTTAAAGTCAATTCCTACTTAGGTCAACAAAGAAAAATTTTATTTGTTACTTTTTATTAAATACAGGTACTCCTCACTTTACGACCTATCTGCTTAACGACCAATCGAGTTTCGACCTGCAATTCGGGGAATCCCCTTTCTCAGCTTGAATGTCGGTCACTGGCGAATGGTGACATGCGCACTAAGCGTACTATAATAGTCTTTTTATGAATAAATTTGAAGTTTGTTGCATAATTTGTATAATTTTACAACGATCCTATATTCCCGGCGCAAGTTCCTGGATTATCGACCAATTCGCTTAACAACGTAGTCGTCGGAACGGAACTCGGTCATAAAGTGAGGAGTACCTGTAATTACAAAGTTCGCTTTTTTTCTCCTCGCGCCTCTATCGGTCCGAATTGGCATATTGCTGACGGGCGCCACAGTTTAAATTTAATTAATTAATGAATTAATATTTGAAAAAACTATTAACATCAAGTGTCATCCACAACGATTGAAAATTTGAACAAGATAATATATATATATATATATATATATATATATTATCTTGTTCAAATTTTCAATCGTTAATACTTTTTATTCATCCACTCAAGTTCAAATACATTTTTTAAAACTTGTAGTGGATGACACTTATATATACACAATATATATATATATATATATATAGGGAGAGTGTTACTTATAAGCATTTAACCTTTTTTTGTGTGGTAATCGTTTTTTTTAAATTCCTGCTATTAGTTCACAAAGTCTGAATAAATAACTGATATATAACGATAAGATATGAACATAGTATATATACTAAGCCATAACTGTATAAAGCAGGGATGGACGACCCGCGTGGCATAAAGTATGAATAAATATATCAATTTCTCAGTTTCATGAGATATTCGAGAAAAATTCAAAAGTTATTTTCTACAACTTATATTTGTGAAAAGTTTTTCGCAATGAATTTAGTAAAAATTAAAACAAGAAACCGGCTAACAGACACATCGAAACTAATTTAAAACTAGCAGTGACTGATATTTAACCAAATATTTCCGATATATTACGTTTAGATCGGTGCCAGAAGCTATATTAAGTATATTCATATATATATATATATATATATTTTTTTTTTTTTTTTTTTTTTTTTGAAGTTCGTCGGATGTTAAATTTTTGTTTAATAAATTAAGAGATAGTCGCTCTGGAAACATTTTTTACTTCCCTAGACAATCTCCATTTTTTCTTTTGTTCTAGAACCCTGTTTTTAAAGAGCGTTTTTTGATATTGGATGGCTGAGTAGCCTATAAAGGAAGGTCTGGTCATCTAAAAGAAAAATTGTTCTAGAACAAAAGAAAAAATGGAGATTGTCTAGGGAAGTAAAAAATGTTTCCAGAGCGACTATGTCTTAATTTATTAAACATATATTCATATATAATTATAAATTAGCATAGGTAAAGAATTGTGATTTACCGACAGTTCCCCCTCTTCTCTTGTGTGCGGCCCGCGTCAGTTCAAAAGTTTTGAAATGCGGCCCTTACGTAGAAAAAGCTTGCCCATCCCTGGTATAAAGCATTACATAGTTAAATGAGCTTGACTACTACCTTCCATGCATGTGACGTAGGAGCCGTTCCTCTAGAAATACTCCTGTATATTTCGAGAATTTCCACGTATTTTAGACGCGATGATAATTCGTTTCGAATTAGAATGTGAGCTCTGTGTCCGATGCATAGGCGTCCTAGAAATTGAGTTGTGATCCTTCATCCTATTCATTAGGGATTAAATATAGTGCCAATGTATTCGTAGTGTCGATTTACTCTATGGTCAACGAAATTATGTGCACTCCTTTATTGTCTCTAAGTAATGAAATTGCATAACAGGAGAACTCCAACTGTGTTTTCATGGTCATCTCCCGAATAGCCCACCACAGGCTATTTTGACAACACGAGGTGTTGGGACCATTGAACTAGAGAGCTCGCATACACAGCGCTCAGGTTCAGGTTGCTCTTGGCAGACTACTAGATGATAGGATCCTCTGATAAGGAAGCATGTACACAGCCAACTGTATCATTATCCACCATCCAAATAGATGGCGCCATCATTACATACAGGTCCGTACCATTTCGAGGTGCCTGGGTAAGGAACACTTGGTATCGCGGCCGCGATTACCTGTGCTGCCTTGACATTATCCACTATCGCCTCTGGAATGCGTCGCTCCCGACAGGATTGGACAGAAATGGAATGGAACAAATCGAGATTCAGTTTGGGCACTGGCAACGGCATTAGGACAAAATCTAAAGAGGTTATTCATGTAATTTGTTAAAACAATCCAAAGAATGCATATCGAATGTTTCTCACGTGTTATTTTCCCGGCTGTTATGTATACATAACAAGATAAAGTATTGGAATCGTGTCAATGCTCACCAGTGGCCAAGTGGTCTCCTCACCTTGAACACTGGGAATTCGGTTGTGGGTTCGCGCCTCACTCGAATGAACTGCCCACATGGAGTTTTCTCCACGTTAATAACTCCTAAATAGGGGCCAGTTTCCCTTAAAAGACCCCCTAGGTAGATCGCGTAAGTGTTACGTTGCCATCAGTGGCGTAGCGAGGGGGGTGCAAGCAGGGCCGGATTTACATAGGGATATTTGGGGCCGGTGCCCAGGGCCCCCACAAAACTATGTTTAAACATATTTTTTTCCTATTACTGCGACAGCCTAGTGTGGCCTGATCATGAGGGCCACAGGCAAAGAAAACCAAACCCGGGAAAAACCTATGAAACATCGGAAAATTTCGGGAAAAGTTTTACATAGGTATTTTTCAATTAAATTAAAATAATTAGTTTTACACAATAAAATATATGTATGTTTACAATAACCTTATTTTTAAATGAAATTTACAACTTCCTAGTTGAAATCTAGTTGAAAGTACAGTATTTTGTGTAAATTTTCTAAATCATCAAATTTTCCTACTCTTTAAGGGGGCCCCACCGAATTTGTGCCCAGGGCCCCTGGATTGGTAAATCAGGACCTGGGTGCAAGGGGGTGTATCATGCACCGGGCGCCGAAATGGTCTCCAAGACAAATTATGTTTTTGGAGGGGGGAGAGGGGCGCCAGTTATGTTCGCTACGCCACTGGTTGCCATAACAAACAAACATAAATCGTGTCAAATTTGACCTTTCCAGTATTTTGTAAATTACACGTTTAGAGACCTGAATCCAAAAAAGGCAAAAATATTCTGTCAATGTATGTGTGTGTGGCGTCTATTTCTCTTAATATCCCGGGATGGGGTAAAGATTAAGTAACGAAATATTAGATGGTGGCTAGTATTGATGCTAATAATTTTTGTGGGTAAAGGTCGAGGGGGGAGATAAGAGGTCAGACTTAATGATGATTTTATTCGTTATTAACATTTATACTTTTTAAAAATATAAAACATCTCTACTTCAAAATTAAGCTTTTTGCCTGATTGTTTTAACACGGATTACATGGATAATTTTAACTATAATCTGACTATGGAAAAAGCAACTTGGGTATGAACTTGGGTCGTTTAGTTGTGACAACTAAGCGACCCAAGTTCCCAACTAATCTGTCTATGGAAAAATCAACTTGGGTTGCTTAGTTGTGACAAGTTACTTCCAGTTTCTTCCTCGTTTGTTTTTTTAAATATAAGATTGATTCCCGCTTCATTGAAAGATTTTTAATAAATAAACTCGAATTTAATTGAGAGTGTAATTTTAATTAGACATTGACTTGTTCCATAAAGGCTCTTTCCTACCTTTCGTTTTACTTGCTGTTTTGTTCAATACATTTTGTCGATTCATTTTGTTCCTTATCGTTGTTTATTTGAATTTTTGTTTCATTTTTTCTGCCTCATTTCTTTGCTTCCGCATTTTCCGCTTCTGATTCTTGTCAACGAGTTGCGTTATTTGCTGAAGTTGACTTGCCATTTTTATGTTATGCATTGCGATGTTTATTGCGTGATGCTTATTTAACTATTTCGTTGATAATGTAATCTATTTAATCGGTTTTCGTAACACAAACTGGACAATTTATTCTTAGTCATTTTAGCTTCGCATAAATATACTCTGTCGATGTTTCCTGGTTGAGTTCGTTCCTGTACTTTTTTTGCCCAAACTTGTAGTATAGTTCACATCCAAGTTCTTTTTGAATCTTCTCTTTTCATTCTTTCCATGTTCTGTGGTTTTGTGCCAGTCTTTTGTTGCTCTTTGTAAACAATTTTCAGCCACTGGTAACAATTGTGGTGCTAGCTTCTGTTGTTGTTCTCGTAACTCTACGGAATCAATCCATTCGTCTAGCCTCTCCTTACTTGTTCCATTAAACTCCTACGTTGATCTTCACTGTTTGCATCTCAATCATGGTAGATATCATTGTTATTGCCTCTGTTTACTTGATGATTAATCGGTTGCATCATTGATTGCATTAATTGTAACGTCGTGTTGTTCTGTTTAATACTGCTACTAGATGGTGTTTCATTGCTTCCATTTCTTACGGTTTCGTTTTCGTTGTCGTCAATCCGTCTGTCCTTCGTTAAGGACAGACGGTTGACGACAATGGAAATATATAAGTCTGCAATTTGAAATGCAACCCAATAATGAATAAAACAGATGAAAAAACTAAACTTGATTTTTATATTTATTTTAATTAAACTTTTCGATCCTAAACTATTGCTATCGAAAACCTAAATCGATCCTAAACTATTGCTGAAATATTAATGTCCAAATTAAATAAATTAAACTACATTATAATTGATTTCACAAATGTATCACTTTTTCGAAAACATCACATTCATTCGGACATACGACAGCTGTAAGAACATAGGGAATTTCCACTTACAGAGGAGGTTATTTTCATTGATAAACACTGTGCCATTTTTCTTCTCTAGGTATGCCTACGAAATTTTCATGCAAGACGAGACTAACGAAGATTAGCCTAATATTTCATACCACGCCTTCTTTTGGTTGGAGAAGTATTAAAACCAAGATTTGAGAGATTTTTCGGTTCACTCAATGTGATCAATTAAAATTTTTAATTCATAAAGTTTAGCATTTAAGAAGGACAAGATTATTCACAGAAGCCTCTTAGGCTATTCGTCACGGATCAAAAAAAGACCAATGATCAAATATCTTGGAATAATTCGGGACAATACTTTCTTGGTCGCTATATACCTGGAATATTAAACACAACTGTGTCTGCATATTTAATCAACTCGCCAGAGTAGTGAAATACACATGAAAATTAAATGCTTTATGAATATAATATAAAATGGTGTCTTTGACCCTAAGATCTGCTTTGCTGCAGTAGCTTGGTACACCGTGGCAGACAAATCAACAATTAATCGATATAATACTTATCAACGACCTAAAAATATGCCATATTTCTCATAGGAAAGGGGTTCTGAATAATATCAAAAGCCATCCTAGAGTACTAACCATTAATTAAAGACCGAAATTTACAAGATAAGATGAAATATAGACTCTTTGCTTGCAACATTGTATTTTCTAAAGAATCATATGAAATCAAAATTCTCTTCGGGGATAGATTTGTTCTGTGGAAGGCATTAACAATAAAGATTTATTTATGAAAGTTTTACTGAAAGTGTTTCAGCTGTTTGTGGCTACAAAAGTGTACCTCTACTAATAACCAACAATAAACTTTTAGGACGAAACCTACGCTTTAAAAATTATTATTAAATAATCATTGCAAAATAAATTTATATACCGTAAATTACTGATACATTTTTAAAATATTTTTTTATGATTTAATGTTTTTAAATCAAATTTCAAAAGAGCATCTTTCAAAAAACACATTATAAAGAATATAAAACTGGTTTATGAGCTCCATCACTACGTCCACTTTACAACGCAAATTAGTACCTCTAATAATTCTGTTCTCGCTACAAGCCCATTGTGTTTTATATTTTTTAATTTACTAACTTAATCCATAATTTATGAATTTCAAATGAATTTATATTTGTTTTTTATTCTTATTTTATTTTTTAAATATTTATATCTTAGTACACTTTTCTTTTATAAATATTTTTCTTTTTTTAAAAGATTTTTAGCATATTGGGGTCGATTTTCGATATTCTGCGTAAAGGTAAACTGCTGAATGGTTTATTTAAATCGAACGGCTGCATCTTGTTTCTTAAAACGAGTACACAAAGATCTATCTATCTCTCCAATGTACAGTAGTATATCTATCATTTACATCGTCATAACTGAATCTATAGATAGAGCCTGTTACAATTCCTTTACATGAGACGTACTTTCCTGAGTATGTAAAACATTATGTATTATTCACTTCTGGAATCAAAGAACATTAATGTAATTTGTAATTTTTTTTATATAAACTATGTATACCGAAATTTTACGTACCGTATTTAATTTTTTTATTTTTTGTAGTTGATACCATTTAACTGTATTTTTATTAATTATTTCTGTAATAACTCCGTAATAATTAGATAATTACATTTTCTTATATTTTTAAATTTCTATTTTCTTCTCTTCTGGATCAATAATTTTGTTGAATGTCTTCTTGATATACATAACATGTGAATATATAAAAATATAATAACTAGATAAATGTATATAGATATACCATTACATTTGAAACATTTATATAACAAATATTTCATAAATAATGGCATATTTTAATGACAATCAACAGTTCTAAACAGGTTAAATTTTTGTAGCATTTTCTAAATCAAAAGCCATTATTTTTTAATTTTTTTTTCTAAATAATTTATACTATGATTTATTTTTCTCAAGCTCTAATTTAAACGTAATATTGTAAAGTTTTGTAAATTACACATTGTTTCTCCGCAGAATTTATTTTTTAAACGTCTTCTAGCAACTTTTTTCAGTGCTAAAGTACAAGTACAAACACCTTGTCAACTGTTGATCTCACTCCACTTGGTATTTTGTGTAAACACTTATCTCCAAATGTAGAGGAACTTACTTCCAAAAACCTTCAACTATAATGAAAAATATTTCTACAAAGCTTCTAAAATTTTGAGATTTAAAACATACGTGTCAACTTATTACCAATTTAAATAGTAACATTATACCTACAACTACTGTACTATTGAAAACATTAAACGTTTTATTTAAATTATTAAATAATTTGTAATTTTAGTAGTTTGTCAGAGACATCAGTTTTTGTATTCATATATCCCTGATCCTGATTTCTTCAGCTAATTTCGTTACGTTTTGAAGAAACAAAGCTGTGGCGGGGCATATTTTAATATCAATTCACATTTAGCATTGAAAATAAATTCTTTCCTTCCCTAACTTATATCTAAATTTATAACTCACTTCCAAATTCACCTGTAGATAAAAAGAAACTACTAAGCCTCCAAAACGGCAACTATAATACAAAATTATTCTGTAAAATAAATACTATTAATTCATAAGATATTGCACTATTTACAGCTTATACCTTATTCGATATTATATCATTTGGAATTACATACAGTATTTCAAGTGAAGACATATGAAATTGTTTATTTAAGTGTATGGGTTGTAATTGGTCAGCTGTATTTTTATACTACATTTTGAATTATCAAGAATGTTACGTTTTTTTCATAAAATTAGCTATAAATTGTAAAATACAGTATTTCAGAAATTAACTAATGGGCACTCTTTAACTTTTTAAACTCAATATAGAGTTGAATTAAATGCACAAAAAATGTTGGCCCATTGGCCACATTTTTTGTGCATTTAATTTTTTGTGCATTCCACATTTTGTAAATTTTTATGAAAAATTTAGAAAAAAATATTTAAAATAATTGTAAATGGAAATTTTGAGGAAATAATTATTTTGTAAAAATAATAATAAATAGAAATATAAATTGTTTTGTTTTGTTTTTATGCATATAACAGTGATATATGCTATGAATTTTAAAGTTTATTCAAACGTTCAGTTGATGATACCTTTTAAATTAACTATGCCATTTTATTATATTATTATCGTCATATTAAAAACTACGAATCGTTGTTAACCAGAAAAATAAGATTTTGATTTTTTTATATTACATAAATATTATCACAAAAATGAAGGTTGAAAAATGTGTATGAAGAAATCGAAAGTTCATTACAGTTTCAACTTTCGTATATTTTTCCATTTTTTAAAAAAATATCTTACATAAAAACTTACATTAAATACATAAGCCAATTATGTTAAGCAATTCTGTGAAAAATTTTATCATTATTAATGCAATTAAACATTTTTTAAAGTTGTTTTTACAATATATTAATTTTCGAAAATATTGAAAAATATATAAAATATGAATCAAGTGTTGTTAAAAATTAATTAAAACATTTGTTATTTTTTTTTATTTTTTACAACGTGACATTTTTGTCAAGAAAGTATGTAAATGAGTTTTCTTTTTCAAATTGATGACAATGTTTAGTTAAATATAGTGACAGCAGATGGCATACGTAGTACGAGTTACTACTTATACTTTCAATACCAAATTACGGTAAAAAACGGTTTAAAATGAAAGGTGTGGATACCAACCAGAATTTTCTGTTATGTTATATGTTAGAATGTTTCGTTTCAGTTAGGCTTTTATTTAGCAACTCTTTTAAAAGATTTGGTATTGTATTGTTGCAGCTAATTTCCAGACAATGAAACTGCAATCTTAAAGAAAAACGAAGATAGACTATAACTCTTATCACTGAAAAGTTAATCATGATCCAAACATACAAGTTACAGAATTAATTATGATTAAGAATTTAGTGTTACGCCTAAAAATTCGGTTTTACTCAGGTTATTTTATATAATTCATTCATAAAATGTAATCTGTTTCTGAGTTAGACAGATTTTATTTATGAAGTTCTTCTGCTTAGTCACATTACGTCTTGTAAACGTTTGTTTTAGACTGGTTTTGTTGTATTGAAGTAATAAAGTAATCATAACAAAATTGCAATGCAGGTGAATGGCACATTGATAAAAACAATTATAATTTTAAAATAATTTTTTTAAATTTAAAAACAACTTTATAAATGTAGAAGCATGTTTAAAATGTAATATTTGTAAAATATATGTAGAACTTTTTAAAATTAAAAGTACAATATTAAAAAAGAGGGAAAAAAAGGAACGATAAGAAAATTAAAAATGTCAGGTAAAAATGAATTAACTTTATTTTAACATTAAAAAAAGAAACATTGCGTAAATTGCTAAACTACTTTATGTTTAAAGTAATTAAATAATTTTTTTAAATATTAAAATTTAATTCTATTGCAAGGAAAAAATTACATTTTAACACATTTCACAATTCAATTAAATAAAAGATTATAATTGAAAAATAAATGCATACAGATGAATATTTAACATGAAAGTTATACAAAATAGGACAGAATTATATTGGATTCTTAATTGAAAAAATTTTCCAATTAACTGTTTTTCATTTTATTTTATATTAATTGCTATACATTTCAATATAAATATTCCAAATTTAGAATTGAATTTAAATTATTAAACATATTTGTCATTACTGGCAAATATATGCAATAGTTTTTAATTATACAAATATTGTACATATGAAATAGTATATTTGTATAATATTGTAAAATGTACAAACATTGCTTATATGTTAAAAGTCATGCAAATATGTATTGATAAGTTGTAAATTAATATTCAGAATAGAATTTAATCATTCTTCGAAAGAATTTTGCGCATTAATATAATTAAATAAAGAAATTCTAGATCAAAATAATTTTTATTTTAAATTTGAATTTTGAATAAATTTTTCGTAACAAGGCGCTAATTTTTCACTTGTTATTTTAAAACAAGTAAAAAATTTATTCGAATTGTTAAACAAAAGATCGTGTTATTAACTCAATCACTTGGCTTTTGACTCCACCTTTATTTAGTTGACTAGCGTCCCGACTGAATCCCCCCGCCTTTCGACTTTCGAGGGCCCACCCGTTTACCCCGAAGCGGTTTCACGTACTCTTGAACTCTCTCTTCAAAGTTCTTTTCAACTTTCCCTCACGGTACTTGTTTGCTATCGGTCTCACGGCCGTATTTAGTCTTCGGTGGAGTTTACCACCTGCTTAGGGCTGCACTCCCAAACAACCCGACTCTTGAGAGGTCGAATCCCGAAGCGACTGCGGCAGCTAAGGGCCTTGCACCCGCTCTGGGCCAGAGCCCCGGTCTGGGGGACTTGCACCACGGTTCGCAACGTGGAAACCGACCTCCCAAACGCTACATTTCCCTGCGTTCAGAGAAACGCGGGATTCGGCGCTGGACTCTTCCCCGTTCGCTCGCTTTTACTAGGGGAATCCCTGTTGGTTTCTTTTCCTCCGCTTACTTATATGCTTTAAAAAAGCGAATAAACTAGATCTTTAGAGAGATGTTTTTAGATTTTTTAGCTGCAAAAACATGTAATACTAAATGTCTATAAAGTCCTACTTTGAGTTACTTGTAATTCATTGCGTGGAGGTATAGCAGGATATACCAAGTGTAATATATAAGACCATACAATGTGGTTTTTTCGGTATAGTTACTAATATTGTCTGCTAGAGGCACTGTACGCATTTCACGTGAGTGGAAAAATGAATAAACACAATTGACGAATTTGGGGACCAAGAATTTACATGCCATGATTGAACACCAGCGTGATTCACCCAAGTTGAATGTGTTCTATGCTGTCTCACATTAAAGCCTTTCTTTTCTCGGAAGACACGGTGACTGGAATATCCTATCTTGACATGCTCCAGAACTGGTTAATACTGAAATTGAATGAGAATTCTGATTATTACCTGTAGCCTATCAGCAAAGCGAGAAACCGCCCCAATATCACCATGAACTTCGTGCCTACTTCTATCAGGTCCTTTCAGGTCGTTGGATAGGTCGTACGGGAAAAAAAGACGATCCCTTCATGGCATTAGCCCGAGATCCCCTGAGACAAAGTCAAAGGACACATTAAGAACAAAGGGTTCTGGCCGCGAGGGAACTGCAAATGTGGATTAAAGAAATTGCAGATTATTCTGATATCCCAGATTATAAGTGATTTACATGTGATTTAGAAGAATGGAATATTTAAGTGAACGTAATAGATCATGTGAATGTGCTTTCAGGTCTTTTTTCTATAACTTTCATTTATTTAATTTTTCAGAATAGGCTAGAATCAGATACATATCATAAAATACTAGCGTTTTAGGGAGATTCTTCAAATATCTATTGAGTAAACGTTTACTATTCTACGAAGTTTAAAGACTATTGATTATGTTACTTCTGCAGAAGGCACAAAAAACTATAAAATTAAGCTACAATAACAATATTAAAAGAACTGAAATGATGTATCAAAAACGTGATTAATCCTATCTCAGACACTTAATGACAATAAGACAGATTTATTATAAAGAACTTTAATTTTAACTAACAAGAATAATAGAAGAATTAGCAAAAAAGCAAAATTGGTGTTTGCAGTCAGCGTTGAGTCCCAAGTAATGCAGATAAAGGCACAAACTGCAATCCCTACAACAAATATCACGTTCAGACTGATAGAATCACTGTAAGGTTTATCGTTTAAACGTGAATCAGATGTGTGATGATCCGAATCACCCTAGACTGTGATAAAGACTATCAACGGAGTTGATTGTGAAAAAGGTTGCTCTTGATTTATCGTAAGGATCGGATGAGTTGAGCATAATAAAAGATGGCCGGGAGGAAATAGAAGAGATAAGATAGAAGAGTATACTAATAACTTTTCCTGATTTGTTGTTCTAAGTAATAATATACATAATTCGATTTATATTTACAAAACTATATCATGTAAGAGAAAGTTTAATCTCATAGAATAAATGACTTCCGAGATGGTTATTTAAATGTGCCAAGAAGTAAAAATACGTAAATCTGAATGCGTTGGTCTTCTACTACCTGTCCTTTCAATAGAGACAATCATCAGATTAATCTGCAAGTTGACTGGCTGTTACTAGATTTTATTTTTGAGATTCTAACCGTTACAGGTCGATCTTCCTCGAGATTCTCTCTTTGCCAACAGAGACTAAAGTTGAACAATAAAATGGTTCGTTTCATAACGTTAACAACGATTTTCGATACTGAAAGAAGTATCTTTCAGAAGAAGAGTATTTTAGTGATTTAAAGAATGCTGGAAAGATGTTAGATGATTTAACTTACTTTTTTTAATGCAAAATTTGTACAACATAATTACGGATAAAAAGTGAGAAAAATGCTTTTATTTTAAAAGTACATCTTTGAATTGCTACTGTATATTTTATATGATAATGATTACATTACGCTAAATAAAAATTTTAATTTTTACATTTTTTAAATTTTTTTCTATTTATTATGTGATGAATTTTTTTGAGTCTTTAAAAATTATTTAGATTTTAACAATAGTCAATTCTATAAACATTGACTTCATTTTGCTTACTGACTTTTTTTATGAGTACAAAAATTTAATAATTCAAGTTATTAAATTATCCAAATTCATTTAAACATTCAAAAATGACATCGATATTCAATCCAGTTTATTTTATACTGTACTATTCATATTGTTTTTATTAGTCTTCTAATCAGTTAATATTGTATAAGACATCTTTTTACATTGACAGTTTTTGGAGAGAAACGTGATGTAGTGACAGCAGATAAGTTCATTCTTCGTTTTGACACAAACAATAGTATTGAGGACTTTCCTCTTTTGCTGCACCATTATGATGTCTACTTAGTTCTGTCTCTCCAGAGTCGTATAAAAATAACGTATCCCTAATGGTAGTCGTATGCCTCAGGAAAATGATGCGAAATAAACAGGAAATAATCCACTTATAACTTTCAGAATACCAGGAATGACAATGTTTCCAGCGAAACAAACACTGCAAGAAAATTATTTTATAGAAACAGCGTGACAGGGACGATTTTAAATTTAAATGTATAAAACATAATACATTTTTTTTATTAAGCCTGTATTTTCCAAAAACGAATGATACCGTCAAAGATGTAATAAATTTTAATTTACTACAATGTTAATCAATGATGTTAACAAAGTTAACTATGTTGTACTAAACCGATAATGTCAAGAACGTTAATTATACTAATGATAAATTTAAAACATATAAGTAAAAGTAAGATTTTCTAACCTTTCTAATCCTGATGACGGGTATTTCAGGCTAAAGCTATTTATTCTTAATAATACTTCAGTCTTTGAGAAACTGCAAAATAGCAGAAATGGAAGACTACAGGCGTTAAACATTATATTTATTCAATTAATAAATTAGTGATCATTATAAAATTCTTTATCTCGGAATACATTTAAACAAAATCAGAATTATCCTAAAAACTATTGAAGAAGATAAGTGCGAGAGGTTGAAACGAACTATAAAATAAGCATTGCAATATTAAATTAGAAATAAAGTGAGAAATGAAAATTATTGTGTATACTTGTAATCAACAGATATTTGATTTTAAAAATTAAATTTTTTCAGCTCATTCCGAATTTGATGCAGAGCATGAATATTTTCATAATTTATAATTCAATAGTTATTATATCTCAGTTTTTAGCATTTGAAGTGAAATTTTAATATTATTTCAACAGAAGAAATTATTTATTTTTCTTAATACTTGACAACATTGGTTGTTACTCATTACGAATGTATTTCTGTTGTTAAGACAACTGAAACACACTTGTCATTGTT
Source organism: Centruroides vittatus (assembly GCF_030686945.1). NCBI lineage: Eukaryota > Metazoa > Arthropoda > Arachnida > Scorpiones > Buthidae > Centruroides > Centruroides vittatus. The sequence goes on from NW_027122385.1 coordinate 1,554,831, forward strand.
GCCTGGAGAATATAATGAAGATTCCGTAATATATGTATCCGTGATAATACAGGAAATATCCAGTATTATGGTTTAAAACACTACGTGAATGGTCTCTCGTAAAAGTTTAAAAAAAAAAATATATATATATATATATACAAAACCTAACCCATCAGCCAAACCTAAGCCAAAACTGCCGGTTATTTTGTCAGGGCTATCGATCTGGAGAGGTGTGTTCGAGTTCCGTTTTTGGTTGAATTCTTTCAGAATATTTTACGTTCTATTCTTGATGTGTTAAAATAGTATAGTCAGTTTTCATAATTATTTTAAAATTAAAATAAAATAAACCTGTATACTGAGTAAGAACCCGCACAACCTTTGCATTACTCATAATTCAGAAATACACACTATTCAGGAAGTGAGTAACTGAGTCAAAATACTTATCAAATATACTTAATTTACTATTTAATTACGTTAAACAGAATTAATTTTGAAACATTACTGCACAAGATGAAATGTTCAAGAAAACAATTGAATGAAACATTTTATAAGTTTGATAAATTCATTCCTAAAGCTGATCTCTCGTTGACCAGCAGCAGAAAAATCTGTGAATAAACCGATGGTTTAGTTTCGGTATGATATGGGTTATAGTTTGTCGTATTTTACTTAATTTTTTGTAAAAATAATTGACGTCTTAGTGATTTTATTATTTTTCCAAACGTAATAAGTCAATGATAACAGACAAGATTCATTCTTTATTCATTTGGCGATCCGGAAAATGGAAAATAATTTTGATTGTGATACTACATCACAGAACCATACAAAAGTGAAATTCATAAATATATACATGATAATTTTTATTTTATGTAGGGCTACTCCTTTTCTGTAACAAAGTCTTCTTCTAGATATCAGGATTAATGAAACTTGATTTTAGTTGAAAATTTTTATATGAATAAATAAATTTTATTCTAAAAGACAAGAATAAAGATAAAAAAGAGTAATACTTTATTTATAGCTTTAACTTGAAAAAGTTTTGAATATTTACAATAAATTAACTATTCATATAAAATATACGTAATGTTTAAGTTAAAATAGTATAATTCATAAATATGTAAGAAAGTAAACGTTGCTTAAAATAAAAAATAAAATACAACATTTGTATATCTCATAAATGTTTAAATGCATTTCCGTTAAAATGAAATTATTTTTATTATTAGGAATTTTTATTTTCCTAAAAATATTTAATTTTTACATTTTATATTTGATATGGAATAATTCAATCCGTTCCATCTCAAAATTGTGTATTAACTCCATACTTTTTGGTTTTTCAAACTCAACAAATGATATACCGATATAAAAAGTTGAGTGTCCTTAGAGCGTATACTTTTCTTCTCGTAACGAGTAAAATCATACGGCAGTATAAATAATCGGTTTACAAAAGTGTCTTATATTTAAAAAAAACAAATCAAAGATTTAGTCACTGAACAAATTCCAGATTCACTTTAATTGGATACAAATTCTCCTTCTCTTAGATTCATATTTATTTTTAGTATATGCCTTGAGAATAGCCTTCTCAACTATCTGTGCTCTCTGTTAAAGATCCTGTTGGTTGTTCCGGTTCAAACAGGATTTGACGTATCCTAAGGTCGCATGTCAAATCAGAAGTCATAGGAATCGCTGTGTTAATTTCCGGCGTTTTAGTTGTAGATTCTGTGGAAGTAATTGAACTTGAAGAAGAGAGAAAGTTTATAGACTTGGCATGGTCGAAATCACTTACTTCTGGGGAATAATTCTGTAAAAATTAAAAATTTGAGATAAGTTACACCAAATTCAAAATCTAACAAAACTTTTTTATTCTAAGTGTTTATAAATATAAATCAATTTTAACAAACTAATATTTTAATGCAAATCTGTTTACTTACATAATTAAGGACACTTTTATTGAGATTATTTCCTTCTAAAATATCAGGAAATTCGTTTTTCTTCATTCTGTTTACGGATTCTTCGCATATTTCAAAATTTTCTTTTTCGACACTCAAATTTACTGTGAAAGAAATTAAATATAAATGCAACACATTAAATTCTATTTCAGCAGCATTTATAATAATGATAAGTTATAAATTACATATTATTAGAGAGGTTGCGGCTGACGTTTTCATCGCGTAAATGTGAACGTCTAACGTCGAGCGCCACAATCTTTTAAGCCTAGAAGTTTGACAATGGCGTTTGGAACGCCGAGCATGATTCCACTGACGTTCCAACCGCCATTGTCAAACTTCTAGGATTACAAAAAGGTAGTGCTGAACGTCTGACGTTCACGTTTTCGCGTTGAAAACGTCGGCGGAAACCTCTCTGATATGTCAAGAAAATGCTTTAAAAAATACGTAGAAAAGACTAAAATGTCTCGATTTTCGTCACGTATTTTTTTGTGTGTAAATTCGTCAGCCATTTTTAAAAACAAAATCATGCATTTTTTAATTGGCTTGTCACATGTGAACTTTTTAAACTGTTTTTGCATATTTTTGCGACAGCGTAGCCTCTAATGAACGGTCATCTCTGCAATGGAGAACTGTTGTTCCTGGTAATTCGACATGACGAAATTCAAGTCTTTTCTACGTATTTTTTAATGTGTAAATTCGTCATCCATTTTAAAAAAAATGGATATTAAAGGCTATTTCTGTATACTTTTTTTAAAACTGTTTCCGCCCTTTGGATATCTTTTAGTAAGCCATTTATGAGATCGGCTAAGCCCATAATGGGGCGGCCGGGTGGTGAGGAATGGCGCCCAACATAACCTAATAGACCACCACCTGAAAAATTCCTGGGGATTTTTGACGTGTCCAGATTCGATCCCTGGTCCCCCAGGGACTCCGAGCGGTCATGGAGCAAATTACCTTCTACCTTAAGAATTTTACAAACCCTTTTAGCTCTTATAGAAGGACAGTTTTAAGCGTTTTTGAATCTCCCTGCTCTAATTTCTTTAAAGACATAGAACAGAAAATACAGTATTAATAAGGAAGAGCAAGATGAAACCTCTGACAGATGAGGTCTCTGTCATGACCTTGTATGCTTTAATGCAGCACTGTACAAAACGTTATAGAGTGAAATTTGTATTAAAAAATAAGAATGTCATTTTGCTATTATAAATTAAAATTAGTACAAATAAGATTCTACGTAAGATATTTATATTAAAGAGTAATGAATTCATCCACAATAGTTCGATATATTTTATTAAAGAAACTTTTGATTAATTTTAAAATAAAATTTATTTTGAAAGCTTTAGAATAGATTTATGAAATTAAATAATATTACATATAACTTGAAATTTTATTATTAATATAGAAAATAATCTAAATTTTTTAAATAATAAAATTACTTTAAAATATGCAAATTTGAAGTAAATTTCTGGGCTTCTAATCTAAACTTTAAAAAGAAAAAAACAAATTAGGAAATAATAAAAGCTTCATCAAGAAAAATGAAAACACGTTAGTTTTCTTCTTAATGTGAGATAGTCAATAGAAATTGTATATTGAATTTCTTAATCTATCTCAAAATATTTTCAGCAGAAGAAAGAAGAGAAATGAGTATATTAAGTTCAGTTATTCGAAAGTTTTAATTTTGAATATCAATTATTTAATTTATTGAAAAGTTGTTTTAAAAAAGTTGAAATATTTGATATAACAATAATAATAAATAGAAAATTGAAAACAAGTAGAAATATCTAAAAGTCAATTTGAAAATAATTTGAATGATATAAAAGAGTTTTACAACAGTAATTTATTTACGCGCCTTCGAAAATTAGTAATCATGTCTTTTTCACTCTTTTTATTTGAATTTTTATTATATTTCTTCAAGAATAAATAAAATTAACATTTATTCCATCTCTTCTATAAATGAAAAAAGAAAATTCAATAGAATAATTCTTGTTAACAGTAGTAATAATTCTTAGTTATAAAAAGCTTAATGGTTAATAATTAGAATTTTAATTTGGGATACAATCCTCATAAATCCTCTTTATTAGTTCATTAAAATTAAAAGATTGAATGCAATTAAGTTACACAGAGAAAGGTTGACTTTAGAAATCATTAATCAACTCAATTAAAAGATAATATTAAAATAAAATAGCTTTAGAAATTTAATTGCGATTAATATTGACTATTAAATATTTATCTCAAATAACATTTGACTATAATTTTTTCTTGTATAAATTTCGATATTGATATTTCTGTTAAATTTTTTATTAAAATAAGTTATTAATGCTTTCATTAATTTAATTTTATATTATTAGAAAGCTTATATCTTTTTAAAAATTTAATTATGTTTAAACAATTTTAATATAATTAACAATAAAAAAGTTAAATCAAAAACATAAATTTTTAAAAATTAATCGTTATTTTTAATTATACATAAAAGTTATTATAAGTTAATCAAATAATAATTATTTAGTTAAATCCGATTCTATTATGCAATTGTTCTCCTATTACAAAATTAATATCATTCATGGCAATCAAACTTATCAGGAAATAACTATAAACCGTGATATACTCCAGGGCGAGCCACTACCACCATATCTCAACTTTTATATTAACGAAATAGATAATCTACTTTTAAATGAAACAGAAGGAATTTATCTGAATGGTCGAACTTTCCATTATATTCTTTACGCAGACGACCTAGTACTAATTGCTCCAACTCGTGCAACATTACAAAGTAAGATCGACAAGGTAAATAACTATCTGAACGCTCTATATTTATCGATTAATGTATCCAAATCAAAAATAATTATTTTTAGAAATAATATTAAAATAGCGAATCAAGAAAAATCTTTTTACTTAAATGGGCAACCTCTTGAATTGATCAGTAACATAAAATATCTAGGTATTACTTGTAATTAGAATGGAAATTTTCAGTTACATTTGAAAGCCCTTACTACAAAAATTAATCTACTTATCAACAATGTCATTTATTTATGTCCAGCTTTAAAAATTACGGATCTAAAACTTCAGATGAAAATATTTAATGTACTAATTACTCCTTCATTTTTCTACGCTAGTCCGATATGGACGTTAGATTTATTCTATGATATGGAAAAGTTTCACATCAACTACCTACGAAAACTATTTAAAATCGAAAGAACAGTTACAAGATACGCCTTTAGAGCAGAAACGAACAGATATCAACTATTCCCTTTTTTTTTCTGAAGACACTGATCAAATTCTACTACAGATCAATAAATACCAACGATGACAATATAAGATTTATACATCAAATTATGTGTACCCAAATCAACGATTCAAATTCAAAAACAAACACGTGGCAATACAAATTTAATAACGTACTTCAATCATTTAGTGTCTAAAGCAAAATATTTTATAATTCAGATGATAATTGGAAACACGGCTATACACTAATGATAAAATCAGCCTTATCACAGTCTAGTATAAAATATCAAAATTTAATAATGAAGTCGATTTATCACCCTTGGTACTTGGAAACTCTAAATATACCTACAGATTCGAACATCTTATCTGCTAATATAAACATGAATGTTAAACGTTTACTAATTCAAATCAGACTTATTGATAAATAAAGAAAATTTGTTAATACTTATATAGATTTTTCTAAAGATTTCTGTTATTGGTGCAAATCCAGAGACTTTTCATTACTTCATTTGTTTAAGGACTGTGCTGCATTAGAAAAATATCGTAAAAAATATCAAATCATTGAAATAATCAACGCGAACCAAGACTTAAACTACAGAGCTAGGATAGGTGACCTAACAATAAGCAATATGTTTAAAATAAATAATTTTTTTATTGAAATCACAAATGAACTAAAACGATATTGAATTAATTGAAATTTATTGTTGATTCATTACTTTATTATCTAAATTTACTATGTAAACATATGTGAAGATAATAATTTATTTATATGTTCATATTTGTTATCAAAAAATTGTATAATTTTACTGTTGTGTTGATGAATTTGGCTAACAGAATAATGTATAAACTATATTTGTAAACTTAAAGTTATTTATAATACTAACCCCCGTAACAAGGTTTTCCTTAATACAAATAAAGATTGATTGATTGATAATTAGTTATATATTAAATAATTTATTTTCGTCTGTAAATTTATATTTAATAATATTGATCATTTCTAGTACTCGATATCAATAATCGATGAACTCTACAATAAAAATTTGTAAAATTTTAAATTATAATTAAATTTTAATTATAATTTAAAATAAACTAAATAAAATAGATTTAATATTCTTTATGTAATTAAAAAGTAAGTATTTAGAATTACGAAAAATTTCTATGAACAAAAGTAGTTTCTTTTTGCCTAAAATACGTTTTTTTTGAAAAATTATAAATATATATATTCTAAAAATTTTGTTTTTAAACGAGATTGAAATAATATTGAAATCGAGGAGAGATGGAAATCCTCTTGTTAAAGTAGAATAGTGTCAGCTGTCTATGATAGAATAGTTACGATCTGATCCATCTTACTCTTCAAATGGTTCTTGCACAGTAAATCTACTAGAAATATAAGATCGAAAAGCTAACAAAACTTCAAAAACTATAGATGAGTCCCATTCAAAGAAACTTTTCTATAGAATATGTAAATTTTCTCTATGTAAAAGAAGTTAATTATAGTTAATTCATAGAAGCGCAATAAAATATCAAGTTGTTTCATATTTAAAGTTTTAGTATAAATTTTAAAATATTTTCCTTCAATATAATCGTATGTAATAAGATGCAATGTACTATAACTATATGCAATAACTATATAGTATATGAGTTCTAAGGTAAGGCTTTTTATAGATTTATTTATTATAATTGTAATTTCTAAACAATATTTTATAATAATTTTTACAATTTTAGGTTACTCAGGTCTATTTGCTATTAATTTTAAATACGTTTACTCCATTTATTTGTGATTATTAGTGTAAAATCTCTAATTGTTTGCATAGAGCACACACACATATATATAGCCTATCATTCAAACAAATTTATCGGAAATTAAAAATTTAGATATAGATTTACATTGACAATGTAATATATGGGAATTATATAAACACTGAAAAAAATAATTATTGAAATAATATCAAAATAACATTCAATTTTATATTTGCTATGGAGTGTTATATTTCAACATAATTTTTTCATATTTTTTATTTTATTAGCCTAGAAAAATTATTTATTTTTCTAGGCTAATAATATAAATTTTAATAATATACTACGAATAATCAAAGTAGTAATTAAAGTGTTATTTGTGTAGCCCGATATAAAATAAAACAAAATTTGTTTCTTTCTAATTATTTAATACTAGATAAAACACTTAGTTTTTTTAGAAGAGTTTATTTAACTTTTCTAAAAAAACTAAGTGTTTTATCTACTATTAAATAATGAGAAAGAAACAAATTTTGTTTTATTTTTATAAAACTAGTAAATATTGTAATTCTTTACAGTGCTGATTAAAATGCTTATGACAGAAATTCTTCTTACTTCAAGAGGGCAATAGACTACAACTTTCTAAATAAGAGTTCAATGTCTATTAGAGCGAAATTTATCTCCTCGTGTAATATTATATCTCATATTTTAAGGAGTCGGCAAATAAAATTGTTTAAAAGATATTAAATTTCAACAAAATACATATTCAATAGATTATTTCCAAGGATCATCTCTCTATTGAACCATTCTCTATTTTGATACAGGAACATATATTAATAAACAATATAAATATTAAAAATTAAGAAATAGCATCACCAGACATTACTTCAAGAGTTCTACCAAATAAGCTAACTTGATCTCATTTGATAGCACATTTGAAATAATTAAAATAAATTCATTTTACTGCGAAATGTAGTTATTTTATTCGTTGCACTGGCTGCTTGTCTTTATTTCTCAGATATATTTCTGGTAATGCTTGGTAATATGAAGTTAATAATCAAATAAAACGATCATAGAATAGAAAGAAATTAATAAATCAAACAAGCAATTAATACTTATTTCTAGTTTTATGCTAACAAACAACATAAAATCTAATTTATATATTACGCACGGTCTACATCACCCTAAACGTCTGGAAACCGTAAAATATCCTAACTGATAAAGCAATGCAAGTCATAAAAGTGCTACAACATAGAAATGATTAATTTTTCGGGATTATCGTTGTATGTATATTCTTTTGCTGTTTCGTATACACTAAAGAAAACAAAGTGCAAAGAGTCAAAATGACTCCATAATATTTAACACGGATTAATTTCAAAAATGTGCTTTGTTGCAACACATCCCAGTTCAGTTCTCAGCTCTAGAACAAATTTACAAATCAGTTCGTAGTTCTCCTGTCAAGACTTCAGTCAGTATTTCCAAATAGCTGAGCTTTGCATAATTTTAATTACGTTATCGAAAAAATTTTTGATCATACATTTATTATTAACCAACTGAATTTTCTGTTATCTTCCATCCTATAGTTATATATTATTCATTTAATATTTTTCTTCTTTCAAAATTAATATTTAATTATTATTTAGAGATAAAATTATTCATTATTGTAAATTTTCTTGGGGTATTTTTTGAAGAAAAATAAAATATATCAGATTAATTACAATTTTATAGAAAATTTATTTGGAAATTATAATTAATTAAATAAAGTTATACATAAATTGCATCTCTTCACACATTTGTATCTAAAATTTCTTCTTTGAAGCATGATAATACGAAAGAAGTTAAATACCGAATGTATTACGTTAAAAATTGAATTCTTTGTTTACTTGAATTAGGTAATTGCTAAAAATCTTTTTCTAAATTCCTTAATTGCATTTAAATTATGCATTTAAGTCAATTGTAAGAAGCGTAATGTGAGATAAATAAATGAGATTTTCAGGTAAAATAATTCAGTTCTGAAGGATCATCCACTAAAAATTCAATTGTATTTATTATTATTTTTTTAATGCACTAATTTATCTCTTTTTTACGCTTTCGTATATTTTCAAAATTAATTTTTCTTACGCTTCGAAGCCGAGAAAATTGTTTAAACTTACGTAAAACCATGTACTAATTTAGTTCTGTTATTTATGATAAATTCTCTGCAAAGCATATGAATCTCTAATTATTTCAAAATTCATTATAAAAATGCAAAAATGTAAAATAAGAGAAAATCTAGAATAATATAAAATAAATATTTAGTATTGAAAAAGTTCGAAAATGCATTTTGATAGTGCAACTACAGTACATAATTTCTTTACACTCTATTTGATAGAATGTATCTAGACTCAGCAGTTGGAACGATATTCCACAATTTGAATCAATAAATCAATCGCATCTTACAGTCAAAACAACAAGAGTAAACTTTAAAACAACTTTTGATTTAGAAATACATTTCGAAATATATGTAAAAAATGTATTATCATCTTACTTATGCGCTAAATTTACACTGAAAATTTACTGTATTGTTTATTCACGTAGAATAATATATCGAGGAAAGAGCATTCCAATATTTGAATTTTAAGAACAATGATGAAGTACTATTGTTCAATGCAATTTCCTATGTGTTTTTATCATTTTTAAATTTACTTGTAATGAATTTGTTAGGTTTACATTATGCTTTTGTATAACAATTGCTCTTTGTTACAGTTGTCAAGATTTATTGGAGTGCATTACATTGTATTGCATTAGACATTTGAAAAGGTCTTTTGTTTAGGTTTCATCAATATATTATCTTTGATGAATAAATATTTTCAATTATACATAAATTTAGTAAAGTAAATCAATTTACATAACTTCATTATTAAATGTCAATGAATCTTATATGCTGTAAAAAATAAAATAATTTTTTATTTATATTTAAACTATTTTGTATATATTAATTGGATAAATAACAAAAATTTCATTGTGTATATTTGACTTTTATGAAATAACACTAATAATCATGATCATAAATAATTATTAATTGTTTAGAAATTCATGATCTTAACCTAAAGCCCTCAGAGATTATTTAATACGGATTTTAAAATTGAATATAAATTATTAAATTATTTTTAACAAATTAAGAATTCAAATAAATTCAGATTGACATAAAATATACAATTGAATAGAAATTCTATTTAAAATTAATCTACTATATAAAGTCGTCTCAGTATTTGTTTCAGGACCACCCGCGGATACTAAAATCTGCAAGCCTCATATAAAATGTCGTAGTATTTGAATATAACCTACGAATATCCTCTCGTAGACATTAATTATTTCTAAATTACTTATAATATCTATAATACAACGAAAATGCTATATAGTTGTAATACTGTAATGTAGGGAATAATGACAATAAAAGTGTGTGTTTAGTACAGAGCAAATATCATAGTGCAATTGCAAGTGAGAAACAATGTAACATTTTCTTCTTTTCAAAACTTACATTATCTTTTTTTTTAACAACGTCCTGAAAGAGTAATATATAGAACTTATCTATCTATCAGTCTACAGATATACTCGTATATCTGTAGACTGATAGATATACAGACAGTACATAGAGTACGCTAAGAAGATATCTGTTTCCAATGCATACAGTACTTGCGTATGAAGTATATTTATATTTTATACATCATTTTAAAGCTTGTTTAATGTAGATTAACGATATTGCATCTATTTTACCGTTGAAATTTATTTAAAGTTATTATATGCAAAATTATTATCCAGTTTTGCTCTTGCCGCTCCTTCCTGATATTTCAGGTAATGAACTTACTCCTATCCAATATAACAACGCTTCCGAAAATAATCTCAAGTTAACATGTTTTCATTCATTTCCCGATTATCTTGTAATTTTATGTTATTAACGGAAACGGAAACGGTTGAATATTTAATCAACTAGTAATTCTTCATACTACTTTATAATCATTATTATTAGCATTGTTATAAAATCATGTTTATATATAAAAATTATTATTAAAATACATTTTTTAAAAATAAACATAGCTTAATTTATGAAAGTTATTTCTGAATTATTTATTACTTATTTGTTAAATCTTATGACAAGTTCTTTAAGAAAATATTTAAAATAGTATTTGCATAATTTTTAAATAACAGGCCTATAACTAACAGTAAATTTTGTTGTTATTTAACATTTAATTTTTTATAATTAATTTCATAAAAAATAATCATCACTTATAGTATTACATAAAATAAAGAAAATAGAGAAAATTAATTTAAAAAGCTGAGAGTAACTGAATTGCCATTAATTCAGTCAGAATTTAATAAAAATAAGATATTAAAGTAGTTTTTATTTTTTAATAATATAAAAAATGAAATAAATTCAAACAAAAATAAATGCAAATAATATTTAAAAAATTAACTGTTTATTTAATAAATATTTTAATTAAATTTTATAAATTTATTAAAACCTTTAAACTTTTACAAATATTTTTGGTTTTATTTTAGTTGGTAAGTCTTAAGAAAATATAATCCATTCTTTAGTTCAGGTATTGGAAATATTTTAAGTTTTTAGTTGTTTTTTTAACATTTGGGAGTTAAAAGTATGAATTCTCTAATAAAAGGTTAAATTTATTTATTAAATTGCTATTATTTTAAACATAATAAATGCCAATAACTTGATAGCAATGAAACAATAAATATGAAATTCTAAAGCAGATAATGTTATAACTACTATTATTTTTCTTTTTTCTATGCAATACATCGTTGGCAGTAATAATGAGAAAATAATCTAATACAAGTTAAAATTTTAATAATCTAATAAATTTAATCAGCATTATAAGGAAATGAAAACTTATGCACTTAATCAGATGTATTTTGCTAATTATAAGTTAATCTATATGCTAATTATATATCTTATAATTAGCACAAACTCAGTAATGTGTACGGAATGGTGAAATAGGAAATGTATGCAACGAAATGAAGTTTTGAATTCAAATATTACTATTTTAAATATAACTACTAATAAAAAGTAACAAGATTCAAGATAAAGATTAATTTAAAAAAAACTAATAAAATAATTGATATAATATGCAAAAATTTTAATGCTTAAATGCAATATTATTATAAGATATATAATAATAATAATCAAATAGTTGCTAATTATAATTACAATACTTTTCTAATATGTATTAGAAAAGTAATTATATATTTGATTATTTATTTAATGTTTTCATTTATCTGAACTATTTTATAATTATATTCTTTGAAATCCAAATACGCTTCATAAAAGTATAGTACGTGTACAGTATTATAATTATTATTTATCATTACTTATAAAGAGTTAAACGATAAATTATTATGCAAATTAATTAGTTAATATTGAGTAGTTAATAATGTAATAAAAGACTAGTATGAATTATTTAGTTAATTTTTAATTATTAATTAAACAATATTACTTTTAATATTTTACATAAACTTATACATAAACACACAAATAAAAAATTTTTCCAGCAATTTTAGGCTTTCTTTAATACTATCTACTATATAGTTGAATCATAAAATAAATTAAACAATGTTCTATAATATTCCTGTTCTGGGATAATGTAAACATTATTCTACAATAGAACAACTACTATGAACAATAAAAACAATATTTCTGAAATAAGAAATTTATTCTACAACAATGGAAAAATGCCGACAATAAACAATTTACAATCTCCCAAAGTTCTCAAACCTTATTTTTGTGTTGTAGTTACAATGTTTTGATATATTAAAAAGTACGCCTGTTCAACTAAAAAAAAAAAAAAAATGTTAAAAATACTTCTGTATAATAGGATTTCGAACATTACTAATCAAAAACTTGTCTAATACTTTCGTATTCCAAATATTTCCTTACTTTTCGGCATATAAGACGCACACAATTTTAGCACAGAATATTTAAGGAGAAAAGTATTTAGTGTATTTAAGTTATCCCACGGCTCTAAAATTCTTTTTATTGTATTCTGATTTAAAATAAAAAATAAAATTAGAGCGTAAACTGTTATTTATCAGAAAAAAGAATTCATTAGTGTACGGGTGATCGCAACTCCACATGTAAGAGGCAGGGCGAGTTTTTTTTCAGTCTTTTTTTTAAGATAAAAGTTGCTTCTTACACGCCGTAAAATACGGTAATCCATTAATACAATTTTTAAAAAGGTTTCGATATATCTGTAGATACCTTAAAATTTGCTTTCATGAAATAAAAATTAAAAGTAAGAATTGTTTTTATATAATATTAGATGAATGTAATCATTTTCTCTTTAAAATCGCATTAAACTTTTTGACGTAGCCTATATTTATTGATATCTGTAATGATTTATAAAACTTGAAATTAATTGATTATAATTGTATATAATCCAAAAATTTTATCTCTCACATTATACTCTTAATTCACCGTTAAATTTTTTTTTAATTTGATATTTATATTTTTAAATTTAAGTGAAGTTAAATAGTTTGTGATTTGTTTGAATATGAAACACTAATAAATGTATGAGTAATATTCAAGTAGAATATTACTGTACAGAGGCTAAGTATCTTTCAGCCTTATAATGGAAAGAAAATGGTTATTTAATTACAGTGAAAAAATTATATCAAAGTAAAATTTTCATTAATTCTAATCTAAATTCTTAATGACTGTAATTGGAATTTTATAACAATTTTAAATATCTATTAAATTATATGTCATATTATTTGCCTTTATTATTTATACCTTTTAAATAATATGAAAGAAATACGATTAAATATTTTATCACTTTTCTTATAAACATATTAAAAGTAACGTTTAATGTCTGAATCTTCGTTTAAAAATAGTAAATTATGTATATTTTCTTATAAAAATTAAAATTACTTTAAATATAATATATAAAAAAGGGTAATCTTACTCCAATGGCAGGGTTCCACATTTAATTTTTCTTTTGTTAAATCAAGCTTTATGTAAATTCTTCTATCTTCATTCTTTATATAATAATATGATAATTAATAATATCAAAATTATGAAAATATGAAAGTAACGAATAAAAAATATATTTTAAAAAAAATCATAGAAAAACTGACAAAATAATTGAAAATATACTTTAAATATTAAATTCTTTTATTTACTTTCACTCGTTCCATTGTCAGATGTTCATGTGTTGAGCACCATCTTCTCCTAAGGCATTAAATGATTTTTCTCTGATTGAATAATTTATTTGTTTATCGTTATCATGAATACACTGATTAACTGCAAAAAAATAATATATATATAAATTTTAAATATATAAATTGTAAATGAAAACGTTTCACACAAAATCTAAAAATAAACTTCATAAATAGGATTTCATGTATTTCTTAGATATTTTGTATATTTTTTACATATAGTTCCTTTAAATTATATAATAAAATCAAATGTTTTTATTTATTTCTCTGGCACAAGGAACATGAATCAAATTGTACCCAAGATTTAAATGTCATTCAACGTGATAAGATTGACAAGCTTTTCATGCATTAAATTGAATACGTCTAGCATTTGATATTTGTTAAAATCCTCTAACTTAAAAAGTTTTATTGTTTTGAATTTTCGAATTTATTTAAAATATAAAATTTATTTGATTTTCTGATTTATTTCTGGTTTTATATTTATTTAAATGATAATTTCAATTTTTTTCGTAAATATTTTAATATGTGAACAATTAACTCAGTATGTAAAAAATTCTGTTATAAAATTACTTTTTGAAACAGATAATATATTAAAACTTTTAGAAAGTAAGAATTGTTGCGAATTTTTCGGGTTAATAAAAGTTTTAAACAAATTTTATTGCTCGTAGTCAACAGGTATTGAATGTGCTATGTTTTACGATTATGAACATATAAAAAACAATTTATTATCGAATTAAAATAGTTGAAAACCTATTTCGAATATACAAAATAATAAAATTTAAATATTTGAATAACTTAAGTGTTCTTCAAATCACATATGTTAATAATAATAAATATGGTCGGATTGGTCGATGAGGTGGTAAAAACGACCTTTGGAATTTGTAAATTTTGGTTTTAATTTTTTAATTTCTGCAGAAGTTATCTTATTTATGTAATAAAATGAAAAAACGGTTTCGTTTTTTATGGAGTTAAAGTTGCGAGAAAAAATTGATATTGAAAATGAAAAAATTTATATTGAAAATGTAAAACCTAAGTGTTGTCCGATTTCTGCTGTGTGTATAGTACCCATGCTAAAGCAAGTTAGCTGATGAGGGGCTGAAGCCCGAAACGTCGATGTAGAAAAACACGTTCTAACTAAATAAAGATTCAACTAGCCTAGTGTTGAAAAAATAAACGTCACTTCATTGTGCCTGTACACACTAATAATAATAATAATAATAATAATAATAACTCTCCTGTGGTCACCACCTGGGCGTGGTGGGAGAGCCCAGTAATTTTACTGATCCATAGGGCAATGCAGGCTGGAGCACAAGCTCCTGGTAAAGACACCCACGCCAGTAAGGCCTATGGAAAGAAATGAAGCTAAGAGTTCCACATTCTGTGGAGATATTTATTATGGTGATAACTAGATCAAAGTGTGATACCGGCTCGGACGTCGCCAGGGTTATCAAGGTCCGCGTTCGTGGGTTAGGCAGAGGCTCACGTTCGAAAAATAGGCCACAGTCTCCCTTGGTTACCGGTGGCGAAAGCAGCACCGGCCCAAGCATGGCTACTGCAATGCCCTCAACAGATATGAGGAACCAACCTAGCCTTGGTGTTTCTGTGGCAATGCATCCACAGACCACAAAGGCTGGAAAACCACGCCAACGGATGAAATGGACAGTAGAAATGAACGAGTTTATCATCCGTACTTATTACACGATCACAAAACTTGAAACAAACATGACAGCATGCAGACAACTACACCATAAATTCACACAACAATATCCTCACCTCACTATCACCGAACAAAGGGTTGTTGATCAAAAAAGAACAATTATACACAACAACCTTATTCCACAAACAACACTTGAACTTATCAAACAACAGGTTGCTGATCAAACACATCAACAGACAGAAACATCTAACATTAATGAAGATCATGTAACCTGTCAGGATAATCCAGCAACAAGCATTGATAATAACACACATACAACAATTACCACTAATGATACTACAGACACTTCCTCGTCCATCACTGATAACATAGACACAGATTTAGTTAATACACTCTCACTTTTATTTCAGGAAACACTCACTAAATATACAGGCACAGATCCCACACAACGACCACGAATACCAAAAATCAACACGTCAAAGGAAGTAGGAAAAACACTAAATTATGTAAACACTCATTTACTACCACACTACATTAATTCAATTTCTACACTCGCAGACATTCATACATTAGTTTATGCTGGGGCAGTCACAGTAGTGACACACCATGGACTGAAAGTACAGTCACAGACAAATACACAGAAAACACAATACTATCACAAACCTGCCTGGCAGAGAAGAATAGCAATACAAATAAATGACATTAGACAGCAATTAGGCACGCTGACACAATACACTAAAAGCAACATAACACCCAAATTAAGGAAACAGCTCAAAAACATTTTCAAGATAATAAAAACGCATACAAAACATGAACATCACAACACACACATTACAGAATACATTGATACACTAAAACAAAAACTTGCTGCCAAAGCACGTAGACTCAAACGATACAAAACATGTACACTACGAAAACAACAAAATAAATTATTTACAAACAATGAAAAACTCTTTTACAGACAAATTAATAACAAAGCAAACACTGATACACAGCACAGTGGCACACCAACAGAAGAAGAACTCACAACATATTGGTCTTCTCTTTGGTCCAGTGCTGTCACGCATAATGCTGATGCAGGCTGGATCGAGGAGGAGAACAGAAACTTGCACAACATACCAACTATGTCCTGTGCTGAAATAAACATACATGATTTCCAATACACTGTCAACAGAGCACACAACTGGAAGACACCTGGTGTAGACAACATTCACAATTTCTGGTACAAAAAGTTTACATCACTGCACCGGGAACTAGCTAAACACCTAACACACATCATCATCAAACCACAAGACATGCCAAATTTTCTTACTCAGGGCATCACCTACATGAAACCTGAAAACAACAATACCTCAGACCCCACACAATACAGACCAATTACATATCTTCCAACACTACAAATTATTGACATCCTGTATCGCAAACAAAATATACAAACATATTGAAGAACACGACATTCTAACAGAACAACAAAAAGGTTGCCGTAGAAACCACAGGGGATGCAAAGAACAGTTACTCATAGATTCAGTCATTCTACGGCAAGCACACAAACAACACAGAAACATACACATGGCATATATAGACTACAGAAAAGCATTCGACAGTGTTCCACACAGTTGGCTGCTACATATTCTACACATGTACAAAATACATCCATCACTCATTGCATTCTTTCAAAACACTATGCAGCACTGGAGAACAACACTACATCTCAGGGCCCATAACACTTCCATACAAACAAACCAAATTCTTATTAGGCGAGGAATTTTTCAAGGAGATTCCTTGAGTCCTCTCTGGTTCTGCTTAGCCCTGAACCCATTATCCAACATGTTAAACAACACGCAATATGGTTACAATATCAGACATGAAAAAACAACACAGTTTACACTGTCACATCTCATGTACATGGATGACATAAAACTTTATGCATACACACAAAAACAACTTCATCAACTCCTACAAATCACACATTCGTACACCAAGGACATACAAATGGAATTTGGCCTAGATAAATGCAAAACACTTCACATAGAAAAAGGAATCCTGAAGAAAGAAGATTTTGCACTTGGAAATGGAGACATTATTGAATCCATGGAAGAGGGCGAGTTCTACAAGTATTTAGGATTCCAACAGG
Source organism: Centruroides vittatus (assembly GCF_030686945.1). Lineage (NCBI taxonomy): Eukaryota > Metazoa > Arthropoda > Arachnida > Scorpiones > Buthidae > Centruroides > Centruroides vittatus. Next base: position 1,572,703 of record NW_027122385.1, read on the forward strand.
CTAAACTAACAGAACATACACAAATAAAGCAAAGATTAATTACAGAATACCAAAGTAGGCTAAATGCTATTCTCAGAACACAATTAAATGCAAAACACACAGTTAAAGCAATAAACACATATGTCATCCCAGTACTCACATATTCTTTTGGAGTTATACATTGGACTCACACAGATCTTGAGCAACTCCAAAGGAAAACAAGAACTACACTTACTAAGCATAAACAACATCATCCTAAATCCGCCACAGAAAGATTAACCCTTCCACGTAAAGATGGCGGACGTGGCCTGATTGACATAGTTAACCTTCACTACAAACAAATACAGTCGCTGCGAGAGTTTTTCTACAAAAAACAAGAAACATCACAATTACATAAAGCAGTAACTCTAGCAGACTCAAATAACACACCATTAAACTTACACTCACATCATATGGACACAACACAACATATAAAAAGAATAGACACCATTAAGCAATCGTGGGCTCGAAAGGCACTCCATGGCAGGCATCCTTATGATCTGGCCCAGGATTTTGTTGACAAAACTGCGTCAAACAGCTGGTTAGCTCGGAGATGCCTCTTTGGGGAGACGGAAGGATTCATGATTGCCATACAGGATCAGGTCATAAATACTAAAAACTACAGAAAACACATACTCAAAGATACAACACTCACAAATGACACATGCAGAAAATGTCACATTATGCCAGAAACTATACAACACATCACCTCTGGTTGCAAGCTCTTGGCACAGACAGATTATTTACACAGACATAATCAAGTAGCAAATATAATACACCAAGAGCTTGCAAAGAAACACAAATTAGTAGACATCCACAAACCATACTACAAATACATTCCGCAGACAGTATTGGAAAACAACACGCACAAAATGTACTACGACAGAGCCATAATCACAGATAAAACAATTTACCACAACAGACCAGACATGACACTCATTGACAAACACAATAAAATCACATACATTATAGACATATCCATTCCAAACACTCACAATATACAAAACGCATGCACTGAAAAAATTAGCAAGTACACAGAACTCGCCCAGGAAATAAGGCATCTGTGGAGGATGAATAGGGTTCTTATTGTACCTGTTGTTCTCTCCGCTACAGGTGTCATATCACACACACTACACAAAAGCCTGGGCACATTAGAATTGAATAGAAACACATACATCACACTACAGAAGGCCACTATATTGAATACATGTCATATTGTGAGAAAATTCCTGAATACAGACACACGCACTGATACACTTCTTTAATTTCTGTTTTGGTTACTATGCCTTGACTTTGGTCCGGCATAGTACACAGCCACCGGTGTTAACTGAGTATATCTCACTTAACCCAACATAATAATAATGGCCTGATCCTGCATGATTGCCATACAGGATCAGGTCATAAATACTAAAAACTACAGAAAACACATATTCAAAGATACAACACTCACAAATGACACATACAGAAAATGTCACATCAAGTCAGAAACAATACAACACATCACTTTTAGTTTCAAGCTCTTGGCACAGACAAATTATTTACATAGACATAATCAAGTAACAAATATAATACACTAAGAGCTTGCAAAGAAACACAAATTATTAGACATCCACGAACCATACTACAAATACATTCCACAGACAGTATTGGAAAACAACACACACAAAATGTACTATAACAGAGCTATAATTAAAGATAATTTACCACAACAGACCAGACATCATACTCATTGACAAACACAATAAAATCACGTACATTATAGACGTATTCATTCCAAACACTCACAATATACAAAACCCATGCACTAAAAAATCAGCAAGTACACAGAACTTGCCCAGGAAATAAGGTATCTCTAGAAGATGGATAGTGTGCTTATTGTACCTGTCGTTCCCTCCTCTACACGTGTCATATCACACACACTACACAAAAGCCTGGGAACATTACAATTGAATAGAAATACATACATCACACTACAGAAGGCCACTATATTGAATACTTGTCATATTGTTAGGAAATTCCTGAATACACACACACTGACACACTTATTTAATTTTTGTCTTGTTTTGGTTGCTATGGTCTGGAATAGTACACAGCAACCGGTGTCAACCGAGTATAACCACTAAACCCAACATAATAATCTTATAATACTGTATAATCGAGATGGGTTGGTAATAATATTAATGACAATAATAAGCGCAGAGTTCAAATGGTTAGGATTTGAAAGTTGAAATTTAGTACACAGTTAGGAAACGTCATGAGAATGTACACTAAGAAGGGATTTTTGAAAATCTCCCCGCGGGGGAGAGGGTGAGGGTTAAGGATTTACCTGAAAAACTCGGCTTCTACTGTACTATTTTAGATTTTAGGTTTTTGCGGAAAATTGAACATATTTAACCCATCTAAAAATTCTCTAATTAGCCTCGGAAGAAAGTGACCCTAATTCTTGCACACGGTGAAAACGGGTAAGATCGACTATATAAGATAACCTTTGTAGTTATATAAACTAAATTCTGCAATAGAAGGGTTAGAAGTACGAAATTAGCTAATCATAATGCTTGTTTTTATTTTTTGCTTGGGCAACCTGCTAATAATAATAATAATAATTAATACAAGCTATATATTCATCCTATATATTGATGCCCGGAGCGTATTATTACCAAATAATTTTAATATAAGTCTTTTATTCTCGTAACTTTTAAAATTTTAAATTCAATGTATACATCACAAAGTTGTTGAACATGCAATATATCAATATAAACAACAATAAGTTATGTTAATCAAATATGATTAACCAGTTTTACATGCTGTATTCTTTGAATAGTAGTTCTACTATTCAAACGCAAATGCGTCGAATTATATTACAGTTTACAATCGATTCTAATATGTGAATTAATAGCGAATAAAATTAAGCTGGAAGAAACAATTATTATTTAAAAATAGTCATAAATTTAACTATGAAAATTGAAGATCTGTTTTAATTAACATATATTTTAAGATATATAATATCAATACAATTCACGATATGCTTAACCAATATTTTTTTGGATTATTAAATGTAAATGATGAAAACGTAGTTATAAATAAGCGTTTGAAGTTCTAAAATAAATAATATAGCCTAAATAAATAAATAACAAATAAAAATATATTCCATTTTGTGATCTTACGAGTAGAAAAATATGAATAATTTATAACACGAACATATATTTAAAAAATTATGCTATTTATGTCAAGCGAGTGTGTCTCGATTTACTAAATTCAGTTAATAAAGAGTAATGAAGACTTCCGTAAACAATGAAGAATAATCTATTCTTATATTTTCTTTCCTTTGAAATTAAAATATTTTTTAGTTATTATAACTCAAGTATAGAAATTTATTCTTTCTTTAACCTTGCAAACTAACTTTTCTTTAACCTAAAAGAAGTGATTAAAAATATGTTGATGAACGAAAATTTTATATTTATAGTTTTCTCTGATGTTTTCTGTTATTACTTTAAATTCTTTAACTTTTTCATATAACAATTTATTTTTCTAATAACAAAACCAAACAATTTACAAAATTTCTAAATTTTATTTGACGTTTAATTTTTAGTCAGAGTTTTAAATTATTTTCTTTATTGATTATTAAAGCTTTTTGGGCGTAATCTCGCGATATTTCTGTTTGCCATTTCAAGATATTAAATTGCGATATTAAACGAATATTACATATTGTGAAATTTAAGTTATTAATTTAAAAATCATCATCATCATCATACACCATTCACGAACTTAGGCCATGCTGGCCCGTTTCGGTCTCAGTTAGACAGGATCCAGGAGTCAATTTTGTAGACGTCGAAGTCGTCGTCGTCCTCGTGGTTGATACTGTAAAACTGCATGAGGTATCCTACCCGGCGACATTCGAGATACACGTTGGAGCCATTTTTTTCTACATGTGAAGAGTTTTTCAATTAATGGTCTCATGTGGAGTTCATCCAAAATAACCTCATTTCGACGATGATCCAGGAGCGTATATCCAGCAATTCGGCGCATAAACCTCATTTCAGCTGCCTGTAATCTTTTGATATCTTTCTTCTTTAGAACCCAGATTTCACTGCCGTACAGGAGAGTCGGAACAGCCAGAATTTTATATAATTTTAGCCTGGAGTGGTTTTGTACAAGGTGTGGTTTTAGAGTATTATTTATTATTCCTAATATTTGTAGAAATTTTGTGAGCTTATTATTTATGTTATTCTCACCTTCATAAGAAATATTGCATCCTAGATAAAGGAAATCATTAACTTGCTCTAAAGTTGTATTATCAATTACGATTTTGCTGCGTATTGGCTCTGTGCATCTAAATGCCATTACTTTGGGTTTAGCAGTTGAAATTGTCATGCCGTATTCTTCTGAAAGTTTATTTAACGTAAATAAGCCTTTTCTGTAAATTATCTTTACAGTTAGCAATAAACACCTGATCATCAGCAAATAGCATGGTACTGAATTTTATGTTGTTGAATTCCAAGGATTTGACATTCTTGTCTTACTTCTTGATTTATTCTTCTATATTCTGAAGTGGCATTGTTGAACTTAAGTTGTATCGTATTATTTTCATAAATATTGCATATTTTTGAAGTAAAATATTTGGTTGTTTCTGTTTTGTAGGATGTCAAAAAGTTTGGGGTCTTTTTATCATGTTAAAAGCTTTGGTATAATCTATGAAAGCTAAATATGTATTCAGATTAAATTCTTTTCGTTTCTCTAGTAATAATTTAATGGAGAAAGCCGAGTCTACACAAGGTCTGTCTTCTCGGAATCCGTTTTGATATTCCAAAAGAAATTTTTCACTTTCTTGTTTTAATCGTTCATTTATAATTCTAGCCTAGATTTTCTCTGAGGTATTTAACAGGATAAAGCCTCTCTAGTTATCTAACTTTCGTTTATCTCCTTTTTTGTGAATAGGCAGTATAATTCTCTTCTTTGATTCAAGTGGTATACAGGCTTGTTCATATATATTATTGAAGAATGTTAATAATTTCTTGTGGAATTTATCACCAGCATATTTGTATAACTCTCTATTTATGCCGTCATATCCTGTTGCTTTTCCATTTTTTGTTTTGGTTAAACGTTCAAGCAGTTCTTCTTTTGATAATTCAGTTCTATTTTGATTATTGCTTTTAAAAATCTTGTTAGTATATATAAGATTTGTCCAAAGTGTTTCATAATAATTAAGAAACTGGTCGTTTGTTACACCACAATTAATCTTTATGGGTTCTTTAATTTCTTGATTCATAAATTATAATATTTTGAAGGCATTTGGTCTTATTTTGTAAAGATCTGATTCTAGTAGTGAAATAAATTTTTCTCCATGATTTTCCTTATTTCTGTTTTTGCAATTGCTCTGCAGCGTTTGTATTCTATTGCATCTTCAGCTTTTTTTATACTTAAAAATTTTTTGTATGCTGTGGTTTTTTTTTTGTAATATTAGTTGCTTGATTTCATTGTTCCATATTTTCAATTTCTTTCTTCTACAGGAATTGACTTTTACTGTGCCCAGAGACTCATCGGCTGCTGCTTTTGTTAATGTTTTGATATTTTCTATATCTTTGTCTTCTGGGATTTTCTCCATATGTTGTTCAATTCTTCTAGTATTTAACCATTTGGTACTATCATCGTATAATAATTTTACTTTAAATTTTCGTTCAGGTTCATGTCTAACATTCAGTTTCTTTTTTACACATCTTGGTAGGATTCTTCATTTTGCTTGGGTTAAGAAGTGATCCGAGTCTACTTCAAATCCTCTGTATGATCTGACATCTAGGAATAATTTTGACATTTTTTCATTAGCAATAAAATAATCAATAATTGACTTGGACTGCTGTCGTTGCCAAGTATATTTATGTATATTTTTATCGTTATAAAACGTATTCATTATTTTAAGATTATTATAAACAGCAAAATTAATGAATCTAATACCATTTCTGTTACGAGTATTCTCTCCGGAGGTTCCAATATTTTTATTTACTGGAGTATTTCCAACTCTTGCATTCAGATCTGCTATTATGGTGTAATCGTTCTTGTTAATATTTATTAAGAATTTCTTGTAACTTTATATAGAAATCTTCGTTTTCTTCTTCTCGCCTTATTCAGGAGCGTATGTACCAATAATGGTTAAATTGCCTTTGTTAATTTTTAAGCGAATTTCTATGATTCTCTCTGTACAGTATGTGTAATGAAGGATATTTTTCTTAAGAGATTTATGTATCCAAATCATTACACCCGATTGGTCATGAGTTTTCTTATTTACTCCACTATAAATAAGTGTATAATTTTTAGTTTCTTCTTTGTTTCTGAAGTGACAGCTATGTCAATTTTTCCATTCTGGAATACAGAGTCTAATTCTTCCTCTTTCCCATTAATGCCTCGAACATTCCAAGTAGCATACCTGACAATGTTATTTTTCTTCCAATTGCGATTATTAGTTGTTCTCTGCCGTATATCGTCGTCCGTATTATCCGTCCGCTCTCTGTTTCATTGAGACTTGTAATATTAAAGTTCCTCATGTCTGGATACTAGCCATACGATGAGTGGCTCAGTAGGAGGACAAATCTCACAAATATATTTATATTAGAATATATGTATTAAATAAGCAAAAATAGATTTTTTTTACGCCGTTCGAACTTAAAAATAATACATTTAATTAATAATAAAGTTACATTTTGATTATATTTTTCATCAAAATCTAACTTTCATAGTTATCAATATCCTTCAGCAGAAAAAAATCTTGAATGTTTTGTTAGAAGGGTTTTTAATAATTGTATGCATTCTTAAGAGTAAGAAAGTACTGTTATATTTTCTGAAATTTTATTTAAAATAAATATTTTTAAAATATTGTTCCTTAAACTTTTACAGTTGATTTATTTTTAAACTCGTTTTAACTGAAGGAAAAATGACTTATTTTTTAAATTTACTTATTATTCTTATTTAAAAATCTAAGAAAATAATAAATAAAATATTTTAAAATATTTTCATTAAGTAATAATAAATAATTAAAAGCATACGTTAGAATTACATTTTTATAAAGTTAATTATAATGAGCTATTATAATTAACTTTACTTCTTATTATTTCAACTATCAAATTAATTCAATTATTTAACTAAATATGTAAATTTATTTACAGTATGAGGTTTTATAAATAGTTTTTTTAAAAATGTGTGTTAAACCGTTATGTAAAAACTACACTATAGGTTTATTTATTTATGAATTTTATTTTTTCCCTCATTACGGTTAAATAACTCTTTATTTATGTAATAATAACTGTAATAATAGAAGCAACTTTTAATCAAAGTTAAAAGTGACATTAAATTAAGTGAAATCTTAGAAAATATGCTGAAGTAATCCATAGCAATTGGATCAGTCCAGGTCAGATGTTGAAACAATATTGTTGTTCGCACTTACCTTCGATCGATCTGAGACAGCATTTACCCTTGTGAATCAGACAGATCACAACTATCACATTAACTAACACCAAGAGAGTTCCGACAATTGTAACACATATCCACCACCACTTTGAAGTTCCTGATAACTTTTTGCTTTTCTTACCAGTGACAGGTACTAGAGAATCCATAACTGCTATATCTAGAAAAGAAAACAACAAACTATTGTAGATTATGTTACTTCAATTAATAAATATTAAGATTTCAGATCAATTCAGTTTGTAAATTAATTTATTTTAAACCGATACAGATTTTAATTGTACTTATAATTTTATATTTATTTTTTAAAATTATTTTTACTCGTATTCTGTGTCATTAAATATATATAAGTCGAAAATTATATTTATCTCAATTTAAAGAAAGACAAATACATAGATGTTTTGTTTGATTTAAAATATTATTTTAATTTTTGAATAACTTTGTTGAATGATTGTTAATGCTAGATATCAGCACATTAATAACTATTTTCGCTCATTACTTGGCATATCTGATATACAACAATGTTGGTTAACATAAGTGAAGAATCAGGATGGGGAGAAGCCGAGTTGAACAGATAAAAATATTTAAATGTGATAAAAAAATTCAATAAAATTCGCAATTTATGTAATGATAAGTAGTATAAAAACAGAAGATACGAAACAATATAAATACAGAAATGAATTTTAATTAGGAAAAGATTTTTGGAAAATTTTCCAATGTTCTTTTTCCTTCAGAGAGCGCCAGGGCTCCTTGGCCACTGCCCACACATTACATATCCGTAGTAATTTATGGGAATCTGGATTGAATTCAAATATACTAAATTGAATTAATTTATTTTTAATATACAGATATATAATTTAATATAATAAGCTATATATTAATTAATAGAATGCGTAATTTAATATTATACCATAATCGTACACATACCTGTAGTGCTTACTTTTATTTCTGAGGTAAAATTACTATGTCCTACATCATTCCATGCAGAAACAGCAATAAAGTAATCAGTTCCCGCTTTCAAATCGATAATTTTATGTTGATGTTTCATCGTTGTGGCATCTTGAAAGAAATATTTTTCAACTCCTAGTTGCTTATACCTGATTCGAAAAGAAGGAACGTAGCCTCCATCAAAACCTGGTTTCCAGGTAATAAATATATAGTTGTTACTAACGTTGAATGCTTGTAAATCTACAGGTGTTTCCGGAGGACCTGTAATGAATTCTTATATGAGAAACCCACTATACTAATATTTACATTAGAATATAAAATTAAATTATTGTCTTAAATAAAACGAAATTTAATTAGCTGAACAATCTGAGAAAATAAATCTAATGAAATATTTTAAAAAAATAATATTTTATTACTATATGTTTGTGTTATGAAAGAAACAGAATAAGTAAAAACAAAAAATACCTCTTTTTACTAATAAGAATTGAAAAGTGTCTTTTCCTAAGAAGTTAATTGCAATGCAGCTGTAATAACCAAAATCCGATTCTTCTAATCTTTTTACTAACAATGTGCTTTCCCAAGATGAGTTTTTTACAGAATTTACTAATTCGTATTTGGTACTTTTCTCTATCAACTCTTCTTTGTACGACCAATTAATCGATGTGTTTGAAGAAGAAGGTGCATCAGCGATGCATCGGAATTTTGCAATGTCTTTCAGATCGCTTGCAACTTTTGATTTCATTTGAAAACGTCGAATTATTGGCCTATCTGGTCATGTAGATGATATAAATTAGCATACATTTATTTATATCTGAGCATTAATGATGATAAATCTTTTATCTATATATAGAATAAGATTTAAAATAGTGTAATAATTTAGAGTTTAACTAAAATGTATTAAACTAGCAGAATTATAATAGCAAAATAAGAAATAAGTTTATATTAATAAAATTTTAAACTGGTTTATATTTAATAGACTTTTATTTAAATTTTTTATAATTAAAAAATATTTAAGAAAATTTAATTATAAATTTCTGTAATCGAAACTGTTTTATATTAATTTAAAAAATAATAAGCATACATGAACATTTATAGAATACGTTAATTATACATCATTTTATATTATAATTTTTATAACTACATTAGTTATAAAGATTATAAAATTGAATTAATTATAAAAATGATTTATTAAAATTAATTTATTTATAAGCTATAAAATTATGAAACGTTATAAAAAATATATAAATTGCAATGTTTGAAAAACCGTAATAAATACTAAAATCGTAATATTCAGCGAAATTTACGTTAATTTAGACTGGAAAAGAAATTTATAACATTGAAAGTAATACATAACATAATATAAAACATTTAATTTTTAACAGTTTGAGCTGCAAAAACTAAATTTTATATTATTCATTTAAGTTTTATAAGTTTTTAATATTTATTCCATATAACTTTTAAGAGCTTCTTAAAACTTTATATTTGATAAAATATTTTTTATTAACAGTTTAAACAATGAAAAGATGAAAATCAATATTATTATAAATGCGTCTTACTTACGTAGTACAGATAATGTGACTGTTTTTATTGATTCTTTTCCCATTCCATTGTTAGCGATACATGAATATTCACCAGAATCATTCCTACTGATATTGTTTATAAGTAAATAAGATTTCTTCCCTTCCAATAGATACTGCATTTGATGAATTCCATTTTTTCTCCAACTGATAACATTTTCGGGTAGTGGATTTCCATCAAACGTACATTCCAACTTAATGCTGTCTTCCTCTTTAGCTTCAGTTGATGACGAAATATTAGTAACTACGGCAGGGTCTGCTGACGTTACAAATATCTTATCAATTTTTGTTTTCATAAAATTTATTAAATTTATACAATAATTCATTTTCTAAGCGATTAAAAATTTTAATTACAAAATTCGCTTTTTAATGAAAAATTGTGAATGAACAATTTTTAATAGCTTCTTTCCCAGTTTATATATTATGAAAAGAAATAGTTAAAAGAAAGAAACGATATGTACTGTACATACACTATTAATTAATCATTAACCAGATTTCAAAAAGAATACTAGGATATCTTTTTACATTGAAAACCAATTATTATTAAGGGAAAAACCGTGTATCTTTTAGTGAAGCAATTATCGAAGATGTCAAAAACATTAAGAAACATTTTTATTTAAATTTGAAGCCTTTAAATTATAACAAACATTACAACTAATGGAGAAAGAATTCATTATCCTTTAGTTCTCATGCGAAAATTATACAAATTCTGTCAGAAGATTGACTAACAAATGACAAAAACATAGTATACATCATTAAAATTTTAATGAAATCTAAAGAAAAGTTTACTTAAATACTTTAGATAATGAATTATACTTAATTTTTTTTTTATTACAACGTTTCAGAATTTTTTCAATGAACTTAAATATCCTTTAAATTTAAACTTATCTCGTCTAGTAGTACTTTATCAATTAACAGGACTCATTACACTGGATTTATGAATGCAGCAATTAGGTCTAACAGATCAGAAATAATATCGTTTATATAAATCACCTGAACACATACACTTTGGGAACAGATCCGAAACACAATGTTGTGTTTCGGATCTGTTTGTCCGTCATCAGCAGGCATTTAAAAAGACATTTTCTACAATTAAGTTAAAAATAAATTTTGTTACAATCATAAATAAACATAAAATTCCCGACAATAGTACAATAAAATTCTTACAAATTGTGGATTTTTGAAAACATTCCTAATTCCTGGCATATTCAAGGTCAATGTTAACCAAATAATTCCATACGTATTCATTATTGATTGTTCTCTTTCAGTTAAACTTCACCCCAATCTGTTCCAATCCTTCTTTTTATACGTCTCCCTCTCTCCTTCATCGATGATTCCTCTCCATGATTGGTGGTGTTTCTCCCTCCCGATATTGTTATTTATTCTATCCGTTTGTTTAATTATATTGATGTGTTCATATAATTGTCTTTTATAATTATTTTCCTCTTTTTCCTTATTTTCAAGGCATTCAAATCAATTTCGCAACCTTTTGAGTTACAGTGTTCAGTCACTGCTGAATTTGCATATTTTCCCTTAATTGCTCGAATATGTTCACTTAGTCTTATATTTAATTTTCGTTTTGTTTCACCAATATGTGTTTTTCCGGGTTAAAACTACAATTAAATGAATACACCACACCTTTTTCTTCTGTTATGTCGTATTTTTCTTCGTTTTTGTAAAACAGATATTTTTTTAGTTGACTTAATTTTTTCCGGTATTAAGTTAATTCTACTTATTTCCACTTTTTAATTTTTTCAAATAACTTTGGGACATATCTTAATTTAACAAATTTTTTCTCTTTATCCATTAATTTTAATTGTTTATCATTTTCTAATTTTCTTATCCATTTATTCAGTAAGTGTTTTGGATAATCATTTAAAATAAACATTTTAATTATTTCTTCTTCTTTCTGTGTTTCAGTCTTGCTTGTTCTTTGTCTTCTTTTATTATATACGTTTTAAAATATGTTATATTTCATACTAACAGGAATAACAGATTTGTAATTAATTATTTTAGGAATTTGTATAGGTTTAACGTATTTTTTTATAAGTTAGTCTATCGTCTTTTCTTTCAATTGTTAGATCTAGATAGTTTATGGTATTCTGTTTTTCTTTTCTAGTTCAAATTTAATATTCTCTTTTATCTTATTAGCCTTTTTTATATTTATATTTTCATTGGTTTTTCTTTTATCAAAAATTATTATACAGTCATCCACATACCTGTTGTAAAGTTAATGTTGTTGTGTTATAGAAACGAGAAAAATACGACATAACAGAAGAAAAAGGTGTGGTGTGTTCATTTAATTGTAGTTTTAACCCGGAAAAACACATATTGGTGAAACAAAACGAAAATTAAAAATAAGACTAAGTGAACATATTCGAGCAATTAAGGGAAAATATGCAAATTCAACAGTGACTGAACACTGTAACTCAACAGGTTGCGAAATTGATTTGAATATCGTGAAAATAAGGAAAAGAGAGGAAAATGATTATAAAAGACAATTATGTGAACACATCAACATAATTAAACAAACAGATAGAATAAATAGCAATACCGGAAGAGAGATACAACAATCATGGAAAGGAATCATCGATGAAGGAGAGAGGGAGACGTATAAAAAGAAGGATTGAAACAGATTGGGGTGAAGTTTAACTGAAAGAGAACAATCAATGATGAATACGTACAGAATTATTTGGTTCACATTGACCTTAAATATGCTCGTAATTAGAAATGTTTTTAAAAGCCCAGAATTTGTAAGAATTTTATTGTACTATTGTCGGCAATTTTATGTTTATTTATGATTGTAACAAAATTTATTTTTAACTTAATTGTAGAAAATGTCTTTTTAAATGCCTGCTGATGACGGACAAACAGATCCGAAACACAACATTGTGTTTCGGATCTGTTCCCAAAGTGTATGTGTTCAGGTGATTTATACAAACGATATTATTTCTGATCTGTTAGACCTAATTGCTGCATTCATAAATCCAGTGTAATAAGTCCTGTTAATTGATAAAGTACTACTAGACGAGATAAGTTTCAGATAAAGACAGAAAGGCATATTAATTAAATATCCTTCATAATCACGTGCTACTTATCGCATGAAAAAACAGGAATGTATGTATTATAGATCAAAGTTAGAACGAGATAATTATCAAATATTAAATCTGTTTTCTTTATTTTCTTTACATTTAATATGATCTATTCATTTTTATAATGTTCAAGGTTACAACCACTAGTCATTAATGTTATGAAATTTTGTAAACTTTTCAACTATATAATATCCAAATATATGGCAGTATTATTTACATAATACATGTTATTTATTTCTGCGTTATATGATTAATTACAAACGATTATACTAATAAACTGAAGTACGTTCTAAAGTACTACAATCCATCTTTAATGCAAACTTCTCTTATTATGAAGAAATCGAATAAATGCTTTTTAAATAATACTTTAAAGTTAATAATAAATTCGTAGAAACATTAAAAATAATAAAAATAAATATCTTAGTAATTAATTTCAAAATAACAAATTTCTTAGAAATTATTTACTTTATAACTGTAGTTATACGCATGATAGCATTACCTTTTTCGTGTATATTCTATTATGTTTTCAAAAAAACATATATTTTTTAAATAACTAAATATTAAGCGATTTATTAAACTGTAAAATATCAATATAAATATAATGCAGGTTATCGACAAATTACTCACAACGAACATTGAGTATGACTGTTGCATTAGTTGATCCTTCCTGATTTCTGGCTTCACAAGTGTAAATAGAGGAATCGTGCCTGGAAGCGCTTCTAATGTATAGCACTGATCCTAATGAGGTGACTCGAAGACGATTCTCTTTGTTATTCTTCATCGATTTGTCCTCCGAGGATTTAACAGGAACAGGTGTACCTTCTTTGTACCATATATAAGAAATTACATCGGGATTCCCACGAGCAGTTAAGTTAATTTCAGTAGATTCACCTTCTATTAAGTCTCGCTTCTGGACGATGTTAGTAAACTTTGGTTTATCTGAAGTAAGCAGTTATTTAGTTGGTAGTTATTAAAGTAATGGAAAGAATTCCGTTGTGAAAATAATAAGAACAAAATATTACTTTTAATAAATATATGGCTTAATAGTTTTATTTAACGGTATGCTGTTTGCTTTACTTTAAAATAATGTCTGCTTAAACTTATAAACAATTTTTTTCAGTATTTAGAAAAATATATGAAAGAAATAGTAAATTTAGTTTAATTGAATTATGCTGTATGTATACTTTACATTTTTTAGAGAAATATGAAAACAGACTATTTAACATTTTTTCCTTTTCCTTTCAGTCCAATATATTGATAAATGTGGGTATCTTCCTAAAGCTGTTAAGTGCAGAAACTTCGATCACGTTTTAAGTATCGATCAGAATTTCGAAAGATATAAAGCAAATGCTTTTCGTTTTATCGATGCTATTCGAATCAATATATATATCTTCTTATAAAGTTTCTTCTTTGGAATTGTTTTATTTTAGCATTCATTAATAGCTAGCATTATTTAGTAGTAGAAACTAACGTTTTCTATGAGAGATATATTATACAAAAATTAAAAATACTTTAATACTAATATTACTTATATTTTCTTCTCTGTTTATGAAATTTTTGAAGACTGATCTCTTAAAATTAACGTCCAAAACAAAATCTATACTTAACTAGCGAAAGCAAGAAACATAAAGACTCAGACAGAAAAAAAATATGCCTAGTTGAAGTTGGACAGATCACACTAGACTAGATGGTTAGACATGTAGTGTGTTTAGATTCAGTTCTTACCCAAAGTTAAACACTTTTATTTATCTAAAGTTTGATTTTTTTTTCAAGTGAATTATGCACTAAGATTTATATCCGTATTTACTTTCTTTATTAAATTTAATCCGACATATATAAATTATCACAGAATTATTAAGTAAAATTTACTTACATAATACTCTTAAAATCATCTGCGCCTCAACAGCATTTGGAAAGACATTAGATTTTGCTTGACATACGAAACGGATTCCATCATCTGATGGTTTTACCACAAATACGATCATATTTTTCACAGATAATCCCCCATGACTGGCATTAAATATCTCTTCGTAATATTCTACTTCAGTTCTATTATTTCGTAGCCACGTAACTTCTGGTTTAGGATTACAACTACCGGTTTGACACGATATTGTCACCTAGATTATAAACAATGAAGTTTTTAATAAAGAAATGTATTACAATTTAAATTGCTGTTGTTGATTTTATGTTATGTGCTGTTATTCAAGAAAATAAACGTATTTTACTATGAAATTAAAGTTTCGTTGAAAAGCAAAGTGAGATATAGGAGAATCTTCAATATTATTATGAAACTAATTACTATACATAAATTTCATTTCATGAAGTGTAAACCTACTTGAACTACAAAAATCCAATATTTTTAGCTATTTAGAAAGAACTAAGATAATTTTAATGAAAGAAAACTTAACCACTGTTTTACATTATGTCATTTTATGATTAAAATCATCAGATTATAGGAACTTATTTTATGTAAACCGGAAAAAATACTTTCACTGTTTTCATTTTTCTATTCATTTATAACATTCAATAATATTAGTGAAAATAATAATAATTGATATTCGATAGAATTGCTTTTTTTTATTTTATTATTTTTCAATATCAAAGTTTTCTTGTTTTTTTTAATTTTAAAAATATAATCGAAATTGATTTTACACTATTTCAAAACATAATTTAAATTCTATTCAGTAGCAAAAGCTAAATAAATACAACAGATAAAAAATTATAAATTATTTTTTGAAATTGAACAAGTTTATTTTAATAAATAACAACATTTTCCATTAAATTTTCTCGAATTTTGGAGTGATCAAATGTACAAAAAGTAAAAAAACAAAAACGAATATAATTTGTGTGTTACTATTTTAGTAAATTTAAAAAGTATTCGTTAAGAATCTTAATTTTATTTTTAAAAAGCAGAGTTACTTTAAAACATTATTTATTTTATAATTTCAATAAAATAATTTTTTCATAAAAATACGCTCTTACTGTTTCACTTTCTTTGGGGTTTTGTGGATTTATTGAAAGTAATAATTTTTCTGCTGTAACTGAAATATAAAATAATATTAATATGAATACAAAATTCCATCAAGTCACAGGTATATATAAAAATAATTCTTAAAATTTTCAAATAAAAGTATTTTAAAAGTTATAAATAGTATAGCATATGTAATTGATTTAACTATACTGTATATATTACGTGATATGTGAAAAATATCAAAAATATATTAATATTAAATAATATATAAATAATTTTGTAGATTTCAAAACTTTAAGAGATGATTTTACTAACTTTAGATTAAATTAATATTTTTGTGAAAAGAATTCCAATATAAAACATTAAATTTTGTTTTTAAATATAAATAAGATATTTTAAAAATATTATATGTAATGGCTTTATAATTAAAAATAATAAATTACAGTTTATAATTCTTAACAAAATATACTCCAACAACTTTGGAAGTAATTTACTGTAAATTCATTTAAACATTAGGATAAATTTAAATTGATGATATGAATAAATGAATATAAAATTTAATAATATTTAAGTTAAATATTGATTTTAAATGATATCAAAATTTTTTATGAACTGCTCAGCTTAATTATCGAGGTATCAAATAATATTACAGAAAGTAGAATTGATCAAATTATTCAAAGTAGTAAAAGAAAAAAAAATTTAAAACTTGCATTTTTTGAAGAAAAATCCAAAGTATTTCTTAACACCATCTCATTAATGAAGCGCAATTTAGATGAGAATGCAAGACCAATCATGTATTTCGTGAATATTACAGGAAAAAATGTTGTAGAAAAAATTTATTTTTATTTTACATATTTGTTAATTTATTTTCATCATTTCAAGCTATATTAAAAAATAAAATATTTTTTAAATAACCTGTCTGTCGTAGAATTTATATCAGTCTACATTAAAAAGAACAAAGATTACATAAAAATTAAAATAACAGAATTGTAATTTATAACAGGAATATAGTAAATTTGCTTTTCATGCAATTCTCCTGCAAACAGAATTCATTAAACGTAAAAACACGTAAACAGATAATAAAAATATCTTCTTTACTCGCCATGTGCAATCACGAGGAACACAAACTATTCTCCACAGCAGAGACGACCTTTCTTTAGAGGCTACGCCTCTGCCAAATTATGTAAAATAGTCTAAAATGTCCACAAGTAAAGAATATATGCGCGTAACAAGTAAAGAAAGAATGGCGAGTAAAGAAGATATTTTTATTATCTGTTTACGTGTTTTTACGTTAATACTGTATTTCCGCCAGCCCTATTTTACAAAGAATTCATTAAAGTTTTGATCTAAAGAAAAACAAACAAAAGACCTTACAGAAAAAGTCAAAAAAACTGTTAATAAGCAAGTCAACAAAGGATCTATCTTTAGATATAAAAACTATTAGAAACAAGGTTTGCATCGCGAGAATAAGGTTTTTATAAAATAATAATAATAAATTTTATAAAAACCTTATTCTCGCGATGTAAACCTTGTTTCTAATAGTTTTTATATCAATAATAGTAATAATTATTATTGATGTTTATTGTACAAAAATATTATAATAAATATTTTCTTATTAAAGAGGAATTAAATGTTTTGTGTGAAAGCAAATTTTTATTCCATTTTACTAGGTTTCAATAAAGTATATATAAAGTTTCTACTCAAATCCTTTGTTTGTTGTTTTTGTTTTGTTTTCTTTCGTTTTAAATTTTGTTTTAAATTTGTTTTTTGTTTTGTTTTAAATTTAAATCTTTTGTTTTAAATTTAATTACTTTCCTTGGCCTTTACGTGCTTTACAGTATGGCACACTGACAAAAACAGCATTTGATTTAATATGTATATAGACTATATACTATTGCACATGTTATTATTATTATGCACATATGCTATTGCTTCTCCAACTTTTCAATTAGTTATTTCTTCTAATTAGCAGTAATAAATTTTTTATAATTGTTAAATTATTAAAACTAAAAATTAAATGTTTTTATTAAATTATAGTAGTTTATTGTTATTAATCCATAACCACAAATCTACATGGCTTTGAAAAAAAGAAACAATTATTTATTTATTATTCATTAACATATACAGTATAATACATGTACAAAACTATATATTTAATAAATTTTTTCCTTAATAAATTTCATAAACTTTATAAAATATTAATAAACTGAAAAAAATCAGAAATTGTTTTGTTACACAATCAAAATTATTAAAATGAAAAATGATAATTTTAATTTGAATGGTGTTATTTATTTATTAATTTTTGTACTTTGTACACTTTTGAGGAAATATTGTGCGTGCTAAGGAAAAATTTTAGGTCTTGAAAATATTCTGCACCCCTTTTTTATAAGTTGTAGTGCACCACATTACTTCTTGCTGTCTGAAGAAAACTACGCTTAGTCAAGCACATGGTCAGCAAAAAAAATAATAATAAAAATCAACAAGGCAGCCAAAAAAGCAAATTTCCTGACTTTCCATGACGTTTCGAAACACTAATGAAAATCCCTAACTTTTCCTGACATTCCAGGTACAGTACGTAGGAACCCTGTATATGTATATATATATATATACTTTTACAGCTTTTTTCATTTATAACTTATATATTTATTTATTTCTACGTAAGCATATTCTAAAAAAAATTGTTGTTGACTTACAAATAAACAGGGGAAATAAGAAAGCAAATACATTTATCTGCATAAAATGTATTTACGTAGACATAAAATTTGTCGGTATACAGCGAAATACTTTAACAAATTGTAAACAGATTTCATCTTAGCGTATTCTGTGTAGATAAATAGATATTCGATTATATCCTTGGCTATTTCTCAATGTCGTCAAGTTACATGAGCTTCGTTTCTCTGAAGAAGTTCCAATAACTATGTAAAAATATATTTTTACAGTTAATTTGCATGCAGAAATAAAGACCTAAGTTTAATCGTAAATAGTTTTTCGTTTCTTCTTCATCTACCGTAAGACTTCTTATTCGCCTAGGCTCCATTTTGTTCAAAAGAAATGACGCGAGTCCTCGAAGTTATTGTAAATTTTGGTCGGAAGTACTACTAAAATTATACAATAATTTTTCCGTTAATAACATAAAATTAAAAATAATAATCTGGAATAAATAAAAGAATGACGAATTGAAAAGGAGTTTTCAGAATCGTTTCTATACTGGACGGAGGGAAAGTTCAGTAGCCGAAATGGAAGGGAAGGTCACCATTATAAGAACGAAATTGGACACATATTCCCTTCTACTTACTTTAAATGAAATTAAACAGTAAAATATATGCAAGGGAGTAATCTGCATTAAATAAGCTTCAAAATAATGCATGAAACGTAAACGTTATTTTTCCGTTCTACCTTAACGAATTGGAAATAACTTAGATTTTACCTTAGCCTATTCTGTAGGTATATATGTATGTATGTTTAATATATATAGCTATATAAATATAAATATAGATAGATAAGTATAGATGTAGTCGAAGAAAATAAATCACCAGGTTATAAGAGAAACTATACTATTATTGTTATTTAAATGGAAAGAATGAAAATATGCTTAAACTAAATTACATTAAACATTTATTAAGTTAAACATATTAATATCGTTAAATCCAAACAGAATTCATGACAAGTCAATATTTAATGAAGTTCGTTAATGTGATAATATACAGTATATTTCCATTTATCTTTTCATTTCAGATATTGAATGCGTGTAAAATTTCAACAGATAGGTACATAATAGATGTACTGTACCTATACAAAAATACTGTATAAGAGTTTTGCATATATTCATACTGGATTTCGAAAAGGTAATATATTATTTCATTCATATTGTATAATATAGCTAAGTATCTATTCATTTCTCAACGTTATTTCTATTTATGTGACAGTATATTGTATTTGACTATACAATCATTGTAAAGTTTAGGATTTAGCAAAAAAATGTATAAATTATAGTTCAAAACCATATTATGCTTCTAACATTATTCAAACATACACTTATCTCAAAAGAAGTTATATATAACGTTATAAATATGCTATTTTATAAAATTTATTTTTACTACTGTACATAATATAATCATTTTTCGATACATAACATAAGCTATTATTTCAGAAATAGCACTCAAAGAACAGATAAAAAGAATGAGAAATTTAAAAATTCAATAGCAAATTCACCACTGAGCTTTCATTCATCAATAGTCCACAACTGTAGTCATCAATTATTTTTTATGGAAGTCCGTTTTAAAACTTGTCACACTTCTGCTGTCCGGCAAACTTTATAAACGATTCGTGGTCTAAACTACACTAATTTAAAAGTGATTTTATTTTATTTAAATAAATTAAAACAAAATAAATTCCTGAAAAATGAAGCACGAAACTTTTAAAACAAACTCTTTTACTCTAACTGTGTTTATTCGTATTGTTTTTTTTAAAAATATAAATAATACGAAACAAAGCCTAGTACAATCTTGTGAAAGTTTACGCTTTGGTATGAGTAATGACATTTTTTTACTTTGGAGTACGTAGCTAAACTTTGGAGTGTAGTTGGTACAGTACAACTGATTCTCAGTAGACCATGGAGACAGATAAGTACAAGTCGAGATCTAAATTTATTCTTTATGAAGTTCATCTTCGAGAATACTGCTTCACATATATACATTGAGCCAAACATTGTACATAGTTTTATGGTTAACGTTTTTTGTTCTGTGTATTTACTATCACGCACATATTTAATCCAAAATTGTTCACATTGAAGATTATTTAAAACTGTATAGTTGTTCTTTAAAATAAAGTATTCCTTAAATTTAATTACTTCCATCTTTAAAGCAGCTTTATTAGATTTAAAATCGTTTGCTGCTTCGCTACTCCATTTACCATTGAAGAAAAAACTGTTTCAAAATTTACACAAAGTTCTCTCCTTTTTTCTTAATCAGCAAACCTTGTTTTAAATTCGAAATGAAGATTCATTACGATATCAGTGAACTGATAATTCATTTTCCTCATTGCTGACGGTACTTTGAGGTCCGAGAAAATGTCCTTGAAACATCGAGAAATGCAATAATATTTGAATTTTTTTTTATTTACTGTATGTATGGATGTTAGTGTTTGCATTTGGGGCACAATTTTGTTCACCCACTTTAAAGTTTAATAACTCCTGTGTCTTTTGTTGAAAATTTCTGAAATTTCGCAGGAAGGTTTGTATATTAAGGAATTGATGCTATTAAATTTTTGTGGTTAAAGGTTGAGAAAGTGAAGAGAAGAGGAGAGTCATGTATCATATCTCAAGTGAGGTCGGAGTTAATGAAGATGTTACTGGTTATTAGCATTTCGAAGTTTGTATAAAACCCATCTCTACCCTCAAAATTAAGATTTGCAATTTAATAATAATAACAATGTAAAAATTGTTCTTAATAAAATATAGCAGATAGGGCCGCACACAATTTTAAATGTTGTTGTAGGAAAAGTTATGTAATTCACTGCAGGATTTTTTCCTTTTGTCTTTACAAAAAATAATAATAATCAGGAAGACGGAAAAATTGAATTTCCGAAAAAATAAATTATAAAAAACACAACATATAATAAACAAAATTAATAGTAATGTGATACACAAGATATAATTTTTTAAGTTTTATTATTAGTTTGAATTTTCAATAAAGTTACCTCATGAAATTAAAAAGTTAATAAAAAGAACTAATGATTTCTTTGGAAATCTCTTTCTCAGGACTACTAAGAATATATTTACTTTTAAGAATTTAAATAATATTTAACCTAGTTTAAGTTTATATTTACCTTCCTATTACATTGTTTACAATAAAATTTGTTAATGTATAAGTTAATATGTTGTTTAGTTATGTACAGCACATATAATATACCTAAAATACTCTCAGGGCTAGCTTTATATATCATCAAAGTTTTCTGAAGTAAACAAAGGTGTGAATAAGTACAGTACAGTAAATCTAAAAATTATGAGTCGGAAGTAAACGCGAAAATCAAAGACCAAATATTCTATTCTAGTAGAATAGACAATTATAAAAAATAATGTGCAGAAAGATATTGAAATAATAATGCATTTAAAAATTATTTTAGTATGTGAATTCCATTAATTCAATTTTGTGTTAAAAATTTATTTTACGGTTAATGATCCCAGAAATTTTTGACTTTTATTTTTAAACCAGTTGAAATAAAAGGACTTCTTTTCTATTCATATTATTTTCTGCAAGATAAAATGTGATCGAGTTTGTCATAATCGCTTCAACGCAACGTCCAAAAATATAAAATAATTCGCATTTTAAAAATTTCCGACATTTTAAAGTTTTTAAACGTAGATTTAATTTTATTTAATCTATTAATTACTTGATTTACCACATTATATATTTAAATCAAAACTGTTGTAAATACCAGCTGTTGCGTAATATCAGCAAAAATATTTAATTGCCATCATTACCACGAATTGCCTCACGTTAAATTTATGATATTGTTTTCGCTAATTTACCGATAAAAATAATTATATCCATGATATTGCGGTTAAAATTATCCTTAAAAAACTGCCATTGGTTTCTTTCCATAAATTTTGTATAAATAAAATTTATCGAAATGATGCTATTTTGTAGAAGTCATTTAATGAAAAGGTTAGGATACTTATGCTAAAATAAAATACTTCGTTAAAGTATAAAATATTTAATTACTAATTTTAATAAAGCAATTATATTGTTATTAAACACAATTAAATATTAATTATTTATAGAATAGTTTTTAAATTTATCATTAGACAATAGAAGAAAAAATAGTTGTCATAAGAATACTGAAAAATGATTAACTCAATCAATCAATTATCATTTAAATACCGTATATACGCAAAGTAAGCCCATGCTCTTATATATATATGAAGATTGCTTATTTTCGAGTTTCAAAAGATGCTTATAATAGCATTCTCTTATTTACGCCAGCTTGTTTTGGCTAATAAGAGCGCTGCATTGTTGCGTCAATGTAAAATAATGTAAATGTATCGATACAGTAACCATTCTGTAACATCTCTGTGGTAGCTACTATTAAAAATAAAGGCCAAAATAGAAAAAAATACTTCCGATACTATAAAAGTTTATTTTAAAAATAGTGAGTGTTAAGGTACTTTGCACAATATAGTGGCGATTGTGCCTCATCTAAAAGAGCATGCCCTTATGTGCGCGGAGAAAACGATAATTAAATATTTAACTAATTTTAATTGAAATCTTATTATATCTTTTATGTTTCTCTTTCAATTTCTATTTTTATAACGCTCTCCGATATTCAAAGAAAATTTTTCATTTAATTCTATGTAACCTCGAAAATAAGTGTGTTTATTTAGTTCCTTAAATATTCCTGCAATGATGTTATAATACAATTATTTTGTTATCTTAAGAACAATCATCTGCACGAAGTAATGATGTGTAAATAATGTTTCAAAGGTAATTGCATAATTTGAGTTAATAGAGATAAAATGAAAAAATATATACATTAAAATAGTTAAGTTTTATTAAATCTACATAAGTTTCTTTTCTTTAACTCTCTTTATAGCAATTCAATTAAAAACGATTTAACATTACTTATTAAATTTCGTATTCTAAAACAGATGTAAAATTAAACTATATTAAAAATATTATTATATTGTTTTAATTTCTACCCGAATGGATCAACATTAGGTGTCTGTAATCTAAATACAGTAATATGAATTAGATATTTACGTTATGCAAGATATTATGTGAGAAGAAAAATCTGTTTCTGGAACCAAAGAAAATATATATACCTCATTAGTAGTAATATTATCAAATATATAATTTCTATAATCTAAAATTATTACAATACAGAGTGGCCCAAAAGTCATTCAATTATGCTTTGTCTTATGTTCCCGGTACATTTGTGTGTTTTCTTTTTGAAAATTGATAAAGTTTGCAATTTATTGCTTACAAGCTTATAATTAATAAGATATTTGAATAAGAGTAATTTAGTCTTTATATTGGCCAATTATCTTTTTGACTGCTCTATATAATTAGAGAACAAAATAATCGTTCAATTGGTGAAAGTATTTAGCGTTAGTTAGATCACTACATAGATCAACTATTTCCAATCAAATTTTCCTTTTTTAATTTACTAAAATCAATAATGCAACAAAAACATTAAAATTGAATTTCAGACACTGGAATGTTTAAATAAATTACATTTGTTAATAATATTTTATAATTTATGTTAACACTGTTGAATTTATAATGTATCGTGATACCACGATTCGAATTATTTGTTTTAATTTTAATTGTTTTAATCGAAAATTTACATGAACTAATAGAAATATGCTTATTGGATTAATTTCAACGTAAAGACTAAAGAAAACGAGCTTATTATTGAATATAAAAATGTTTTACGAAGTCACGAAATAACAATATTAGTGTCATTATTTTCAAACAAAAACATTAATCTGGTCGATGATAATGAAGTAATTTTATATTATACTGTATAACAAACATTAGTGAAAAGGGTATAATGGCTGAATATCGTGTTTGTTCGAATGTAATTTGTAGATCAGATTATGCAGTATTTATGTATTCAAGTAACCGAAGTAATTACGAAATGCCTAATTAACAAATCAGAATTGTCAATAACTTCGAATTATATTATATAAATTTGCAAATTGGCTTTAAAGTTCAAAAATCACGTTAAAAGGAAGACGTATGACCAGTGAGAATTTTTAATTACTTTTCCTTTTAAGCGATTATGAATTAATTGCGAAAATTCCGACTCGTACATTAATATTCATCAAATGTTACTACTTACAATAAACAGTTAAAATAACTGACGTTTCCAAAGGTTGAGTAATGGCAGGGCTCAGTGCTCTGCAAGTGTAAGTAATTCTGTTATCGCTGGCATCAACGCGGAAAACCAACTCACTAGAGACTCCATTTCCGGATACAGATACAGAAGCATTGATCTGAAAAATAAAATATAACTCTGTACTAAATCATATCTTAACCGTTATTGATATGAAATTTATTAAATCATTAATCTGCCTCCAAAAGTTGATTGCTTAAATGATAAAATTCTCTAATAATTTTTGATTTTTGAATCCGTACAAATACATTTCTAAAATTTTTATATTAAAAATAGTTTAAGAAATTTTACTTCAGAGATTTTAAAATTAAATTTTAAATTTGGTATAACAAATTAATTAGCTTTTTAGAATAAACTTTTTATTTACGAAATTAAAATATAACAACAGGAAGTTTAAAATGAATGGAAAAAAAAAGCAAAAAGAAAAATTGTTTAAAATTAAATTACTAAAATTACAAAAACATATTTTTCTTGTTTAACAAGATAAATTCTTTTAAAGCCTTGAATTTTATATTCTCACTATCAAAACAATATCACTAAATTTTAATCTATTTATTATATTTATATTTTAATAGTTAACTTAAATATAATTTTTGAATATATTTATATATTTTGTTAAATTGATTAAGTCTATGTCCTGTTCTTCATCAAATTTAAATGAAAGGAAAATATTCTTCTTGAATTAAAAGAAATTCTTCTAACTTTATTCTTTTTTTTTTACATTCCTCTCAATATCTTCTGTTAGCTTTCCCAGTAGACATGCTTTTAAAATTTTTAGTTTAGCGTATAGGCTATGACGAATAAATGTCTAAGATTCAAAGAAGAAAGTTAGCAGACTGTATCGATCGACACTCACCTCTCTTCCTCCTTTATACCATTTTAGGTTGGCTGGTGGATTACCGCCTAGAGCGACACATGTTAGACGTTGAATGTCTCCTTGTTTAAGTTCATTTAATTCCTCGTATCCAAGAATAGTCAATGATTCTGGAGGATCTGAAATTTCCGACACAATTATCGAGTGATACAAACAAAAGAGACCTCTTCATTGACACCAAATCTGTTTTCAGATTTAACCAGTTTAAGTGTTAAGTAAAAGGAAAGGCAACAAAATTGGCTTGATAATAAAATGACGTAAGTGAAAATGAAGAAAAGAATAGCAAAAACTGTTGCAGTATTAAAATGGAAAACATGAATATAAAAAGAATTTTGCGCATAAATTTTTTTATATTTAAGAGTGTTAGATATATTTGATTAAAATAATTATGCTAGCTTGATTTTTTATATATTTGATTAATGAAAATTAGATTTACTGATTTGATCTATTGTATACATCATAGAAAAATCATACATTGAATGAATGACATTAAAGTTGAGTATTTCGGTAAAATATTTTATATTTAAAAGCTCTGTTTAAATGTTTTACTGCAGGATTTTTATAAAATAAATCAATTAAAATAAAAAAATATTTAAAACTTTATAAAGTTGAAAAACATTTATCAAAATTTCAACATAAATGAAAGTCGAAGTATTAAAATTCACAAAATAACACGTATATATATTTTAGAAAAATTTAAATCAAAATATCATTATGGTTTACAGATTTAAAAAAATTTAAATGTTTTTAAATTTAGACAAAATTTATTTTAAAAAATGCATATTTTAAAAGTCTTCTATTTAAAAAAAAATAAAGAATTAAATTCTAACTTTAAAATAAAATTGACTTTGAGATTTTATGTTGCATAATGAAGTGCAGTAGATTATATATATTAAATATAAACAAATTAGTATATATTAATAAAAGTAAGATATAAAAGTACATTAAGAAACACTATTCATCTTTACAGGCAAAAAGTTAAATATCAAATTAGTTAGCTTATTCGTAAATTATTATCTTGACGGATGCTAAATACTGAATAACGTTTATCGTTTAACATTATTAGTATCGTCATTAAATTAACATTTATGAAAGGTTATCGTATACTTACACTTAATGATTATAGTATGAGTCTGGACTACAGGAGCTCGAAGAGGAGTTGCAGAGCCATAACAGGAAATAATCTTCGTAGTAACATCCTAGATTAAGTGAAATCCGTTTTAGGAACATTCATCACAGAATTTACAAGTTAAATTAACAAGAACTCATATTAAGAATACTTAAGCTAATTTGGAAACATCGGTAAAATAAATTATAATTACTTAAATATATAAATTGTCAAATTAAAACAATTTATATTATATTTAAAAATCATAAAGAAAACTAAAATAAAATCACAATTCAGAGAATATAATTTATTTAGAAAAAACGATAACATCGATCGAAAGAGGTTTGCATAAAAGGAGAATCATTTTAAAAAATAAAGTTTGATATATGAACGAATTCAAATGATTGCAAAATTGTTTATTTAATTAAAATTTCAGATTTTTTTTCCCTTATAATTTAAATAATATAATGAAAATACTAAATATGAATAATTTATGAGGAATCAATAGGGAAACAGATGCTCTTATCAGTATTTTTATTACAGAATGATTCAATAATATCTATATTGTTAAGGAAAAAATAATTTAGAATTGATAATATCAAACTTTAATATTTTATCAAATTAAGAATGTATTTATTCAAGTTGATTCTTACAAGAAAATAAATTAAAATTGTTTTGAGTTGTAAAAATACATTCACTAAGTTTTTTTTTAATAATGTCAATTTAACTAATAAAAATAATAATTTATTATTATTTAAAATATATTCGAAGTATAAAATTTACAATTTATTCAAATTTGGAGATGCTTGGGGAAATTTTAACACATTTTAAAAACTCTCCAAGAAAATTACTTTATTTTCAATTAATTTTATATTTCAAAATTTAAATTTTACAATATAAAATTAATTTATTTAAAATATATTAGTGACTTTTATTTTCGTAGTTTTAAATTTTTAGTTAAAAAAGTAAAGGTGGATTTTGTAAAATGTTTAGATTTGATAAAATAGATTGATATCTAAATATAAATCTGAAAACGAATTGAATTTAGCATCAAAATATTTGATAAACTCTCATTTGAATTAAAATGGACCATTTGTAAAATTGAAGATTTTAGTTGGGATATACGATATTTTCCTTTTTTGCTTGTATTGATTATGAAACATTTCTCTTTGTAGCCATCTGTACTACGGATATCAGAAATCAATGATATAAGAAACACATTTCTTTTATTGAAAATAGTGATCATTGATTCCCTTATAGTTCAGATACTATATACTAAGTATATTCTTGTTAAATTTTTTTATTTAATCATATTAATTTATATTATTTTGATAAATAAATTTATGAAGAATCATCATATAATAAATATTAATAGAACTAATTAATACTAATTTTATATTGTATACTTATATATATATATATACACATTTCACGTGTAATTATAAATTAAATCAAATTATATTCTAATAATAAGAATTCTTTGCTATGTAATTTAAAAAAATTATTGTTAGACTGTATCTTTCATTATTATTAATAAAAACATCAAAACTGTAAAAAATACTAAATTATTAGTATCTTAATAATTTAAATCTGTTTAATAAACTGTGTAAAATTATACCGGTATGAAATATTAATGTTTTATTTAAATCGAATTAATTAAATTTAAATATAAAGCAAGATTGACAACAGGTGATTTCATCCTGTTATATTATTTTTTATAATAATAATAATAATAATAATAATAATAATGTCTTCCAACACTCTACAAATTATTGACATCCTGTATTGCAAACAAAATATACAAACATGTTGAAGAACACGACATTCTAACAGAACAACAAAAAGGTTGTCGTAGAAACCACAGGGGATGCAAAGAACAGTTACTCATAGATTCAGTCATTCTACGGCAAGCACACAGACAACACAGAAACATACACATGGCATATATAGACTACAGAAAAGCATTCGACAGTGTTCCACACAGTTGGCTGCTACATATCCTACACATGTACAAAATACATCCATCACTCATTGCATTCTTTCAAAACACTATGCAGCACTGGAGAACAACACTACATCTCAGGGTTAATAACACTTCCATACAAACAAACCAAATTTTTATTAGGCGAGGAATTTTTCAAGGAGATTCCTTGAGTCCTCTCTGGTTCTGCTTAGCCCTGAACCCATTATCCAACATGTTAAACAACACGCAATATGGTTACAATATTAGACACAAAAAAACAACACAGTTTACACTGTCACATCTCATGTACATGGATGACATAAAACTTTATGCATCCACACAAAAACAACTTCATCAACTCCTACAAATCACACATTCATACACCAAGGACATACAAATGGAATTTGGCCTAGATAAATGCAAAACAGTTCACATAGAAAAAGGAATCCTGAAGAAAGAAGATTTTGCACTTGGAAATGGAGACATTATTGAATCCATGGAAGAGGGCGAGTTCTACAAGTATTTAGGATTCCAACAGGCCAAACTAACAGAACATACACAAATAAAGCAAAGATTAATTAAAGAATACCAAAGTAGGTTAAATGCTATTCTCAGAACACAATTAAATGCAAAACACACAGTTAAAGCAATAAACACATATGTCATCCCAGTACTCACATATTCTTTTGGAGTTATACATTGGACTCACACTGATCTTGAGCAACTCCAAAGGAAAACAAGAACAACACTTACTAAGCATAAACAACATCATCCTAAATCCGCCACAGAAAGATTAACCCTTCCACGTAAAGATGGCGGACGTGGCCTGATTGACATAGTTAACCTTCACTACAAACAAATACAGTCACTGCGAGAGTTTTTCTACAAAAAACAAGAAACATCACAATTACATAAAGCAGTAACTCTAGCAGACTCGAATAACACACCATTAAACTTACACTCACATCATATGGACACAACACAACATATAAAAAGCATAGACACCATTAAGCAATCGTGGGCTCGAAAGGCACTCCATGGCAGGCATCCTTACGATCTGGCCCAGGATTTTGTTGACAAAACTGCGTCAAACAGCTGGTTAGCTCGGGGATGCCTCTTTGGGGAGACGGAAGGATTCATGATCGCCATACAGGATCAGGTCATAAATACTAAAAACTACAGAAAACACATACTCAAAGATGCAACACTCACAAATGACACATGCAGAAAATGTCACATCGTGCCAGAAACTATACAACACATCACCTCTGGCTGCAAGCTCTTGGCACAGACAGATTATTTACACAGACATAACCAAGTAGCAAATATAATACACCAAGAGCTTGCAAAGAAACACAAATTAGCAGACATCCACGAACCATACTACAAATACATTCCACAGACAGTATTGGAAAACAACACGCACAAAATGTACTACGACAGAGCCATAATCACAGATAAAACAATTTACCACAACAGACCAGACATCACACTCATTGACAAACACAATAAAATCACATACATTATAGACATATCCATTCCAAACACTCACAATATACAAAACGCATGCACTGAAAAAATTAGCAAGTACACAGAACTCGCCCAGGAAATAAGGCATCTGTGGAGGATGGATGGGGTGCTTATTGTACCTGTAGTTCTCTCCTCTACAGGTGTCATACCACACACACACTACACAAAAGCCTGGGCACATTAGAATTGAATAGAAACACATACATCACTCTACAGAAGGCCACTATATTGAATACATGTCATATTGTGAGAAAATTCCTGAATACAGACACACACACTGATACACTTCTTTAATTTCTGTTTTGGTTACTATGCCTTGACTTTGGTCCGGCATAGTACTTAGCCACCGGTGTTAACCGAGTATATCTAACTTAACCCAACATAATAATAATAATAATAATAATAAAAGTTTTATATATCTACTTTAATTAATAATACAGAATACAGTAGATGAAGATAAGTATAATATCAAAAACTTTTCTTAACACTTTATATCTTAGAAAAGTAAGAACTTATATCTTCAAGGATTAATCTTCATATATTAAATTTGTCTTATTTGAAACTTTATTTATTTTGGTGTTTTTAAACTCTGTCATTCTTGTTTTAATTGATAATTAACAGTTATTGAAAAATATTCTCATATTCTTTATCAGTTTCAAAAGAAATGATGATATATGAAGAAAAAACGAATATGAAAAATGAATATAATGATGTCGACATTATTTTGTACATAAAGCAGTAGTATGTGAAAAACATATTTAAAAAATATTTTTAAAACTTAGTTTATTAGATTCAAGTTAAAAATCCTGAAATCAAAAAAATATGTTTTTTTTTTATTTTTTTTTGTTTTAAGATTAATCAAAAATAAAATTTAAATAAGCTGGTTATTTATGATTTACTTTTGATTAACCTTAAGAAGCAGTCAAAAAGCTGTCATTGTATCTGATTATTCTTACAAGTGCAAGATAAAACTAAGTTAGTTATTAAAATCCTTAGATAATAAAAAGTTTTGAATTTCAGAAGCTTACATTTTAACATAACTTAGCGCACAAAACAATGCGAATTTCATTATTTATGAAGCTAGTTCTTGGCAAGAAGTATCTACATAAATATGTCTGTAATGAATCTGTAATGTAATGAAATACATATATTTGCTAAAAATTTATCTTGTAAAACGTTTCTAATGAAATTACTTTCGCTATTGTTTCATCATATATACGAAGATATACATTTATAAAAAAAATTATCATTAGTCTGTGTTCTCTCTCACATTGTCTGCATTTGATTCTTAGGCTCAATATGAATCAAATTATATAGGCCTATAAAAAATTACAAAGTAGGAAATAAATAAAATACTGATTGATAAAGTCTGATTTTATGTGAAAAATTATAAGATTGTAAACATTTTTATGAGAGGAAGACATAAAACAATGACAATATTTGTAATATAAATCCTATATCAATCTTATAAAAATCCTCTGAAATATGTTTCTTTTTCGATAATGTTAATCAATATTATATTTCTTAGATTTTTAAACCTGTATTTTAAGTACTTTAGTATAAATAGACATCATGAGATTATTGCGTTTACTTTATATTCCTTCTGTTTATGGCGCTCATGCCTAAAGTGACCTGAAAATAATTCGCTCTATACACGTCGTATTATTTTGTATACTTATTACTGTACAGTGACAATCACAATTATAAAAAAATCTATATAGGCCTATATAAAATAGAATTTCTGTCCGTCTGTTTGCTATTTAGTTCTAAACATTTCGACTGATCTGTAGCTAACTTTTCATAGTTATTCTATAGGATCCTGAAAAAAATATAAGCTATCGGAAAACGTGAACACCGCAACCTTCCCATTATTTTAGTTTCTTGACAGTTTGTGATAAACATGATAATGATGGCTAAATAATCGAACATTTAATATGATTTTTATTTTAATGTTTTTTCTTTATTACTTTTTCCCGAGCAGTGCCTGGTATATCTGCTGGTATACAAAAATTTAATTAATTATTAGACAAAATCCCTTTTATTTATGATTATTATTGTCGTTGTTAATTACGCAATAGTTAACTTAAACAGTAACGCTATGGTTACAATACTTTATTACGCCATGCAATAAGATCAAAAAGTCATTCCGACGAAGTAAATATCATATAAATGACATCAAAATTATTTGATTTAATTTCCATTTATACTAATTTCAGTTTTTATTTCTAGGTTTTCAATCAGTTCGATTTATAATCTTTTAGATTGTTTTTCTAGTTAAACTATGTTCACTTCATTCTTTAATTTTTTTTCGAACTCTAACCTTCTGCATGCATAAATTTTGTTACAGTTAAAAATAAGATAATAAAGTTCGTGTGTAAGGACCGAATTGAGCCGGTCCGAGTTTAAATTTTAATTATTTCGAAGTCCTCTCGGGAGATAACGATCGAGATCCGCGATAACGATCAAGTTTCGAAGGATGTACAATCTTCCGCCGTCAAACTCACTTCCCTCCTTCTCAGGATCCGACCTGAGTCACGGAATTCAAGTCATCATCCTCTATCGCGATTGGTGATTGTGGCGGAAGAGACTTAGAGTATAAATAGGGGGAAGATCTCTAAGAACGGGGTAGCTGACGTCCGAAGAAGACGAACTGCCCGGCGACACCGTATCCGACTCGAAGGCCAAGTCGAGACGCCGAAGCCTCCGCCGACAAGCCAATCCTGCCGCCCACCTGTCGCTCCGCCAGGAAAGACGTCCGAGTCGAAGTATATTCTCGATCAAAATCGATAACCGAGAGGTATGAATCCCCTAACAATTGTGAGCTCTCTCTCTCCCGCGATTAGGGACGGGATGCGTAGCGTTTCTGTAGTAGTTCCTATGTTCCAATAAACCATTATCTGTGTTGTCCTGTTATACGGATATTGCCTTTCTTTATCGACGACCCCACACACACCCTCCTCCACTCGACCTGACAAGTAACTGACCGATCCCGACAAGTCGGGATATCGCGCAAAATTAGCCATCCTTGACAGTGGGGCGGGTCTTGCCGACCTATTCGCCGAGAAAAAGGAGGTCCGACTTCCGTCCTACCTCCCGGCGTTTCCCACACGTGTAATTTGATAGACAGATTCAAAAAGGTTCCCCATCCCTGCCTGTGAACCGTTAGAGATTCTTAGTTTTAAATTTAAAATAAAGAATCGATACTTTAATATAAATAATGTAAATATGTAAAAATGAAAAAACTTTCAGCAAAGATGTAATAATAACTTCTTACTCGATCTCCTGGTGGATTCTTTAGTGATAAGCTTAAATTTTGCTGAAGAAAACTAATCACACAGGGAACACACCAGTAATTAACTATTATAATAAATGGAAATGATTCAATTTGTACAGTACATTTGTGCATCAATTTCCATATCTAGAAATCCAATATATTCCCTTGTTTTCTATACATGACTCGGAAATTTCTTCTTTCCGTTACCACCCAACATCGCTGCTGTAGACCTTACTGAAGCAATAATAGTTATAGAAAAAGATATTCTTTGTATCCGAGGGATAGGAAGAGTAAAAATCGCAATATACAACATTTACGCTTTTTAAACTGGGAATGTGTCTACACGTGGAAATGATCATCGATGTTTCGTATACCTAATTTACATGTCTCTTTTAAAGACTTCATCTGTCAACGCGTTTGACGAATTGCTTTTAACTGTATATCTTCTAACTTTATTTTTTCTTCAAGAAATTTAAAAGAGTTAATGTGCTATGTTTTAAATTACATACAACAAAGGCATTATATAAAGTCTGGATTCTTTAACGTTCGGCATGATGGTTTGTGGTTTCTTTATGTACAGTACAGGCTTTTTTCCATTTTTGACTTTTTTCAACCCGTGGCGCTTATAAACCCTTTTTAATTAAGTCCATTATGGATTTGGTAAGCCCACAAAGGAGCGACCAGACAGCAAGGCACTGATCCTATCTGGGATGCATCACCTCCCAGAAAAATTTCTAAATTTTTCAACCCGTCCGGATTCGTACCAGGTCCCCAAAACGGTAGGATGACATCTTAGTCGTTTGACCCCCATGGGGTGACTGGGTGGTGAGAGACCCAACGTAGACAGTCCGTGCATAAAAAATTTCTGGTAAATTGATCTCCATCTGTACCTACAGGTTCTCTTTGTTGTGATTTTATGTTCAATTTGTGAAAAGTACTAACAATTTAGATGTCTCTAAACTCAATATTTTAAAACATCTGTGAAATTTTTTAACTCTTCCTATCCCGCGGATACAAAGAATACCTTTATCCATAATTATCATTACTTCAGTAAAGTCTACAGAAGCGATGTTGGTGGTAAGGGAAAGAAGAAATTTCCGAGTCAACCCACAAATGTAAAATTCTGAAGGTATTCGGACTTGAACATGTGAGGCAAGTTAATTCTTTATCAATATTCTACTTTGTTTGTTTGTTCATGATATGGTTCTCGGTATTTTGTTTATTATGGGCTAATAGTTATTTAAGGGCGAGACATTACGTCTCTATATACATTTATTTATTTTTATAAAAATTAGTAATAATTAAATAGCGCCTCAGTCATTTGACCTGAAGTATGTATGGTTCGAGTTGATATAAATGAAGCTGGAAATTAATTTGTTTGCTTTTTTCTTTTGAAAACTTTTAATAAAGTTATCAATAACCTTAGAGATATATTGAAAGGTTAGAACCGTACTTTTAAACACGAAACAATTAACTTATTTTATAGCATTTTCAATTCTAGATATAAAACCTTTTTGTTGATACATTAAGGTTTGAAAGAAGACAGTTTATAGAAAACGGATTTTTTGAACTTCCGTGCATATAAATAGGAAATAGGAACTGGACGATAACTTTCTATAAACATTTGTGATAAATTTTTCTTTTTTCCTCCTTTTAATATTAAAATTAGTTGATATTCATTTAGTTGTAAATTTTTTGCATATATATAAATAATAACTAAACCTTTGATTACTAAAATAAGGTAACCGATAACTTATTACTTATTTCTAATTTAGAAAACTTATGAGTTAGTTAAAAAATTATATATATATATATCGTCAGTATAGAACCATATGCGGCTAATTACAAACGGTTACATAAAATAGCAAATTTTGGTTGGGCAATCGAATGTTGGTGAAATTTTCATAACCAGTTTTCTGAAAATTACGGTTTCGTAGGTAGTCGCAGATAGTTCTCTACGTGCGATATATGTAGAAAAGAATAAGTATTGAAAAATCATACATAACCAATCATAATAATAATTTTATTCATAACACGTGATCTACATAAAATACAATATAAGTCGCAACATAAAAGAAATTTAAATGTAGACTGTGTTATATACATGATAGTGGCTCAATTGTGCCGCGCAACTGCTAGTTATGACATAAAAACTATAAATCTTAAATTAAAATTAAATCAAATATTACCAAAAATTAGAAGAAAATTAAAACGAATGAAACTTAAAAAGAAAGAGAAGAATTTTTGATAAAATTCTCTCAAATAACAAAAAATTTTCAAATAAAATCTTTTTCCAAATTTCAAAAATGTCTATATTACTTTCATTGAAAAACTTCGGTATAAAAAGATTTTTATTATCGGATAGAACTGTATTTAAGAAAATATTTAAAGATTTTTTCATATAGATGTTGGTCATTCAGTCAAATTTAAGAATTTACCTGCCTGTTGATAGTAATGCTGAGATTGGAGGATGTCACCCATCCATCAACTGTCTGAAAACTTTCTGTTTCCACAGATCTGACGACATTTTTATTCACAACCCACGAAAGTTGTGTAGGAGGATTGCTGATGTCGCTATGACAACGAAGCGTGATGGTCTCTCCCAGATGAGCTTCACTTGGACCAATGATTGTCAAATTCTTCGGATTGACTAATGTAAAAAAATAAAGTTGCTTAAAAAAACAACAATTTATTTTTAACATTAACTGAGAATTTTTTTTTAGATCCGTTCCATAAAAGTTCCTTTATCAAAAAATTACCTTCTTAATAAAAACAAAACTTTAAAACTTTTTTGAAAGGAACTTTTCTTAAATTAGTATAGTATAGATTATTTACGTGATGCAAAGAATAAGAATTTAAAAAAAAGCCATTTTAATGTATTTTCTGAAAGTAAATATTAATCTATCTCTTTCTATTATTAATTTCAGGTTTTTCCTGTTTTTTTATTTTATATTTAATGTAATTGTGTTTTAAAAAGAATTTGATACGCCTTTATTTTTTTAATATTATTAAATTAAATTTCGTTGATTGCTGTAGTTCACAATTTTTTTAGCACAGTAACTTAGTACTTTATACAAAAAATATTTAAATAAAAAAATAATCCTTCGTATTTTCAATATATTACGGTTTTAAATTTTTTTTAAAAAAAAAAAGAAGAAATTATAATAAACATTAAATTAGTATTTAAGATAAATTTTTAAACATCTATTTTAAATATTATTTTACGAAACAGAAAATATATTTAGTTTATTGTTTGTTATAATTTAATCATTTCAAAAAATTAAAAACTTTTCAAATAAATTTAATTTTGATATTTTCTTTTACTATAGAATAGAGATAAAACCTTTACATTATCCTAGATTTTGTTTAATTTAAATACCGGTATATTAATTACTGAATTCAATTTAAAACACAATCTAAATTAAATGAATTTATTTATTATTTTTTAGTTTATCCAGATTCTGATTGGTTTTATTATTCTGACAACCTTTCTTACAATAAATATTAAGATCAGTGTTTGAATAATCCACTTTTATATACAAGAAGGACTATTTTGGATACATTTAAAATCGAGTTTTGCAAATAATCAGAGATCTCACTTACTGATATGAACGAATTATTGAATCGATATAAATAAAACTTGACATAGAAGAGGAATTGTTAAAACTAGAATCGATAAATGTATATCGAATATCAGAAAATACTGAGGATGCTGCATAACAATCGGATTTCACAACAAATTAAAAAGAAAAAGAGCGAGAGAGAGAATCTGACAAATGAAACATTAATTCTCTTATTTCCGAATAAAAAATAAAGAAAATTTCATAACTTTTATGCAATAAATTATTAATTATTTATAAAAATAAACTACACCAGTTCACATAACATGCCTTATTTGAAATCAAATTTATGTTTTATGTATTATGGCATAGGACAATTTATATAATAGAATTTTCCAAATAGAACATACAGTGAATGTTCACTAAAAATTTCGATATTACGATTTTAAAATTTGTTATTCGTTATCGATCAACTTGATAAATCAATTGCATACTAATTATTCCTTTCAAAGTATGACTATATTAAATAGAAGAAGAATTATCTTAAATCATTATTTAAAATTTCGCCTTTTTATAAAAAGATGACAATTTAAGCAAAAGATGTTCTCCAAAAAAAAAATATGAGTAAAATGGTTTTCAAAAATTAATTAAATGTTTAAAACTATGACGTTTAATATAAACGACAGTAATAAAATAAAATTACGAGTAGGCCTATATATAATATTTAGAAAATTATTATTAATAAGACCCCCTATATGCGTTTTGTATTAAGATTTTAAATTATATTTTTATACGAAAAAATTATTCAAACTGATTTTCTCATATAAAGTTATTTTGAATCACGATTTAATAACGTCTTTAAATATATGCGTATTTATTTATTTACGTAAAAAGTTGCAAAAATAAAATCGATAAAATAAATTAATAGCAATAAAAATTTTAATTAATTTATGGCTATTTTGTTAATTAGTAATATATCAACATATACGATATATTATTGATCTTAAGCACGTTTTAGTAAATTATTAACCTTTCTTTAAATTTTTAAAATTTATTCTACATGCACACAGAAAAGTCTTAAAATTTGTTTTGAATTATTATTTTCAAACAACTTTCATGATGAAAATAAAAACATATTACATAAAATTTTTTATTATAATATACATAAGCTATGTGTATGCTATAAATTTTGCATATTTTATTAATAATTATTTTTCTAATTTTAAAATTAATGATATTTCGTGTAAATGAAGCGTTCAAAACTCGTTTTGATAGTTTCTTTTATTAAAAATTATCAGCAATTTCTCAAACCAAAAACGAAATTACTTTTAAGAAATGCTTGATTATAACCAATTCATAATTGAATTTCTGCACATCTAATATAATTAACGATAATTTTTTTAAGTTAAAAATTTTCCAATCTTTTTACTTCGTTCGAAATATTAAATAGAAATGTGAACCTCTTAAGTTATACTGAATCTAAGAAAATCGAATAACACATGCTTAAATTTTAGAATATAACTAATAAAAATAAATAAATATAAGTCTATTAATATTGCCAATAATTAATTAATTACAAGTACACAATAATTATCTGA
Source organism: Centruroides vittatus (assembly GCF_030686945.1). NCBI lineage: Eukaryota > Metazoa > Arthropoda > Arachnida > Scorpiones > Buthidae > Centruroides > Centruroides vittatus. The sequence goes on from NW_027122385.1 coordinate 1,611,560, forward strand.
TAAAAGAGCATAATTTACTTAAATATGTAAGTTTTTATCAATTCTCTTCTTTATTTAATATAATTTAAATTCATATACAATCTATAGGAAATCACCAATACTGTGTATACAGTTTCGATCAGTAAGGATTTCGGTTATTGCGGGCCTCTTCTGAGAGAATTTCAACGTTTCCAGTTCGACAGAACTCAGATCTAGTAATACTAAACCGATCGCTTCTCTCCATTCCTGCTTACCGTTAGTTAGTAAAAAGTAAGCTTTATTTAGTTAGTAAAAAAATAAGCTTTATTTAGTTAGTAAAAAAAATAAGCTCATGGAGTGCTGTTATTAGGATAGTTTAATTTCTATTTTCAACATTTAGTGTAATTTCTGCAAACAGTTCTGTTTTAATTTTTCAACTTTTACAGAAAACTTTGTGAAGTTAAAAAGGAAACAATAATGGAAGCGACACTTGACAAATATTTTGCTTCATTTTTAAAGATTTTACTTCATGTTTTTTAAGAGGGGGTTACTTTAACAGTTACTCAGAATTCGCCTTAATCAATATTTAATGTTATTTTCCAATTTGTTTTGATTTTCGTGTGCAATTAGAATGTATCCTAGTTTGACTGGATTCTTTAAATTAACTAATAATTCTTTAGTAACTTTTTAAAATTTGGAAAATGTTTTATTTCATGTTTTAGTCCGCCAAGAGAATATAAATGCAAATATTACGATTTCAGACTACTTCTTAACAGCCAAATTAATTTACTTTCCATTGTTTTTGAACTTCGATATGTGAGACTTCGACATATGCGTGTATTTATTGACGAATTAACCGCATAAATCGAGTTACATGTATTTAGAATAATTTATACTACACCTAATATAAATTAGACAATAAAAATACTTTCATTTTCGTATTTTGATACTTACAGAATACTTTAAAAGTAATTGATTTCTTCATTGGTTCCTTTGTAAGAGCATTGGAAACTTCGCATCGGAAAACAGCGTTATTGTCTTCGATTCCTGCAGTAAATGTGAAAGTGTTTGTTGTCTCGTAACCCGTACTCGAATGTGTCATATCTACGAGGACATCATTTCGGTACCAAATGATTCGTGGAGCTGGTTTACCACCTCGAGATATGCAAATAAGAACTATCATATCTCCAATTTGTACAACGTCGCCATCTTGATATCCTTGAATTATTGGAGGACTTGGAGGAACTAATAAAGTAAAAAACAAAATGGATTAATTAAAAGAAATCTATTTTGATTGCACGAATTAAAAATATTATTAATATAAGAATAGTTTCATAAAATATTTGATATTAGTCCGGAAAATTTTCAACTTTTTATTTATTTCATGTCTTCACTCCGTTTTGTTTTTACAAATATTAATGTTAATACAGAAAAGATGGGAAAACAATAGAAATAAAATTTCATTATTTATCTGTTTATATTTCTTAACATTATATTTAAATAAATTCATTTTCTACAGGCAATTCACTCCACTATTTTACGAAAAAACAATACTTCCATTAAATATATTTTATCCTTGCAGGACGGCCGAAAAAGTTTAATGCGTCAGCTTACCACACTGGGGAAAATATAATCGAATTCAGGCCTTCAAAAAACCCTAGGAATTTTCGAGAAATGACCTGTCCCGGACATGTCGGACCATGTAACTTACCACCAGGCCGTCCCATAGTGAATCCATGATGGCTGTGGTAAATAGCTCGTCATAGTTCCCGTAGGGCAGAAAAGTAAATATATATAGAATAAATGAAATAAATTTCTATCAACGGTTAATAGAATATATTAATATAGTCAATAGAATACTATTAGTATAGAAAAACATTCTTAATAAAAAGTCTTCGAATTATTAAAATGTGTGAATTTTTAAATTTCAGAAATATTTTTTTTACGATTTTTAAATCGAGAATTAATATTCTATTACATTCATATTTAAAAAATTCCTTTAGTTTTTTTACAGTTAAAATTATCATCCTGTCATAAAAATAATACACAAATTTAAATAAATTATTCTTTCTTTTTATAAAATAAAGGTAAAACAAACAAATCTTGAAACGAAATTTTATTATAAATTATAATACGACCACTGAAAATTCCTCTTACTGATGATTCTAGTTTAAATAATTTTTAAACAATACATTGTTAATTCGTGCTATTTAGGGTAAACACCTACAGGATATTAAAATTAAAGATTTAAAAATTATTTTCGAGAATTTATCTTTAACAAATAATTAAGACACTAGAAAAATTATTTTAGTCTATTTAATTAAAAAGAAACGTAATATTTAACCATTTTATGTAAGTTAGACGTATTTAGACTTTGAAATAACAAATCTAATTAAAATTGATAGAGTACATTGTTATCTGCAATACTTGTTTGTAAATTAAAAGAAACAAACAAATGCGCATTAAAAGTTGTTTGTAGTTAAAATCCCACTTTAAATTGGTTAAAGATAATTTTTAAATTTTTTCCTAGAATGAAACGGTTTCAGATTTAAAAGTAAGATAAATTACGATAAATTTAATAATAAACATGAATTGATTAAATATTTTAAATAATTTTAATTATTAAATCGTTTACCTGTTGTCATTACTCTTTTACTTTAGTTACTCTATTGGTTTCAAGAATAAAAGGGCAAGCACAATCAACATACAGCTGAAAGTCTTGCAAATAAATTCAATAGCTACTGTTATTGTTTTTTACTTACGAGTTTGTTTCAATACGGGTTTTTATCTACGAGTTATTAATTTAAATTGAGTAATGTTTCTCGATTAGTACTAATCCCTTAAATTTATGAAAAATATTTCTAAAATGTCTTATAGTGAACTTCAGAAAGTTGCGAAAGTTACAGTTCTAAAGGAATTTAAATCAAAGTGAATATGCGATATTATAATATATATTATAATTGGTAAGTGTTGGTTTGTATCAATTTAAAATTCAAAAAATCTAAAACAATAATATAAAATTTTGATTTAAAACAGAAATATCTATGCAATATCGAAGAGAATAATATATATATATGAACATATATGATAATGTAATTAAAATATACATATATATATATTTGAATTAAATTATCACTATCATATTAAACTTTTTTACTAACGCAAACCAAGTTAATTCCTTAAAATTTAACTTAATGTTTCTGCAAATTATCAAAACTTTATAAAACTTGAAAACTTTGCAAGATTATAATTAATGATATAATAGATAATAGCCTATAAACAAATAGATAATAATCAGAGAAGTGAATTTAATAATTCTCTTTTCTTGTTTATTTTGTGTTTGATAAAGTTGATTTCAAAGAGAAATGAAATTTCTCCAAAGCTATTCTTTTTAGATTTATGTCAATAAAAACTGAAATATTTTATTTACTTTTATTATAACAAGGCGATATCTCTAGACAATAAAGACCTCCCCATATAACAAACTAAAATAAGGGATAAAGTTCAGTAACAAATGTACAATAAAACATAATACCAAAAACACAATTAATGAATACTATAATTATCTTTTGAGAGTCACAATACTTTATTTCTGCCATATATTTATTTTCATAAGTAAAAAATATATATATATATCTCTAGTAATTATTTATTAAAAAATTACAATCTCCAAGATTCGTGCGAGTAATAACAAACGATACTCAAAAAATTACTTTTATGTAATAGGTTATTTGGATTTATTCATTTTAAAAATTGTCATACTTCGAAAACTCGAAACGTTTCATTATATATAATCTTCATATGCAATTATAAGTTAACAGTTTTTTTATTGTATGACAATGTTTAAAGAGAAAGTCCATCAAAAATTGTACGTGATGAGATTACGTCTAGAAGTATCATTAAAGGTATAACGGGAGTGGATATGCGTACATAATTTTTAAATACTGAATTTTATTATAACAACTTATATAGAATCTATTAATTATAAAATTTAATAAACTATTCTAAACGTCGATGAGAAATTTTGATAACTTTAACGTGTAAAACATTAATATTTCTAAATACAAAGTTTTCCTTATATAATCTTAATGGAAATCAATAGAATAAAAAATAATCTTAAAGCAGGAAAGTTTTTTTTAATAATTAGAAGAAATTATATAATATGATATTTTATTTCATTTTTCATTATAGAATTTGTAAATATTTAAAATAAATATTTATTTTTTATCAAGAACTGTTTACTTTATGTGACGAAAACTTTTAAATAACTAAATTATAGTATACAATATGCTTTAAAATCAAATTTATTATAAACTTTTAACAAAATTGTTGGAAAATAATATATGATTCACGAAATCATTATTCTAGACACAGAGTGTGTATATGTCAATTTTCTCTACCTTCTACTTTACTATTAAATTCAGTGCTGATGCGACTAACTGAATTGACATCTATTCAAAAATTCTGTTGGCAAGAGATATTTGATAAATCGAATTTTTCAACTTTCTTTCCATCTGTCGTAGTTGATAATATTAGATATTTCCCCTTAATACATATTCACGAAGCCTACTAGTGGCCGAGTGAATAAAACCAATGAACACTGGTAGTTGGTCGCGGTTCGCTCTTGGCTAACGGGCTGTTTTTCATCCAAAAATAACCCGTTGTCCGTTAGGTTTTAGACTAGTTTCCACTAGAAATTCCCCTCCCAGGAGGTATCCCTTCGCAGATTGTCATGTATTGTGTTGCTTTATCCCATCGAACCAAACCATATTCACAAAAATGATAAAATGTCATGAATTAAGTTTTATAAAATATAATATATTTTTAAAGCCATAAAGAAACTAAACCTTATAAATGTGAATAAAAATGAAAAGTTTTTATTCAAACAACCACTTAAAAGATTTTTCCTTTTTCGTTGTTTGACAATTGAACGAGCTTGCGACGTCTTTCTAACTCCGACAGTTAACAAAGGCCAGGCATGGATCACTCAGAAGATGCATGTTAACAAATTCTTTTTATTGTATGTATTTCAATGTTATTAGGTAGTGGGTGATTGACTGTAAAACGGGAAGTGGGATTCTTGTTATGAAAAAAAAAATCAATTTGTTAACATGCATCTTCTGAGTGATCTCTGACCTCTGTTAACTGTCGGAGTTAGAATAACATCGCAGGAGCGTTGAATTGTCAAAAAATCCTTTTAAGTGGTTTTTTTGTGAATAACTAAAAATTCCAACACATGTTACTTTTTTAGATTAGTTTTTATTAAACTTTTTCATTCAAATTTTTAAATATTTTCATATGATTTAGACTCAAACATATAAAATTAATATATAGGCTATACACACTGGTAGATAGAAATTATGCCTTTTATTGTTAAATTTGAATTTGTTTATTTATTCTTATTCGACATTTAAAATATTCTACATATATATAATTACTCACACAAGATTCCAACGGAAATAGTTGCTCTAAGCGGTTTCTCTAGAGCTGGATGCAGAGCTTCGCATGTATAGGTTGTTCCACTCTGTTCTAATTTAGGATACAATGTTAAGGAACTGCTAGTTGCAAAACCTCTTCCTTCATCTATCGTCACAGAAACTTTAGTTGCTTCTGAGTAAAGATGATATCGCTAAAATTATTTATCCATTCGTAAACGTTGCAATGTTTTAAAATTATATTTAACACATGTAAGAATATAACTTAATAACAATAAATATGAAATGTAATATTTTTATAATTAAAAGTAATAATAACATCCAAACTTCGTCAGTGTTTCACGAAATTCATTCTGTGTAACACTGGGATTATATAGAATATTTACAAAGCTTCCATAATCACATTAATTTATCATAGAATTTTTATTTTGACAACATTACTAACTAACGTATTTTTGTATCAATTTTTTAAAATAAATGTATGTTGTGAGGTTTGTAGGTTCATGAATAAAATCATTTATGGAATTATATTTAAGTCAGCTGTTTTATGTGGATTGGGATGTTGGATTTATATAAAGAAGGAAAAGATTAAGAAGATGCAGATAGCTAAGACGGAAATATTAAGATAAATAAATGGGGTCACATTGAAAGGAGTAGCAAGAAGTAGTTTAGTTACAAGTAATCTGGAAATAGATTATATAAGTCATAACTACTTATAACTCTGGAAAAATCGACTTGCAAAAGGTTGGCCCGTATTGTGAAGACAGTTGAAACCGAGTTAGAAAGAAAAGAGAGAGCGAGAGAATTAAAAACGTAGATATAAGATTTAAAAGAAAAAGAAAGTGAATCAAAGAGACCTTAAAAAGAATTGTAAGAAAATATACGTTAGCGTTAAGGATAGAGGAAGGACTAGCATAAAGAGAAAGATAGACTAAGAGTAGAAAGAGTGAATTTAACAGTGATAATAATAATAATAAAGATTGGAATATTTAATTTTTTATAATCTAAAAATCAGCTTTTTATAGCTTCTGAAAAACCTATTCGGAAAGATTTCATGCAAATTGAAAGTTTGCTGTTAAGGTTAATGATTTAAAGAAACAAATTAATAATTTATAATAAATTTGAAAAAAATTCAAAATATTTCAATACACAGATCAAATTTAAGAAAATAATTTTAAAAATATTTTTTTACTAATATCCTAAAATTACAAAAAAATTATAATTATTTTAAACTACATATATTTTAATAACTGTATAAGTTATGTAATGAAAACTTTGGTTATACACATAATTCATGTACTAATTGTGTTCATCATTAAATCTAATCATCGATCGAATTGAATTCATTGCAAAACGTTTCAAAATATTTAATTGTCATCTAGTTCGAAACTTTTTATTATGCAGCACGACTACTTACAACCAAAAAAAATCAATAGGTAACGTGACGAAAATTGAATAACTAAAATCACTGATTTATGTTTTGATTCAGAATCAAAACATTAAAATTTGATAGAAAAATATAAGTAAAAAGTGAATACGTTTAGTGAAAACTAAAAGAAATAGTATAAATATCACATTTTAATAACAAAATGAAATAAATCAATTTTAAAATAATTTATAATGTGAATTCATGAAATGAAAAAAAAATTAAACTGTGAACATGTTATTTATTATTTCCTAAAATTATCATCAATCTGGTAACCTTGTTACAAAAAATACGTAGTTTAAAACATTCCATTTTTGTTAGAAATAGTAAGTTAATAAAATAAAAATATTTTTAATTTTTTATATTATAAAACAAATCGAATGTTCTATAAACACAATAAAAGCAAACATCAATCGATTTTAAATTTTAATTAACATTTGAATTTAAACAACTAATGTACAGGATGGCCAAAGCGTCAGTTCATCACGTGTTCTCGATACACTTGTGATTATGAATAATAAACTAAGTTTAAACCAAAGTGTTTTACTTTTACAAAATTAATAGAAACACAACGTACAATAGAACTGCATTAATTGTACTGTTTATTAATTTAATTTGTTAATTACAATTTAGTCTTTACAGTGATTAATTAACTTTTCGTACGACTCTATATACTGATAAACAATATCTTCAATTATACATTTAGATTTGTTCATTTATTTTTTTTATGTTTAGACGAATAAATTGTTAATATTACTTAAAATATGGTTTCAGATATAAACTACCGGTTAACCGTTAAATTAACTAATTAACTGATTGTTTATAATAAAGTGAATTTTCTTCCACAAATCAAAGGGAGGAGAAGGGTTACAAAAATAATAAGAAACTGAATTATAATCAAGGCAGTTATTATCGGAAATTTAAATAAAATGTATTCATATACAAAAACTGAAAATAAATTGAATAAAAAATTGATATTTGTAAACCTATAGAGAATGCAAACATTCAATAAATGACTGAATTTACTAAAAATTTATCCTGGTTGAGATAATGGAGAAAGGAGAAGCTGATAACTGATGTATCGAATGAATGATAGTGAAAAGAATTTTCGTGGTTTGTTCGTGGATGGATAATTATAATAACCCGGCCTACGGTTTGGACTTTGCGGTTTTGATGTCTATGAATAGAATTCTTACCCAAATGAATAAATTCATTGTAAGGTAGAAAATTGTATAATGAGACGATTTTTAAATTATTTGCGAATTTTTACGTTTTAAAAATGTCTGTATAAGTGTCATCATGCAACTGATGAGAAACTTAGAGTCCAAAAGACACTTTATAAAGAGTGACACCTTAATAAAGTAAAGTATTCCGGCAAAACAATCGTTTTGTAGTTTCATTTTTTGTAAAGAAAATTCACTTTAGTATGATATAAATTACAATCATTGTTCAAAAGTAGTATAATTGGCAGTTTATGTGTGCAATTTTAAAGATATAATGTAATGATCCTATATAAAGTCGATTTTAGTTAATCTCTGAATAAAGCTCCTGGCATTATTCACAGATTAACTAAAATCGACTTTATTATTCCTATAAATGACTTTAATTTAATTTTTTTAACGAATATAACATGAAATTCATTACTTAATGAAATTTCTACTACATATTTAATTTTATATATAGTAAACCCTGTCCAAAACGGAACCTGCGAAAAACAGAAAAAAATTCTTCGGAATAGAGCAATTTTTTATGTTAAAATTTACTGTAAGCTGGAAACCTGTCAATCGCGGGAACAGAAAAGAATTAAGGGAACAAAAAACATAATTTCACCTGGATAAAATGGAAAATTAAAATTTCACTTTAGACAAATATGTATGCAACCAAATTAGAGCGGGCCAGTTCAATCAAAGAAAAAAGTCAAAACAAAGCCTTCAGTAGGCTTTGTTTTGACTTTTTCCTTTCTTTTTGTTTTTGAACGAATGGAACGTGTAGAATGTTTCTTTAAAATGCACACTTAAAGATTTTATTTTTCTTAATAAAAAGGACATTAATTTGTACGGCTTTTTAAAACTCTTTTTGCTCTAAGGGCACTACGAGAGCTTCTTTTTAGCAAGCCTATTATGAATTCGGCCAGACCCATAATGGGGCAACCGCGTAGTGAGGGACGGAACCTGACATATCCGGACAGACCATCCCTCGAAAACCTCCTGAGATATTTTGACATGTCTGGATTCCATCCCGGGTCTCTAGAACGCTAGGCTGCCACCTTACCCGATCTGCCTGCCGGCCATCAATTTATAGGAGTAGCAAGCATTACGATTCTCCAAGTTTTGTCTGGGCCGAAAAAATTATTCCAGCTCCTCCCTTCTCGACGACCATTTCAGTGAATGACAAATTGTATTCCAGGTACAATTTTAAATACTCTCAGTAAAACAGTCATTGTTCACGCGAAATAGAGACACACAGATCAAAGCCTTTGTTAACACTAAATATTGGTTTTTGTTGAAATTAATTAGCAGTAGAATATAGAATACTTTTAAAAATCGAGAACTTTTAAGAATAGAATAATTTCCCGATATTCGAGAACAAGAAACGAATATAATTCGTTGATATTATAAAAATAAAGTAACACAGTGATGTTAATTTGCCTTACACGAAGTAGTTAGTAAAGTAACTAGTACCGAGTATTCGAGAATAAATTAATAACATTTTGATGAATACAGAGATTGAAGTGAACGATCCAGTAGAGTATTAAAATTCCTGGAGAAGCCAAATCACAGAATTACAGTAATACAAAGACCTAACTAGGTCTTTGTATTACTGTATTACAGTACTGTAATTCGATTAGAATTTCCATTGGCTTAATAAGATATTAGATTTTAGCAGTTGAATTTGCTCTTTCGCTATTGTTTAAATTCGTAAAAGTCGCATCTGAGAAGTATTAGAATACTTAGACTAAGGTTATGGAGACAACGAAAACTCTTTAAAATAGAATTATTCGCAATTCTTTCATTCAAAAATATTCTAATCTTTGGTTCGGGTCGCTTTGAATTAGTTTTGATTTTATTATATTATAAAATTAACTAAGTCTATAGATGGGAAACAAAGAGTGACTTAAAAGGGTTAACTGAAGGGCGACGAACGAATAAAAACATAAATTCTTCAACATTTCTTCCAAGAGTAAAGCGAATGAGTTCTTCTGCATTTCTATAATTTTCATTCATCTAATACTTAACCACAATTAAGGCTCCCACCACATGGTAGACTTCTTGACTCTAGGTTCATCGAGCCACCTAAAATAAACAACCAGAGGAAAGCGAGGAGAGAAAAGAGACTGATCAGAGAGAGACGTGTTAATCTACGAGGAAACGATCCGGAATGAGTGGTTTGAAGGAAGACGTCGGTAATTCCGTCGGCGTACGAAAACATCGAGATCGGTAGGGGTTGAGAGGAATCCTGGGTAAGAATTACGAGAAAGTGGAAGATTGGCCACGTGTCTCGACAAAGTGATAACAGGTGTACAGTACCTGGTACAGTACGTCCGAGTAGGCAAATATCATGATAGAAGTTAGGAGGGTAAATATCCTGCAGATAGTTCTGGTTGACCTCAGACTTCCAGTCCTTACTCAAACTCCCTGAGGGAAATCGGTCTCGTTGCAGTGTATATTGGTAACACTCCATTGGCAAATATATTGTATAAATTGTGTAAATTTGTAAATAAACTATGTGTGACCATAAATAGTTTAATTAACCTGTAGATTACAGGGTAATTAAACTATTTATTCTGAAAAGTTATCTTAATCATCGATAATCCAGTTGTAAAAGTGTAACGAGTCCGCTCGTTACACTTTATACAACAAGAAAGTCTTCACTGCTTAGTAATAAGTTTTATTTATGTATGTAAAATACGAAGTAAGCCCTAAATGACATATTTACAGGGCTTGCTGTTTGATTAAGTTAGAGTAGTACATGAAGAAGTCCGAACAGCATCTAACAGTCGGACGTGCATCTAAACGAGTTTGAGAGTCTCATCATAGGCTTTAGAAAAGCATGTCATGCAGACAGGCCGACCGCCATTTTGATCGAAGTGATGCGGCAGTAAGATGATGTTAGTAACAGTGTATACAGTAGGAAAAACAGAAAAAATATATAGCCAACACAAAGAATCTGGACGTCCAGAATGAAAAGTACTCGAATGGATCGAGCAATCAGGAGAACAGCTTTTACAATATTAATATGGTACCGGTCGTCCTCAATAAAAATATATCTTACTCAATGCATTTTTTTGTAATATCAAGTGGAACCATTCGACATCGCCTGAAAGAGGCGGGACTTCATTCCTATCGTCTGAGACGACTACCACAAAAGACCTCTCGCCAATCAAGCATATGCTAGAAAGACAAATGAAACCATTATAGAATTTGAGCGAACTAACCCAATAATTATAGAACATCTAGTGTAATCCGTCACAAGTAACATTAGACTGTTGTTTGATTTCCTGCAATGCCGTATTTCGGCTTGTATCAATATCGAGGGATTTTTACTACGTACTAACACGTGACCGTTACATTGTCACTGCGCTCTAATTAAAAGTCATTTTGCAATGAAAATTAATAATTTTTTAATGTTATATTCTATTTCGTCTGTCAAGTTTCATAGCGATAGAATATTTTCTTCACAGTGTGACGTTCTTTGTTAAATAAAGTATTACATTTAATGTATTTGTAATAATATATAAAAACAAATATTTAAATAATGTATATATTTAACCTACGAGGAAACGATTTTTATTTTAGTGATGTATACATTTTATTAATCTTAAACTAAATAATATATGGATCAATACATTGTAGTAAATTGAAAACTTTGATTAGAATATTACAGTGCAAAATAAGTAATTTAAATCTTGTAAGAAATAACAGATCACGATATTTTAAATATCTCCACAGAAAAGATCTGTAGGAGTAAGATCATAGGATCTTGACGGCCGTTGCAGAAGACCGCCTGGGCCAATACACTGTTCTCCCAAGGGCTCTTTAACCTTTGTTGAACTTCTCTAACAGCATGTTGGTGGTGTACAGTCATGTTGAAAACAAATATGCTGGCGTTAGCATAGGGTGAGGTCGTCCAGCAATCCATTAATTACAGTTTGCAAGAAATGCAGATATCTTCCTCCAGTAAGAGTTTCTCAAAGGAAAATAGGACCAATGCGATTACTGTTTTAAATTCCATATTACACGTTCAGGAAAAACGAATATAATGTTGTGTTCCTCGAAAGCAGTGTGTATTACGTGCTGACTAGTAGTGCAAATGTATTATTGGATGCTGGATGGTGCAGATCTTAAAAGGCGAATTATGGAGTTCTTTCAAACAATAACTCCATACGTTTAATATCTGTCGTTATGGCACAAAAATTGAACGAACATACACGTCTTGCTGTTAATGGAGATATATTTGAGCGATTTCTTTGGGGAATTGCTAAATGAAACTGTTTACCGTTACATTGTCACTGCGCTCTAATTAAAAGTCATTTTGCAATGAAAATTAATAATTTTTTAATGTTATATTCTATTTCGTCTGTCAAGTTTCATAGCGATAAAATTATTTTGATGCAGAATGTGATAACATTCTGCATCAAAATACAGTGACGTTTTCTTCAGATGTATATTTGTAATCTGGAAAATTTTTTTTTCTTTTTCCTTTGTTTCTCTATGTAGTAAAATGCTGTTTCACATTATAGTCTTCTTTTTGTACTGAGAAATCTTTAATGAAACCGAATCGAATTCTTCACTAACAGTTGTTTTTATCACAAACTACTTGAAAGCTTGAGAAGCAAACACAAAGCAGATCAGCACTGCTAGAAAGCTGAACGTACACAAGCTTTCAAATTTTCAGGAGTACGTGGCACGCCCTCTTTATCTTTTTTTAATTAAAACAAAATGCAAAATGTACTAATTTCAACCTTCTTCACATCTTCAGAATTTGAAATATACAATAGTTCTATCTGCAATAGGAGCAAAGGTGTTTTCCCTCTTTTCTTCAGTGAAGAGAATTTGATTGAAATACAAATAAATAGCGCATCCTTGATAATATACGAAAATAAACATCGTTCACATGAATTTGACGGTTTCTTTCTGAGCCATTAGCTTGGATTACTGTTTAGGAAACACCCTATACACAAATATTTATATGCAGTGAAAAGTCGATGGGAGTAGGTGGTCTTTCAGATAATCCAGAAACGTGTTTGCTTTTGTTTTGGGTGCATTTAAAGTTTTATGAACTACAAATATTGTAATGCAATTATTAATGCAAATAAATGCAAGTAAATTAATTTTATTCAAAATCTAACATAATGGTATGCATGTGATGTACAGTAAGCGTGAAAATCCTTCCTATGAACGCAGAAGACTATTTTAATCAACTGGAAAATGTTTCAAAGCACATTTAGTGCGAAAAAATTATATTTATTTGCATACTTATATGTTTACGTATATAATAATAATATAATTATCTGAACAACGTAATGATTTTATTAATAATAGTAACATACAAAAAACATGTGCATTGGGAGGATTTTGATGCAGACAAAACTCTATATCATATTTATGGAAAAAGTACACTTCAATAATCAGTATAGGTTCCTTTGGCCTTTAAAGCCTTCCTATGTAATCGCGCATGGAATTAATAATATTCTGAAATCGTGCAATGTTATTTTGTTCCACTCATTCTGTATACGTTCCTATAATTGGTGGATTCTTTCAAGCGCAAGTGCTAGTCAGACAAGCGACCTTTAAGAAGGAACCAGATGGGTTCTATCGGGTTGAGATCAAGCAATTGAGGCGGCCACTCAAGCAGGCTAATATTTTGGGTTCCATGAAAATTGCCCTCCTGGATGTATGTTTTGGATCACTATCTTTCTGATAAATGAAAGCTCCTATCAATGTGGTAATCATCAACAGATTGTAACAAACAATTCTTAAGTATTTCAGTATAAATAACGTTATTCATTCCACTACGTATAAAACAACATTTCAGGCCCAAAATAGGTAATGCAGTCCCAGATTGTAAGACTACCACAACCAAATTTCAATGTTGTTTGTACTTCTCGCTCAATTCTAGACTTCATCGATGTAGTCCATACCTATTTTCGTCCGTCCGAACCAACGCTGTTAATTTTGGATTCAACTGACCATACAATCCTCTTCAAATCTTCGGGGGTTAGTCTTTATAAAGTTTGGCAAAATTAAGACGTTTCTGTTTATGTAATTTGGTAAGTTTAGGCTTCTTGGGCTTAACTCTTGCCTTTCTGTTTTGGCGCTGAATGTTTTCTTCCTGTCAGCACTGAAATTTTCGTGATATGGCAGTTTGCTATATTTTATTCTGGATATACTCGAACGCCCAACACCAACTTCTAATGCTGTTTTCTCATCAGAAAAACTTTTCTTTAGCAGGTCCAAAATACAGAGTTCCTTATCTCTGGAAAGCTTCTTCATAATGGCGCATGTCACGCAGCAGGTCATTTTCATATTTGTACGCTAATATCTCGTTAATATGCACGAAATTATATTGATTAACGTTGATGTTATAACAATTAATTTATGCCTCAAAATCCTCTCAATGAAACAGGTAGAATTTATGCACCATAGATATTTTAAAAACATGAAAATTATTTTAACTTTTTTCTATTATGTTAATATTGTCAGCTGATTTTTTTCTTTTCCTTTTACTTTGGCATATCGAATAGTTTTTGCTATTTTTCTGTAGTACGTACGAACATTGGGAGGATTTTGATGCTTACTTTGATGCGACAATGGAAAGATTATGTAATTTCCAATTCTATGGCGCGTTTATCCTTTGTGTATTATACTTAATGATATGTATAACGTTATACTTTTTTCTGAAAATCATTTCAAATAACCCAGAGTTTTGAATAATCGAGTTTCTACTGTATATATGTATAGGCATACCAAAATGTTTTTTCTCAAACCGGGACAATTTTGAGAAAATACTCAGAACAGAAAATAAAGCTTACTAGGATATGTACCCGTGAAAAGGCTAAATAAAGTTGTTAACAAAAACGAGTTAAAAACAATTTTTAATAACTCAACTAAACATATCTTATTATTAAGAAGTTATTAATATTTATCACTAGTTTATCACTTTCTTTAAAAATTCTCTGTCTCTTAAATCTATACATTTAAAATATGACTATATATTTGAGGAAGTTCCTATTGCTTGTCTTATGTTTCGCACATTTCAAGTGATTTTTAATGTTTGAACTGCCGACCATGAGTTCCTGAAAATTCTAAACTGCACTGTTCATATTTTATTTTGTCAATACGATCACAGACTTTTTCAATCATCAGTAAACACACGGATTCTTTTTGGCGTTTTGGAGATTAAATTAATTTAATGTACCGGTACGGTACAAAATAATCACAAATGCCGGCTAGCAATTTGAACCCGACTAAGATAGGACAAGCGCAACATAATGTGGCAAGAATAAGTTTCAGTCTCGCCAACTCTGATTGAAACAAAATATCTAAAAAATGAAATAAAAATATCTGAATTTCATATCCTACATGCTATTATAAATTCTGTGAAAAAATAAAACATCTAAATTCATTAGGCCATATGCTATAAATTTTGGGGGAAACATCTGGACAACATAAAAAATACTTATATGCAGATACAAAATATTTAGATTGGCAACAGTGAGTGTAACAGACGGGATTATTTAGTTGCCAAATCGCCATTTTACTCGAGGCTTTACTATTTTTACTTCTTGTATATTCGACACTTTTAAAATTTTACCAAATAACCTGGAATCTCCCGGTCAGAACGGAACGTCTGGTAAGCCTATATATGTATATAGGCTTACCAGTTTGTGTGTTAGTATGTGTCTATTCTGAGGTCAGCATATCTGGTACCACTTACTTAGTTTTTCTACATTGTAACATAAAATATTTTCACAAAACTTATATACAAAAATAAATTTGCTATTCATTTTGGGTATACGAATTCATTAAACTAATCTTTCAAAAATTAATATAATAGAATACTAAAAGTCAGATAACAGAGTGATTTTAAGATTAAAAATATTAACTGAGTTTTTGATTCCTCTTACTGTAATTAAGATTATAAAATTTATTTCTGGATGAATTTAAATGATTATTCCTTATATAAACAAATAAAAATTTTATTATTTTTTGTGATGACGATGATTAATTTTTACGACATTTATTAACCATATAATTTACACATATACATTCTTAACTACATTGTTATTTATATAGCAGTAAGTCAAATATAAGTTAAATATAGTTATATTTTGAATATAAATACACATCCTTCTAAATGGTAAGTTATTGTTTTACTGAAATATATATGAAATATATACAAAAGAGTATACCTGGTACCAGTTCTATAGTTCTTCTATACCATTTCATTTCCACGGGAGGCTTACTTCCTCGAGTGTTACATGTTAAAACTAGTTTCTGAGATTCTCGGATCATTACTTCCTCTCCATCAGGAAGTCCATTTATAGTAATATTTTTAGGTGGAACTGAATGGAAAAGTAGACTTATTTTAGCGAACAAATATAACAAAAGTAACGTTTACTTAGGTACGTTAATTTAAGATGATAAAAAATTTTAAAACCAATTTTCTTTTTACTTTTTTTACATCTTTTTTCATGAACATTATTATATTAAAAAATCTTTTAGAATATCGCAGTAGTAACAAATATGCAATCCATAGTGATGTCGCTGTAAGTTGTAGAAAGATTTGAATGATTCTTCATTAAGAGATTATTATTATTGAAATTAAGAAAAGTAGGCGTGTAATCACACGCTAAGAGACATGATTAAAGCAGACGAATACTACGAATAGTAATCGTAATTGAGCAGGAAGAGTTAATCTATCATTACAGGAAGATCAAATGTAGTTTGTAACTAGATGCGGTGATTACAACTATAATTAGTGTTTAGAACACAAGTAAAGTCGAGAAAATATAAATTTATAAAATAACACACTTAATGAAATATCGCTTTGAATAATTATTATTATTTTAAAATCTTTAATTTATGAATTAAAGAATGGAAACAATTCACGTAGATTGTATATAATTGATTGTAAATTTAATTATTTCAGTTCTTATTTAAATTTTATTTTGCGATTAATATATATATATATATATTTGTGAATATACTCTAGTATTAAGGTATTTTGTTTTATATAAAATTACATTAAGCCTACTTATTACCTTATTTATATTTATCATTATTGTTTATATTTATATAATATTAAAGTATAATACTGTACTTAATTCAAACGAAAATAACAAAATTTTAAGAAAATTGACTATTGATTCATATAAAGAAATATTCAATAATATTTCAGCAATCAAATTTCTAATAAAATTATTTTTTCAGTGAATTAACAAATAATTTATAGTCTGTACAAAATGCTCACTATACCTAAAAGTAAATGATGAAAGATGTAATATAATACTGTATACAGGTATACCTCGAGTTACGTCGTTCTCGATTATACGTCGTTTGTCAAAAAGTATATGGAAAAATAAAAATTAAGTTTAAGTCATTTTATTCGACTTTACATTCGTCTGCCACAAATATTGAAGTCGTAACATCACTAGAAAAGCGTTAAAAGCAAATAAAATCACATTACAATATGTACAATTACAGTAAATATTAATATAATCATCATAAATCCTAGAGAACGAAACATGAAAACATCTGTGTTTCTGTGTTGTCGTCGTATTCAGTGGTCTTTATGTATTCATTATTGGCGTTTTCCATCGTAAATTCGACTTACGTCGCCTCTCCTGGAACCAATTACCGACGTAAGGCGAGGTATACCTGTACACAGAAAACAATTAAGTGAAAGCTACAGAATATTATCAAAATTAAATGGATTAATAAAAATCTTTTATTTTAACTAGTAATTTTTTATTTAGTTCTGAAACTTTAATTAACCGTAGATTTTGGAATATTACAAAAATGCATCCCGTAGCAAGCAATAACGATTGAAAGGGTGATAAGCGCCTTAATTAAATAGAAAATGTTGAATACATTGTAAAAGAGGTATTGCTAAATAAAACAATAAACATTTAGAAAGCGTTTATATAATACCATGTAGAGTCCATTTCAGATTATTAATTTCGAATACTTACTTACAACAGTTAACCGAGCAGCGGCTCTTATTGGTTTGTGAGTTTTACTTGGACCAACCTAAGAAATTGACATATGTAATGAATGTTTTAATAAAAATATTTAAGCAACGAATAATTTCAAACAAGAATTAAAATAAATATTTATAAGAATAACTTCTGTTCTTACCTGACACTGAAATTCAGCTTCGTCTTCTACCCGGACATCTTCAATTCGTAAATTATAAACACCTTGGATAATATTTATTATCATAAAATATCGAGGATATCCCGGAATGTTTCGTTCAAAACCTAATAATATAATTTAAATTAAAATTATTTTATTAATTAAAGTTAAACTTAATCAATAATCATTACTGAATCTTATTAGTGTAAAAAATAATAGTTTTACTTGATAATTATAGCAATACTAATTTCTAAACATTGGTTTATATTTACTAAACCATCACGAATAATTTATGGATAAATTTCACTTAAAAAAAAACACTGCCCATATGTTCTCTTTGATTTTGATGATTCTTGTATATATTATCAAAATTACAGCAATCAAATTTCAACAAAAGAGAAATTAAGAAAAATGTCAACAAAAATTAAGAGAAATGTCTTTTCTCTTAATTCTCTCTAACAGAATAACTTCTAAGAGACAGTGTATAGACATACGATCATATTTAAGCGATTTCTTACTGCCACTATTCCATTTTTAACGTTAAAATAAGTATCAAACAATCAATAGTTAATTTAAACTACAAATAAACATATCCAAATCTCTTCGTCAAAAACCTCTTCAATAACTATTTCTGTATGAAATTGCAAAATCAGTTTTAAAATTCCTAATACACACTACCATTCATACATACAGAGAAAAACACACTTTTTTTTTTTTTTTTTTTTTTGCATTTCTCAATGTTTCAAGATCCCGATTCCAAAAATGTAAAAATCTTGGGGTGACATTTTTATCACTGATCACCATACTTTTCTTCTGTTATAAATAACAGAACCGGGAAAGTAAAAATTATATGTTCCGGTCATTAGAAGATGGATTTGCTTGTTTGAGACCAATAGCATATAATAAAAGCTTCGAGGTTCGTGGATGGATTTGTCTTCTTTCTTGCAGATTTCCGAAAAGTGCAAAATGTACGACTGAAGATATAGAAGGACTCTTACTGCATTTCAAAAATGCAGACCTGAGATTAAATACTGCCGCTCTGCCAACGTTCCGCGCGGAAAGCGTCAAGTACTGCCAATTCTATAACGAAACAACGAAAATCACAAAAAGCAGCAAAATTATGTGCATTTTCTCGCAAGAGGGCTTCAAAATTTCCAAAGAGCATTCCAAAGTAAAGAATGTAAAAAAAAAAAAAAAATAGAAAACGCATTTACAGACAGCAGAATCTTAGAATTGCTGTCTGTGCACACACGAACACGAAGAAGACATCATCTAATATTTGAGTTTTAAAAAAATGGGTTCACGGAAATTACGCGGGCATTAACGAACAGAAAAACATTTTTTAAATGGCTTCTGGAATTTACGTAATATTTTCTAATCCCTATTATTTTGTACCTGGTCTATTAATGGAAAAAACCTAATCCTTTCAACGAATTACTGGTCCAGGAATCAAAATTTTTTAAAATGATTTCATTTGATTTTATAGCAAAACTATTTTTAGTTGATATCTAATATGCTGAGATGTAAAAAATTGCATAAGAAACACTGTGAGTATTTTATTCATATTTTATAATGCGTTAGATTTCAATTTTTGAGGGAAAATGATTAACAGGTCCATTAGATTAATACAGATATTTCCCTATACATGAAATGTTATATATATAAAAAAGTTAATTATAAAATACATATAGATAATTGTAGTAATAGACATTATAAAACATTTATTACTACAATTCTCTATATGTATTTTATGATTAATTTTTTAATATTTATAACACACTTTCTTATAAAATATTAACTATATACAGGAAAACAGGCCTAACAAACTTATACGGAAACTGATCTATTATATTTTCATGAGTTAAATTATCGATGATCTACAGCCACATTTTTATTGTTTTCTGAAAGTTTATTAGCCCATTCTTATAAAATTGTGTTGCAAAACGTACTTATATTTATTTATTGAAAAATAGCTGACGTTGCAGGTTATCTTCTGTTTTTGGTACCAAGACGTTAAAAATTAAACAGAAGCATTTGTCTTTCGCAATAACAAGCAATTTATTTCCATTTCTAGTAAAACTTGTAAGCGTTGTTTCTCTTTGGCACATTCATCTTGCACACAGTTGTTTAGGTTTGTTCAATATCTGTATTTGCTTTTTCACTTGTGATGCTGGTTGGACAAACGATATTTTCCATAAGTAGTCCTTCTGGTAGGAAAAGTTGAAAGGGGTAATTTAAAAGGTCAATTTGTACTGCCGATAGGACATATGAACTGGCAACGGAGAAATTGCAAAATCTGGAAACGTAGTAATAGAAACCTGGAAATCATATTTTATTAATTAGCAGCAGCAAACAACTTTGTATACTTCTGTATAATTTACTGTACAAAGCTCAGTCACACGTGTAATTTTGTTATTCATATTCTACTATACACGCATGAGCCACCGTTCTGCACAGAATGGACTATTTCCAAACAGTTATCTGTATTCCAGTTACTGAGAAAGTTGTCTTTTGACCAAAAATTATCGTTGTTACGGTGAAAATAGATTTCTCGAACGCTCATATGCTCGCCGGGAAGAATAGTGGTTCCACCATCTTTGCATCAGGCTTCCAAGTAATGAGTTTCCTTGCTTCTGCACGATATACGATATTAAATGGAAAAGAGTCTGTCCTAGCATAACTAGTTTGCATGTCACAGGAGCCTAAAGTTAAGCCCTACTCGTAACACCACTGGTCACTGACAAAATAATCATTAACTACATGATATATTTTAATACTATATTTAAATATCAAAATAAGTAAAATCATTCAAAAATTAAAATCATGGTCATAATTAATAAAAATTAATTTTTTTCTACTCGTATTTTGGAAACGGTTTTTATAATGTAGGCTAAATAACCGTGTGTACTTGTTAAGAATGACTTGACATAAAATTTTGTAATCTACGATAGACAATTATTGATGGCCTTTTTGACTTGGAATCAAATTGCTGAATCGTGTTTCATAATTTAATGATATAAATAATACTTTTACTAATATATTTACGAATCAAATTTTTATAAATTATTTATGGAGTTTAGAGAAATATTATTCAGAAAACCCAGTAAAGAAGTGAACATATTTATAAAATAAAATCAGATAAAAATAAATTTAATTTAAAGAGAAATTACGTTAATTTACAAGGGGTGGTTTACATCAATGTTGAGCAATGCTAAGATCTCAATTCTTGGGTAACAGAATGATTTACTTTCTATTTCCGGAGAGTTGCATAGCGAACCGTACTGTTTTTCTTTATACCTAAGTAATAATATAATATAATACTTTATTTACTAATGCTAATTATTTTATTTTTAAAATATCTTGGAAATAAAATAAAATTCTTAAAATGTAAAAAATAAATTAAGTCATAAAAAACTGTTTCATATAACCGATTTTACTTTATTATGTAAAATTGTTATAAAATTTGTTTAACTTAAAAAATTAATAATTTAGTAATAAATATTTATTATTCATATATCCTAAATTAAATTTCTTATGTCTTATGTAGTTTGGAAATTGTATCTTATGATTTAGCAAAGTAAATTCTTAAATAAATTGATCATATTTAATTAAAATTGCAATGACATATAATTAAATTTTAATAATTAATTAAAAATACAGATAAAAATTTTTAAAGAATTAATATTTAATTCAGTTTATGTTCTACAAGGAAAACAAATTTAATTTTTAAAATGATAAAAATTTTTTAAGAAAATAATTGATAAAGGTTTAGATTTTCACAGCTTTGCTAAATTAACAATAATAATTTTTCAAGACATTTACTTTAAGGTATTTTCACTGCATTACACAAATTCAGAGATTATTTAACTTATTTCAGCTATCATATACAGATTTCTTTGTTTAACCAAGTGTATTTAACATTTAATTTAAAAATTAATATTAAATTTTAAAAATTACTTACTCAAATTTCATTTTTACTGCCATAATAACTATTTTAAAATATTTTCTAAATCTTATATCTTATAATATATATATTAAAAGAAATATTTGTCATTATAATATTTAATAATATAGAAGCATAAATAATATTTGATTTTTGTAAAAATTCTTTTTACTTGATTATCCTGCTGTAATCTGTAAAGTACAAAGGAAATGCTGTTAAGTTGCTAAAAGTCCAAATTTGATTTCTATATTATACTGTGGCTAGATTGTAAAATTTCCACTAACAAACAATATCTAATAAATTTTAAATTAGAACCTTCAATGCCAAATAGTTTTTTCCTTATATAAATTTCGAATTGTTATTTTGTAATTTAATAAAGCTTCGGGTAAAATTTGCAGCAAGCAATATTCAAAATATAAATTCATGTATAAAAAAATTTGTCGACGGAGAAAATATAAATCACAATCAAATAAGGAAAATTGTGTTTCCCACTACTTCAAAATAAATTATAATATATTGAATAATGTGAGTGATTCAGGTAGTTATTTCATAATTTTTGACATTATTGAAATTTCTCATCTGTAGAAAACAGTAAAGCATTGTACGTCTTGAAGACTTAGATTTTCATTTGTAATAAAATATCAAATTTATATAAAAGATGCATTGACCTCATCTCTGATATTGAAAATTTGAATAGAAACAGACTTGTTACAGAAGAATGAAATAGTACATTCGAAAGAGGGATTCTGGTATATAACCAGAAAACTAAAATTTAAAAATAAATCTTTAATATTTAACTTCCTCGAGAATATTAAAGCTCAACTCTAGCATCTAAAGTTGATGTTCTGCAGACTACCACCACGTCCGTTGAACGATTAATTTGAGCACCACCTGCTTATTTTTAATTTGTTCTTAACTTACACCGCATTATTATAAGTAACAGCTTTTTTATTTTATCTTTCAATCGATTGTTTTTATTAGGTCTTTAAAATATTATTTATATCTGTTTAATTAATATGTTTAAATATTATTATAAATTTTCATTGATACAAAGCGTCGCTAAGTGATGTGAAATACGGTTTGCGCCTCAAAGTAAAGAAGTATAAATAGAGCGGCGGTTCTGTGTTGAGGAGACAATTTTCAATGTTGCAATTTGTTTGCCATGTTACGTTTAAAAATAAACACGAGTGGCATTGCCTGTAATAATAAATTAATTAAAGGTTGCGGCTACAAATTTCACAGGTGTATGAATGTTTTATATGTTATTTATTTTTTTTAAGGAAAACGTACATTTATTGAGTTTTAGTGGAAATGAGATGATATCAGCTTTTCATCTTAGTAAAATACCATTTCATGATCATCAATAATATGAATTTATATCATTTGTGAAATAGTCTTTCGTTAATTCAAAAAACCAAATGACGGGAAATGACATCAGTTGATATCCGTTACTATATAATATCAATTTATGCCAAATTTTACATAATATCAATCAAGTGAGATTACCTAAGGTCAATTGATATCATGTGTTCAGACTTTAAAACTTTGAAAAATATTTTAAAACCATTTGATGACAATTCAAATCATTTTCACTAGTTAATGATTCTCGTGAGAAAAGTAAATGATTGCAGATGACTTGTCATTTGTTTTCATTTAATATCATTTCCTGATAAGTGACATAAACTCATATCATTTGAAAGCATTTACCATTAGCAAATGACTTCAAATAATATTATTAATAGGGTAAAACTAATGCTAAAATAATATAACCCATCAAAAATAATGTGCAGTAAGACTGCAGAATATTATGAATTTTACAAATTATCTGTAGATATATTGCTGAATTTATCTAAACTACATATTTTAATATGTACTGTACAGTACAGTACGTTTCTACCATATGTTTAACTGGAGATAACGTGTAGAATTCATTTAGATTAACTTTTTTATCTGTGAATTGTTTAGTTATTTGTAGATAATCTGTAAATATAATAATAATTTTTGAAGAATGTCCGTTTTTTTACGTAATTTGAACAATTAGGCCTATAAATTAATGATAGCTATTTATTAACCAAATATCAATCCCGGCTTTTTAAATACTTAGCTATTTACTTTTTCTTTTTCATAATTATTTTGTTTGAAAATTATTATTTTAAATTTTAAATTAATAATTTAGGAATTCTTGAAGAAAACAAATTCGAAAATTGTTTCAAGCAACCTCCTGATATCCATCTACACATCATTTCCAGTTACACTGCCCAGATTACTGGTGATCTTGGCTTTCAGAGATAGATTAATTAAAAATTATAACCACATATGTTGATATTGAAATGAAGACTTTTAGCCAGTTTACTGGATGAATCCTAAGGACAGTTTGAAAATGAGTCCTACTTAGGTTGTGGCAAATGAAATGCCGATTTTTACTTCTGACTTTGAACGTTTATTAATTTAATTTAAAATTTGCATATTCTATCAAAATTGTCTCCACCAACATTATTACACTTTTCCCAATGCAACAGAAATGCATTAATGCGAATTTGATAGAAATCACGAAAATGAGAAGCCAAAAAGTTACTAATGGTATTTTTATTGAGTCTTCTTACTTGAAGAGCTTCCTGCCAAACAAACTGTTCAAAAAACTATAAAAAATGATAGGCTGTTAACAAAAGTCTGGAGAATAAGATGGAGAAGAATATCATTTGAATACTTTCATTTTTATGACGAATAATTAAAGTACTGCAGACCCCTAAATAATGCTCTTCATCTCTCTCGCTGAGTCCGTGTGATATCCGTTTGTCGAGTTTCTTGACTTTCCTTAACATGTTTAGATGTCGAGAAATGGTTGAATAATGTCCACTATTTTCAACCTTTCTGCGATTTCCCAGACAGTCAGGTGATATACTGATTCGATAATGTTCCTCAATTCTGATTTTTGAGTTATGTCTTCTCGGAATAAAATTTTTCAAACCAATGCCTGGTGGCCTGCTTACTTACAGAACCTTCATCCAAAGTTTTATTGGTATTTCAAGTTGCTTCGGCAGCAACATGTCCCTGCTTATACATGAAAAAGAAAATTATTCAATTTCGTTTTTTCTATGCCCTCAGAAAAAGTACTCTTAAACATGTGGAACTAGCAATATAAATGAGATTACATTTTTAAATTCGCATATTATATGTGTGTTCTTCCAATTGCAAACATACATCACTGTAAACATGGAAAAAATTTGAACAATAAGGTCGGAAAGTTTAAATTTTAAAAAATGGTAATTTCATTTGCAAGAACCCAATATGTGGTTCCCAAAACATTTTTTTAAATTGTTGAACATATACAACGATTTTCCCCGTTAAATAGTGTTTAAATTTCACAAATGCTCATTTGATTTTGTTTTAAGTAATTTTAATTAAATTAAACAAAACAAAAAGTAAAAAGAAACTAAAAGAATTTTAGCACGACTTTCATAATTACAATAGGTTTCAGTTTAATATTGAAGCCACCAAATATCTATTTAGTTATTTGGTGGTTATATTTCATCAGATCCACGTTACAATGCACACGAGACTTCACTTGTTTTTTTTATTTAATTATATAAAATTATTTCTAGAAATAGTAATTTAAATGTCATTAAATATTCGTCTCTCCTAATAAGATATAAATACGAAGTGCTCATTCTAATTTAACCATTCATTTTGTTATACATCACCGTAAACGGTCTTCGTTAAGCCGAAATGCTTATATTTTCATATCGCACCAGTTCGGAACCATCTTCGGTAATATGATGATCGCATCTTTGATTGCAGCTTTGTGAATTGGACCGCCGAAGTTGATCAAGTGCGGAATAGCCAGGAAGTAAATGTACAGTAGTTAGCTGGTTCAAGTTTTTATTTTATTAGATAAATTTATGACTTATGCGTAAGAGTTTATGATAATGCTTAACCCACTCGTTATAATTCGGTTATACTTATATTACTATTATAAAGTTATTCCTTGGACTAGTGACCGACTATGTCACTAGGCCAAGAAATAACTACAGTGGACCTTCGTTAT
This sequence comes from Centruroides vittatus, assembly GCF_030686945.1. Classification (NCBI taxonomy): domain Eukaryota; kingdom Metazoa; phylum Arthropoda; class Arachnida; order Scorpiones; family Buthidae; genus Centruroides; species Centruroides vittatus. The sequence goes on from NW_027122385.1 coordinate 1,637,724, forward strand.
AGCGCTGTCACTATACCGCGCACTCGGTTATAGCGCGGGGGATGTTCGCGACGCGATAAGCTCAAACACGTTTATACAGGTCCGTGCGGCCTTAGTGAGTAGCGCATTTTATTGTTACTGCGTATTGAGTAATTGTGTATGTATTGAGTTCCTGCATGTATTTTGAATAGGGTTTAATTATTGTATGCATGATGAGTAAAAGAAAAGCTGACAGTGTGAAAGAAAAGCTTGACAATATTGTTAAAGTAAAGAGGTGAACCGCGTTACACCGCGCCGCTCGGTATAACGCGGTTTATCTTATAACGCGGGTGTTGTTTACCGCCCGACATGCGCGTTATATCGGGGGTCCACTGTATAATTTAACAACTATGTCGAGTAAAAGCAAAATATTTAAAGAAATCGAAGTGGTTCTGTCAAAAGTAAACGTGCATGTTACCAGAAAATTTCCGTTTAAAAAACTAATAAGATTTGCGCTGTGAGGTTTAAAATTCAATAAACGAGAACACTATGCTTGAGCAGTCGATGAATTTAAATGCTGTATGACTGATTTAAAAAGTTCGTTATCTTTATTTTTTTTTTTTTTTTTTAGTATTTCAACGTCTCTCTTGTCTTATCATCAGTTAACTTAGTTAGATTATTAAAATATTATTTGTAGTAACTTAATTAATACAGTAGACTCTAGTAAGCATCAGCTATCAGGTAGTGTTCACTTTTTGACATTCCAACAGAAACTTATACTTTAGTTTATACTGAACTCTGCTCAAGGGAAATCCAGTAACCGTCAAATTTTTTTTCTAGTCCGAAATATACATAAGATGTACTGTACCGTAAGATATATCGGTTAACATTAACATTTGTTATGCTTATCCGCCAGAGTTATTTTATTGCTTTCTTAAAGATTTAACAAACAATAATAGTAATCAAATGTAGATAATTTTTTTATTCAAAATTTTAGCCTTTTTTTAGTAGAAATAAATGTTTTCACCTGGAAACATACATATGATATGAAAAAGTATGTATTCGTCTATTTTATGGTTGTATTAAAAGTTTTCGTTTAAAAACGTAAAACTCTAAATAAGTATTCCTTTGTTTATCAATCAAAAGATCATTGCAATTTCTACTTCTCATATTCTCAATTGACTAAAAAGTACACAAAAGTTCATCTGAAAATAGAAAACGCAATCTTACAATAAAAATTGCATAGTGGTATATTATCATATATAGGCAGTATATCATTCTTTGAGATCAAAATTGCATAATAATCGTTAAAGTCGACTATTGATTAGCGTCAGCAATTACAGGCGGTCCCGCAGGAATTGATACTAATAAGAATTTACCTTATGTACACAACTAGTATTGTTAAAAAAGAATACTATAAATTAAAACAGGAACGGGAAAATATTGAAAATCAACTCAAAATGAAGTGATTTGAATTGTCCAAGGAGTCATTTCATTGTAAGGGAATAATTTTAATATTTATAAAAGAAACTAAGAATCCAATTTTAGCTATGAAAAGAAATTTAACAATTGAATCATTAAAATGCATGAACATATTTCACTTCACAACAGGAAAGTACATTTAATATCATATTGTATAATAATATGACAATAACATTTTTTTTTCTTAGTGTTCATGAATGATAAAATTAAGGACAAAATAAATTCACTTCCAAAGTAGATCTATTATTGCATTTTTAATCTAAATTCATTTTCGATTTTTATATTAAATGTACCGGTACATAGAAAGATATTTCATTCCATAGCTTCTTGTACTTCGTTTTAATCGATTTTCTTCCATTTTTAATTTAATTTAAAATTTTCTTTTATTTTTTACGATACTGTAAAGTATTGGCCTTTTAGCAGAGAGGGAACAAAAGAAGCACGACCTTGTCAATTAGACCCACCTGCGGTCAGGTAATATACCACTTGTAAGCGTTGACTTGTAAACAGAGGGAAAACAAAGGAAGCGCCGACTTTGTCAATTGGACCCACCTGTGGTCAGACGATAGGCCGCTTGCCATATAAAAAAACTACTAAACTAAACAAGTGGCGGACGTTAATGTAAGCTCCACTCTTGTTGGATAAGAACGGACCTAAGCTGTTCACGAATGAACGATTTGTGATTGATCGGAAGTTTCCGCCGAAGGAACCTTAAATTGCAGAGCAAACGGGAGAGGGAGGACAGAAGGGCAAGAGACTGGTATACGGTTGTCTCAGGCACTTGGGAAACCCGCTGAGCGTAGGGAGAGTGTTCTCCTCTGGTAAACATCTCAAGGACGGGTTAGTGCGGAAACAGGACTGACCGTGCAGTTGAGCCAACTCCACAAGCTGACTGAGGCCTCTCCAGAGTTTAATAGTTCCCGGAAGCCAATCCAATACGTGAGACACCACACTTTGTTGTCCTGTATATATTCTGTTGTCGAACTTGTACATTCTACGTATTTTGTTTTGTAAATAAACTGTAAATATTCTCTGAATTGAGTGCGGAGGTGTACTTTCCATGGAACCTGGATCACTATATTGAATCGTGATACACTCGGAAACCAACTCAACGAGACGGAGTTTGGGAAAGAACTTCACTAGATCTTCACTGATACCATATTTTTATATAGAATATAATCGACACTTAATCGAATTCTTAACAAAAAATGTAATTTTATGTTACTATACTAATAGTTGTGTATCATGTTTTACAATTCGAGTACAACAAACTGAGCTTGTCATAAATATTGCGAAATTATATTAACATTGCAGAAGTATATCTTTCCCTTGAAATAAACGACGTTAATTTCTTAAAAAGTAATTTAGAGGAAAATCCATCTATTTCTACATAGTCGCGGCTGACATTGATCCAAAAATATACAATATATCTAAGCATTCAAAAAGCGTTCTATAACAATAAAATGGCATGGTTATACTAAGAACGTAACAACAACATTCCTCAAGGTTTTTCCAATTTTTATTACATACACTTTGCACTTTGAACATCGAAAATAACATGTAGGGAAAGCTGTTGTACCTTGAAACACTTTTTTAACAAACCGCTAACGATACTTTTCTATCATTGTTCTAAAATGAAGAAAAGACTCCCATCCTTACCTAATGTGCCTAATAGATTTACTATTCTTTAATCAACATGTGGAAAAAATTTTTGTTTTATTTTTCAAATGTTCCTAAACACAACATGGTCATTTACAGTACTTGAAATATAACATATTTTATCTTGAAACACTATAGTTTATATAATAAAAATAGTATAGCTTAGGATATTAATGAATTTTGTTTAAAATACTTTTTACCATTTTCAATAGCATAGCAAAGACGGACGTGTAATGCACACTGGAGAGCATGTGCCGGATTCAGGGGTCTTCTTCAAGCCTACTGCATCTATTATTGACTTCTACATACCAAACTTACTGCTTGGCATCATTTGTATAAAAAATAATGGGCGAAATATTTAAAAACGCTGAATCTGAATAACATTTTCAGATATAACAATTCAAAATAAAGAATATGTTTCAAAGTGCAAAAGTGCATTTGCGAATAAAAGTAAATTTCTTGTCTCTAATTAATATTGAAATTTCAGAATACTGCTGTATTTTACTAACTTGATTTAATTCATGAAGTACTACCATTTATTTCTCCCTGTGACGATATCTTTTGTTCTTAAGAAGAGTTTACTAACAGACAATTTTACTGTCTTTGTAATTTTACTAACAGACAATAAAAACCTTTTGCCCACAGTAATGTCTACCAAACATTGGTTACCCACCTATAAATATCATTACACAACTACCTGTGATAATGTTATAGGCTATTTTGACTGTTTCCCTATAGATGTCACAAGAAATAATCACAAAAATATTCAAAGTACCCTATGCTAAAGTTTATCCTCTACACTTCGCAATCTATGTAGTAGGTTAATTAAGCAGTACATCTTAGATGATGAGTGTCAGAGCCAGAAGAATTAATTTCTATGATTTAAAAAAAAAAATCTTAATCAGTTAAACCAGACCAAGTCTAATGAAGGGAAACAAATGGTGGCTTAAAAGAATTTATTGAAGGATGAAGAGTGGACTAACAGCATCACAGCCTTCCAAGTATAGAAAAGAATGGTTTAGTCGGCACCTTCGTATTTTGCTTTTGGCCTGCACTTATTTAAACACAATCAATGTCCTACACCATATAGTGGATTTCCTGATCTTTGATTGGCCGGAAAGTTAAACAAAGAAAAATCTAGGGGAGAAGGATAGAACGCGGAAAACAGAGACTTACTGATTCAGGAGAATGAGATCTGGTGTCGAAAGTTTGTGAGAAGCTACCGGTAATGCCGTTGACGTACGACAGTATCAAGCTCGATAGGCGTTGAGGCGAATACGAAATTTCGCGAATGCTGGGAAAAGTGAAAACCCCTTCTCAAAGACTGACCCCACGTCTCATGAAAGTAACAACAGTAAACTCGGTACATCCTAGTCCCACTAGATAGGATGGTAGCACCTTTGAAAGTTAATATACCTTCAGCTAATTGAGTCGACCTCAAATTTTCATTCCAGTTTCAAAAAATAGCGTTCCCTGCTATGTCTGGAAAATAGCGTTTCTGTTAGATTTCATAGCGGTAATGTTTCATTGTAAACTAAAGATATATTGTGTAAATTGAATAAATATAATGTAAATAAACTGATATTAACTATATTGATAAGAGTAGTTTGAATCCGTGGTTTTTTTTAAGGAGAGTCATCGTCGTCATCGTTCCACAGACGACAAACGACTCATTGTATACGCATTCGGAAAATCTTCATTTGAAAATTAATAGCACATATAAAAACATTCAATTAACGAATTAACTAATTTGCAAAATCTGCGAGATTAGTTGACTAGAGATGGATTCCAAATTAATTAGATTTACAGATATGAAGCCTCTAGAGAAAATCGTGCAGTTAGGTGAATCTAAACAGATTTAACACCTAAATTCAAAATTAAGCCTTTAGTAATTAACAGCTCAATCCAAAGAATAAATGCAGAAATTATTTACAAAAAACCTGTGTTGCGAATCTACTGCATACTAGAATACTGATGAATAGAATGTAATAATTGGTGAATTTGTTAAATATATTTGCATATAACTATTCCAAATATATAGAGGGAAATACCAAGGTTGGACCACTACCCCTGAGTAGGACTTCGGCTTATTTCACGAACGAATTGTTACAGGCTAGCGTTAAATGGAGTAATTACTTCATCACCCTGTGGAATCGTTATTACTCAGTTCTGTTTCTCGTCTATTAAAAGTGTATGGATTTTCACACTTTCTATCTAAAAAACTGTTGAATCATGACTTTGTGGCGTTATCAATTTATATACAACCACTTCTATTCTATTCACAACCACCTACAATTTCTATTTGTATACTACTCCTATACAAGTAAGAATAAGTTTCACTACTAACATGTAGTAGTAGAATAAAATGAACGCGTTATGCGTTTTGCTAGCTGTTTCTAATATACAATAATTCACGATGCCACGTTGTTCGAACACATTCTTTTCCCGAGTTTTACTCCTACGCGTTCCAAAGTAGAATCCCCACTTTTTAAACATTATTTTGAGTTTGACTAATTAAGCCTTTTTTATGTTTAGATTGAAAACAAGGGCAGGTGATGGAAGAAGAAAAAAAAAACTAGCTTGGTTTCAGAATCCAAGGCTAAAATCATTGAATTCATAAGAGAGAAGATGGAATAAAATATCAGTAAAAATATTCCTACAAGTACAGTAATGAGAATATCATGCTGAAAATGACACTATCTTCATGTTTTGCGCGGAGTTGTAATCAGATTGCCGCAGAGAACAGTGGGTGCGATTATAAAACGTTCAAGAGCAAAGGAAGATAAATATACTTGCGATGTTTGCAAATAAACGTTTTATTTCCTGAATTCATAAACATGTTTGAATAAATAATTTTGTTATAATCTGTACTGTTTTCTTTCATTTTTTAAAATACTCAAAGGAAATCGGCTAGAAACACCTGTCAGATATTTTACCAGACCAAAAACGTTTTGTACAGATGTTGAGACGTTCTATAATTTTGTAATTTAAACTAAATATTGCATAGAAAGGATTTGCTCTCGTGTGACAGGACGTTGGGATACAATCCAGTGCAATAACTTTTAGTCATTACATAGCAGTAGCAGAAGCGAACCGTGCCAAAAATGAGGGTTTTGAAAGGTGTTTCAAATTCGAACCCCCAAATACAAATGAAATTTTATTAACTGGACAAAAACGTGCTGTCTATAAGATATAAATAGAAAATCTATTTATAGAAAGAACAATCTTTATCTTCACTTAGGCGTAGTTACATTAACTATGTAACTACGCCTAAGTGAAGATAAAGATTGAAGATAAAGATTCAATGATTCGAAAAGACCTGGATAAACTTTCGAATTTTAGCATTGAAAAATCTTCTTTCTTGGTCCAATTATAATTTTCAGTATAGCAAGTAATTGTATTGATAATATTATCACACTGAAAAAAACATTTACTGTAATCCAATTGTTAGCAATTATAGAATCTATATAGTTATTAATACATTTGAATATAAATTCGAATTTTTGTAATGTCATGCTAGACACTGTTCAACTAAACTGATTAAATATTTAATGTCATGTTATTCATAGTTATGTTCTATTTGTTCAATATAATATTTACCTATTAGCAGTTGGGCATTTTCCTATGGGAAAAAGGAGAATTGCCTGAGGTCCCCCAACAGGGGGCTCTAAACCAATCTTTTATAAGAAAATATTTCTCTCAAAAAATTCCCTCGAAGAAAAATATCTGAAGTCAACACTGTACTGTACGTGAATCCCCTAATTCAAATTTGCCTGGGACCTATCAAGCTATAACGCGCCACTGCCTATTATTATAAAGTTACTAAATTTTCATTCGAATAAAGTTCTAGTTCAAAACATTTTGCATTCTACAGAAAAATTTGTAACTTTAATGTAAAATAATCTGAACAAGTTTTATTTGTTCGATTTTAATTTCTATACCTTAAATTAAAAATTACTCAGAATCATGATAATTTTATAAAGTAATAACTGTAATATTTTATATTATGTTACGAAATAAATAAATCTTATCTTAACAATATAATTTGTATATATATTTAAGCCTATACTGATTATAAAAATCTTATTTATCTTATATGAAATACATATGGGTTTATATTTATGTGTTATTTATAGTGTTGTGTGAGTTAATATAAATACGGCAAAAACTAAAATTGTATCTTAGTCTATAGAATTTTCTTTATTTTCTCACAGATTTAATCATTTTTAATGGAAATGATGATAAGATACGAACGGAACAAAATGTTATATGAACTATCTTTGTATTTTCCTACGAGAAGAATGACAGCTGAAAATTCTGCAAATCTCACGATAGTTTCATTAAAGTTCAACTTGAAACTGTCCAGTTAAATTAAGTAAATAAATATTTGTTTAATTAGAAATTCGTTGGGTAATTAGTTGCTATTTTGAAGAATAAATATTTCAACATATTTAAAGAACTATTGCTTGGAATTGAATTCTCTGTGTATTGAGTAATTAACGCTTACCTCGAAAATTTGTTCATTGTGGTTACTACATACAAGTTCTGAAAATTTTGGGGAAATGAATTACTCCTGTAACATTATTTTAAATAGTTAACCTTATACAAGTGTTAAGGAATTTTAATTCATGTTCATTTAACTTTAAAACGTTTATTTAATTAAAGGAACTAAAACATAAACATTAATGTAGATCAACAAAATACAATACTTTTCAATACATGATTATAAACTACACGTGGTAATGATTTTCACTTTTATTATTATTTTAAGTACGTAAGCAAGTGAATTAACAAATATCTGTATATAATATATGTCCAGTTCAAGTTTTCTTATCTCTTTTATCTGATATCGCATTAAACATTGAATTTCGTTGAACTATAGAATTCCTTTTCTTCTTGTTTTAGAATGCATAAAACTCGATTTTTAAACCATAAGAAAGTAAAATCTTTTATATTTGAAGTGGTAACTGATGTGTATAGTAAAATTTTAAATATATATCGGATTATCTATGATTCCATTCAATAACTGGACTATTCAAACTGTTGAGATTTTCTGTATTAAGTACAAATACAGTATAAGATTATCTATAAATACCATCGTTGTATTCTAAAATCATAAATAAGAAAGATTTTCTTAAAGTTTTATGAACAGCTAAAGATTATTTCGTAAACAGAAACTTGACGTCTTTATTTTATAGCACAAAGTAATATTTATATTTTTAACTGAGTAGTAATTATTATATATACCTATATAAAATAAAATTTTATCAGTACATGAACTATAGAATTATTAAAACGGTAATAAAATTTTTAAAATCAAATAAGTGGAATCTTTAAAATTACTAATTTGATTACAAAAAATAAGCCATCTTAAATTTTGTTGAAATTATTTTACACAAAATCATTCGAAATTTTTATTATAAAAATTAATTAAAATGATGTTCAAAAGATTTCTGTTTTATTTTAAGTGTTTTGTTAAAAATTGAATCAAAACATAACCAAATGCAATTAAAACTTTAAATTATATAACTGCACCTCTTAACTAAGTTATTTTTAAAATTTCGTTCATCTGCATTAAGTGGTTTCACTAAAATTAGCAATTCGGATATCAAAGAATAAAAGTACCGCTTCGAGTTTCTCAAATGTTTAAATTTAATTAATAAGTACATTTTAATATAACATTTCCTAAAATATTTTGATGAAATTGTTTAATTTGCAAACTGTTAAACAGTTAAATACTTTTTGTTCTATAAAACGAACTGAAATTAATTACATCGAGAAAAATTAGCGATATTTTGACATAGAAAAGACGTTTATTTAATGAATCGATTAAATGAATGACTTTGTTGATACTTATTCAATCACCGTTAATAAGAGCAGCCCTTTAGGTCACTTGTGAAACACAATAATGGATAACACGTAATATTTCAAACTATTGAGTAACTTAGAAGGAGATGCCAGCAACACGCAGGTACTACAGAGACTGCGGTCGATACCAAACAGTTTCTGGCAGAATTTACACAAACTTTGTGACGTTCAGAAGCTAGTAAATATAGCGAGTAAACCCTTTCCACTAGATTATTGTTGTTGGTTAGGCATTGCCAGAGGTGACGTTGAACAAAGTATATTTTGACAGGTCCTCGGGATGCACTCTATGATACCTTTTGCTTCTAAGTTACAGAGAGATATCTCGTGACATTTTTTACGTTGATAGTGATATTTTGACGTCAAAAAATGACAAGATTTACAAAAAGATCTTTATTATGGTAAAAGTTATAAAAAGGTTTTCTTATGGTAACTTCTTTTTGTTTGGAATATTTAATACTGTAATATTCTGTCTCTTTAATACAGGCTTTATTCACTTAAATTTACTTCCTACGTGTCCTTTATAAAACAATAAAGCAATAAAGCGTGATAGTAGTAGAAAATTTCACTAAAAAAGTCTAGATTCGATTCCAGTTTATGAAAAATTTCATTTTTCTTCATTAGATGATGTTCTTTTTACAAAATATAAAACGAGTTGGAAAAAATAGTAACTCAAAAATAATTGAATCATACTAGAAAATTAATATTAGTATAATTATTTTTTAAAATATTTGAAAATATAGTAAAAGTAATAGCAATTTAGAATTTTCAGTATCGAATTTATAAATTATTCAAAATTTTATGTTGAAGTAATGATATTTGAAAAATATAGATATTATTTTTTTCATGCTTTATAAGTTACAAATGTTAAATGTTATACACATCCGCAGCTTTATCAATTATTACGTCCTGCAGGTTTTTTTTAACTTTATGAAAGTATTCTTTTAATAAAAATAGGCTTATTTTAAATTTATTTTTAATGTTTATAAAATTGAGTTATTACTACATAACACATCCTATATTAATTACGAGAATCCTTGAAAATCCGAAACGAATAGAAACATGTAGACTCGATAAAATTTTTCATTATAAAAATTATTGAAGTTAACACAAGATGCAATCTTATTAGGACAAAATATCGAACAAGATGAAGTACAGGAAAATAGAACAAGACATAATTTACATGAAGAGTAAAGAGGAGACACCAATTTTCTTGTTTATTGCTGTTAAACGGACCGTATTTGGGATATTGTATTCTCGTGTTCTTCTCGTTGTCTTCACTGCTTTTGTGTAATTGGATCTCCTCGAAACTGTGGTTTCGACTATTAAAGAAGTCAAGTAGAACGATCGATGGTTATTACAAAAATGACATAAAATACCGGATCATACATAACTCACGAAGTTCGAAAACTTTAATTAAATTATTAGAACAGAAAAGATAATTCAAATTAATTTAATTCTCATTATTAAATTTAAGCGTAGCTCCTGATTTACATTATTTAAATATGTTTTTTTAATTAGTTGAAAAAATATAGGCCTATAAAAATAAACAAATTGCAAGATGTCTTTTGAAAAATACTGAAATAAGTCAAATATAATTAATGACATGAATAATAAAACTTATTACGTAAGATAAAATTGTAGTTTAGTTCATCAATCTGTGTCTTCGTTTTTATTTTTATTCTACATAAAAATAAAAGGAGGAAAATCATCATAAGGCCTTATCATACTTCTTTGCCTGTTTCATAAAATGACTTTGAAAAGTCATTCGAGCAGATGAAATGACAAATCAACCGAAAAATAATTCATATTTATAAAAGAAAAAATATATCCAACTTAGTTTAGATTGGACATGATTAAATATAAGTAAACTGGAAACTTTAAATATTAAAAATTTCGCATTCTTTGTATGGATAAAAATACTTTTCAAAAATGAAAGTAAATTTGATTTTAATTATAAAATAATTTATTAAATTACTGTTGTAGAAATTAAAGATGCTTTGCTACAAGTATTATTATTTAAAAATTAAAAAAAAAGCAAAAAACGTAAAAATGTACGGAAATATTTTGATTTTTCAAAGCAGTTCACCCGGAAACTTAATTACTGTATATGAACGTTCCTATTCTAAAGAGTGATTTATGACGTCAGATTTTTTATTTTAAAATATATTAAAAAAACATTTTATTATAAAAGATAAAGTTTGAAATTATTCGTTGCATTTTTTCTTTAGAAACAAGTGATTTTTTAAGAGTTAAATGAATATTCATGAATGAATAAATAAAATTTTTATAGGATTTTTATTGTAAAATTTAAAAATGTATAGAAGAATATTAAAAAAAGAAAAAACAAAGCTGAACGGAATACATTTACTCAACGCTTATTACAATTTATAAAATACATTATTTTTCCCCTCGTATTCTTAATTTCTAAATATTATAATTATAAAATGTATAAATTCAAAAAACTGAATGCCATTATAAATTTAACTGGTAGTAGAAATATAATTTCTTAGGGAAACGATACAATGCCATCTTTTAGGCAGGACTTACAAAATAATTTAATAGAGCTAAAATGATCTAAAAGGTTTTAAACGAGATTTTTTTATGATATTGTAGAAAAGCTAAGATCATTTATAAACACTTCTGTATCCGAACTGCTGAATTGGATGAAATAAAAAAAAGCAACTAGTAATAAGCGTATGAGCATCGTGATTAGTTGAAAAGACGAGACTAATCGCAACAAAAATTGTATCTGCAACAATTACGCCTTTATTTGTTTAACGCCAGAACTACTAGCAGAACGGATGAACATTTCTTCATAGCGTTTTAATTTTTCAAGATTAACATTAAAATATTCATTAGAAAAGTTCTTAAGTTATCTTAGAACTATTTAATTCCAGAATAACGAGAGTAGATGAATTTTCTTGACAACTGTATATAAAAATCTGTTACATTTATAATAAATTTGAATACACTTTGAGTTAGGAATAGCTCGCTTATATATGAATTTTTATTGAGATCAATACACTGATTGCAATTCGGACTATTCAGAACTGTAATGATATTAATATCTCAAATATCAATGTTGAATGTATAGAATGTGCATAAATCATTAAAGAAAGTATGTAAGTATGTTCTTTCTTTAACGAAAATAATAAAGAATCATCATTTTTTTTGCCTTGGAAAGTTTCAGAGTTTATCAATAAAAATGTAATAATATTGTATACTATCATGTAGAATAATTAATTAATTAATCTAGCTGAAACGAATTTTGTATATTATGTTTTTGTACTATTTTTCTATCAAATCTAAATGTATAACACATATCAACTTGTATGTATAGGAATGTATCAACTACGAATGCATATTGAAAGATATAAGTCGATAAATCAGCATAAAAATAAATGATGATGATTTAGTGATAAGAGAAGAAATTATAACATTTTGTAAAAAGATTGATTAAAAGTTCGTAATTTGGATGTTCGTCACTCGAAGACAATTTATACTGGATCTTGTATAATAAAATATATGTAATAAAATTTAAAAAATAAATCCATAAGAAAATGAAAACAATATATTTTTGTAATTTTTAAAATATTGCATGATGTATATTAGGGCTTGACTAAGTTCATTGTTTAAAGACTGCTAATCTCTCTTAGATTTGGCTAAGAAAGACTACTCAAAAACTGATACATTATAGAAATCTATAAAACGTGCATAAATTCAATATAGATATAATTGTAAAAATAACGTTATAAATTTTATGCTACGATTATAAAATTTATTTATATTAAATCCATTTATTTTTAAAGGAAAAAGGGTGAGAAACAACATAAAATTTAAAAATTCAAAATAATCAAAATTATTGTTAGAAAAACTTAAGAGATTTGAAAGTTAATTCTATTTAAGTTATTCCAAATCCTACGAAAAGGTGATTTTTCATGGTATTTTAAAAAAATATTATTATTGCTTAATTTAAATTGTTTGTTTTTATAGAAATATTTTATAAATATATATAAATTTATTAAATTAAATTAAATTATGTATTCAATTTATTTATATATAATTAATGAATGATGCTAATTTATTAAATGATGCACGGTACAGTATATACATATGTACAGTATACAGCAAATAAAATTGAAAAAATTATTTAACTTTAATTATATAATGCAAGTAAGACAAATCATGAATAAATAGACAAGTTCGATATACAAAACAATATCCACAGAAGTATAAATAAAAATCAATATTAGTCTTTTCCTTTTATGCTGTTTCCAAATTGTTCAAATTAAAGCAACTCGGAAACAGAAGAACACTGTTACCAATGAAATGAAAATAGGAATTAACAACTTAAACTACTACATATTTAAAAAAGAAAAAATAAAAAGAAAGGTTATGAACAATCATTTTAATAAAGTGACAAAGAATTTTACAATAATAGTAACTAAGGTAATAACTTTTCTAAAGATTATATTTTCGATAAGAAACATGACGATAGAGGAAATATTAGTAATTTTATTAAAATTATTATATAGTATATCCATTTATTTTTATAATTATATATTTTTGCTTAAAAATTTAAATAAATTGAATAGTTTTCCGAGAAATGATGAAATTTAACTTTAAATTTAGGAAAGTTAATAAATTATATAATTAAAATATGATTAATAAGCTAATATCAACCATAGTAATATAGTATTAATAAAGTTATGAATTATATAATAGTATACTTAGTAGCATGAGTTTCTTATATATTTTCTAAGAGCATAGACTATAATTTTATAATAATAATTACTGTTATTTATCGCAGTAGCTCGTATTTTAAAAATAAGAAGAAAAGAAAAAAAAACACTTCGTAGAAAAAGAGTGAATCGTAGAGAGAAGAGTGAAAAGAGTGAATCTCTTCGTAGAAAAAGAGTGAATAGATAAACAGAAAAAAGTAATTTTTCTTCTGTTTATCCATCTGATATGCGTTAGAAATTCAAATAACAACTTTGTCAATTCTTTCGAATGATGAGAAACCGGAATGATTCGATTTAAATTTTTACCCATTTGCAGAACTTAGTGAAAATGTTATTTTCGAATGTGAGACTATTCGCATTTGTAATAACATCTGCCGTTTCGAGTTAGTAAATGGCAGGTAAAAGTCATTAATACTAACTTTGCTGCCAAAACATTGTAAATGTACTAAGTAGTTTGGGAACACGCGTCAGATTTTAACAGCTTGAGCGATAAACATCGTTTACGTAATTCCATTGTGGAAATTTGATCTCCTAATTCCGTCAACTTGATGACTTTTGTTTAACTTCTTTGGTTTATATATTTTCATGCATTTAGTATCAAACTGTGCTTAAAGGTTTTATGTGAATCAGGAAAAGCCTTGCTCTATAAATTTTATAAACAGTAATTTCTTGATATAAAATAGCTTTTAAAATACTTGCAATTACATATTTTGAATTAAGCTTTTGATTTATTTTGCGACAAAACTTTCTATAAAAATAAATATAATAATAAAGCTTATTTGAAATGAAATATTATAGAATTTATTGGTACTAATATAATTAAATTGATTCGATCGATTCTGAATTTATCAATCACGTTCAATTAATAAATTAGATATTTATTTATATCTAATAAATATTTATAATTAATAAATATTTTAAGTTTATTTATGCAAAAAACATTCAAAAATTATAGATAAGAATATTTGGATACTTTTTCGCTCCTTTCAACATTTAAAATTATTTTCATCTTTGTTTAAAACAAAATTTTCTTAACTATTTACATAAATCGTATAAACAAATAATTTATAACAAACTTTCTGTCTTTTTTATTTCGTAGATACATTTCTAAAAAGATCTGACTTGTAAGTTTAACTTAAATTTTGTAACAAATAATCAATTACTATGAGAAACAGTCTTGCAGAAGAGTTCTTAGATTTAGTAAATTAATAATTTATAATAATTATATCAAAGCTCTAGTCTAAGCTTAAAAGTCTGAAAATATTTCCTCAAGGTTTTTTTTCTCTTACTAATTAATTATTAATTAGATAAAAGTGATTATTAATGTATATTAATAATGTATATACAGAATGTATTCTGTATTCAACATATTGTAGAAAATACAGAATCAAGACAAACCAGCAATCTGAATACAATATATATATATATAAACAACAAATTTTGTAATAATTTAAAGTTAACATTTGTGCATTTTTCTATATTTTCGAACTTATTACTGTGTAATAAATGTACCTTTGATAACCTAATACTGTTACTCTCAATATAAATCAGAATGTAAAAATAACTAATTTAGAAATGTTTTTGAAAATGTATCAATCACTCTTAGATCAATCAATCATATTTATTAAATTACTTGTGAATTTGGTTCAATACATTGATGAAATAAATTAATAAATTTTAGAGTTGAGAGTTATTTTTATTCCTCAAAGAAAAACAATAGCATATTTTGTCAGAAAATAGATTAATTTATATAGATAAACTATATTGATATATAGAAATACGTATGTTATATATAATTAAAATAAATACAGTTTAGTTTCAAGTAGTCAAAGTGATTTGTATTAAAAATTTTACATTTGTAATTTATAAATGAATTTATTATTTCAAAAATAACATAATCCCTCAACAATTTTAAAAGTATGTTTTTTGCGATTCTTTTATACTAATTGTTTTTAAATTTACTTCATTATTTAAAAATTATGAACATATTTTACAATTATTCAGTATCTTTGTTCTTATTTTAATGTAGATAAATTAAGATTCTTAATTGGTAGAATGTATTTTTTATTGCAAATTGCAACCTATTCTTATTATATTTAAAATATACTTCTAAAATTGTCTAAACTATGTATTCAAAAAGAAATCAGAAAATAAAATAAGTTAATGTCACTTATAAGCAACCGATATTGTCTGTAACTATTAATTAGATTACCGTAATTATTACTGAATACATTAAATACCAATTTATTTGCGTCTGTCGTTCAATAGTCCCTCGAGTCAGTCCAACATGGCAATTTGTCTGTTCTAAACGTAAAATGCATTAAAGTTTTTGTTTCTGAATTCAAGAAATGTTATTTGCTAGCAGATATATATTATAGGAATACAGAGAAAAAATGTAATAAGTGCGCCGAGTGACAAGCATTCGTGTCTAGAAAATCAGAAGGAAAATAAAAAAGTATAGACTCGTCTTCCATACTAACTAATCTATAATGAAATGTAGCAATCATTTTTCTGCACACTGTCGACTCAACATTTACCACAAGCTATAAATAAAGTTCTAAAGAATAATTGAACCAACTTGGATATTGTGCCAGCCGAATCTCTTATGTTCAACTATTATAATTAGAATACGTCAGATAATTGAATAAAACAGATCTAGCAATCGAAATGATTTACTGTTAACTCAACAGTGTTCTACAAATTCTCTTGGTACTAAAACAATTAAGGTAAATCCCTTAAGAAACAAATTATATGCAATGCACAATTTCAATTTATGATATATTCACATGTTTGAATTTATATGGCTTATTCTCTTCAGTAACTGAATTATCGATTTATTAAAATCACAATATTAATTGAAGAATCATAAAGAAAATTAAATGAAAACATCTTTGTAAATTTTTACAGACAATTTCCAAAATTAACAATATGATCAAGAATGAGAAATTATTTATTGTGACATCGTCACAATGCCAGGCTGAAATTTTTAATCAAAATTTTAATTTGTTTAATTTAAAATATGTGTTCTTCATCTCAAATTAGTAGTGTCTTGCTCCTGTACATCATTCTATTCCTGATAACAACAGAGATATGCCGGTCATCTATGTAACTATTCAGAAGAAAATTTTTTAAATAAAATCACGCAACCTCCGATCTAGACTGAAATTTCGTGTATAGTTAATCGGGGCCTCCTGGTGTTGACTTTCATTTTGGTGATAAACTTTTCATATCTGGTTTTGACTTTCATGCGTATTAACGTCTCATATAATAACGTCTTAACAACATTCTATAGATCGGTAAATAGAATACATCAGTTTTATTAATATTTTGTCACAATTATCATTTAATAAATTGTTTAACGTAGTTATATAACATATAAATTGTGTTAGTATTAGCTCTGTCAAAAGTCTTATACATTTCCATCTCACTAGTACAGTTAGCCAGTGGCCCATTTGGAGCCTTTGTAGTTTATCTTTTTCATTACAGCATTCGCATATAATATGAATTTTAGATAAGTTTTGGTACAATTTGGACATTTAGATTGGGAGTAGTCTATATATTTATCATTTATTATTATTCCATTTTTATTTAACCTAATCTGTATAAAAAATTTTTGATGTTAAAAGCTGAATTTGCAAATATATAGTTGTTATTTACTGGGTATCCTAGAATTGTTGTATACCAGCTTGTGTTTTCCCGTTTTCGTATATCTTCAATGTCTTGAACAATGGAGTGCTCCATAGCTCTGTATATTATTTTTTTATTATACTGCTCCATATCATATGTACGATCCAAAAACAGTTTAATAGAGAATCCGTATTTATTTACTATCTTTGATAGCTGAATTATCCAAGTTCGTCTTAAATCCGTCTCTCTTTATTTGTGGTATAGTAAAAACAGCAATTTTGTTGTTATGTCTTCTGCTATAATAATTTTTTGTAAAAACATTAGATATCTTTTTATTAATATAGTATTTAATCTGAATCTATTTGTTTCTAATCTTAAGGCGCTGCCTGGGATATTAAATTCTAACTGGAATATCCTGCGTATAAATATATTCTGTATTTTTTGAAAGTCATTAAATATATCCATACTCCAAACTGGGGCCGCATAGCCCATTGAATTCATCACAAATGAATTAAAATGTTGAAAATCTGTTCCTAAGTTCTTTATTTTTGTCTTACAGAATAGACCAATTAAATTGTTTATTGCAATTTTTGCGTTATTTAATAAATTTTTATAATGTTTCTCAAACGAGAGGTTGGGTGTAAATGTTATTCCTAAACATTTTATTTCATTAACTCTTTTCACTTCTTCTTTATTAATAAAAAAGGACGTGCTGTTTTGGATATGTTACTACCATTTCTGAATATCATTATTGTTGATTTTTTCGGATTTATTTTAACTCTTAACTTTTCTAAGTACTCACAAATTTGTTGGATCTTTCTACGAAGTGCAGCTGCCGTAGGAGCTACCAGCACAATGTCATCAGCATATGATATAATATGTATAGTCTAATTTTCGATTTGAATTCCATCTTCGTCTCTTTTAAAGCAATTATTTAGGTCAAGTAGAAAAAAGTTGAAAAGATATGGGGACAACAGATCTCCTTGTAATAGTCCTCTGTAGGTAATGAACGGCGTCCAGATATTTGTATCCTGTTTAATGATTGTCTTATATTTTCCAAACAGCAACCCCATCATTTTTATCACAAGTTCATTCGCCTCACAACTCTTCATTTTACTCTGTAGGTCTGTAATGCTAACCATGTCATATGCTTTTTCAACATCCAAAAAAGGGCGAACATTTTATGTCTTTTCTTAAGCAACTGTATTTGAATTAGTGAGAACAACACAAAGAGGGCTGCGTTTTCGAGATTAAGGAAGTAGACACAGACAAACAAGCAGATAGACAGACAGAGAGTGGGAACTTACAAGTCGACAATTTTTTCTAATTGCAGCCGAAAAAGTCTAAAAGTTCATTGAAAAAGTTAAATTGGTCGTATTCAAATAGTTAACAATAATTTTATCACATTTCCTAGAATTTTGTAAGAGGTTAATTGCAATATATTTTTAAAAAATTGTAAAATAAAAGTGTTTTTATTTTTATTATTTGTCCTGTTTTTCGAGATTCAAAGATGCATATATATACTAAACATAATTATGACGAAAAGAATGAAGTATAACTTTTGAACTAATAGAAAACTGCATAAATGAAGAAATCTAACTAAAAACTGAATTTATATAATTTCATTTTTTATAATATAACTCATCATTAATGCTTTATATTTATCCAATCTTATAAATAAATTTGATGTTGAACTGTTGTAACATTTGATTAATATATCAAATAAAACACAGTACACCCCACTTTTACGACGTAATTAATAGCCGTAAAACCGTCGTTAAATGAGCAATTATTTTTCATATGATCGGTGTCATAAGTTGAGATTTTATTCCTAGAAATAACAGTATATAACTACATGATGACACAGAGATGACCAATAAAAAAAAATATACGGCACTTCGTATCATCGTATCAGAAAATTTATACAAGTTATAAAAGCTAGGATCTACTTTATATTAAATTAATTGTTATAAAACTAAAATAATCTGTTTATAACTTGGAGATTCTTAAAATTAATTTATCTAGAGACGAATAATAAAAAAAAAAAAACTGAGAAAAATAAAATTAGGTTACAGCTAAAATGTTACAAGTAATCTGTTCCTGGTTCAGATTCATTTAAAATGTGATGAATTGTTCGAATATTTTAAAACATTTATTATCGCAAAGAAAATTAATGGTAACAATCTAAACAGCATGATATATTGATTACATTTTTTTCACCTTTTACATATTTTTAAAAGTTCCGAGAAAGCCATTTTTAAGAAAGTCATTTATTATAAAAATAAATTTAACTTATTGCAGGTAAATTTAAATTATATTTGTAACTACCACTTGCTACTTTTTCTGAAATTCATATCTATAAAAGCATTTTACCTTTTAGTGTAAACGGATTATATTAATAGATCCATAAAGAAGTCTCAACTTTTTAATAAAAAGTGATAGAAAAGAAAAATAAAATTGTAAATAACTTTAAATTGATAGACTTAATTGAATAATCAATATAAATGATACATTGGCAAAAGAAATATTATTTGATAAAGAGTGAGGAAAGAAATGAGCAATTTATCTTTTAACTTGTATATTTATTTCTAGGCATTAAAACTTATCTCGATATGTAAAGTTAGTCCTATAAGTTTTTTATAAGTTTAAGTAATTATAATGAAAATTTTTTCTTTATTACAAAATTTAAAATATTTGGTATATATGTATACTTTATGCCGAATCCGGGAATGTCTCCCACTTCGAGAGATCGGCAGTAGACTTGCCGATTTGAAAATTTTTCAAAATTTTATCTATTTCACGGAATAGATAACATTCCTCATATACAGTATATAGAGAGTGATTTAAGACGGTTGTTCGATACATCACCAATCAGTTTCCCATCACAAAATGAGACGTAAATGATCAATTAACAGTGATCGTAATATCACGCGTTTTCGGGATAGTAACCCAAAAAAAACCCATCGGTTCCATATCAACATGCAGAGCTGCCTGTACGTTGGGGCTTATATATTTTCATCGCATTTTATGATGGTGAATACAATGAGGAAGTTTTGTAAAAAAGTCTTGAATCACTTTGTGTGTATACATTGTAGAATACTAGATCAGACTGTATATACGATATACAGTATATAGTGTAGCGAGTAGAGGAAAGTTATTATATATATATTTATACTAAATAGCTTATTTCTTTCCTCGCTACTGTAACCTGATGATAGACTAGTAATATTACGGAACTGCTTCGGATAGCTAAAATCGGAAGTGACTCTCCCTTTTCTTTTAAACTGTCTGTGGATTACGCCAAAAACATAAAATCGAAGCAAGATAATTTATTTCTTTTTTCCCTGAAGAAAATCCTCTTTTTGACCTTTAATGCAATTCATATCTTCCTCTGAAAATCCATTATAATAGAATATTGTTTCAATCCATTCCAGTGCTCGACATAAAACTGAATTGAATTAAGCTATATTGTTCTACGAGTTAGCAATTGTTCAAGAGGAACGTGAAGTCTTCTTGTCAGTTTCTTATTCTGACTGGAGCATCAGCAAAAACTGACTTCACTAAAGATACTAATCTATTCACATGAAGAGAGCTGATCTAAATTGTCTCTGCAATTCGATTTAATCTATGAGCCAGACAAGTTAGGTGCATAACATTTGGATAAAATACTTTAGCGCACTAACAGCTTGCACCATGTATACAGCATCATCTGTCATAAAGCAGTAACACTTTATGATTCCGGAAATTTCTTGGCCAAAGAATATCTAAAGCCTTATTCACAAATCAAGCTATAGTTACAAGATTTATGTTTTCAAGTATGTATGATAAAACCAGGCAACTTTTAGATAAGTCCTCGCCCTTTTTATATTAGCGACTAATCGTCTAATAACTTATAATAATGATATTTTTATGACACCACCAGTGGCCGAGTAGATAAAAATCACTGAACACTGGTAGTTGGCCGTGAGTTTGCGTCTCGTGTGCGGGCTGGCCAGGTGGAGTTTTCAGGGTTTTTTCACATTGGAAACACCTAAATAGGGCCCAGTTCCCCATAAAAGATTTCCTTGGAGGCATTCCCTCTCGGCAGATCACCCAAGTTTCGCGTTGCCGTGTATGCATAAAACTAAACCTAAACCTGTATCCTCATGAATTTCACTTAAATATTTCTAAAAAACCTGAACATCTGTACTATTATAAACTGTAGATGTCCAGTTCTACTCAGAGTGTACTCGTTGGGAACATTTTGATTGCAGTATTTCTAGGGGAATGTTTCATTATTAAGTTTATTCCATAAAATTTCTGCTGAAAGCATTGTTCTCGTGGGTCTTTGTTGAAGGATTATGTTCCCCGTGTTCTTGAAAACTCACTATCTAAGACTATTTATAATTCTATTTTTTATTATATCCGTCTGTTGCTATGTGTTCTTGTACTAGAAATCTTTTGAAATAACCTCTGACAAACCTGGCAAAAATGGTACCACCAACAATGGGTAAGCATTCTTCACCAAGAACTATAATTTATTGTTGTTCCATTAAAACGTTTTTAGAAATCTTCACTTTTTCATCATTAAATAAAATATAAATAGTGTTCACCGAAGAATAGCAAGAATTCACAGATATAACTCTAGCAGAGTTACAATCAAATATCAATATCAAAAGGAAGCAAGAGCTTCTAACGATAGGAACATTTCACCTGAAATCTAAAGAAAAAAATTCCGTACTTTACACGTTTTCTCTCCTGGATTGATAATCGGTAAAATGATTAATTTTTGTTTGTTATATTAATGATATCAATCAAATTAATTCAAGGATTTTGAAAATTTGGAAGACGCAACACAGAAACACAAAATGTCTTTGTTTGTCGATTTCAAAACACTTGAATTTCGCGCGCTCATCTGTAATTAGATGGTGGAGTTTTATTTCTCATGTTTTTTCAGTAGAAACGAATTGCAGTCGAGATCTCTTGTTACGAGTGTCATAACCTAAGCACTCAAAGCTAGGGAAATTGAAATTATGGAAAATAGTCTAATTGGAAACTAAGAATGCATATCCTACTACTAACCAGTCAATGGTTTGATAAATTGTTTTTAACAATTTATATCATTGCAACTGCAAAGCTATGTTTTTCAAAATTTCCTAAAAGAAACTTTTAAATAAGAAAGTTTTCACTAAATCAGTAAATTTCCTAGATCTAGGAAAATTTTCTCATCCGTTATTGAGAACAACACCTTACGGCAAATTCAATAAATCATTGAATGAGTTTGACATACACTAACATTATTGACAATGATGTTATTATACGTCCCCTCCCGTAAGAATTAATAGACGTCTAGTTAGAGTCCAAGGCAATAATTTCAGCAACCATCGGGATTTTCTTATTTTCCTCTCATAGAAAAGAAAAATATGCCATATTTCGAGTCTTAAAGAACGATGAAATGTTAATCAACACTTCGGATAGCTAAAATCTAAATATATAGACACGGATATGAACGACAGTATGAAATATGCATGTATGCGTGAAATATATATTTAATGGCGCATATAATTTGGCATAATAGTATGTATTATAATGAGTACAAAGTAATGAAATGAATTCCAATAAGGTGCATATTAGTGAGAAAACACGCACTTGCATTCTGTGCTTAATGATTACGAATATAAAATCCTATTTTATATTATAGTCGAACCTCATTAATATGGAATAACCGGGGGAAAACTTATTCAGAATTAAAGGTATTTTTATATTATGCCGTTTGTATGATTCGAAAAGTACACTTTATTTAAAGTCGTTTTATTGCGTATTTTAAATACACAAATACAGTGATTTGATAAACTTATAAACTTTTTTACAATGCAACAGTAACAGGATCATCGTTCTTGTAATTAACAACATTTACTAATTTAGGCTTTAAAAAAGAAACTAACCCATAAAATTTTTATGATATAAAGTTAAATTAGTTAAATAAAAATAAAAATATGAATGGCACTCAAAATTCATTAATGTATTCGCTCACAATTTTGTTAAAGTTTATTTTAATTGTGTTAAAATTCATTATTATAAAGAATAGACAATGCAAAATAGTTGTCAGAATTAGCGAGATTTTACTGTATTTATATTTTAATAATCAATATTTTTAAAATATATGAATTAATTAGTTTCATTGTTTGTAAATTATAGATATGTGAGATATATTCAGAATAGTCAAGCAAAGAGCAACGATCTAAGCAGAAATTAACATTATAATGCAAAATAGCTCAAAAATTATCGAATTTTCTTTTTGTCTGTCTTCTTCGGAGCGTATTTCCATTTATTTGGAGTCAGCATTCTAATTTCTCTATTCTTACGTTGCATTTGTCTTTCGCTTTCTTCTTTGTCATATGTTGTTTACAGTATCTCTTCACTTTTTCGGTCAAGCCTGAATTCTTATGCTATCCACTTCCAACTTTTCTATTCAATGCGCTGTATTCTGCAGTTCTTTAAATGTATCCAAGCCATTGTAATCTATAGTCTCACAGCTTTTTCGTTATTATCGTTCACACATCCATGGATCATTTCATTCATGAATTTATCGGTCTTTGTCATCCTACTTATCTATCGCAACATTCTCATCTTATACGGCCGAGTAATGGACGATAGAAGTAACGAGGAGCAAAACATGTTTCGTCTTCATCGTAAAATACTAACTTATAAGAGCTACACGGATAGCTCTACCTCTCTTCCGTTGCTTAGAGCACAATGAAACCCTCTTGATAAGCAACCCTGTCACTCAACTTTACCAATTTTCCCAGCCCTAACTTACCCCATTGATAACATCATTCAGTTTCACGTTTTTCAGTACAACTGATCCCAAATTAGTAGAAACTACGCATGATCACTGCCTCTTATTACGCAATTCGCATGTTTTGTGCGAAAAGACAATGAAGATGTCGTTATTCTGCTTATCTGAGTCTATTATTTTCCAGTATATTCCTCCAAATGTCTAGTCTTTTTTTTAACATTGTCCCATCATTTACCATCAGTATATAGGCAAAAATAAAGTGCTCAACATAAATATAAACATTTTTGAAAAATGCACTTTACAAGCAGAACTAGATATATTAAATCACTGATAACTAATCATCAATAACACAGCTAAAACGATAAATAAGCTTGTTTATTTTATTATATATATATAACAAACATTAGTATTAATAATGGTAATAATGGTTAGGCCTCCGTTTCTCTTTATTACTTGAAATATTTTGCTGCAGATGCTCAGATGTTCTGAACAAGATATTGTATGGTCTTTTTATCCACTTTTTCGTAGGCTGAAAAAAAAGCGTTATTTTTAGGTGTTGAAATGATGTAAAAGAATGGTTATCAGTGCATTCTTTTCTCTCAGGAATTATCCAGAGCTTTTTCATCCCATTGGGATCTGGGGAGTGTACTGGTCAATCAAAAACCTCAATATCGTTATTCTGTAATCACTGGCGTATACTGTGACTAGAATAGACACTTGTATTATCCAGAAATGTAAAGGGGGTTGCGCTGGTGTTGTTGAATAAATGAAAGGAGATAACCGTTAAGAGTCTATTAATGATCTGAATAGTTCATTCTCGATGAAACAAAAGATAAAAATAATTATCCTGCAGAGCTAAATGCTCCCAAACACTTACCGTATTCTTCACAAACTGATATTCGATATTTTATTAAACTACTGTTAAACCTTTACCAGAAAAATTATTTCTTTCGATTAATAAATGTTTGGAATTTTTTGGGTATCTAAGCAGCCATCTTCAGGTCATTACTTTTATGTCATCTTCCGGATAAACCGAAAAAGAATGTCCCAGAAATGTATGAGTGATAAATCTACTGAACACCCACAGTTTTCGTGGTTTGCATCCTACCAACGGGTTGACCACGTAGTTTTCTGAAATTTCTTCACGTGAATAACACTTAAATAGGGGCAGTAACTCGTAGAAAGTCTTCTCGGGAGGAAACTTCCTTTGATAGATCGCTCAAGTATGATTGATATAGGTGGTTGAGATAATCTTCATTTTTGGTATCTTTCAAATAGGATCTCGCTTCACTCTATTGCACTGTACTGTACATTTTCTCAAGCTCGATAAAAATCATATACAGATTCCTCCGAAATTCCCTTGAGTATTGTACAAATAATGAACTAATACATTTATTTAAAAATTAGAAAAAGAAAGAATTTTCATATTAGACTTACTTTATTTTAAAGGTAATTTGTTAGGCAGTAACAGAACTAAGAAAAACTAAAATAAAAATGTAAAAAAGATTTTTTAGAATTCTGACTACAATCATAAAAACTTACTACGTATTTAAACTGAAAACACAGAATAGAATACTTAATGATAAAAAACAAATTTTGAGTATAAATTCAAAAATTGTTCGAGAAAATAAAAAGCAACAATAAAAAGCTAATAGTTTCCAAACTCATAATCGGAAACATAAAACAGAAAATAAATAGATGCATGGAATTTTTCATGTCTCAGAAAGTTTAGAAATTAATATTAGAAAAATATACCATAAAAATTGATTATGACAAATAATTTAAAATTAGTTAGTCTCTTGGTGTTCATTCCCAGAGGCTAAGATCTTCATTCCCTTTCTTTTATAATAAAATTTAAAGCTTGTCGTCTTACGATAGATTTTTGAATAAAATAATGAAAAATTCAGATTTGAATTATCGTAAATAGTGTTCCAAACATTTTAGTTATAAATAATTTAAGGTATAATGTCTCATTATCAATATAAACACTTGTTTATAAAATATTTCACAACAATTTATCAAATATTTAAAAGTACAATTGTTTTCCATTGAATATTTTCAATGCATAAAATATAAAAAACAAATTTAGTTGTTTCTTTAGGACGAAGCAAAATAAATAGTTATTGAAATAAAAAACATTAATATTTTTTATTTATATCGTTTCAGTTCTCTAAATAGAAAGCGTAAACAACAAAACGCTAAAAAAAGCAAAAAAGTTATATCAGAAAAATTTTAATACACAAATCGGTACAATATAATTCAACCTTTAGCCTAATTTTAAGTTTATAAAATGTTTTTGTGAAATTATTTATTACAGTAGCTACCGCTTGTTGTAATTGTGGATATTGTTAATCAGTCGTCTAATATTATCAGAATCAACATGTTTCGAAATAAATAAATTACATAACAATTCAAAACTTTTGCTTTTACTGCCAACTGATGAAACAGTTAATAACGGTTATAAGAGTAAAAATATTAGCAGATAGTCAGAATCAATTTAAATTAAATCACCCAATTATGTAAAATGTTTACTCTTAATAATTTAAACATTCGTTTTAATGTTGTACTCAATACCATAGGCTACAGTTTATCTGGATGAACTACTCGAATAATTATTATTATTATTAAAACACTTTTAAATTAATTACTAATCTAAACACGTTTAATGGGTTAAACATGCTTTTTAATTATCTGACTAAATAAAACTAGAATTTAAATGTGGTTTGATAACATTATGTAATGAAACTAATTACAAAGCAATTACTCTCTTATTGTTATCAGAATAGGCTATTTCCAAAATAATTACAATAAGTGGCACCTACTGTACTTAAGCGATGTAGAATATAGCACTTTGCTAACCCGAACTCTATTAAGCCAAAACTCCAAGTAATCAGAATAACCAGGAAAAAAAGTCTTAATCTTGCTCTCTCTCTTTGCAAAAAAAATATACGTGACTATTTCTCATATCCTGACGTAATATAAAGGATTAATTCAACTACATTATATTGAGAAACTCTACATTAACAAAAATTACACGAGAAAATTAATTTCGAATAGTTCGGAATTTGGAAATGTTCTAGTATATGTTAAGTATATTACCTTAATTGTATTATCTTAGTTTTTAGCTTTTAAATTTTCTATTCTTCATATTAAATTAACAAAAAAAAGAAGAAATAGAAGAACAGATATTTCTGGTAAGTTATATTTAGCGTAAACATTGAAATAATGTTTTAAAAAATTCATTCTAATTCAAATGTACAGATTCAAAGCCGTAATAATTTGTTATAATTTAATTTACTTGTTAAACTGTTTTATAATATAATAAACACAACGAATTTTTCATTAATTACCACTTCTTAATCAATAATTCTAACACATTTACATTATATTATCGCATTAGCACAAACATACAACAGCTAAAAAAGGAAATAACTTGTAATCATAAAATATTACAGTTGTAACTTGTTTTCTTACAATCGATTGTCATAAGTATTCTGACAATTCTGTAGAAATGAATAGCGACTTAATGTAAAATGAAAGGATTTATTTCCCTGTGAGGCAATTTCTCTGAAGACATTTATTGTTTTGCATGGTAAGCATAAAACAAGGGGTAATGTGTCACGTTTTGATTCTGGACTCTTTTACGATGCGAATTTTAATGAAAATAATCTTGGACTAAATAGACGATGAAGGAATAACTTTCTAATTTAAAAAATATCATTTAACAAATTTAAAAATTATAAAATCACGATTGTTGCGATCAACTTCTTTTATTATCATATTTAAGAATGATAGGCATTGTTTTCAAATTTTTTAAATCAAAATCTATGTAGATAAAGAAATAATTTAATGATTTGATTTTTTAGCATGCCAGATATAAATAAGACAGATAATTTTATATACGTTTTAACATTCTAAACATTTGTAAATATGAGTGTAGATAGTAATTCTTGCATTTCTTACATTTGAATTTATTTATTAATTAATTCTTTTAAAACATTACATCTAATTAATAATAAATACTAATATTTTTCACAGTATAATAATATAATTTTCTCCTTCCTTGTAATTTGTCTAATGTAAAACTCAAATAAGCTTCTCTGTTTCTCTCTCTCTTGTGTACTGTATTTATTCACAACCAAGAATAAAGAGTTAGAAGTTAAGCATTAAATGATCAAATAGTAAAAGTAAAATGAATGGTAATTTTCTAATGTCTAACTCTAACTCTTAGTCTTTGGTTGTGAAAGTGAATGCTAAAAAGTAATAATATGAAATTTTGTTTTTATTCGATTATATATTAAAATATTTGTTCAGTTTAGTAAAATATGATAAAAATTAATATTTTATATTATTTAATAATAAATAGTTAAACGATGTAAAAGTATGATACATCATTATTCATTGTTAGGAATGTGTTTTCTTTTCATTGAATTTATGATTTTTTTTAGAGATTTTTAGACTGTAGTACCTATCAACAGCTTTATTTATGATTCAGTCCTGTACTTACTTTCACTTATTTATCTTCTTATTTTGTCGAAAACGGAAATTTATTTTTAGTTTTTAGACTTAGGACATCTAAATCGAAACTTCTTAGTTTGAGATTACCAGACTTTGATAATGC
Source organism: Centruroides vittatus (assembly GCF_030686945.1). Taxonomy (NCBI): domain Eukaryota; kingdom Metazoa; phylum Arthropoda; class Arachnida; order Scorpiones; family Buthidae; genus Centruroides; species Centruroides vittatus. The sequence continues at coordinate 1,666,459 of NW_027122385.1, forward strand.
TTTAATATTTTCTTTCCTTTTACTTGATTAAATCTTTTATCTTAATTTCTATTTACACTAGTTGCAATTTTTCTTCATTTATTAAGTTAAACACTGGAAAAATGTCCTATTTATTTTAAGCTGTTTTACATCACATTAATTTATTTAATTAAGAATTTTAATGAAATTGTGAAGAATTAAATCTTTCAGTACTTTTTATTTTTTCAATAATTTGTAATTAAAACATTTTGATTAAATCTAAGATAAATTCTTATATTTTTAAAGAAGAGTTAAATTGCATTATCTCTACGAAAGTTTTTCAAACAAAGTTTTATTAGTTTTTTCCTCTAATAAAATTCAAATCTATTTTCATGCAATTGTTTGGAAAATGTAATTTTTATAATATTCTCTATTCTAAATTATCCACATTTGGTTGTTGAATTTCTGATACTTTTTATTGTATAGGCTACATGTTAACTTATAAAATAAAGATTTGCATTTATATTGATGGATCTAAATTTACAATGAAATAAAAATTAATGTTTTTAAATATACTCTGAGTAATGTTCAAAATAACCACTCAGTCGGTTTGACGAAAAAACACAAATTTTATATTTACAGTAAATGTACAAAATAATCCAAATTAGAGTTACAATTAATTATGCACAAACACTAGTCTGAACAACAACCGACTATTCCCGTACAAATTCGTCGAAAGAACTCCTTACGAACAAACAGACTTGTAATTAACAAAACCTCCGAGTCAGGAACAAGTTCGTACACAACCACGTAAGTTCCAACGAGAGTTAGTTAGCACCTCGATAACGACGATCTCCCTTGATCCGATCCGATCAGATCACCTCCGATACGATCACACCATCCCAGCCGATCGCGATACGAACTTAAATAGTCGACGGCGTTCGAACCCTGCTCCAATCAAATTTGAATGTTCCCGCAACGGCCGCCAACGGTCACTTCCCGCCGGCCAATCGTCCGATGGTTGACGATTCGAAACTTAACGGTTCTTCCCACGGAAGTTCCTAACGGTCGTTTCCAACGGCCGATCCTAACGACTTTTCCGTTATGACAGTTCGTTATAACAAACAGGTGGGAATCGCGCGTCTTGGCGATTCCATACCTTACACTCTGTAATGAGTTCAAGATAAACATTTCCAAGTATCTTAAGGATATAGTTACATAAATTTATAATTCAAAAAATTGACTTTACCTCAAAATTATTAAATTACATGTTCATTTACTTCTTTGTTTTTCGAAGATTTTATAATACAGTATTTTTATTCATTTTACTTACGTATTATGTAGTTCAAACGTGAATAATAGAGGATAAAATAGTTTTACGTAAGGAAGAAGCATTAAACTTCTAGCGTAATTACGCTTAGGGTAATGATTTGAAGATAATTAAATTTCCATAAAATGTAAAAGAAATAATATAAATAATTAAGTCAATTAAATATATTTTTTGGTTTAAACTTTTTCAATGCAATTAGACGATTAAAATTTAATACGATTACTTGAATAATTAAGTATGAAAATGAAAACAAGTTTTTAGTTACACGCTTACTGCGCCGTCAATTTTATTAAAAAAATATATAAATTTATATTATATTAGTTTTTATTTATATTTTTTACATAAATAAAACTTGATTGTTCGTTTGGTGGATAGTAAACAATATAAAGTCAGTTTGACGTCATCACTTTAGCTTCATGACGAAAAATTCTGAAAAATGACGTCACACTAGGTAGAAATATCTATTATTCTAATCAACTGAACAGACCTTTAGTTTTGTAAATGAGATCACAGCAAACTTTTCCACTTTTCAAATATTATAATATATCTCCAAATTTTCTAAAAAAAATTTTCTATTAATATATTTTAAGAAATATTTGAATTTATCAAATTTCATTTAGCAAAGAATTGCAAATTCTTAAGAAAGGGCGTTATTTTGATGAAACTTTTTAAATGGATTCTTTAACTTTAAAAAGAATCTTAACTGAGTTTTCGGGTCTTATTATATTCTAGTACAAATAAATTTTGTTCATATAGAAATATTCTGGTATTAAAATTGAAAAATGTTGACATGAAATATAAAAGAAAGTAGTGAAATTTTTAACTTTTTGCACGCGGTAGTTGACGTCTTATATTTAAAATGCTCGATTTATTTATTCTCTTGAGAAGATATACCAATTCTGAATTTTCATGCAACGGATTATGTGGATTATTTTACAGTACGAACTTAAAACTTGTGATAAATTGAATTTATATGTTATAAAAAATTGAAAAAAAACATTTTTCTTATACATAAACTTATTACAAAATGGAATACATTAAACAGTTTAAAATTACTTTTATAAAAAGAAATTCTTCCAAAATGTACATTCTAAAGTAAAGAATACAATTTTTAAATTGTATTTTAAAAGTTTTGTGTTACAAAAAATAAAGCTTAGATGAATTTAATAAAATTATTTACATATCAGTTTAAGTATTTGAAGAAAACTTAATCATTTTTAATGTTTGTTAAAATTTTTCTAGGATAATCTAAGTAAGAACAACAAAATATTATGACCAAAATATTTTTACATAAATAAAATTATGGCATTTATAAAATTTCAATATTTCTTAAATATTAAATTTATTTTTCTTTAAAGGTAAATTATTACAATAAGATAAATATTATGATTGAAAATTTATAAGAGCACACGAGCGAAATAATAGAAAGTTTTTAAATGTAATCATAAATAATCGAATTAACTTGAAAACACGTTAAAAACTTCGTTGAAAGTTTATAACAAAATAAAAAGTTTCTTTACAAGAAAACACACACGTAAAATTTAATGACAGTAAGAAAACACTAAAAAATTCTAATTTTATATGTTTTAAAAAATAATTTAAGATAAATTTTTCAGTTTTTAACTTTAAAATCGAATTAATGAATTAGATATTATATTACTTTTGTTATAAATCAAATATAATTTTTGCATTCGTAATTTACGAAATAAAAAAATTTTCATAAAAAAATTAAGCATCACGAACATTCATAATAAAGTTATATATATATAACATTTATTTTTGTTAAAATATAGAAAATGCTTTGGAACAAATGGTTCTTTTATTGTCAATGCGAATACTCAATCATCCATGACCAACAACAAACAGATTTCTCATGTGAAAGATTTGGCAGAAAGCCCAAAAAAATATAATTTGATCACAACGGGTTAACTCAAAAGTTTATAGATTAAGTTTGTGTAAAAAAACATTTACAGAAACTTTTTAATTACAATATTTTAAAAATATAAGTTCGTTTACTTAATATTTAAGAACAAAGTAAGAAAATGAATTAATATAACAATACCAAAAAAGATTTAGTTTCTTTATAACATTACATTCAGTTTTTATTTAGAATAGCTTCATTAAACTTACATAGAACTATAAAAATTAAAATAAACAAATAAATATTTCACTACGTTATATTTGATTTCTTTATCGAAAGAACAATATATTTACTACGTCATAATAATTTTTTTAAATGTTTCGATAAGACTAATAATATAAAAAAATTAATAAATATATAGACATCATTTATTAATTTGTGTGGAATCTTTTATAAAGTTGATATCTTTAATACTGAATACTGAGATGATGTGAAATAAAGATTTTGTAGAATATTTGAAAAGTCAAGATTATGTTTATTTGGACTGATGAAAGAGATTTAGAATTCACAATAAAATAATGAGTACTAATGAATTTAATTTTAATATAATTTTTAACTTTTGTATTACGTGTGTCTTTTAAAACATAATGTATTAAGTATTGATTTTACTTATTTAATTGTATTCAAGAGCTTCATTCTGTAGAAAACTACCCTATTAATTCCAATAAAATAATTTTATTATTACATTTATATAAGCCTATAACTAAAAGGAACTCGTCGAAATCGATGGTTTTATTTAATTAAAATACAACTAGCTCACTTAAAATTTGGCTTTCTATACAGAAAGCATCTGTACAGCAAGTGTTTTCCGGGTCCGTCTGCGATTGATTCGCGTCTACCTGTCCTGCTGTACCAAGAGGCTTCTTTCAATTTTACATCCGGGTCCCGGGAGAGGCAATTTAGCATTCTTAAGGCCGACCAACTTTGACTGGTGCTGCTTGGAATTAACGGGAGTGGAGACCCGCCACCTGGAAATCGTCTTGTCGAATAAAACACTTAGCTCTACCAAGAGCCGGATTATCACGTTTACTCTTTTTTTTTGGTAGGTTTGGAGACAAATTCATCACTCAACACGAAATAACGAATTGGGCAGTTAAAATCACATTTCGAACTCATCATGGAGTAACGGTAAAATAAAAACAGAGATTTAAACTGCTATATTAATAAAACTAATTTATTTAAAAAACTGAGTGTTGTCGTTTTTAGTGTTAAAATGTTCATGTGTTTGTTTTATATTGAAGCATACAGTTTATTACAGATTTAATAAATTAAAATAGTTTATTTCAAAAATAAGAGTGGTTCTTAATCTTATACTCTTGTTAAAATACATCGTATAATATTTAAATTTATTAATGTTAAAAATAATATAAAATGTTTTATAACTAACGTGTAGTTAGCAAAAAAAAAAAAAAAAAAAAAACTCAGAGTGGGGTGAATCACTCGTACTAACGGTTAAAAAATAGTAAATCGTTCTTTAAGTCTAAGCGACATGTTTACACGTAGACTTCATATTGTACAGTACCTTTACCCCTCCACCACGCCCGAACGGTAATAAACTCTTCTCAAAATTAGATATAATTTGTTGACTCTTATATATACTGATACAGAATAAGAACAAACTACAAAAAAGATGAAATAAAAAGTCCAATAAAAATTTTAATAAGACTCGCCCACCGATCCCCAAACAACCCCCTAGTAATTTGTATCGACTATATAGATAAATCGATTGTTCCTTGAGAAGTCTGCAGTAACCAGGTTGGCAAACCTTATATTATAGATGATCTGTCCAGCATAAGAGAAACACTTATCAATAAAGTAATTTCTAATTTTACTAAATTGTTACTTAAAATAAATATCTAATATCTTTCTCGAGCAAATTTACGTAAACTCTATCCTTTCCTAGTATTTAATTTGATAATTTTAAAATTATACATTTACGTTGTTAAAAATACGGTAATAAATCTTTTCTTAAATTTCCCTACTTGATTATATACAAACTACTGAAAATTAGGAAATTTGTTGCCAGAAATGTTGAGATTGGAAAGAATGAATCTAAATTATATTCTACTAAATGCAGATAATTTTAAACTTAATTAAGTAGATAATAACAAATTCTAAATATATACACATATAAACAGTAATTTAAAAAGAAATTATTTGAATAAAATTTATTTCACAGAAATACCAAGATAATAAGAATGTAAATTTATGTGTTTAATAATTACAGGAATTCTAATAAATATTTTAAAATAATTTTTTTACATAACTTAAAAATATTTTTATATTTATAATAGAATCGTCTGTAACAAAATTCAAATGATTAAAAAACATTTTTCATTCCATTGCTCCTATCGTTATTAGAATTTTATTGGAGATACAGAAGATAAAATTTTTATTATTCCTTCAATACGTGTAATTAAAATAAAATAAAAAAATATAGATTTAATAATTTCATTAAACAAAATCACGTCATTTTAAAATTAATTGAGATTCTTTTATTTAATACAATTAAGCATATGTAATTAATATTACGTGATGATAAATGCATATATTTTAAATTTTCCTCGCTTTAGGGTACTGTTAAATACATAATTGTTATCGATTTTTTTAGATAATGAGCAATAAATTCGCAATAAACAAAGAAATTTGAAAAATATTATTTTGATATATCCAATTACTTCCATTAACATTAACGTGTCATTAATTATTCAAGTTATCAACTTTAATAATTAATAACACGTTAATTGCACGTAGAATTAAACCTGATTTGAGAAATCTTTCATTAAGCTTTCTTTTTCACATCGCATTATTTTTTTAAATGTCATACATTTATGTATCACATAGGCTTACACAATATAAAGTTACTTTATACCATTTTATCTATTGCTTATTACTGTTGTTATTATTATACCTTTTGACAAATTTTAACCCAATTATTAATAATTATTTTGTTGAATTATGAAGTAATTAGACAATTTCTTTACTCTTCCTTTTAAAAAATATTTTTTTATTCATTTCAATAAAATTATTTTATAATTAACATTTAACCAATATTTTTCTCTTTTTAATATATAATTGGTAGTAAAAATATTTAATATTATTTTAGTAATAAATTACTCATTTGAATATAAAGAATTGACTAACAGTAGTCTACTGAAGTGTAGTTTGAAAATCCAAAAGAATCAACTTTCCTAAGAAATTTTTTCAGAAACGTTATAAACTATAACATTGCAATCTTGAATGTTTGCACTTTATATATCGCATTAGGTTGCCAGAAAAAATAAAGTTAGGAAAGAATAGTTTCAAGTAATTCCTAACAAAAACAGAATCAGTTCTAGATAAAGAAAAGTGGCAATACGTTTATTCTTATGTATTTCAGCTGAAAACATCTGCAGCTATAAATTACAATGATGTCTATCTTTAAAGTAAATCAATGCAAAAAAATCTTTATATCTTTTATAACTTCAATATTGGACTTTTTACAGACCTTATGCATAAAATGAATAATTTACATATGATTATATCTATCAATAAAAAATATAAAATTTTAAAAATTTACAAAAACGATATGATTTAAAAGTTTACTGTGCTGAAGATTTTTGTTGATAACTTTAACATTTACTTAGTGATCCGTTTCCCTTAGGTAAATAAATAAAATTAATTAATTTTCAAATTCTTAACATTCGTTACAGTGCTATGAGAAAGATAAGAGAATTTATCGAATTTTCCCATTTTTTCAGATAAATATTAATTAATTTATTTATTTATTTTCCAAATTGATCTACAGGTATCTCCAATTACAGGTCTGTTTAACAAACAAAACAATATAATATAAAAATTGAAACGTAATATAACATGATATAACATTGCATACATACATGAAAAACAATTGAATTGAATTTAACACATGACGTGCATGAATATATAAAAAACACATTAATATTTTATACTTCAATAACATTAGTATTGATGGAATTACAGTATAATTATTGAAGATTTAATGAGATTTTAAATTATAATTTCCGATTACTGCATTCTAAGTTATTCATCATCAAATCTGTTATAATTTTATTTAATGAATGTCGATTTAGATTTATAACTTTGATTGAATAGTTTTTAAAGCTTGATTCTACTGTTCATTGATAATAAATAGAATGAAACAGCACGAAAATTATATTTTAAAACAAATATACACTTCTACAGCTAAGAAGAAATAGAATTTGCTTCACGATTATGGAGGTTCACGTTTTTTATATCAAGCTATACAAATATTTAATGTTTTATATTGCTTTAGATTTTCCTAGTACTAAAGAAAATTCGAACATTATAAATTTTCAGCTGTACTAATAAAACTATTTTTTACATTCATCCATAAATGTATATCAATTAATTTTACAGCACATTGATATCATATAGCAAAACTATATATTAATATATATGTTTTTAACGTCATAATAATGCAATAAACCTATAGGGTATGAATGATGATATTTTATTTCTGTGCAGTGACTTACCTAATAAAAATCCGTCTTTGCTCCACTGGACATCTCCACCTACGTTTTCGACATGACACTGAAACTCGACCGTTTCTCCTTCGACTGCTTCTCTATCTTGGGGCTTGACCCGAAAATACTGTTGTTTCGGTCCATTGCCTACAACAGTAAGATACTCATAAATGTTACTGTTATATCAGATCATAAATATATATATATATATATATTATATATATATATATATGACTATAGTTTAATAGAAAAAATAAAATCTTGAACTAAATATCAATATACTGTGTTATGTGGTTGTCAAGTATAAATTTTATGATAATAAATAATTTTCGGGTATGTGAACTTACTTATTTCGGAAGTATGATGGTAAATGAAGCGAAATGATTGAAGTTTGGAATATTTCTCAGCTGTAAACCTAATAATATTATGTATCTTATACCCTGAAGCTGATAATATTTGTATCTCATATTACAAAATTTGATAAAAGTTTTAATTGTAAACACTGCAGTTACAATAAACTTATACTTTTAACTTAATCTCCTAATCCTAAATACGTCATAAATCTCATGACATTTTTATTGGTAACAATCTTTCAGAGACATGTGACATCATTTTATGCTAGAAGAATAGATATATATATATTCATTTGAGATATAGGTATATTTATCTTCCATTCTACACTCACTCACATACACACGTAGATAGACAGACATATTCATATATTACAGTCTAAATAGAATTGATACGCTATGTTTAAATACTTCTGCATACGATTTAAGACATTTCGTTCCACTTTTATACAAATTAATTTACAAAGTATCTTAGTTATTATAAAGTATTAAAATTTAAATTTAATAGACCTGTTTTAAGCGTAAATCATTAATATTTATTTATAATAAAACCAGCGAGAAGGAACAATAATTGAAGATTATACTGATGTTAGCGATTTAAAACTGCAAACACTTTTTGATTTATGTATCTAATTGTAGAGATTAATGCAATCATTATCTTTTAACTTTTAGTATCTTGAAACGTCATAAATATATGTTTATAACAGTAAATGCCGCAGAAGTATGTAAAGTATATTTAAATTATTATTCCCATTAACATTCTTTAAAATACTTTGTAATAAGATAAATTATTATTTCCTTAGAATACGCTTGATTTTATGAGATTTTAACATATTCTAATATTTTTGTGCATTTAATTAAACACAAATTCCTTAAAATGTGTAATTTATTTACAAAAGAATATAGCTAAACGTTTAACATCAATATATTATGCTTCGAAGAGTTCAATCTCATTCGTCTCGTAGCATATTGACCATTCTCACGTTGTAGATAATATTACATTTAATATAACTATAGCATATGCATAAATGTATTATGCTTTCTATTTAACAATTAATTGAATTTGTTTATATATATTCCTAACAATCATATTGCATAAGTTACATCACTACAAACTTCATTAGTAATGCACAATAAGAGATAATGTATTTGTATGAATTGTTAAACATATTTTATAAAAATTTATTTGCAATATTAACTACTACAGGTAGAGGAGTATTCAGATTCACGTTTAAAATTCTTTGTATTTCTCTTAGTAATTACAGAATATATTCAAATACTTTTCATAATGCATATAAAAGCATCATTTGTTCACGAGTTAAATATAGATTAACGTCAGTAATTATTGTCCATTAAATGGAAGAAATACATTATTTCACAAATTCAGGATAATTTCATTTAACACTTAATGTTGTTTATTATACATGCTACAATTATTTACTATTTCAGGAGGTGTATAAAAGTCTACAGATGTCTGGAATAAATTTATATATCAAGAATACGTTCAATTTTTGAATACGAATACGAGAGAAGAAATTAATTGATTAAATAAAAAATGATTAAAAAATTACTTATGATATAAATAATGAAATTTTAAATAACTTTTTAATGATATATTATTAAATAATTGTGACAGAAATTCATTTGTGATTACGAAGCGATAGCAACAGAGTGACGACAGGTTTGTTTTACTAATACGAGTATCATTATTTTTTTTAAACAATATGCAGTATTTATGTTTTAATATTTTCATTATCTCTTTTTAATTATGTTACATTTTCATAAATCTATGCGCTTTATTTTATGTAATCACTAAAGAATAAAACTACGAGTATTATTTTAATATATTTAAACTGGTTATTATATCACAAGAACTAAAAAATGGTCCCTTTCTGGAAGTAAGCATTTTACATTTAAAAATGTATTATTATAATATTTTGAATAAAATGGCAGACATCTGTAATGCACTATTAACACAAAGTTTTTCGTTGAAATACTGTATTCTTTTAGACATGTTGGTAATTTATGAATATTTATTTTCCCTCGTATTTGTACTTGAGATTTATATATTCTTTCATTAACTATATAACAGAAAAACATTATAAATTAAAAAGTAATAAATGATCTTTTGGATTATTAATATTTTTGAATTAATTTTTCTGCTTTCCTTTCGTAACTGTCCTATATCCTAAATAAAGAAAATTATAAATGTAATTAAAATTTCATTCATTATTTAATATATTTTTAGAAAGACTTTCATTCCACACATTATTTAAATATATATATATATATTTATATTTATATATAATAATAATATATATAAATAATATATATATTATTATTAAATTTTGTAAGAAATTAATGAATTACTAATTTCTTTGTAAATCATCAATAAGTATTAAAAAATCAACACGAAGAAATAGAATTTATATAGAAATTAGTTATGTAGAGTTTATAAAAATAAAAACTAATTAAATAAATCTATTGTAGATTAAATAAGAGTTTAAATAAATTACTTTCATCGTTTACTTTATTAATATGGAATTAATTACTCTATTATAGCAGTAGGATTATAAAAATCATATTTAAAAAATGAATTTATTTGCTTTATACGCTATTTTCTGTGTAATTTTAATACTTATGATAAAAATTATTTTAAATGTTGTTTTAAAAAATCTTTAAATGTGGAACTGTTAGGCAGTGATTTATATATATATTTTTTAAAATTAAAATACAGTATTTACGTTAGATTTCCTTCGAGACAGAAAAATTTAATTCAAACTTTCTATGGTGATTGAATGTATGAAAATATTTTAGTAAAATGCGTCTAAAATATTTTTTTCATACTTTCTATACGTTTTTTCAATATTTTCATTTTTTATTTTACGTATTTGAATAAATATGAGATTCTGTCATCCTATAGAAAAATTCGTTTTTATTTTCTGAAAAAATAGAATTCCGCTTGATATGTCCATCACGTGAATAAAGAATCTGTGACGAATGCAACTGGAATAATTTCTATGAATTTTGCTTGGAGAGCTTATCGTATTTCATCTTACATCATTTTCTTATACAAAATTCTAGTCGATAGTGAGAAGTATATTTTGACTTTTAAAAATATATTGTAAAATATCAAGTTCCTATAATGCTAATCAGCGGACAAATGATTCCAAATGCAAAAAAAAAACAAAAAAAAACGAAAAAAAGGAGAGTGCAGTCGTCATACATAACCTGATTCAGAAGCAATTATCTATGCATTCGAGTACACTCTTTCATAATAAGAGAAAAATTGTGTATAAATTAGGAAGACTAACACACCAAAATAACATTTTTAATTTATGCATTGATACTACTATACAATCATAAAGTATTCTAAGATAGTTTTGTAAATTTTTTTTTAAATTTAAATCGTTCCAAAAAGTTTTATTTATTTATATTTTCGTAAAATAATTCACAAACCGATCTACTTTCAAATGTAAACACTATAGGCTATTTTAGTCTATAGTATTTAGTTTAATTGTTAATTAGTATTAGTTTAATTTTTATTAATATAATTGAAAAAATATTATTATGTACAGTACAGTACAGTACTTGTCATACTAAAAAATAAACTATAAAATTTTCTATTTTGTAAAACTAAAATAAAACCATAGCCTTTTTACATTTTACTTAAAAAGTAAAACGTAAAAATGCTATGGTTTACAGTACTTATATAAAATGTTTAGATTACAATTATATCTACTAAATTTTAAAAATTTTATTATTTAAGTCAATAATTAAATTCTTTTTAAAGCTTTCTGAATGAGTTTGATGAATTAAATTCCTTCCGAATATAACTCTTGTCATTAGAAAAGCGACAGTTGTTGATTTTATTATTGTTTTTCCTGAAGCTATTACCCGATTTAGTATTTATTCGGGCATCAACGTCACCAAGAATAGTTATGTTGTCTGTAGAACTGTGATGATGTCAAGTGGGAAAATAACACAGTTTAAAACTAAAGTGATCGAAACTCGCCTTTATTGTTTGCTACCTTATTTATTTATTTCGAATTTATTTTAAAATATCTGAGAGACAGGTTCTTCATATTGCTAAATAATTTATTATATGATATATATTTTATTAAATAAAATTAAATAGAAAAATTAATAAAACATTATATAATTACTAGTGAAAAATATTTCAGTATTTAAATATTGATAAAAAAAAATTTGAAGGAATATTTTTATTTAAACAAAATACTGAATTTAGCTTGTATAATCACAGTTTTAAACGATTTGATGTAATTTTTGTCCCTGAAAAAGAAATAAAAGTGTTTTATAATTATCTCCTATCTATATCATCAAGCACCTCTTTCGAAGTTTAAACAATAGACATACGTTCAGGATTTATTTACAAATTAAGAACTGATCTAAACGTATTAGTTCTTCATTAAGTGTATCTTCTATAATAAAATATAAGAACATTTTAAACTGGAAATCCAATCTTCCCATCGAATATTCTTTATAAAGATCGTACTTCGAGATTCATGATGTGTATGCTATGTTAAATGATATATATATATATATTTTTTTTTTTTTAGAAATTTAAAACATTCTTAAATTCTTTTATCATTTGTATGTTTTTAGATGGCTTGCGTGAATAAAAGATCACGCCAGCCGCAAATTTGTTTTGCGAAAACGAAAGTTGTCCATTTAATACGTATTGTCCATCAATTGAAGTTGTTTAATTGATGAATAGTTTATAATAAACAATATTTGAAAACATTGTTATTTAGTTTATCAAATTAAACTTATTTAACAGAAATTCAATAAATTATTGTAATCAAAATGGTAGCGAAATTTCTTAAAATTTACTTTTTAAAGTCAGATGTGAAAAAAATTAAACGTAGAATATCATTTTACATTTAAGCAGGAAGAGTCTCAAAATAATTTAAATAAAAGTTTAAAAGGTATTTAACAATATAAAATAATAACTACGTATTAAATTTGGGAACAACATCAGACTTTCTTCAGGAAGCGTAAAAAAATATTTTACAATGAAAAGTTTTCCGAATATAACATCAACGATTTAAACTTGCATTCATTCAGTATTTTTTGAAAAACATAAAAATCTATCGTTATATAAACATATTCAAAATATAACTGTCAAACGTCTAGTTTTAAACATGGTTTTATAATAACAGAATTTTATGTTTTTCAGAATATGGAAAAAATGAGACTTTAAATCATTGATGATGATATGCTATGTCCCAAGACATTTTAGTATAAACAATTTTTTTTAGACTTGAAGAGGTTTGTTGTTCTAAAAAAAGGTATTATTAAGACTTCGTGATATAGTTCAATTTAACAAATATTTTTTGTGTTCTAAGCAATTATCAAAAGCATGGAAGAAGAAACAAGGACATTAATGATAAAACATAAGCAAACTAAAATGAATTTTCAAATTAATTACGGCAATTTAATCTCTGAATTAACAAACAATTTAGAAAGATGTTATTAATCCTTTTAAAATTAATTTATGAAAAGATTACGCTAAACTTTACGTAAGTATATCTTTATTTAAATACAAGACAAATTTCAAATAAGCTACAAATAAAATTTCATATTCTACACAATCAGTTTTTTACAGTCTACTCCAGACATTTTGAAACAAAATTGGAAAGTATGGCAGTTGGAGGATCAAAATTATATACATTCGTAAATTGAATTTTTACTATATTTTATATTGATTAAATATAATTTATGTAGTTTAATACTGACTTTATGTACAGTACAGGCACTCCTTACTTTCCGTTCCTAACGACTACGTAGTTAAACAAATTGGTCAATTAACGAGAGACTTAATTGTTTTATTTATTCTTGATAACGAAGTGATGTAAAGGAAACTCCAACTTGATAACTTTACATTAATTTTAATCTCTTAGACTATTAGAACATAAAAATATAAACAGCAAAAATTATTAAAATGTATCAAAAAATTAAAGTGCATTTATTTAAAAAAAGTTATTCAGGATAATAAGAATAATAGGCCTATCTCTATCACTAAACAATAGGCAGAAAAGTTATTTTGCGTGAATAAAAAAGCATGGACTATTATAAAGCCCATTATATCTATGAAATATATTATTATGAAAGAGTATTAAAAATTTATGATAATAATTCAATTTTCGTTGACCTTTGACACTAGGGATCAGGGGCTTAAGATCTATTAGTCCCTATGTAAATCCGCACCTGTATATAATCTTAGAGATTTCGAACGTTTCGTGTAGTAGGGAACAAGACTAAGATTATGAAAGGAGATTTCCCAGATTCGAACTAAGAATGAAGATTCCCTGCGCAGGACTGCTGGTAAGGTCGTTAAATGAGAAGTGGCTATACGTTTTACTATGGATTTAACTTTAATATACAATACTATTAGGGCTCTGTGTAGATAAAAATACAGATTGAATTTTCAAATGTGTATGTTTTAGTTTATCTATATATACAGGAGTTCCCACTCGGGTTGACCATACAAAATTGTGAATAATTCTGCAACACGTGCGACAACACAAAATAGGACTCAAAATGTTCACTATTTCGTGCAGAATTGAATGGCTGCTATAAAGTGGAGCAAGGATATCCATACCTCTGATGCCAGTATAGAAGAGATCCAGTCGTTTTATGGAGAAAGGGTTCTCTCGACTGGTTTATGGCCACCGTGATCGCCCGATTTAAGTCCGCCGGATTTTTTTCTAAAACATTTGAAAAGCCACGTTTATGCAAACAAACCCAGAACAATCGGGCAACTGAAAATAAAGACACAGCGTGAAATTATTGTCATCGACAGCGATAGGCTGCTTAGGGCATTCGGGAATATGGATATTCGCAATTTTAAAGAATTAGTCCCGCGTGAGACACCCAATACAATTATAATCAAAAATGTTAAGAAAAAAGTAATTCTTTTGTCCATTTTTCAATCTGAGGGCACTAAAAGGATTTAAGCAGACTCATTTCCTGTCAGATCAGTTTGTAGTGTGGTCGAACAATATAAACAATTCTTAACAATTGTAAAGTAATATGCCTATAGTTTGAGAAAATTATTGCATTGAATTACTGTATAATGAAATATTAATTTACAAAGCATTATTAAAATTAATTATTACTAATATATTACTATAATTATAATTATAGTTATGAAAATTTAAATTAAAATTTAGAAAAATAAGCATTAAATTTTGCAAATAAAATCAAAAAGGATAGTGGTTGCAGCATTATATATATCTTTCAATAATTTGATTATTTGCTAATTTAAAAGTTAAGAGATAAGGAATCCTAATAAAGTAAATATTAAAGCCAATTTACTCGTCGACTTCATAAATCATCATCTAATTCTAGAAGTAGTTTTAGCGACAAAAAACGTTTACAATTGAAATCCATTAGAGGCCGTAATGATCGTCTCTAAACTAAAAAGTATCATTTGTACTTAGCTTTACTATTCGACAATGAATTGCATTTATAAATCTTCTATTAAAGATAAATCTTGAATTATGTATTATTCAATGATTTAATATACGATAATTAATCAGCTATAAATAATAGAATGAGATGGTTTTGTTGTATTTTTTCAAAGTAATTAATATTTATTTTTGTATAAATTAATTTTTTCCTTTTATTTTAAAAATTATTTGAGTAGAAAATGTCAATTTTTTAATGTTTTTAAATAAATAAATAATTTTTAAAAAATTTTATTTAAGTGTAAATTTGACAAACTTTGTTTAAACAATGATTATAATGTATTCAAATTTACGAAATACAGTTATTAATTATGAAATTACAGTTGTCATCAATTATCATATCCGCATACTTATAAAAAGCTTAGTTTATGTGAAGTTAATGATGCGGGTGGAGAGATAAATAAAAATATAAACCTTTCAACAACTCAGGTTGTCGAGATGAAGAATATGATTTATGCAATTGGACAAAATCCAGATTTATCTCGTGAACATTTTGAGATTTATTTGAAGCAAAAAATTCTTAAATAAAAATTTCGAAAAACATAAAACTTTATTATTAAAACTAAACATATAAAGTTTATTTAAAACATCAATACTATTACAATATTAAAATATTACATGCTAATTTATAATAGGGATAACTTATAAATATATTTTTCATTTCAATCAAATTAAGTTTTTAAGAAACAATTTTCTATTTTGAAATTTTGAACTTTCTACCGAATAATATGTTTAGAAAATGTTAAGGCATTGAAATCATTCAGAATTAAATAAAAACGACATTAAAAAGAGGGTAGAAGTTTCACTTTTCGAATTGCTTCATTTTAAGGTTGTATATTGAACAAACGTGAAAGTAAATTATCGTAAAAAAAATGCAATCCCTGGTGGCAATTGACTTGGTCTTTGCAACGAATTACCTGTTTAAGATCCTCTGAAGCAAAACAATATGTTTGAGAATTGACTGTCATTCTATATAAAATTCCACATGGAGCAATTTCTTCTCGTCCCAACGCACAGTCGCTATTATCTTCTCACTAATGGAGTTCACTTAAACTTTCTTGGAATTGAAGAAATGGTAAACTTCTGTCGCTTAGATAAAATTTCCACGTAAGATTCGAAATTATAGACCTCGTTTTGTCTCACATTAGCTCATAAAAAGTTTCTAGAACTATACAACGAATAGACAATGGAAAAACTTGTGAAAACTTCATTTAGTCTTTCCAATTATATAAATTATGAGATTTTAAGTATACTAAAGATTAACTTTAAAAAATAAACTAACTTATACAAATATTAATAATTCATTTTATTTCTTTTAATTTTATAAAGGAAACTTATAATTCAATTTAAAAAATTACAAAATGAATTAGAAGATAAATTGAATAATATATTCACTTTGTAAAATTATAAAATGAGTGTATAATATCTTTTATAACATGTAATTACATAAAAAGTTTATTTGAAAATTTGAAAATTTTTAATTTATTGAAGTAATGCATGTTTTTTTTGTTTTTTTTAAATATTGCTTACATAAAAGCAATTTTATACGAAAGAAACTCTATAAAAAATCAATAATTCTATCTATATTTTAAAATTTTAAACTTGGATGCTTTGATAAAAATGATAAGTAATAAGATTTTTTGAAGAAATAAAGTCGAGTTCATCGAATGAGATAAACAATATTAATATTCTGTTGACATATATCCAATCTGAAACTCCTTGTCTTTCATATATATTCTTATCGCGTATGTTTCACCCCATTCAATAATAATCTCAACACATTCAAACTTTCTTTTATTTCCTAGTAACCTTTGAAAAAAGATCATCGTAGGATTGATAGAAAGAGATCTCGTTAATCTTCGTTAAGTAGAATCTGACAATTCTTTCATTATATTGCTTGTCTTCCCTGATGGACATTCTAGCTGTATTATGGAGTGTTCACTCGATAACACAGAGAGAGTAAATACTCAACGACATGAAAAAATTCTTATTTAACTACAATAGTTATAAGATTCTTATAAAATATTGTCTTTTATAATATTTAAGATTGCTTTTTTACTTTAAAGAGATCGTTTTTATTAAAATAAAATGAATAATATTAGATATAAATAAATTACTTATATATTCTTTTGGATTTAATATCAGTTATAATTGAATAATGTATAAAGAAATAATATTTAAATTGTAAATGAAAACATCTGATAAAGTTACAGTAAATTATTATTTTCATTCATAATAATAATAATTTTTAAAAAATCAGTAATAATAAATTAAATTGTAGGAAGTAAATTTTTCCTTTTCATAACTATAAATAATCTTTATGTGAATTACAGATATGAAGTTGAAGTATTTCAAAATATAATTTAATATTTATTTTTTGACAAAATTTAAAATCACATTTATATCATGTTTTTATTTTAAATTATACAAACTATATTTTTAGTTAACTTAATATAATTTTATTTGGTTGTAATTCATAATTATAATCTATAAAATTTATTAATGACAAAATAAATCGTTAAAAAAGTTTAGATTTAGAATTATTTTAATATTAAGAACTTTTTTACTTATTTGTTGCAAACTTCATAACATTGTCGCTCGTAGAAGAGTTCGACTAGTCGGCCACATTTTTTGTATGGAGAAGAATAGGATACCTAACACAGCCATGAAATGGTTTCCCCGGTGCCAAACGACCACGAGGACGCCCCAGGAATACTTGGCGTAGAACTTTCGTCAAGATTTGAAGATGCTTAATATAACGTGGAGGAAGCTGAAGCCATCGCTACGATCGAAATCGATGGAAGATAATTGCTTTCAGGTATGCTACTTAGCATCGGAGAAACTACTGCTACTACCTACTTTATTGATAGGCTAAGCAATGTCATTTTTTGAAATAATTTATTTTTATAGATCACCTTCGTTTGGTAAATATTTCATTTACATTTTTAAAATTATATTCTAGAATATAATTTAAAAATCACTCTTTTACGAACTTGCAAGAAAGAGTGATTTGAAAAAAGAGTGATACGTAATCACTCTTTTTCGAACTTGCAAGAAACACAATGATGTCGACTTTTGTTTCCCCAATCATAAAGAATTACAAGGTATTCTGAAACACAGTCTTTCTTTATATACTGTTCACGTTACATGTTTCGACCATCTGTGTGACTGTCTTCAGATGTGTATTGCTGACATGATTTCTATAAAATTATATTATAGTAAAAAATTATTTTAGAATTTACTGTATAGTATAGTGTTATATGAATTATATCAGCAATATATATCTGAAGAGAGTCACAGAGATGGACGAAACAGTAGCTAAACTAAAAGTGTGTTCCAAAAAATCTTGCAAGTCTGCAATTGGTGGAAAACATAAAACGACTTTGTTGTATTCCTCGCAATTTCGAATAAAGATATTACACGTTACCATCATCCATAATAAATTTTAATCACTTTTTTTTAAATCAATATTTCATTTTTAATCCGTTTAAATAGAAACACCACAGTTTAAATATCACACAAATTTGGAATGGAGTATAGTGAATTCTTGGTAAAGAAAGAATTGAAAACGATAGAAAGAACATCGAGTGCCTTACCTGATCAGTAAATTAGACTATAAATGCGCGATACCTGTAACAAACTTTCATTAAACTTTACAACGATTCTTCCGAAAGAAGCATATAACAAAAATAAGACAATTGGGTATAAAATGTTTGGTTGTTGTAATGCTATTTACAAAACAGTAAAGATTTCAACCGGAAATTGCCGTCACACAATTGGACGCACACAAACGTATAGCAAATCTCAATAAAGAAAGTGCTCACCAGAAGCTTTTAAAATTACATTATATGAATAATATGGCAGTAAGCTAATTTATGTACTATATACATATATAGTACATAAATTAGTTTAATTTTGTTATCTTTCATTTTATGTGTCAAGAAAATCAATAATTTTTATTAACTGAGAGAATCATTAATTACAAACGTATTAAATTAAAACTTAACTTAAAAAATAAAATAAGATTCGATATTTGCTGTCTAAACTTCAATATTATGTGTAGTGTTACGATCAGATAGAAATAACGACAAATAAAGAATTATTAGTAAAGATAAACAAGAAGAAGAGGAAAAATTAATGAAATGTTATGTTTGTTAGTAAATATACATTTGAATTGATACGCTTCGAGTTTTAGATCGATGTCGACCGAATAAAGAAAAATTACAAGTAAAAATCTTACGGAAATTAGTCTCAATCGATCTCAGATAATGAAGAAAGGACTAAAAAATAATATATCTTAAAAATATATATATGTATTTTGATGTAATCTAAATAATAATATGGTAAAATTTTATTATCTGATAGTTCAGTAGTCCAAACAACTTTTAGAGAATATTTTGTTAATTAAAATAATAGATTATAACTGGTCAAGTCGGACCGTAGTTGGTTAATCGCTAAGCAGAGTACTTAGTGATGTGACGTGCATCATCGCTTTCCTCAAACATGCTCAGGAATAATCCTGATATAATTAATTATTATGTTACGTCACTTAATTAAGTAATTGTGATCAATTCAGATTATGTGATTTCTCTCAAGGAAAAACTTTCTAGATTTAACGGTAACAGTTTTATTTGATTAACCCAAATCTCTTTTGATCTGATGCCTATCGTTCCGAATTTAAATTAAGAAATCTTCTCAATATGCAGCAATTTATGGATTAAGTATTTTACACGAAGATAACACGCATCATGATGACTTAACGTAAGTAATAAATGATGTGACATATGACGACATAGGGCTATATGATGTCAATAACATTTACTCGGTTTATTATGTGACATCATAGGAAAAATTACCTTGATGTATGACTAAATAGCACAAAAACGACTAATTCTCAATACGAGTTAAATTAAACACTACAGATTAAGACTTCCAATGTAAACGATACCAACAATAATAATAGGGTATAAACATAGTGTATATAATTATCATATATATTGTACAATTATTAAAGTTATAGTATACTGTATATTAAAGGTATTGTCTGTATATATATATATACCTTTAATAATAGTACAACACATATAGTAGTTTTATGCAAAATATTATTCATTATACTCTATGTTCATTATTTATCTTCTACAGTTTTAAAAATACATTGCGACCTGTTTCAACACTATGTGAATTTAATCTTACTCATATATATCTGATTATGTTTAAAAGCAATTCTTGATAATTACTTGGGTTACTGTTTCAAAAATTAAAACGTAATAACGATAAGATATTTGCATGTTTTTGAAAGCTAAAATTGAATGTAAAACGTTCGATCTAACTAAATAATAAATTGTAAAATTTTTATAAAATAATTTAGAGTAATATGTTGTCATAGATACTGTATTGTGAATCCTTACAATTCTTAGAAGTGTTTTTCGCAATCGTATTCAACATAAAAATATTTCAAAAAGTTAGAGGAATAATTACAGCACTAAATTTTGCTGATATAATGATTTATTTTATATAGTTTTGAGACTTATATATGTTATTACACATGATAGTTGAAAAATGATACTATCTTGTATATGCACAGTCTTACTATAATCCTTTTCGTAAATCTTGACAACTCGAAGTAACAAATGATAAATGTTAGTTATGATTCGAACGGGCATAACTGTATATTCACCAAAAGTCAAATAAACATTCAAGGAAATATGTATAGATTATTTTACGAAATGTTTATTAATTGCGATTAAGATTTTCGAGTGGTTAATTTAGAACTAATACTAAATATATTAATGTTTAATGGTTTATAATTTAGAAGATAACAAATTAGATTTTATTTTAAAAGAGTCATTAATAATACATGTAATTACGAACATATTTTACATGTAGGTTTTAAAAAGTATGTTGTATTTTAAAATGATTTGTATTTTTTGTGTTTTTAAGGAATTGCCTTGTTGGAAAAGGTATTTCTGACCTTTGTATTAATTAACAAAGAATAAAGAAAGAATAAGAATAAATACATAATTATTTTTCCTCTCTAATGATGCTAGAGATCAATTCCTGCAAAGTAAAATGAATTACTGAAAACGAACTTTTTACTATCCTAGGATTTTTCATGGAATGTTTCGGTTCCATTATTCTTCGTCCATTGGAGTTGACATTCGCAAGGGAGTTTTGAACCCATAATGGAGATACTATATCTTTTTTATGTCCTAAAATCCAGAGAAAATAGACTTAACATAGAGAGAAAAAGAAATATATTCTGTATATTATATAATATATCAGCAATAAAGAGAGTAAGTTTCATATTCCAAGTTAAATCCTAATTACCGGAAATTGTTAAAATAATTAGTAGTTATTGTTACCAAATTTATCGTATTTTTATTAATTGTCATATTCATTTTAATATTAGTGTTCTTTATGTTCAGTATGCAGGAAGTTATTGAAGTGAATCAATAGTTTTAAATACATTTCCACTTAAATTTATTTTTAAAAATGAATATGTTTAAATTGCAGTTAAGCAGAAATACACATAAATACAAAATAAAAGATTTTCTAAATTCAAAAAATATTTTTAAACTAAACCTAATATATTACGAATTAAACCGAAATTTTTAACTATAGTTGATGTTATACTAAATTCTAAAGTAATAATTACAAATGCAATTTGTATTTTTACGACATAATTTTGTTATATACTCTTCAAAGACTGCGTAGATTTGCACTATAGACTCTAGTATACCTTTTAAACACAGCCGTTTATTGCTAATATTCGAACGTTTTCGGTTATTTTTAATAACCTTTCTCAAGAACAGTTACATTCGAATGTAACTGTTCTTGAAAAGGTTATTAAATATAACCGAAAACGTTCGAATATTAGCAATAAACGGCTGTGTTTAAAAGGTATACTAGAGTCTATAGTATAATTTTGTTATATCGTTACATTATTATTGTTAAAATGATCAGAAAATTACCTTAAGTTTCAAGAATCATATTGATGTGAAAAGGAATTTCCGGATTTTTATAAATTTCGAATAATTTTTTCTAAATTAGCATTGTTTGAACGTATTTTCTTGATGTAAACTTGGATATTTATTATATTACATAATATTATTATTCTATATTCTTAATACGACCAAACAGTATTCCAGCTTATAAATCCGCCAAATTTGTTTGACTATTCAAACAGTAAACAAATAAGTTTTACTTTCAATAGTTACATGATTTCAAGCATATTTCTCTACTTTACTTAATATGTCGTAACATACCTTTATATAAAATCCGATTTTTAAAAATTAAAATACTTTAACTTTTCTTAAAGTCCCTGTATTTGTTTGACTTTGTGAAATTTAAAATAATGAATAAGTTATATTAATATTCTCAATAATAAGCTAAAAATAAAAATATTAAAATAACAAATGTTAATTAATGAGAAAAACCCATTAACTAATTAACCTTAATACATGCAAATTTTTAAGCGAGATGAATGAATATTAATTATCTTCCTGATTTGTAGAATAAAACAGAAGATATGGAAATTTAGTATAACACAAGAAATGAAAATTTCAATAAAATTATAAATTCTTATAAGGAAATCAAATATAAAAAACATTATGCAGCAGAGAATTACAGCTCTTTACTTTTGAATATACAAATATAATGTATTTAAAATTGTTATTATTTAATTAAAAATATCAAAGTTTTTAAAATAGAAATACTTTGAAAAATTCAGCTTTACACAAAATTACATTGAAATAAAAGAAAAAGGAGAACATAAATATTTCAGAAAAGCAGGAGAAAAAAAGAGTATATAAGAAAAGAATCTTCCGTGTATAGAAATACAAGGAATGGAGAGGAGGAAGATCAGTCGAGCAGAATACAGCATATCAATGGAAACATATCAGAAAGAAAGGAAACTTTGTCGAGCAAAAAAAAAAAAAAAAAAAAATATAAAAAAAAAATTTCAAAGTTCGATAGAGCAAAGAATAAAGGAAAAAGCAGTTTATGTTAAATGTATTACTTTATGTAACAAAACTTAATAATTAAATAATATTTATATTACGAAAAATGTTATTGTAATTAACAAACTTACAAAATTATAAATTTATTAGCATTATAGAATTATTTTATCATACAGACATATTTTAATCATGTTTTCTACATTAAATATACCTTATAATGTTACTCAGGATATAAAGTATTGTTTGTAATTACTATATCAAGCTATATATACGCTAGTAAAAAATACCTAAATAAATTCATATAATATTTATATCTGGGAAAAACATAAAAATAACATATATTCCATTAAAAGAAAAATGATTATGAGTAAGTTTAAAAATAAAGACAAATAACTTTATAAATGTATACATGTTTAATGTAATATAGAAATGTTTTAAAATTATTCCACATACCATCAAAACTACAATAATATGCAAACTAAGAATAATAATACAGAATTTTTTCTTTGTTATATTATAGATGAATCAAAACATTTACAAATATAGTAGATTTTGTAATAAAAAATAACGAAATGAACGTTTGAAATATATATTTATATGACAAAATGTTGTATAGAAATTTCTTTTTAATGATAAATATAAATTGGAAATTATATTATAAAATGTAATTAACCATTTCCTACTTTATATTTTTCCATTTTGGCAGTTATTATAGTTTCAAATAATCAACTAAAGAAAGTTTTGTGAATTTTAATATTTATATTTTTTACGATTAATCGTATGTGTAAGAATATTTTATTAAGCTTCATGATTTTGTTATAAAACAATTTTTTTAATTCAAATGATTTATCTCAAGACAGTTATCGAATCTCCAGGAAGAAAAGATACGGATAACTATGTTTTATTTGAACTACAGTGTACTCGTACATAAAATTTATATAATCTAAAAAAATAAGAATATTTAAAATACAGTGGGTGATCGGTTAACGAATATAATCCGTTCCAAGACTTTGTTCGGTATCCGAATTGTTCGTTAACCGATTATCAATTTACCATAGGTTTTTATGGGAATTTGATTAATTCGTTCTGGAGATTTCAAAAAATAAAAACCATATACTTTCTTACTACGTTTATTTATATGTAATAATAAAAATACATATATACACAGTGTAAGGTATGGAATCGCCAAGACGCGCGATTCCCACCTGTTTGTTATAACGAACTTTCATAACGGAAAAGTCGTTAGGATCGGCCGGTAGAAACGACCGTTAGGAACTTCCGTGGGAAGAACCGTTAAGTTTCAAATCGTCGACCATCGGACGATTGGCCGGCGGGAAGTGACCGTTGCCGGCCGTTGCGGGAACATTCAAATTTGATTGGAGCAGGGTTCGAACGCCGTCGACTATTTAAGCTCGGATCGAAGTTCGTATCGGGATCGGCTGGCATCGGATCGGAGGTGATCGGATCGGATCAAGGGAGATCGTCGTTATCGAGGTGCTAACTAACTCTCGTTGGAAGTTATGTGGTTGTGTACGAACTTGTTCCTGACTCGGAGGTTTTGTTAATTACAAGTGTGTTTGTGCGTAAGGAGTTCTTTCGACGAATTTGTACGGGAATAGTCGGTTGTTGTTCAGACTAGTGTTTGTGCATAATTAATTGTAACTCTAATTTGGATTATTTTGTACATTTATTGTAAATATAAAATTTGTGTTTTTCGTCAAACCGACTGAGTGGTTATTTTGAACATTACTCACAGTCTTGAATTTTTATTAGTCATGTTTTTTTTTGTTTGTGGTGGTTAAAGAATCTGTCCAGTGTCGATTGCTTTTCTTTCTTCTTCAGGAGTTTTCAGAAGTAATTAGTAGCATTGTAATTGTAGATATCCCTAAGCCTATTAACCTCAACCTGGTTTGGATGGCATTGTAAGACCGTTGTTCTGACATCCTCCCACTTCTTCAAAAAATGTTTAATAGCAGATATCGGCATTAATTCTCTTTTTCAGGAGAAAACATATTTTGCCGAGACTCTTGGTGTTTTTCATTCAAGAGTTCTTGGCGTTCTTCTGTCGTCAGATCAGTTTCTAGTTCCATTATGAGTTCTTCAATGTTCTTTATTTCTCAGATGTGATTTTTGTTATTCCTTTAGCTGCTTCAGTCTTCTTGATTACACTGTATCTTTCTTAGATAAGATTGAACTGCTAGACCTGTTCGAGTCATACTGCCCAGCAACATCAGACATCTTCTACCCACTCTTTACCTTTGCTATTAAACTCTCACCTTTTGGAAATAAAAAACCCACGCCATCCTTAACGAGTGCCCGCCCGACAGTCTCGCGAATATTATAAAAGAATTGTTTCTGTAAGAAAAATAAAAGGCTGGAATTACAAGGGAGAGTTTCAAAGTTAGGAGGATAACTATCCGATCAGTGTATACGAGGTTGAGCGTCGATGTCGACGTCTCCCGCGCTCCGAAAAGTTTCGAATGTTGCCTGAAGAAAAGGGAAGACCAATTGGTATTCGTTATTTTACGTTACTTCTTCTCGTGTTTGTTCTATGAGGTATTCGTTGTCCGAACATAAAAATCTTTCGGGAAAGTGTTTGTTATCCGAACTGTTCGTTAACTGATTACCCACTGTACTCAATAGTATAACACTATGCATAATGAATAATTTTTAATTTAAAAATTATTCCTTACGTATAGTACGTATCTACATTAATAGACTTATTAAATTATATTCTTACTTTAAATAATTGTTTATATTTCTAGTTAAATTATAATTCATATTCTAAAGTTTAAGCTATTTAAATAAAAAGTTTACGTAATATAAAGTAATTGAATTATCTACTCTAATAAATATTAAAATATTATTTAATTTTTGATATTTTATTGAATATGCTTTAAGAAAACATTTAACTTTGCCTATTAAAAACCAAAAGTCAATAAAAAATATTAATTATATTTTAAAAAATGTGAACAATTTTAAAATAAACACATTGAAAAGCATTTATTGCCGGATAATAAAGGAAAACCATAGCAATATCAGTAACATTAACGGATAAAAAAAGACATTTACAAAAATAGAGTGAAGATAAAGTTAAATAATTGTGATTTATAACGCGTCAAATACATTAATAATTCAATTGAAAAGAGAAAAAAAATGTTTATTGAATTCGTGACAGTGTTTAGATTTAGTCGTAAAATATTCTTACTTCTATAAAGAATTTAACAGTATCGCGTTCGGTAGACTGAAAAGAATTTTTATCCATTCGAGTAGATTTTAAAGGCACTAAAAGATTTGGTAGTGGAAATCTCTTTCCCTTGTATATCTACAGAGATAGCGCTTTCTTTTAAGTATCTTGTAGTCAATTTTCAAATCTTCAAGTTTTAGAACGGGAAGATTTTTCTGTTCTAAATGTTATTTTAAAATGTGAATGAGTTTTATGTTCAACAATGCAGAAAACTCTTTCGTCGTTCATTAAAAAACATCAATTTTAATTCTACAAAACTTTCTTATTGTGTTATATTTACAGTCTAAAGAAGAAATATATTTTTGAAATAACCGAAGACATTTGAATAATTTTACAATTTCTCAAAAGGTTTTATATCTTTCGAATTTTATAACAGAGTAAGATTCAATTAAGTTTATGAAAATAGGCTAAATTACGTGATAAGGATTGCATAGAATGTATGTTTTTATTATAAAATAATTAATTGTAGAATGATAGGTATAATAAAATTCTTTTAAAAATATTCATAAACATATCTACCAATCTTCAGGAATATTTTAAATAAAATACATATTTTGCATAACCTTTTTAAAGTGGATGTTTGCATCATCTCATTAAGTCATCAGATAATATAAGTCGATCACATTACGTATACAGCTATCTAGGCACTGGATAGAAGAGACATAAAATGAAGCAAACGGGAATCTTTGAATATTTATGTTAACGATAAAAGTTGAAAATTAATACCTGTACTTACTTCTAATTTAGTGTGTAGTGTTTCTAATATACTTTTATATCCTTTCATCTCTGTCCTTAAAAATTATTAAAGAAGTTATATCATAGACAAAATATTGACAAAATTAAGGAAAATTACAAAGCCTAAAAATGAACAAATAGAGCATAAAGTGAAGTCAAGTTTCTTCGCATTTATTTTATCAAATTTTATTTATAAATTATATATAAAATGAAATAAATAATAAAATAGTTATATTAATCATTGAATTTTTAAATGGATGCATTCGACGTAAACCACTGACAATAGCATATGATAAATTTAATATTTTTCTGATAAACTAATTTCTAAATTTATAACTAAAAAATATAAACAAAACACTAATTTAGTTAATGGTTTACTGTATCTCATACAGTATCCCGTAAATGTTTTAAACGTTCCGAGGGAATTTGCTTATACTGAACATATAATTTATATTTTTAATTCAATTTTGTATATTTACAGATTATTTATTCCTTTAATTTTTAAATAAAAATAAAATTAGTTTTTTAAAGTATATTTTGACATTAAAAAAACACTAACTTATAAATTTAAATCTAATAAGTATAATTTTATAAATAACTTGAAATATTACTCATTACAGTAAATTAAGTAAAACCTAGACAAAAAACATTAACTTTCGATTTTTTTATATAAGTTTTAAAACGTACGTTTTGTATATACAGTATATTAGATATATATTAGTATGCTACTACATTGCTATTTCCTAAATGTCAAAGAAATTCGACATTATTTATTTGAAAAAACTTTCTAATCTGTAATTGTATATTGTAGTAAGTACGCTTTTAAAGATCATTTCCGTATAATCAAGTTAAAATGTTAAATGTGAATACAAGATCGAACATATAGAGTCTATGAATTCACTTTAGACTCTATTATATCAACTCCATTTCAATGTAAACATTACGCGAAGCCATTTAATCAAATCTATAACATTGATGTAAACCTTTAATTGCAATCTTTTTCATATATCGATCCAAACTAAAAGCTTAACAATTAGATAGAAAAGGCAATAGTCGTTGTGGAGGACTTCGGTTCGAATTTTAGCCCAACATTCAAAATTTTTTTTACAGAAACATTCGGTGAGGAATGGCTTTCACAGAATGATGGCGACCTGCCGTTTACCATTTGATGACCCCATTGTGGTTTTGGATGAAATGATGAATATATAAAAAGACTATCTTAATGTGTGCAGATAAAGCAGTACATTTTTATTATGCATATATTAACATTGAATGAATTATAAAGCTAACTATATTATTGATTTAACTCTCATAAATATCAAATATTGATATATTTCGTACTTTTGAGAGATTGTAACACGTTGAAAGTTATTTAACTCTTTAGCTCTGTTGGTTGTTAATTTCTTTCGGATAGTTCTCCCAAGTAGTTCTTTAAGTTTTATTTTCTGATTTGGATTTAGTTTATAAATTTTGCAATTATAATTTTAAATTATTAATGTTATTACAATTGATGAATATATCTGTGAAATATGTTTGGTTATTTTATAAGATTATGTATACTTTGTTTTGTTCTATCCCCGCATCAGGGTCTTTGTACCAGAATGCTTAAATAAATAAAAAAAAATAAAAAAATAAGTTATTTAACTCGAAGATAATTTCACGCTTAATAACAGATTGTTTTTTCCATAAGTGAAGAGATCACGTAATCTTATTTTATCGAGAAAAAGCAATTAACGATAAACAATATTAAAAAATAATAAACATAATTATTATTTTAGCTAATTTTTAGTTCATTAGCTTGCAATTGGAGAAGCGATGGTTAATTATTTAAGTACAAGTTAAATAAAAATTATAATAGCTTATGATTATCGAAGTAATTATATAAACTTAGTAGGAAATTTATTTAAAAATTAGGTAATTTGATATTATCTAAATTTTATTCAATATTTTTGCATTCTTTCATAGTATTTTCTATTCTTCCCTGTAAAAATAATGAATTATGAAAAAATATTTAAATTTCAAGAGTATAGAAATCCCGAACGAAAGCAAAAATAAAATATATAAAAATAAATCTAAATCTTAAGGGATTTTATCTGCATTATTTACATTCGCTTTAGAATTCATAGTGAAATATATACGTTTTATGCAAAGAGAGAATCAGATTTTATCATCTTCTAGGGATAGTCCTGTAGCTAGAATTTATATTTTCACTTACAAATTATTAAAATACTTGATTTTTTTTCGTTAAAATAAAAATATAAAAGTGTAAAGAGTTAAAATTAAAATCTGTTACCATTTCATTAAATAAGGTACATTCGTGAAATAAGACTCAACTTTCTTTTTATAAAGAGAAAGCTGACAATTGGACAAAATTTTTTTATTAGAAAATTCTTGAGAATTCCGTAATCCTGAGTCTACAGGTATAGGCTATAGGAACGCTACCGGTAATTCATCGATCCAAAGCTACGGTTTAATTATGTTTATTTTGGTTGATTACATACATAACTAGATGCATTTTGGACCGACGGTCCCCCACCAGTAACTAAAATTATTAAAAACTAGGTATAAGTGCAAAATTAATTAAACATAAAACTGTTAATAAAACATAATAGTAATATATTACTTTGTATTGAATCAACTGTCACCTTAAAAAACCGAAAGTACGCGAACATGAAATGAGACATATTTCGCCGATACATACAGCAAATAATGCGGACTGATACAGTATATTAGATTATGGGTGTTTCCTTCTATCGTAATAGACCGTTAGTCTATAAAAGACTAACGACAAACTTTGTGTTAAATACATTTATTGTAACTCTTACTTTTTACATTAGTTATTAAATTATTTCTATACGTATGGGCCTTATTTGACGAATGTATCTTATTAGTTTCTATGATGATATATAATTGCATTCTAATATTCACTAATCAAAGTATATTGAAGTATTTCTGCTTTTAATCATTATCTATAATTATACTCGAAATATTTTTTAACTTTAATTAATAATTATTGTAAATAAAAGATTACTACAATATTAGAAATCATGTGTAAAATAAGATTTTCTTTAATTAATTTACATATTAAATGAAATTTATATTTATATTGATTTTATTGAATAACTAAATATATATGTAGAAACAGAAATAATTTTAAGGTAAAATATATAAATAGCTATGAGCCAATAACCAACAAAAACAAAAAATACTGCTTCCTTTCTTAACTTTAGATTTCTAACGTTCGCCTTGTAAAACGTTCTAATCTTGGCGTTCGTCTTCGTCTTCCTTTTTATAAACTGTGCTCCCTCCCTTTCTCAATTTTTTATACACATTTATATCCATTTAATCCATCGTCCTCAGTGTCCTCATCTGCGTGGTAAAAAACCAAATATGAAAGCGTGGGTGAGTTCGATCCTCGCCTTTCGTAGTAGTTGTACGCCGAAGAAGTCGTCTGAATTGGCCCTTCGTGATCACCTACTGACTCAACTAAATATCTGTCCTTTCTTAGAACTGTACGGCTTTAAAAACTTTGAATGGATTTTCAAGCTGGGACCATACTAAGTTCTCCTTATAGATACAACGTCATTAACAATGAATTTAGTAGGACGTTGCCTTTTCTTGTTAAAAGCTTTTCTATTTTCATCTTGAGATTTCTTAATGTTTTCCTTCGTCTTTGCTCAGATTTCATTTCTTTCTTCTTCGAAGCAAAGAATGTTCTCTTTTTGATAAGTTCTCATTGTTCAGGGTCATCCCAGGGATGCGTTTTGGAACCGAATAACAACTCGAAAGAGGACCTAACAATAATTTCGGTTATACGTGGAATCGATGTATTTCATTGCCAAATCAACGTGCTTATATCATTCTTCGGGCGTTGATATCGACAGTTTAGTAAGCAGCTCGATAATAATTTGATTTATTCTCCGTCTATTCGTTCTTGGAATATCTGTAGTAATTTGAATATGATCGATGTTCTCTTGCTTGCAATAATCCTTAAAGGTGTTCGATGTATAATAAATGCTGATCCGCGGTCAGACAATCGTCTGGGATTATCGAACACAATGGTCTTTTTTAATCGACTTATGTTCCTGTTGATTTTGTGGG
The DNA here is from genome assembly GCF_030686945.1 of Centruroides vittatus. Lineage (NCBI taxonomy): Eukaryota > Metazoa > Arthropoda > Arachnida > Scorpiones > Buthidae > Centruroides > Centruroides vittatus. Next base: position 1,698,060 of record NW_027122385.1, read on the forward strand.
ATAGAGCCGCACAAACTTTTGAAAGCATCCGTGACTGCAAACAAGTACTGATAATTCTTTCTAGTTAGCGTTAAGTAACTCAGATGATAGATGTGATAAGTATCAAAACGTCAATCATTTTTGTTGGGTGGATTCAGGAATCCTCTAGTTTTCCTTCTTTCCTCAAATCAACCTAGACCTTATATAGGCCACATCAATATTGTGTGAAATGCTTCTGCTGCGTCTTTTGCTTTGATAATTTTTTCAATACCACTTTCTCTTAAACTAATATGAACTTGTTTCAGTAAGTGTGCTCCAAACAACAACTGATAAGCAAGAAATGAACTAGGAACTAGACTTCGACTTAAATTTTTCTTTCTTTACTTTATAACTCTTCTTAACATTCTCAGAACAATGTGATGAAATATGACCAAACTTATTACATTTGAAATATTTTATTTTAGTTTTTTTCGGACAATTTTTATTTAAATGGTTCCTCCCGCTACTGATATAGCAACTTTTTCGTCTTTATGAGAATTATTAGACTTCATTTCATGTCCTAATTTCTTAAATCATGTCGACATTTTAACATTTTGTTTAGAGCTTTTAATTTCGTATCTTCATAAATTTTTAACTTTTGTCGAAAATTTTTTAGAAGTTGTAGCACCATAAAAATTTCTTTTGCTTACTTGATTATCTTGCATTCTATAGATAATGTATTGGATAACAGATTCTTACTCAATCGTAATTTCTAACGAAATCTCAATCAACTGATATATGCATTCTTAGAAATCTCGATCATCCTGGCTCTTGACTTTCTTTGAAAATTGTTTGTGAATAATCTGGCTTTTCAGTTTCGGAGCAAATTCGGTGTAAAGGACTTTTAACGCTTTTCATGTTTTAGCAACAATATTCATAGTTTATAAACATTCCTGCTGAACCTCTGAGTAATCGTTTCGCGTAAACTATCTTATTCACGCTCTTCCAGTTAAACATTTCCGTCATGGTATTGAAACTGGAAATTCACTTAACGACATTTTTCTTGTCGTCAATACTGAACATTTCAAGGGATCCATCGACGTCGCTAAATGGGCTTAGGGTACTTACTTTTGTATCATATTATTAATATCTTAGTCTTCACTTTCGCTGCTATCGTTGTTTCTCTGTACCTAAGTTTCTCTTTGTTTTCAACCAAAATTGCCGCTTCCAATCATTCCGCCAACTCTCTTGCTACCGGTCGTATGCAATTTTCATCATGTGAGTTTAATTTTCAGATCAGCACAATTAAGATGCTTCATGTCCATCATCGTATTATTCTTAGAGATAATCGTCTGTGTTATCCTTCATCATTCACCATAGAATCGCTAACTCCGATATCTCGCTTTGATTATACAACTGCTTTTTTAAACTTCTTGTAAGAATTTTCTGTAATATCCCGAAAGATCCCAAGAATTTGTGGGAACAGGAATAAAGAAAAGAAGGGAAAATACGGTTATGAGCCGATAGTTGACAAAAATAAAAAAGCTGCTTCTTAACGTTCAATTCCCAACTTTCGTCCTTAAAGCGTTCTAATCTTCGCGTTCGTTTTCTTATTTTTTTTTAAAACTGCGCTCTTTGCCTTTTTCGATTTTTTTTATAACAGTGTAGACATTTACATCAATCTAATCCTACACATATAAATGTTATGATCAAAATTCATAATTATAGAAAAAATCTTTTAAGATATTTCTTCCCTTACAACAATAAATATTTGAAAATAATTTACTATGAAACATATTCAAGATGTCCACTTATACAAGCTTTACCCTAGAAACAATTAAAGAGTTTAAGACTTTAAACTACTTTACAAGTCGAAGTATGAACAGAATCAGTTCGGTGAAACTTTTACCCTAAACATCTTTCATGGAATTTGGGGTACGCAGCCACTTGGTCCCACATTCATTGACGACACCCTAAATAGTGACCAATATCTAAACATTGTAACACGATGGTGTAGGAATGGCTAGATATTTTTTCATTAGTGAAACTACAGCAGGTTTGGTAACTACACGAGGGCACGTAACTTCATTACTGGATAGATTTGCAACGGTGGCTCGCAGAGAGATTTGGAGACCGCTGGATAGAACGCAAAGCTTTGTTCCATAACGTTGTCCAGATTTCACATCCGTGGACTACCTATTTCTCCAGAGAGATTACCTGAATACACCAAAAGAATTGATGTATGATGCGTGATGTTGGTGAATTGGAGATACCTATCTGGGAAGTTCATAAAACGATGATATCAGGAATGCTACATGCCATCTGTAAGGTCATGCTTGCCTGTAAACATCTTTGTACTGCTGTTGAAGGCGATCGTTTTGAGCATGTTCTCAAACAATATAAATCTCATATTTTGTATCAATTTCTGCAATATTGTACTCGTTTTTTACAGTCAGAGATTATTTATATTTTATGTTAAATCGTTTTCAATTAATTAACTTCGGTTATTTTAGCTCATGAATAAGCATTCACTAAATGCATACATTCGTGCAATCCTGGAAACATCTCTTTTGTCCTTAGATGGATGTTTCAGTGGCCTCTGGACACTGTATACGTCAAACCATACTATTTGGCATGTTAATGCTCTCAGAGCGGATGTATTACTCAATTTGGAAACTCTTGCTTATAAAAGAAAAAATCACATTAATAATATAAATTAATAAATGCTGCTTGATTATTTTATCAGATATTTAACTAAATAATGAGAAATTTATTTTAATAAATTATTATATTAAATAAAGATTAATATATATCTCCAATAGAATTATGTAACATTTCGTACAGATTCAACGAATCTGTACGAAATGTTACATAATTCCTTTGTTTAACGTCTACAATACCGATATCAAATAAGCCATAATTAGGATAAAAAATGTTTATTGTATTACTTAAAAATGCCAATAATTAAATAATAATTATTTTATCCGTGTCTATCTTACATATTTAATATTCTATATTACATAACATTTTTTATTTTATTGGAATATTAACTAAATTTAATGCGATTTTTTTATAACGTAATGATTCATTTTATACTTGTATCCCAGAACAACTTCTTCAAAACATTTTTAAACTTTAAGAGCAACTTTTCGAAGTAATTTGATGAATAATTCAGAATAAATAAATAAATAATAATGGTTTTATTTTAAATAAAATGAGAAGAAAAATCATTTATATTATTTTCGTTCTGTGTTAAGTAAATCACAATGGGATAATGAATAAAACTTCAAAAGTTTCTTTAGAAATATTCTTTTATTTATAAAGAAACTTTTCAATTATTGAAAATTCTTTTCTCTCTCTTGGACAAAGTTTTTTATTTATATTTTAATTTGAGAACCACTTGATATCAATTTTCAATTCAAATAACTTTCTTTACTATTTCTTTGATGCATGTCTAGAAAATTATTTGTAGATAGTTCTAAATAAAAATGTATCTGGTTATAAAATATAAATATGTTAATAATTTTTATTCGACGTAAGATTTAATTATAGTTGGCAAAATGTAGAATTGTCATAATTTAATTAAATGGTTAAAAAATATAAAAAATAAATTTCTCATTCGCGAAACATTCGCAAATATTCCATAAAAATCTCAGTTCATACACTAAACAAAGTACAGGTTCTTCGAGAGAACGTATGCTTTTTTTTTTTGTTCTTAAGCAGGTATACCTATCCCTCGTTTTACACGGTTCTTTTTTTACACGTTTTCGCTTTTACACGGTTTAAAAAATAAATGTAGAAAATAAACTGGCTATGATCAAAAGGAACAATTTTTAACTCTAATCTACATCTATATTCCAATCCACCTTAATTATATGTTATAGTTGATATTTAGGATACTAGGTGACAGTTTTATTTCAATCCGTCAAATAGTAACTGATAAACCGATATAGGGTACTCCCCCATACGCACGAAGTTGCATTCATTGCACATAGTTTTAAACCAGAAAATTTTAATTTTTCATATTCATAAGTAACAAACGATTACATTATTTTTAATTACATTTTTTACATTACACAATTACATTACATTTTTATGAATCTTTCAGATTTTATTTTTTGTTCCTTTGTACTTTGTATTTAATTAATAAAAGAATATATTTTTTTTGCCTTTCAATATTTTTGTTTGATTTATGTACAGTACCTTTAAAAAATTGAAAAAAATTCATAATTAATAAACAACGAAATTATGAGTTTTTTTAGCATACTCTTCAATTTACACGGTTTTACATTCAAAAAGATACAAATTCGATTTACACGTTTTTCTCAGGAACCTATCTTCCGTGTAAATCGAGTGATAGGTGTATTTCGTCGACGAGAGATGTGTTATTACATTGTTTTTTGACTTGTAATCAGTTTATTTTAAAGAATATAATATAATTTAAAAAGGCACTTTTTTCTATAAGAGCACAACAAACATATTAAAAGTTATAACGCATACAATCACATATAAAAACATTTTCGTTCATAACAATTAGTTCTGCATTTTTTTATTTATATCTTACTTTCTCATCAAATTCTAATTACTTTATATATCCGATTTAATTTTTTCCTGTTTCTTCTATTATACTTTTCTCAATTACATGTTTACTTTCTTCAATCTTACATACAATTAATTTTAAATTTAAATAATTTTGTAATTACTCAAACAACAATTAACTCGTATACTTGATTAAATTTCTTGTACTCTCTTACTCATAAAACTTTTAATCGTTAATTTTACATAAAATTTCAAACTTTCTTAATAGAATTAAAATATTAGTTAATAGTAAAAATATTTTACTAAAAGATTAATTAATTATTTACTAACTGATATATTAATTGTAGAAATATGATAAAATTTTGCAGTTTTGCCATTTTATAAATATTCATTCTAATTATTTTACAATAGAGTTTCCAAATTTTTATATTTATTATATATTCATTCAGTTTACCAGCTTTTGTAATTAATAAAGAAGTAGGATATATATGTCAGAATGTAATCATAGTTTATTTCATATATGAAAAATAGATCCATCAATAAAGTTTTTTAAAATAAATTATTTTAGATAATAAATTCTTCTACTTACTAATTTAAAACTTATACAAGTATAATATTTTAAAATTTCGAGCTTCTGTTTAATGCTACCTGTCGAAGTTAGTTATATTATAATTGGTTGAAGTGAGATTCAATTAATTGCGATACGATCTGCACCTATGGATAAGCACACTTATTACAATACGTGCATCTATACAAAATGATGACAAGTCTCTTCCCGACCGATTGTTGTGCAAATGAACAATGCAACTATCGTAGATCTTATGCCACTATACACTTAATCAGGACTGCGCTAAACGCTGGAATTATCCATCCACTCCTCTTGTGTCGAAGAATAGGACTGGACCTTGAGTTTACTGGAAACCTTGTCCTAGGCAGAATTAGGCGGCGGCAAAGTGGTAAATAAAAAATTGTTTTAATTATTATCGTTATATTTTTTTGAAATGTGACGTTGCAATTACAATAGGCATCTTAAGAGATTAACAGAACTTTCAAATCTTTGATAGCATTTCTGTGGCCAGTTAAAATCCAAGAATTATAATTAAGGAATTTTTAACAATTATAACCTTTTAATCTTCTATATTTTCTGAGATGTCGGGTTTCTTAAGTGTTTCGGTCATTATCAGATAATTTATATTATTATTATATATTTCAAATTAAAATGTGGTTTTTATTAGCAATGTTTTTAAGTATAGCTATTTATATTATTGGAGCTTTTATTACAGAAGTTTAATTTATGTTTTTTTTATCCACTTATATTTATTAAGTCGTAGAATTATTACTTTTGTTACTCTGATTTTCAAATTTTTGAAAGATTTTTTTAGTTAGTAAATTTTAATTTTTAAAGTTTTGGAATAAGCTATTAAGAAGTTTAATTTAAAGATCTAATCCTAAGATAAATAATATACAGTAGTCTAAAATATTTGTTCTTAGTCTTTCCTGCCATTACGATGGCAGAAAATTTGCTTGCCTGCACGATGTGTTCGTGCAGTCAAGCGTAAGCAGCTAAACTATAAACGTTAATAAGTGCAGTGTTAGTGTAGTAATTATCATTTGCAGCTAGATCAAATAAATGTAGGTGCTAGGCGGCCAGATGGCCGAGACGATTAAGGCACCATCCTCCTGTTTTGAGGTTTTAGGGGACTCAGAATAGAATATAGGCGAGAGAAAAACCCTAGTAATTTTTTCATGTCCATCTGCCCGTATATGTCGAGTCTCTCACCACCTGGCCGTTCCCATGATAGGACTAGTCGAATACACAATAAGTACAATATAAACAGGCTCTATTAGTATCGTTAGAGCAGGAAGAGAGAAAAAGTAAGTGCTTATATAAACTTTTTATTTTTCAAAAGTTTATGATGACTGACGTGTACTGTTTCAAGGATACATCATAATGGCAATTACCTGTCACATGACTTAGGTTGTTATGTTTGTGTTTATTTTAATTTATGTTAGGTATAGAATTATACGTAACATATTGTACGATACATTAGATATAAATCCATTTTTAGTATTTTATATAATCCTGTACTAGATATAAATCCTGTTTTTTTCTTTTTTATTGAAATTTCTTCGTTTGTTTTCCTTATCTTTGTATTTTCTTAACTATTTCCTGGAAAGGATTATTTCCACATCACAAACTTAGTAGGACAATAAGGCGTTAGAGAGACTCTGACTATCTAAAAGACAGTAGGGCATAAGTGAAAAAATGATAACATAATAAAAAGAAAAACTTTTTCAGTATTTTCTCAGAAACGTCTAGATAAATAAGCGTTTGATAATTAATTCAACAAGTAAGTTAATTAGGCCTTAGACATCAATCGTATAAACCTATGGAAACATCGTGGTCTATGTTCCAACCCAGCCAACGTTGTTTAGCGTTACATTACTTTATTTGCAAAGTGCAGTAGCATATGCTAGCCGGTCACCGCTTGTTTCCATTGCATGCCCTTTATAGACCGGCACTATGTAGAAGAAATTTTATATTCTATGGCATTGCGTTTCTTAGTCAATCTTAATTCCATTATTTCAGCAAGATAATGTCTATCCAAATACCGCTCGGTTATCTTAATAGGTCCTTCATTCTGTTAATGTTTTTCCATGGCTCTGATATTCTTTAGACTTCCTCAATGAGCATGTTTGAAGCATGATGGAACGGTAGACACACATTCTTTCTTTAACATAGCCATTTGAAACAATCAATGATTTGAAGAATACGTTAGAAACTTCGGTTAATGTTACCTTAGGATCCAAAATGGCGGCAATGGGAATTTTTCCCTATCTTGGCGACTGCGGCGGGGAAAAATTTTTTCCCTAGAGTCGTGACGTCGACGCCGTTGAGAATTTTTCCCCGTTCGGTTTCAACCCTGAGATCGACGTTGCCGAGTATCCTGTAACCTCGAAACGGCGACGGTCGTGTGTAAATTTGCGACGGTAGAGGGAGCCTTTTCGTGACGTCGTGCGAGAGTAATATCGGTGGGAAATTCGTAGTTATGTTACGAACGAATATGCAAATGCTCGATCTGTGACGTGATTTCTGTTCATTTCAATGCAATTTTATGCAAATCGACTAGTTTCCAGTTTGAATCGTTTACTGCAGTGTTGCGACGAATTGCGTATTGAAATATTTGCTGTTTATTTTTCTGGTTACGATATTTCATTTTTTTTCCTCATCACCTCCCCGCGTTTAGTTTATTGCCAATTATTCGATAATAAGTAGTTTTGCCGATTTGAGTTTCAACGACGAATTTCGGTCGAGTTGCACCACACGTGATTTCTACAAGTTAATGGAAGACGACTTCTTGGAGCTAGGTTTGCCTCCCCGTATCGATAACGCATTGAGATTTCCGAAATTTGCTGTAAAATTAGGCATGCAGCCGACCGAGTCTGTTTGCATTCCGTGCGATTCTAAATGCAAATTATTTCATCGGAGTAATAGAGAAAGCTGTTTCTTGCGAAGTAGTAAGTGCGGAACGAAGACTTCTGCCTTTGAAAGAACATTTAAAAGTAATTTTGGCCACATTTCTTGGGGTTGCATTCTGTCGTTTATATGGCCAAGTAGTAATAAATCGAACAGAGGGAAACGCCAATCGACCAATAAAAGAGCAGCCGAATCGAAAAGAACAGGGAAGAAAAGAGCCGTACCAAGAGAAAAGGAAAGTATCCAAGCTGGCAAAACCGAAGAAAGAATGGATCGGAAAGGAAAAAAAAGTAGGAAGAAGTAGGCAACCACCATCGAAAAGTGAGTAAAAATATTCTTTTTTTTTTTTTTTTTTGTTATTTCGGTTAACGTCCGCGGAGTCTGCAGAGAAATTCAATATGGCGGCCGGAAACGCGGCCATCTTGAATCGAGGGAAAAATTTTTTCCCCGTCGCAGTCTCCGAAGTAGGGAAAAATTTCCCCGGCCGCCATTTTGGATCCTAGGGTAACATTAACCGAAACTTCCTAGTGGTCTGTTCCTCAGGGGGACATAGGAAGTCTGTATGACACTATTTCGCGAAAGATATTGACAACTTCTTATACTCCCGACAATGGAAGATCAACACCTTATTAGATGTAACTGAAAATGCAAGATTTTCCACATTGTAATATTGTAATTTTTAGCTGGAATCAAAAACGAAGTTTATTATCTTTATATTTTGTGTATTCTAGTGACATTTATTTTAATGTTAGTTTCTTAGATACCGCAATATTTTTTGAGAGTATACTTCAAGAAAAAACAAATACTGTACAAAACAAAATTCAGAAGAAAGATACTTTAATTTAACAGAATGTGAAATAACGATAAGTTTTTGATTCAAACTTGAAAATAATGGGGAACACCTCGAGAGAAATAGAAAAAAAAAGCAAAAATAATTGAAAAACAAAAAAAAAAGGAATTGAAACTCGTACATGTTTATAAGCGATTGTTTAAACGGGAAAAAAAATGTTTGATGGATTGCTACCATATACATCTTTATTGTTCAGGTCTAAAGAAGTTGTTTTCAACAAATAAACATGCTTTTGACTTTTAATTTCAGAAATTGCTATCAGGGTCGAGCTTAACGTTAAAACTTGTATTCTGAATTCACACTATTGTATGAATTTGAGTCGAAACAAATAGAACTCTGTCAGCTATAAAAACAAGCTAATGATAGACCTCTGAAATATAATAAAAATTTAAACGCAGTGGGTTTTTGCCAAAAACTTTCAATTTTTCAAAAATCTGCTCCAACTTTAAAGAATTTAGTGCCTTTAGGTTTTTACAGAAAAACTTTGCAAATAATTTAGAACATTCATTCCCCAATCTATGCACGGCACTGAGTATATATAGTTCGTTTCCGATTATATTGCAAGTTGTACTTGTAGTTGGATAGTAAGGAATACCAGCCACACCGCAAGACAAGACATCTTTAAGTTATGAATAAAGTTTCAGCTAGAACTAATTCAAGAAAAAAAAAACTACTGAAGATGTTTTATAAGTCAGGAACGTTTATCTGAATCGTCATGTTTTCTATAGATAAACAAACAGCTCATTATTTAAATTTTTAGGAAACTGTATAGCAATTTACGGAACAGAAAATATGCAACATAGCGACATTATAACAATAGAATTAAACTTTATGTTACGTTGCTGTTGTAACTTTTAATGAAATTTTATTAAACATTATATTATATTTATGATTTGTTTTAAATTAAAATTAAATTCAATAAATACATAAATAAACATACAATAGTTTTAAATGTTTGAACAGAGATAAGAGGTGGCAAACCAATCTTTGCTTCCGCGAAAATAACATAGTTCTGACCCTGTAAAAGAAGTAATTACGTCCTTCTAATGGAGATAGAGCAACAACACCAATTACAGAAATAAAAAGTATATTAAGATAAGTAATTTTAGCTTTCACTGTACTCAAAACATCAAACAGTATTCTGAAGTAGACTTGTAAAACGCGAAATGGCATCAGAAATATGTAGGAAATACTAAAAATCCACTGATATTTACACATTACTTTTATTTTTCATACTGAAAATCATTACCTTCTGCAACGATACATGAATAAACTTGTAAAATCATAGAATACTGCACGCTAACATCATTTAACATTTATGATAGCACACACAGATAGAATACGTTGCTGCACGTCACCTTTATTCAATAGCTGAGTTTCGTACACCGTAGATTTTACATATTATCTTAGAAAAAATCCATTAAAATAACGTCTCAAGATTTAAGTGGAGATTCAACCGGGTCATTTTGACTTAGCCACAGTTGTCTGAAATCTGTATTCAATCACTCTACACTACAGTCATGTTGTGCATGATTGCACAACATGACTGTAGTGTAGAGTGCATCACGCACATTAAACTTCATCATGCACATTAAATTGAAAGCTTATTCCGAAAGTTTTTGATATTTCGAAGCGCAATCAAAATAAAATCACTTACTTTGTAATCCTTTAATTAATTTCAAACGATATCTTCCTCTTAATTTTCAGTTAGAAACCTTTGATTTATAAATTTATCATAAAATAATAAATCAATATCGCGAAAAGTCACGCATAAAGTATTTCTAAAGAATAAATTTAATATTTTGTAATTTAAATTTTTCGTTTAGGAGCAACATTGAATTCATATTCTCAGTTTTGAAATGTAGACAATAAGTTTAATTAGAATGATGAAAAATTTATTTTATAAAATTTTATAAATGTAATTATATCAAATTTTATTTTATATTTCGAAAGCAGTTTTGCCTCTGCGAAATTTACATTCGAGGGGAGAAGATTAAGTTTGTCGTCTCTTATCTCTATGCAAATATTTAAAACTATACTTATTTACATATTGAATTTATTGACGTTGCTTATATAATAATATGCATCATATATAATAAAGTCACAGGTAACTTATTACAGAATAATGCATAAATATAACAACTAAAAAAATATATAATTATCAATAAAGTACGGGTTTAAAAGGTGAAAATCGAAAATAACGCTTCAAATTTAAGTTAATAAATTATAATTTAGTGTACCTAATTTACACATTAAATACATTTTTTCCATTCAAAGTAATTAAAGTGAATAAAGTTTAATTTTATTCTTATTATAAAAATTTCGTGTACCATCTTAATTTATTTAATAAAATTAATATCAAACCATAAACATTATTATATATAGAGAAAGAAATTAAAAGTTAGATTAAAAAAATATAACGTTTCAATTTGATAAAATCTGTAATACAGTAACATCCTTTCTCGAAAGTACTAGCTTACAGAATCAGTTTTGTTTAAATTTTTAATCAAACTTTATTACGTTTAGCTTATGCTTGCATTACTTATACGATAATAAATAGTAATAAAATATAACAAATAAATAGTATAAGTTTTGTAAATTTATTATTCCAAAGTTTTGTTTATTCTTTCTAAATAAATATGACGTTTGATATTTCCTTATCTTTGTAACATGTAACGAGAATAAATAAAAACAGAATAAAGTGTACAAAAGACAATAGGCAGGAACAAATAAATACATATTTGAGATAATTTTGGTTCAGTAAATTTAAGTTATATATCTATAAGAATCCTTAATACTTAAATTTAAATATTTTGTTTTATCATTTATTAACCAAAAACATAGAACAATATAATTAAATAATAGCAAAATAAAATAATTTTACTACATTCAATATTATATTTCAGAAGAACATAGAACATTTAAATTAAAACAAAAAATTATTACTATATTATTTATTGAAAACAATTACATATTCATTTATATATATTATCAGTATTTTTACACTTAGGTAATAGTGTATAGTTATATAATAACCAATATTTAAATAGATTTAATTTTAATTATATCAAAATATATAACCAATTAAACAGTCAGTTACTAATTAAGTACTAATTTACGTCAAAGTTGTACAATTACTCAAAACTTTAACACATTCAATCGAACAATCGTTATCAATTAAAGGTTTGTCTAAAATTAACAAGATATAAAGTAATTTTAACATTTGATTATTCATGTACTATAAACAAGTGTATTTTAGTAAATAATTTCCTTTTATCTATATGCAAATTGAATAATTCTTCGTACATAAATTATAGATAATTTTCTATATTTGTTTTTATAAACGTAAACATAAATAATACAAAAGAAACGTTATTAACACGTTATCTTAAACTTGTTACTCAATGAGGAAATAATAATTTTCAGGAGGAAGATGAAAGATGTATATCTCAGTTAGAAAAGAAAAACAGAACAAACAAAAAACAAAAAAACAGATTTATATGTACAATAAATATCGATATCTAATTCAATAATATTTCAAATAAAATTGACAGTTACAGCTGAAAGAGATAGAAACTATGAATAAAAAATAATAATTTAAGAAATGTTTGACAGGAATACTAATAAAATATGCATATTACACAGATAAGAATATGTCAAATTGTATATTTATATAGAATAAACAATCTGGTAAAATAATACATTTCAAAAAATATAGTTTAATATAATCTGGCCAACCATATAACTTAATAAAATAGATGAATTATAAAATACATTTCAATAAACATTTAAATTAACACAGACATAAGATAGGTTTAATCAACGGTAAAGTAGAGAAATACCGTAAAGATGGTCTTCGCTCTAGTTATATTTAAAATTTATTAAACCCTTATAACTTGACGAAAAACTTCAATAATTCACTTCAACTCAGAACAGAGCTTTTACTGCTGGAACATGTAGTTTTCATCCTCTTCATTATTTTAGTATTTATAGTAAATTTTTTAAACTTTCTCGTCAAAGTGTAAACTCATTTTTCAATAAGAGTAGTAACTCAATCGATTATGTAAAACAGTTTACAAAAATAAAAAAATCCAGCAACGAGTTGCTTAACATTCCCGGAAACATTTGAAAGTGCGTGTGGAACAATTTGTTACGATATTTTATTTAAAAACTTTTTAATTATTACTAAATGGCGAAAAGCTTAATTTTGAGGTTAGGGATTAGTTTTATAAAAAAATCGTAAATGCTAATATCGTATAAAATCGTCATTAAGTATGATCCGACTCAAGATATGAGACATGATCTTTCTATCTCCCACCCTTCAACCATTTAACTACCAAAACTTAATAGTACAAATTCCCCTAATACACAAACCTCTCTGCAAAATTTCAGAAATTTGTCACAAAAAGCATGGTAATCATTAAGCTTCAAAGAAGTTAAATAAAATCGTGCCCCCCACAAACTATCATCCACATATACAGAAAAAACTCCGGATGTTTTTGCATTTCTCGACGTTTCAAGGTCCCATGAGTCCAAAAATCGCCATACTTTCCTGCACACTCTAGTACATACTACAGTTTAATACACAGAGATCAAACTCTTCATATAACATTACGTCATTACGTTATTTTTCGATTGTAGAGCCGTGAAACTAGATCGTACACACTAATGCTGTGTGAAACTTAATGCTAGTTTCATGAAACTAATGAAAATTAATGCTAGTTTCATTTTCAGTAAATTCGTTTACTTTCAAATACAGTACAGTAATTTTATTACAATATTTATAGTTCATGAAACTTTAAATATAGTGCTTTAAATTTTGGATAATCAGGAACTCGTTTATTTTTGTGTTTCGGATACATAAATCTAAAAACAAACTAGTTTCTGGGTTATCTAGAATTTCGTTTATCCGGAAGATACGAAAGACATATCAAGTTCGGAAAATCGATTTTTCACTGTATTAAATTTTTATAAATAAATACAAATTACGTTAAAATTGACATAGTAATTTCATCCAATCTGTGTTTGATTCATTATAAATATTTATTTAAATAAATAATTATTTTTTCCCCTTGCTGAATTTCAAGTAAATTATTGTATATATGTCAGATAATTTTGTAACAGTTTTCTCTGAAAAATTATGAAATTCGGTATGTATTGCCTTAAAATTGGTTTAATTACGTATTCTTTAAGATAGTTTTGAGATTTCCTTTGTATCAATTAAATTTATCAAAATATATATATTTAAATTAATAATTTGAAATATTTTGTTAAGTCAATATTTTAGTTAAAATTTTAAAATTTCATATAAATAATAATTATGTTAATGAATGAATTGAAAAATTTCAAATTTATAAAAGAGAAAGGAAAATATTCATATTCTTTATATAGGCTTACTTTTTATGAAACGATCTCTTTGTTACTTAGAGGAGTTAAAAAAACATTAATTTGAACATTTCTTGATGTATTTATATAATTGTAATATAATTAGGATATTTCGATAAATAAAATTTGATAGAATTGAGCAAAATTAGAAGCTTTTTAAAAGTATCTCGAATTAAGTATAACTAATAAAACAAGTATATTAAGTAAACATAGTACTTAAGAAAAGTGACCGTTGACGATATAATAGGAAAAAAATTTTTTTTAATAGAATTTTGAAGTAAATTTTAAAGCAATCTGTGCAAATTGCTTTACAGATCTATGTTGTTTTATAGTACTAATTGAAGTTTAATAGTTTTTCGAAACAGAAATAGTGTATAAAAACAGATGCGTAATGAGAGAGGGACAGAAAGAAGCATATGCTTTGAAGTGCTACAAGTAAAACTGCGTCGCAGACTTTTCTTATACAGTAAATAGTAAATAATCAAGAAATAATTCTTACAGTTAAATGTTACTGTAATACTCATGTTAAAAATGTTAATATATATATTTTACTTTTCCAATTGTTATAACACGAGAAAGTATTGTAATCATCTAAATTTTTTTTGCTATTTTAATTGCAGCTGACGAGACAATCAATATATATGTATGTATGTATATATGTGTGTGTGTTTGTGTGTATTGCCACAGGTGCAACAGTCTGTCTCTGCATAAAGATATATTAATAATAATAATATATTTTTAAATTAAATTTTTAATTTTTTATTATTCAAAATAATGCAACTTTTTTATATATTCAGCTAATTCATTTATACATTGTTTACCAATATACTGTATTATTAAATTATAATGTTTTGCGATATCAAAATATAAATTTTCCAATCTTCTATGGATATTTAAATAAAATATTATTCCTTTACGATAAAAAATTCCTTTCTATATGTTATCGTAATGAACTGTAACGAAAATTTACTATATTATTAGGACTACGTAAATAGATAAAATGCATTTTTTGTTTAATTATATTATAATAATTTTTTTAAAAGACTATAATTTTAATAAATTAATATATAAATTAGTGTATTTGTGTTGATTTTTTTATTTTTTTATTATAAAATGACAACATATAATAGTAAAATCTTTATTAAATTAGTAAACTTATGTAATGATATACGATTATAATTACGGTAATTATAACTATAAATTTAGAAATATTTAAAAAATATACTTTTAAAGTTAGTTTTAAAATAAAATAAAAATAAAAATAAACTTTATAGAAATATTCTATAAATTATCTTCAGAAATATTTCCTTTTTTACTTACAAAAAATCATTATTTGTTTAAGTATGATATTCAGGAAATAGATTATTAAAAAAATGATGTATTTTGCATTTTTAAATTATTTTTCATTCTTGAAAAAAAAAAATAGTGAAAGCAGAATAAATTTAGCGCTGTTGAGGCGAAAGTTAAGTTTAACAAAAACAAGAATAATGTGTGTACAAAGACAAGATTGTCTAGTCTGCAGATAAGCCTAGGTAGGGATCATTTCCTGGTTAAAATGGGACAGTAAAGGATCCACGACCGCAACAAATTTCGATCTAATAGTTATCAATATCACGGACCAGCCTTTCTAACCCTTAGTGGCTAATTTATTGGATACTCCAATGGCAAATAAAGTAAAGCGCAGGAGAAAATTAATTCGCTTGTTCTTCTTACAAGCACAATGTTTATTGTTATTTTGTTTTCCGAGTAATTTCGAACAGCGCAAATTCCCATTCAACTAATTTCCGACTATAGATGTTTACGGGTTATAAATGAGGAATTTTAAACAGATATTTTTTAGGAATTCATAAATATTTTAAACAAACCATTCAAATGCTTAATTAATACACAAAAGAAAGTCATAAAAAAATTTAAATTATTTTAATAAATCAAAAAGAAAATTTTCTTAATGTAATCATCAGTTTAAAATTCACATAACTGATATTTAAAAGTCATTTTATTTAATTATATATTTTAAGTATTATTTCATAGTAGTTTTGTAATTATAAATTTATATCTTATAATATAAAAATAAAATTAATATATAAACATATATTAACGCCAAATTAATGTTATTTTCAATATGCAAAATATAAACCCAGAGTATGTGGCAAAATTAAAATGTAAAATACTAAGTATAACAAAATAAAGAAAATTATAAAATTTTGCCATTCGTCAATTTAAAATTATTAAAAACAAATTTAATAGCTAAAACTTTATTAGATATGTTCCACCAGAGATTACAGGCCTAAGCTGTTTTATTATTTCATTTCTCAAAATATTAACTACTAAACTACTAAATTCATTCGCCTGTAATTATTGTTATAATAGATATTATATATAGAAATACTTCTACGTATATTTAAATATCAAATGAGATTTTCTGTTTAAAAACTTTTATTTCAGGTGAAATTACACCGTCCAGACAGATCATATATTTTTATTTATTGTAAATTTAGCACAGAAACGGTTGTTTCGTTATTTTGAAGAATAACAATGAAGTCGTTTTTTTATTGCTTTCAAATACTTTTATAAATAAATGGATAGTTCCACTTTCTACTCGAAAGAAACAAAATGATGTCTTATTATTATTCATGATTACTTGAAGGCATTTCCACAAATAATGGGTACATATCCTAAATAAACAGATCAATATTTAGATATCGAATAGTAAAGTAAACGGTGTTGAGGAAACTAAATGTAATCTTACTTTTCAAATACGATTTTTGTGATTTAAATATATATGAAAATGTTTTTTATTATACGTATTTTTATAATTTATTTATGTACTGTACAACAATACTCATTTCACTAATTGGTTTAGAATGACCTTAAAAGAAGAGTTATATATTAATTACCATTTATTATGTATCGGATTTAAAAACACATAATTTATAATTAATTTCTTTATTAATTTAATTGTAAAAGTGAAAAGAATATTTGTTTTATTAAATGAAAGATCGTAGATAAATTCGTAAAATTTGTAAACAAACATAAATGTAATCTGCGATACAATTATAGAATGTATAGGCTAAAAACTATATAATATTTACAAATCGAAGATATTTTAAGGTATCTGTATATAAGAAGATAAATAAACTGCTAGAAAATATTTTTATTTATTATTATTTTTTTCATTTTGTAATAGTGAAAATATTTGAAAAATGTTATATATGTAACCAAAAGATGAAAATAAAAAATAAATAAATAAAACATTAATTTTGTGTAACACTTTCTAATGTTTGGAAGTATTTTTATTTGAGCATCACAGATTCAGACACACAACAGCATAACTAAGTATATGGAAAGAAGACAGACATGTCTGAACCCAAAGTAGCTCTTCCAGAGCAGCGGCTATTCGGCCATCACAAGATTTTGAAAACATTTTAATCCGTTTAAAAATAGAATTAAAATCTATGAAAATATAATCAAACCCATCTACATTTTTGAGGGTCATGGCTAATAACAATGTCAGATATTAAAAAACTCAATTCAGAGAAGAATATAACAGATATCTAAAAATAGTTAACTATTCGTTGTTTGTTAAATCAGAAAATATTTTCTTCTTTTTTTAATAATCTGTTCGGATCGTGACGTCTTATCAGAAAACTTCCACACGTGCTCTTTTTGTTGCTCTCAGAATATCGAGTTTGTATTAGATTTATCTCCAAACGTTTTTTTAACATCGCAGATAATGTGTTCATAGCCTGGACTATCCTGTCCCGTAACTCCTTAATGCCAATTACTCTTTTGCATACATTCTGTCCATTATTGACCTCCACATAAAGAAATCATAGAGGTAATGTTAGTAATCATACAATTGATTCGTCTCGACCGATTGAACGATTCGAGGAATTCCCGTCGAGGAAATTACGCACCTTTATCACATATATAAATATTTGCCTTCTAGTTCTGTGTGTTTTTACCACTAGATAATAATACAAGTTCTTTCCAAATATTCCTCTTCGGTAAGACTTGTCAACAACTTTCCTTTGGATGCCTTCCTTCTATGCTCCAACATTCTTGACTTTTAAATTTCTGTACTCTGATTGTACGTAATATTTTTTTCTTTCTTCGACATGCTCTCTAACCTCATTATGTAAACTCTAGAATATAATCCATATAAAATTACGCGATTAAGTAAAAAACACCGTAATTAACTGTTAAAATTTACAAATCAGAATATCGGAAAATTAGAATGCAATATATAAAGGAAAATTGTCATCAATTCTTATTCAAGAAGTTAAAATAAAAATTTACGTATAAAATGAAAAGAAGTAGAATGCTATAGAAAGAGATCGAAAGAATAAATTTAAGAACTATAAGTCAACTATTTGCATTTCACTTGGTATGGATTGCAACGTTGTAAATTGCAACAACGCTGAAGATGTAATAAAAATGAAGAAGAATATAGTAAAAGAAATAAGACAGAAAGATAATGTTTAATAAAATTGAAAGAAAAATATGATATAATAGGAATATTTATTATTGTTATGTTGTGGTTTATATAATGCGTAGAATTAAAATATGACGAAAGAAGAAATTTTAGGAAGTTTCAATGTAGTTAGAATGTTAATTTTATTCAACTATTGAACATTTGATTTCTGTCTACGATAATATAATTTTATTTTCTTTATAACACCCGAATAATAGAGAATCTATCCTTGTATTACTGATACTAATGATTTTTAACATGAAGAACGATAGTCAATTGTATAGCTGAACTATTGGTTATCGTCCATCGACGGATATCACAATGATATAACGGTACTTGTAACCGGAAATCAGATGCATGTAATCGTAAAAATGAACAGATCCTTGTTTTTCAGAGCTGAGACTGCTTTAGTTTAATGAATAGCAAAAAAATCTAATAATAATAATAATAAAACGATAAATCTTGTCACTTTTATATTTTGACAATATATTAAAATAAAAATAATTGAAAATCATTTTCAATTAGTACTTGGTCTAACAAGAATGCACAATTTGGAAAGACCGATTTGTGAAAAAGAACGTTAAGCTTTTAATTTAAAATAATTTTCACTTTATTCATCGTATGAAGTAATATCCATTTTCAAATTATGAACATTAAATATATATTATTATTTTTACTTAATTTTAGGTATACAATTTTGAGTAATATAATATATTAATAATAATCTTGGAGGAATGTATGACAAAAATAGCCAACTCAGTAACCAAAATTCCCGATTATTATTTGCGAACTTTTTCTTTAGTTAAAATAACAGTAGCGAAGGGTTTACAATTTTAAAAGAAGAATATCACTACATGCCTACTTAAGCTAATGAGTTAGTAAATTTAAACTTTTAACATTAATTTATAAATTAATAAGCCACTTCAGATGTTTAGAAACTAATTAATTAAATATTATATTTATTTACAAAGTTACACATACACATCTCTGACCGACTATTTATGGCTGTATCGTTTGATCTTGATTGTGAGATATAGTTATATTTTCTGACTGAAGTTTGTTGTAGTTCTACAAATTTTACATATATATAGGGTTTCAAAAGAGGTGTCATTTTAAATCAACAGAAAAATGCAATATTTTTGTGAAAAATGGTGATATTTTTATTTTAATCCAAAGTACAAACTCTGATGTTAGTAATGGAACACAATATCTGCCAAATGTCCTCCTCAGTTCTTCTTACAAATGATCATTCTTTTGATGAAATTTTTCATCGCGTTTAATCCGTTTAAAAATAGAATTAAAATCTATGAAAATATAATCAAACCCATCTACATTTTTAAGGGTCATCGCTAATAACAAAGTCAGAATTAAAAACCTCAATTCAGAGAAGAATATAACAGATATCTACAAATCGCTAACTATTCGTTGTTTGTTAACTCAAAAACGCTATTATGGGAAATTTTTCATCGCATAATAGTGGCGGTATTTCGCCAATAGCAGATGTAATATTGTCTTTGAGTGCTTGAATCATTGCTGGAGCATCGGTGTAGACTTTACCTTTAATGTAGCCCCAAAGAAAAAAGTCTAATGATGTTAAATTGCTGCCAATTGAAGTCTCCATTTCGAGAAATCACATGTCCAGGAAATTTTTCATGCCATAGAGCCATTGTTTCACAAGATATGTGGCAGGTGGCGCTGTCCTGTTGAAAATACATGTCGTCTGCATCTATAACATCAGTTTAGGCCATTAAAGTCAATCAACATGATTTCAACTCAGTCAACTCAGTTTTCAGCCACACTCTCAGCTACAGCGGCGATATTTCCAAGTGATTTGGCCGGACTAGCACAAGTTGGAGTCTTCACATCACTAACTTTTCTGAGACGTTCAAATTTATTGATTAAATTCACTATAACTGTGCAAGAAGGCACTTGATGAGGACTAAAAGTAGTATGGACTTTATGACCCATCTCCGCAATATTTTCACCGTTTTTGTAGTGAATTTTCACTACTTCAATGCATTGTGTGACTGTGTATCAATTCATAATTGAAAACCTCCTAGTTTTTACTTGTCAAATGTCACTGCAATGACAGATGTATGTTGACAGTTGAAAAATGGCGCGAAATTTAAAATGACACCTCTTGTTGAAAGACCCGGTATATAATATATTACAATACTTTATTAATATAACTGATTAAAATTTTCACAACTTTTCTAAATATAATTCTATTTTATATCAAAGAATGGAGTTTAAAAATTAAGATAGATTTTTTTTAAATATCGTTTTTATTCGTGAATAAATCATTGATTTAATTATGTTATGAAAAATATAAGGTTTATATCGCGATGAAGAATATTTTCTGAATTCGACCCACAAGGAAATTTCGTATGTTTCCGATGGGGCGCATCCATTTTTTCTTAAGGCCTGTGCAAACTAGACAATAGCGAGGTTGCGGCCGTAGTTTTTATCTCTAAAACGTGAACGTCGAACGTCGAGCACCGCTTACAAGATACCGGCGCTCGACGTCCGACGTTCACGTTATAGAGATGAAAACTTCGGTCACAACCTCGCTAATGACATTGCTTTCGACGTGATTTTAGAGATGAATTTCTTGATCACGCGGCTAGTTTGCTTCGACTGTCTTCGCTTGTGATATCACTCGTGATATAGTTCTACAGAAACAATGAGCATTTCTTCTACTCCTCTACGAACTATTGCTCCGTAGTTTGTTTTATAAAATGTCGACGAAGTAATTCGTAGTTGATGTTAGCTTCGGCTGTTTCCGAAGCTAACATCAACTACGAATTACTTCGTCGACATTTGTTGTCTGTCAGAAATTTATTAACTAAACAAAATCGAGGACCAGATAGATTTATAAATTTCAATAAAATAATTTATATTGTTACTTCTATGAAAATCTATCAAACAGCTCTGTTTCGTAATCCCAGCGTACTCAAGACATGGAGAAACGCGAAACACAAACGAGCACCTTCTTTGTTGCCTACGGCTCAAGCTTCTTTCTCTCAAACTTAGAAATGCGCATGAGCGTCGTCGTTCGCCGTCCGAAAAATCAAACTTCTTGGGTCTTAGAGGCGTGGACTGCCTACTTTCCATCGAAGGATATGACGTAGAGTGACATTTGCCATCGATTGTCATCAAGTGGGCGATGATCGAACTGGATTGCTTCAACCAGTTTGCTTCGATATTGCCTAGTTTGCGCCGACCTTTATGGAGGTTCGGGCTTTAAGCCTGCCGAGTAGCAATATATTCCATAACCGTTACTAGATAATAAAATAACATATGAAAACTAGAACTATATATTTCATTTTAATCTCTTTAGTGATCAGATTTAGTTTAAGTATTCTTCGTCACGAATATGAGCTTAATTAGGGTTGAATAATGAAAGGCACGATGCAGAAAACAATAAAATAAAATTACGTTGCCAAAGCCAGAGGTAGCGATTTGCTCATGACTGTTTTACACGCTTGTGTCTAATATAAAAATACAAATAAGATGTATATCAGTTTATTGCATGCGGGAATTGGATATTACATAGAAAAAAGATAGTATACGAACTGCAAATATAAACGACATTTATTCCAATCGATTATAAAATAAAATAAAAGGTTTACAGAGTTTTTTAATAGAAACTACAGTCTGATTATTTTCCATCTATACTTGAATATAAAGATTTAAGTTTCTTTCGGTATGAAGCGTGTTCTAGAATAAATGACAAACCTAGTAACTTATAACATAATACATGGTTGTAAAAACTTATACTTTCGCGTGACTCATGTCAAAATGTACGTTAGTAGTAATAGATAGAAACTCTGTGATATTGATGTATATTGTAATTGATACAAAACCGTTTACGACTTGAGAAATATTAAACATATTTTAAGTTATTCATGTTTCAAATCTATCATATTTGTCTTACACACTGAAATTTGTAAATATAGAATTTATATAATAGGATAAATAATTTTTAAACGATATTAAATTATAAGAAAATAATTTGACATTTTTGTGATTTCCAAATAATTTGTTATAGCATATAATTCTCAATTGTAAAAAAAAACCGTAAAAAGTGCTTCAAAATAAAAACTGAAAATGTCAAAGATTTTTACCACATACTCTTTGTAACAAATATAATTATGTAAATTTATTTACAAGATAATTTCAATTTATACAAAATTTATAGTGATAATGGACGTAGTGAAGTTTAAAACATAGAATTTGTACACGATTGGCGACCGACTTGATGCGCCAATAACATTACATAAAGTTCCGAAGGTTCAATTAGAAGTAACTGCTGATCAGGTTCGTCAAAAAGACACCATGCGACGATTTAGAGGGTTGATACCTGGTAGCTATCTTCCAATGCCAAACAAACAGAGCGCTGGTCCCGTCTCGCTTCGGGCTTTGATGCGTTGACTGACGTCCCAGACGAATTCGATGTATAGTTCATGCTGCTAACGAACTGTAGGGATAGCGTAACGTACTCGGGGAAACTTCTTGACAACCAAGTCTATCAGTTACTTGACATTCCGAGAGCAAACTCCAATTTCTCGCCTCGACATTGACCCTATATAGTCGTCGACGGCGGGATGGACGACCAACCGGTGATCACACGTTCAAAGTCCAACGGTCGCTTCCTCAACTTTCTTCTTGTAACGGCGACCGTTACCAGTCGAAAAAAAAGAAGGGAATCGTGTCTCTACTCGATTCCACCCCGACAGACGTTAATTCGGGTTTGGGTAGAACCGTTTTTTTTCAGGGAAGCCTTCGAAAGATAAGAGTATAATAGCAAAGGTAGAGAGTAGGCAGAAGATGTCTGATGTGCTGGGCGGTATGGCTTGAACAGGTCAACAGTAGGCCGCAGATCAATCTTATCTAAGAAAGGTACAGTATAATCAAGAAGACTGAAGCAGCTAAAGGAGTAACAAAAATCACATCTGAGAAATAGAGAACACTGAAGAGCTCATAATGGAACCGGAAACTGATCTGACGACAGAAGAACGCCAAGAACTCTTGAATGAAAAACACCAAGAGTCTCGGCGAAATATGTTTTCTCCTGAAAAATGCCGATATCTGCTATTAAACATTTTTTGAAGAAGTAGGAGGATGTCAGAACAACGGTCTTACAATGCCATCCAAACCAGGTTGAGGTTAATAGAATATCTACAATTACAATGCTACTAATTACTTCTGAAAACTCCCGAAGAAGAGAGAAAAGCAATCGACATTAGACAGATTCATTAACCCCACAAACGGAAAAAACATGACTGATAAAAATGCAAGACCGTATATATGTATTTTTATTATTACATATAAATAAACGTAGTAAGAATGAATATATTCTTTTTATTTTTTGGAGTCTCTAGAACGAATTAATCATATTCCCATAAAAACCTATGGTAAATCGGATTATGTTCCTTAACCGATCACCCGCTGTAGTATTAATACAGATATTCAAGGAAACAAATTAAAATATTTTGAAAGCACTGAGAAATTGAAAGCATTTTGGAAAAAATATCTCCTTGGAAAATCGCGTATCAAAAAAAAAATTGCAGTAGATATGTTTCCTTCACTTCATAAAAAATGTTGAGGAAATTATTTCCATTCGAGCGTTTAACGCTACTGGAAGAAAATACTGCAAGTTACTTTCCTTCCTTAAATATCGAAAATTATGACTGGTTACGAAATTCATTTGGCATCTTTAATATGTTCAGTTGTGAGTTTTCGTTAGAAGAATAACAATTGGTTACCTTGTTAAAGGATCAAAGTTTAAAATGGAAATTTTCTGAAATAACTACTGAGGTATTTTGGAGTTTTGCCCAAGCTAAATGTTCAACTCTTCACAAGGATATTGAAAATTTTGTTCGTTTTTAACATCGGTTTCTATACATTAAACAATATAATGGTTAATGTATAGAAACCAAGCTCATTAGAAACGGAAAAGACTACTAATATAGACGAAGAAATGAGAAAAGCTCTCTCACATATTACTGATATTGTTGAAATCTGTAAAAACCGACAAGCTCAGATTAAAAGTGATTTAAAGAAGTGTTTTTTTTTTTAAAAAAGTTGTTTTAGTTTTTATAAATATATTTTAAATTAATGTTTTATTTTTTATTGTTATTAAAAATTATAGATTAAAAATTATATAAAAGATATACTGGTACTTGTGCACGTTTTTGTTATTTTATTGCATTAGTGATTTTGGTGTTCCACTAGTTTTTCTTATATTCAAAAGTGTTTCGTGATTTCGAAAATGGTAAGGACCACTGAGCTATAGGATGAACCTCGAAGAATTCTACTGTACTTCTCTTGACTAAAACAGAGCAGAACATCAGTTGTCGTTTTCCAGTGCCACTTTACTCTTCTTCGATGGAATTGTTTTCCCTTTCTCCGACTTCCAATGAAGACTTCGTTTGAAGTTGGACGTTTTTAACTCCGATTGACTTCGATGATCTCGTGCATAGATGGTGTAATAGTTCCGTGATGAACCCTTCAGTTCCAGAGTGGCTTCCTCCTAAATAACTGATCCCTGCTCTGTCCTCTTGTCTTTCTTATCTCTGCTCGTTTGGAAATCTTCAAAGTAGATGTCGTGATCAATCAAATATCAGGAAATCGTTTATCAATTTACTTCAGTTTAGGAAACAGACCGTATGATACGAAATTTTTTTTCTTATTTTTTTTTTATGTTTGTGGATTCAAAGTACAAAGATATGTATGGGATAACGTACTGTACATCTACTTGCAAATGAAAGATAGCTGAACCTGAGAATATCTAATTATTAATCCAATATCATGTAATGCAAACATAAACACATAGAAAAGTTCTTTTATAAATTTAATAGATAAAATAATAACTAATACATTTTAATACTATAAAAGTAGATAATATATGATTATTTTCTATATAAATTTGACATAATTTTTTCACTTCAAAATTTGATAGAACTTTTTTGTAAACCACTAGTATTATATGTTAAAATAGACTAATTAGTTTTAAAATTAAAAGTAAAGAAAAAATTATTGAACAATTTCTTAAGAATATATTAAAATTACTTAATTTTACTTTACACTTAACATCGGATATTTTAAAATTTATCTTTTAAAGACTTATTTTCAAACCAATTACTAATGCTTATACAGTAGAAACATAAACAAAGGAGGTTTCAATTTTTTGTTGCATTCAAAAGACAATAAATTAGGCTATGTGGAGAAAAATAACTAATACATTTAAGATTGCTAGTAAATATCACTTAAATCATTTTATTAAAAATTAATTTGAATACTTATATTCTACATTTATATTTAACTCTTTAAGCAATCGATTCATATAGCAATAAGATTATCTCTAATTAACCTTTATTAAAAACTTTAACATTACTTTAAATTTTTTACTCTAAATTTATCATAATTCGGATTTTATTTGTAAAAACTTCTTGCGTTTTTTAAAATTTAATGTTGTGTTTTCATCCTTTCATTGCTAAAATTTGTTACGACTTTTTATTAATTCTTTAACTTGCGTATTTATTCAAGGACTATAAAAAATTAATTAAGAAACGAAAATAATTTATTCGAAGAAAAAAAATCAGATATCGGAGATGCAAGAAAAACCATTTACAGTGCTGACAAAAACCTATTATAATACCTAATAAATTACTTAATTTTAGTGTATAAAATTCAATATTCAAAATTCAATATCAAATATTTATTTGATAATTTAGAACATTATCATTACTTTTGTCTAGAAATGGCGTCAAATCTAATGACTTAATTATTTAGAGCAAATTGCATTAGAAGTAAAGCTTTAATAATTCATCGTAATTTTAACGTTAGATATTTTTTATACCGTGTAAGAAGAAAAACTAATTTTAATTTTTACGAAACAATTTATTAAAAATTTATACACAAAATTGATATTTTAAATTAATTTATTTAGAAAATTATTGAGTAGAAAATTTTCACGATTAAATTATATAAAATAAATCCAATTTATTGAAAATAATTATTATGAAGGCAATTCGTGTGATAGTTCCTTTCATTAAACAAATACAGAGTGACCCAAAACAATTAACCGAATAGAATGAAGTGATTGAATCACGAATTGTAACATGCAACACATTTTAACTGCCTTGAGTAGGATTAATGTTAAATTACATGTGTATGTCGATTAA
This sequence comes from Centruroides vittatus, assembly GCF_030686945.1. Lineage (NCBI taxonomy): Eukaryota > Metazoa > Arthropoda > Arachnida > Scorpiones > Buthidae > Centruroides > Centruroides vittatus. The sequence continues at coordinate 1,724,933 of NW_027122385.1, forward strand.
GTGAGTTTTGAGACGACCTTTACAAGTTCAACTGATTTTATCATCTTTATTTGTTAAATTTTCAAAGAAAAACATTCGCGTTCTTATGGTGATAGTTGACGCTAACGAGAGTCTACTATCAGTTAGTATCATCAATTTTTGACGTACCGACAGAAACCGTGTACAGCAAATTCTCTGTTAATGTCGTTTCATTATAACGTTTCGTGTATAGCAAATTTGTAGTCTTTTACGATTAACGATATCGTTGTTGAGTTTTCTTTATAAACAGTAAAATTGATTCTATGAGGTGGAAATTAAATGCCTGAAGTTGAAAACATGATTCAATAGAAAATTTAACTCTTGTTTGTATCATTTAGCTCATGGTAAAATTGTCTTCGTTATACGTCGTTTCGCTTAACATCGCAATTTCCATGTACTGTACCTATCGACTACGTTAAGTGAGGACTTTCTGTATTTTACTGTATACTTAACTCTGTTTAAAGGAAACCCAGTTAACGGTTACTGCCAACTTTTAGTGAAGTTTATACGTAATGTACTAAACAATATCGGTTACGTCAACATTATTTCCGCTTATCTGCCAAACTTATTGTTATTGTTTTCATAAATTTTCGACAAATACAACACAACGACAATAAGTTTCAAGATTTAAGAAAATTTAGATGATTTCTCTATTCAAAATTGCAGGATTTTTTTTTCAGTTTAAAAATTTTTATATGCCAACGTACTGTACGGTTCATATTAAAGTACTTTATATTATTTTATTGTCCAGGTGTATTAAGAATATTTGTTTTAAAACATTAAAATCTAAATTAATTTTGTTTTTGGATATCAAGAAAATTATAATCAAGAAATTCTGATCATTTTTCATAATCTGAATTGACTGAAAAATACAGGATTTACAAAAATTCATTTGAAAACATGAATTATAATCTGAGAATAATACATATAATGAAATAACTATATCGCATGGATGTGGTTTCTGCTTTAGGGTCAAAACTGCATAATAATAATCATTAAAATTAAGGCCAACTATTAGTTAATGTCAAACAGGCAGTCCAATAGAGGTTGATGATAATGAGAATCTATTGTATAATTCCATTAACTAAAAATAACATAAAAATTTCAATTGTAACTAAATTAGAATTTTACTCATCAATTAACTTTATCAAAGCAATTTTAAACTTTAAAATTTAAAACATTTGAAATTGAATTTTCGTATGTTATATGAAATGAAGCAGATATAATAATAGAAATAATAATAAGTTGGTGTTCTTTAATACAACAAAAATGAATTATAAAGTAATATAATAAATACATGTACATATGTGTATAATAAAACAGATATACAGGGTAATTCATTCTGAGATTGAACTTGTTCAATATTTTATGATTGCACAGTCATGTTTTGAATAACATATGATGTAGAACATACCTTGGTCGACTGTTTTGTCATAGAATAAAGAATCGTTCCTTTCGTGTTTCGTGTTTACATTTACATTTTATACGGAAATATTTTCGTAATAAGTGTTCAATCTCGAATGAATCACCCTGTGTAACTTAGCAATGTAATTATATTTCGATATAATAACTGCAAACTTTTTCCAAAATACAATGCATTAGTCTTTATAAATTAAATTATATAAGAATAAAAATAATTAATATAATACATAATAATACAGTAGAGAGTCGTTAATCCGAATCAATTGGGGACTGGGGTTGTTCGGATTAGTGATTTGTTCGGATAACCGATTATGAACGAAAAAATATATTAACCTGTCCGATGTTCAAATTTTTCTCCGTTGCGTGTCGCTTCGTGTTGAATTTTCGTCGATTTTAAGCCTAACGAAAATTTTTATAATAATAATCGAGGTTATTGTATAGTTAAAAATTATTTCTTTATTTTGTACAAAATAAATATATTGAAAAATATAAAAACATGAAAATTAAACTTTAGAAGTAAATCTAGTATCCAAAACGTTAGATTCAGAAGGACACAGTCCGACTGAAAATCGTTCGGATAACCGGCGATTCGGATAACCGGGATTCGGATTAACGACTCTCTACTGTAATTTTAATTATTTTTATAATTAACCATTGTATTAATTTAACAATGAATGATACATAAGATCTTGAAATCCTTATCGAATTTTATGAACATATTTTACAGTTGAACATAATCTCTCTCGAATTTATTATGCCAACATTTCTTCTCAAAGCTTAATGCTTAACGTTAGCTGTGGGAAGAAATGTTGGTTTCTGATATGAATGTGTATACGCAGAAATAAACGAAGCTATCCAATCTGATTTATAAATATTTAAATTAAATTTGAAAATTTGATTAAAATGATTGATACACAATTCACTTTAGTTTCATTTTATGTAAAGTTTCGATTGTTGCAGTTGCAATATTAAATACACAAACAATACTTCCATACTAATGTAGAAATTTGCGTTATGTAATTATATATAAATATATCGCATATAATTTTATATTGGAGAAATTTTAGAAATTCTTAATAAAATGAATAAAATATTTTACAGAAACGTCATGTTACATATTAAAATTTATTCATTTTTAAGCATTCAAAATTAACATTTCAATTAGCTAAACAAATATTTTTAATGGTTTAATAATTACTTTTCGAACAATTAAAAATATTTACTACACGTATTACGGTACGCATATTTAAAGATTTCTTCTGAAAATAATATTTGATTGTCCTTTTGTTCCAAAAAAAGATTTAATATCTGATGACAAGAGTACATAAATGTACTGTACATATAATAATATATACATATAAGCATCTTTTTGTTGGAGTAATTCAGAGATTCAAGTTTTAGTTTGCATATTCTATCATTTGACCTACTATCTTGAGTTAAACTTAAAAATTTATTTTTTTTTTATAAACTGTAATCTCTTTTACAAAAGTTCATTAAATATTGTTAAATTATTTACAATAATTTACTTATCTCTCGTAAAATGAATATTATTTATCTACAACATATTTTATGATATTTTAAACTGAACTTTACGAATCTACATAGATTCTAATGACTTCTTAAAGTCATTTGGAGATGTATTTTATTTTTTATTATTTTAATACTGACTTTTTATTAAATATGCTACAAAGTTTGTTGTAGCATATAAATCTTATTACCAAGTTTAAAAGTTTCATAATAAACATAAAAATTGTTTTGTATATCTCATTTAAAAGTTTAATTGTCTTTTTATAAAAACTGCTTTATTTTTAAATAATGAGTCGTAAATCATACTTTGAATATGTATTATATAAAATGATTAATGAAACCGAATTTTATTTTTGGAGACATATGAATATATGACTATTAATAAGTCCATTTATATAACAAAAAATAAATAGCACAATAAAATGAGATCAACAACTTAAAATAACGGTAGCACTGATTTTACTTTTTCCTTCCATAAAAAGAAAATTCAATTATTTTTAAATTAAATTTATTAATTTCTAAAGTAAATAAAATAAAATCTATTTAAAAATTAATTATGATTTATTTTTAAAAATATTCATTTATATCTTATTTGTTGTATAAGTATTCTATTTATATATCAATATAAATAATATATGATTTTTAAATCATTTTGATTATAATATATAATTAATTTCTATTTAACCTACTCTCAATGATACATGCATTCTGTTATACGTATAAAAAATTACAGATGCTTATTATGTGTAAAGAAAAACATAATTTCTATAATAGGATAGAGCGATCGTATAACTAAAAATTCATTAAGTAATCGCGAATTTTTAAAAATTTTCAAGAATAACTGTACTGTACAGTACATATGTTCAAAATGTATATGAGAATTATTTTAGTTTTTTATTTAAATTTGTAATTCTTTCATTTAAGTATAATTTGAACATGCTGTGAAAGTATTATATATTTCTATTTTTGTGCTTTTTGAGTATATTTTTTGTTTCATTTAGATCTGTTGACAAAACAATTTATTTTGTCATTTCTAATTATCTCACTATAAAGAATTGCAGCATATTTAACCCTGAACTACACTCAATAACACTTGTTTATGGCATTTGAAGAGTATATACATTACGAAATCGATAGTAAATGCTGGAACGTTAATCGTTTACTTTTCTTTACTGATATTTGGACAAGTACGATAATTACATAAGAATTGGTACACGCTGACAACGACACTATTATAACATTTGATTTCTGATATTTTCGTATAAAAAGAGAAATATACCATACTGAAAGAGGAGACGAAGCCCTCGAAACAAGTATATGGATATGGAAATAAACATAGAAAATAACAAAAGGCATGCGCTCTTATGGAGTAATGTTCCACATAAAAAGAAACAACAAATAATACAACGTAGTTCAGGAAAAACAAAAAATAAATTTTTATTTTATTGAAAATATAATATCAGTGTATAGAAATAGATTAAAAAGATAATTTGTTTACGACAACTTTGAACTAATTGCTTCAAATATTTTACTTTCTTTTGCAGATTCAAGTTATAGATTTTTTTAATAACTTCGAGTATTAATAAAAACTCCTAAAGCAATGTCAATTCTAAAAAGAAAAAATATTGACAATCACAATGATTTTGAATCAACAAATAATGGTATAACGAGTCGATAAAAATAATGAATAATACACTGTATATTTTTATCCTGTATGATATGATGTAAAGAAACGTATGATGCAAGCAATTTATATTCTGAGTATACTACTTAAATAATAATACGATATTTATACCTCAAACTATAGTAATTATAATTAATATTATAGCGTATGCATAAATTTTAATAATAAAAAACTAAATAATTTAAAAAGTGATTTAATTAAAAAGAGCTAAAACAATAAGTTTTAGTTCTTTTTAATTTATGAATTTTTAAAACAGATTATGTGAATTATTACGGTATCAATTGCTTTCTTCCTAATACTACTTATCTTGTGATTTTTGTTTTGAAATGCATTATAGAAATATTGATATTAGATAAATTTAAAAATATTTCTCTTCAAACTAAGAGTAGTAATTTTAATTTCATATAACGCAAAATTTTCAAAAGCTAACTAATTTTTGATTACAGCGTTTGAATAACATTTAAATAATGAAATATAAATAATATTAATTTCTTATCCTTTTTTACTAATTTTGTATCCTGTTTCAGAAGCAAAGAAAAAAATCCTTTGTCATATTCCAGACCAAACCAAACAGTAATGTTGTGTGCTAACAGACATTACATAGGTCTACAGAGATGACAGCGTAATCTCAGACAATGCAATGACAAATAATATCGTGATTTAAATCCTTTCCTTTACACGAAATTCTACTTTTACGCACTTTTCGTAATCTTCGCATTATTAAGAGGTGATAACTTGATTTCTTTGTAATCGCAGAAAAAGACTGCATAGAAGATAGTTTAATTCGCTCTATGCACTTATTTAAATTAGTAAGTGATAGCTAATAATTTTATGTAAAAATTCTGTAACTTAAATTTTAATATCACTTGTTTTTTGCAAAATTTCATACTTCAGAAAATATAAAACATTATTAATCAATGGCTAATGAAATTTTAAAAAATTCTCGAAAAGAATAACCTAAACCGAAAAAATGTGATAACAGCATCTCAGATACAGCAAAAACATCTGAGACAATAGAAGACACTACCAAACAAGCAATAATCATGACAAAAGCGAGAACACCCGCTGAAATATCAGCATGCAGGCTACATTCATAAACCAATATCATTTGTAAAAGCAGACATGTTTTCGAGAAATTTCTTTTACTTCATTTGTCCGCCTAAGAATATTGTCTTTACAATACATAATAAAAATTGGAAAACTAGTAGCAAAAGGAACAAGATATATCATTAGAACAATAAAATAAAGCTGTTGCTTCAATTGTAAAAGAGTATAAAAATAACAAACTAAAATAAAAGAAAGCGATTGAGAATGAAAGCAATCAAAGACAAAAATGTGCTAAGGTCATAAACAGTATTAAATTTACAGTTATAGATGATGAACCATAAAACTTTAGAAATCATAAAATGAAATATTGTTAAATTGGAAAATGTATATAATGAAGAATGAATTATTAAAAAACTAGTTTTTTTTTTTGTTATTTCATAAAACATCAGAAATGCCTTAGAGTAAAACAATTTATTTGAATAAAGGCAATTAAATATATAAATATTTTATTTTCAGCAATTCTTATTTAATTTTGAATTACGTGGTTTAATATCTAAATATTTTAAATAGTAAAAGAATATAAAACGTATTTGTCAAAAAATAAAGCAAATAAACGAATGTAACGATGCACAGAAATATACACTTATATGTATCACGAATAAAAGCTGGACGAGGGGAGACACCGTGCCACACAGACATAGCACACCAAACAAGACGGTGACCTATGACCAAAAAAATGTGAAGCTCGCCAACTAATAAAAATATGTCTTAGTGACTTAGCACACAGGGATTACATTTTTACTTTCTTTTACACTCCCCTATCGTTGTGTGCTACATACATAACAATTATCAATTATTTCAAATTAATTTTAACATTTTCACGAATATATCAAACTTAGTTCTCGTTAGCGGTTTCGTTAGGACATCTGCGATCACTAGGTCCGTCCTCAAATAATTAATCACTATTTCATCTTTTTCGACTAATTCTCGAGTGAGGTGATAGCTTACGTCGATATGTTTACTGCGCTTGTGAAAAACCGTGTTTTTCGATAACTGTATCGCAGTTTGGTTATCACAGTGAACACAAATGGGATTTTTTACATATCTTTTAAAACCCATATGTATTAACAGTCTTTTTATGTAAGTTATTTCTCGCGAAGCTTCAGCTAGAACTGAATACTCTGCTTCCATGGTTGACATTACAACAGATGTCTGTTTCTTTGACTTCCAACTAATCGGACCTACGGCTAATATCAGAATGTTACCTGTACACGATTTTCTGTCGTCTACGTCTCCAGCCCAATCCGAATCCGTGTAGGCTTTAAGCTCTTCGTTGTTCTTGACACATGTTATTCCATACATAGAAGTATCTTTGAGATATCTCAAAACACGCTTCGCAATCATGCAATGTGTTTTACCGGAATCAGCACAAAAACGATTTAATGTGCTCGCAGCAAAAGCCATGTCTGGACGTGTCGCGTTTGCCAGGTAGATAAGACTTACGATGAGCTCTTTATAAGGCCGATTTCTCATGTCTTGTCTCTCGCTTTCTGAGATTAGACCTATTTTCTTCGAAATTTTCATATTTGACTCTATCGGTGTAGCGACAGTTTTCGCACCCACTAAGTTGAATCTCTTCACCAGTTCATTAATATATTTTATTTGCATCAGATGGATACTGCCTGTTGGTCCTTCTCTCTTTATTTCAACGCCTAGAATGTTAATTATAAGGCCTAGGTCTACTATTTTGAATGCTGACTTTAGTTTCGATGTAATTGTCTCAAGATTTACAATCTTCTTCGATGCCAATATTAAATCGTCCACATAAACGGTGACTATCACTTGATCTTCTTCCTTCCGGAATACATAAACGCATGGATCAGCTGCTGTGCGCCCGCCTCCAATATTTGTGATAAAGCCATCTAACTTCTTGTACCATTCTCTTAAAGACTGTTTTAATCCGGATAAAGGTTTCAATAGTTTCATGATCCAGACTGACCATAATTCATGATCCACGAGTTACGATTCAGCTATTCCTGATCGAGACTGTTCATAATTCTCTGTGACAGTCTAAAGTACTGCCACGGAGAATTATGAACAGTCTGGATCCAGAATTAATAATCTGTATTTGTCGTTGCACATATGTCTTGTCGCACCACTATCTAAATACCGCTTTTTCGATCCGTTCGTGAATTCTACGTTGCATGCGATTGTAGTAAGGGCACCGCTAGTAACTTTTACCTCTGTGCGTTTCGGTTTCGATGTACAGTTTCTACTGATCTGTCCAGTTTTACCGCAGCTGTAGCATCTTCCGTTAAACCTTTGGCCTCTGAATCTTGTACTGTTTTTTCCGTCGAGTTCGTTTGTGACTGCTTTACATGGTCGGACTTTTCCTTTGAAAATAATGCCTCACTTCTCTCGTTCTCAGTTAGCTTCGTAACGCGCTCCCACTGTCTTGCTTCCTCCTCTTTTAATTTCACTTTCAGGTTTTCGAGCGACGGTATGTCATCACGTGACTCTATGGCTACACTAAAATTTTCATATTCATCCGGTAGTGATCCGAAGAGCATAATCGATAGTAATTCTTCCGGGATTTCTATTCCCGCTTTCTTCAGTTGATCAGCTTTACTCGTGAACTCGTTTGCGTACTGCGTAATCGTCATATTCTGTCCTTTTTCCATTCGTAGTAACTGTTTGTACAACATTGCCTTTCTAACGAGATCTCGTGACTGGAATATTGCTTTAAGTCCGTCTCACGCTTCTTTAGACGTTTCGGCGTTTTTCTGGTGGTTCAACTGCCCAAGACTAAGGCTTAGATTTATTAGCACCAACGCCTTTGTGTCTTGCTTGATCCATTCCTCTGGGCTTCTTTCTGGCTTAATTTCAGTGACGTCAACGTATTTCCACGGGTCATTATATACAAGAACACCAATCTGTATTTTCCAAAGTTCGTAATTGTCTTCGTTCAACTTCTCAATATTTGAGAATCTGCTAGGACTCGCCATACCGTATTAACTAATAAATCCGTTTACTTCTTATAATAGATATTCTTTTCTTGTAAGCAATCCTGGGTCCATAACCTGTCAGAAAATGAAGCAAATAAAGGAATCCAACAATGCAAAGAAATATACAGCTATATGTAACACGAATGAAAACTGGACGAGGGGAGACACCGTGCCACACAGAGACATAGCAGACCAAACAAGACGGTGACCTACGACCGAAAAAATGTGACAACATAGCGCCGTCTAATGCAAAATAGGTCTTAGTGACTTAGCACACAGGGATTACATTTTTACTTTCTTTCACAGTATTATATATTGTATCAATTTTATTTATTTTAGAAAGACATTGTGTAGGGTTCGTATGATTTTAATGTATAAATTTAACTATTTAAGAAATAAATAATAAAAATCTTTGTAAAACAATCTTCATCAATAAAATATCTCTACTGGAGAAACTGATATTTTTGCATTAACAAAATAACGCTTAATATGCTTAAAACAGAAGAAAATAAAAAAAAATCAAAATACGTTTAGAATAGAAAATAATGATTAAACAAAAACTTGGAAGAGAACAATGGTAAGGCAGAAAAAATAAAAAGCGTGGCAATAAATGAATATATTGGGTTTATTAAGATAAATTTTAAATTTAACTTGATCATTGTGAAGGAATTTTGCTAGATATAAGTTCGTTAATAAAATTTAAAAATAATTCTAAATAATTTCTAATCATCAAAGAAAACAAATGTTATATTTGGAGAAAAAGTAATTGAGAAAACTATTTTTAACATTATGTACAATACTTTATAATTCTACCTATTAATGCTAATAGGTAAAATGCATGATTTGAAAGAATTTAAAATAAAAAAACATAAAAATTTATAAGCTTAGTATGAGGATGCACTTCTTAAACCGAAACAATTTTTCCATTACTTTAAAACGAGGAAAAAGTTCGGAGTAAAATATTTCAATTCCATTTACGGTAAACTATATGTTTTAAAATGATCTGGTTGAGTTTTATTCATACTTTTGATATACGAATTTTTGTTGAAAAAGAACAAAGGTTCAATATTTAAATCGATATTCTTAATTAAATTTTTCTTTCTTGTCGCTTTACAGCAATATTTGATTTTTCTATTAATAAATAGTTAAATTAACAATTAATAAATTTCATATTTTTGTAACAATATCCAATTAAAAGTTTTAAGTTTATTAGAATAGATCATAATAATTCAAATTTGATTGTTTTATAAATATAACCTATTAAATTCAGTAAATACTGTGTATAATAAAGTAGAAAGTCTCAGGATTTAATAGACTGAGCAGTACACAAAAATGAATAAAGTATACTAACTTAAATTTTTGGATATTATTGAAAGCGATCCTTATCGAGATTTAATATATTAAATTGAACTTTATTTCTAGAACATTTACAAAAAGTTTTAAAAATTTCAAATTATATTTTAGTTTTGTCCCTTGAATTATTAATTGTATTCTTAAAAGTGTTATTTCAAATAGAAGGACTAATTCTATATAATCATGCAAATTGATTGATCTAAAGTTCATACAGTTATAAATTTAATTTTTAAACATACCTTTAATTGAATATGTCGAACTTTCCGAAAGCATTTTACAGTTTTTTTAGTTGATTTACTATTGTTACTCTTGATTTTATCGCCTCATTTTAATTGTTTTTGTCGCGACAAATCGATAGGTATGCAATATGTCCAGTCTGACCTAAGATATAAGATTTAATTGAAGTTTTCATTTAGTCAGTTACTGCATTGTGTCGACTTTTTTTAGATATTTATACATCACTCTGTTATTGATTAGCTTTCGGTATAAAATATCTTACACGAAAACGCGATCTGTTTATTAGAAAAGTAAGTCTTAAGTACATCTCATAGACTGTGTACCTTTAAACAATGCGAGTTTTATGATCTTATATACTCATACGAAGTTACTTTAATTATGTCTTTGATATGGCAATAAGTGAATAGTTTTATATGCTGCATTTGGCTACTAAATTACAGTTTACACAATGATTACTATGTAGAAAGACATTAAAAATACTAATTTATCGAGAAATATAAGTGTTTTGTAGCTAAAGCTTTCTAAAAATATTAAAAAACCAAGTCGTTATTGGTGAAAACTATTCTCAAACATCCAAGAACTGGAAACTGATACAGACAATTAAACAAATAAAATATGTCCTATGCTTTTTCTCATGATTAATTAATAGAATAATAAAATCTCTTCCAATAGATAATTTTTATGATTAATGAAAGCAAAAGAAAAAAAAAACCTTTTAAGGTGATCGCTTCAAAGAAGAAAACTATGAATTAAATGTAATTTACTCACGATTGTTAATTTTTCAAGCTAGTAAAGAATAAAATACGACTCAGATTATTACATATAAATATTACGCCAATTTTATATATCATAATCAACATATCGACAATACTTTGTTAAAAGCAATACTTTTAAAGATTTAAAAGTAGTGTATAACTGAAAATTAAAATAATTCGGAATTAACTGCATCTTGTTTCAATAAAATATTTTGTATTTTTAAAGAAAAAATTTTGAAATACATCTCTATTTTTTTTAAATTAAATGTAACCTGGTTATGTGTTACGCATATCGCAAGAATGTTAAAAAATCTTTAAGAAAATCAAAAATATTTTTACTATCTTACACTAGATAGGATTACGGTTCTCCTGTTTATCCCTCACCCACATTCCCAAAGAAAGAAGATCCAACAGATTTCTTCTAGGAAACTTTACAAGATAGGAATATGACGTTCTTCGGATTGAAAGTATTCTGATACTTTTTTATATTAGGATTGTATAACCGCGATTCTCTTCAACCTAATGCCTTTGATACTTTTAACATCAATCAATTCCCATGAAGTAATAGACTTAAGCTTAAAACCTCTTTTGCTTTATATAAACTAAATTTTTCTACAAAATTTTAGTGTGTTTTTTTAAACATTTTATAACCTAAATGGAACATTAAAACATTGTTATAGTCATGACAAATTTTTTAGTAGAAAAAGATAACACACGACAGCATACAAAAGTAGATAGTTAAAGATAGTTAAAGAGACTAATATAGAAATCTTAATGATTTAATAAGTATATTATGATTAAAATTTATACTGTTGATGCAATTTAGATATATTTCTAAAAAAAAGTTATATTATAAAAATAATGTTAATTTTTTAGGAAGAATTTCAAGATTTATTTCTATAACCAGATTCTGAAACTGTATTAATTACTAGTAAATATTTTTATTTTCCTTAAATCATCAATTGAAATTCCTTAATTTGTTTTATAAAGAACGTGAAATTATTATTATTATAATATATATATATATAATAATTTCATAAATAAAATTTAATTACTATTTTATATAATCATGTTGATATGCTGTCGCTGAATTGATGACTTTATCGATGTATTGATGAAATTATGTCGACTTCTACAACAATTTCGAGAAGTTTAGTTTAGTTGTATAAAATATTAATAAAATGTACAAAAATAACATTTTTTTCTTCTATAACACTGTTAGACTTGGATAACTTCATTAAGGCATTTTCTACTTTCATAAACCAAAGAAAAAAAACCCAAGAAGATATTTTATTCGATCTAAACTTTCATTTAATCTCATAAAATTATATAAAACAATATATTGGAATAATGTTATATACTTCTTTATAGTTTTAACTGTTTATAATCAGATAACTTCTAAAAGAGAATAGGTTGAAACTTATTGATGTGATCTGATCATCCGATTAGGACAAGAGATAAGAAAGTATTCTACTAATTATGTAATATACTTAGTTCTAAGTTTATCTGATTTAAAATACTATTTTTCAAATATATTTTCATATCTAAAATTTTTTCAATATTTACTTTATACAAACTTTTTAAACATATTTTACATATAATCGGATAAACAAACATATCTGATGTTTGTTATTTTGAATAAATTTTCGAAAAAGCTTAAGAATCACATTTAAATTCAATGATAGAAACTAGTCGTTTCGCATCTGTACAAAAATATTCCAAATATCTACTTAAAAAATTATGTAGCAGAGATAGGTATAAAATATGTTTTCAATTTTTATTAACTTTTTGTAAAATTTTTAACATTACGAATATTTGTTAATTTTTTATTTTATACATTGGATTCTTTTTTAGGATAAATTTGAATAAATCCCTAGAATTAAACAAGAGAAATTCAAAAGAAATTTTAATTAATTCTAATACTGTCAAGATGCAGTTAAATTAGAATGAAAATATTAATATTGATACACAGATAGAGATCGATAAACCAATTAGCTTCTATTCTTATACAAATGCAAATGTAAGTGATAATTATAATTTAATATTTGGTATCTGGAATATTCAAGGATTACAAAGTAAAATTCATAGTGCAGTTATAAGGAATTACATGAAACATTATTCTATTGTCGGTTTTACAGAAACCTGGATTATCGAATTGTGCGAAGAATATAAGAAATATCTTGAACAAGACCATACAATATTAACTAGTAATGCGCTGAGACTAAGCAAATTTGGACGTCCCACTGGCGGTCTTATGTTACTGGTAAAGAAAACATTTGGTAAGATATTTTCATGTCATATAACCAATGCTTTTGTATTCTTGATAATCAGAATAAAGTCTATAAAAGATTTTCCCATATGAGACATAAAGGTAAATTTAGCTGAGTGGTAACGTTGGATTCTGCCATTAAGTAAAATTAGATCGTTATCTTTTGCAAAGTTTAACAAAAAAAAAAAGCATCTGAAAATCAGTATTAATCAGAATCTTCAATTATTGTGGGGAGAATCACGTATTGGCTTAATACTTACATATCCCCCAGCTGATAAAAAATCAAACTTACAAGACTTACAAAAAGCAATCGATCCATGGACGAATATTGTAAGTTATTGGATATTTTATGGCGATTTTAACATCCGCATTGAAGAAATTGTGGATTCAAAATATAAAGGTAATAATGATGATATTAAAAATATAAGAATATCGAAAGATAAAACTGTAACTGCAGATGCTTATTTTTTGTTAAACTTTGCAAAAGATAACGATCTAATCCTACTTAATGGTAGAATCCAACGTTACCACTCAGCTGAATTTACCTTCATGTCTCATATGGGAAAATCTTTTATAGACTTTATTATGTGTTCTCAATCTATGACGGACCAATGTTTATCAATGGAAATTTTAAATATAGATGAGTCTGATCACTTCCTTTAAATCTAGTACTAATTGGGAATAAAGATATAACTAGCCTAATTAAACCGTCTGAACCTCCCCCAAAATCATTGAAAAGATCGAGAGCAAAGTTTAATATTCAAAGATTCTTAAGAGAGTTGGTTTTTAAATCCAATGAACTGTTAACACAGGAGAAGACTAATAATCCATACAAGAACTATGATTATCTGATGAAATTATTAACTCGTTTTGTTTCAAAAATAGTAAGAATGATGTGTCAAACAAATATAAAGAAAATTGTTTCGATCGAAAATGATATTACGACAAAGTAAAAAAGCAAAAAAGTTTACAATAATTTCGGAAGACAAATTTGAACTATTACCTGACTAAATATTTGTTAAACAAAAAAATATATAGAAATTTAATTAAAGACAAAAAAATAAAATACTTTTGTACTATAAGTGATTTTTTTGTTTCTCAAAAGGATACCAAATACTTTTGGAAAGTCATAAACAGTTTTCGAAGATATTCAATGCCAGAGAACAGTCTAATAATTCCTCAGAATAGTTGGTATAGTTATTTTAATGATTTTTCAATTGGTTATTCAACAAATAGTAGAAGGAATGTAATTCATAATAATCAACAAAATAATCAACTATATGAAGAACTGTTTAATATGGAAACCATGTAGTCTTGTATTAACAAATTAAAAGATAAAACTGCTCTGGGATTTGATGCAATTCCAAACTTGGCAATAAAGAATTTACCGAGACCAATGGTTGAGTATTTGGTTAGAATATTTAATGATTTATATAATATAGGCATAATGCCGAAAGAATGGAACAAAATTATTCTATACATTTTCAAAAAAGGTGATATAACACAACTATCCAATTATACAATGGGGTTTACTTTTGAGGGTCAAATAATACATTCCATTTTATCTGCTGGTGCTAGTAGTTTTAGCTCTGACCGCAGCTGCGCTTCGACGAAAAATATATGCTTTAGAAAAATATTGTGAGAAATTAAAATTCAAAATTAACCCAAAAAATCCTTCATTATGATTTTTTAAAATGGTTCTAGATCGCCAAGAAAATACATGTCTTTTTATCTCAACCAAGAAAAAGTTTTAATAGTCCCAGAGATATAGTTCTTGGGTGTGGTGCTTACTCTGTCTTTGTCATTTGAAAAACACTTTAAGAAAGTTAAGATACAGTCTACTACCTTGATCAATAATATAGTAAAATTATTTGCTAAACTGAAAATACGTAATATTAGAGTCCAGTTCAAACTGTTTTGTTCTATAATTTTAAATGCTTTCGGATATGATGCTCCGATTTGGAGCCTATCTAATTTTCATAATCTAGAGATAGTTCAAAATAAATTCATACGTAAAATCTTTTCTCTGGATTATAATGTTCCTGGTTCGGCTCTTCGCTTAGAATTGAACAGATTGAGATTGGGTTTGTATTTTATTAAAAGCTACATTAAATTTCTCAATCGACTGAAGAATAACGAGATGCTTCCAGCTTTATTGCTGAGAATATTACACCAAAAATCTTCTGTCGATAAGTCAAGAAAAAATTGGGTTGGTCAATTGTCATCTTTAATTAATATGTTCGACTTTTCGATAAATCCGCTTATGGAAACTTCCGATATACGTGAAATACACAGTACTCCTAATTCAGAACGCCTTAGAAATATCTCTATCTCAAGACATCTTTGATTTAAGGAATCGTATTAATTCTGCCCGTTATAACATAATTTTAAATTATCCAAATATTAATAGCTATATGGATACAGAATTGTCTTTTAATGTTAAAATTTTTTTTATTCAA
The DNA here is from genome assembly GCF_030686945.1 of Centruroides vittatus. Lineage (NCBI taxonomy): Eukaryota > Metazoa > Arthropoda > Arachnida > Scorpiones > Buthidae > Centruroides > Centruroides vittatus. The sequence continues at coordinate 1,740,709 of NW_027122385.1, forward strand.
TTAATATTGAATACAGAGATTATAATTATAAATAATAATATCTACCAATTTTCTAAATTATATTGTATTGGTTGTGACAAGGCTTTGTCTAAAATTCATATATTTTGTACTTGTAATAAGGCTCAAGAATTACGAAAACGTTATAATCTTGAAGTACTGGGCTTCATCAATAATGAAAATTTCATGTATCTTTTTTCCACAAAGCAAACAGTACATTATATAATTTATATAACTACACACAAAAATATTTTGTTTTTACCCAACTAAATATGTTATCTTTGTAACTGGTTCTATGTTAAGTACAAACGGAATTATGAATATAATTACATCAACGTTTCCTTTTTACGAAAATTATAAAAATCTGTTATTGATTATTTTCTTTTTGCTGTTTATATGTAATTTGTATTCTCAAGTATCCTGTGATAATATAACCAACCTCTTGTAACAGGCATATGCCTATTATAAATAAAGATTATTATTGATAAAAAATACCTACATTATAAGAAAATGCAAGTCACAACATTAAAGTTGTTGCACACTTCTAAAGGTTTAAAGCTTTCTAGCTAAGTTAAACGTAACAAAATCGATCCAGAAAAACCTCAAAAAGAAATATAACTTAATCGAATAAACCAAAATAATAACATCTATCATTATTTATAACATTATTTATACCCTTATTACCATTTCATAACAGTTGAAATTTCGTATTAAAATCTAAGTTTAAAATAAAAATAATCTTTTCTTTAATTAAAACATTATTTATTCTTTGTAATTGTAAAAGCCTTACTGTCCTTAAATTCTAATATTATTGTTAATTGTCTACTTGGACTATACTTATTAATAGGACTTTATACTGGTGTTTAAAGATTGGCACAGTAATGAGAGTTAGTTCAAGAAAGAATAAAATTTCTTTATTATATCACCTGTAGTAATAATTTTTGTTTATTATTACTACAGGTGACATAATAAAGAAATTTTGTTCTTTCCTGAACTAACTCTCATTACTGTGCCAATCTTTAAACACCAGTATAAAGTCCTATTAATAAGTAAAGTCCAAGTAGACAGTAACAATAATTATTTATTCTTTCTTTTATTTGATATAAAAGTAAATAAAACTTCATCAAAATTTTCTTCAGGAAAACAATAACTCATTTAAATGTATGTAATATATAAATACAAAATTATTAAAATATGTTTATTTAAAAAATAAAATTTTAATTATTATTAAATTAAAAATTAATGAATCGATTCTAAAATAATTGGTTTTTGGCATGTATTTTTATGATGTAAATGATTTTATAAGATGTTATTCTAGAAGATTTTCATATCAATCAAACTATGATATTATTAAAATTATTTTGTTTTTAAATTGAAGAATAAAATGATGGAAATTAATCTTGAAAACAGATAAAAATAAAACGTTTCTCGAGATTTGTTGTAAGCAAATTTTATATAAAAGGAAAGCGAGAGTAAAGAAAATCGATTAAGAACAAGATTTAAAGAGAGAGGACAATAACAAAATTCTACAACAGAAAAAACATTTCGCATATGTTTATCTGTTAAAGAAGAATGTATAAAATTTAAATTATTTTAAAATCCTTATTAAAGCCACAGTAAATAAGATTAAATCTCTACAAGAATTTCATTTTATTCCTTTTTGAATCGCTACTTCTGACAAATTTATTTCATTACTATCTCTGAAAAAGTTTTTTTTTTCTAAATCCATTTTCAAGTTAATTATGAGGGTTAATCCAATTAAGAATAACCCAATAAGCGTAAGAAGATTATTTCAATTAGATTGAAGTATGATCTCGAGTGATCATCATTGTGAATTAAGATATACTATATAGTGATTAGCTGATGATAATGCTTAGCCTAAGTGGGAAACTGTCATAAAATATTTAATTTACCAATAATTTTTAAAAATTTATTAGATTTAGTTAAGACGGAAATATTAAAACTAACGAGAAGTTTATTAAAAATAACGAGGATAATTAGTAATAAGGATTTTAGTAAAATCAAATAATCACTTATTTATTTAGAAAGAGTCAAACCCAGACCAAATAAACAAATAAACAATATTTTAAAATTGGATTTTATATAGATTTAACAGAATTAATTTATATATAATTTACTATCATCATCATCATCATCATCTCTGTTTTGTTCTATATCCTAAGGAGGATTATACTTCTTTGTTCCTTTTATTTTTATAATTAAGATGAAGAATTTGAAGAGAAGAAAATAATAGAAGTAATATGTAGGAAGCAAATTTTAAAAATAAAACTTAATTTAATATTTATTAAAATAAATAAAAAATCTTTATTTTTATGTAAATTATTTTAATAAATTTTTAAATGTTTTATAATAAATAAAATTAAAATGTTGATTAAAATAACATAAAAATCATATAATAAATATAATAAAAAATCTAAATGAAAAATTTTATTTAAATTTTATTTATAAATTCTTTAATACAATAATCAATTTTAAACATTTATATAAATATCAATTACAAAAATAACTTGATTCGGCAATATTTTTATACCTAACAATTCTTATATTTAAATATCCGAATTAGATAACAATTTAGTTTAAAGTTATTTTTTTGTACATACCACTACACTAAAAATATATTGCAATTATACAAAATTTTATATTTACAATAATATATATTTAAATAAAAATTTACAAACAATAATTTTGGAATTTCTAGTTATAAAATGATGCTTTTTTTCTATCATAACTTTATGCCCTTTCGACGTTCCGCTGTAGTGGATGTAGAACACAAAACAAAGATTAGAAATCTGTAGGGTATTAAATTGTGACAGAGGTTTATGTAAGAACGTTGAAAATGATAAAGATAAATGGAAACCAAAGAAATTCAATACATTAGGAGTTAATTTCGGTTTTTGTTTGTTTTTATTTCAATAAAAACAATAGACGAAACTACATTATATTAATAAGACTAAATTTTGAATAATTATGTACTACTTATCAAAAATTTAGGTACTTTATGTATTCATTTATGTATATAAATCACTTGTTTTAAAATTATTGTTTTATAATTAATATTAACTTTTATTAATACAGCATTTTTATAAAACATTCTTTGACAAGTTTTTAATAATATAATATTATGATAGGCAAATAAAGTTATTATATCTTATAAAAAGTATTTAAAATAAAAAGTAAATTACTTAAAATTTGATATTAAACAAAGAAAAAAAATCTAATAAATGAATAAAAGAAAGTGGGATACACATATTGAAAAGATCATTCAGAACTTTAAAATATGAGAATTTCAAATGTTAAGAACGTAAATAAATATGAAATGATTAATACTATTCTTGAAAAATTTATATTATATATCATATCAAAAAATCTATAACAAATATTCCCATACATAATCTGTTCATATATTTTACTTTTCTTGCCTAATAAATTTACTAAGTGATGTTCTTAGTTAATATTCAACAAAGCATAAAATATTTTCTATAATAAATCAACTTTCATAATAAATAAAAATAACAAATAATAAATATTATTTCCATATTAAGGTTTATAAATGGGATTAGCCTATAAACCGCAATAACAAAGAAACGGTTTCCTACATATTATAAAAATTTAAAAAATAAAAATTAGATGTCTTTCGTTTGAAATTTCTAATAAAAGCAAAATTAAATATTCAAAGCTTTATTCAAAATAGTGATATCTAAAAATCTTAATGTTTTCCATTCGTTGTTTTATTATTCTCTTGGTATCTGTTTCAAAGTTTATTCGATGACACAATAGTTTCTCTCGTTTTAATGCAAGAGTTGTTGCAAAATGTATTTTTGTAGAGCACTAAATGCAGTTTAGCAAAGTAATCAACTGTAAAAGTATTGCAGAGTAATTCTTGTAATCAATCAATCGATTAATCATTCGAAGAGTCAATATTTTTCGCTAAAAAGTTGCATTTTCACACATTTCTTTTCGATTTTATTAAATTTTGTAAAGAGTTTTAAATACAATTATAAAATTTTAAATTATTTAACTCTGATAAAGTATATTCGTTACAAAGATTGCAATTCGGATAGTGAAAATTCATCATTTATCTTAATACAATACGCATTAAATCTATTACTTCAGTTAAAAGACTAAAAGCGTAAAGACTTTTTGCAAAATTAAACAATTTAAAAAAATTTGTTTTAAAATAGTGATTTATATACTGAACGCTTTTATCTTTAAAACATAAAGTTTTCTTACCTTGAACAGCAGCAACAGTAGTTACAAATATTAAAACATTCCACATTTTATTTTCCTGATTAAAATATAAGCAAGATAAAAATCCTTTTCTACTAAAAAATTTGCAAATGTCAATATTAGTGGAAGAAAAGTTATTCTAAAATCTCTATCTATGCAAAACTGCTCATAACAATACAACAGAATATTTTATATTGAGCAGGAATTTCGAAATTGTGTAAGCATACAATCATAAAATTGGTTGAGTGTCATCGCCTTGTACTGTAGAATGCATTGTTTGCCAAAACCTCTCCAATCACGCTTCGTGCCTTCGACTGGTAAGTGTGGTAGAGAACTGGTGACTCTTCCTTTAACCAAAGACGTCACTCCGTCACGTGACGTAACGGCGCCACTTGCCATCACAACGTACTACATACAACGAAAGCCACTTTCTTTTTTTGTACGTTTACAACAAAGAACAAATCGAAGTTTTCCTTTTCTTATTATCAAAGTTTTATTTTCTAAAATAAAACAGTTAACAAATACCCATACATTACATTACATTACTTTTTGAAGATTAATTCTGTTGTTTTCTAGACCTTCTCTATAATAAACTTAAGTAAATGAAACTCAAAAATGATTAATTTAATTCTATTTTTTGAAGACAAATAAACTGAATTTCTCATAAGAACTGCCATTTATATCAAGCCTATAACTCCATAACACAATATACCTCTACAAATAATAAAATTTTTAATTATTTTCAAGCATATAATAAGTATATTCGATGACTTTTAGTAATAAATAAAAATTATAAATTAATTTTTAACGATTAAAAATAAAACCATAAATGCATTAAAACGTATAAAGACGAATAAATATTTCATTTCTCTACATATTTACAAGATAAAATAATAAATTCAGCGTATAAAAATTTTTATAAAATATAAAAAAAACCGTATAATTTTTTATATTTATCTACGTTTCCACGATTTTGTTGTAATAAATTTTACTTATTATTTGTTTGTAACGCATAATTTTATACTTTTATGAATGTGAAAATGCTAATAGAGTATATGGAAATTTCAGCAATAAAACATGATTCTAACATAAAGATACTTATATGTAGAATATAAAATTAATAATTACTTTCATCTGAGAATTAAAAAATACATTAAAATACTATTTTGAAAAAAATAATAAAAAATTTAAATTTTAAGAGAATAAATTAAAATAAATCTATTATTTTTTTCGTATAAATATAATACTAAATTTAATTTTTAGTTTAAAAATAAATCTATTAATAAAAAAAGATATTATAACTATTCGAGCAATCATTTCATTTAATGTTATTATAAAATATTTTATTACTAATAACAAAAATTATTAATTGTTTTGTTTTATTTTAAGATTTTAAATAATTAAATGAAACTTGTTAACAACATGAACAAAATATAACTGTAATTAATTAAGATTTACTATCATTAAAGGTAAAAGTTTCCTATAATAAATGGAAAAACTAAATTAGATATAAATGATTTATATGAAAATGGATAAATTGACATGCAATGAAAAGTGTCCAATTAGAAGAGATAATCATTTCGAATTTTATCATAATGAGCTTTGATGAAATTATGAGTTGGAGTTGGACATTGAAGATTTTGAAATGTAATAAAGATAATTTTATAAAATTAGTGGAATAAATATAATAATTTAACACTTTTAAGTGTTGCTTTCTAACTTTTGACATATTTTACATTCAATTAAATTCTAGAAAAGAGAAACAAGGTTTTTATATAGATTGAATTTTCATATTGGAGTTTAATTTTATGCAGATTGTTCAGAAATGGAAAACAAGACTACTCAGTTTTAATTGTGAAACGAATGATACAATTTCTAAAAATCTTTTAAGATATTCTATTTATTTAAGATATTTATTTATTTAGCTATTTCTGATTAGTGTTATTTACATTAATGAAAGTAAATAAAGAAAGTACAGATTTAATAAGAAATGTAAATTAATCTTTATTTCTAAATTTAAGTAAATAAATGCATAAAGTAAAAAAAAAAAAGCAAGAATATAAGCTTATATACAGATATATCAAAGAAAACAAATTTTAAATTTTATAAAACAAAGAATCGCTTTAGAAAATCTCTTAATTGTCATTTAAATGTTTAAATTTTATTAAAATATAAAAAATAGATTTTAAAAATTCTGAAAGAAGCTGTTAAAATATAATTTGATACAAAAAAATAAAATAAGGAATATATGAATGAAAATGTTTGAGCAAAAGTAGTAAATGTTTATTCGTATACAAAATAATAAAAATAAAAAAATTAAAAAATAAAATTTTCCTATTTATATGGAACATTTCCAATTTTGGATGTTTATTTTCGAAATAAAAGAAAGCCACTTTTTGAAATATTATAAAAAATCATTGTAAATAAGATGATAATAGATTGGTTTATGTACCGACGACTTTACTGTTATACACTGTATTCCAATATAAAAAATCTGATATTGTAAATAAAATTGATTTATTGGTTATTGTTATTTTGATAATGTATATATACAATAGTATAGTATTAGGCCTATATATAACTTACACATATATATGTGTGTGTGTGTAAGTTTTATATACTGTATATATATATATATATATATATATATATATTAAAATTAATATTTTTATAATATTAATTTTATAAAATAAATTTTAAAATTCAAAAAATGATTAATATTTTAATATTTAAATTTAATTATAATCAAATTAATCTTAATATAATAAATTACATTTTAATCAGTCTAATAAAACATAAAGTTAAATTTGTAAATTTAATAACTATTATTATTATTTATTCTTTTTTAAAAAGTAGATTTAATTTAAAAATAGAAACATTAATCAAAATTTATTTTAAATAATTTAAAATAAACATTTCACTTGATAGAAAATGCAAATTTTTCTCTTATATTTTTACATTTCTCGTAGTTTTTCTTAAATACTAAAAGAACAAAAACAAATTTTAAGATAAAATAGAAGTTAATTATAGATTTAAATTAAAATTAAAAATTTAATTAGAACAATAGGAATTCCTGTAATTTAAGAATAAAAATTAAATTAAATTAAAAATACAATTAAAAATAATAATTTGTGATTTGAATTTGAAGAGAATATTTCGATTATAAATTAATAATTTCGCAAAAATATCCCAAGTTCATTGCATATTTTTAATATTTTTATAGAATCATAAAATACAATAAATTTATAATTTTGAATATAATAAATATTGAATGCCAAAAAAATAAAGTAAAATACGGCTATATATTTTGTATTTGTTTGAAACAATTGATTTATGAATATAATAGAGAAAACTGCACTATTTTAGGCGGCTATTTTCCCAAATATCTTAAATTAATTTATCAAATTCTTGAATAAAATAAATTATAAATTACGTAATTTATATATAAATTTAGTAAGCGAATGATTAATCAAGCCTTAATCAAGTATAATTACTGTAGTTTCTGTTCTGTTAAACGTTATTAATGTTGCCGATGTACAGTACATTATTACGAAATGATATTCGTTACAGAACTGCTCTATCTTGAGTGTATTTTAATTTTATATTTTCAATAACTTCGATACTTATACTAAGTAAATACGATTAATCGAAAAGTTATACATAAATTAGTATATGGAAATATCAATATGAGAATCTCGTTTAAGAAAATTCAAATTTATAGAAATTACAAAATCGTACTGTATAAACATAAATTTCATACATAATTCTGTATTCTGGTTATATATTCAGTAAAGGGATATAGTTTTATTTATTTAACTAAATCAATCTATAAGTTTTTCTCGTTAAATACATTTACTTATTTATAGAATATATATAAAACTATATTATTTTACTGAATAATAATATAATGAATTACTGAAATTTATATATATATATATATAATTATATTTATTTATTTACGGTTTTTAGAACATATCGTTTTGATAAAACCCATTAAAATATTACCGTTAATGAAAATGCATATTAAATTTATACTGAATATATTTATAAAATTGAAGAAATTCCATTTTACTGATTGATTCGTTGATACATTTTGAGAATACGTAGCGATAAAATTTATACTAGTAAAAAGCATATTGAAAATATTGATATTATTTCTGAATTTGGATACATTTTAATATTTTTAAGGCATTGTATTATGTATGTACTTTCAGTCTTTTTGGTTTTGAAAAAAGATTTAAGTAATTTTTTAAAATCTATATTCACTTTTATACCTTTAAATTCAATTTTTTCAAATTTTAATAAGCTAATGAAAATTTGTACTTTTATCTATAGTTTTATCCATTCAATACATTACATTTCCTGATTTATTCAATTAATCTCATTTAATATAGTTGTATAATAAAATTAATTTGTTAATAAAATAAAAATTTTAAAGCAAAAATAAATTATTAATTAATTTTTCAAGTAAAATATTTATATATTACGTAAATATAAGTTAAATTATTGTTTTTAATATACTATATATTCTTGTACAGTAATTACTCTTAAACTGGAAAGAATTATAAATCTTAAATATAGTTTACTTATTTAGAGTGATGTGAAGAAGGAAATAAAAATGCCCTAATTTTAGGAATGGTGTACAATAAAATCACGAATAATTTTAAGAATGAAATTCTGTAAAATTTCATAGTTTTTATTCCATTGTTTAAGTTACTCTATTTGAATATGGACTCGAGAATAATTTCTTTAAAAAATATTTTCTGAATTAATAGTTTTATTGAAAATTGTAGCTTATTGATTTGTCCAACTGAATATTTTTCAGTTATTTTTTATATATATAAACAGGTTATATACATTTTAAGGAACTGAAATAAACTTTTTTCGAAATTACATTTTTAATTTATTCAAATCTATTCGTATAAACGATAACGTTTTCGAATCAATAATTATCCGTTCCACGGAATTAGAAAAAAATTTATTTTTATATGTTATAAATACATACCGGTAATTTATAATAATTCGATTTTACAAAAGCGTAATAAAAGTAAGTAAATGTTTTGTAGTGTTATTAAATTGTTGAACATTGTCCTGTTAAACTTCGTCTTTTATTAAGTAGATCACACGATATTATTTTTAATAACTTGTACAATAATATATACAGAAATTCATTTAATTTACAGAATCTCTTTTAAGAAATTTAAATTAACGTGTATATTAACAGACATTTTCTTATTAAACGAGCTTGTATAAAGATATAAGTAAAAATGATAAAAATTCTATTCCCTTATGCTTTAACATTTTTTTAATAAAAAAATCATATATATTTATTGGGAATAAAAAGTTATTTAAAAGTATCAAAAATAAAGTCAATAGAAAAAATAGCAATATGAAAGGAATCAACAGCGATGTTCAATACAGCAGATCTCTAGAAGTATTTTTCGGTGATACATGACGGAACTATCGTTTCTTGTAGCTTTAACGTTCCTCGATTATAAGAAAGTGTTGAAAGTAATAAGAAAGAAAAACATTGCTTCGAGTTGTTTCAAATTCTGCTAACTTTTAGAATGAGCAATGCCTTAAGATACCTATCGAGAAAATACAATTCTCAGAATCAATCACGGCTTGAACATATTGATATAATGTTCAAAAATGAAAATGTCAGAAATTATAAGTAACGTTAAAAACCTATTCTTGTCAAATAAAAAATTAATTTTTCTCTTCAGTTTGAAATTATATTGCTGTATTCGCTAACTTCATGTATATTAATATATCAAAACATAATTTATAATGACAAGTAAAAAGAAGAACAGTTATTTTATTTATTTTATCTAATAAATATTTAAATACAATTTATTAAAATTAATTATTAACATATAAATTTTATCTTATAATTATTTAAGAATTAGAAAAAAATTTTAGCGTTTGTGAAAAAAACTTTTATGATTAATTTAAATTTAATTAATTGAAAGTAATTTAAAATCATGATAAGTTTTACTGTTTTGTTATATCAAATAAACTTTCTTACAAATTTTCAATTAAATAGTATTAAATTTCCAATTAAATTTTCTTTAATTATTTTCTTTCTTTTTTATTTACATTATTAACAACCTTTTTAATTAAAAGTAAATGCTTACGTAAAACTAATTTTGATGTTTCCAACAATTGATATTGAAAAGTAATAAGATTTATTTGAAATTATTACTTCTTGATCAACTATTTTTATTATTATTTCTACTTTTCTTCATAAAAATTTCACTTCAATCTTTAATCAAAAATTTGAATCTTATTACCAGAAGGCATTTGACGATATTTTTCTAATTTTTTTAAAAATTTTATCGTATTAAAAATTGAAAATTATTGTTCATTTAGAAGAAAATTTTACACGTTTATTGCTTATTAGTTATTAATTTCTGACTTTTATATAAATCATTTGTTGTCATTTCTATGAGGAATGTCATAAAAGCTCAAAGTTATATTTAATTTATTATTTTGTTTACGATTTTAGTGCATATTTATATACATGCTACTTTATCAAATCATATACTAATTATAAATTGAAAAGTATTAGACTATAAATATCTAATTAAATTTCGATTTGATCTCCAATAAGAATAATTTTTAAAGATATCTAAATAAATTAAACGTAACAGAGATAAGAACATCAAAAATTTTATATCAGTGGACTTCGTGTGGTTCCGAAGTCTCTAATGAGGCCAATGGCCTTAAGGTTGAAGATAGTGTTATTAAAATAATGAAATGGAATTTTAAAAAATACAAAATAAATCTGTAATATTTTGCAAAATAATTTTCATGTAAGTGACTAAAAATTTTATTATTCCATATAAAACTTTACTTTTGGCGTGTTTTACTCAAAAAGTTGGTTAGTTCTTGTTTAAAAATGAATGTTTACTTTATTATACAAAAGTATGTTGGTTCTTCTGTCGTAAAGTTTTAAAATGCTTTTGGGGGCTTCGCAATGAAATCAAAATGTTTTTAGAAATAAAAAGAGAATTAGCAGAACAACTTGACAATGAAAGCTAAATGCAGAATTTGGCTTCATTACAGATATTAAGCTGCATTTAAATGAATTAATTTTAAAACTTTACGGCCTAAATCTACTTTTCAAATTTCTGTAGGATTGCAATAAAGCATTTAAGTTAAAACTTGAAATTTGGAAAAAGAATTTGCAAATTGTGATTTTGTTTATTTTCCTATTTGCAAAAATTATAAAGCATTATATTACGGTTGCGATTTTAGAAAATATAGGCCTACTACAGATATTCAAGAATTATTAATTGAATTTGAACACCGATTTGAAGGATTCAAGCACGTAAAAAAGATTTTTTTAGTGTTTTTTTTTCATTTAACTCTGGAAAAGTAAAAAAGAAACGTCCAAATGGAATTGATTGAAACCCAGAGCAACACCCAGCTAAAAGAAAAGTATAATGAAGTCGGTATTCCAGACTTTTATCTGTACTAGCCAGAACGTTTTATTGAAACGCGTATGTTTGCTGCAAGAATATTGGCAATGTTTGGTAGTTCATATCTAAGTGAACAATTATTTTCTGTTTAAAAGGCTAATAAAAGTTCTTTCTTTTAATCTCCGGCCTACAGACTTTAAAACTGTATTTGATACCCATGATCTTCTATGAGTTCGATACCACTGTTCTATACGATTTATATATGGATGACCTAAAATTCAGTTAACAGATTATATATATTTCGAGATATATTTGAAAATTATGACAGGGTTAAAATAGATTTACCTTTTGCAATGAAGCCATTCTATCTCGAAGCGTGATGGGACTGCGGCAGCTCTTTGAAATCAGTTCTAAACGTTCATGAATTATTCTTAATATATATAATATATAACTGATCTTTGGACTAATATATAAAAGTATATTAGCCTACATTAGGTTAATATTAGATTAGTATCATATCATTGAATTTCTGTCACTGAAAGTGTCTTAATCAGTGCAGTCGCAACTTTTTCATATCTTTGTTGCAATTCATAATAAATTTTTCAAATGATATTAATTACGTATAAATTAATAAAATAACTATAAATAATATTTTAAAAATTAAGGAATAATCGATAGTATTAAAAATGAAAATGATTTACTTAAAATAATACAGAGATACTAATTAATACTAATAAAAAACATAAATTAAACTATATAGAGTGCAATGCTTAAATGAAATTAAATTGTCCAGTAGACTTAATAACTTTCATACGATATTGAGGATCGAATTTTAACGTTTCTTAAGGGGAAATCCGAAATCATAAATTTGCTTTAGACAGTTTTGAGATTTAAAATATTCTTGATAATATACATGTATATATACTCGTCATTCTCTTTAGAATACACTAAACACTTTTTCCTTTTTCTGCAAAAGTCTCCTTTCGTTTAAACATTTCATGTCAGTGGAATGTTTGTCAGTTAGTAAGATCAATTTAGTGTTACCGTATTAGATTACGTATTGTTATGTAATAAATGATCGTTGTGTTTATGCTTATATCGTTTCTGCTAAAAACGACACGACAAAATTTGCTTTAACTAACGGTCACCATACTAGTTCTCGTTCTCGCCCTTTCTCACCAGAGTTATGAGACCTATTTATTAATAATTTAACAGTGGTTACAGTTGTAGAAAATGTATAAAAATTGGTTAAAATTAAATTATCGAGCAGTCAAACAGTAATAAATTTACAAAACATAAATGTGAGAAAATAACAAAAAACTTCACAATATCCGCGGGGTGGCGACATCCATCACCGTACGATTCATCATGCCCATCTTGAAATCCCTAGATTTCAAGATTACTTGAGTTTTTATGCAATCTACATAGCTGATTGATGTTTCGAGTAAATATTCCGTCTTTTGTTTTTATGTCGACAACTCTGACATGTCCATCCTTGCCAGGGTTGGTTCTTATAATTCTGGCCAAAATCCACTTTGTAGGTGGTATATTCTTTTCTTTGACAAAAACTAAATCATTGTACTGTAGGTTTCTTCTTTTTTCTACCCATTTGGTCTATTTTGTAGTTGGCTCAGTTACTCCAAATGCCAACGTTTCCAAATGTCTTGCACCATGCGCTGGAGTAACTGCCATCGGGATAATCGATTTAGTTTAATATGCTGAAGATCAGGTTCTGGTAAAGAAGTTAGGGTTTCCTAAGAAGAAAATGCACTGGAATTAATGCTGCTAGTTCATTGGATCTTCACTGATTGGTGTCAGAGGTCGCGAATTCAAACAAGCTTCAATTTGATAAAATAAGGTGGTTAATTCTTCATAAGTAAGAATTTGATTGTCTATGATTTGTCTGATATATTTCTTAGCAGATTTTATATTTGATTCCCATAATCCGCCAAAATGTGGGGAATGTGGAGGAATAAAATGCCAGCTTATACATTGATTACAACTAGTTGAAATAAATTCCTGTTTAGTGCTGTCTTTATTCAAAAATTGAGTAACTCCCGAAGCTCATTGTTAGCACCGACAAAGTTTGTGTCATTGTCACTAAATATATCAGTGGGCTTACCCTCTTCTTGAAGCAAATCTTCTCAAAGCTGCTATAAAAGCTGCAGTTGTCAAGTCACTTACGACCTCAAGATGGACTGCCTTTGTAGCCATGCAGATAAATAATGCTAAATATCATTTACAGTGTTTTGTTGTTCTTCCATGTGCCATCCTTCTATCCTTCTCTTTTCCATCCTTCTCTCTTCCATCCTTCGAAAAATGTCGCAGTTGCTGGAAACGATACTGTGGAGGGAGATTTGTTGACTTTATTCCGAAGCTCGATCTTGAAAACAAGCCATACAATCTTTAGTATACCCCTTTACTGAAGTTCGAGTATGCGGAATCCAGAACAGTTGTCGAATTTGAGCTATCAAGTTACTAATGCTCTGTTGAAGCAGCAACCTGAGAAAATATTGCATGATGACTTTCGTGAGGTGGTGTTTCTCTGGTAACCATAGTGGATGTCTTGCATCAAAACTAATATTTACATTCTGCAGTCTGCCTCCAACTCGAAGACAGCACTGTTCATCAACAAATGGTGCGAGTGCGCGTAATCTGTGTTTTGAGTTATTTGTTTTAATTGCTTCAAAAACATCTCCAAAGCAAACCTGCAGTACATGTCGAACAATGCAGATCACAGAATGTTTTGTTTCTGTTAGAGTTAACTGTCCTATTTGTCGATATTTCTTTCCTTTCTTACAGTTGTTTATAAATCTTCTGCAGTAAGTAAGGATGCGTTGAAGTTTTAACCACGAAGATGACTTTCCTATATTCAAAGGATCTTCAGTATCAATTTTGCCTGTGAAAGCGACCACTGTCATCTTTCTTTCTTTGTCAGCATCATAATAATTGATTGTATTTACCTTCCAAGTTAGTTCCTCATCGTAAAGAAACCTTGGTCCATTCCTCCATGATCACATGAGTTTAACGTAGCTGGGTTAAGCCCATGTGACGCATAGTCTGGAGGATTATCTTTGGATTTAACGTGCTTCCAGTGTTGTGGAGGAAGATAAGTCTGAATCTCATTTACTCGGTTTGCCACGAAAGTTTACCAATTTCTAGGCTCACTTTTAATCCAAGAAAAAGCTATAGTTGAATCTGACCAAGCGAAAATATTTTCTTTATTTATTTGTAATTGTTGATACACTCGATGCATTAGCTTAGCTAAGAGTTGTATAGAACAGAATTCTAATCTAGGAAGGGCCACAACCTTCAATGGAGCTACTTTAGTCTTTCCACAGAGTATGTTGATTACAACTTCTTGAATTTGTTGCCTGCTGTACACGACAGCAGCATAAGCTCGTTCAGATGCATCAGCAAACCCATGCAGTTGAAGTGGATATTTTCTGTCAATACTGTTGACAAAACTCAACTATTGACTCAATGGCATAACGTGGTATTTGTATTTCTGTTAAAGTTTGAAGTTCAGCCTTAATGCCCTTCTATTGTTCTGCAATGACTGTAGGTAACAATTTATCCCATGGTGTTCCAATTGTCCAAAGGTGTTGGAGCATCATTTTGGCCTTGATTGTAAGTGGTACTAACCACCCCAATGGATCAAATAGTCGTGCGATGTCTGAAATTACAGTACGCTTTGTAGGTGGTTGACTAGAGAATTTGCAAAACACGAAGTAAAATATATCTTCCTTACTGTTCCAATTAAGACCTAAGGCCTTCGTTAAGTCAGAGAACTTAATGTGATGGTTGTCAGTACTCTCAGATTGTTATAAGGCTGATATCACTGTCCTGTCATTCGAGATCCACTTGCGAATGTAAAATTGTCCTTTATTTAGCATCTCTGTAAGCTGTTGACACAAATAAACTGCCTCCTGGACTTCGTCTCTACCTGCCATAAAATCGTCATGTAGAAGTTACGTTCAACCACTGTCGACGCTTCGGGAAAATGTTCTTTCATCGATCAACAGTTGTTTCAAGGACATTGTAGCTAAGAAGGGACCAGATGTGGTACCGTACGTTACTGTGTTCAAGTTCATATTCTTTCACTGGCAATTCTGGTAATGATCTCCCGCGTTGCCATCTTCTATCTTCATTGTTCATAGATATCTGTCTGAACATCTCTATGTCTGCTGATATACCAATCTTCCCACGTACAGAAGCGAAGTAAGATTTCAAATGTATCATCTTGGATTTTAGGTCCCTCACATATCTGTTCATTTAGTGATTTATTGTTCGATGACTTACTTGGCTGAGACATCAAAAACCACACGGAGCGTCGTGGTTTCGCTGCTTTCTCGTATGACGCAATGTTGCGGTATATAGTAACACTCTTCAGTAGTCGATACAACTTCAGACATGTGGTGTTTATTTTTATATTCATTCATGAAATCATTGTATTAAATACGAATGTACGAATCCTTTTCTAGTTTTTTTTCCAATGCCCGAAGCTGACGAAATGCTTGGAGTCTCCTAACGTTGGTCTTTCTTCCCTAAAGGGAAATGAGACTAAATAGCGTCCAGTTTCTGGTCTTCGACGAGTTTTTGAAAATGTTCTTCACATTTTGTTTCTTCTGCCAACATTTTTTGTAAGGTTTCTACTTCTTCGATTTCCCAAAATTGTTATAGTATTTTATCTGTGTTACACATAACAAAGTTGCACATCACCTTGTCTTTAAGTTGCTGGCCTACGGGACCAGAGACTACCCACCCAAACCTTGTGAGCTGTAAATAAGGACAATTTACCTCTTTCATTATTGGAGTAGATGTTAAGACATCGTGATAATAATCTGCCCATAACAGAATGTCTATTTCACGAGGCTTGTTGAATGCTAGTTCTATATTTTTAATATGCTTCAAATCTGAAATGTTAACATTTACTGCTGGGAGAATACCTGTAAGCTTCGGCAATACGAATGCATTAATTTGCAAAGAGAGCTGGTCATATATCGATTGAAGTTGTAGCTTCACTTTACCTTCGTAACTCCAGACTCTGTTTGACCAAGACCTACAACTCTTAATTTTCCAGTTTCTCGCGGCAATCTTGTTCTTTGCACAAACGCCTCACTAACAAATGATGACTGTGATCCATTATCTAGTAGTAGTCTGGCTTTATGTTGCTGTTTTGCGCATTTGTTAAAGTTGTATTGTTATGCACTATTGCTGAAAATAAGTCTTTAAACTTGATCCATTCTAAATAATCTCTCGGAAATGTTGGTAATTCAATTTGTTTGTTTGTTTGGCAATTTTATCGACGCAGAGTTTGCATGCCCTTCAAATGATGCATTTGACTGTCGTGGTGACGCTTGTGTTGACGTCTCTGTTATTGGCGCCTTTTCCTCGATTAATGATGATAATTTGGATCGTACTTGAATATATTATTCCTCTACTTCGTAATCTTTTTCTTGAGCAGTTGATTGTTCATCTGTACCATACATGATTATATTGTTACATATATTAAGATACTCTTTTCACGTATCGTCTAATAATATGATTCTTGTGTTGAAAATATGAATAGTTGCATTTTGAGCTTCACTACTAAAGGCAAAATTATAATGTCTTGTTATGCTTTGTTTAATAATCTTACGGTTTTTTTTGTTGCGAGATGTGCATGATGAATTCGAAGTTACGATATGCTATATTAATGAACACGAAAAAAAAAATTTAAATAGAAAAGGGATTCCATAAATGGAATCGAAGCCACAACCATAAGTGCTGGAACCTCAAGCCAGGCTGGTGCGCTCGTACGAGCCATCAACGAATCGATAAACAAGTGATAGTTTGAGGGTTTTTAAGTGATAGTTTGCGGGTTTTAACTGATTGTCAGAATTTCAACTTTTTTGCTTTTTTGGCGTTGCATTTCATACTTGGCACATGTCAGTCGTTGGGGATACAATATAACCAGGCCGGATGGCCGAGCGGTCAAGGTGGCAGCTTACCGCTCTGGGGGACCCGGGATCGAATCCGAACGGGTCGAATAATCCTCAGGAATTTTTCGGGGGTGGTCCGTTCGGATATGTCGGGCCCCATCCCTCACCACCCGGTCGTCCCATTGTGGGCCTGGCCGAACCCATAATGGGCCTACTAAAAAAGGCCCTCTTAGTGCCCACAGGGCGGAAAGAGTTAAAAAAAAGAGATACAATATAACCTAATCGAGTTTGATCGAAATCAATGACCTTGATGTCAGGCCTCTAAATATCATTTACAAAATATTTTTATTAATCTAACTTCTGTTTTCTGGGCAGTTGCTTGAATATTTTACGAAGCGACAAACACATTATTCTGTTGCTTCAGAACTGCCAGACTACCACTTTTTAAACTCAGGCCTTGGCCTTTGTAACGTGTGTTGCTATTTTAAGTGTTTTGTTGCTCAAACTTTCTATACATCGTTTAGGTTTAAATAACGACACAACGTTTCGTTAATTGTTTGTACTCATTTTGTTGCAAGGTCTATAAACATAAGGTCAAGACACAATACCATGATGCCTCGTGGCCGTCGCCATTTTCTGAATTAACAGTTTTAGTGAAATTGGAAAATACAATGTGAAGTTACTAACAGAGATTTATTTTAAATATTTTATGTTAGATGAAAACAAGAATCCAGTATATAAACTGTTTTAATATTTAACACTTGTTACAAAATGTTTGAAGTATACATAATTTGAATGGATTTAATTAACCCAGTTTAAATTACATTAAAACATGGTTCTCAGATCAGTACTGGTCTATAGACTGTTTGAGATAAAGTTCTACTTTTCTGGGAGGTCGTATAACAACATTATGTGAATTATCAAACACAATTACAGAAACATTAGTATAACAGATTTATTAAAGAAAATAAATGTTATAATATTGTTTGTGGACTAAAGACACAGAATAAAATTAAAACTAAAATATGGTAATTCAAATTAAATCTTTCAGCCATTTAAAATAATTAAAGTATTTCATAATAATTGAGAGTAATGTAACATACTACAAATTGCATATTCTAATGAATAATTGTGTTGCTTAATAATCTTTTTATTATAAAATAACAGAATAAATAAAGTTGAAGTAGATATTTCTATTTTTTGCCTACTGTTTAATAAATTTTTATAAATATATTTATTTAATTTTCTATAAAAGTAATTAAATTTGGTATATGTGCATGAGAAAGTTCCCAAATAAAGGAAGTTATTATCTTTTGCAAGTACTTTGGAAGGTTACATTATATAGCATGTAAAGAGCCCCCCCCATTTCTTCCCATATGGCAGAAACAGTTTTTTAATAAACAAGGATCATTATAACAAAAATGAATCAATAAATATGCATAAAATTAAAAAAAAATCAGATATTTTTACGACATCGGCTTCATCGTCACGCGAAACGCAACAATATCGGCAACAATACATTCTCCCATTGTTTCACTTTCTTTGTTGTAAGTGGGCAATTTCGAATGCGAAAAAAAACTTTTGCGATTTTTTGCTTCCTTACTTGAAAATAATTTCTTCGGATATAAATGTGAGTAATATTTTGACAGACTACACAATATACTGTACAAATACTTTGATAAAAATAGAATTACCGATCTACAAATTTCTCATTGGGTAATCATAAGGTTCTTTAAGTTAAGTAAGAGCACAGAACTAGAATAAAATATCCATTTTAAGACAAATTTCAATATTTGAAACTGATTTGGAATAATTCCAAATCAGTTAAAATATGGAAATTTATTTTGCTTTATTATTTTTCCTATTTATCCTCAAGGCGACTTTGCTTCATTCAAAATTCCCTGTAGTTATCATCTGTGTTTATTCTCATGTTGAGTCTTACTGTAAAATCTGTATTAAACTAATACGGTTACGTTTACTGAACGAAATCTGAGACGATATAAACTTTCCACTCACTTGCTAAAGTTGTACTGTACTTTTTTCGATATTCCAACCAACACAAAATCCACGATGTTAGGCTGAACACACTGCATCAAAAAGTTTCTTGAAAAGACGTTCTTCACTGAAAATTATTGCGATTCTTTGTTATCGGACCTAATCCGCCTCGACATACCAAAATTATGTTATGTAATAAATGAACGTTGTGTTTATGCTTCTCGTTTCTGCTAAAAACGACACGACAAAATTTGCTTTAACTACCGGTCACCATACTAGCTCTCGTTCCCGCCCTTTCTCACTAGAGTTATGAGACCTATTTATTAATAATTTAACAGTGGTTACAGTTGTAGAAAATGTATAAAAATTGGTTAAAATTAAATTATCGAGCAGTCAAACAGTAATAAATTTACAAAACATAAATGTGAGAAAATAACAAAAAACTACACAATATCCGCGGGGTGGCGACATCCATCACCACATTATCCACGTGTAACAATTTGTATAATTTAAAGAAATCAATATATAGTTTATTTTTTATATCGTTACTTTATGTATTAAACGAAGTACTGTATTTCAACTTTGTAATGGTTAATTACAAATGTGAACTAATGAATAAAATATAGTTTGTAATTAATAATTATAAAAGATATATGCTAAATATACAGTATGTTGAATATGTTAAATTCGATAAATTACATAATAAACGGAAATAAGCAAAGTAAAAGAAATACTTGCATCTAAAATTTTATATACAGATTTTGTTAAAGTAAAAATAATTATATAGCAGTTATTATTTTTTGAACATATGAAAACAATTGATAATCGTCATATTAAATTTCATCGAAATCTGTTCTTATTTCTTCTCTCTCTTGTAATAATAATTAATATATCCGGCTTCCAGTTATCTGGAATCAGCAGAGAACTTGTTGCTGGTTTTGAAACTCCCTGCTTGTTTTGGAGAAGGATAGACGTGACGACATTCTTCTAAATAAGACGCTTGCTGATCGCTCAGAACGCGCAGATCGTAAACGTCATTTCCGTTAACACAACTGCTGTTAGCATTCCATAGAATCCTACTTTTTGGGCTCCGTATTTCATGCATCTCCATCTTGGGTTAACTTCATTTCTGTCAACACCAAACTTTAAAACGTAAACATCAGACAGATTAACATGTACCTCTAGGCCCATAGAACGGGACGCATGCGCCAGTTACCTACAACAACATGATTTATATTTTAGAAATAATCAAACTGACTTACTATTCAAAAGTTTGGAATTGCGAAAAACACAAATGTCCTGTTTCACTGAACTCAACCGCATAATTGAAATGGGAGGCGTCCTCCCCTTGCTATAGATGGCTGCCTAGATCAGCACAGCCATAGTTTGCTAGCGTTCGAATCTATTATCAGTGTGAAATGGAGGGGTTCCATAATGCCACCTTCTCCTCTAATGATAATAATAAAGTTCGTAATAGATATTAGTAATGTTGATTACAATTTCTACAATAACCGTAAGTGAAAAATCATCATACATAAAGAATTATGTATAAAAATCAGGATAAACACAGTATAAAATGATATCTAAAGAAAATAAATTGCCATTTTTATAGCAGATTTCACTATACAGCCAATACATTTGAAAAATAATTAAACGTTTTAGAACGATGTTTACAACCAAAATAATTATAAATTGTTTATAGGGAATAAGAAAATTTTCTTCCTTTTAAAAATTTTTGGTGATAATAAATCATTTACTTGTCAACCATTTAACTATTAATTATGTTTTTCTTATACACTAGTTATTCTTTATTATATGATTAAGTAGTGTGATTATCGTTAAAGATATTATTTTTTTTACCTTAAAACTAATAATAATAATTTATTCATTTAGAAAGTCATAAAAACGAGGTTCTTAATATTTATTCTTAATAATATTTATATTAATAAGGGTGAAACATCATATAAATAGAAAACAAAATTATCTACATTATAGGCAAATGGTATGAATGACACATAAGCAAAGTAAGCAAATCTAAACTTCATATCTTAATTTTGAAGCAAAAATTAGAGAATAGCATCGCATTAATTAACAGAAGTACAATTTAGTAAATACAGTAGGACTCGCCATATACGGTTTTAAGTTTATGCTATTGGCCATCCGAAAAAAATAAATTAAATAAAAAACAGAAAATACGTGAAATAGAAATTCTTAATTGCGTGCTAAGTCCACGCCTGATTTCAAGATACATGAAGTATCGAAGCATCTTTTTCATTTTCGTTCTGGGAAAGCGTTACTGTGATAATTTCTTTGTTTTACGCGAAACATTGGGACTCACATTGGTCTTTTTACGGAGTTATCGCTTGTAACGTGTCCGTGTGATATTGTTTCTCTTTATTTCCTTTATGCTAATCACTTTACAAATACAGTACTGGTTGCTCTGATAAGCCAAAGAAAAGCCGTAAAGCGTTTATATGATTTATAGTATTATGCTATTTATTATTAATATAGTGTTCATTTAACTTACTTATACTGTGTAATACTTACTTATATGATAGGTATGTTATGTAGGAAATACTTAACAATGGGGTTCGCTATTTTATGCGAATTTCCGCTTACGCAAGTGGTCTTGGAACATATTGGTCGTACATAGCAGTTGTATTAAATTTATATATTAAAATATTATCAAATTATGAATTTTACCAGAAAATTTATTATTTAATAATATTCATACAAAACTAAATATTTACATCCAAATATTATCAATGAATTTGAAAATTTACGATTAATTTTTTGTTATATATAAGCTGTATGGAAAATTATAAGCAAAAATAAACAATTTAAATTTAAAACAGAAGTCATTGTAGAGAAAATAACAATTGCTATAGTTATTTTATGTGATGTCGTATTTCATTTTTCTAATAAATACTAACAATACGAAGAGATTATCGAAAGGATTATTTCGATTATATGGTAAAAGATAGTTTGAATGAAAACCGAAATAATGAAAAAGTACTGTCTTGTTTTTAATAAACTTAAATCTTATGTAAACACAATATCTTAAGATTTTAAAAATATTTTTGTGCTTTTATCTATCTTCTAATGGTACAGAAAATTATTCAAAAATGTCGATGGAAAAAATTAGTCAGTCATAACAATTTATAATCTTCAAATGAATCTTTAAATCATTATCAATCTCA
Organism: Centruroides vittatus; assembly: GCF_030686945.1. Lineage (NCBI taxonomy): Eukaryota > Metazoa > Arthropoda > Arachnida > Scorpiones > Buthidae > Centruroides > Centruroides vittatus. The sequence goes on from NW_027122385.1 coordinate 1,763,497, forward strand.
AAAATATATGAAGTTACCTACAGCCATTTTACTACGTTGATTCAAGTATGTACTGTAAGAAATTAAAATTACTCTCTTATTTCTTAATTTTAATATATGTTAAAAATTTTGTACTTTCAATTGGATTTTAAAAATTAATATTTTTATTTAATCTTATGTATTCCATATAATAACTAACGTTATTTATTGGCTTCCGTAGTATAAATTACGTAAAAAATACAATAGATGAAATCCTACAAAAGAATTATATGAAGTATAATATAAATTCGTTTTATTAACTTTCAAAATTCACTTGGCTAATTAAATTTTTCATATCTGTAATTTCCTGTTTGATGAAGTGAGGGAAACATTAATCGATATTTAATCACTCTACCACGTTATCACATTGAAGTAATCCCTAGGAAGAAATCTCATTTGCCAATTTCGGTTTACGTTGAAATTTAAATTTTCGAACTTGTTAATTTACTTTAAAGTAAACATGTGTATATTCTATTGAAATTGAAGGGGTAGTACTGTTTTCAATTATTTAAAATGAAATTTTATAAATTAAAAATAATTAACTTAAAATTTAATTTGTCCAATTGAAATTACAGTTTTCGTCTATTTACTTTTAAATACTGTAAGTGTAATTGAAATAATATAAAATAAATAAAAATTATTTTAAAAAATAAATTCATATTGATAAATCTAGATATTGTGTTGGAATTTTAAAAATTATTATTAAGAGTGATGAATCGATTATACTTTACTCACGTAACATGGTGAAAATTTAATTCTTTAACTTTATGAAGTTAAAACTTTGTATTTTATTATAATTGAATAAATCTTTTAGACTAATCGACTATGTTAAATGGAGACTGTAAAATTTTAATTAAATAATGTACGGCATAATTCTCTCAACACATTTGTTGAATAACCATAACCGTATTGCCTAGATTAAAACACAAGGGGTTTATTTCCAAAACGTACTGTGTGTATATGCTACGAATTACTTGAATATCAGGGATTTTTCGAAGCCGAAGTTTATTACATAACGAAAAGTGACGAGTAGGTAAAAATTGAAAAAAAAAACCTTTATTACTCGTACATTTGCTAACTATCAAAACCATTTATTATCTGTTTTTATTTATTACAGTTATATTATTCGAAATTCTTATAATCAAGAGTGATGACAGTGACTCCCCACCAGTGGCGTAGTGTAGTGGGGGCGGCAGGGGCGGCCCGCCCCGGGCGGAACTTTTAGGGGGCGGCAGAATTTCACAATAAATACACAATACACCTGTACAATACACAATATTGATGATTGTTCTTTGCCGAAAAGTTCTTTAGAATTACTGTATATTTTAGTCTTTTGAATTGAGATACCTAAATAAGGAGGCGGCGAAATTTTCCTCCGCCCCGGGCGGCTGACACCCACGCTACGCCACTGCTCCCCGCCAAGTAAAAAACAGGTAATTGTTTTCTTAGTTAGCAGGCAAAATAAAGGTAGCAAGCAAGTTTATATAAAGCGGTTTTCAAAATATAAGCAATTGAAAAGTGGAAAAACTTCCAAAAAAAAACTGTATTTTCTTCATCCGGCACTCCAGACACTCTCAGAGAAAAACTACTGAACCTAGAAGGCTCATATTTTAAACATAAGTATTTCTCCTTATCACTGAGATGCCGGACAAACTTTCGTGTAAACAGGTCAAAGTTTATGGGGGTTTTCCATAGAGCTATTTCAGTTTTATGGCTTAATTTTTTTCTTATAAGAAAATTGCTTGGGAGCAAATGAATTTTATTTAAAATGTTATCCAGAATAAAGGTTCAAATTTATGAAAATTAAAACTTTTTATAACGATTTTTCTACACGACATATCAAAAACGTGTCGGTCGTCAGCGCGTTGGTCGACGATGCGCTTAGTGACTGCCACGCCGGTCGTCGAGTTTGAGCGAATTGTACTGTAAGTCATCGTCTTCTGTCTTAATGTAGTAAAACAATTAGTAAACAAAAACAACTAATATCCAAACAAAAACATCTGAGATGTAAAAAAGTTACGTCAAGTGAATATTTATGACAATTTTGACGAAGGTCAACATTTCTTTTAGTAGGTTTTTTTTTACCACAAGATTTTACCACAAGATTTTTACTTGTATTATTGTTTCATACATTTCGCCTCCAAACGCCAAGCTTATCTTTACCAAAGAAATAAAATTTTTAAGAAAATTTTCGACAGTAGTTTAAATTGTCAAAAGTTTTACTTGGAGTAATTTTTTTACATCTCATATGTTTTTGTTTGGTTACTGATTTCATAGTTAATTTTAACCCGATTCGGCGTCTTCCAATTCAATTATTACGTTGTAGTTCTTTGTCTGTTTTCTTTCATATCGTTGTAGGAATTGAGATCTTGACTGCCAAAATGATAAATATTATTAATTTTAAATTTTCAATTTTGGTTATAATAAATTTCGATTTATAAAAAAAATACTGAATTATACTTTGAAAATTTAAATTATTTTAAAAAGAAAAGAAAATTTCAAAAATAACCAGACAAACTAATTTAGAATTCTATTAATAATACTTTTTATTACAAAAGTAAATACAAGAATAATAAAAATTGATATTATAAGATTAAGAATACTCCTTTAATATTAAGGATGTTATAAAACCTATTAAATAATTTCAAGTCATGTCATATATGAAATTTCATTTCTATTATGAGAATTTTAAAAAGGATTCATTAGTTTTGGTCATGCATGTTTTGGTCTATTCATATTCTATTTGTTCAAAAATACAAATCATAAAAGATTTTTTGAAAGAGACTGCAGTATAACTTATGTAGATATGATGTTTATTTTTAAATCGGGAATAAAAGTTTTTAGATATATACTGACAAAGTTACTTTGAAATTTTCATAACTTAATGATATAACTGGTTAATTATTGAGAATTGATGAAATCATTATAAATTGATAAGGGGAGAATAATTACCGGTAATATATACATATCGAACATCATTGAATTATATAAAGAAACTGATTTCTTTTTAATTATGAAAAATACTTCGTAATGATAGTTTGAATTATTTCTAATAAAATAAATTGTCAAAAAACCAAAGCTAAGAAAATTGTATAATTTCATGATAAATGATCATCCTTCAAAAACTAATTAAGTTGAGATTTATAATTTTATTACCAAAGATACGATTATCGTAATAATGATTATATTAAAATTATCAAAAATAAAATGAGTCGACCTGCTATAATTTTTCAACAAAACAAAAAATTATTTGAAAAATTCATCAACTATTAATATTTATTCATCATTATTTATTTTGGCTGATGTTTTGTTCTCTGTAAATAAAAAAAAAGAAAAAAGAAAAACACCCCAAACAAATACGTGTCGACTTAAAATAATAAAAACGTAAAAACACATTTATTAATCAAACTGATAAATTTGATTATAGGGACAATACTGAAAAAATAGCCTCGGAAATATTCATCGATGTAATATTAATAATTGCAAAGTTTTATACAATCATTTAAACCGCAAATTTAATATACAGATATTACTTTAATAGTTTACTGACACTGTTGTGTTCCATTGAGATTTGATTGAGAAATTAAATAGAGACTTGTCTTTGTTAGTAGTTATTTATAGTCTATCATCATAACCGTCGATTAAATTGTTGAATAGAAAATAAGTCGAATTGTGAAATTTCAAACGATTACGCTGGCCTCTGTCAATGCTGCCTAATTTGAAAAAAAGTGGCATGAAATAAAAAATCTACAAAATACCGATACATTTTTCTTCAGAAAATAAAATACGTTAATGTTTTTTGCACAAGTTGATGTTTTCAGCAATGCTCCGACTAACTAAAGAGAAAAAACATCGAACATATTGTAAAATTATATTTATCTCTATTAGTTGGTGACTATGCACATTGACTATTTGAATTCTGCCGCAGTGTCAACGAATTTCATGTTTCTTCCCGTCTTTTCTTAATTAATAAAATAAATTTTATATTATTTACATTTCTTTGCATAGACTTCTTCCATCGTATTTTACAGAAATATTCAAGAAAGTCAAAAAATTTTCCAAAATGACGAAGAAAGTACTCTGTAATTCTTACTGGAGCAATCTGTAACGAAACAATTTAAAGCGTTATATTTCAAGAGGCAGTAATTATACTTTAAAGAAACATTGAAAGTAGATGAGAAATAATATTAATAAGATTTTTTAAAATACTTTCAAAATATTCACGTGCCATTAGGTTTTACGTTAGAAGCGATAATCTAAATTACCGGTATTCGGATGAAGAAACACCGATTAAATGGTAACGACACTACTGCTGATTTTAGCCGGTTGCTCATTATTATGTAGATCACGTGTTGTTAATAATTACATTGTTTTATTAATTTACTATTTCCAAAATGGAAGTAACTGAGCGTGAAGTTAAACGTGTTGTGACGTTTTCAGAGAGGCATTTCTTTGTAGGCAGTAGCCTCACGAATTTGTTTGCTGAATCTTTTATCGAAATTTGACGGAAATTTGTAAGATTTCGTAAATTTTCTATAAAATGTGACAAAACAGGTTCGTAAGAAAACGCATAAGTAAAATTAAAGATAAATTTTCCGGATAAAATGCAGACAAAAGAGGAATTTTAGTTGTTATAAAAAAAATTAAAACTAACTTAATAAATTTAGATGTAAATTTAAAGTTAATAAAATTAAGAAAAATATTTTCAAATAATAATAATTATTTAATATTAATTGTGTTTAAAATAAAAATTTTATATATGACATTCCATTTGCTGCCAATCAGGGGATAGTTAAATTATTGAGATTTTGATCATCAAAGAATATATGAATGTAAGAAAACTGTGAGACTATTTCGATTACAGCTTTATTCATTTTATATATTTATGTCAAATGAAAAAAATATACACGCATACGTCGTTAATATTCAGATTACACAAAAATAATTACTTCATTTGTTGGGCTTTTAATGTAATATATAACAATAATATTTAAATATTAAAGTATTGAAACAATTTAATTAAATGATTAAAAATATAAAATGAATTGCAATCAGAAATCGTAACTTATGTTCTGAAATTATTAAAAAGTTATAACTTATACGAATGTAGTTTGAAAACAATGTTATTGAAATTTAAAATTTCGGAAATTTTTTTATTTAATTAGAATTAACTTTTAAAACTGATTTACTAATTAATTTCATATTGCATTGCATTGTTAATTGCATGTTGAAAATTTACTATTAAATGTTAAAATTTGAAAAATCTACTTTAACATTAAAACAAAAAGTAGTTCGAATTCCTTCGACAGATAAAAGTTTAAAATTTATTTATTAATAAATGAAAAATACATAATTTTAGAGCAAATTGCACCATTTCAATGCTTCTTATTAATTTAATTTTCTTCAAATTATCATGCAATTTAAATTTCTTAAACATTGACCGAATCAGTATTATCAACATTTAATTTAAAGACGATCGATTCTCTCGAGCATTGTAAAGTAAATATTTGTTTCCACATAAAAAATTATTTACGACAAAAAATAATCTAGCAACGTTAACAATACATTTAAAAATATTTAAATGTAGAATTTAAATAAATATAATACGAATCACTATACATTTTAATAAAATAAGATAAAACAACTAATAATTTACACTCTCCATTTTAAAACTGTAACGATCAAACTTACAAATGCAAAAATAGTAATAAATTTAAAATTACACGTGCAATTTAATGATTTTACGATTTTTCTATTTCTTTATTGACATATTTTTTAAAAATGTTTTACTTGATTAGATATAATTATTATTATTAACTTCATCATTCAGGTACGATTCTTCCAAAACTTAAAATAAAATAAAAATAAATAAATAAAATAAGCAAAAATTAGTCATTTTGTAAAGTAAATATATTATTTTTTATATAAACAGAATAGAAAACTTTTGTTAAAATTACATATATTGATATAACAGAAGAAAGATATTTTGTTTTTATAAAGAAAGATAATCTGTTATTGAGCTATACTTATCGAATTTCAATATATCCGAATTCTTATATTTTCTTGTTAGAGCACATATATTACATAATAACTATTATTTAATATTACACACTTACTATACAATATATCAAAGTAACCATATTTTTTTCCTTTCTATTAAAAGATCATTTTTGATCCTAAATAATATATATCAAAATATCCTGGAGAGAGAAAAAATATTAATGCATCAATTTTCAATTTGTTTGAAAGACGAATTGATTCATCAAAAATATATTATTTCATTTAAAATATAGCTTGATAAACTTCAGTTGATTATTTCAGATGTAAGAAATCGATGTTTATCTATTGCATGAAAGTTTTCAGATTTATTCATCTTTTTGTTCCGTTTAATTTCTGTTACGACAGCGAAAGTTGCAGTTTGAATCTTGTTTATAGTCTTATGGAAAATATTTAATTATTAAAACCGATAATAATAAGTCAAATTTATTATGTAGGTGCAATAACCATTCACATTTCATTTCTTTCGCATCGTTGAGGTTGTTTTTTTTTTGTGTGTGTCTTTGGCTCTTTAGACTGGTAGTTTGATTGATACTATACTCTCCTGCCGGTTATACATTGTGTGGTATGAAGGGAGATCCTTTGTGGTCGAACATCGTTTTATAGAATAAGTAAGAAGCTAAAATTTTATGTCTAGAGAATGTTTAAAAATAACCTCTCATTGGAAACATTAGAAAAGAATCTAATTTTTTCCTGATATTTTTAAAACTGCTGTTTTAAAGTTGAGATCGTTTTCTTAACCTCAAAATCCAGAAAGAAAATTGTGGTAGTATTAGGTAATTTGTTACAGGCTATTTCTAGACTTATGCCTGGTAGTCCTAATTTAGATCGCAGATGAATTGTTCATATGTTATCTTTTCTATAAGATGAGCCAGTCTTCGTTATTAAGGAAGGTTGCCAAATTGTTTTCTTTATATTTCTGCACGATTGGAATTTCTACTAAATGGATATCCATATGAAAGATTATCATAATATTATATAGTATTTGGGATGATTACCTATAGAATGTAGAAAGATAAAAACAAAAATATGAAAAGAAAAAGAGAGAGCGAGAACTTGACCGAAAGTATAGATTTTTCGACAAGGGCCGCTTTGGGAGCGTAAATAAAATGGATAAATGTTACTATTATCTATACTACGCGGTCTGGCTAAGGATATAGATTAAGCATAATAAGTAAGAGAGCTACAAACAACATAAATAACGAGTGATATTATTGATAATATAAAATTAATGTTCGCTCTTTGAACCTGAATAACAGTATTGAAAATATTTTTAAAAATTTAATTTAATCCTGTAAATAAAAAAATGCTTCCGCATTTTATCCTTAATTTAAACCTCATTACACACATAAACGTTTTTTGCTTTATATAAAGTTTCATGACAGAATAATAAATAATTTGCCTATATAGATTGTTTGTAAATACATTTTTAAATTTATAAATTAAATTTAAAAAAAAAACTTTAAATCACTTTTGTAAATAATTATTAAAAATTTAAATAAATGAATAGAAAAATCTTAAGTTTATAATTATTTGATAATTGCATCCTTTTTGAAAACATACTCAGAATTGTTATAACAAATTATTGATTTCCGCGCTCCTCTCTTCACTTTCCTGAATGAAATAGTATAAAATTAAATTCACTCTGTAAGTCAATTATATGCAGGTTATTTGCTAATAAGTATAAAGTTCTCACAATATAACTGGGACAGCTATATAATTCATATAAAAAAGAATGGTCTTTTAACAAAAACGAGTTTATTTCAGGGACTAGTATAACTCTTAATGTAGAAATCCTGATTACCTTGATATTTACAGATATTTTTCACTTATACGAATTACGTCTACTTATCCGGTGATCGTGCAATAAAAATATAAAATGGAAGATAAACATTAAAATATATGTTAAGAAACTGTGAGTTTTTATAGCAAACTATAAATTATCATCTAGTGGAGCATCTTAACTTCAATTTCGATTTTTTCGTCATTTTAATCGTGTTTCTTGAGATATACGATTTTTTGTTGTTAGCTTTAAATTTTTGATAAGTTTAAATATTAAATAATTTAAAATAATGTTAAAAATTAGCATTATAAATACTAATCGATAGTTAAGTTATAAAATTATACTTTTCATCATTTATTGGGATATAATTATCAAACTAAGCAATTATGAATGATTTATGAATGAAAATACAGATTAAAAGACTTTTAATTAATACATTAAATAATTTATAGATTTTTTAAAAATTAATTTTAAAATGTAGTGAAGAAAATTAAAACTTAATTGCCATTTTATAAGCCTATAATGTCATTCATTAATTAATTAAGATTAATTTAAATTAGTATAAAAGCTAATATTTTAAATCTATTTTATTTTTATAATTTTTTTCACAGATTTAATTAGAATTATATTTAGCGTATTTAACTTTCAATTGTATTTCATTATATTTTCAAAACATTTTAATTTTTTCTGTAATAAATAGTATAATAATAGCAAAAGGTAACAGTTCTCTTCAGCTTCTAGTTATTCTGTTGAATTTCAATATGCTTAAAGATAATTATTTATGTAATGACGATTACAATAAATATTAACTTGTGTAATACTATAACAAAATTGTCAATCATTAACAATTAATTACACAATTGTATAATTATATATACATAAATCGATAACATTTAATATAGTTAGTAATTTGATAACAGTTGGAATTTCTCTATATAAAATATACGCTATATAAGCAATTTTATATTATATTGTTGACCAAGTTCAAAGGTTAATCAGTTTAAAATCAATTATAGTTAATATATTAAAATAAAGTACGAGGTAAACTTGGCATTGCCCACGCAAAAAATAAGTACAATGAAGACCCCGGTTAACGCTGGCTGATTCGATATAACGTGGTCTGCTCGAAGCCTAAAAAAAAGCTCAAAATTTATGCCGATTCAAATTAACGCGGCATTTCATTGATTCGTATATAATACGATTATTCCCAAACAGGAACCAATCAGCAAAAGGTGTAGCACTTTTCTTTCCTTAAATCTATGTTTATTTGGTGGAATTTTGGAAAAAAAATAACATCATGGATGCCATAGGAAATATCGATTTGGCTTGGCAAGCATTAACTGATAAATGCATGGACAAAGTGTGGAAAAAGTTATGGCTGAAGGTATCCAAAAATTCTCAATGAGAAGAGTCTATCGCTGTATCGTTAGGTTGACAATTTGGTTAACCTAATCGATACAGCAGGACTAGATATAGACGAGCATATTGAGGAGTTACCGCAGGTTTCTGGTCAGAGCCTTACCGAGGACGACCTTCAATAACTGACAGAACAAAGTATTCATGTAGACCTGGAAAATAGTGATTCTGAAAACTCTTCGTTTTCAGAATGTCTATTTTCCAGTTCTACCCAAAGAATTTCTCTACTGATTTCCCCAGTAAAAGTTTGGTAACGATAACCGAAATCGTTGTTCAAATTGTAGCAAATGATTTAGATTTTGAAAGGAGTGCAAAGCAAAACGAGGCGTTTCGAATGCGATCTCCTGATACCGACATTTGCTTAAGAAAAGAAAAAAGCGTCAAATGAAACTTCACAACTTTATTGCAAGTGTTTTAAATAATCAAATTTGATTATTTAAATAATCAAATTTGATTATTTAAAACTTTGGAAATTCATGATAAAAAATAGATTAAATTGTTAATTAGATGTAATACTTTGTAATTACTTGTAGTATTGCTGTAGTGCACTGTTGCAAGGGAAAATAACCGTATTTTTGGATGGCAATGCAAACAGAACTCGAAAGTACTGTATAGGTGTTTTTTTTTTTTTTATTTTGCAGAAAAGACCTCTTTCCGCTCAGAGAGCACTAAGAGGCCCAGGGAAGCCTAGGCATAGTTGGCACATGAGAATAATATGATGGCACAAAGAAGGGACAGCGGGTGAAGCAACATACCCTATTCCAATATTAGAGTTGGAACAGAGCATACGACACCCACAAAAACACACACAAAAACTAGAAACAAATACATACATCTAAATAAAACAACTATACAAAAACATATAATACCAAGATAGACCCAGTAGAAGCACTAAATAGCCCAGCCAGGAACAGTGACAGTAAGCCGCAGCCAGCAGAAAGAGTTTTATTGGGGACCGTAATGACTAGCACACTGAATAAAGCAATCTTTTAGTAAGTTAAAACCCTCAGTGTCCTCTACTAAAGCGTGGAGAGGAGCCGGCCAGACCTGCAGCCGGTCGTATAGGAAGGTGATCAATTTTCTTCGACAGATATCAAAAAGGCTACAGTCATACAAGATATGCTCAATAGTGTCCGAAACCTGGCAACCACAGTTACAATTTGGGTTATTTATGATCTTGAACCTGTAAAGATAGCTATTTAGTTTACCATGCTGCGTTAATAAAGTCGTAGTGAAATGGTCATGATGATCCCAATTAATTTTAATCCTGTGACTGACAGTCGGAAAGAAGCTATGCGTAACAGCACCATTTGTGTCTGCTTGCCATCTGGAGTCCCACAGCTGAATTGAACTCTGCCGTAGAATATGCTTAGCATGCCCTAAAGGAAGAATAGAATAGTCTATATTACTATTTAAATGTGCACTAGTAGCCAGGAGGTCAGCCAAGGCATTCCCAGGGCAAGCAGAGTGTGCCTTAATCCAAGAGGCCTTAGTGTTGTACAAGGCGACGCACTTTTTGAATAAGTTGTAGATGTCTAAACTAAGCTTGGTGGATATCTTAGGCTTTTTTAAACAAGCCAATGCAGTCTGCGAATCAATGCAAAGTAACACCTGGTTCAGCTTGTTTTTAATTATGTAATTTAAAGCATGCCAGACAGCTAAAATTTCAGCCTGAACAATGGAACAATCCTGATGTAACTTAAAGTCTAAACAATGCAAAACTTGCATGCCAGACAGGAAAGCCACAGCTGCCCCCGTGCCGCGCTCGGACTTCGACCCATCAGTGAATATCTTAAGCGGATGGTGGTCAGCATAATCGATCAATGCACCTTCATGTGAATATGCAGGGTGAGGAAGCTGCTCCACACCAGCATGGATAGCATACTGAACACAATAATTATTAAGGTGCAATGTACCTTCCCTCTTAATGTTAAAATAATCATAATGCTCTCTAAGCAGAAGATCCAATGGTAATTTGTTAGCTAAAAGTAAAGCAGTTTCTCTTGAAATAGTCCTATATCCCTTAATTATTTTAATACAAATACGCCGTTGAAACTTTAAAAGCATATCCCTATTCTTTTGGTACTTGAGAGCGTCCCCCCAAACGCCTACAGCATATCCCAGATACGGTAGTACAGCACCCTCGTAAATAACATCTAAAGTCTTAGAAGCAAGTCCCCAACGTAGGGTCGCAATTCTATTAAACATGTGTAGCAGTTTCTCAGCCTTCCCCAACTGCACACGGATATGGGGCGACCAGCTAAGCTTGTCATGTAAAGTAACCCCCAGGTATTTAATTGAATTTACATACTCCAAGACCTTCCCATTTAAAGTCAGAGGTGGTTTACTAATCTTACGCTTCCTCGTTACAAATAGTAATTTAGTCTTGTCAGTATTAAAATTTAATTTAGTATCATTAGCCCAATTTTGAAGACTGGCTAGTATGGAACTAGCTTTCTTTTTAAGAGAATAAATATTTTTGTCAGTCACCGTCACAAGCAGGTCGTCGGCAAAGGCAAAGAGCTCACTACCGGCGGGAAGCTTGATCCTAAAAACAGTGTTCATTAAAATATTCCACAAAGCTGGGCCAGAAGCAGAACCCTGAGGAACACCCAGCGAAACATCCCTAGTGGATACTACAGTATTATACCTTAAAGATACCTTCCTGTCCTGAAAGTAACTAACCACGAGATCGTACAGATTCTTTGGTACTTCGGCAGTCCGAAGTTCGCGTAGAATGAAGACGGGCCAGGCGGTGTCAAATGCTGAGGAAATGTCCAGAGAGATAACAATGCATATATTTTTGTTACTTAAGGCATGCTGCATAATATCCCTAACTTTAATCAGGGGGTCAACAGTACTCATCTGAGGAGTGAAGCCAAATTGGTTTTTATTTAGGAATTTTTTAAGATTTAAGTGGTAATTTATCCTATTGATCATTAATTTTTCTAAAATTTTACCTAATACAGGGAGCAAACTAATTGGCCTAAAGGATTTCGGATTATCCAGAATTTTGCCTGGCTTCGGAATGAGTTTCACCACTGCATGCTTCCATGCTGTGGGGAAAACACCAACAGCTAAACACATATTGTAAATATTAACAAGGGAGTCAGGCGAGGTGTTAAAGGCATTTTTTATGATCTCCGCATTCAACCCATCCTGACCAGGCGCCTTCTTATTCTTTTGAGCCAGAATGACCTCTTTAATTTCCGAATGAACAAAGGGCAGATCATCGCCCATATGGTAAGGTTGCTGAATACAGTTCCTTATATCACTGTGAGAATCACTATCATTATCAGTATTATCCATATGAAAGAAATGATTTAAGAGCATATTGGCAATTTCTCTGTCATCGTACAGAGTCTTGCCTTGAACATTTTTGATAGTTAAATTGGGAGAACTAGTAATAAAGCTCTTCTTTAATAATTTATAAACGCGACCCCATGGATCAATGTTGCCCTTGTCTGTACAGAATCTCTTCCAGGATTCAGTTTTTGAAGACTTAATTAAATTTTGATAGCTTCGCCTAGCTTCTAGATAACGCTTCTTAAAATCTGTACGATCTGGACCACAAGATCGCTGAAACCTACGCCTTAACCTATTAACATCTGCTCTGGAGACCGTCAATTCACGACTCCACCAGGGAACAGAGTGCCTATACCATTTTTTGAGTGGAATACTTTTGTCAGCAGCTTTTTGAATAATTTCTATGTATTTTTGAATAATGTATTCCACCGGATGATTATGATGAATTAAATTATTAATCTCTGGAATATCTTCAGAGAATGTACCGCTAAAACTGCTCCAGTCAGCTCTATGGACATTGTAGTTTTTACTAAAAGGCTCGCTAGTTTCTTGAGTCCTAGCTGTACATAATTCAACGTCAAATAAAATATACCTATGGCCTGAAAGTGATTCAGCAAGCGAGACTCTCCAATTTTTGATATTAATGCTACCTTTAGTTAAGGTCAAATCAATATAGCTTTCTCCCTGGTGGGAAGAGAATGTAGGCGGTCCCCCTAAATTATGAATGACTAAATCTAAATCGTATATTAGTTCTAGTATTCTCACCCCTCTCGGATTTTGAAGTCTGTCAAACCAGACAGGCGACCTACCATTTGCATCAGTACCAATCACGTAAGGAAATTTAAAGGCAGAGAAAAGCCTATGAATGGCCAGAATCTGTTCATCAATATCACCAGATGGTTTTAAATAAGTAGAGTTTACAATAAATTTAGAAGTATTCGCACTAATTAAAACAGTGCTAGAAAACTCATTCGATAGCTCCTCGATAAGAGAGGACGAGATGCTTTTATTAAAAACCAGCACAGCAGAGGCCAAACCAAGGCTATAGCAATTGATCCACCCCGGAATACCCAGTATCCGAGAAGAAGCGTACGGATCTTGAATCAATGCTATATCGATCTTGTGGTCCAAAGCAAACTTAATTAAGTGATCTACAGCAGTAGAGCAGTGATCGAGGTTAATCTGCACTATTTTTAGCTCCATTATTGCTTAGTGCTGTCAGTACTTAGTTTAATGTAGTAGTTTAACACAGGGCAGCGATAGCTACGGGCCCCATGCCTGGGATCCACACGGTCCGCATCCTGGCTGCACCTCTTATTATAACGCAGGCAGTTAATACACAGCATTTCGTGAGGTTCCACGTTACATTCTCTTGAGCAATGATTTGCTTCTGCACATTCAGTACAGCGAAGTTCATTGTGGCACATTTTAGTAGTATGTCCGTATTCCCAACACTTGCCACATCTTTTGTAGTAGTGAAAAGTATATACTTTTCTCTTCCTCCAGCCCATGTATAGAGTGTCACCCGCCTCCACAAACATCCTCCTGAGCTCAGGGGTGATGACAAACACCCACGACCGAATACCCCTCTCTTCTCTGCCCAGGAAGAAGACGTGTTTAATATGGTCCTCAGTGAGCATGTGAGCATTTTGTTTTAGGATGTATTCTTTCATCTTCTCTTCACTGATCCCCCAAGAAACCCCTGGGATAATAATCCTTGGGTCCCTTAGACTGGGAGCTCTTACTTTTACATCTCCCCTGCTCTTTAGAGTGTTTAGCAACTTAACTGCTCCTTCTTTATTGTTGCAGTTTATAGCAAACCCTTTTTTGATTTTGCGGACACCCGCTACACCTATGCCCAAATTGGTGATGTCCACCTCCTTTTCAATTTTTCCAATAATCTCCTCGCTGTCAGCATTCTCATCTGGATAAACCAGTACAACTTTATCGTTAGCAGGACGTGAGGGCCTCCTCACAACGTCCGCATAAGTACACTTGTTTCTTGTGGGACTTAAATTCCCCAAACCGTCGCCATTATTAACAGGTTGCTGGAGGGAGTCAATGTGGAGTTTTTGCTGATTGATGACATTATTAAAGCTTTTCTCGAGCTCCTGCATCAGACTGCCCACACCAGCCAGACTCTGTATGGCTTTATCTTTGAGATCCGTCCGCATGTTGCGGGTTGCCTCTAAACATTCTTTGATGATGGACAGCTTCTTCTTTATTTCCTCTCCTAGCCCCATGAGGATATCTTGAGACTCAGCCATGTTAACACAAATCAGCAAAACTTCTTAACCGAAAGAGCAGACAATTGGGATGTCAAGAAAGATCCAGAAAAAATGCTTGAACTAGATTTCGCCAAATGGCTTGGCAGCGCGGACGGCTAGATAAAGACGGACAGCTGGACGACGCCGAAAGGAAAAAGATACGCCGATCAGCTAATGAGCCACGTGTACTGAGACAACTGGCTTTGTCCTTCCGCTACAACAGTTACCCTTATTGCGCCGTAAAAAATGGCTCGACTTTCACGAAAAATAATGTAAACAGTCGTGACAATGTACACAGCCAACAAGCTACAGTTGAGCTCGATCGCGACAATACGAGGCCCGCGATTTACACAATTATGGTCGAGTAGGTTTGCTGGCGTAACAGCACGAAAACAGTTTATAAATGTACAGTAATAGCACAGTGAATAGAGCTTCAGATGATGATCTCAGTAATACCCCACACAGAAGGGCCTTCACAGTAGAAGCGAAGAATGCGACCACGTGGTTCTAAGAGAACAATGGTCTTTGTTCTGGTACTCCTAGATGAAGCGTATAACACCGTACAAAAGCGCTTGATTCATATAACATTTGATAAGATCACTTACGATATAGTCCACTAAGCTCCCGTGTCGGCGAAAAACTTTACTCCTACGCACGAAGCCCGCAATAAGCCCAAAGCCTACTAAAATGTCTTCGTTATAGTTCCTTATAAATGGCACGACACATAAAACACATATCAGATGAAGGCTCTCGTTGAGACAAGTCGAACGATATATATGTTCCACCCGTAAATCAAAATCGCCGCCGAAAAAAACGATCGAAAGCAGGAGCACATGTACCTACGTGCCTGCTCAAACGCCCTTTGCATTCTCTCACTGTATAGGTGTTAAGGAGTATATGAAGAACTTAAGGTATTAGAAAGCGGTTTTTTAAAAGTGTTTCTTGTTTTTTCTGCTCGCGTTAGTTTTGTTAATATAAAACCTTTGTTTTATAGCACGGAAGAGGGATCAGAAAAAAATAATACTGATCCAAAATGCATTTGTAAAAAGGCAATAAAGGAGTTTGAACCTGTTAAGCTGTGAAACAGTCTACCGTCAATTTTTCAAATTAAAGAGACTACTACTAGATTAATTAGATATATTGAAGTCAATGTTTAATAATAGTGATATTTTCTAAGAAATTAAAGTGAAATATAATAAGAAAGCAATGTTATTAGTATTAATGTTTTATTGTTTTACATATATTGCATGTATAAAATTCTTTATTTTTTATTTGTAGTGCAAGTATTAGCTTATCGTTAGTTATTTTTCTTATTGTGTTGATTCTGTTATCATTAATTACATAATATTCGTATAATATAGACAGACTAGAGCAAATCGAACTGAATACAATCGTTTTACATAAGAATAATTAAAATGAAGTAATTAATACTTTTGTAGTTTTTGCTTTCTTTATATAAAAATAAGAATCTGCTTACGGAAAAACAAAAGGATAGAATAGAAATTAAAGTTCGATTTCCAATATAACCAGCTTATCTTCCTTTCTGATTTCATTAAATGATTTTATAAAAAGTAAGATTTATCTACTTGATGTTTAATCAGTGATCTCAGAAGAATAGACTTCTTAGTTTTGATGGAACATTTGAATGGACTTCGATGTGTTAAAGATACTTAAATGATTAGATGTCTTTAACGCATCATGGCCCATAAAATTTAATGCAAAAGAATCCGTGTACACGTCAATTTATAAAGAAATGCCGTTAATAAATGCAGTTTTTTAAAGAAAGACATTTATAAAAAAAATTGAATAACTTTATTCTAAATCGATTTCATTGTCGTTTTAATTATGAAAAAGTAAATACGTTAAAAACGCCAATGATAAGCAAGATAATATAAAGGTGTTAACGTTACAAGTATTAAGGTTAACACGAAATAATACAACTTTTTGCTTAAAACAGAAAGAAAGATACATAGTTTCAAACATTGAAAAATATTTAGTAAAATTAGTGTATATTTTAAAAACATACTTCGGTTTAAGTGCTTTGTCAAATCGGCGCTTTTCAATTATTATAATTTTCGCCACTTACCTTGCTCTTAAGAGGTTTTCGGGGAATTTTAATTTATTACATTAGTTTTTCAAAGCGTTTTTAGACCTAGCGTTATTTTGTACTTAATAAATAATAGAAAAATGTCAGATTCTATACGAACTGGTAAGTAAAAAACGCTCTGCTTTGCATTAGTGCGATATTCGCTTCATGTAGATGATCTGGAACCTAACTATCTACATTTGCAAGGTATGCTTATATGTATTTTAGTAATAACGTGTAAGATTTGAAAAATAAATAAAGAATTAATTAATTTATGAGTTTTAAATGACAACTTAATGCTTTGTTTATTATGAATACTATCACATAGACTCAAGTCTTTAAATATTTACAAGATAAAAATGGAATAAATGTTCATTTTTAAATGTTTTGATGTTTTCCTTAATAAAATTCTTATTGTATATATGACTATGTGTCACGTATCCGAGTAAACGATATATAAAGTTTCGGAATATTTTTATTAAATTATACAGAATCCTTTTCGATTAAAGAATAAATAAGAAATGGCTGTAGAATATTAACAGTAACATGATTTGTAAGTCTAGTTTTTAGATAAATAATTTTAATGAAATCACGAAATTTAGTATGGATATTTTAAATTTTAAATAAAATTTCTTTCTGAAATCTAAACATCATATTGAAAATAAATATATTTAGTACCATTTTTGAATAGATTAAGTGACTAATATTTAATATGAGACATAAAGGTCAGCATTAAAATTTATTTTATTTAAATTCGATTTCTTAAATTAAAAAAGAAATTAAGAATATTTCTTGACTTCAAAAATAATGTTGTTACGTTTTTTAAAATAAAATAAAATATTTGTATCGTTAATAACTATTATTTTATATTTTTCAATTATATAAAATTGCCTTCTTGATAATATTTACACGTTATCAAGCAAATAAATAACAAAAAATGAAATTATTTAATACTAATTCAAATAGCGTATTATTACGAATAATTTAAAATTTATTTTTATATTTTTAATTTAATTTGTCTTTTTGTTCTACAAAACTTTGTGAGACAAATTCAAGATGTGGTATTTTAGTATTCTAATCACGATATCAAGTGCATTAACCCTAAACACAATTTTGCCAGATCATTTAATCTTTGTCTTTCATAAATTAACGAGAGATTCAAATTTTTTTAGTAGAAATTTGAATAATCTAAAATAAATAAATTATTTTATTTATTTGTCATATTTATATTTATTTAAAGTTTATTAATAAATATTTAATCAATAACGATGTACAGCTCGCATTATTTCATTCATTAATAAAATAGATAAAACAGAAAAATTACTACAGTCAATATTGATATGGCATACTATTAATCGATATTTGACATTACGATTGTCGTCATTAAATTAAATTTAAGTTTACTTAAAGCAAGAAACAACTTGATGATCTTTATTAGAGGATTGACAGTGTAACTAATGCTACATTCCATTTACAAGCATAAGTCTAGTCCGTTGGAACCTTTGTCCTTTGCGTCTGTTCTACAAGTAAACAAAAACACGACCTTACTTGATGGATTTTCTGGCCTTTGCTTGATGCGGTCACCCGATTTAATAAGTTTGAGCTTGGAAAAATCGACGAGAAGAAGAATAGGTAAAGGTAACAATTAATCGACCTAAGAAGAAGCTACTTTCTAAACAAAAGTTTGTAAGCGGAAGATGTCTACAACTCTGCTCGAGATCGATGAACTTAACACAGGTTAGATAGAACCCCGAAATTTCACGAATAATTGGAATAAGAGAAAATAATTGAACTTCTGGATGATTAGTCACGTATCACTGGAAAGTAACAATCGACATTTTTAGTTCGTCTTATTGAAGAAATTAGGACAATGGCATCTTTTGTGTGTTAGTTCCCCTAGGCTATAACCGAACAGTCATTTTTTGGTTCTCACTTTCTTTTTTTGGCTCGTTTGGAAAGGAACGAACCTGTACAATTCTCAACAAACGAAGAGAGTTCTCTTCGTTTCTGAATTCAGTGTATATTATTATTATTTTGTATAGGCCTAAATAAAATTTATATTATGAATGTATTGAATGAACCTGTGACATTTTCGGAGAAATCCATGCTTTATCTTGGAAAGGATTTGCTTCAGAAACCATGAATTTAAGTAAGTACATATAAAATCCAAGCTAATTACTTAAGATATATAAATAAATTATTTAATTACATGGAAATAGAAAACAAACTATCTTAATTTCAAATTTTCTAATGCTCCTAATATGTTATTTGATTTTATCTTAAAGCAACTAAATATGATGAAGGTTTATAAGATTGTAAATGTACACGTGAACAAACGTGTACATTCAAAAAATAAGTAAAATGAAAAATAAATGTCCTTTTCTAATAGATTTACAATAAATTAACAAAAGATAAAAACGGAAGTATCTATAATAATTAATTTACTCTTACATTTAACATTAATTTGAAATCACGGTTTGAATATTAGCAAAGTTTGGTTCATACACATGTATATTAAATCTTAATGTTATGATTAAAGATTATACGATTAAGGATATTATATATGAAAGACAGAATTAAATAAGTGCACGTTTTTATAACAAAATATAAAAATCAATGTTGAAAATAATTGTAAGTTCAAAACTTTAATTTTGATTGATTTGATCCTTTTAAAAGTTGGCAATATAATTAAAGTCGCGTTAAATTTAACGTAATTAATATTAATATTTGTTTAAAATTTACGCAGTAAATAATACAGATGGAAGATAATCTAAATTCTGTAAAATTACAGACACGTTTTAACTGAATACATAACATTTGATATTAGGAATCCACGTGTTTTACGTTTATTGTCTTTCTTTTAATCTAATTTTAAATAAACAATTACAAAAATAATTTATTTTAACAAAGAAACAGTATTTACAACATTATCATGTAAGCATGACTGAACAAAGAACTTTGTAGATATATTCAGGATAGTCCTGGGAAGGATATAACCTAATTCAAATTCATCTCTGTCTGTTTATCTGTTTGAGTGGCTGGATTCTCTCAGGTTATAGAATGTATAACATTTAGAGTAAATTTCAATGTAAAATTGTTTTTGGTCGCATGTATTATAAATTTATTGTAAGTACAGTGCATATTCTTTTCCGTATATACATTTTTTATATGCGTATATTACGTTTATTTAATATATATCATTTTATCAAGTGAAGTTGGGAATTAATATATTAAGTAGCTCAGTTATTAAAAAATGGATACTATATTTGTTGAAATTATTTCTAAAAATATAAAC
Source organism: Centruroides vittatus (assembly GCF_030686945.1). NCBI lineage: Eukaryota > Metazoa > Arthropoda > Arachnida > Scorpiones > Buthidae > Centruroides > Centruroides vittatus. The sequence goes on from NW_027122385.1 coordinate 1,783,725, forward strand.
TCCATATTATTCATTTTTTCAATTTCTGTCGATAGCTGTTAAAATCAGTTTAAAATACACGTATTTAAATATATCATATAAGAAACAGTTTAAATTTTTATTGACTTAATTATTTATACTAATCAGAAAAAAATAATTACCGGTATCTTAAATTGAAAAAATATAATGCTTGATCATGGTTTAAAAAGTATAATAAATTATTTACAAATATTTTCCAAAATAATATAATTGAAGACCATACAGAAATAAATTTGAAGTATTCTTACAAAAAGTTCTTTATAATTACAGGAATTTGCACACATATTTCATTTTCAATAATAAAATTTTAAAGCGAATGTATTTCTCTAATTTTTAATTTCTATTGAAATATTTATAGTCTACTTTCTTTATAAAAGTTGGCATTTTTCGTGTAATTAAAATGTATAAATTAAGTTATACAAGAATATAACACAATTGTAGAAGAAAACATTCAAAAGTGCGTTTTTAAATTTTATGTAATATAGTATAAATTACATTTTCTTATTACCTGTATTTAATATTTTAACTACTCTTTAAACAATGAAGTAATCTTCTGGGAAAGATTTCTCTAATCTTAAATACCAAAAAGATATTACATTGTTAAACAACCTATTTAAAGCTAATGTAACAGAATTTATCTTAAAATAAAACAATTCAGTATTATATATTAAGTAACAAATTATACTCAACTTTACTGTTAAGTCTGTTTTAAAACAATGCATTTTAAATAATAAGACTAGGTTAAGAGGTCAAATTATTTTAGATAACAATTCACAATTAATAATTCTAAAAAAATTTATAAAAATCGATTATACTGTTAAATGGGAAATAAGTGTTTTTCTTTTCAAAATAAATTAAATACACATAAATATGAAATCTGACATGCTTTAGCAAATTTTCTCAGAGGAAATTTATTACTTTAAAATTGTGACAGTACTTTTTGTGATTTAAAAAAGTATATTTGATATTCAGAAACTTCTTAAACTCTTCTTAAATGCTCTGTAACATAAATAATATTTTAAAACAAAGCGTATCAAAAATAACCTTTCATTTATTATTATAAATTACACTTTCAATGATTATTTATTGTTTTCTTCTATTCCAGATTCTCTTCGCAATAAATTCATAATTCATTTTTTACTGGTAAACAAAACTTTTTAAAATAAGCTTTTTTCTTAAAAAAACAAAAAATATATATTTATGTTACATAAACTTCTATACACAATATTTTCTTTATACGCACGTTAGATTTAAGTTACAGGGATATATTTTAATGAATAATTATCATCATAGTTAATTTAGTATAATCATTAAAAATAATGTTCTGTTTTAATGTCAAATTATAAACATTAAAAATAATATTCTCGTGTTATGATATTTAATAATTTTAGAATTCTGTAAAATTCAACGTAACCTTTTAATATGATTTTCATACATTATAATTTAAAATTAATGAAAAAAATATAATAAAGATACCAATGATTTAATATTTTGTCTAATTTATTCTAAAAATTTATGTAGAATAAATTAAAACTTAAATATATTTTGATTGGTATATTCCATGATGATGTTTATGTAGTTACAATTAAATTATGTAATGCAGATAAATTCAGATTATTGATTTATAAATGGGATTTTATAGATTAAGATTGTTCATTTTATTAAAAATGTTATGAAATCGAATAAATGTTTAAAATTAAAAAAGTTTAAACGTTTTCGATACATCAAATGTGTTGATTGATAAGAATTAAATAATTAAATTTTTTTATAAAAGTAAATCGTTGCAGTATATTTATTTATAATATAATCAGCGACACAGATCCTGTTATAAATATATAAAGTATAATCATAAAAATCATTGATTAAAACCTAAATATATTATAAATGTAAGGAGATTGTATAATATATTTATCCAAGATTCAATCAGCTAAGAAATTTTATCTTTTAATTGTCAATGTTAAAAATATACATTATTTTAACTATAAAACAGTAAAAACTATGCATTTAAAAATATTAGTTAATAAGTTTAATTTGATTCCAATTTATATAAATTTTGTTATATACCAGGGGTGGGCAAACAAGAGTTTAGTGGGAGCCGAAATGTAGGTTTTGCGAAATGCATGGGAGCCGCAGTTCTGCACTGTCGTGGCGGATAGTATGGTAAGGCGCGCGATTTTATTATATAATATAAATATAATATAAAACAAATATTGAATTTTTTTAATAAACATATTTTCACAAAATTATAAAAATAAAATTGTAAAAATAAAAAAATAATAAAATAATAAAAAACAGAAATTAACGCTTTCAGCAAGAGCCGCATGTAACTCAAAAAGAGCCGCATTTGCCCATGTCTGTTATATACTTTTTAAAGATAACAGACAAAAGTGGATGTTTTACAGTTTCCGTGATGAGCACTAATTTTTAACGATAGATCACTTATAGATACGCCGTTTTACTTGAAATAGCTATTTATCGTAATATTTATGCTAAAATTTAAAAAAATCATATATAACATTTTAGTTTTATAATTAATACTTTAAAATTATAAATTTTGTTTATTCTTAAAGTTAATAAAATATTTATTAAATTATTTTTTATACCGAGAAAATTTTAAAACTTTAATGTTTCGGATTTTGTCAATATAAAAACAATTCTGTTTGAAATTCGAGCTACGTTCGCACATCTGTAAATACAACGGCATTTACATCATAATGATTTATTTAACCATCTCCCTATATGATAATTAATTATAATTATAACTACATTTAAATAAAATTCTTTTCATAAAAATACATTCTTTTGTATAACTACCTAATAATTAATCTTAAGCGTAAATATTTTTTAAAAATGAAATAATATTGTAAACAATAGAATAATTTATCGTTTCTCTTTGTTTCAACTCCTTCACTTTCAATACTCTGCTCTTAATTCCCAATGGACCACTTCAGATTAGTGCTATTGTTCATAGAATATGAAGAGGAAATTCTTACTTCTTGTTATTTGTTAACATATTCATCTGACATCTCTTGTTACTGAACTAAGAAACTCGTTCAATTAAGTTTTAAAATTACTTACTTTTACTTTTTATTATTACTGTATTTTATTAAACGTATATTAGGATACCTCAGAAATTTCTCTACAATTTAATCTCTTTTTGTCGTTATAATTTTCCTGAAAAATATATGTAGTTAATGTGGAGAGGAATGAATTACTGTTAATTTTTAGCAAAATTTAATTTTTATCTTATTTTAATAAGATAGAATTTATTAGTTCTGATCTAAAACTTAATTTTTTCCCCCTCTGTTAAAATAACGTTTCAAGTATCATGTCAAGACGTTAAAATGGCAAATAATTCAAATTTAACTCAAAAAGAGTTAATAAATAATAAATTAATTAATAATTGCACTGTTATTACTGAATAAAATAATTAATTTTCTATTATGAAAGATTTATTAAGCAATAACTGAAAACAATTACACTATTCACCGTTTTAACGAACCCAGAAGAAAGAAAAGAAAATATTTCCAAGATGGCATCCAATACCGATTTTTATCAGATATTTTTCGACACGCAAGTTAATGGATTTTTCTTTTCTTTACATAAAACAGAGGATATTTTAATTAACCTTGTACAAAAGATAAAGTGGATTGGATATTATCTAAAACATTAAAATACTAATTTATTTTAGATACGTTTCTCTTGATATTTTCATAGAAGGATATATTATAATAAAGAATATTATCAAACTATTTTCAGTTAATGAACTAATTTATAAAATTCTCCTATTTTTATTTATTTATTTATTATTTTTTAAGTTTTTAATGGAAAAGTTTGAGGATTATTTAATTATAAAATCTTTCTTATGAGTACTAATTTTTATTCTCTACGAAAGTTTTAACATACAATAATCAAGACTGTAAAATTCGTAATGCTTTAAAAGCTATATTACTATATTAATTTGTAATAACGTTTAACTTAATTTTGACATTTACATCTGTTCGTAATTCAAACTATTTAAAATTGCATGTAGAATTAATTAATTATTTTTATAACACAAATGAAAATTTAAGTTTACATAAGGAACAAAGTTAAAGATTGATTAAACAGTTATTATTATCTGTCTAATAAATTATAATTCTATTAGAAAAATGTAAGAAATGTGTCAGCACTCATTATAAACTTAAAAGCATTGTAAGAGTTTTCTCGTTCACAAATCAATTGTGAGAAAATTGATAAGCTAAATATATCTAAAAGAATTTTTATTTTTTATTGATATAAGAAAATACGCCTGTTTGATGTAGCTTGATATTGATCGTAAAATTATTTTTTAAGTTCTTATTCAATTTTATAAAAGAGGTGTCTTAATTCATTAGAGGAGGTGTCATATAATAAATTTCATAAACCATGAATTATTCTTCGATTAATAATTATTCTCAAAGGATGCATCAATAACTCACTCATTTTAAATTTTAAAAATTAATTGTCAAATCAATTAACTTTTTTCTAGAAAAATAATTATTTTAAAATATTAAAAGGTATTACATTAAAGTATCAAAGGTAAGCACTTTGCAAGTTGCGACTCATTATTTTTGAATTTATTCACCCTGTCTTTAACTTAATATAATTGTTGTCCTTATCAAGTCCTTAAATTAAATTTATTTATCATATTTAAGTGTAAAATATTTTTTAAAATAAATTTTAGAATAATGCTTATATTATTTTCTTAATTTTAATATTTCTGAAAGTATTTCTTATTTGATGAAATTTTAAATAAAAATGTTTTTTTCTTTTGTAATTAATAAGAAAAACAGCATATTTTATTGATATTAATAGAAGAGAAATGCTATAATTGAGATTCATCTCTATTTTAAGATATCAAAAATGAAAATTTATCTATCAATCAAGGATGATATCAAATCAATTATTACATTCCTCTGAATAACAAACTTTCTGATATATTTTTAAAGGCAAAAACAATGTACCGTAATTTTTATTTTATTATAGGATTGAATGTAAGATTTATACTTCTACAAACTTTTTTTTATTTGTCTTTATTCACAAAAATGTTACTTTTGAATTTTAATTCTCGCAATCCAATACATCTCAATCTTAATACACCATGAACAGAACAGTATGAATTTATGTCAAGAAATAATTGATTCTTGAATCGTATAAAAGATATTCAGACAACCGAACGTATAAAGAAGCAAAAGAATACTGTATTCATTGATAAACATTGTTAGGTTTACTTGGACCAAATATGGCAAGAAGTGAAGATAGGACTAGTAAGAGAAAAATTCAGAATTCAAGACGATCACACTAGAACCAGTTATTGTTTCTTTTTATTATGCAAGATCACAATTTCGCTTGAATCGAAGTTAGCAAGAATTTATGCTCCATAACTAACATCGAAATGGTAATCCTCTTCATATTCACTATTATTTGTTTCATTAGGAATGGCAAAGATCTATAGAGTAGGAGTAGGAGTAAGGCACATTTGGCGGGAACAAGGTCTATTACTTTATTACTGTATAGGATATACTTTTAGGTCTCAAAGAATCCGAATTAATCGCCGTACTTACTTGACGAAGGATAAGATTAACTCACAAAAGTAGCTATGAGCAGGAATGTACAAGTAAACTGGGTAAACGATAATAAATTAAACTAATAATAATAAATAAATAATAAAAACTAATTCTCTTGTAGAAGTTCTCTTGAATCACTTGGACCGGATAATCAGTCAGAAAGAATCAATTCGTCATAAATACGGATTTTTTCATAATCTAAGTGATTTAAACCAACAGCTTTCCGAATTATATATATATATATATATATATATATATACACATACATATATATAGTTTAACCACACATTTTATTTAATTTAGTTATGTTTTTCCTTATTTTATGTACTATATTTTATTAAGTCTGATTTTAGTCACTTTTTTTATTTCTTTTATTTAATTTTATTTTTAGTTTACAGTTCAACTTATTCTATAACCATGTATTGAATATATCTGTAATAGTATGCAAACTCTTAAATTATGCATTGTAATCGCAAATAAACTTCTATCTGCCTGTTTTTTTTTTCGATTTATGTTGCACTTATAACTTAACAGACGTATAGATGTCTGAGCATATGTAGAGTTTTAAATTGTATTTAAAATGCTTGCATAACATTTATTACTAATTTATGCTGGATTTGCATGAAACTTAGAGTTTAAATTTTAGATTTCTGCTTGTTCTTCATTCACATGATTTTAGTTTTATTGTCTTTATCTGACGATCTGAAGATTGACATAATAGTTTCGAAAGAGTTTATCTTGAATAAAACACACTTTAGTTTATTTATATTTTTCATATAAATATCTTTTAAAGAATTGAAAGATGAATAATTAACAAATTATTAAAATACACGTCGTATATTTAAATTCATTATTCAGAACATCATCTAAATTTTCTTCCACTGTATTTTCCATCGGGGATATAGATTTCACGAATACAAAAGTTCTAAAATAGAATTATCTGAAAAAAGAAAACATTCTCGTCGACATAAAGAAAAACAGGTTCAATAAATATAAATAGAAAATGATCTAAATTATTGTAAAATAATATTTGATGATGTTGAGAAACTGGACAGATGGGTTCAATTAGCTAGATCAGGGGATGGAAACAATCACGGATGTTGATAATGATGAGAAATTCTTTTTGCTTATTACATCATTAAACAATTAATTGCATTAATTACATTGAATTTCACGTAAAATAAACAAAATATTTTCTTAAGAAAGCTTTTGTTTCAATTAAACTTTTATTTTATATTATAACGTAACATGCATTATAGTTGTTTTATTTTATTGTTAAATTCAAAGAAATAATAATTTATTATGTTAGTAATTAGTATAATTGATGGTAGCTTGTAATATCCTTATTAGAACTTTCGAGGAATACATCGACATTGTTTCCTGTTTTCCACCGATCGTATGTGGAAAAATCTTGCAAGTCAGTGATTGATCAAAAGCAGAAAATAAAAATCAGGGAACGACGCTGTTATGTTTTTGGAAAATTCAATTAAAAATATTATCACATAATTTTTTCATTTTAGTATTTACTAAAACGAATTGATATTCGACGACCTGTATAAAAACATTTTGGATTTATATGCAGGGAAAAAAATTGTGTAATGCCAAATATTCCAAAGATTATTATAAATTTTTTAATAATTGCAAAATATCATAAAACAAAAAATATTACTCTTATATTGAGGTTTCAGTAATATATATTTTGTGAGAAAAATTCAAATATTTATCAAATGGAAAAAGAAAACTTCAGATTACAAGACACAGGCAAATAAAAAAAGTCTTTTATCATTAACAATAATATTTATAACTCATTAAAAATATTACTTAATTAATATCAAGTAATATTACTTAATATTTAAAAAATATTACTTAAATAATTATTACTGATATTATTAATAGTGATTACTTCCTTCGATCATAATAAACTCTTATTACAATTAAAGTAAACTAGATTGTGAATGCATCAATTCTCTTTAATTTATTTAATGAATTTATAATTTTCTTAATGATAAAACTGTTACTCTTATTAAAATTCTGCGTAATTAATAATCCAATTACGTGAAATTACGATAGGAAAGAAAGTTCTATCATTGAGAAATTATTGTACAATATTTATGATTATTCTCATTTTGCATACTAAAGACTAAACAGAATAAAGAAAAAATTTATTTAAAACTAATTTGTATTCATTTTAAAACTATTTAATATTTATATTCAAATCAAACATTTTACAAAAATTTGTTTAAAATGTTAAGGTTATGTTATTACGCCGTCGTTTATCTAATTGTTGAATACAAATAGATTGACCGTGTACTTAATACGAGTAATTAAAAAATTAAACTCTGTAAATTCTGTAATTCTATTAATAAACTCAATTCAATAATACATTTTTATCTTTAAATTATTTACACGTTGGTTTTATCATAGGCATTACAACTTAAATTACAATTAGACTTTATGTCTAATTGTAATTTAAGTTGTAATGTGTATGATAATATTAAGATTGATTTTATCTGATAATAATCATAATAATAATAAATTTAAATATATAATAATTTTTGTTTTAGAGGTGAAATAACATTTTAAATGTTAATAAGAAATGTATCATCAATAATTTGACTTTTGTTAATATTATTAGTATTGTGAAAAGCCGGGGGGTTATAGGTTAAGGTTAGAATAGTATGTATTGATACTATCCTACATCAGATCATGGTATTTCGTACAAAATGTTTTTAACGCAAAAATACTATTTTAGTTTTACCTTATTTAGTAAATTTAGTCCTTGACTCCAGAATCTCACAGTATACATAAAACAATAGTCTATATTTGGTATATTTGAACCATATATCCTTAAACCAAACGTATGGTTCAAGGGAAAATGGCTGTAAATTCACACTAAACTATAAGTTTTTCAGATTCCATTTCATTTGCCTAAACATAAATGTTTTCCGTGGACCAAATGAGACAGTAACGCGTGTTCCCTGTTCCACTAAAGTGAATATGTGCCTCGGTGCTCGAAGGGTTTTTCATAACCATGACAAGTCCACTTCAACATCTAGAGAAACAAGTCAATGCAAAAGTCAGTCGGGTCTCCCGGTCTGCACAACAATTTGTTGATTATGGCTGATCTTATAGGTATAACAATATAGTAACGTTTTTACCCAACTGCTATAGAATGTCCCAATATGTCCCAATGGTCACTTAACTGCCATGACACTGTACGTGCACTAGTAAAGACTTATTCGTTGACTATTTAAAAACAGCTATGATAATAGGTGTGCCATCGACCGGGTTAAACTCCAAGACATTCAGTTTTCTCGAATCCAGGATTATTCTTACATAAACTTGTGGCTATATATGGTTTAAAAATATATGACGCTGTGAATCCACACTAGACTATAACTTAAGCCAAGTGCCATAATGATGAATTTTAGTACTAACTTCTTATGGAAATATCTTTCACATGTCCGGAAATCAAACCTTATTAAATTTGTTTTCATTTGGACTGTTAAATAACTCACTAGACAGCGTTGAATAAAAGTAATTAAATTACAATCACTCGTTATATTTAATTTATTGATTTTATTAATCTTCAGTAATTTTCTAATTTTTGATAGACAGAATGAAACTAAAATGATTATGTGTATTTATAGTATAGTATGTCTACATGCGGCTTTTAGAACAATAGAGATCATCTTGTTTATGGACTCAGTTAATTAGTATAACGACAAATAACAATAAATTTATTTTTCGCAAAATCTCTTTCCTTTATAAAATTATTATTCGGAAAAAGTAAAGAAAAACCACAAAAAATAAAACAAATTTCAAGAAGGGCAAATGTTCTTCCTAACCTTTCTCTGTAGCCTTTGTTATAAGTTCCATCGTAAATAGGAGATTACATATTATTGAAGTCTATGAAATAATTTTTGTTTAAACACAATGTGTAATCTTATTTAAAGTGAAATGTCTTTTATAATCAGATGTAGTATTAAGTTCATAAATTACATTTTTTAACATAATAGTATTTTTCATTTTTTAAGTAAATAAGATTGAATATCTTAAATAAATTTAAGTATTCATAATGATTTTCTACATTAAATTAATTAAAATATCTATAACCGTGAGGGAGATAATAGTAAGGGCTTATCACACCAATGATAAAGGTCAGAAACGCTCAGGAATCAAAGTAAAAACATCTAATAAAACAAAAAAGGATGTACAATAAGATGACTACATAAGTATAGAAACCGAAAAACTCAAAATGTTATAATTGGGCTAACTCATAACTGTTTTTGTATCAGCACCCTGCACGTCACGCTACCATTCAACGTTATGAAGAATTATTACTCCTTTCTACATTGATAATGCTTACTGCTCATACAGTCATGACGACGTTTTCATCTTTATATTGCATAGCTTTAGGCATAGTTGTAAGTTAATTTTAATTTTTTTTTCACTTTGTATAATTTTTAAGTATAGTAAAACTTTTAGTTAATACCAACTGATGAGGGACTATTTTCTATTGGAAAAAAGTCCGAAATGCATTTTGAGATTTTTGGTTTCTATACTTATGTAGTCATCTTACTGTACACCCTATTTTGTTTTATTAAATGTTTTCACTTTGATTCCTGAAAGTTTGTGCCGTTTATCATTGGTGTGATAAGCCCTTACTATTATCTCCCTCACGGTTATTGATATTTTAAGTAATTTAATATACCTAGGGCTAAAAGCAATTTCTGTAATAATTTTAGCTTTTCTACATGTTTTAACAGCAACGTCATCACATGTGTTTTTCTATATGAAATCTACTTCTATGCAAGCACCCAAGCATTTCATATCAGTGAGTCAAGAAGCCAATGCAGTTTTATACTATTCTAACTGCATTAATCTTACTGGTTCAAATAGACTTATCAAGCTAAACAATCAGAAATAGCCTCAAGTTTTTTAAAATTAAATTGCTGATTTCATTATCATCTTATGTATTCTTGTGGTATGTTTCTATATACTTTCCGTGATGCTTTTGACTAATTACAAAGTAATGAAAAAAATCTCCTTCTGTATGACATAAATTAAAATACCTTATACCTGTCAATAATCTGAAAACTTTTTCTTCGATATTTTTGTCTTAATTTTGTGTGGGCCCCAAAGGTATAACTACTGTAGTTTACTTTTCTTTTTTTTAAGACTTTCTTTATATACTCAATAAAACTTATATAGTAGTTTTTTCAGCGGCCACACTGAACAAGAAGTATTTTTCCTTCAGAAATATGCATTTCAGGCGTTTCCTTTTAAGAAAAATGAATTTATAATTTATTACAACTTTATCTAATCTTTTGTCACTGAATATAATTTTATAAAAAGTGTAACAAGATACTTTAATAAATTAATGCTTATTCTAAGTTTTATGGAGGAGTATGTATTGAATATAAAATCAAATTTAAGACGTAAGAAGAGAGATTATATTTAATGTTTTATAGAATTAAGATTGATTTAAATGATTCTTTTAATAGATAAAAATGTTATTTTTAACCATAAAATACAAAAGAAATTTTAATGTCATAAAAAATTCTACAGATATATATGATGTTAAACGTAAATTTCTTAAGCAATTGTAAATAGAGTGAATTGATTTTTAAAATTGCAGTAAATTTTAAATTAAGTTTACATTAATAAAATTAAATAAAATGAAGAAGGAGAAATAATGCCCTAAATGCGGTTCCTTAAATGCAAAAATGTGACTTCTAAAAAACTATTTCGTAAGTTTTATTGAATATAGACATACACAGATTAAATTTTTTAACGTAAAAGTAAATGTCTTTAATAATTATCTTCATTATCAAAAGTTAGTTCGATGTCATTTACAGAAATACAAAATAAAATTTCAGACTTTTCAGAAATCTATAGTCTTCTTCTATGATTTTAAAATGACGTAAAATGGGTTATTATCGGTTTCAATGATCAAATTAGTGTAAGTAGTTTATGCAAAAATGATAAGATTATAAAAATTCTGTCTCATTGTATTTTTATATCTGATCTATAATCTATTTTTTAATGGAATAAGAAAAATTCTATCAGAAAAGTGCCGAATTTTGATTTATATTTTAATTTAGAAGAGTACGGTTAAATGCCATAGTATTAAATCACTCCGATTTTGATTGATTAAATTGTTCCTATTTTTAGCTGGTGTTTTTTTAGATTTTAAATCTTTTTATGGATTTTAAAGTTGTCCAGAAAAGGAAAGAATGTAAAACAACTAAATTTAATCTTTGAAAGATAAAAATTTCTGTTGCTCAAAAAATCCTGAGTTTTTTCACTTTGAAACATTCTAAGCCACCAGAAATGTTTTCATTAACTACTTTAAACGTTTAAAATGGAGTAAACATTTCTAGAATAATATAGATTTAATTTTTTTCAAATCATTTCTCCATTTTTCAATGGAATAGGAGAAATCGGGATTGTTTTTATAAATGAATGTCGTACGATGGATTTTTAACAGTTTATGTTAAGTTTAGCACTTTACTTTTCACAGATTACATTGTCTGTTGAATAAGCGTATCTCGCATGGAAGTTTGGGTTTTGTATGTAAGCTAAAATTGTGAGTTCTTGTTATTTTCTTCTAAAAATAATTTCTTTTAGTTTTGTTTTACATGTGATTTTGGCTTGAAAGTCTGCAGACTTTGCTTTATTACCGTTATTTTACATGTGTATAATATTACTTATTGTTTTTAATTTCACGTTGTTACCAATGAATTTGTTTGTTTAGTTTACAAGCAGGAGTAATTTTAAGGTAAATGCGACTAGTATAGCCTATATGTTTCAATTTGGCTAGCTGTTACAACGCGAACGAGACATATTGTTACATCGTAATTTACTCCATACTTTTGTTATGTCACTGTTTTCGGTTTCCACTTTAAAGAGCGGTACAAACATATAAAAAACTCAAAGGATCGACGGAGAAAATCGTATATGAAAGAGCAGCTAAGGATAAGGAAAGAAAAATCTGCAGATGATCTCTCAGAATATCTGAAGATAGCGATAAAGACACTTTCATGGCATTCCAACGATAAGTTAAAAAAGTTCGACACAATACAGAGTTCTTTCTTCCTTAATATTGTGCCTATGTATCTGGTTTTTATATAAAGAATTTGGTTTAACAATTTGCCCCGACACTGTAACAACTGATCTCTCAGTAAGGGACAAGTTGTTACATTTGAAAACTTTCCAAACATTTACAAGTTATAATATACAGATATTTAATTATTAACATCATAGAGGCCTATAAGTTAGTTCCCAAAGATGTACTGTTAGTACCCAGATGTTTCACTACTGAAAACTTCAATAATGAAATGCAGGGAAATAAGGAAAAATTGTTAATCTGAAATTGTAACAATTAGCTCTGGTCATTCCTTTCTCATTATAAATATGCGTAAAATCTAAAAATGAATTTCTCACAATGAAATATTTATTCATAGAGAAAATATTTAGAAATAAATCCAACGGAGACCGTGTTCAATTTTGTTTGAATTTAACACATTATTATAAATACTTGTTACTGACCTGAGTCAGTAAAATTCTTTTATCGTTTCAACTTATCTCAATCTGATTAGATAGATAGAACGCAATAAAACAATTTCTATATTCTTATTTATTGAAAATACTTACCTATCAAGTATTTTTGTGATAATATCGTGATTTGATTCTTAAAGATTTCTGCTACTGTCATTGCTTTATCATTGCCTCAGATTCATACTCTCATTGCTTGTTTGCCACGCCATTTTCTAGTATGAATATCGGGCTATCAACTCCAACAGCGTTTGTGATGGATTAGACATCCTTCTGCTCGGAAGTTGGCCGTTATCTGCATAATATCAATATCATGAATAAATGTTTCAAATGTTATATATTTTTTTATCTGACTTATGTCTAGAACATATATCCGAACGAGCAGTTATTTATTGTGACATTGTCACAATGCCGTGTTGCAATTTTTAATTTATTTGATTTAAAATATAGACTTTGATTTTAGTACAGGAAAAGTATGACGTATAGGATGTTTCAATTTCTAATCATGAACTAACTCCACACACTCGTTATAGGGTATAATAAACTCATTCCTCTTATCAATTTAACTAGACTGATACGTGTGAACGACCTCCTAGCATTTACTACCATATTCAGGCTAGACTCCATCATCGTAAACTGTCTAAATTTTACAAACGGTTGCCTGCCTGACGCCAACATTCTTTTCTAAGTCAAACTTGGGATCATCTATAGCGCATTTGAGCACGTTCATAATAAGTAATCAGCAGTGGTCCTAAGTTTGTGGAATCGTAGACATATTTATTTTTGAAGTCCAATAAAAACACAATAGAAGCAAAAGATAGATTTATTTAGAACTAGAATAATATAAATTTTTAATATGGAAACAGACAGTAAAACACACTAAAAAGCAATTGAAATGTTTACAATACTTTTACAATGAACGGTAAAATTCAATGGGTGTACAGAAATTCACCTACAAAATTGCTCTCTTTGCTTTTAGCAGTGCTGAATTCGCCAATTTCATGGAAAAAGTCTAATTCTATAACACTATTTTTCAATGGACAAGATGGAAAGTGAAGAAATCTTTCGTTGATTGGAAATAGTTATTGATTAATGATAATTTTCAGAGATAAAATTATTCAGATTCAACAGCTATCGGTAAAATTATGTTTTGACTAATTACTAATTTTATGATTTCACTACTAAAATTTCCAGTTTGCGGGACCGTAGGCATCCCGTCTTTTCGCCTTTATTTAGCACAGCCTCTATATATAATATATTGCGAAATATAGTAATTGATTTATTCACTTTTTATGAGTAAATGTTATTTTTTTCCTAATTAATAATATTTTCTATTCAATCTGCAAATACTCAATAATTAACCATAATTTTCATTACAATTGTCCTAAAACAGGTTCACTTATTTTTCAAAACGTTTAAACTTCTTTATTTACCTATAACCTAAGTTTAAAACTTAGTTAGTCCTTCGACTTCTTAACTTTCGAAATCACTTACAATTTGATGCGTCATTCTCTCACGATACACCCGTTATCAAGACGTACAGTATTTGAACACGTCAAGCAGAAGGAATAGACTCGACAGACAGGAAAAGAAAAAGCAGGAGAGTTAATTAACGATACAAACCTGATAGAAATACAATTATTAGTAAAAAGATTTGTCTGTTTAGTAATTAATAAAATAAAATTAATCAACTTCATTTTGCTTCTTTCGAATGGTTTCATATTCTATCGAATCTTATATGAAGATGCTTCATTATAAATGCTGAGATTTGCATAAGCCGCTGCTCGGTTTAACTTCTAGTATTAGCGAGGTTGAGGCCGAAGTTTGAAACGCGAAAACGTGTACGTCGGACGTTCAGCGCCGCTTTCCAGTAAGCCTAGAAGTTTGACAATGGCATTTGGAATGTCGAGCATGATTCCACTGACTTTCCAAACACCATTATCAAACTTCTAGGCTTACAGAGAAAGCGGCGCTGAACGTCCGACGTACACGTTTTCACGTTTAATACTTCGGCCTCAACCTCGCTATTATTTAACCACAAAACTTCATTAAATCTATATTCAATTATAAATAATATTTTATTGTTTATTTTATTTTATAATTAAATGTAGACAATTATGATTTAATATTCAATCAGTTTTAAAAATGAATCATTAAATTACACCTGAGAGACCTACCTATGCAGTTTAATAATTTATAATAACTAATGAAGAAAAATAAACAAATATTACTTATAATCATTCAGCACTTGAACCCTTTATATTACAATGTGTTCAATATTTTCGCTTTTCAATTTCGACGTTATTTGGATCTTAGAACGCAGCCTCAAAAAGAAAATTGATTAACTTACATATTCTCCAAATCTGAAATCGTAGCTTATTTCTTTTTTTGACGATATCTTAAGATAGAATGTATCCACTGACTTTAGAAAAGTGCGAATAATCTATAGAATGTGAAAGCTTCTCTATTAATAGAGATGTTCTTCAAAGCACGATGTTAAAGTTTGGGATACGTTTTGTACTTGAGGTAATTATATCGCATATATTATAATATAAAAAAAAAACTTCAAATGCTAATTTCAATAATATTTTAATAAGACTTAGCTTATATTTAGTCATTCAGTGTTAATAAAGTATTATGCTTAAATATGTATATTTTCGGCTATGAGACCATTCGTAAAATAAAAGAAGGTGATGAAAGTTTTCAAAAAACGTATTTCATATACATTACATCATAAAAATAGACAGCTATTCAAAAAATAAATAAAGTTATAAAAATAGGCATTTTTAAAAACAAAACCAAAGTAAATAAACTAACATTTCCCAATCGATTTCTCTGTACTAAACTATAAATATTTAATAAGAATTTTGTTTATTTATTCTTTTATTTGTATTCTGTTATTTTCAACAAATTCAGCAAGAAGTTTAATTTTCAACGTTTTATTATAACTTAACAAAAATACCATACAGTTCTAAATATTTTATTATTTGTCTTGTATATTTTTATGTAAAAATATAGACATAGAAGAAAAATATTATACAAGACAATTACAATGTATAATAATTAAGAATTATTTTTATGTTCTAAATAATTATCTGTGTATTATCTGTTAGTTAGAAAGAATAACTTAATTAAGAATATGTAAATTATATAAATAAATATGAAAATCAAATTAATATTTATGAAACCTTACAGTAATCGGATTCTTCTATATGAAAAAATTTAAAAATTAAATTAAAAAAAAATGATACGGTACGTTTCTCATTAAAATGTACTGTACAAAGAACTAACACTCGAAAAAAATGTTTAAATTTGACAAATTAATTCATTAAAGATGAAGTTTATCTATCTTTAGCCTGTTCACTTTCATTGCTATAAACTATATTCAAACCTTGATTTCTGTCCCAATTTGTTTGCCATTGAAATTGGCACTGACTAAAAATTGGCTCTAAATCGAAAAACCATAATAAGAAATGTATATAGTAATGAACTCTATACACAAGAATGAGTTGGATAATCACTAAATTTTATGATAAGAATGTCGTTTACAATATAAACTTATACATTTAGTTATTTAAAAACTCTTAACAGCTCCCTATTTATTGATTAGGAGAATCGTTCACAACTATTGATTGACTTTTTGTGAGAGTAGCGCTATATAAATGGACAGTGTATTGAAGTTTGACTGTAATTGATCAATTTAAAGTATATTTTTTCAAAAGTTACTTATAAGTTATTTTAATTATAAGATTTTTAATCATCGAGAATTGTTAGCAATGATTGTATTGAACCAAATATAGTTGACACTAATTTGATAGCTTTACCTGTTCACTGAATAAAATTTCTATTCACACTTTTCTACTGAGTACAGAATTAAGAATTGTAATAATCAGAAAATGCCTTAATTAATATGATAACATCAATATATAAAAAAACTAATTTTTATGTAATCACTATTAAGCTTATTAATATCTCAAAATCTGAGCACTAAGAACAAATTTTTTATATATTAAATTTAAAGAAAATTCAGCATTAAATACTGTCAGAAATACTTTGTCTAGAAGAAAGAGTGAGGATATTTAAAGAAAATATAAATATACAAATCAAAATAAACAAGAGTTAGGATGTATCTTTCAATTTCTGAGTATACAATAAACTTTACATGAAATAATCAGAGGAAATATAATTTACAAAATTAGGAAGAATTAAAAGTTCATTGGCTTAATGATTTTAATTTCGTTCTAACATAGTGGAGCAATGTCGATATTTTAATAATTATATATATATATATATATATATCTTAATGAATAAATTTCAAATAAAGAATGATTAAATTATTTAAATTATTGTTATATATATTTACCAAAGCAATTAATAAAATAATAGTAATGTAATTATTTTCAAAATTGCGTGTTATTATTATTATGTTGGGTTAAGTGAGATATACTCGGTTAACACCGGTGGCTGTGTACTATGCCGGACCAAAGTCAAGGCATAGTAACCAAAACAGAAATTAAAGAAGTGTATCAGTGTGTGTGTCTGTATTCGGGAATTTTCTCACAATATGACATATATTCAATATAGTGGCCTTCTGTAGTGTGATGTATGTGTTTCTATTCAATTCTAATGTGCCCAGGCTTTTGTGTAGTGTGTGGTATGACACCTGTAGAGGAGAGAACAACAGGTACAATAAGCACCCTATCCATCCTCCACAGATGCCTTATTTCCTGGGCGAGTTCTGTGTACTTGCTAATTTTTTCAGTGCATGCGTTTTGTATATTGTGAGTGTTTGGAATGGATATGTCTATAATGTATGTGATATTATTGTGTTTGTCAATGAGTGTGATGTCTGGTCTGTTGTGGTAAATTGTTTTATCTGTGATTATGGCTCTGTCGTAGTACATTTTGTGCGTGTTGTTTTCCAATACTGTCTGTGGAATGTATTTGTAGTATGGTTCGTGGATGTCTGCTAATTTGTGTTTCTTTGCAAGCTCTTGGTGTATTATATTTGCTACTTGATTATGTCTGTGTAAATAATCTGTCTGTGCCAAGAGCTTGCAACCAGAGGTGATGTGTTGTATAGTTTCAGGCATGATGTGACATTTTCTGCATGTGTCATTCGTGAGTGTTGCATCTTTGAGTATGTGTTTTTCTGTAGTTTTTAGTATTTATGACCTGATCCTGTATGACGATCATGAATCCTTCCGTCTCCCCAAAGAGGCATCCCGAGCTAATCAGCTGTTTGATGCAGTTTTGTCAACAAAATCCTGGGCCAGGTCGTAAGGATGCCTGCCATGGAGTGCCTTTCGAGCCCACGATTGCTTAATGGTGTCTATGCTTTTTATATGTTGTGTTGTGTCCATATGATGTGAGTGTAAGTTTAATGGTGTGTTATTCGAGTCTGCTAGAGTTACTGCTTTATGTAATTGTGATGTTTCTTGTTTTTTGTAGAAAAACTCTCGCAGTGACTGTATTTGTTTGTAGTGAAGGTTAACTATGTCAATCAGGCCACGTCCGCCATCTTTACGTGGAAGGGTTAATCTTTCTGTGGCAGATTTAGGATGATGTTGTTTATGCTTAGTAAGTGTAGTTCTTGTTTTCCTTTGGAGTTGCTCGAGATCTGTGTGAGTCCAATGTATAACTCCAAAAGAATATGTGAGTACTAGGATGACATATGTGTTTATTGCTTTAACTGTGTGTTTTCCATTTAACTGTGTTCTGAGAATAGCATTTAACCTACTTTGGTATTCTTTAATTAATCTTTGCTTTATTTGTGCATGTTCTGTTAGTTTGGCCTGTTGGAATCCTAAATACTTGTAGAACTCGCCCTCTTCCATGGATTCAATAACGTCTCCATTTCAAGTGCAAAATCTTCTTTCTTCAGGATTCCTTTTTCTATGTGAAGTGTTTTGCATTTATCTAGGCCAAATTCTATTTGTATGTCCTTGGTGTATGAATGTGTGATTTGTAAGAGTTGATGAAGTTGTTTTTGTGTGGATGCATAAAGTTTTATGTCATCCATGTACATGAGATGTGACAGTGTAAACTGTGTTGTTTTTTCGTGTCTGATATTGTAACCATATTGCGTGTTGTTTAACATGTTGGATAATGGGTTCAGGGCTAAGCAGAACCAGAGAGGACTCAAGGAATCTCCTTGAAAAATTCCTCGCCTAATAAAAATTTGCTTTGTTTGTATGGAAGTGTTATGAACCCTGAGATGTAGTGTTGTTCTCCAGTGCTGCATAGTGTTTTGAAAGAATGCAATGAGTGATGGATGTATTTTGTACATGTGTAGGATATGTAGCAGCCAACTGTGTGGAACACTGTCGAATGCTTTTCTGTAGTCTATATATGCCATGTGTATGTTTCTGTGTTGTCTGTGTGCTTGCCGTAGAATGACTGAATCTATGAGTAACTGTTCTTTGCATCCCCTGTGGTTTCTACGACAACCTTTTTGTTGTTCTGTTAGAATGTCGTGTTCTTCAACATGTTTGTATATTTTGTTTGCAATACAGGATGTCAATAATTTGTAGAGTGTTGGAAGACATGTAATTGGTCTGTATTGTGTGGGGTCTGTGGTATTGTTGTTTTTAGGTTTCATGTAGGTGATGCCCTGAGTAAGAAAATTTGGCATGTCTTGTGGATTGATGATGATGTGTGTTAGATGTTTAGCTAGTTCCTGGTGCAGTGATGTAAACTTTTGTACCAGAAATTGTGAATGTTGTCTACACCAGGTGTCTTCCAGTTGTGTGTTCTGTTAACAGTGTATTGGAAATCATGTATGTTTATTTCAACACAGGGCATAGTTGGTATGTTGTGCAAGTTTCTGTTCTCCTCCTCGATCCAGCCTGCTTCAGCATTGTGCGTGACAGCACTGGACCAAAGAGAAGACCAATATGTTGTGAGTTCTTCTTCTGTTGGTGTGCCACTGTGCTGTGTATCAGTGTTTGCTTTGTTATTAATTTGTCTGTAAAAGAGTTTTTCATTGTTTGTAAATAATTTATTTTGTTGTTTTCGTAGTGTACATGTTTTGTATCGTTTGAGTCTACGTGCTTTGGCAGCAAGTTTTTGTTTTAGTGTATCAATGTATTCTGTAATGCGTGTGTTGTGATGTTCATGTTTTGTGTGTTTTTTATTTTCTTGAAAATGTTTTTGAGCTGTTTTCTTAATTTGGGTGTTATGTTGTTTTTAGTGTATTGTGTCAGCCTGCCTAATTGCTGTCTAATGTCATTTATTTGTATTTCTATTCTTCTCTGCCAGGCAGGCTTGTGATAGAATTGTGTTTTCTGTGTATTTGTCTGTGATTGTACTTTCAGACCATGGTGTGTCACTACTGTGACTGCCCCAGCATAAACTAATGTATGAATGTCTGCGAGTGTAGAAATTGAATGAATGTAGTGTGGTAGTGAGTATTTACATAATTTAGTGTTTTTCCTACTTCCTTTGACGTGTTGATTTTTGGAATTCGTGGTCGTTGTGTGGGATCTGTGCCTGTATATTTAGTGAGTGTTTCCTGAAATATAAGTGAGAGCGTATTAACTAAATCCATGTCTATGTTATCAGTGATGGACGAGGAAGTGTCTGTAGTATCATTAGTGCTAATTGTTGTATGTGTGTTATTATCAATGCTTGTTGCTGGATTATCCTGACAGGTTACATGATCTTCATTAATGTTAGATGTTTCTGTCTGTTGATGTATTTGATCAGCAACCTGTTGTTTGATAAGTTCAAGTGTTGTTTGTGGAATAAGGTTGTTGTGTATAATTGTTCTTTTTTGATCAACAACCCTTTGTTCAGTGACAGTGAGGTTAGGATATTGTTGTGTGAATTTATGGTGTAGTTGTTGTCTGTATGCTGTCGTGTTTGTTTCGAGTTTTGTGATGGTGTAATAAGTACGGATGATAAACTTGTTCATTTCTACTGTCCATTTCATCCGTTGGCGTGGTTTTCCAGCCTTTGTGGTCTGTGGATGCATTGCCACAGAAACACGAAGGCTGGGTTGGTTCCTCACATCTGTTGAGGGCATTGCAGTAGCCATGCTTGGGCCGGTGCTGCTTTCGCCACCGGTAACCAAGGGAGACTGTGGCCTATTTTTCGAACGTGAGCCTCTGCCTAACTCACGAACGCGGACCTTGTTAACCCGGGCGACGTCCGAGCCGGTATCACACTTTGATCTAGTTATTACCATAATAAATATCACCACAGAATGTGGGTGTGGTCACTCTTAGCTTCATTTCTCCCCATAGACCTTACTGGCATGGGTGTCCCTACCAGGAGCTTGTGCTCCAGCCTGCGTTGCCCTATGGATCAGTAAAATTACTGGGCTCTCCCACCACGACCAGGTAGTGACCACGGGAGAGTTATTATTATTATTATTATTTTATTTTTTGCAAAATAAGCAAGTGATTATAACAGTAAAAATTTTAAAATTCATATTATTCAATTGTACTCTAGGTGGTCCTTTGCTATCAGATAACTCGATTCTTCGTACATACCCTAAATCTCTTTACATACACCAAATTCTCGATTTTTTAAATAATTTTCTAAAAACAAACAAAACTTTTGAGCATGTGCAATAGTTTTTGCTAGTTTTTGTTTTAATAACAGCAAAATCGTGTGAAAATTTATTTTTATTGTTTATTTTCGGGTTAATCTATGGCTTTATCGTTTTAAATAATGTTTTGTGTATTTGTAACATATTCATCAAAACGTAAATAGTAAGGCGTTCTATTTTACTAAGAGATTTTATAAGTTTATTTTAGTTCTCTAGGCACAGAACTGTATAAGTAGTAGGGGTTTGGGAAGCTTTGATCACAAAATTAATTTTACAAGGGAAATCGTGGGAAGCTTTGCTCACAATCGAGAGAAATCTTTACACACTTTGGTCACAAAATTAATTTTTAGGATACCACTACTACTTGTATATAGCATGCAAATCTACTATTTGACTTTCGTACACATTTTTAGAAACATATTATGTCCACAAGTGGGGATTGCTTGCATTGAAAAATACAAAATAAAGTTTTCTTCGTATTATTTTTGTAGCCTCAAAATATAAAATATATAAAGTGATTTCTTTTAAATCTATAAAAAAATATAAAAGTGAATTTTAGAAAATTCAATAGTTTCATTTTTTTTCCAGTTGACAGATCTCTCAATCTTCTACTTTTCGATATGTGAAGCATTAAACAATATTATGGAATTTAAAAATTAATTAAATGTAATTAAAATTTAAACTTTATATGAATAATTTAAGTTTTATTTAATTACAAATTTCATTTGTTTTCTTTAATTAATAATAAATAACATTTAAACTTCATTTAGTGTTAAACATAGACGAAATAATTTTCATTAAAGATAGACACGAATTTTAAACCAAACACATATTCGTTTTTATTATATATTATGTTAGAAATCATTAATTTTGTAATATTTCAAAAATTGATCATTTGAGAACGTAAATATTTATAAATATTTTAATATATAATTTCTTAAATATTTGAACAGAAACTTTGAAATTTCCGGTTATCACATCTTTTTCGTTTATTATTCAAAATTGTATTTATGAATATTTAAAACTTACATCGATTAATTCAATATTTTGCAACAGGCGGGTAACCATCAAGTCACCAGTACAGTAATTTTTTCTTCAGTTAAATTTATAATAAAGCTGAATACTCTTTATGTTACTGATTAACTTCTGAAGCAAAACTTATAATATTAAGCGATAAGATAATTATAATACTTCAGTGAATCAAAACAGTTAATTATATTTAGACAATGTGTTTGTCCCACAACTCGTTTTGTCTAAAGTGTAGACATTACGCAAAAATTCCAATTAAAATAAATTCAAGATTAGAATTTCCATTTTTTTGTACGTTTACAATATTTGTTTAATAACTTATTGTACCGAAATATTTATTTATATTTATCTATAAGAAATTGTTTATTTTTATTATGAATGCTGTTAATTATGGTTTTTCAATAGAAGAGATTTCAAATTTCAAAACAAGCATTTTAAAATTGCACTGCGATTTAAGAAATAAATCTTTGAAATTTCAACCGAGATTGAAAATGGATCTTTATATATATTTTCCCTTTTGAGACCAACACTTTTCATATCTTTTCTATTTTACTTTTGCTTGTTGTCATATTCAACTTATAGTTCAAAATATATATATTTTAATAGTCTGTATAAAAACGAATTCTAGATATTTCAAATTTATAGTGATATTCAAAAATCTAGACTTTCATTTTTCTTTGCTTTATATTGATTAACTTACGGAAATATTTTATAATTTATTTAAACTATTCATAAACAAATTATTAAAACCAGCTAAAAATTTATTCATACTAAGAACTACCTCTACATAAACGATTCTAAACACAAAAATTTATGTAATTAAATTTTTTATAATTACAACTCTCATTCTCCTATTTTTCATGGTATTACATTTATTGTATTAATATTGTACGATGATAAATATTATAAATTTAGATTGTAACAAGTGTTTTTCTGAACATCGCTTTATCTTATATTTATGTATAGTACATATAAGAAATACAAATCGTTCAATATGAGTAAACTACACATTATAAGGATAATAGATATTATATAAAGATAAACTATAAAACGATTATATAACAATTACAGTAATTATTATTATTATTATTATTATTATCATTATTAGAATATTAATTTAGTATGAATTTTAATAATGAATAGTCTGATTTTGATTGCTCGAAATTCTATGAATTTAAATAGTTTATGTAAAAGATGTATATAAAATGTGTAGAATTTTATGCATATTTATTTTAATAACTTGAAATTATTTTGTAATTTTTCAAAAAAAAAGGAAAAAAAATTTCTTCTCGGATATAAAAATCAAGTTTCTATTTATATTTAAACATTAGTTCAACAAAATTTTAAATAATTTCGCATTTACTTTAATCGAATTTAAGTATATTGCAGACGATAGATATTAGAAAAAGTAATCCTACATGTAAATATTTCTGTTGTATTTTAGTATTTTCTAAAAGTTATTTGTCTAAAATAAGTTTTAGACTAATAACTTTTTTCCCAGAATTATGAAAATACAATTCTCTTAGGTTTTTTAGATTAGAAATGATAGACTTGATCAATTCAAATAAAACAAGGCTTATGTCAAATTTATATCTTATAATTCGGTATTTCATACATATTATTTCACTTTATCTACTTTTGAGATAGAAGAAGCAAAAACTTTCAAAGAAATTGTGTGATAAGACCGAAAATATTATTGTAATATTTATCTTACCTGAAAAGATTTTTAATTCGTCAGATAAGATTATATCGATTTTCTATTATAAATTTCACAAAAAAACTTTTTATATTCAACATAAATTGTTCGATATCTTAATTCAAGAACAAAATAATCTAAGTTATTGAATTTACTGAGTGTTGACTTTCTAATTAATGGCAAAAAATAGAAAGAAAGAAAGATATTATTTAATAAAAACAAAATTTCTCCTAAATTAATTAGACATTATTGAAGGATTTAGAAGAAAAAACTTATTACATTTCACTTAATGTATAATTAGTCAAAAAAATTTTGTCACAATAATGATTTAAGTTTTCAAGACTGTTTAATTAAAATTGTGGATAATTAGTTTATTTATGAATAAATTATATATATATATATATACACAATGCATTAGAAACAATTTAGTTACTTCAAAAATAGTATTAATTTATTTTTACTCCTTACAAGTGATCGAATTATAGTTCATTACTTACATAAATTAATGATATTAATTAACTTTAATAATATTATATAATTATGTTTTAAAATTTTGTGTTATCTTTGTACATAAATTATTCGATAACTCAACCAATTTGTATTCGATTTAACTGATTTTTAATTACATATAGAGTAAATACAAATCAGTAGTTACGTATAATAAACGAATTTTTTATTAACGATTTTGAATTAGAAAATATAATTATTTTCAGATCATAAAATTTATAATGATATTCATATAAATAATAAAATTACAAAAAAAAAACAAAAACAAAATTTAAAGGACCTGGGATCGAATCCGACGGGACAAAATCTTGATTGGTATAGCTAAAAAGGTCTTCTTAGAGTCTTCAAGGCGAAATGAGAGAAAGAGAAAAGATAATTGTATTAAAATAACATCTTGATAAATATTAAGTTAAAGATGAAAAAAATTACATTTTAAAGAAGAAAAATAGAAGATAGCCTTAATGAAGATAGCTGTTTATAGCAACCGTATCTTCCCTATTACATTGATTAACAGTATTATGAAACAATGAGCTTGGTATTTGATTAAAATAATGCCATTAATGAGACTATAATATCTTTTTAATATACTTAATCAGTAAGTACTAGTTGAGATTTTGATACTTTATTAGACTGCTAATTATTGATGATAAAGAGCGATTTTATACTTTGTGATGGACGGAAAGATAAGATATGACCTTCTAATGAATGTGAATACTTGTTTAAGAATTTGTGGAATTTTGTGACTATTTCCCAGTCCCATTCTCACTGCATAACTGAGAAGACAATTGTTTAACTTCAAGAGTTTCTAAATATTCTTGCAGCAAAGATTTACTATAGAGTAAACTCAATTCAATATCAAAATTTCAGAAGTGAAAATACTTAAATAAACCCAAAATTCCAATTGAAATAATTTTCTTAGTAATTATATGAAATTTAGTAAAATCAAACCGCAATAATAATTTTTTCCAAAACAAACTCTGCAATCAATAATGACCTCACATATAAAATTAGGTTATTATCTATCATTGACAAATCATTCGAAATTAATATGCAATAAAAATAATTTATTGCATATTTAGTTAAAAAATTTTAAATGAATAAGTTTTTATCTTTCAGAAAATTAAATCACTGTTTCATTCATTACATACAAATCACATTTTTATTAACAAATATATCGCAAAAATTATTTTTATTAATAAATATTATTAGCTACACAATAAAAAAATTAATGATACTTTAATGGTTTTGTATTGAGTTCGAAAAATAGCTATAGAATAACTACCCTAACTCAACATAAATCAGGGATCGATGCTTAACATAACTGTAGTATCAGAATAGTAGATATATGAATGTTTTAAAATAAAAAATGAATAAAAATAAGCTTATATTTATTTTTTGCGTGTTTAAAAAATTAAATATTGTTGAACGCATTGGCATTCAAAACAGGTTAAGATTTTTAAGTTATTCATATTTGTACTCATATCGCAGTAATTATTCATGCCAAGTTATACTTTCAGTATTACAAGCCATTAGAAACTTGAATAATTTACCATTATCTGGTGAAGGGATGTTGTAATTTGAAACAATCGCTTTTGAGTAAACGACACTCAAATTTATATAATTTATTTGAGCAATTTTTACGCACAACCCAGAACTTTTTAAATCAGTAATATAATGTTAACAAAAAAACTAATAATCTGTCAAGTATAGTGTACACAATTCTTTCCTCACTTCTCAAGACTAACATTATTTGAAATTTATTCTATGTACTGTACATAAACAATTTATCAAATTTTTGTAAGCAACCTTCGGAGTGATACCGTAAAGTCCTTAAAGCACAGGATTTGAAAAAAGCTATCATACTTACATGACATCTCAATTTTAGCGAGTTATTTAGCAACTGCGTGACTTGATATTTCTGCTTTTAAAAGCAATCTCTGATCGTTTACACTATTTTTTGAGACGTCGTATCGAGGAAATTAATAATATAAAACGAATTGGTGACACGAAAGCGACAACGTTAAATCGGCAATAAACAGATATACGGGTATAATGAACTTTGTATTGCTTTCCGTAGTAAGAGATTTTGAGTGATGTCATCGTACATCGACATGTTTTTCGGTCACAAAAAAAGAATAGAAACTGAAATTGACGAATTGTCACAAAAATTTTGTTACTGTGTTTTCGCGGATTGTCCGGCATGTCGGTCTATCCGAGAAGACCAGGAAATCAGATATTTCCATGCGGTAAAAACCGGTATGGCTGTTTATCCCGGGGGGAATGCCGGCGTGCCGATTTAAGAGAGGTTATATATCCCTCTTTAAGCGCATTAAAAAACGAAAGAGTTACGTCAGGTAAAGATGAACGTGTTTTTATTTTAAAACTGAAACTGTTAACATTACATCAAAAACATCAATTATACGTTTAATTTCTTCATTTTGTCTTCTTTCTAACGACGTAAAATACTCGTGGAATTCCGAAAGTGCTTTTTTATGTTTATTTTATTGTAATTTGATTCAAAAACACAAAAATAAACACATTAAATATAAGAAACTCGCCGTAAATTATCTCAACTTACATCGATTAACATCGGCTTTGTGTGAAATTTGAGGAAGGTGTTGTTTTTAAAGTTGGGGAGGATGGTTAGTGTAGCCTACACTGACTAACTACTACACCTACTACTACTAATGTCAATAAGTCGCTAATCGTTTATTATCTTGTAAAACAAAAACTCTTCCTGATTTTAAGTTAGTCAAATTACAATAATATATTATTGTACTTGGAAGAATGTTATTTTAACGTTTGTTTAACAATTAGTTTTGTTACATCTGAGTAATTTTTTTTAGTCGCAGTTTAACCGACATGCCAGTCTCCCCCGTTTATAAGCGGCATGCCAGTAATTCCGCGAAAATAGTGTATGAATATTGAAGACAAGGGACAAGCGAACTAAAGCAAGCAAGACACCCTTTTAGGGGGTTTGAGCGAAGGAAGTAAAATGAACTGCAACGAAGCGAAGCTCGAGGACTACCCCAAGCTTCAAAGGCAAAGGAATGAGCAAAGGAAGAGAAGCGCGACTGCGAAAGGGTCAGGTTGACCCCGCGGAGGGTTGAGTAGAGGGAGTGGGGATTGTACTAGTTACTTGCAAATTCTATTGTTTATAAATCCGCCGATTTGTGAATACAGTACAACTTCGATTGAAGGGACTAACGGGCAAGATACTGTCCTTTAGTCCCTTATTACATAACTTCCGGCTTTAAAACCAGAAGATCGCTATGTAATAAAGCAAGTTTTCTGAATTCGTGTGTTAAAACATTGACAAAATAGTTAGTTAGTTAATGTATTTTTACTTATGTAGAAATGTTTGTGTAATTAAAATTGTGTATGAGACGATTAATTTCACAAAAAACGTTTTTATGAGTATTATTTCCGTATACTTACCGTAGTTCTGATGCTATTTAACAAGTACACGTATGATCTAAATTTAAATAAATAAATAAAACATTTTTTGGAAAATACACGTTAATTGTATTTATTAATTAACAGCGGTAATTTTTCAATTGGATAAAACCTGTTAATTCAATTACATGTAAAAATAATTTAAGAATTAACAGGACGTTAATTTTCACGTATGACATACCGATACAAAATTTTTCCGATAAATCAGAAGTAAATTAAATAGAGGTTTTACTGTAATATAATGGAATTTTATCGAATAATTTGAACCAATTAACTGCACAGGAACAACCGATTTGGAACGAATGTCACGTGATTTCGATTCAAAACGTTTCCCCTGGACGGAGTTAGATAAATGACCGACACGACTCTACTACTAACAGGAGTATTATGATGTAATGGGGAAACCCTGCTAAATAATAATGTGACGAAAAATTGAAGTCCGGTATTGTGACAATCTCACAATATATAATTGCTCGTTTAATTTTTAATATATTTAATGCCCTCAATCTCAAATTAGTATTGTCTTGCCCCTGTACAACATACTTTTTCTGATAACAACAGAGTTACTCTGGTTATCTATGTAACACTGTTCTGGTAAAAAATTTTCAATTGATTTAACTTGACAGTTCATAAATAGTTAATCGAAGCCTCCTATCCCTAAGCTTTCAATATCTGGTCTCAACTTTCACCTATCAAACTTCGTTCTGGAGATTAAGGTAGGACAAACAAAAGGAATTCATAGGTCTACAATTTTTTCAAATTGCAACTGAACAAAACATTTTCTTTATAACGAAAATTGGAAAATTAGAAAAGTGGAGCAAATAATAAAATGGATTTTACTCATGATTTCTGATATAATTTCTAAACAAAATCATTACAGACATTTTTTCGTCTTTTTGAATAAATTATTTAATACTGTATTTCTTTTAAATTAAAGATAAATCAAACAATTAAAAGCTATAAGTCAAGAATGTTAATAGATACCTTATAATTCTTCTTTGACTGTAACTGTAATGCTCGTAATTATGATCGTTAAGTAGTTTGACTAAAAATTCATCTTATTGCTAGACAATATATTATTATATATACCATGTTTTTATTCCAAATTATTAAAACCTGTCTAAAATGGATCCACAATAAGACAGAAACCTGTATAAAAAGGAAAATACTCTAGGAACGGAAGATTTTTTCAGAACTGACTGCATAATATAACTCAAATATACAGAACTTAAATTCGAAATTATAGTATAATTAAAAACATATTCTTGGGATATTGAATTTTTATACATTTCTGTGTTTCCAATACATCTTTAAAGCATAAAATACATTAGAAAAAAGTAGTTGTAAATATAAATTGTAACATTTTTTCAATTTTCCTCTTTTTTCTACATTAATGAAAATAAAATTTACTCTATAAATGGAAATAAATCAAGACAGAAAATTCTGGCTTTTCATTTTAAACAGGTTTTACTGTATATGTTTAAACTGACACGACAACAAATATTAAAATATGAAGAAAATACCAATTGTATATTTATTACGTTATGAAGTGTACTCTGAATTGTATAATAAAGAAGCTTTCAGTCACATAATAAGACTGTTCAGTTTTGTAATGAGATTCTATTCGGTGAAACTATCTTTAATACTTTCTTCGTTGAAACTAAAATATTTTTTTATATTTTCGTTATATTTTATAAAACAACGGAAATTATCTTCATAAATGAAATGAGGTTTCAGAATCTTTTCAGGATGTTCACCTACATTATGCATGTGTTTTGTAAATAAACACGTGTAAAATGTTGTTTCAATAAACGTTTAATTACTTTAAGCAATTCTAATCCTGCATAAATTCTAATATATATTTTGATGTAATTGTGTTTAACTCGATGCCAGATGTTTAATGAGATTCAGTTACTTAAAGTACTTCGATAGATAAATGATCAATAATAAATTTAACTATTACAGATGTAAATGAACAAATCTATCATATCTATCACTACCAAATTGACGTACAACGATTAAAACCTTATTTATTAATTTGTGATTGGTTAAAGAAAGTTTAATGATCATTTCTCAATACGTTGAAGTTTAAAATATTTTATGAATAGCGAATTTATCAATGTTACAAAATAAATAAATATATATAAGGTATTGATTAATACAATAGCTTACTTCTATACTTCTATAATAGTAACGTTAAAACCGATGTATGTATTGTATTAAATTGCTTTTAACGTAATTTTTAATTTAAAAATTAGAAATAATTAGAAAATTTACATGTAATTCGGATATTAAAACAAAATACTTCAAAAATAAAAGTTCTTTAATAGAAAAATCTGTCGTTGATTGTGGTATCTTTCATAATTTCATAAAGGCTAATCCGAAAATGTGACGACGCATTAATTAAATAGAAAATTGATTAACGGCTGCCATCAACACAAAAGATGGATGTGTAATTTGTATATTCTTCTTTGTAATTAACTTTACATCACACTTTTTAGTTTTTAATCAACTTTTTATTTGTCGTATAGAATAAAGCGACGTTTGATAATACCCATGTATTGTTGCCCTATTAGCTAATTGTTCGTCGGTTGATTAAACATATTTAATTATATCTGGTGACAAAATATAACAAAGAACGATGACCGAATGATATACATTTTAAATGATTCAATAAAGAATAGATAAGATTTACTTTATTTTATATTCATTAATTTTTTTCCTGTGACAAAAAGTCGTGTTCATAGTTTAAGGAAATTGCGTTAACAATTTATTATTTATCAGATTTTTTAAAAATATTCATAGATGTACAATTGAATTAATCTAGAACATAAATTAACACTAGAACTGGACAGTTGACTGTAAATTAGAAATAAAACTGTATAATAGCAGTAACTTTTTTCAGTTATAAAATGTAAACAATATGAAATCTTCATTAAAGTATATGCCAGATTCAATATGTACTTTAAAATAAGAATAGATATAAACACTATAAACCCAATTTATATTAATTACAGAGACTTTGTATTTTATTTTTGTATAACTGATATGCTGTACTTTCAAAGATTGTATTTATATTTTATATATCCTGTATAAAGACAAAAAATTATTTGCAATAAAATAAATTTCAAATTTGATTCTGATATCGTTTGATTAATGATTTATCTAAACAGTTTTATGATATAAAAGAGCATTTCATTTGAATAATTCAAATAAAATTAATTCAATTTTTAAAACAGCAAATATAATTGATTTTGAATTTACATATTTACAATTTACAATCTTAATAGGAATAGACATGTTCTGTAAATCTGATTTCAATCAGATAGAGGATTAGCTTTAAATTAATTTTAATACAAACATTAAGTGTATGATAAAGATATAATTTCAGTTTTGATCAATTGTATTTGCAATGATAATTAGCTTCACACTTCTCGTATTATTTATCTTAATAATTATTAGTAGTGCATACATATCCTCTTTAATTATATAAATATAAATTAAGTTTTAACAAATTTCTTCGATATAATTAGATGCATTTCAGTAATATTTTTTTTGAGACTAAATTCTTCAATGTTTTAATGGGCGTACATCTAATTTCAACAAGCTTATTTAAAATATACTATCTTATTAACTATAAGACTTAAGTGAGCATGTTTATTCTTAAATGACAGAAATATTTGAATACGTGGATTCTAACATTAAATAAAAATTCAGCTTTCTTACGCTTAAACTTATACTTTAATAAAATCTAGTATAACGAAACTATAGAATAGACAAGTTTTATAAATATTATCTCATACATTTAATCAAAAATACAAATTTTAAGTTTAAATGCATATAACATTCTTTTAAAATATTTTTAAAAATTATGTGTAGTTATTGTGTGTTTTTTCTAGCGCTGTATATAAAAATTCGAATTAATATATATGAATTTCTTATTTCTATACATAAAATCAATCATATCTTTTATAATTAAAATAGTAATAAAGATCGATCTGTAATGTTTTTTGGACGATTTATAAATAAAATTTTTAAAATATATATAATTATCACACTCGAAATATATTTCTTTTTCATAAATTTCATAAAGATGTAATTAAGCTGAACAATATTCATCGAAAATTATAAGTTTTTTTATTGATATTTTATATTTTTAATAGAAAGTAATAAATAATATAATGTATTCTATCTGACAGATTGAGCCATCTAATATAAATAAACTATGCACAAAGAGTTAACTTATTTAAGTTTTTAATAATAAAAAAGCATCGTTAAAGTGTTTTTATATCATAAAAATCAATACAAACATAATCTATTATACATCAGTAATGTTTAAGAGAAGTGGAGCAGAACTAACAATATTGCAGGCAGCTTTGACTAAATCGATTAATTTGCTAAATCATGTGTTGCGGTGACAAATTGGAATCTTCAGAAATCTCTTAGTGAAATAATCCTAAGGATTAAGAGAAGGGATCAAAACGGATATTCGAGAGTTCTTACAAACTAAGTCTAACATGAAGGCTAGTCATCAGAGATTGTGTTTTCTAGCATAATGCCTCTACATGTTATTACATGAAAGAAATCAAATGATTTATCTAAGAAACTCCTGTTATTAAATTAATGATAAAATTGATGAGATGTAAATAAATTGAATAAAATTAATTGGAAGTCACATATATTTACTTTAAATTGTTATTTATGACCTACATTTAAAATAATTATTAAAGTTATGATTTATAGGCCTATTCACATATAGGCCTATTCACATATTATAAACCTAATAACAATAAAATTATTGTTTAACCAGCAATATGAAAGCATAATATTAAATAATCTGTGAATATCACGATTTACATTTCTTCCTTTAATGTAATTTAAATTAAAACATGATTAAAACAATTATGGAGATTACAATAATATTTTTAGAAATTTGGTTTAAACATTATAAGGATTATTAATATTGACATCATTTATAGAGATTATTAAATTATTTAAATTTAAACGTATTTTTTTTTAGTTAAAATGAATATACAATTATGATACACTTAAAATTAATTAAATTACTGTAATTTAGAACTTTGTATTGATTAAACTTATTATTCAGGATTCTGTTAATCTAATACAGCGAAACTCATGTAATGATATCAATTAGTACGAAATCCAGTAATATCACGCAAAAATAATGTTAAAAAATTAAGTGAAATATATTTTATATGCATATTGGCTAATTACTACTGAAATTAGTCTATCTATCACTATGACTTTTTAAAATACTGTACTTCATAACCTTATTTTTTATAAATTATATTAGAAAAAGCAATAAAACAATTAAATAATAATAAATAATACTCTAATTGAGATATAAACACTCGAGAATATGTCCTAATCCTTAATTATGATTGTTTAGCGTCCACCTAAGTTCAAACATATCCTAAAAAGAATGAAAATCTTTAATTTGGCAACATGTGCGTAAGAAACGAACACAAGGCAATATTTAAAAATGATATTTCTTCATTTAGAAATGTATATATGTTTATAATTACAAGGAGAGAATAATCTCACGCCATCTTCTGAGAACAAAATAAACTATGAAATTCAATCATGTCAAACACTTCCTCCATTCAAACAAGAATAGTTCGTCCTTTGAAAATTTTAAGGTTTTTATTTACAGAAGCATGATCCTAACGAGTGTTTAGATGCTTTCACATCAATCGATAAGCTATTTACTCACATGAAAGAATCAAGAACTATCTCTAATAAATTTGATATTAAAAATAATAGTATGAATTAATGTATTTGGATTTTACTATGATTAAACTCGAAATACCCTAATTCATGTTATTTAGTTCGAGATACTACTACTTAATTTTTCTCGTACAATTAGCTTGTGTTAACCTTGTGAATAAAATCGATATACACTACAAGTTATAACTTTTAAATATAGATGCCTGAAACGGTTACTGTAATATTTACAATTTCACACATATTACTTAAGATATACAAAAAGTTCTTTTTGTAAAACGTAATATTTATAAACTTAATTTAATCTGGATTTTTTAATCTCCAAACTTTTGAATTCTTTAATTTTTAATAAATTTTATGAAGTGATAATAAAGCATATTTTTCTTGTTTCAGCTTCGTAATTGGAATGACAATAGTAAAATATACAAATTTGAATAGAATAAACTCAAATGATCATTGTAGCCATAAGTAAAATGAACACTGATTCTAAAAAAATCGATAAAGGTGTTAAGAATCTGAATCATAATCGATCGATTTTGGAAGGTTTTGATAACCGGTAATGCACCGCAACATATTATTAATAAAATTTTATATAGTAAATCTATCAGACGAAGAAAATTTAACTGTAAAATGGCTAACTGAAGCTATTTTTAATACAAAAAGTTTTTTTTTACATTTATTTTAGTAGAAAAATAAATTCTCATTTTTTGTTTAGTTAAGTAATTTATATTCTCTTTTACTTGTAAAATTCCGTGTTTTTGCAATTTAAACAATTTAATGCTTTTCAGAAAATTGCGAAAACGATTTTCTAATACATAAAATTACGTCCGTTTTGAATTATATGGTTTGCAGAAATATCAGATAAAAGCAAAACTTTTCCATAAATCAAAACAGGTTAGTCATTTTAAAATGAATTTCAGAATATTTTTAGATCTTAATTTATTCTAAGTATAGTAACTTAACTGTTCTGATTCTTTAATGTAATTTCTACCTTTATAATCATAAAGGTAAAAGGTAGAAATTATATACAAGTATAATCAAACTTTCAACATTTTCACTCCACAGATTCAACGAATTTCTCATTTTTCTCATAATATTACATATTAACAAATTAGAAATGGCGATAAAATAAAATAGCTTAAGAGAAGTGAAGGAAGACAAAAATATATCTCTTAATGTTCATAAAATTTCTAGACATTGAATTAATTCATATAATTTGAATAACTAAAGATAATGTACCTTCATCTCATAAAGTAGATGAGATAAATTTATATTTTAATGTGATAATTTAAATTTTAAAAATAGTAATTAAACTTGTAATGTATTCACTGTTTTAATTACAATATGGTTACGATTATTGTATTTATATTTATTTATTTTACTATAATGATTTTATATTACTACAGAAAAATATATAAGTCTGTTTAAAATAAAACATAATTAGTAATATATATCAGTAATATAATATATAATAAATTATTTAAAATTAATTAAACAAACATAATTATTGCTGTAAAATAGATTGAAATTTACGTTTCCTCAGCAGGAATATACAGTATACGTGTATGTGTGTGTGTGTGTAGATGAAAAGAATTTCATAAATATAATTATTTAATTTATTTTTAACAATTTAATCGTTATTAGTTATTAATTTTGTGAAAATTAAAAAAAAACAACAACAAAATGTTGAAAATGATTTTAAATAAATGAAGTAATTTATTGTATATTAATTCCAAGAAACAATAATCGATATGATTTATGTAAATATAATGTAATAATAAAGAAAGAAAATTTGCAAATTTATTTATCAAAATTTCTCTATTGTGTTTTAAATTATTTCTAAAAATATTTAAATCAAATTTAATTACAATATCTAATAATACGAATTAATTTGAAACGACTAAACTGATTATTTCACAATTTTGAAAGATCATATATTGTTATTTAAATTATATACAATAATAATTTTATTTATATTCATAATCTTACTCTTTTATAAGATTAATGAAAAATTTCAAGAAACTCCTTCTTGGTCCAATTCTTAATAATAAAATTTTAGTAGTTAATTTCAGAAGATGAGTTATAAAATTGGTAGATGCTAAGTTTGATTTAAGGAATAAAATAAATAGAAAACTTTTGCCCATTAGATTAGAGATACACAATTTTCCCAAAGGGTTACATTCTGTATGTGAACTTGTCTCGATTTTATTTATCATTTCAAACTACACAGCATACATTAAAATTGTTTTAACTGAAAGCTTCTTTGATTCTTACGCATGACATATCATGTTTATCCATCAAAATACTGAAAGGAATTTTGAAAGTCATTTGTTTTTAACCGTTTTTCTAAAACCCATCATATAAATTACTAACTCTACTCTAAAGCTTACAATATATTTTAACTGAATTGACAAAATTTTATCTGGATTATTACCATTTTTAATTTTGACCATTTTGTCGGCCAGGTAAATTCATCAGGCAATTTTAGTTTGTTTCATAATGACTGTAGATGTGAACATTTGTTAGTTTTCTGACTTTCTCGATAATGTTTGCTATATACCGTTATTACAAATTGGTTCAATGATTGATAACATGTATTCGAAGAAAATTCTTTCACGTATTACGATATTACATTAAGTTTTATTATAGTTTCGTCCATTAGGATGAGAGATGTACAGTTGTCCCAAAGGGTTACTTTCGGTTGATTTGTGAACTTATCTCGATTTTAGGATAGATAGTTTCCAATTCCGTAATAACAAATAAGAGATGGAAGTTGGTAATATCATAAACGATATACATTTAATATAGCATATAAAAAGAAACGCTTAAATGAGAAAATTAAATGTACTGAACCAGAAAATACATTTGAAGAACAATTTAAATTCTTGGCCAAATTACACATAAATTATAATTTTTAGACGTGAATTACGTAAAAACATCTCATATTGTAATAGTTCTAAGAAAAAAAAATATAATTATAAATCATAATTGTTAATTTATTTGAATTTGATATTTGAATGTTACAGATGATACTAATTTCTAATGATTTAATTCCATATAAATTGAATAAATTAAATTTTAATAATAATAAACTTCCAGCAAAACAAATTTCATATAAACAAACTTTTACATTATTGTATTTTAACTTTACTTTTCAAATAAAACACCCTTTACTATTTTTTAAAAAATGTTTCAATAGTGACTTCTAAGCTATGATCAATGTTTACCTTTGGAAGAAGTTTGCCAATAATAGCAAACTTTACGTTATTCCTTTATCGACTGTTTGCTACATTACAACTTCACCAATCCATCGTGGTTACTAAAGAAAGAAGTATTCTGTGAAATACTGAAACGAATGATAACAGATTCTCGATTTTAACTTTAACAGTTAGGAATCAAAATTGATGTCGCATCTAAGATATCATATAAATTACTATCTCTTTTTACCATTTATTTTCTTGACTATAAATTTTGTAAACTATACTATATAAATTTGAATTCTTTTGAAAACAATATACAGTTTTATAAGATTATATTAAGTTAAATCAGATTAAAATAATAACGAAGAAAAAATTTACGTAGACCTATTTGATATTTCACTATTAAATAGTAAACTATTGAATTTTCTGCCACAAAAATAAATTAAATTTTCTCTTTTTATACAAAATAAATGAAATAATTTATATTAGTGATATATAATGAAATAAATTATATCTTTTATTACTAAAATTGATCATTATGTCTGTTATAATCGCTATTTATTTAATTATACAACCTGGGTTTTGTGGACACTTTCGGGACAGTTAAGGAGTGTAAGTTTCCGACTAAGAACAATGTTCGTTAGACAGGTTTTTTGTAAGAAATTGTATATTTCACAATACTTAGAGGTTTTTTAAATAAAATACTAGATACACTGGTTTTGTAAAAGAATGTGTAATAAGAACAAAATCAGGATTATAGATAGTCTTATCTTTGTCTCTATGCTAAGTTATGTGAAATTATTACGATAATTAGTACTGTAATCCTTAAGCACCATTTTGAACTAAAGTTAATTAAAATTTAGTGATTGATTAATTTAAAGAAATATAGAAGAAAGGGTATGATAGAGGATGAGACTCGAAATCCAATTGCTCAATCTATGCAGGCGACAATACCGATCATGCTATCCAGACTTACCAAGCAACATATGACTCGTTCGATTCATTTTGTTTCCGCTATTCTTTTCTTTTTTGAAATTCTCTGAGTTTCTTGATACCTTTCTTCCATTATTCATAGAAGTGCCACCATCAAATCTACCAATGTTTGATGCAGATAGTATTGCTGTAAAACTGGAGCTACGAAAACTTAACGTGTTTAAGGACTCAAAGAAATTTTATGAAACGATAACACCGAAGATATCAATGATAATTTTTAATAATATTTGTGGAAAATATAATAGTCTGTTGAACTATTTGATAACGAAGATTTTTCAAAATATAAAAGGCGCGAAATTTTCACGCCTGCTTATTCAATGTAAAAATGCTATTGATATACATATAGTACTAACAAATGGAAATATATCTAACACGAAATCGGAAGACTCTGGTACCAATTGCAAAAACGAAAAAAACATTGCACAGACATTGTACAATGGAAGACGTTTATAACGAAATAACTTAGTTATAAATATTTGTTGAATAACTGTAAATTATACAGTATTAAATATACAACAAATAGGCTTTAAACTCAACGTATGAATTACTATAAAGCGTTGAACAACGCCACCCTAATAGAGTACCTCAATTTTATTTGGTTGTTCGACTCTGATTAGTAGTAGTGTCTGTCAGAGAGATAAAAAATTTTTTTCTTTAGAATAAGAAAATAAACTATCGGTCTGTTGGTATTATTTAAGAGAAAACAAAGTAAAATTAAACAGATACAATTGTAATGTCTCAAAAGAAAGACATTAATGATAGAAAGAGGATAACAGGACTATACAATTCAATAGAAAACGATTGGCAAATCGTGGTTTTTATTTTGTGTCATATGAGAACGGTTATTTACAGCCGAAATGCATTTTGTAACAACAAATAGAATAATAAATACTTGTTTTGGTAAAACAGTTCTTCTTGTTTTTTAATTTGTCGTTGAAACCACAACTGGACTTATTAGAAAATGGCTTTGAAAAGAGGAACCCCAGAGAAAACCTATTGGTAACATTATGTTTTAAAATATTTATATATCCACCACAAAAAAGATTAACTTTTTTAATGGTCTTCTTTATTATAGTTAACTTTTTCTGTGAGAATAACAAATATTTAAAAAATACTATTTTCCGAGTGGAGAAAAATGTCAAGTACTAAAAATTAGGAAAAAAGTTACTGAAATAAAATTAACTCGGTGTGTTCTCTTTTTATCGTAAATAAAGGTTATCAAACAATTATAGCATAGCGTTTTAGAACGTAATGCTTCGCTCTCCACATTAAATAAGACAAAAGAAAAAGTAACCACTGTCATTTCCCAAAAATTTTAGAACTAATCTAAATTCAATAATGTATTATTAACATGAAAGTAATTTTTAAACAAAAATTGAAATGTTTTATATTAATCTAACTTGACGACAGATAAATTAAGTTCTGACTAGCAAGAGTTACGATATCGGGAATAGAGAATAAATGCATTCGTAGGGTACTGATTTATACCTGAATATTTATTTGTATAATTTAAAAATGTTACATATATATTTGAAAATGAAAAATATTAAGAATTATTTAACGTTACTAACTTATTTTTACACCAGTTTATTCGAATATTTGAAAAGTAACGGATCACATAGGGATTATTAATAAAAATAAATGACAACAGACAATACTTTGAAAGACTATATAAAATTTTTATTATGATTACCACGAAATGAAGTAGCAAATTACAATAGAAATTAAATAACGAGGACGCCTGTAAAGAAAGTTATTTTAGACGTTGTTAAGCGTAAAGGTAATTAGTGAAACATTTATTTTCAAGGAGAAATCTCCAGAGATGTTAAAAATCTAATTTATGCAAAGCACATATTAATACTTTAATTATACTTCATGAGCTGTTATAAAATGATTATTTAATTGCCTCATCAAGAATTAAAAATTTGCCTTGTAGTTTCAAGGGAACCTATGAGCATTTAATATTAGGAAGAAAAATTTTCTAATTAAGTCATTAATATAGTTTTTAAAATAAAACGTTGGTTATTTAAAATATCTTTAATGAGAAACTAATAAGCATAGAATTAACCCGTTAGCGGTTGTAAAATTTATTAAGTTATCTTTATCGAAAGCCTAATATATTTTTCAAGTAATATTTTTTAATAATGTGAGCTTTTGACTAACAGAACTGCTTTTATTAAATGAACGAA
Source organism: Centruroides vittatus (assembly GCF_030686945.1). Taxonomy (NCBI): domain Eukaryota; kingdom Metazoa; phylum Arthropoda; class Arachnida; order Scorpiones; family Buthidae; genus Centruroides; species Centruroides vittatus. The sequence goes on from NW_027122385.1 coordinate 1,824,260, forward strand.
TTTATTAATAAATTTAAAAAAATGTTTCACAAATCTTTTTAAAATTAGAATTATGTAAATGGGGTAGATGACATCACAGGCCTCTGTACATACATAAATTTTAATTATAAAATTGTCTAGTTACATTAGTTAATTTTAAAATATTAAAATTTGTATATTTTTAAATACAGTAGACTCTCATTATATCCCGCTTTTATTATTATTATTATTTTTTGTTCCCCAATATTGAATCGATAAGATTCAATATTGGGGAACAAAAAAAATAATAATAAAAAAAGCGGGATATAATGAGAGTCTACTGAGAGTCTTTAACCACAGATAAGATTCAATATTGCAAAACTAAGATTGTTTTATATCAGAAACACTTGTTGATGAAAGAATAGAAGATACAGATTCCATAGCATGTATAATCTGTTTAGTAAAAGCCCAGAATTTTTAGTAATGTACTCGGATATATGGCGCTTTTTCATTGTCTGCCGACAAGCGCGATATAACTAGGGCTACTGTATTAAGAAAATAATAAAAACTAAACATTTATTTAACTGAAAACAATTCTAAAATACTTGTTTATTTATTTTAAATTATAGCAATATGAATTAAATAATTATGTATGATTATAAAATACATTAGAACTAATTTCCATTGAATGCATAACAATTGGTAAGTAATTAACTATAAGACAAATATTTCAACATTTTACAACTTCAGTTATTAAACGGAATTAAATTAATTTGATAAAGAGATATAATTAACAGAAATAAGATAATTACATACTAATTTATAATACAACTCTTAATTAATAAACGCTGAACAATTTTTCTAAGATATTTAAATTCTACAAGTAAATTTTTTCTATATTTTGTTTAAATTGTATTGAATTAGATGCAGTAATATGCTTAAAAAGAATAAGTAAACGAATTGCAATCAATTATTTATTAAAATATTCGTAATAGTAATTACATTTTTAAATTTCGAAAAAATAAATGATACGTCAGTTGAAATTTGTTATCTTTTAGTTAAAAAAAGAAGAAAGAAAACAGAAGAAAGAATGAGTATTTCAAGCTTTCTTTTGAAATGAAAAATGTTTTTGTAAATAATGTAGAGTGGGACCTTTCCATATGCAAACAATACGCTTCAAGTCTCCTGCTTAAGCGGAAATTCTCGTAATATAACAAACCCAACTAATTATTAAGTATTTTTAATAGTGACATACTTAATGCATAATGTCATATATAGATAAGGCGAATGAACGATACAATTAATACTAAATAGCATGATACCGTAAAGTATAAAAATAATTTGTAAAAAGTTTAATATTCTCTCTTTCTCCTGTTTGCAAAGTAATTTTCGTAAATAAACAAAGAGAATCATTAATGTCACGCACAAAGACGCTTTACAAGAGAGAACTGTGGTTGAAATTGCCACCAGTCAATCTTCTCAACAATATCTAGTTGTAAAGTCTGTGTCTGCGTAGTATATCTGTAGTAAAAGTTGTAAAATTTCAGAGGTTTTCTCTTTATGCCATGACTAATTTGCCTGCCAATTCCTCAATATCCGCAATTAGGGAAATTTTCCTCCATATCGTAGACCGGACAAAGATAGTGTTTAGTGCAATACAAAGAAACTAGTGACAATGAAGTTTTCTCATGACGAGAATGAACCTAACTGAGCGAGATGCTTTGAGACTTTACAAAACCTGAATTATGGCGAGTAATTAAGAATTTTTTATTTTACTTATTTTCCTTTTTTTCAGATCGCCAAGAGCATAAACCTGAAACCGCGTGTGGCTGGATTCCACTGTACACTTATTTAAACTACAGTAGCCGTAAATTTAATAAATTTGACTTTTCCATATTTCTCTCAAAACTTGTACTAGAAAGTATTATTTTTTATCTTAGCATACTTATCTTATATTTCCTGTATTTTGCATATTTCATGTTTATGTATACGTATCTATTTTGTTTCTGTAATTTTGTACGAATATATTCTGTAATCTTTATAAGAAGCATGGCCTTGTATAGCAAATATTATTAAATAACTAGATATTTAATTAATTTTATTCGTCCATGTTTTTACTGTTTCGAAAATGTTCAAATTTATATCATACTTTAGAAAATTTTAATTGAATGTTTTGCAAGTGATATAATGGCAGTACAAATAACGTAAGTAATAATATTTAAATTATATATGCTTGCTTCCTAAATATAAAAATGAATTTTATTATATTTAAATATTTAAACAAATATTGATATTTTGTATATACCAGATTTTATAATAAAAACATTAGATGAAAAAGTTTCTCAGCTGTTATATTAATATATAACGGGAAAAGTACGGAGATAGACCAAAAAAGGCGCACTGAAGATTTTTATACTTTTGGATTCGGCAGGCCTTGAAACCTCGTAAAATGCAAAAAATTCGGTGTTTTTTTTGTATGAATGCAAAATCGTGTCACACAGACTAACATCCAGTCTGTGTGACACGATTTTGTTCACCCAACATGAAGTTTTAATAACTTCCTTGTCTTTTGTTGAAAATTTTCTATACTTTTCCAAGGGGGTTTGTATATTAGTAGATTGATACTGTTAAAATTTTGTTGTTAAAGATCAAGGAAGAGGAGGATAAAGGAGATCACTTATCATATCTTGGGGTCGGACTTAATGAAGAATTTACTCGTTATTAGCATTTACAATTTTTTATAAAACAGGTTTCTATTCTCATATTAAGCTTTTGCTATTTTTAGTAGCTAACAATATATAATAAGTTTTTAAAATAGAATATCACAACAGATGGCATCACCAGAATTTTAAATTTTGTGTTAGGAAAGTCACGCAACTCATTGCTAGATTATATATAACTATAATGGTTATATATAACTATAATGGTAACTTTACATGCAATCAGTACTTTTGACAATCTTATGCTTAAAATTCAATTTTTTTTTATTTATTTATGAGAAGAAATTTAAAAATTAATGATATAATAATTAAGTAATTTTATTAAGACATTTTTAGTTTACAATTAATAAAATTTCGCAAGTTTACAGATTAATGCCATAGAAAAGTTCCTAGAAAATAGCACTTTAACCGAAAATCGATCAATCGTAAAAATATAAGTAATAATTTTGAAAGCGTTTCTGGACTTCGATCTATGGAGAAGATGACTTGTAAATGAATCTTAAATGTGTACACAGCTGAGGTTTCTTTGACTTTATTATTACCGTATTTTACGGACTATAAGACGCACCTTAATTTTTAAGCAATTTTTTAATAAAAATACCTATAAGACGCTATGGACTATAAGACGCACCTGAATTTTGGAGGCGATTTTTCGAAGAAAAAAGTGCGTCTTATAGTCCGTAAAATACGGTATCTGTTAAATGCATATGACAGAGCCACAAGGTTATCATCCTGTAAGTACTACTGCATAAAACCGCTAAAAAATCTTGTAATGTATTGCTGGATCATTGCCATTGTTATGTCTTTGTCACTGGTGTTAATGAACAGTTAGTTCAATTCAAAAAGATTAAAGAGACTGTAAATTCAACGTCAGTTCAGACTGGAACTTATAGTACTTTAGTAGAGTTAGAGTATTTTCCCTGAACTTCTACTAGTGATTGTCTTCTAATCCGCGTTATATCGAAAAAGTGAGGCGAAATACAATTTTCTATAATTAATAAATTGAGTTGAAACAAAAACGCAATCAACTGCACAAAATTATTTTTTAGTAATTCAAAAACATACTTTAGAATAATAGAAAATTTTTCTTTTTAAGTTTTAACATAATCAGATTCAAATAAAAGAAATTTTATAATCTTAGTTCATCAATATAATTATTTCATTAGATATTATTCTGAAATATCGGCATTATTAAATGCCGTTATTGAAATTTTACTGAGATTAAACTTAAAAGAAAAGAATATCAACAAAATTTTGCCCAAAGCCAATGAGTTTTCTTCTGTTACTTATTATAATTCAAATATGTTGTCATCACTTTGGATATATCCTATGTTGGCAATTAAAAAAATTTATCATGAAGTTTACCTTAGGCTAGATTTTAACAAAAGTGCAAAAACAAAGTATCTTTTTGTTATCTAATTTGAAAGTTTGAAGAGATTATTTGAAAATTAATGAAAAATAGAAAGTTTAATAGACTTGATTAATTAGAATAAAGTAGTCGAGAAAGATAAGTAACAGAAAAAATTCTAAATTTTGAAAGTATTTGGTTGATTTAATTCAGAAAATTCATTTAATTACAAATTGAAAAAAGAAAAACAATTAATCACTCAATTAATCGATTTACTTTAAACTAAATTTTGAATGTTAGAAATTTGAAGATATAAAAATTAAAAACTTTTATACTATTTTTATATATTATTTATTTTTAAATGTATATTATTGATTTTATTTTAGCAATTTTACCTATAATAAATATTTAAGTTTTTATACAGTAAACACTGTTTATTATAATCAAAGATGTCGTTTTATGTCCTAAAATATATAAGTTAATAATAGTAACTTTAATTAACAAATATTCAAGATATACATTTTAAAATTGTTTTAACATGCCTTTTTAATGTCAGATTCAACATAGTAACAATTTTTATTAGTCGTAGTCTAATTTACTTACTATGCTTAATGTTATCAATATAAGAGTACCAAAAGAATTATATAAGCGAAAAATTATTAATATTAGAAAATTCAATATTTTGTTTTGAGGTCTACAAAATGTATTTATTAAATTAAAACTATGCATATTTTACAGTTTGTAGCAATAAAAGTACAATGTTTAAAAACATGCATAAAATTAATGCACATTTATTTTTCTGGCGGTTATAACATAACATGGAATGTATCATTTATAATCGTCTGAAAATATTATTTTCATGGCTTTCAAAATAAAATATTGCAATCGTGTCACATTTGACTCTCCGAGTTTTTTGAATCTCGACAATTTTAGGTCCCTAAACCCAAAAAAGTCAAAATATTGATACCCGAAGTGTAGGTGTTTGTGTTTTGGTGTGTATTTAGTTTAATATTATGACAGGATAAAGATTAAGAAACAAATTTTGACACGCTAAGTTGTATGTAAGGGCCATTAGTACTATTAAATTTTGATGATTAATGATCGAGGGGACGGGGAGATAGAGGAGGTGGTGTGTCATATGTAAAGTGCCATAGAACTTAATGAATATTTTACTCGTTATTGGCATTTACAATGTGTTTAGAAATTCACGTCTATCCTCAAAATTAAGCCTCTTTTGCCTTTTTATAATTTTAGCTTCATGCCATGTTTAAGAAACACTAACACGGGGACGGCATAATGTTGGGGTTACTGATTTTGATCAAACTCGGTGAGGATATAGTGCATCCCCATTATAATGCGCCCTTAATAAACAAGGTTCAAGTAGACAATATATACACAGAAAAATAAAACAGTAAGAATTATTTCTTTTTGACTCTTTGAAAAGAAATAATTTTTTAATAAATTTAAAATTGCCAAGAATTGAAAATTATAGTTTTTGGGAAAAATCTATTGAAACTGACGAGATTCTAATCGCCAAATTACTGATTACAAATCTGGCGCCTCCCCACAGAGCCAGTTTACGAATATTACAAATGCTGAGGATTTTGTGATTATGCAACTTAAAACATAAATTTTCTTATTTAATATTGAGTAGTGCGCCTTATTGCTTCGCGTATGTCAATCATTGGAGAGGCAGTATAACTTCACTGAGTTTGATTAAAATTAGTGACCCCAAAATCATGTCACCAATTTCTGTAAGATATTAGTCTTACCAAAATTCCGGAGAAAGTTACGCAACTCTTTGCTGGATTTTTGAAGTCTGTTGTTAAAATCTTTACATGTTTATTAGAAATTATTTCGCTTCAAAAACGAGCTTCATTATTTTTTGTTATAAGCAGAAACTTTTTGAAAGTATGTTTACTCATCCTTATTGTCAATAAGAAGAGCATCCAGTCAATATTTGTTTTTGATCAGAGTAAAGTTTTCAGCGTAATTAATAGGTCCTCTTCCGCTTCGATCCTGAAGGAATGGAATTCAAATCGAATCTAATTATAAATACTTCGTATAAAAACGAAAAGTCAATACTAACTCACCGATATCAAATATACATCAAATCATTTAAGCAAATATTCTCAAAACATAACAGAGTTGTAAATTCAGAAAATGTTAACACGACTCTGGCAGCATTCTGTAAGGTTGAAGGTATCGCTATCAATGAAAATGAAATAAAATCAGTAAGAGCTATAATAATCACGTACATACGAAATATGATGAAATCTGTGAAGTATTCATGAAAAAAACATTTGTAGATTGGCTAAATCAGCATTTGGAATTTGGTAGAGTCCGTCCGTCGACTCTACCAAATTCCAGGAAATACATCGAAAAGTAGTTAAAAATCGTATAAAAAATTTTATTATAATAAAATAATGTTTCAAAGATTTCAACAAATATCATTTATACTATATATAATTAAAATTGAATTTTTGTAAATTCTTATTTCATTTTTTGCATTTGAAGTTTTATAATCTCAATAGATTTTTATAAGTCCATTTCTTCATGACGGCCTATAAATTATACTGAAATTGCTAATTCTGAATTAAGGGAAAAAATACATGCAGGATTATGGCAAACCGTTTTTGTTAATAACTACTACTAAAATCCAGTATAAGTGTATTAGATTTCTCTTATCGATCAATTGCTTCATCTAAATTGTAAATATATTCCAAAAATTTCCTAAACAGTTTTCTTAAATTAAAAATAGGAAAAATATTCCAATTTACTATGTTTATTAATTACTAAACAATAACAAAATTAATAATAATTTCTGTTTAATTTAATAATTTTGTAGTAAGTATTAAATATTCATGTGAAAAGACAATCTAAATAACAATTAAAAATTTTAAGATTTATTCACTTTTTATATGTTATAAATAATATTATTTACATTTTAAAATACATTTATCTTTGTGGCATATTTTTGTTTTTCAAATAAAATAAATAGAAAAACTATATATGACGTTTTATTTAGAAATTTAATGTTATTGACAAAAATTACAAATAATAACATATATTTTGTTACTTCATTCCATTTTTTGTATGGGATTAAAATGTAAATATTATTTAAAATTGAAGAAATATCAACAAATTCTCGAATAAATATTTTAAAGTAACGTATCATTGAATATCTGGAAGAAAAAAAACCTATGAAAACCTATACGGTTTATTGTAGAAATACAATAATCCTTTGCATCACTATTCTTACGAGGAGTATTAGTTCATAAATGCAAACGTGTTCCAAATTTCATAGCTAATCTAGATGTTTATGTAGTAAATTCCTTATTTATTTGATGTTAAGTGATAAAAGATCAATCATTGCCTGCATAGATTATTCACAATTTAAAGACATTGAATAGAAGTAAAGTATTCACTATCAATTTTGTTCAAAGTATCGAAATGCATCTCATGAATAAACTTTCTCTCGGAGGAAAACTGTGATAGTTCTCTAAGTTGATTAATGATTTTAGAATTTAATTATTCAACGCATTCTTTTCAAACAAGAAAGATATCGATAGTCGAGAAATTCTTCCTAACTTTATTACATTATTAAGAAATTATATACAAACTTATGTATTGTAATTTCGGAAATCTATCCATTAATTCGTTTAATTACCTCTAATTACAATAACAATTATTTTTGATTATATGAATTAAGTGAATATTTATCAAATGTGGTATTTATTAAATTATAATTTTAAAAATTAAGTAAACATTAATAAAATTTACTTTAGAAAAAAAATTCATTTGATCTGCTAAAGAATAATAACATCATTGTTTGTTGAAAGGTAAAGATCTGAAATTTTTATCTAATGAATGCTTATAACTTAAATTGAATAGAAATTAATAAATAAATTATTTACTTCTTTATTCTTGTTGTTATTTCAAGCACAGGCTCGCAATCTAGTCGCTAGCAATCCCTAAAGCTAATTTAATTTCTTCAGGGAATCAATACTTATATTTTCTTGGGATCGATTGACAAATTAATTTTTATTATCGTATAAAATATAATACAAGTAAAAATTTATAATAGTTGGTATATCTTTAAATGCAATTAAATTAAAACACAAAATTCTAACAATCACACAATTAGAATTTTGATCTGCGTTTAGTAAAATATTATTAATTCCTATTTGATTTTTAATTTAATTTCATTTACAGTTTATTCTTACTTCATATCATTATAGAAAGAAATCGGCAAATTAAAACTAATTTTGAAAGGAATCAACAAGCAGAACTGGTTGAGAAATCCTCTTTTAAATATATTTCATATGTTATTATTATATTGCAGTGTTTTGTCATTGATTTTATATTCGCAAAACTTTTTATTTAATAATAAATTATACGTAAATATAATTATATTTTATATTATATTTCTTTTAATTAAACTTTTCTTTTGAATTTAAAAGTCGTTGGTGAAATTTAAAACAAAAATTTCAATGTATAAAATAATAAATTTATATTTTAATAAAAATTAAAAACGCATACAAATAAAATATTCAATATTTTATTTATACGTATTTATATTTTATTCTGATAAACTCAGTGTATTTTTTATAATATCCAAAAACTTTTTATTTATAAATCCTATAAGGCTTTAAATTTTATATAGGAAATGATTACTCATATTCGATAATAAAAAATGTATAAAACTCTTTTAAGCTTTAAAACTTTATAATAATGAAATTTTAAGTGTAAAAACTAAAGTGTAATAGTGTACCTGAAATATTAATCCTCGATCACTTTGGAAAACGAGGAAATATTGCATTACAAACTATTATCTCGTCTTTATAGAAAATTTTTAAGCTAAAGTTTTTGGTTTGATTTCCATATTACTATTCATATTTAACTTTCTAACAGTCTATCTTATAACAAATATTACTAAACTTCCTACTTTATCTGTTCCCTTAAGCAAAATTGCTATATTTAGATAGATACATCGTTCGCTTTCAATAATTCTTCTTCAATAAACAAGTAAATGCAATGATTTATAGAAAACTTAAGAGTTACAAATCAGAATGAAGCTCTATAAATCCAGAAGTATAAAATGTTGTAATATTCCTATCTAAATTACGTATTTTATAAAAGTCTATTCAATATAAAAAATTTTGATGCTAAAATTCTTTGATGTTTTAAAAAATATATCCTTAAATTATTTCAATTTATTAAAATTTTAACAAAATTTCATTAGAAGTACCTCCTCAATAAATAAAGTTATTCATTTTATGTATTAATATACAACATTTTTTCCCCTTCAGATTTAAAAATAAAATTTCTAAGAAACTTGTAATAAATATTCAATACCAAAAATCTCGAATTTTTTACTATAGAAAAAGTAAAGCCTCTTTTACTTTTCGTAAGAAACATTTGTTTTGTCGAGTTTTGCATTATAATAATTTAATAAATCAGAAATTCTTAAATAAAAATATTTATTCGGAAAAAAAGTGACTTAATTCTTCAAAGAGATTCTTCGATGAAGCAAGAATTTATTACTAAAGTCTAACTATTTCTAAACTACGAGCAAAAAAATCTCTTAGAAATTTGATTTAAAAGAAGAAATATGATAAATTTAAGTATTTTTTATTCTATGTTTTACGATTCTTAAATTTTCACCCCAACATTTTTATTTAAAATACATCTCAGTTAATATTATGACTGAAAAAGTTTAAAAATTAAAATTGTATAAAATAATAATTGATTTTTGCAATGAAAATATATTTCGTATTTCTAAAATCTGAATATTACATTTTATTTATAATATTTTTGTCACTCTTTATACTTAAAAAAGTTATTTCTTGAGCAGAGCTCTTCATAAGTCAAAAAGTGTTTTTTCTATGATCGAAGTTCAAAGCAACTGTGCTACCATTAAACACGATTTTTTGTAAAAATGCACAACCAGCTAAGGTCGACGTCATGGCGAAGCCGGAACTTTCAATTCCATGTATGAACTGAGATATTCGATGTCAAATTTTTCCATGTAAACTCTGGGCCGATTGCCAGTTTTAACTGGTCGCTCGCGTGTATCATTTGAGTTTACGATTGCTGTCAATTCAATTTACATTAACCTCTACAACTTTTTATTTTGATTATTACGATGGGTATTTAAAATACACGATGTCGTGACAAAATTAATTTTAAAAAACCTGCAATTTGCGTATTTTAACCGGTCACTAGAGTTGATAAGCTGCTGGCCGAACGTGTGGCTGTTTTAACGTTTTTACCGGTTAGGAAAATGAACATACACATTTCACCATGTCTGCGGGTTTAAAATTGCTTTAAATAGAACATTAGAAGTATATTACCACATTTATGTCTTTGCATCTGCTGAAACAGAGTAATCTACGCCGCAGATATACAGGAATGTTTTGGTCTTGGGTTTCTTGGAAAATTGAAAATATATTAAAAAATAATCATAAATTAAATATTGTTATAGAATTAAGTATAAGAATAAAATAAAAAATATAGAGCGTTTCAGATTACCCGAATTACGGTAAACGTGGTTCAATTGTCTCTCTCTCTTCATGTGCCATATCAGGTCACCCCGTTGTCGGTGAACACTCAGCACAGGCTAGTACGGATTAGTTTGCGTGCCAAGTGATGTCCTGGGCAAGTTAGTAACAGAGTGGTTCCCCGTTGCCTTTTTTGGATATGCGATATTACGCAGGGGAGAAATGCCTTCCGGGAAGTCTTTTAAGGGTAACTGGCTCCTATTCAGGCGTTACAGACGGAGAGAAAACCCGGAAAACGCCACGTGGCCAGCCCGTCCTGGAGAGGCGAGAACCCCATAGCCGAATTCCCAGTGTTCAGGAACGGAATCGCTCAGCCAACAGTTTAATTGTAATCAAACGAAATTCCTGTGATATCGCACAATGCTGTGTTGCAATATTTAATCATAATTTATTTATTTTAAAATATAGCCTTTCGATTTTAGTATTATCTTGCCTCTGTACATCACACTTTTCCTGATAACAATCGATTCATGCTGGCTCTGTTCTACAGAAAATTTTGAATTAAAATCACGTGACTTCTGGTCCAAACCGGAAGTTCGTATATAGTAACTCACGACCTCCTGCTCCTAAGATTTCCATATCTGGTCTCAACTTTTATCTATGTAATTCCGTTCTCGAAATTGACAAATGATAGACAGATGGTGAACCGATGCCAACGGGAATTTATAGATCTGCAGCCCAATAATTAAACTAGTTGACAACGAAAATGTATAATATTGATTACATATTTTATCTATTTCAATTATCTTTAATTATTAAGATATTTGAAATATTTCAAAATCTTACAAATACATGCGAAAAAAAAAGTTATAAGAATATAATTAAATAATTCAATTCATCGTTACCTATACACATTTTTGGATTTTTAGACAATTTTCGTAAATTTAATGGAAAATTTTAAGATACTAATGTTGAGTCATTTGGAAAAACATTAATATATTTTTTATTATATATTAATTTTATTATATATATATTTGTATATTGGTAGTGGAATAGTTAATGCTTTAATTTTAAAAAGATCGAATCTTTTTGGAGGTTTTTAATTTCCAATGGTTACAGGCAAATGAAATGATATTTCGACAAAATGCATACTACACTACTTCATCATTCTCAGCTGCTTTACATTACATATATGTTTTATTTATCTTCATCAATCTGGACTGTTTTACCTTTTAAGTTTAAATTTTAAGCTATTATTTTAAAACTCAATACTGTATCACCAAATATAATTTAAGAGTAATTAATCCGAGTTTAAGGCGCAAGAATAATGCTTAAAATTCGGAAGCAAATCTTAATTAACAAGGATTGACTTTTAGATCAATATGGATCTACTGGCCAATGATATACAGAAGTATAATAAATATGTTAACTCGTTAATTACTAAAAAATAATAAAATTTAATTTGAATTTTTTATACTATTATAGCTGATAACATTAAAAATATTATGAACGATATTAAACACAGAAAAAATTAGCTTAATATGATGCATAATCATTTTACTATTCATTCTTGAAATACTTAGAGAAACATACAAGAAAAAAAAACGATTATTTTTCATTTATAAACGTTTCAACGTTTTCTGAGTTCAAAAATGTAAAAATATTGGAGAGTAATTATTTGATCGATCGCCGCACTTTCCCTGTTATATATAACAGAGCTGGAAAAGTAAAATGAAAGCCGTTAAAATATTGTATTAAGAAAAAAATGTAGTTAAAAGAAGAATAAAAGAGATTGAAAAATAGCAAAACATAAAAATTCAGTTAATTTAAATACAGGATGTAAATTAGTTCTAGAATGACATCTTAGATACGTCACAAATACAGTAAAAGGAATAATCTCTATCGTGTGTAAAATCACATGATGTAAAAAATGTAAGTCGTTATATCGACCGAGTTTTAAGGTGTTAATACTTCAATATGTATTAAAAAATACAGTTCTAGATAACGCAGCCGTACACAAAAAGGTCTTTTACCTATACACAGTATTCCAAAGTACTTCATTTGGATTTTACATTTATTTCTTCTTTAATGAATTTACAAATTTAAAACTTATATATACTGTACATTATTTCTTTGTGTTATTCTCAAACGTTACAACAAAATTTAAGATTAGAGAAATTTAAAAATTTTATATTTTTACTAGAAACTTGAAATCTTTAGACCGAAACAATTTTACCAATATCGGCTATAATTTTTTGCGATAAAAATTTTTTTGAAATAAATGTTAAATGCACATTTGTTAATTTTTCCCTGTGTGAACTCTTATTAGTCTATAAAATAGAAAATAATTGTTTTCATAGGTAGTACCAGCCATACTGCCACATCTTTCAGACAAGAACTCGCCAACTTTAAAATAAAAACTTGCCAAAAGTAATACTTAATATGAAACAGTAAAATTTTTGTCGCCGATTTAAAAAGCAATTTGAAATATATTGAAATTTATATTATAGTTTTAAAAGTTTTATTTCATTATTTTAATAACATCATCTTCAAGCTTCTGGCTACGTCCCCGAAGGCCGCGTGTTCGACCCTACCGATTTAAAGGAACAGGTAATTTGTAATTAATCCGTAGTATTTTGTTTCTAAAACTAAAAATACAAATATATTTTTCTCAATATTCTCAAATAAACTTTCTTGAAGAGCAATTTTATACAATTACTAGTTTTCGAAATCTCCTTGTACCATCCTTGATAATCAGAGAGATGTATTACAAGAAACTTTTTGAATTTCTTTAATAAAGATAAATTGTTTTTCTTCAAAACATAGTTTTTGTTTTGGTTTCAATTCTTTTAAATCACGCGATTTGTTTACATTAAATTTTCTTGCGACCGATCGCATCATTAAACTAGGTATTCTTTTTAAACTACTACCAATTTAAAAAGATGGATGAAAATAAAGTACGTTTTTCAACTAAAGAGATACAATCAAATACAGAAAGAATACTATTTATTTCACTTTTCTAGAATTTTTTAGTATAAACAATATGAATAGATTGACTAGAATATGGCATGCTGGTAACAATTCAAAATGGATTCGTTTTTTCCCATTTTGAATTGTTGGTATGACACGCAACAGGATCGATCAGCATCGATCAAAGATAGAAACTGATGTCTCAAACTAATCATAAAAGAATCAGAAGAATTCGGATGGAAATGATCTCGTATTCCACACATCAATTACTTTATTTCTTACCATAATAATGTACTGTACAGTACAACATAAGTCAAAATTGCTCATATTTAAAATAGTTTTAAAATCATCAGCGTAATTTTTACATATGCATCTTTATAACTGTAATACCTATTAATAAGGAATTTTTAATTATATATTAAAATTTTATTTTATATATAATAATTATCATTTAGTGATAAATTATAAATTAGTGAATTTACCTTTTTAATTTCGACAATGTTATATTTAGTTGATAAATTTGAAAATAATCAATTTTTTAAAACATACCATTATCTTTGATTTATTTATAAATATATAAGTGAATTTTATACTTTATTTCCTTTTAAAATAACAGCTTATTGTGGATACTAAAATGTGCAGTTTAAGAGTATTAAACATTTAAAAAATATCTAAATTTAATCCTTAAAATAATTCAGTAGCCATATATATATATATATATATATATATGTGTGTATGTATGTATGTATATAATGGTAAACTCTTATACTTTTATATATAAATATGAGACTAGGTTTTCCTATTGTTTGTTTGTTCTGTCGTGAAACAAACAAAGTACTTTATTTTGTATTGTTTGTAAAACATTCGTATCGTAAACATTTCGTACATATTATTATTCATCGTGTTTCACATTCGAATATTTTATTTTTTTCATTGCAAGACACAGATAATAAGAAACATATTTACTTGACGTTCAGTTAAAAGTTTCACAATATGCAGAATATAAAAAGTTCTGAATAACGACAATGAAGAAATGCCTGCTAGTATTGCCGAAAACGTTTGAAATACTCGATAAATTATTTGCTGGTGAAGGTTTTACGTGTATTATTTATACAGGAAACTGGATAGAATTAAGCGGCCAATGAAAAAAAAATAAACCATTAAATTAGTTTTTTGTTTGTTTTTTAGATCTCTATATAAGTATACGATACTCGTTACTTCCTTATGAATTCCACATAATTTATGCCTTTTTTCAAATATAGTATGAAATAGGATGCTAACGTATATTTCTATTTTTTGTTTATTAACTACATTTATCTGAGCTACATTCATCTCATACGGTATAAAACAATAACCGATTTAATATATTTGAGTTGTATTTATTGATTTTTTTTTATAAAATAATTGTTTAATTATAACCGTTTTTTATTTTATAAATTACGATCACAAATTATTTGTATTTGCTCAGATATACTATTAAATAAAAATACATATTTCCTATGAATTAATGAACAGAATTAACAAGTTTTAAATTATTAATCGTTAACGATTTAAAAGTAATATATATCACAGAGTTTTAAAAAGTAAATTTTGAAATTTAACAATACAAAATTAGTTTTATTCAAATTAACTTGTTTGATTACTTGATCTTGTATTTAAAGTATTATAATATAATTAGAAAAATTTATAAAATTTAAAATTGAAACTTGATTGATTCTCATAGCTTAATAGAAATTCCAGAAAAAGTTTCTTTTGAGTAACTTCAAGAAAGTTGTTAAAACGATGAAGAATACAAACATTAAGTTTCAGACATGTCACAACATTCTATTCTGAATGGTTATCCATAGACAAGCATTCAACAGTCTCCACATTCTTCCAACTTTGATGGAAAGTAGTAATCTTCCCTTGTGACATAACAATTGACAAGTTGCTCTAATTACTTTTCAGCTACAAACTTCATGCTAGAGTCTAAACGGAATGTGAAATTTTTTCCTTTAAGGAAAAATATCCTGAATTAAATAAAACTTCTTTCAAAATTGACTGAATAGTCTAAAAATTGCTTATTGATTTTGTATATCGAGAAAACTTGCAATGTGAATAAAGGTATAATTTACTGAATAATGTTTATGTGAACAATTAACAAAATAAACATAAAATAAAATGTAATTATATATATATATATATATATATATATATATATATAATCGACTTTGATAATACATATTTGTTTAGTAAATTTTCGTTATAATTAGAAAAAACGTTGAAATAAAGAATATAACTTTTTATCATTATACATTTTATCATGTATATATATATATATACAATTTTACATATATTTGGAGTAAAATAAAAGTTTTAAATTAAATTATTTCCAACTTTTAATATTTTCCAAAAATAAAAATTCATTTTATCATTATACACCATAAAATACTTTTATTGGAAAAGATATTAAATTTTATTTTTTAATATACAAAAAATGCAATAAATATTAATAAATAAATATTTTGATCTCAAGATTTCTATTGATATGCTCCATATCTACTCAGAATGAAATAAGACAAGATAGTAAGTAAGATAATCAAGAATCAAATAAGATGGAATAAACAAGATAATTTTTCTATACAAGATAAAAATAATATTGGAAAATTTTTGTTTCAATTTGTAAATATGAAATTTAGATAAATACCAATGATTTAAAAACTTGACACAAAATATTCTAAATTAAATTTTAAAGGTACAGTAGAAAAGTATATTCAAAAACTTAAGAAAATTAAATAATTCAAAAACAAATTTAAAATATCGATATATAATATTAACACATTAACTACCAATAGCATGTTTATTTGTTAATTTTTATATAATAAATTTTAAAAGTATATTTTGAAAAAATATTGACTATAAATAAAAATGTTCTACTTTAATACTGATTTTCAATTTTTACGTTTAACATTAATAATATTAGAATTACGATTAAATTTATGCCAATATTTAAATAATATTAAATAATTTAACTACAACTTTAAATTATATAATAAAATCTAATTTGGTTATAAATTTTATAAAATGCATTTAATACATATTTGATAAAACATAAATTGATTTAATGTTTAATTAGCAATCCTGAAAATTAGAAATGTAATGTATATGTTATAATAGATTTAAATACAGAATAGAATGTATTGAGTACAATGTGCAATAAATACATAATGAATATACAATTTACAATAAAATGTATTCAATGCATAAATGCTTTTTTAAAAAATATAATTAATACAAACATAATGCAACATGTATTATTAACTAATTATATTTCGTCGAAAACTATGTAATAAAGGACGAGAATTATGTTTACTTAAAACTATGAAAGCTTTATTAAACTACAAAATTTCCGCTAATAAAGTATTTTTAAAGGCTCTTTCGTTACCTAATAATATCTTTAGATGTTACCCACGTTACTCAGGAAATGTATATAGATTACTTTATATAACGTTATCACTTATTCATTAAATTTCAACAAATTGTTAAAAACGAAATAATCTGAATTAAAATACTTTTGCCATAAAAGTACAACTTCCATCAGGGATAATAAATTAACCTGATATTTTCCTTTAGAACCTTTCAGATAGAATAATAAACGCTTGTAATTTTTGTAACAGAGGTTTTGATTTGTGTCCCCATCATTTCAATTCTCATTAAAATTTCTCTTTGATTCAAGCTTATTTCATTTGTATAGCAGACAAACGGAAATCAGTTTGCATTGAGCTATATTGTACAGTAAATATGTAGGATATTATATTATTAGATATTCAGTAGAAAATTAATAACTTCTCTCAATTTAAAACATTAATTTTGTATAAAATATTAATAATAGTTAATAAAGAATTGATATGATGAAAAGTATTACATTAAAGAAATGTTTAAATTGACATACGTTTTTCAGTTGTTTAATACAACAATTTAATGCTTTGATATCAAATTTTGAATACTACATTTTTATATGTTTAAAGCGTATCAAATAATTACTTAGAAAAGAAATTAAAAATTTAATTAACATCCTAAATTTATTATTTTGGAGAAAATTTTACACATTTTTTTTCGCTTAGTTTAGGATTACTTCATTTCTCTATCTATTGCACTGTTGTACATCATAAAGTTTTTAAATTTATTTTTGAATTTAAACATCTTTTATTACATTTTTTCAAAGATCGAAAAAAGTTTTTTTTTTTTGTTTTTTTGTTACTGATATACTTAATCACTAGACTCATAAAAACCGATTAAGTTAATTGTGATTAACGAACGTTACACTTAAATCGATCTGTTGTTTTCCACATGAAAATTATAGAATAAATTCACGAGCAAGTTCGAAGAAAGATATTTTAAGAATACAAATAGAAATTGTTTGTCTGCATGCAATTATTTAAAATAACAAGAAAATGAAAGGTTTTAATTATTTTAATCAAATTCTTCCGAACATATAATGTAGATATACAATAAATAAGTAATAAATTAATGAAATGTAGAAAACAAAACAAATGAAATATACAAAACAAAACAAATGAAATATACAAAACAAAATAAATGAAACCTAATCAAAACAGAATGAAAAATTAATGACATTTAAAATAAAATCATTTTTAATTGATGTAACACATTATTCACTAGATTAATCTAGAGAGTAAGTATATACTTTTTCACTTAAAATATTGCTTTAAAAATAATATTTATTAATTTAATAAGTAAAGTAATATATTTTTCATGGTAATAGCTTAACAGTGCTTATAACTATTACATTATTATAAATATAAAAATTTATTTATTGAAAATTTTGCGTTTCTAGAGTCAATTTCAGTATAAATTACATGCAAAGAACTTATCTATAAAGTTCATAAAACATGAGCATTTCAAAAAATCATATGTATTATAAAAATATATTGCAAACAAATTTGTTCTTATATATACAATATTATTAACATTCATATTCACATGAATATTTGCAAGAGAGGTGTACAAAAAATAGAGTTTTGTGATCTAGATACGGAAATTTTAATGAACTAATTTGAACGAAGAGGTATCCGCTATTGGTGAAAGTCAGTAAAATCGAATGTGTATTAAAAGCATATATCAATAATGAGCGTACAACGTACAGTACAAGAACTATTAAAATATTATTATAATGTATAAATATGAATAAAATACCATAATGTGCATTGAATAATTTATACTCATTGATTTATTGTTCTATATTTTAGTGTGTTGTATCTGCGAATAAAAAAAAGGTTATGAATTTTTCTTTCGGATAGAAACCTTTTATCCGTTATACTGGAAGTCCATTAAATCGATAGAATACTGCATTTTGAAGTAATATAGCTTGTTTCAATTGTTTTTATACAAAATATCATCTATTAATTTGTAAAAATTTTGCATAGTCTTATAACACTTTCTAATTTATATTTTTTCTTATTGTTAATTTTATTTAATTATATTACAATATATTTTTTTTCTGTCACAGAAAATGGCTATCGCATGCCTTTCAGCATTGCCAATATATAAAAATCCAGCAAGGAGTTGCTTAACTTTCCGACAACAATTAAAACTGTGTATGTGGCGCCATCTGTTTTGATATTTTATTTTAAAAACTTTTTATATTTTAAATTATTAAAAAATGGTAAAAACATAATTTTGAGGGTAAAAATGAGTTTTATAAAAAAATTATAAATGATAATAACGAGTGAAATCGTCATTAAGTCCGACCTTACTCGAAATATGACACACGAACCCCCGTTTATATCCCCATACCATCCATCTTTAACCAGCAAAATTTAATAGCTTCAATCCCCTAATACACAAATTTCCCTACAAAATTTTAGAAATTTTTTAGGAAAACGACAGGAATTATCAAGCTTTAAAATGGGTGAACAAAATCGTGTTCAACACACTCATTAACAACCATACATACAGAAAAAACTCTCGAATTTTTTTTTTTTTTTTTTGCATTTCTCGACGTTTCAAGGTTCCATTAAGTCAAAACATGTAAAAATCTGAAAGAAGGGTCATTTTCTGACTGATCGCCATACTTTTTGTCTATTATATATATCAGCCAGGACAGTAAAAATAAGTAAATAGCTTAGGATGTAATTTAAATGTAAAATAGATTTGTTTTACCTTTGGTTATTTATTAAATTTATTGTTGTAATTTTTATTTTTTTTTACATTATTATTCGTATATAGATTGTTGTTTACATATATAGATAACTGTTTATAAAATTTTAATAAATTATGAATGAATTAAACATCGATTAATTATAAAAATGTTGAATAAATTGGGAAATTAAAAAATATTCCTATTTATTCATCATTTTAATAATTAATCGATGTTTATTTATTTATTCTCCTTTTACCTCGATAAGCATAAAAGATTAATCACCTAATTTTCGTTATAGTCTACCTTATTTATAATATAATATAATAAACATCGTTCATAGTTTAGTAATACTATTGTTTATTACTTTGTTTTTTAATAATTTATTTCTCTAGAGTTACTTTACTAATCTGAAATACATTTTTACAATACTGTTTAAAATTCATATTTTTAAAATAATACATTTTGAAAAAGTGTTTATAAATATGTGCATTAATATGGAACAATAAAAAGAAAATACAAATGTTTAAGACTTCATGAGAATACAACTGCATAAAATTTGTGTCTATTTTCGGATAATGGTCTTGTTCATCTTCGACGCCTTAGTGTGATATTTTAATGAAACGATTTACTAAAACAGCGATCGATAACTTTTCTTTTAACCTGTTAAAGTGGCGGAAAAATTGATAAAGAACACTAGCAGCAACTTAATGCCATCTAGTTTCCAATCTAACTGAATTGTTGGGACTTAATAATAATTTATTGATATTTTAATTTGTATATATTTTCTTAACTTGTAAGCAATTTATAAACTCGTGAGACTTTTTCGTTTGCAAAACATTCTATATTTTAACAATTAACAGTTAGATTTTCTTTGATATAATTTATTTGAATAATGTAATTTATACATTTTTTTGTAACCTATTCGTATTTGCAATTAAAGTTTTGTCTTTGTGCAATATCTCAAAAAAAGTTTTTAAACAAATTCATTTTAATTCGAATATTGAATAATTTATAAAATAAATGCAGCAGTTAACAGAGCAGACATACTCAAAGAAACTATTGATAGCATTGTAATGATAATTGTTACTTAATTCCAATAACACAGTAAGGATTACTACTATCCACAAATACCATTTCCTACATAACAAATGATTTTCAATATATTATAGGTTATAATACGATTAGAATTACAGAGCAATACGTTATAATATTTACGATGAATAATAGTTTTCACATTGGTGTATTTTGGATATTAACAAGCTATATAAAATACATTGGAATCTGAAACGTTATATCCAGCAATGGCAACTGTAAAATAAATTGAGAAAGTTTTTAAATATTTACATTTTAACATTTTAACTATAATGAATGTTGGAATAATTGCAAGAATGAGCATATTCACAAAATAGACTAACTTATTTCTATGTATTGTCAAGCTGTAGAAAGTAAGGAATGCCAACCCATCAATGGATGCATGAAGGAAAATATCGTTTCATTTCACAACATATGGTTTGATTGGATTTATTTTTTCCTACAGCAATCAAAGCGATTTACAGTTATAAATCTAAAAAAGACGAATGTAGAATCTTAATTTTAGTAAAGTATAAGTATAGATTTATAATTTTGTAAAATTTTCCGAATGGTAATAGTGTATTATGTTAATTAATTGAGATTGAAGATAGTCTGTCGAAACAGTTACCTTTTTATAACTATTTACTTCTATATTTCGGTATATATTTTATGACGATGTAACCATTTTTTCAGGCTAGTTGGTGGTCAAAATTAAAAAAAATTCCTTAAAGCATGAAAAAATATATCTGATTAAAAAATAAAAATTGTTCTAAAATTGCAGGGGAGACAAAAATGAATATAAATATAACTATAACTATTGATGATGAAATTAGAATTGTAGAAACAATACAGAATCGAAATAGTGTGAAAATTTATAATAATTGATTTTCCTGTTTTAAAGGCTGTGAAAATTATAGGATTCTGACTATTGAAAATTTTCTTAATAATATACTGACTAAAAACTAAGAAGCTGTTCAAAAATTGAGAGCAATGGCAATTGTAGTTTTAAAATTGAAGAAAAAAATTTTGAGATTATCATAGATTAGTAATAAGCTCACAAGTTCTTTAGTAAGTATTGAACTGTTTAAAAACTATTGACTAGCTAGACAAAAAACTCCGGATTAAATGTTAATATTGAACAATATAATAAATACATTAAAAAAATATTTTTAAAATGTTTTTCCGAAACTTTGTAAAATAGGTCTCAACTGAAAAAATGATAATAATATACTTTTATCATTTTTAATAAACAAGTATCGCTAAACTACAAACATTGTTGAAAAATAATTATATACAAAAAACATGATCTAATTAAATTTAGGATGAAACATCTGAAGAATTACTAGAAATCTTTAAAAAGAGAAGTCACCCACCTTTGGACGATTTTCCAATAAATGTGATAAAACAGAAAAGATAGAAGAAACTCAGTTAGATACGTTGAATTTCTTCATTGGCCAATGTATTTAAGCTTTATCAAATATCAACTTAATGTTAATATGCAATATATAATAAATAATATCGACAAACATCCTGTATTATATACAAGAAATAATTTTACTTCAATATTTCTCAATACTAAAATAAAAATGCTTGATATAAAATTTAAAGAATAATTTTCATAAGTTTATCGTCAAATGACCAGAAACTTTTATTATTTAATATTTTAATTAAAATTTTTTATAAGCATGCATACAAAAAAATGCAAAAGTTTTTGTATTTTGTGATTTTTACAATCGGTGGAAGGAAAATTTCATTATTTACTTTCTCTTTTTCATTTTTACATTTAAGATTTAGCTTTGGGGGATATTGAAGATATTGAAAATTTTTGCTTTTATTTTCCTTTCTATTTTTAAAATGCTTACTACTAAATATTACATAATATTTTGAAATATCTAACGAATTTAATTAAAAGAATTGAAGATAATTATATGTAAATAAGCGTTAATTATATACGTAATGATTTAAATAACAATTAGGAATATTTTAAATATATTGGATTGTTCTACATTTCTCTTTTTCAATTACGTGATGTAATCAAACGTAATATATTTAATATTACAAAACTACAATAAATCAATATTGTTTACTTTCAGAGACATTTTTGTCATTTCCTTCCATATTATTATTAATAACTTTTAAATTATGTAATGCTCATGCATTTATTTAACGATATTGAAAATTTTTGTTTTTAACATTTTTAGTATCTTAATGCCTTTCTGGATTTTTCCATTAATTTTTTTTTTAAACAAGCGAATTTATTCTTAAAATCTTTACTTATATATAGCATTTTAAGAAATAACTTTTTATTTAACTTTATATTATCGAAATAACAATAGAATAAATAAATAGGGCAGCACTAGCAAATCCGAATTTGAATCTAATTTCGAACATTGTAAGTTTCAACGTAGCAAGTTTTAATTTTCGTATGTTTCCTTCTACCAACGATAATTAAAATTCGTAGTCAGGGCCATCATAAAAATGTTTTGTATGAAATTTAATAACATGTTCTCGATAATGATGATCAGAGTTTTACTTTTATATTAATGTCCCTTCATAATACTATAAAAGTTTATGAAATATCATGTTGCACTATTCGCATTTATTAAAGTAAAATAATTGTAATTTTTCTTCAATATGTTAATCGATCGGATATATCTATGATTAAATCAAAAATTCAAACTATTTATTTCAAAGCTTTATATTTGAGTGTTGTATATAAGTGAATACAGTAGACCCCCCTATAACACGGGTTCGTATAACACGGCGAAAAAATTGCGATCGTGTTCGTATAACACGGTTAAACGTCATCGCCGACTCGTGTCGCGACAGGATTGGTCGAATCTGGATCAATAACGAATATCGTACAAACCGTTCAGTTTAAACGAGCACTGGACCTACTAAAAAACGTTTATTATTCAACGGCCATAAAAATTATTTTTTTTTATTAATGATGTCTCCAAAGTTCAGCGAATTTTTCGCAAAAAATAACTTATCAGGAAACGCGCTCCGCGACGAATACAAGCTTAAGCAATGGCGTCTTCAAACTGTGCGCACTCGGTAAGTAATCCTACAATGTGTTGTTTATGGCATAGTTTATATGGATTATTCCCAAAAAATTATACGTTATTTGGAAATGATGGAAATTTTATGGAAGAAAACGTTTCAAACAGCCGTAGCCCCTAAACTGCACACGGGGCGGACTGTAATTGGCTTATGTATTTAAGTGGCTCGTACAACACGGATTCATATAACATGGAACGTATCTACCGTGTTATAAGAGGGTCTACTGTATTGATGATATTGTAGCTATCTATCTGTCTGAATAATCAGTTTATAATCACATTTTATTTGTTATTTTCAAGTGTTACTGAATAGATTCTTAAATAATTATGCATTATTATTTGTTTTTTTTCATCAAGAAATACTTTTAAAAATATAGTAAATATCAGAAGTTCAGAAAGTACTCATCAAAACACCAAACATAACATACAAATAACACCTTATCTTTGCCGAGAAAATATCTATTTCGAAAACAAATGTTTTCAGCCTTATTTACAGGCCATCATCAGGTTCTGAACTAAATTGGAACTAAAGCATTCCAAAATAGAATACAAAATTCAAAAGATCAAATAACTAACGGAATAACATAAAATATAAAATAAAATTAAACAAAAATTAAAATAATCACGGAAACAAGATAAAAATAAGTATATAAGAATTAATATAAAATTACTAATTTAATTAGTTAGAGTTCTTAGTAAATTTTTTAATCATAAACATCCATGCAGAGGGAAGACTTTCTACATCCCTCGCATTCAAACATCCTTCATGTACTTTACTCCTACAAATCTGAATTTTTTCGCTGTCATTGCCAGAACAGAACAGTTCTATAGATGTGCATTTTCTAGACATCAACATCAAGTTCAAAAAAGGCTATCTATCAACTAGCGTTTTTATTAAACCATCCCACAGCCCATTATACATACCATCCCATTCCAAAGATCCGTTTAAATATAAAATGGCTGCATTTCCTGTTCTGATAACAAGGCCATTTTTGTATTGTGACACAATCCATGACAGAAATAAAGAAATAAATAGAATAATGAATGTGGCCCAGACCCTAGGCTACCGAAAAAGCACAATCTTAGGAACAGTAAATAAATATGAAGCGAACAACAAGAAAAGCTCATTTAAAAGTGTCCCGACTGGAGTCGTGAAGTTTACCTATAATGAAAATATGACTAACGTTATGAAGGAAGTTACGGACAAGAAAGTTTTCAAAATGCTTATAAAAAGGGCCCCAAATTTATAAAAATCCTCAGAAATCACAAAGATAGCATAAGGTCAGAAGAAAGAGTGAGGGTTTATAGAATTTCACACGAGAATAAGCAATTGGATATTAAAAAAGATTATATCGGAGTAACCACCAGAACTTTGGGACTTAGACTCAAAGAACATAAATATAATATCAGAAAGGGATCAAATGCAACAATTCCTTTCCAAATGGCGCAATCACAAGACTCCGTAGTCAAATGGAATGATGCAGCCATCATAAAACCTATATATTCCCCATCTTTGGCAATGACAGCGAAAAAATTCAGATTTGTAGGAGTAAAGTACATGAAGGATGATTGAATGCGAGGGATGTAGAAAGTCTTCCCTCTGCATGGATGTTTATGATTAAAAAATTTACTAAGAACTCTAACTAATTAAATTAGTAATTTTATATTAATTCTTATATACTTATTTTTATCTTGTTTCCGTGATTATTTTAATTTTTGTTTAATTTTATTTTATATTTTATGTTATTCCGTTAGTTATTTGATCTTTTGAATTTTGTATTCTATTTTGGAATGCTTTAGTTCCAATTTAGTTCAGAACCTGATGATGGCCTGTAAATAAGGCTTAAAACATTTGTTTTCGAAATAGATATTTTCTCGGCAAAGATAAGGTGTTATTTGTATGTTATAACAGAAGTTCATTAGTTTGTTTTTGTTATAATTTGTATTTTTATGAATTTAAAATTGTGTCAATAAACTTTATAACTCCGAAAATTTAAATTAACTTATAGAAAATACATGCATTTGATCTTCATATAGAGTATAAAGACGTTACATTATTTCAAATGATAAGTAAGATCATATGATAATTTTAAAATCAACATAACTGTTTAAATTATTTTAGTGAATGTGCTGTAGTATTTCAAACCATAATTTTATTTATTATTAATATTGTTATTAGTAAGAATTAATAACGAATGACAGTATTTAATCTCCTTACTTAGAATCATTAAACTAATTTCATTAAAATATGAAAGACTAATTATTATTGAAAGCTTTTAATTATGGAGACACTTTCCAATTACCTTATTTTAAAAAGTGTTATAATTAAATATTTTCAATTAATCTAGATATTCTACAAAAGGAATGGTGAAAAAATAATAATTTATTTTTTTTTTTAAATTCTAATATGTAATTTAATGTTCAAGTAACCGAAATTATTTCTAAAGTTTAGTATTACAGTTACATTTACTTAAATAGTATTAAATTGTATAATTAAATTTAATAAATTAAATTTTAAATACATTTATTAAATTTTGTTTAAAGCGTATTTAAAGGTTTATGAAATGCAGAATTGTAATAAATACGAATATTTGAAAACATAATGTTTTAAGTATCACTGTCAATATATGTTAATTAATAATAATATAAGTTAAATCACCTTATATTATTGAAATCACATCGTTTATCTAGTATTTTTATGCATAATTTTAAAAATTATTTAATATGCTGTATTGTTTATGTTTAAACTACTAAAACTATATATGAATTTATACTTAAAGCCAAGGGCGTCGCCAGCCAATGGGCCGGGGGGGGGGGCAAGATGATATAAATTGATAGAGGATATGAATTGTATGTAGGTAAAATAAAAATGATTCATAAATTTTAAGAAGCTTAAGAAGATTATTTTAATTAAAACATAATCTTCTTGGGTTTTTCGCGCGGGAATTATAAATCGGGCAATGAATGACTTAGCATTTAAATAATTTTTTTCGCATGTCTAGGGAGGGGCAACTGCCCCTCTGCCCCCCTCTGGCGACGCCCTTGCTTAAAGCATAAATTATACATTTTTACCATATTCCATTTATAGTGAAATCTTACAAAATATTTATGTCCTAATATTTTTTGCAAACATTTCTTGTCAATTAATACAATTATGAAATTTTTACATTAATATTAAACAAAATTTTTAACTAAAAAAAGTTGTTAAAAGTAGATTTTAATTTAATTTTATTAATTAAAATAAAATTAAAGTTATATCAATTTTAATTTTTCATAAATAAAATATAAAAATGTTATTTGCTCTTTTTTAAAATATTTGCTATTCTTTAAATCGAGCATGTAGGTATTTGATAAGATATAGTAATATATTGTATTAAATTAATATTTAATGTCGTTTAATACAGTGGTACCTCACACTTCGAACGACTGGAAATGAGTATTGTTTGGGGTCTGGGAACGGATTAATTCACTTTTCCTTATTTCTAATGGGAAAAATTGATTCGGACTTCTGGGAGTGAAAACGACCTCCTGGAAAGAATTAAATTGGAAGTGTGAAGTACCATTGTAGTTCAATTTTAGCTGATACAACAGAAATAACAATTTAAAAAACAGTATCTATTTGCACTAAAAATACTTTTAAAGTAATGAGAAATAAAAATCGTTTACTTTAATATTGTTAAAACTGATGTTTTCTATAAGTTAGTCGTTTTGTGTATTACATAGCTTTCACAATTTTTCAATAAATAAATCATTCTCAATCGTAATACCTTCTAACTACACTGTACACTTTTTGAAGGAAGATTTAGCTACGTTTAATTGGTATAAAATTTTATCAGGTGTAAGGTATTGCAAAAACAACACTATTCACCTACAAAAAGATAGAGATTCATTGATAAATCTTTTATTTTTTAGGTGAAGTCATTAACTTAAAATTACCAACTCCAGACAAAATAAAAGAAATATCACATTAAAAATAATAAATAAATAAATAACAGCAAAAAAAACTTTAATAAAAATAGTTATATCGTTATTAATATCGTTCACTATGGGATAAAATAATGCAAGATATTATTGAGGAAGTCATGTGCAATGGATCAGAACTTTGTGTGTTCGTCAATAATCATCTAGTTTATTATATACGATATTGATTATATCGTATTGTTTATCGTCATTGACAAATAAATAAAAATGTGAAAAATTTAATTCCTTTGCTGGTTAGCCAAGCTATTGAATTTTTGATGAATGATCGCAAGATTTATATAGACCTCAACGATGTTCAAACATAGCGGCCATCTTACCTATCTAATTGTAAAACTTCTTGTCAAACAAAAATTAAATATTTTATGTGCAACAAGAATTCTATACAGTCAAATATTCAATTAAAGAAAATTATTGTGCTATCAAATTTATTAATACTGTGTGATGTCTAACATCACTATCACTGCAATGGATGACGCATTTCTATACATGACGCATTTCTTAAATGATCTAGTTCATTTAGTTCTTATAGCAAAAATATTTTACAAATAACAAACGAATCAGCATCTAATGATGTATTTTCAGTGAGAATTATTAGAATTAAAAATGACTTAATTATCATGTTACGGCAAAATGAATTAATTGTTACAATAATAAATTCTGGTTAATAATAATATCAATAAAGAAATAAAATTTACTATACAAGTTGTCCGAGAACGATCATTATTATTGTACAATTTCATAACACAAAAACGAAGCAGTCTATTTGCGGTAAAAGTAAGAATAACTAAAAAAGATTTTGGGCAAATGTTTAAAAGTGGCTGTTGACAGAATTGAACGTGATGTAAAAACAGGAAAAAGTGCATGTGTTTGTAATTACATAAAGCAAAATCGCTGTAACTATGCAAAGAAACTATCGTAGAAAAAACGAAAATACATCACCAAGTGGCCCTTCAATTTATCTTTGGATGCAGAAATTTAAAGACAACGCGAAAGATTTCAACACTCGAAATATTATGATAGTCCATCGACATCGGATGAATCTTTATTTGCGTTTAAATTTAACATTCAACAATAAATTGCTAGATGCAGAAATTTTAGGGAATAATCGGTGGTGTCTTTCCGTACTCCCTGCGAAATTTTCAGCGATTTTGTTTCAGCTAACCACAATGCGCATTGCGCTTTTTCCTGTATTGACACCATTTTTGATGAGACTATGTCTTGTCTACAAAATCGTGCTGCTCTCAACGGTTGGTTACTTTAAAGGTATGAAGGAGTACAGTACATGTCAGGAGTTGCAATTTGGCAGAGTATTTGGTGCCCAAACCATGCGCACATAAAAAAAAAAAAAAAAAAAAAAAACAGAATTGTAGATATTGATAGTTAGAAACCGAGAACCAGGTCAAAATAAAATACAAAATGGCGACACTGTTTCGACAAACAGGCGCTAGTGCGAGATTTACGCATGCCTTGCTCGTTGGGAATTTCGAAATGCGAACGTTACGAAATCGAATGTGTGTTCTCTTGCTCTCGTCGTTTCGATTTTCTTGTGTGTTGCTGACACTTCATTCGGATCCCTTTGACCTATTAATTTCACCGGAAATGCCTCGTGGACGACTTCGTAGCCGTTGCCGTGGCCGGCGAAGTTTGAACAATCGCGCTCAAAACCAGCGATACAAAACAAGATGAGAACGTAAACGAGACCACCGTGAGCGTCGAAGTAATCCCGCTTGCCGTAGGCAAGAGCAGGCCCGTGACAACGCAACCCGTCGTAACCACAGCGGCAATGAAGCCCGTCGTAATCTACGCCAGGACCATTAACATTCGGTGGAGTATCGGTATCGGTGGTCGGCTTTTCCTCATTGGTTAGTGCTCATTTTTCTTTTTCCTTAGAAAACGGTGCACGGTCGAGCCCCGAAGCTCCGAGACATAGTCTCGTCCCAAAAATGGCCTTGCCGTTTTACTTGTTAATTCTGCAAGTCGCTAGCACCGTTATAAACATTCGTGATAAAAAAATACTTTTAAGGTTTTTCTTCTTTTGCCGCAATTTGCTTCGTTTTTGTGTTATAAATTTGTATGTTAATAAAGATCTTTTTTGAACAACCTGTAAATGTCCAAACATTTTTATTAACATCTATTTAATACCTTGCATTATACGCAACAAGTTGCATATTATTTTCTAATTAACAATTTAGATAAACATATAGAATCTTCATTATACTTTCGATCAATATTAATTTAAATATACAAAACCACTTTTCAAAAATGAAAAAAACGCAAAGAACTTATTTTGTATTCTTTCTCATTATTATGTAATATCTTATGTATAATGAACACACATCAATAAAACACTGAATATTATAAGTTTGTAGATAATAACAATTAACATTATCTAAAACAAACAATAATTAATATATAATAATTTCAACAAAACCTGTAAATTATTATTTTGGCAATTGAGAGAAAACAAACGATGCTTTTTGTTTGTTAGGTTCGAATTAGGTGCGGTCCGGTTGTAAACCACTTAGATCTGCAGAAAAACATCAAACAAGTAAACAAGTAAACAAGTAAGCCACTGGAGGATGTCCAGCCATATTCGGATCAGGTGGACGTAAAAGAAAGCTTTACCCGACAGACAAAGCTTCCTGATTAGCCAGAAGTTGGCTCCCAGAAAGGCATTAAAATTAGAGAGAGGATCTAAACAAAGGAGTGTAGAATAAGGTTTGGAGCTGATAGCCTGCTGAGTTTATGAAAATAGGTTATAATCATCCGGAAAAATGTTTAGGTAGAATCTGAGATCAGAAGAAAATTGCAGACAGAGCCTATACACGATCCAGAAATTATCGAATGACTTCTTGACTCCGTTCCAGACTAATCTTGATCGTTACACGTCACATCGTTACATTATGATGACATGATAAACAGTGTACATTTCCTGTAAATAAACTGTATATAGGCCTATTGAGTTGAGTCAAGTGTAGAGGTGTATTTCCAACGAACTTGTAACATTCGAACATCTCAGGCCGTGGTTACTCAATAAATCGGCTAGAGGAGACGGAAGATAGGAAATTTCACTATGCTATTTTCAACAAACATGAACTTTCGAGTGATTTCAAATTATCCATAAAACATTTCAGTTTTTGAAACAGACAAACTTTGTATTATCGCACGAAAAATTTTATAAAATTGATTTTATTGCTCAATATATTTTTTATTTGATAGTTCTTTAGAAATATGTTTAAATAAAAATATTTCTTTGATATTTTTCGAAACAATTTATATATATATATATTTTGTTTTGGCATTACGGTATTCGATATGTGTAAAAATTTGTAAAAATTATATAAACAAACATTGAATGAATAAATAGTTAATTTTATATACATATTTACTGTGGTTTTGTATATTAATTTTGATGTTTTCCTAATAAATTACTGCTAATGAGATAATAGTATGGGCTTTTTACAATAGATGGCATGAAGACCTCTATATTCGATAAACATTGCATAGAATATTTCGTAATGAATTTCGAAAATAAGAAAGTAATTTATTTATTTATGTATACTGGATACAATCCATGATGCGGGAAGATAAGCAGCCTCCCAAATACTAAACACTTAATTGCATTGAACATAAAATTACAAAAACAAAAATATACAATCAAATTAGATTACATTAAAATTAACTTAAATTTAAATTCGGGAGCATCTGTCATTAAACAAGAAAACAATAATATAATAAAATAATTATTTATTTATTTGAATACTCCATACATAAATTAATTTTTAGGAGAATGGAAAACATTCTTGATTATTTTAATTAATAAATTGTACTTACACGAAATAGTCTCAACCGAGTCGTTGTTAGAGAATAATCCATGTATTTTATCAGCCGGTTCTTTACGAATAACACTATTAGTACATGTTGATAATCGCAAGTGATCTAATTTCTTACAATCATACAAATAATGATTTAGGTTCGCATTTCCCTGGATACAATAAGAACACGCGTCTGATGAAATTTTTCCATGCTAAACGAAACTTATTTAGTAGAGTTTGAACGATTGCTATTTTAATTATAAACGGCAGTTGCTGATAAATATAAAAACACCGACAATTATCTAGTATTTCTGGGTACCATGTGTGATATTTAGCCCTGAGTACCCTGTCGCTTTCTTCTCTAAGAAAAAGATTATCGAACTCATATAAGATTGTTTGTATAATATTTTAAAACATCTAGAGATGAGTGAATTATGAGGGAAAGTGAAATATCTATTCTATTAAACAGTCCTTCAGTTTAGTATACCAACAGTATTTTAATAAACTAATCGGTGACAGCTTCTTCAAGGTAGAATATGCCACACGTTCCAAAGAGGAAGGATCAGAAATTATGTTTCTCAAAAAGTTTAAGGTTAATTTAACAAAACGTTTCCTGGGAAACTCAAGACCCAATTCAGATCTAATTGCATATAACAGGATCGACCTCTCAAGGCCAAAAAGACGACGGAAGAACATCAGCTCTATGGAGGCCCCCAGAAAGTCAGTCCGTAAAACCAACTCGAAGTAAATAATGAGGCTGCTAGTTTCTTACACAGGACCATATGACTATTTTTTACCCTTCTCAAAATGTCAATAATTGTATTTATTTCGGAGTATTCTTTACCCTTAACTCAAGAAGTATAATTTAGGAACGAACCAGTATCTAACAATCGAATTCCCAAATAAGTAACTTCATTAACAATACTAAACTCTCTTTCATCTAAGAAAAACTTATCTGCCAATCATTGCTTATCAATGTTTTATAGTCGAAAATAATAATGTTTAAATAAGCTGGAAGGCTGAGAAACAGCCTTCCAGCTTGTTTAAACATTATTATTTTCGACTATAAAACATTGATACGCAAACCCAAGATAGAAGAATAATTGAGTAATCTGTCCAATTTCCTTTGCAAGTAAATCGGGGTTGTGGATAACACTACGGTATCGTCAGCAGATTGAAGTAAATGCAAATCGTATTCACCAATGGAAATGGAATCTTTGCTCAAATCATCAAAAACATAAATCATATCATTAAGATAGCAGATAAACAATAGCGGACTTATGGATTCACCTTGTGGTTTACCACAAGGTGATTCCATAAGTCCATTCTATTCCATAAGTCCAGTTCCATTCTATTGTTCCCTTTTCTAACGGAAAAGCATCAGTAAACCCAGAACTAGTGGAAATCCTTGCTTTCAGTCCTGAAAATAAACATTAAATAATATTAATAAATTTGTCAGGAATTCTAAACATTCTTAATTTAGACTACAAAACTTCCAATACAACACTGTCAAAGGCTTTTTCATAATCTACAAAGGCGGCAATAAACGTTGTCTTTTCTTTGAGAGTTGTCTTCAAATCAATGAGTGAAGAATTAAAATATTGCACAATGTTCTCTTCCGACGTTGGAAAGCAAATTGCACTGGTTGAATAAGATTCCTCTCCCCAAGCCATAAACCCAATCTTTAAGCCAAAATAGACGTAAAGATTTTCCGTACTGCAGGTAACAACGATATTGACCAAAAGATAGCGGGCTCGTCAATTAGAACATTTTTGTGAATAAGTTTAATCTTTACTTCAAACCACGATTTCGAAACTTTAGTGGTATCGTAAACGCGATTAAATAGTTAGACCAAGTAAGGAATTAATGTAATCGTAGGACAAGCGATTAAAGATGGTGAAACATTGTCTACCTCGGGAGCAGAACGTATTCGCATCTTTTGAATTGCAATGTTCATCTCTGAAAATGAGATAGGAAGAGCGAAAAAGGGATCAACCACTAAAGAAGCCATCGGCAAGAGCGGAATCAGAGATAAATTCAATGCATTTAAACTGAATAACTGTTGATAGTAATTAAACCAACCGGTCAAAGAAGTCTCGTAATCTGATATACTTTAATCCCACGTAATCGGCCAACTCGATACCAAAAAGTCTTGAAATCTCTAACCCCTGCCAATTGTAAGGCAAAATTACAATGATAATTTCACTTTTTCGCCCTAACAAATGAATTATATTCTTTTTTTTTCAAATTTAAAAAAGAAACTAAGTCGGCCTGATTGTTAGATCTGTGAAATTGACCAAGGGCGTTATTCTTTGGTGACCACGGCTTTAGACAATAGATTAACTATATATTCTTGGATATCCAATTCGTGCGGAATACTATGGTTTAACAACATTAAATTGTTTCTTTTGGAAGTATTAACTTGTTTATAGTAGGCAAAATAATGCAATTCACCGATGTCGTCCAAAGGAAATTATTGTTGCTGTTTCAACTTATCTAGACGCAAACACACTTTAGAAAGATCGCTCTCCAGTTTTCTTACCAAAGACGAAGTTGACTGATTAACCAATTTCAAATTAGCGATGTTTTCTTCAACTGCGGCACTACTGCGCCCAAAGTTGTTTCTAAACACTATCGTAAGGATGATATTTCTTCTTTCTCAATATATCGAGGAGATTGGCTCTTAAAGTAATGTTCTAACTTTGGATATTTAGCTATCTGATCGCTCGATGAGTGATGATGCTTAATTCCTTTCCGATCATCTTTGCTCTACTTTAATTAACCCTTTATAATTGAAGATCCGAGAAGATAAAGCTTGTAGTAACACAAAACAACACAGAAGAGCAACAAATTGCGACAAATTAAGTCAAAAACTTTATAATTTACAATAGAATAGTAATAGCAAAATCTCAAACAAAAAGTCACCAGCAACGATGTCTGCTCAACAGCGCCCCTCATAATATAATAAGATAATTATAATAATATTATTTAAATAATTAATAAAATTACCAAAACTTCTTCCCTATAAAAAAGAAGATATTAGTATCGATGACAACAAAAATTGACAGATGCACCCAAACTACACCAGTAATGAAACCATATTTAAAGTGGAGGAATCACGCTCCCTAAAACAAAAGCTCAACAGACTTTTTAAGAAAACAAAATATTTTAAACTGAAAACAATTTTCTGATAATATTTGAAGGAAAAAAAAACCTGGAAAGAACAGTATAACTAAAGATTTTTCCTGTATCACTTTAAGACGCCCATAATTAGTCAAAATATGCCAGGCTTCCACAGTGTCTTCTTCTATACAAAAATAACACGGCTGTCTAGAATAAGTATTTTAAAATATACAGTAAATTACACCTTGCCTGTATAAAGAAATACAAAATAATAAGAGAAACATCTTGATTATGTAAGGATTATAAAAAACGAACATTTAAATCTTTAAACCAACTGTTATAAACGCTCTGTATTTATTTTTCCATTTATACCATATAGGAAATTATCAAAAATGTTAACAAAAAAAAGAGACCAGTCTATCAGCTCTAAATTATCACTTGTAAAATTTATTTTATAATCATTACAAGTAGCAATAAGAAAAAAGGAGTCCAATCTATACAATTCCCTCCAAGTAAAAACTTCAAGCATACCTCACTCAAGCGAAAGTCATCACGATAAGAAAGTAATTAAATAATGTTTACATTTTAGTTTTTTCTAATTAACAGATTTTAATTCATCGAATTTTTTAACAGTAGATTTTAAATGAAAATAGAAAGTGTAAAACAGCAGTATCTAGTTCTATACTTTTAAATGTCTAGGGATTTTGTAAGAAATCTTGAATTTACGTTTTGTCTTTATTTTAATTGTAGCTAGGAAAGAATATTAGATGAATTGAACTCTGTTCAAAATGAATATATGAAGTTAAAATAAAGTTCAAAATTATTCATTTTGATTTTATGAAATATTATTATTAATTGCAATGAATAACATTCTATAATGTTAATTTATGGAATATTATTCAACGTAATTTTAGTAACATTTTTTATATATTAGTAAAGTATTTAAGAGAAATTTAGATTTTGGATGCAGTTTTATTACAATCTGAAATTGAAGCTTCCGTTTTGTTTGAACAATTCTATATGTAAGTTCCTTTGTTAACTAGAAACTGTTTTAAATTTAAAATTCATTTCTGTAACTCTAATATTGCTCAAAATATATCTGTTCATAAACTGACTGCACTTTACAATCGCTTAAAATAGCAAATGCATGTTTTTCAGTTCTAAGCGACAGTTTCGGCAGTCTTTATTCAGCTGTTTAATATTTAATGCTAAGATTAATGTGTAAATAGTGTAATACTTTTTATCATTACTTTAAATATTTTTAATTAACAATGACCTATGCATGCGAAGGTGTAATGTTTAATGTTTTGTTAACTTTTCCTATTTTTTAAAATTATGTTAGTTTTCTTTTAACATTCCTTTCCCGGCTCTGTTATATGTAGTTGATTGAAAGTATGGAAATTTGTGTAAAATAACCCCCAAGATTTTTACATTTTTGAACCCAGAGGACCTTAAAACGTCCAGAAATGTAAAAAGATTTGCAGGATTTTTTCTGTTTGTATAAATGTTTGTGTTTGTAGGAGGAGTCACAATTTTGTTCACACTATTTTAAGCTTAATGTCTGCAGTGTTTTATGTCTAAAATTTCTGAAATTTTACAGGAAGGTTGTGTATTAGGGAGACTGAAGCTATTAAATTTTGGTGGTTAAAGATCGACGGGTGGGGCGATAAAGGAGGTCGTGTGTCCTCCAGTTAATGACGATTTTACTCGTTATTAGCATTTACAATTTTTTATAAAACTCATCCCTACCCTCGAAATTAAGCTATTGCCATTTTATAATAAAAATGTAAAAATTTTTAAAATAAAATATCATAAGAGACGCGCCACAAGCAGTTTTAAATGTCGGGAAAATTTTATGTATCTTGAGACCTGTAAGTCGGGTTTTCAATAGACCGGTTTGGTAAATATATAAAATAAATAAATATATTATGTCAATAATTCCAATATCTCAGATTAGGCTTTCAGCTTATAGAATGTCAAATACTTTTATTATTTATTGTAAATGTTAATAACTGTTATAAAAGGAATAAAAATGTTACAAAATAAAATTGTATAATGTAAACTAATGTCATTGTGAATGATCTTAATTATTATGCTAAAATTAATTTTAAGTAATTACGTATAATTTGAATAACATTGCTATAAAAATTCTTAACACTTTCCTATATAAGAACTTATGTGACAAATTGCAATCTGATATTCATCAAAAGTAATAGAACTATATTAGATAAACTTAATGAAAATGTATATATACACAATTGATAACAGTGAGGTCTATTTACTGGTTTTTGAATAAATTAAAATAAAAGTATTAAATTAAAAAATAAGATGAATTTCTGAGAAAAATTATGTTCAATAGTGTATAAACTGATATTGTAAAAGACTGTACGTGGATATTAAGTAAATTTGATTTGCAATGTTTCAAGGCAATATTCACAAGTAGATAAGTGCCATGACAAGTAGATAGTCTTTAACTCAAGACAAATTTTATAAAAACACTTTTAATACACTAACTTTTTCAGAAGAATTTGATATACTATAGGCCTATATAAAAATATTTCTCAAAACAGATTGTTATAAAGTATTATTAGAGTCATGAGTATGAAATTATCTACTTTATGCAGTTATTATTCATTTTGAGTAATTTCTGAATATTCATAGAAATGATGAGTAGTATCGATATTAAATTCAGATTTTTTTTTCTCTCGTGAGGAAATCGCATGAACTCAGATTCTTATAAATGATTTCAAGTTATATAAATTACACTCAAACCTGTTTTTATGCGGTCTTTTTTGTGCGATTTTTTTATACGTGCAATGTGGTTTGTGTAATTATTTTTGTGCGGTATACCAATTTGATTGAAATTCATATACCGCACACAAAAAATCACACAAAACAAATCTCACAAATAAAACATCGCACGAAAATAGACCGCATAAAAACAGGTTTGAGTGTATTATAAAATTTTAAAGAAACGAGAGAATTAATAACTTTTATGTATGAATTTTATGTTCTACGAAGAAAAAATATTCATCTGGTTTAGTATATTATTACTGAGTAATACAAATTCGCGTACAGTTATTTAGAGAAATCTGTTCAAAGTATAGTATTAACACAGATAAAATTATACTAACATTTACTGTACAAAAATCTTGATTTATCTATGAAAAATATAGAGCTTTGTCTTAAGTACAGTTTACATAATGTTTATGCACCATCAATATGATATAATAATATTTTGTTTTGTTTATCCATAAATTCAACTGAAAAGTTATTCTTAATAGGAAAAACCCAAGGGATAGGCACTAGTAGCAAATTTTAAGAAATTAATAGAAAAATGTTTTTAACGTTTTAAATTAATTGAAAATGGCTGCATTAGTGTCTAGGCGATCATCCGGGACCACTTTGGGTGGAACACAAATTTACGAGAAATTTCCGTTTTACGCGGCATTTGCTGATACGTAACGAACGTGTTAAATAATAGCATACTGTATTAGTAATTCGATATAAAATTCAATCCTGTAAGATCTCTTGAGTAATGCACAAGAAATTGTATTAATTATTAGCGATACTTGTCGATCTCTAACATTATAGATTAGTAGGTATACGAGGATTTTTATTTTATTTCAGAATTGTATATTTGATTAGCTCTCCTCTTTGTTTTACTAGTTGACGAAATTACTTTTTGTGTTATGTCGCTACAAATTTGAGAATATAAATAAAACTGGATCATGAATAAAACTTCGTACTTTGGTATGTATAAGTAAATCTTGTCTTTGCAAGTTAGCGCATCTACTTTCAATTAGAATTCGACTTTGTTATCGATTCTGCGTTTCATTATTATTCTGCTGAGAAGAATTTAGAATAAGTAAACTGATTTTATCTTTGTTTATCGAGTTATATAAAACCGAAAAAAACACTACAAAAATTATACAATGTTTGAATACATTCTATTTAATTTATCAACTACAAAAGGTACTCCATTATCAACATCAAGTATTCCATAGCCAAAAATTAAGCAATTATTCTAATTATTATTTTATTCAACCTATACGCATTGAGAGATTTATTCTAGAAATAAAGAACTTGTTAAGACATCTTATTTTTTACGTTTGTTACTAATTCCATTGCTGTTTTGCACAATATTTTTATACAGTAGGCTACAACTTATATAATATCTTCGTGCATTTTAGCAATAAACTTTATGTGAAAAAATGACATAAAATATATTAATTTTTTCACACGATTCAACAAAATTAAAACTGTTTATGGTGGAAGAATTTACTACTGGATATTATAGAAAATCTTATTAAACTTTTTCATCGCTTACTTTTTTCTATCTCTTAATTAAAACACACTTTACCGCAGTTTTAATAAGAATGCGTTTTAGATTTTTTATAATAATTAAGCATCTGGGATACAAGATTAATCAATTTAATTCAAAAAGAAAAAAGACCACTCCGAAAGCAATATTAAAATTAATCTATACTATATATTAGTTATTTTGCTTGAATAAATGAATACATTAAATAATTAAATCGTAAACAGACTTAAATTACAATATAATTACATGAGTTGTATAAAACCACTAATATAAATATTTCATAAAATTAAAAAATAAAATTATATTAAAAGTTAATAGTGATTCTGAGTAGTTTTGGTTTCTTTATTAATATAAAATTGTCGAGATTTTAATTCTACGTGCTTTTTTTACAAGATAAATAGTTTATTCAGGTATAAACCGCTGGAAATCGTAATCGAATCTTACATTTATCACACAATTTCGTTATTCAGTTTACTTGATCTCTTGCTATTGTACCGATTAGTGAGTGATCTTTAATTTGGTTTTTCTCGAATATTTATTTATTTATTCAGATTTCACTTTGTAAACGAACCGGATATTAGTTGTTAGAATAAAAGTTTCATATCATACAATATAGTGTGATGGTTTTCTCTCTTGTTATGTGCATTAACTCTTAAGAAAAGTTTTTACGGTATGCCACCATTTTAAATTTGTTATTGTGTAATAATAAAAATAGAAAAAGAGAATTAAATAAAAAATTATCCAAGAGTTGAACCTTTGGATTCAACTGTTGGATAATTTTTTTAGACGTAAACTCTTGACGAGTTGAACCTTCGGATTCAACTCGTCAACACTGGCCGAATGTTTCTAAGGCTGGCCGAATGTTTCTAAGGCTATAAATTGCCTCTGTCGACTATAATGTCGACAATTTCGTTATTCAATTTACTTGTTCTCTTGCTATCGTACCGATTAGTGATCTTTAATTTAGTTGTTCTCCATGATGATGAGAAATGATGCAAAGAAGATACAAAGTTGAGTGTAGGAAGCTACCATAGTAGCGTAAGTAAGTATTAAAATTGGTAAAACAAATGGAGACGTTATTAACATTGCGGATGGAAGACTTAAAACAGAAAAGCATTCTATCGAGTTAAACTATTATTTGTAATAAGTCTAACGAGTAAGTCGATTTTTAAAGGACTTAAGAAGAAAGAATATGAAATATTTGTTGATGGTTAAGTTTGAAGGCTGTAAGAGACGCCCAAGTACTAAGATAAGTAGTGAATTAGCAAGTATTGATATTGAAGAGGCTAACGCATTCCCTGTAAAATTCCAAGCATTATACAGAATTATGAATATCCCGGGGATCTTATTTTTCACGTAAATCAGACAGAACTGTATTAGAAACGAATGCCTTTCAAGATCTTTATTGCCATAAAAAAAAAGTCTGCAGTAAAATTTAACCAAGGACAGAAATACACTCTTAGTCAGAGTTAATGTTCAAGAAACTCTGAAATTGAAATCAATGTTATCTTCAGAAACACTTCATGTATTGAAAAAATTAAGGAAATCACTTAAACGATATTTGAATAATAAAGTAGGCGAAAGTACTTTTTTAACATAAAAAAATTATAACGTTGTTTTGTATTATACGTTAAGGAATATTTTTTATAGATATCAAATAAAATTCGTTTTTTTCTTTGGCTACAGGCCTGTTTAAAGGTGTAAATTCACAAAAATAACTTTTTGACAAGAAACTCTAAATATTTGAAACATGATATATTTAAGTATTTTTTTTATATATAGTTCAATTTTTTTTATGAAACAAGTCGTAAACTTTAGAAGAAAATTTATAATACTCTTTTCTATAGTTGCGAGAATGAATCTGTTAATATTTTGTGTTTTTGAGTTATTTATCGAAAGCATTTTAACACTAATTATTATCTAAAACTAAGAAACTGAAATTTTAAATTAAGCCTTAAAAACATGTATATTGTGAATATGCTAAAATACAAGTGATATATAAATAATCCAAACATTCATGTTCCAAAATGCATTTTAAGAAATTTTAAAAAGCTTATAATCAGTTTGGAATAAGTTGTGTTCTTTTTATGGCTTGTGTTAAATAATATGAATAATAACGTCTATCTAATCAAAATATCTGGATTAACTGACTTTTCGGTCACTGTATCCTATGGTACAGTTAAAGCTTCCCACCACCCGGTGTAATTTTTGACCCTTGGTCAGGCAACGTAAAATAAATAGGATGCAAACGAGGAAAGAAAAGAACTGATCAGAGAAAGACCTACTGATCCAGAGAGAAACGATCTGGAATAAGTGGTTTGAAGGGAGAGGTAATCGGTAGTATAGTCGGCGTACGAGAGCTCAGTAGGATTTGAAAAAAATCCTGAGATTTCGTAGGAAGTTAGAGAAAGTAGAAAGATTTTCTTTCTGTATGAATGATTACATGTCACCGGAAGGTGACAACAGGTGTACCTGGTATTGTACATGCTAGTAGGCAAATAGGACGATGTGCTTACGAAGAAAACTATCTCTGCAACTAGTTCTGTTGACATCTAACTTTCACTCCATACTCAGCTCTACTGGTTTTTTTTTATATTTTTATTTGTGGTTTTAGGCCCTTTACCGCTCAGAGAGCACAAAAAGTCCAAAAGCTGTACTGGATTAGAAACAGTTTCTTTGAATCCATAACGCTTCATTGTGTAAACATATTTTGTAAATTATGTAAATTTGTACGGGTAAATAAACTAGTTATAAATAAAAGTAAACTGACATGCCAAAAATTACAGACAGCATTACATGTAATGTTGCATTCAGGGCCGGCCTTCTCGATAAAGGGGCCCGGGTGCAAGAAACTATTTGGGCCCAAATGTTTTTCTAAAATAAAAAAATTTACAAACACGAACATATATTAATGCATGTTTATTTAAAGCGTGATTTTGTTCTTGCTAATACATTAATTACTTCAGAAAAATTACTAAAATTACTGCATTCTTGATAATGTTGGGGCCCCCTCAATCGCGGGGCCCCGGTGCGTAGCATCCGCCGCACCCCCCCGATGGCCGGCCCTGGTTGCATTCTGTCCACGGGGAAATGCTTTGAGTCGGAATGTTTGTATATGGCGTCATAGAAACGATACTTATGTGTTATGTGTGAGCTTGTTTTGAGTAGTAATGGGCTGTGTAAAGAATTTATCGACCGTTTGATCGTGGACAGATTGTTAGAGCAAGAAGAATGGGTCAGTGTATTAGCGAGGTGGCCAATGCACTTGGATTTTCTCGTGCAAGGGTTTCAAGGATTTATCAGGAATACTTAAATTCCGGACACATGTCCACAATGTGGGCGCTCATCACTGATGCAAGAATGTGACTTCCGCTGACTAACCAAGTTATAACCCGCAACAAAGGGCAACTCCGCACCAAATCACATCTTATATCAACTCGGGAGCTTTTGACCTATCAGACAAAGCATTGTACAACGTAAACTGCATTTCTTCGGGGTTTGGTAGTCGTTGATCCACTCGGGTAAAGGCATCAGGTAATGTGCCTCACTTGAACCAAAG
This sequence comes from Centruroides vittatus, assembly GCF_030686945.1. Classification (NCBI taxonomy): domain Eukaryota; kingdom Metazoa; phylum Arthropoda; class Arachnida; order Scorpiones; family Buthidae; genus Centruroides; species Centruroides vittatus. The sequence goes on from NW_027122385.1 coordinate 1,866,836, forward strand.
AACATTGAAATTGGACAGTGGATGACTGGTGCTACATTGTGTAATCAGACAAATCTCGTTTTCAGCTCTTTCTAGCTGATGATCATATTTATATATGGCGACTACCACGTAAATCAAAGAATCAATCGTGTCAGAGAGGTGTTGTGAAAGCTGGTGGCAACGATGTCCTGTTTGGCATGCGTTCTGTTGGCATAAACAAGGGCAGTCGACTTTGACAAGTGTGACGTACACTAATCTTTTGAAAGACTTTTCACACTTTTTATGCTTCTTATATTTCTCTACTGTGATGGTTTATTCCATCAGGAAAATGCTATTCTCCACAGGACAAGAGTAGCACAACGATGGTACGAGAACACTTGACACATTTTCACTACGCCCTCGGTCGCCTCGGTCACCAGAATTGAACACTGTTGATTATTTATGGTACACCGTGAAAACGTCACTCAGTGTCTTGCAAAACTATTTAACAAATGAATTATGGAGAGCCAATGAAAGTGTCTGGATTGAAATACCTCTAACACCTCGTAGTGTCTATGCCACGTCGTGTAGTCGGCTGTTATTCGGTTCGCTGTTATTCGGGGAGGAGCTTCATGTAATTAGGTAGACGTACCTAATTTCTTGATACTTCAGTTTAGTTTGAACAGTGATTTTTCCGAAGAGTCATTGTAATTATGGTTCAGCGGACAACGAGCCTACGCGCTATTCTATATAGATCCAGAAAATCATCACTATATATTACTTATATTATATCTTACCATATTTATTAACAGAAAAAGAACTGATCGATTTGTTTAGTATCTTGGTCTAAAACTTTTATTTTGTTATGTGGTTTGCTAACGAGTAAACAAAGCGTTCTTTGTAAATTACATAAACCAAAAGCAATGACGTAAAATTTAGACGAACTAATGTAACAAAATATAAATATTTAGTTAGCTACACAAAAACATATCTTAAAAAATTAAAATTTCAAAACTTGTTAAATTTTATTTTACTGTTAACCATAGACTATGTAAGCATATGTAGTTATCTTTTATTTAATGTATTTTCTTTATCTGTTTGTCTAAGTAAGTACAATATGTATTATAAACCGTTTTTATATTATATTATTTATTTTAATACATTCAATACACTTACATTATTTAAAAATAGAATTAAATTTAAAAAAAAAATCAATATTTTGTAGTGTTAAAAATTTACGAATCGGATTTTACAGTATATAATATCATAATATATAGAAAAAAAATTAGTTTTAAGACGAAAAATTATTATAGAAAATAATAGATGTAAACTCAAATTCTCTGTAATTGATTCATTCATACTTTTTAAACACAAAATTTCAAGCAGAAATTTGTAGAATTAGTATAAGTTTTATTAAAAATTTGTGCTGGAACAGGCTGGAAACTTTTTAATTTTACATTTATTCCAGTTAAGAAATTTTATTATAAAAGTTTTATCATCAGATTACTAAATAACTCTTGATGTAACATATAGAATAGAATTTATATGTCATTGTAAAGGTCGCCTTTGGCGGCCTGAGTCGAAGAAACCGCCCGACTGAGATAATTGCTCCCACCTGGAGCCGGGGCCATAAACGGCCGGAAAGATCAAAGGTGTGGCGTCTCCACTTAAGGGTCAATGTGTTGGCCACGTGCCGGCCAGCTTGGGAAAATAAATGTAAATAAAGCACGGACGCAAATGTAAGCTACGTCGGCGGGAAATAGGGCGGACGTCTTTGAAGGCTCTAAGAAAGGGAAGGAACTGATTGGTCGCAGGAGGTAGTAGCAGAATCCCTTAAATTGGAAGGGTGGCAGAAAAACGGGAGAAAGGGCGAGAGACCGGATACGTGGTGGTTTCTAACACTAGGTAGGCCTTTGAGGCGTATAGAGAGAGTGTTCTCCTCTTGGAAAGTCCTCTGGAAAAAAGTTGGGGTAGAGACGGACGACCACGCGGTTAAGCCATCTCCGGAAAAGTGACTCGTGTTCCCCAGCCAGACAAGCCGACGTGCGGCATCACAGCTTCGATACATTAGCGTACCTAATGTTATTGCATAGTGTACATCTTTGTAAATATTTGTAAATAAACTGTATATAACCACTTATTGAGTGTGGAGGTGTGACTTTCCACGGACCATCTAACGGACAATCTCGAGGCGTAAAGAACAACTCGGGACGGAACATTTGTAAGGATCACGTGACGAGTAATAAGGACCTTCACTGTCATATAGAATGTACATATGTTATTATTATTTATTATATAACAATATAAAACATAATATAAAATATGAAGATATACATATGAAGAATTATACAATTTAAAAGAAAAATCAAAAATATGTAAAACTTTAAAATATAAAATACTCTACATAATTTTAATAATTTTTTTTGAGACGTATAAAATAAATATTATAAATATTGCTAATCGAATTACTTTATATAAAATTTAATATATTTAATTTTCAAAAGTAAAGTTTTAAAATTCATTTCTTTTACGAAAATTTAATAAGTAGAATTGAATTACATTACAAGGAAATGGTTCCGTTGAATAATAAAAGAACTTTCCGCTTTGCTGAAGATAAAAATCCGTTTGCATTACTGAATACATCTTAAAGTTAGTAAAAGGATTTAAAAAACGTCTGTTAGTTTCGAAACTTGAAGATTTGAAAATTGATGAGAAAATATTTAAGAAAACTACATCTACAGCAGATTTCTACTGTTAAATCTTTTTACTACCCTTAAAGTCTATCCGAATACATAAAGATTTTTTTAAAGAACTCAATGATTCTTAGTTAGCTTCTTTACAGAAGTAAGAATATCTTTTATGAGTAAATATAAACATTGTTAGGAATTCAATAAAGTATTTTTTCCTTATTTTTCATCGAATATTTAATATGGGTCGACCCGTTATAAATTATGGAAATCTTCGAGAAATATTTATAAGTTGTGAATTTATGAACATTTCTTTCTTTGTAGAGGTTAAATTCAATAATAAATTAAATAATTAATTATATATTTCAAAAATTTACAGAGACAAATATATTTAAATAAATTTTTATAAAGATGGAGATATTTTAGAATTTTTTTGTATAATGTATGCATTTATGCAATCATGTTTATTGATTTGTTAAAATTAAAACTTTTTGATATAAAAATTTATATTTTAAATTTGTTAGAATTCGTATATTATTTATCGTTTGTAAATTTTTACTCGTAGACTGAAATATTGTTATGACGTTTGCGTATATATTTTCTATATCTGTCGATTAAGATAACTATCAGATATTAACTGCGAGTAAAATCTTAGTTTTGTAAATTAAATCATACCGTGCATATACTTTCGGTATCGAACTGATCTAAGAGTACTCTGATCGGTCAAATTGTGTATAAAAACAAGCTATAGCGATCTGATCAATCTCTATCCGAGTATAAAAACGCGATGTAGTTTGATCGCGTTCCAAATGTCAATTGGATCGCGATCAAACTAATCCGAGTAAAGAGCAAGATCGTTTGGCTCGGATTAAAAAGATTAAAGATAGCGACCACCATGGTTAAAATCAAGTTTATAATTGACAGCAAAGAAAAATGTCTAACTGTCAACAATGAAATAAATTTAAAACTTATGAATGACATGTATCATTATTAAAATATCCGATAAACTGAGCTGAAAAATAAATATTAAGAGAGAATTCTGCGAGATTGTACGGCAGGAATGCATGGCGTGCACTTTCTATTTTTCGTTTTTCGAGCAATTTCATTCACAGAATAAATATGACTCGATCCTATCTATACTTTCCGCCATCTAAAACACACGACAGAAGCGATCTGTATCACGCGACAAAAACTGATCCGATCTTATAGATTCATTATGATTAATCCATCTAAACGAAAAGTATATGCAGCCATTAAGTTTAAATGCTAATCTAGAAAAATAAAAATTTTCAAAATAAAGTAAAATAAAATAATACTCTTAACAACTTAAGTAAATAAGTTAAAATGATATTTAATAGGTGTTGTAATGCATTACGTTATGTCTATTTTCATGCATGTTTTTTTTATTATATAATAATTTCATTAAATATATTGCCCTTTTTATTTATTTTATTTTATTTTTTCTAAAACGCTGTATAAATTTATATGGCTACCATTTTATATTTGTTTTAATTTGTACTTTTTAAAATCTATAGGCACAGTTTACTAAACACCAAATAATACCTTTCTTACAAAAGTAGGCCAGAAACATACAAACATAAACAAAATGATAATATTAATAAATATACAAATTTTAAAACATATTTTTAAAATAAAAAATATGAGTGTAATAAATCCTCGGATCCATTTATTGATAATACGATTGAAATAAAGAGATGTACAGTAGAAATATGTAACTTTGAATGTGTGAACGTGATGCGTGTGACGAACTCATATTCTAAAGTTCCACTTTGTTTGGTGGTAAAACATTTATAAAATAATATCGTTAAATTCTAGATTTGAATAACTTAATTATTTTAATAAATTTAAGTAAGGTAGGACACAATTATGATCTATCAAAAGATATGACTAAGCTACGACTAAGAGTCTAGAAGATAGCTCAATAAAAAAACTGATTGAAAGTTTAACCATAATAAAAAATGGAAAAGTAACAGGAGATGATGGCATAAATGGAGAGTTATACAAGTATGCTGGTGATAAATTCCACAAGAGATTATTAACATTCTTCAATAATATATATGAGCAAGCCTGTATACCACTTGAATCGAAGAAGAGAATTATACTGCCTATTCACAAAAAAGGAGATAAGCTAAAATTAGATAACTACGAGGCATTAGCCTGTTAAATACCTGTTATAAAATCTATGCTAGGATTCTAAATGAACGATTAAAACAAGAAAATGAAAAATTTCTTTTGGAATATCAAAACGGATTCCGAGAAGGCAGATCTTGTATAGACTCAGCTTTCTCCATTAAATTATTACTAGAGAAACGAAAAGAATTTAATCTGAATACACATTTAGCTTTCATAGATTATACCAAAGCTTTTGACATGATAAAAAGACCAAACATTTCGACATCCTACAAGACAGAAACATACCAAATATTTTACTTTAAAATATATGCAATATTTATGAAAATAATACGATACAACTTATGTTCAACAATGCCACTTCAGAATATAGAAGAATAAATCAAGGAGTAAGACAAGGATGGACATTGTCACCAATACTTTTTGACATCTATATAGATGACATAACATATCAATGGCAGGAAGAATATACTTTAGGAATTCAGTTTCCAAACAACATAAAATTCAATACCATGCTTATTATTGCCTTATTGTCCTTATTTCGATTCTTAATATATTTGTCAACTTAGACATTAATTATTAATAGGACTGTTAAACTGGTGTTAAGTGGTTATGCAAAATTGAGTAAAAGTTCTTACAGAAAACAGACTTTCTTTATTGAGCCTCCAGGAGGCTCAATAAAGAAAGTCTGTTTTTCTATAAGAATCAATATCATGCTATTTGCTGATGATGAGGTGGTTATTGCTAACTCTGAAGATAATTTACAAAAAGGTTTATTTTCCTTAAATAAAATTTCAAAAGAATACGGCATAAAAATTTCAACTGCTGATACAAAAGTTATGGCATTTAGAGGCACAGAGCCAATACGCAGCAAAATCGTAATTGATAATACAACTTTAGAGCAAGTTAATAATTTCCTTTATCTAGGATGCAATATTTCTAATGAAAGTGAGAATGACATAAATAAAAGCTCACAAAATTTCTACAAATATTAGGAATAATAAATAATACTCTAAAACCACACCTTGTATAAAAACACTTCAGATTGAAATTATATAAAAGTCTGGCTGTTTTCCGACTGTTCTGTACGGTAGTGAAATCTGGGTTCTAAAGAAAAAAGATATGAAACGATTATAGGCAGCTGAAATGAGGTTTATGCGCCGAACTGCTGGATATACGCTCTTGGATCATCGGCGAAATAAGGATATTTTGGACAATTGAGACCATTAATTGAAAAACTCTTCACATATAGAGAAAAATGACTTCAACGTGTATCTCAAATGTCGCCGGGTAGAATATCTCATGCAGTTTTACAGTATCAACTACGAAGACGACGACCTGGACGTCCACAAAAACGATTCCTGGATTCTGTCTAGCTGAGACCGAAACGCGTCAACATGGTCTAAATTCGTGAATGGTGTATAATGATGATGAAAATTGTTATAATTTAATACTTTTTTATGTACATCTTCACAATATAATTTGAGATATAATTAGATATAATTGAGATGAGATAAAATTTTATAAATTTGAAATTAGGTTAACCTGACGAAACTATAAAAACTAAGCAATATTAAAAGTTATTTAATGTATTCACTAATTTTCACGTAACTCAAACTCTTCGTTAAATGTATAAGATTTTATCTTAATAATTCAATGAGGAAATGTATTCAATAAGATCTACTTTATCGTTGATTTCTTCGCTCCGTCAATTTTTTTGCTCTACGAAATTTTCTTTCTTCTCATCTTGTTTCAATTGATATGCTGTATTCTGCTTGACTTGACTTCTTGTTTTTCAACTTTCCTATTTATATGCATCAAAGAATTTCTTTCTTATATACTTTTGTAGAAACATTTTTTTCATATTTTTGATATATACATGTATTTTTAACATTTCAATTCGGCATTTTAAAAATTGCTTTAAATATAATATTTTCTCTTTTTAAAACTTTTAGGAAAAGTTTTATATGCATTTGCAATGTTATAGAACTAAATAATGAATTCAGTTAATTTATATTTTCAATTAAAACAAAACAATGTAAAATAACATTTTACATTGTTTTGTTTTAATTGAAAATATGTAAAATGAAACAATGTAACAAAACAATGTAAAATGTTATTTTACATTGTCACTTTTCATAAAACAATGTAAAATGTTATTGCACGTTTTCCATAAAAATGTTTCTATACAAATAGGAAAAGAATAGAAAATTAATATCTTGTAAAAATAATTTTGATTATTGGTATAATTTTGATAAATTTATTTAGTAAATACAAGCAGTGATACTTAATGAAAAATATATCTGGACAGTCAGTCTCGGAACCGCATTGTAATATTTAATTTATCAATAATTTTTTGTAAGAACTAATATTAGTCCTTTATCAACCCTTGCCAAAGAAGTCTTGTCAAGTCTTATACGGACAAGAAAAGAACTCCATACCAAAAAGGAGTTAAATGATCCCGAAAAGTGTCTATAGCTCTCAGATGGCAATATGTGAAATAAAGCTGTTTGACAATGGAACCGTTCATATAGAATAATATTATTTCTTACGAAAAGACATATATATAAATGAAATTTTTATCAATATTTGTATTTAACATGTATCTTAATAAAGTTAGACTATAAAAATTGTATCTTACTCTTCATTTTCAAAACTTTAATTTTTGAAATTTGGAACTATCCATTTAACTTATAAATTTATAGTTTAAATTATTACATATAATGTATAATATTTTCTACAATTTGCGTTGTTTACTTTTTCCAAATTTATTTTACATTAGTTGAAACCTATATCCATATCGAATGTATATGTTTTTTTTTTTTTTAAGAATAACTTTTTAAAAATCGATCTGGACAGAGATGACAATAGATAAGAGGATGTCATAATATCTGAAAGAAGTTTAATCTACTCTTAGCGAAAGTCCATCATTAATCTTTTCTTTAATATCGTTTGTAACACTTGGTTGTCATCAGATTTTTTCGTCGTTCTTGTTATTGTCAATTTTCTTTCGATCAAAAATGAGTAATGTCTAACTGATGACACCGGACAATGAAGGGTCGCCGAAGGAGTTTATTTTCAAAAATACAGAAAGAATTATTGTTGTAAGAAATTTATATTCTATTATATTTTGGCCTGTAAATTTGAGACATTTCCAAAGTGCTGTATCATTTATTCTTTTATAAAATAATAGTTGTCTTAGTGATTTAAGAGTATTGCTTTTAAAGATATATTTAGAGAAAATTATTTGAAAGTATTCAATACAATTGTATTAAAATGTAATCTGTAATTTTATACATTTTTATTGCATGATAAATTATCGAATGGTATTTATTGCTTCCAGAACTTATTTAAGACTTATTTTCTATAATCGTCCATTTGTAAATGTTAAATTAATTTATTTTATTTAAGATAATACTAGTAGATGTGTTATTAAATTTTTTACTAAAAATTACAATAAATCTGGATTTGAATTAAAAATACTCTCATAAGCAACATCTAAAACCTGTGATATCCATCCAACAAACAAACATCTTGTGATTATTACTATCTTATTTCACTCTCATAAACTAAACATAAACACGTTTCTGTTTCTCATCAGTTCGCCAATAATTACTTTCGTCTTTTACTTTTACACATTATAATTGTTTCTAGTATATTAAAATTTCTTTCATATACAAGTTTTTACTTGTCAACTTTTCAATTGCATCATGATAATTACATACATATTATTGATTAAATTAATTGAATGATTACAAAGATATACAATACGGTTGCTGTTTACAAATAACTTTTTAAAACAAATATTAATTATGGGTTTATTTTATTGTTAAAATGGATGAAAAGTAAATAATATTGTTTTTGTCTAGATATCTGTATGTATTTCTTTTACAATTAATTTTAATATCCGCTGAGAGAAAACAATGTTACTTTTTTAAAATAGGGAAAAAAGAAAATAAAACGAGCGAAAATTATCGTAACATCGTCACAATGTCAGGCTGTATTTTTTACACATATTTTTAATGGTTAATGTTACCTATGGTAGCGAACTCGGCGACGGGGAAATTTTTCTACCCTACAATCTAGACGGCGACAGGGATTTTTTCCCCACCCCTACATTACACGCGGCGACGGGGAATTTTTCTTTCTACCTTACATTTATACGGCGAAGGGGAGATTATTTCTACCCTACGTTCTACGCTTACAATTCTAAAAAAATACAAATTAAAAGAAATAGGATAACTTACTTTGTTTCTGAGCTTTTCCCATTTTTCCACGTTTCCCTGTCAACGGAACTAGACTCTCCGGTACGTGACGATGCTCTTTTTCCCCCTTTCGTTTTAACACTTTTCTCTCTTTTTTTTACCTTTGTCTCGTGTTTTCTTTTGCTTTTTTGTCTTTCTTGCTGACATTAGGTGTGGGAGCGGCCGGAATAGTCTCTGGTTCTTTCCAACTAGGTATTTTTCCGTGATCGGGATGTATTCGATCAGTGTATGCCTGCCTTTTTTAGAAACACCCGAGGAAACTGCCGAAATACTCGTCGTGCACTCTAAACCAAGATAGTGCCGTATGAATGTCAAAAGATTCGCCCATGACATATTGCCACATTTCCTTTGAACGTTCCTTCGAGAGCCGAACTATTCCGCCAGCATTTTCGGCAACGCATCACGCATGATTTCCGGTCACTGCGATAACTCGATTTGCATGTTTGGCCACATTTCTGGCAAAGTTCCTCCGTGTGTTGGAGGCCCAGTTTTACGGAAAATTTCGGTCCGCCATCAATTCTTTCGTCTAATTCTAATTCGGAAGACTCCTGCTTCTATTAACTGATAAAAACGTCGCCCAGTACACTCTTTCCAAAATTCGTCCGACTCCAAATCGCAACTCGACATGACAAACTTGTGAAATATCTATTCCAAAAATTGCAGAATACGCTTAGCAAATTTGTCAATAAATTTATTCCAAGCGCTTAAATTCACAATGTAAATTAAAATTATTATTAATTACCTTGTAATAGGAAAATTCCAAGAGTAACAAAACCTCAAGAAAATCTTTTTGCACAACACACCTACTCCACTCTCGGGGGAAAAATTTGCATACTTCCGATCAATCGCGATTCTACGGATCGAAGCGCCCTCTACGGATTTCATTAATTGATAACGAAATCCCGACAAATTCCCCGTCGCCATCTTGAATGTAGGGGAAAAAAATTTCCCCATCGCAGTCTAGAATTTCTCCGTCGCCCTCTGAAATTTCCCTGTTCCGAGTTCGCTACCATAGGTAACATTAACCTTTTTAATTTATTTAATTAAAAATATGTGCTCTCAATCTCAGATTAATAGTGTCTTGCCCTGTGCATTATACTTTTCCTGATAACAACAGAGACATGCTGGCATCTGTGAAATTCCATTGTGGGAAAATTTTGAATTGAATCACATGACTTCCGGTCTAGCCCGGAAGTTAATGTACAGTTAATGGGGGCCTGCTGCCCTAAGTTTTTCATGTATGGTCTCAACGTTCATCTATCTAACATCGTTCTCGAGATTTAGGAAGTACAGACAGACAGCGAATGAAAGATAATGGAAATTTATAGGTCTACAATTTTTTTAAATTGCAGCCCAACAAGGTTTGAGTAATTAAATTAATAATAATTAGACGAATAAATTTATTAAAGAACTGGATATTAGAATAAAAGTATGAATATAATCATATCTCGTTTTTCAGATTAGTTTGAACAGTAGTATCGTTTGAAATTTTTACACATTTTGTGAAAAAGTTATTTTTGCAATGTATGTAATATCATTAAAACATTTAATACCTATTAATTTATATTATACGTATTATTATAATTATATAAATATGTACTGTATCTATGCAGCAATCTCACGTTGTAAGAATGAAAATGCATACTATTTGTATGTACTGAGTAATTTTTATGTTTTTATTTAAGTACTTTTTATTGTGTTATTTGTTTTAAAGTCAGTAAAGAATGTAAGTTTAAACATTAAAAACAATTTCAAACATTAAAAAAGTTTTTTCTGTATCAAGTTTTAAACTTAAATTTCAATATCCGAATATCAATATACTTTCGATTTATCCGGATATCAATATACTTTCGATTTATCCGGATTTTCGTTAATTCGATTGGATCCAGTATCCGTTTGGTCCGGATAAACGAGTTTATCTATAATTATTTGTATAAAACAAATTGTAAAAATACAAAATGTTAAAGACTTATACGAATAAATGTATTCGTGTAGTCTTCCTTATCGTCCTTTTCACAATGACAGGAACATGATCCACTTTGGCGGATTCGACCTTTCTTTATAAAAATATATTTCGTCCTGGATGTTTTAGAATTTTTTCTTTATAATGTAAAATTTAATGTAAGATATTCGAAGTCACGGAATTTTTACCTGATTTACATAAATATATGCGTGGGAAGTAGCCTATAAAGAAAGGTCGACTCTGCCAATATGGATCATGTTCCAGTGATTGTGAAAAGAACGACAACGAAGACTACAGGAGTACATTTATACATATTTTGTATTTTCACAATTTGTTTTATAAAAATATATTTCATCCTGGAAGTTTTATAATCATTTTCCTACAATGTTTACAAACATGTTGGTTTAAATTTGTATGTTTTAATTGATACACAACAATGTTCGGATCTTTGGTTCTTAGTTTACTGTTATCTGTTACTTAAATTAACCGAACCTTGTTGAATTTACATTTTTTCGTTATTATATATTTCTATGTAGTTGGTACAAAAATAATTTATACTGACCCGGTCAGTAAGATATTAATAACTTCAATATTTAACTTAATCTAAAGTTAGCATATATAGACATGGCAAAAGCATCTTATAGATCAATTTATCAACCAATCTTTCAAATTAACAATCAGAACATAGCACATTGAAAACTTGTAAATGACATGGAAGTAATTACACTTAACAAGGTAAAGTATAAATATCATATTAATGAAGCATTAAACAGTTTGTAAAGGAAAGAAATTTTTACTTTTCCGGCTGTTATATATAACGGAAGAAAAGTATGGCAATCGATCAAAAAACGATCACTCGGATTTTTACATTCTTGAAACGTCGAGAAATGCAAAAACATTTGGGTGTTTTTTTTACATGTATGGATGTTAGTGTGTGTGTCTCTGGGATGGGGGCACCATATTCTTCACCCTGTTTGAAGCTTAATAATTCCGATGTTTTTTGTCGAAAATTTCTGAAATTTTGCAGGGAGGTTTGTGTATTAGAACGATTGATGCTTTTAAATTTTAGTCGAAGTGGTAAGAACATAAAGGGAGTCTTGTGTATCTCCACTAGAGTCAGACTTAATGACGATTTTAATCGTGATTAACATTTACAATTTTTTACAAAACCCAACCGTACTCTCAAAATTAAGCTTTTGCTATTTTATAATACAGGTACTCCTCACTTTACGACCGAGTTCCGTTCCACGACTACGTCGTTAAGCGAATTGGTCGATAAGCGAGGAGCTTGCACTGGGAATATAGGATCGTTGTAAAATTATACAAATTATGCAACAAACATCAAATTTATTCATAAAAGACTATTATAGTACGCTATTAGCCTATTATAGTACACGCAAGCCTATTATAGTACGCTTAGTGCGCAAGTCACCAATCGCCACTGACCGACACTCAAGCTGAGAAAGGGGATTCCCCGAATTGCAGGTCGAAACTCGATTGGTCGTAAGTGCGAGTGGTTGTTAAGCAAGTAGGTCGTAAAGTGAGTAGTACCTATAGTTAAAAATATAAAATTTTTAAAAATTAAATATAATTACAGATGGCGACACCAAAAATTGTCGGAAAAGTTAAGCAACTCGTTGCTGGATGTTTTATGAAAGCATTGCCATGATGTCTTTTCTAAAATTGTCTACTAGCTGTTTCCGTTTGCATCTTTCAGTCTCCTGTTAATTATTCCTTTTTAGTTTGGAGTATTATTCCGCTATCACAATTTAATTTCACAAATAATGAACTTGAAAAACTTACTAATAAATAAATTAGATAATATCTCGCATCTTTATTGGAATTGTGATGGGTAATTGTTTCAATTTCTCCGATTTCTTTAAAATTTTCATACATTTCAAGTATTGTTGTGAATTACAAATATTTTACCGGTTTTTTTGTTCCCTTTCTTTGATAATTTGCAATACACGCTAAATTTAACAAAATATTAAAACGATAATTAGGAATGATTTATAGGTGTTTTATTTGTAGTATCATTTCGAATTATCGGCTTAGTATTTTTCAGCGATCATTTTTTATAAAGTCTTAGAATCAATAAAACCTGTAGAACGTTTATTACATTTGTGGTTGTATGTTTAAAAAATGTTTGTAAAAGTTATTGTATTTTCAAACATGCTACGAGATTTATGTATTATTAAATATGATTACTAATTGTTCGTTGTATGGAGGATATATTTGTTATTTATTATTATTACATTATTTATTTATTTATTTTTGTTGAAATGTTCTACCATGTATCACTGTGGCATTGCATTCTATTCATAATAAAGAATAAAAAATAATAAACCAATCTGCGTGATTTTGAATTGGAAAGTAAAAAGAATGTTGAGAATAAATCATTTTGATAACAACTAATCTGTAAATAATCAATTAATAATCGAACTTTATAATATCTTTTCAATGTTAAATTAGAAACTTGCCAAGTATTTTCATACATCATTCTTAAAGAAAATGTTATAAAATATGTAACAGAACTAATTCATTAACTTCTGAAAACATTATGCTTAAACCTAGAAGACGAGTTTAAAATTTTAATGATAACATGTCATTCTTTTTGTAAATAAAATTTCAATTTACAATTATATAATATAATAAAATAACTTCTAAGTTGAAGTCTATCAACTTGTAGATTTATTAAAATACACGAAGAAAGCAAGCTGTTATTTATACTTTTGTGACAATCTCTAATTTCATTTATATTGCTTCACGTGAGATACGAAAATGCAGTAAGTACGGAAATTTTAATTTTTTAGATATTCAGAAGTAAAAGTACTTTGAAATTCTGTTTTATATTGAATAATAATCATTCTTTTCACTTTTTGACTCTCTTTTCTGAGGGCACTGATCATACATTTTTAATCATAACGTCTTTTAAACCATATTTATCGTGGATTTGTCCACGCCCATAATTGGGCAGTCGGTTGTTGAAGGATGGGGCTCGATCTATTTGGACCAAACCACTTGTCAAATCTTCTGAGACTTTAACAGAAAATTTTTTAGTTATACATTTACAATTAAGTCTACTATTTTATTCGCATTTTATCATTTTTTATTCAGTTGCATATTAATTATTTGTTAATATTAATTTGAAAATAACACAAAACATACATGAATACATTACATTACATTACACAAAAATCACTTAAATATTAATACTATATTAATTTCGTAAAGGATGAGATAAAAAATATATTTTTATATGATCCGTTAAGAAAGTATATTTATCAAGTTATAAACATTATCAACAAATTATGTCTATAACTTCAGTCATCAATACAAAAATAAGTAAATAAAATTTTTTCTGCAGTTTTTACATGTGAAAACATAAACTATAGAAATATACTGACAAGATAGAAATAATTTTGGTAATATCAGCAATAACAGATCGGATGAATAATCCTCCTAGCCCGATAGTCGTGCATTTATACATACGAAACATAGATATAGAGTTAAACTATTCTTAATATTTTTAAATTTAAAATGATTTAAATATTCATGAGAAATCCCAAACAGGCAATATTCACTGTTATCTATAATTACGATATTCCATGTGGTGAATTTTCTCAAAATAATCTCTTAAATTTCAGATAACTCTCCTGATAAATATTCTTTTTATCATAACAAACACAGATCCCAATTTTCTTTTTATAAAAAATCTTATAAAATTTTCAATAAAAATTGTATGCATTTATTATTTTTGTTAAAATTTTCAGTTTTTTCTACTTTCAAATTTTTTCTATCCAGCAAAACGGGGATTTTTGGAGGACATTACCCTTTTGGTAATTTAATATCACTCTCTATACCGTCATTATTAAAGTTTTTATTCTCTACTGAGACACGATGATGCACGGTTAGTGTAAATTTTGATGATGCATCATCTAAATTTACACTAACAAATTATTTATAGCTTAATATTGAATTATTTTCTATTTTGTAAGAGCCATGCATATTTAATGAATTTGCTAGAATTACAGTTATTTATTTTAATGTTAAATATTTACGTAAAGTTTCTAAAGTCGTATTTAATTTATTTGCTATTTCTTCAACGGTTATATCCTTTTCTACTTTATCTTGTAAATAATGAAATTTTACAATTTTTTTTTATTTATAATAAAAGTATAAAACTTTCAAACTCTGTAAGAAATTTTATAATATTTTATATCTAAATTAAAAATAATACATAAAAATTAGAAGTTCTAAAAATAAAATACTTATTCACTTATTAATTACCAGTAAACTCAAACCATTTTTTTTTTTTTCATTCAAATTTATTAAAAATTTTTTTATAGGTATGAGGACAATTTAAAATAAAACATGTATAATAAAACTAAAACCGCACATTTCTAATCAAAATACAACAGAATGAAAATATTTTAAGAATAAGAATTAAAGTATAATAAAATACTTTTATTACAAGTATCAGCATTCTATTAATGTATATCGTTCTTTTACATCATGATATTTTTATAATAATATTGTATTAAAAATAATTTGATAATTTTTGAAAAAAATTTTAAATAATTCTATAATTTCTATTTTTTTACAAAATATTTTATTGTAATATATACAAGAAAAGGAAGAAAAATTCGCTATATAGCGAATTCTTCCTCTTTTTACTTTTTTAGGCTCATAATTATATCATAAGGAAAATGTGTTATCAAAATTACATGACACATTCTTTTAACCGGGACAAGATAATCCATGAATAAATATTTAAAATATATAAGTTTGAAGTACTTATATTTATAAAAAAATAAAAATTATATTTTATCAAGAAAGTATCAATATAAATATTTTAAAACAGTAAAAAGTAAAAAATGAATTATTTATGCTTCACTATAAGGAGGATGTTTGTGTCAATACTTTTCCTATTCCTTTGACGTCAACACGAGAATATCCGCCACTTCTCAAACTTTGATATCTTTATATACATTTTTTTTATCTTGTATTTTATATTGAAAGAAACAGACATAATCTTTTACTCAATTAATTGTACTTTCTTGTAAAGAAATTTCGTCAAAATATCATTTTACATTAAGTCTATCGTTTTATTTTAGTGGGTGTTTGGGAGAGATCGTTGGGTGTATTAGAAATATTCTACTTTTATAATTATTGGAAGGTAAAGGGCTATTTTTAAACTATTTATAAGTATTTTAAATTTAATATATAATTTTTAAGAAAATTAATTCGGATCATTAATGTGAGAAACATTTCGTCAAATTAATTTATATAATATAATCTTTAATAGTATAATTAAAAAATACGCTAGTAAATTCATTAAAACATTTTTTTTTAATTTTATAAATTAATTTTATATTAGAATTTTTAATGGGGTTGTAATTAAGCAATGTTTAAATAAATTTAAAAATATCGATTATTGTAATCATTGTTATATTTTAATTACTACAATATCCTAATTTGTGCATTACATCGCTATCACTATTAAATTATTAATATTGATTATCAGCAATCAGCGGAATACAATATATTCGTATGAAGTTTTGTAAAAACTAAAACTTCATACTTTAATTCCTTGTTAGAATTATTTCAATGGCTTTTAAAAACTGCTTATTATTATTATTGTTATTTATTTTTTGCATTTGTTTAATATCTGCTATTCTAAACAATGAATGCTCAAATTTCTTGCAGAAAGATTTCCCTCGGTTCGGTTTAGATATTTCGTAGTAGTAGTTTATTTTTTATTTTTAAAGGATGCCTTCGAGATACTATGACAAACAGATGAGTTCAAAACCAAAGCCCAAAGGTTTTTTCAGAAGTGGTCACAATCCGTGTCATTTCAACAGCGCATTTTTCTTCATACCCTATGGGTGATATGATGCTAAACAATCGCAGAGAAAACTCTTCGTTGATTGCCACGAAAGCTAGCGATAAGAATGAACTTCCAAGTAAGCTACATCGACTTTTGAAACGTTTCTTGAAAATCATTTTTCTTTAAAATCAACTATTTGTTTCAATAAATTCCAATATTTACTTGGAAATAATTTTCAAAATAATATATTAGATTTAAATAGCTTATTAAAAGTTTTATATTTTAGTGTTATAAAAATATAAATACAGTAGAGCGTCGTTTATCCGAAAGCTTTTCAGTCGGACTGTGTCGTGCGGAATCGAACGTTTTTGATACTAGATTAACTTCTAAAGTATAAATTTTTATATTTTTCAATAGATTTATTTTGTTTGTACAAATTAAAGAAATAATTTTTAACGATACAATAGCCTCGATTACTATTATAAAAATTTTCGTTAGATCGATGAAAATTCAACACGAAGCGACACGGAACGGAGAAAAATTTCAACATCGGATAGGTTAATATATTTTTCGTACAAAAATCGGTTATCCGAACAACCCCAGTCCCCAATTGATTCGGATAAACGACGCTCTAGTGTAATGTTAAATGGAACCATATCATTACAATTTATTCACTGGTTAATGATTTTCTAATTATTTGAATGTTGTCTATTGTTTGTTTATTTAATGTACTTTTATCGCATTGTTCTCCATATAATGCTTGATGAACTTTGTACTGAATAAATAAATATATATGTTACAGTAAAAACCCGTTTTTAGTGAAAACGCGTTTTAACTAGTTGAAACTAGTTTTTAATGGATGTCATTGTTATAACCCGTTTTGTCTAGTTAAAACTAGAATTTACTGCTGTACATGTTTTGATTTTAGATAAAACTAAAATCAAACATTAACTTTTTAACTTTTAACATTAGTTAAAACTAATTTTAGCTACATAAATATGTTTGGGAAAAATAAATAAAGTGGTGATTGAAATTAAAAAATTTGTATTATTTAATACGATATTTATTGAAATATTGGTCACACATCTGTGTTATTAACATTAATTAACCCTTTGTCCCTGAAGACACCGATCGATCGGTACCCTGGCTTTTTAAGCAAAACTTCGAGGGTACCGATTTATCGTTACTTTGGTAAATATCGATTTTTGTAAAATTTATTGACAACAGTTATAATCTCGTTCGATATGAAGTGAATAAAGTATAATAATTCATTATATTAGTTGATAGCAGTATAAAATTTTGATTTCAAACAAATGTTTGATATAATGTGCAATAATTTCACAACGAATAAACAGACATGCATAAGTGTTATATCGAATTGTACAAAACAATATTCTACGTCTTTCTGGCTCAGTGCCAGCAAACAACTATGTAACTAGACAATGTTAATTTTCACAAAATGTTACAAATTATCAAGTTTATGTGTCAGTTCTGATATATATTATTTTTTTTTTCTTATAAATTTATCTAATAAAATGCATTGAAAAATATCGTATTTAAAACTAAAGATATTAATAAAGATATTAATAAATATAAATGATTTTTTCATATAGAAATAATGATAATTTGATTTTTGGTGAACTTTTAAAATAATATCGCCTGACTGACCAATATTGCCTTAGGAGGGATCGCAAAATAAACTTAAACAAGATGACCGGGGAAAAGGGTTAAAGCGATACAAAATTCGTCATACACTGTAGGAACGTGTTAGCTGAATGTCCTTAGTCGAAACAGTTTTTACTAAGCCATTTTGTTAAAACCCGTTTTGTCTAGTTAAAACTAGTTTTAACTCAAATTCATTTTTGACTAGCAGTAAATTTTAGTTATAACAATGACATCCAGTAAAAACTAGTTTCAACTAGTTAAAACGCGTTTTCACTAAAACGGGTTTTTACTGTAACACACATATATATATTAAATAAAATCTATTACCATAATAAAAGTTTTAATACATTATAACTAAAAATCCATTAATTATAAAGGTAAATAATTCTATAAGCTAGTTTATAAACTAGCTTATCTAATATATTTATTTTAAATTTTGAGTTTATTTTTATGTTACATTCATAAATTATTGGAAATAACAATATTAAAATCATGATATAACCTATATATCATTATAACTCTCAATTTTATGACTATATTTATACTACATACATATCTAGAATTGGAAATTTTTTAAGACACCAAGTAGCCTAAAAATAGGGTCGTCATAAGATATATTCCAGAACTAAGGATAGACCTGAAGAAGATATTTGTCGATGTCGCAAATCAAATATGAAAATCTGATAAAAGTTTCAATTATCGATTATTGTAGTGTTTTGTTTAATCGATTATATCAATCATCGAGTTATTTTCTGTACGTTTGTAAGATATCATAACTATTAGCTTCTTAATATCGTTATGGCATTAAAGTTAAAAGTTAATGTATTGTTTATTTTTACTCTTTTGTCCACTGAACAGTAAGAGGTCCTTTTTTAAGATACATTAGGGATTCGATCATGTGGCCGGATGGTGATGGGATCCGACTACCCTCGAAAAATTCCTGAGGCTATCTGACCCGTTCGGATTCGATTCTGGGTTCATCAGAAAATCGAAAAAGAAAAAGGTCAACATCTGGTCGACAAAAAGTAAGTGTTTCATGTTATCTACAAATAGATACCATGTTCAAGCAGTATCGAGAGTATGTGGTCGAATGATCGTGTTTGTTGTCGATGTTTTTGGTACAGTATTTCTTTATTCGTTTTAGATATTACTTGTGCTTTGAAAAATGTAAATTATAACCAGTAAATATTTGTGCTACTTTTCAATTCCATATTACAATTTTTCATAAAAATCGATAATTAAATCGGCAGAAAAATATCGAATAATTATCGATTTTAAAAAAAACTGATTTTATCGATATATTGAAAAATCAAATATAAAGGCCTTATCCTCATCCAGAATATGAAACATCGACTATCATAACATTACCGAGAACTTGAAAGTGAATTGAAAACTGAATATAACCTCAATTTTAATTAGTATAAAAATTGTCATTCAGCGAATTTTTCAATTATGTTTTTTGATTTTGTGAATAAATATAATTTATTCACATATAAATTTTCTTTTCTTATCTCTAAATAAAAAACTACAGTTAATTTGCCCATTTTGCATAATTAAATATAATTATTCCAGAAATTATTTTAAAGAATTATATAAATGTGTTTTATTAAAATCAAAATAAATTTTTAAAATATTTTATTTTAAAATATTCTTGAAATTATTAATGAAGTTTTTAAGTATTATTTACAATATATAGAAGAATAATTTATGAATTTCAATTAAAAAAAATTTAATAACTGATTATTTTAAAGTTTATTAAAGACAAAAAACAACTCACAATTACGAATTATTTATACTAAAGATCTCCATGTACAAATTTTCTTATTACATCATCAAAATTATATTTAAATTATGTTTTAATAAATTCAGCTTCATAAAAACGGTGTATGTTTTTTATATTTTACGTTAATTTTATCAAACTTCTAAAATGTAATTTTAAAAGATCTAAGGAAATAATTCCATTTATTTTAAATAAACTTAATATAATATTATATTATTAATATTCATTAAGTGGATGTATTTACAATAAATATCTAAAGTAATTGACATTTTTAAGACTGAGTAATGATAGAACTAAGTGTCTTGCAATTATATGCCGTTATCACTGGGATCAATGTGATAAACAAATTCACTTGAGTCTCCACTTTGTGAAACAGACAGTAGCACTCGTTTTAAAAAATAAAATGGGATGATGGAACAAGGAATTATTATTACTTTCGCTATGTAGTTGTTCTCTTACACAAAGCTGTTATATCCAATTATGCCTTTCTACACATATTTTACAATTTGTATTTCTTGAAAACATTTTATTTAAAGTTGTAGGAAAAATCCACAAGCAAGCTGATTATATAGAAAAATATATTTTGAACATTCGAAGTGAATATTTACGAAAAACTCAAATAAATTGATGGATACGTTTAAAAAGTTAATTTTATAGTAAATCTAATTTTTTATGTAATGTAACAAGCTGTCGATTGTACATTGAAATAACTATTAAAGCTTGTCGATTGTACAAATTGAAATAACTATGACTATAAAAATGTTATCATTAATCTTTAATCTTTAATTTCAAAAGATACTGTGGGCATTTGACCTTTTTTATATAGAAAGAAACAAACAACAGAGGAACAAAAAGCATCTGAAAATCAGCAAAAAAGAAAAAAAATCACTGCACTAAAACAGAAAAGCATAATTTATCCGTTGTAGTCAAAATCCCTTCGGAAATTTACTTTTTCCTCTTCCTACGATTTTCATCTTTTTTTTTGGGGGGGGTATAAAGGAAAAAGATCTTTGATCTGCAGAATTGTTTGTATTTTTTTCAATTAAAACGTTTTTACTTTAAAGATCTGGCGGATGGGGTTTTTTTCTTGTGTTTAAGTTGAATTTCTTCTTGTTAGTTATCTTTTGAAAATCTTTATATAACAAGTTCTAGTATTTTATCATTTGAAAGACTGGGGCAGTTTGTCCAATTGAAAGTTTTGTTGAGGGTTTTAAGAAGTTATGATTTAGACGACGGCTGTAGTTTTTCCTGCTGATGATTTTCAATAATGTTTAGAAGATAACTGTTATGCGTTTTAAGCTTTATAAATTTAAAAGAGAGAAGTGCAGTTTGCTTTGCGAATAAAGTTTTTATGTTGTCGATTTTTTGTTGATAACAATAGGAAGTTGATTCATAGTAGTTTAATTTGAAAATGGCTCTCATTAGATGATTTTCTTGTATTTGCAGACGGTTAGCGGTATAGTATGATGCTATTTTGTTTTGTTCTTGTTTAGTTTTAACATATCTGAGCTCATGTAATCAGTTAGTTTGCAAAGGATGTTATTTGATTCGCATTGCGCTGCTTGGGGGTTGTTGTTGGAAAGTATTAGGACAATATCATCTGCATATGCTAACTCTTTCGCTTCTGGTATCAATTCAAATAGGTCATTTAAGTAAGTATTGAAGCGTAATAGTGCAAGTATAGATTCTTGGGGATTCCGGTTTTCGGTGAGAAGCTTTTTGAATACGCATTGTTTACTTTTACTTGATATCTTCGGATTAACAGATACGACATTAACCATGTAGAGGCACTCCTCTTAAGCCAGTATTAAAAAGTTTTTTCCGAGAAGCCGAAGGTCCACGTTGTTCAAAAGCTTTTGATAAGTCTAAAACAAGGCTATTACTGAACGAGATTTGTCTAAATTGTTCATAACTTCCTGTTTGAAATGTAATGAGGCGTCTATTGTGGAGAAGTTTTGTCTGTAAGCATATTGAGGACAGTGAATCACGTTTAGATTGGCAATGTAATTCCAAAGTTTTTTGTAGAAAATTTTCTCTATTATTTTTACTAGCACGGAGATAATGATAATCGGACGGTAATTTTCTACGTCGGTTTTAGACCCTTTATTTTTGTATATCGGTATGACCATATTATAATTTAATATATCCGTGAAGGTTCCTGTTTCGAAGAATTTGTTTTGACTCGTAACAAAGAAATTTTATAGACCGATGAAGATTGCATAATTTTAAGTAATAATAAATTTTTCTTTCCATTTATTCTCCAGTCTTTTTGAGAGGTTACTTTTATAAAATAAAATAATTTATGCACTAAAAAGAATATAATTAAATCTATTTAGTATTTTAGTATAGGAGTTAAAATGTAGTGTAAATATGTGTTTCTACTAAACTTTTAACAGAATTATAAGAAGAAATGCTAAAAGTGCACGTGAAATATATGTATATATGTTATTTGTATAAATCAAATAGACAAATAGATTTCCGTGTTAAAACAAAGATTTTAAAAAATCTTTTAATAAAATTCTTATAAGTACAAAATATAATCGATTTGCATCATTAAAAGAAACTTCCAAATTTTAAACTATTAATTGTAAAATTAACTCTAATGAAATATTTAATATATCAAAAATTTAACACTAATATTGATAAATATTTTGATAAATTGATTGAATTCATGTTCCATTTAATTAATTCAAAATATCTCAATCTCATTCAGTCGAATTTAAGTAAACCCGGAAAGTTTTCATCTTGAAGTAAGAAAAGTTTCTTTAAGTAGACCATTTCAATCCATTATTTTTAGTATCTTCGTTATTCGTTATTATCACCTTTTGAAATTTGAACTGCGTAATAATTTTTCGTTCGTAACATATAAATTGCATTTATGTATAAGTTAATGGTTTTAATAAAAATATTATAAATTTAAAAAATAAATACATAAAATGTTATTGATCCAAATGATCAACGTATAAATTATTATTATTCATATACTGTTACCAAGTCGGATGCTATATATTAAAGTGAGTAAACGTTACTACGTTATAACAATGTTTATCGTTTTGCATTATTAGTAACGTCATTAAATTAACATTTACGAAAGGTTATCGTATACTTATACTTAATGATTATAGTATGAGTCTGGACTACGGGAGCAACAAGAGGAACTACTCGGCCATAACAGGAAATAATCTTCGTAGTGACATCCTATATTAAGTGAAATGAGTTTTAGGAACATTCATCACAGAATTTACAAAATTTAAATTAAAAACAGGTAATTTCGAAGCCTCGATTAAATAGTTTACAACTAATTACAACAAATAATTGATAGAAAATAATTCTCAAAAAATAATAGCACAATTTACATATAATTTATTTACTTATAATTATATAAATAATAAATAAATTATATAATAACAAAGTAATTATATAATAAATAAAACAGATGTAAGAAAATAAAATGAAAATAAAATGATGATAAAATTTCATTAATTCAAAATCCATTGTTTTAGATAATAATCTAACACCTTTATCGTTGCCGAGAAAGTTTAATTTAAAACAAACGTTTTCGACCTATTCCATAGGCCATCATTAGGTTAAATAAACCGACAAATGGAACAGTTCCGTTCCAGAGGATCGAATACAATATATGTATTTCGTATAAATATATTTAAAGATATATATATTATATATATATATATAGTTTTATAGTTTTTAAATATATATATATATATATATATTTAAAAAACTTAAGACTATAAGCTCAAAGTTTATATTCTTAAAATTTTTAAGACAAGATGCTGTTTTGTTACAAGCTGAAGGAGGGTACAAACCGAAGACGTGGATTTGGTAAGCAAACGCTGAAAAATGCGTTGAAAGACGCACTTATATAAGAAAAAGCTGCGATTAAATATGGCATAGAAAGAACCACATTGCGCATGTAACAGGTAAAAACTAGACAAAATGGAAAAATTCTTCCGCTAAAATGATTTTGAGACAGAATGTGAAGATGTTTCTTGTGTGATAACTCTGGTAGACCATGGGAATAGCAAAAAGTTTGAGATGAAAGCTGGAATTTCTTTGTGCGCAATACGGATGAAATTATAGGATATACGACTTTGTTCCTCCTGCCCTAGAATTTGCTTTGGTTTAACGAGAAAGGGTAGCCAGAACTTAGTTTCTCCTGAATGTACAAATACATAAATGTTTACTTAAAATTTTATTTTTTGTCAGTCTAATGCTTAAATTTATTAACTTATTGAAATGATAAAACTCTTAAACTAGTTATGTGACACAAGTCAACGTGTACTCGGAACGAAGTTGCTCGTACCTTTATTTTCTAGATTATGGGGGGAAAAAGACACAAAAAATCATTCGTTCTCAACTATATATTTGATTTCTATTGGATCATTTAAAGGTACAAATATAAGGTCAGAATAAGCCATTAATTAATTGCTATACCAACGTCTCATGAAATTCTGTTTATCACTATGGGCCTTGGACTTACAGATTGACTCGTAGCGATCTTTATTGTAACTCTTTAAAAATACTGAGTCAGTTATTTTTTTCACTCGACACAATGTAGCATAGGTAAGACCGATAGCTGTCTCTTTTTTCCCTATATCTATTTTGATTTTTGGAAGAGTTGTTTGGGAGACCCTGTGATTTGTGTATAGTCATCGAGTATGTAAGGTAAGGGGAAACTGACTTCGAGATCGCAATATACTGCCATCGTTCGATGAGCGTGTTATGGGGATTATTGGAAGCAGATTACCATAGATGAAGAGTCCCTGATAGCTATCGAATTCCATTAAAATAAACAGAGGAAGAGCTGGAGGGCGAGCATTAGGAGCATATATAATGTAGCATATAGCTCCTAGTGAACCATTGACGAGACTTCCTTGCACCCATAAGTTGACTCTCAGCATGATTCTGGCATTAACTGAGATTCAAATACTTGGAGAGACAAAGAGTTGAGTCATCTTTGGACGAAGGCAGGGCAATATCTAAAGTGTTTTCAGATGCTATATAAGCAAGAAGGCATCCAGTTGACTGCAAGTAGTCTTCGATGCTTTGTCTAACTTGCTCGTTTGTTGGATATAGTTCTACTGCCGTTTGGAACTGATTAAGTTCATCTATGGATAAATAGGCTCGATTTCTTGTTGTCAGAATGTTCAGATCTGTATCAGAGAAATCACCCGAAGCTAGATGTAAGACATCTGTGAAGGAACTATCTGCTCTATTTTGTCTATGAGAATTACTATGTTCAATGAACTTCTGAAAAGAATCAAATGCGAATGTAATGTCCAAACAAGGTCTTTACCTTGTTGGCACATTACATTGTAAAAAACACTCGAGTAGAGAGGAGTATCTTTAACAGGAGGAAGCTGACGAAAATCACCAAACAAATAGATAAAGAATCCATCAAACGGCTCATCTTTCTCGGGGTTTATCTCCCTTAATCTTCTCTTGATCATGTAAAGCAGTGGTCCCCAACTCCCGGTCCTCGGACCGGTACTGGTCCGTGGATCAAATGGTACTGGGCCGCCCAAGAAACATTAAATTATTTCCATTTTATTTACTGTGGTGTATTTCTCTCGGATTTGTGTGACTTTCAATGGACGAGAGGTTAACCGGGAGCTGAGGGACGTCACCTAAAACCGTGAGTTAAAATGTTACACCAAAAAATGAATATAAAGTGATTTAACTGTATTTTATTTTGAAGGCATGTTTAAATACAATTAAATTAAAATTATTAAATCAAAACAATCTAAAATATAAACAATCAACGTCCCCCCCTCAGCGGGCCGCGGAAAAATTATCAAACGTTGACCGGTCCGCGGCGATAAAAAGGTTGGGGACCACTGATGTAAAGCATTCTTGCATCAATCATTGACATTTCATCGATGATGATGAATTTGAGTGACTTCATCTCAATCTGGAATCTCTGTGCAGCTTCTCAATTTAGAGATCGAAATTTCGTACTAACGATAGGAAGACGAAGGAGAGAATGGATCGTAAAACCATCAATATTGATCGCTGCTACTTCACGTTTTAAAAAGAAAACTTTTTAAAACGTATTATTCTATAAATATTCTTTATATTTGTTGTTGTGTATCTAGTTAGCAATAACATTTACCTTTCATAATTTCCATTTTAATGCTTGTCATATTTTCCGACCATTAGATGACGCTTCTACACGTGCGTGCAGGAAGCGACTAACACTGGACTTCATGCATTCTTTGTCAACATTATAACTCTAGAATGAGTTGGCCGATCTTGATGAAATTTTCTAGGACGACTTACCATCACTCATGGATGAACTGGTTAAAATTTCAACTCTCAAAAATGATCCATACAGAAGAAAAACGCGATCTTCGTTTTGACCCTATCCTCAGTTCTACAAAAATGGGTTATTTTTGAGAGTTGAAATTTTAATCAGTTCATCCTTGAGTGATGATGAGTCGTCCTAGAAAATTTCATCAAGATCGGATAACTCATTCTAGAGTTATAATGTTGAAAATGAATGCATGAAGTCAAGTATTAGTCGTCACTTTGTTCCGACAAATATAATTGGATAACAATGCTTTGTTTAACATGATATAAAAGTAAAAACGATGCATATCACATACTAGATTTTATGGATATTCAAGTAAAACGTGGAAATTTTTCGAATTATCCCTTTTCATTTTTTTGTGCCGACTCGGAATTTGATGGAGAAATTTGGCAATATTCTTTTTAATGAAATCCTTCAATAAGAAAGGCGCAACAAACACATCTCATGCTAAAAGACACTACCAAGCAAAATATCGATATAATCATAGAGGAAATACCTGATAAAATATTATTATTTTAAGATACAGTCATAAACCAACATCATTTGTAAGGCAGACATAATTCTCGGAAACATCTTTTCCTCCGTTTGATACGTTTGTTACTATTATCTTTACAATACGTAATTTATAATATACGTAATTTGAAACCAGTGAAAGATAAAATTTGCGTTAACTGTAGAACAGTAAGAAAGCTACTACTTTTACTGTGAAAAACATAAAAATAGAAAGTAAAATACAGGTAAACATTAAGAATAATATTAAAATACCAGAGAAAAACTGAAATAGTAAACAATATTGAAGTTGCAGCTATATATAAAAGTTTAAAATTTAAAAACTTAAGACTGTAAAACAAAATTTACATTAAAAGAGAATTATTATTAAACGTGTAAATTTTAATCTCACAAAATAGGCAAAAATATTAAAGTATAACAGTTCATTTAAAATAATGCAATTAAACGTGTAAATATTTTGTTCCTAGATTCATTAATTCGTTATTCAATTTTTATATTTATTTAAACAATTTCATTTTATTTTCAAGTTGGCCTGCGGTATATTATTTTATATTAAAATTTGTATTTTATTTTTTAAAGTAAAAATTATAATATAAATTACTATGTATATATTTTTCTAAATAAACATTAGTTTTTCAAATTAAATTACGACGAATAAATTTCTAAAAATATAATAAATTATTAAATTAAGATTTATTTATCTGATAATTTTAACTTAGCACTATAAAGAAAACAGTTGCATAAATAATATACCGTACATAACTTGTTAAATCAACCTTATATTTTTAAACTCATTCAGAATTTATTCATTTCCTCTTTAGCAGTTTATTTCTTTATAATAATATTACTTTTTGTCTTTTGTATACAAATTAAACAAAATTATTAAGTTATAAGAATTGACTAAATGTTAATGATAATTTAAATGTACTGTATTAGGTAATGACATACAATTCATAGTTTTGATTAATAGAAATTTTTATCGATATTATAATATTGATAAAGTAGAACTTGTTACTTGTAGAACTGAAAACTTGTTATACAGTATTGGTATTATAGAAAAAATATTCAATATTTTATTTTATATAAAGTAAAAACTGCAGGTAGTATTAATCAACGCTCAATGTGCGTTAGCCAACATGTAGATGAGTATTAATTTATTTTTGATTTGAAATTTTTTATTTTAAAAACGTTTCGTTCAAAAATAAGCGTATATTTTCAGTATATTTATTAGAATTATTGTCTAATCATGTGTTTATAATAGGCATTCGCTCTCCAGAGGCGAGAGAAGACGAAGATTTGTTAAAATGATAAGTTTCAAAATTGTTTTATATTTATATTTAGTATTTAGTTTATTAGATACACTTATCATATATATAGATGATGAAATATATTTATTCTTAGATAAGTCTATGTTGTGAAATATAAATACTGTAGAATATATAAAATTTAAAAGTTATTATTTTTAAAATTTTTCGAGATTTTATAAAACAGAATTGAAAAGTTTTTACAATAAATGTTTAAAATATGTATGTATTAAGATGTAGTACTTGAAAAACTCTATTTAAATATTATTTGCTATTGTAAATCTTCCAAATATATGATTGGTTCATCTAATTTGGTGTCATGTTTACCTCCTATAAAAAACACGGTTACAAATTTATGTCATTTAAATATTTATATATGCATTTTTAGATTTTAATTTATTCAAAGTACAATAAAAACTCAGGAACGAAAAACTACAAAGATTTTTATTGAATTTCCAAAGATGTTTAGATTTGGTCGTTGAAAGTATTCTTACTTATATAAAGAATTCAACTGAGCACGTTGAGTTCTTTAAGAAAAAAAATCTTTTATCCATTCGAACAGATTTTAAAGGTAGTAAAAAGATTTGGCAGTAGAAATCTGTTACATTGTACATGTAGACAGATTGTAGCTTTCTTTTAATGTTTTATCATCAATTTTCAAATTTAGAGTTTCAGAACTAACAGGCGTTTCTTTAAAATCCTTTTAGTAACTTTAAGATACATTCTGAAATGCCAATGAATTTTTATCTTCAGCAAAGTGGAAACTTTTTCTATTATACAATACAAACACTTTCCTTGTGTTTTAATTTAATTTTATTTGCTAGTTCTTCAGAAATTAATTTCATTTAGTTTTTTGGTTTTTGAAAATTAAATAGCTCGAAGTTTAAATTGAATATTAAATCAAAAATATTTTGCAATATTTCAATGGCTCGAAAATAGAATTTAGGTGCATGAAATCAAATATTATGGCATGGATATTATGTTCATAATATAATATCCATATTACATTGATATAATGGATATAAATGATATATCAATATAATAGATATAATATAATATCCATAATATAATTCAAATATTTCTTATAATTCTTGATGTTGATTACTATTATTAAAATAAATTTCATTTTAGACAACAGAATTATAATAAACAATGAACACAGAGCTGTAACTTTATTCGCTATTTTTCATTTATTTGTGTGTTTTTCTAATCAAATAGCTACTTTTCGATATGATTCCATATAATTAATCAATTTAACATTAAAGTACATAGTATTATATACATACCTAGAAATGCTTTGAATAAAGAACAGATGTTGAGAATGAAGTGCTAAGTTTCTTCGACGAACAGCTCTAATCCACAACGGTTTTTTTTGTGAATCTTTAGGAAACCTGAATTTTTTTAAAGTTTTTTGAAATAATGTGAAGACCACCATTTTTTCCTCCAGAAATTGATATTGTATATATATATGTATCAGTGAATTTGTTATTTACGTTATCTGTAATAATTTTAGTTTAATCACTTTATTTTAGTCTTTTTCGCTTTAATTGATTAGTTAGAAATTTTATTGTATTTTAAACTTTATGTATATTTTATATCCTTTTTTTAACCGTTGAACCCACATCTCGAAGATACCGATAAGACGACTCTCTTTTTTCTGGTATGTTGTAGTTCGGATACCTCCCTGTTAGGCAAATCTCCTAGTTTTATAGATAGAAATAGGCAGATTTCTTGAATCGGATTTTAAGAATGTTATTTAGAACTTTGTTTTCGATAATAAACTCTTGTTATTTGCATTCATCCTCCTGAGAGGCTCATTCCTGGACTTCGGAGTGACTCTTACCCTCGCGCCTTATCTATTTATTTATTTATTTTTTATTTTTGTCTAAATCGGAGGTGTATCCGACAAAACGCACCTGGTGGCAGGACCCTATTCTCAACTAACGTAATCTGATTTTTGACGGCCCCAACCCTCACAATAAGCTTATAAAGATAAGCATTAATTACACTGAAGCGCTTCCAATTCTAACTGTTAGGATTACCAATGTGGCGGTGATTGGCTTTGTAAAGATATAGTAAAAATACTACAATTAAAATACACAAAAGAGTCTAATAAACTGAAAATACAATTAACTTTAAGTGTGTTAAGGTGTTTGGTAAATTAACATAAATTTTTATTAAGGTCTTTTATAATTATTGTTATAATGTTGTACGTAGTGATTATATAGTGATATAAATACTGATTTATCTGTGTATTGTATTTTCATTTTATTACATTCTTTTATGTGTATTTTAAATAAAATACAATATTGTCGAAATGTGTATATTTAATCCAGCTGAAAAAGGCAATACAAAATTCGAAATACATTCCGGGTTAGTAAACGTTAATTAAAGAAAGCGAAAAAGTGTGTGATAAGTTTGATAATTATAACATAACAATAAGGCCAACAGGCCCATATGGATATTAACTACTATTTTATAGATGAACAGACTAAAAGCTTATAACATTACATGTCATTCAGCTTTCACAACCTTTTTATAAGTGGATGGTAATATGTTGAGAAATATAAACTGGAAATTAAAACGATATTTTTAAAGGTTGTGATTTGAAGTAAAGATGCAGTTTTTATTATGAAACATACATTTTCTTACATCTTCAATTAACATTATGAAAACATTGCACTTAAATAAAGATATTTCCCTTTTCGATTTTTTAATTTTATACTTTATTTATTAAAATATTTTACCTCTTTTTCGCTTTTTTATTTTTAATTGCACTTAAAATTTGACACGCAGTTAAAAGTGGATTATCATTAAAGAATTAACAACTAAGAAACCTTCTCTGCTGTGACCACGAAACAAAGCACATGACAATGATGGTTAGTTTTTCTACACAACACGGATGCTATGTAGGGCTAGGGCAGCAAAGAAAATTTAAGAAACCATAACTCATATGGATTGCTATGGCACTTCAATTCATGCAATAAAATTTGCTTGTATTGTCCCCTCTATCATCATTTTATTTTGTTTGTTTAATTTAATATCCTGTATTTTTGGGAAATATTTGACAACGGAAATTTGTATGTATTCTAATTTTCTTTAAATGAGTGTGGATTCTGTGGGTATGAAATGCATATCTACCGAATAACTAGAATTTATTTTAGTTTGTGAAATATTCAAAATTAATTTCTATGTGGTCTCTATCCTGCTATAGTAAGTAAATTTAAATATTGCAATGAAATGTATCGTGATCTGTTGACAATCATAATAAATCCAATCAAATTGGAATTATTATTATTTTCGAGATCTTCCAAGAAAACTGCAATCAATTTTTGTCTTCTTTATTTTTAATTGCATTTGTTGAGAAAATATATCTCGTGTTTCATTCATCATTTCAAAATTAGTAATAGTTTGATTTGTATGCATTAAATTGTCTCACAACGAAGTGCACCATTAATCTAATTCATTACAGGAATATTTAATTCAAATAAATTGCATAGAGGAATAGTAACGACTTTTTGAATAGAAATCGTTTCTCTTCATTAGAGAAATTCAGAAAGTTTCTTGTAATATATCTCTTTCGTTCTCAAGATTCGTGTAATGAAATTTTAAAAACTATTAATTGTATAAAATTGCTCTCGATAAAAATTCATTTTTACACGCGAAAAATACTACTAATTTTATTTCTTTACATCTCGGGAACGAAAGAAAATTTGTTTATTATGAATTAGCTGCTGCTTTAAGAAAAACATAATTTATATTATATAAATTCTTAGTCTAATAAACTACTTCAAAGATGTGCAAAATAAATTTTAAAATCATAATTACTCTTAATTTATATAATGTACTTTTAAATATTTGAGTTAAAAATTCTATGACATTTTTATTATATTACAATTTTGTTAATATAGCTTAATTATGATATATTATAAACATATTATAACTTAAAAACAGTTGTATTTTAAGTTTTATTTTCATTGGGGAATACGTGTACAGTATTTCCGTCCGAGTAAGCCTTCAACTAAAATCCGTTCCACATTTTATCGTTATTTTTTTTACATGATAATCAGATATTTCTTATTCTTCTTATTCTTATCTTCGAATTCCTAGTATTTTGGTAATGTAATAGTATGTATGGTACAAGAATATTTTTATAGAAGTTTATAAGAATATCGAGCGTTAAATACTTTAGTATGAAAATGAAACGACATTTCTTATTAATATATCGAAGTATTGTATACATTTTAGAAAGTCTCAATTTTTGCTAAAAATTTAAGTCTTTTAATTAACATTAGAATCAATGGATTGAGTATTTAAAAATTAGCATCTAAATCTAAAAGATACGGCATGCACGGTTTTTAAAACTTTTACCTTAAAAGTTTTCTTTACTGTTGGGATTTTGAAAATAACTATTGATAACAGCATCGACTATATTAAAATATCGGTGGTTTTTGATAGCTTGACGTTCCTTTTCGTTTAGAGAATATGGATTGAGTTTAATTGCTTAGTAATGTTTTTGATAATTATGTAACAAATATTTATATTAATAATAATAGTTCAAATGTATGGTGTAAAGATTTATGCTACATTTTTTGAGCATTTTTATATTAATACTAATACGACTCTTATCGTTTCTTCCTCGTTTATTCAATCTGGGTTCTTTGCCAATTCTGAAATATTATGAAAGATAATTTTGTTGCTTATGCTTATGCACTGCATACTTTTATTACTTGTTAGCGTTTTTAGTTATTAGGCTACGTGATGATGTTTTAGTCAGAAAATTCTGTCCAGGTTGAATTTTTGAGGATTGTTTCTGACATTGATAAACAGTTTAAAATATTTGCTTTTTTTCATGATTATATTTCTTTTAGTGTACTTTTTCTATAAATTCATTATTTGCTCTTGTTGAAATGGAGTCCGTCTGCTGTTGTGTTTTTTCTTTAATATGTTATTTGTTTAACGGGTGCTCCCGGTTTGACTATTTTTGCTATTTTGATTACTTCGATTTTACTTATTCTATTTATCTATAACCTATTCCCGCAGTGTAAAGAACAATGCTGCGTTGCGTTACTCGCTTAATGTATCCTTATGACACTAAACCAGGTGATTGATACCAAACTAATTTTGTTTTAATATAGCAGAAGACTAGCCTGGAAGAACTGATTACTCTGAGGTATTTTCTTATGTTTTAGTCACTTCTTCTTTAATTTAATTTTTAAAGATTTCATGTTTTAATTGTACGATTTCGACAGCTTTATCAGAAATTGTTTTATCGCCGCAAAGACAGCCAAAGACGACAAGCCTTGTTGTCTTGCACCTTCTTCAACAACTTATATGCTTAAGTTCGGATTAGCTTCTCTAATATGTAAATCCAAACAAAAACATCTGAGGTGTAAAAAACTTGCGCCAAACTTGTAAGTAAAAACTTATGACAATTTAGATGACGGTCAAATTTTTCCGTCCAGCGTATCTTGCATAATAAAGAACAAAGTAATGTTTATGACAAAAGTTACGCGGAAAATGTTATGATAATTCGTATTATGTTAGACACTATATTTCACTACGAATTCATCTCTTTCATGATAGCGATAAAACTGGCTTTGTTGTTTATACTGTACGGAGTGTACAGATTTTGTCTAATTATCCCAATTATTTGATATTTATTCATTTTACGTATTATGATAATTATGGATTATTACATTGAGTTTATTATTGATGTTTACCATGGTTTCATTATTGATTTGTATTATGTTGTGGTTCTTCTTTCTATTTTCTTTTAAGGAATGCTACCATATAGTTATATATATTTTTTGAATTATATTATTGTTTTTAGATTGTTTGTATGTTCTCCGCATTATATAGTGAATCCAGTGCGCTAACTAAATTAACTAGATCGAATGAATCCTGAATGCTGTTATATAATCCTTTATTAATTGCAATTTTCATCTCACTTTAATTATCAATTACATCAAAAACTCTCTCCCATGGTTCGCAATGTTTTCACTTTCTTGAATATTCTTTCAGTAACTTATTAACATTTTCTATAGAATGGGTTTTTTATATCGGGACCTTTTAACAGAAATGTGTAGTAAAACGTTTTCATTTTTGATTTGATATTTTGCATTCTTACACTTATCTTTCTCAGATAGGACTCAAGGTGAGAATTATGTCACATATTGTCTTTGCATCCGTAACTATTATTCTTCTGCCTTTTTTTTTTTTTTTTTGTTTCCTTATTTCCTTCGATGATGCCCAGATTATTCTGGTTTCCGATGACACAGTCCCAGGAATTATTAGTCTCAATTAAAAGTATTTTTATATGTATATTCCATACAGTGAAGTTTTCCTAGTTAGACGCTCAATGCGTAGAGTTAGTACAGTACTTTTTTGTACCTTTGCTTTGTTTTGAGTTCGTTTTAGAGTTCGTTTTTTGATCTTTTTCTTCAATATTTTAATATTTAATTCCTGAGTAGGCGTCTGGGTCCATAATCGTTGTTATGTTATTACAACAGATTTATACAAAAATGATAATGATACAATCGGATAATTTCGAATACGGACAAAGATAGAGTTATCTGCTGATGTGAAAGTAACCCCACAACTCGTCAACTGACTGAGTTTTCTCGCAATTTTCTACAATACAAGCAGTACTGTTAGTATATTCTCCAACAATTTCGCATCTCTAAAAGTTTATTGCGAAATTTTCAATTTCTCACGTGTTTTAAAATACTAAAAAAATTCTAAATTTATCTAAAATCACTGTCGAAATTTTTCTTAAATTTGAAACTTAATTTTCGAAAATTTCGTAATTACTCGCCGTTGTCTTGATCCTTCTTAAAACTTAGATATGGAAGAGAGTTATAGTTGTATATGTCATTAGTCTCTACGGCATTTTACGATACATCCAATAGCTGTCGACGAAGGAACATTGAGGGAAGAAATTGATAAAAAATAGACGAATAATCAAACACACGAAAAATAAATAAAAAAAAAGCACTGAAACGGATACGAGCGTAACGCGATAGAGAAAGCGGGAGAAGAATTGGCCCACAATACATTGTTTTTATGATTCGGGCGCATTTTTTACTGCGTGTTCAGCTTAATCTTTCGAGCATCGTTTAAACTCCGAAGAGAAATTTTGTCAAATTTGGCGTTCGAACTATAAAGCGTTCGAAATTAGTTTGATGTAAGAGGCACTAACGTATTGTGAGGTTGCCGAATTTGTCATATCCAAGTGTCAGGACTTATCGTATGTGGAGTGTAGGAAAGTGTGGCAAATAGCTGCAGTGACAAACAAACCCGTCTATTTACACTATATCTAACAGTCTGGCGTGTCTTATTCTGATGGCGCTGCTGGACGGTGAGTCGTTGGCCCCGGGGCAGTCGGTCAGTGTTTCTAGGGTGTCCGGAAGTCCTTGGATGAAATGAAGGAAGCCCGGTGTCCAAAACAGGTTTATGACAGCAAGGAAATGTCCAGATATTTATAGTCCATTAATAGATGAATTAAACGTGTATTAAGGAAATGTCCAGAACTTCAGTTCGACGCTGGAAGAAGTCTACTTCGTTAGGTGCTGGAGAAGTCAGGAAAAATTCTTGGAGAAGCCTGGGAGAAGTCTTCACAAGGGGAGGCAGAGAAAAGTTTCCCTTGCTCTTGAGATCCAGGATTTTATAAGATTTCTCTTCCCCGAATCTCCAGCTTTTGATTGGTCGGTTTCCTGTATCTAGGCAGATGACAGACCATTTCGGGCTACCGAAGGTTTAATTGGACACTGTGTTTTAATCTGATCAAGGGAAATTAATCGCACCTTGAAACTCTTGCACGTATTTAATTGTTTCGAATTCTTATAAGTATGATACATAATATCAGCGCTGCATCTCCTTATAAAAATGTTATTTAAAAACATTTTTTTCTGTCGATTAATAATTTTATTATTTCCCGATTTTATTTAAGTTGTTCTTTCAATTTTTACCAGCATTAGAATCAAAGCTTGATCCCATGATTTGACATTTTTATGATATTTTTAACACGTGAGCTCGAGTATCGCTCGGGCTTCAGAGTATTTTAATACTAGTTGTAAAGCTAGTTAAACGTAAGAGAATTGTCAGTTATAAACGAAACCGAAATATTGTTATTCAGCAATCCAAAGTTATTAAACGTTACAAAAAGTTAATTCCTGTACAAAATTAGTTATTTTTATACAGCAAGTCCAGATAAGATGTCTCCGGTTTAGTATTTCTGGTAGATAAGCGTTTTATTCATCCATTAATAGATGAATTAAACGTGTATTAGAATATCGCAATCTGTTTATAGTGAATTTGTTTGTTTTGTGCTCGAACTGATTTTACATACAGTATTAAAAACTTCTGATATTTGAAAAGGCGCTTTATTTTTAAACGAAAAACGTAAGATCTTACTCGCGGATTCGGTCAGGAAAAGAAAATATTCAATTTTTTGCTGCAATTTGAAAACATTGTAGACCTATAAATTCCTCACTGTTGTCTATTTGCCTGTCTTTCCTTAATAATTAGATAGATGAAAGCCGAGATCAGATTTACCCCTGAAAGCAGTTAATAGATGATGACTGGCACGGCCTTATTAAAGGAAAAGTATCATGTACAGGGGCAAGTCACTATTAATTTGAGGTGGAGAAAATATATTTTTAATTAAATGAATTAAAAATATGACTAAGAATTTCAGCCCGGCATTTTGACGATATCACAATAAGTAATTGCTCGTTTCAGTTTATATGGTTTTTCCTTCTATAATTTCTGAATGGTTTGGTTGACTTAAAATCGGATTGCACTGTTGGGTTCAGTTCTAAAAGTCCTTCAATTTAAACGTTGTGTCGTAATATATCAAGCTCCAATTAGAATTTTTTTAGTTATAGTCGTTTTTATCATAAAAAGTTATTAAAACTTCTTATGATAAAAAAAGTATAAAGTGAAAATATGAAATAAACATAAAAAGATGCATATTTCAGATCAGGGGTTCTAGTCTGTGACGCCTGATCGGATATGTATGTCTGCATCTCGCTAGAATCCACTGAAGCTTAGTCTGCAGCGTGAGAAGTGACTTTCCGAGTATCATGTGAATCTTTATTTTTTGCCTATATTTTCTATAAATGTGATATCAAGTTTTCTGAATATCATTTTTTAATGCAGATCCAATTAATCATTCGTTCAAGCTATCGCTTAACCGCCATATTATTAAACAACTCCGCATGCACGTGTTCAATTCTCCCTCCGTTTTTTCGTATCTTTTATATGCTGAATAAATACGAAGTCGTTTAACCTGAAATTGACCTGACAACTTTGTAAATTCGTTACTAACCTGTCACTATGCATACTTGGAAACTAGTTTGTGTGTAATTACAACTTTCAAAGTGAATTGAGAACTTCTCACACAGATTACAGCCCTAGCAGATAATCACAATGCTTCTAATGTAGTGGACACTAGTGAGCTAGTATACGCAACTTCTTTTTCTAGCCATCTTGCTAACGCCATCTTACGACAGAAAACGACAAAGAATTCGGAATATTTAGTAACTAGAAGAAAAATTATAATTAGAATTATAGAACAATCAGGAGTTTTTTAAATGTTTGATCATTTTTATTTTAATTTAAATTTTTATCGACGAAAAAATAGGCCTAATGGACTGTGAAAATGTTTGGAATTTTGTCTTTACTTGTACAGTATAAAGATTGGAAATATTTATAGATAAACTCACATTTTTACAAGTACACAGGCTGTATAAAGTTTTATAAGGTAGATTATGATTATTTCTTACATTAGAACAGTAAAACCTCGATCTAACGGACTAATTCGTCAATGGGGTATCCGTTAAAACAGAAATTTCGGAAATTCTACTTTATTATTTATATAATAATTAAAACTTCTTATTCTACTTTATTATTTAAAATACTTTAAATTAATAAATAATAAGTAATAAATTAATAAGTAATACTTCTAAATTACTTTAAAATTCTACTTTATTATTTATATAATAAAGTAGAATTCCGAATTGGTTTGTTAAAAATTTGACAAATTAATAGACAAATTGTTTATTTGCTTTTACTTAGACATGTTTGTGCAATTAAACTTAAGTATGTATGAGAAGTTAATTTCACAGAAAAGTTTTCTGTATGTATTATTGCTTATGTACTCACCGTAATACATGAGACTATAGTAAACATGTATACGTTCTGAGTAGAAATAAAAAAACAAGCATGTTTTAAACAATAGTTTTATAAGCGGTGACTCTAGGATTTGAAAAATAACCTGTTAATTTAATTACGTGTAAAACGCATTTCAATTTAAATTAACATGATACTAATTTTAACATATGACTGAGTGTACAGACTGGAAATTTTGTCCGTTAAACCGAGATTTTATTGTAATAATATTTAATATCATTAATAAAACATTGAGTTTAAAAGTAGTACATTAAATGTAATAAATACTGTATTTAATATATTAAATTTAATTTAAATTCTTCATATGCTGTTAAAGGTAAACATATACATTATACTGTACATATTCCACTGGAGTTCAACTGAGTTTACTTTTAGATATATTACTTTATTTTATTATGCTCATTATTTGAATCCAATTAAATTTACTTGCAGTCAAAAATTAATGCAGAGTAACAAACTCAATTATAATGATGAATGATCTAATAAGATACTCTCCCATATAGTTATTTAGACCAGTGCATTCTCTTGTATACTGTAAGTGAAACACCTATCTTCTCCTTTTACACCATTTTAATCTACATGTTACCGTGAAGCGCAAATCCTAATTATTTTCCAAACATATTGCATGCTAAAATTATCTGAGACTTCGTGCAATTTTTCGAAATTTCCTACTATTTTGTGTAAAGCTATTAATAATTCTGGATATACTTGTCTTAATCTGGCGATAGTTATCTTGATTTT
The DNA here is from genome assembly GCF_030686945.1 of Centruroides vittatus. Taxonomy (NCBI): domain Eukaryota; kingdom Metazoa; phylum Arthropoda; class Arachnida; order Scorpiones; family Buthidae; genus Centruroides; species Centruroides vittatus. The sequence goes on from NW_027122385.1 coordinate 1,906,212, forward strand.
TTACACTTTGCACAGTGTATCACACTTTTCTTTTTATAATTAATAGCATGAAATTAGAAACGGAAAACCAGACACGCGATTAAAACATAAAATATATCGTAATAAGAGACGACCTCTGTTATTTTCTCGAGTTAATAATAAAGCGCACCGTAAGATGGAGCCAGCAAGTTGGCTTGGAAAAAATTTTGCATTCTGTATATAGAAGAGAACAGTCAAGCCTGACTCTGTATTTACACAAATAGTTGTAAATTAAATCAATTTAATTTGATTTTTCGAGTTTTTATTTTACTTTTTGGACAAACTTATGGAAATTCAGTTAATTATTTATCTCCAATTTCGATAATTTTTGAATATCCTGAAAAGCGTGAAAAATTAGACAGTTACTAAATCAATTTAATTTAAAAGTTACAAATGAGATTTATTTTTTTCAAACTTTGTTTAAAAACATGTACAATGTACTTTTGGTTTCAAAGTTTTTCTGTTGGACAAGGCAACTATTTTCATTTCATTAAGATTTCCAATTATAATTTTATGTGTTTTTCCCATAAACTTGACATTGATGTTTTGAAATATTTTTTACTTTTTAGGAAAACTAAACTTACAAAAATATAAAGCAATATCAGATGTTTCATCGATTCTTAGGTAGTATTTAAAATTGCTAAGCTCAGCTATACGAGTAGTTGGGAAAGAAAGATTTTTATTGATGACAAGTTTTTCTTTTTAAAACGGGGAAAATAGCTTAGTTTTCTTTTATTATATTTAAATACACAGATTTGCATTTAAAAACTGTATAAATACTGATTTATTCTTTAATGTGTTTTTGAAATATATTTTAAATTAATTTTAGTCTTTGGAATCACTAAATATTATAATGTTTATATCTATAGGAAAATACTCATTTGTACGTGATAATAATGCAAACGTTAGTAGTTACAAAAAATTAATTAGGCTATATATTCCTGTCTAATTATTCATGTGTCACTTTAACTTTTACCTGAATACACCCTCTATCTATTTTAGAATGTTTACTTTTACATTAAAAACTCAAAGCTAATTTATATTTACAATCGAAAATCATGAAGTGGGACACATTTTACTTCTTAACATTTATAGAACTATGTGATAAAACATAGAAAAATAACTTTTCGTATTAATGCATAAAGTATGTTACTATGAAATACTCTGAAACTTTATAAAGCAGTTGAAAAAAGTCAAAACTCGTTATTGTGTTATCGGCTTATGCGAAATCCGCATTAATGCGAAGTAAATTTGCGATCCCATGGACGAGGATAGACATTTCGAAGTTAACGTGTTAGATTAATATAAATGCTATTAATATATAATACGAAGCCCTTCGTCGTTCTATGAATTCAATAACAATTTTATTATGATTATAATGTAAGTGATTAATACAATCATCTTTAATAGTGTGATGGTAATATCATGTAAGGAACATGATTGGTCGATTTGAACTTGTAACGAACGCTGAAGGGGGGAGATCGTTCAGGAACATGTCGGTTAGATTTTGAATTTGTAGCGCATGTGTCTCAAAGGAGAGACGGTTAGCGAAGGATCCCGCCATGTGGCGGAACTGGAATAGAGCTATGACTAAGATACTAGCGAGGTTGAGACCGAAGTTTTAAACGCGAAAACGTGACGTCGGACATTCAGCGCCGATTTCCTGTAAGCCTAGAAGTTCGAAAACGGCGTTTAGAAAGTCAGTGGAATCATGCCCGACATTCCAAATGCCATTGTCGAACTTCTAGGCTTACAGGAATGCGGCGCTGAACGTCCGACGTACACGTTTTCGCGTTTAAAATTTCGGTCTCAACCTCGTTATTATATCCGTTGGAAATATGGCCAATGTTGGCGATATGGCCAATAGACAGCGCTAGGCATAGTTCGTATTGAAAACAAAAGATAACGTTACCATACTTTTTCAGATGTGGCTCCATTCATCCCAGGCTCGACAGTTACAAGAAAAAAAAAATTCAATATCAAACTTTTATTGCTTACTTCTAATTACATGATAACGTGTATAATTGTGCCGAGGAACATTTTCTATTTCCAAAACATTAGTTTCAACAAAACAGAAATTAATTTACATAAGATTACGTAGCAAGTATATGTATAGGATGATAATAATGTCTTGATCCACTTTTGTGAAAATGGTAACAAAATAATTTGTTCGCAAGTTGTGCTAAGCATGTTGATCCTAGAAAAGAGAACTGCTCTGGTTTGCGCATGTTTGAGTGGATTAACATACACGGTAGTATTGTCAAATATTACTGTTCAATAGCCCTTAAGAGAACGTGACAGATTGCTTAGCGGGTGTCATAGTCCTCTTTCTATTTCTCCAGCTTTCGTAATACCTAGACACGTTATGCATGTTTTGTGAGTGTGTAATGAAGGATCTTCCACATTTGGAGGCAACATTTTTGCACAATACGCACCCGGCTTATTATTATTCTAGTTGATGCTGTAGACTCTGTGTTATTGCAGTTTCTACACGTTGAATTGTTTCGTCCGGTATGGTGGATCTCCTGGAACGATGTGCATCGTGTACATTACCCGTTTTCTTGAATTTTGTAATCAACAGTCTAATATTTTCTCTAAAGGAGAAAACTTCCTGAATTTCTGGGTAAAGTTTGTTTGTACTTCCATGTAAGTTAATCCAATAAAACATTCCCAAACAACAGCGATTCTCTCTTCTTGGATCAGCATGTATTACATGATCCACGCACAAATGATTTTCTTACAAATTTCACAAAAATGGATAGAAACTTTATAATCATCTTGTATAGCAATAATATTCGTGATGAATCTATTTCTACAAAATTATCAACTAACATTGATTTGCAATATTCATAAAAAATGCTTTTTCAAAAACTGTCTGCTCTCAAAAATGCAATATACTAATGAATATTTTCTTTCAAGATATCACTGTTATTAGGTACAAACTCTATATTAAAGTCATAACTGATGTTAGTATATTATTCATTAAATTTATTAGGTGTTTATTTGCATATCTATTTAATTGAATGATGATCTCTTATGATATAGGCCTATAGTTATTATAAGCCTCACAATTACTACTTTTTCCAATAGGCTTCATTACAGAATTTACCAAAATATATTTAAATGCAACTTCAAACTGCTAAAGTGTTGAAAATTTAGCACTTCTTCGTTTTTAACTAATTATGTATATTATGGACAAAGTGATTAATCGGACATTATGAATATATCCGGGCATTATGAATATTGTCCAAAAAGGGCGTGCGGTGATTGATATATTGATTAATTTATCAAATTGACCGGTCACTATGAATACTGCTATCACCTAGTCGGGCAAAGTGATAATAATAAGTTGAGGAGCGATCATCCGACATACGCTAGCCAATCGGCACTCAGTTGCGTGTGCGTATTGTGTTTAGTACCGAATTTTAAATTTGATTATAAAAAACTCCACTTATTTCATTCAGAAATATTTATTTTTTGTGAATTATTTCAAAGTACTATTAACTGATATTCTTCCGGTTTGAAGTAAATTCCATTTTTAACTCTCACTTTTTGTATCATGACAATTTCGCTGATTTTGTAAAAATTTGATTGTTCTCCCCTTTTTCTGCTATTAAATCGTTTAATCAGTTGTTGAAGCGATTATTCATATCACTTAGTGATTCCTCCATGATTGTTACTTTTGTCAAAGGAGAAACATTAACTACTGGTCACATAAATTGAAAATCGGTACTAAATACAATACGCATGCGCAACTGAGACGTACGTTCTGATTGGCTAAAGTATGTCGGATGATCCCTCCTCAACGTATTATTATCACTTTGCCCGACTAAGTGATAGCAGTATTCATAATGACCGGTCAATTTGATAAATTATTGAAATTTATTACAATGCCCGATTTTTTCGTCATTATTCATAATGCCCGAATTAATCACTTTGTCCATAACATTGGAATATATATTATAATATTATATATATATTATATATATTTCCAGAGAGAGTGTAGATTTGAATGATATGTTAAAAGAAATTTTACTATAGTATTATTGGGAAAATTTCTCGTAAAATTATTAAAACATATGCTTTAATTTTTTCATAAATTCCCTTCTTAAAGACAGAATGGCTGTCTTGAACAGCTAAATTCACAATTTGCGAACATATCCAATGATTCTTAAAGTAGCTCAATGTCGTTAGAGGTGAAAATACTTCAGATAAAGTTATTCTTCGATATGGTTTAGTATCATAAAAGTTTGAAAAATTGCACAAGCATCAAAGAAAGAATCGATTTTTCTCAACCATTCAGCCATATCAGTTGCCTCTGAAGGCATCTTATATGGCTGAATGGTTGAGAAAAATCGATTCTTACGTAGGCATTTCTGATGCAACTGAATAACTAAAAATTTGGGTTGCATATTTAACTTTCATTTTTACGTTTGAAGATAATGTAACAAGAAACTCATTGAGTATTGTTTGCCAAGAATCTCTCTTAAAAATATTCACAACATATGACTTTTTCAAATGTGATTTTTGAACTTGAAATCATATTTTAGAAGATTATTTCTAAATGTTTTATTAAGTGTAGAATGCCATGTATGCAATAGACTTTATCATGATCAATAGTAAAATATGACTTTGAAGGGGAGAGAACTAAATTCTTATAAATTACAAGCGCATTGATAGGAAATAAAAAGTTATAAGCCACTACTTTTAATTACCTATAACGAGCAGGGAAAAACACGAAAAAGAAATTACCGTTTCTTTTTCGTGTTTTTCAAATATATTAATTAAATGTACTGCATTTATGTGACAATATGTTTCTAAAACATTTTTTCCAATTTGTTGTAAACGTGTTTCAGAATCAAAACAAAAATCTAATTTGCCAACCTTTCACTTCGTTCGTTACGAAAATCTTTAAAATCTGAAATGATATAATAATTTTCCTTATAAGTTAATTTACATTTCAGTTTCATTTCATCAAAGAACATAGTTTTTCATTCATATTTTGTTCTGATTCTTGCAATTTTCCTAAACTTTGGGGGAAAGTCGTGACTGTAATTAAATTCCACATAGCCATGTTTGTAAAGAACTTACTGATATAACACTGTATGAGCATTTGACGCATTGTTTGAATTTATGAGGATTGAAAACACAACTACAATGCAAAACGTTTTATCACTAATATGCAATCTACGAACCTATTTATTTTCATGTTATTTGTCAACTGTGTTGCAAACAGTTGAAATGACAGATCTTTTAAAACATTTTTAGACATTTTAATGGTGTTTTCAATTTGTTGTTTTTTATAGCTTCTTTATTGTGCTTAATTTGTGTAAGTATGAATTTGCTCTGAATAATTGGCTTTTAAAAGTTCTGACAGTCTTTCTTAAATTCTTTAGTTATTACTTAGTTCTTGATTTAGGTTTACTTACACCTAGTGATGAGATGCATGAATAAGAAAAAACGCATTAAAGTAGGCTATATAAATGTTCTGAAATATTTATTCATACAATTTACATAATATAATTCATACAATTTTCAATTGTATTCAATATTTCATATATTTTAATACAGTTCATACAATTTACAATTGGGTAAACAAAAACGTAAATTCATACAATTTACGTTTTTGTTTATCCGATAAGAAAGTATCCTTTACAATTAAATAATACTGTTTTATTTTAAGAATAACTTGGCCGATCGTTGATTATAAATTTACAACGATATTTAACTAACCCCATTTCCTGATACTAACCCTATTATCCTGATATTTTTTCTTTATATTGCATGTAAGCATCATCATTGAATATCCGTCTTACCAACATTAATACTTTTTATTCGTGAGTAAGCATGAATATGCAACGAGTAACCCATTTTGCCTTTGTAAGAGTCATTATCATCATTAACCCTGGGCTCATTGTCCGTTGGTGTTTGATGCCTTTTCCATTATTTTCTTCCATTTCTCTGTATCCATTGTCAATATTCTCAATTCCTACACGCTCCATACCACTTCTTTACGTCATAAATCCATTCTCTATATGGCCTGCCTCTTTTGTTAGATCCATCCATAATACCAGAGACTAGAGTCTTAACTTTTTTGTTTTCATTTATTCTTGTTTAGTAAGAGTGCATATATAAAAATTGTATTTTTCAAATGTATTTGTTTCATACATTGTACGTTATTATGCACTATTTGTGATAATACGATACAATATTACTAATGTACCCTACAAATTAATGTGTGAGGTAATTGATATAAAGAAATCTCATGCAGTGGCAAGATATTCTATCCTATTTCAACATGCAGCTGTCATCAAACAATGCTTTCTCTAATGCATATTCATTCTCAGATATCCATTAATTTATATTTGTCAATAAATATTGAATACGCCCTTATATTATTCAATAATAATGCATAAATTTACTTTTAATATAGTTTTAATAAAATAACATCACTTTGTGGCTATAATGTTAAACATAAATTAGCATAACTTCATTTAAAACAATTTCAAGAGGAAAATTTTATATACAAGTACTAGATCCATAAGTTAACATAATACAGAATTATGTATAGGTAAATAAAAAGCAATAACAAGTTAAAAATTAATACAATCTAGGCACAGAAATTTAATTTTCGTATAAAACACTGTGGTGTATGTCTAAAAATTTTTAATAATAAAAATTGTTTTCATATTTTAATTAATCATATAGATTATTAATTAATTATAAATCATAAAAACTGAATTTACATTCGGAACTTGAACGTAACATATTATTTATATCTGTTGATTGTGAATTAAATTCTTTAAGGGGACAACAGAATCTGCTTATAATAATATAGGGTTTTTAATATAAAGAATATTTCACTACTTTTAAAGATACAGAATTCATAATTTTATTTACCACCTTGTTTCTTATAGTACGTTCCTCATCTTTTTCTTCCTAGAATTTTATTAGAACCAATTATTTAGAAGACTCATTTTCTATGTATGTTGGAATTTGTGTTAATATATTTTAATTAACACAGATTGTATTCTATTAATATATGAAATTCCTTATGTAGAAAACATAATTGACCTTTAACTTCTTCGTGATTATCATTATTTAATGTTGACATTTTAAATTGTAAATCTTCTCTTTCCACAGCAAGAAGCTATTTCATATACAGAGATTATTAATTTAATAAAAAGAAACTTAAAAAACATAGTTAAATTTTCTTTTATAACACCATAAGTTTAGAAAATTGTGTTTAAAAAAATTCTCTGGTTTAGACAGTGAGGATTTTTAGCAAGAAATTACGATAAATCAAGCGAAAATACTTGCTCTTCCACATTATTAGGTAATCTATGATATAATGTATTTGGATTTATACATAGACTATTATTATAACTGGAAATAAAGCTATACGTCCCTCCTTTTCTTCTTAAATTACTCCTTATCTCCATGAGATGTAAATTATTGCTTTAAAACGAAGGAAAGATAACTGTAGTACAAAAGATGGCCGCTCACCTACACACTCTGGCTGTAAACTGCCTATTCACGTGAAAGATATTTTCCTGTCAAGTTTCCCCGCTTGTATATGGCGTTACAGAAGTGATGCGAAATCTTACTTTTATTTCGTCTCCATCAGTAGTAGTCAAATGACACATACGAATCACAAAAATTGTCAAGTAAATAATTTTACAAATAATTTATTAATACTTATCTTATGATTGGTTGAATTTTGATATAAATTAAATTTTAAGATATTGTAGAATTTATTTTAATGCTAGGATCGGTCATGGAAGCATACGGTTTTATTATTACCTACGACAGTAACAGAAATTATTCTGTTTCTCCCCGTTTGTACAAGTCACTCGATAGCTGCATTGCTGCAGTAAATAATTTTTCTTTCGATATTCCTGATAATTTTCCTATTGTTTTGCGTTATTTTAAAGTTAACGGAGAAATATGGAAAGGAAATGGAAAATTTGGTTTTGTAATTGTTGATGATGACAGAAGAATTAACGAAGTTAGTAACAACTTATATCATTTGTTCGAGGAATGTTCGGATGTTATGAGGGAAGTTTATGTTGAAAAGAATAAAAATAATATATTAATATTTAGAGAGATAAATTGTGGATCGAGACATTATAAATTTACTAAAGTTCATAAAATCGATTGATATGTATTTTAAACATCCAAGTAACTGCATAATTGCTGGACCGTCACAATGTGGAAAGACTACATTAGTAAGAAAAATTATTCGTTGTAAAATTTATGATAAACCATTTAAGAAAATTTTATGGTGTTATTCTGTATATTTGCCGTTTTTTCGAGATGAAAAAGAAATTACATTTATGTATGGCCTACCTGAATCTGTACAAGGATGGGATTTGGTAATAATTGATGATTTGATGCACGAACTTGGTTCAAAAACTGCGTTTCTGTTTACAACAGAGTCTCACCATTATAATGTAAGTGTGATCTTGATAATTCAAATTTGTTTCCAAAAAATAAAATTATGAGAGATATAACATTAAATACACATTATTTGATTTTATTTAAAAATAATCGGGACGAAAGTCAAGTAAGTTGTTTGGGCAGACAAGCTTTTGCAGGAAAATGTAATTTTTTTATGGATGCATATAAAAAAGCAACAGAGAAGGATTTTGGTTATTTGTTATTGGATTTTCATCCCAAAACGGACAAGAAACTTTCGGTGCGGGATTCGTGTTTTCCAGATGAACAAGGTATTGTTTGGATATACTTACCGATAAAATGAAAAACGTAAAGAAAAATTATCATATGCTAGCATTTTTAGCCAAAACTACTACTTCTCAACGAAAAGCGATATTGAAAGAGGCTACTCCCGATCAAGTTAAAGTTTTGTGCGAAATATGTGATAATTTGCGGAGGGGAAATATACCCGCTAATGTTCATAAATTACGAAAATATAAAAAAATAATTAGGAAATTAAGTGAAAAACAAGTCCCTTTAAATACCAAGAAAAACATTTTGGTTAATCAATCTGGTGGATTCCTTCCTCTTCTATTGGCACCACTTTTGTCTATGGCAGGAGGATTAATTGGTAAAGTAATAGGAAAAAGAATTTAATGGCAAAGCAAATGGCACTGGTTCCTCCCGAATTGTTGGCTGCGTATAAAATTAAACCTGAAATAAGAATTGGAAATAATATCGAAGAATTACTCGAGAGTACTGATTTATCTGACGATAGTAAAGTCAAATTACTAAGTCAGTTGATTTCGAGATATCAGAGAACCGTCCATGCCCCGAAAGAGCCAGTCAGAGTATCTGTTGTGTCAGATGAAAATCAAGAACTGCCCGATGAAAAACCCTCTGCTGACGATAGGCTGAGGATGCATTTATTAAACAAATAACTATATCTGTACCGCAACTATATCAAAAATATATTCCCCACTTAATTGACAAATTGAGACAAAATCATTACGGATGGAATACAAAGGGTGAATCAACAGTTAGTCGCAGCCCCGTTGTGGGCAGTAATATGGTGGATTTAATTTCGCACTTAATGAGAAATCGAAAAACGCCGTTATCTCCAGTGGGCTTTAACGTTTTTTGAGAAGCTGTAAGAAAAATAAATGTTCCCAGAGAATGGATAGGAAATAAAGGTTTGGCAACTCTACCCGAAATCGGCGAAAAACCAAGATATCAACCGACGCTAGTCGAAAGTCCCGAAGAAATTTTTTCTACAATTTCTCCAAGAGTATTTTACCAGTGGAAAAAGTCATCGAAAAAGAGGAAGAAGAGTCCTGAATGGAGAAACTATTGAAATCAATATACTATAACCCGAAATCTTCAGCATCGTTCGGAGGAGTGAGTAAACTAGTTAAAGCTTCTAATTTATCGAGATCTACTGTCAGAAAATGGTTATCTTCTCAACCTGTTTATTCTGATAAACAAAGTAAGAAAACTGCCAAGGGAATTAAAAAATCTGTTGTAAAAACATTTAATCATGATAAATATAAAGAAGTTTTGTTTAATACAGAATTGTTAAGGCATCAACAATATGGAATTCAAAGCAAAAATCATATAGTAACAATATATCTACAAAATAAAATTTCACTTTCTCCATTTTACGATAAAAAATTTATTTTAGATAATGGAATAGATGCACTATCATTTGGGCACTACAATTTTTACTTTTAATTTTGCAGATTCCTCATCATTTTCACAATATGGCTTTATAATAGTATACAAAAGAAAATGTAGTTATATACTACATAGTATTTGTAGTAAAACTTACCCGTGTTTAAAACAAACATGTAATAAAGCAGCATCATTAAAATTACCAGATAATAAAATATACGAATGTAAATTTTTCATAATAAATGATAAAATAACATTACCAATATTCGATAAATATTTTATAAAATGTAATTGTATGAAATGTAATAATTAATGTTTATAAATGTAATAATATTAAATATTTTATTTTCTAGAAATTGTATATTTTAAAAAATTAAGCGAGGCTGCTAAAATTCCCACTAAAGCTTCAGAGGGAGCAGCAGGATATGACATATTTTGTATCAATGACTTTGAAATAAACTCGAATGAACAAAAAATTATTTTTATTGATCTGGCCATCGAAATACCTAATAATAAATGTTATATCAGATTGGCTCCAAAATCTTCTTTGTCACTAGATAACATAATAATGAATGCAGGCGTCATCGATTCCGACTATCGTGGAAATATTGGGGTGATGATGTACAACTTTGGCCCCAAAAATATTGTTATTGAACGTGGAACTGCCATTGCACAAATTATCTTCGAAAAAATCTCACACCCAGTATTTTTAGAAATGGAATCATTAAGCGAGACAGACAGAAATGAACAAGGGTTTGGTGACTGTACCTTTTCTCAAAAAATAAATTTTGATGATTGTAAAGAAATTCTTTTGTCTGATTCTGATACTGAAGACTATAATATTACTAAAAAAGTAGTTTTTGAAGACGAAATTACTGTATCTGAAAAAAAAGAAGATACTGTATCTCAAAAAAAAGAAAATTTTGGAACTCATAATGATCATAACTACTTGTAACAAAAATTAAATATTTGATATTATTTTGTAATGTACTGAATTATTATTTTATATGTACTCAAATATAATATATGTAATCCTCATTTTATACTCAAGGATGTACACTCTTATATGTACACATAATATGTACTTGAATAAAGCAGCAAATAATATAAAATGTTTTATTTCTTTATAGATGCTACACAGCCCCAAATTGACTGGAAAGCTTTCTCATCTTCGCCCATAGACGAAAAAGTTATTCGTCAATTTCAAAACTATGTTCACTGGGATACAATTAGTCGACGACGTAATTTATCTGAAGAGTTTATTAGGGATTTCGCGAATAAATTAAATTGGGACCACACATGGAAAAATTACAAATTTCTACCCACATTTATTATGAACCATATTGACTATGCAAAATGGGATTTAATATGTCAATATCAGATATTAAATGATCATTTCCTTGTAACTTTTTCCGACCATCTTGATTGGAATAAAGTAGCCGAACACCGAATTCTTTCGGATGCTTTTATTATCGCCTATGTACATAAATTTGATATTAAAAAACTCTTAAAATACCAACAATTAAAAACCTCAACTTTACGTCAAATACAAGACTTCCTAAACTGGAATTTTGTTTCCCGTTATCAAAAGCTTGACCAAGAGTTTATAGACGAATTTCAATGTCAGCTTTCAAGGTGTTACATTATAAAATATCAAAAATTAGATCCTAATTACATCATTACCCATCGTGAAAATTTATTCCTATACTAAATGGCAGAATTGTGTCTTGGTTTAGAAAAACTAAAAGAAAAAGTGGGCACACTTAAATTGTAAAATTTAAATGATTTCTCTGTATTAATGAAAGTAAAAATAAAAAATCTTTCAAAATACTTTCAGTGTTGCATTATTTCAAAAATTATTAATAACATAAAATAACCCGAATAATTACAAAAACACTAACTTATTACTTATAAAACTTATTTACCTAAAAATTACTTATAAATACAACAAATTGAATTTACTTGACAATTTTTGTGATTCGTATGTGTCATTTGACTACTACTTCCATCTACATTTTCTCCGTGCTTCTACATAATCAGAATTGAGCCAAATATTTATCAAATATACTTAATTCACTATCTAATTACTATATAGAATTTATCTAAAGAACATAAAACTTTTCTTAGAAACTTAAAAAAGTGAGATAGGTGTTTTAAAGTTTGATAATTTCGTTACTAAGTTAACTTCTGATGACCAGCGAGGAATTAAGCTCTTCTTTCCATATGATACGGAATTGGTTCGTGATATTTTATTTTATTTTAAATAAGTTGACTTATTGAGGATTTTATGATTTTTAATTCTGACTAGATCGACGGTAATTGACAGGAACTACTTTTATTATTTTGTCGATTCATGAAATAAAAGAGAATTCTGAACTTCCAGGAAGTGAGATTGATAAATATTTACTAGATGATGTTATTAATTCGATATAGCAGCATGTAATAAACTTATTAACTTTGTTTAAATTATTAGTTTAAATACTTTCTTTTTAAACAATTTTATGAAATTTATTACTTTTTCAAATTTCAAAAATTGTACAAAAATTATCGATTTTACACGTTATTACATTACATTACCTTCTCTAGTAGCTAATTAAGCAAGTCAATGACATGCAACCTTTCATATAAAACAAACTATGTCATTGGCTTGCTTAATTAGTTGTTTGCCAAGGAAACACACCCGTTATTTTAATTCAAAAAGTAACGTGCCATTTATGGTTCATTAATAAAAGTAATGGACAACAAACAAGGAGACCAAAGACTATATAATATTTTTATGATGATTACCACTAAATAAAGAAACAAATTACGATAGAAACTAAATAATGAGGATACCTATAAAGAAAGACAAGACATACTTTAGGTGTTATTAAGCGTTAAACTAATTAGTGGAACATTTATAATAAAAGAGAAACCTCTAGAGCTACTAAAAGTCTAATTGAGGAAAGCACAAATTAATACTTTAATAATACTTTATTTTCTGTTATACAATGATTATTTAATTGCTATATATCAACAATAACAAAATTGTCTTGTGGTTTCAAAAAAACCTAAGCGACATTTCGTACTAGAAATAGAAAATACTAAATTAATTCATTAAAGCACTTTTTAAAAATAATCCGTTAGTTCTTTAAGTTCTGTACTCCATATTTGTAACTAGCACGTTTGAAGTAACAAATAAATAAAATAAATTATTTAGTCTACACTGTCCAAGAATCCAAGGTCAGTAATAAGATTTTTTAAAGCAGAAAGTATGAAAACGTCTGAAATTTATGAAACAATGAAAATTCAGAAAAAAGTAAGCTGTTCGTTTGATAGTCCTTTTAAACTGCTAGAAGAAATAATTAAAAAGTTAGAGATTTAAAGGCAATGGTGCAAAAATTCCTTTATCAGCTACCCAAAAATGTTTATAACAAAGCAAATTACAATTTGCGGAACAATGGAAGGCATTACAGAAGAGAACAAAACTTTTAATGAATAAAAAATTTTTGGGCTGCAATTTGGAAAAATTGTAGACCTATAAATTCCCACCGTCGTCCGTCCAACCGTCTGTCTGTCTTTCCTTAATCTCGAGAACGGAGTTAGAAACATGAAAGACTAGACAAGATATGGGAAGAAGGTCCCGATTAACTATATTAAAACTTCCAATGCAAACAGGAAATCGTGTTATTTCAATTCAAAAATTTTCCGTTGAAAGATGTTACAGAGATGACAGGCACAACTCTGTTGTTAAAGGAATAGCATGATGTATAGTACAGGGGCAAGACATTACTAATTTCAATTGAAGAGCATGCATTTTAAATTAAATAAATTAAAAATATGATTAAAAATTGCAGCCTGGCATTCTGACGGTGTTTGCTGCTATTTTGCCTTTTTTTTTTTTTTTCTTTTTTCTAAGACAAAATATTATATTAATTAACTGTACCATTTCTTTCGTAAGAATATATATTTATCACATCTGCTGTCATTTCAATTTTATAAAATTAGTTTTATATTCAGATATTATTTGTGATATATCATTTTATTTTCCGTTTTTTTAAAATTAATAAATTTGATTCATAAATAACTTTTATAATAAATTGATAATCAATTGTAATACGTTATCATACTTTGAAAATTTCAATCAATGTATTGTCGTCCGGAAGGAATTTAAAAATTTTTAAAAACTTTATCGTTTAAATAATTATATGAATGAATTGTTAACAAAATTCTGTAAATTTAGAAGAAAAACTATTTTTCATAAAGTAAAAGATAAAATTTTATCTAACTCATTAACTCTTATGATATTTATACTCAATAAATAAATACATAAATAATTTACTCACCATAATTTACATCACCATCAGAAATTTATAATGTAGAATTTAGAAACAGCATTAGAGTCAAATATAACTATTCAAAAATGATTATAATTAGATTTTATTTCAAAATATATTTTTAAATATTCACCTAAAGCAATTAAAGTTTTATGTATAATTAATTAAAAATATTCTGTCAATGTTTCCTATATTCTTTCTTGAAAATTTAAATAATACTTTTGGTATAAAATACTTTAGGCTAGATGTAACAAATTAGAAAAACAAAGAATTTTCTTGTAATTTAATTGAATTGATGGATTCTGAAATTAATGAATATTTGTATAAAGTTTGATAGAGTTACTTATCTTACTTAATTAGTATAAAGCTGTTAGAAATGGTAAATAATAAGAAGGAAATAATTGGAAATTTTGAAAGTTTTAGTTGAGTTCATTTAGACACTTCATTTGATTTTAAAATGAAGAAAGGAAAACAACAAATTTTTCAATTAATTTATTTAAGTTTAATCAAATTTTGAGTGTTAAATATTTGCAGATATAAAATTTTAAAAAATCTGATGAAAGTTTTATGTATTAATTATTAGAAATTTATTTATTAAGTATTTAAAATCTTACCAAATACCAGTGCAATAGTATCAACTTTTAAATTTATAAATACAGTTGAACCTGTCTATCGCAGGTATGTTTATCTCGAAATTTTCTTTCTTCATTTTTTGTCTAAATTGCATGTATTTTCCATTTTCTCTCGAATAATTTTTTCCCAAAATCTCGATGTCTCAAATTATGGACTACAGTGTCGATTATAATTCAAATCTCAGCGACTACATTTTGATAGTATAAGTTGTACTAGAGAAACATCTCTTACAATATAGCACATAGTTACTATTAACGCTGCTTATCTGTGATTGACTATGAGTTTGGATTGCGTCTTATTGCTTGAAGACAGGCATTAGAATCTATCTACGAACTATTTCTTTTAAGGTATATCAAAAATGTTAACAATGTAAAAACACGTAATCGGATACGATACTAAAAATATCTTCTTTATTCGCCGTGTCCATTCACAAGGAACAAACTATTCTCCACAGCAGAGACGACTTTTCTTTAGAGGCTATGCCTCTGCCAAATTATGTAAAACAGTCTAAAATATCAATAGGTGACAGTCCCATCACAATTAAAAATATATTTCTTTATAAAATACCTGTGGACATTTTAGACTGTTTTAATCGTTATAATTTGGCAGAGGCAGAGGCTTTCTTTAAAGGCTACCTCTAAAGAAGAGTCGTCTCAGCTGTGGAAAATAGTTTGTTCCTGATGATTGCACATGTCCGAGTAAAGAAGACATTTTTAGTATCTGATTACATGTTTTTACATTGTTAATACTGTATTTCCGCCAGTCCTATTTCACAAAGGACTCTATCAAAAATATTTTATTTATACCTAATAGAAGTATGTATTGAATGTTCTATTGAATTAATAAAATACCCTACCTTGAACCAAACCTATTAACCTATAGCTGTTTACTGTGTAGAAATCTCTACATCTCGAAACCTGTTTATTTCAAATTTTTTCTAGTTCCTATGAGATTCAAGGTAGTTACGTTCAACGTTAACTGTATTTTAAAAAACTATAAACCAGATTGTTTTCTTCTCAACAAGTGAAAAAATTACGTTTGCATGATTGGTTGAGATAGTGTAAATTTTTTGCAAATTTCATGTTATTCTGTAGAATTACTTATTATATAACTAAAAAGATGAAGTCAAATTGAAGTATACATTGAGGGCCGGATTCAAAATTTAAATTGCTTTTCATAGTGGCATGAACAATACATTACTTTTGAAAGAAGAGGATAGTTCCAGTAATCCTTTCTTTGTTCTTTACTCCTGCTCCTCTCTCTGCGCAATCTTGCCCTACGTATGGGGAAAGATTCAGCAGAGAGCGGAAGGAGAATAGATCGTTATAAGTATTGCCTAATAATAAAGTAATTAGTGTAATAAATAATTAATAATATAGTAAATTAGTACAAAATCAATTTAGTATTTTACAATTTTGTCTAAATATGTTTTTTTTTTTAATCAAGAATGATTAAAGAGCCTGTTTTGTCAATAATATTTTTGAAGTTCTCAATTTTGCAATTCTTTTTTATATCAAACAGTGTACTTTTCCCACTTTCTCTTATTGGAATTTTAGATATACTAACTATTTATTTTATCCCCAATTTCCCTGTCAAGAATGAAGAATTATATGATGTTTAGAAAATGAAGTTAATGAAATAATTATCAAGTACAATATTTTAAAGGAAAAAGTATTTCTGGTTGGTGTATCATTTTTGTCGCCGTTATATGTAATTTTTACTTTCATGAAAATCATTATTCGCTAAACTTAATGCAACTTTAAAGAATCTATTCTGATTACTGTTTTTAATAATTTATCTAAAATTTTCTAGTTCCTTCAAGTCTGCAAGTTAAAGCATAAGAACGATCCTTTTTGGATGGCTATCGGACATGATAATCACTTGTTATAAAGAAAGAATGTAACAACTCATTAACCTTGAATATAAAATATAAATAGATACCCGAATAGCACTAAACAATGTGGATAACTATGTTGACCTAACAATGTAGATCATCCTGTGCCCTACTAGACACTTGAGGCCCTCATTGTTTTATTCAATAGTTACTCAATCTTTAATAAATGTAAACTAATGTTAATTTTCAAAGTAAAACAAGTGAATGCAATTATTACTTCATGATTATTAAAAGCTTGACTTGCATTAGGCAAGTGTATTTTTAATGCTTTTTTCGCTGTTTTGTTGTGTTTATTTATGTATACTTTCCTGCCTGTTAACCATTGTGTGGGAAACGCCGGGAGGTAGGACGGAAGTCGGACCTCCTTGTTCTCGGCGAATAGGTCGGCAAGACCCGCCCCACTGTCAAGGATGGCTAATTTTGCGCGATATCCCGACTTGTCGGGATCGGTCAGTTACTTGTCAGGTCGAGTGGAGGAGTGTGTGTGGGGTCGTCGATAAAGAAAGGCAATATCCGTATAACAGGACAACACATATAAGATTTATTTAGACGGTAAACAGATACAAAAGATCTAACGCGTTCCGTTCCTAACCGCGAGAGAGAGAGTTTACAAATTTAGGGGGGATCATACCTCTTCCTAGGATTAGCTGTAATCGTAGGATTAATCTTCTCAGTTCTCCGGTCGTGGAGGGAAGCGGGAGGATCGGGCGGGCGGCTCGTCGTCGGCGGGCTTCGGTGACTTCGTGTCTCGGCCCTCGCTTCTCGGGACGGATCCTACGGGTCGGGTGGCTTGTGCGGACCTTCAGCGACCGACCCCGTTCTTAGATATCTCCCCCCTATTTATACTCCCGGTCTCGTCCGCTGCGATGATGAGTCGATCTCCCTGACTCAGAGGTTAGATCCGGGGAGGAGGGAAGTGAGTTTGCCGGCGGAAGACTGCACATCCTTTGAATCTTGATCGGGGTTTGAACAATAAAATTTAAAACGGACTGGCCGGTTTTTGCCGGTCGTCACATTGCATCGGACTTTCTAAATCAAACTTGGTCCTAAATGGGACTAGTTTGATTTTAATTTTATATCGGGGTGTACAGGGAATGTTACTCTCTCTCATTTGTCAATACATACTACTATAAATAAGTATAGCTAGGTTATTTGAGACGCGTTACAATTGTATAGATTAACTGATAGATTATAGATTGTATTGAACATCGTAATAAGATTGCAGCGTACTAAGATTGTATCGATTAACGCGTTACACTTGTATCTATTAAGAACCAATATTAGAACCAATATTAAAACAATACGATAAATTCGATGGCTAGGTGGACTGGTTACAGTACGTTCGATCTAATTTGTTGATCGGTTGTCAATCAGTTGATTGATTGGTCGGGTTGGGTGTGAGAGTGGAAGTTCGTAATTTGAGGAAACACGTGGTTGTTAGATTTCCTTTGTTCTCGGTAAGAAGTTGATATGTTGGACGAGGTTACTCGGTTGGATTTTTGATGGTCACAGATTACTTCGGTGCTCGACGAATGGGTTTCATGGAAGTTCGTAATGTCCGGCGATGCGAAGTAGGATGCAGGTATTATTCTTGTTGAGTGTTGAATCTACGATCGAGCTGTGGGAGGCTATATTCGTCCGGCGGAATTGGAAAAAGTTACTGTCTTGATATTCAAAACGTATTAACATAGAAAGTACTTGGATTAAAGTTCATTGGCATAGAGGATAGAGGTATGTAAACACATACGTAAATCGGGATATTACTCTCTCTCGGAGAATTATAGCTAAGTATTTAGATAACAAAATATAAACATTTCTCTCTAAACGCTAATATTCAAAACTTCTAAAGGTAAAAATTTATAATCGAATGCAATTTCCGATACTCCTAGGAATATACGAAACTTTAATATTGTGAATTAGAAAGATATAAACTATGAATACGAGAAGCGCTAAAAATATACATATATGGATAATTGTTTGGGTTAGTGGGGTTATGAAGGAACCCTCAATGAGATTAACAATTATCGCAAAAATTTGCTTTGGCTTTGACCTTGGGTTCCTTGCTACTAAATAGTGAATATTCACAGTTTGTCTGCGGCTCTCGTTGTATGGGGCAGTCTAATGAGCACAAAGGGAAGTAAGCGGTCTTACACGTAGTTAAGTCGTGACGTTGCCCTAGCATATAGGACTGGCTGTCCCTGGATAGCGCGATACCTGGATGTTTAGTCTCGACTTGCAAAGATGCTTAAATTGACAGTTAGGGCTGCCGCGATTGACTACCCTGGATAATATTTAACTAGCGAAATCGGATGTATAGGTTCGAACATCGCGTAACCTTCCGGGAGTTGGTGAATATATTTTATGGTTAAGGCCCCGTTTAGAAGAGATTGTAATAACTGTATCGTAATAAATGAATTAATCCCTCTTTGTTTTATGACTTCTATCTCTGAATTTAAGGCTGATTGACTTGACAAGATGTCGGGGGAGTAGAATATGGTCACTTTGATAGGGCACTTCTCCCGAGTCAAATTCTTTCTTCCCCCAAAATATGGGTATTAGCATTAACGTCCGTTTTCCTTTTGGGGAGTAATGGTTCTCCAATGGTGGGGAGATAGGTTATGATTAGATATATATATATAGAAGGGTTGTTTACTAGAATTCGATCGACCTTTTTCTACGCTCAGCATGCGATTATAGTGTTATCGCTATTTCAATAGGCAATTTAAAGTCTATTTATGCGGCTACGTCTACGCATAATCCACGGTGGGTCTTCCACCGGGCCGCGACTTCGAAGTGCATATGGGGGCATGATTTCTTGTTCCCCGTCGTTTCCGCTTCACACATTTCGCTTTCTAGCTCGGATTCCTCTAACTCGCTTTCGCTTTCTGGTTCCGACGGTTCTTTCGGTAGTGGAGGGAGTACGGAGGCCAGAATAGTTTCATCCCAAGGGTCGGGTAGTTCGCTAGGTGGTGGCGTGTTCCTTAATGTGTCTTCTCCTTGTGATACCTCCGATTGATCGACGGTCATGTCAGCGTCATTCCGCTGTATTTTCGGTCGCTTAATCTTCCTATGGGCCGTCTTTCTTCGGCGTTTCTTTTTCCGATGTGTCATAGCGTCCCTGGGGAAAGGCGCTCGGAGCGTTCGTATTTGACCTGGTTCGGGAGGACGTTTCTCTTGACTCTTGGATCCTTTTATCTTCCGTTTTACGGGTTTGGAAGGTGAACAAAAGTGAACGACCTTTCCATCCGGTAGAATCACCTGGCTATTATGGAAATCGAGATTCAATCGCAACGTTTCGAGAATGTCTCGCCCTATTATGCCGTCACACGGAGAGGTGATCTCTGCTCGAACGATTCTGCAAAACTGAGGGAACTTGTGTCCCCTTAATTTAAAGATGGGAACCGCTGTGCCTATGGTCGGAATAGAATTTCCCTGTGAACCTACCATCTTCCTTTTGATACCAAATTTAACGGGCGCTTTACCCTTCAAGTTGTTTGCTAGATTAGTTGATATAAGCGTGCCTTCAGCTCCGAGATCAACTTGCATCTTCACCGGAATATTATTAATGTAAACTAAAATGATAGGTTTAGGTCTGGAAGAAGTTCTCGTTAATCCGATCCTGCCTTTCCATTTCGTGTCGCTCTCCTCTCCTGTCCAATCGGTATAAGGGGGAGGAAAAGTTCTGTAGGAATCAGTATATCGTCGTTTCCTCTCAACTATAGGATTTCTTTTAGGTCTAATTCGACGTCGTTGACCTTTGACACTTCGCACTTGGCCTCTCCAGCGATCTCGATCCTCTGCTGGAGACTGGGATCTGAATCGAACTCTATTTCTATCATTTCCTATGTCGTTATTGTTATCATATCGGTTCTGGTGTTGATTCTGGTCGCTCGGCCGGTCGGGTCTGCGGTTGGGATTGCCATAGGTGGGATTCGCAAAACTTTCTCGATCGTCTCGTCTCCCGTATGGGGTTCTATAATCGCGTGGAATTATGCCTCGAGTGAGCCCGTCCACTCTACCTTTAAGTTCTTCCAGCGTCTTTGTTAATTGCGTTAAATCGTCTAACGGGGGATGATCGGTTGATCGCAGGTTAATTGTCCGCAAGTTTCCGCGTGAACGCGCGGTGAGTTCCTCAATTGTTTCCTCGTTAATTGCGGCATCTAAGGCCTCATCAAAGGTTTTTGGGGCATGACTCATTACCCTTTGTTGGATCCGCGGCGTGATTCCGTTCAAGAATTGGACCTTTAGGCGTTCGTCCAACTCTTTTCTTTGCACACGCTGTATGATAGCGGTTTCCGCCGCATCCGCACCGGGTTCCGGGGTGATTTCTATCTCCGTCGCTAGCGCTTGCAACCGTGCGGCATACGCTTGGACATCTTCATCCCGTCTTTGCACGCAGGAATAAAACCGATTTAATCGAAAAGTGAGAGGCACTCTATCGAAACGCTGGAGCATAAGTCGCTTAAATTCGTCGAAATCGTCGACTTCCTTAATTCGCCGATCCTTTCGTACGAATTCCCGGGCTATTCCCGCTAGTTTTAACTTCGCTACTGCCAGCATTTGCGCTTTCGACCATGCAGCAACCTTCATGATATCCGCTAACGAATCAAAAAAATCCGTTACACGGGGGCCTTGCGGGTCTCCTGAGAATACAGGCAGCAACGGGATTATCCCGCCTAGACCGCCTAACGTAAAAGGGTTCGGTCCTGGATTTGGGAGCGGTGGCGGATTCGCTGGGTTAGCAGGCTCTGCCGCGGGTTGGGGATTGGGTTCCATTATCGCTATTTATCCTTAAGTCCCGAATTCGAATATGGCCTTTTTTCTCCTTTATCGCACCCCACTCCTGTAAACCAATTTGTGGGAAACGCCGGGAGGTAGGACGGAAGTCGGACCTCCTTGTTCTCGGCGAATAGGTCGGCAAGACCCGCCCCACTGTCAAGGATGGCTAATTTTGCGCGATATCCCGACTTGTCGGGATCGGTCAGTTACTTGTCAGGTCGAGTGGAGGAGTGTGTGTGGGGTCGTCGATAAAGAAAGGCAATATCCGTATAACAGGACAACACATATAAGATTTATTTAGACGGTAAACAGATACAAAAGATCTAACGCGTTCCGTTCCTAACCGCGAGAGAGAGAGTTTACAAATTTAGGGGGGGATCATACCTCTTCCTAGGATTAGCTGTAATCGTAGGATTAATCTTCTCAGTTCTCCGGTCGTGGAGGGAAGCGGGAGGATCGGGCGGGCGGCTCGTCGTCGGCGGGCTTCGGTGACTTCGTGTCTCGGCCCTCGCTTCTCGGGACGGATCCTACGGGTCGGGTGGCTTGTGCGGACCTTCAGCGACCGACCCCGTTCTTAGATATCTCCCCCCTATTTATACTCCCGGTCTCGTCCGCTGCGATGATGAGTCGATCTCCCTGACTCAGAGGTTAGATCCGGGGAGGAGGGAAGTGAGTTTGCCGGCGGAAGACTGCACATCCTTTGAATCTTGATCGGGGTTTGAACAATAAAATTTAAAACGGACTGGCCGGTTTTTGCCGGTCGTCACAATTTCATTCAAGAAAAGCGTGGAAGCAAGGAAGCCTTAAGAAGGTTGCAGTATCGACGGTTGAGGTGAAAAGAAACTTATCGCAAATCATAAAATCGGTACATATGTTTTGGATCATGTTTAGGATGCCGATGTCGACGATGTGTATCATTCTTAAGAACAAAGAAGCAATAAAGCAACAAATGTGGCTAAAGGTATTACAGCATTAACATCGAGGAGATCACATATTATTCAGGAGATGTAAAAACTACTTCTAGTGAGAATAAATGAAAAGCAATGTTTTGGAGATATTTCTAAGAGTATTTGTGAGAAAGCTAAGCAGGCTGATAGTTAAGAAACGGGGCATCACCACTCCTCACAAAGTTACAGTAAATGCAATATTTACATATTTTATTTGTTGTTTTCATGTTTTAATTTATTATTTAAGGCATTTAATTGTGTTATTTTTAATTTGAATTTTATGTATTTTTTAAGTTCTTCTAAATTGATATTGTTTACGGTCTGAAAACGCATCGCTTTACATTAAATTATTTCTAATGGGGAAAATAAATTCGTACTTCATACAATTCAGAGTTTGAACGGTCTTCTGAAATAAATTAAATTCAAAGTAGGAGGCACCACTGTATTAGATCACGTGACATTATGACTGGTTATGTGACAGTACTAATGGACATGCGACAGACCGAAAATCACGAAAGACGTTACTTATTCAATCATTTAGAAATATATTAAAATTTTTATAAACTTTTATAGATCACGAGTTTTAATTTCAGACCTCATTTGCTGAATTTGATCAAAGGAAAATGTGTGAACATTATAATTTATTAAGTGAACTGATTAGTTCATTATTAAGCATACATCACAGCCACTACACAAACTCATAGTGTCTTGTAATTAAACATCTATAAGACTTGACAAGTAACTCCAAACTGTTGATTTTACTTGGCATTTTTCTTCGCATTTTAGCTGCACGAAATTTTTATCTATTCACGTGATGCTGAATTATTTAAAGCAGGAAAACCACTTCATGCTTTAGTTATGCCTTCCATCTGTTTTTAGTTGTAATACTTTGTGTTAAATTACAAGGAGAACTTCGCTACATGCAAGTCGTGTAATACTTAGTACTAACATCTATTTGGTAGCTAAACACATACTATTTATATACCTAAGAGGGTATTTCTCTATGGTCAATATTTCTATTTTTTTTATAAGAAAATAAAACACGGACTATTTGACGAGCGGAATTAATGTGTAAAGCTGATTAGCAGTGATGTCAATGCGTTACGACGAAACGTGCTACTCAGCTTTACACCTTCACTTCTCTCGTCTAATAGTCGGTGCTGCACTTTCTTATTAAAAAAATAAAAAAAAAATTGAAATATTGACCATAGAGAAATATCCTCTTAGGTAGCAAATAGTATGTATTTAACTACCAAATAGCCTACAAGTATTACACATGCGTGTAGCGACGTTCTCCATATTAAAATAACTAATATTTTAAAAGCACACAGTCAAAAGTCACTTTTCTGTTGACCAGTTTTTGCTATTAAAGACTATTTTCTGCATTCACTTTTAGGTTAGGTTTAGGTTTTAGGTGCATTACAGAAGAAATATGTATGATATTTACAAGTATTTATTAATTTTCTACGAGGTTAGCGCTATTTGGAAAGTGCGTTATGTTGAGGTATGATATGGTATTTCAAAGGTACTATAGTTGTTTAAAATAATAAATAATGCTTCTTGTTATATATATTTAATATACACTATACTTAATAATATAATTTTACATATCATTAACGGAATTATCAATAAGAATTAATAGCTAATGGCTATTTGACATTTATCTAATCTCCGTATTTAAAATCAATCAACTAATTTCATTAGAATATGAAAAGTGTAATTATTATTATTGGAAACATTTAATTATTGGCTTACGTTTCAGTTAAATTATTTACTAAAATGTTTTTAAAACGATTATTAATTAAAATAGTGCTAATTATTAATTTAAATTTTTAAGAAAAAAATCTTGCGAAATAATAAATTAAAACATTATTTTTTAAAAGCTTTTCATTTATTTTCTGTTTAATTAAACATTTTTTATCAAACGATTAAACTTTAAACGATCTTACATAATTATATTCGGAGAATAATGTTAAAAATTTTTATGAAATATTTATATAATATATATAAATATAGAAAATATAAAATAAAATATAAAATATAAAAATATAGAAAATATGTCATGTACAGTAGTGTATTAAAATTTAAAATTATTAAGATAACAAAGTAAATCGCCGTTAACTGACGTTTGAATCACCTCATATATCAATCCATATGATTAAAATAAGACAATTTATATAGTCATTTTCATCTCAGTTTTTTACAGTTAAATGCAGTAAATATTTTCTTTAATATACACAAAAAAGGAATAGTTAAACGAGATTTAAACATCATTTTCTCTCTTTCTTTTTTTAACTAAATTTTTCATTTTTATTTATGAATTTTAATTATTTTTCTGAACATTTTCTGAACAATTAAATTTTCTCAAATGAAAATTTTATTCAACAGATGGCAGGACGTGTAGTGAGAATCGCTAGTTTATACCGAGTAACAAGTAAGATATAAACAGATTTTTTTTTTTTCTTCATAACAATGAGTCACGTAAGAATGTAATAAATAAGTAAAATATATTAGGAAACATTATTAATCTGTAACTTCATTATTTGAATAAAATAAAAATTACTTAGAATATATTTTAGAGTTTTTAACATAGAAGGCATCATACATGCATTCTTTATTATATTGAATGTTACAAAAATTTGGATTGAATTTTTAAAAATCGTCAAATTTATTAAAACCTGAAAGTTATTAAATAAAAATTTGTGTATCGAAAGTCACAGCAGTGACTCCGCGCCTAGTGCAAGTCACTGACTAACTATATATACAAGAATCAGAATTGCCGATTTAAGGAAGTCGATTTCTCCGCCCCCAAACAGCTTTGGTAATTCTGAATATTTCGTTCGAAAGATTCTTGTTTTCTTAGGTATTGTGCAAAATTTCAGATTTTTCTATAAAGAGATTGCCAAATTACATGCAATCGAAAAGTGAAAAATAGCCAAAAAGCTGTATTTTCTTCTTTTTCTTCACTCGGCACTGCAGACACTCCTATAGAAAAAAGTACTGGGAGTAAAAAGTTCAAATTTTAAATTTCTGCCTCACTCATTACAAGTGAGGTGCTCCCGAAATGTCCGAGTCTAGAAGTCAAAGTTCACGGGGATTTCCTAGAACTATTTTACTTTTATTACTTAATTTCATGCTTATAAGGAAACAAGTGCAAGGAAAGAAATAATTTTCGTTCAAAGTATTATACAGTATAAAAAAGGCTTAAATTTATGCAAATTAAATTTTTTTATAACGAATTTACTACACCGCGCCCAGTCGTTCGTATTAAGAATCTGATTGGACGAAAGGTTAAACTTTTTGTACATCAAAGCAGCTTAAATAATGCTTTAATGCAATCCTAAATAATTATATATTTACGAGTAACAACCAGTATTAAAGAAAAATTAACAGGATTCGCATGGAAATATGCAAATATTTCTTATTTAGCACTGCAATCTTTGCATCATTTACATCTGCCAACATTATCTTCTGATTTTCTCCTTTGGTACAGGTAAGTTTTTACCGATCAAATAAAGGTATTTGGTAAATAAAATTATATTCATGTATCCTTAATTATAAAACGCTTTAAAATTTTTACATATTGTTATTCTTTGTTTTGGTCTACATATTTTTTAAACCATATTTCTTTCAATTTTTATGGTGTTCATTAAAGTCTTAGGCCTTCAATAGCAAAGGCCTTTGAAGTCTGTTGCGAAACCATATTCAACATTTAAGTTAGTTATCCGAGTATATAAGTATATTCCTTTTTTAACCATATTAAACCAACTTTTTTTTAAAAAAAGTTGGTTTAATATGTTTAAAAATTAATTTTTCAATGACGGAGAACGGAATTTTAAGATAAGATCTATTTGATCTTTGGAGAAACGAACCGAACGTTTCAAGAAGATTGGCCCGTGTGTGTGATTAATAACTGTCATTACATATTGAAACAATTCTTCGATAAAAATAGTGATTGGTTAAACGTTAAAATTTCCTTTTTTGGTGCAAGCAGGGTTTCAGAGAACATCATACCCGTAAATTTCTAGAAGCGATGCAATGACATATGTTGCTGCAGACGCTCTTAGAAGTAGTCTTCGAGTTAAATGCCAAAAGAGAAGAAACAGTATGTCCTGGTGTATTGAGGCTATTCCAATATAAAGCTGACAATTACAGTGATGACAACGACGACGATAATGATA
Organism: Centruroides vittatus; assembly: GCF_030686945.1. Taxonomy (NCBI): domain Eukaryota; kingdom Metazoa; phylum Arthropoda; class Arachnida; order Scorpiones; family Buthidae; genus Centruroides; species Centruroides vittatus. Next base: position 1,933,087 of record NW_027122385.1, read on the forward strand.
ATTGAATAAAGAAATAACTCGTAACGAAGCCTGTATTTCAAATATATAATTTGTTTTATTACAGTCAATGTTTTTATCACTTTATTTTATTATTTTTGGTTTTCAAAGATTTTGGTTAATAAAACCAAAATCTTTGAAAATTATTATTCGTACTAAAAATTAATAATTCACTGTGTCAGTTGTAGACATCTTTCTATAATTTTAACACAAAAACCGAAAAAACCTCTGTTTTATAAAGCCAGATCACGTATCAGAACAGCTGTGCGGTATCAGAAACGTTCGGCCCAGAGGCATCGCCGAGCGCCGACCGAACTATGTCATTGTTTTAGGTCTTGATATAATAACACATCGAAGCAAACTGCAGAAAACAATACTAAAAATCTTGTGGGTATCTTTTGAAAGCGCCAAATTGATCTTTACCAAAGCAAAACTCTTAAAAGAAAATTTGACTGTCATCTAAATTGTCGTAAGTTTTCATTTGGCGTAATTTTTTATATCTCAAATGTTTTGTTTGGATTTATAACATTTTTATAGCTTTTAATCTCAGTAGAGTAAATTATAATTATCTCAAAACGTTTCAGTTTTTAACTTATAAAACAAAGATTGAGTGTAGCCTACTACATTACGCATCATTAAATCAATAGAAATTGTAATAATACTGATTATTACTGCCATTATAGTTATGCTCATTGCTTTATTATTTGTTTACGGATATAGTGTTTAAGTATCATATAAAATTTAAATTACTGTAATATTATGTTCTAACTTTCATTCTTTGATAGACTTAAAAAAGCGTCGTTCTTTTTAGTACAAATTATGCATTATATATTGCAGACAGTTACTTTTCTAATTAATATTTATTCAATACTAATTAGAATAATTTTAAACCGAAAGGCATTATTTCAATTTATATGCCTTTGTGTCCTTAATGTAATAAATTTGGATTTAAATCGTTAACTAGGACATATCTATTATTAGGACTTATTATACTGGATAACTGGTTCTGCGAATTACGTAAACAATATCAGAAAAAACAGCCTTTATTTATTACCTAAACACATACACGATATCTGTGTTTCGGACCTGTTGGCCCCTCATCAGCAGGTTCTTAACCGACAATATAATTTCTGGGTTTTTAAATACATCCATGAATTCAACATAAAATAATAATGCAACCATACTCATTATCGAACTTTCTCTTTCCCTTGAACATCAAAGCCTAGTTGACGATTTCTATTCAAAAGACATTACATCTTCATAACCGATAATGTTATTGCAAATGTTATTTTTAAGTATTTTTTTACAGAATTTTGTATTTAAATTATAGTCTTGCAAGTCATTAATTCCAAACTATTAAATTCAATGTTAATTTCTGTAAAAGCATAGCTTAATGAACTTAAATATTGTATTTAATAACAATATTGTAAAGAGTAACAATAATTTTTTCATACTAACATATATGAAAATAATATTTATATAATTTCCAGAAATTATATAGTAAAATGAGAATTGAAGATTTTGCAAAGATAGAATAGGTTAATCTCCGATATTAATAGAGATCAAAATCCGTGCTTAAATAATTTTTGAGAAAACCTCTTTTAATAATGTTTCATACAGAGAAAGAGAAGAAAAATATCTACTGTAATAATAATTTTGTATTAAGAACATCTTAATAAATAAACATGAAATAAGGTCACTTCTGTTTTTTCCTCGCGGACATGCTTCATGTATTTTTGAGGAGAATCCTCCGAATTACGGCCCTAAACATTTGTCTAATTTGTCTATTGATCAATCCGGTAGTGCTTGTAATTAACGAATTTATAATCAATCAAATTGTTATATTTTATTACTTATTTAGAGGAATAGAAATTAATGTAATCAATGATAATTATGGTATCTTTTATTTTATGAATAACGTGCAGTTTATTTCATTAAATAAGGGAGAGAAAATATTAAATGATTAAATAAATTCTATCATTCTCTTAATAATTATTATCCTATGATTTCGGTTCAGGAAATATTAAAATGCAAACATATCAGTAGAACTTCGTTTACATAAAGATATAGTACCTTATTTATTCTAGACATAGAATTAAATATTATTTAGATGTTATACAAATTTTTTTTAAATTCTAATCTTCTACATATCTTCGAATAAGCTTACATCAAGTGCTTGATAAAAATAAACTCAGTTATGTTCACTATCTCTTCATCCTTCAGATCACTAATTCTTTAGCATGTATAGCCAACGAGAATTTCTATAACAATGAAGCAACTGAAATTTTTTATTATATACATTCGAAAATATAAACAAATTCCGTATGGTAATGAACTGTGCTTTTATATCCTAAAAATATAAAGAAATTCTAAGAAAGAAAAGTGACCGCAAGTGCTTAGATTTAATTGTAATTCTTAAATACAATTATTTTTCTTGTTATTTGTATGAAGATACACATTTTATCGTTTCTAACTACACAATTTTAAGAAAATTAAAATGGAATTTGCATAAACAATAAATATAGGACAATATTTACTAGAAATCATTCATAAACAGAAGTCGACATAAAAATTTAGTCTTAAGAATTGTTTCTCACATCACGAAATCATGTGGAGAGAACTTCTTGCTAAAAGTGGATTAAAACAGATAATATGTAAAGTTGATGTATACTATGTACAGGGAAATTGTAGCAACTTTATGTATTGAAGCAGAAAAGATTATACAGAAAAATTCGACTGTATTGTCAAGGCCCGATTAACCCACTTTGAGGCCCTGGACATTTTCTTCTTACCGGACCCCCTTCCTCTCCCACAAGAAGAAACATAACACATTTTCTTTAGATTGTAGAATTCACAATAACCATATAAAAAGCAATATATTTTTGTTTATTTGTTTATTATATACAGTTGTCCAACAAAAAAGTAAACTATCTTATTTACAAATCTTTTCAAAATAGACAGTTTGACCAGGCTCTTCAAAAATCCGGACCCAAGACATTTGTCTCATTTGTCTATGGGCCTATTCAAAATCTCAGCTCGCAGCCAGCAACTCTCAGCACCTTTGTTCAAAATCTCAGATAACTTCCTGTTGCTGCCAGCGTGCTTCCAGCAAACTGCAAGCGTCTTTTTCGGTGCCCGATAAACCAGGAAAGATGGCAGCCATAATGAGGCTCGTAAGAGCTCTATTTTACGTTGACAATTTTGAATTTAATTTATTTGTTGATGAATAAACCCTAAATAAATTAAAATTCGATTAGTATATTAATAGAATATTTTAATATACTGGTATATTTACGTAAGACATCCCATAATTTTAGTTGTTAAAATGTAATTTTAGGATTGATTTAATTATTTAAAACGCCTAAGAAAATTTTAGAAAATTTTCATTCCTATTTCTCTTCTCGAAATATTCATTTTTCATTAAACTGCTCTCGTTAAATAAGTTCAAAAATAAATTTAAGGTAACGTGGAAGTCTACGTCATTTGCCATGTTTCTTGTTTTTCTCTCCCGAAATTCCCAGCAGTCAGCGTTTGTGTTCTCTAGAAAACGCCAGCAGTTGCGTCACTTCCGGCAACATCTCACTGGATTGATGCTGAGATTTTGAATACGCTCTATGTGATGATCCGGCCCTGTGTATTGTACTGTACTTGTATTATTTGTTTCTACGGAATAAAATGTGAAAACATTAAATTTGTGTTATCTTTTGTTATTTGGAATATTTTCTAAAATCGAGTTGTTACTTGGTAAAAATTTGTATAATCAGTATTCGTAAATTAACATTTTCAACTTTTCTAATACTCTGTCTATTCTCTATGATGTCAAATATTGCGTGAATCAATTGTATGAATTTCGTTTGATTAATTATTATTCATATACAAAAAATACAATAGTCGATATCATTTTGCAATATTACTTATTACCTAGATTAGTAAACTTATATTAATAGTTTTTGTCTTATTTTATCGCAACAGCCTTATATATAAAACTTTTTTAATGAATGAGATAATTATGGCAATTTTTTTTTATCAAAGTGATGTAATTATATTATACCTCAACTTTTTTTACAACTTAATAACTTCATTTGCCGAAGCCAAATAAGTAATATTGCATTATAGATTAATTTTGACATTTAATCCAGAGCAATTTTTTTCTCTGAATTTAACTGGTTAACTTCATGATCTTACATGGTTAATTATCATCTAAAAAATTAAATGAACAATCTTATTAAAAATGCTGTAAAGTGTGTTTTAATTAGAGAGGAAAATAGCGTATCAAGAAAAAAGTTTAATACATTCTTGTGTAATATTCTCTAGTAAGTTCTTCTACCGTAAACAAATTTAATATGTTAAATTCTTGAGAAATAACCTACAACTTTCATCTTATTTTCTTCATTTTACTACCCAAAATTAAACTTATTTACCGGGTTTATTTTCCTGACATTATTTTAAAAAATTATTATTCTCTTTACAATATAAATATAATGCGAAATCATAACATAATAATTTATGTAAATATACGAGGTAGGGTTTTCCCGATATCACAATTATCGATACCGGTATCATGAATAGTTTTAAAGTATCGATACCGGTCAGTATCGGCGTTGGGTAACAAGATTTGAAATTTTGCCGGTTATCGCGTTCAGTCTGTCGCGCATTGGTGCGTTATACATTCGTGGGGTCCCGGCAAATTTGAATTAGGGGACCCCATATAGAGTGTCGATTTTAAACATTTTTGTTCGGGGGATTTTGGGAGTTATTACTCGTTCGTATTTAATGCGACCTATGCACTGCTCAAGAGTACACTGCGCCTGCGCCATATTTGCAATGTAGAGTCCGCAGATGTAGGCTAAATTTAATTTCGATATTCTTTGTACAGTAACGAATTTATAAAAAATTTGTTTGGGGCCCACTGTTAGTGGGGGCCTCAGACAATTGTTCTTTTTGTCCATAGGATAACGCGTCACTGCTGTCATGTCGCTTTACAGTTGTTTTTACTGCTGAGAAGGTATTGTACTCATTACAATGAATGCTGAATCTGCCCCAGAGCAGCAAATAGTATTTTGTTGTTTACGCCAGGGAATCGAATTCCGGCTATCTGGCTCAGAAGTCAGTGCGTCAATCAGTACATCTCTTTTCACTCTTATGATGTCTTATGTACACAAAAGTAGCTCCAGATCTACAGTTCCGCTAACGGAATCAGTGGGTACTTCTATACACGTGATAAGGGAGGATAAGAAATCTATGGTAAAGAGGTAAAACAGTGCCTTTACGTTGACAGACAGTTATTTATCGTGTTCAAATTTTACAGATGTCAGTGTAATCAAGTAGAGTATATACAAATTGTAGCTCATTTTAAAATCATTAATGGGCCACTGTTACTGCCAAGTTAATTAAGAAAGGAAAGTGCTGCATAATGTTTAACTAAATATTTATTTATGAACAGTAATCAGAACTCTAAGCATATTCAAATTCTGGAAATGAAATGTGACGTAATACATTTATTAATTTTTGATCATTCATAGTTTTATATAAGTTTAACATATCCGAAAATAATGAAAGAAAGAATATAGGAATAAAAGATACAAAATAATATAAATAAAAAACTAGATTTTAATTAGGAAAAGATTTTTAGGAAATTTACTAGTGTTTTCTTTCCTTTTAATTTGAGGGTGCCAAGACCATTTGGCCCCTTCTGGATGCGTCACTGAATACTAGATCCGATTAACAAAGTAAAGTCTGAATACGGTATCGGTATCGGTAGTATCGGGACGTCCCCACTACGAGGTACATGAACAAATATATGCAATAATACTGAATTTATGTACGTATAAAGTGACCCAAAAATTACTTAATTAAGATATATTTTAAGAATAGTTTATAATAACATAGAAAATTTTATTTTTCAATTTATCAGTTTTAATACTGGAAAATTTTCGGAAAAAATGGGGACAATGTTAAGAAACTTTTGTATGCCTTTCTTCAAATAAAAAAATTATTAAAATTTTAAATTCTTTCCATTATCTGCCAATGAAATTTTCAAATTGATAATACTGTATTTCCTTATAGTTCCATAAGCAGGATTTTTTAAAAGGCAAGTTTTAAAATTTATGTGGCTTTTTATAATGTAGTTTATTCATTTTTATAATACAGTTATATAGAGTAACAAAAACATTAGACTGAGGAGAAAGTGTATGGGTACAAAATAAACATCTATTTTATTTCTCATTTCATTTTATTTTCATTTTTCTGTGTTAAATCTGTTAAAACAGCAGTTCTAAAAATTATTTCTAATTAAATTATTTAATTCAAATTTTAATATATTTAATTTACAGAAAGAAATATTTTAAATTCTTTCTCGTTTCGAAAATTTAGTAAATAGAATTGCTTCGAAGTACAAAGAAAATGTTCACATTCAATGAAAGAACTTCCTGCTTTTCTGAAGATAAAAATCTGTTTGCATTACAAAATACATCTTAAAGTTAGTAAAAGGATTTTAAAAAAAAGTCTGTTAGTTCTGAAACTCAAAAATTGGAAAATTGATGAGAAAACATTTAAAGGGAAGTACAATCTGCCTACGAATACAATGGAAGGGATTTCTACTGCCAAATCTTTTTACTACCTTTAAAATCTACTCGAATGGATAAAAGATTTTTTAAAGAACTCAACGATCCTCAGTTAAATTCTTTATGGAAGTAAGAATATTTTTATGACTAAATTAGAACATTGTTAGAAATTCAATAAAACTTTTTCACCTTATTCTTTATTGAAGTTTTAATATGGTTATGATCTGTTATATATTAATATAATGGAAGTCACCAACAGTACTCAAAAGGGTCGAATTTATGGATACTTTCTGGTTATAATGGTTAAATTTCAAATACAATCGATGTATCTAATTTACTATTTTACTATTAAAAGATGACATTGACATACAATATTAAAATATTTTTTTACGATTATGAAATTACTTTACATACATGTACAATATTTCTTCTAAATAATTCGATAAATTAGCAAACTTTAAATTTTTAAAGCAAATATAATAATCCATCTTTAAAATTTTATAATATAAAATATTTCTTAATTGTTTTAAACAGATGGGCTGTAATTAACTTATTTTAACAGAATATATAATCTATGTAAAATATAAAGAATATTTAAGCTACAATGTTTAAACTAGATTAAAAATATCAACTGGAAAATAGAGTTTATTAACCTGTTATTTAAGTAACATGTAATAAGTTCAATTGAAGAAATAATGAGTATAACTGAAAAAATTTGAAACTTATACAGATAAAAACAAAATTGATAAGCTGTGAACAAGTAATAAGATTAACTCAAATGAAAGATTTATAAACATTTTCATAGAGGCAAAGATTAATGGAAGGATAGGAACATCGAAGAAGACACGTTATGAGGACGAAAAGAGGGCAATAGCAGATAGCAAAATTAGAAGAAAAATAATGTTGTGAAAAATAAAGATGGCAAGAAATCCTAGGGCATAGAAGGCATTGCAGATGTCATAAATCGATAGGCAACTTATATATTTACATGTTTTTCTATGGATTTAAATTTTTAAATAAAAGATAACTTTCTAAATTTATGTGATATTCCATTAATGCCTTTCACATTTTTTTCTACAAACTTTATTACCTTCAATCAAAAATTCGGGGATTCGAATTCCACAATGGATTGAATACAAAGCCTATAAATAAAAATTCAAATATCATTGTTGAATATTATTACCAATTTTATTATTATAATTTTCAAAGTTGGATTGGTGACTAGATGGTGCTACTTCATATTATTCATTATTCTACATCACCATTTTTGTTTAGAACTTGTCTTATTTGATTTAAGAAATCAAACGAATATTAAGATAAACTTTTTCAAGGCTATAGAATTTTTCGTACAGACCCGTATCTGGGATTCAAATGGTAGAAGTGTGTATACTGTCAAGGTCCCCTACGTTGTCAGGGTCAGTCTGATAAATCATATTCTTATGGTTAGTAAAATATAACTATTACATGTTTGAGTGATCGAAATATAAAAATAAAATTGCTGATTTTATTATTAGATTCTCTAAACTTGTTAATTTTTTATAACTAGAATATTAAATTAAAAATACAAATACGAATATGAAGAATACTAATTATTTAATGTGGATACTCAAAGAGAAATCAACCGAATAAAAAGATCTCCTGTAAAGATGTCGTCTTCCTAAAACCCGAAACTAAAAGTTTTAAGTCATTACAAAAATATTCCATTTTATGTAGAGATGAAATGTTTAATAGTTTATTTATAATTTTTCTATTTATATTGCTTTATATATTTATATTTTCCTTAAACGCTATAAAATTTGGTAAAAATAAAACATTCAAAATAATTAAGAAGCATATATACTTATCTGAAAGTTTCGAAGATAGATTATCTGTGTTGGACCAGGGAAGGAACTTTTCACAATTCACAAGGTTAAAGAAGATATTCCTTGGAGATTAAAGTATGGCGGGACGACACTGTATAGTTGACTTCTAGGTATGTCCACTCCAACTAATGAGTGCCTGGCCGTTATATCCTCATCCGGTGAGGGAATTTGGTTTGTTTGGCAGCGATGACATGTTAGAGATGTCATCGCTGGATGATGAAAACTAAACGAAGTTGACTAGTAGGTTTCTTATTTCTCCCTGTTGTTTTTAGATTCTCGCTGTAAACTTAGTTAAATGTCAACTTTCTCACACTTTAACAGTTTATTGTTTTAACATATTTTTGATATTTTCTCGGGTCGATGCGATGGGATGGACTTGTTGACAATTAAGTTAACATTCGATATTCTTCCGTTTTTAACTACGTGGGAAACGGATGGTAAAGGGGAAAGTTTCTAAAACGTTTCTTTTTGTTAAAAATTTATAGAGAAAACAGCCCCTGGATTCTCACACTAATCCATTAAAAAAGTTAAACTAATGGCATTTAAGTTTATAAAATATAAATACTATTTTTATTATAACTATTTAACATGTCTTTTGCCCTTATTAGCAAAAAATAGGTTTTGCAATTTCATTTATAGCTAAATAATTGTAGTTTGACAATATTTTTAATTAAATACATGGGAAATTATTTCAGTATAAAATTTAAGGTAACATTTAGCTTTTGTTCTAGATATATTAATCTTTGAATACTTATTTAACTTTAAAGTAATATGCAAGAGTTAATTTTTGCTTGCATGATCAAAGAAACAGTTAAAAACAAAACTCTGAAACCTCATTAATCTGTATGAGAGTTTCCTTCATAAATGTTAACGTTTGAGTTTTAAAAGAATCTTGAAACCAAGTATCATTCAGGAGAATAAGCCGATATTCAGTTAAAAGTTATTTTACTTTCCTTAAGAGTTTTTTTTTAAATTGGATTTTAGAGACTTTCTTAATAAAACCCTTCAAGAGAATCTCAGATGGCACAATTCTATTAAACGTTAAGTAGATCGGTAAAATATTTTAAATTACAACAGAACACTTTACAATTGTTGAAGAGCATGTTACAAATCAAAATATTTGGTAAACTTCCATAAACTTAATGTTAAAATTACGAATATTTAATTTATTACGAAGCGACGTTTTCAAAATTTCTGTAAACTTTAAGAAAAGTAGCAAATTTTCTTTAATTATTGTTTTACAAATGTAGAAATATTTTGTAAACCTAACATCACTTGTAAGGCAATTTGTAATTTAATATTAGGTGACATTTTCATATAAAATAGCTAATATCATTTCTTAATTATTGCTGAAAAAGTATCATTATTCATTTGTCACGTTTATTAAAAAAAAACAGATAAAGTAAAACAAACTAAAAATATTACATTATTACAGTTTTTTCTGTCGATATCAGTAAAAAAAAAATAACTACTTTGCTTCTCATTGATGACCATTTACACGTCACTATTGATTTTTCCTTATCTTACTCCATCATCAGTTTGTTTCTTTCATGCCTTTACTGCAAATAATTCTTCCTGAAGACGATTAGATCTAGTGTCAACGCAAATCGATAATTTTGTGGAAACCACAAACTATCTTAGGAAAGAAGTATCATTGAATATAAGAAAAGTTAGTACTGTTGAATAATTTAAAGAATATGATATAAATGTAACGACTATTTACATGATTAATAATGCGTATTTTGTTACTTAAGAGATGACGTGTTTAATTGCATTAGAATAAGATTCCACAACATTTTTGACTATCAACCACTTCACAGTTTCCTCAACATTTTATCGACCTTCTTTTTTCTTTTTTTGCTAATGCACTTGTGATGATAATGATAATAATAATAATAATAATAATAATAATAATAAACAAATACATTCCACAGACAGTATACAAATACATTCCACAGACAGTATACAAATACATTCCACAGACAGTATTGGAAAACAACACGCACAAAATGTACTACGACAGAGCCATAATCACAGATAAAACAATTTACCACAACAGACCAGACATCACACTCATTGACAAACACAATAAAATCACATACATTATAGACATATCCATTCCAAACACTCACAATATACAAAACGCATGCACTGAAAAAATTAGCAAGTACACAGAACTCGCCCAGAAAATAAGGCATCTGTGGAGGATGGATAGGGTGCTTATTGTACCTGTTGTTCTCTCCTCTACAGGTGTCATACCACACACACTACACAAAAGCCTGGGCATGTTACAATTGAATAGAAACACATACATCATACTACAGAAGGCCACTATATTGAATACATGTCATATTGTGAGAAAATTCCTGAATACAGACACACACACTGATACACTTCTTTAATTTCTGTTTTGGTTACTATGCCTTGACTTTGGTCCGGCATAGTACACAGCCACCGGTGTTAACCGAGTATATCTCACTTAACCCAACAGAATAATAATAACTCTCCCGTGGTCACCACCTGGTCGTGGTGGGAGAGCCTAGTAATTTTACTGATCCATAGGGCAATGCAGGCTGGAGCATAAGCTCCTGGTAGGGACACCCATGCCAGTAAGGTCTATGGGGAGAAATGAAGCTAAGAGTGACCACACCCACATTCTGTGGAGATATTTATTATGGTGATAACTAGATCAAAGTGTGATACCGGCTCGGACGTCGCCCGAGTTAACAAGGTCCGCGTTCGTGGGTTAGGCAGAGGCTCACGTTTGAAAAATAGGCCACAGTCTCCCCTTGTTACCGGTGGCGAAAGCAGCACCGGCCCAAGCATGGCTACTGCAATTCATTTCATAAAACTTTATTAATTAAAATAATTAATAGCCTCGATACCGCTAGGCATCATCGAGGTAGAATACAAAAAAAGGATAAAAATGTACATTAATTACATAGTAGAAGTTGTGTCGATGAAGTGCTCTGCTGAATTCGTAGGTTCAGCGCCAAAACAAAGAGTGAAACTTAAAACTACAGGTTACACAAAGGAACAGTAGGGGGAATATACAATACATTACAGAGTTCACCCCTAGATAAAAAGACGAAGGTATATACAGAAGGTGGGTGTACTTCTACCCACTTATAATACAGGTGGTACATATAAACAAATAATTACAAATAAAGTACAATGTTTTAAAATAAATACTATTAAGCTACAATTAACTTACAATATTTAAATTGCTATAATTATATTATAATGAAATACATTTTGTTATCATGTTGATCACATGCTGAGCAGGTTCATAAACATACAGCTAGATGTAAGATGTTGGGGAGCGCTGACAGCAACTATGAAGACTAGCAGAACAGCTGGATACAGCAAAGACTGGTACCATGGTGCGTTACCTAACAGTTGTCCTTTGAAAGTACCTTTTAACCAGTTCTTCAAACGTTTCCTTTAGGTTTTTTTCCTGGAGAAGCGTGGCCAGTTGACAAGGCCAGTTCGTGCCAGGTGGTAGAAGTGAAATAATTTTTTGACGTGTATCTTGAAGCATGGGGCATTGAAGAAGGTAGTGTTCGGCCCCGTCAGGAATACCACAAATAACACAGTTTTTATTTGTAGATTTACCAAACCTGTTTAGGTAGTTACTAAAGTTCCCGTGATTGGTGTAAAATTGGGAAAGATGATGCCCAATATTATGCTTAATGGCTGTGGAAACAGTTGGAAAAAATTTTTTCGTGATGGTGTTGCCCATCACGTTCCACTTGTGCTGCCAGTTGGAGAGGGCGTTGTCTCTCAGTTTGCGGATGATGTAACTGTGGGGAGTTGAAGTGTAACCTACTACGTTGTTGGTTGTGGAGGCCGAGCGAGCAAGAGAGTCCGCCCACTCATTCCCCTCAATGCCTGAATGCCCTCTGACCCAGACCAGCGCATAGAAATTAGTGTTGGTGTTAATTTCGTGCAAGATTTGGTTGCAGATGGGGTGCCGCCAGTCGTAATTACCAATTGCCTGGACAGAGGAGAAAGAGTCGGTAAAGATGTTCACATAAGTACTTTTGTAGTTCTCATTGCACCACCTTATAGCAGACAAAATGGCCCAGAGTTCTGCCTGATAGGCAGTACAATGTTTCCCCAGCTTGTTGGTGAAGTTGTGCACCTCTTTGTTGTTATGGTAGGCAACAAAAGCAGACCCTACTTCCTCTTCGTTTTTAGAACCGTCAGTATAAACAGAGAGGGCTTGGTCTGGCCAAGGAATGTTAACAATCTGTGGCCAATTATAAGGTGCAGGACGTGCATTGTGTGAATGGTATGCTTCAACTTTGTCAATTATATCGCCGTTTACGTTTATGTCGTGCCCTTTCCTTAGTTTCCACTTGTTCACGATGATTCCTAATTCTTGATTTATTGGAAGCTTGCCAGCGATCACTTGTAGTGCTGCAGTTGGTGTTGTTGAGTAGGCCCTGCAGATGCGCAGGAGAGCCTTCCGCTGTGCACTTTGCAGTTTCCTGTAGATGTGGGTCTGGTCAATGGACTCTGCCCAGGCAGGAACTGCGTAGGATAACATTGGGATAAATACTGAGTCATAAATTGTACTCATAATTTGCGGGCAAAGGCCCCAATTAGACTTGGCGATCTTAGTCATTTCGTTGTAGAGTTGGTTGGTCTTATCGCTGACATTTTTGACGTGGGGGATCCAGCTCAGTCTGTGATGCAGGGTTATTCCGAGATATTTTAGGGTTTGCTCTATTTTAACACTAGTGTTGTCCATTTTAACAGTCAGAACTCTTCTATATAGGTGGGGGGTCCTTGGCCTGGTGAAGATGATCCCTTTGGTTTTCTTGGGGTTAAAGTCCAATTTATTGGCTTTGCCCCATTGCCGAATGTTTTCCAAAGTTTTGTTTGCTTTGTTCTCCAGCTTTGCCCTTGAGGAGGCTGCCACCAAGACCATGGCATCGTCAGCGTAAGCGGCCTTCCAGTCGCTGCCAAAGTCTTCTTTTAAGAAGTCATTAAAAAGCAGATTCTACAGGAAAGGTCCCAAGACGGAGCCCTGTGGGCAGCCACGGGAAATATGGCGGGTGAAGGCTTGTTGGCCAATAAAAAGGGTGGCGGTGCGGTCTTTAAGATAACTCCTGATCATGTTAAACAGATAAGCTGGGCACTGGCTTTGCTTCAACTTTAGTAGCACCATTGGCCACCATGCCGAGTTGAAAGCGCCAGCAATGTCCAGGCTGAGGCCTAAAATGTAGGAATGAGTGTTTTGGAGTTCCCTAATCTTGTCAATAAGAGAGACAATGGCATCTGTAGTGCACATTCCATTTCGAAAGCCAAACTGTTGTTGATGCAGGTAGCCTGCACCCTCGATGTGCCAGCTCAGCCTGTTCAGCAATAACCTTTCCAGAACCTTGCCCAAAATGGGCAACAAAGAGATGTTTCTGTAGTCACCGGGAGAATCAGCTGGTTTACCCTTACACTTCGGTATGAGGACGATCCTCGCCTTCTTCCAGGCAGTAGGAAAGATGTTTTTTTGAAGGCAGTAGTTAAATAGGACCAAGAGGATGTTTGGACGGTGCTCCCAAATCTTCTGAACAATGTCTGTGGTGATTCCGTCCGGTCCCGGTGCCTTGCGTGGGGCGAGCCTCTTAATGGCCTCATTAATTTCCAGAGCTGTGAAGGGAGGTGGGCTGGGGCCTTGCAGAAAGTTGTTTGTCTGAATCCTGACCAGACGTTGTGTGGAATCGTCTTCCATGTGGTTGTCAGCTGGGCAAAGGGAGTCCAAAATAAGATTTATGGTGTCCTCTCTGTTGGTGGTTGTGCCGTCCTTCAGGGAGAAGCCAGCAAGGCACGACGGTGCCTTTAGTTTGCCTGCCCCGCACTTATAGACAAAGCCCCAAGGGTCGGTGGACGCTGCTGAACAGTACTCCTTCCATGACTGGATTTTCGCCTCCTTGATGGCCCATTTATAAGCGGCCTGGTGTTGTAAGTATTGGAGTTTTAATGCCTCTCTCTCATCAGTCACACACCTTTGGTACCTCTTCCTGTTTTGATTGTTTATGTGCCTTAACTCAGATAGTTTCTCATTCCACCATGGGACGCCGTGTTTGTTAGGTGTGCTGAGTTGAAAGATTTCGTCACACACGTGGGAAAGCATATCAATTTGGGTATCTATATATTCCTGGGCTAGATGTGAGCCGTAATTCGAAGGGTACAGACAAATGCGATCGTCCAAGGAGTCCAAAAAGAGGTCCCAGTTTGCATTATTGGTCCGATAGACCTTGTGATGGATTGTGGAAAGGTTGGCTGTAGAGACACTAAGTTCAAATGAAATCTGGTTGTGGTCCGAGAGGCTGTCGTTGGTGTCGACCCTCCAGTGGTGAATTTTATTAACAAGATCGGAAGAGATGCAAGTCAGGTCTATCCACGAGCTACCATTAGGCCCCATAAAAGTAGGGGGTGAGTGAGGGTCGTTAGCCACGACCAAGTCGTTGCAAATGATGAATTCTTCCACAGCTTCCCCTCTGGGATCCTGTGCATCCCCTCCCCACGTAGGGGAGTGGGCATTGAAGTCCCCGGCTATTACAAAGGAGCTATCCTTGAAGGTCTTTTTTATTTTGTTAAGCATGTGAAGCTCGTTGTTAATGTTACCCTTGCCCGGAGCGTAAACACAAGCCACAATAAGGCTATGCGAGCCTAAGAGAGTCTCGATGCAAGTAATATTGTCCGTAGAGAACTGCTTGTGAAAGAATACCGAGGCCTTGTTGTTAGGGATGATGATTGCAGCCCAAGGAGTGTTGTGAGTACCATGCACAACCAGGTGCCTGTGTGGGATGCAGGCCACCCTATTCCCCATGCAATAGGGCTCCTGCAGCAAGACAAAGTCAAAGTTAGAAATGTCCATGCAAAGAGAGGATGTCGCACTAATAGACCTTTGCAAGTTTAACTGCAGGAACTTAATATTGTTGTAATTATTCCCCATAATCTGTTCGGTTCCTTATCAAGTTTTTAATTCTCTTGTATACAGGGCAACTTTTGTCTAGTGCGTTGTGCGAATAATTTTTTTCTTTTTGAACTTGGCAGTTGTGACAGCACGGACTTTTATTTCTTTGGGGACAGTCTTTGAACCTATGTGGGCCTGCACATTGACTGCAGATCTCCTCTTCCTCGGTACAGGTTTTGCTGGTATGCCCGTATCTGCAGCACCTGTAACACTGCAGTATGGAAAAGTATTCTTCTGTTGTACATCTTACCCACTCAATATTAATTTTCTTTATTTTTATGAAAGTGCTCAATAGGCCAGCGGAGACGTCAGCTACCCAGTTGACAGTGCGTTTGTTGCCGTTAGCTCCAAACACGAACCGAAGTTCAAAGTTTTCCCCAAATTGTTCTCTGGTATGGCTAGCCAAAATGGCTTCATTTTGTTCAAATATGCAATTTATAACGTCCTCCTTTTCCAGGTATGCTGGTACGTGCCTGATTATTACATTTGGTTTTCTTTTGTTTGGTACCAACGTTTTAAGATTTGGTGCCTGTTCTTTAAGTTCTTTTTCTATTATCCCTATTTCGGTTTTACTTTTCACGTCTATTGCGATACCCTTTTTATCGATCTTTCGAAAACCTCTAATCCCCACTTTCAAACGTATGGGGTTAATTTTTTCTCTAATAATACGTTTAGTCTCCTCTGAGCCAGCAATATTTCCCGTGGGATAGACAAGCAGAGTACTCAAGGAGTTAGAATTATTAGGTTTGGCCTTGTAATTAGACGTTTTTAAAATTTCGCTGTACAGTTGATTGTGATTGCTATTTTGTATCCCCTCCCCCAAAGCCTTATTCATATTCCTAATGCTGGAAATTCCGTCCTCCAGTTTCCCAAAGGTCTCAACAGCCCTTTGAAGATCCTCTTGAGTAGCTAATTTAGAGATGTTTGACTCCAAAGTCACTATACGATTGCCCATCAGTTCATCGTAATTACTTTTACTGGTAATGGCTTCCTGAACCATTGCTTTGACTTTACTTAATTCAGAACTCGTGTGTTTTATAGCCTCCGCTACCCCACAAATGCCTTCTTTAGTGGCCAGACTAGAAAGCTGCTCCTCCACAGCAGAGAGCTGATTGCTTGCAAGGCCACTTTCAAGTATGCCAACTAACTTAAGCCCTTGACCCATGATATAAGTAAAGTGTTCCCTTGCCCCCATGCGGGAATTTGCATTCTCCAGCAGGTACCCCTTAAGATCATTCAGGACTTTGTAGGCTTTCTTGCCATATTCCGAAGATTGATCATCAGACGAAAAATCGGGGGGATAACAATATCCCCCGAGTCACAACCATCCGTGGACGTCATAGTGAAGAATCGTGCAGCAAAAACCACAACGAAATAAGCCCAGACCCAAAAGGCATAGGTTGAACCAGCGAAACGAGATAGTTGCGAGAACAACTAAAGAGATAATAACAATGTAAAGAAAAGTAAAACTAATAATAGCTAGGAGCTAAAAAGATAAATAATTAATAACTAAGTAAAATGGAAAATAGGGCAGTACAACAGCCCGTGGCAACAAAAACCCCTTTGAAGACCGGTAAATATAAGAAATTAACGGAAAAAGCAAAGGGGTGATGAAAAAAAGAGGGCACACGACCCAGAGCGCACGTCGCCAAACGGCGCAGAATACGCCGAACGGCGTATGACCGTGGAAAAAAAAAATAAAAAAAAATTAAAAAGAAAATTACACAAACAAGGCGCCCAAAGAAAAACCTATAAGGCGCAACCGAAAACCGCAAGGAAATAATCACGAGAGCAAAACGAGAGCCCCTAGCGTGTGACAGCCGAACGGCGCGAACCAGCCGGACAGCGAAAACCGGCTAAATAAAAAGATAAAAACATACCAAAGATATCGAGTCGCGAGGACGCCCGCGATGAAAATATAAAACGAAAAACGTTAAGATAAGACCACAGAAAACGAAACAAGAAGCCGAAAACACGAACGCGCCGATTCGGCTAAATCCCGCTGAAAGAAAACAAAGGGAAGTAACCGTTAGACAATCCTTTGTCTAACGGAACCGAACAAAAACGCGAATAACACAATTAATAATTGACGTACAAACAAGAAATTTATACAGAAGGTAAACGGTCGGGCGGGCTGCCAAAAACCGTCGAACAAACGGGCCGATCGCGGGCCGGAAACCGGATGCGGGCCGATAAAGTTCGTGGAAAAAAAAAAAAAAAAGTTAATAAATGAAAAACTAAACGGCGGTAACGAATAAAATATACACCTACTGTTAGCCGACGATGAGTTCTATCTATCGGTGTTTGTGAATCCAGAATCGGTTCAGAATTCTGGGAGAAATCACGATCGAAAGGAGGAGCGAAATTTACCACATGCACCTTATACCAGCTTCGAACGACCATCTCCCATGGCTACTGCAATGCCCTCAACAGATGTGAGGAACCAACCCAGCTTTGGTGTTTCTG
Organism: Centruroides vittatus; assembly: GCF_030686945.1. Lineage (NCBI taxonomy): Eukaryota > Metazoa > Arthropoda > Arachnida > Scorpiones > Buthidae > Centruroides > Centruroides vittatus. Next base: position 1,950,957 of record NW_027122385.1, read on the forward strand.
TGGCAATTCATCCACAGACCACAAAGGCTGGAAAACCACGCCAACGGATGAAATGGACAGTAGAAATGAACGAGTTTATCATCCGTACTTATTACACGATCACAAAACTTGAAACAAACATGACAGCATACAGACAACAACTACACCATAAATTCACACAACAATATCCTCACCTCACTGTCACCGAACGAAGGGTTATTGATCAAAAAAGAACAATTATACACAACAACCTTATTCCACAAACAACACTTGAACTTATCAAACAACAGGTTGCTGATCAAATTACATCAACAGACAGAAACATCTAACATTAATGAAGATCATGTAACCTGTCAGGATAATCCAGCAACAAGCATTGATAATAACACACATACAACAATTACCACTAATGATACTACAGAAACTTCCTCGTTCATCACTGATAACATAGACATGGATTAAGTTAATACGCTCTCACTTATATTTCAGGAAACACTCACTAAATATACAGGCACAGATCCCACACAACGACCACGAATACCAACAATCAACACGTCAAAGGAAGAAGGAAAAACAGTAAATTATGTAAACACTTAATACCACACTACATTCATTCAATTTCTACACTCGCAGACATTCATACATTAGTTTATGCTGGGGCAGTCACAGTAGTAACACACCATGGACTGAAAGTACAGTCACAGACAAATACACAGAAAACACAACACTATCAAAAGCCTGCCTGGCAGAGAAGAATAGAAATACAAATAAATGACATTAGACAGCAATTAGGCAGGATGACACAATACACTAAAAGCAACATAACTCCCAAATTAAGGAAACAACTCAAAAACATTTTCAAAAAAATAAAAACACATACAAAACATGAACATCACAACACACACATTACAGAATACATTGATACACTAAAACAAAAACTTGCTGCCAAAGCACGTAGACTCAAACGTTACAAAACATGTACACTACAAAAACAACAAAATAAATTATTTACAAACAATGAAAAACTCTTTTACAGACAAATTACTAACAATGCAAACACTGATACACAGCACAGTGGCACACCAACAGAAGAAGAACTCACAACATATTGGTCTTCTCTTTGGTCCAGTGCTGTCACGCACAATGCTGATGCAGGCTGGATCGAGGAGGAGAACAGAAACTTGCACAACATACCAACTATGCCCTGTGTTGAAATAAACATACATGATTTCCAATACACTGTTAACAGAACACACAACTGGAAGACACCTGGTGTAGACAACATTCACAATTTCTGGTACAAAAAGTTTACATCACTGCACCAGGAACTAGCTAAACACCTAACACACATCATCATCAATCCACAAGACATGCCAAATTTTCTTACCCAGAGCATCACCTACATGAAACCTAAAAACAACAATACCACAGACCCCACACAATACAGACCAATTACATGTCTTCCAACACTCTACAAATTATTGACATCCTGTATTGCAAACAAAATATACAAACATATTGAAGAACACGACATTCTAACGGAACAACAAAATGGTTGCCGTAGAAACCACAGGGAAGGCAAAGAACAGTTACTCATAGATTCAGTCATTCTACGGGAAGCACACAAACAACACAGAAACATACACATGGCATATATAGACTACAGAAAAGCATTCGACAGTGTTCCACACAGTTGGCTGCTACATATTCTACACATGTACAAAATACATCCATCACTCATTGCATTCTTTCAAAACACTATGCAGCACTGGAGAACAACACCATATCTCAGGGTTAGTAACACTTCCATACAAACAAACCAAATTTTTATTAGGCGAGGAATTTTTCAAAGAGATTCCTTGAGTCCTCTCTGGTTCTGCTTAGCCTTGAACCCATTATCCAACATGTTAAACAACACGCAATATGGTTACAATATCAGACATGAAAAATCAACACAGTTTACACTGTCACATCTCATGTACATGGATGACATAAAACTTTATGCATCCACACAAAAACAACTTCATCAACTCCTACAAATCACACATTCATACACCAAGGACATACAAATGGAATTTGGCCTAGATAAATGCAAAACAGTTCACATAGAAAAAGGAATCCTGAAGAAAGAAGATTTTGCACTTGGAAATGGAGACGTTATTGAATCCATAGAAGAGGGCGAGTTCTACAAGTATTTAGGATTCCAACAGGCCAAACTAACAGAACATACACAAATAAAGCAAAGATTAATTAAAGAATACCAAAGTAGGTTAAATGCTTTTCTCAGAACAGAGTTAAATGCAAAACACACAGTTAAAGCAATAAATACATATGTCATCCCAGTACTCACATATTCTTTTGGAGTTATACATTGGACTCACACAGATCTTGAGCAACTCCAAAGGAAAACAAAACAACACTTACTAAGCATAAACAACATCATCCTAAATCCGCCACAGAAAGATTAACCCTTTTACGTAAAGATGGCGGACGTGGCCTGATTGACATAGTTAACCTTCACTACAAACAAATACAGTCACTGCGAGAGTTTTTCTATAAAAAACAAGAAACATCACAATTACATAAAGCAGTAACTCTAGCAGACTCGAATAACACACCATTAAACTTACACTCACATCATATGGACACAACGCAACATATAAAAAGCATAGACACCATTAAGCAATCGTGGGCTCAAAAGGCACTCCATGGCAGGCATCCTTATGATCTGGCCCAGGATTTTGTTGACAAAACTGCGTCAAACAGCTGGTTAGTTCGGGGATGCCTCTTTGGGGAGACGGAAGGATTCATGATTGCCATACAGGATCAGGTCATAAATACTAAAAACTACAGAAAACACATACTCAAAGATGCAACACTCACGAATGACACATGCAGAAAATGTCACATCATGCTAGAAACTATACAACACATCACTTCTGGTTGCAAGCTCTTGGCACAGACAGATTATTTACACAGACATAACCAAGCAGCAAATATAATACACCAAGAGCTTGCAAAGAAACACAAATTAGTAGACATCCACGCACCATACTACAAATACATTCCACAGACAGTATTGGAAAACAACACGCACAAAATGTACTACGACAGAGCCATAATAACAGATAAAACAATTTACAACAACAGACCAGACATCACCCTCATTGACAAACACAATAAAATCACATACATTATAGACATATCCATTCCAAACACTCACAATATACAAAACGCATGCACTGAAAAAATTAGCAAGTACACAGAATTCGCCCAGGAAATAAGGCATCTGTGGAGGATGAATAGGGTTGCTTATTGTACCTGTTGTTTTCTCCTCTACAGGTGTCATACCACACACATTACACAAAAGCATGGGCACATTACAATTGAATAGAAACACATACATCATACTACAGAAGGCCACTATATTGAATACATGTCATATTGTGAGAAAATTCCTGAATACAGACACACACACTGATACACTTCTTTAATTTCTGTTTTGGTTACTATGCCTTGACTTTGGTCCGGCATAGTACACAGCCACCGGTGTTAACCGAGTATATCTCACTTAACCCAACATAATAATAATAATAATAAATTTATTAATCTAATGAGCCAGTATTAATCCACACTCCGTTTTTATAGAGAAGATCTGCTTACAGCTATTTACATCATCCTGAACTGTCATATGCATAACCTATTCGACTAATAATTATAATAAGTTTTCAATCGACCCCTACTAATTTACGAGAAGTTTGGGGATCCTGGCATTAGAAAATGTTCTAATGTAACCAATTTTTAGACTAAAAAGGAGAAACTTATATAATGTGTTACACTGATATGTAATAAACATTTCTGTAATTGCTGTTAAGTTCGATATTCAATTTAACAAAATTGTAACACGTGTGTTTATGTTACGTAGTGTTGATGTACAGTCCACAGCTCTGGAACACTTGTCAGTTGTGTTGTGTAACTATAGACTTGAGAATGCGGGGAGAGATCTTCCTGCTTAGAGAGGGAAAAATTGTGCTTTCCCTTTGGTGTGGCCGGGCAGTGTTGACCGGAGTGTGTAGCTGTGCTGACCAGAGTGTGTGGCTGTGTGGCTGGCAAAGAACCAGTGTTGTGCCTTTATTAATTAATTGTCGGGTGCCTGAGTGTTACTCGCTTGTGGAGTGCCAGGATGTTACTCACTAGTGTTGAAAATAAATTACAAATAGTTTTGTTGTTGTGTTATAAATAATTTGTGTGCTGTGTTTAGAACGTGTCCACACATGTTAAAACATTTTACAATTGCAATTATACAATGTCTTATTTTTGTATGAATTTTTTCTATTCAAATGATATAATTTTTATTTATTTTTTATTTTTTACTATTCCTGAAACTACAGTTATCACTTTTTTTGAAAATTTCAATTTACCTGTAGTTAATTTAAGTTTAAGTTTAAGTATGTAATGTTGCAATTTTATTGCAACAATTAAATTTAAATATATTTAAAATAATTTCTCGCTCAGATGATTGGTGGAAAAATTGGATTATTTTTATTTGATACATATAAAAACGTTTAAATTATTTTCTATTAAAGAATAGACTAAAGAAAACACAATCATTATTTCAATATTTTTCCAGAATTATTTACTATTTAAACAAAAAATACGAAAAAAATTCTAAGCCAAGTAATAGTCTTGAAGGTCATCGTAAACCATAAATGGATTTTCGTATGTGTTGTAGAGACTTATTAAAAAAATTCTAGAATGGAATGTTGATAAATAAGAAAATCAAACGAAGTATAGGCCTATGACAAATAATTTAAGTATTTTATAATAAAATAATATATTAATTCTTCCACTTGGACTACCATTAAAAGCTACTTTCTGCAATTATTCATTTAATTTATAATTAAGATTTTGTTTCATCTAACTACATCAATTGAATTACTTAAAACGTAACACAGAGTAAACATGCGATGAATAACAAAAAAAAAAAAAAAAAAGTAAAACATGTGCTAAATTCAAATATACTTCGTTTCGTAATATACTTCATTAATTGGGCTGCAATTTGAAAAAATTGTAGACCTATAAATTCCCACTGTCGTCTGTCCGTACGTCATTTCTTAATCTCGAGAACGGAGTTAGATAGATGAATGACAGGACTAGATATAGACACATAAGTGGCAGGAAGCCCCGATGAACTGTATATGAACTCCCGATACAAGTCGGAAGTCACGTTATTTCAATTCAAATTTTTCCCTGTCAGGTGTTAGATAACCGACACGACTATATTGTTGAAGAAAAAGAATGTATTACAGGGACAAGCCACTACTAATTTGAGGTAGACAGTATATATTTTAACTTAAATATGTTAAAAATGAGATTAAAAAGTGCAGCCCGGCATTGTGACGATGTCACAATAAATAACTACTCGTTAAAACTTGCATTGCAATTCAGAATATAGTTTTTATTTTCAAATACACGAATATTTTAAATATTTCAAGATGAAAGAATTTTTAATATATTTATATTTACGTACTGTACAAATAGGTCTATTAGCTTATTTATGCACGGATCTACGTAAATTTTTTTATACAATCGTAAAACTTTTACTAGATCTGATTGTATTTTAAGAAAGATTTTACGCTTGAAAAAATATATTCAGTTTACATTTTTTCCATACAGGATGTAAAAATGTAAAAAGACTAAACCAAAGACGATCATGATTAATGAATGGTCCGTATTCTTAATGGGATAACGTAAAATTTATCATCTATGTGACATTACTTAGCAACATTTACAGCTTAGGCATCTTGTTTTTCTTTGCAAAAATATACACATATATCATTCAAATCATTTATTAGGCCTTTTTTAGAATTTTCATAAATTCCATAAATTTCATTTTAAAAAATGTAGAAACTGGATAATATATATCTTTTATCCACTCTCTCTCCTTTTTTTCCCTTTCCTTTGGAACTTATTAAAATTTTGAAAAAAACATCGTATTAATGTTTTGAATTTTATATTTTTATTTACCTGATAATAAATGTATTTTCAGATATAAAATTGTTCTTTAGAATTGATCGCTTAGAAAAACTTTTATGAAGATCACAAAACTTCATTTAAAAATTAGACCATCTTGATTACCTTATTTTATTTTTAACCAAGTTTAAGAACGATTTAACTAAAATTAGACGTAAATTATTTAAGATAACCTAACGTTTGTCGATTTTTTCTTAAAAATTTCAAAATTATTTCCTTTCTTTTATTATCTATTATCGTGTTTTATATTTTAATTAAAAATTTTATAAAAATTATTAAATTATATTACATGCAAGTAGTTGTTTAATGTGATATTTTATAAATTCTATAATTCACATAAAATGAATGAATAATAAATAACATCAAACATCGTAATAATCTAAAACAGTGTGCACTGATAATTAAATAAAGACAAATAGCACATCATGATAATTCAAATGACATTTTTTTGATATATACAATATACAAAAAGGTTAAAATTGTTGTAGATAAAATTGAAGTACTATTACTTAAAAATAAAATTTTGATATTCGTTTTAAATATAAAATAATGAATATTATTTTATTTTTAAAATTACTTAATATTTTACAAATAAGGGTCTTACTTTGTTAGAAATTATAAAAATATTACACTAATTTATTTTAAGTTTTAAACAATAAATACCAATATTATATTAAAGAAATACAAATGAATTTGGAACAGAATAATCAAAATTTTTAAATTTTAAATATTCTGTTCTAATTCCAGACAGTTGATCTAACGTTTTCCTTACTCACTAAGCCCTAGAAATGTTATATCTAAGTTCACGTTTAGTAAATATAACTTATTTGATAATGCATACAATATTATTACTACCCGAGTCAATGATTGATAACAAGTTTAGGAATAAAACTCATCCAAGTAATATTGTTGTTACTTTTAGTTTTATTACAGTTGAATCCATTAGGATAAGAGATGAGTATTTTTCTCAATGGATTTCTTTCCGCTTGATTTCTAAAACGTATCTCGATTATGAGTTGATATTTTCCAATTTAGTTTTAACAAATAAAATATATATATAACGTCAGTAATATTCATAAAAATATTTTTATTTGATACACTGATATTAAAAAGTTCAAATTATTGTACATAAACATGAATATTTTTACTTAAAAACTTCTATTGACATTATTTTTGAATTTAGAATATAAAATAGTTTTTTAACTTTTAATTTGATGAAAGTAAGAAAAACGTATTATAAATTTGTGTAAATTTTTTTTATTCTCTTTATTTTATTTTTAATCTATATAGTAAAAGTTTTATCGCTTGTATAATTCTATATTTGTTATATAACTTAATAGCAGTATGTATAAAAAAATAAATTAATGAATTGATTTTTTTGTTTTGATATAATTTGGCTTAATGTCATATTAACTAATTCATGAAGGTATTTATAACTGTATTTATATTAAAGTATTAAATATGTAGAGTACTTAAGAATTTCTCTTTAAACAAATAATTTTACTAGAACTTATTTTTAACTTTTATTATTTTACATATTTATGGGACTGCAATTTTAAAAAATTGTGAAATTCCACTGTCATCCGTCTGTCTGTCCGTCCCTGTTTGTCTTTGATTAATCTCCAGAACGGAGTTAAGTCATGTTATTTCAATTCAAAAATTTTCCCCTAAGAGTTGTTAGATAGATGATCGGCAGGACTCTATTGTTAAAGGAAAAGTATGATGTACAGAGGCAAAATGCTGTGAATCGGGAAAAATGATGCTTATCTGGGGAAGACACCACTTTTCTTAGTTCCACGATTTGTCAAGATTTTTTAAAATTTTACCTCTTTTCTTCCCATGGGAATTATCCCAAAGGAAAAGTAAAAGTTACACATACTTAAATGAGTTTTCAAGTTTTCTTACTTTATAACTTGTTAATATGTGATGTTTCTATGGTTCAAAAATTTCCTTAGAAGGCAACCACTGACATAGAACAGCCATGTTGTTTACATGAACACTAAACATCTCAAAATGACTGTTGGGATAAGATGTTAGTGGATTTGATTAAACAACCGAACGAACATTTAAACAAACCTAAAACTGAATTTTAAAAATAATTTCATAAGTTATGTAAGGTAAACCTTATTCTAATTAACTGAAATAAATTTTGCAAATCTGTTATTGGAACATCTAAAATTTGTAATAAACCAATAATCATAAACCTTGTATATAGAATGAACTAAAAACTATTTTCCATTGTCAGCAACCACTGATAAAGGAATCATATTGTTTAAATAATTTCATTAGGCAATTTTCCCTGATAGAATAAGTAAAACGTATAACTTTGCACATAAGAATCCACTATAACGAAAACAAAACTTAATATTTTCAGTAATCGGTTCTGTAATAGGTACTTTCGAAAGACCATGCAGAATTTGGCAATTGCATCCAAAATACACAAATAAATAAACTGCAAGTCAAATTTAAAGTCATATAACTTCAAGGATTTAATAACATCAATGTAATCATCATTAATTTTTAAGTTTTAAACGATGACAAATACAACAATAAACTATTTATAAATGTGGGTTTCAACACACACACAAAATAACTTAGAGTTCAAAGTCCATTAATCCTGCACCAGTCTGTCGAAAAGACACCTTGCGACGTATTCCTGCGATGTAGTTAGTTGTATATTACTTTCGGCGTTCGTCAAAGAAGAAGCGAGACGAAATAACCGCCTTAGCCCAGTTCGTTTGGCCGACTCTTTTCGCGCCAAAACTCTAACCTTTCATACGGATTGAAGTTAAGTCTGATTAATCAATCAGCGTAAACTAGCTTTGTCGTAGGTCCGGCTATGGTCCGATGATCCGCGGCCAATCAGCGATCGTGGATTCAAAACTACTGGTCGTCTTCCAACCGACTTCTGCAGCGTCGGCTAATTTGAAATAGAGAAAAACGCGGGAATCGTACGTCCAGATGATTCTATCACGACACTGTACCTGAAATTTTCATAAAGAAAATAGTGTGGCATCTTTCAATAATTCACAATAAATCAATTAATTCAATTGTTGTTAGAAATATTAAAATACTAATAACAAGCAGAAATATTGAAAACTTTTAACCGTAGAGTTAAACATACATTATATTTACTTCATCTTAAATATAATAATTAAAAACTTAATTTGAATATCTTAATAAAAACGAATTAAAATGCAACTTATTACTGCTAATGTTATACTTACAATTTTTCACTGTCTGGCATTTTAGGCCGACAGTGAAAAAGTCGTCATTGCAAATACAATACATAATTATTTTTGATATACTCCAAAGTTTTATTTGAAAAAACCTACTGAAGAATATGATATTTTTGTTAGAAACCCCCGAAAACCAAATTATCGCTATAGTTTCCTTCATAAGCGAAATGTTAGTCATCTTCCCCCGATCCATTCTATAATGTACAGTATAGTGGAAAAGTTATTTGACTATTGTACAGAATAAAATTGTCCTACTCAAATATTTAATAGCTTAAAATGTTACAAAGTTGTTAAAAATACCAGTAATTTCTTTCTTGTTCAATACATAAATTACAATGCTTTAACATATTCAGTTTACGATTCATATTCACAGATGTATCTGGAACACAAAAAACAAAAAACGGGTAACTGTATTTTGGACCAACGTATGTATATATATTTAAAAATTCTTTCCATTATATTTTAACGTTTAATTAATTTTAACATAACTGTATTTAAAAATTGAAAATTAACTATTTCAAAAATAGTGGATTGTTGGCAATAGCTCCAGTATTAAAAAATTGCTGTTTTTTCTTTTTGTGAGGCGGTATTCATTTACTGATTCTTCAACGGTTAACATTACAATAGAATTCTGCTTCCATTTATACTACTTACACTTATTGTTCAGTTCATTTTCGTCCGATGTCCCTAATTAAAAAAAAAACATCAACAAGTGAATGTCTTTTTATGTTACAGGCCTTGGTAGGCCTGTAGCATAAAAAGACATTCACTTAAGACGTTAATTCTAAAAATAAAACGGATTTTCTGAGATTTTTTGGCAAATTTCAAAATTATTTTTCCTTTGCCATCATTCTGGACCGAGATCGTTCCATTAAGCCATCAACAATAAAAATCCATCCAGTGGTTTTTGCACAGTTTCTTGTATCATACGGAGTTATATATAAAGATTTTACAATTCTAAACATTTTATAAATAATCATCATAATTTTAATTAGATATATAATGCAACTCCACTTTATTATTTAAACAATTAATTTTAAAGATTATTAACTCTAGATAATATTATTAGGGTAATTATGAAAATGATTTTTTCTGAGGATAGTAAAAAACAGCTAATTGATTTGTCAATTAACTCTTGAAATATGAAATTTTGAAGTTAATGATGCATCTGTGGGGAATGGTAATTACTGGATGAAAAATCACGGATCATTAAATTTATTATAAGAAGCATCTGTTAATCTTCGTCAGATATAAAGTTTAGTAGTTAAGTGAATTTACGCTCAATATAAAAGTTTATCAAATATGCAAATCATCAATATTCAGAACTGTTCACTACTGCCTGATATAATCAATAGAATTGGAAAATCATTAGTAATATTTTAACTTAAAAATAATAAAAATCAATTGCATGAATTGGCATTAAATAATCGAAAAGTTGACAAATCTAACAAATAAAACAACTCAAGAATTGTTAATTCAATAATAACAACGAGTAAATTCGAGGAAGGTGTATAAAAATTATAATTACATATTCATATATGTAACTACAAATTTATAATTGTAGTGTAGATAAATAGTATGTAAATAATACTAAATATATGGGATTTACTCGTATGATACTACATCTTTTATAGTAAATAATGTCAATATATTTAAAATAATTACAATACTATAAGCCAGGGGTCGGCAACCTATGCCAGACAGGGAACGCGAGACCATTTACAGAGGCGCGCTGATTGAATTAAAATATTAAAACAAATAAATAAATATGTTAAAAATTATCATTATAAAATGATACAGTAGTGAACCGAAAATCGGAATCAATTGGGAACTGGGGTTGTTCAGATTAGGGATTTGTTCCGATTACCGATTATGTACGAATAAATATATTAACCTCTCCGATGTTCAAATTTTTCTCCGTTGCGTGTCGCTTCGTGTTGAATTTTCGTCGATTTTAAGCCTAACGAAAATTTTTATAATAATAATCGAGGCTATCGTATCGTTAAAAATTATTTCTGCATTTTGTACAAACAAAATAAATATATTGAAGAATATAAAAACATGAAAATTATACTTTAGAAGTAAATTTAGTATCAAAAACGTTCGATTCAGCACGACACAGTCCGATGAAAATCGTGCCGATTACCGGGGTTCCGATTTACGAGTCTCTACTGTATTGAAATTAACGCAAGCAATCGCGTCAGCTACATTTTGCGTATGTAATGTGCATGCGTTCATGCTCTGTGTTTTTATCTATGTCTACCGGGACAGACATGCGCAGTCGGCATATTCTGCATGTCTGGATTGCCTATCTTCGCATGCTTGTTATTAATAAGTAATATACCACCCTAGAATGGCTTATAAAAGACAAAAAGTTAAGGTTAGATCTTTTCAAGACGTTTGGACTGAATAATATGGATTTCTACAAAAGGATCGTGCTGATTGTGCTTTATGTTACGAAAGTGTTATGTCTTTGTACATCAAGTGTACAAAGATATTATCAAAGCAAACATCATTTTACGTTTAAGAATGTTGATGAGAAAATTGAAGCAATTAAACGAGCTGTTTCTGTAACCTACTGTATCTAACGAGCTGTAAACTACTTTTTCATTCAGACAATAGAAACTAAAAATAAAGCCACTGAATGTAATTATAAAATTGCCCAATGTATAGCTTCCAAAGGTAAACCTTTCACAGATAGTGAATTCATCAAACAAATATTTTTGGAAAGTGCTGATATTTTACTCAATGATTTACTTAATAAATAGACAATACTGTCTCAAATTCGAGATACACCCGTTTCTGCGAGATCAATTGAGAGACGAGTAACAGATATGGCCAGTAATGTAACAATTAAACAGAAAACTGATTACAAGAAACCTTTGTATTCAGTTTCGCTGTTGATGAAAGCACTGACATGAACGACGTGGCGCGCCTAGCAATAGTTGCTCGATATTGTGGAAAGGATCAAATTTATGAAGAATTATGTTGTTTGATTCCTCTTACTGGTACAACTACAGGACAATTACATTACCCAGCATTTTTACATTATTTTGAAAATCAGAAAATTAATATAAATAAAATATTTTTTGTTACTACTGATGCCACCCGCGAAATGGTCGGAAAAAAAAGGGTTTGTTAAACTTCTTAAAAATCATATTGGACATAAAATATTAATTTTCCAGCAGAAAAGTTTAGTTGCAAATATCTCATCACAGCGTTTAAATTATATAATGGACACAGTTGTTAAAATACAGTCGAGTCCGCATAAGTCGACACCCGGATAACTCGACACCATCGGTTAAGCAATCACTTTTCTGTGGTCCCGGCCGACTTACATAGGTATTAATGTTAACAACTAAACGACCGGTTTCTATCATTATTGGGAAACAAAATATTATAAAAAAATAAACTAAAATGTATAAAATATTTTCTATGGTGTACAAATAAACACCCAAAGCTGTTGTAATAAATTGCACGAACCGCGAACTTGCCCTATACAATGAACTATAATTTATTAGAATAGAGGGTTCTAATTTCTAAGAACATGAGTAGAACAAAAATTTCGAAATAAAATATCAAAACAAACCTCGTAGAATCATGTTGGCACTCGGTAAAACTTTGTAAAATCATTTGGCATAACACCCCCGATAGGTTGCCGACCCCTGATATAGACCAATGATAATCGAAAACAATTTGACAGTGTTTTAGATAATTAACAGTTTTGTTTCAATAATAAGGTTTATGATTACAAAATTATTTACGTTAACATAATAATTCTTACGTTTATTTATTTGTTTATCGTTATGCTCTTTCGTTGCTGTTGTATTTGAATTACTATAATTTTATTATTAGCCCTTCGACTCTGTTTATTCAAAACTTAAGAAACATCTGAAATTTTTTACCTGAATTTCTTTCAATGTTTATTTAAGCAAAAGAAGAAATATTTGGAATTTGTATATTAATTAATTTTTCATAGTACTTTTCATATAAACTTTCTCCTGTGTGGTTTGTGTCTATGAACCATTCATTTCTGATAAATGTCATATTTATATTTACATGTACTGTACATTTATGAATCATCATGTATGGATTTCCTGGAACATAAAAAATACATCATTAAAAAAAATTAGATAAATTTAGAATATTATTTAGAATATGTTTATTTTTAATCCTGCAAATAAATGTAGTTAGAAAATACATAATAAATCATTTAAAATCTGTTTATATTAATATCAAGTAATAATTCTCACAGATAGTTACTTAATTTTCTGAAATACGTATATAACATACGCAAGGCAAAGAAAGATGCTGTCATGAGGATTTTCTATGGAAAACTGCTTCCTATTTACGTATTTCACACGTGAAGAAAATTCAGAAAACTTTACAAAGCCAGACTGTTGGCTACCCTTCGTAAGGCGCGAACCTGAGATCGATGTTTAAGGGTTTTATCCATTCGAACACTGATAGGCATAGTTGTTAGGTACAAGAGGAGTAAAAACAACTAGTTATTAGTTAAACCTAAAATAAACTTTAATATAACATGTAAAAATAAAAAATAAAAAAAAGTTTTATCAAATTATTAAAAAACACGAGAGCTCTTTTAGTTATTATGACGTCCAATTTTATAGATAACTGCCAATATCTTCTTTGTGCCACTAGTACAACCCAATTTTGAAATTTCCTATGAGTGACACACCCTTTCAAAGAGCACTGAAACGTTTGAATCTTTTCCTCGACAATTGTAAGTTTTGAAAAGAATTTTTCAGTACTTTTTCAATAGAATTTCTAATAAAGCTAGAGAAATCGACAGTTGGCTTTATAAATAGTTTTAATATAAATAACTCTCTAAAGAAAGTAAGAAGTAGAATGATTTCTTTTGCTTTTATTTCAGTATCTTTTGCACAATATACCGTATTCTATTTATGATCATATCACTTCCTTCGAGATATTATTAATGTGTTACGCCCTATTCACCGACATACAAAACTGCAGTTTTAAGACTTTTAAACCTTTATTGTATTCTTTTCTAGCCATTTAAAAAGGATTGTAAACTAAAAATAAAAAATAATTTTTTTTATAAAGTACTGGACTAGATAAACTTTAGTTTTGAAATACTAAATTTGAAAATTTGAGTATTATTTACTATGTTATTGTTTTATAATAAAATAGCTCTTTAATATATATTTCATTATAAAAAATATGCACGAAATAGACCAATAAAAATAATTTTGCAGATTAAACTATTAAGATTCACAGAAAATCAGTTAAATTTTTGTCATGCGCATATGAATATTTGTATAAAATATATATTTGAATTATAAAAATTGTATAATAAATTGAAGAACCAAAATTGAACTTCAGACATCGATGAAAAAGTTACGAAAATGACGAAAGTAATCCGTCTTTATTCTAATAGACTTTTCTTCGTAGGTTACTGTCGAAAACCGAAGATTTTAATCCGGTTTACAATTTATATAAAAATTTTGACACAGGTTCGGTTTACAATCTTAAATTGTTTGTCTTTGTGTAAATATTTAAATTTATTTATTTTGAAAATTTTTAATGTATTATTCAGTTGAATAATTTAAAAAATAAAATAATTTGAGATTTCAGTTATTGTTATTTAAAATATTGCCATCCGAATTTTTCTATATAAATATTTTTGGAAATTTAATTTTTTAGACATATGGACCAAATCAAAAAGTATTTCTTAAACAGAAACATTGTAAATAAAAATAATGAATCCAATACTTCCTTGAATTAGTTTTGAGCAAACCTATCATTTTCTTTCTGCTGAAAATTAATCCAAGAAAGTATTGGAAAAGCAGAAACGGATCATCAAAGTCATTGCTTAACTATTAACTGAACAAGATAAACGACCAAACAAGGAACCAATTATTCCAAAAAGATTTAAAAACCTATTCTTACTGCCATAATTCCGAGAAAATTGTAGGTGCGTGTAATAAATAACCAAATGGAAAACAGATCATCGAAACCATTTCATCGTCATTATGATATAGCTTTAGAAATCATTAAAATCGTTTACCGTTAAAATAGTACATCACTCTTTACTAGCATGTAATTTCGTTTTTTTAATCATCTGTTCCCAATTGTTCCAAATCTCTTTTAACAATATATCCGTCGTTTTGATGGCCTTTCCCGTGTTCTACAACCCTGTATGTTCCAATCCAACACATTCCTTGGTAAGCATCCTGTATCCTTTCTCATAACATGTCCCTACCACTGAAATCTTTTTCTCTTAACTGCAATTGTTGGGCTGCAATTTTTAAAATATTCTAGACCTATAAATTCTCACTATCGTTTGTCTGTCTCTTCTTCCTTAATCTAGAGAGTGATGTTAGATAAATGAAAGTCGATACCAGGTATGGAAAGCATACATGTTTCGATTAACTATATACAAACTTCCATTCTACAACGAACATTACGTCGTAGTTTTAATTGAAAAAGTTTTCTGCAGAACAGAGTTACATAAGATGACCGGCATGACTGCGTTGATATAAGTAAGTAAGTAACTAATGTAATGTTTATTCGTAATGGGGTTACCGGTTACAAGAGGGTAACCCTGTAACCCAGTTGATAACCACTCAGAGATGGTTTTGTCATATTATAACATATGAATCCAATATAATTAATATTTTGTCTCTGTTCCTTAACATTAACATACGTTTTAACATTAACATTTTAGTATTATAAACTTAATTAAAATCACAGATCGTGTTACTCTGTTACAAAAAAAAATTATTTTTAACAGGTTATAAATTTATCATTAGTTACAATTTGCTATATGGAAAAGTGCTTAATATTTTCATTGATGATCTCAATTAACGCACGGAGGTTCTATCTATCTCGTAACTCTAGTAAAACAACGCGTATGATTTTTAGATAAAACACTCCTCACATCTATGTTCGTCGTAACTAATGGAAAACTCATAATTAATATTATTGAATTTAATCTTATTATCTTCTTTTTAATTAATCTTAGCTGAATGAAATATATATATATATATATATCTGAATGATATATAAATATAACGAAACTATATTATACCACATAGGATTTATTGGTCATAGCAATCTTTGAGATATAGTTATTACTTTTTCACAGTTTCCAATCATAGGCAAAGATTTAAATAGGTATTACCGTACAGAATGAACATACCATAGTTTAATCCTCTTTTTGAATTTCTTATTTTCTTGATTTTAACATTTTGTTAATTTATTGCTTCTATCAACCCATTGGTTACTTAGACCAAACTGTTAGCTCTTTCCCAAAAACCATTCAATTGAACTACTACTATCCAAATTAACATCATAGGTATATTTTTGTTATCCTTTATATAGTAGTCATCCTTTATAATTATTGTATTTCTATTAAGTTTTTCTAGCTCAATTATTGCTATTAATTTTTTCTTCTCTGCCTTGATCTCTTGAATAAGTCTGCTGTAAATATTATTTTTTTCCTTTTCTCATTACTGAGATTACCTTTCTTTTTCCAAAATTCCTTAAGAATCAGATTTCTATCATATAGACACTAGAGTAATTTTGAATATAGAATTAATATCACCATTGGTTAGTGTAACCAAACTTTCTATATAACTATTAGATATTCCCAAATCCTTTTTTAAGAACTGATTGATTTAATTTACATAATCTAGCGATTTAAATGGGAAATTTATCACAATAATATTTTTAGTATTCCTCTCGTTAGTCAGATTATCTTTTTCAAATTCCAACGTTCTGTACAGTACCTTTTATATGGCTGTTGTTCACGAACATTTTCTCCATTTCTTCTATTCTTTGAGACAGATTTGTCAGCTCACCATGAAAATGTTTATTTTCTTCTTTCAGAGCCTTAACCTCTGTATTAATTCCTAGTAGTTCGATATGAATCTGTGAGAATTCATCCTGTATTAAATCATATATCGACTTTAATGTATATTGAGATTCCTTTTGTACCTGTGGTTCTGAATCTCCTAGTGTTTCAAAATACTGTAATCATAAATTTTCGTAGATTTCGAAATCTCCGGATTGCTTTCAGAGTCGTTCTCTATTTGATAATAATCTTCACGAATTAACTCGGACAATTGTTTTTTTGGTTAATGTTACCCTAGGTCACAAAATGGCGGCGGGTGGTTTTTGTCCCCATCCTGGCGACCGCGGTGGGGAAAAATTATATCCCTAGAGTCGTGACGTCGACGCCTTGGAGAATTTTTCCCTCTTCGGTTTCATACATGAGTTTGACGTTGGCGAGTGTCCTGTCACCTCGAAACGGCGACTTTCGTGTGTGTAAATTTCGGGCCGGTAGAGGGAGCTATTTCGTGACATCGTGCGAGAGTAATATCGGCGGGTAATTCGTAGTGGTTTTACGAACGAATATGCAAATGCTTGATCTGTGACGTGAATTCTCTTCATTTCGATTCAATTTTATGCAAATTGCCTACCAGTTGGAAACGCCTGCTGCTGTGTTACAGTTCGGTTGAACAGTCGTATTTCTTTTCATAAAGATTTATCGGGTTCGCATTAACTATTAGCGGTTAATATTTGTTATTATTACTTCCTGTATTTGTAAGTATTCCTATTTCTTTTATTGCAATATTTCGCTAAGCGTTAGAAAAAGCTCTAATTAGAAATTAAGGAAAGGCTTTGTTTTTTTTTTTTACCTATATCCCAACCTCCCCTCTTTTAGTTTATTTCAAATTGTTCGAAAATGAGTGATTTAGTCGATTTGCTTTCCAACGACGAATTTTGGTCGAAATGCACTTGCCGTGATTTTTACAAGTTGATGGAAGGCGAATTTTTCGAGTTAGGTGTACCTCCTCTTATCGATAGCGCATTTAAATTTGCTGCGAAATTAGGAATACAGCCGACCGAGGCCATTTGCAATTATTGTGATTCCCTGTGCAAATTATACTACCGGAGTAATAGAGAAAGCTATTTCCTGCGATGCATGAAGTGCCGTACAATGACTTCAGCCTTCGAAGGTACATTTAAAAGTAAATTTGGTCGCATTTCCTGGGGTAGCATTCTGTCGTTTATATGGAACTATCTTTGTCTGGAATGTACTGCGACGACCTCTGCGATTGCTGCAGGCATATCTAGAACGGCGGGTGTCGATTGGTCCAATCACATAAGGTTGGTAATGCTTATTGCTATGAGTAATATGTCATCATTTAAAATCGGAGGGCCAAATAAAACAGTGGAGATTGACGAGACTGTCGTATGTAAGAGAAAGTACGAGAGAGGGCGTATATTAAAGAGCACGAAATGGGTGGTTGGCGGAATCTGCCGGGAAGACAAGAATTGCTTCGTATGTCAGGTTAACGACAGATCAGAAAATACTTTGAATTGGATCGTGTATAAATACGTAAATTCAGGCAGCACTATAATAACGGACGAATGGAAAGGATACATGCATATTGACGACATCGAAGGGGTAGCAGTCGAACATAGAACAGTAAATCATTCGAAAAATTTCGTCGATCCCAAAACAGGAGATCATACTCAGAATATCGAACGTCTCTGGGGCTATTTAAAAAACAAGAAATACCTGCCAAAACACTATACTAGTGATCTATCTGACTCGTACATGTACAGTACTTGTTTATGTATAAGAAATTCTTGAATTGGCCCTCCAGGAAACCAGGCGAGAGATTTCAAATTTTTGCTCAACACTTACGCAACATATATCCTGGCAGTGGAAAAGTGCCGATTTGGCGCGAGCCCGAAACCGTTCCTTCGGCGCCCGCGGCGATTACGAAGCAGAAAGGAAACAAGAAACAAGAAGAAGGGAAATATGCCAAAAAGCAGGAAAGTGCTTCCACATCAAAAGAAGGAAAACGCCAATCGACCAATAAAACAGCGGCCGAAGGAAAAAGAACAGGGAAGAAAAGAAATGCACCGAAAGAAAACCTGGAGGTTAGCGAAACCGGGAAAAATTTGGATCGGACAGGAAAGAAACAAAGGAAGAAGTAGCCAACGTTCATCGGAAAGTGAGTAAAAAACTACTTTTTCGGTTTTTTTAATTTGTTACATTTCGGTTAAAATCCGCGTATACTGTCGAGCTATTCAAGATGGCGGCCGGTCACGTGGCCATCTTGAATCGAGGGAAAAATTTTTTCCCTGTCGCAGTCTCCAACGTAGGGAAAAAAATCCAGCCGCCGCCATTTTGTGACCTAGGGTTACATTAACCGTTTTTTTTTCTTTGGTATTTCACTTGCGTGGTCTTCCACGCCCCCGTCTTTGCATATCTACTTGAGTCGTTTGTTGCGGAGATCGAGTAAAAGTCCTAGATTTGATTCAATCTCGGTAATTATTAATAAACACATAATTAAACTCAAAGATAATCTATGTACAAATATTCACTTCTTTAAATCCATCATATTTCAGCCACTTACTCTTTACTGTTTTCCAATTTACTACGCAGTTAACATACTCTACTAAAAAGTTCAATATATTATATAAATTGTTTATATACAGAAAATGATCCTAAAGGCTCATATCTCTGATTTTAATACTCTTTTTATGTTTGTGACGATAAAGCTTTAAATTAGCACTGAAAAGGACAGATTCCAAACTGTGCCAAATGATTCTCCTCGCGCAGACATGCTAATGGGCCGCCATTGGAAGCGGTGGACACGCCGCTTCCACCTTCCAATGACCTTCCCTTGTAGTTTCTAAAATATAAATTTTTATATTTTAACGTACTTTGAATTAATTAAAATTAATATTTTATTATAACTGCATTATATA
Organism: Centruroides vittatus; assembly: GCF_030686945.1. Taxonomy (NCBI): domain Eukaryota; kingdom Metazoa; phylum Arthropoda; class Arachnida; order Scorpiones; family Buthidae; genus Centruroides; species Centruroides vittatus. The sequence goes on from NW_027122385.1 coordinate 1,970,981, forward strand.
TCTTATTACAAATTTCTATACTACATGTGAAAAAACGATAAGATTGCTATTGTATATTCGAATATCAGTGGCGGAATGGAAGCGCTTACGAGACAGCTTTCACGGCGAGAATAACTTAATGGTGTAAAGCAGCTAGAGGGAATTGGCGCATGCGCTTTACAGAGCACCAACCTCAGCTGGTTTAGCTGGTAGAAGTTACACACGTGTAACGCTTCCAACGATTCTATCCCTTAGCCACTGGGTAGGGAGCTATCTGACTAAGTGAATTGTTTAAGATTTAAAAAGTAAAGAGTATTAAATGTTATTTTTATGTACGTTTTTTTGCAAAGTTATATTTAATTATAATTTTCTTTTAATTACACTGTAATTATATTGAAAGAAAATCTTTATCACTTTTAGATGTTAATAATTTTAATATTATGAAAAATAATTTTTTCAAGCGTGTTTTAATTCTTTAAATTAAGTAAATTCTATGGGAAATTTTTTGATTTGTCTAAATTACATAGTGAATCGCAATATTTATATTCGTATCCGGACTATATTGACAAGTAACTCTTAAACATAAAGCATATTATAATTAATGTCGATCCGAACAATACTAAAAGAACTATACGATTTAATATCACTAATTTTTATGGTACCATCTACCGGTGCGTCTGTTGAGCGCAGTTTTTCGACCACGAAGCAAATTCATACATTGGCCAGGAACACTTGGTCGGAGGAAAAATTGTCGTAGCTAGCGTTGCTTTCGATAGAAAAAGAGCTTTCAAATAAATACGCTGATGGAGTCGACAACCAGCGACTTTTATGATAAAGTAATTAACGACTTTGCGGAAAAAATCGCCGAATAGAGTTAGTTTATAAAAAATTAAAAATACAAGTTTTTCTATTATTGTTTGTATCATATCAATTTGTATTATGTATGTATCATTTGTATTTTAGAACTAAAATACATAAATTGTTTATTTTTGTAATTTCCAGTATTTGTTTAAAACTTTTATGGAAATGTGATGCACCGGACAGGTCTGACCCGTCACGAAAGACGCGAAAAAACGGTTAATTTATAGAAAAATTTATTAGTTTAAAAAAACATAGGTAAAAGTCGTTTGTAGTCGGACACCCATTGTTTGTATCAAACTGCCAGGCAGAAACCATAAATCGCGGAAGGAAGTCGTCCTATGATCGGTAAAAAATCGAATTCATCTTCGATTTTGACTTTTCTCCCGCTCCGGGTAAGAGTCCCGTTACGTTTAGTAACCAGGGGCCAACCACTCCGGAAGCGTGATTGAGGGAGAATGACCAATCAACTGGACAAAAGAAAGAACGGAGATTGATATAATCCCCCGACAATCGAAAACACCTCGCATTCGGTTAACGTTCCGAATAACCAAAACGCTGTGTTTCAACGCGCAAAAAAATAATAAAAAAAAATACAATTTCTTGTCTATTGTGCCAACCTGTAACCCGTGCCACTTCGGACTTAGATCATGTCCCCGACGCCAACAGAAGAAGTCTCCCGTGCCCTACAGACTTGTCAACGCCATTGTCCCGGAGCCACCTTCGATCGACCATCAAAGAACCACATCGACGCCCAGGATGTCCAAACGGCTGATGGTTTATTTTATGTTTCTTTTTTGTCGGTTTTTGTCAGGTATGTCTCTTCTGCCACCACGCACGTACAAATGGACCCTAGGCCATCACTGATGTGCAATTAACTGATTGACCCCGGAAGTCGGCTTCTTACAGAAACACAGTTTCCCTATCATCAAATGTCACGGCACGCCACTGATATATGTATATATATATATATATATATATATATATATATATATACACACACAATATATATATATTTATATATAATTACTGTATATACAGGCTATATGATTCTGTGTAATGAATAAAATAAACAAATCTATATTATATATACATCTGTATGTGTATTTCAAGAATTCTAATTAATTTACTTAAAGTTTGTAAATACTAATTTCTTCAAACTATCCCTTAATTTTTTTATTAATTCTTTATATTTTAACATAGAATTTGCGTGCTGTTACTTTAAATTAAATCGATACAATAATAATCATTGTATTTTTTATATTATTATCAACGTGTTTTTATCGAAAATTAGAATAGATATAAGACAATAATGTTTACAAATGTTATTGTCTTATATTTAATATCATCTTATATTTTATATTATTGTCTTATATCGATTTAAAAAAAAATCAGATTTGAACAGTAAAACAAAAACATCAAACACCAATTGACTGAGAAAATAAATAAATATTGTGCTTGTTAAACAACTAGAAAATAAGTTTTTTCGATCCATTGTCGATTTTCCATTAAAGTATCCAATAAATTGGTCTCTAGTAGATGGAAAAACAAGTCCTGATACTGGTAATTATTAGATCTAAACATTTGTGTGGACCACTAATTGCTTTATTCTGTAGAGAAAATTATCTTTATCTAGATTTAACTTCAGTTTCGAAGTTGTTTTTTGTCTTCACAACATTCTGGATTGTTGGTTTAAGTGTGTGAAGTTCTGATCATAATTTTATTTGTTTTACTGACTTTTTTGATTTTCGATTTTATGATTTTACGATTTAACAAATAAATTGAACATTACTACATAATCTGTTTTTCATTTAACTAAATTAAATACTTATAACTAAGGATAAATAACGTTTCAGATTAATTTAAATGTGATTTATTAATTTTATTTATTTATTTTAAATATATGAATAGTAATATTACAAAATACAAGGGACAACTGCACCATCACAACAAAACGCAAATACGCCATTAAAAAATTCCAGCAACGACTTGCTTAATTTCCCAGCGACATTTGAATCTACGTATGTGGCGCCATCTATTATGATATTTTATTATTAAAAACTTTTTATATTTTTAATTACTGCATTATAAAATGGCAAAAAGCATAATTTTGAGGCTAGAGATGGATACTATAAAAAATTTGGTGGAAGGCCGGACTTTGTTCACCATTTTTAAAGGTTAATAATCCCTGTGCCTTTTTTGTCGAAAATTTATAATTTATAGGGAAATTGACGCTATTAAATTTTGGTGGTTAAAGGTCGAGGGGTGTGAGATAAAGGGAGTCGTGTGTCCTATCGAGTAGGGTCAGACTTAATGATGATTTTATTCATTATTAGCATTTACAATTTTTTAAATAAAATTCATCCCTACCCTGAAAATTAAGCTTTATGCGATTTTATAATAATTAAAAAAGTTTATAGTAATAAAATATCATAACAGATGGCGCCACACATCTAGTTTTAAATGTTGCCGGAGAAAGTTAAGCAACTAGTTGCTGGATTTTTATTATTTTATTTTTAAACTAAATTTTCCTTATTGTAAAATTTTAATATTGATAATATACAAATCTTGTATATTTTAGAATATTTAATATCTTGTGTATTCTTTGGACAGGCTGATTTACAATACGAACGATGTTTCTGACAAAGCTGCCAGACAGTGTGAATTTATTCGAAAATATGTTAATCATTACACATCCGAAACAGATTTATCTAATTTTTAAAATTAACGAAAAAAGATTTTTTAAAACATATCGTTAAATCAGAATATTTGAAACCGTTTTCATCTTTTCCTAGAGCTCTATTTTCCTTCTCTGCTTTTAAAATGTTAAAACGTCCTGAATAAGGTATCTCGTATTCAGGATCTTATTTTTTCATAGTTTTTGAATAATGTTTCATGATTTATTAAGATATTGGCATTTTAAGAATAAAGTTAAGCTGCACAATTCTACAAGAAAATGCAGTAGTAGATTTTAGACGCTTCTGGTTTGAACCTGAAACATTAAACTCTTTTTAGATAGGGAATTAATTTCTATCTTCAACCTTCACTTTTCCTCTTCTTTCTTGTTTGGAAACTTACTTACATTCAGTTCTGGCTAATCAAAAATTAAAAACCATTATGATGAGAATTCTTATTTTTTTTACATTTCTCAAGGATACAAAAGATGGATCAATACATTTCTTTAATTTATTTTGCATTGAAAATATAATAGAAGTAGTAAAAATCATCAGTTTGTCGATCTGTGGATCAAAACTCTAACCAGTGTCGGAAATTTACGAATTTATTATAGGCAGTTTGTTTCGGATATGTCTGACTTAATACATCTTTCCCTATTATGGGCTTGTCTTTTTTTATGTCCATTCCAATGTGGACATTGAAAAAACAGGCTCTCAGTGCGCTAAATACCACAGGGCGGAAAGAATTGAAAAAAAGTAGAATAATCTATTATTGATTAGACTGTTGTTCTTTCAATAAACATATCGAATCTGCTCATTCTTCTGGAATAAGTTAAAGATAAATAATTAATAAAAATCGCGATATTAACAACGCAGTGAAAAGTTCTACATGAGAATTAGTTACATTTTTCCAAATTTAGATGAAGTTAATGTTATAAAACGACTTTAAAGTTAATCTTCAGATTATTATTACAATCATTTCAAATTAGAATTTGAAAGTTATTCCGAACAAGTAAATTTCTATATTTTTTCTGAAGAGAACTTGAAGTTTCACTATCACAGAAAAGTGATTAAAAGTCAATTTTCTGATTTCACATTTTATAATTAAAATTTTCATTTTAACAATTTTAACAAATAATCATATAAATTTGAAGGATGTTTTAGTTTTTTCATGCTTGAATTTTAATCGAGAGAGAAAATTGCTGAAATATTCCATAGGTGTTAATAAATACATACGATTTCAAAAGTTTAGCATTGTATTAATATTTTAAAATAATTCTCACAGAATTCTCACAAGTTTATAAAAGCTACAGACTTTAGAGCTTAGCAAAATTTTTATTTTTTCATTATTTATTTTATAAGATTAATAAAATTTCAATATTTTCGAAATTTCGGAATATAATTTAATAATTTCGAAACTGTAAAATGATATGTTGTTAATAAAATATTAGCTTGAGAAGTTGTTTAAAAGTTTAATGTTTTTCTCGGTTATTTTTTGTTTTGTATTCCATATAAAAAGACTAAGGAGATTGAAAACTTTGGAAGGAACCCGTTAAAAACAATGACTACTACTCCCATCACAAGCATATTTATGGAAAAAAATCTGTCAATCATTTCGTGTTGTTAGAAAAAATGGTATTGTTTTTCGAACGAAACAGATAAAAGTAATTTTCAATATAAATATTTGTGTACATAATTTTCAAGATTAAGATTTAATGAAGAACGTTTTTAGGTTATAACTATGATAATATTAAAAGTAAAACAAATACAGGTATTTTATTGTGTAATTACAGAATTATTATTCTTTCATCTTATTTTTGTTTCTTTATTAATTTATAATTGTTTTAAGCAAAACGTATCTATAAATAGTTTAATAAATACAATTTGCATTGACAAACTGCGATTTTTTGAAATTGGGTTAGATTTTTACACAATGTCTAATGGACATTTTATATACAAAATATTATGTGTGTACAGGCACGATGAAGTGACGTTTATTTTTTCAACACTAGGCTAGTTGAATCTTTATTTAGTTAGAACGTGTTTTTCTACATCGACGTTTCGGGCTTCAGCCCCTCATCAGCTAACTAAACATATATAAAAAATATATTTTCTACATGGCATAAATAAAAATCAAAAAACTAAAAACTCACATAAATTCTTTGTAGACCATACCTTGCTTTTGCATGGGTACTATACACACAGCAGAAATCGGACGACACTTAGGCTTTACATTTTCAATATCAATTTTTTCTCGCAACTTTAACTCCATAAAAACCAAACCGTTTTTTCATTTTATTACATAAATAAGATAACTTCTGTAGAAATTAAAAAATTAAAAACCAAAATTTACAAATTCCAAAAGGTCGTTTTTACTACCTCATCGACCAATCCGACAATTTGCATATAGCACTGTGTGCCGTAAGTTGCACCTATTAACAAATTAATTAGCCAACATTTAGAAACCCTTAAGGGAATTACAAAGATTTTTAATTTACAATTTTTTTATATTACAATAAATCACTATTTGGCTTAACGTTTACACTGTATATTTTTCTCTTTATCTAATTTACATAACATTAATACGGAACATTATTTCATTAAATAATTCTGTCTTTACCATTCGATTATCGCAAATTATAATAATTTAGTACATTTCTTCATATTATTTTCATTATATTATTTTTAACCAATTATTATGAATTTTAACGCTTAAGTTTTTATTTATACAACCTTGGTTTTTGTTTCGTAGTATTTCAACGCTTTCTTTAAATTTTCTATCATAAATCCTTTTCTCTTTATGTAAAATCTGTATATTTGATTGATTTATATTACAATTATTGATTACACAATGATCATAAAAAGCTGAGTTCAAACGACTATATTTTAAATCGGATATGTGTTCTTTAACACGCGTTTTTAATGTTCTTTTGGTTTCGCCTATGTAAAAACTATTATTCTCACAAGTACAGGGTATTTTATAGACGACATTTTTAATTTCATTTTTATCTTCTATATTATTTGTTGAACGTTGTTTCTGATTTAATCTAGATATTAAATTTTTATAATTTGGTGCAAGCTGTGTGTTATTTTTTCTAAGTTCTTTATTAATCTTTTCATATACACATTTTATATATGGAAAACTTAAGTATTTAATTTTTTTATTATTTGCATCTTTTTTGGAAGGAAAGGGGCCTTTATTATGTATGTTTTTTTGCCAATTGTTAATTAATCTTGTAGGATATCCATTCAAACTAAATTTCTTTTTTAGACTGTTTATATATTTCTGATTTGTTTCCTGTTCGCTGGTTCTACAAAATCAACAAAATATTATCTCTTAAAAATTAATACAAAACCCATTTCGAAAACATTTTAGCTTGTTGGCCTACTTTAACCTTATAATATATATAAAACAGATATTCTTATTTAAATTTTACATTTACCTTATTTTTAACTTACATGTTAGAAATAATATTTATATTTTTGTCAGTTTAATTAACAATAAAAACTTACATATTACCTGTTATGTAAAGCAAGTATTAAATCAATTGGATGATGTGTTCCTCCCTCCAGAGTAATATTGTACTTGGTTATATATAAATTTATAACTTCAACAAAAGAACATTTTATTCTAAAAACGATATTGTTAGTCATTTTATTTTCTTAAATGAAAGTTATATATTGAAAAGTAATATTGTGTAAATTATAAATTTTTTAATACTACTTTTTATTTACTTGTTTGCTTTTTAATGATCTTATTATTTTATAGTGCCACATTTGTTTTTTATGAAATTAATTAAAATGTTTAATTAATAAATATTATAAACTATACCATAAAGTAAATAAATGAAAATAATACTAAGAGTTATAAAGCATTATGATTAAAAATGTTATTTCTTATTGTAATTACAAAATTTTATAAATGTATAATTTTTATTTTTTGAAATGCATGATAAAAATGTAATATGTAAGTATGTAAATCATTTCATAAAAGGATTTTTAAAAATTTTATTAATAATCATATTATAATATTCCTACCGTAAGAAAAAATATTTCATACTTACAGTCGAAACAATTGTAGCGAATTAATAATACAACAAATAGTTGGAATGCTACTTGGACTTTCTTTTAATTTGAATAACAGGGGCTTATCCAAGCTGGTGTTTGTAGTGTGCAGCACCTTCTTGATACTTGACAATCAATTTTCTTATTTTAAAAATTAATATAACACATCGCATGACTTTAATTAAATAAGATTTAGGTAACCAAAATAATTCTGAAGCAATTGAGTGACATTCTTTGAAAAATCACAGGGGACACGTGCCTTGGTTTTCCAAATCTGTCTTGAGCAGCACCCATATTTTCAAAATCCTACATAGGAAACTGTTAAATAATGATATAAATTTAAATTACTTTGATATTTATTTCAATAAAAGTGAAAGGAATTACATAATACGCAATCTAAACTTTAAAACGTAAAAATTTATATTAATCTAGAATATATTTCTTTTATTGCGAATAATTCACAGTTTATTCCATTGATAGATTCAAATGAATTTAAGATAAATTTATTTCCTTTTTTTCTACTTCTAATTATAATTGCTCTTAAGAGATCGTTACTGACACTTATCTTCATTAAGAAGTATACTAGAGAGTAAAGTAATTAATATGAATAAAAGTTATTATTAAATAACAAATTAAAAATATAAAAATTTTTATAAGTATATTTATATTAGAACAAGATAATTCAATGTAAATATCTATTTGTATAGTTTTTTTAAAAAATTCTTGAGATAACTGCAATGACTGAAAAAAAATCTTTTAATTTTGTAGATTTATTTTCTTATCGCTTTTCAATTTCTAAATGAACCCCAGATTCTGGGCCACTTTGTATATTTACTTTTAAATACGCCTATATAGAGTTCAAAAGTCAGTTAATGTTATTAGTGAATTCATCTTTTTATTGTAAGCAGCTGAATAACAAATAATGATATTAATATAGTTCTCGGTTCGCTGACTTCTGAAACACTGTGTATATTCTTGCGAGGTTTTTTCAATAAATACAAACTATTTTCTCAATAATAGAATTAAATAAAAGTATTCAAAAAATAAAAGATCCCTCTCGTACTTTCTTACAGCAAATAAGAGATGTGATGTAAATAAGTGCTAAATATTTCTCTATAAACATTGATAAAAATATACTAAATAATTTTAGTAATAACTTCTAAAATATTCAAGAATAATTGAACACTTATTTATTTTATATGTAGGCACCATATATATATTTTAAGAAATATCTAAAAACATTCTCTTAACCTATAAATTTATATCATAATATTTCGAAATTAAATACATAAAATTTTATAATTAATTTAATATTTTTATAAACTTATGAATAATGTATTAAACTTTACTTCTAAATCTTCAGTTTTTCCTTAAAAGGCTTATAATTCTCGAATAAAACTAAAGTTCCAAAACGATATTAAACTTTTTATATCGTAAAAGTAATTAAACTAATGATGTATGTCATTCCTAATTGGTTTTCAAATAATTTTATAACTATAGTTGTAAAGTAACGAAATGAGAGTTTCTAAACGAAACTTATAACTTTTAATCAAAAGAAAAATAATTTGTCCACATCAATACATTAATTGTTGAAAATTTGGAAAATTAAATTGTGCAAATTCCTAAACTTTAGATAATGATTTGTCTTTAGATATTCGTTGTCTTAATAAAAAAAAATAATCAATAATTACTCTCATTTCAAAAATGTAATATTTCGTATTGATTACCTTAAAAATAAAGAATGAAATATTAAAAATTCCAAAAATAAAATGAAGTGTTTTATTAATATTATTTGTAAAAAAATAAAGTAAAATAAATTTATGTACAGGACTTAAACCAACGATTTTTGCGTTACTCCAGAAATTTATGAATTGCACCATCCAAAATTGTGAAAGTAACCAAAATATTCATCAAATATAGGCCTACTTAATTGAATTAAATTAAGCATATTTAATTTCGGGTTCTATCTGAAAATTACAATACTTAAAAATTCTACCAAACATTATTTTTAACTTCGATACATTCGTTCATAAAGGTGACTTTTCGCGGCTGCAATAACGGTCTGTGAATATTTAAACTCTAGTTTTGATATGATACGATAATTACAGTTTGAATTTTCCTTAATTTTTGTGAAAATAAGCTGACTTATCGGTGATTTCATAATTTTTTCCAATTGATAGTTCGACGATAACCGATAGCTTCTACCATTATCCTTCGTGTGCCGAAAACCGGAAAATAATCTTGATTGTGAGGACAACCTGATGGAAATTTTATGGAAATGTAATTTATAAGTATATATCAGATCAAATAGATAATAATTTCATTATTCTCATATAATTTCTAATGCTAAATTATTATTTTCTAAAAGTTCATAACTGGGATGGCTTGAAGACAGGATGTGACACGCAACGTCATTTTAAACGGCTCACAAGATGTTTCTGCACGGTGTGAACTTGCTTGTACAAATCTATATTAGACATATTCAAACATTTACAATAAAAGAGAAAAATTCCTTAAATTAACTTACTCTTTTCTTCAAAACATTTTTCTTGACAAGTTACCATTATTTTTCTGTTTACTCAACTAATATCTATTTGAATCTCGCTTTCTTCATTACTACCAAAATACTGGATAGTAAAACGATAGAGCGTTAGGGAAAGCACGAAGATGGAAAAATATGTGGAATAATGAGGTTTCCCACTGTGTGAATTATTTAGTTTTGATCGAAGCTGTAATGGTAAGTATTAAAATCATTCTCGCGTTTTTACATACCTTTCATTACTTTTGTCCTTTCGAAATTTTAGAAAAATATATCTGATCCGACTTGAAATATTAACGATAAAAAAGAAAAATTCGTGTGATGAACACTAATTGTTTAGTTTCTCCTGCGGTCAAGACGTTTATATTTAAGAAATAAACGAGAACGTATTGTATAGTATTAGTTAATTAGCTGTAAATTTACTTCAGTTATAAAAAAGTAGTGTGGACATTAAAACACAAAACATTTCAGTTTACAAAGTTGTTAGTAAGTAATAGGGCTCAAATAATAGTTAATAAAAAACTCTTGGATTAAAAATGACAATATCGAATGTGCAAGCTATGCAAATCAGCGAGTTGATATTTAAATTTCTTAAATTACACTTGAAAAGAAATTTTGTTAAACAAAATATCCTTCTCATAGTTATTTAGTGTTAAGATCTTAATCCTGTCAAAATTAAATTGTTCGAAAATCTTAGTTTGTTGTACCGAATTACAGAATATCTGATAAAAATAAGACGACATGACGATTAATTTGATCGACTTCTTAGTTGTGAACTGTAAAAATTTATTTCTTTTTTTTGCGATCGATGAGATGATTGTTATCTCAAATGTATCTCAGTTGTAATTTTTTATTACTGAAATGGATAGAGAAATAGTTTTCTTTTTTTTTCTTTTGATAATTTACTAAATTTAATTTAGCTCTTAATATTAATTCGAAGAGAATTTATTCAAAAAATGTTGAAGTTAATATTAAGAAAATTAATTTTCCACATGAAAAACTTTTCAGATCTAGAAGATCAAGCTTCAATCTCTAAAGCCGAGCGTAACGGCTCTACACGAAGCGTAAGCAGCCGATATCAAGTCTTATTTGAGGAGGAAATCTTATATAGTAAAACCTCGTTAATTCGAAGTTTAAGAGGTAAAAATATTCCGATTTCGAGTTAAGGAGTTTAAAACCAGATGTTTTCAAATGTTTCTGCGGTCATAAAAATACCACCATTAAGCCATTTCTCAAGAATCTGTTCTCAGAAACTAATGACAAAATTGTATACAGTTTATGGCACTTTTGAGTGCATTGTCAAGGCACCCATGGTGTTCCAATCAAAACGACGGTAACATAATATACCAATAAAAAGGTGTGGACGCGAAGGTCTAATGGCGTGGTGTTGTGTTTGGCATGAAAGCATAGGGTTTGCTTATCTTAATCTTTTATTTATCTGTTAATGTTATGGACAATTTTTTCGTGCGCTCATGTTTGTTACACTTCCAATATAATCAGATCTGAAAATAAATATAAAGAAATAAAAATGTTCTTTAATGACATACAAGAGTTAAATCTACACAGACTTCATTTTAGTAAACAGGAAACGCCGTCACAATTTTTAATCTCTTGTTTTATAAGCTTTAAACGTGAGAAACAAAAATAGTGATAATACTGCTAACGATACGGTAAAATAATAAAATAATTATGTTACACAAAAAAAAAACTAAACTAAAATCCCAAATTTCTAAACCTACATCATGTACCTCCATTGCCTAGCGTCTTATGCACTCGGATATCGCAACTCAGAGCTGTGAAGCTTCCACTGACTTATAAGCTAAACGCTCAATTTCAGAGGCCAAATTTTTGAAAACGCTTCCGATTATGTGGATATCGAGCTGTTTGTGTTTAAGGCTACCTATCAAGTTTCATTTCGTTCGAATCAGATACCCGAACGTCTGGCTCCCCCTCTTGTGACAGCTTAACATGCTATTGATACATTTACTTTCCAGACCCAAACTGATATGGCTACCAGCACCTGCATTAATTAGTAAGTAAAACTGGTGGCGATAAATAATTTGGTGAAATGATTGGCGATATATTAAAATTTTCCAGAGTGACTTCTGACATATGTTACGCAGTTAATTGAACATGTATAACTGAACACGTGACATCTGTGTAATTGAACATTTCGGGCTCTTACCATTGTCTGTATCGACATAGATAATTGAGAAGCCATAATGAAGAATTGTTCTGAATACTTTTGAACAGTCTTCCGAGTCGGGTCGATGAGATGGCTCACAACTTTCAGTTTGAGACATCCCCTCATACCTACTTGAAAATTTCAAAATGAGCATGCTAAAAATATTTATAAAATTTATTAAATACTTTTTTATAGAACTATTATATTAATGGTTTTATAAAAAGAATAATTACAATTTTGGATGTATAAAATCCACGTTAGTAACACGGTAACAGTGTTTATTTTCTTATATTTTATATATGTATAAATTGTTAAAAATACACAAAGGTACAAAATATGAAAGAAATTAACCATAAACAAGAATCCTCGACGAAAACGGAATTATACACATTTTAACTATTTTTTTTCAAATGTTAAATAAATGTCTTTCAAAATTAATGTACACTATAAAATTATAAATAAAAATATTTTTTACAAATTTAATTATTCATTAAAAAATTAAATAAATAGCGTAAATATGTTTCATTGTTTAACAACACACACTTTATACATAAACAATTTATTGTAAAATGGGATTAAGAAATCAATTTTATTTAAATATTTTTATCAACTTATCATAAGTGTAGTTTGATTTTTATTTTCACAATTTCTCCTGTAAACTCAAATGCTATTATTTTCAATTTATACCTCATAATATTAATCAAAAAAATTAAATAATTAAAATAACTAAATTATATTACTTCAAAAATAACTAATAAATCAAGTTTAGAAAAAAATAACTTTAACATATGTCTTAGGCTAAGGCACTCGTTTTAGTGTTAAAACAACGTGTTGACATTTATCATATTTAATAAAACTTTTTTAAAATGCTAATTTCTTATAAATCCTGTTTTCTTCAAACTGTCTTTGTAAATTCTTGAATGATGGTATTTTTTATTTAAACATTTTTTAAAATACCATCATTCAAGAATTTACAAAGACAGTTTCAAAAAAACAGGATATTCTATATTTACAAATAAAATTATACCATTTACATGAAATAAATTTCACTAAGTTTGATGAGTTTCGAATGAAATAAATATTTTCAATAAAACATAGAGTAATAGTCTCGAGGATAAATGTAAAAGATTATAGCTGAATGAAGATGAAGAAAATTACAGATTGCTTCCATCCTAATAGGATAATAATGTATTGGATACTTTCAAATAATTTTCTCTAAATATATCTGAAAAGTATCTCTCCTAAATCACAACGGCAACTATTACTTCATAAATGATAAATGGTAAGGTAGTTTAAAGATTTCTCAAACTTACAGTTTCAAAATAGAATATAAATTTCATACAACAATAATTCTTTTTGTATTTTTGAAAATAAACTATTTTGGACAACCCTTCATCGTCTAGAGTCATCAGTTGGACATTACTCATTTTTGACCGAAAGAAAATCGACAGTACAGTATAAGAACAAGAAGAAAACTAATGACAGTCGAGTGATACGAATGATATAAAGAAAAGATTAATGAAGGACTCTCGTAAGAAGTAAATTAAACTTCCTCTGCTCACACATTGTGACATTGTCTTATCTACTGATACCATTTTTGTTTCGATTAATATTTCTCTAATTATTTTTGTAAGTAATCAAAAGCTGGTTTAGAAATTTACACTTTTGCAATACTTAAAGATTTATGGAGTTATGAATAGTTATTAAATTTTGTAATTTCTGAAGTTTTATATTATTTACTATTTTAGCGCAGTTTTATATATTTTTATGTTTTTTCTGGTATTGAGAATCAAAAATGAAATCGATTGTGGAGAGGTAATTTCAAAATAGTTGATTTTACATGGGTAAAAAAAGAATTGTAATCAATGAAAAAAATGATAATATTTTTTCAAAAATTAAAATCATAAAAAGATATATCGTATGAATTCATCAAAGATATAGATCAACTGCTTACGCAAAGCGTATGCTATTGATTAATATTTTTAACAGAGGATTACGTAAAGGGTAAACTGTAAATATTGTGTATTTATTTTATATGTAATCTGTTCTTATATTTTGCAAACATCGTAGTCATTAGAAAAAGTAATAGGTCTTTATTAACTATTACGGCTTTATTATTTGTTAAAACGAAATTATATTTTTTCGGACCAAATACTTTAACATGAAAAATTTTCTTTTCATTATTTAATTGTTTCGATCGAAGAAAAATCGATAGTACCGAGAACAAAACAAAACAAAAAAACAAAAGTCTAGTGACAACCTGGTGATATGAATTATATAAAGAAAACATTAACGAAGACGAAGGACATGAAAATTTAAGAAAAAAAGATTAATAGAGTTTAATTATTATTAGAGGATTAATTATGAAATTAATTGTAAAAATATTTTTAAACTTCAGAATAAATTTTTATCTATCTTTAGTTCAGTTCCAAATAAATAATTTATTTTTATATTTTAAAATTTAAAAAATCTATATGCATTGTCGATTTCTAAGGAATAATTTCGAATACAATTTTCTATAATACTGTATAGCTTAATTTATTAAATACACCTTGAAATATCTTCCAATATTTTCCTTCCATCTTTTATTGTCGAAATAACATTATTAAGTTTTTTTATTTAATAACCTGTATAAGCCTACTGTAGTTTCTACAAAAAGATGAAGTATTAGTAAGCGATTGAACCATTTATTAACTGAGGTACAATCTCTTTGTACGCTATGTGTCTGACTAGAATTACACCTGCTATGAGTGATCCTGACACACAATATAATCGACCAACATAGATTAGGGATGAAGAATGACACATTCTACCTATGATAAATTATTAAAGTCTGGATTGAGTTCCGAAGCGTATCCTCCACATAGCAGATGAACGATCACTGCAGGATTTGCTTTTGATTTTTCACGTTGATTGTTCTTTCTGGCCGAGTTTACTACGTGAAACAAGTTCAAAGTTAACATTAAGTTTATTTTAGACTTAACAAAATCATATGAAAACTACGAGATAAGAATATTGCTGTATTAAAAAGAAATCTTGATACCATCAACTATCAGCAATTACTTATCAGTTTGTTAAAATTTCTTGTATTATTGATACATTAATTTTCGAGAATTTAATAAATGGTCGGAATCAATAGTCAATTTTTCAACTAGGAGTTTTAATATTTTAGACTGTGTGCATCTCTTTCTCTTATTAATTCATCCGTACATCTCATTCTCTTCAATACCCTTATTAATAGTACATCCAAATCTTTTAGATTGAAGTTTATCTCAATTTTCCTTCCTCTTTTCTCATACCAATTATTTTCTTCATTCCTAAGATAATTATTAACAGAAAGTTTAGTTTACCTATAAGATTTCTCCAAGTGTACGACTTCATTCAGTGCTTCTCTCCCTCTCAACACGATTTTCATCTCACTTATTCATTAGCTTCGTTTAATGATTATCGATCAGATGATTTCCTTTATTCATAAATCTTTCATTCATGCTTTTATGATAATGTTAAGAAGCTAAAATTAAAATGGTCATATTATTTATAGCTAGATTTCCGCTTTAGTTTTATTTTCTGTCTATTGTAAAATTAAGAAGATAAACTTCAAAAGTCAGTAAAATTTACTCGACATTTTCATACGTAATCTGTTTCTGGAAGTACTTACGTTAAGAGAATAACTACAATTGAAATCCATTTAGAAGTTATAATGATCTCTAAACTAGAAAATGTCGTTACGTTCCCAGATTAACTTTTTACAATGAAGTATATTTACAAAGTTTTTCTTATAACTAAATGTTGAATTTTACGATTTTTTTCTAAAAACATTTTTATCTGTTATTATTTAAATGAAATGTGGTATGTTAATCCTAAATTTATGATGGCTTAATTATTTTTTTTAGGACTAACACAATGAAAATCTTTATTCGTCGTTTTGACAATATAATTAATTTTTTAAAAATTTTCTTTCTATTTGGCAAATATTCAAGAAAATATAATTACTTAAATATAAACTTACTTTTAATTAATTTTACTGTTTTTAAGGAAACAGTTATCAAATCATTCACGTTTATGACATTCTATTGTGGTAAATTATAATATCCACAATCTTTTGACTAAATGTCATCCCATTGTATACAGCTAATGATGCGATTTTAAATTACAAGACAGTATTAACTTCAACAATTCACCGTTGTGTATGATGAAAAATTTGTTTTGGAGAAATTGGAAAGATTCCAAAATAAGATTGATTTTGAACAAATAATATTTTTCAACTTTCTGTTAAATTAATAAATACAGAAATTTATAATTTATAAGGCCAATTTTTTAATTTATTCTCGTTAATGCTTACTTAAAGTTCTTAAATTTACCTTTATTCTTGTTTTATCCTTTATAAGAAAAACAGAATAGTAAAGAAAAGTAGTATTTGAATATGATATTGTTTCATATACATTGAAAAACAAAAATTAAAAATTAACATTTTTAGAATTTCTCAGATCACCCCTCATCAATTCTTCACAATTACTCACATACCTTCACTTAAATTTATTACATTTAGGTATTATGAATAGCTCCTGTACATCATATATTTCCTGCTAGAAATAATAAAGCCGGAAGTTTTTACATAGGTAATCGGAATCTCCTGAGCCCATTCTTTCAACCGCCAGTTTCTATTTTAATCTATCTAATACCTTTCTCGAGATTAATGATGGACGGATAGACAGCCGATAGTAGGAATTTATAAGTCAACAATTTTTTCAAATTGCAGCCCAAATAGTGGCATATTTTTTTCTTGATAAAATTTGGGAAAATATATAAATTACTTAGATAAAAGAATATAGAAATTAATAGTTAATTATATATATAGATAATCGTTTTTAAAAATAATAAGAAAATAGCTTAACATTAGTCTTAATCTTAGTAGTTGATAATAAGATTCATATTTAATATAAATGACAGTAAATTAAAATTTGTTTTATATTTCTACATTTTTTTTAAAGAACAATTTAATTTTTAAATTTAGTTGAAATATTAACAATAATTATTTTATAAAAATAAATGTTAATTTAATATACTGATACAGTCCTATTTAATTTTTATGTATTAATTAATAAAATGTATAAAGGAAAATTACCAAGATATCTGTTTTCTTACATGTACACAATATAACACATTACACGTTAACAAGTACGATTCTACACGAAATTTTATCTCATATACAGGTTGGCTAAAGGATCAGTTGACCAAATTTTTCTTTGATATCTTTTAGATATACTTGTGAATATAAATTGTAAACTGAGCTTAGTATGTATTTCACAAAATTAGAGGAAATAATTCATAAAAATGTAAGTAAAACAGCAAATTTTTCTTCGCAATGGTTAAATGACTTTTAAGCTGCGCTGTATTTCATATTGAAATAAAAAAGTATAATGAAAATTGAATAATAATTATCATTTGAAAATATAATATTTTTAAGTTATTTAAAACTTTCAATACAATAACAATAATATTATTAAGAAATAATTTATATTTTTAAAAATATAAAATGCTATTAATTTTATGATATAAATTTTAATTTATCATTATTTAACTAAAACTGCAAATTATGTAAAAGTAAATGATTTTATTTACTATTCCGAATGAACTCTTTCATACTTTTTAAAAAGGAAAGCTGAAGCATTTCCTTATTTTAAAATAAATTTTAAAAATATGAAATTTATATTTTGAAAATATAATTTTCTCATATTTGGTTCGAAACAGCGTCCGACTGGTAACAAATTTCGGCCCGGAAATATATATCTAATATAGATCGATATATATATACATACTTATGGATTTTTGTTTTCCGCTCGCTTCGTCTACTTGCTGAAAAATTTCCTTACAATTTATTTACTTTTGATGTCGCTGTTTATTTTTTTCTGGTGACAGAAGAATGTTCGTGATTGTTTATGTTAAATATTATATATATATAATATTTAGCATAAACAATCACGATATATATATATATATATATATAAGGTATCAGAATGTCCCATTTTATTTAACCATACAATACTGTATATTTCGAAAAATATGTATACTACGATAAAACCGTTGTAGACTAAAAATGTTCTTTCTGCATCAAGGGAACCACATCTTGGCAGTACTATACTCACATTTTTTCCCAAAGACAAGACATTGATCTTGATTTTACCAAATAATAGTTTCCTAATGATCGTTTTAGCATTTTTCTTTATTTTTTTTCAATGAACTTTGCAGATATCCAGAGATTCACGTGTTTACGATGTAGCGGGGCTTGAAACTTCAAATGCTCATAACTTTTAATAATTGTATCTTTGATGCAATTATTAGAAGTTATGAGCATTTGATGCATTGGTGCCATCTTTGATGCAGAATATTTTCGTCCTAGAACAATTAAACTTTCAAAGAGGACGAACATACTGACATCCATACAGGAAAAAATAACCTTTTTTTTTGCATTACTCGATGTTTCTAGGTTTCCTAAATCCTAAAATGCAGAAATCTTGGGGACCATTTTTTGACCGATCGCCATACTCTGTAATATAGGCTATAACAGTCAGGAATGTAAGTATAAAAAGTTACAAAAACAACAAAAAAACTAAAGCAGAAATGCGATAAAGTACAAAACTAGCAATAAATTATTTTAAAATATCAGTTACTTTAGTTTGATATTTCTTTTTGCATGCGTTTCGTATATTAATTGTTCCATTAATATTTCCATTATATATTTCAAATTTTCTTGATCCGCGGAATTGTTTATGCGGTATAGCGTCTAAATTGAATTTTTTAAAACTGGAACTTGTAGTGGATTATCATCACCCTCAACCTCTTAAGTGATAATATTTCTTTAAGTATCTGATCAATCCTTAACATAAGCATTGTTCATTGTATAGTTTCTACATAATCGTCAGTAAAAAGGAGTATTAGGCACTCTATCCCATTCCGCAACTTCAAATAAATCATTTTTTTCATGTCTCACTTTGAGACATATGAAAAAATTATTAAACACCTTCACACCTTTCGAGGAACGTTTCAATTGGAGAGAAAAAATGTATATTTAATGTGTAATCTTCACCGAATAAACGTAGTTGTAAAATACCTTGTAACCTGAAAAGTGCCTACTTTAAAACTGAAGAGGGACAAAAGTGCATATTAATTAAAGTAGAATAACTGTCCAAATTGCATACATCATAAATTAAAACAACTAAATTAGAACAAAGTGCCTAATACTCGTTTTTAGTTGTTCTAATTTATGATATATGCAATTGGTATAAATATGGTATCAGTAAAGTTCAAAGTAACGCCAGTAAAGTTCACAAAAACGTCCGATGTGTTCACTATTGGCGACCGACCCGGTGCGCCAATAACATCCTGATGAAGTTCTGTGTGTCCTGTTGGGAAACACCGTTGCAGGTCCGTCGGGAAGACACCTTGCGAATATTCCGTTGCTTGAAGGCTCCGCTCGGGTCCAAACGATCTTCGAAACTTCTCTCGCCAACCGTCCGGATGGCGTAACGTGGGCGAACTTCTCGAATCCCGTAACGAGACGAACTGTCCCGAATCACGTAACGAGACGAACTCCCTTCACCACCTGCGTCCCTCTCTCCTTTTTCCCCACACCCCAGCGTCCACTCCCCTCTTCCCGCCTCGACCTTTTTCGTACACACATGTCGGCCACGTGTCGGATGACCACCCGGTGTTTTCCCGTTCACATGTGGTCAGTCCCTCCCTCCACCGTCTTCTTGGAACGATGATCGTTATCAGCGCAAAAAGGGAAGGGCGGGAATCGTGTTTACACAATTCCACCCCGACACCTCCCCTGCCGAGGATCAAACTGTGCTCGCTTGAGCCTGTTTGATACCCTGCACCTTGCCGCACAACCTTACAAATCGCGGTGGTCCGTTCCGATCGGACTGACCCGTTCTCCGGAACATCCGGGAAGAGATTCACCCCCCTCCACGCACCGAGATGCCTCGCGATGGTGTAGGACCCCTTCGGTCCCCGAGACCTATCCGCGCGGGTCCCCCTACGAGGAGGTCGTCCCCGTCGCCATCGGCGTGTCATCCGGTTTTGTTGGTCACTGGATGTCGCTTGGCCCTTCTCCCGGAATTTGGGTTTCTTACCGCGAGCTCGGTTGTGACCATTGTCCGTCGTTCTCCGGGCCGGCGATATGCCTCCCTCAGGCAATAGCACGTGTGTGGGTTGTTTCGACTGGCCACTGGCCGCGCCCGTCGTGGCCCGAGACCTCCGGGTCTCTTCACCGCTGTGCTTTCCTCGAACCAGAGTGACGGTCGCCAAGATCACGTTCGCCTGTTGCCCGATCAATCCGGCCAAGTCGTCCGCGGAATGACACTCCTTCGTGGCATCCGGAGGCTCATCCCGTGCCGTATTCGGTAACCCTAGCAGAGGTTCGCTAGTTTCCCCGATCTCTCGTCTTTGGTCATCGGCGTGCTGTGCCAACTGAATCTCGGGCTCCCGGCCGATATCTCCCAAGTCGAGTATTACCCCGACGCCACAGTTTTGACCCTGAAGCGTCCCAGCTACCCCGTTCTTTACTGCTCTGACTTCCCGCCTCCCTTCATCAGCGTCCTCGCACTCCCGTTTCCTGTTCGCGGCGGGCCGTTCGCTTCGGCCATCCGATTCGTTACCAGAATACTCCCTCGCAATCGGAGCCGCGTCTCCTGCTCTATTTTGCTTGGGCTGCGCCCTCCGCTCACCCTGGGCCGTGCGCTGCTGCTCTTGTGTCAGGTCAGGCGGTCCTATGACCATCCCCCTGTTCTTGTCGTCGGGCGGCTCTCGTTTAACCCCCTCGCTCGCTTCCACGAACATTCCCGCTACCGCACTTAATATACTCTGCTCTTCAGCTAATTCCCTTTTTCTCGCCTCGGAATCCGCTTCCTCTCTCGCTTCTACCAGCGTTCGGAAGTCCCTTTCTGTCAACAACGCGTCCGTGGATTGATTTAACTCGTCCGTTACGGCACACGTTACCAGCACCGGCCCCTGCGACCCTGGGCTGCCTTCCTCCCACAACCCTATTGGGATCGTTACCAAAACCGCGTTTACCCGGTGACCAAAGGCTCCAACCAGTTGAATTTCGCCCTTCGTTTCCATCACCGACGCCGGGACCATTGCTTCCCTTATGACAGAAATCTCCGCTCCCGAGTCGGCTATAGCCGACAGTCGATTTCCGCCACATACTAACTTAATCCTATTCGGCGACTCCCCAGCCTCTGGCCGATCGTACGCCGTTACTCTTGCCACTAAATGGTTCTCCGTCTCAGGCGTCTTGCTCGTGGACACGAGCCGTGCCTGTTTGGGCTCGCTAGTCGCCTTCCGGTTAGGGCACTCTCTCTTCCAGTGCCCGGCCTTCCCGCATGAGTAACAGCTAGCCCTGGGTGTTCGCTCGCTAGTATTCCGGGTCACCGGGTCGGGCTTTCTCGCCATCTCTCCCTGGGTGTCCCGTTGGTTCCTATTCTCCTCTTTCTTGTTTCCCAGATTACCGCCCGATGCCTCCGCGAACTTCTCGATAAACTTCGCTAATTCCGCGGGCTTGCTCCATCCCTTCCCCTCTTGCAAGGTTACGTACTTCCTCGCGTCGTGGGGTAAGACTGACTTTAAATGGTCCGCCACCGTTAACTCGATAAGTTCTTCCCTCGTCTTAACCTCCCTACTATCTACATAGTATTCATACAGGTCCTTCAGACGCGACGCGAACTGGGGCCACGTTTCCCCCACATACCGTTCGGCCCGCCTGAATCCCTTCAAATATTCCGCAGGGGAAAGCCTCAACTCTTCGAGAATGAATTGCTTTAAAGAGGGGTAGTGTCTGACTTGATCTACCGACAATCTTGTTAGCGCCGCTTTGCATCTTTCCGATAGCACGCTCAGAACTATTTGCCCCCGCAATTCTTCCGGTACCTCGTAGGTCTCCAGAACTATTTCGACCGTACGAAACCACGATGGCACTGCCTCCTCTCCTTCCGGCATTTTGGGAAGGGCCCCTTTTACTCTCCGTGCATAGTCGTCAAAATTTTCCTTGACTGCACTGTTCTCAGAGTGTCGGGCCTCGTTACGTTGTCTATTCCGTTCTAACTCGATTCTCGCCGTTTCCTGCTTGATCTTTTCGAGTTCGATCTGCAGCCTAAGCCCTTCGAGTTCATCCCTAGAGCGGTCTCTCGTCACGTTTGGCCCGCGTCCCATGGTCGGACTGCCTTCACCTCGCGACCCATCTTCCTGTCGGTTTCCGTTATGAACACCCGACGTCCCCGGCTCATCGTCGTCCCAATCCCTTGCCCTAAAACCCCGCGATCTTCCGCGTTTCGGCATCTCTGTGCGAAAGGGAGTAAAATGGTGTACCTGGGTCTCTGATTGCCGGCGGTGCTCTATCTGTTCCTGGGTTCGCTTTCTGCGTTGTCTTGCGTCGCAGCTCAGTCTTCCCGAAGAGTGTCTTTTCCAATCCTGTCGTGACTGCGCCAGTAAAGTTCAAAGTAACGTCAGTAAAGTTCACAAAACGTCTGATGTGTTCACTATTGGCGACCGACCCGGTGCGCCAATAATACTCGATGAAGTTCTGTGTGTCCTGTTGGAAAACACCGTTGCAGGTCCGTCGGGAAGACACCTTGCGAATATTCCGTTGCTTGAAGGCTCCGCTCGGGTCCAAACGATCTTAGAAACTTCTCTCCCCAACCGTCCGGATGGCGTATCGTGGGCGAACTCCTGTCCGAACGGCGTAACGAGACGAACTGTCCCGAATCACGTAACCAGATGAACTCCCTTCACCACCTGCGTCCCTCTCTCCTTTTCGTACACACATGTCGGCCACGTGTCGGACGACCACCCGGTGTTTTCCCGTTCACATGTGGTCAGTCCCTCCCTCCACCGTCTTCTTGGAACGATGATCGTTATCGGCGCAATAAGGGAAGGGCGGGAATCGTGTTTTCACAATTCCACCCCGACAGTATCCAATTGAAAACATTCACCAAAAGGTGTAATAAGTTCTCACATTAGAAGTAAATATAAAAGCTTGATAACATTAAATCTCAACAGAAGTCTCATTAAATCTCAACAGATCCATTCCAAACCCGGAGGTCGTCACTCCAGTCCGCCGTTGAAGATATCGGCCGTTTCTCTAAAGACTCCGACTGAAAATTCCGTCGTTTCAGATCCATAGGAACATACTTCATAATCATCAGATTTTGATGAGATAGTATATAACAACAGGATTATTGTAAACTCTCTCTCTCTCCGCCAGATAGGTTTTGAATAGATTAATTTGTAATTCATTCAATTTTCGATTTAATTAAATTTTTGTTATTGTTCTAACATGTTTTCATTCTTGAATCGAATCCGAGAAAACAGCCTTTCCATTTGCTCGCGACCCTCCCACTCGAAATTCCTCGCGAACGAATATTAGCGTGTCTAACGCTAATGGGCTGGTGTCAGGAAAAACAAACTTACAGGGGATCCTCACGGAATCCTGTTTCTCATTAATGTCTTAGGAAGCTATCCTTCGACTTTGTGGACCAGTTTTCCTGACTGGACTGCCGATTAAGTGGTATAGGAGTCGAGCCTAACTCCTTACCCTCCGGCTAGCCCCTCACAAAAACAAAACAAAAAACGTTTGAAGATGAAGGGTCATGTTTCGATCAGTTATTCCTAATGTTCATATGCATGATGAAAATGTTAGTGCTGGTGAAATAACAACAGCAAAATTCCAAATAAATTTAAAACAAAATATTATTAAACAGGGAAGTCATGTTATATGTCTAGGAAACTGATCTTCAAAGTAGACAAAAAAATTTTGTCCTGGAAAAAATCCGCAGTAAAACCTCTTAGAAAACCGAACAATCTCAATATGGTTTCAAGGTCTCAAGATCGACTCTCTTGGATTGGAGGATAATGCTTCTGGCAATATGAAGTTAAAACCAATGGTGATTAATAGATTAATCTCGCTCTCTTAGAGGTTATAGTAAAAATTCACTACTACAGTAGTATATTTTACATCCAGTAAACAGACTTGAGTGAAAAAAACGCTATTCGAACATTGGTTTGTAAACTATTTGTCTTAAAGTTAAAAGATACTGAAAATCACAAAATCTTGATTTTTAAATTTATTTCATTTTAGATAATGCTCGTAGTTACCAAACAAAACCTAATGTTTTGTATTAAAATGTGAAGATAATTTTTTTACAGTCCAACAGCATGCATTAATTCCTCATAAGAACCAGGGGATGATTTTGATATATAAAGCGTATTACCTATGTAAGACACTTAGCCAGGAAATTGAAATCATAACAGGAGAGGAATCAATCACTTTTGATAGAACTTTGGAAAAATTTTAGCATTGAAAAGCTATTTAAAACATTGCAAAAGCTTGGAGAAAAGTTATGGTAACTAACATGAGAGTTGTTTGGCAAAACTATTCCTAAATGCACAAATGATTTGCTAGGATTTAATTCTGAAATTAATGGCATTCCTGAAGAAATTACGCAACTTGGATACTAGGATTAACTGAAATGGACAAAGAAAGTGTTCAAAACTTGTTCCAGTCTCATGATAATTGCTTTATCGATGAAGATGTAGGATGCTAAAATGTTGATTCAAACGAGGATACGAAGATCAGGATTAAAGATAATGAAATTCAAACAGCAACGAAAAAATTTACATTAAAAGCAATTGACGAAATGTTTGATGTCTGTGAATCTCTAATCAAAAAATAATGAATGAGGATCCTAATGTTAACCAAACAATGAAAGTGTGACGAGAAATAGAAAACGCCATTGACTGAGTCATGTACTAAGAAAAGAAGACATTTTTGCAGTGGCGTAGCGTAGTGGGGGCGGCAGGGGCGGCCCGCCCCGGGCGGCACATTTAGGGGCGGCAAAATTTTCCTCCGCCCCGGGCGGCTGACACCCACGCTACGCCACTGCATTTTTGAAGTAAAAAGTCTTTTTTAAAGTAAAGAAGTAAAGTGTTTTTAGCATAACGCTAGAGATGATAGACTGACGCAGGAAAATTACATTAATAAGACACGTTCTAGTTTTTACAAAGGAATTTTATACGATTGTTCTTGTTGTATCCTGGAATGCAAGTCTCCAGCGACCTGCCGAAAAGGAACACGACTTCCTTCCGGGAAAACTGTCCCCCTTCTTAAGTGTTACAAAAGCGAAGAAAATCCGAAAAACTCCACATGGCCAGCTCGTTAGCGAGGCGTGAACTCACGACCAGTGTTCTGTAGTTTTATTCACTTGTGGACGAAATTTTATACGAATAAGCATGTTAACAAATTTGTGGAATAACATCATAGGTAATTTAATCGGAAGCTATCACAAAAACAGATTATTAAACAGAGCCTGAAATTCAAACAGGTGACAGTGAGACTGACGTTGGCTGAGTCCTTGATTAGACGGTGAAGCTGCAGTCAGGGCCGGATCATAGCATAGACAAATGAGACAAACGTCTAGGGCCCAGTCACACTGTCAATTTTGAAAAGATTTGTAAATAAAGTTTATTCATTTTTTAAAATTAAGCCGTGAAATTAATGCGTGAGAAAGGACGTCTAGATAAAAAGACACATTTTATATGTATTGTCTGTAAGAGTATGTATGTATATTTTTTCTTCTTTAAAAGTTTATTCATATTTATATACTTACTTTTTAAAACTATCCTAGCTTTAATTTAAATTATCTTTTTCATTATTCAATTTACATTTCATGGGTAAAATATTATATTATTTAAAAATTAACCAAACAGGTGAAATTAAACAATTAATATTTTAAGGTAATATCGTTATTGTATAAGAACTTTTGTTAGACATTTAATAAAATAAATTTCAATTTTTTTTAAGTTTATAAACAAACTGTACAAACTTTTCTAGAAAAACTAAAATTTATTGTTGTATATTAAATATTTTTTATTAATAAAAATTTAAGATTTGTTTTAGTTTTTTACATTATTTAGTTTTGTTTCATTTATTGTTTTATAATTTTTGTGTGCTCTTGTGGGAGAGAGAGGGGCCCCGGTAAGAAGAAAATGTCTAGGGCCTCGAAATGGGTTAATCCGGCCCTGGCTGCAGTGTAAAACAAAACGTGGCTATAGACGGCAATAATATTTCGTCAATCCTCCTCCACATGCCTATTATCCACAAAGATGTGCCTTTAACAATTTTAAATAAGTTTTATCGAGTTATGATCGCAGATTTTAGTGGACCACTTGAGCACCAAAAGGAACAGCTACCTGTTCCCATCCATCGCTGTATTGAGTTAGCCACATGAATCAGGCTTCTGTCGTGGATGAAGTTGAAATATCTAGCTAGATATTCGTCTTACAAGGATGGCAAAACTATGTTTCTCGGGATGTTATTATATCATTCCGCATTCATATGACTATGGAGAAAGTGCAAGAGAGCTACAGTTGCATGAAAATCAAGATACTGAAAACTGACATAAAATTGATTGCTTCGCCTCACAGACTTGATGTTGAAGGGATCATAGCGCTATCAAAATAAACTCCTAGTCTTAACTTTTCTACTGATGCTTCATTCAAAAAGATCACCCAGAGCCAGTTCTCTGCTGTCCATAATCATCCAGAATAATTGCAGATCATAGCCTATTCTAATGCTTATGGCTGAGAACAACATAGCCGCAAAAGTGAGACGAACTAGCATATTCGTTGTGTCAGTTGGTATTTCTGGAAAGCAGTCGAGCAAACAAGACTTCCTTCTGAGACTCTGCCGCAAAGTAATTGTGGACACATTAGCTGAAGCTATTCTTTGATGATGGAGCCATCTAGCGAGGAATAATCAAGAGACTCTGGAATTCTTAGATTAGAATCTGATCCTTTTTGGCAGTAGTATGCTTTGGTGGTCTGCATTGACAAATCAGTTTACACCGTTTTAAAATTCTTTTCGACGTTTATAATTACTAGCGATAATTGTATTAATGAAGATCTATTATAATGTATAGTTGTAAACACTTACTGGCATCGATATCTTGCTTTCAAAGCAGTTCAACCTCTTAAGTAGCAGATATATAGAGACCATATAACAGTATGGCTAATCTTCAGTGTTTTTGCTACTTCTCTGTTCAATAGACTCTATTCTTTACTTCTAAAACACGCACAGTTTTACTGGCCATCGCACTTTTTCCCCGCATATATACGTTAGATTTAAATACCAGAAATTTTCCTTAGTCCCTGAGTTGGTTACTTCAAAATTATTTGTTTGCGACAGTAAACTAAGACGAATCTGACCAGTACCATTACTGCTACGATACAATGCACTTAATGGAAATATCAAACCTTAATTTATACTTAATATAGATTTTAAGCAACAAATTTAACGGGATAATCACAGAATCGTTACTAATCTTATTTATCTTACGCAACGAATTAAAAAAGCTTTAGGCATTTCTAAGCTGTAAGAGGAGCCTCACTGAATACCAAAACCATTGAATGAACATGTGCATTTGAATCATGTTGCCGGCTGCACGCGATACTTTCCTACAGCAATAATTACGTTAAAATTAAAATGATGGGTAATATAACTTTTTGTTACTCGTTGTATTTATTGTATATAAATAAATAACTAGCGCAATACTTAATAAATTAAGTGTTAATTAAAATTTTGGAAAATTGTTGGCAACAAAATATCTTATCTTCCATATGTTATTATTCTCGATTATCGGAATTTCGATTTTTGCGTTGTTTTTCCTGGCAACATTAACCGTAATAACCTGTTTCTCTTTATCTTAAAACAGTGTGGTTTGGCAGGTTTAATATAACGAGTGAAATAAGTTTTTCTAATGCGTCATTGTTGCAGTGCAGAAAAATACTTAAGTTGTCCTTTAGTACTTTTTCCAATATTGCGTTAAATATAAAACGTTATTACACGATTTTCTAAAATTGCTAACGCAGTAGAAATGCTTGTGTAAACAATGATTTTTAATACAAATTCGGAAAATCGTTCTATAATATGGACTTTTTATTCTAACAAATTATATAAATGTTATGCCAAAAATTGAGTGTTTTCAAAAGTAATGAAGTTCTATGAAAATTATTTATATTTTTTAATATAATTTCTTTAAGAATTGTATGAATAATATGCACTTAAAATAAATGTGATAAAATAATGAGAAAAATCATGAATTTCAATAATAATGAAACGATATAAATAAAAAAGTTTATACGTAATTTGAAATTTGCCTTGTAGTATCCATTTAAATTGAAAGAAATAAATCACAGTTTCTTTCTTTAATTTGGAAATTTTTAAATTAAGGTCAATGATATAATTAACTTTAATAATTCAAAAACTTTTTATTAAATGTAAATTGTATTTATTTCATTTACCTTGCTTAGTTTTTAAATAGATGAAACATTGCTTTCTGTAGAATCATAAAAAACAATAAATTTAACTTTAATTAAACATAATTATTAAAAATAACAATAATTATGTATAATTAAAGAATAAAAATAGCCTAACAAGCATTATTAATCACTATAAAGCTTTAATAATTATACTAAAATTTTCATTGAAAAATTTTTAGAATAGAGAATTTATTTATTTTTATTTATGGTAGTAGTAAAATAATGCTCACAAAAATGAATTTATAAGTAGAAACATATTTTAAATGTTATTAAAATTATTATAAAAACTATTTATTTATAACTTAATATAAATAATTTATATATAATTAGATTATTATTATTAGTTTGTTTTTTAATAATAATTAGCCATAACAATTGCAAATTTATCACTTTTCAGTTGTCTTATAAAATTAATAAATAACAGAATAAAGATAAATAATGATTTTTTCATGTATTATTGTTGATAAATTCTTATATTTATAAAATATTTTATTTAAAAGACGCCAGATGGCATTTCAATTTTATGAAATTCTACTTTGAAAAATTTTTATGCACAATTTCACAATTTTTTATAAATTAATTAATTCACAATAAGTGAAAAAAATTAAAATTTTATTAATATCAATTTATCGGTTAATAAATTTTATACAAACATTGAAAACTATAATTCATTATTATGAAAACATTTAAGATCAAATATAGAGTAAAATATTAAGAAATTAACGATTGATCACAAAAAGATGAATTCTTTACTATACTTTATACATTATATATATTTTATTATATTTAATATACATGAATATATACATATTTATTATATAGGCTATATAAATATTGTTATATATTCTCTATAATTAAATATCTAGTTCTATTTTATATTTTGTTAGTATTCTTTTGGATTGGTATATGTTTACTTCTTAATATTTTATCGTAAAGAACAATCTACAGTGCGGTGAATTCTTTAAATGTATATGTTTTTATCGTACTGCTGTAGATATGTTAATATAATTTCTTTTTATTTTTACATTTTACAATATAAAATATTCAATACATACAACCGTTACTGTATATAATATTACAAAAACCGAAATTTAAGTTTTTTAGTTTTCATTTTTTTAATTTATATTTTATTGTATATACTTTATATAAATATATATATTATGTATGATGAACGCATATATACGCAAAATATGTGATATATATATATATATATATATAGAAACGGTAAAATTTTAAAAATTCGAGGTAACAATAAACAAAAATATTCTTAGCAAATATTATAAATAATTATAATTTTAATAATTTATATTTTGTTACTAAATATGAATTTATTAACCGAAAACTTGAAATGTCAACTATCTTTAAAAGTAATATATTAAAAATAAATTAACAAAGGTAAGAATTGCTAAAAAAAATTATCAAATTCTATAAAACAAAATCGTAATATTTCACTTATTGTTCAGGTTATTTCATATCGGTTTAATATTATTAAAATGTTTTAATTCTACTTAAAATAAGCACTTTTGTAAAACTAAATTGAATAAAAGAAAATTCTTATTGTACAGTTTAAATAGTTAAATTGATATTTCTAATTTTGTTAGTTTTAAGAAATACAAATTAATGTTAATTAAAATAATTAATTTAAAATTTATTATACTTTAGAGAATAATTAAATTTTACTATCCACGTTTTAATTTAAACTTCAGTAAAGTGTAAATGAAATTCTTATTTTAAAAAATATAATAAACAAGAAAAGTAATGGGTAAATTTAATATTGTATTTTTATATTTTTCTCTTTCTATTTTCTTTTTCGCTAATATTTATTAACTCGAATTATATTGATAAAAACTAAAATTTTAATGCAAATTCTTTTAAAACTGAATCATATTTTCACTTTTGCGGATGCTAATGTATCTTTAATTACAATTACCAATACAATTTCTTTGAAACAAGTTCTTAATTGGTACTGTCACAACAATATATAAAGTATCTAGGCTTACATTTAATGGCACATATTAAATATTATCATTATTATTACGTTAATCTTACTTGGTGTATATACCGTTGCCTATTACTATCCGCACCAGGAGCAAATAGGTGTACAGTACATTTTACCGTGGTTATATGCTATTTGTGTATTTAAGAATCGTTTTCTGTATTTAGGAATTTCTTATGTGATGTGCTTTTAGTAAAGCCTTTTTCTGTAATATGATGTTGTGCTTTTATTAAGATGTAATGTTTCTGGGCTATTGTGTAGTGTGTTTGATACGATGTCTACATAACAGAGACTGTAGGCACTATAAATAGATACACTGTCCACTCCTCAGATACTTTGTTTTATAAGCGCATTCTGAGTATTTGCTAATTTTTAAGTGTATGTTGTGGTGATCAATACAGCTGTGTTTATAATATATGTGATTTTGTTTGTCAATGAATATAATATCCGTTGTGATGGATTGTTTTTACTGTGATTATGGCTTGGCAATAATAGAAGAAAGGTGCCTATATTGAGCCTGTGCATAAAATCCAGACATTATTTCGTAAATAATACAAAAATATCGAATACTAAAATGCTGAATATAAAAATGCAAAATTTAATAAGAATGAGTGTAAATTGTGCGGTGAAGATAAGCAGGGGGCTATCATAGAATGTATGCGTTGTCGAAATTGGGTTCGTCAAGATTATGGAAAAGTGCGCAACAGAACATCTTTGTGCTCGCACAAAAATGTTCTACTGCACTGATTGCAAAGACATGGCTCCTGTGGCTAACATAAGAAAGAATAAATAATATGTGGGGTAAGAAAAACATTTACCACTACATTTAATTGACAATCTAATTTAAGACTATAGTGGTCCAATTTTAGAAACAGTTGCCTATATTAATCAATCCACACAATTGCATTAACATGATTTTAAAAGCCGTATGTTTGGAGAAGTAAACACGTATGATGTTTAAAATTATAATAAAGGTCCGTTGTTACTATGAGCCAAAAGACGTTGTTTTACCTCCATAAACTACGTTCCCAAGTCGCACTTTCCTCGGGAATCCAATGTAGGTGAATTTCTCCTATATTTTGTGTGTATTGTTTTCTAAGACTGTCTGAGATGGGTAATTTTAGTACAGTAGTTCTTATTTGTGTGTAGGTTTTTAATATATTATATTTGATATTTGCTTATTTGAATAATAGTAATCAGTTTATGTTAAAAGCTTTCAATCTGATCTAATTGTAGTATATAGTTTCGTTTTTTTCCCTGCGTAATGTCCTGGCTTTCATGGCAATCAGAAACTCTCATGTCTCTACAAAAAGCATTCTGCAATTAGCTTGTTATGAGTTTAACACAATTTCTCTATGTGATCCTGGTTAAGATTGTCAGAATGCCTGCTATAGAGCTCCTTCTGTGTTCAAGATTACTTCATGGTGTCTGCGATAATAACAAAAATACACATAAAAAGATAGATGCAAAAATAGAGTAGGATTTAAAAAGCTTTAATCCAGTAGTAGTTTTGGAAATAAAAAATAGAGAGGAAGAAATGGCATTAAACAGTTTTACCAAACAACTTAGCAATTGCAAATACTCATTTTCAAAAAAGAGAAACACTTAACACAAAAATTAAGCAGACAAAGTATTGTTAAATTTATTTTTGGTAAGAAGCTATTCCGAGTGAGCTGTATAGAGATCAGCATAAATTAGTTGCCTTAGACTTAAAAGTGTTGATAAATTCAGTAAAAAGCTATACGAAAAGAGAAAAATTAATTAAGTGATGGAGATTGAAAACAAATGTGAAGTGTCTAGGAAAGAATTAAGAGAACGGAATTTTGTTGAAAAGGCAGAAATGATGTGGAGTATGATGCTTCAAACATTAGGAAATACGTGAAAGCTATTTAAATCACAAAAGTAAAAAGAAATCGAGCATATAAGATAACATGGTGGTGGAATGAGAAAATTCAAGGGACAACAATCAGAAAGAAGAAACAGGTCTTTAGAACGTTTGAACTGAATAGAGTCGAATATTTTAAAATAAGAAATAACAAAAAAAAAGGGCAACGAAGAAAGTAGTGCAAGATGTAAGATATAGAAAATTATATGAAATATATGAATGTTAGATGGTAACGAGGAATTAAAGAACATATATATAGAAGGGCGAGGTCCAGGGAAAGAAAAGGTACGATATTACTCTCTTTAGTAAAGTTAAAACTTGAAGAGAAGATGAAAGAAATACTTTAGCATGCTTCTAAATGAAGGTGGAAGTTCAAGCAATAACTGGAATATATTTATATAAATTGGGAAAACAAATAAAATTAAGTTGTAGTGATGTTTATGAAGCTTTAAAAATGATGAAAGATACAGAACCTGATTGGATCCCTAATGAGTGGCGTAAAATTTTAAGAATTCAATGCTATAGAAATAGGGGAAGCGCTTTCCTTTATGCATATTAATGTATAAAGGAAAAAGATGTGTAATGCAATGTGGTGGTGTAGGATGACAACAGTAGTGGAGTGTGACTGCTTTGTGATAAAGAATAAAATTTAAATTAAATGGAAAGTTTTACAAGAAATTTATTAAGCCTGCAATGCTGTATGAATTTGAAATAAACAAATCTTACGTATAGTGACGCAGATAGCAGAAACGTAGATGCGTAGATTTGTGTGTAAAATTACCTTAGCCGATAGGATTTGGAATAATAATATAAAAGGTAGTTTAGGAATAAGGAACATTATGAAAAGGAAGCTTACGGAAAATAGCGTTACATTAGAAAAGAAGAAAAAGAATTGGCCAGACAAAATAGCGATTATAAATTAGAAACAGAAAAGTAGAGGTAGGACAAAAAAAATTGGGAACTCGCATTTAAAAGTATTTAATGCAGTTACAGTTATGAAGATACAATTCAAAATAGGATAGTTTGGACGTAGCAGGTCAAGAACCAACTCCTCTGTGAAGATATGAAAAAGGATTGATGATGATGATATTGATTTTATACATTGTGGTCTATTATCGGTTATTATAAATATCCGGTAGAAATTTGATGAACCAAAAAATATCCCTTCGTGGTTTTTTAATTGCATCTGATTGATATGACTGTTTTGTTGACGAATTCATTCTCTGTCAGTGTAGTATTATAGAAGATTGAAAATGTTGATATCGTTTGAAGAAAATTGAACTTTATTACATACACTTACACATGTAAATGGATCATTTTACGTGTGTGTGCATGGTTATTTATATGTAAAACATTTTCAGTGAGTGATTTAATATAGACATGAAAGATGCTAAAAATCCGTTAACCATTCTCAAAGCCTAAATGGTTAGTTTATTTAATTGCTTTATTACTTGTAAGTAGTACACTCTATCAATTTATACGATAAAATTTTTTGTCCTACAGTTTATTTCTTTATATGTACAGTACAATAACAACGTGGTTATATTTAAAGGATAGTCACATCACAGGTGGTAGGTTGACACACTGATATTCCTTATTCACTATCTCTTTTTTCTCCAAAATGTATATTCCAAGTGAAGTTAAAAATGTACAATAAACACTCGATTGGCGACCGACTTGGTATGCCAATAACATTAGATAGAGTTCAGAAAGTTCAAACAGTTATTTGTGTTGATCGGTGTGTTGGTTGTTGGAAAGAACTTGCGACACCTTAGACAGTTTGATGGCTAGTAGCTATCTTCCGATGTCTAGTTGCTGCAGCTAACAAAGTGTATAGATATCGTAAAGTCCCTGGGCGAACTCTCCTTGACCCCAAAGTCTAAGGGTTACTTGACGTCCCGAGAGAGAACTCGCTGGAGTAAACACTAAAGTGAAACTCGACGAAACTCTAGAGCAGTGATTCCCAAACTTTTTCGATCCACCTCCCCCTTTGTTCCATAAAGTTATACCCAACGCCCCCTAACCCATTTTCTCTTGTGTGAGAAAGGATTGGAAATATTCTTAGGAAAACTTTTCTATGAATCTCACACTTTGTGCCCTTACCGTACAGTACATCTAGAAACCATTAAATGCAATGTTTCCTCTTATCAGTTTAACAAAGGAAAGGGAACGGCAGTCAGTGACCCCAACTTTTGGATTTGGTCACCGTTTGGTACCCTGCCTCCAGCGCCTCCCTAGATTTACTCACTGCCCACAAGGGGGCGTTATCGCCCACTTTGATAAACACTGCTCTAGAGTCAAACTCTGAAGAACTTTGGAGTAAACTCGAATTTCCTACCTCAACATAAGTCTTTTATATCGGCTGTCAACAGTGATTGCTGATTGGCCGACGGCGGGCTGTCGGCCAATCAGCAATCACTGTTAGACGAGGCTTTTTCGGAGGTCCAGCAGTGGTGTGACGCTGTCGACCAATCAACGACTACAAAGTCGAACCCAACGGTCTTGCTTTTCGGCGGATACCGTTACCCGTTTGTAAAGAAGCGGGAATCGTGTTCCCCCACGATACCACCCAACATTCCATCCATTCCTTCTTTAGTTGGAGTCAATACTATCAAAGGAAAAATTTTTCCAATATGTTACATTATGGAAGAGATAAAATTATATATTTTAGAAAACTTAAATATAGTAAAACAGAATTTAAATCAAGTAAAAATTTAAAAAAAAATAAAATAATTACAAAAGAAAATTAAAACAGTATTTACAGATTTGAAGTATAGAAACAAAATTAATTGTATGAATAAAAACGATAGTTTACAAAATAATAATATTTGGTTGTCTTTGATAAATATTAGGAGACACAACTAGTTTTAAATTTCAATAGTCTATAAAATACGTTAAAAAAGTTATTTAGGATTGATATCTTGAATGGTTGTACTGTACTGTTTTTAAACTGTTTGTTGTGATGTACTGTACATGCGTTTTTAAAATGTTTTAATCGTTGAAGTATGTACACCATTGTTTGATATTTGTTCTGTACTATAATATAAGTGAATTCTTGTTTTTATTATTTAACTATAGTTTCTCTTTCAGAATGTAATAATAGTGGAAAAATTTTCTCTGTGATAGCATTTATTCCAACTAAAGAGGGACTTTAAGTCAGAAATATATAGAGTAGTGTCGGTAATCTTTCTAACATCTCAGGGAAAATACTTGAAGTGAAATAACGTGACTTTCGGTTTTCCACGAAAGTTCGTTTGTAGTTAATCCGGGCCTCCTGCCCATATGATTTTCATATTCGATCTCGTATTTTAGCTATTTAACTTCGTTATCGAGATTAAGGAAAGACGGTCAGACAGAAGACAGTGGGAATTTATAGGTTAAATTTTTTTCAAGTAGCAAACCCAATAAAGAATATTAGCGTGTTAACCTACAGTCTGTGGTGTGATTGTGATTGTCCTTTAAATATAATCACGTTGTCACAGTAGAGACTCGTAAATCGGAACTCCGGTAATCGGAACGATTTTCAGTCGGACTGTGTCGTGCTGAATCGAACGTTTCTGATACTAAATTTACTTCTAAAGTATAATTTTCATGTTTTTATATTCTTCAATATATTTATTTTGTTTGTACAAAATGCAGAAATAATTTTTAACGATACGATAGCCTCGATTATTATAATAAAAATTTTCGTTAGGCTTAAAATCGACGAAAATTTAACACGAAGCGACACGCAACGGAGAAAAATTTGAACATCGGACAGGTTAATATATTTATTCGTACACAATCGGTAATCAGAACAAATCACTAATCTGAACAACCCCAGTCCCCAATTGATTCCGATTTTCAGTTCATTACTGTATTTTACACATGAAGATACTAATGTTTATTGATTTTATTGTTTTATTAAATTCGTTTATCACGAATTTAATAAAAACAATAAAACAAGTGGTATTAAAACAAAAACAAGTGGTATTAAACACAATTACAAAAACATTAGTATAACAGATTTATTAAAGAGAATAAATGTTATAATATTGTTTGTGGGCTAAAAAAACACAGAATAAAATTTAAAATAAAATATAGTAATTAAAATCAAAACTTTCAGTCATTTAAAGTAATATTTCATAATAATTGAGAGTAATGTAACATATTCATTGCATATTCTACAAATTGCATATTCTAATAAATAATTGTGTTGCTTAATAATCTTTTTATTATAAAATAACAGAATAAATAAAGTTAAATTAGATATTTGAATTTTTTGCCTACAGTTTAATAAATTTTTATAAATATATTTATTTAATTTTGTATAAAAATAATTAAATTTGGTACATGTGCATTTGAAAGTTCCTAAATAAAAAAAGTTATTATCTCTTTCAAGTACTTTGGAAGGTTTACATTATATAGCATGTAAAGAGCCCCCCGTTTGTTCCAACATGGCAGAAAAAGTTTTAAAAAAATAAGAATCATTAAAACAGAAATGAATCAATAAATATGCATCGAATTAAAAAAAATCTGGTATTTTTACTATGTCGGCTTGATCGTCACGTGAAACGCAACAATATCTGCAACAATATATTTTTCCATTGTTTAACTTTCTTTGTTGTAAGTGGAAAATTTTCGAATGCGAAAGAAGCTTTTGCAATTTTTTGCTTCATTTTTTGAGAATAATTGCTTCGGATATAAATGTGAGTAATATTTTGAGACTACACAAGGTACTGTACAAATATTTTGATAAAAATAGAATTACCGATCTAGAAATTTCTCATTGGTTAATCACAAGGTTCTTCAAGTTAAGTAAGAGCACAGAACTAGAATAAAAATATATAATTTAATATAAATTTCAATATTTTAAACTGATTTTGAATATTCTAAATCAATTAAAATATAAAAATTTATTTTGCTTTATTATTTTTCCTATTTATTATCAAGGCGACTTTGTTTCATTCAAAATTTACCGTAGTTGTTGTGTCTGTTTATTCTTATGTTGAGTCATACTGTCAAATCTACATTAACTATTCTTATGGCACAACTTTCAATAGTTTCCTTTACTTGAAGTTTTTGCTGAGCTTTTATTGGTGAAACCAAGTTGAAAAAGTAATATGTTTGTCAACGATCGACCGTGTAACAAAGCTTCAGTGACACAGCTACTGCTAGAACGCCCACTATCGAACGTCTCGGGCTACTAGTATTTTTTATATCCTGTTGTGTTTTACAGCAAGTAGCAATTATGCACGAACCTCACATGTACATGAATAGTTGAAAATAATTTTCAAATATAATAAATATAAAAATCATAGTATAATAAAACGAAAAAACAATTAAATAGAAAAGGGATTCTGTACATGGAATCGAAGCCACAACCTTGAGGTCTGGAACTTCAAGCCAGCTGCTGCGCTCCTAGAAGTGATGGTTTGAGGGTTTTAAGCGATTGTCCAATTTTCAACTTCGCGTTGCATTTCATACTAGGCACATGTCAATCGTTGGGGATGCAATATAATCTAATCGAGTTTGATCGAAATCAATGACCTCGACATCAGGCTTTTTTACACATCATTAATAAAAGTTTCTTCTTAATCTAACTTTCCTTTCTGGGCAGTTGCTTGAATAGTTTACGAAGCGACAAACACGTTAGTCTGTTGCTTGAGTACTGCCAGACTATCGCTTTTTAAACTCAGGCCGTGGCCATTGTAACGTGTGTTGCTACTTTAGATGTTTTGTAGCTCAAACTTTCTATATATCGTTTACGTTTAAATAACGACACAATGTTTCGTTAATTGTTTTTACTCGTTTTGTTGCAAGGTCTATAAACATTAGGTCAAGACACGATACCATGCTGCATCGTGGCAGTCGCCATTTTGGATCGCAGCAGTTGCCATTTTCTGAAGTAACAGTTTTAGTGAATTTAAAAAATACAGTGTCAGGTTACTAACAGAAATTTCTTTTAAATATTTTATGTTAGATGAAAACAAGAATCCAGTATATAAACTGATTTAATATTTAACACTTATCATGATATGTTTGAATTATGCATCATTTAAATGGTTTTAATTAACCCTGTTTAAATTACATTAAAACATAATTCTCACATCAGTACTAGTCTATAGACTGTTTGTGGTAATGTTCTACTTTTCTAACAGGTTGTATAACAACATTATGTAAATTATTAAACACAATTACATAAATATTAGTATAACAGATTTATTAAAGAGAATAAATGTTATAATATTGTTTGTGGACTAAAAACACAGAATAAAATTTATTATAGTAATTAAAATTAAAACTTTCAGCCATTTAAAGTAATATTTCATAATAATTGAGAGAAATATAACATACTACAAATTGCATATTCTAATAAATAATTGTGTTGGTTAATAATCTTTTTATTATGAAATAACAGAATAAATAAAGTTAAAGTAGATATTTGAATTTTTTGTCTGCTGTTTAAACTCAGTTTATAATTTTTCCTGACAAAGGTACCCGGAACGCGCAAGAGGAAAAAAAAAAAACAGTTTACTGATCTTTGGATTTAAATGATTTAAATGATGGACTATTCTTCACGTATCACACGCACAGAATCACGAAATATTTGTTTCGATTATGATTAACTCTTATTAACATAGCTAATCACTTTTATTATTTATTAATATTTTGCTTTAAATTTTATATTTTAAATCAAAATGTTACATATATGAATAATTTAAATGACCAGCATCATCATTAAATAGTTCAGCATTACCATCGTTCAAAGTTCACCATATATTTTTACTGTATTGTTTAAACATGCAAGTATTTTTTAACCCTTTAAATACATTTTTCAAACAAAAAGGATATTTCAACACTTTTAAAATTCAATAATAGTTATGCTATTACTCTTTAAAAGTATTTTATTTTCTTTCTACAATACTACAGAATCATGAAAAATGTAATAATTATTTCAAAACTTTGCTTCTATACGAAGTTTTATATCTATACGACTACCCGACTTCTAACTGTGACTATTTTCTTTTCTGGAGTATTGCACATGAAAAAGTCAATTCTCTCTTTCTATAGTGTTATAAGCTTACATTTCTATTCCACTATATCGAAATTCAAGTAAATGATGAAGCAATATTAGAACTTCATTTTTGAATGTACTAAGTCGTTTCGAGTTCAAATAACTCCAGATGAAGATCACGAATAGAATTCTTATATTGAAAAATTGAATAAAAAAATTTAGATTTTTCTAAAAATGTTTGACTGGACTTTATCTAAAAGAGGTCATACAGCCATATCTAAGAGTTTGATATCTTTCAGTCTGGAAATAGACCAACAACTCTAACTTTCTCACATTATTTGAACTATCATTGAAAATATTCGTCCTAATTTTAAAAACAAATACGATATATTTATTTATATATTTAAAGATTAAACAGAAACTATAATTACACTTACAAATTCATATAAACCAGTTGTTTTTTAAATAGTGACTAGGATCTGTTTATTAAAAAAAGAACAACCAATTTACGTGAGATCTTTACAGAAACCGTTTTAATAAGCAAAAATAGTAATAAAAGATCATCAGTTCTGTATGGGGTAGATAAAAAAAACATACATTGGTTCACACGTATTAGTTAATCAGTTTCGTATTATTTCTCGTACAACTAATATATAACACAAACCTAAATGGCTGCCTACTTTAAATAAATAATACTGGCATGCAAATTAAATTGTTCATTTCTAAGTAATTGCGTATATTAGAAAAACAATTAAAACTTTATATTATTTATTATAATAATATATTAATATAAATTCAATACAAAAACCCTCAAAAGGAAACTAATTTAAGAAATTGCTGTTTTATTTTTGATAAAAATATATTTAAAAGTTTTGACAGTATCATCATTAAGTCATGTTTTACACACTTTTAAATATGCATATTGCCAAAATTGTCAAAGTAAAAACATCATAAAACCGTAGTTTTGCTATGTTTAATGCAGACTCTATTAGAAGTAATAATAATAATTTAATTTTAAATCGTTTGCATTCGAAACGATGAATACAGTCTGTCTTAAATACTTTAAAATATTGAAAATATTTTAAAAATTTGCAAAATACTTTACTAAATGAAGGTAATGTAGAGATGCGTCAAGACAAAATTGACTAACCTAATAGTCAATTCTGAATTGAATGAGAAGAAAATGGGAGATCAAAAAATGTCAATAACTTCCATTTCCTGACTGCGAAATCGATAATTGTTGGAATACAAACATTCGGAGCTTTTGGCACCGAAATATATTTATTAATACTTTATTTATGGTATCTATTCTTACTAGAGTTAGTGACAATAGTGTATTCGTGTATCCGTAACCACCTTCAAACTAACTCATGACATTTAAAATACTCGAAAAATTTAATTAATTATAATAAACAAACTTTTTTTCATGTGAATATTAATTGGAATGAATAGCATGGTTTAAAAAATTAAAAATTTTGTATTATTGATTTGCTCACATATCTAATAATACATTAAATTTCACTACAGTAAACATAATTTATCTTTTCTTCTTACTAAATCTTATTTCTTCATCAAAACTCTTATTTTAGATAGTATCACTATCCAGATTCAAATTTTAAGCATTATATTTATTTTTTTTTCTTTGAAATCTTCGATAGAAGTTATAATTATCCAAAACATATTTCTCAGAATTTTTTAAAAAATAATAAGAAATAAAAATCCTGTTTAAACTGAAATACTTGAGTAGTGAGATAACACGATCTGGATTTAGTCGTTTAAAATATAAAGCATAAAAGTAAATATAAAAGAAGTAATCAGCTATTATTTATGTTATTAGAGAAATACCATAATGTAAGTAATACGTGACTTAATAATGATAAATGAAATATAACATGGAGAGTATTGCAATTGGTCAAAAAATGACCTTCCACCCCACGTTTTTACATTTTTGAATTCAGGGCACCCTAGAGATGTGCAGAAAAAAAATTGAGAGTTTTTTCTGTGTATGGATGTTAGTGTGTGTATAGGGCGACACGATTTCGTTCATTTTATTTGAAGATTAATTTGGCTTTTTGTCAAAAATTTCTGAAATTTTGCAGGAGGTTTGTTTATTACTGAGATTGATGCTATTAAATTTTGTTAGATAAAGATCTAGGGATTGTGAGATAAAGAGGGATGTGTGTATCTCCATTAGGGTTAGACGTAATAACGATTTTGCTCGTTAGTAGCATTTAAAATTTTTTAAATAAAACACATTCCTTCCTCCGAAAATTAAGCATTTTGCTATATTTTAAAAATTTTAAAAATAAAAATTTTTAATAATAAAATATCATAATAGATGGCGCCACACACACTTTTAAATGTTGCCGGGAAAATTAAACAACTGATTGATGGACTTTTTAAATAATGAAATTATTTAAAAAATTCATTAAAAATAACTATATTAATTTAAAATCATTAAAAATAACTATATTAATTCTCATCATCTAAACTGAACGTATCGTGTAGGTTTGTTTTTTAATTCTTATTACTCTAATTGATGAGAGAGTTATGAATTCTTGTCTTTTCATAAAAATAAAAATTTTTATTATTGTATAATAACGTAGCTATACATATCTATATTATATTGACTATGTATTGAATTTTTATTTATTACTTTTGGAATTTAAAATTATTTTCAAATTTAGTTCTAAATAATTACTTGATTCTGAATATTTTGAATACTCTAGGGGCATTTATATTAATATTTAAAAAATTTTATTAAATGTAAGAAATAAATAATTTATTTATAAAATAAATGTAAAATCTTAATTTCAGAAAAAGCAACATTAAAAAATTTCAATTAATATATTTAAAGTAATTTATATGAAAATTTTAATGATATTTATTTAGTCTATTGATTTTATTGAGATGCTTCTTTAATTCAAAATGTTTTATTTATTTTACATTTTTAATTAATTAATTATATTTTATTTTAAATACATTAATAACATTTTTACTTATTAATAAATTTTTATAAATAATATTTATTTCTAATACTCATTTAATTGTTATTCCAAAAATACTTTTTAAAATGTTGACATATCTTAAATTCAAAGTAATATAATGTTTTGTTGCAATTTCATCTGTAAACTTTAACTTCCAAAATGAATAAATATTATTATTCCTTTGTATAGTTCTATTCTTTAAAAAGTTATCCTTTGAGATTGAATATAAAAAACTTTTATTTTAGATTTAAATCGAAATCTCGAAAGAATTCGTTAAATAAAATATAATCAACGCAAAAAAAAATCCTATAAATTTACAATTCACATGGAGGTTGTATGAATGTTAATGCATCCTTTCTTGGATATTGTATTCCTCTTACAAACACAAAAACTATACTACAATTGATTGAAAAACTTTTACATCTTATCCAATGAAGACTTTTTATTCGAAAATAATGTAAATTACTAGCTTCAAGGAAAAATTTCTTACAACTGCCGATATTTTGTAGCTGACTATTACTAATACAATATTATGAAGTTTTCAAACCTTGTAGAATTATATTTATGTATTATTCTCTATATATACAGTACTTATTTATTTAAAAAAAAACAAACTTACATTTTTCTTTTTGTTTTTCAAAAGTATGTTAAAAGTTTTAAATTTTTTCATGTTTATCATACAAAATTTGATCATTATTTGAATTACTTATTCATAAACTCTGGGATTTATTTGTGAACCAAAGATTAATTTTTGTAAAATGTAGTAAATATCGGATAATTTACGATGTCAAAGGAGACTGTTGATTTAAAACAAAAAAGGGTTCTTCCTTAATGGCCTTATTTAGGTGATTCAGGTAAAACGTAGCAACCTAACTGCTTACAAAATTAAAACGAATTTAAACCGAGTTCGTGTTTTTCAGACACATTTTTGAAGTACAGTACATCTACATCATTCCAAATCGAGTAAATTTGGCCCAGAATGCCTGATTATCTCAATATGTATGAAATAATATGTGAAAGAAGTTTGTCCAGGCTTTCACAGGGTATGCGATAAACCTGGCCACCTCTTTCAAATTTTTATTTAATTCATTTTGGTTAATTTTTAGCAAAGTTTAGTTATGATAAAACAAATTGAAAATATTGGTTTGTATATAAAGAATATCCTGATTTAATTCCATCCTTTGTTTATTTTCTCTCAGTATCTAAAATATAAACGTTTCTAGAACTTTTACATTAATGGATATTAGAATCAGATGAATAAAATTAAAATTAATCTAGTATAAAATGTCAGGTTTATGATATTACATTGAAGCATATCTATATCTGCTCTGCATTTTCTTTTTGAATCTACAGTATAATGCCCACTTTTATGATTACAATGAATTAATTTTTAATAAAAGTATCCGGTAAATGTTACAAAATATTTGTAATATATTTCGTATATGTTAAATAAATCATTTTTACAATAAGCTTTATACCGATTATCCATACAGGTCAACGAGATCTGCTTTTAATAATAAACGATTCATTCCCCTTAATATTAATGTTAATTAATATCGACTATACGTGGCGTCCTGTTTCCGAATAAATTGATCTAATTCCCAAAATCTTTTGCATATTATAAACTGCATAATTATATATTTATATTATGCTTCTACATCCTATTATTATAAATGAATAATTTCTAAATCTGCTTTCAAACTTCAGATAAATTGAGTTTC
Organism: Centruroides vittatus; assembly: GCF_030686945.1. Lineage (NCBI taxonomy): Eukaryota > Metazoa > Arthropoda > Arachnida > Scorpiones > Buthidae > Centruroides > Centruroides vittatus. The sequence continues at coordinate 2,015,242 of NW_027122385.1, forward strand.
AAGTTGCTTTCGAAAATATATTTTGAATACTTTATTATGCTATCTACCGTTAATATTTAAATATGTTATTACAGAAAATATATCGAAGAATTTCATATATAACAATGAATAAGAAATTATCCAAATGTAAAATACCATAATAAATATTTTAAGATTTTTATGTTGTTCTTATGAAATAATGATAACTTTTATTTATCAGAAATTCTTACTGCTTTAGAAAATTTTAGGAAGTTTTTTAATTAAAAGTTTATTTTATTGACCTTTAAAAAAAGAAAAAATATAGGCCTATAAAATGTATATAAATTTCAATAGATTTCAGCTAAGTCGCAGATTTTAGGATTTCATAAGAGTTACAGTGTATGAAAATTTTAAACATAAATATAATAATTATAGAATAAAATGTACGGATTGCAATTATTAATAAGAATATTTTTAGATTTAATTGTTCATTTTAAATATTTTATTTTATAATAAATTAATTGTTAATTAATTATAATGACCTATTCATTTATAATAAATTAGTTGTATCTGTGATTTATTTAAAAAATTAATGTCAAAATCACAATAAAAATTAACGAGCTTTTGGATATTTAAATTTAATTTATCATTATATATGACTTATCTTGCAATTATAAGTAAATAATTATAAATTAATGAAAAATTGATCAAAAAGCTAATTATTAAATTTTATTAATTTTTGTTTTTATTATTTTATAGCTGAAATATAATTTAATGGCATTTTGATAGAGATCGATACATAAGATGTTGATAAAAACTGCTTATTCCATTTTATTACCTATGTAATCAGATTTATGAATATTTTTTAAATATTATATTCATAGATATTTAAATACAGTATATAGAATTATTTTAAGTAATTCAAAATTTATAGGCCATTATGTTAAATTGTTTCTTAAATCTGTTTGACGTAAGCGTTAGTTGTGTGTAATTTAGATTAATTCTAAATAATAGACTCATTAATTTTATATTAATCACTGTAATTTCTAGTAGTTTGAAAATATACATCTTCCAAATTTGTTAGTACAGCTATTTGTTAGTACATTTAAGGCTAAAATTTTTGAATGAAGATTTCTTCAAAGTCCCCACGTATGAAATTATGTCTATATCTTTCAATTGGAAAATATTTAGAAGACAAATTTCGATTGGATATGGATCTATACGACTCGACGTCCGATTTTTATATTAAAAATGCGTGCTTTGAAACATCATGAAAGAGAAAATTCAACCCCCTTTTCCTTACATCAAACGAAGATCTATTCAGAGCTATCAAAGACTAACGACTTCCATTAATAATTTTAATACAAAAATATTAGAATAAAAATTAAAATATGTAGAAGAATGGATAGAATCATTAAAATAATTAATAACTAGCAAGCATGAGGACATTGAGATCACTTCCTAGATAAAATAAGTATTAGTTGAACAGAAATACTTGCAATTGAAATAAACTATAAGAAAAATGGAAACTATAGTGCTTGATATAAACATTTAAGCTTTTTAATATACATTAGAGCGTCGATAAGTGGAACGTCGGTAAGTGGAATGGCCGGAAAGTGGAACGATTTTCAGTCGAACTGTGTCGTGCTGAATCGAATGTTTTTGATACTAAATTTACTTCTAAAGTATAATTTTCATGTTTTTTATATTCTTTAATATATTTATTTTGTTTGTACAAAATGCAGAAATAATTTTTAACGATACGATAGCCTCGATGATTATTATAAAAATTTTCGTTAGGCTTAAAATCGACAAAATCCAACACGAAGCGACACGCAACGGAGAAAAATTCAACAGGAAGCGATACGCAACGGAGAAAAATTAGAACATCGGACAGGTTAATGTATTTTTTCGTACAAAGTCGGAAACTGGAACAAATCATTAACTGGAAGGACCCCAGTCCCCAATTGGTTCCATTTATCGACGCTCTACTGTAGTTTACCCTATTTTTTCATTGTATAAATTGATTGCAGAGATTTTTATTTCACAATAATAATAACTATTTACTATCATTTTTATTGTAAAATAAAAATTAATAATAATTACTTCACATTTAATAATTTATTCTGAAATAAAAAATATTAATCTTATATATAGAATTATTTGTAATAGAATTAGTTTATGATGTAAAGTTAAAATTCGAGAAAAACATTAACACTGTATTAAAATAAATAATTATAAAACTAATTTAATATCTATTTCTGATATTGAAAAACATTTAAATTAAATTATTTAATTTAATTTTTAATTTGTTTAATTTAGATCATTCGATTAGTCTATTTTATTAAATTTCAACTTACTAACATAAGTAATTACGATTTCTAAATAAGTACCAAAACATTTTTGTATAATTTTGAATAGTACGATAAGTATACGTAGTTTATTATAAATAAATATAAAAATAAGGCAGAAGTTTTTTTTTTTTTGCTAATTGATGATGATCATAAACAGAGTAAAGCAGTTTTAATCTCAAATTCTACATACGCTAGTTTCATTAATTGACTTTTTTAAAAATCGAATCCGATTCAATCGATAGATAAAGGAAAGAGAAATCTAGACTTTTTATTTCGATATTTTATAAAAATATCTTAACAACTTTCTTGTTTAAACATGATGTAAATAATTAAGCCAGATCAGAAATCAATTGATTTCTGATCTGGCTTAATTATTTACATCATATTTAAACAAGAAAGTTGTTAAGATATTTTTATTTCTTATTATTAAGTATTTCTTAATCTCATAATTTTACATCATATTAAATATAAATTTTTAATAAAAGTTTTAATTATTTAATATTATAATTACTTAATATTTTTGTATTCTATTATGATTTTAAGAATTAAATAGAATTAAATAATTGATAACAAACTTAATTTTGAAATTCTTGGATGAAGAATTTAATGCCTAATGTTAAATTAAATTATAAATCTTGATCGAAACTCTTTCAGTTCAATACAGTACAAAAAAGAGAGAAAAAAACTCGTTTTAAACGATTAAATTTTAGTTTAACAAAGTATTTTAAAACATTCTTTACTATTCTATTTTAAAATCAGGGTTTTTATCGATAAAAATTAGTGTAGTTAAGCCTACGCTATTATGACGTTCATACTTTTAATTAATGTGTTGAAAGAGATAAAATTCACCATTTTATATTACGCATCGATTTTATTAAACTTAGCTCAACGTAAGAAAATTTATAAAAAAACTAAATAGAGGAAAAAAGCATTGATAACATATTTAATCGGGACAAGTTCGTCTTTAATAAACTAATTAGAAAAAAAGGGTTGAAATCAAAGAAATAGTAAGGAAGTGACTTAAGTTTTTCAACAAAAAATGAAAACGAAAATTGTTTCTATATCAACAAGTGAAGAAGACACAGAAAGAAATTATATTTTAGTTTATTAAATTTTTATCCAAGGATATAACGATGACATTTATTAGATATGACGCTATATAAGGACTATTAAAAGAACTACATAAACGTAAGTTATTTATGTACACTAAAAATAAGAATCAAAATAATAACTAGTACAATGAACTTTCGGATAATACAAGAAAATACGGAATGTCAAAACGATTTTTGAAGTCTCAGGCGTATACAAACTGGAACTTAAATATTTTCCCTCTTGAAAATTTTCTATTAAATTTAATGATTGAAGAATTGAATATACTTCAAAAATAAAATTACCATCCCTGGTATATTATTATAATATCTAATCCTCCTACATTTTCATATAAAATTATTAAAATTAAATTAGAATAACTTAAAGTACTGTATTTATAGTTATATTATAGATTTAAAAACTTTTTAGCACAAATTATACTTAATAAAAATTACTCTAACTTTGAAAATAAATTTTTAAATTTGATACATAAATGTTATTTTTTGCAATCCAGAATGAATTTCAATAATGTCTTTGTTAATTGATTGCCCAGTGGCTTGTGTTGTAAGAATTAGTAAAAAGTATTGTACAATGGAAATCATATGAATTAATTACTGGTTATTATTATTAATTAACATTGCTGATTGAAGTTTGTTAAATTAGTTAAAAACGTTATCTTTGTGAGTTAAAAACGGAAAAAATGCCTTCCTTCCTCCAAATATTAAAAAAAATCTAGCAACGAGTTGAATAACTTTCTCAGCAAAAGTTAGTAATTGTGTGATGCGCCATCTCTTATGAGATTTTAATTTAATATTATTAGTTGTTATAAAATGACGAAAATATTAATTTTAAGAGTAGAGAAGTAATGTTCAAATAACATCAGTCGGATTGACAAAACACAACGTTTATATTGACCAGACAAACATACAAAATAAATACAAAATAACGTTTACAACTAAGTATCCACAAAACACTAATCTAAGTTACAACCGAATATGTTCCGTACAAGTTCGTCGGAAGGACACCTCACGACCTTCGTTAACAGACTTAGTACTCGCGGCACCTCTGAGTCAAGAAAAGTTCGTTATAGTCCAACGGGAGTCCACTTACACCCGGTTTCCGCAAGTCCCAAAGAGAGAGATAGCGAGATCCTGATAGATAGAACTCCTTTTCCCGCCGAAAACTGCTTCTTATATAGTAGCCGGCGTTCAAATTCTCTGCCAATCAGCTTCGATGTCTTCATAAAATCCGGCCAACGGCCATTCTCCGACAGCCAATCGACCGTCGATCGTCGAATCAAACCACAACGGATCTTTTCTAACGGTTCTTTTCTAACGGTTCTTCCGAAACGGCTATGATTTTGAATTACGAAAGTTCCCGTTAGGTTACAAACAGAGCGGGAATCGCTCGCCTGGGCGATTCCATCCACTACAAGAGATAAGTTTGATTTTTTTAAAGATTGTAAATGCTAATAAGGAATAAAGTCTGTTGTGATGTCCGTCCTCATGCAGGATACGACACATGACTACTTTCCCACGCTCTCAACCTTCAACCGACAAAATATAATAGCATCCATCTATAATACACAAACCTCCCTGCAAAATTTCAGAAATTTTCGATAAAAGGCACAAGAGTTATTCTTTCAAAATTGGTAAACAAACTCGTGTTTCCTCCAAAACACACACAAGCATTAATGTCCACACATACAGAAAACCCCCCAAATTGTTTGCATTTTTTGATATTTCAAGGTTCCGAGTCCAAAACTGTTAAAAAAAATTTAGGGTTAGTTTTTGACTAATCTCCATGCATTCTTATGTTATATATAACAGCCGGAAAACTAAATACGTATATTTATAAATTACACGATAATACTGGTAAAAGCAAAAACCTCCGGAAATATTTCAATGATGTACAGTACAGTACAGTAAAGACAATAATTTCATATTTGTAGACAACCATTTCATTACCAGTTTGGATATACGGATATTAATACATGTAATGTATCACATTGAAAAATTACATAGACAGTAAACTTTTTTATTATCTTTTATAATCCTTCATTAAAAACTTTAATTAATTTGTTGAATAGTGAATAATGCGAACTGTGAATTTGCGAATGATTACGTCGGTCTGGGTCAGTGCTTGCCAGATATTTGTAAAAAACATAACATGAAATTTAAAAAAAAACAAAAAATCGCGTTTTTTCCAGAAAAATAAAAAAGGTTAACAACGTTTTTCATTACTAAGTTGAACACTATTAATATTAAAATCATATATAACCTGTATAACTTTTTATGGTATAAGTAATTATAAGGAATAAAATAATAGTAAATACTAAAGGTAACTAAAAGAATATTATTTAAATAATATATTTTTAGTAAACTAAAAACGATATTATAATATAGGAATTCGTAATTTTCTTTGTTTCAAATTAATATGGAAATAAGTATCTTCCCGTATCAAAGCTTGCCTTAATACGATAAAATTATTAGTAGTAATATTATTATAATAATAAATTATTTATTATCTATGTGATTAGAATAAAATTGCAAATGAATAAATATTTATTTTTAAATAATTTTACATATCTGTTACAATAAACAATTTATAAAAAATACTAGAAATTATCTACGTATAACTTCACGTATGAATAATTGTACAAATACTGCATGTAGTCATTATTAAAGTACAATGTAACAATAAATGTTACACAAGTTAGTGATATCGATGATAGTTAATGAATGGGAGTTCAGCATTCATGTAATATTTTGGTATCGAATTGTTTAACTAACTTCATTAGGAAGTGAGAAAAGTAATTACTAAAACTCTTAATTACTCGTTCGTAATTTGTTAATGAAAATAGTTCAGTTTTCATAAGAAAAATAATATTTATGGGGAAAAAAAATGTATTGGCTACATTTTTATACAACATTAAACTTATACAAACTCGTCTTAAAGTATATAATTATCGTTTTTATAATTATTTTTGGAAGTTAAAATATATAATTTGTAAGTGAAATTTATAATTAAAAATATTTTAAATTTTTAATAAAACAATTAATATACTATTTAAAAACTCATTAATGTAAAAATTTATTTATTTTTTCGAAATAATTTTAATTGTTACGTTTCATTGCATTATAACAATTATATTTAGATGAGCACACACGAGAATGGTTGAATAGGGAGAGTTAAATGATAGAATTGTAAAAACGATGTTACAGGATCGTAGGCAATTATGATTATGAACGCCTACAACTAAAGATAAACGTATTCTCTGGTTTGAATGTTCCAAATTTAATTCCCGATAATTTCATATATTTCCTCACATTTCATTTTCGATAAATGTAATTGATCGACAGAAAATGCTTTCGTCTCAGCTATTCCTCAGCATCAATCAAATATGCTCATCGTGAATGATTGTCAATTCAGTCCTTTTTGTAAGAATATTTAATATTTAATCATTTCTTAAATGAACTGCTATTTTACATCTCCGACTTTGTTATATATAACAGACGAAAAGTATGGCGTTCGGTCAAAAAATGATCCCCATGATTTTGAATTTTTGGACTCAAAAGACCTTGAAACGTGGAGAAATGCAAAAAATTTGGTTTTCTTTTCTGTATGTATGGATTTTAGTGTGTGAGTGGAACGATTTTGTTCACCCTGTTTGAAGCTTAGCCTAATAACTCCTGTGCTTTTTGTCGAAAATTTCTGAAAGTTTGCTAGGAGGTTTGTGTTAGAGGATTGATGCTATTAAAATTTTGGTGGTTAAAGTTCGATGAGATGGGGAGATAAAGGGGTTCGTTTGTCGTATCTGGAGTAGAGTCGGACTTAATAACGATTTTCCTCGTTATTAGCATTTACAATTTTTTTTATTTATAAAATCCATTCCTATCCTCAAAAGTAAGCTTTTTGCCATTTTATAGTAATTAAGAATAAAAAAGTTTCAAAAATAATATATCAAAACAGATGGCGCTACACATGCAGTTTTAAATGTTGCCGGAGAAGTTAAGCAACTCGCTTGCGGAATTTTTATCTATCGTTCGTACTAGTTTTTCAATATCATTACATAAGCTATTCAAAAAATAAATAAATAAATTTCGTATTTTATTCAAAAACTAAGTATCTCCAAAGTGTTTACAATATCATTAATTTTATACAGTCAAACTTCGGTTTTCGAACGACTCACTTTTAGAACAAATTGATTCTCGAACAGAATTTCGAACTCATATTTGCCGAACAAGCTACTCGGTAAGAGCCAACCACAGATTAGAGAGACACAGAAGTTCAACTTTCTACATTTCCTATGTTAATTAAATAAAGCTGACGGCCCGACCAATCATCGACAGGACTACTCATTCAGAAGTTAGTTGCGCTATCTTTTTCGTTATTAGACGTCACGGCACGAATCATCGATGACGTTGATATTTAAATTAGCGTATGCGGGAAAGATACTACTTCCGTTTTTCGGTAGGCGCCACATTTAAATTTAAATAAAATTAATTAATAAAAACTGCGTTAATTGACATTCTCATAATATAAATGGCATTCAAGAATCCATGTTTAAGTCCAATTAAATAACAAAATTATATTATATATAATATTATATTGCAGGAGTGGGCAAGCAAGAGTTCATTGGGAGCCAAAATGTAGATTTTGCAAAATGCATGGGAGCCGAAGTTCTGTACTGTCGTGGCGGATAGTATGATAAAGCGCGCGATATTATTATATAATATAAATATAATATAAAACAAATATTGAATTTTTTAATAAACATATTTTCACAAAATTATAAAAATAAAATTGTAAAAATAATAATAAAAAAAAGATATTAACATTTTCAGCAAGAGCCGCATGTAACTCAAAAAATCGGAGCCGCATTTGCCCATGTCTGTTATATTGCATTTGTAGGCATTTTTAGCATAAGGTGCAGTTTAAAAAGTAAAAAAAGACACCGATGTTTGATTGTAATTTGAATTTTACTATTCAAAAATATAACGATAGTATGTATTGTATATTTTAAATCTGCCTCTCTTCTACAAAATCTTAACTAATTAAAACAACTTGAAATAATTATTTATGATTATTTTATATTTTTTCATTCTATTTAATTTAAAGAAATATCTCATGTTTTTTCTCTTTACACTTTCAAGAATGTTTATTAATATTCAAAAGTAACCAGTTTTCAGCTGAATGAAACATGGATTAAAATGCGCGAGCATAACAACATAAAGTTATGTCAACATTACGTGGTTTATACGAATCATGACGCACATGATAATTCTTCCAACTTTTTATTTTTTACAAAATTTAATGTTCGGCTTTACCGGTGTCCAATTGCCCCAGTGAAAGAATCTTGTTTTTTTTTTTTTTATTTTAAATCAAACTTCTCAAATAAAACATTTTAAAATAATTCAAATATAGAAATCGTGAAATAAAATTTGTATAAGCTAAATTATGGAAATATGTCAAGTAAAAACATAAAAAATATATAAAAACATACTTATTTTAGAAATACCTTTTAAAAGCCTGTCTTATTAAATAAGAAGTCCCTACCTGTTGAACACACACTTAAGGACTTTTGTCTTATTAAATTAATAATGTAAAACTTCTTACCAGTTCTATGACAGCATTTTTACTTTTAGGCCTATATATGAAAGATAAATCGGTTTGTTACTTTATAAATAAGAAACTTCTTGTCAGTATAGATAAGTGTACACTTTATTTATTTTGAAATGTTTACGTTCTTTCTAAAGTGAAACTATTATACTAGTTTAGAAAATAAAATATTGGATAAACAATATTAAATTGTTCGAAACAAGTTTTTAAGACATTTATATCGTAACTTCAGAAAACGTCTCTAAACAGTTTTTAATAATTATGAAGAAAGCTAATACTTTTTTAATTACATTTGATTTTAATAAGGCCAAGTAAAGACATTAGAAGAAGAAAAAAGTTTTACAAAAATAAGAAATTTCTAGTCAGTTTTTAATTCCTTAAAATATATTATAAAACTTTTATTAATCATTACTTGATTAGTAATTTTATAATATAACAGTTTTACCAAGTGTACTATTATTTCATTCAAGTGAAAGTTGGATTCTTTACAAATACAATACTTTACATCAAATTCAGTTTTTTCGAATTGCCAAAATTTTGATAATTAGATGCTTTTAATTCATCGAAAAACATTATATTTAATGTATTTTATAAAGTTTTATATGTATAATTTATTTAAATATAATTATAGTAAAATTATGTTACTGTTTATTTAAAATCAAATGTGCATCTTAAGGAAATAACAAGAAGTTTACTGACTTTCTTACGAGTTTTTTAATTAAATAAGTAAAAAATTAAATAAGGAATTTCGATATTAAAGACTTGTGCAAAATCTAAGTTATTAACAAATGTATAATACAGAGATGACTAGAGTTGATAGTCCAAAAAAGATCATGTGACAAATCCAACCAAAGAATATTCAAATGAAAACTAAAAAATAGGATTCCTGGAGGGCACAGAAAAGGTTTATAGCTCTTTCTGTGCTTTTTAAAAACTTTCTCTGGCTTTGAAAGAAGCTTTTAACCTTAGAAAAACTTATAGTCGCAACAGAACGACTGTCTAATGCAGTGTTTTTCAACTTTTTCTAATAGTAGCACTGCAACGTAGTAATTTTTTTCTTGTGGCATCTCTACTTCTTTATTAATGTAGAGTTATTGCGTTTTCCCTACGTTCAGTAATACACGTAATTATTATGGAGCAGCTTAACACTATTTTGCAGCTTTCTATCGAAAACCGTTGGTTTAATGCTTAAGAAGTGGGTAGAAAGTAAGACATTTAAAATTATGGAAGAAATTAATACAAATCGATAATGTTAGCTAAAATAAAATAATGTTAATATAATGCTAAGCTTTATTTTTTTTAAAATCCAACTAAGAAATTTTTTAAAGTTATATTTAATTTTCTAAAATTAAAAATATATACACCAATGGTCGAAAGTATTGCAAGACTACGATATTTTTTTGTAATCTATAATATGAGTTACAGAATGGAATCATAGTGAATGTCAGAAAGACATTAAATCTGTAGAAAATAAATTTTATTAGCAATCATAAAAAAAGTAGAATTCTTGGTATTATTATATATTGTACTGCATAAATGAGACATATTTCACAAAAAAGGCAATATTATTGAAGTGTAGAAAAAGCTGATTACATGAAACGGGAAAGAAACAAAATTTCCATTGATTTTACATGTCAGACACTCGCAGCAATTATTAACGTCAAGATTGGCCAATTAATTATTAATTCAATTTATATTTATAAACAGAATTATAAAATTATAAAGGCTTTTCTCATACCATTGGAAACAAAGAACAATTTTAACAGTCGGATATTATTATCAATTTAGGTATGTCCTAAAGTGATTCAAATAAGCGAAATGTACTGTATATTTGATGCACTCAATTTACTGATTTGTTTTTTTATACTGCATTAATAATAACTAGATTTAAAAATACTCATTATTAAAGTTTCAAAGAATCAATAATCATTTAGTTTAATGATATTTGATTTTAGTATTTTACTTATGTAACTAATACATTATTATGGAATGTCATATGAATGTATGGTCTCAATCTTTTTTGTCCGACGGCCTGAGAGGCTTTATGAACCTTGTACCCCTCATTCGCACAGTTACATTTTTACTGAACGGTAAGCGCAGATTGGATTATGTACTCGAATAAAATTATTAAAACTAGAAGATTTTATATATAGCTTTCCTGAAATGTTCCTTCGTCTCCATTGAGAACCGCTTATGTAACCTAATTTTTTCGTAAAGTAAAAATAATTTTACAATTCAGAATAGTGTTTAACTATGAATTAATTATTATTAGACGCAAAAAGAATTAGAATAAATCGCTATTTTTTTAATTGACAAGATAACTCTTCTTAAACATTCTTTTTACATTTTTACATCTTTAAACATTTTGTAATTTAATCGGGACGTCATTTCTGTTGAGAAACAGAAACTTTAAATTGTATATGAATATTATTATTATACACCAATTTAGTTGGGGGGCTCTTCATACAACTGCTGTTGCTGTGTTTTTCTATGACTATTTCCTACAAATCAACTGATCACTGTCAGTTGACTTTATTGAGGATGTCTTTTTTACTGCCACAGTTAATTTTTAAATTCTTTTCTTTTTACTTCTTATTGGAAGGACTTAATCCAGACCCGACGTTTCATACTCCATCTTCTCCTCGTACGCATCCTCGATCGCCAAGTGAAGGAACATTGAAATTATCTCGACTGGACGATTATTTTCATCGAAGGAGATTTTTACTCAAATAACTCAGAAGATTTTGTCTTGTTTTGAGGAACGTTTTGATACTATTCTATTCAAATTGGAAGGATTGTAATCAAAGTTTCATCGGTTTTCAAATTTACATGGGGAGTATGAGGAACGATTAATCTAACTGGAGGGAAAAGTTACCTGACTTTCAACTTATAGACCTATGGACAATGCATGGACAATTTTTCTCTTCAGTATTATTACATAGACTCTGTACACAATGAATCGAAGAAAAATAACATTATTATTTTCGGTTTGAGGGCTGGCAACGAAGACGAAGAATTAGTTAATAATATTAACAGCTTTATTGGGTTGTTCAAAAAAACAGAATGGGGAGCATATTCCTTTTATCAGTAGTTATCGAATATGAGGACTGAGCTTGTATTGTTTGAACTTTATATTTAAACTGATAAAAGATTTATTTTTAAAAATTTAAAGAAAATCCGGGAATCTCCGTTCTTTTCGCGCATTAGAAATTTTGATGATTTATCGTATAAATTAAGAGTTAAGCGCAGTATATTTGCCTTTTTTGGGAAGATAAATATTGGAAGAAAACAGCATATTTATAAGCCAGTTACTTCACAGTTGATAGTGATAAATTTATTTTTGATCTATAAATTAATGACCTGCAGAAGGTTAATAGTGTTTCGACAGGCCAGCCAATGGAATAAATGCTAATGAGAGGGATAAAATTTAGTAATGAGAATATTGTCTTGGAATTGTCGAGGAACGTTGGACTTGACAGTGGTTAACCAAGAATTTATATATTTTTTCAAAATTATGATAAAGTTGCTTTTACTGAAACATCGTTAATTTAATTATGAGCGGGTTCATTTTTGGATATGATTTTTATATGAACAATTTGCTAAGAAAAAACCAATTGCTCCTGATCGTCCATGCAGAAACCACGATCGCTACAGGTCTTTTTTTAAACAAAGATCTTTAAACAAGACGAATTCGAAACGATTTTCTTTAATCCTCAAAAAGAAAAAAAAATCGAATTCTCTTCTTTAACCTCACAGCATACCAATCCGTTATCCTTACTGCGTTAGAAATTCTTTTTTTTCTCAACATTCTTTTTTAATCGTAAACTTTTTCTTTTAACATTTCTCAAAGCCAAACACATAATAAATAATAAAACATATAAATATGAATCTAGCAGCACATGTATATATAACACAGATCACACCGTAGGCAACCTCCCGATACAGTCCTTCGGCAAGGCCACACTCGGGGGAAGTGAGTAGGTTTAATATCACTACAATCCATATGGTAGTCTTATTCTTGCCGTTTCCTATATAGTAGTTTCTCGGAATTGCTGTTTAACTCTGATTATATGATAGTAATTAGACTTAATTCTAGGAAAATAGTCTACTTACTTTATCACAGCTTGGTAATTATTCGTTTTTGAGAATAGATCTCAATGATGTATTGTTAGTCAAAATGAAAGATTTGTTGTGGAATTTTCTCAGGATGATATAGTTAATTTAGAGAAAATTAATGCCGGAATTGGCGATAAATTTGAAAATTTTTACGCTGGGTCTAAAACTAATGTTTTAAATTTCCGAATTCCCGAAGATCTAATGATTTAATATTAAATCAAAGGGGAAAGGGTTTTTGCAATTAATTAAATCTATATATATTAAACTGGCGATTTGTCTTTGACAGTCCGGCTAAATTTACGTTTCGTTCGTCAATTGATAATCAGTTATAGATTTAATAACAGTAAATATGAATTTATTAGGTAGGCTTTATTAGTTAGGGTTTGTCACATTTCTAATTCTGATTATTTTCCGATTTCAATGTTGTTTGGATTTACGACAAATAGTGTTTTAAATTGAGAATTTCTAATATCTGGAGACAAGAGTAATTGAATAATCATGTATCTTTGATCAAATTTGTCATATATTTTACTTCAAAATGAGTATTGTTAAATGCACAGAGTTGTTGTAATGAACTATTAATGACTTTCTTAACTTGGAACTACGATGTGGAATGATTAAGAAAAGTATTTGGTATTACCAATTGAGAAACAATGGTTTGAACTCCAGTGTTTATGTTTAAAGAAAACTATGAACTGAGTACTGTATTACGAATGTTTTGTAGGAATAAAATTAGAAATCTATTAGACAAATACTGTAAATATAAAAGCTATAAGTCGTTATGTAAGGCGATAAAATTATTTTTGGTTAAAATCAACTCATCACTATTGCGGACAAAAAGTACTAGAAAATCTTGTGAAAATATTACATCCCTCTAGGATTAAACTATTTGAGAGAGTATCTCGCTGGGCCTAATACTATAATTTATTTTGACTTAAGTTTTGGTAATAATGTTCCTATTTTGAATTATTCTATTTCTTTGAGTGAACTGGAAACTGCAATTAGAAAATTAAAGCATTTAAGGCAATGGTCTCGATGACATAAGAAATAAAATGATATACTATTTTTCTACAGAAATATTATTAGATATATTAGACATATTTAATTCGTTTGGTCTAGCTGTTCTTTTCCATTATCTTAGAAACAATCGGATGATTTACAAGAGGGGAAGCAGGTAGACGCCAACTAATTATAGACAATTGCTTTAATTAGGTAGTTAGAAAGGTTTTTTCAACTGCTATGGCAAATTGTCTCCGGGTTTCGATGAATGAGTTTAATATTGTCACCCCTTCTCCAAGAAGCGTTTTTTTAAAAATAGAAGAAGCGAATATAATTTGTTTATTTTGATTTGTCTTATTCAAATATCACTTTCAAAGAAATGAGGGAAATTATATACTGCTTTTATTGATCTCAGGAAAGCTTTTGATACAGTTGTTCATGATTTTTAGTTATGATTAAAAGTAATGGTCTTTCTTCGTTTTTTGTTAATTTACTTAAGAGTCTTTTCGCTAATACAAGATACAGAGGATTTTTTTTTCTTCTGATAATGTTGAGCCCAACTTCCAAATCCTATCCTTTTTTACTCTGTTCTTGAATGATGTTCCTGATCTTTTCAGACGTCTCTACGATAACACTATTTACTCATGTTGAAATTAATTGACTTCTTTATGATGATCTTATTTTGGCTTATTCAGTTTCTGCGCCTAGGGAAAGATTTAACCTTACTTGGAGATATTGTCAAGATAATTGACAATTAGTTTGGAAAACTCAAACTTATGATTTTTCGCGCAGGTGGTTAACTTAACAAAAGAAAAGAAAAAAAAGAAAAAAAAAAGAAAACCGCAAACTAGAAATTGAGCCAAATTTTAAATATCTAGATATTTATTTTTTTTTACGCGGAATAACACTAGTTTCATTTACATAAAGGTTTACTTGATGCCAGAGCTAAAATTTCGAATCTTATCAAGATAAGTAACTTGATTAAAAGAAAAGCATCTTCGTTATAATAATTATTTTAGATTAATCAACTCCTTAATTAGACCAAATATGTTTTATACTTTTCCCATGTGTGGGTGGTCTCTTAATGAACAGATTTGAGGAACTACAGTTGTTCTACTTTAGCTAGATGTTTCATATTAATTAATAGATCTGCCTCAGGACCTGTACCGATATTGGAATTGGAGAGATGAAATTCAATAAGTTTCTTCCAAAACACGAATTCGATAAGTTTAGAGAAAACTTATTGAATTGACGGGGGGCAATTATCGAGAATTGATGTATACAAAACTTTTGCGATTAATAATAATTCTTTTTCTTGGAGCCATTGCCTGTTATAGTTATAAAAATATTAAATAACAATGGACTATTTTTCTCTAGCTATAAGTTCTTTTTAAATGAGAATTCATTCCTTCTGGATTATCATCAACGACTAAGAGTCGTATAGTGGTCACAAGATGTTCATTATTTGAGTAAAAAAGATTGGGACAATGGAATTTTTCTAATGGAATGTAGACTCCAGCGTTATATGTATTGTCTAATTTGAGTTACAAAATAAACTCATTGGTTCTACAATTTAGATTAAACATGTTTCTGATAAAGTTAACCGATAAAATAATTAATATCCTGTGTGACGCCGAGTGTTCGTTTTGTGGAATGACGGTGATGACTATGAGAAAACACCTTCTTTATTTTTGTAGTATACTTTCAAATATTCGAGCCGTTACATTCGAATCTAATTTTTGTTCTGAAATTTTATTCGGAGAAAATTTCAATAAGTTTACATTATATAAACTATATATAAATTTTTTGTTTATCTATCATATGTAATGTAACAATGTTATAAACCCCCTTTGTAAAAACACTTGTTACGTCAAATAATAAGGCTTGATTGATTGATTGATTGATTATTATACATCAATTTAGTTTCAACAGTGTTAATCATATAATTGTTTTTAAACTAATTATTATTTTATATACATATTTTATGTCTTTTATGGTTTTTACTATTTTAATTTGCTGAAATATATTTTTTTCAATAATATATGAAAAAATAATTGTTTCTAGTGAAAACTTCTATTAAAATACCATACGTCATTCACGAATTATAATGTGTTTAAAATGAATTTTTAATATTATTTCGCCAAAGTTAAAGATATGCAGAATTAAAAATTTAAAGCATGTTAATTCAATTGCATAACCAAGTTATTAACATTAACTAGTGTAATATCTTTAGGCGATTATTAGCCCATATTTTCTAAAGTCATTCAAACGTACTAACATTGATAAATTATTAGTAATTACAACTCTAGCTATCGGTACGGTTATCTTGAAATCTCAAGAGTGCATTAACTATGCTCGAATAAGTACAAATTCATATCTTCTGCATGCATCGACAGAACTTCGATGAGTTATTGACCTTAATAATTTCTTGAAGCTAGGAAAACTGTTAGTAATAATTGCTTTCATGTAATATTATACGTTTATTGTTAACTGTTATTTTGATATTATGTAATATTAACTCATAAAAATTCTCATTATTTTAATTTCGTTATATGATGATTATTATGACATATATACATTATAAAATTAAAACATATGAAAAAATAAATAAATAAAATAATTATGAATTACTTTAATGCTTGCTTTATTGATGTTAAAATTAAATTTATAATAAGTTAAATTTATGTAAATTATCAAAATCAGTTATATTAATGCGAGTTATTTAGATTAACTATTTGTTTCACTACTTAATATTTGATCAAATTAAATAAGTTTTTAAAATTTATTTAACATGTTTTAATGATTTGACTTTAAAATTAGAAGTTATATATTTCATTTCTGAACGTTATAAAAATAACGTTAACTGAAAATGGTTCAAAAAATATGTAAAATTTTATTATAAAAAATATTTATGTTCCAGACTGATATAAAGAAGCAGAAAATAATGATTTTAATATAAATCATTAAATGAATAATATAATAATATATTAAGTAATATAACAGATTTCTGCTTATGCAGTTATAAATTCTCTATAATTGTGCAAAAGTGCAATATTTTTGACTACATTTGTATCCTTTTGAAGAAAATTTCCGGAAATAGAACTTCGATTTATGACATTAAGGTGGCTTTCAAATGGATTATTTGGTCGCCTTACTGAATGGCGCATCTGAAAGTGACCTAAGTCTATAAAAAATTTGTGTTCAATTTACGACGGCTCGCTTAATGTTTTCTAAACTACCAGTTAAGTCGTAAAGTAAGGGTTTATTTAATACTATAAAAATAATTGAAAGAATTAAAATAATCTATAGAATACACAATACTTTTGTTAGAGCGTTAAAATTTTATTATTTCATATTATTAAGATATTTTGCCATATTGCAAATTATACTATTTAAATGTTGGATGTAGACTGTGTTAGTGAAAGCAGAGCCAAAAGCATTTCGATCTAAATGACCTGTGGTGCATTCCACGTAAAAATACTTTAAAAGTCATGTCTTTCTAAAGAAAGATAACAGATCCTTTAAATATCCTGGGATTATATTAGATTGATGAAATAAGGCAACAGAATACATGAGTAATATGCCAAATGGAGGTTGCTCTCGAAAGGACTTTCTGTAGGAAAAGAGCCCTTTTTTCTTGTTAGACACAGGAAGAAAACTTGGGCATCTATGACCAACTGTGTTTAGTGATTTATTCACTCGATGTGTGGAAAGCTGGGCGAAGCTAATGATTCAGCATTTTAGAAAATACATTGCTCAAACGAAAAACTAAACACTCTCAAATGACGTGCAAGGAAGTCTCCTCAGCAAAGACGAATTTAAATCCTGAAGTAACAACAGAGATTTAAATAATTGTAATATATAACATTTTTAAGTCTCTTTAACGCAATTTTAAAAAATTATAATTTTTTACCAAGCAACAATTAGTTCTGCAATTTTGTAATGTAAATCTATTGTTACATCAAGATTCTATTATAGAAAATTTTTTTTCTTACTAAACTAAATAGATCGAAAGAAAAAGAAAACTATAACATATGAATATTAGTACTAACCAAACTATAATAGAAAAGAAACTTATTCATTCTAAATATACTATAGATTTGTCTTTGAATGAATGCATTTGTTTGAGGTAATGAAATACATCAAACAAAATATTGCCTAAATATAAAAATCATGAACAAATTTACAGTAAAACCTCGCTTAACGAGAACCTGGCATAACGTGTGACGAGGAGAGAGAAAGTCGCGGATTGTGCGCATGCTCCATCAGTCTATGTTTAACACTGGTTCCGCTAGCATCTTAGTGCCGCTTATGATCATAAATTTTTTCAAACTTGTGTTCACACATATTACGTATAAACAACAACATTCTTTGCCCGTTATATAATAAACACACCAAACGATATTCCAAATTCTTGGTCTATGTAAAGGCTATTAATATTAGAAATTAATTGATTTGGTTAAAGGTAGGCAGTTATGCTGCCATCTCGTATTAAATTTAATAAACAATTCCTAATTAAATTTTAGAAATGTCTAAATTAAAAATTAATTATTTATAATCATTAAATTTAATACGAGATGGCAACATAACTGCCTAGCTCTAGTCAAATTAATTAATTTCTAATAGAAAGGAAGTTTTCATCACTAAAACGTGAACGTCGAACTCTGAGCGCCGCCATCTTTTATGCCTAGAAGTTTGACAATGACGTTTGGAACGTCGAGCATGATTCTAATGACGTTTCAAAACCCATTGTCAAACTTCCAGGCTTACAAGACGGCGGCGCTCAACGTTTGATGTTCACGTTTTAGAGATGTAAATTTCAGCCGCAATCTCTAATATTTAATTATAGCCTTTACATAGCCCAAGAATTTGGTATATCGTTTGGCTGTTTATGAGACATTTTTTCGAGTTTTTTGTTTTCTGCAATTGGAATTCGTATTCCAGGTTGGTTCATTTTGCACTTGAAGGAAATATGATGATGATTCACGCTCCTTTTCTTACAATTTTCTTTGAATATACGTTATACATAAAATATTTGAGTATTTTTTTCGGCGTGGAACGCATTATCGTATTTTACATTAATTTATATGAGAAAACTGTTTCGCTTAACGAGTGTTTCGCATTACGAGTAATATTCTAGATAAATTATGCTCGTTAAGCGAGGTTTCACTGTATAAATTGTAGTTTTATTTTTACGTACAGTACGATTTACTAATGTAGTATAAACTGTACAGTACATGAAAATAAAATATAACTAGAAAAACATGATTTAACGCTTTTACAGTCCAAAAATCTAATAAATTAGGAAAACAATGTAATGACGATATTCGAATTTTCGATAAATCTCATAGAGATTAAATCAGTGCTGAAAAGTACAAATTAACTGTATTTTTAAAGGTATATTTGATAATCTATAATTTAGTATTGTTTATTATATTTTAAAAAATGAAGCTCGAAATGATAAAGCAATGTGAAACCGATTGATTTATGGATGCGTGCGTTTTTTACGTTCTCCAAAAAGCACATAATCACTGGACAATTTCGACCATGCTCCATAAAACTCTATAGAATTTTCGATAAATCCAAACCTGTTTTGTAAATATTGAATTGAATAAAGTAATTTATAGGTATAAAATAATTATGAACGTTAGTAATAATAATAATCATATATTTTTGAAATATATTTATTTCTGTATTCTTATTAAGAAGATAAAATGTTTATTTCCAATTATATTAAACATATTGAACTGTGTATTAAAAAGTCTCAAGAGATAATAATGCTTTCTCAAATTGGAAACTTCATTTTAGTAAGTACTGTACATGTATTCATCAAAAGGTTGAAACAAATGAAAGGAAATTTTAAAATTTTATGGATGTTTTGTTATGTAATTATGTGCATTCTGAAAGAAATGGATGTTTAAATAAGATATAATTTCAAGATTTAATCGAAATAGCAAATTGACTGAAAAATAACTGAATTGAAAAATTTAATTCTTCAATAAACTCCAAGCTGGGAATAATGTCATAAACGTTTTCAAGAGATTAATTTAATATCTTTCTGATGATCAATAATGATAACGTTTAATATCATTACATTCACCAAATGATTGATAAATGATTAATTGAAAAATAAAATTTTCAGTTACACTATGGAATGTAGTTGACTCTTCACGTCTGTATGATTAATGTGTTTTCTGCTTAATAGATAGATATGAATCTGTTGAAGGAAAGAGTTACTTTAATATATGTAATTATTAATTAACAATAAACACTGAATCTATTATGACTTATCACTGATAATTCTACTGAAGATAAATGAACGTTTTATATAAAAAGCAAATTATGAATATGATCTATTTCTCTTATTCCAGTGGTTTCCAACCTATGGGGCGCGCCCCTCTAGGGGGCCGCGAGACTGATGCAAGGGGGGCATGCAGCTGTTTCCAAAATATCAGTTTCGAATACAAACCAAAAAAGTCAAATAGGTGTCAAAAAAATGAATCAGCAAAATAGGTATAGGTAATCCACAATCCTCGCCGCGAATTTTTCGGGTACAAATGCTAAAACATCCATCCATACTCTTGCTGGAACGAAAACATCTCGCTTTCACGTTTGGAGCCGAGCGCCGGCGGGGCGAGGAAACAAAAGACAAGCACTCGGAACATCCCGGGTATTCTCGTGCTTACTCGCGCCAAACTTCAGTAAACAGAAGCATCTGTTTTTTTTCTGTTGTCTATGAACAGAATTAGTTCGTTAGTAGTGCTTGCGATAACCACGTTGATATATAGAATGAAACACTTCGCTTTGGTAACTTCTAAATTAATATTGAGGTAAATTTCATAACTGTTATAATAGTACATTATTTTTAATACATTTAAAATTATTATTTCTTATAATAAATAATTATTTTTTATGTATATTTTTACATTATATTGTATATTATTTTGTAGCCCATTAAATAAATTATAATATCAGTTGAGTATTTATGAAATTAGATTGTTAGAAAAATTAAGGGGGCGCAACAATTTTTTTAAGGGGGGCGCAGGTACAAAAAGGTTGGAAACCACTGTCTTATTCGATCAAGTTTTAAATATTTGAAATTATACTTCTAAGACATAACTTTAATCTAAGATGTTGAGCCTACAGTAAATATATTAGGATTCGCTTAATGACAGTTATGCAGGAATAAGTTAGATTGTAATAATAACGAGGATTTGCTGTAGAAACATGTCTTCACAAATATATTTATTTTAATTTAAAAATTTCAACATGAATTTCAATGAAATTAAAAGTGAAATTTTAATTTAAATTTTTTTTTATATTGACAACACCTTTTGTGTGATATTTAAGTTCAAGCAAATTGAATCGTTTTTCGTTAAAATACATTATATTCGGTATTTCTCTTTTACTTACTTAAGCTAGAAAATGTAAAATATTTTCTCAGTTTGAATGATCTATTATACAGAAAAATAGCGAAAATAAAGACAAATAGTTTGATATGGTTTTCAAAATCCTTAGAAATTTTATAAGTTTCTTTAAATGTAGAGTAAGGTTAACAATTGACATAATTTAATAGGTGAATTTTTCTTTAATTAATGTTGTTGATTTATGACTAATTACACTGGTCAACAGCCAAAATGCTTCAGAAACCAAAGTGGCTGAATATTACTAATTCAAGGATGATGAATACGAATATGACAATAACAATGTTAACTTGGCTCTAGTTTTTAGGATTTCGAATCAAATATGTTAAAATTATGGAAAAATGTGCCATTTTTCTGTAGTTCTTGAAATGTGTTCCTATACGGCTTGAAGTACATTTCCTTGAATGACTGTGGAAAGTAAAAATAAAAAACAAAAAAATCATTTTGTCTGTGAAAGGAAAATTTCCATTCTCCTTTCTACTTTGGTGGTTTTTATTCCTTTGGCCAGTGACCACCAAAGAGCAGCAATGTTGCTGTTCTCCAATTCCAACCATATATTACATCATTCGTCAGTCAGCGTGATGCTTCTTGTGTAAAAATCATGCAGTGCAGTAAAGTAAAACGTATCCTTGCTTTGTATTCTCCAGTTTATCAGTAGGTGTGCGTAAGTTAACAAAATGCCCCAGAAAGGTGTTAATAATCGTAAAGGTCGCTTTATCGTCCTAAGTCGAAAAGCCACGCGACAGAGATAATTGGACCCACCTGGCGTTGGGGCCATAAACGGCCGGAAGGATCAAAGGAGTAGCGTCTCCGCTTAAGGGTCAATGTGTTGGCCACGTGCCGGCCGGCTTGGGAAAAAAAATATAAACAAGGGACAGACGCGAATGTAAGCTACGTCGGCGGGAAATAGGGCGGACGTCTTTGGAAGCTCTCAAAAAAAAGAGAAGAAACTGATTGGTCGCAGGTGGTCGCAGCAGGATCCCTTAAATTGGAAGGGTGGCAGAGAAACGAGGAGAAAGGGCGAGAGACCGGATACGTGGTGGTCTCTGACACTAGGTAAGCCTTTGAGGTGTATAGAGAGAGCGTTCTCCTCTTAGAAAGTCCTCGGAGAAAGGTTAGTGTAGAGACTGGACAGCCACGCGGTTGAGCCATCTCCGGAAAGCGACTTGAGTTCCCGAAGTTTAACAGTCCCCAATAGACAAGCTGACGTGAGATACTACATCTTTGTAGCATAGCGTATGTAATGTGTCGAACATTGTACATCTTGTAAATATTTGTTGTGTAAATAAACTGTATATATCTACTTGTTGAGTGTGGAGGTGTAGCTTTCCTCGAACCATCTTACGGACATTCTCGAGTCACAAAACCCAACTCGAGACGATTCATCGTAAAGATCGTGACGGATACGTAAGGATCTTCACTATAATGTTGACAATTTTTGTTATATTTGTGGCGAATTCATGTGTGCTTCACAAAAGCATATCACTCCACTCATTAGCGCCGCCTATAAATTGCATTTCGGATGTAAACTTGGTGACCAAGATAAAGCATGGGCTTACATGTATATTGCAATCACTGTGCAACTATTCTTCATCAGTGGCTGAAAGGAGAAAAGTGTTCCATGAAATTTGCAGTACCTATGGTATGGAGAGAGCCCACAGACCATGTACTGTACATACTGTTATTTTTGTATGCTACATCCAATCAGTAACGGCTACTCGAAGAATAAAAAATGAACAATAAAATATTCCAATATTGAATCGGCACGTTGACCTGTACCCCACAGTGAAGTATATCCAGTTCCTCAACCACCAGAATCATATTCACATGAGTCAATTGAAGACGAAAATGCTCCCGAAGTTTCTGATGATGCACAGCCGTTAACATCTACCGATCTTGATTTCACTTCGAAAGTCAATGGACAAAACCGTCATTTAATAACTCAAGAGGAACTTAATGACCTGGTACGTGACCTGGACCTATCAAAAAATAAAGCGGAACTGTTAGAATCCAAATGACAGTAATGAATCTTCTGAAAGACAGTGTCTGAGTAAAGATCTCCAATGATAGTCCTGTCGAAGACTGTGCCAGTGAAGTCCGATACGATAATCCGTCTCGAATTGGTTTCTACGACTCGAGAATGTTCTTACGTTGGTTCGTAGAAAAGTACACCTCCAAACTCAAATTATACACTATTTACAATAGGTAGAATATACAAGCTTGAAAACATAATATTTACTAGATAACAACAGGTGGTGTCTCACGTGTCAGCTTAACCTTCGGGAACATTTATACTCTGGGGAAACTTCGGTCGGTTTGTGGAATTGGCTCAACTATACGGCCGTCCAGTCTCCGCATTTACCCGTCCCTGAGATCGTTATCAGAGGAGAACACTCTCTCTACGTTCAGCGGGCTGCCCAAGTGCCTGAGACGTATTTTCAGTTTCTTGCCCTTCTCCTCGTTTCTCTCGCCACTCTTACTATTTAAAGAGTTTTTGGACGACAACTTCCAACCAATCAGGATTCTTCCTTTCCTCGGAAGCTTTTCAAAACGTCGGCTCTTCTCCCCACAAAACAGCTTACCGTAACGTCCGTCACTTGTTTACATTTTTTTCTAGTAAGCTAACATTTGGCAAATACATTGCCCGCCCACAGACAACTCCCATAAACAAAGACGATACTCCCTTTGTTTCCCCGACTGTTTTCAAATACAGCACCAGGTGGGACCAATTAACAAGGTCGTATCGCTTTTGTCCCTACTCTGTTAAAAGCGATCTTTTACAGACCGTGACTGTGTTCCATTTTGTCAAACTACCTTTACCTCCATTCTTCAACATGGATGGTAATCTTGTCTTCTGCGGTGATGCAGTGGCATAGCGTAGTGGGGGCGGCAGGGGCTGCCCGCTCCGGGCGGCACTTTTAGGGGGCGGCAAAATTTCACAATAAATAATAATATCTTGTAAAAATTTGAACCATTTCATTTCATATTTTTGTCGCACCTACGATTTGGACCGATTGAAATGAGCACGGAATTTTTCATTACTTATACCTAAATAAGGGAGTAGCGAAATTTTCCTCCGCCCCGGGCGGCTGATACCCACGCTACGCCACTGCGATGATGTATGTGGTATTATGATAGCTCTCAATATAAGCTACAAACAATGCAAATGGAGACTCTTCATTGACTCCTCCAAGGTGAGCCTTTAAGCTATTTTGTTACATAACAGTAAAACTGCTTTCTATTCCTATTGGCCATGCAAAGGACATGAAAGAATCATAAAAAAGCATAAAGCATGAAGGTGTGTTGTGATTTCAAAGTTGTAGCATTACTACTTGGACTTCAGCTGGGGTATGCGAAGTACTGTTGTTTTCTCTATGAATGGGATAGCAGAGACAGAGTAGACATTTGAAAAGACTGGCCACGAAAGAAATCCCTTGAACCTGGATCAAAAAATGTTATTTCTGAACCGTTAGTAGAACGCAGTTCGATCACACTACCTTCGTTGCATATAAAATTAGGACTTATAAATAACTTTGTCAAGACCATGGATCGAAATATCCCAACATTTAGTTTTCTTAGAGAAACATTTCCAAACATTAATGAGGAAAAAGTTAAAAAGAGGATATTCGTAGGTCCACAAATTTCCAAGCTTCTAAAAATATGCACTTCTATTAGCGTACTAACAGGGGCTGAAAAAGAAGCTTGGAATGCTTTCAGAATGGTGGTAAACAATTTTCTTGGAAACAATAAAGCTTCTGATTACAAAAACTAGTAAACAGCATGCTGTCATGTTATGAAAAGATGAGATGCAACATGTCACTGAAAATGCAATTTTGCATTCTCACATTGACTTTTTCCTTGAAAACTGTGGGGTTTCACTGACGAACATTAGGAGAGTTTTCATCAAGACATTGCTTGTATGGAAAAACGGTACCAAGGGAAATGGAGTCCATCAATTTCAGCAGACTACTGCTGGTACATTATGCATGAAATGCCTGTAGATTCATACAAGAAGTCTGTAAAGAAGCGTTGTACTGTACAGGTAAGTGATGTTCTGGGTATTTTATGCTTTCACTGTTCATTTAGTTTTTATGTATCAAGAAGTGTTCTGACGTATTCTGTGTTCCAACTAAAATGAAAATTACATCATGTATACATATTCAGATGTATATTATGCAATTTATTAAACATTCATGTACTCTGTAAACTTGAGCTAATTCTGTTTTTTATAGCCATTTTTGAATTCAGCAAATCAAAATTATTAAGAAATAGCTTATTTCGTTTCTGAAAGAAACGAAAAGTTTTTATTTGTACAGAAACATTACAGAAACATTAAAAATACTAAGATGGCTTTCATGTTTCTATTTTAGAGGCTTTTTAGTCACTTTTCTGCGGCTTTTGCTTAAAATATTGTTAAAAAATTGTTCCATTGTGGACCGTCATCAGTCACAAGAAAATTTTTAAAAATTTACAGTGACTTCTAAGCTTCCAAAGAACCTTCTAAAAAAACAAAAAGCTATCTTTGCGTTATTTTATTTTTGGCATTGGTTTTGTTAATTCAGTTGATGTGAAATGTGCTTTTCATTTTTAACGAATCGCCTTTTTTAAGTTTTTAAAACAATTATTTGTAATATCTCAATTTTTTACTTCCTCCAAAAATTCTAAATTTAATTTCTTCAAAAATATTTCCTATTAAAAAATATGAATTTTACGTAAGATAGTTAAGAAACAAATTAAGTGTTAAGTTCTTACAAAATTTTTTATTTTTTTTTTCTTTCTATACGCGGGGAATAACGCCTTCCGGGAGGTATTTTAATGGTAACTGGCCCCTATTCAGGCGTTACAGACGTGGAGAAAACCCGGAAAACTTCATGTCGCCAGCCCTCCTGGCGAGGCGCGAACCTACGACGAACTCCAAGGGCCGATTGCAGAGACAACGTTTAAAGGCCGACGGCGGTTTACAGATCGGGTAGACCGCGGGTCAGAAAAATTTCATTGCAGAGACAGAGTTTCACGCTTGCCACAATGTAGACAGCGATTAGAAACAAGTTATTTGACCTACTTTCTAGACTCCCTCGATAGCAGGTTTAGAGAGCGTTTTACTTGAGTATAAGACGCCATATTCATTTGTTGGTCGTATTACAATGGATATTCTGAATTTAATACATCTTGCGAACGGGACGATTCAAGAAGATTATTCATCTCGGCAATTACGAAGAGAGAGGGTAATGCGAGATCGGAATAATCCTATGGAAATCTATTCCGAAGACGAATTTCGAATTCGGTATAGATTTTCTAAATCTGGATTCGTTCGCATTTTAAATCGTATTGGCGACGAAATTAAACATCTAGATGGAAGAGGGTTGCCGTTAACTACCGAGCAACAATTATTGACGGCATTACGATTTTATGCCACCGGAAGCTACCAGAGGGTAGCCGGTGATCTTATCGGAGTTCACGTCTCTACTGTATGCAGGTATCTATCAAACTATTATTAAATAAATTTAAAAAATTTTTTGTATAGTGTTAGAGACGTTTATAAGAATGAGGTCTTATTTAACGTTTGTATAAGTTATATATTGCATTTTTTATTAATTATCGTTATATCCTTATCAGAACCATCCAAAACGTTTCGAAGGCATTGGTTCATTTGAAGAATGCCGAAATTGTATTTCCGACAGAATCGGAACTTCCATCTGTTAAATATGATTTTTCGGTATTGTCGAAAGATAACTTTCCTGGTATAATTGGGGCAATTGATTGCACCCATATACCTATCCAGTGTCCTGACAGCAGTAGAGCACAAGTTTTTTATAATAGAAAATCCTATTATTCTATTAACTGCCAGGTGAGAATTATTTACATATATCATCATCTTTACTTAAATATGTTATTTTCTTAACCTCATAATTAAGTAAAATTTCAATAAAATACAATTTTATTGTTCTCCACAAATAGTTTTGTAACTAATTTATTGTAGCTTAAATGACTATTAAGTATGCAATGGCCTATATATTTTTCTAACATTTTAAATTGTTATGCCTTGTTATGAACAGTTATATTCTTGACTATTTCTTTGACATGAAAATAAAAATATCAAATAATATCTTTGATATCTCAACCTGATAACTTTAATGAAAATATATAATTGATGCATGTTTAAATGTATATTTTAGGTCATCTGTGATGGAAAAATGAAAATTAGGAATATTGTTGCTCGGTGGCCAGGTTCAACACATGACAGCAGAATTTTTTCAAACAGCAGTATTAAAGAAAAACTTCACCAAGGATATTGTAATGGATATCTTGTTGGTGACAGTGGCTATCCTTGTTTGCCGTACTTAATGACCCCATTTCTACATCCGCAGAATCACGGCGAAAGACGGTACAACAAAGCTCATTCACGAGCAAGAAATATCGTGGAGAGATTATTTGGGGTGTGGAAAAGACGATTTCCCTGCATAGGAAGTTGTCTAAGAACGAAATTAGACAACACGCTCAATATAATAATAGCCACTGCAATTTTACATAATTGGGCCATTGATTTTAAAGAGGAGGAGTTTCTGATTGAACATTCAAATGAAGAGAGAGAGGAAGAAAGTTCAACAGTGAATGAGCAATCAAGTTCAGGGTCTGCTCTTCGAAGATCTATTGTACTGCAACATTTCACTTAAATGAAACAGTACTGTAGAAATTTCACAAAAGGTCCTTTTCAGGACCATACAATTTTGATAAAGAGTGAGCCTATCACAGACAAAATAATTCTCTTTTTATTCATTTTAAATAAAAATATTTCTTAACATAACCTATGTAACAAATTAAATAAACATTCATACAATTGTTTTATTCATCCATATTTCCTCAAAAAGATTTAAATTATGATTTCTATGTTTAATGTTTGTTCTACCATATATTTGGTTATTTTACACTAAAATTAAATACATAAAATGTCAACATAAATCTGATAATGTGGTTAAAAACAGTTTTAAAGTCATTATAGAATTTATTCATAGAAAGCTGAGCTAAAAATATAAATTAATGTCTTCATTTTATTTACAAATTTCAAAATTTTGTTTAAAACTTACATTTTGGACTCAGCATATTACTTAGATATTTTACAATATGGAATTTTCATATTTTATTACTGATTTTTAATCTGTTCTACATTCTGTTACAAAAGTATAAGGAACACCATAAATTTTGTGATTTTTCAAAATTTATTTAAACTTTTTGATAGAAAACAGTTTTATATGTTTTAAAACATATTTTTGTCAGCAATTACTAAATCAGTTTTACCTCTCCATCCATTCCACTCACCTCCAAAACCACCCCAAATCATTACAGACCCAGCCTCTTGTTGCTGGCTTATTTTAACGTTGCTTTCTCTTCTTAAATTATGCCAATATGAAAACCCATCAGGGCCATCTAAATTAAACTTCTTCTCGTCACTAAACATTATTTCTAACCATTCTTCAGTTCATCCCATCTTGTCATTAGCCCAGTTTAAATGCATTGATTTGTGTTTGGCAGTTAAAAGGTGGTTTCAACTTCATTTTTAAA
The DNA here is from genome assembly GCF_030686945.1 of Centruroides vittatus. NCBI lineage: Eukaryota > Metazoa > Arthropoda > Arachnida > Scorpiones > Buthidae > Centruroides > Centruroides vittatus. The sequence continues at coordinate 2,044,364 of NW_027122385.1, forward strand.
TAAATTACATTGTCATTGTTTTTTAAAGTTCTCCAAACAGTCACATGAGATAAATCTATTGGTAATTCAGCAGCAGCTTGCCTTGTTGACTTGCTTTTATTAATTATAAGCTTAAAAACTTCTCTCTCATTTCTTGATGTTAAACATTTAGGCTGTCCTGACTTTCTTTTTTGCCCATAATTTTTACCTTGTTGGAAAACATTTTGAATAGCATTCGTACATCTATTTACAGCAACAGAAATTTGTCTCAGAGACTTGCCTGAACCACTCAAATAATAAATTTTATGTATTTCTTGCTCCTTAAGTACAGTTCCATCAGGCATTGTTGAAAATGTTTATATAACATTCAATAAAACATTCAAAAAAGCCACCATGACAGTTAAAAATGATGACATCTCACCCTAGTCATGATAATTATAATCTTTATGTTCTTATATTTTTTCTTTGATATTCTCCCATCATCTAATTGTTTATTAATATGATATGACCACTCTTAACTAAAGTTGTTGGCCCTGAAAAGGGCCGTTTTAATATTTATTAAATACATTTAGTTATTTTCTAATAATTTTAGTTCTTGCAGAAGTTTCAACTTTCTTAATCTTAATAACTCTATGTTAAGTTGTTCTGCTTCTTGCTTTTTCCTCTCTGTATCTTGTTTTATATTCTCTGTATCTTGTTTCATTTTCTCTGTTTTTATGCCCTCCTCTATTAGCTGGATTTGGGCTTTCTCTAATGAATTAATGCTATAAATATAATATAAATCATTATTTTTTAGAAAGTAATTATTAATATTTAGTATTATTTTATCTGAATATTATTTACCGTTGTCTTTTGGGTGGTGGTGGATCATCTGCCACGTTCACATTTTCCCTGACAGCTACATCACTTATCACTACAGGTGAAAATATTGCTGAATTAGAGTGTTCATTTGTAGATGTAAGTGATTCAATATTTTCATATGTAACCATAAGTGGCGATGGTGGATCATCTGGATTGGGTAATGGTTCAATACTGTCACCCAAAACAGATAAAACCACTTGTGTGGAGGGATTCAATGATAATGGTGCTGGTCCTCCACCTGTTATATGTGCAGCACGTCGATTATTATCTGCCTCTTTTTTGGCATCTATTTTTAATCGCTTCCAGCAACCTATAACATAGATCATAAGATATACTTTTCTAGTAAATTTTTCTTAAATTAAATATGCTATTTTATTATTTGTATATTTACATAATCTATTAATCTAATAAATAGAAGTAGGGATTAGTAGGATACGAAATCTTGATTCAGAATAGAGTTCTACAATTCGGACTTTTTCTCCTTAGTCTTTCACATAAATATAGATTGTACAAAGTAATTTTCATTGTAATAAATTTAATGTAGGTGATTAATAATCGTAACTTTCTATTTTCTTTTTATTAAAATTTTGAATTATTATTCTACTTTGATATTATTAATGTTAAGTAAATATTGGTTAAAAATATTAACTAACATTTTATAATCTGAAATGAATATTTTACATTCATACTTGCCTTTCAATTGTGCTATTGTACGAGCTGCTCTACAGGGAAATGACGAAGAGAATTCGTTTTGAATCTTCTCCCATGCGGTTTTTTTTTGACGCTAGAGTACGGTTATCATACCCCTTCTCTTCAATTACGGGATAATTTTTAATAATTTCCGCCAGGACGTTCTTTTCTTCTTCCGAAAAGTTCCTACACGTTTTCGACACAGTCGCCATGTTTCTGACGTCACACGAATAATCTGATTGGCTGAATTACTCCTAAAACAAGGGAGTAATGGCGAAGAAAGTAACAGCCAATGTTTTGCCGAGATTCGTTTAGACGACGTTCAGAAATAGACGGTCGTCGTCTTTGCAATGCATTTTTAACCGCGGTTCAGCCAGCCAACGTCTATAGGCCGTTCTGTTGTTAAACGTCGTTTAACGTAATCTCTGTCTCTGCAATCGGCTGCCAAGTGTTCAGGAAATTGAATTGCTTCGCCAAGATCAGCCAAGATCAGCTTTTACGCAATGAGGAAGTAGAATCATCTGTTGAACTCAACGAAAACATTTTGATTCATTCCTTAATATTTATAATAATTTGCATAGTTAATGAAAATTATTTAACAATTATTCTACAAGTTACAAATTATTTATGTTGGCCATTCTGATACAATTTCAGTTCATGAAATTGGAAAATTTACTTCTTCAGATTCTCATAAAATTTACAAAATTGGCAGACAAGATAAATATTAATATATGATTAATTCTCATTACCTTGCTTGGAGAGAATTAAAACAAAATTTGAAAAATTTCGAAAAATTAATTAAAATGTAATTGCCTACTTGTATATGTATAAGTATACTTACCTATCTTGGACAAATTTGCATATAGTGTATATGTAAGATTCGCCGACTTAAAAGGGGGGATACAATTAATCCCGCGTCAGGATGAGCTTAAGGGAACCCGTGTATGTGGGCGATTGCGAATGAGCAAATGATGACAAGTGTTTACATGCGGAAAACCGTGTATTTGGACGAATACATGCTTACATCGGTTAGGATGTTCCAAATCTCGGCGATCTTCTGAACGTAAGAGTTCGGTAGGTCACTATATCCAGTCCCGGGCGGACGAGAAGGGCCGTACGGCGATGTTGACGGGCGGTGGCACACTTAAAGTTCCGAGGGACGACACAGCACACACTGGTTTAATCCTCAAGAGGCATGTCGGTCATTCCGAAAAACTCTCTTTGTGACCTTGAAGTCCCAGTTTTTATACGTTTTTCTCGTGTCCTATCCACCTTGCGGATTGGTCCCTCGTCCCTTTCCTCGCTTCCCGATTGGCCTCCCCTTTGTTTCCAAGCGCAAAACGAGACCATGTCGGGTCGCGGGAAAGGTCCGATTCGAGGTGTTTATTTGACACCCTTTGTCGACTATGCTCCAAGATTGTTGATAGAACCACAACACCTGCACTCATAATTTAATCCGTTGTTTGCAATTGATGTCATTTTGGAATTCTAACGATCACGCGATATTTTTCTATCTCTTCAATTTTTCCTTTTTCTGAAATTGTTTTCCTATGTTTAATTTTTTCTTTGAATACTTGTGTCAACCTTATATCTCTTTATGAGTGCGTGTGTCAGAGTTCCACCTTTGGATTAAACATTAACAGGTCGTTTAACACGCGTTGACGTCATCCCGAGACTCGTTGTTTACATTTTTCGTTACGTTGTTTTGATTAAGAGTTTTTTTTTCTCTCTCTCTCTCTCTTATATAATTTATCGTTATTTTTTTCACAACAGAATTCTGCATTTTTGCTATTTCGGACCTTGTCTGGGTCCTTACATATATATAGGTTGGCTCAAAACTGAATTCCTCATGATAAACTTTAAGAATATTTTAAAATGTACCTCAGTTAACTGGTTATTGGTGTATAAATGAAATGTATAAAGTCATTTAATAAACTGTATAATGCTATAAATGTTTTAATAATTATCCAAAAGTTACATTTATAGATCACTATTAAAATTTTTTGTTTTAGAATTTTCTAAATCAATAGTACAAGGTGTAGCATGATTAATAAGTATTAATAAGATAAATAGTACAATGTCGATCATGATTCCACTGACTATCCAAACGCCATTGTCAAAACTTCTAGGCTTACAGGAAAGCGACGCTGAACGTCCGACGTACACGTTTTCATTACACTAGGCAAATTTTTCATATTTTATTCAGTTAGCTGAATAAAATATGAAAAATTTGCCTAGTGTTTAAGTTAAAACTGTATTTCTTTCCAAAAGTTTGCTATATATATATATGTGTTTGTGTGTGTGTGTGATTATGAATTTAAAAAAAAAATAATTATTAAAGTTGCTGAGCAATGTTATAAAAGCAGCATAAAATTCATGAAAATTTTAAAAAATTATATATAAAATATTTAAAACTGTTTAAAATGTTTCTAGGAAATAAGTAAGATAAATATTAGTAATTTTATGAAGTAAATGTTAAGTACAGTATATTGGTAAAAATTATAGATCTGCAATTCATTACAAATATTTAGAACTACATGATTAAGTAATTATTATGAACGTCATTTTTATAAATGTAGCTTATTGCGTAATTAGTTATTTTTATCGCCAACTAATCGCAATATAATCCGTATCTGACAATCTGTCTATCATTATTTACTTTCTTCTTATAGCCATTCATCTGCTATCTGTTAAGAATGCTTTTCTTTTATTCTATTACAGTAAATAAAGTTATTGTGAGTCTTAAAACTTCTTTAATTAGTAAATTTATAAAAATACTTAATAGGTACATAAATTTTATAAAACATTAGAAATAGAAGTTTTTGTGTTTTGCATATAAAATGCTGAAAAATTGAACAACTACCTGTTTGATACATGACAGTTGTCATAGAAGATTATAGAACAGTTTCTGTTTTATATATATGTTGGCTCAAAGATCTAAAACGTTCTTTGTGCGAAAAAATCGATTACAACGTATTTTCACTTTTCAGATCCAGTTACAACGCGAATTTCGTGTCGTAACGCTTTCAAAAATGCGCATAATGCATTTTCTCATATTCAATAAGACCTCAAAACGAAATTTGTGTTGAGATTTTTTTTAATAGTCAACCAAAATGCTCTCTGGCAATGTAAAAATGCCAGATAACATTTTGGTTGATCAATTCTGAGTCATAATAATGTCTGTGCAAAAATAAGTAACAAATTTCTTTATTATTTAGAATAAATAATAAAGACACGTATTTTGAAATGCTATAATAAAGTAAATAAAATAAAATTAATCAAATTCTAATGTAACCGACATCAAGAATTAAAAGGAAAATAAACAATTAGCCATTGTCTTATTAACTTGTCAGAGGCATAACTGTCGGATTCATTTATATTCTTATTCGTCATTTTATTTAGCGTATTGTAACTGTCTACTGAAACTGAAGAAAAGAATAACTTCTTTGTTGGACAAAGCACAAAGATCAAAATAAGACTGATGAAATAGAAGTCAACAAATAACTAAGTGAAGATAAAAATGGATCATGAACTATAAAAGTTACACAAGAATTTGAGAAAAAGAAAACAGAAAACAATGATGACTGCAAACTTTCTTGAGTGTTTATGAAAAAGAATTTTCAGGATCCCACAAGGGTGCAGAGTGTCTTCAATTTGTTCAGGTATTTGATGAGAAAGCAATGAGAATAATGAGGGTTTCGAACAGAACGTCACTTGTTTTTTTGTATAACAAAGAGGGTTATTAGAGATTAGAAAAAATTTGCTAAATCTGGTCACGAACAAACACAAAACATTATTTCATTTTCTAATTCAAAATTTTCTAAAGCTGCTGTTGAAATAGTTTTGCGGTCAGAGTCCCTGTCGTAGACAGAGGAGGCCAGCTTTCAAAAATGTCTTCGTTGTTGTTGTCAGATTAATTCATCAAATCTTTATCAATTAGATAAAGTCGATGAAGGAGTTTTATTTTGGACTTTTTGATCGACTTTATGTTCGCAATGGATTTATAGTTGCTAATAGCTATACCTGCCCTCGACTTTACTAACTTTTTATTCGGTTTCTACATTGTCATCTGGAAGAAAACAAGGTATTACAAGCTGCCAATGCAGTTCTTGCAAAATTTGTAATTTATATACAATTTCACTAAAGGGCCAATTTTCAACAATGTTTATTATTAGAAAAATACTCACCAGTGAAAGTTCCTATCACAAAACGTTATACGATTAAAAGAATCACAGTATAGGAAACGCAACTCTTCATTTTCTTTTATAACTCGCGGTCAAGTAGACAATTTGCCGTCATTTGTTCTGTTTATAAACAGAACAAATACATACAAAATTATTACAGATTTAAGTCAAATAAGAAATTTATTTGTCATTCTATATTGCAAATTTGTTTTCAATAATGACACTCTCACAAAGAGACAACTGCAAACGAATTTTCATATTAATTTATTAATTTAATATTACTAAAAAATAATTATAAATAAAAAGTTTTGTATTGGAAATTGATGGCTTAGACATAAGATTAATGAGACAAAATGTGTATTTTCGCTTTAATTCTCAATTTTTAGATTAAAGTTTGATTTCATTCTGTATAATGTAGAAATTTGTTACTTATTTTTGTAATGTTACACAGTTGTTTTTATCACGTCATGGCTGCATTAATAAGCGTCCACATCGCATTGTGGCTCTTTCACATTGCCAGATCGCGTTTTGTTTGATTATTAAAAGAATCTGAAGATGAATTTCTCTCCGTTGTCTTATTGCATATGCGAAAACGCGTTTTTTCGCTCAAAGAGCAGTTTTTATCTTTGACGCTAATATATATAACAAAAAAGCAACATTGTAAAATCTCCGTAAACTTCAACTAAGAGTAACGAACTTCAGTCAATGAAACAAGAATATATAGAATATTTATATATTTATAAATATAGTCTGGTAAAACGAAATGAACATTAACAATGACAAATAAATTAGTAAGACAGGAGATAAGGATACCAGAAGTTAAAGTTCAAAATTTAACCTACATAACGCTATAAATATTGTTTGTGTTGACTGAAGTTTACAGAAACTGTTTTCGTGTAGTTATTATACGTAAAAATTTGTTTAACAGCTTTCTAATTCAGGCGATCAGCAAACAGTGGTCTAAGCCACTTTTTTAAAACATGAGAAACGGTTAACGTTACCTATGGTTCCAAGATGGCGGCGCTTCTGGCAATCTCCAATCAGGCTGTCTTGAGGTAATAGCGATAGAGGGCGCTATCATAAAATTGACTGACGTAATACGTAATGACGTTTAACGTGATGTAAAAAAAAAATGTGAACGATTATGCAAATTTGTAAAATATGACGTGGTAGACGGTAGTTTTTCGTGAAAATATGCAAATTAACCAGTAGTGGACTCTGTGTCCGCTCATAATGGTGGTGACCAGACCCTAAACACCGGAGTTCGATCGGGTCTCACTCGGACGAGCTGGCAGCGAGAGTTTTTTCCTCGTTGCCAATGACGCCTGAATAGGGGCCAGCTTCCCCAAGTCCTCCCGGAAGGCATTCCTATCTCCCCTTCTCGTAGTGGCCGTTTCCTATAAGGCCGGCTTTGGTCGCGTCCGTGATTTCTCTTCTGTCTTCCCGGATTTGCCGTTTTCTATAAGGCCGACTCTTCGGTCGCTCAGCGATCATCCTCCTGTTCTTCCGGAGTATAAGAGAATAGCTATAAATTCTTTTATCAGTCAAAGTCAAATTAACCAGCATGTAGACGATACTAGCAGTGTTGCGTTGTACCTATAGTGGAATATTTGATTTCTATTTTTTACAATAGTTTTTCCAAAAAAGTTAAAAAGGTAAATATGTTGTGCCTAACGATAGTATTTGTGAGTTCGATATAAATAACAACTAAATATGTTGTAAATTTTTCAACTTTTTTAGGTTTTTTGATATTTGTGTCAAGTTATGTAGAAATTAGTTCCGATGAACTTTTGGTTAGGTCGTACTCCTCGTAAATTCTAATAGATAGATGAAAATAAGTTTTCGAAATTAGGGTGGGAAAATGATATTCATAATGGCTTTAAATTTGCTTTAAAATTAGGACTGCAACGAACTCATGCAATGTGCAACTCGTGTGCTAAAACATGTTAATTATAGTATTGAAGTGACATAAAATCATGTTTTCTAAGATTTGTAAAAGTGGTAATAACTATTCAGCACACGAAGGAAACCTTTAAAAGCACATTTGGCAATGTCCATTGTGGTGGACTTTTGTCGTTCATTTTCCCTTCACATTGTTTGAAATGTACGACAAAATGGAATTATGGCATTCGGCACTGTCTGAAGCATACATCTGATTGAATCAGTGTAAAGAAAACCTGGAGAAAGTTTCCAATTTTTTGTGAGTCAATTGGTTATGATGTATCTAGGGTCTGGGACAACTCCAAAATCGTTAGATCTACAATCTGTTCCGTGTGCACTACTTCCGAACATTAATAAGAAGCAAATACTAAGAAAAGAGAAGGAAAAGGAAAAGGCAACAGCAAATGTGAATAAAAAGACATCCAAAATGTCTTCTACGGTTGTAGCAGAAACAACAACATCAGGGTAGAAAAGACCTGCCAAAAATGAAGTGGAATCTATCGAACTAGGAAAAAAAGTAGGATCGAATAAAAAGGGATCGTTAACGTGAGTATTTTATTATTATTATTTTTTAATATTTTATCTTAGTTTATTATATTTTCGGAGACACGTGATCTCCGAACAAAATAGCGCTAAACGCGCAGTCTCCAGACCAATTCAAGACGGCGACCGGAAGCGCCGCCATCTTGGAACCATAGGTAACATAACCTGAGAAACAGAAAAAAAACAGGGCCTTTTTATGCTTTCTCTTGAGTGGTAAACGGCCTTAAACCACAAAGAAGTAAAAAAACCTGAGAAACAGCGTGATAAAATATGTCATATATGGTTTTTCTTCTAATTTAAAAAACATTATTATATTCTGTATAGTGGTGTACTATGTGATGCTTTGTTAACTTAAATATAATGTTACATAGTCTATTGATAAGAGATTTAGAGATTTTTATGAAGATACTGTAACAGTATGTTTTGTTAGATCACTGTTGCACTGAAAATTAGTTTGCACATAAGAAAGTGACTACATAAGACAATTATAAGCAATATTTAAACCAACATATTAAAACATGTACAACACTTATGATTATTTAAGTAATTGTAATCACTTTCTTACGTGCATAGTCAAAAATGCCAAAGTGGTCTTCATCATCTATTTTACTTTCTGACTTTTGTCAATGCTGAGAAATAAGACTAAATGGTTAATGAGGATATACAAGTATTTCAAAAAGTCATTAATATCTGTAACTTTATTTGAATTTAATAACCTTGATTTAGACTATTTTATATGTGTTTATTGTTTTTCTTTTGCCCTTTAAAAAGATTTACGTAGTTACTTGACTCTAAATCTGAAAAAGAATATTTAACACAATATTTCGATGGATGTTCAACAGATACTTCAATATTGTAATTCAACTGAAACCAATATCATTCTTATCCTTTATGAATTTGCGATTTCTTATTTTGTCAAAAAGGTTTCACACTTAAAAAATGGCTCATTTTCCATATTTTGAGATTCAAAAATTTACTGTTACAGCTAACTACAGCCATATTTATTGTGTCGTGTTTAGTACTGTACTGTTTAGTACAATTTTCGTACTCAATCTTTGTCAGTACTAAAGTTTTTGTCAATGACTCTTGGGGTTGGACCAATGTTACATTCTAGAAAAAAGGATATTCATTTGAGAGAAAAGATTACTGGTTCTAAAATAAAGTGTAGAAGGTGAATTGGTCTAACCCAGCGCTGTCCAACTTATCATAGCCCGCGGGCCATATTTTCTTCACCAAACATTTCGGGGGCCAAGAAGGTTGATAAATGAAAAGTCAGTTTATGTTAATTAAAAAAATATTTTATTTATACTAAAAAGAACACTTTAAAATATTCATAATATATTAATAAGAACATTGTGGCCGTAATTTTCACATAGTAAAATAATTTTAATATTAATAATAATAATTTAGTAACATAAATTTATTCATAGTAAAATGTACTCGCGGGCCGTAAAAATAATTTGGCGAGCCGTATACGGCCCGCGGGCCGCCAGTTGGACAGCCCTGGTCTAACCCATTTTATAGGAAGATCGTTCACACCAAAAGCAACAGAATAATATCAATACCAATACAGTGGAATTTCGCTTAACGAGCATAATTCGTTCCAAAATCTTACTCGTAATGCGAAACACTCGTTAAGCGAAACAGTTTTTCCATATAAATTAGTGTAAAATACGATAATGCGTTCCACGCCGAAAAAAATACTCAAATATTTTATGTATAACGTATATTCAATGAAAATTACACAATATACATTGTTAAGGAGCGTGAATCATCTTTATCTTTTCTTCTAGCGCGGAATGAACCAACCTGGAATACGAATTCGATTTGCAGAACACACAAAATAAAATCTCAGATAATTTCTGATAAACTCACCAAACGATATGTCACATTCTTGGGCTATGTAAAGGCTATAATTAAATAGTAGAAATTAAATAAGTTGACTAGAGGCAGGCATTAAATTTAATAATTAGGCCCTATAAATAATTAATTTTTAATTTAGACGTTTTTAAAATTTAAGTTGGAATTGGTCATAAAATTTAATTCGAGATGGCAGCATAACTGCCTACCTCTAGTCAAATTAATTAATTTCTAATATTTAAATATAGCCTTTACATAACCCAAAAATTTCGCATATCGTTTGGAGTGTTTATTATATAACGGGCGATGGTTGTTGATGCGTAATATGTGTGAGCACAAGTTTGGAAAAATGTTTGATCATAAGCGACACTAAGATGCTAGCGGACGAGTGCTAAACACAGACTGATGGAACATGCGCAAAGTCCGGGATTTCCCCTTTTTTCGTCACTCGTTATGCGAAACATCGCTCGTTAAGCGAGTCATTTTTTAATTTTGTTTTGCTCGTTATGTGTAATACTCATTTTGCAAGGTGCTCGTTAAGCGAGTTTCTATTGTATTTACAAATTTAAGACCCACCGTTGCATTGACATTTTCTATTCTAAAAACGAATTAGAAATCAATTTTTGATCAAAAAAATTTTATAAAATAAATTTTAATTAGTAAAAATATTTTTTATCCTAAAAGCTACCATACAAGGTAAAGTTTCTTTCATTTTCTGGCAAAATATTATCTCTTAAATATATCAGTTCTAATGGAACAAATATACAGGTTGATCAAGAATTCACCATGTACTTGCATTGTAGTGCTTGTAACACAAGTACCCAGTAATTTTTGATTACTCGATGTAATTGAGATTTTATAATTACTTTTCTAACATAATATTTTTTAACTGTTTAAACTGATTGTCAATTTTTTAATAGTATTTGTATAAAACATTTTATTGTGTAGAATATCATCATAATCAAAGATGTGATTAATGCATAATTAATTACCTGGATTATTCATTATCTATTATGTAGTTAAATTAGTTCAATATGTTACTGTGAGGATCTATACGTGTTTTAAAACATTTCTATAACTTGATACTGGCTACGGTAAAACCTGAGTAAATGAAACCGATTATACATTTCGGTAGGTTTTCCGTTTTGATTTTGAACTTTGTTTTCTTTTATTCTTTATTCTTTTTTTAATCTAAAAATTGCGTATATTAGATAAATGTCATCACAGTTACGTTTATGTTTATAGTAAAGCTACTTTTACATACATAAAAAAAATATTAGGTATAATCTAAATTAACCCAAACTGATTCCAACTAAAGATGACTAATTAAAATATATTACGGATATTCAAAAAAACTTATTCGAATGGAAGCATTGAGAACTATTCCCTTCTAAAAATTTCTCGTTGTTCCGGAGAATTTGTATTAGATATTGAAATACGAAGTATATACCTGTTCTTGCGATCTTTCATTACTGAATCGGTTACATTTCGCCAAGCTAAGTTTCTCATACATAAAAATATACTATGCGAAAGCAGTTCGTCCAGATTTTCACTCGGTATACGATAAACATGGCAAAGTATGTGGCCAGGTCAATCTGAATACAGTTAATCAACTAAACACTGAATTCTCAAACATTTTCAGAATTTAAGAGTTAAACGATGTTTATTTTGGCTCCTCAAACATTAAAAAACCAAAATTACATACTGACATACGCGTAGTTCTCACTTACACTTCATATTTGACGACCCACACAACGATTACGAGCTTATACGACAGCGAACAAGACAATTCGAGAATCAAGAACTATCGTCTCGCTCTGCCACAGAAATTCTAATTGCCTTACAGTGATGCAGAGACCAAGTTATTTTGTAATCTGATTCTCGATTAATTTTAATGCTCTGATTAACTTCAATCTCTGTAATTACCAACAATGTTAATCAATTTATTGTAGAGTATTCGATGGTAGTTAGTTACTAACTACTTGGTACAAGGAAAATTGACATTATTGTGTTACTTATTGTTCTTGACAAATGTAATGGCCATTTTGTTTACCCAATTTTAAGTTTAATAATTTCCTTGACTTTTGTTGAAATTTTCCGAAATTTTGCATGGAGGTTTCTATGTTAGGGCGATCGATGCTATTAAATTAAATGTGAGGGGATGATGGATCATATCTCGAGTACGGTCAGACTTAATGAAGATTTTACTCGTTATTAACATTTACGAGTTTTTACAAAATTCGTCTCTACCCTCAAAATTAAGTATTTTGCTATTTTTAATAACTAAAAATATAAAAAGTTTTTTATAACAAAATCTCATAAATAATGGTGTCAATTATAAACTTATTTATGTTTAACAATATAAAATTTATATTTAAATTAAGATCTCATAACAGCCGAGAAAGTTACGCAACTCGTTGCTGGATTTTTTACTAGGTTATTTAACAATTATTATTAGTCAAGACGCCGACTGGTACAGAGGTAAAATTTGAATGTATAGGGGAGTTGATCCGTACGAAGATAACTCGAATTCGTTCTTAGAAGATCGTAGTTTGTGTCCGAAAATACAATATGGCGACATCTTGTCTGAATAACCCGATATTCCACTCTTGAACACAGAAAAGCATACAAACCACTTAACGCTCAATTTGTAGCAAGTGGCTACAAGTAGATCCAAGGATTTTGGTAAAGATATACATTTCCTAGCAAGAGAAATTTAAGTACATTAAAACAAACTATAACACTTGGTCGTTGTATCGTTGTATAGACTAAAAATGTACGTTTTGTGATAGTTCTATTCACCATTCCATAGCATTACTTTTAAGTGCTGTGTGGTAAATTTTTTCTTGTAATTGTCGAATTTGTTTTATTCCGTTTTAAATTTACTTACACCGTAACTCTTCATTAGGTGAACCACTCAAAGTTTATGCTTTCCCCCATTTAAAGTTTGGTTACTCTGTCATGTATCAGGTGAGGTTAAAATGGAACGAAACGTCACAAATATGGAAATGAGCAAAACACACATGCCCAACACGTACTGTACCTCCGGGACTCCAATACTTCACATCCAAGCTATCCATAGAGCATTTGTTTGGATTCATCGCCTTCTGTGATTTGTTGATTACTCTCTTTTAGGGTAATGACGTCATTAATTTACTCCTGTTATCAGCTGAATTCTCTGTTATTTGTTTACAAACGGAATTGTAATTTTCCGATTTATTCGAATTATGTTACGGTCTTTAAACGCAAATACTTCTTACGTTCCTACATTAGGCTGATTTTCGACTGAATAGTAAAATTTAGCAGAAAAACGCCTCGTTCCGAAGTTTTTTCGGTTAGGTAGATAGCCGTTTTACTCATTTTTCTTTTTAGATAAATTTTACTGTAATATAGATACTATTATATTCATTCGTAAATTCTTTGAGATCTTGTATATATTGTTAATCAAACAAAACCTTCAGAAAAATAAACATTATATTAAAATAAATTGAAATTCACTGAAAAAACTAAAACTAATTCTTAGTTTCATTTACTATTAAGAACAATAATCTAATCTAATATGTACGGTACTCCAATAATAAATTATTGTTATTATCCTTATTATAATATGTTTAATTTAAAAATTTAAAACGAATTTGTAACAGAGAAATTCCAAACCTATTTCCAAAACATATTTTGTTTTCAATGCAAATTACATAAATTCATTTCTAAAAAATCGCTTAATAGAAATTTGTTTGCGATTTCCCGCATCGTAAATATTTAAGTATAATCATTTATTGGATTAAATTACAAAGTTATATCTATCATTTAAAAAATTAGCTTAAAATATATAAATATTTGGAGATATTTTTATTGAATTGTTTCTTTATTTCGTTGGATAATTTAATAAATCGTTTATAAAATATAAATAATAAAATTGAACGAAATCCTTACCTTTAGGTCTGGAAAAGAATGTTAATTTATGAATGTTAAAAGAATGTTAAAGGATTTTGTTCTATAAAAATTAAATTTAAAATGATTACATTGCTAGTTTCTGTAATTGAAAAACAATCACACTAATTTTCTTAATAAAATATATTTGAATTATACATAAGCAATGAAAAAAATGAATCATTTTTCTTTCTTCTGGTAATTTTCTGGATAGAAAAACACGTTACATTTTATGACAAATATTGACTTTCAATTATGTTCAATAATTTTATTTCTAAATAACTAATTAAACATTAATTATCATTGAAATTCATTTCTAAAAATAGCATTTTAAGGAGAAAATAAAGAAAATTGATAGATCTTATGAATGACATTTGGTTTTCGTTGGCTGTTAGTATAATTTTCTAATTTCTAAAGAGTTTAAAAATCAATTTCCCATTAGATATTGATTATAATTCTTTGTGAGAGAGTGACTATTTGACTTTTACATGTCTGTATTTAATGTTATCTTATTGTGTTATTATATTAATATATTTTAATAATCTTTCCAACCTTTTAAATACCTCTATTAAACATTATTCTAATATATGATAGGAGTTTATTTAACATAGTCCTAATTCATAATTTAATTTTGAATATTGTAGATATAACAATCAAATGATATGGTTATTGGATTATTCAGATAATTAATGCGATATTAGAAAAAAAGTAAATTTAAAGGGCATCTGATGAAATCATTAGTCACTATTTCCTACGGTCTATGTTGTCAATTTTCGTAAAACTATTTGATATATGCTAAAATATTGACTGAGAAAAATATTTACACTGTATAAAAAATACAGTTAAGCATCTCGTTTAAAAAAACGACAATAAGAAAAATATATGAAATTATTGAAATTTAATTATCAGTTGCAAATATAAATTAGAAAAATTTTTACAAAAATTTCAAACAACCACAAAAGGAACAATTAAATTAATTTAATCGTTCCCTTTGTGATTGATACTACATAAGTATAACATTACCATAATGAAAAATATTTATAATTTTTAATAGAATTAATTTAATTAGTAATAAAAGTAACTGCATTGATAAGTTACGCTAATTAAGTAATATAAAATTAAGTAAATGTAAGTTTCCAAATAAAGAAAATAGAAAAATAATATTCTTTAAAAAGTGACATTAATTAAAAGTTATAAATGGAATGTGCACAATGGAAAACTTACTTCACGGTTTTTATAACTACAAAAACACTTATAACTTCAATCATAGGTTTACTTGGTGATAATGGAACTTTGTTATTTCCACCCTGTCGATCCAGTATATGAGACCCATTTAACAGAAGACTGAGTAATCCTTTCAACTGCATTACATAAAATAAATGATTTATTTCTCTGAAATTCTCACCTAACTAAACACTTCTCTATTGCACAAACCTTGAAAATTTTCTAATCTAATGTTCCAGTTATATTAATCAGTTATGTATTATTTACATTATGAATTTAATTAAAACTAATATTATTACTTTATTTTCGCTTCGTTTAATTCGAAATACAAAAAGCAATTTCTGCAAGCAATTACTCAAAAATTAATTCTTGACGTCTTTAGTGTTTCAGAATAGGTTATATCAATATTTCTCAGGAGATTCGACGAAGTGAAAACTATAGTAACAGCTGTCACCTAAATATCAATCATTTAGCAAATAGAAGACCAATAATATATGCGAAATCAAGCATTGTAAACTTCAATTTGCATAAAGAAGGAAGAAATTGGAGCATTAAGTAGAAAGTCGATTTGTTCATTTAAGTGAAAGAGTTACTCGAATATCATCTGTTTTGATAAATGGTTTATACTTTGTGGTTATTCTTTATCTCTTGGGGCGTGTCACCCGAATCTCTTGGAAAGATAAATGTGATGAAAACTTTTTCCGTTTTATTACTTTATATCTCAATTAAAAATATAAAAAACTGTTTTAATTTCGTAATGATCTTAGTCAATTAATCACTGTAACTATTAATTTCATAAATATAATATATATAAGTTTTTATAATAACAATCAACATATTACTAGTAATAAAAATATTAATATATTAACCTACAATACATTGATAATGTGTTCGATTTAATTCAATAAAATGTTATTTATTTTAACATAATTACGGAAGATTAACCCTTAACCCGTGAGGTGGAAAAAAAAAATACATAACCGGTGAGGTGGGGTCACTCTGACCCCAGAACTTTTGTTACAATTTGTGTAATTCAGAAAAGGAAGTTATGGAAAAATATAATCATGAAATACTTTTTACACTTTATTTAACACATCAGAAATATAAAATAGATTATTTAATAATTAATTATAATTTTAAAAAAATCTTTAAACTTTAGAATACTAATAACACTTCAAAAAGTTTGGCGCTTAATTAATTATACATCTACACCCTGTATTGCCGCCATTCCTATATATTTGGAAACTTAACATTACTAATAAGTAACAAAAGAAGAAAAAACGTTTTTCTGCCACATTTTTTTTTTATTTTTATAATTCTTAACATTCAGTATTAGTAATGGTAACCTGTCATACTTATTCGAAATTAACAAGCATACAAACGACTGGGAATTACGTTGTTTCCTGCTTCCACTTATCACAGTCACAAAGACTTGCAAGGATTTTTTGTAACATTATTTTATTTTATCTACTTTATTCATTGCGTGTTTCTGCCCCTTTAGGGTATATTAGATTAAGCATTTACATATATTAATTAAAAACCTTGATAAATATACACGTTACCGATAAAGTCCGTCGTGTCGGCAAACTTAAAGTATTTTGAAGCTGTTTAAGAATTTTATTTCACTAATATATATTTTTATGCAAGTGATTTTTAAACTTCCGACAGCATAAAAATAAATATGATATATTTTATTGAGTTTTAAATTTTATTTTGTTTTTTTAATATCAAATTATAATAAATAGCATTCTTTATTTATATAAACAAATAAAATACGTTAATAAATAAAGTACTTTATTTATTTTACTACTATTGTGTTAACATATCTCAGAAATTTCTGATCATTATTATAATTAAATTCAAAGAATTTATTTCATATTAAAAAATATTAGAGTTTAAACAATTTATTTATGACATGTAATTAAATACTCAATTTAATCGGGAAAACATAAAAAGATTAGACTTTTAGAAGTCTTGTACGACAGACAGAAAAAGCTACTAGGGATTTTGAACGGTATAAATGATTCCTAATGTACACGCAGTGGTGATATTCGAAATAGTTAACAAAGGGTTCGCTAGCAGAAAATTTTTCCCTGACAATCGCCGACAAACGAAATGGAAGTTTTGGCTAGATATAAATACAATACCTTTTCTTGCGATATATCTAATAATCAGTGGCATATTTGGAACGTAACGAGCCCTGGGCGGAGACCAGGTAACAGTAGTATATTAGTGCTGTCGACGTTTTTTTTTAGGCAGAGAAATTTTTTACCCGAATGGCACAACTCATAGTAAACAGATGGCATCATCTCTCGTAATACAATATCCTTTTTATTTCGCTGTCTATAGCCCGACATGTGTTCCACGGCCATCTTGTATTATCTCGCGCGCGTGATATTGTGGGATATCTCTTATGACTGGATCTAGTTTCAAGAACTCTCTTGAATCGATCGCGATTAAACCTCGTTTCGGTCGAGATTGAAACGGTCGAGAGAGATAGCATCAAGACATAGTCCTCGACCTTGCTCACAATGTAGATTGAAATGCTCGGTGCGAACAGGGTATAAGGCTCTAGTTTAATAGTATTACAGAGTATAATACGTATATTTTAATATATTTAAAAAAAAAAAACAAAACCACTGAGAAATGTTCCGTGTGTTTAACAAGGTTCGGAAAACTGAAAATTTTAACAACGGGTTCGGCCGAACCTGTGCGAACCCGCTGAATATCACCACTGTGTACACGGTATCCTAAACTCAATTATATGTACTGTTTTTGTGTTCCGGGTAAACTTGTGAATGTTAATCGTAAGCTGTTTTTTAAAATATTGGATTTGTGTGTTGAAAAAGAAAGATTTCGTTTAGAACCATTTTTGTGAAATTTGTAAGCAATAAACCATAAGATAGCAATTTACTTTAAACAATAACTTTAACTGACAGAATATTATTCATCAATTTTCACTTACAAAAGTTAATTGATTTAAAAGTACGTTTTAGTTTATAGGTTATTGAAGAAGCTGAATTATTCATTCATACACTTAACACCTTATTCTTGCCGAGAAAATTTATTCAAAACAAACGTTTTCAGCCTGATTTTGCTGAGTGCTTTGTGATATTTTGAAGCTGAATTATTCCATTAACAATCATAACTTTTTACAGTTAAAGATAGAATTTAAAAATGACAGATGTTAGAAGTGATAAGTTTGATGGAAACATAACTGTGATAGAGAATTGACAAAATTACGATTTTCATAACAGTCTATAATACCTCCTATCAGGATTGTAAAAGGCAAACCCAGATGAAAGGGAACAGCACGACGATTTAGCTTTGCTAGTAATAAGGTAGCCTCAAAATTTAGACTTCTCTGAAAAAATATGATGCTATAAAAGCGATTTAAAAACTTATTTATTTTGAAATTGTTTTTCTATTTGTGAAGAATTGTTTGTAGTAATGTATTTATTTGTTTTATTGACTTCATTGATATATTTTATGACTTTAGGAGAAGACCCCATTTGTTAATGAACGATCCAGATACAATCTCGTCTTTCAACTTCTGTTAAACGGAGTTTAGAAATTGATATTTATAAAAATTAGCATTGGTAATGTAGTTGCTATGGAATGTAGGTACGAAAGAAACATTGCATTTAGTGGTTTTCAGAAGGTGAGATGAATTGTACGGTAAGGACATAAAAGTCTGATATTCATAGAAAAGTTTTCCTAAGAATATTTCCAAGCCTTTCTCACACAAGAGAAAATGCTTTACGGGGGTGTTAGGGTACGGTTGGCGGCACTGGGTATAACTTTATAGAACCAAGGTGGCGGTGGCTCGAAAAAGTTTATTAAGAATCACTGATCTGGGCAATCTCCAATTATTTTCTCTTTTTTTTTTCTTTTCTTGTGGTGTGATCGATATTATGGCTAGTTCAATGCTTCAAATGTTGTCAGTATAACCACTCTGCAAAAGACTGCCCACAAGCTTTATATACATGCAGTTAATGCATGCAAGATCACCCTTTCAAAAACTGTCCTCATAAAGAAGAAGGCCCAATTTGCTGTAACTGCCACCAAGACAAAACAAGGACTTACAAACATAATGCACGTGATAGTAAATGCCCAGTTTACCAAAGAATAAAAACTCTAATCTCTCTAAGAACGGACTAGGGAACAGAATAAAAATAACAAATTACGTATTTTACAGTGCAATTTAAAGCGTTGCATTGCTGCTACATCTTTACTTGGTGAACAACTGAAACATTACGACTTAGCATTAGTGCAGGAACCATATTGCCAGAGAAATATTCCCTCATGCATCCCTTCTTATTGCCCAATACTAAAAGGAACAGAACAATACCCTTGGGCTATTACCCTTGTGCCGAATACAAGTATATCAATCCTTCATCGTACTAAATATAGCAATGAAAATATTATTGTCTCAGAAGTTCTAATTCGTGAAGAAAGAATTATAATCCTAAACATATAAATTCCTGGAGGAGCAAACAGTGAAGGACATCTCGAAGACTTGCAACAGATCATTGAGGCTTTTCAAGGGATTCATATTATTATAGCAGGGGATTTCAATGCTCACTCACCGGCCTGGAGTGGAGATAATTTGGATAAAAGGGGTCGCCTTCTGAAAGAATTTTTCGCCCATAATAACCTCCTGATCTTAAATGATCCCTTCTCACCACCAACATTTCATTCCTCAAGAGGAGAGTCGTTGATTGATGTGGCTGTATGCAGTGAAGGTTGTTACACAAGAATATCAGATTGGAGGGTACTATCTGACGAAACACTAAGTGATCATGATTACATATCATTTGACATAACAGGCTCTGAAGACGAACGTGATCAAATCTTTGCTCCTCGATACAGATATGTTTTAAAAAGAGCAAAATGGACACAAATGAAGGATTATCACATTCGATGCATTTCTAAAGAAAGATTTTGGAGAAACTTGTTGCACGGCATTCGCTGATGACGTTATGCTATTACTTGAGGGAAGATCAAGAGCAGATCTTGAAAAAAAAGGAAACTTAATGCTAAATAACATCTACAGATGGGGAGTGCAGCATAAACTTAACTTCAATACCTCCAAGACCAAGGCAATTATATTCAATAAACGACGAGAGAACAATCTATATCTAAGAACTTCTATACTTAAAATGAATGGTGAAACAATTAAAGTAGGAAAAACATTGAAATATCTTGGTGCTGTACTGGACTATAGATTAACTTGGGGAGAACACATTGAATATATAACTGACAGAACTGGCCACATTATACAATCATTTTCTCAAATAGCCAAGAAAGATTGGGGGCTATCAAATGAAGCTCTCTCCACCATATATGATAGTATTTTTGTTCCAACCACTTTATATGCGTGTGGCACATGGGGACCGGCAGTTAGTAAAGTACATATAAAAAGAAAATTAATTTCCTCACAAAGGTACAGTACTTGCACGCAAGCTACCAATTGATTTGGAAATTATTAAAAGGAGAAAGAAACAGCAACTCAAATAGGGAGATACAATTCAAGTGGGATCAACAACAATAACTGCGAACGAATTCGAACAACCTTATCCTTACTGTAATACCGTGTCTCCTGAAAATCTCACTCTTAATACTCTTGTCCGACAGATAATTCGAATATTAATATATTTACAGATGGATCTAAAATGGATGGTAAAGTAGGATGTAGTTTTGTAGTTTATGACCGAAATTTGGAAATACATAATCAAAAATATCGACTGCATAACAATTGCACAGTTTTCCAATCAGAACTTCTAGCTATTTTAAAAGCCACAGAATGGGTGAATGAGAACCTACCAAACAACAATATTCATATACATACAGACTCTTTCTCTGCATACAATATCATTAATGGCATAAAGCTACATCCTCTTGCGGTTGAAATAAGAAACAAAATGAAAAATTCCACATGCGCATTTGAACTGTCCTGGGTTAGATCTCTTCACGGACTTATGGGCAATGAGAGAGCAGATTCTCTTGCTAAGGCAGCAGCACAAGACTCCACCATCCCACTTATTTATAACAAAATTAGCCGGATTACCTTACGCCAACTTCTTTGGGAAGAAGCTATTAACCAATGGCAGATAAAGTGGAACGAAAATGATCAATGTATTACTTATCAATTTATACCAGACCTAAGTAACTTTTTTAAAATAAAATGGTTTGTCCCAGATTATTATACAACTCAATTATTCACAAACCATGGAAAATTCGCAAGCTTTCTTGCCAGATTTACAAACAGGGCATCAAACCAATGTCCAACTTGCATGATTGAAGATGGCACAAGACATTATGTATATGATTGCATAATGACAGAAAT
The DNA here is from genome assembly GCF_030686945.1 of Centruroides vittatus. Lineage (NCBI taxonomy): Eukaryota > Metazoa > Arthropoda > Arachnida > Scorpiones > Buthidae > Centruroides > Centruroides vittatus. The sequence goes on from NW_027122385.1 coordinate 2,065,925, forward strand.
AGAGAGAACTGAATTCCGACAGCTTTTGCAAGATTCAAACATAGATTGGCCTTGTCACCTCTCAAACATTTGGATCAATCATGAGACATTCTCTGCATTTCGAAGACTAGCCAGGAAAACTTATCTAGTCACAAGTCAATTAATTCAAAGCTAATTGATAAATTTTATAGTTAATGGTCTCATTGTTAAGTAAATCCTGCTCGTTTCTAACTTGCCAGTACTACCTGCAACACACATCAACTTACTGCTGATTAGTTTCACGGATGATCGTTATCCTATCCAAATTTATAACTAATTCGTCTGTTCTATCTGAAACGCCTATCTATCTATACTGTTGATAGATCACATAAACAATGATTTTCCTCATGACATTAGTGACCACAACCTCTTAGTGACAGTGCAGCGATGTACTACATGTGTTCTACAGACTTTAATTTACGTAGTACAATCACAAACTTCAAGTGACAGTGCAGTGATATCCGTTAGTGTATGCACTACAGGCTGCACCCGACCCATTTGTGATTAGTGATCACAACCTTTCGGTGACAGAGCAGCGATGTACTACATGTGTCTTACAGACTTTAACTTATGGAGTACTATCACAAACTTTAAGTGAAAGTACAGTGATACCCGTCTGTGTGTGTACTATAGACTACACCCGACCCAACTGTGAGTGGACGATGATACATCAAAATAGAAACTTACAGGACTACAAAACTTGAAAGGACATCTGTTGAAAACGATTGGTAAGAATTTATGAAACAACACCTGTAGGATGGTATGCGTTCATTTGAACTAACGGTATTTACCTAATTATAACATTATCTAATATTACCTAATTATATATATATATATATACACTCATGTACATATATTCATGATAAGAAATTTATTATATTGCTATAGATATTATTTAGACTTACTTAGTATTATACGATTGATTTAATTTATAGAAATGATTTACTTAAAATAACTTCGTAAATATATTATGGATCAGCTAATCACTTGCTATAAATGATAAATGTTAATGACTTCTTATGCGGAATCGAGTATTGTTATGTAAAAATGAATACTAAATGTTACTTTACTGGTGTGTAAATATTATTAATTGTGATGACATGTAAATGACATTAGTTGTTATATGCCATAACTGTATAGATTATATTTGTGTTATTTACTGTTATGTCGGGAATCAATGTTAAAATCCAATATTTCAATTGTACATATACTCATTCTGTAATTCTAATTATAAACTTTGAGAGACTTATCCCTGGTAATGCTATAAAGCGGGGCCAGGGTATGTGCGTTTGCACCTTAAAATAAATAATTGAATTGAATTACGGCTAGTTTACTGTATTCTCAAACAACGAATTATGCTAAATTTATAATAAATACTGTATGCAATATTTCAATTACTGCAACAGTTTAGACAAAATACGAAATGAAAGTGCTTTTTGAACGTTGGCTAAGAGAAATGTAGGAAAACTGAAGTTACATGAGGGTTAATCAAAGCCTGATATAGTTATATTGACTTCAGATTGTGTCGAGAGAGCTCAGTTTAACCTAGATGTACGGAAAATATTAGAACCTTGACAATGTAACGTGTTCAGACATGCATAGTAGTGAATATGCAAATTGTAACTCTATTTAAAGTTCACATTGGCAGGTTTGGCGATTACTTCAATGGCCAAATTAGCGATATTTCGATTAGTCAGTTTATTAATTTTTCAAAAAACAAAGAAATAACAAAATATAATTATACTGTTGTTGTTTTGCTACTTTTTTATGATTCATAAAAGCTTTTAGTAACTTAATTTCAATTATGAATATAATCATGTAGTAATGTTCAAAATAACCAGTCGGGTTAACAAAACACAACGTTTATATTGACGAAACAAACATACAAAATAAATACAAGATAACGTTTACAACTAGATATCCACAATACACTAATCTAAGTTACGCCTCACTATGTCCGTACAAGTTCGTTGGAAGGACACCTTACGACCTCCGCTAACAGACAGTACTCGCAACACCTCTGAGTCAAAAAAAGTTCGTCATAGTCTAACGGGTCCACTTACACCAGGTTTCAGCAAGGTCCCAAAGAGAGATCCTTTTCCCGCCAAAAACTGCTTCTTATATAGTAGCCGACGTTCAAATTCTCCGTCAATCAGCTTCGATGTCTTCATAAAGTCCGGCCAACGGCCATTCTCCGACAGCCAATCGTCGATCGTCGATTCAAACTACAACGGCTTTTCCAACGGATCTTCTCTAATAGTTCTTCTGTAACGGCTATGATTTTGAATTACGAAAGTTTCCGTTATCTTACAAACAGAGCGGGGATCGCTCCCTGGGCGATTCCCTCCACCAGTGGCGTAGCTAGGGGGTGCGGTAGGTGCGGTCCGCACCGGGCCCCTGGAAAACGATAGGCCCATGGGGGCCCCAAAATCACGAAAAAAAGACCCGAAAAACGTTTTCGGGGCCCACAAATCTGGTTCCGCACCAGGCCCGGAGAATCCTAGCTACGCCACTGCCCTCCACTACACATGTGTTATTCACAACAAAACAGCTAAAACGTACTTAAAACTAATCCTTACAAATAATAAATTTAAATCTGATAATTTAAGCCAAAATCATTGTATGTTTAAAAAGGCAGTTAACATTAAATTGTTAACAAGCAAAACAAATTATGTTTACTTTTGAAAAATGGATGATAATTTTTACATACTGAAAGATACTTAGAAGAGACTAAAATGTCTTTATTTTTCGACATGTCCAATTACCAGGACATGACGAAGAATGAAGACATTTTAGTCATTTCTACGTATTTCTTAAATTATGTTTAGTTAATGTTCTTATAGAATTTACATTGACGATACACAGTAGCGGTTTCAGAAATCTTTATAGGAAAGTAGGAAGGACACAATATGCCTTACATGAGTTTTTACTGTCTGAGGTAACCGTTTTTAATTGGAAAAACCTCCATACATCTGCGCACCCAAATCTGCCCCTAAATCCTCTAATCTTCTAACCCTTCCTAAATTCATCAATCGGTACGCATACTGTACGTTTAACCAACACAACGTTGAACGTTGTATTGAATATCAGCAAACTCAAAAAAATAAAAATACAAAATTCGACTTTGCCTCTCTTCTACCACACTTAACTTGTGTTTGCCTGCATTTTTTAGTCAAAGACCGAAAAGCAATTTAATTTCGTGGTTTGACTAAACTGTTGTGGTAATCCGAAGATCGTCTGGGTTTACTTAAAGTAGTAAAAATATATCAAATTCTTAAGAAAAACTTGAAAAAGTAAAGGAAAACCTTTTATAAAGGAAAATGCTGATTTTAGGAATTTAATATATAAAATGGAAGTTTTTCTAAAACTTTTAAAATTAAACAGAAAAAATTATAACTAAAATTCTCTGAATTCAATTTGAATATACAATATGAACCTGAGTTATAAAGTATATGTGTTATGAATATGATACATAGGCTATACATTCAATTTGGTTTTGAATCCTGTACATAACAATTAATATGCAGTGCACTTTTTCTAATCCAGCCAATAATACTCTGACATGTCCCCCGGTGTGATCGCATATGAAAATTCTTTCCTTGAAAATGCTATTCATGTCACAAATCTGGTTATTTTGTTTACTTGGATTTCTTTTTAATACTCCATGTCAGAGTGCCGTATTAGTTGTCCGCTTGACTTTATAAAAAATTATCATTAAGGAAGTATTAGGCCTATACACACTCAGAATTCAGCACTCTCGCTAATCTGACATATAATGGCTGGATTAGAAAGAGTTTACGTGTATATACATATAGTATACAACTATATACTGGTGTATGAATTATATGTATTTGCAAAATTTATTAAATATTATTCGATAAAAAAACGCAAAATTTCTATAAATTGTTTCCAATTTAGAAAATTTATATTATGTAAACTGGCCTCCGTTTTTTATTGGAAAAATAAGAAATTTCATATATTTTAATGATTTTTGTTAAACATAAATAATTACAAATAAAATTCATATTTATTTAAAGTGTAGAGTAAATGTAAAATAAATTATTTTATTATCCAATAATGATAAGTTAACTTTATTACTAAAATTAATTTATTATCATTAGGTTTGATGCAAAGAATTTTTCGTCAAACAAATGTAATTTCAAGATTTCACTTAAATGTTTTCCTTTTCCTTTTAGTCCTTTTCACATCATTACTAGAACAGATTCACATATAAAATATAGTAGATACTTAAGATAGGCCTATGTATACTAAATCCTTTATATAGATATATAATATAAAATAAAATCTTTACTTTAATTACTTCATATTCAAACATTACACTTTAAGATGATAAATTCATAAATTCGAAATATACCTGAATATTTATCATGCAAAATAATTATAATGTATTAGTATAGATATGTAGAAGACTAGAAGAGTGATGTTAAGTTTCAACTTCCGAAGGAAAGTCAACATCTCTCTGATTCAATTCAGGATCAAATATCCAGATATTTTTAAAGATGGTTCAATTTGGCCGTCCCCCTCTATCTAGTCACACAAATAGAATGGCCATATTTATGTGATAATCTGAAAAAAAGATTCTCTTAGTATCTGCAGGATTAAAAAGTATAAAATAGGAAAAATATACATATTGTGGTGACCAGGATAGTCTAATTGAAACCCGTTGTGAGATTTATACGGTGTTTAGAATCTTCTTATCGCCGAATGTAGGTGATTACACTCGGAAATTTTTAACACCAAGTAAGTTATGTCTACTACTCGAGTTTTTTAGCATTTTTGTGGGTAGTACTTGCAGTGTCTCTTATATGAGACAAAGAAAAGAGGATGAAGTAAGAAATGACGAGATTCAGCCGGAAGGAGTCACTCAACACAATTAATTACACTTAAACATTTATTAGATGGCACGGAAGTTCATACAATACGTTACATATTTAAGTAAGACATTTCGGAAATTTATGAATCCCGACAAATATTTTCCACGTATGAAATCACAGGGAAACAGTTAGCGATAAGTAACCCTCCAAATTCAAAAGAAATATCCTGGATAGCACTCAAGCAGAACTGCAGATGAAGCACACGAATATAAATCTCAACAAATTGATAGAAAGGCACGCAAACACTAATCCTAACGACAGGCAACGACCGACTAAAATCGGCCGTTCTTCGTCGAATTTAAAGATAATCTAGATGAAATTTAATCCACTTTGGACCAGGGTGGTCTCATATGGATTGCACACCAGCGCGCACCCACTGCAACTGGGAGAGAACGACGGAAATAACGATCTCACAGCGTGGCAGCTGTTGAGTAGGCCCTTTATTGCCGTATTTGCATGGGACTCAAAATTCTCTTCTGTTGAAAAGTATCGTTAATTTTTTAAATATGAGGAATCTTTTAAATTCAATTTTTGAACTCGAACTGATTTTAAAGTATAATAAGTATAATAGGAATTGTTAAAATGTTTTGAAATGACCAAATATTATATTTAAACTATAACGAAATTGGCAATAAATCTCATGAAACAACGTAATTTGCTGCTTCGATTTACTTAAATGTTTTAATAAATTTTTTATAGATCGATTCTTTTATGTTTGATTTATGCTTTTTTTATTTATTTTTTCTTCCTAAACTTTAATATAACACAAATTTACTTATTAACATTAGTTATTTTAATGACTAAAATAATATAAATAAGATAATAAAGTATAATAGTTGCTTAGAGTTGTGTTATTATTTCGCTCAAAAACATTTATTTACAAAGTATAGTAAAGGATTCTCTTTTTGTTTTTAAAATATAATTTCACATTATAACAATAATAGTTATTGAATTAATTAGTAATAAATAATTATAAATCTGGTTGGCTTCACCGTTATAAGTATAGATTCATCACACCTTTTCGATTTATATTCACTTAACGTAAGAGTATAACGCAATCGTAGTTATTGATTTGTTAACTCTAAAGATTTCTGTTTTTAGTTTTTTCCGAAGTCAATAAAATTTTCACGTTTTTAACGTTTTATAATTTAATAATACACGTGAATGTAAATGATATTTAATTAAAATTACAAAAAATTAAAATTGCACGATAATTAATTGAGAACAAAAAGTTTTTAATTTTTTTGATATTCACTATTATAATAAAAAGGAATTTCAAATTATCCATTTTTCAAATTCTACATATTTCGCATAGTTTCATCTCTGAAAAACTTCATATGAATAGACAAAATAGATGATTTGAATACAAAATTTTAATCTCTTATCTTTGTAATCGAGTTTACATACGATAGGATTAGAATAAATGGAAATACCTTTCCATTTTAAATCACGCCAGTGGGTTGTATCCATCATAAATATTAAATATTTCGACTATGTAGCGATTATATAATGTATATTCCATTTTTAAAATGTATAGAAATGTGGAGTTAACAAACAAAAATTCTTAAGATATTCTTTTATTATATCATAAGTAAAATGTTGTATTATAAAATAATTAAATTTCTGATGTAAAATGATCGAAAATTTATTGTAAATTATTATAACTGTGACTTTCATTCATTCCTTTTTTCAATATTTAATAGCTTATGATTATATTTTGTTTGTTGAATTCATAATGAATATTATTATTTAACAAATTAAATTTGTTTTTATATAAAACCTAAGTTTATCGGAGAAAGAGGCGATCATATAAAAATAATTTAATATAAGAAACTATTCTAAAGTACGCCTAAGTTTTGCCATCAAAAATAATGAGATAAAACATTTAATTAACGTTTAACTGGAAAAGTATTTTATAAACACATTTTTTTAAATAAAAGAAATTACTTTATATTTTTGAATATTTATATTACTTTTTATAATTACGGTGAATTTATATTTTTAAACAACTTATTAAGCGAGAAAATCGTGCATTTTCATTAAACTTTAAGTTCAACTAAAATATGTATCCTAGAAACACAACCGAATATATTCCCCGAGGAATTAAATACATCTCACTAATGCATAATGTTACTTAATTTAATGACTGAATTATAACTTAAATCACTCTAAAGTCTAATCCACAAAATTAAGTTATTTGTCTACATTCTACTAATGTATAGACTAACAACACATGGAGAATATTTACAAGTTTATATTCTCTAGAAAATAATGAATAAGATTTATGAAAGTAATTAATTGTTTATTTATTATCTATTTTCAAACAATTTATTAAGTTTAATCGAAGTTGTGTGAAATTTGCTAATAATTTCGATAGTGATAAATTGAAAATTTTGTTAAGTACCGAAATTATTATATAAATGCATGCAATAATGACATCTATGAAATTAATAAAATTATTTATAAATATAAATATTTTGTATAAAATGTAAATTAAATAAATAATTCATAAATTATTAAAATATTTATAAATATACAATATATCTTATTAGGAACTTTTAGATATGGAGAAATTTTTGGATCTTACCTTTTACAGTAAAATAAATAATAAAAAAACATTAAATATTTAAAAGATAAAATAACCCTTAATAATATAATAAATTCGTAAATTTGAATGCGATAAAATTGTAAAATTTTACACTTGTAAAGAGAAATCTCGAATTTGAACGATAAACAGGAACTACCATAGTCGAGTCATTAGGATTGAATCTGAAAACATTTCCTATAAAACAATAATAATAATAGAATATTATAAATTTATGAATATTAATAAACATAAAACTTTTTCAGTATAAAATAAATTTAATTATTTTATTCAAATAAGATAGAATAAACAAAGCTATTTGAATTGTTTTTTATTTAAAATATAGAATTTAATTATTTAAAATTATTAGAAATTATTTAAAATAAGAATATAATAATAATAATAATATGATTCAATTCTTTACAATTTTATTTCTTTTATTTTCTAGGTAAATAAAATGTTAATTTTAAATTAAATGGATAAAAATTTAATTTAATACATATACAAATCTTTATATCTGTAAATTTTGATACAGGTGGTCCAAAAGATAGTCAACCCAGATATATTTCGAAATTATTTTAATAATAGTTAAAATATGTTTTACCCGTTCTTAAAACAATCTTAGAATATATTTCGTTGAATTGATTTTGAAGCGACTAGCAACTAAGAAAATTTCTTATCATTTTTAGTTTTATAAAAGTATGAAATATATTTTTAGTTATTTTATTATTTGGTTTAATTTATTTATTTAAATCATATTTTAAATTTTACTGGAGAAATATATTATACAAATGAAATTTAATATATTAACTTAATAGAAACAAAAAGAAGATTTTGTTGATTAAATATGACATTATCGAATATTTTCAAGTAAAATTAAATGTATTGATTAGTTGCTTGTTGTATTTAATAATTTTAACAAATTAGTGATATTCATTTATCATTTACGTCAGTCACTTTCAATAACTTTATCGTCACTCTCTTCAAAATATTAATGTAGAAGACATGAAAAATGTTTTGTAAACAATGAAATTCTTAAGGTGATTATGAAACATGTATTTTATTTTCTGTTTTATACTTTCATTACGTTAGGTTAAATATGTTTTTAGCTGAGATGTTGCATCGTGGATTCACGACGAGGGAAGTAATTGTACATTTTTTAACAGTATGCACTGATAATGAATGCAACATAGTTCTTTTTTATATTAATATTGGAATTACGTGAACAACTTTTTAAATTATTTGTTTGTTGGGAGATTTCATAGCGCTTGACGATGCCTATCTATTTCTTATGTCTTGGCCATGGTTTCAAAAGGCTCGTAAGATACGATGAATCGTTCGTGAGATACCTAATATTTTTCCGATATACAGTAGTAAACTTCGAGAAATCTACGATATCTAATATTTCGTATTTAAAAAGCGTCTCGTAACCAACTTTTAACATTTACGAAAATATCAGAATGTCCAGAATGAAGACTGTATTGAATGACATCATTTCTGACAACTTCTGATTTAGACTGACTTTCTGAGATAGATCAAGAACGCCGTTAAGAAGCAAAATCATGGAGCTTAACATTTGACAAAAAACACACTACAGTATTTTTCGTCTCCAGCGTTCTAATATCTCGTAGATGCTGTAGAAAAAAGGACGATAACAGATTGTAAATTTTTCCGTACGATAACATCTAGTATCAAAATTAACGCTTGGAATAACAACAGTTCCAAAATTAATCCATTGAATAAGTCAAAAGCTGTGCAGAAAAAGTAAGTAAAAATTGGTCGGTTTGGAGTTCATCTGAAAGGAAAGATATGTAAATATAAAATAAATTTTTTATTTTACATTTGATGCACACTAAAGAAAATTTATCAATCAGTTGTAAACATCGCGCTAATGAGTAGAATTGATGGTAGTTTGGTTAAAATTACTCCTTTAAACACGTGCGAAGGAAGAATGGAAGGAACAAGGAAGAATTGGCATATTGAAACTGCCGTTATTAACATAGAAGGTGGAGTTGAGACAAAATCGAGATTACCGATAACAAGATCGTGAATTAATTTTATTTCCTATTTTTAATAAAGTTTGTCTTCTCATGTATTGGGTACTGTGTGTGTGGAAATACATTTACAAGAAGAATTAACATTTTACATTAATATTTAGCCCTCTTCTTAACATTTAGGCTAAATCATTATTTGTAAAATCACTATAACATTATTTTTAATAATTTTACAAATACTGTACAGTTAAATCTCGGATTTCGAACGCATCGCTTTTCAAACAATTCGGTTCACGAAAAAACTTTTGGACTAAGTTTTGCTCCGATTGCAGTACGATAACTCGGTTACCGAACAAGCTACTCGGCAGAGCCGATGGTCAACTTCCTATACTTCTTATGTTAAAGAAAGACAACTCGACCAATCAACGATAGGTTCGGTTGCCTTTCATAGGTCCGATTCAGAAGTTAGTGGCGTCGATATCGCCTCGTATTACTGTACGAATCATCGATGACGTTGCTATTTCAATTAGATTTCAACGAGCCTACGGGAAAGATACTATTTTTCGGTACACGCCACAGTTGAATTTAAATCAAGTTAATTAATATTATATATAATATATTGTTTTTATATGCATTTTTATGCATGAAATACTGATAAAAATGTTTAAAAAGGAGTTTTGTATTCGGGGTCGAAACGGATCAATCCATTTTATGTTGATTGTTATTGGAAAACTTGTTTCGGTATCAGAACAACTTTTAGGAACGAATTAAGTTCGAAACCCGAAGTTTGACAATATATTATTTCATGAATAATATATACAAATCTTGATATTTTAAAAGAAATTGTTGCATTATTTAAAGGTTTCAAACTGTAATAATCAATCAAAAATAAGAACAAAACAAGAAAAGTAATTTTCTTTTGTTATCATAAAAACAAGAGATAATTAGAATTGGAGTTACAAAATTAAATGAAAGTATTGAAAAATTATGTTTTTTCACGTGAAAGAATACAGTGAAGATCACGTGAAATACCGATGGAAAAACAAATATTATAATTTAAAAAGTTTAAATATTTTAATTAAAAAGAAATGAAAGTTATTATGTAGGCCTAGTATGTTTTGTTAAATATTTTCTTTTGCATCCTATAAAGCAAACGCATTGAAATATACAGAAAGTTTATCTATTGCATTTTCATTTGAAATATGTTGTTTTCAAAACTTATTAAATTATAGAACTATGTTAAGACAGTTTTAAATTTAAGTACTCTTTATTGCAGTTTAAGATCACATTAAATTACACAAATTGCTGTATAACATGCTGTTTGTTTGAATAGCTGTAATATCATATGAATGTGCATTTACACTATTATCATTATCATTGCCATTCTGTAATAATACAAGAATATTCAAGATTATTTAGTTAGCATAAATTATATAAGACAGCTGCAGCAATTATTATTTTACAGTATCTATCGGGTGAATAATATAATGCATCATCTGATGTAGCTGAACAACGAATGCATGATTTCAATAACTGCTCTTGTTGGAGAGTGACTTTTATTATATCTTTATTCACTTGATATAGTAACATTGTTTCTTGGTGTCAAAAGACAAGGTTGCAGATGCTATCCGGAGTCGTCTAAAATGTCGCAGTAGATCCATGGATCCCAAATGCGATCTCTGTGAGTAGCATTTTAAAAGAAATTAAAACAATATTCGAGAGTAATTTGGTTTATGTTATTTAAAATCATATTCTCGTAATTCAATTGTTGTAGTTAAGGTCGATCTACGGTAACTAACGTATAAAATGTACTTGAACAGAATAAGACTTTTATGTCTAGAAGATGTCAATTTAATGCAAGTACTCGATCTAGTCGTTGATACTCGTGTCAGACTTGATATCCAAATCAAACGTCTCTTTTATGAAACTAAGAAACTGTGTTTTCTGGTTAATGAAAACTTTTGCTAATGATTGATTACCTACCAACGACGTGTAATATCTAATTTCGGAGATACTACAATTTTAAGTTTATGTAATCATTTATTCAAAAAACTAAAATATCTAACTCTTCAGTTTACGATTATGTCTCCAATAAAACCAAACCTATTTTTGTACGTTCGATTTGCTGCAGAATTAGAGCATTACACCCTTCGTTCCAAATGCACCTAAAAGTGATGATGACGTAAAAAATCAGCAAGGTACAGTACATTTAAGTGTAATATTTATAAATGCTTCTAACTCCAATTAATGCACTAAACAGCGTGGCTGTTAAAAACTATTAAAGAATCAAATTGTTAACGTTATTTCTGTGCTAATTCTTCTAAAATAGAATTCATTATTAATCTCAAAATCATATAGATACTAAAATTGTTCTATTAGTATCTGAACTTGTATTTAAATAATACGAAATAGTTTTTGAAATATTCTTTACGGTAAAATTTTGAACGAATGAAACGAATCTTACTACTCTCAACCTACAGTACGTGTATGCCATAGTTTTAATCTCGAAGACGACATCACTTAGCAAAAAGCCAACCATCGAGTAAGAAATTAATACGCGACTTTATTCGATTTTCTTTTGTATGAACTCATGAATTTGTTATCAGATTGTTCCGCTTTGAGAGAGATCAAGTGTAATAACAATTATTGAAATTTAGTTACTTTCTACAGAAATTTTGACAAAGTATTTCTATAAGCCTTGGTGCGATTGAATTAACACAGTGAATGAAAAATAAATGATTCATCTTCCAGTCAGATGAAGCAATAACTAAAGAGCAAACAGTCTTACGATATTCTGCACAATTTTCTGTCCCAGTTCAATATTTATAGATACATTTTCTTATCACGGGTTTTGTGACATTACTAAAATATCTTTTATATACTTACTGTAGTATGTAGTATGTAGTATCAGCATGATATATTTTCACAATATACATTTAAAGTAAGATAAATTTTAAATATCGAATTTTCGGTATGCGAATTAGAAGTATCATTTTATAACATTAAAGATCATTTAGTTTTAATCTCTTACAGATTATTTTCAAACATCATAATATAGTATTATACAAAACAATACTGAAAATTAACTTAATATAAATTCACACAACTTCTGTTATTAAAATTAATTTACATGTGACATAATTTATATGTTCTTAACGTAATCCTGTTAAAAAAAATTAATTTCTATAAGCAATGTTTAATTTGAACATTACATTTAATGTTTCTCAAACAATATATTTTAGTGTGGAGTAAATTCACGAATTCTCTAGTAATGGCATATTCATGATCGTGATAAGAAACCCTACTGAAACTGCTGATATAAAAAGTATTCAAACGCAGTCATGGATATTCTTAATTTTTATGAATGATCTTAGGAAAGATTTCGTTCTATTTTTGGCAATAGTAGTATCAATTACTTTGTTGAACCCGCTTGAAATTAGCAAAATTTAGATCAGTGACACAAACTACAAAGTGCTGAAAATATCTTCGAAAACGTCGTAAACGTCATTTATTGTTGAAGATGATTGTCAGAAAGTGAAGCAAATAAACGAATCTAACGTCGCAGAGAAATATACAGTTATATGTAACACGAATAAAAGTTAAATGAGGGGAGACACCGTGCCACACAGAGACGTAGCAGACCAAAACAAGACGGTGACCTACGATTCAAAAAATGTCAAGCTCGCCAACATAGCGCCGTCTAATAAAAAATGTCTTAGCACACAGGGATTACATTTTTACTTTCTTTCACGATGATTTTATAAGAAAAATTTTTTTATATAAATTACATTTACTAAATGTTTTCAAATCTATAGTTGAAACCTTGAATAACAAAGGACTAAAATGGAAAATTTCACCATGGTTTCATGTTCTTGATTGTCTCAAAACCGATTGATAAATGGAAATTAGACTCAGGTGCTTTCTTCTATCTATATTGTAATCTTTAAAAACATAATTCCGCCTATCGTTAGTTTTTTTTTTTTAGTTGGCTGTATGAGACCCGCCTAAAATCCTAAAGAAATTTAGTTTAAATTCCAGATGTACCTTTAGAATGGGCATTTCGAATCCTGACACCAAACCTTATCTGTCGATAATTCAGATCACTCAGACAAACTAATTATTTGCGGTGCAATGTTTTATTTATATTCCAATAGGATTACATCTTCGTCATACTGAAAATATCAAAAATAGATAACTACAAAAGTCTGGAAATTGTTGTTTTTTTTATAAAGAATTTTCCTACTTGTATATTGTATATATAAACTCATTATATGAAGGAAGCTAACTTTACAATTTTTTATACTTTAAATGCTATTTTAATTTATTAGTCTTAAATTTCTGCATAGCTTGATTAAAATTTTGTCTATGTAATTAAAAATAATTAAGGACTATCTAATTAATAAGTAATTAAGGTAGTTAATTAAATACTTCTTAGGTAATTTTTAAGTAAATAGTTTTATAATTTGTGATGTTCAATATTTATTTTTTTAAATTTCAATTACTGTAATTATATATTTATATATATATATTTATTTATAAATTACTCAAATTTTTAGTAAACAATTTATTATGAAATATAGTACTAAACAATGTAATCGCAACTGATATTTTGTTTTTATATCGACAGTACTTGTCTTTAAATGCCATTGTTAAAGAAACAATCATGCTAAATACGTGGTATCGTTCGTGGTATCGTTATTTATATACATGTCATTTAATAAGATATAACCACGAATAAAATTTAGTGTTGAAAAACTAAACTTATATCGGAAACACTTGCTGTTGAAAAAATGGAGGATAGAGATTCCATAGCATATATGATCTGTTTAGTAAAAGCCCAGAATTTTAGTACTCGGTTATATCGCGCCGCCGGATATATCTGCTTTTTCTTTGTCTCCCGACAAGCGCGTTATAACGAGGGGCTACTGTAATAACATACAAATATATATTGTATATTTGCCTAAACAGTTAATTAAGATAGTTTCTATATACAACATCAATTATCACATTAGTTTTCATTTTATGAATAACTTGTAACTTGAAAAATCCTTACCTTCTATAGTATTGATATAATTCTCATTAGACATCACTAATACACATATAATTTAATTTTGTTATATTGTTTTAAAGTTTTATTCATTATTTTGTAATGTGATTTTCTTTTAAGAGTAAAATTCAAATCTTTATGAATAAATCGTTTTAATTAAATACAAAAACGACCCAAAAGTCAGTTGACAATTATAATAATAAAACCGTAATTGATAAATAACTAAAAAGTATAACTATTAATTTTTTATTGTTTCTATCAATTTTATTACAGAAAAACACGTGTTCAATTTCACCCAATTATTAATTTAAATTCATAGACGTATGTGAACATACAGGAAAACTACTATTAACTGACTTTTGACTGATATATATGTTTATATATATACAGTCAAACCTGTTTTTATGCGCTCTTTTTATGTGCGATATATACATTTACTGTATATGACTATGTTTGTAAGCTTAAATCTGCCTTATCTGTCATTTTGATTAAAGAAACAAATTTTAGACGATTAAAAGTGTATTATTATTAATGTTTAAGTTGTTTTAAAAAATTTCAAGTTTTTTGATTTCCTGAAATTGAATAATAATTCATATGCTTGGATTTTTATATCCTGAGACTCGCATAAATTTATATTTACTCTACATGAATATAAGTATCAAAATAAAATATGTACAGTAATTTAGTTTTGTTTCCAAACTATAATTTTATTTTTAAATACTATTTATTTTTATAAACTAAACATTTATAATTCGTAAAAATATAGATTTGAATATTTGAAATATTTTTGAATATATTTCAAACTTATGTAACACTTAACACTTAATAGTAACATGTAAATTAATACTTCTATATTCAAATATAAAATTATTAAAATTTTAAACGTTGTTATCAATCTAAGATAGTATTATAGCAATTGTAGAAATTTTGTAAAATTCTTTCTTTATCTGGTAAATATTTCGTATTGAAATTTGAATATTCAAACAAAAACTTTTCAGATGTAAAAACATCTGAAATGTTTTTGTTTATGGCGCCAAGTAAAACTTATGTCAATTTATATGACACTCAAATTTTTTAGAGTTTTTCTTTTGTAAAGATAACATAATACAGGTAAAAATCTTATGGGTCTCGCTTCGAAGCGTCAAGCTGATATTTACCAAAGAAAACTCAAATGGTTTGGAGACGCTCGTAGTTTTTTCTTCGTAAATCTGCAGTGCAGGATGAAGAAAATGCCGTTTTTTGGTGATTTTTACAATTTTCAATTGCATATATCAAAATATACGTTGATATATGCAATTGTACAGTACATGTGACAACCATTTTATAAAAAAATCTAAAACTTTTGCACTCTAATTATCTTTTGAATGAAATATTCGGAATTACTTCAGGTGTTTGAGGGAAGGATAAATCGTCCGTCAAAAATCGGCGACTCTGATTCTTCTATATATAGTCAGTCAGTGACTAATTATACTTGTATATACAATACTTGACGGAGGAGTTACTGTCATGACTCTCGATTTTGATTTACGTTTATTAAATATTTTCAAAAATATTTTTTAAATATTCGAAAAATTAATAAAAATAAATTAAATCTAATTGAAATTTTATAATAAGAAATAAAAATTATCGTAATATCTTTTCTAAAAAATAAATAAAATTATAAAACATCTAAGTATAAAATTGTGTCTATTATTTTAAAATATATGTTAGCTTTAGATAATTAAAATTTTCATGATATGAAAAATTAAATACTTAAATTAATTTTAGTAAAAGTATGACAATCGTTCTTATTTTCTGTATATAACCCATTCTTTGTCTTAATAGCTAAATATTGTTTTTTGTGATAAAGCAATATTCATATCAATATACAATGCAAAGTTGTATATGAAAGGAACATTTCTATAAATAAAAATAAATATTATTGTATGTGACAGTAAAATATCCCCATTGACAAAATGGAAAAGAGTTGAATATATGATATTCTTGTCACCGAATTGCTATATGATGGAAGAAGGATGCGAAAGGGAAATGGAGAAGGTCACTTGAGAAAAAGCAGATATACCAAGGAATTGATCATGTATTATCATACCCGAAAATTATTCATGGATAGGATTTTATTCTTTTTACAAATCTGTAAACGATATCTGGAAAATATACAAATAAATTGCAATAAATTTTTGAGAAGCGTCTTATCTATAATTTTCGTGTGATTTCGAGTGGAAAATTTGAAAATAAATGGAAATTCTGTGAGTCCCTATGAGGACATACATATCAGAATATTTAGAAAGACGTAAAAAAAAGTTATCTGCTACAATTATTGGCGAAAAAAACTGAATAAGGAACTGAATTCCTCAATGACAAAAGTTCTGTTCCTTTCAAAATAAATCTATTTTCTGTAAGCGCGTTTTCTTTATGAAATAATGTCAATTATTTGAAAATAAACGTTTTTATAGAGCAGGGCTTCTTAAACTTTTTTATTCACAACCCCATTTATGATTGTGATTTTTTTCGCGACCCCCAAAAATAAAATAAAGTTATATAAACATTTTGTGCTGATTTATTGATTAGGTAACAATATACACGCATTTGAGAAAAAAATATAGTTTTAGAATTTGTTTAAAAACATACAAAAATATAAAATTAAACATTGCACAAAGAGTTGTAAAATTGTATTTATTATAGTTACAAAAATTATTTTCAATAATTTGCATTAAAATCTCGCGACCCAAGATTTCGCTAAGCGACCCCAAATGGGGGTCGCGACCCATAGTTTAAGAAACCCTGTTATAGAGTATAAACTTTCCTACGATGACCTTACATGTCTGAATATTACTAGATTTTTTTTCGGTTTTTTTTAATTATAGTTATAAGTTATTGATACATATTTTCTTATGCAGCAACCTTTTTAATATTTATTCTGTGTATTGATTCTTCAACAAGCTATTTCCGAATTCAATATGATCGTTTTACAATTAGACTATATTGAATATTTTAGTCACATTTCGCATAGGTCAAATCTAATGAAATAATATTCAGTTTCCATTTCTTTATAATTGTTTACTAAATACGTACAGTCACCGAAAGTTCGTATACATTTTTCTATACTTAAGCATTGAAAAACAATGAAATGGTTTATTTTTTAGTCAAGTTGTTGCAGTTATCAGAGGCACACCAATTAACTAATATATTAGTTTTTCATCTATCTGAGAAAATAATCAACAAGAGTAACATCATTTTTTTATGATTGCATTATCTTATAGAACACGATGGTTATTAATGTTGATTTATTCTTCTAGTGATATTACTTAATAATCTTAAACAGAACTCACATCAGTAAGTACTTTAAACAATTTTTCCAGTAACAAAAGATTACTAAACAGGTATTTATTACGATAAAAATTTCTGGCAAAGGTCATAATTTTGGGATTCAATGATGAATTGCCAATGAAAATTAAATTATGTATCAATTAAAGTAGTTTTTAGCTTTTACACTTAACTTAATACTAATGAAATTAAAGGCTGGATTTGTTGGTATACGATGAAGTAAGAAAAAGTACTAAAATCGACTAATGAAAAAAACGCTAAAAATTAATGCAATAAAATAACGGTACAGCTCTCTTTGGAAAAACCTTTATCATTAAATACTGTTAATAAATTTTTTTAAGTTCTTCGAAAACGGGAAATTTATTTTAATGTACTAAATGCCATCGATAATATCATTATTGACTTTAGAAAAGACTAACGTACAAGATTTCTTTTCTTACATATGATCAGATAGAGAAGTACCCTTTTAGTCTAAATTCTAAAATACTATTTTCAAATCATTGCCATTGTGTTTTAGAACGTTATTAAATCTTAATTAGTGCGATTCCAAAATATTGGGTAAATAATTATTTAAAAACCTTTTTAAGATTGCATCATCTCTACTTTGTTACACAAATAAAAACACTTAGCATATCGTAAGTTAATTTTTATTAAAATAGAGACTGTTACCAGCAATGAGATGTTACTGCAAACTTACGTTCGAATACAATTTTCCGCTTTTTACACTATGCGATAAAAGACTAATGCATTATATTTACCTGTTTAATCGTAAGCTATTATTATTAACTTAAGCTATTTCTACATAACCTATAACAAGTTGTTTCAACCTGCATAAAAGAAATCATAATTTCAATTTTAAAGTGCTTATTTAATACAGTAGACCGTCGAAAATCGGAATCAATTGGGGACTGGGGTTGTTCCGATTACCGACTTTCTACGAAAAAATATATTAACCTGTCCGATGTTCAAATTTTTCTCCGTTGCGTGTCGCTTCGTGTGGAATTTTTCTCCGTTGCGTGTCTCTTCGTGTTGAATTTTCGTCGATTTTAAGCTTAACGAAAATTTTTATAATAATAATCGAGGCTATCGTATCGTTAAAAATTATTTCTGCATTTTGTACAAACAAAATAAATATATTGAAGAATATAAAAAACATGAAAATTATACTTTAGAAGTAAATCTAGTATCAAAAACGTTCGATTCAGCACGACACAGTCCGACTAAAAATCGTTCCGATTACCGGCGTTCCGATTAACGACGCTCTACTGTAACTGTTATTCGTCCTGATGACAACAGTACAAAATTCTTCACCAGTTTGCGATATTTCGATTTGAGTTCTACCATTTTCTTTTTTAATAGCTTTCATGAATGAAAGGAAAGCCAATCTATCCAACTCATCGCTATCCATTAATCGAAAACAATAATAATAAAAGACCTTGTTCAAAATAAGGTTTATATGTTTTATAATTGAGACTATCTAAATGTTTTAACATCCAAAGCAAAACGCATGACAATGCAGTCGAATTGAAGGGTTCTTTAAAATCAAAATTCTTAAAATCTTTAAAATCAATAGGAAATTGAAAAAATTCAAATAAAAATAAAACCGAAATAATAAGCACATTTGATACATTTTAAATGGTAGTACATAAACGTTTTTATATAAATATTATTTAAATGTGGCCGATATTGTATAATTAAATTAATTTACTTTTTAACCTAGTGTATTAATTAAGTTTTACAATATATATACAGTATATGAATAACAGAATGCAGTAGACTAAGAAATAAATAAATAGGTACAAAAAATGTATGAATGTATGTAGTCTATATATATAATATAATACATATTACATATATTAATTTGTACGAATATCCAATATTACAGGTATTGAAATATGGTAATAAAACATTACCATTATTGAAACAAATGGAAAAAATAAAATAGTTTCTAGTAACTTAATGGTATTATTATTACTACATTATATATTATAACATATAATAATAATTATGCTATATATAATATATTATTATATTATATTATTTTATAATAATATTATAATTATTATAAATATATTATAATATATTATATATATATATATATATATACATATATAATATATTATATATTAGGTATATGTATATATATACCTAAAATATATCATTAAATTTTATATATTATATATATATTTCGTAAAGAGCACAAATTGAAGCCCAATAAAATGATCCTGCATATTTTATTGGGCTGCAATTTGAAAAAATTTTATTCCTATAAATTCCCACTGTCTTCTGTCTGTCCATCTGTCCTTACTGAATCTCGAGAAAAGAGTTAGATAGATGAAAGACGGAACCAGATGTGAAACGCTTAGGTGTAGGAGGCCTCGATGCAAACCTCCGATGCAAACCAGAACTCCGTTATTTTAATTCAAAATCCTTCCCTTGAAAGGAATTGGATAGATTACTGGCACGACTCTATTTCTAATAGAAAAAGTATGATGTACAGGAACAAACCACTACTAATTTTAGGTAGAGAGCATATATTTTAAATTAAATAAATTAAAAATATGATTAAAAAGTTTAGCCCTACATTGTGACGATGTCACAATAGATATTTGCTCGTTTATAATATCTTTATTTAAATTGCGGTAGCAGAAATTAACACACAAAAAGAAAGACCCTGAAAAAAATATAAAAATTTATTTTCAGTGAATCAAGGGATCAATATGGCCACCATTACGTCCGGCAGCTTATTTAATATTAACTGTGATCTTGACAATTACTCAACGGTACATCTTCGGTTATCTTGTTACAGGCCAGCCCTCTCAATTCTACTGTTACTTGCGGTTTTTCGAAAAAAAAAAATTATTTAAGGAATCCCCTCTAAAAATGTAGTCACATAAGTTTAAATTGAGATTGTTGGAGCCATTTTTCACAGAAAATGAATCGTAAGCTCCATTTAAGGAAATGCGCAAAAATTTTTTCTTAATTAACTTCTCTCTACAGGTTTGTTGTTGCAATCCTAACGGTTCCTGCAAGATAGAGTCAGGCCGTAAACAACAACGTTGTTTTTGACTATTTGCATGACATTTTCGACTCGCGTGTCATTTCAGACTGATTTTCTGATCTATTATTACATTTAGATGGAACCGGTCCCCGAATTTAAAAATTTAAATCCATGTGATTGTCTTCTTAAGGAAAATATTTTTCGATCATGAATTTAGAAATCAAAATTTTCTGTTTCGTTTTGTATAAATATATGGTATGTATATTTAGACATTTTAAACAAATTAAGTTTTCATTCGAACCTCTATGTATCGTCTTTCAAAATCACCAATTTCGTGAAGTATTGTTGGGATTAATGTTATTTAGATTAATTTCTCAAGGTTAATGCCCAAATTCGGTTAATTTTCTTTCTTTTCGGTATCGGAGAACAACAGGTTCTTTGCTAAATTTATAAAATAACTTTTATAAACACAATAAACAAACATTAACCATTCATGTACAATCCGATCAAAATGTTCAGGTTTTCGGGACATGTCAGTTTATCCGCAGTAATCACAATTTGGATTGCATTAAGCACGTCAAATACCGAATGCTTTGGACGATTGCCAAACTATCATTTCCATGGTAATGAGAATTGAAACTCTTGTCAGAGCGATTAACATTCTTTTTATCAAGAAATGTTTTCATCAAAATTAAACTTTTATATTATACTGATATGTTGTCTCTTTCAATAGATATTATGATCGCTATCCTGCGATTTATTTATTCAATATTTACCGGAAATACTAAACGAAAATGTGTACAGTCACGAACTGCACGCTTCTCTACATTCTAGAAGTGACACGTATTTAGTATCACTTCTAGAATCGTACAGTATGAATGAACAAAAGATGACCATATTAAACATCGTGGCCAAAATAGGATATTGTCATTCTATGTTGAAGTTAACACATGCTACAGATCATATAAACGTAAAAATAACATTACTTATTTATTTTTTAGTAAAATAAATAAGTAATGTTATTTTTCAAAGTAATCGTTTCATTCCAGTAAAGATACTGTATAAATTATAATAAACTACTTATGTTAAATAAGCTTATTATGTTTAATTGTACTAATATACGTATATTTAATTTAACATGACAATATGGACGGTAAAAGTAATAGAGATTTAATATAAACGTTATTTTATGGTATTCATATTTAATGGCGTCATATGAAAGTAGCCTATGCTTTTGTCACATCTTTTAGACAACACTGGTAGATTTGAGAATTTGTTTAAATAAACAGTTATGCCGTCCAACAGTCACTTATATATTACTCCTTACATCATTTTTGTCATGTCGCTTTTACAGTAAGAATTGCACACAATATGCAACCTGGTATGCTACTGTGATCAAATCGTATCGGAAACGTTTAATTTAAACAGCGCACGGACAAGAGGGCGCTGTCATCTTTTTTCCAACGTTTGGTACGACATTCGTCGATAGCTAGCAGCAACCCGTATGTCATCTGTTTTCATTTGCAAATAAACGCTCATTTTATGTGCAAAGAATTTTTGAACCGATGAATTTTCAAAATGCCGTGTGTAAGTGCGTAAAGAATGTGCGTTAAATTTTATTTTCGCAAAGTAATTACAACTACAAAAGCGGTAAAAATGTTTTAAAAACCTTTGATGTCGATAGACTATCAAAAGCACGAGTTTTCGAGTGGGACAAAATGTTAGAGGAAGGCAGAGAACATTTCGAAGACGAACCACGCTCTTCAATGATGAACAGCCCCTCGCTCGAGTCAGAGATTTTGTGCTCGATGATCGTTATTTAACAATTAGGAACATTGTTAAAATGTTCTAGTATCATTTGGATTTTATCAACCAATTTTTAAAAATTATTTGGGCTTGTGGCGTATCGCTTCTCGAGCCGTCCCTAAAGGTTAATTTTTTTTATAAAAAAAACAACGATCGTGTGGCCGAGGAAATGCTTTCTAAAAATGAATCGTTCTTAAAACTCATTATTATGGGTGGCGAAACATGGATCTCGAAAAGACACCAAAACAGCTCAACAGTTGTGTGAATGGAGCTTAAAAGGTGAAACGAGACCGAAAAAACCGCGTCAAACTCAGTCAAAAATTAAGGTCGTAGTGAAGATCGTGACAATCTAGTAATGATATCTCCCGAACTCCGTTTTGTTGAGTTGGGTTCCGTATATGTCACGATCCGATAGTTAATTCCGGTTCGATGAAAGTACACTTTCACACTCAAATTGTATACTATTTACAGTTTATTTACAATAGGTAAAATATGCAAGCTTGAAAACATAATATTTACTAGATAACAACAAGTGGTGTCTTACGTGTCAGCTTAACCTTCGGGAATTATAGTATTATACTCTGGGGAAAACTCAGTCTACTTGTGGAGTTGGCTCAACTATACGGCCCGTCCAGTCTCCGCACTTACCCGTCCCTGAAATCGTTATCAGAGGAGAACACTCTCTCTACGTTCAGCGGGCTGCCCAAGTTCCTGAGACTACCGTATTATCAGTCTCTTGTCCTTCTTGTCCTCTCGCCCGTCTTACTATTTAAAGAGTTTTTGGACGACAACTTCCGAACAATCAGGATTCTCCCTTTCATCGGAAGCTTTCCAAAACGTCGGCTCATCTCCTGACGAAACAGCTCACCGTAACGTCCGTCACTTGTTTACATTTTTTTCTAGTAAGCTAACATGTGACAAACACATTGCCGCCCACACACAAGTCCCATAAACAGAGACGCTACTCCCTTTGCCTCCCCGACTGTTTACAAACACGACGCCAGGTGGGACCAATTAACAAGGTCGTGTCGCTTTTACCCCTACTCTGTTAAAAGCGATCCTTTACAGTCATGTTGACTGTTTTCTTCCATTGTCCTGGTGTTGTGCATGAAGAATTGCTTCCCACTGGCCAAACTGTCAACAAAGAATATTATTTGAGCGCTTTGCATCGTATGCGTGAAGCAATTCGTAGAAAACGACTCTATTTGTGGCGAGAAAACTCATGAATTTTGACCATGATAATGCGACTGTTCGCAATGTGCTTGTTCTTCGAGACGTTTTGGCCATAAATTCAACAGATACGGTTACAACTGATATGCCACAATGTGACTTTTAGTTGTTTCTTTCAGTTAAATTTCTCCTTCGTGGTCACGGTTTCAGTCGATTGATGCCGTAAGACAAAATTTGTCGCGAGTCGTGTAGGAGTTTTATGAATTCGACTTCAAAACATGTTTCGAGGATTCTGAAAACCGTTGGCATAAGCGTATTGCAAACGGGAGGGGATTACTTTGTCGGGGACGAAATAAAATTTATGAAAAAATTCAAATCTGTCGTTTTATTGAACAATACTTTTTGATGACAGAAATAACTTCGACTTGTTACGTAATTACATATATTTTTTCTACACATGATTACGTACACAGAGGTCATTCTAAATTTTTTACAGGAATTGCCGAACACATTTTTTATTCTCCAAAATAGAAAGTAATTTTCAAAGTTATTTTTTCACTTACTGTGACTTTTTTAACAACCTGAAATGAAAGGACGACAGACAATATTAAAAAATGTAATTTTTATGACTGAGTTTCTGACTGAATGCAGTCTCAAGCAACTTATTGTTTGTTTAACAGTAAAATTGTATTGGACCAAGACCGATTCGTGTTCTGCACTCTTTTTCAACGAGTGACTTTTTTGTTTTGTTTTTCCGAACTGCTCTCTGACTATTCGCCACTCGAATCCCGAGATGAATATAATTTTCGTAAATTGCGAATTTTGAAACCGGCAAGTTGACTCCTGGAGAGCCTACACAAGAAATAGGTATTTCTTTACCTGATAGGCGTAAATATCTTTTGTAAGAAAACCTCTGTTTATAAATATGTGCGTAGGCAACTAAATAAATGTAACACTGTTAAGCACATAATCCCAGTGTGATTAATTACAGAGCGTAAATTATCAAAAACGAGGGCAAAGTTATAGAATATAACAGCCAGACTACTTTGTGCAGGTTTACCCGTAATCTGAATAAGCTTCAAACTTTTGTCTATTTTCCATCATCGAAATATTATCAAAGATATATACAGAAAACATTTGATAAAATTGCCAAGACGAAAACTGTAAATTCACAAAAAATATAAAAGAATATACAATAAAAAGTCTTCTAATATACTTTCTCATACCTCAGGAAAATACGTCTCGGTTAGAAGGGACATAAGAAGACATTTTATTGTATATTCTTTTATATTTTTTTCGAATTTACAGTTTTCGTCCTGGCAATTTTATCAAATGTATATTATACTTTATCGTTCCGTCTCTGTTATATAACAGAGCCGAAACGATAAAGTATAATATACATTTGATGAACCCCAAGAGTTTTATATTTTTGAATTTGGAGGACCTTGAAATGTCGAGAAATGCAAAAGAAAAAAAAAACAATCGGGTTCTATTCTCTGTGTGTATAAATGTTAGTGTGTTGTGTGGAACAATTTTGTTTACCCCTATTTGAAACTTAATCTGTGATGTTTGTCAAAAATTTCTGAAAAATTTTGCAAAGTAATTTGTTTATTAGGGAATTAATGCTAAATTTTGGTGATTAAAGATCGAGGGTATGGGTAGATAAAGGAGATCATGTTTATATCCAGCAGTATCCGACTTAATGACGATTTTACTCGTTATTAGCATTTAGAATTTTTTTTATAAAACCCATCAAAATTAAGCTTTTTGCCATTTTATAATAGTTAAAAATGTAAAATCTTTTTAATAATAAAACATGATAATAGATGCCGTCACCAAACGTCGCCGAAAAAGTTAAGCAAATGGTTGCTAGATTTTTTATTTGTGCTGTCACCAGAAGGAAGTTTTTTAACGTTTTGCATATTGATGCGGATGAGTAGCCTCCAAATAAAGATGAACTCCGCCTTAAGACTTTTCGTGAGGTGTAAGAAAGGTCATCAAAAGACTCATTAATGTAGTCTTTAATATATTTTTGTAAACACATACAATAATTATTTCAAATTCTAACTCTTACGATTTAAAATAATGATATAGCTTTACGATTAAGCATTACTTACATTGTCCCGTTGAAAATTTTCTTACGTAAGAGCTGTTTTATCCAGAAATAGATTGACCATGGCGTATGCCAAAGCGCATACGCTATGGTCGATCTATAGCGTAGGAAATGTCAAAGGCATAGAGTAGCGAAGAAAAAATAGGTTTGTTTTAATAAAAGAGAGTTTAGGTAATATATTTAGGATGGGACGACCGCACCGCTTTAGCCGACTTGATTAAAAATAAAACGTTGAATTGCAGCTCGTACATCTTTGAATATACTTTACACCGAAATTATCCTTACTAAGACTAATTGGTAACTTGCTCTTATCTTTGTTTAAGCCTAAATAGAACTACTATTCTGAAGATCTCTGTTAGTCCTCTATTTCCTACTACAGAAATAGGGAGTTTCTTCATCCTGTAGAAACTCCCTATTTCTGAGGATTGCTTGACTTTACAGCTATGAGTCCACAAAAATACTTCTGAGTAACGATATCGGTGTTGTTCGTCCAGCATCTTAGGATAATGCTACGTTCTAAAATCGAATTTTTCGATTCGACTCATTTTAAAACGCTTTTATTTAACTTTCTTTGAATTATGTCTTCAAATTTTCAACTCAAATTTCATCCACTTCTAATTAAGGTAGAAGGCTGAAACTTTGAGAACATATATGGTCCCAATGGCATAGATTTTAATGATGTTCTGCGAAGGCCTCATTCCACTCCACCATTATCCCCACCCCGAAATCTGATAAACATAGCAATTATTAAATTTAATTACTTTCTCCCTGGCAATAAATTTACGCGCACCCCATTCGTGATTATTAAAACAGTAATAAAACTGGACTCGTTTGCATTTGAAACGAAACTCTTTTTTAATAAATAAAATAGTCTACTTGAGGTATGGTTTACAAAAAACAGCTTAATCACTGTAACAGGCATCGATGTATATGCCTATATGCCTCTACTTCGGGAAATCACAGGCAATAAATTTACACTGATCTAGATGTTGCTCGGCTAGACATGTATAACATGGTTAACATATTACAACAAATACAACATTTATTGTAAACACGCTATGCGAGTTTTACAATAAATATTGTATTGAACTCTTGTGAGAAAAGCAAAGAATTTAAGATTCTGAAATTTTTCAGGAAATTGTTGGGAAAGTATACTCGTAGAAACCATATTTTTCAGTTGTTTGACAAGAGATTGCTTCGATTATATAAGAACTTCATTATTCTTTATATATATGCGTTGTATTACGTGACGTGTAATTTACATTTACTTTATCTTCAATCATAAATGACAACATTCTCTGCACATATTACGATATCAAATATGACGTTTACTACAAAAACTTTCATTGCAAAATATGCCGATATACTTAAATATTCATTTATATTTTGTATTAAATTTTAAGTTAGATTTATATTACAATATATTGAATAATTGAAAAAGTTCCTTAAATAAATTTTAAATTTCAGGTTTGCTTAAATTAGTTTTAATATCTCAAAGTTTAGTTTTATTAATAAGGAATTGACTTGTATGACAAAGTTTATGTTCTTTCACTTATATACCGTCGATTGTATCGATATAATTGAAGTTTGGTTTAATGAATGAAAGAATGATTTAAAGAACAGTTTCAATTATACAATAAGTAAATAAGTATGCAAAACGAATCATAAAGGGATTAGTGTTGAAACAAATTTGAAAAACAATGTTTATGTAATTGCAAATATTATATGTAAATTGATCAATGAAGTCTAAATATTTGACGAATATCTTAAGCTAATGAGCTATCAAAATTATAAAAATTATAAATGATTTCTTCACAGAAATTTAGTACAGTTTAAGTAATAAAATATTACATTAGATTTTTACATGCGATTATGGAAGAAGAAATAATGTTTTACAATTATATTTTGAAGAATAGAAGTTAAAACCGTATTGAAGAATGAGTGAGATGTTTTGATAAGATTGTAGTATCTCCTCTTATGAATTTATAAACGTTTACAAAAGTGTTAACAGATATTGATTTTTAAAACATTAAACAAAAATATCTTGAATAAACTTTGGCAAAGTCTAATATTCGAACTTTTAGTGTATAATTTGACATATGATTTAAAGATATTACAGTAATAAAATTGTAAAATGTTCTCTTTCTTATAAAATTTCTAACGGAATTTCTTATACTCAAAACATTTTTTTTGTCTTTGTCTTTTTGTAATTATTTATACATATTCAATAAGCTACCAACACTTTCTGTATATAATTTCAAATTTTCGGAAAAGTTTTTAACATTTTCTTTCCATTAATTTTTAAAATTAATTTTCATACGATAATTGGATTAAAAGTTTCTCTACTTATTGATTATTTTATGTATTTAATTATCTTTAAAAATCGATCAACAACTTTTGAAATTCTTTAACTTTTATTAATAAATCCACGTATCAAATTATAATTTTTAACGAGTTCATAAAGAAATAATCTTATATAAGATTTTCATTAAAATATCTTCTTCTAATTATATTTCTGAAGCATTTTATTCAATTTTTTTCTTTAATTACCAGTCGAGAAAGTATTAGATTCCAAGAAATTACTTTTTAATTGAGTGGTGAAGAAACTTTGACAATATCCTTCTAAAGAAAGGTGTGAAATTTCATCAGAAATTAATCCTTGTAAAGTCAAGAATGACAGATAATTGTAATCTCCAATTAGATTGATTAATAAAATAACTCGAGTATGAATAATGGAAAAAATTTATGTATAACATTAAATATAATAATTATTATTTAAACTATTTTATGGTTTAAGAATTTATAATAAATTGGTGTTAAATATTGAAACGGAATGTGTTGCTAATGCTATTAATTTGTGGAATAATGCCTAAAACGTGATAAATTTTAGGCATTATTCCACAGTTTATGACATTATTCCAAAAATTTTGACAACAATTATTAAATAATAATCTTTCCATATTTTTTATTACTTTAATATCAATGTATGAAAGTGTTGTACCGCTTTAACAAAAACATTCTCTTAATATCATACATTTATATTATATATTATTTTTTTATACGCCCTGTAATTCAAAATATAATTTGTAATATATTCGATATAATTTTATAATTTTATAATATTTCGAATCAATGCAATTTTAGTAATTTAAAAGGAATTTTTTTCACATATTTTCGAACATAAAATCGTAATACATGGCTTTAATTCGGAGTATTGTTTATTATTTTTCAAGTCTGTATATGATCAAACTCTTACAATATTTTCTGTTTATTTTACATTTGATATTAATTAAATATATTTTATTTGAAATACAATATAAGCTTGTTTATTGAGCTGCAATTTGAAAAAATTGGAGACCCATAAATTCTCACTGCTGTTTGTCTGTCCTCAGTGAATCTCGAGAATGGTTTTAGAGAGAAACATCACGAGAGTAGATATGAAACAAACTGGATCAGACGACCCCAATTGATTATATATAAATGTAAAGAAAAAGTAAAATTACTTCTATTCAAATATTTCGCATAAAACCAGTTATATGGATGACTGGCACGACTCTGTTGCTACCAGAAAAAGTGTAAAATACAGGGGGCAAGTCATTACTAATATGAGCTGCAAAGCATATTTTAAATTAAATAAATTAAAAATATGTTTAAAAATTGCAGCCCGGCATTGTCACGATGTCGCAAAAATTCTTTAATACACTCTTTAAAATTAAATTTATTCTAAATTATCATTTAGCTTTTTTTAAATTCTTTTCTAAAAAACATATGCAGGATAAAGTTCGAAATAGCACAATATATAATAATTTACATCCTAAATGTATTAAGCAATAAATTATATAATTTCCATTAATTTTTTAAAAGTGTTTCACATAAAAGATTTAAATTTTGGAGATTTTTCTGCATTTTGCGAAAATTCTATTTAAACACTTTAGGCAAATGTTTAAATAGAATTTTACACAGAATTGAATGTGTCAAATTGAATTGATGTCAAATTGAATGTAGATAATACGTTCATAATAATAACATAAATTATAATCATAACAATAAAACTTTTTCAGTTCTGTTATTTCATGCATAAAATGTTTTTAAATTTAAATAGTTATAGAAATTATATAAATATTTAATAATTTAGAAGTTTATTTAATACTTTAATATTATAATTTTTTACATTATCTCCATGTTTGTTATATAGGCCCAAAAAGTATGTATGGGGATAACGTAAATATCTACAAATATATTTGGTATTTTTATACATTTTTGTTACAAAAAGACTGTCTGCTACCTTATTATTATTATTGCATTAAGTTTGACACGTCAGCAATTTTGTCTTATTGTATCTAAGTGGCATGCTATTGATCACCTTTGCACTAATTCCTTCACTCGTTTTTCATCATTTTTTTCTAAAACATCTTTCATGTTTTTCTTTATAATTAGAAATTATTATAATATTTATTAATAAATTAGCTTAAAAATTTATTTTGAATGTCTTGTATTTTTAAATATGATTAATAGAGGAAAATTTCAATCAGTATTTTTAATTGAATAAAGCCAATTAATCATTAATTGAATAATAGAAAGGAAATAATTAAATAGTTAAAAGTTAATTTTTATTATCTAAACTAGCATTATTTAATTTAACTTATTAATTAATTTAACTAATTATATAATTTGCACAGGCAGAAACCTGTGCGAATTATATCTACAGAACTATCGACTTTCTAATTATTCAGTCATTAATTACGCATACTATATATGATTTTGTAGAAGAAATATAATTGTATAATTAGTAGGTATGGGTACTCCAAAAGTCAGTCAAGACTTTTTGGTTTGTTTATTCCAGTGCTTCAATGAATATGAATCGTAAGTTAAATTTATATACAGTATTTTTTTAAAATTGACGGGAACATGATAAAAATTGGAATGAATTAATTGCATATTTAATTAATTTCGTTAATTAATTGCAATTTGGTCTTTGTAATGTTAACTAATTTTTGTGTCCTGTTTAAACGGAATGATAACGTATTAGGAAAGAAATGAGGAACCACATACATCTGCTAAAGCCACGAATATACGAAGAAAATTAATGAAACAAATAAAATCTTATTATTTGTCACTTATTAAAACAAAATTTTAATTTATATCACTTTAATGTTTTATGTAAAAATTGTAATACTAAATTTTGAGCGCTTCTCTATGTTTAAGTCCTAAACAAAAGCCTCTCTGGGTCTCAATTTTTTGGGTTTGTATTTAAATAATAATAATATGACAGAAAATATAATAAACTTAAATAGCCGTAATTAGAAAAAGTAAGAGAACTCGTGTAAAAATTGTGTTATATTTAATAAAAATGTTTTTTTCCTATAAGTTGTTTTTATTTTATTGAAAAAATAACGTTTCGAAATACAAAATATTTACTCAAAAAATATTAACATGTAGAATATATTTTCAACATTCGCTTTTTAGAATATAAATGCAATATTTCCATTTACATCGTCAAAATGAAATATAAGTTGCAGTTTAGAAAGAGGAATTGAATCCATACGAAACAATTTCAACTTCTCTTAACAGCTTGTTGATTTTCCACGAATAACTTTTCAAATAGTGAAAATTGTTTGAAATTCTAAAATATTTTTCAAAGATAATGTTGCTTTAATGAAAGTATTCTCTTAATATTTTATATACTTTAATTACTCAGTTAATGTATAAACTTATATTTCACGGAGAATTTATTTTAAACTATTATTGTTTCTAACTGTAGTCTATCGCTCTATATGTTATAATAATGTCCTTATATATTTAAAGAAAATATGAAAAATTATCCATCTACTAAAATATTTCCTATTTCTATTTCACTTAAAAAACAAATTCAGTTGTTCGCTTAATCAATTACTAGTTGAAGTAAGATTTATATTTTTTCCACACTTTGATGCGGTGAAACAGATTTCTGTAAGGATATTTGTGTGTTTAAAGTGGCCGAAGAGTGAGTTTATTATTATAAAGACTAAATTTCTGCCAGAATTAATCACATTTTTTATCAACTCGGTTCTAAGTTCGATTGACGATTCATATTCTAAGTGTCTGTAATGCATATGAATTTACTGCTTTATTTTTTAATGAGTTATAAAATTACTATAATACAACCTTTCTAATTAAATCAATAATTTTATTATATATCTATATATATACTCTAGACGTGTTGATAATAATAATAATAATAATAATAATCAGCGCAGAGCCCAAACGGTTAGGAGTTGAAAGTTGAAATTTGGCACACAGGGTTCGTCACGAGAATGCACAACTAAGAAGGAATTTTTCGAAATTCCTCCCCACGGGGGAGAGAGACGAGAATAAGGCTTAACACTTCCATCAACAATGGAAGTGTCAACAATGGAAGTGTTACGTAACAATGGAATTATTAAGAGAAAGCGACGTGCAAGACGCAGATGCAGTCTTTTTCATTTTTGCGGGAAATCGAACATATTTTTAGACCCATCTAAAAATTCTCTAATTAGTCTGGAAACAGGGAAACCGAATTTTTGCATTCTGTGAAAACTGGTAAGGTTACACAGAATAATGTTCTGTATAATAATGTAATAATCTATAATGTAATAATCTTAATCTTCACTATCGTTAATTTTTCCTGAGCAACGCCGGGCCCACCCGCTAGTATATATATAATTAAAGTATTGTTTACGTATCAAAATTATAACCCCTCATCTGAAATAATTTCAGCTTTAAAATTTTAATTTGTTTTACCATTCAAATTTCATAATCATTTTCATTTTATATTTTGTATAAAGGAAAATTTTTTTTATTTTATAGGTTTTAAAAAATACGTTTCTATATAAATATGATGGCGTAAATATCACTTACATAATTAAAAGAGATTATTTAAATTTTTTAGGTAATTAAAACACTTGAAAACTTCTTATGTTTTCTAATCAAATTAATAGTAATAGTAATGCATTATTAATAAATGTTTATATTCAAGAAAGTGTTCATAAACTTTCGAATTAATTTCTTAAATACATTGAGGCATGTGTCATGAGGATATTGCATTAAAATTTTAATATTCTCTGCTTATTTTTAGTTATAAATAATTTTCCTTTGAGAATTCTTGTCAAGTAGAATGAAATTCTAAATACTTTTCATGATATAATTCATTTTGTTTAATTATTGTACTCTAAGGAGTAAAATTCAAGAGTGTTTCCTCTTATAACTTTATAGTCAATAATTATAATAATCCTTAAATATTCTTTTATTAATTTGCATTTTTGAAATTTTGAAGTTGTTCTACATTGTAAATTTTTCACAAAAATATTAATCTTTAATGTAAAAGACCTCGTACATTATGTAAATAATTTAAAATATGAAGTCGTAGATACAATAATTTAAAAAATATCTTAAAAATTTTATTTAACATTTCTTTTGAAAAATACACAAGACAATATTTGAGTTACGTTATATCAATATAACAATTAACGCATTGCATTGTGCTGTTGAAAAATATATTTAAAAGTATGAATTTAAGAAATTGATATTTGAAAAATCTGTTAAATTTTTGAAGAAGACTTTTATAAAAAGCGATATTATTATATAGAAAAAATTATCACAGTTTTGGAATGGTATTTCATTATGCTTATAGATAAGCTATATATAGTCCCAATTATCCGAAATAATTCGAACGGAAAGTTATCAAAAACTCACGAAATGTTTGATACAAAGTGATCGACAAAATAAAAGAATATTGTTGTAAAATTAAATTTTTATAAGTATATACACTTAAAGTTTCTTTAATATTTCTTTAAAATTTATATTGTTTGTTACCAGAATTTTGTTAAAACTTGTGGAACCCTCTTTGGATTACCGCGTCAGCCAAGATTCTAGAAACGAACTGTATTGTACTAGGTTCTCTTATGTGTTTTTACAATCTTCTTGAATAATTTTCGAATAATTCACCTAGAATAATGCGGAACCTCGGCTAAATGGGTCTCTGTTAATTGGAATCCTATTATCCTTATTTAAGATAATTTTAATAAAGGGATACTTCAAGAATAACTCTTTAATTAATCTATAGGAAACTTCTGGTAATTGTGATTATAAAAATGATCTTTCTGTTCAACATGAATTAATGAATAAATTCATTCCTGTGTGTTCCACATTTATTCCTGTATCCACATTTAAAAGTTATTTTATTTCTTGTTCTTTATATTTGTGTTGCCCCTTAATAAATTTTGTTATAAGAAAGAAAATGCGTATAGTAGATATTCTGTTCATTTTTATATCTATGGTTTTCACTGTTTTTTTAAAGCTGACACCTTAATTTATTGCTTTACTTTGCTGTATTCATCCAAAATTTTTACCAATACCCAATATGTTATGTAAACTTTACATAAATAATCCTATATCAGGAAATCTTGCTATATCTCCGGAACGGTGGTTATCAACCTTTTTGAGCTAGTGGCCCATCAGGAAGCCAGTGTCCTATTAAATATCCCTTACATGCATATAATACATGCAACGTTGAAAATCTGCAGGGTTTTTAATAAAAAATATTCTATCAAAAAATAAATTTAAAAAATATTATTTAAATATTGTTTTGAAATTTTGTAGTACACTTATGAGAAGTTTCAGACCGATTTCCCTCGAATGTTGCAATAATTTGAAGTTTGATGAAAGCCAGATCTAGTATACTCGTATATTTATAACTTAACATTTTTACTGATAGTTGTTATCAACTAATGCCTTTAAAATTATATGTTTAATCATGATTTAACTTGAGTAATTTATTAAATATTCGAATAGGTTAATAGATAAATTATATAAGTTATTAAAAACACCAGTATATTAAAATTATTATTTCAATCTAAACAATAAACGTTATTTATCATGTAATTGTATGAAAATGTTTGTATATGTTAGCAATTTTTAGATCATGCTAAACGAAATCTTATTTTATTATAATTAATTTCAAATTTACCAAAAAATTTGAAAAAAAAAATTAATTAGTTAATTAGATTATCGGAATTAATATCTGTTTTATTTTATTAAAATTTTTATTTATTTGTTTTTAAAAACACTTTTTCTTCTTTTCTGAAATTAATATTTAAATATTATTGTTAAATGTTTTATAGTTTTATTATTAAAATTTTAATTTAATTAGCGTGTCTGAAGAGGAACATTTTTTAAAAGGAGCAATTGCCTTCAATGGTAAAACATTTTTAAAAAATTTTTAAAAACTATAAAATATAAATTTAAATTATTTATATTTTAATAGTTTTTATAATTTAATTTTTATTTTAACATTTACACTAAATTACAAAATAATTAAATTAAAACTAAAAAATAAACTATTACTAATAATCAAAGAATGTATGCATTTGGGGCACCCTGAAATATCACAAATAAAATGTTTTTATTATTCGTATAAAAAATTTTTGGATGAATTAAAATAAGAAATATTGTAAAAAGTAAAGTAATGTTATCTTTTCGCATTCAATTTATTTCACTTTTCGCCTTCGGTCCTTTTGGTTTCTTTCCATTTCCAGTGGCTTCTCTTGTTAAAGAATGGATTTTGTTCACATGAATGAACTTTCTTTTGTTCAACATATCCACTAACATTCTCTACTTACAAAAACCAATATAAATGTAATCTGTAAGATATTCGCTTCATTGTAAGATTATTTACTCAAGATCTCAATTAAGTTTACAATTTTATAGTTCTCAGAATACTTTTTATTGAACCATACTTTAAAAGTCGAGGAAATTTATCGTTATCTTTTATTATCCATAAATCGTAGTAATTATTTTCTAATGTAAATATAATAGATTTATATTAGAAAATAAATTTAAAAATTTAAGAGTTTTTTTTATATTTTAAATATTTTAGCTGGATTCAAGCATCTCATTAATATCATTATTATTATACTTTTATGTTTGGGATGCATCTTAAATGTTGGTGTAGGCCTACTTTATCAATATTTAAAGGGCTGAATGTAATGAAAATTATATATATTTTTTTCTTTCCTGTTTTCTATTAATTATACTTTACTTTAAATGAATTATTAACGTTTTAACATTGTAATCACAAAAACCTTTCACACGTTGTTTCTAGCAAACAAAAACGGCCGAAAACGTTTGTGCTCACTAATTTGTTTGCTAGAAACAACGTGTGAAAGGTTTTTTGTGATTACGATTTTAAATTAGTTCTAGCTTTGTGTGCAGAGATTAGTAACGTTTTAACATTTATTTCTAAGAATTATCTAAATTTTTTTTCTGAAATTGTTTTAAAATTCGGAGCCTGTCTTAAATTGGAAATAATACAGTATTTATTTCTTGTAAAACTTAATACATGTAGCTTTATATATAATTTTTGAATAAAAACAATGTTATAATGTTAAATTACATTCCTTCAGAAATCTAAATATTGAAAGTTTTCATCTTTAATTTCGCAGTTTTAATATGCTTTAGATTATTTTTTTTAAATGAACAATATTAATTTAGTTTAAAATCATTATACTAATTTACTTGTTAAATTAATATTTTATCAGTAATTTCATAATTTTTCTGTAACGTTTTGTTGTATCCACATTTTTTAGCGATTTTACAACATTTTAATACAAAAATTATTTCTTTGGAGTTTTGCTTTCTTTCCTATATTATTATTGTAAAAAATAAAATTTTCCCGCATATTATTTTATATTCCAATAAATTATACCATTTTTAATGTGATTTGGTGACTTACAACTAGATAAAATTATATTGTTAGAGCGGTTTTATAACCATTTTTCTTGTTCTAGTGGATCAATATCTTTGTTCTTAAATGTGAATTATTTAGAAAAATATTGATATTTATTACGAGTTTTAGTTGTAATGCTTTTATGAGAAAAATAAGTCGAAATAATGAGAATATACTGCGAGTAGAAGGATAGAATTGTTATCATTTTCAAGTTTTATATTTTTGTCACTTTTAATATCTAATAAAACTTTTTTCAAAGTTTAAAACATTGCAAATTATTTCAATACTTTATATCAAGCTATAATATAAAGTATTGAAATAATTGACAATGATGTTATATTGATAGGATAATCAAATATAAATTTTTTTCAGATGTAATATTAAAATTTTACAGAACAAAACAACTTGAACTTTAATAGTACGAAAATTATCCATATCGAATATATATATATATATATGTATTGGATATGAATAATTTAATGAAGGTAAAAGTTTTAACAGTTAAATAAGCATTTAACGAACCATTATTTATTACGATATCGTCACAATGTCACAATTTTTAATCATTCTTTAATTTTAAAAATTACGTGACTTTGAGATTGGACCAAAAGTTCTAGTAGAGTTAATCGAGGTCTCTGGCTCCTAAGCTTCCCGTATTTGGTTTGAATTTTAATGATGTCATGTCCGTCATACATCATACTTCTCTGTACATCATACTTCTCTTGATAACGATCGAGCCATGCCGGTCATTTATCTAACTTCTTATTTGACAAAATTTTGAATTAAAATACCTGACTTAAATTTTGGTTCGTGACTTCCAGTCCAAAACGGAACTACATGTATAGTTATTCGGGGCCTCCGCTCGCTAAGCTTTTCATATCTGATCTCGATTCTTAGCTGTATAACTTTGGTCTTGAGATTAACGATGAATGGACAGATAAACAAACAGACAAACGACAATGGGAATGTATAGGTCTGCAATTTGAAAATTTCAGCGCAATAATTAGGTGAAAGAATACTTCACAGTAACTATGTATAAGTGATTGGTTGATTCTTTGATGTACAGTATGTATTCAGAAAAAGATAAGAGGTATGATTCAAATTCAGTATCGCTAGTTTCGCAAATATCATCCATTTTGCTATACGATTTTAATTCATATTACTGTACTAAATTTTTTAAAAGTAAAGTAATTTAAGTGTGACTTGCACTACTATATCTAAGAACAAGTGTGGCGAACCTATGATACGGGTGCCCAAAGTGACACATTAGGAAAAATCATCTGGCACCTAATGTATCATATGATTTCGGTTTATCACCTGTTTTTTCAATCATGCCTTCGGTTTGTCATCCGATCAACCCTTTTTCAATTAGCATCTTTGCATTTATTCTAATTAATTTTGCATATTTGTTTCATTTCTTTAAATATTGTTATTTGAAATCTAAAACTTCGGCACGCATAAATATTTTTAAAGATAAGTATGTTTACTATATGTCACGCAAACTCAAAAGGGTTCGCCATCATTTCCTTAGAACGTTTTTTGATAGTAGTTTACCTAGGTAGTCTCAATGGCGGTACTTTCAGAATCTCGAAAACATGTGTGTTTTGAAAGTTATCCTATGTATCGCTGTCTTTAGTTTACAAGTTTTCTAACGTTATTTCTGTACTAGAATAATTTCCTAACATTTATAACTGTGTTAAGAATAATTTAAAATTTTAGGTTCAAAAAGTTAGGTATTGTTGTGTGAATTTTTTTTTCGAAGTTTATAATTCATATTTTGTCGTTAATGTTATAACGGCGGTGCTTGGAAAACATCAACAATTTTTTGGCAAAAGTGTGCTGCAAGGGACTTTTTCATTTTATAATATCGGAATATTCGGAATTTAAATATGACAAGAGAAATACGTCAGTTGGTGTGTTTGCCATAAAGTTTGTTATGCAACCAGCAAATCGAAATGTGATGGTCGTCGTAAATTAAATTATCGAAACGATCGTGATTCTGTTTCCTTTTGATGTCACAAATGCAAGATGAACAGTTCGTCATTTTAAATAATTTTTAAACGTAAATTTGGGAAAATTTCTTGGAAACTATATTTTTGTTTATTTGGCATCTAATTTGCATAGAATGCACGTTGAGCGTCAGCTGTTTGACTGTGGGCGTGAACAGTCGAACAGCTGTTGAATGGGCGAATTTCATACAACACATTATGATTGTTTCATCGTGTAATTTTACTGGAACGAAAATTGAATGGATCTGGAAAGGTTGTCGAAATCGACGAGATTGTTGTTAGAAAAATGGAAAAAACTAGGAGAAAGGTTCGACCAGTTTGTTCATCATACGAGTGTGTTTTAGTTTGGAAAGAGACAGATATTACACCATCAGTCCTGAAACAAAGTACCAAATAAATCCGAAAATCGTAAGAGGAAGAATGTAGACATGTGAGTTAGGAATGCGGAAAAAGTTTCTACGATAGAATAGGCTAAAGTTACGATAGAATTATACGAACCATGTTTTTACCGAATAAATCGGATAAAAGGAATTAGAATTACGTCAATGGTGAGTGAAAGATTATTTCTTTAAATGCCGATGCAGTAAGTAGCTGCGCCGGTCGCCATCTTGTTTGTGGATGTCGTGTTCACAAACAAGATGGCGACCGGAAGTGCAGCCATTGGGACTACCTAAGTAAACTTCAACCCATTTTTTTTAATCATTTTGTTAGTTGGTTTTTGATGAAACAGTTATTGAAGATAAACGCCACTTGTGGGTAAGTAGCGTAAATATTCCTATTTCTTTACAACGAATATGTAAGTAATGCTGTCAAAAACTGACATTCAGCAGCAACACATTTTTTTTTTTTTTTTTTGAAAAACTGACATACATATAAATCGCTAAAAGCGAAAATCGTGTAAACGTCTGACATTAACCGGCTTTCCGTTACATTGATAAAGTGAAATGTATTTTAGTAATAAAATTTTAAATTAAAATTTATTAAAAATGTTACAATATTGGATGAATGGAATTAATGAAAAATACGTCTGTATTTTTTTTTTTTTTTTGTTTGCTTTTCATCAAGAATTACATTAGATTATCATTAGATTAACATAATCCTTCAATCAACATCGAATGTAATTTTGGTTGACATTTATAGTCATAACGATATAGTGATATTTTTATATTTAAAAATATCTATATTAATACAGTATATACATAAAAACGTTTGAGACTTACTGACTTAGGCCTTATGTTACCAAAGCTCTAAATTTAATTAAGTATCACTTCCATAAAAGGTGGGATATGGATAAATTATATACACTCTGTTATTTCATGTATTTTATTACATTTTTAAATTTCATTTTTATAAAAAAAAAAAAAAAAAAAAACTGTTAGCTAAAACTGAAAAACTAAATTTTTCAAAGTTTTCTTAGATAATCTAGTTTTGCTATCGTGTTTATTCTGCAAATGGTCTGCATTTCGCCTTGATACAGGCGTGAAGTTTCTGGAGCCATTTGTCTATCGCAAAACGAATGGAAGTAAGTGGAAAATTTAATGCAAATTTCATTAACTTTGCGATCAAAGAGCCAACGTTGTTGAACGTTTTAAAGCACAGAGATTCTTAAATTTTATATAAGTATCTTCAATTCAATTTTAAAACGGTGTTGTGTATAAAATCAATTTCTACATTAATATTTTATTCTTATGTTTGTATAAAGTACTGAAATTCATAGATAACAATGTATGAAAATATATGTGAAAAAATATACCTATTAATTTCTAAATAATATAAGAATTTAATTTTATGGACGAAATGTGAATGATACGTTGTTTACGAGTTTTTATTACAGTTATTATGACTAACAGACATACAAAAATGAATTTTCTAAGCAGGCATTTTTGAAGTACCTCGTTATCTGATCGCAGTTTAAAACTATAATCAATACGTTTACATCTGCGGAACCTATTTAGAGTGAATCAGAAAATTTGAAGAACTCATAATTCAATAATAGTAATCTGAAAAATCTTTTATTACCTTTGAAAAACTATCAAGTGTCTAACAAGGAGAAAATTCGATAAAAGTTGGAAATTCATGAGCAATTATTGCAATCTTTGTAGAATCAAACAATATTGGCAGCAAAATACACGTAGTCCAAAAGTCAGTTAACCAATTTAAAGACCAAATTGCTGTCTTATTTAAGTATTTTCTTGCTTTCAAACTTTAACAAGGTGGTTCAAAATAATTGCAAGGTTTTTGTTTAATACACAAATTATTATGCATTCAGTCCACGATTTATATGCACACTTGAACGCACAACCCAAACGAAGTGAACTGGGGCTATTCTACACGTAATGTAACTTTTTATCATATTAATTTACTCGTGTGTAAATATATTCTGTCTGTAACAAAACAAAATTGGTATTTATTAATGAAAAGTATTATAATTTACTTAATTATTAAGAAAATGATTAAGTATAATGGGATTTGTAAAACAAACGTAACCTCGTTCGTTCTAGCATACCCACTGTACATTTATGACAGTTGTTTTCCCTCTGAAATTTACTTATTATATGTAGTATTTAAAATTTTTTATTAATACAGTAATATTTATGGTTAACAAACGTATATTCTAGAAAATAAATGATTTTATCAAATTGAAATATCGTAAAAATGATCGAGTAAATATTTAATTTACTTTTCCTTTGGGTGTTTTTCTTTTGTTTTATCGGTTTAAAACAATTTATTGTCTATAGCGATAGACTTTATTATTCCATTATTTTAATTATACAACAGAAAATTATTTGATTTCTTAATTAGCATTGTTTACATTGTATTTTATTAAATGTTGTTGTTAGTTAATCTAATTAAATTATTAATGAAACCTTAATTTCTTTTTATACAGAAAAGTAAAAATAGAACAAAAAATATACACTAAATAAATAGTTGCTATACAAATATTTACTAATTTGAATTATTAAAATTATTATTCCTAAAGTTAAGAATAATTGTATTTATCTTATATACTGATTGGGTTGATCGCACATCTACCACATCAGCAAGAGAGGACTGCTACTTGACTTTATCGGCAAAAAGTAACAGACGCAGCAATGCAACAGAACTGCGGGGACAGTTTCTTTCTGCCACTACGCGACAGATATGTACTCATACGAAATCAGCTCCATCGTGTTGGACTGCATGCCCGGCGATAAATGGTATGCATTCCGTTATCTGCTGAAAACTGTAGAACCCGTAGAAGGTGGGCTGATGACCATTGTCATTCGACCCGTGATGAGTGATCAACTGTCGTCTTCCTGATGAGTCACGGTTCAGTCTGCAGCCTGACAATCATCTTGTTCTGATTTGGCGTGAACGATGAATACGGGAGAATCCATGTTTCATGCGAGAAAGGAACTTTTTCGGTGGTAGTGGAATCATGGTGTGATCTGGCATCAGCATTGGTGGTCGGATCGCTGACTGTTGTCAGATTTCGAGATGAGGTCCTACATCCTATAGTGGAGCACCCTACGCTGGAGCAGTGGGAAACAACTTTCTTTTCATGGACGACAATGCAAGGCCCCACCGTGCGCATCTCGTCAACATGCTTCAGGAGGCAGAAATCGAACGCATGGACTAGTCTTTACGTTCTCCAGACCTGAATCCCATTGAACATGCTTGGGATGCACTGGGAATACGTCTGGCAAACCGTCCAATGCCTCCCACAACACTTCTTTAGCTGGAAGTTTCCCTGGAGCAAGAGTGGCAGAGGATCTCACAAGAACTGCACAATCTGATCC
This sequence comes from Centruroides vittatus, assembly GCF_030686945.1. Classification (NCBI taxonomy): domain Eukaryota; kingdom Metazoa; phylum Arthropoda; class Arachnida; order Scorpiones; family Buthidae; genus Centruroides; species Centruroides vittatus. Next base: position 2,108,406 of record NW_027122385.1, read on the forward strand.
TGTCCATGCCCCATCGCTGTCAGTGTGTTTTGGCAATCTTGGGTGACCATATAATCTATTGAAGAGTCAATGTGTGGCACTCTCTCCAGTTTGACATGCTTCTGTTCATCCTTACCAACATGTCACCTGAGACTCAATCACGATAATTGAGTTTGCATAATCGAACAACTTTTTGACTTGTCGTTTGCTTTTCTGGTGTTATTGTTTAATAAAAAAATCAAATGCTTGTTTTTTATCGCTTCATATCCATTTTGAAATATCCCATAATTTTTGTGAGCTGTGTATTTTTAGTTTTACGCCACTTAACTCTGTAAACATGAGTTAATATTCTGGAATTCACGCAATAGTTTTAGTAACGACCATTGAAGCTCTGTTTAATTATTAATATAGGCTATAGGAATTCCAAAAGTCCTTGTGCAATTTTAATCTTTAATAACTTGTAAATTTGTAACATTTCTGCCTTTTAAACGCCACTCAGAAGCTCAATTAATGAAGTTTTTCATGCATTAGCTTTTTCGATTCTCACACAGATGGACTGATATAGGAGAGCTTCAAACTTGGTCTTCTCGATATTCTGAACTTACGCCATTAAACTTTTCTTGTGAAGTCGCATCAAAATAGTTGTATAGGTATTAAGACCTTGTTGTTTGGATAATCTTAGCGTTGGAATTACAAATTCACTCACTGAACTTATCTGATAAATGTTTACAGAATTTAAAAATTCTCGTTAAAGTATCACAGTATGGTGTTAATATTTGAAAATAAACAAGACTTTCAAAACGCTTTATTAATTAAACATTCAAATAATATTTATTATAAATAAATACTTAAGATGTATAAATAGTACATAAAGATTAAGACTGCATACTTATTGCATATCATACTATAAGAAAATTGAAATATGTACGGTAAAATTATTTTTGTTTTTAATTATTCCATTCTTATGGAAGCTAATTCAATATCTACAATAAAATTTTAAATACTGAAACGACAAAAATAAAAGAAGTACTGATTCATATTTGTTTTACATTTATACGCAGTCAATAAAATAAAAATCATGAACTCTAATTTACCGGTAATTTTAATAGGCATTGTTAAGTATTATTAATTAATGCTAATATAATCAAAATAAATAATTTTGCTAAACAAAGTGTAAATGTATTTTCAGGTATATAAATAAATAAGATTACAGAATGTTTTATAAAGTTTATTTTACTGTGGACAATATTTTGTAAATTATTTTTATCTTTCAGCCATTCTTTATGGTATAGTTGTAATCATTTAAATGTATTATAACTATACATTACAATACATTCAAATGATTATAGAATAAATACAATCAAATCTCAATATAGCGACCTATTAAATAGTATTATGTTCAGTACCCACAAATTACTGAATTTCCAATTTCGCATTACAAAAAACAATATAATCACTAAATCAAGCAATTCTCAAACTAAAACATGTATGTAGGCTTTGTTACTATACGCATCTGTTATTGGTTGATGTACTACCATTTAACACCATACTTGATTTAACGCCAGTTTCTGAGATAAATAAACGTTGACTCTAAATCGAAGTTTGGCTAAACAAATGAAAGGAAAAAATTGAAGTGTATTGAAAACATAAGAATTAATTATTAATTAAAAATTATTACATAAATAATACTCTTTTAAAAACATAGGAGCTTGTTCGTTTATTTTAAGAGACCTGCAGGGTACGTTCAAATAATTCTTAGAAACATTTTAAAACTTATTCTCTTAAATCATCTCGACAACCCAATATATTATTAAAAAAAATAAATGGCCCTACGAATTTTCTCAGATTCACGGTTCGGAAACTTAACAGAATAAAATTCACAATTGGAATTGTACTTCAGCATTAGTAAAAGAACAAACTTTTCTAGTGAACCCTTCATTGTCAGACGTCATCAGTTTGACATTACTCATTTCTGAGAGAAAGAAATCGACAGCAACCAGAACAAGAAGAAAACTAATGACAACCGCCCGATACGTATGCTATTAAAGAAAAGATGAATGAAGTCTCACAAGAACTAGATTAAGCTACTGTAGCTCTTCTAAGATATTATGACATCTTCTTATCTACTCTTACCATTTTCACTGTTTACATGGTGTGATTTGTTACGATTTTTTTATTATAAATGATAACAAAACTTGATAAATACATTATTTTCTAAAGAATGGCATTTTAATTAAACATAAAAAATTTAAATATGAAAAATTTTCTTAAAAATAAAAATATTATCTCGAGAAAAGTAAACATTTCTCATCTTGTGAGAAAAATTTATTTTATTTTTTTTAATAATGATGATAATATATTTTTATATAAATTGTTTCAAATTTTAATAGGATTCTATACAGATGTGATCGTGATTAACTGGCGGGTAAATTCCGCATAAATTACAGTAGACTCTCGGTTATCCGGGATGCCAAAAACACCTCGGATAATCATTAAATCATCACAAATCGTTTTATGATTCATCGCTTAGCAGAGTATTGGTCATAAAGAGGGAAAAGGAAGTAATATACTTCGCTAAAGTATTCCGTTTATTAAGAGTAAACGATTGAGTCCACTGACAGCATAAGGAACTTGTTATTTTAAAAATTCTATGACATAACAAAGATTAAATCGGAAAATATTTTACTTACTAAAGAATTCGTTTGTTTTTATAGCCTTCTTACTGCCAACATATAGAAATTACAAACTGCAATCGTTTAATCCAAAATGTGCCTTGTTTTGTAAAAATGCAAATTTGTATATTTACCACAGGTTACTCTATTATTGCGTGGGGCCGATAAGGCCCAGGCAATGATAGAGAAACCTGTGGGATTTTTGCTACCTACTGACAGCAGAAATCTGTATAATTCTGTTATCGCTATGCAATATTTCCAGAATAGCTTTTGTAGAACTTATTAAAGAGGTTTAAATTCGAAATAGCCAATTATTGTGAGATTACTAATAGGTGTACCGTTTACCCTAACTAGCACTCTAACATTATCTCTTTATGGAAAATTTATTGAATACACGATTTAAACAATACCGGATTAACCGCGATGATATTTTCTCATTCATCTCAGGTAACAGAGACTACTATATTCCAAAAGAAATACACAATTTGTGGGATGTTTTCCAGAATATATAAGTAGTGACAGACAGTAATTTTTCCACTTATTTTATGTACTGAAATTTTTATACTTAACATGAATAAAATTAGAAATTTTTATTAGAAATCTTATTTAATCTTTATACAAGAAATTGTTTTAATTTTGAAAATCTCTGCAGAAAATTATATGGTATAGTACAATAAAAGATCACATGATGATAAAATAGTTTAAAACTTTCTTTTGATCTGGTACAATGTTGCTCTAACCTTTACAGGTATAATATTGATGTTTTCTTTTATAGTTTAAATCATAATCGCGTAAAATAAAACCAAGCAAATTAATTCAATGCATTCTTCCTGTTAATTTTAATTATTTATTCGATTTTGATATAAAAAATTGAATTGCTTATTTTTAAATGCGAATTTAATATTTAAAAAATATCAAAATTGGCTTACTTTTTAATTTGAGTTTGATATATTATAATATCGTAAATAATCACTTTAAGGAGAATAGAGGAATAAAAGAAATTTATATCAAAAACATTATTTAAAAATTTTGAATTGACGTAATCTATTATGTAAATTATATAATTCGATATTTAATAAATAATAATTTTGACTTTTTTGAAACTTATTTCTATTAATATGTTAAAACTTAGTAATATATTTTAATAAGAAAACTATATGAAAAAATGAAATGTCTTAAAATATTCAGAAATGAAATTACTTTGAGTTTTTTAAATAAATATTTTAATAATATATTCCAAAATGTATACAATGTATTTTGAAATATTTTATTTCAATAAATTGTTAAAAGTTTATTTTTTCTGAACTGTTTAAACTTTAATATTTATCGTTTGACAGAAGATGAAAAAAGAAAGATTAGTTATTTCCTATGTAATTTGTTACAAAGTTTTATATATATAATTTCTTAATGAATAAACTATAATTTTTATTTAAATTATATTCAATTTATTTTACAAATTCAAACAAAAATAATTATATAAGTATAAAAAAAACAACGTTTAACAAATTACTTTGCTTTTCGTTTATTCTTCCGTCGTTCGCTACCAGTTGACCAGTCCACATTTCCACAAATACGAAGGCGACCTTCGTAGGTCGCCTTCGTATTTGTGGAAATGTGGACTGGTCAACTGGTAGCGAACGACGGAAGAATAAACGAAAAGCAAAGTAATTTGTTAAACGTTGTTTTTTTTATACTTATATAATGTATTACCGTCGGCCATGTGTTAATTTTTATATTTACTTAAAAAAAATAATTATATTTAAATAATCTTAAATTTATGTAAATGGTTTCTGTTTTTCTCTTTCTTTATGCTTCTTTCCAGTTATGTATTTCCACAATCACTTATAACGGGTATATTTACATACATTTCATATTTTCATTAATAAAGTTATAAAATTTGTAAAATATCTTAAAATTTAAAAATATTATAATAAAAATATCAATTAATTTGCTAGAGTTTCCGGGTTTTCTTCACGTGTCTAACACCTAAACAGGTGCCGTTTCCCCACGGAAAGTCGTTCTGGGAAACATTACACCTTGTCTGATCGCCCACGAGTTCCGTTGTCAAATCTTATTAAATCAACCAACCAATTTTGCAATAATCATTTTTCTTTAAATTTACATCGATTAGTAAGAATAAAAAGTTTTATTATGTTCAACTTTAATTCAGTTGATTTATAAAATTCGAAGTAATTAACATCGAACTTAAACTTATAAATAATTACGATTGTTAACAAGTAATCTTATATATATCTAACTGCCGATTATCCATGCTAATTACTGCACGGAAATCCAGAAAACACAGAATCCAACATAACCGTCTATTCAATAATAACTATTCAGAGATTTTAAATGAACTACAATATATATACGGCTCAACCCCGTTATAACGCGATAAAGGCGAATCCCAAGTTTTATTAGCTAAAATGTACCTCTAGTCAATAAAAGAAGTCTTCCTTTTATGTTTATTTTAAGAAATATCGTGTGAAAATTTAAAGTTTACATTTCTGTGTTTAATTCTTAAGTTTTTTTCCAGATTACTGTATTGTAATTTTAAGACTATCTGCTGTTTAAGCATACAAATGTGATTTATTTTTCATGTATATTCTATCAAAAACCTGAATGTTGCTTATAGTACTTCGTTATTTCAGAATAATTCTAATATTTGTCGATACATGGATAACCCTAATAACGGAAAATTGGGAGTTCGGTCTATATCTATAGAATTAGATAGGATTAAATGAAAGAAAGAATTCTATATAAGAAAATTTCTTACAAATTTTTAAGTTTTTTAAACATTTAATAAATATGCAATTTTATTTTCTATATTCTTTAATACGTAACCTCTTTTCATGTTAAATTTGCCGGAAACAAAGGAAATTTAATTTAAGATAAATTCATATTTATACATTTGAATTCGAAATCAGAATCACATCGTTTTCCTGAATATAAAATTTACTTGAATTTTATATTTTGAATTTTATTTACATTTGTTTGTTAATTATAAATTTATTTTTCTTAAGAATTATTAAAGACAAATTTGTATTTTAAAGTATCACTAACTTTAACAATTTTAATTAATATAATATAATTATTAAAAATAATTGAAATTGCCAGATTCTGTATTTTTAAAAGCTGAAATGTCATGTAAATATTATACTGTAACTTATTTTAAAAAATAGTTTCATTCGTTGAAAAAATAAACACGTTATTGAAGCAAAATTTTAAAGATAAATGTAAAATTTAATAGATTAAAAAACTGTTGTTAATTCATAATCATAAACAAGAAAGTGATCAAATGTTTTATTAGTTAAAATAATAACTAAAGTGCTCGACGGTGTTCACCGTCAATATTTACAATTTATAATTGATGAATTGATATTCTACATAATCTTTTTCACCTTTTTTGTAGAACAATTCTCACAAAGACAAATATTCCATCAAGTTTTTCTTTTTTTTTTAATATTTGATAACCTTTATGTCTATAAATCAATATGGATCCATATAATAATTCGATCAACTTCTCTTAATACCAGAAAAGTTTTTACTGTTGTTTCAGTTATTTCCCATTTATATTTATATATAAAATTAAACTATATGCAGAAATACTTGCCAAAGAAAATTAGTTTACGATATGAATATCCCATGGTCCATTTTTAAGTGGATAATGCTGACAAGTTCAAATATGAGTCATCAAAAGTAATGAACTCAGTCTTCAGAGTTAAATGTCCATCGCATATAAAACTTAATGGAAAATAGTTTTCCAGTATTGTGTATACACTTTCTCACTTTAACTTCTCACTGAAGGCTACGTCTGATAAATGTATCGCAATGAAAGAGTTAATGGCTTCCAGGTGATCTTTCTCTATGAATTGCATCAAAGGTTTCGTTAATAAAGATATATGACAAAATGTCATATCACATATTGAATTTGATGTCGTCCTCACTCTGATACATTAATCTGATATCCGTAATGTATGGTTTTGTATGCTGAATAACTTCATTTTTATTTGAAGAAAGGCAATTTCCGATATTGAGAAATGCATTTCTACTTTCAGTTGTCCACATTGGTCCTGGTAATTAAGTAATGAGATGGGTTCGAACACGTGACGTAATCAACTGAGTGAGTCGATTCATCAAAATACTGAAAATAAAATATTATTTTGAAATAATAAATGATAATTAAATTTTTATGAGATTAACAATAATTTAAAAAGCTTTTAATTAAGATTAATAATGACAATCTGATTATTTTCATATATAGTTATGAAGTGCCAATCATAACAATTAATTAATATATAACTAGAATTTTACATATATAAAATGTTTTTATATATAATTTCCTGTAAATTATTTATAATAATTAATAATATTTTATTGTCGTGTATAATTGATAATAAGAATTACGTCTTTAAGGGCACTTTGTTCTAAACTATTTTCTTTCAAAATATCTGGAAACTCGTTATTACTGCTTTTCCTTGTTAAACTTTTACTTTGATCTCCTGTGTCACCTAGAAAATATTTTTCAAAATTTTAAATTAATACTTATACATAAAATAATTCAAACTAAATTATGAGTAAAATTTAATTTCAAGACAGGTTTAACTTGACTCATATAATATAGGTTTTAATCATTTCAAGAAATTTGCATTTCAGATAGATCTCATATTCTTGAAAAATTCTGGAATTATCAAATGAAAAAAATCAGCTTTCAGAAGAAAAAGTATACAAAATATTCTACAGAAATAAAATCTAAAGTTGCACACAAATCATATACTTTTTGACGTTTTAAGTCTATATAAATAGTAGATATTGAATTATAATTCCAAACTCTGTTCTTAAACTGGGCAAATTCATATTACAATTAATTTCATAAGTAATTATTTCAGAATGCAATTTAAAATGTTCATATTTACTGTATAAAAAAGTAAATATAATTTCGATATAATTAAGAACATAATAAATATATAATTATATATAACCTAACATGACTTTCATGATATAAATTTATAAATATAGTATATGAAACGTGAGTGGAAAATTTAAACTATTATTTTATTTTTAAATTTGAGCGATTTAAAATATTAAACCATTAATAATTGAAAAACGAAATCCCTGATTGTGAAAGAATTTCTTTGTTGTATATAAAATGAAAGGTGTTGTATAGAGTACAGTACATTTCAAATAAAAGGAAAATATTTCTTAAATTTGGAAGTTACTCTAGTGATAAAATTTTCTTTATACTACAACAAGAAACTAAAATCCGATTTTTTTATATTACTTATAAAATAGTCGATAAAAATTCTATAGTATCATTATCTTTTGTTAAAATTTCAACTACTTTTTTTCTACTTATTGTAAAACGTTTTTCATGCAGCAAACCGAGAATGTTCACAGAACATTGTACTATATGTAATTTAACACCACTTTATATACGGAGCATCATTATTGAATTTTGTATTATTTATTGAAACGTGATGGCACGACTTAACAACGTTAAAATTTCTATACTAGTATAGTTATTTTTATAGTTCAATAATATTTTTTTTCAATTCTATAACAATCAGACGTATTAAATTAATTCGATATGGTATTATCTTTATACAATATTAAATATACAAGTACTTACTCCAAGTTTCTGAATCCATAGTTAATTTATCTTCTATCATTTCAACGGTCATATAACTTTTTCTATTTTTAGTCTATGGAATAATAATATAAAATTATTTTTATTTCAAAAATAATGTTACACGAAATCTTTAATTATTTTTCAGAAATTTAATAATGTTTTAATAATTTTAATACTGTTTTTTGTAAGTAGAAAAAAGTGTTGTAAAATAAGAAAATGAAATGTTAAATAAAAGCTATGTACTTTGGACTGAAAATTTTAATAAAGTCCTATCACAAACAAAATTTATTTAAACTTCTGTAAAAAAATCTGTACATTAATTAGATCAATACAATTTGACAATTAAAATGTATTAATACTTTATTAAACTTAACAAAAAAAATAATAATAATAATAGTTAGTAAAGTTAATTATTGAAGTTAATTATCTTAGAATTAAACTACATTATAAATTAATAGTCAGATAATCTAGTTTTATATTAATTAAAATGTAGATGACGTTACTATATTATAATATAATATATATAAAATCTTAGTATAATTGTTTCTTATTGTTTGTAAGGAAAAAATCCAGAAAACGATATTTTGTTCAATGACTTTACATTTGTAATGTTTTTGCACAAACTATTATTTTCAAATAAAAATTGCTAAAAGTATTCTTTAATGTTTTAAAATTTGTATTTATATTTTTAGTAAGGAAAAATAAATAATTATTCATCGTTTAAAAAGAATTTTCTCAAAATGTTAGAGTTTATAAAATATTTATTTTGTGTAATTATGTATACCGGGCATTCAAAAGTAACTATTATGATATTAGATATGTATTATTTAAATTTTATATTGGCATAATGATTTAGTTGTTTATTCAAGTTTCATGTTTTTGAAGTCTCCAAATTACAGATATCGTGTATATTGATACACTCGAATAATTCCTCGAACCTTAACTTTTTAAGGATGGCATCCTTGACACAGCAGTCTTTCAATTGGATGAGATACCAGACCTTTATACGATTTTGTTTTTTTTTTTTTTTGGATTATTTCAACACCCGCTCTCGGTCATTAAATTGGCCTTGGAAGAATTCAATATTGGGCAGCATTTTCACTTGATTTAACATTCTTGGATGTTACAGTGGTGCAGCTTTAAATAAAACTAAGACCTGACTGAAAACTTTTTATTGCTGAGTTTATTTGACGTCGGATCCTATAGAAAAGGGTCAACGTCGAGTATGTTCCTGTACATGTTTTTTAATATTATCTACACAGTCATTTTAAAGAATTGTTTTGTCTTCGTGTTGTATACCATCTATCTTTGGTTGGATATAAAAAAAAATTAAATTTACCTAAAAAAATTCTTGTATGGTCATTACTGTTTAATCATCCTTGAATATTTTTATGGATATTTAGTAATTCTGAGGTGTACCGCAAAAGAGACCTAGTTTATCTTCGAAATCGTCTTACTGTAACTATTAAAAAAGTAACACCTGACATAGTTGAATGTGTGTTCAACAAAACATCTGTTGCAAAGGCATTGATAGCGATCGCGTAGAAACTAATCATTAAATTAGGCCTTTAAAGTATGTGTTTTGTTTATATATAGGCCTACATATTCGTGTATGAAAGGAGTTTTTGTAATTTCTATTATTTCTGAAAATAGATAGTTAGTTTTGAAACACCGTGAATAATTAATGATTTGAAGACAGAGTTCGCTCAATCATTGTATTGTCTTAAACACGGAATTAAAAATGGTGGTCTCTGTTTGAGCGAACTCTGTCTTCAAATCATTAAATATGAAAAGAACCATCGGACGAAACGAAATTACGACCGTGAATAATTTTTAAATTTCTAGGATAGAATTTCTGTCTTTATCGATATTTTTTATGGAAATATAAAATTGAAAATTATAAAATTATGTTTTTGAAGAAAAAACGAAAAACGTAACATCAACAACCAATTATATGACGAAACATCCTTTAAATTACAACGTTCCATTCACCTGCGTTCTTTTTCGAACATATTTATCCTGATGATGATAGCTAAACTTATCGAAGACCCTTGTTTATCATTAAAGGAAACGAAGCAAAACTTTATAATCTCTTTATATTATTTCAGTTTAAATAATTCTAATTGAAAAACAAATATTATTAATCAGATATAGTTGTAATTACTACAAAGAAATGATTAAATCATTCTTTAATATCATAACTTAAACGGAGTGTAGAGTTTCGAACATATATTGTCTTAATTATTTACTTTTAAAGTTCAACTACACTTCATAATACAATCATTCTTCCTCTCTTGGTATCGTTCGATGCATATAACAATACTCACTCAATTGAGATTTTCAAGAGGTACTTTGAATTAATAATATTCCGCTTAACTATATTTAATACCGTGATTGTAACATTATAGTTTGTGTTTAGTTATACAAAAGAGCGTATTTTATTTCACAAGTTTCAATTTTAGTTATGTAAATTTTACATAAATTTATATAAAGCGTATTAAAATTGCTATTAAAACAACATACGTTTTTATATAACGCTTTGTATGAATTTACATAACTAAAATTGAAACTTTTGAGATAAAATACAGTCTTTTGTAGCCTATAACTAAACACAAACTATAATGTTACAAATCACGGTATTAAACATAATTTAAGTGGGATATTGTTAATTCGAAGTACCTCTTGAAAATCTCAATTGAGAGAGTGTTATATGCATGGAGTAATGTCAAGAGAGGGAGAATGATGACATTATGATAGCGTTGTTGAACTTACGTGACTTTTGTCAATGATAAAAATAAATAATTAGGATAATATATGTTCGAAACTCTGCATACCGCGTAAGTTATGACAATAATTTAAAGTGGTTCTTTTGGTATTTATACATGATTAACCAACTCCAAATGTTAAAATGTTATATGAAGCAAGTGTTATTTCAGTTTAAACTGATCATTAAAAAGTTATGATTCCTTTTTCTTTCTTATTTATTCTTATAATTTCATTCTAATTAATATATTTTTTTCTTTAGTACTTGATTTCTTCTTGTTCTTTCTATGTTCATCGGGAAAAAGCACAAAACTTTTGTGTCGAACTTATCATACAGGAACACATGTGGCGAAGAGAATAGACTTTATTATTTAACCTATATTATTTCTGTACAAAGTGATGGAAATGTATTTTGGGCTATTTGTCCCTCTTCAGTCCTTTATTTTTACAAATATAAATTCTGAAACAAGGACTGAAGAGGGGCAAATAGCCCGAAATGCATTTCCATCACTTTGTACAGAAATATCATGTATTAAATAATAAAATCTATTCACTTCGCCACATTTTTCTTATTTTTAATAAAGAGTTCTCTGTATTATTTTAAAACTTTTTCAGAGATTTCTCAGAAAATTAACTTATTTTTACATATATTTATAATTTAATTTTCCGTCTAATATATCAATTCCAAGTTTTTGCGATAAAATATTTTCTACGTTTACCTTCGAAATTTTATTACTTATATTCCTAATTCAATTTTAAAAGCAGAGATCAGAAAATATTTTAATCATACAGATTCATATTTGTAATATTATAAAATTAGTTTTCTAAAACTGTATAATTTTTATATTTTAATATTAGGATTATTGAATTTTAAAATATTTTCAAGAGAAAATGAAAAGTCGTTACAAGTAACTGAATAAATATAAATGTTTTGATAGCTTATTGAACTTTTAAATAAGTAATACCCATTTTCGCATGCCACTTAATTTATTGAAAGGTAATGCATTTCATAATATAAATCGATAATTTTATTAGATTTTAAAGTTCTTACTTCTAGTTTCTCCAATAAAATGTGTTCATGCGATGAATCTAATTTGTCTTCAGACATATAAAATGATTTCTCTCCAAGAGTATAACCGGCTTGTTTATTGATGATGTGAGTGCACTGATGACCTATAAAATGAAATTTGAACGAAATTAAATTACACTCTACCTGATTAAAAATTGTATATATTAATTTAATACAAAATAAACGAAGACTTGTAAAAAATATCAGTTTGTTTAACAAAATTTTATATTAAAAATTTATATTTAGATACTAAAATAAAGCATTTTAAGTACCATATTATTTAATAAAAATTAAATATTTATTATATTGGAAAATTTAAGTAAAACTTTAATGTTACGTCTTCAAAAAACTAATACACCGAATTATAAAGCAGTGAATATTAACACAATGATGCTATAATTTATTATAACGATTTAGTTAATTTAAATGATGAAGCTTATTATAATTTATTATAAAGATAAAAAATTAATTTTAAATTATATTTAATAAAATTTTAGAATATTTTTATACATTATATTAGTTATCAGCTTATTTATTATTTCTTTTTCTCTATATTATTCATAATGCATATAACTAAAAGGATACATGATTCGTTTTAGATCATAACTTATAAAATTCTAAAACTAGGAAATATTGCCATTATAAAATTGTCATTCCGCATTATAGTTTACATTGTTTAAATATTTTAAATATGAATTAGTAAAGCAAACTATTCACTTTCTAATTGAAACGAAACTTATTAACTTAACTAAACAGTATAAACTTTAATATTACTTGTTTTGTACAAACAAAACATTTTAAATTATTATTATTTTATTCATTTTAATTATAAATAAACAGATTAGACATTAAATTAAACAAATTGGTCATTAAGCAACTAAATAATTAACATAATTCATTTTATCATTTTAAATTAACACTTACACAATTTTGATTCAAGATATATTTAAAATAGTATTTGTGGTAAAAAGGTTTAAATAGAAATTATAGAGTTTATATTTAGTTTATAAATACGATTAATTTTTAGTATAAAATGTTATTAAAGAAACTTCTCTTTATACGCTAAAACACTTACTAATAATTTGTATTGATTTATCTGAATTATATATAACATGTAACTGAGTCATCAAGAAATACAGAGTAATATACATGATATGATCAGCAGAAAAAGTTGTACATAAGTGTTGCAGTCAATGCATAGAATGCAATTCTATAAACAATTATTATAATACGAAATTTTACGCTGCATTTTAAAGAATTTATATTTGAGAATTTCTAAATCTGTAAATGAAAAATATTTGTTAAAGACATTTTCTCCAGATAAATAGAATGTAATGAAAAATTTATGAAACATCAAAATAAAATCATTCTAAAAATTATGCCACTTTTCCATAACTGGTTTTAGAAATATGAATTATATTATGCATTTTACAAACGTGTTCTCTCTCTTCTCATTAGATAGTTTTATGCCTTTGTCTATTTATTGTTAATATACAAGTCTGGTTCACAAATGTATTTGTATTTCACATTACATCTAAAAATTTATTTTTGAAATTAAAAAAATTATTAACTTTTATATTCTTGCACATATATAAATATTCGTATCTAAATATTCTTCCCAGCACTTATGTCCTGTCAATTTAGTTATAACGTATAGAATCCATAATTCCATTTTATTGTTTTATATTCACGATATTATTCTGTTCAAGTAACTTGTGTTTACAGAAGTTACTTAAACAGAATATATATATTTCTTTATTCCATGAAACATATCTTATGTACAGTAAATTAATATAAAATTAACAAGAGACTCGAGTAATTCTTGTAACGTAATTCTTTATTATTTAATCTTTAATATATAAATATATTTTTCTTATACTTGATAAATTTTTAAAAATTAATCTACTTATTTAAAAATTTAATATAAAAATAAGATATTCCGAATACATATATATATTTATGTTGTAAGATTACAATTGTCTGAAAAGTTATAAAATTGTTTCATATTTTAGAAAACAACTATTTGTATTCATCAATATTAAACAATGAAATTCACTTTATGTCAAAATTTACATAAAATTTAAAATCGAATTTGACAATGGATAGAAAAGATAAAATTATCTACAATGTAATTGCTGTTGTCCGAACCAGATGTTAAAGTGACGACGCGACTCACACTTACCTCCAATCGATCTTGTACAGCACTTTCCTCTATGAATCAAGCAGATCACCACAATCAAATTTACCATTACTAAGGCAGTGCCAACAGCAGCAAAACATATCCACCACCATCCCGATGTTGCTGTTGTTTTTTTATCTTTTTTAACACGAACCGCAACGGTTGAATCCATCACGGGTATGTCTTTAATCGAAAAAATAATGTAAATAAATAAGATATAAAAGCCTTTATAATGTTTATATTTATTTAAATTAAATTTTTATATTAACAGAAATAAAAACATTTTCCGTTATTTTTAAGAATGCATTCTATAAAATAAATTAATGCTCTTTTTCTTTTTTTAAAAATCTGTTAACATAAATCTAGAACTTACTAAATGAACTTCTTTTTCATTAGTTTCTTAAAAGTTTCTTCGAATATAAAAAAAGTTTTGAATGATTAGAAAAGTAATTAATTCGATTCAGCAATTTCCTAATCATCGAATAAGCTTCATTAACTTTCATATTTCGCATAGATTAAAGTTATTGTGAAGTAAATGTAATGCATACATATAATTGATTTTCTTTCTTCGATATTAGAGTAATTTCCGGTAAAATTTAAGAAAAGAATTTCGTAATGAATTTATGAGTATCATTTCTAACAAACTCACAATGAATAACTAGAACACTCTTCACTATGACATTTGTTAAAGTTATTATATGTTTTTATAAGGTAGTGGAAACTTACACGAACAGAATAACTAACTTTTAATTAATAAAATTAATTAAAAATGCATTTTAATCTGTTCAACTTTCTTCAGTTGCTGCAGGCTTCAAATTCTACCATCTTTTCAACAGATCTATCGTAAGGAATTCTTTTAATTTACATAGTGTACAAATACCTTTGTATTCATTATCCTCAACAGAATAACACAGTTTAAAAATTCATTCAGTTTTTTACAGAAATATATTCTTCTATTACTTACTTAAAATAATTACAATTAGGATTTTGTTAACGTTAAATACATGTGCTGTACATTAGAAATATAAGTATTCACGATAATTAAATTAACAATGTATAAAATATTTTTAAAATCGAGAATTTAACAAGCATAGCGTTTTAAACTAACATTAATTCACATATTATTATTATATATTAAATATGCTTTAAATTATTTTTTATGGCAGTTTTTAAGAGAACAAATTTTTATCTATTATTACAAAATATGTTTCTAAATATTGTGCTTTAAACTATTTAATATAATATGAAATAGTTATAAAATAATTTATATCATAGTTAATGTAAAAAGCAATACATAAATACAATATTTATTATAATAAAAATTTGTCTGAACATTTATCACAATAAGTATAAGCAGAGCCTCGCTAGAGTGTATATCGCCCGGGGCAAGATATGCATTTGATGCCCCTTATTCCCCTACATAAAATGAAAAAAGAAAAAAAAATTACTTTAAAATACAATAATAATTAGAAGTGCCATATCTTACTCTGTCAATTAATATTCAACTCGCGCCGTGTAATATAAATAAAAAATAAAAAATATTTTAAAAAATTAATACGTATGAATATTTTGTATAAATTTATGAAAGTTTGTCGCATTAGGCAAATGCCCAGTTTGCCCATACGGTAGCGCCGGCCCATACTTAATATGATAAAACGATACAATAATCATAGTAAAATGTTTGAATGTTGACATACAGTATGATGTTACCTTTATAGTTTAGTGTTGTTGTTAAGAATTTTTTGTAATCGTGTCAATATTTTGAATTTTTGTAATTAAATAAATTGTAAAATACTATTCTTGTTACTCATAATTTTTTGTAGATACACAGTAAACAATATCATTTTATAGCGTTTTACAAAAACTAAATTGATATCTCGTGTTACTTGAAAAAAAAAATTAATTAATAATTAAAGTTCATCATACAGAAGTTCAGTGTATGATGATGATGAATAATTAAAGGTAAATACGTGTTCAATGAAGCAAGATAACTTCATGATAATGAATGTGTACTTTCAGCGATATTAATTGTCAAATATTTTTCTCTATAAAATATTCTTATTCGGAAGAATTATTGTAATTTTTACTATAAAACAGACTTAAAATATTTGTTGTTTGTTACGATGTCCTATAATTTATTAATGACTACTAACCTGTAGTTGTAACTTTAACTTCAGAACTGAAATTGCTATGACCCAAATCATTCCATGCTGATACTGCAATAATGTACTCGATACCAGATTTCAAACCAGTAATTTTATGATGATGTTTCATTGCAATAGCATCTTGAAAGAAATATCTCTCTGTACCAGACTGCCTATATCTAATGCGAAATGATGGAATGGAACCACCATCAAATCCGGCTTTCCACGTAATAAATATATAATTATTAGTAACATTTACAACTTGCAAATCCAAAGGTGTTTCCGGAGGACCTGTAAAGTTGCAATATAAAGTTAGAATTCAATTATATATATATACACCTAAATAACAAGAATTGCTAATAAAACTAAGACATGGCAAAATATTACGGGATTTAAATAATAATTGAATAATCTAATAGGTAATTTTATATTCTTAAATCTAAGTTGAAACGATAAATTTCCTATTAAATCAGAATACTTTTATTTCGACGCTAAATAATCTTACCATATTTAACATTTTTTTATTTAAACAATATCACCAAATGCTACATTTTTAAAAATATAAATCTGGCTTTGATTAACGTTAAATTAATTTTTTAATAGGAATTACACAGAGGAGTTCATTTTATTTTATAGACAAATGCATATTTCCGAAGGAAAATATACCACTTTTTTCCTTGGAAATTTAGCTCAAGAATAAAATAAATTTATAATTTTCTATGCTTTCTAAAATTATCCTTGGACTTTTCTGAAACAAATCATGCCATTATTTATCTTACATTAAACAAAAATATCTATGAAACATTTTGTTAACATAATCACAATGTATCCAGTTTTTTAATAACCGGTATAAAGACATAATTTATAAAAATTTAAATTATTTTCTATCATCATAAAATTTAAAGCGATTTATTCAAAAGTTTTATGCTAATTTAAATAGATTTATTCAAATATTTTATTTTAATACGTTAATAAATCTTTACTTACTCATTTAAATTAGAATTAATATTGCGGAACTTTACGCTGGAATTTCTAGATAAAGTTTAATGCAAGGAATTTGTATAGAATTCTTGATTTATATAATTTTAAATAATTAATTTTGACTGGTATACTTTATTTTTTCAATTAGGAATGATTTAATATAGCTTTACAAAAATTACATACATATATGTATAGTTAAATTTATGTACACATGAAAAAACTTTGTGAATCTATATTAAAAATATATATAGCTTTAATACAGATTTACAAAGATAGCTTTTCTTTAATAAAGAAATACATACCTCTTTTTACCAGTAAGAACTGGAAAACATCTTTTCCCAATGCATTAATCGCAATGCAGTCGTAAATACCGAAATCAGATTCTTCTAATTGCTTAACTAGTAAAGTACTTTCCCAAGTAGAGTTTTTAACAGAATTTCGTACTTCGTACTTAGGACTTCTTTCCAGTATTAGTTGTTTGTAGGACCAACTAATTGATGTATTGGAATAAGAATCGGAAATGCATCTAAACTTGGCCGTATCTTTCAGATCGCTTGCTACTTTGGATTTCATCTGAGATCGTCGAATTACTGGCCTATCTGGTCGTAAATACAGATGAAATAAATTTATTATTTATTTACCATAAACATGTTAGATCTAATTTTATTTCCAATATAAAAACAATATGGTTCATTAACAATATAAATTTTTAATTGGGTTGTTTTAATGGATCTTTATAAGAATTTAAGTAAAAGTTTCAAGTGTTGAGCGCATGATATAGATCTATATTTTCCAAATAAAACTCTAAAATACAACTGGCAGCATACTGTACGTTTTTTATTTAAAAAATATTCTAGGAAAAGCTTTTGAAATATTCGTTTATCTATTTATTATTTATTTATTTATTTTACAATCGTTTGTTTATTTTTAAGAATATTACATTTTGTAAGAAACAAATATTATGTGTATCCTTTAATAATAAATGATAGAAACAGCTCTGTCTAAAATACATAAAATTATATACAATATTATTTAAAAATAAGAATTTTCCTATTTTTATAATATTTATAATACATCAATATATTTCACAGTATAGACTTATTTAAAGTAAAGTTTCACGGTAGGTTTGGTCGAGATATATTGTACCATAAACGATAATTTATTCGTCAGGTCGAAAAACAATAAACTTATTACAGATTTTTTAATGATATATTACAAATGCAAAAATCTTTAATAGTTATTCAAAACATTACACCTTCGATTACACTATATATTACAAAAATATCGGTCGTTTAATGTTACCAAAGTATTATAAAATAAAATTAAATTAAATTAGAAATTCTATTGGTTTGCTCGCATTTTCATATAATTAATTAATCCGTAAAATAAATATAAAAATTTGTAACTTATATTTAAATAAAAATTATTGCAATTTATAAAAAAGAAATGTATCGATATGCATTAAACACGTTATTCTTAACCCACTGAAGTCTCCTTCAGATACTTTCACTTTCAGACACTTCAGTTGTTGGATTCTTATACTTTCTCCTGACATCAACTTTTTATGTGGAAAGAAAACGAAAATAACGACATAGGGCTTCTCGAAGCTCCCATTCATACCATAAAGAAGACAGTTGCATAGGACAACCACCCACAATCACAAAGTTATCGGAACAACAGCAAGAATGACAAGAAGAATAGTCACAAACACCTTCGATCGACAGTGCAAAACTTCCTTCTCTCAACTTTCTCGAGAAGTTTGGTTTCGAGATAATTCATATTATAAAGAAAGTTCTTTCTCAATATATTAAACACACTTTTATTATGATTTAATACCATAAACCTGAATAGAATTGTTACAGATTGTAGAATATTATGGTTATGAGGTATTAATGAGAACACAATTGTAAATCGCTTTAAACAAATTATTCATAGTAAGTAATTAACTTTTTTATTTCGCAGTATTGAAATAAATGTTATGTATATACTCGTATTATACTAATACATAATATTTAATCTATTTATTTATTTTGTTTCAAAAACAATTTATTTATTTTTCTTTGAGAAATTCACTAGTAAGTGTGAAGTGTAATGTTTGTGTTAAATAATATCCAGAGATTTTACGTAGTTTTATTTAATTTCGTTGTGATGCTGATATTTTTCTTATTAGAGAAGTTACGTCAGAATCATAAAACATGTCTTTCATACGCTTTGCGGAGTTACTTATTTCCTGATAACAAATTTATACTGTATTAATCTTTTAACTATTTTCTAACGCTAAGTTTGTATTAATAACGGACAAAAGTAAATAACTATCTCTGCAGTGGGATTTAAATATACATCACGAGGCACGAACAGAATTTTAACATACTTTGCTTTTGCCAGTGAGTAGTGAGTTCTAATGGATTAGTGTAAATAAATATTAGGAATTATGCTTAATTATATGAATATTGTATCAAATACTATAAATTCATATCGACATAAATTCATTTCTTAGTATATAGACATTCGCCTACGTAAGTTGTTAGATAAAATATGTCTTCAGTATATACGATCGTATTCATAAAGTAAAAATTGTTTATGACTCATAAAATTGACATACGCAGTCAAATACCAATAGGCACTCTCCTAAATAGCGTTAACTTCATAAATCGCCAATAAATAATTGAGAACGAATCTTCCTTAAAAATACTAAATAGAAAACCGTTTAGTATCTGTGCATTATGAAAAGCGCAATTTTTGATTGAAAACGACATTTTTATCACCAAATCATGCGACTTTTGAGCTCCCCACCCATATCCCCCACTCATGTATAGATCTCATTATATATAGCTTAAATCTTATTATTTGAGATACCTCGGTTTAGCGCCACACCGTTTATACCAATTTCGTAGGCAAACAAGTAGTGGTGGTTAATCGCGATTTGAGTGTAATCATAAATAAGAACTATAAATATGCTTTATTATAATGCATTTTATATTTATTGTTAAAGACTAAATCATTATCATTAAAATACAATTGATAAAGACAATAGAAATAAAATTATTGTAAATTTATTCCACATTACTTATTCACTTTTTACAATATATTTTTATTCAAGAAAGAAAGCGTACTGTCTCAAAATTGTCCATGAATTTTAGTATTGAAATTTTCAAATTACTTTGTGCTTTTCGTTAGATTTACTTTAATGAAAACTGATGGGACAAAGAGGAAAAGAATTGCACTAACCTTCCTATATACCAGGTGTCGTTGTCGTTGTTTTCAGACTTTAAAGAGTGTTTTAAAATAATTTAATTTTCATATAAAATGTTTCATATATGTTTCATAATTACATATGTATTATTGGCAATTATTCCGAATAGTTTTTTTATATAAAATTTTGTGCATAACTTTAGAACAAATCAGATAAATTTACATTATAGGCCTATCTAATTAATTTGTTGTCAATTTATCAAATATTTATATATTTTCTTAAATGGAGAAAGTAATTTTATATAATATTTGAATGTATTTAGGTAAATACTTATCTTTAAAATGTATAAATAATTATTTTAAGATTATATATATATATATAATTTTAATACACTTTTACATCACTACTATACATTTACAAATATGCTTTAAATATCATTTAGAATGGTATTACTGATAAATCATTACTTTTGATAATTTTAAAAGGATTGAGAGCACTTGTGGCTCACCTTAATAACTGTAATACATTTATTCATTTATAAATCTGAAACACTATTTATTTACTTTGTACATAGCATTTCATATTATTGATTAAATTCTATATTTGGTTATGTTTATCGGGTTTCTGGTTAAGGAGAATGGTAGGGGGTTCCTCGAAACGTGATTAAAATGCATTGTCAAAATTTTAGCTTTCTATCTTAAACATAAGTGGATGAAATTTGAGTTGCCATTTGAGAACACAATACAAAGCGTTTAATTAGAATAATAGTAATTTATAATAACAGAAATAATTCACGTTATTCAAACACATTTGTAAAAAGTTCATAACATTATAAAAAAAAAAGTATTATGAAAAGCGCAAGTTTCATTCTTTCATAACTTAAAATATAATTTGTAAATATATAATTTTAACATAAATTTTAATAACTTATAGGTTTTATATATACTTAATCAATAAATATATTCTGTAGTAAACGCTTAAGTAAGTACTAACACAAGAATGAGAGTGATTTACTTACACATCACAGATAAGGAGGTTGTTTGTATCGATGCTTTTCCTACTCCGTTGTCGACAACACACGAATATTCGCCACTTTGTGCTCTCGAAACGTTCGTTATCTTTATGTACGATCTTTTACCTTGTATTTTATATTGAATAAAAGGAACACCGTCTTTCATCCAGCTAATTGCGTTTTCTGGTAAGGGATTTCCGTCAAAAGAACATTCCACATTAACGTTATCACCCTCTTTAGCCTGGAGTGGCTTAGAAATGTTCGTTACTGTAGCAGCATCTAATTCATATTTAAAAAATGACCTCAATTTAAATTTTATTTCATGAACACTTTCAACAAAACTAATTTAACTTATTTTTATAATAATGATCTTTTCACAAAAGATATTACGTAATATAATCCTTAATGTTGTAATTAAGAAATCCGAAACTATATATTATCGTATTTTTTTTTATAAATATAAATAAATGAATTGTTTATATATTTTTCTATAACAGAAATATAATTAAATACATACTCCAGTAACCACTACCTTATAAGTTGCTGAGGGAATTTTTAATTAATAAAAATTTTTTTTAATTCAAATATGTTGTGTTCCATTCTATGGAATTATTTTTGTTCGTCAGTTTAAACCTGAGGATGATCTATGGAATAGATCGAAAACGTTAGTTTTCTTAATTAAAAATTTCCCCAGCAACTTATAACTTATAAGGTGGTGGTTACTGGAGTATATATTTTTGCTGAGTACGTTTATGTTCAATATATAAATACATTTAATATTATTTATTATCGATATATAAAATTTCAATTCTTAATAAGTTTATTCAATTACTATTCCATTTAAATATAAAATTTCTACATCTCTCTCCTTTTTTAACATGCACATCAAGCAAATAACTTAAGTCTACTTGAATTTTCTTCCTTGTTTAACAAGCAACCTTCCTTGTTAAACAGTTAAAGCGCTTTTGGAACATGAAACTGTAAACACAATTAATAAAAAGTTTATGATATGACATTCTATTCTATGTATTACAGCTCAATTATTTAAATACCTATTGATGCAACAGAAAACTTTATTTGTATTAAGATTTAGTTCGTATATATGTATATTTTAGTCTATATGTTATGTATCTTATATATATGTTCTACTTTATTTTAGTATATCATAAAAAAATCTGAAGTGACGCATTCTATGCATTTTTTTTTCAGCTTCGTGTCATCCTCGTCGTTCTAAACACTGATTGCACCGATTTTTCGCAGAATGCCTTCTCTCGATTTACTTCAGCGACTATATAGTAACTGGTCATATTTTACTTTTTAAGATGCCTCCGGGAAAATATACAAAACGGATAGGTTCAAAAAACATAAAGCCCAAAGGCTTTTGCAGAGGTGGTCACGATTCGGTGTCATTTTAGGAAACCATTCTTTCTTCATACCCTAGGGATGATTTTATGTTTCATCCGATGCTAGACTATTGTAAAGAAAACTTTTCGAAATCTCATACTGATTGCTGTGAAAGTTAGCGAAGAGAATAAACTACTTGGATCCTTTGTAGTTGCAACTGATAGAAATTTGTCTCTTGAAAAACTTAATGTAGTTACTATAAATCTGGATATTTATTCAATACATGCATAAATAAATTTTTTTAACAGCGGTATATTAGCTGAAAATGGTAACTGTAATTTCATGTTTTAATAAATAAACTAAATAAATCAACTAAAAATTTTATTAACTAGAAATTTAAAAAAAGGATCATTTAATTCGAAAATATATAAAACTGTTAACATTTAATTAAAAAAATAGTTAGTTTAACATTTTTACTGTCATTTTTTTATAATTCGTAGCCTACTTTTAACCCAAATAATTTATTAAAGTATATTTGCTTTAAAGATCTTTGTATTATTAATGAATTACAAAAATAAACCGATGAATTCTGTCATAAATAATAACATTTTCGTATTTGACACATTCATAAATATTGTCTTAATGGTAATATGAAAGTGTTGATTAATAGAGTTTACAGCATAATAATACCTCACTTTTACGTTATTGTCTATACATTTAGTATTATAAAATTGTATTTTAACATCTGTTACGCCTTTCAAAATGATACGAATATCATTTTGAAAGGCGTAACAGATGTTAAAATATATTTTTATAGCCCTAAACTATTTCTGAACATACATATATATTATGTAGTAGTATATAGTACATATAAATTATATATATATATACATGTAACTGTTCACAAAATATTGACAATTAAGATTTATTTTATTACTGTTTTATAATTTTAATTTTTTTTTATCAATACAGCATTAATTGATTCATTTTGATTGTAATTTATTTACTTTTCCTGAATATATCAACTAGTTTTCTTAAACGTTTAACTGACATACATTTTAATACTGTGATTAAAAATCCTTTTAAATTTACTTTTATATTGTTGTAATCCTAGTACGAAAAACGTAATAAAGCTGTTTTGTTATAAAAATATTAGATTGAAATGCGTATTAAAGTGCTCAATCAAACTTTACCAATATATATCAATATTGTTTGGGAAATAGTTAGCTATCGATCATTGTAATGTCCATCATGGACATTCTGACATCAGTGAATGACATTAAAAGTGGACATGATTTTGACATTTTGGTTTCCCAAAAGAGATATTCCATATTTTCGGAAAAAAATTAATAATGATCGAGGATTAAACAGAATTTATTTTTTGTTTCTGCTTTTTCTCGCAACTTTTTGACAAGTAAGAACTAGATTTTAATTTACATCGCAGAAGAAAAACAGAAATTACGAAACACATTAATAAACAAATAAGTAGATGATAAAAACTGAAAATATAAATCAATGGTGTCATATTGCACTTGACATGTGAATAAAATTGATGAAGGTTCACGACGTACAAGAGACTGTCTCCATATCTAAACTTTAATCAATACAAAAATCAAAAGCACGCGTTTAAAAATAAATTTACATCGATTTTTTAAATTTAATTATGCTAGTTAGATAAAATTTTATTTTCATTTACGTGAATTTCATTTTATTTGAATAAATTTAATTTTATCGCATTTTTAAATTTAAGTAAACATGAATAATTTTGGGGATGCATGTTTTTATCATTAACAATCACGAATTCTTTAATTTTTACGTATCATTCAATACTGCTCTTACGAATTATATATTTTATGTAACTTTATGTTTAAAACTTTATAATAAATTTTGCAAATTTGAAAAGTGTTCCGTTGTTTAAAATATTATTTTCATTTTAACAGATTTAAAACATTAATTTGAATACTATATTTACGAACATAGCAAATAATTTCTTACATATAACATTATTAATTAGTTTATATCAGCAATTAAATACAAATAAATACAGGAAATCCTCGATTTTTATATTTTCGACTTTCAGACAATTCGTTCTTTCGTACATAACATTTTGATGCTCCTAATTTGCTTTTCCTTTATAAAATTCACATTTTTAGCCGGAAAACAAAAACTTCGAGCTATTGTGCTGCTTTAACAGCAAAATAATTTATAAAAATTAATGTTTATTGTTTGTTTTCTGTTTAGTTTATCGTTAAAACATACTGGATGATGTTTTATGCATTGTAACATATTCGCTGTAATTTCTATAAAGAAGTAACACTTTCCTAACTTAATAAAAGATTTTATAATGTTCCTTTTTAACACTATGGGAATTGAACTCCCTTTATTACCTTTATTCTAAGATTCCTATGATAACACCCACACAACATGCTGTATATAAATATATAAATTTTTATATACTTATGAACTCATATACTTACAACGAACATTAAGAATAACAGTTGCGTTAGAAGATCCTTCTTCATTTCTAGCTTCACAAGTGTAAATTGATGAATCGTGTCTGGAAACATTATTAATAAGTAGCATTGATTCTAAGGAGGTTACTCGATACAAACTTGAATCATATTTAATCAGTCTATTTTCATTCAGTTTGATTGGAACGGTTGCACCCTCTTTATACCAGTTATATAGAATTATGTCTGGATTTCCATAAGCCGTTAATTTAATTTTTATGGATTCTCCTTCGATTAAATCTGTTTTTTGCACTATGTTCGTAAATCTTGGTTTATCTGAAAATATAGATTTTAAATAATGAAATCTATAAGTTCTTCAAAATATTCATTTTTTAATATTTAAGTGTTTAAAATATTAATTTATATTAATAACAATTAGAATAATTTTTATTTTAATTTATGACAAAGAGTTTTAAAAAAATTTAATAATCGATTCATGCAAGGAAATAAATTATCACATTTTTTATACATTATATTAATTATTAAATATTTCTGGTATTTTTATCGTTTCATACTTCTTCATCCCCTCCATCACCACGAACAATTTCCGTTTTGCTGTTAGGACATCTTTCATTATTTTTATATTTTGTGCATTAAAAAAAATTACTAGTAATAAATAATGTGTTACTTTGTAAATTAAAACATTATTTGAGCATCCCAGATTGAATAAAATCGCATATGATATTCTAGCATTTGATTTTTCTTCATAATTTTTCATGTTATATATAAGTTTAATTATATATTTACAAATGCAGGTATACCTCGCCTTACGTCGGTAATTGGTTCCAGGAGAGGCGACGTAAGTCGAATTTACTTGTGTAGTTACGACGTAACTACGGTGGAAAACGCCAATAATGAGCACTTAAAGACCACTAAATAAGACGACAACACAGAAACACAGATGTTTTCATGTTTTCTTCTCTAGGATTTATGATAATTATATTAATATTTACTGTAAATGTACATATTTTAATATGATTTTATGTGCTTTTAACGCTTTTCTAGCGATATTACGACTTCGATATTTGTGGCGGACGGATGTAAAGTCGAATAAATGACTTAAACTTGATTTTTATTTTTCCATATACTTTTTTGACAAACGACGTATAATCGAGAACCACGTAAATCGAAACGACGTAACTCGAGGTATACCTGTACTGAAATATTTCTATTTATGTACAGCATTATAAAACGTATTACATTGTTTATCTATCTATTAGTAAACAGAATTTAAGTTTTAAATTGACAGTCACAATAATAAAATTAAACCTTCCAACGGCAATTTCGAAACGGAATATAAAGATAAGATCGGACGTTTTCGTCTGTTAACAGGTGTTCCAAACTATTAGAAATATCCATGGACATTTAAAGACTACAAGTTGTTTGCATATACTATAAACAATTTAATTTATATCAATCATTCTAGTATTAATAATATATGATTTTTTTTTATTTTAAAACATGTAAAAACATTGATTTTTTGTATTGTATCAATATATCTACTTATTTTTAAAAATATTATTAACAAATTATTCCAATATTAGCATGCATTATCAGTAGCGTAGCGAGGGGGGTGCAAGGGGATGTATCATGCACCGGGCGTCACTCTCAGAGGGGCGCCCAAATGGTCATCAAGACAAACTATATGTGCTTCTGGAGGGGGAAGAGGGGCGCCAATAAAGTGTCGGGCGCCAGTTATGTTCGCTACGCCACTGTGCATTACTTAAGTCTATAAAGTATTAACATTTGATATTATAAAAATATCAAACGATATAAATAATAAGAATCTGTGTTTCGGAGATGATAATGTGTAAAACGAAATGGAGACATTATTTCCGGGTATGCATCAAATGAATAAAAAATAATAACCTGTTCCGAATTTCTAAATTTTAATCAAAATCCAGACATGAAGCAAGAAGTGAAAAATAAAAAAAGCAAATCATATTATAATGAGATATATACGATGTTATATATATTAAATATTTTTATTAAAAATCATTTCAGATTTGACACGCATAATTAAAAAAAAATTTTGAACATGATGGAATAGTCATTTATTTCCGTTTTTTTCATTATTTATCTCCATACATTTTAAATACGATTTAATTCTGCTTCTTAAGTCAGCCAAAATAAACAATTTATCTGAAGGATTAAAATGAAACAGTTTTACAATTCTGCTCGTACACCGTTTTGCAAAATATGAAAGTATTTGGCCTATACAGACAACAATAATGCTCTTACCAGCATACTGATGTACCGAATAGGAGTGAATTTGCTTGTTATTTGAATTAATTCTTCTGGATCGAATGTTGATATCCATTCTAACGTTTGCACTTTTGTAGTTTATTTATCATAGATACACATTGTTCTGATCTGGATTCTTTTTCCTTCGAAGTAAAGTTCTTCGTGGAGTTGATTGCAAATGTTTTATTAAATGTATGCGTGATTTCTACGATCTTTGAATGCAATATAAATGCTATAAAGCAAGAATCTAATCATGCTCTATTTTGAATGTTTGTCAATTAGTCTTTTTTTACAAATCGATGTATTGTTAAATATCTTTAAACATTTTCGTATTGTTTCTAGAAATTCAACTTAAAACAGTTTTTAATTTTTCTGGAATTAATTAGTGATTCTTCAATAACTCATCTATAATTGTCTGGTCATAAATGAATAATATCTCTAAAGATCTTCCTGTTCTTTGTTTACTATGAAAATTGTATTCGTGTTTTCAATAATGTATCCTTTGTGATATATTTTATAAAGTACATCTAATTGCCGAATTGTATAGATATTTGTTAAGGTTACTCAAATTTAATTATTCTGTTTTATTCATATAATCCAATTATTTAATTAACTCTCTATTTATAATTGCTGATAATTTATGCAGCAAAACTTTTCAGATGAGAAAGAAGCGTATCAATTAAGACAATATTTACTGATTATAAATATTATTCCATGAGGGGAGATTCAGAATTTATTCGAAAAGAGCCCAGCTAAATACAATAATATAAGGAATTACTTGCTTATACAACTGTTACCTCTTCGTCATAGAATATGCTTTTTGCTTTGAAGATTATAAGATTGAGAATTTTTCTTCTTATGCCTGTTATGTTTGCTTGGCATTAAAAATTGTTTATACCTGGCATACTACGTAAACTGATACATAGAAAGTGATGTCAAAATTCAGAAATTGATGAATTTCGAGAAATAAAAACATGAAAATATGATTAATTGTAGCATAGAAACTAAAATATTATAGGCTGTTAAGTAAGCACTGAAATTGGCAATTAGCTGCATCATCATTCTATAAATTTCGTAACTTAAGGACTTTGTGGAGAGAAAAATGCAAATAATGTTTTATGAAAGTTCTTTTTAATTAAACTTGGCAAATATAATGCAGAATACACAATCGAACTTTAGAGATTTAGAAACTGATGCTAAGGTTCCATTTCACAATTTCCATTATTTGTTATATTTATGCTATAAAGGAATAAAGTCTATACAATCCCAAAATAAATAACACAAAAACTCTGCGTCTTTGGATTATTTCGCTGGTACAAGTATGAATTTTATGTTAAAAAGAAATGCATGTAAAGCACTTCTACATATATTTTTGTTTTAATTGGAAGAAACTCGTACATTTAATAAATGATCTCAAACGAAGCTTACATTTCAGAGTTTTTCGGATATAACGAAACATTTGTAATGTACGAGATACAACTTCAAATGGCTGTTTCGGATGCTTTTATTAGAAATTTAATTTGTTTATGAACACGAAGAGGATTACAGTATTAGAAAATATGAACGAAAATTGTGTAAATAGAATATTTTTATGTTTTAATGCCTTTTATGTACAGAATTTAAAATACATCAAGCTATACAAATTGTTTAACAATTTAAAAATTAAAGAAGGCATGTGTTCGGTGTGGTTTCAATAAATATCTGTAAACGAATTTAAAAGTAAATTGAAATTCCCATGATGATTTTAGAACCCAAAATCGTCTTGAAAATTTAATTTTACTTCTCAAATCGTTATTTACTTTTTTAGAAATGTAGAGAGGAGAGAGACGAGAGAAGAGAATTAGATATTCTCAAACAAAGTTTTGAAGAAATTGAGAGAACTTCAAATATTATAATTAAATAAGTATTTTCATTCATTATCAGCGATAACGATTCGATTATTGATGATATTTTTTTTCTTTTCTTTTCAATTCTTTAATATTCAAATGCACTTAAGTAATTTGTTGCATTATTTATCTGCTAATTTCATGATACTATTCACTTTTTACATTTGCGTATCTGTAATAGTTGTTTTGAGACTTTCTAGTACTTTTTACAAATTACTAATAGAGATTTTAATAATTAAAATGTAAATTATAATTGTAAATAATTATATATGAATATATATAATTATTTACAATTATAATTTATATAATTGTAAATAATATGTATATATATACATATTATTACAATAATATGTACATATATACAGATTGTAAAAAATATAAATAAATAAATTGTAATCATTTATATTCATTTATAATATATTTTTTGTTAATTATATTAACTTTTTATACTGTAAAATTTTTTTCGCATATATATATATATTTTTCATAATTTTATCTGTGTTTACAATACCGATTTATCTAAAATTATAAATTTCATTAAAAAAATTTGTTTCCATTATATCCAACCTTCTTCCTTCTTTAATGTTACTACGGTATTTGCGATAAACAGATTGATGAAGGAAGGAAGGAAAAGAGGAAGAACCAGGAGAAATTGATTTCAGGATATCAAAGACAGGAGAAGAGATAAAAGTTGTATACAACTAAAAGGAACTCTCAGTAGGAAGTTGAATGGAGTCCAAGATTGATAACTTCCGAAGCAGAGATTGGATGTTTTGATGAAAGAAACTTTGTATCTAATGCAAAATTTCATTTTAAGACATGAAAATTACATTCAATTGTATATATATTGTATGAATTTTGATACATTTGGATTGTCTGTGAATAAGATTCTCGGTTATTTACATTTCTACTTTCATTTTAGTTTAATTTGAATTCAGATGCCGAGAACTTTGTTGATATCATTAGATTTTTCAAAGGCGAAATGTGAAAACATTTTACGAAATGTTTCATTCTTGGAGAAATCATCAGTAATTTACATTTTAATATCTTCAAGATGTATACTTATAATTCTTGAGTTAAATTTTTTATTTAAAAAAAAATACATATTATTATTTGTAAGGGTTCTTAAATGTAATAATATATTCAACAGGCAGTAAAGTTTTTATAATATAACAATTCCATAGAAATAAATTTAAACATCAATCGTAAATTTTTATTTTATTTAAATAAAATGGCTCAAAAGTAATTCAAATGTAGTCATTTTGTATGTTGAAAAACAATTTTGAATATGAACTATATACGAAGTTTAGAAAGTGGGAAAACGATTAAAATATTTGAAAATTAAATAAGTTTTCAATAACAATTTAGACTTATGATGATTAACTAATATTTGGGCTACACTGTATGTAATTTAATAAACGTAATATTTTAAATTACGAATTATTTTAAAATAAATAAATTTATATATTTATAATTCATCATCATTATTATTATTATTTAATTTACATACTTACATAATACTCTCAGCACTGTATTTGCCTCAATGACGTCAGGAAAAAAATCCGATTTCGCCTTACAACTGAAATGAACCCCATCGTCAGAATGTCTCGCCACAAATACAAGGCCACTTTTCACGGATACTCCACCAAAACTAGCATTAAGAATTTCTGTGTAATATTCTTCTTCAATTTTATTATTTCGCAACCATGTTATACCTAATTTAGGATTGCTAGCACCTGTCTGACAGATCAACGTCACCTGTAAGACAATACAATATAGAATTACAATTACAAATTCTATTTCATTCAACTTTAATATTTCTTAATTTATATATTTCTACCTAAAAACAGTTATAAAACTGGAAAGAAATTTTGTAAATTTTTATGAGAGCCTTTCAAATTAATCTGTTTATTAGATAAGTTTTATTATATGTAAAATAGCATTAATTAAATGATGATATATGCATTTAAGAATATTGACTTTTATTCATAATAAAGTAGACTATATAAATAATAATGAATATGGATCTATTAGAATTTTCATTTTCTTTGTTGTAAACAATAATAAACAACTTAAATGCTTTTGATATTTTAATGAAATAGAGGAATTTGTACTACTTATAAATTGATCAATATATTTTAATAGGTTTTCTCGATATTTTGAATTGTTTCCTTAAAGAAATGTGAGTTATATATGATATATCATTCATGTTATAGTTTAATTTTAGCTAATTAAAAAATAAGTTAAGATCGTGTTTCTAACTAATAGGTCGCGATCACCTCTTTTCTTTGACGCCTTGAGCGGATGAGTAAGAGATTTTGTCTTTTGATTATATGGATAGTAACACTGTATTTCTGTATTACTTAAATTCTAGCTTCTCGTAATATTAATTTTAATTTTATTTAAATATTTTTTATAATGCGGCATTCTATCAATAAAGTTTAAAAAATAATATTAATTTATACATAAAATGAAACATTTCAAAGAATTTTCAAACATTTCTAGTTTAATTATAGTACATTTTATTACTTTTGAATCTTAATTTTAAATTTTTTTTGTACGATTAACTTAGTAATTAAACATATTTAACATTTATCTGTATAATAAAAATCTTGCTTTTATTTTAAAACCAAAATCAAATTATTATTATTATTTAAACTTTCATTTTATATAAGAGCAAATAACTTATATAAAACTTTATTTTGTAACGTTAAGAGTTGATAATGTTGGTAAATTAATAATTAAATAGAAAACTAAATAAAATTACAATTTAAAACTTAAGCAATAATTTTATAAACTAAATCGATAAGAAAAGAAAATTGATAAACTAATAATTACAATTTTATTAAACAGGAATATTACAACTTAAATTTGTACGAAATCGTTCTATCAACATACAAGATATGTTAAATCATATAAGATAAATTTTTGTCTTACATTATTACTAATACATTAGCTTTGCTGACTTGTTAATTAGTTATATATAAAATATTTGGTTACTTACTGTTTGACCTTCTTTAGGAATTTGAGGATCAACAGTCAATATTATTTTCTTAGACGTAACTACAAATAAATTATTTTTAAAATATTATTTATTTATTGCCTAATCTATTTTTAAACTAGAATTTATGATAACTATTGAATTATAATATTTTAACATGTAACATATTAGTTTTTGGTTTATAAAAATGAAAAAAAAATGCAATTTTTATTTAATTAAATAACTTTTAATTGTAATGCAATGCATCGTCATTTATGAAAAAATTTCTCATTTTATATCATATGTAAATGTATTTATAAAGATTTTTCGATATTAATTTGATAAAATAAAATATGAATTTTTCATTTTTTCTGGACAAATACTTATAACATTTTACGAGACGGAAAACTTATTAAGAATTATTAATTATTAATAATTAGTTGAAGATTTATTTTAAAATTACATTATGAAGTGTATTTTAAAAGTTATATTTATAACAATAACATTTTTTCTTGTACGTTAGATTCCATTGATAACGCAGAGGAACGTTCTTTCCTACAAAACTATATGTATATTTTCCCTGTAATATTTCAAACACTATTTTGTGCAATATTTATAGGTTTTATTTTAAAAATATAAATAAAATAAGAATTATTTAGATTTACACAAATAAAATTAAATTATTCCCCAAAAATATCTTTAAAAATTTATATTAATGCAGTTTAATTATCAAAATAAATATTTATTTCTTAAATTTAATATAACTTTTTAAAAATTTTCTCGTTTAATATAAACTTCAAAATATTCTTGAATTATTATTTAAAGTCTTAAAAGAATTAATATATTATATTTACATACGTTTAAATAGCTAATATAATTTTTTAAGTTAATACTCTAATATATTTTAAAATTAAACTTTAAACTTGTAGAGTGATTTTTAAAAAATAAATTTTTAATTATGAATTAATTCATTTTAAAATCTTCCACGACAATTCTTTTAATGTCTAATTTTCGAAATGATATTTAAATTATATATTCAAACGGATTTAACTTTACTCTGTAATAAAACTAAAATTTTGAATTGTTACGTTAATATTAAAATTACCGAAAATTTTTAATAGTATAATTTCAGTCGAGAATTAACAGATAATTCCGTTTAGCTTATTTAAAAGAAAATTAGATCATTAATATTTATTAAATGAATTATACTTACAATACACAGTTAAAGTAACTGACGTCTGTAAGGCTTGAGTAATGGCAGGACTGAGTGCTTTGCAAGTATAGGTAATTCCGTTATCGCTGGCATCAACGTGGAAAACCAACTCACTGGAGACTCCACTTCCCGAAACAGACACAGGAGCACTCACCTGAAAAATAAAATGTGACTTAGGAACAAAGGGGATTATTGTTGTTCTTGCTATTTATTTGTGCTGTTACACAAAGGAGTTATATCCGATAAATTCGTGTAAATGACTACAATTTCAACTGTTCGAAATAGTCAATGAAATATTTTTCCATCTTAAACTTTAATTAATGTTAGCTGTACATGGAAAATATTTTGACAATTCAAAAATAATTTTTAATAATAAGTTAAAAAGTTAAAACAAACATCTTTATATAAACAAAATATGTTATAAAATATATTTATATTTTAAATCTAACTTTTGTTGTAGGCTATGCAATTATATATATATAATATGTATATGTATGTATAACAGGAGCTAAGCTAGCAACCTGTTTCAATCCGGTCGAAGATGTTTAAAAACAAAAAGGTCATTCTCATTGAAAAATGA
Source organism: Centruroides vittatus (assembly GCF_030686945.1). Taxonomy (NCBI): domain Eukaryota; kingdom Metazoa; phylum Arthropoda; class Arachnida; order Scorpiones; family Buthidae; genus Centruroides; species Centruroides vittatus. Next base: position 2,142,784 of record NW_027122385.1, read on the forward strand.
TCCATAGGTAGACCATTTCTGTTACGGGGACCGAAGGGGACGGACAACCAGGCTCGAAGAAGTGAACGAAGAATTTACACACACACATACATACATATATACGCACGGATATTATGAATATATATTTTTTATTAAAAACTTTCGAAAAATATATCTAAAATAGTATTAATATGTATGAATAAAATTGCAATAAAAAGATAATTTTTAATAGAAGCGTTGAACACAAAATCGTGTTAATAGCAATCACATGGCTTTTTCCACCTTTTTTTAGTTGATACGGTACACGTTTCGGGACTTGTGTTTTTAATTATATAATTATATACATTTATTACTAAATTATAACATTAAATAATTTTTAATGTTATAATTTAGCTAATCCCAAATCTAAATTATCAAAATTTAGAAAGGTTATTATTTTTTTGTACGGACAATAAAAAATCTAATATATAAGTTATAACAAGAAATTATACTATGCACGAATATCCCCTTATTCATTTAATAAAAATGATTTTTTTTTTTTTTTAAGTTAGAAATTTGAAATTTAGCAAAAATTTTAAAATAAAGATAACATTTTTATTACAACTTAAGAAAATTATCATTATTTTTTCCTCTTCTCTTAAATTTCGAGTTTTGGTTATCACTCAATTGGTAAAGCAAACTCAATATTCAATATTTTAAAGTCAAAAGCTTATGTAAAGGTTCAGGCTAGAAGGGAAAAAAGAGAGAATGAAAAAAAGGAAGCAAAAAGCAAGAAGAAAGTACCAGGAGTAACCTGGACAGACAAAGATAAGGGACAGAAACATGAAGCGGCACACCCACCTGTTAACAATGAAGAAAAAAAAACAATATAAAACGTAGAGTTCTCAAGCAAGGGAAGAACAAAAATTCCTGACGAGAGGGAACAACTTGCTCAGTAGCAAAACAAATAACCTGACAATTGGAAGCAAGTGCAAATGCTTACGTAAAGTTGACTTGACAGGAACAACTTGTTCAACGCGACAAAAAAAAATCGAAAGTTTTATACGTGCATCTACTTGATTCCAAAAGTAGTATAAAAGAGATAGAAACTATAAAACAAATGTAAAATCTAAATACAAACTATACACGTATGGAAAAGAACATCTACTTTAAAAAAATCTGGTGAAAGTTCGGCTACAGAGTTTTACTAACAAATTCCCTTGAAGCTTCTAGGATATTTTGTCTTTAATATTAACTTTTTTAGTAGCATTGTCCAGTTCATGCCAAGTTTTACGAGGTTCTGAATAAACAATCTTTTGTTGTCAAATAGTAAACAATCATAAATAAGGTGCTTAGGAGATTGATCTGCACATAGAGGACAATAGCACTGTGAATCATCAGAATGTCCGAATCTATGAAGCCTAGGTATGCTTGAAAATTTTCATAGCCGGTGAGAAACTAGCTGAGATATAAGTCAAAAAACAAAGACTAAACTTAAAAACTTATAAGTCTCAGAAAAGGATTTTATTTTCAAGAATCCTTTAGACATATATATTTAATTTTAGATATAAAAATAAATAGCAATGTATTAAAAAATATCCTGCACAATCCCGCTTTTGTTACATTATTGTAAAGCTTTCGGCAATTATGGAACTTCTTTCACGAAATCTGTTTTTCAGTTTTAGAATACATTAGTTTTATAACAGGTTTCTATATTTTTGAATCGAATGCTTTTATAATAGTTTCCGAGCCAATATAAAATTAAAAAGATAAGAAGAGATAAAACTCCTTTTTTTACACTCTCAAATCATATTTCCATACAATATGGAGTACATTATCTTATAAGAAAAATATATAATGTATAATTTATAACTTTGCAGCCATTCTAACTATTGTTACATGTTTTGAGTATATTTCAGAAGTTTTGAAACTTATTGTTATCTTTTATTTCATATTGATATATTCTTTTATCGATATAATAATAGTCGTAGTATACAGTAAAGTAAATAGATTGGAAGTTGTTGAATATTTTCTATTCTTGGTTGAAAGTATTTTCCAGAAAAGAGTTGACTTTTCAAAAGTAAAGGTATGGAAAGACGATTATTTTCATCTTAAGTCTACTAAATTTTATTTTCAATGTTTTTACAAAATAATTGTATTTGAATTCAGCAATTCATTTATAATTCAAAAGATATTCTCTTAAAATTTCATGAATCCACATGTATTTTTTTCTTTTTGCATTATTCTCAACTGAGAGGTTACATATAATGAGAATAATCTTCATACCTATCAATAGGAAAATTATTATTATTCTGAAATTTTCATTATTATTATTATTATTTTGGTACTTTCAATTTTAAATTATCGCAATAATTTTCCAATAGAAAAATATTTAACTCTTCATTCTTTTAAACGTAAAACATGTATTAAAAAATAATCTCGTGTAGTAATTTTCATCATAGTATAGCAATGTAAAAATAATTAATGGTTAAAAACCAGTAATAAACACAATTTTTATTTATTACTTAAATATAATTAACTGATTTGTAAATTTATATTTCTATCAAAACTTTTATATTTATTTTTATCTATATAAATATGTAAATTCATAAACTGCGAAGAAATTGCTTAGAAAAACTTCCGAAAATATTTTGAATTCTCGAAAAGTGAACAAACTTAAAAGATATTCTATCGATTCTTACTTCTCTATCCTCTTTGTACCATTTTAAATTTGCTGGAGGATTACCACCGAGAGCTACACATGTTAAATGTTGAAGATCACCCTCTCTAAGTATACTTATTTCATCGTAACCAAGTATAGTCGGGGATTCCGGAGGATCTGGAATTTGAGAAAAAAATATCGGTTAATTTAGCAGTCACACACATTCGTGATATTCTGTCATTAAAATATTTAATATATTTTTTCTATTTTCAACTAGTAATTGTTCCTAACGTTTTATTTTCGTTACGCTAAATTAAACGCAGAAATAAGAGTTAAAATGATTTAAAACACCGTATAATTCATTCTTTTTATCTTTGAAATAAATTAGTTTAAGAATAAATTATGTCAAATATTTTTCTAGAACTCACCCAAATATTTTTTATTAAGATCACAAGACGTACTTATTATAATTATTATATGTAGAATTTGAAATAACTATTTTTCGGGATATGTTTTAATTTTTTCCTAAAAATTTCAGACAACTTTCTAAATAAAACTTTAATTTTTTAAAGTGAGATAAAATAAGTTAACTAAAAAAATTATATTAAAATTTTAGAACACAATTTTAATAAACGGTGAAATTTAGATATGTTCAAATAATGTATCTTGTAAGAAAGTAAAGTATTGTCTTCATAAAATAGTATTTAAAATGAATGTTTTGAGATTATTAATAATATACCATATTTAGAATATTAAAAAATAGTATAATGTAAAATGTACAATTAAAAAAAAATAGAAATAAATTCAATGCCACAAATACAACTTTCCAATTTTTCCTTGATGTAATTACAAAATATTATTATTTATCATATTAAGATATAATAATTTAATTAAATTGAAACGATATCAAATATTTTAAAATAATCAGCACGATAACAAGAAAAACTCTTTAATATTCAACTTAATAACTCTTTTAAATATAAAAGAGTTATTGATAATCCAAATAAAATGTCTATGATGAATGTCTAAAATGAAGATTAGATATCTGTTGCCATATTTTTATTTTATTTTAGTTTAAAAGATGTATTATTTTCAGAAATTAAATGTAATGTTTTAGAAAAATGTGTGTTTATAGGAAAAAATTTCTTATATAAAAATTAGGCCCTAAATTAATTTATTTATAAAAATGAAACAAGATTGATTTTTTAAAAATAAATCCAAATCTATAGCTAAAAGATGTTCTGGTACTAGACGTATCATATTTCTCATTGATCGTAAATAATCTAGTTTTAATAAATTTATGCCATTTACCTGCATATTTACTTTTTGAAATATTTAACTTTAATATAATTTTATATAAATAACAATAATTAGTATTTCTTTTAAATTAATGCAGTATTTTGGAAAACGGAAGATTAAAATATTTAGTTTTTACCAGCCATATTTTACAAAAAAAATAAAATTTATAATTTTATTTTTTCTTGGAGTGAAGTATTTGAATTTTTAACTTAATTCTGTTAAAATAAATTTATTAAAATTCCAGTTACTACAGGTACTATATATGAAATAAATTTTATTTGTTATTTTTTCATATCTATATTTATATAATAATATAACGTAGAATGTATTAAACAATTTTATATATACTATTTAACGAACTATTGAATTGTTTTTAAAATGTATAACACATAAATTTCATTAAAAAAACTCAAAAAATTAAGCTATATTATATAAGTGAATATTTTTATTTAACTATCATAAATTATGAAATTAACTTATATATAATTATATAATTATATAATATAAAATCGTTTACTATAACATTCTATGAAATATAAAATTAATTTTCTTTATTATATAAAAAAAATTCTAAATAAAATATTAATTTAATTTTAATCTAATATACTTGAAAAATACCTATTGATAAATTGCTTTATATTTATTTATATTATTTATGATTTATATTTATCTTTTCCTTTCTAAGAATTAATCTAAAGTGGACGTGATTTCGTCTGAATAAAATTATAACTTGATACAATATTTTATCAGATTCTTTAATGATAAACTCATGATTTATTTGTCTGTTATAATATATCAAAAATTCAAAACGTAAATTACTTTTTATAGACTCGTTTCTAAAAAATTTAAAAAATAATTTATTTACAGATTGAAAACAATTTTAAAAAATTAGAGAAAAAATCTTTCAAATAAAATACTTTAATCTTCTTAGTAACAAAATATAATATCATTATTTATAAACACAAAATAACTTTAATTTGTTTTTCTCGAACATTTTATACAATTTAGAAATTAAAATTGGACTTAATTTAACCTACAAGAAACGATACGTGAGTAAATGTAAATTTGATACGATAATGAAAAAATATTTTCTTTCTTGTGGCAATAAAAACACATTTATTTTAATTTTATTTGAAAAATAAATAAAATTACTTTTCTGATAAATGAAAAGATTACACAAAAATCTTCGTTGGAAATATCTCGAATCGTGTGTAACACTTTCTTACAACATAATTTCATTCAATTAATTATTCCATAAAGGCAAATCATATTATAACATCGTTAATATCTTCTGCATAATATTCTATGTATATATATAATTTTGTAGTTCTGATTAGGTTTTAATACTGTTTAAGCAGGATGCATGAGCGTCATCTTACATTATAAATCTAGACAATTAATACTTACAATTTTTAAAGCTTAAAATAAGAATTTAAAGATGGAGGAATTGTAAATTTTAAAGTATAGAGATGTTTCTATATTGGAAATTTTCATTTATATTATAGTAATTAACAGACGAGAAGCATCTATACAACTAAAACATACTTGTGTGTCGTATTTAAATATATATTTCTTATTAATAATTTTTCCATTTAAAACTGTAAATTTATTTCTAATAAAATAATAATTGTACTATTCATAATTTCACGAGTGAACACAACAAATTTATTGTTTAACAAACTAGCCTATGTAGAATTCGCATCAAATGATTTCCATCTATATTCTAACTTTAAATGAAATTTTCATTATGCTGTTTCTTATAGAATTTTGAAAAAACTTTTTTCGCCATTATATTATTTTTCACTTTTATTTACGCATTTATATACAATATTTTACACTTATGAATTTTAAATAATTGATTTGTTGATATTTAGTACTGAATTATAAGTCTAAGTGTAATTTTAAGTAGTAGATCACAAAGATTTGAATCTCTTTAGATTTACTGTATTTTAAAATATATTTAAATTGCCACTTTTTTTTTACCTGAATTTATAAAACTTTAAAAGCCTTTAAATCCAATATTTATGCAGATATAATCATCTATAGTTGATTAAATATTTAAAAATCTATAATTATAATCCTTAGATATGAGAAAATTAATAATTTAGCTTACTATTTTTTGAAAATGTAGCAATTTTTAACTATCATTTGGAATAGAAAAACTTTAATACTGTATAAATCAAAATAATTGATGTAGTTACATATTGATAGCATTTTTCATTAAAAAATATGGAAAATTTAGTTTGATTTATCTATTTTTAGTATCGTATATTTAAACGAAGATATATTCTATACGCATATCTTATATTTTGCATAAAATATGCACACCACTAACTATCCTGATATATGAAATTTATATAGAACTTTAATAGAATAAACTTAGGTCATACTAATAAATTTATCAATACTTTCACCCCCTGTATTCTCTTCTGAAAATATATATCATTTTTGGAATTGATAATTTGATATTCTATGCATCATATATCATTTCTTTTGTCATAAACTAAAAAATGTTCGCACGTTATCTAATATATGTGTCAGAAATTTGCTTAAAGTAAAAATATTGATTAAATTTTAAAGTAAACATGAACGAAAGTTGACTTATTTATATTTATTTTTTTCTTTAATATATCAATTCTACAAATTACTATATTGAAAAATAGATCGTAATATATAAATAAAATAAATTTTGTTATCCAAATTTTAAATTATATAATCAAATTTTAAATTTAATATATATTTTTATATTACGATTATATTTATACGCAGTGTATATACGTGTATATAATGTACCACTCGTAAAGTGCCATTAATTACTTGTAAACCGATTTTTTTTTTTTAATTCTCGTAGAGTACCATTCAATATATGTGAATTACTAAAAGTATAATTTTGCATTGCAACCTTCATTTTTATCACTAAGATTTTCAAACTCTGAAACTCAAATTTATATGTTGATTTAATAAGAATTATATATAATATCAGTCTGAAGATTAACGCCGCACTCAATTTCATATATGCTAATAATAATATATAATATATATAAATAATAATATGCTAATTTCAGAGAAAACTTATTGGATCTAAATCAAGTTTTCACTACACATTTTAAACATAATTTAGACTAATTTTTATATCATAATTTTTATTTAAACATCTTTTCGTAACAATTAAGCGTCGATGATTAGAAAAATAAGCTTAATAATCACAATTTGACTTCCAAAAATATTAAATCGATGTTAATTAAAAAAGATAATTGTCTTCAAAAATATGTAATACATTAAACAACTTTTTAAAATCATAATGTTCGCTCTGAATTTAAGTTACGTTGTTCTTATTTAATGACATGTCTTGTTACGCTTGTTATATGTAATCAAGTTACGATAATTGCCACGATCATTAATAAATGACCTGGTCATTAAAGCATCAGGTATTAAAGATTATATAACACTTACATTTGATAACAACTGTATGTGTCTTAGCAATAGGAGCTCGTAGAGGTATGGCTGAAGCATAGCAGGATATAATTTTCGTCGTGATATCCTAGATTTTATGAAATATAAGTTATAAAATTTATTTAAATAACAGTAAAGTTAAAACATAATTTGCTTTTTATTATACTTCATTTCAACTTATAACGATATAAAAACATGTAGAAGCATGAAAGATTATTATATTCTAAAACATTATATATATACAGTATACAGAATTTTAATTTAGAATTTTTTATATTCCTAATAAAAGGTAGTATGTCGTATACAAATGTATTGTTTACAGAAAACTATTAAATAAGTTTATTACATTTTAATTTAATGATTAAGGTATAATATAGAGAAAGATTATTCGTGACGTAGTACAGTGCATCGTGACATTATTTACATACGTTAATTAGAAAACATTGACGGTACTTAAAACATAGCAAAGGAATAAACATAATGTGTTTTTGACATACTTTAATAGTGAATTTCTTGGTTTAATTAGTTCTAACAAGCTAACTAAACTAAGACATTCCATGTTCTATAAAGAATACTTTATATAATATATAACCAATGCAGTTTATTATTTAATTTTATTAAATAATAAACTACACAGAGCATAAGAATATAACAAACGAAAAATTTTATTATATAAAACTATCCGAAACTAAAAATCATAAATTATTAATATAGATATTATGCTATAAAATATAAAAATATACACAATATTTATATATTACATATCTCTAATTAAAAATAAACTAATCTGGAAAAAAATGTATTATTATGATAATTAATCAATTTTTATTATTAATATTTATTAATATAAGCTATATAAAAATATTAACCGCAGATTTCAGTGTTGTGAAATTTTATAAATCAAATCAATTAGAACTTATTATATATATCAATCATTAATGCACGTAATAACATTAAAAAATTATAGTAATAAAATCACATATAAAATTTTATGTAAATCAGTATAATTTAATTATTAAATTAAAAAAAATAAAATTAGGTAAAAATTTTGGAATTACAAAAAATTATTATCCCAAAATTAACAGACATATTTTAGTGTATATTTGTTTAACATCCACATTAGGCTAGTTAAAAAAAATTAGTTCGAAGTTGGTAGTTATAATTGGAAATAGGTTGTCAAGTTTCAGAGTGAAAAATACAATGTGAAAAAAAATACAAACTTGAAAAATATTTTGAAAAAACTTGAAGCTTGAAATGAGAGAAAGAAAACCTACAACCTTATAAACAATTCCCCTTTCCTTGATGATAATGACGACGATGTGAGCCTGACGGGCGATGGATAACGTATAAAACAGACCCTCATAGTGTTTACAAGGCGGAAATAGACACGTTAATGAAAATAATTCATATTACGACTAGTGGTATCGACTTTTCACGAGGAAAAACGACAATTTAAAATAAAAGATCATTTTTCAGAACATTTCCAAACAGTTTTCCAAATAATTTAAAAAAAAAAAAAAAATACTGAATATGGTCTATTTACTTTCCGTACAATTCGGAATATTCCGAACATTTGGAAACCCTAATTGGAAATTGTAGTAGATGTTTTGAAAGCTGTACTTATAGTCTCGAGAGATCATATTTTCAATTGGTTGAAAATATCATCTCACGAAACTTAAAAATTTTTAATATTCCATCTATGTTTTGTTTTTTTTATATTTGAAAGGTAATTGCCTTTGTTTATCGGAACGTTATTTTCTGTCAGCTCACAATATTTTACCACATACTAATATTTAACTCTGTATACATTTAATTCAATTATAATTGTTTCACTTTTATTAACTACAGTACATGTGGCCCAAAAGTCAATTCAGACTTTTACAAGTAGAATCATTCAAACAAATTATCAAAGTTTGATAAAAATTGCCAAAACAATTAAATTGTTTTGGCAATGTATTGTCTACTTTGCTAAATTTATTAATTTTGTACATCTTAAAAATTATTAATTCTTCTTAAACATATACTGTAATAATTTAATTCGTCAGTGTCATAACTTATTCATACATCAAAAATATCTTTTTACCCAAATTTTTTAAATGTTTTTTAAGTAATAAATTATTTAAATATAACAATTTAGTCTTTACAATGGTAGCTGACTTTTGGGCTCACTGTATTATAAATTTTAAATTATATTAATATTTAATTTATATTACAGAAAATTCTTTATAAATTTTTTCAATACACTTTTAATTATTTCAATCTAATTTCAAATAACTTTTCATAGCTTCTTGAAAAAAAAATAACTTTAATTATAAATGTATATTCTTATTTAATTAACAGAACAGGATATAATTGATTTTGTTATGCCTAGCATTATATTTCTAATAATTATTTTAGTAATTTGTAGCAAACTTTTCGAGAAAATAATAAAAGAAAGAGGAAATTAAAATGAATTAACGGGAAAATGAAAATAAAACAATTAGTACAAATCTTGCGTACCCCTTCGCCTTGTAATTAACAACTTTAATTAAAAATACTGTTTATGAACAATTTGCTTAGAAAAAGTGATGATAACTGCTAATAGCACATCATATATAAGACGTGTTTATAAAAATAAGGCATGAACAAAGAGTTTTGGAAAATAATGAAGCAATTGTAAATTAAATTATTTAAAATATCGATGGAAAATGAAAATATTTAATAATAAATTTCATTCTTTGATAAAAAATTTACCAAACAGTATTATAATGTTATAAAATATCATTTAAATCTGCTATTATTAGGCTGCAATTTTAAAAAAAACTGTAGATCTGTAAATTATTACTGTCGTCCTATTGTCCGACTGTCATTCCTTAATCTCGAGAATGGAGTTATTTATGAAATCTGAGTCTAGATATGGGACTTTTAGCGGCAGTAGGCCCAATTAACCCTATATGAGCTCCCAATGCAGAGAGGAAGTCACGTTATTGGCTGGTGTTGCCACAACTGCTTGATGGAGTTAAACTTAAAATACATCAAAACAAGCGACAGATGACTAAATATCAAACGTTTTCGGTTTGTTTATAGCCTATCATCAGGATACATTCCAATCAACGGAAATATCACATTACGTTTGCACTCAGGAGGAATTCTAGCTTTGAAGACATCAATCTGGAATTCCAATCTATTAATAATTTTATAATTCATACTTTTAAAAATCAAACTGTATGTCAGTGAAGATCCTTCTTACTCGTCTCGTGATCTTTACAAATGTTCCGTTAGAAGGTCCGTCGGAAAGTCACACCTCCACACTCAATGATTAGTTATATACAGTTTATTTACAAATATTTACAAAGATATACACTGTGCAATAGCATTACGTACACTACAGTATCGAAGCTGTGATGCAGCACGTCGACTTAGCTGGCCTGGGAACACGAGTCACTCTTCCGGAGATGGCTTAACCTCGTGGCCGTCCGTCTCTACAACAACCTTTCTCCAGAGGACTTTCCAAGAGGAGAACACTCTCTCTATCCGCCTCAAAGGTCTGCCTGTTGTTAGAGACCGCCACGTACCAGGTCCCTCGCCCTTTCTCCTCGCTTTTTTGCCACCCTTCCAATTTAAGGGATTCTGGCACTGCCTCCTGCGACCAATTACTTCCTTCCCCTTCTTAGAGCCTTCCAAGACGTCCGCCCTATTCCCGCCGACGTAGCTCACATTTGCGTCCGTGCTTTATTTATTTTTGTTTTCTCAAGCTGGCCGGCACGTGGCCAATACATTGACCCTTAAGTGGGGACGCTCCACCTTTGATCCTTCCGGCCGTTTATGGCCCCAGCTCCAGGTGGGAGCAATTACCTCAGTCGGGCGGTTTCTTTGACTCAGGCCGCCAAAGGCGACCTTTACAATGTCTAAGAATCTTTTTACAAAAATGTATGACAACAAATTGAATAAACGTGCCTTAGTATAACAAATAATTTAAAAGACTTTTTAAAGATTTGTATTATAAACTATATATTTTGAAGGATGTACTGTACAGTACAATAAAAATGTTTAAATAGAATTAAGTATATATGTTAACGTACATCTTTCAACAAAAATATCAGAAGTCACGACAAATTCTGCTTTTGGAGGACAAAATAGATAAGATTTAGGTCAATTAACCATGCAATTTATTCAATAAAATCATCTACCTTCATCAAATTTGCGTCTAATTACACTAGTTTCTTGTATTTTGCATATTATCTCAAGTAATATATAGTCGCATGAGGTCTGTAGTTACTTCAATGTAACGCATATTAAAATAAATGTAGTCATATAAATAGTTTGTTTAATAAAATTGTAATTCGAAGAAAAACGTAAAATAAATCTCAGCAAGGCCAACTGTTAATCTCGGTTCCCTGTGAAAGCTCTTAATATATTAGTAATACATTGCTATTTTATATAACTTAAATAAATATTAATATTATAAATATTTATCCTTAAAAACGCTTTTTCGTTACAAAATAAAAATGTAGAAATGATGCACCTGGAATAAATGAATCTTCACGAAATTTTCGAATAAGTGCGCGAAACAATCGATGGAGCAAATCCCAATAGAAGAAGAAGCATTTTTCATACACTCTTTGTTTGCATCAGAAGCGTTACATATATCGCTTAAATTCTTTAATTACTATGTAAATTAATACAATAAATTCTCGTTAGTGTCAACTTTTGTGGGACAACCTATAAGGGTTGACTTTAATTGGCAGTTGACCTTAAAGTGTATTATGTAATTTTCATCTGTAAAGAAAATTAAACTATATAAATGTAATAACATTTCATTTATATTTCCTTATAACACTGCAATTCTCCTCCTATATGAAAGAGTATATCTTGTTGAGTGTGACTTCCAGAAAAAACTAATGCATAAGTTTTATTGAATTTACTGCAATTTTCGTTTTCAGATAAGTATTTAAAGAATTGCCATAATTGCCAAACATTGCCAAAATATTAATCAGATTTATATAAAAAGAAAGGGTCTTAAGTATAAAAAAAATTAAATTATAAATACAGTAGAGCGTCGTTTATCCGAAAGCCGGTCAACCGAAAGCTTTCCAGTCGGATTGTGTCGTGCTGAATCGAACGTTTTTGATACTAGATTAACTTCTAAAGTATAATTTTTTTTTCTTTTTATATTTTTCAATATATTCAATTCTAGAGTTGGAGGTTGGGGAAATACCAATTCCTTAAAATTTCGAAATAAATACATTTATCTTTTGATAAATTAAAAATTTGTACGAATAAAAACATTTTTTAACTTACATGCTTTTGAGATATGGACCACACTCTTATAATATCTCCCGAACCAACGGTTCCGTTTTCCTGAAAATTTCCAGAAGAATTTTCCCCTAACATATCAACCTGAAAAATTTCTGAAATTTTCGACAAAACGTACAGGAGTTATTAAGCTTTAAATTTGGTGAGAAATCATACCCCCGCACAAACTAACATTCATACAGGAAAAAGCTTCCAACTTTTTCTGCATTTTTCGATATTTCAAGGTCTCCTGAGTCTAAAAAATGTAAAAATGCGGTCATAAGTGGGAGGGTCACTTTTAACCGCTCGCTGTACTTTATATTATACTCGTATAACAGCAGAGAAGTTGTTATAAAATTTTGACTACAGGAATCAACTAAACTTTTTTATGCTTTGTCGAAACTTTATGAAAGCAGTAATATAAATTCTGGCAGATAAGCGAAAGGGATGTTGACGTTGACCGATATTGTTAATACACTACGTATATATTTCGGACTAGGATAAAGACTGATGGTTGACTATTATGGAGTTCCCTTAAGCAGAGTTAAGTATGCATTTAGTTAGCCTACAGGGTTTCCGCCGAAACGTCAAGTCCAGTTCTCACTAGAGTCAGACGCGCCATTTCATCCGGTCATCAAGTAATACTACCAGATTATGAAATATCATGAATTTTCTTATTGGATAGCACGAACTGTTTTCCGATTAAATTCATGATTTTTTTATCTCTTTATTTCTGTACAGATTTATCCCATAAACATGGGTTTTCGTTGTGTGACTTCGATGAGCCGTTCGATATCCGATAGTTTACACTAAATGGGATTTATGCTACCGAGAATTCACTGTAATTAACATAAATAAATAAAACATAAATATAGTCTAATTAAAATTCGAAAATATTATGTTAATTTTACGTTTTAAAATTATTAGCAATATAGACTTCTTTTACACAAGCATTAATATATATTAAATATTAATAAAAGATATAAAATTTGTAGAGTTTGTGTATGAATAAACCTATCTAAAATCATAAATTTAAAGAATTTATAACTGTAGTATTCAATTTATTTTCATATTTACTGTGTATTTATTAAATTCGAATGAGAAAAGTTACAAATTAATTTCAATACTATTTGGAATTTATTCAAGTTGAAATTACTTGAAAACTGTTTCATTTTGGAAGGTTCGATAAGTTGATAAATGTTTAAAATACATTAAATGTAATAAAATTCATGTGTCTAAAAAAAGCTTAACTGATTTTATAGGACACATGAGTTCAAGGTTTTACTCAAAAATATTGAGAAATTTTAATTATTTTATTTGAAAATAGAGAGGAAATGCCGATTTTTGAATTTAGCTAATTAATATCATAATCTTTTAAAAAGCAATCGTTAACGAATCATACAAGAAAGTTTAATAGAGCAGACTTGATGGATCAAAACTTATTTGTATTAATTGATTTTAATAACTTTTGTCATATAAAACAGCGTAAAATTATATCATGCAAAATGTATAATAATATACAGTGGATGATCGGTTAACGAACAGTTCGGATAACGAACACCTCACAGAACAAACACAAGAAGCGACGTAAAATAATGAATACCGATTGGTATTAACTCGTCTTCAGGTAACAATTCGAAACTTTTCGGAACGCAGGAGACGTCGACATCGACGCTCAACCCGGTGTATACTGAACTCTCCCTTTTAATTCCAGTCTTTTATTTTTCTGACAGAAACAATTCTTTTATAGTATTCGCGAGACTGTCGGGCGGGCACTCGTTAAGTTTTGCGTCGGATGTTATTTTCGAAAGGTGGGAGTATAATAGCGAGGGCAGAAAATGTCTGATGTTGCTGGGCAGTATGGTTTTAATAGGTCTACAGTAGGCAGCAGTTCAATCTTATCTAAGAAAGATATTAAGAAGGCTAAAGGAGTAACAAAAATCACATCTGAGAAATAAAGAACATTGAAGAGCTCATAATGGAACCTGAAACTGATCTGACGACAGAAGAACGCTAGAAAGAAAAACACCAAGGAACGCGGCGAGATGTTTTCTTCTGAAAAATTGGATTGATGCCGATATCTACTATTACATATCTTTTGAAGAAGTGGGGGGATGTCAGAACAACGGTCTTAGAATGGCATCCAAACCAGGTTGAGGTTAATAGGCTTGGAGATCTCTACAATTACAATGCTATTAATTACTTCTGAAAAATCCTAAAGAACAGAAAAAAGCAATCGATGTTAGATATATTCTTTAATCCCACAAACGGAAAAAACACGACTGATAAAAATTCAAGACTGTGTATATATGTATTTTTATTATTACATATAAATAAGCGTAGTAAGAAAGTATATATTTTTTATTTTGGGGGTCTCCAGAACGAATTAATCAAATTTCCATTTAAAAAAAACTATGGTAAATCGATAATCGGTTAACGAACAATTCGGATAGCGAACAAAGTCTTGGAACGGATTATGTTCGTTAACCGATCACCAAATGTATATACTTATAAAATGTGTAGAAATTAAGTAACAGTTAAAAGTAATCAATTAAGAAATGTATGTCTAATTTGTTATTTTTACAATGAACTTTATTTATTTCTGACAATGCCATCATATTTATATAATATTGTATTATACTTTGCTTTGAAAATATCCTAAAATTTTATAAAATTAAAACCAAATATGAATTAATTATTCGTGTATATAAATTACATATCAATAAAAACAATTAAGACCCAAATTAATAGTACATATTTGACTTCAAATAGAAATGAATACCCACCTCATTGGATATGGTTCTAATAAATGGATGATTTTGTATCAAACTTTACGAAAAAAATTATAATATGAACATTTATATTTACGTTATTCTTGCAAGTTGTTTAACCTAGTATTTTATTCTCCTATAACTTATGTTACCGTCACCCAACCAGTATATTTTTAAAGTTTTGAATTGACTAATATAATATTAATCTTTTCTACGTTATAGCAGTTTGACGGTTTTCTCTCTCATTATTATTTCCTACAGTGGGAAATACAATATAATATATATCATCCTGGTATATATTTAATATTTAATTATAATTATTATATATATAATTTCATTACAAATCAACTCTTCAAAATTGATATATTTTAATGTTAATTTCTTTCATCTTAAACCCCTTCTGATATAATGCACTTATTCCATCTTTTTTCATGTCTCATAGCATCAATGGAAGTAATTTTTATCTAAATGCACAACATCCTTTACAGCTTTTTGGATGTTCTGGATGATTTCAAAATTATGACCTTGGCTTCTAATGACTATTTTGAATTGTTATTTTTTGATCTTGAAAGACAATCCATACACGTTCAACAAGTTCTATTATCATCCTAAGTCGAAGTTCAAGGAAATCCTTACCTTGGCTCATCCTCCACCCCACTTTTCAATTCTTACCTTTGTAAAAACATTTTCTGCCAACGAGCACATATCGGAACTTCACCAGCATGTGCAATTTTAAACGCATCATAAGTTTCCTTTGTATTCTTTTTCAATTTTATATAAAATTTCATAGAATATAGTTGTTGGGCACTTTACGTACTCCATTCTTCTGTGATTACTGCTCGAAACACACGCGCACTAAATCTTCAATAATATCCGTTATCTTGACACTAGAAGGTTAGAACTTGCACCAAATATTTATGAAGGATTACGCAATTGACTGTTATGTAAACGAATGTTGTAGCGTTACCATAACGCATAATACAAATTTCGTCTCACTACTATCTATCAGACTTCATGTATATAGCCTATTTGTGCACAAATGAATAAAACTCAGATTGTTTGTATAGAAATATTATTACTATATAGATGTTCATGATAAAATTAATATGTATTGTCCAAAATTCTTAATATTAAAGGTTAATAATAGATTAATCTTTCATATTAAGAATTTCGATAATTAAAATACAAATCTTTTCTTAATCTATGGCTTTACCATGAAATATTTATGAATGGAATGAATCCCACCTTTATCAATAAACTAATAATATCTAGGAGCAAGACTGGAATTTTATAAGAATAATTCACTTCTTTAAATTTAATTTAGAAAGTGTATGTTTATAATGCCTTAAACTATCCCTTAAGCTGTAAAAAAATAATAATAAGTAGGCCTACTTCTTTACTTGTTACTAATTATAGCAATAAATAAACTAAATAAAAAACTAATAATTTTTATAAGTAAATATACATTTTTTAAAATTAGTCGTATTTTCCTAAGTTATTTAAAATTTATCTTTTAGACTGTTACGGATCGAAATTGTCTAAGTAAGAAAATATTCATTTGTGAGGTAAACAGAAAGAATAAATAGAAGAGAGAAGTTTACAAGAATTATGAAATATTAACGTTGTTAATTTATGAATAAACCAAAGATTCCGTTTATTAATCCTGTGACGATAGAGATTAATGTCACTGGGAAAGCCCGGTGACATTAAGCATCATAAATATAAAACTAAGACAAACTTTACTTGCTTTCACCACTTGTTATGCATGAATATGACAGAATTTCTTCAATGAGTTATAACAATCAGCTGAATTTATTTTTTTAATGTATTTTCTATAAACAAGCAGCATTTAAACAGTATTTCCTGCTTGTATATTATTTTTAAAGCATAATTTAAAAAATATAAATATATTAATTCTAATGTTATAATTTATCCAAAAAACAATAATAATACGTTGTAAATTGTTTATAATTAACTTAGCGCTATAATATTTAATGGTTCAATTATGTTATTTATTAAAATACTATCGTTTATAGATTTTATATTTAAGGGTATTTTAGTGCTTTGTGCATAATCAGCATTATTAATACAGTATTATACTATATGAATGCTAAAAACAGTGGACTAAACAAATACACGAAACAAAATATTATTAATATTATAGATTAATTATTATATTTGTATATTTTACTATTTTCATGGTTAAACTACATAACTTAGTTAATTATACGAAACAGTTATTTTATCTTATAAGTTTGTAAAGAAAAAATAGAAGTGTTACTTCACTTCTATAAAATTTTATAAACATAATAGAAAAAGTACAATAAGATTAATAAAAAAAAAATTTCATTTTAAACCTTTAAGGTGGCGAATAAACTCCTTCAGACGCAAAAATTAAATGTTGCAATATATTTTTATACAATAAACAGAATAAATTTTGAGATTTTGTGGTTTAATAATAATAATAATAATTTTTCAATTGTAGATTTTACATGTTATTTATTCAATAATTTTATTATACATCTGAAGGAATGTTAGAAGAAGTACTCTCTACTTTCTTTTCATGTTAAAACTTGTTTCCATTTCATTTTCTGTATTATAAGCAAGTTACAATACGGAAATATGGAGTAAATGTTCATTCCATTTTTTGATATAGTCGCCTTCTCAGTTGAGCCACTTGTAACGATATATCAACAGATCGAAATCTTGGTTTAGAAACTGCGTTGTGCAAACTTAGTCAACGTTTGACTTTTTCATGAACATTTCCGTCAGTCTCAGAGTGTAAGAATAAGCAGAAATTCCATGGTGCCAAATCAGAACTAGAGGAAGAATGAAAATATTCGCCAGCGCATAATGTTCGAAATATTTACAATATCATTAACAGTGTTCCGTGTAATAGAAATATTCTTCCGGCTTCTATTTGTTTTACCAATTAAAAAATCATCTTACACGCTTTCATTTCTAGCGTAATGAAAACGTCCAAGATTCGTACATTAAATAAAATTGAAGGACATTTTTTTACTACAAAGATTGCAATCACTTGATGTGCTGTCACGATTAATGCCAAAAATATACTGAACATGTTTATTTTTCTGTATGTAATGTGTTGTAGTTTTCTGCATTATATTTTGTTTACATTCAAAATAAAAACTAGAAAATGAAAATCTTCAATTTTTGAGTTTCGTATATGTAAATTAAAAAAAATCTCAAATATTTCCTTTAACTATAAATATTAGTAAAAGGGAAATACTATTTTCAAAATATCTTTAACATTATATTTTGAAATAATTTTATTATATTAAATTATTATTGACCATTTGTGTATTGAATATAAACAATTTTAACTAATTTCATTTCTATACAATTCTGAAAATAATTACATTTTTCGAGAAAATGCAGCACAAAAACGTTTTAAAAAATACATCTCATCATCTACACTTAAAAAATTAAGAAATTTTTTCTTTTTTTCATTATAATTAAAGTAAATAAGTTTTCAAAATTGCTTTCTTCAATTAATTTTTTTTAACAAGCTACAAAATGGAATTCTTTCTTTTATACGCTACAACTTCATTAATATGATACTGAGATATGATTTAAAAATTTTATATATGAAACTTTTAATTATACTGCTAAATAAATAGCTTCAAAATCCATTGAAATTATTTATTTCGCAATTTAAATCGTTTCGTGATGATCGTTGAAAACGATAAAAAACTATTTTACACGTTTTAATTATTTGAAATACAGTATATCAAAGCTAAATAATAATTTTATTACCTAGCTTTAAATGTTAGAACATATTGTTAATATATCATAAAACGATTATTTTATTTAAATTTATCTTAATTCCTATTTAGATAAAGAATCTCTCATAAAGATCTTTTTTAAATTCTTGTTCTTAATACATTTATTTAAATAAATTTATTCAGATCAAACATCATTGAAAAAATTAAATAGAACATTAATTTGTGTCTGAAAAATATAAATTTTATATTTTCTTATTTATTAAACTAATTATATGAAAGTAAAAAGTTTATATACACATTATCATTTTTACAATTGTTATACTATTACCATTATTTGAAATTATATGTTATATAGGAAATTAGTTTTTAAAAAATATTTTTTAAAAACTAATTTTAATTTTTAAAAATTTTTTACAATCATTTTAAAAAATTTAAAATGATTGTAAAAAATTATTTTTACAATCATTTTAAATTTTATTGAAAAAATGGATTAAAACTTAATAAAATAAACATACAGAAATTAAGATTATTTATGTATAAGGCAGTAATTTATATAATTATATAACTTAAATGGAAATAATTCATTGATATGAGTGAAAAATAAATATCCAGCACTTACATAAACGTATTTTAATATTTTAAAAAGAGTAAGAAGAATATTTTATTTATAGGAATTTTGATGATTTTTAAGTAAAAATATAACTTTTGTAAACAGATACATTTAGAAAAGTGATTTGAATTTGTTTTCGGTTCTATATTTCATATTAACAACGGTTTATATAGTTACGTAACAACAGTTATCGTTGTGAATATAAAATATAGATTACAGTATAAGCTCAATAATTTACTTAATTTTAGTTATAGCTAAAGGTATAAGGCCATAAACTCAGGTAGAAGGAGGCGTAGAAAGATAATTTGATCCTATCCCCAAATAGAAAAAGGGACCCATAATTCAATATTTTATATATGAAACATATGAAAGTGTTACAAATTAAACCATTAAGGAAACGCTATTTTTATCTATTAATTATTAATTCTATTGATATTTTAACGACTGTCTGAAGGGAGCAAAACTTACCTTTCTGACTGAAAAGACTGTATGTATAAGAATTAAAACTATATTATAAATATATAAGATATATTTGAAGCATAAATATTATTTACAAAATAGTTAAATAATATTATTTATTCTTAATAGTAACTAATTTATTTTTTATTTTATAAACGTAATGGTATAAATGATTATTAAATTCTATTTGTCACTAAAATTAGACACATTTATGTACTAAGACATATTTTATGTCCAACAAATAATGATTAATGCTTAATAAACTACAGTCAAACGGACTGTTAATATCATATAAGCCAATATACTAGATTATAAGCCAACCTATTATATCAGCTTATATTAATTTTCTAGATTTATGGTAGCTCAAAACCATGACAAAATTTCATATAAGCATTCTGCAAGTAATCATGAAATATGTCTTAATTTAGAAAATGGATCCTGTGCTATTAAGTTCTGATACTATGAAACTACATTTATGAACTTTGCTTCAATTGGGAGTACAGTATACAAAAGAGTTATTACTAAATACAATATGAGCTATATGTATAAGATATAAAATATTACAAATTTAATATAGGCTACGTAAATATTATAGAATATTTAAATTATAGAAGTAAATATTATTATTAAGAATTAAGTTATAACAAGCAAAAATTGTGAGGTCGTCATAATGCCGAGCTGCAATTTTTAATCATATTTTTAATTTATTTAATTTAAAATATATGATTTGTATTTCAAATTATTAGTTTCTTGCCCCTGTACATTATGTTTTTCCTGATAACAACAGAGTCAGGCCGGTCATTCATGTAATTCTGTTCCGGTAAAAATTTTGTATTGAAATCACGTGACTTCCGCTCTGAAGAAGTTCGTATGTTGTTATTCCGAGTCTCCTAAGTTTTCCACATCTGTTCTCGAATTTCATCTGTCTAACATTGTTCTCGAGATTAAGGAAGGGCAGATGGACGAATTTATAGGTCTATAATTTTTTTTAAATTGTAGCTCAATCGCTAAAGAACAATTTTCATTTATTAAATTTATTATTTATATTGGTTATTTGTAAACATTTTGCTTGAAATCAAGAATGCGTGAAAGATAAGGTAAAACATAAATGATTTAGATCCACTAATAAATTAATTGATTCACTAAAATCTTGTTATTTTTCATAAACGGGTTTACATCCTATTATTCACTTATGTGCAGTGAATAACAGAATGGAAATGAATAATGAACACGCATAAAAATAAACTAAAGCTCTTACAAACCTAACTAAACCAGCAACGAGTTGCTCAAGTTTTCCAGCAACATTTAAAATTTTGATGGCGCCATCTGTTATCATATATTATTAAAAACCTTATTAGATTTTTAACTATTATAAAATGTCAAAAACCTTAATTTTGAGGATAGAGATGAATTTTAAAAAATTATGAATGAGTAAAATCGTCATTAAGTCTGTCCCTACTGGAGACACACGTGACCTCATTTTCTCACCACCTTTCGACCTTAAATCATAGCATGAATCTTTCTAATAAAAAAAAAAACCTCTCGGCAAAATTTTAGAAATTTTCGACAAAATGCACAGGAATTATTAAAGCTTCAAATAGGGTGAACAAAACCATGCCACACACTAACATCCATACATACAGAAATTACCATCGAAGTTTTTTGCATTTCCCAATGTTTAAGTGACCTAAGTAAAGAAATGTAAAAGTCTGAGGGTGTCATTTTTTGCCGAATTGCCATACATTTCCTCTGTTATAACAGCCGGGAAAGTAAAAACTGTGGATTTTCCCAATAGTACAGCACCTGCCTTCGACTTTAGAAACTAGAAGAGCGTTCCCGTTGCGTTCAGGCTGTAATTACTTCAGTATAACGACTATTAAAATAAATTTTTCCTTACAAAATATTTTTCTTTATATTCAAATTATTGGAAAAAAGAAAAAAACAACTAAATCTCGGGGGAAAATTACCCTCCTTGCATCAAACTAATCGATATTTCAATGGTTTAAAGCAATATTTATACAACACAAATAATAAAAATATTAAAATTTTCTTTTAAGTGATTTATGTAAAACTGTAATTTTCTTAATTTGATATATAGCATGATAACCTTTAATTATAAACTTTTTAAATATTAAATATGCTTGTACCATATTCCGCTATGATAATTCTATTACTTTATTACAATAACATTAAATACGTTCGTTAGATTAATTTTGCAATTAGTCATTTTGTAATTAACTTAGCAATTTTGTAGCTTATGAAAGTTACAATTTTTTATTTATTTATATATTGATCTTCAAGTAATCAGGTCAAAAAAATTAGTTGTTACGTATCTGAGGACTGATCACGTTGAGAGAAAGTCAATAAACTATTTGTATCCCATGTTATTTATCAACATATATGAAAGCATTAGTCCAAACAACAAAAAAATTCAAATGTTCTTTATTATTACGTTTTAAAACAATTCTAAAAGTTCTATTGGCAATACAAAAGTTATATATTTCATGTTACACAATGATATATAGATACTTCCAAGTTAATTTAAATAATTTTAAAAATTAATAGGGTAACATTTCTACAAGTCACAGAGACGACATTACATACGACAGAATAAGAATAAGAGAGCAAAGAATAAGAATATATATTTTAAAAGTCAAGTGAGATAATCAATCTTAAACATTAATGACTTTGCTACAATTTTAACTCTACTGTAAGATACAGGTAGCTTCTCTATAATAAGATCACTTTGGTAGAAAAGATATTAATTTTAAAATTACTTACTTTATTCTTTTTACCGTATAAAATATGATTTTTGTTTTTTAACTCTTGCTTTTGTCAAATCTAGAATTTCCCTATTAATGCCAAAAGATACTGTTCTGTTTATTTTTATAATTATAAGTAATAATCTTAAAATTCCGGTTAAACTTTCATTTTTATAAGAATTTAATGTGAATTTATAACGAGTTGAATTCATTTTAATAATAATATTTTCAGATATTAAAAAAATATTGATGTTATTCTTTTGTTAAGCTGTATTATGTCAATTTTATTATTCTTAGAAGAAAGTATTATAATGTTTTCATTTTTAAATCTGTCGTTTTAAAATCTATGTAATACTAAATTGATAAAAATCAACTGTTAAAATGATTTATTTTTAATGTTATTTTTAATAATATAAGAGAGGAATAATTTTTTTCGGAAGGTTGCATCTCATAAAGTCACTTATTATATTACATATTTTGTAATATACAAGTTCAGCTTTTACATACAAAAATACACTTAGGCCTGTATTAATTTAGAAATTATTTAAATAAAAATAATTATTTAAAATCATTTGCACTATTAATTTTACTTAAACATATAATTAAACTACTAAAGCTTAAGAACTTTTTAAAGAATTTTTCTATTTAAATTGTGATCATTAACAAAACAGTATTGTAATTTTTTATTCACTTTGAGATTAATTTTTTCATGTAGTGTTGAACAATTCGACCTAATCCGAAAACTCAATTTTAAGTTAATTATCGTAGTTAAAATTTACGATAATCTTTAATATGCAGCAAACCTTTGAATAAATATATCGGGATATCAGTGTACGTTACTTTTCAACTTTTGCATTATTTCAAATATTGTTTTTCACAAAACATTGAATACCTTCAATTATAAAAGATCTCAAACCTGAATTAAAATAAAAAAGATATTTCTTTTTTCAAATATTATTTGCATTTTAAGATTAAAAGATGGAAAGATATGAATATCAGAGAAATATTAATAGATTTAAAAACCTTTTAGATAGATTAATTACTTATTCGAAAAGTTTTTTTTTTTCGTTCAAGTTCCCGCTTTTGTTTTTAGAATAAACTTTTGATTCTCTTCTGCTCATATTTATGTTTTTGTGTCGTCTTATTCATTTTATCACTTAGTTTGCTTATTTATTATTTATTTTCATTTTTTCACATTTATTAGAAAATATTGCAAAAAAATATAAATCAAACATAAAATATTGCTTTATGAATTTTGTTTTTACAATTTCTATCTCATGTATAGTTATTCTTTTAAACATTAAGAGAAAGTTAGAGTAATCTTCTCTATTTTAAATGCAAAACAAGTTTTAATGCTAAAACACCGGAACAGGTGAAGGTATATATTCAGTTTATTTTTCGATATACAAAATGAACGTATATATTGTATAATAGTATCTGTCGTTAGGATATAACATGATAATGCCTATCAGCAGTATCGAGTACACACACCACTTGTACAAACTACTTGTAAATCAAGATATTAATTCATCACAATGAGTAGCTTTCGGCAGTTTTGTTTGCAATGTCAGAAGCTGGAAATACACGGTTTGCTGACTTAAGAGTCATATTAAAATAAGAATAGATTAAACTAACCATTGTCCGTGTATAACAGTCCGTGTATTAACCACTAATCCGTGTATAACAATCAGCATAACACTAGATCTACTGTATTCGTTTTGTCTGTTGAGGCACTTATCGCAGCGAAAAAGTGACGAATCAAAGATTTGGCGGTACATCTTCAGACCAAGAAAGTGCAGAGAGTTTTGTCGGGAGCTTAACCCCATTTGAAAATAAATTGAAAAATGTAATTTACAAAATAGGTAAAAACGCAACTCGTTAACTTAATTAAAACCTATTAACGATGTTACTAGATAATACAATTATAAAAAATAAGCTTAAAGTTTGAGAAAAAATGTAAGGACGAACGAATTGAAAAGTTTTACAAAGATTCGATAGTGTTTTGTTACCGAAGAGAATGGATTGAAGGTCATAAACGGTCATAAAAAAACGGAAGTTTGTAGAATGTAGAGAAGATTTTTAGAATGGTATATGAGGGTATAAGGATAAACGGTACTTCTGTGCAGATTGAGCTATTTCGCGTTAAAAACTGAAGATTTAATAACTGAAATAGTGGCTTAGCAGTGTAAACATTTCGTTTAGTATTAAATAAAATTCTTGAATGAAGAAACCTGTAATTCCATAAAATAGTGATGCAAACACTTTCATTTTCAGTTCAACCTTGTTGCTTTTTCTATGCTCCTATCATAGGTAAACAAGGTTAATCCTAATTCTAATCTTGAGTAAATCTTGAGTAAACGACCAAATTCTTTGTTAAACTAGTTTTGTAAAAAACAATATACTGAAGAGGTAAATATTTTTTAAAATCTATAAAAATAAATAAATAAAAGAGAAAATTAAATAAGCTTTATTTGTTTACTTACAGTCAAAACCAGAATGTACTTCTCAATTAAATCCGGTACATACAACAATGAAGTCTTAAAACCAGCACAGGCAACTGATGAAACACAAACTTCTGACCGGAACAAGTTTCGACCAACCAACAAGCAATATCTTACACCATCTTTTTGAAGACAAATTGGAAACAAGTATCCCCAATGCATATAAATCCACATGATTTTTCCCGGATGAGTATTTGGTAAAGATAGTTCATTGGCTAGCTTTCTCCAGAAAGGAGCATATATTGTTCTGTAAAGCATGATGTCTTGCTGTTTATAAATACAGTAGTGAACCGAAAATCGGAATCAATTGAGGACTGGGGTTGTTCAGATTAGGGATTTGTTCCGATTACGGATTATGTACGAAAAAATATATTAACCTGTCCGATGTTCAAATTTTTCTCCGTTGCGTGTCGCTTCGTGTTGAATTTTTCTCCGTTGCGTATCGCTTCGTGTTAAATTTTCGTCGATTTTAAGCCTAACGAAAATTTTTATAATAATAATCGAGGCTATCATATCGTTAAAAATTATTTCTGCATTTTGTACAAACAAAATAAATATATTGAAGAATATAAAAACATGAAAATTATACTCTAGAAGTAAATTTAGTACCAAAAACGTTCGATTCAGCACGACACAGTCCGACTGAAAATCGTTCCGAATACCGGGGTTCCGATTAACGAGTCTCTACTGTACTGATGATGTCGATTCTCAATCCCCCCAAGGAAATGGTAAATGAACCACACAAAAATTTGAAGAAAGTAGCCAATTATATCAAAGCTCAAATTGATTGTTTATCACAGAAGTGGCTTAATGGAACAGGAAAATTTTAGAAAAAATAATCAGGGCAAAATGTATGTTTATTGTAGAAACGGTAATATTTTGTGGACAGCAAGATATATCCTTGAGACGATCAAAGAAAAATGATCAAGTAACGCGTGAAGTGCCTGTTTAACAATTTCCGGCTCATCTTCCAGAATAGGTGACTTATTAAAAAACATTTGGAGACCTCGTCAAAAAATGCAGTATATACTAGCAATAGAATACAAAATGAAGTCACATGTTTTTCACAAAAAATCTTGTAAAAGCTAGTAAAAACTATTAATAAATCTAACGCTTTCTCACTGCTATCTGACGAAAGTTGCTATTGTTTAGTGCAACTTTCCATATATGAGTTATATAGTAAAAAAGTGACAAATTTTTAATTACCGTATTTTACAGACTATAAGACGCATTTTTTTCTTCGAAAAAATTGCCTCAAAAATTCAGGTGCGTCTTATAGTCCGTAGCATCTTATATGTATTTTATATGTATTTAAACAAAAAAAATGCTTAAAAATTAAAGTGCGTCTTATAGTATGTAGCGTCTTATAGTCCGTAAAATACGGTAAATGCTATTTTATATGCTTTTTATCTGTGATAGACTGCATGGAGAAAAATCTAGTCATGACTACAACCAAATTTTTACAAAAGAATGCATTGATATTTTTATATACTATTTGGTCAAAGATATAATGGAGCAGAGGCAATAAATGGAAAAATATATGAAACCCAAGCCTACATTTAAGCAAAACATCCTCTAGCTCTTTATGATCATTATGTCCCTCATATCTTTTATCTTTCTGTAAGTTCAACAGCATACATTTCAGCCAACAGAAATTGAACGGCAATCTTTATATAACATGTCCGATTCCCAAACTAGAAGCTATGGCTATTCTGCGTAAAGTTATAACTGAAGTATTACCCAAGCGTAGTACTTGATGTTGAAAAAATACTGTCCAGCTAGAAGAATTGACTGTCACTAATTCATGTGAATTTATTGAAAGATTTTAAAAGGTATAATAGAAGCCCTAGAAAAAACTCCGTTTCGAAACAAAAGTATCAACCGAAACTTGTTAACTAATACTGTAAATATTATTTAAAACTGCGAACTTCAAACTCGCTGCCAAATTCTTCTGGTGTCATATAATTTTAACACCTCTAAATTTGTCTCTTCAGCGAGATGACCTGTGCCGGACTGACGCTGTGTTCTTTGCACAAAACTCCTTGAAAAAACTAAAATCATCAAGGATTCGGCTAGTAAAGTGTTCCACAATATATAGTAGACCCCCCTATAACACGGTAGATACGTTACGTGTTGTAAGAGTCACTTAAATACGAGCCAATCACAGCCCGGCACGTGTGCAGTTTAGGGGCTATGGCTGTTTAAAAGGTTTTCTTCCATAAAATTAATCGATTCTAGACTAATTCGAGTCAACATTTCCAAAACACGTATAATTTTTTGGGAATAATCCATATAAACTATGCTATAAACAAAAAATTGTAGGATTACATACCGAGTGTGCACCGTTCGACGACGCCATTGCTTTAAGCTTGTTTTCATCGCTGAGAGGCTCATCGAACGGCGAGCGCGTATTTCCTGATCAGCGAATTTTTCGCAAAAAATAACTTAACTTGGAGATATCATCAATATAACTGTACTTTTTATGGACGTTAAATAATAAATGTTTTTTAATAGGTCAAGTGTTCGTTTAAACTCAACGGTTTGTACAATATCCGCTATTGGTCCAGACTCGACCAATCCTGTTGCGAAACGAGTCGGCGATGACGTTTTACCGTGTTATACGAGTCTCTTTTAGCGTGTTATACGAACACGATCGCAATTTTTTCGCCCTGTTATACGAATCCGTGTTATATGAACCCGTGTTATAGGAGTCTACTGTATTTAAGAAGACAAAATCTCTTATGGAGAATCACAACAACTACCTGTGTTCCAAGTTTAAGCAAGAAGCAACACTGAACCAACGTCGAAGTTGAGTCGTCAGAAGTATATTAACATTTTTAGAACTCAACGGATCTAGATTCATTGAGATAGCAAAATTCTTAGCAATTTCGACGGTTTTATTTCAAAGGCAATCAAACTTTAATAAGGCCAAAGGTCAGATTCTGTACAAAACTAATGAGTCAATTTTTGAATGCATCGATAAACACGAATTCATAGCAGAAGTGATAATGTAGTGAACAAGAATCGGAGATGGTAGTGAATAAAAAAATCAAATCCTTCAAGCGCTGATGAAAGAACGTTGGTGAAAGAAGTGAAGCGTTGGTGAAAGAAGTGAAACGTTCCTTAATCTAAGGAAGGTTTTGAAAATTCCAACGATTTTGTTTGTTGTCACAGTGACTGCAAAAACATTGTTCTCTATTTTCCATGCTGATTAACAGCGTATCTTAGAAATTCCAGGTCAAAAAACGAGTGAGTGGCTTTGCTTTGTTAGACATTGGGCCCACCATTGGCCAAATAGATAAAATCACTGAACACTGTAACACTTGCTCGCTGGTTCGCGCTTCATCAAACCAGCTGACTACATGAAGTCTTTTCCAGGTTTCCTTGGTGTATCTAGAAAAGGAGCCATTTTCTCATTAGCAGTTCTGCTGGGAAGTACCCCTTGGCAGATCGCATTTCTATTGCATTGTCTTATTCTATCAATCCAATCTTCTCCCGGATTCGATTCTGTATCCTCAGAATCGAATCCGGGAGAGGATTGAATTCTAAGTATTTAAATGGATTTTTAAGCAAATATTTAATCATTATAGTGACTAATGTATATTTTTTGTCACTCTGAATTTAAGGAGAAAAATATACAAAAGACGAGTTGAGTAACTTTCCCTGCTGCTATGAAATTTTATTTTAAAAATCACTTTTTATTTATTAACCATAAATAAATTAATAAAATTATATCTGCGCCATCTATTCTGAGATTTTGTTATAAAAATTTTATATATTTTTAATTAATATAAAATAGCAAAGGACTTAATTTTGAGAGTAGAGATGAGTTTTATAAAGTTCTGTAAATGCTAACAATAAGTAAAATCTTTATTAAGCCTAATCCCACGCGAGATACGACACGTGATCTCCTCAATCTCTCCTTCCCCTAGACTTTTCATCACTAAAATTTAATGGCATCAATGCCGTTTATACACAAGTTACCGTGCCAAATTAATTTTCTGTTTTAATCCTTACCCTACCCAGTGGTGTTATTCGAAATATTTAACAAGGGTTCGCTAGCAGAAAATTTTTCCCTGACAATCACCGACAAACGAAATGGAAGTTTTGGCTAGAAATAAATACAATACTTTTTCTTCCGATATATCTAATAATCAGTGGCGTATTTGGAACGTAACGAGCCCTGTGCGAAGACCAGGTAACAATAGTATATTAGTGCTGTCGACGTTTTTTTTTTTTTTTTTTTTTTTTTTTGGCAGAGAAATTTTTTACTCCGAATCGCACTACTCTTAGTAGACACATGTCATCGTCTCTCGAAATAAAGTTTCCTTTTTATTTCGCTGTCCATAGCCCGACATGTGTTCCACGGCCATCTTGTATTATCTCGCGCGCGTGAGATTGTGGGATCTCTCTTATGACTGGATCTAGTTTCAAGAACTCTCTTTAATCGATCGCGATTAAACCTCGTTTTGGTCGAGATTGAAACGGTCGAGAGAGATCGCACCAAGACATAGTCCCCGACCTTGTTCGCAATGTAGATTGAAATGCTCGGTGCGAACGGGGTATAAGGCTCTAGTTTAGTAGTATTACAGAATATAATACGTGTATATTTTAATATATTAAAAAAAAAACAAAACCATTGAGAAATGTTCCGTGTGTTTAACAAGGGTCGGGAAACTGAAAATTTTAGCAACGGGTTCGGCCGAACCTGTGCGAACCCGCTGAATATCACCACTGACTCTACCCTGAGATATTAAACAAAATAGACGCCAATACACACATACATTCACATACACCCAAGGAATTGTTTTGCTTTTTTCTACTTTTTTTGAATTTCGGGGGTCACAAAACGGGAAGATTTACAAAAAACCCGGAGCGTCAAATTTTGCACGATTCCATTACTTTCCCTTGTTATGAATACGTAACGGTCGTAAAGTAAAAACATTATAGGAAAAAACGTAAATAAATAACAATTCTAGAATATATATATATATATATATTGCAGAAAACCGTAATAAATCGGTAAATGATTAAACTCGGTATCAGACGTCATGAATTTTGTTTTCTACACCAATTAAACCAGCAGCGTATGCAGAATCCAAAGGAAAGCTAACTCAAATATTAAAAATGTTTGGATAATTAAAAAGTACCTTATATTAACAAGTGTGTAAAAATTATATCGCCTTGGACCATCATAAATGTTTGTAAAAACTTTTTGAAGTTCGAACAGAGACTGTTATCATTTATTTATTTTTTGTGCCAATGGGGAGGACAGGACCATGATCCTCCCTCATACCCACCAATGAATCAAACCATGGAAAAGTGATTATTATTAAATTTATCAAGACACATTTTATACATTTTGTAAAATATTTACGTATCTAGAATTTTTCCAATCAATATAAAATTGCCTAACTTTGTACTTTCATAGTGTATTGTTACGATAGGTAAAAACTTAATCATACATTAGTTAATCACAAAAACGAAATATTTTTATTATTAGAACTAGAAATACACTATATTCCATTTTATAGTTTTTGAAACCTGTATGCAATTTGTACAAACATAATTCTTCCAGTCTAAATATAGATTGGTTGGACCGAAACTCACAAACAGAGGGCCAAATGTTCAAGTCTCAGAATCGAAGGAAACGTGGTGAACATGTAGTTTGGACAAACAACTTTTTGTCCAAATAATAGGACCCACTTTTCAAGCGTTCCCGAAAAACCTCTGAAAATTGAGTGTTTAGCTTTTAAGTCTTTGGAAGTTTCACTTATGAATTGGTGTTAGCCGAGTAGACTTTCTAGTGGCAACAACTAATTTTTTACACTTAGACAATTCAAACATGTTCAGTATTATACTTACACTAATTTAATTGATTATTGCAAAGAAGACTTGAAACATGTGCATTTCTTCCTATAATGGAGCCAAAAAAAACCTCAAAAACAATTGAGATTTATAAAAAGAAAACTAGCTTCTTGATATGAATTTGCAGTGTTTATTTCAAATATTTATGTAATTCATTTAAATAGTAGCTAATCAATTTGGGTCATTAATATAATTATTATATCAAAAATGGTGAGTAGTTTCTACAGGAAACTATTTATCTTCTTTTGATATGACAACTGCTACTGATATTAAACTCTCACAACGTATTGTAGTACTTAAGTGTCCTTTAATATATTCTTAGAATATGGACTCTATTTAAGAAGCTTTCGTTTGTAAGTAATCCTCATTTTTTAAAAAGAGATTGTATTTTAAAATTTTAAACAGCTTATCTTTTTTGAAAAATGCATTCATTATTTTCGCTTTTATTTTTATCATATATTTAATAATATGTATTTGCATGTTATTCTAAAACATAAATTTTTCAATAAGAATAAAACAAACATATTTTTACAATTATCTGTCTGTTTGTCGTTGATTGTTTATTGTTTTGCTTCTTTTATCTCAGAGTTTGCTTTTGAGGAGGACCTTTCTTGTCCTTTTGGACATTACCTGTAGCAACTGTAATAAATGTGAATATTTGCGTATTTCAGGGTATTTATATTTTTATAATTCAGTGTAATTATTCTAAAATACACTAACACTTGTTTCAAATAGATATTAATGAATTTCTGTGTTTAAGTTCAATAAAATGTTTCATAATTTATTTCTTGTTACGAAATCTTCCAAATAAGAGTACAATAGATCGTATAATAAAATTTATAATTTTAAAATTGTCGTGGTTTTATATGAAAAACAGATTGAAATTTGGCAGAAAAGAGGAATGCGATAAATTTCGACTACAGATTATACCCGCAACCGTGTAAGACAACACAAGACTCTTGTTTGTAATACTGATTATATATAACTTGTACTCGTACAAATGTTTTCTCAGTGAATGGCATTTTCTTAGAAAGTTTTGTTGATCTAACAGGTCAACAAAGTTCGAGTTTTAAGTCCGAGTATTTCAGAAAACATCTATAGGACTATTTCTACACTTCCAAACAAATAATAATAATAATAAATCGTAATGAAAACTCGTTTCCATTATTTTTTCAATCGTTTCATCTCTATATAGACCTAAACCAGTGGCGTGCCGTCCATGGAAGCTGTGGAAGCGCCACTTCCCTTATATTTTTTAAAATATAAATACATATTGTGCGATTATTTTCATATTTTAACGTACTTTGAAGTAATTAAAATTCAAAGTACGTTAAAATTCAAACTACGTGTATCTTATTAGACATTTCTATATTACACGTGAAAAACAATGATAAGATTGCTATTGTATATTGGAATATAAATTCGTACATGCATATTTCTAATGGAAGTGCTGTATTGTCGAATACGGGATAGCTTCCACGGCGAAAATATCTGTAACGAAACGTGTAAAACAGCCAAATTGTACGCATTCGCGCATGCGTTTTACAGAGCACCAACCTCGTGGATTAGTTCGTGGATGCTACACACCAATATATAGTATATCGCTTCCAACGATTTTATCCAAGGCTGGCACAGCTTCCCTATGATCAAATGTCACTGCACGCCACTGATCTACACTACTTTTCAAGGAACTACGGATAATATATGCTTCATATCGAACTGAATTCGAATCTGTAAATACTGTGTATTTTTATGCAAACGAATGCCATTCTTGAAATTTTCAAATATGAAAAGATAATAGGGAGGTTGAGGCCGAAGTTTTAAACGCGAAAACGTGTACGTCGGACGTTCAGCGCCGCTTTCCTGTAAGCGTAGAAGTTTGACAATGGTGTTTGGATAGTCAGGGGAATCATGCTTGACATTCCAAACGCCATTGCCAAATTTCTAGGCTTACAGGAAAGCGGCGCTGAACGTCTGACGTAGACGTTTTCACGCTTAATACTTCGGCCTCAACCTCGCAAATAACTGTTCTGTTTCATGTGAATTACACACATATTACATAATCTTGTTATTTAAATATCTGAGTAAGTTAACCTTTAAACTGAAACTCTTTTTATGTTATGTCTTAAAATTTAAACTCAACAGAGTAAACTTACGACAACTTTTCATATGATATTCTATTAAGAGTTTGACAGCTTTGTTGTCAGAAAACAATTACTGATATACATTGTCAGTAGCTATACTGATTACATTTGAACATGTTAAAAAAAATGTAATAGTCACTATAAAATTAGTATTGGTTACTATATAGTTGTCATTCTTAATCAATTAATTCAATGAACTTGTATCATTTTTAAATGCTAAAAGTTTTATTAAACATCCAAACACAAAAGACACATTGTTTTAAGAAAATCTACTAAATTATCATAATTGTATGCAAATTTTTTAAATAAAGAATAACGATTAAAGTAAACAAAGAACAGTTATTTTATTCTATACTCAGGTCTAATATGGCAGAAAAAGTGACGTTCGTTTATTTATTTATCATCTATTTATTTTTTTATAAAATTAGATCTGTCATTCGTACCCAATACAACGCGTTCAATAATAAATTTGATATGTTTGGTGTTAATATAATTTTTATGTATTAATTTTAATTGATTTGTAGTGATTTATTGTCCATGTAACTGATATAATTATTACAAAATAAAAAAATTAAGTTTTTGAAATTAAAATTTAATATATAAAAAGAAGAACTTCTGTTAATTGGTTTTCCACTTAAACGATGATGTAGATGTAAAACGTATTTCATGTAAAATTCCTTAGGTTTATAACATAAACATCAACTCGACATGACAGATAAAATGTGTAGAAAAAAAAGTCACGCTGACATTCATTAAAATTGCGATTAAAAATTATTTTGCAAATATTCATCAACGAGTGATGAAAAAGGAGAAGTGAATCTTATTTGAATTTATGAAATTTCTTAGCGAAAGGCAAGTAACAGAAAATTAGTTGGGTTTTTACTTAATGTTTGAATTGACAAACATGAAGTAATATCTTTTTATCATTGACTTAAATAGAAACCCGTTAACTTATTCCAAACCATAGGGAGTTAATAGTAGACTTGTTAACTTATAATATCTCGAAATTCTTACAGTTATTCTGCTTATTCTAAAGAGAAGTCATCTACAATGAATGAAATTATAAGAAAATCTATGCTTAAGAAATTATAATAAAGTATTGCATAGCTAAAACAAAAAAAAAAAAAAAGTTTAGATCCTATATTACAATTACTTCAAATTTTCTTGAACTATTGATTAATCTGACTTTCTCGCCTTCTTTATCTCATAACAATATTTATATTTAAACAGCCATGAATTAAAGTATTTTACTTTAAATACCACCTGTAAATATATAGGGCCTGTCACTTATTATATATCTATATCTATTTTTATATTACTCTATAAACGTAAAGAATATATAAGAAATATATAATCTATACTTTATTTTAAATTATATTATGTAACATGTTCACAATTATTAAAATATAAACACGATTTTTACCATTCAGACAAATCCAAGAATTTACCTGCCTGTTGATAGAAATGCTGAGATTAGATGAAGTCACCCATCCGTCGGCTGTTTGATAAGTATCCGTTTCTGAAGATCTCACGATATTATTGTCCACAACCCAAGATATTTGTGCGGGTGGATTACTAAATTCACTCTTGCAGTTCAGAGTTACGGTGTCTCCACGATTGGCTTCCGAGGGTCCACTTATAGTCAAATTCATTGGTCCGACTACATCATGTAAATTTAAAAAATATATCTTTGTTATGATGAGGAATCGATTTCATACATTTTAAATCATCATACAAAATATAATTTATTAATAGTAGACTTTATTTTCTATCTGATTTAAATAGGAAAAAATTTTAGTTGTATTTAAATGTACAAAATATGGAGGAAGAAACTTGTACCTAATACTTTTTGCATAAAGAAAGGATGTCATTTCGTAAGGATCTTTAAAACATTGTGAGAGCAATTTCGACTAAACTGTGGTATATGC
Source organism: Centruroides vittatus (assembly GCF_030686945.1). Lineage (NCBI taxonomy): Eukaryota > Metazoa > Arthropoda > Arachnida > Scorpiones > Buthidae > Centruroides > Centruroides vittatus. The sequence goes on from NW_027122385.1 coordinate 2,178,219, forward strand.
TAGAACATTTTCAGGTGTAAAACGTACTAAAAATTAAAATTTTTGACTTGGTTCACATAAATGTGAAATTAAAATTTCTTCTTAAACATAATTAAAAAACTCACTTTTTAATATTTTATTCAATTTGCACCGAGTACTCTATGCAATTCAAAGTGTTCTATCATTTACCACTATTTAGTCGAAATCGCTTGCACAATATTAAAATTCCTATGAAATGACGTCCTTTAAGGACAGAGTTCAAATGATGAAATTTGGAGCTGTTGGTATGTTTAAGAGCAGAGATAAAGTCACTTAAGTTAATTTTAAATGTAATACGATGACGTTCTGTTAATATTGCCTTGCGTGATTTATATCCCGATCTCTATTAATAACAATAATATATCCCTTTTTTGAAAATCTTTTTGATTTTCACACTGCTTAACTTTCTTTTTTGAAATATGTCTGTACTTTCTTGCAACGAAACAATAAATTTCTAATATTCACAAGACAACAGATCATACAATTTGTTTTCAATAAATTGGTTAGAATTTTATTTTATTGAAATTTTTGTAATCATTACCAACATTACCAAGAAACGCAGAAATGACATTATTTTTTTATTTACGTATAATTGCAGTCTTCAGATTTGTCTCCAATTGATCATTTCTGGGATCAGTAGGACACCAGCTTCGACCATGTACGAGTTTGGGGAATCTGGAGTGGGAGGTGTAACATCTGTGGGAAAATCTGTTACAGTATAGCATATTATGTCTATATGCCTGTATGCCAATCCTATGACACATGTATCCAGGCAATATATTCTGGACTTACATACAACACGATTTACAAAAATGTTATTCATCACAAAGGACTCGTTGAAATTGAATGAAACCGTATTTGTTCGAGTAATGACGTTTGCAATAAGTGATTTGAATGTCATCGCAAAGGGACAATTTCCTGTGGGACGTGGTACAATTTAAAAGACTTTAGTACCGCGTAGGATTCCTCTTGCCTGGGTATATGCGTCAATACGGTTGGCATGCAACATAGGTACCGTATGTTACTCTGCGCAAGTCTGACTACAGATCTACAGATAGTGCAACTATTGCAGAGCCTTTATCCTCATAGATCACAGAAACTGGCGTTTCATCTGGCTCCACAAATTCTCAGTGGGTGACAAATCTGGAGCCTGCGCAGGTCATGCAAGTGTGAGCAACATGGAAACCCTAGCTATGTGCGGCCGAGTATTAGCTTGCTGTAAAATTGTTGTTTACAACTTTACAATGAAAGAGAGTTTTACCATGCAGCTTTATCATAAAAGATGTTGTTTGGCAGTCAAAGACCTCCAAACATTATTTTTTATAAAAATTCTAAACCTTTGGTCCCTGAGATTTTATAGGATAATCAGAATTTTTTTATAAAATACTGGAGTTTCATAGGATTTTATGATACTTTGTTGGCAATATTTAGCAGTATTTACATAACTGTCTGAAGTATGGCTGTATGTCAAAGTTTGTAGTAATTTGACAATTCTGTCTGGGCGTGTTGTAACTTCTGTTAATGAATGTACAGTATTTATTTCCTTAGGAATAATTTCAAAATGTTTTACATAATTTGTTAATGACAAATAGAATTGAGATAGTAGTCATTTCATTATATCAACGATATTTAGCAATACTTCACCTTTTTTGAAATAACAGTAGAATGTGAAACACTAACATGTTAGAAACAAAACTGTCATCATACCAGCTTGATGTTACGATTGTTGCTTAGTGATGCCTGAGTGAATATTCTTTTAATTTATATAAGCATTTAAAAAATTCACCATTATAGAGAATAAAGCAGTGATGTGCGATAATTGATTTAAAGAATCGCTGTGACAACTAAAATTAATTGCTCTCAGATAAACTTTATCCTTTAATATATAAAGTTTATCAAAAAATATATTTATTTCTATATTTATAAAAAAATTTCGGAAAAAGTACTCTATTAAACAATTGTCAAATATGATTATTTTTTTGATGTTTATAGATATAATTTTCAAATGCTTTTTTGCAGTATATTTATTTACTTGTTCTTTTAATATATGATTTGTTTAGCATATTTTTATAGTACATTTCATATGAAGTGTAATATGATAATTTCTTTTTCCTTCATTATATTTCCTTTTGTATTTCTTGTGCTTTTATTTATTTATTTATTACAGTTGTTTAAAACAAGCATCAACGATGCTTGGTTTTAAACAACTGTAATAAATAAATTAATAAATAATATGGTATAATTATATGAAAGTTACCTAATAATGATTTTTAAAAAAGTTATTATCAATGTAAGGCAATTTATCCTATACAAAAGAAAACTTTTTGACAAACAAATGTGCCAAAACTAATCACTTAAATTAAATCTGCCTACATTTATTCACAGAATATGATATTTTTCAGTAAACACTGTATTTTACGTAACTGTATCACTTTAAAAACCCTAATTTTACTTATTTACAGCAATTCTTTTTATTCACTTTCTGTGCATTGCAATTTTGTTTTAAGGATAAAATTATTCCTAATTACATACTTTTCTCTTAGAAGTCTGAAGGAAGTATTTATGTTCAAGTGTTTCTAAGCAACAAATGTAAGTGTAACAACGAATAAGTGTTCATTATTTGTTTATATTGCATCAAAGTTTCACATTTTGGAATCCTGCTATTACATATTTGAAAAATGTAATTTTAACATTCTTATAAAATGTTAAAACTCACTAATGCAGCTAAATTGCATTATTTTGATATAATTGGTTCTTAAGAAATTGTAAAATATCACCTCGCAAGTACTTGAACTAAACTATAATGAGATTTATGTTAATGTTAGTTCGCTTCAAAATGATAGAATTTCATTCAATCTTTATTAAAAACAAATTTACTGAATTACTCGAATTACTACAAAAGATTAACAATTCAATAATGTGTAACAAGAAAAATATAGTTGCGTGGTCAACAACCAATCCAATCAAACACAAATATCAACTTTGAAAGGGCAAATTAAATATAAGTTCGCAATAATTTGGATTATTAATATACTAAATGAATCTACTTAATATAAATTTAATAAATAAATTAACTTATATTTATTTAATTAATTTATATAATTGAGTGATGATAAATAAACGTGAAGGAAACGAACTTGTAAGTAATGCATTTAGAAGGTAAATTATTTTAGTTTCATATATAGAACACTGACGTTCTGTACTCCAACAACAAGGAGAAAAGGGAAAAATGCTAATAGATAAATTAAGTAATCTTAATTCATGAAAAAGACTAGCTGTTGCCCGCGGCTTTGCCCGCGAAGATTTTGCAATTTGATAGAAATAGCCCTCAGTTCAGCCCCAAATATATAAAATTACTTGCGTTACACATACCCCTTACTACTGAGAACCTTCTAATGCAATCGTTCGTTTTCAATTTGAACAATTTTCTAAAACGTTTGCAATCATTCTATAATCGAACAAATATGTAGTAACAAATTCGAATTTAAAACGATTTCGAACATTTGGTTAAAATGTCGTAATACGTAAATATTGTACGTTTGGAAATTAAGTTGTTACCACCAGAAACAAAAAATCGCATCTAAAATAGTAAAGTAGAAGCCGTTCTTCAGGTTAAGCCTTAATTCTCTCCCTTTCCTCCGCGGAGGGAATATCGAAAAACCTCTTCTTAGTGTGCATTATAATGGCGTACCCTAGCTGTGTACCAAATTTCGCCTCTAGGTTCAGCGGTTTGTTCTGGGCGATGATGAATCAGTGACTTAGTCAGTCAGGACAAGTAATTTTATATATTTAGATAATTGCTTTTTAATATAAATTTAGAATTTTTCCTCTATTAAAAATTATTGATATATCTGTTATAAAGAATTACACACAATATTTTAACAATAAATCATGTGGATGAAACGTTAACATGTAATTTCATTAATGATGATAAATTATCGAAAAGATTTTTAAAGGTTTTAATAATGACACTTAATAGACGTAGTACTTAATTTTTATTACTATGTTACTATTACGTAAATATCTGCATTTATATCTTTCAACTAATTAAACATTGAAATAAAGTTAAAGAAAATGTGAATGAAATTAGCGATCTCTCTCAAAAGAAAAAGCAACAATAAATAAATGTATACGACACATATTAACAGTTACATGTTACAACAAATACAACACACAAATTACATGTTACAACAACAACAAACGCAAAGCGTTTGTTTGTTTGTTGTGTCCTTTAATGTAGACATCTGAAAAAGGTTCATGTAGCCATGATGATTATTTAAATAAATATATATTTATATTTAAGCTATTAGGTTTTATTCATTATTGGTAAAGAATAACAAAATATTAGTAGTTTTATAAAAGTATATATATGTATGTTTATTATATACCTTATATTATATATTTAATTATATATAATTGTAAATTCGTGTAACAGCTGTATTGTATAAAATAATAAACTTACACAATACTCGAATTGTAACAGATTTCTTCAAGGGCTCTTTTGTAAGAGCATTCGAAACTTCGCAACGATAAACAGCGTTATTGTCTTCGATTCCTGCTGTAAACGTATAAGTGTTTGTCGTTTCGTAACCGGTGCTCGAATGTGTCATGTCTATAAGTATATCATTCCGGTACCATATAATACGTGGTGCTGGTTTTCCTCCTCGAGATATGCAAATAAGAACCACCATATCATCCACTTGAACTACGTCATCGTCTTCATATCCCTGGATTATTGGAGGACTTGGCGGATCTGATATAAAATATAGTTGTATTTTTGTTTACTATGTTTTTATCCTAGTTTAGAGTGAAAAATCCATATTTACTTTATATTAATATCTTTATATTCTATGCTATGTTACGCTATTTTGCATTTTAACATATTTATAAATTTAAACACTTTAAATCGTTTACATATATTATCTTTACCAAGTAATAAATATATAATTCTAGAAGCTTTTCATCTAATTAAATTTAATTATCCATCGGTGTAAAGATTTAAAAGAATCACTCACATAAAACACCAACAGCGATTGTTGCTCTAAGTGGTTTCTCTAGAGCTGAATGGAAAGCTTCGCAAGTATAAGTGGTTCCGCTTTGTTCCAATTTAGGATACAAAGTTAACGAACTACTCGTTGTAAAACCTCTTCCTTCATCAAGTATTACAGATATTTTAGTTGCTTCTAGATAAAAAATAGAGATAAATGTTAATTACCATGTGATGAAGTAATTATACACATAAATGAAAGGTAGACAATGTTAAAAATAAAATTTAACATTTTCTTCTTCATTAAAAATAGAATGCATTTCGGAAATAAAAATTATTTTTGTTCTTTTATCCCAATAGACTACATTGAAATAATATTAAATAATAATCCTAATATAATGAGTTTTATTGTATTTTGTAAGACTAAATAATTTACAATAACAAATCGAATTGACATCGCATATTAAGAATTTAATTATATCTCTCTTATAATTAAATGTACTTCTTAAAAGAAGATATTCATTTTGCATAGTAGCTTTTTAATTAATTAGTAATTATATTAGTTAAAATTACGAGAATACATTATTAATCTCTAAAAATAATTATATGTTGAAATATTGTAGTTTATACTCTAATATTTTATATATGTATGTATATTATGTATATATATGTTACAGTCAAAACCCGTTTTTAGTTAGAACGCGTTTTAACTAGTTGAAACTAGTTTATACTGGATGTCTTTGTTAAAACTCGTTTTAACTCAAATTCATTTTTGACTAGCAGTAAATTCTAGTTTTAACTAGACAAAACGGGTTTTTGTCTAGTTAATTTACTGCTGTACATGTTTTGATTTTAGATAAAACTAGTTTTAACTTTTAACATTAGTCAAAACTAATTTTAGCTACATAAATATGTTTGGGGGAAAATAAATAAAGTTATGTATAGTGATTCGGGGAAGATGCCTAACATTTTGCTTATGGAGGAAATTATAACGATATTTGGGTTTTGGAGGCCTCTAACGAGAATATCATATTCTTGAGCATGTTTTTCAAATAAAACTTTGGAGTATATGAAAAATAATTGTATATTGTGTTTGCAATGACGACTTTTTCACTGTCTGGCATTTTAGGCATCTCACCCCAAGTATCCGGGTGAGATACCAAATGCCATTAGGATAAGATAACAAATATTATTGCATAAAATTAATTTTCGAATATCTATTTATTGCATATGTAGTACAAAGTACTTCATAGTAAGTATAACAGCGCGGTATAAGTATTGTTAATTTTCCGCCCGTTCTAATGTGCTCTATAGCTAGCTGAAAGCACTTTTCAGTCCTAAAACCTTTTTGAGAAGTCCTTATATAATTTCTATGCATATTCTAGAATAAAACGAGAAAACAAAAATTTATTAAAATAGGCATATTGGAATTCAATGAACAAAAAATAGGCATGTTACCCAAGAAAAATGTGGCACCTTTCCCATTTATCGGCGTAAGATGCCTAGCGGAGTCACGCGTTCTAGCGTATCCGATCGGGATCGACGGTAGCTCACAATGGAAACTTTAGAGCCTTAACTACATCTCACATTAGTGTGAGATATAGTTATGCACAATTGCAGATGCACAATTCTTAATAAACTCTATTTTAACTTTGAGTTTTAAACTGATTCTAGAAACATTTCAAACAAAAATTTCGTTCTTATCTTGCTTTTATCCTTCTCGGATGTAGAAAATGAGGTAACGGTAGCAAACTACAGCTTTCCGCACTCAATATTGGTCCAATGATTCATCATACAAACACATGACAATATCTCACATCACTGTTTGAAAATATCAAAAAGTAGGTATCTTCCCCCGTTTACCATCTTACCCCGAATCACTTTACATGTTGCAGTCAAAACCAGTTTTTAGTTAGAACGCGTTTTAACTAGTTGAAACTAATTTATACTGGATGTCTTTGTTATAACTATAATTTACTGTTAGTCAAAAATGAATTTGAGTTAAAACTAGTTTTAACTAGACAAAACGGATTCTAACAAAGACATCCAGTATAAACTAGTTTCAACTAGTTAAAACGCGTTCTAACTAAAAACGGGTTTTGACTGTAACATATATATACATAAATATATACATATACATTTAGGAATAATGATTGAACTAGATAACTAGAAATAACAATAATCTTCCAATCGTCTTAAAACCGTCTTCTCGATAGAACGATGATGTTCCAAACTCGTAACGTCTTTCGTTCTTTTTTCGCCTTCTTTCACCGTCGTCTCGTTCTTTTCCCACGACGTTCTCTTTTTGCGCCGTGGCCAACTCTCGTCTTTTCACTTCTCGCGCACTACTTGTCTGAATCCCACATTCGGCCATTCTGAGAGCTGACATCGTCCCCGATGTCCCTCATCTGATGGATCGAGCACTTCGTCAGTTGAACACTATTTTGTCATTTTATTTAATATAGCTTCCGTTTCTGCTAGAACAGTCTTGTAGCATTGCACTCTTTTTCTTTCATTTTTCGTTCGTGCTCGGAAAGCTCTAACATTTTCTTCTTTGAACTTTTATCCACCTCCTGTCGAACATCTCCGTTTTGATAGTAATGAGGTGCCTCTTCTCCTTCCGTTGAGGTTCTCTTACCTACGTTTGGAAACTGACTTAGATTCTCATGATCGACCTGGGTCGACATCACCTGATGAATTTCTTCTTCTTGGTTCTTCGTTAATTGCTCGTGTTTATTCTGAAGTTGCTCTAGACGAGATTTGAGTTGTTTTCTGCGCGTCTCTTCCAGACTAGCCTGTAACTTTTTAATTTCTTGTTCCCCGTCTTTGACAACACTTTCCCATAGCTTGCAACCTGTGCTTTAGCGTGTTATTGTCCGTTTCCATATCAGAACAGACAGATTTCTTGTCTTTTAATTCCTGACTGATGACAGAACAAATCGTCTTTACTGATTTTAATTGACTGTTTATGTTCGACAACTTCTGTTGCAGGTCCTTGCGCTCGGTCTCGTGCGATGACATAAGTTCCCAATAATTTTACTAGTTGCTGCCTGTATCTGTTTCTGTTCCACTTCCAGAGCTTGTTCTTTCTCTTGTAGCTGCTTTTTCAGAGTCGTCACTGGATCATTTTTCTTCATCCAGCCAGAAGCTTCGCCCTGCTTGTTTAACAAAAAATTGATAAGAGTCTGCACGTCTACATCCATCTGTATGGCATTCTTCATCAGATTTCAGCAACTTGGCACTAGATATGAAATCACTATTTTCAAAATGCCAGACTTTCGCATTTCTCTTCTTGGGAACACCTATCATAACAGGCGTCTCGGCCGAATAGACTTCTCTCACAGTTGTGATTTCCCGTCGCTGCGTCTCATTAACGAATGTTAGCTCGGCTGCTTTTTTGGGCTCTTCCTCAAATTATCTCGTCACTTCCCCGACTCGTTCTTTTTTTTCTAATGTCGACCTCCTCGAGGTCATCTGAGTTGGACTCTACAATGGAAACGTCGTCCTTCTTTGCCAGTATTGGTTTTCACGCGCTCGCTTTATGGTTTTTTATTAGATCTAGAAGCTCTCCTCTATATCTTGCATCATTGATATGGCTCAAGCCAACACTACTAGTATCTACACAGCCAAAATCAATATTGTATATGTCTGAAATGTTTACATCTGCATCTCTTGCTTCGATAAACTTCTCAACACAACCTTCTTTTAAACTGATATGAAGTTGTTTTAGAAAAGTCTGCTTCCAACGATAACTGATAAGCAAGGAATGAACTAGGCACTACAGTATGGGGACTGAAAATCGACCTCTCTCAACACTTACTACAGTCTAAAAAGTTCCCAGTGTAAAACTTTTTTGCTCACTTACTCCATGAAATTCTAATGAATTGCCAGTTAATTTTGGTGCACCAAACTTTATCTAATCATAGGCTCTCATTAAGTTTATATCACTTCCCGTATCTATAAGTACTGTGAAGCTTATTTTCTCTATTTTAACTTGTTTTACAGGCTTTGATTTAAATTCTTTTACCTTTTTTTACTTCATAACTTCTCTTCTCAACATTTTGAGGACATTCAGATGAAATGTGGCCAAAATTGTTACAGCTAAAATATTTCATTTTTTTGTCTTTCTCCGGACAACTCTTACCCATATGGTTTTTTTCCGCTACAGTTATAACGACGCTTTTCATCTCCATAAGAATTATTAGGCTTGATCTCACGTCCTAACTTCTTAGATCCCACCGTCATTTTAGCATTTAGCTTACGACTTGATTTCATGTTTTTATAAATTCGCAAATTCGCAGCTTTTGACGAAATTCTTTGAAAAGTAGTAGCACCAAAAAGCAGTTTTACTTACTTCGTCATCCTGAATTCCATCGATCATGTATTGTATAACCCGATTCTTCCTCAATCGTAATTTGTGACGTTGAATCATGCGATACATATATTCTTGATACTGTTTCACTCTGATGCTTCACCTCCATCGAAAGTTGCTTGTGAATCATCCTACTGTTCAGTTTTGGAGAAAACTTGATGCAAAAAGCTTCTTTTAGTGCTCTCCATGATTTATACATTTTTCGTAGTTTATGTACATTCTTGCTGAACCTCTGTCTAGTAGTCGTTTTGCGTAAATTATCTTTTCCATGCCATTCCAGTTACACATTTCCGCCGTGTCTTCGAAATTGGAGATCCACTTAACGACATTTTTTCCATCGTCACCACTGAACGTTTCACGGGATTCATCAACATCTCTAAAGGTAAACATTGGCTCAGAGTACCCACTTTTATGTCACATAATATCACTATCTTCGTCCTCACTTTCGTCAGCATCGTCGTCACTTTGTACGTCATCGTCTCTGGAATTCTCAATTAAAAAGTGCCGTTTTTTCAATTTTTGAACCAACTCTCTCTTGCTACCCGTCGTTCTCAATTTTCGTCGTCCTAGTTAGATTTTCAAATCAGCACACTTAAGATGTTTCACATCCGTCATCGTATTGTCCTTAGATACGACAGTCAATCATAGTCCTTCGTCGTTCACTGTAGCGTCACCAACTCCGCCATCTTGTCTGGCTTCTATTATTGCCTTTCTGAAAGTTCTCTTATCGTTCATAGTTCGTTCAAATCCCTCAAAATTTGTAGGAATAATGATAGAACTAGAGAACTAGAAATAACAATAATCTTCCAATCGTCTCCAAATAAACTTAAAACCGTCTTCTCGATAGAACGGTGATGTTCCAAACTCGTAACGTCTTTCGTTCTTTTTTCGCCCTCTTTCACCGTCGTCTCGTTGTTTTCCCGCGACGTTCTCTTCTCGCGCCGTCGACAACTCTTGTCTTTTCACTTCTCGCGCACTATTCGTCTGAATCCCACATACATGACATTATTTATTCATTTATTTATTTTCATTAAATTATATAAATATTGTTTTATGTATTTAAATGTAAATTATGTACAAACACAGATATTTCTCAACACTGTAATAAATGCGAGTATTCTTTCTGAAAAGAGGAATTTATTTCTTCAATCCTTAATTAATGCTTAATTAAAAATTGAACAACTAATTAAGCTTTAATATTAGACATAGCCAACAGCATCCGTTCTATTTACCATTAATATTTCATGTCTCTTATCGATTACATTATTCATCGATTTTAATAACTGTTTTTAAAATCTTCCTAATGATAAATTAAGAACTTGATTTAAATTTTATTCATATATGCAGATTAACATATTACATATATTTTCAATATATTAATAGAAATATAAGATAAATTACAATAATGAAATTTAATATACCGGGTTATCATAATTAAAGTATGTCTATTTAATGTTGTGTAGAGAGAACTTTAGCAATCGAAATGCAGTCAAATCTTGTACGGCGACATTTCAACACATTTGGAAAACATTTTCTTAAAAAAAATTGTACTGAAACCATCACTATGGCAATTGTAGCGCTGGACGCAACTAACATTTTATTTGCACATGACACTCATGCTTTACAAACACCTTAGCGATGCAAAGGATGCTGCTCAATGTAGTCCCAGTTTTGACGATATAGAACTTTAAGACGATGAACATTGTATTCAACGGCCGACTGTAACTGATACTCTATGATGCTTCTCATGTGTACTGTTATACTATCTTTCAAGGCTGTCATATTTGCAACATGCTTCAATGAACATTTTTAAAGCGTTTCCACAAATGAAACTGCAATGACAAAGCTTCCATACTGGTGAGATTCGGTATTAATTTTTATAGAAATATCTTCCGTATATCCTGAAATGTCACTATACGGAATTTGTTTTCATTTGGACTGCTATATATGTCTAAACAGCATGAAATTTTGTAATTACTGTCATTCAGTAGATAATGTATGCAAATTCAATAATTAAAAACTAAAACATTTCTATAACTGTGATATCGATAATTATCAGTTATATTCATTATATTTATTATCTTCAAACACAAATTCATGGACGTGACTTATTAAGAATATAATAGACATTTTATCTTTTATATATAAACAGATGAGTCTTCCCTGTTAACAATTCTTCAAAATAACTTTTAAGCAGTGAAAATTGGTTAATAAATTTTAAAATAAATAACTTATTATTAATTAGCTCAAAGTAATAAAAATATTGTTTTTGACATAGTAATAGTTTCTAAAATTCTTAAAGTTTTTGTTCGTGTAATTTCCTTATGTAGTTTCCATACTCTTACTTTTAATATTTACATATCATGAACTCTTGCTATTTTCAGTATATTTAAAAAAATACTTTATGAATGTAATACCCATATCCACACTTATTCAATATTTAAAATAGAAAATAATCTTTAAATAAATCAAATAATTTCATCAAAGAAATAATTGTTTTAATAACATAAATTGTCTTAAACTATGGTATTTAACTTCACTTGTTACGCTTAATTTCATTAGAATTAATTGTGCGCTATATCAACAGATATTTTTTTCTTTGTTAAGAATTATTTTATATCTTCGAATATTCAATATAGAAAATAAATAATATAAACGGGAGAAAATAGAAACGAAAATTTAACGAGAAGGTCCATTCTGAAATATAGTTTCATCAATTTCTAAACTATTTGTTATTAATTGTTTCAATTTAAAAATTAGGCTACTGAAGCAATTAGAGTTTAATATTATTAATTTATTAAGAGAATTCTTTTTGTAGCGTAACTAATAATGTACTTATTATAATATTCTTATATAATCTGGCAACTAAAAATGAGTGCATCAAGTGAATTCAGAGACGTGGTTTTATTAAGTAAAGTAAAGCAAATGCACGAAGATATCTAATACTGTCTCTACTAATTATTTAATCCTTTTTGCTATATTTTAATATATCTAGATAAAATAGATTAAACAGCATTCTAAATCATTATAATAAATTATAAAAGTGATAAATCCTGATATATAGAAGTGATTGATCTTTATTTGTAAGAAATTATCATCACAATAGTTTTAATTAGTATCAGAGAAGATTAGCTTTCTAAGTAAGATGAGGATTACAGTTAAATCGTTTTGTAACACTGTTAAATAGAGTTGATTTATGCTAAGTCTAAGGCCTATCACGCAAAATAGAAGAAAATATTGAAAGATTTGAAAATAATTAATTTTAAATAGAGTGAATAAAATCCTCTTAAGAGCTAATCCTAAATAATACTGATTAAAGAGAAGGAATTCGCAAATAAAGCTTCTATGCTTAATCAATATCCTGATTAAAAAATAATTATTTAGTAAGAATTAAGTGATCAACTTTTTCTAATAAATAAACAATAATTTAAATCTTTATATGATTTTTTTTTGTAAGAATTACTCATTACTTCAAAACTAACTTAAAACATTTAAAACAGGTTTTCAGTTAATAGTTATTTAAATTCTTTCTTTGAAAAATAATTTTTTTTTCAAGTTTAATCTATCCAGTTTACATTATTCTATTTTTTCAGTAATAATGATTTTTAAAATTTTATAAGCTAAAACTGATATTAATTTATTTTTTAAATGTTTAAGATAATTTTAAATTCTAAGCGTTAATTCTATTTTTGTGAATTTAAAGATAAAAGTAGTTAAAACTTATGTATTGTTAGTATTATATTTACAAAGTTTCTCAATTAGGGTTCTGAATTCATTCGATTCAATTACTTCCTACATTTATTATGAAGAATGTTTAAGTTAAATTGAAATACCTGGAACAAGTTCTACAGATCTTCTATACCATTTCATTTCTACAGGAGGTTTGCTTCTTCTCGTTTTGCAAGTTAGAACTAATCTTTGTGATTCACGAACCATCACTTCTTCTCCATCTGGAAGGCCATTAATTGTAATATCTTTGGGTGGAACTAAAAGTTAAAATATAATAATATATAAATATATTTAATTAAACCATTCTTTACACAGATAATTTTAAAAAAATTAATGTAGAATAATCGAATAATTAATCAAATTTTGTTTAAAAATTTTATTACAATATACTATACATAATAAGAAATGTATTCTATGTAAACTAACATTAAACAAAGCATTAAAACGATTTAATATGAATAAATATTTATAATATTTTAAAATATTTTCATTTTTTCAGTAATATACATTTTAGCAGAGTTTTAAAGAAAAATGTGAATACTCACTCACAACAGTTAATCGAGCAGCTGCTCTAATTGGCTTTTGATTTTCACTTGGACCAACCTTAAACAAACAAAAATCTTTGTAATTATAAATTTTCAATAAAATTAACAATAATGTATTAATTAACGAAGCATATTGTTACTAAACATAAAATTTGCCATTTGGTCACAGATATCTTATATAGTAATTATGCTATTATTATAAATATGTCGAATACTTCTTTTACTCACTTGACATTGAAATTCTGCTTCATCTTCTAAACGTACACTTTCTATTCGAAGATTATATACACCCTGAATTGCATTTACAACCATAAAATATCTTGGATAACCAGGAATGTTACGCTCAAAACCTGAAAATATAATTGATTTATTAATTTGAAATAAACATTAAAATAATGCAATTTAAAAAACAAACGTTGTTTTAATCGTTATAATTTTAATTAAATAATAATAATAATAATAATAATATAATAATAATAACTCTCCCGTGGTCACCACCTGGTCGTGGTGGGAGAGCCCAGTAATTTTACTGATCCATAGGGCAATGCAGGCTGGAGCATAAGCTCCTGGTAGGGACACCCATGCCAGTAAGGTCTATGGGGAGAAATGAAGCTAAGAGTGACCACACCCACATTCTGTGGAGATATTCATCATGGTAATAACTAGATCAAAGTGTGATACCGGCTCGGACGTCGCCCGGGTTAACAAGGTCCGCGTTCGTGGGTTAGGCAGAGGCTCACGTTCGAAAAATAGGTCACAGTCTCCCTTGGTTACCGGTGGCGAAAGCAGCACCGGCCCAAGCATGGCTACTGCAATGCCCTCAACAGATGTGAGGAACCAACCCAGCCTTGGTGTTTCTGTGGCAATGCATCCACAGACCACAAAGGCTGGAAAACCACGCCAACGGATGAAATGGACAGTAGAAATGAACGAGTTTATCATCCGTACTTATTACACCATCACAAAACTCGAAACAAACATGACAGCATACAGACAACAACTACACCATAGATTCACACAACAGTATCCTCATCTCACTGTCACCGAACAAAGGGTTGTTGATCAAAAAAGAACAATTATACACAACAACCTTATTCCACAAACAACACTTGAACTTATCAAACAACAGGTTGCTGATCAAATACATCAACAGACAGAAACATCTAACATTAATGAAGATCATGTAACCTGTCAGGATAATCCAGCAACAAGCATTGATAATAACACACATACAACAATTACCACTAATGATACTACAGACACTTCCTCATCCATCACTGATAACATAGACTTGGATTTAGTTAATACGCTCTCACTTATATTTCAGGAAACACTCACTAAATATACAGGTACAGATCCCACACAACGACCACGAATACCAAAAATCAACACGTCAAAGAAGTAGGAAAAACACTAAATTATGTAAACACTCACTTACTACCACACTACATTCATTCAATTTCTACACTCGCAGACATTCATACATTAGTTTATGCCGGGGCAGTCACAGTAGTGACACACCATGGACTGAAAGTACAATCACAGACAAATACACAGAAAACACAATTCTATGACAAGCCTGCCTGGCAGAGAAGAATAGAAACACAAATAAATGACATTAGACAGCAATTAGGCAGGCTAACACAATACACTAAAAACAACATAACACCCAAATTAAGGAAACAGCTCAAAAACATTTTCAAGAAAATAAAAACACACACAAAACATGAACATCACAACACACGCATTGCAGAATACATTGATACACTAAAACAAAAACTTGCTGCCAAAGCACGTAGACTCAAACGATACAAAACATGTACACTACGAAAACAACAAAATAAATTATTTACAAACAATGAAAAACTCTTTTACAGACAAATTAATAACAAAGCAAACACTGATACACAGCACAGTGGCACACCAACAGAAGAAGAACTCACAACATATTGGTCTTCTCTTTGGTCCAGTGCTGTCACGCACAATGCTGATGCAGGCTGGATCGAGGAGGAGAACAGAAACTTGCACAACATACCAACTATGCCCTGTGTTGAAATAAACATACATGATTTCCAATACACTGTTAACAGAACACACAACTGGAAGACACCTGGTGTAGACAACATTCACAATTTCTGGTACAAAAAGTTTACATCACTGCACCAGGAACTAGCTAAACATCTAACACACATCATCATCAATCCACAAGACATGCCAAATTTTCTTACTCAGGGCATCACCTACATGAAACCTAAAAACAACAATACCACAGACCCCACACAATACAGACCAATTACATGTCTTCCAACACTCTACAAATTATTGACATCCTGTATCGCAAACAAAATATACAAACATGTTGAAGAACACGACATTCTAACAGAACAACAAAAAGGTTGCCGTAGAAACCACAGGGGATGCAAAGAACAGTTACTCATAGATTCAGTCATTCTACGGCAAGCACACAGACAACACAGAAACATACACATGGCATATATAGACTACAGAAAAGCATTCGACAGTGTTCCACACAGTTGGCTGCTACATATTCTACACATGTACAAAATACATCCATCACTCATTGCATTCTTTCAAAACACTATGCAGCACTGGAGAACAACACTACATCTCAGGGCCCATAACACTTCCATACAAACAAACCAAATTTTTATTAGGCGAGGAATTTTTCAAGGAGATTCCTTGAGTCCTCTCTGGTTCTGCCTAGCCCTGAATCCATTATCCAACATGTTAAACAACACGCAATATGGTTACAATATCAGACACGAAAAAACAACACAGTATACACTGTCACATCTCATGTACATGGATGACATAAAACTTTATGCATCCACACAAAAACAACTTCATCAACTCCTACAAATCACACATTCATACACCAAGGACATACAAATGAAATTTGGCCTAGATAAATGCAAAACACTTCACATAGAAAAAGGAATCCTGAAGAAAGAAGATTTTGCACTTGGAAATGGAGACATTATTGAATCCATGGAAGAGGGTGAGCTCTACAAGTATTTAGGATTCCAACAGGCCAAACTAACAGAACATGCACAAATAAAGCAAAGATTGATTAAAGAATACCAAAGTAGGTTAAATGCTATTCTCAGAACACAGTTAAATGCAAAACACACAGTTAAAGCAATAAACACATATGTCATCCCAGTACTCACATATTCTTTTGGAGTTATACATTGGACTCACACAGATCTCGAGCAACTCCAAAGGAAAACAAGAACTACACTTACTAAGCATAAACAACATCATCCTAAATCTGCCACAGAAAGATTAACCCTTCCACGTAAAGATGGCGGACGTGGCCTGATTGACATAGTTAACCTTCACTACAAACAAATACAGTCACTGCGAGAGTTTTTCTACAAAAAACAAGAAACATCACAATTACATAAAGCAGTAACTCTAGCAGACTCGAATAACACACCATTAAACTTACACTCGCATCATATGGACACAATGCAACATATAAAAAGCATAGACACCATTAAGCAATCGTGGGCTCGAAAGGCACTCCATGGCAGGCATCCTTATGATCTGGCCCAGGATTTTGTTGACAAAACTGCGTCAAACAGCTGGTTAGCTCGGGGATGCCTCTTTGGGGAGACGGAAGGATTCATGATTGCCATACAGGATCAGGTCATAAATACTAAAAACTACAGAAAACACATACTCAAAGATGCAACACTCACAAATGACACATGCAGAAAATGTCACATCATGCCAGAAACTATACAACACATCACCTCTGGTTGCAAGCTCTTGGCACAGACAGATTATTTACACAGACATAACCAAGTAGCAAATATAATACACCAAGAGCTTGCAAAGAAACACAAATTAGTAGACATCCACGAACCATACTACAAATACATTCCACAGACAGTATTGGAAAACAACACGCACAAAATGTACTACGACAGAGCCATAATCACAGATAAAACAATTTACCACAACAGACCAGACATCACACTCATTGACAAACACAATAAAATCACATACATTATAGACATATCCATTCCAAACACTCACAATATACAAAACGCATGCACTGAAAAAATTAGCAAGTACACAGAACTCGCCCAGGAAATAAGGCATCTGTGGAGGATGGATAGGGTGCTTATTGTACCTGTTGTTCTCTCCTCTACAGGTGTCATACCACACACACTACACAAAAGCCTAGGCACATTAGAATTGAATAGAAACACATATATCACTCTACAGAAGGCCACTATATTGAATACATGTCATATTGTGAGAAAATTCCTGAATACAGACACACACACTGATACACTTTTTTAATTTCTGTTTTGGTTACTATGCCTTGACTTTGGTCCGGCATAGTACACAGCCACCGGTGTTAACCGAGTATATCTAACTTAATTCAACATAATAATAATAATAATAATATCATCCCTAAAAATTCCAAACTTGAATAAATTTATGTTTGGAATTTAGATGACTTATTAAATGTCAAAATAATAAAAATAAGATAATCGACGAATCATTTTACTAAATTTAAAAAATACTTATTAGGTAAATTTTAAAATTGAAGATAATTTATTTCCTATATATTTAATACAAACATTTAATTTTATGCTTTTAATATTAAATTAAATATTTGATCTCAATTTATAAAATGCCATAATTAAAAACAGTAGCGTACATTAAAGAAAAATGTTTATTTCAATATACGTGAAGATGAATGTTAAATAACTTTTACATTTTTAGAAAATTTATTACTATATCAATTAACTTTCAAAAACATAAAAAAATCCTTTATTGAAATTATGAATCAAGGTTATAAAGTTAGAAATAAATGAATCATTTCTAACCTTATAGCCTTTCTCTCGTCTATCTGCTGTTTCATTAGAAAAATATTATTACAGGATCTGTTTTTAATCAAAACGTTCAGTCAAAACTTTTTGTTTCACCTTTAGGCATTTCTCTTATGGACTACTTTAAAAAAACTATGTTTTTTAGTTTTTAAACTTTAAGAAAAAACTCATCCTTTATAGTTTTACTCTCAAAACTGTAAACAAAGAAACATAGTTTATTAAAGATTATATATAAGACGAAATTTATAAGTTTATAAAAGAAAATAACAAACTTATAACAAATCTCTATCTTCAGATAAATATTTTTTATTTACTTTGAAAAGTGAGCGAAGTATTTGAATAAAATAAATATCAATTCTAACGAGGGAAACTTAATTTTACATATTTTTTAAATTTATATTTATTGTTACTTTGTTGTAATGAATTAATTAAATTGATATATTAATAATTACTGTATATAATATAAAGTTATAATTTTAATAATTATTTAATAAAAAGTTTATATATAAATTTAATTCTCTGTAAACATTTCTTAATTGCCTTGTTTAGGAATTATTATAACTTTAATTAAATTAATTAGGAAAATAGTTATTGAGAAACATCTTTGAATATACTGTAAACATTTTGCCACAATTAACGATATGAACCACTTGATTTTAATCAATCTTGCTATATGATTTTTAATCTACAAATCCAAACAAAAACATCTGAGATGTAAAAAAATTTGCCAAAATCTTATGACAATTTAGACGACAGTCAAAATTTTCTTTGAGCGATTTTTCTTTGGTAAAGATAAGCTTGGCGCTTGGTAGCGGTACCCACAAGATTTTGTCCTGTATTATTCTTTCCTATATTTCGCTTCAAAGCGCCAAGCTTTTCTTTACCAAAGAAAAATCGCCCAAGGAAAACTTTGACTGTCGTCTAAATTGTCATAAGATTTTACTTGGCAAATTTTTTTACATTTCAGATGTTTTTGATTAATAATTGTATTAGTTCAAGACATAAGACAATGATGTACAATTTATTCGGCCGTCGCCAAGCGCGTCGCCGACCGAATGCGCTGCCGATCGAAACCTTTCAATATTCATTTCGGTTGGCGTCCACCGAACGCGTCGCTGACTGACCCTTTCGATACGCCGGTTAGAAAAGTCGTTATAAAAAGTCTTAATTCTCACAGATTTGAGCTTTTGTTACCTGAGTAACGTTTTGAATAAAATTCATTTCTTGCCGTGCAATTTTATCTTTATAAGCATAAAATTAAGCCATAAAACTGAATATTTCTGTGGGCAATTCCTGTGAACTCCGCGGCCCGTAAGTTTCCCGACTACCTCACTGAAACGAGAACGACATAAAATTTGAGCTTTCTAGACCCTGTAGTTTTTCTCTACGAACGTCTGCAGTGCTGGGTCAAGGAGAAGAAGAAAATATCTCTGGTTTGGTCATTTTTATTGCTTACATCTCATCAATAGCTTTATAAAAAATCTTGAGATTTTTTACAAAGCGATTACACTAAGAAAATAATTACCTTTTTAATAAGATATTCACAATTAGTTTAGACGTTTGGGGAGCGGAGGAATCGTTCCCCGAAAATCAGCAACTCTAATTCCTGTAACATATATACTCAGTCAGTGACTTTTTACTTGGTGGCGAGTCACTGCCGTAACTCATGAGCTTTTAATTTATAACAAATTAATAAACAGTATAAAAAAATTTCGAGAAATTTCGAAATTTCAGATTGCTTGAATGCAAAGAAAGACAACCATTTTCCAATCACTTGAACATTTGTGAGTCACGTGACGAAGTGACATTTATCAATTTCCTAATATGTTTAATCTACACGTTATACTATATTAATCCAATTAAAAGCCTATAATAAAAACATTTAAAAAATCTCTCTTGGATGTAAATTTTATTATCTAAAGTCGATCCATGTGATTAATTACACTAATCATGTGATGACACTTTTCGTAGAAACGTTAATACATGTAATTTAACAGCAAACATGCTCAGTATTACAAAACCAATGTATTATTGGAATACAAGTGTTAGAAATCGCAAGAAAGCGTAAGTACTTACGCCTTATACTTACTATACTATATACTTACTATAGTAATATAATATATATAATATAAATAAACATAAAATTATTGACAATTAATACCGTTTTTAGGCTTAACGGATAATTTATGAATATAACATATAATCCCTTTTTAATTATTTATAATTTAAAATGTTAAAATGAAAAATACTGTCAGTTAAATTAAAATATTACTATAACGATATTAAAAAATCAGGGCTTGTTTTAAACAACACCAACCAGTAAAAGATACATTCTTTTTGTAAAGAAATTTCAAGAAAATATTTTGCCAAATTCTGGAGGAGGAGAGATACGACAGACACTGATTAGGTCAAGCTTGGAGACCTTTCTTTTGGGATCTTCTTCGAGTTCAGAAAGCTTGATTGTCCAGCTTGATTATTCATCAATATTATACCTAAAAAGTCAAATTTAATTGATCTTATTTGTAAGTGCGCACTAATTTTACTCACCAACATTCAGCTTTTATAACACAACGAAACAACCACTGAGGGAACATACTTGTGTACCGATAATAAAAAGTTACTACTTTGTTCTCTCGCTAAGAAAAAAAGTTACAACACATCTGCAAACTGAAATAATCAAACGGCATCAAATTTAAGATAGTAACACCAGATTGGGAATTTTGATCAGCAATAATCAAAATGCAATAATCACATAAATGCAAAATATTTATAGATAATCAATTTCAAACTACACCTTTATAGTCTTTAATCTGTAATATTGTCATAAAATTTACTATTATATTTGAATACGTGGCCTGTCGAAAAAAATTGAACGATTTCGTCACGTTATTATTTACAACACGTTTAACACAAGGCAGTGATTTGTACACATATGTGTAAAACAATTCTGAAAGTTTAACTGAAAACTCACAAATGCTCAGTATCAATCTGCCAAGCAAATGTCAATATAATATTCAAGTTCCTGCCATACTTCTTGAAGCATAGGCCGGATGGTCGAGGGTCAAGGTGGCAGCCTACCGCTCTTTGGGATCGAATCCAGACAGGTGGAAAACCTCCCAGGAATTTTTCGGGGTGTGTCCGGATATGTCAGACTCTGTCCCTCACAACCCGGCTGCCCTATTCTGGGCCTAGCTAACCTTACAATGGGCTTGCTAAAGAGGCACTCTTAGTGCCCACAGAGTGGAAAGAGTTAAAAAAAATACTTCTTGAACCATTTCAGTAGCAACGGTTTTCACGGCTACTACGATCGAATTCTTCAAGTCAGACAAATCTAAAGAAGAGGAGGCATGTAAACGAGTTCCTTTATAAAAAGATTTCAATGTTATCAGGTTGGAAATCTAGGAGGCCATTTCAAAGTTGTGATCATTGGAAACAACAAGGCAAATCTATCGAGGTGACTGACATGTTTTCAGAGTAACCTTGAACAATATAATTATGGGAGAAAACTCCATCTGATTGAGAGCTGAAGCTATTATTCCTTCATGCAGACTGAATAGCTACGGCATAAGATATTCAGTCTACATGCTCAAGTATGTCGATCCCATGATGAAACAGCAAAAGAGAAAAGTCTGTACGCTTTTAAGTTTGAGGTAATACAGAACTAATGTGGTCATTTGGGGGAAAATTTTATGATGTTTTTCTTTCTATTCATATAGTTGACTAACTATTAAGTTATTTAATAAACTAAAGTAAACAAATTTTCATATTTAAACAGCCGTCAACTGTTACGTAATTTATATATGTTGAAAAATATTCCAAAATAATAGCAAAAAGCACTGAATTTTTTTCTGGGAATGAATAAAACTGTTTCTTCGTTATTAATACTGAAATATCCCGTAAATTATCAAATATTCAATTGAATGAAATTGTTAAAACTTTTTTGCAAAATAAAACAAAGACATGATCAATAAGGAAAGAACTTTAGTGTTTGCTAACGAAAATAACTAATATCTACTAATGAAATTAATGAACTTTTGAAGAGATTCTGTCTCGGGTCGCTCTTCTTCGAGCTTTGTAAAGCTCGTATGATTTTAGCTTTGATCTTGGATTTGTCCATCGCTATTACCGATTAATTTTAATTTTTTTTTAATTTTTCAAAAGTTATAGCCAGGTTCTTACATGCCAAGACTGTTTAAATATTCTTTATTCTATACACCTACAAAGCAAATGCCTATAAGCAAGTATTACAGTGAAGTTCTTCCCCAAACTCCGTCTCATTGAGTTGATTTGCCGCATTTTTCACGACTCGATATAGTTTGATCCAGGTTCATGAAAAGCACTCCTCCACACTCAAGTTAGACAATATTTACAGTTTATTTACAAAATATATACACTATACCAGTTAGAAAACATATTAAACACGAAGCGTGGCGTAGTTTGACTTACGGGAATGATTAGGTTCTTGAGAGGCTTTGGTGAGCCTATGGAGTGGCTCAGCTGCACTGTTCGTACAGCCTCTGCACATACCCGTCCCTGAGATGTTTACCAGAGGAGTATGCTCTCTCTCAGCTCAGCGAGCTTTCCAAGTGTACCCAGTTTACCGTTTACCCAGTCTCTTGCCCTTTCCCCCTTTTCTTCCGTTCGCTCTGCAATTTAAGGATTTCCTGGACGGAAACTTCCGACGAATCATAAGCCTTCCTTGTGCGAACAGCTTTCACCCAGGTCCGCTTTTATCGGATTATAGTGAAGTTTACATTCGCGTCTGCCAATATTCCGACCCACTTGTTTACGTCCAGGTGTTCACCACCTGGCAACTGGTCATCACCAGACCGCACGTGGATCCAATTAGCAAGACATTTCTTTTGTTCCCTCTCTGTTTATAACCTTGTTTACAAGTCAATACTTTACAATTACCTTCCTCATTAACGAAACTATAGAAGTAACAATTTCCTAATAAAAATTTAACAGAAACAAAAGTTAGTAAAAAAAAATAAATAAATATCTTTAAAACTTATAATTAATATAATTAGCCTAATTAATAAGTTGCATTTAAATTGTGAATTAATGTATTTAAATTAAATAATATTACATTTTACTTTATCCATCTTCATAATTTTTAAATAACACGCTTTGAAATTGAAACATTTATAAATTTATACTCAAAATTCGTCACAAATAGATAAATAAAGATTAAATTTTTATAATAGTCAATTTCGTTTGCTACATACATAATGAATAAACGTTTTCAATGAAATAGAACCATACGTAAGTCTATATTTTCAATTGTATTTCCCTTGTCCGGAACTTATTGGAATCGACGATTATGTATTATATATTAATATTATATATTGTTGTTCAATGTTGGATATCATATTAGATATTGTTGACAACAATTATCGATAGCTAAGCTTCAATGACAGGAGTAAATCCCTGTCACGGAGCAAATGAGCTTAGACATAAATAGATGCCGACCAAATAGATTTTATACGGAATAAAATAAGTTATTCGAAGAGAACGAATGAAATATTTAGCTATTGTAGAGTATCATAAAAAACTATACTGAATAAACATAAACTATACTGAACAGTTAGAATGATAGGATTTGCCAAGTAAAATTTAAAGCAGTTGACAGTAACTGTCAACTACTTTAAATTTTACTTGTTTAACTTCCCAAAACTTGGCACAAAACTTTGTGTGAATAAGTTTCGCTACAGAAGAGTTAAAATTGATGAACCTTAATTATCATCATTCTATATGTCAAAAAATAATAAATAATGAAAAAATAAAAGTAATATTAAAAACTACGTTTCTTTCCGAGACTATCTTCTCAGCAAGAGATAAATAATAAACAATTATAGTGTAAACCGTACGAACACTAGTCAAAATATGGGTAAAATAATATTTTTCACTCTTGTTTCTGAATTTTTTTTTATCATAAATTTTTTACCTATTGCTTTGCATATAAAACGTTAACTACGAAAACTTTGAATAAATGACTTTCGTTACAGAAGAATTAAAATTGATAAATATTAATTACAGTATTATCGTTTTGCATGTCTAAAAATAATAAACGATGATATTTTCAATTTGAAAAGGTAGACTTCAAATTTTGAAATATGAATATGAATAAAAAAGCAAATTAATGCATTGTTTTATGCATTAATCTTTGTGTTTATTTATTTTAAAAAAATACGATAAGTACTAGAGATGGACGAATATCACTTTTCTCGTATTCGAATAAAAGTATTAGCCAGATCTCGAATATGCGAATAATCGAATATCTGAATACTTAGCTTTATTTGTCTTAAATAAAATTATTTTATTATTGTTTTATTAGCTTGTCTGAATGGAGAAAGTTAGAATTAAGCTTGTTAAAATATCTAGGATGTTATTATATGATCTATGACGTCATCTTGATAAAACTAAAGATAAAAAAAGTAAGAAGTATGATCTCAAATTGACTTTGCCTTTAATCTCACATATTTCTTAATTCCGCTCATTTATCACAATTATTTGTTTGCTTTTTTCATAAAATAAAAATTTTTGTTTATTGTAATAAAAAAAATTAACCAAAAAGTATTATTAAAATGTTCAAATAAGATTAATATCTTCGCATTTCAAAAACGTTAATAATTGTTTTGATAAATTCTTTGCAGTGCGTTTTAAGTACAATTTTTCAAGTTAAATATTACTTTGTTAAAAATGTCATACTTTAAGTAACATTTAAGTTGAATTTATAAAGCTATATATATGGCTCCATAATAATTAAATGAATACTTGGCTGTTTTTAATTGCATATATCTAATTCTTAATATAATATTGTCATAAACTAAAAATAATTGAAATGTCTGCATTTATTACTCAGACTTCGAAGATATAACTTAAGAATTTTTATATTTTCGCAGTATATTTAAAGCATGCGCATATACCTAAATAAATACAGTATTTGATTCAATATCACCATGCTATATACTGTAAACTACCTAAAGTGAAAGAAAAATTGTAAAAATCGTATTAGAATTTTGAATTGAAATACAATAAAATAATCTGAAAAAACAGTTCTATGTATGTTTTACTTTCCCGGTTGTTATATAGTGTAGGGTTTGGAATCGCTAGGCGAGCGATTTCCGCCCTGGTTTATTATAACGAACTTTCATAACGGAAAAGCCGTTAGGATCGGCCGTTAGAAACGACCGTTAGAAGAACCGTTGAGTTTCAAGTCGACGACAGACCGACGATTGGCCGGCGGGAAGTGACCGTTGGCGGCCGTTGTGGAAGAATTCAAATTTGATTGGCGGACGATTCGAACGTTGGGTCTATTTAAGCCGTAGTTTCGGCGGGAACGGGAGCTCGTATCGTAAGTTCGTATCGGGATCGGCTGAGTTATCGGATCGGATTAGGATCGTCGTTATCGAAGTGCTAACTAACTCTCTCGTTGAACGTTACGGAAATCTGGGGAAAGTAAACCCCAGTGGTTGAGTACGAACTTGTTCCTGACTCGGAGGTGCTGTTAATTACAAGTCTGTTTGTGGAGGTCGTAAGGAGTTTCTTTCGACGAACGTGTACGGGAATAGTCGGTTGTCGTTGGATTAGTGTTTGTGCATATTTAATTGTGACCGTAATTTGTATTATTTTGTACATTTTTGCTGTAAATATAAATTTTGTGTTACGTTAAACCGACTGAGTGGTTATTTTGAACGTTACTTATAGGCCTACATATAATAAGGGAAAATATTAGGAATTGTGTCAAAGTTGACCTCCGAGTTTGTTTGCAAATATCCACGTTTCCACCTGAACCAAAAAAAAAAAAAAAAAAAAAAATGAAAAGAAATCCGCCTGTGTTGGCGTCTATTTCGTTCAACATCTCAGGGAGAATTAACAATTTAGAAACGAAATTCGGCACTGTGGTTTGTGTATAAGGGAATGCTATTAAATTTTGGTGGTTAAAGGTCAAGAGGGTGGGAGACAAAGGGGGCATGTGTGATATCTCGAGAGATATCAAACTTAAGATTTTACTCGTTATTAACAATTATTAACATTTACAATTTCTTTATAAAATTCATCTCTACCTTCAAATAAACTGTTTTGCCACTTTATAATAATTATAAAATAAAATTTTTTATGATAAAATCTAATAACAGATGGCATTACAGACAATTTATTTATTAATAGTATGATTAATAATATAGCCAAACAGCCGGGAAAGTAACGCAACTCGTTGCTGGAGGTTTTCTTTTCATTCTTCTAATTAGTTTACACAATATTAGATATCGTACATACAAATTATAAAATAAAATAAATCGTTACGTGAAATTTCAAGCAATGATTTATTCTATTCTTAAAAAGTTGAGTATTGAAATTATTAAATCTGTAATATTTTTATAAGTGTTAGAATTTTAAGATTATATTCCGTAATTTAGGGAATTTTGGGGATAATTGAGTATCTGGTAATTCAGGCTGAGAGGTGATCTGTGTGCGTATACATACATACATACATACATACAGTGGCGTAGCTAGGGTTCTCCGGGCCCGGTGCGAAACCAGATTTGTGGGCTCCCGAAAAAAAATTTTCGGGTCTTTTTCCTGATTTTGGGGCCCCTATAAGCCTGTCGCTTTCCAGGGGCCCAATGCGAACTGCACCTACCGCACCCCCTCGCTACGTCACTGCATACATACTGAACATGAAAGACATCGGCCGTACACAAGGTGTTCAGCCGGCAGAAAAGATGGTAAGGGAAAGAAGAGGGGGAAGAAGAAGAAGAGATAGACAGTAGAGTAAGATATAATTCCTCTGAACGGCATACATATTGCTACTGTACCCTTGGCGTGCAGTTTTTAGGCTGCAAGGCCATAGTCCTCCGAAGGTTCTAAAAGAAAACCTGAGTGTAGCGAATACTAATAATTGAGTGCCACCACGAGTAGCTAAGTGTAGAATTTAGTGCAAAGTGGCTGTTAGTAGGAAGACTTATATCTATTTTATACTAATAAACTTGAACACGAGCGCGAATCTCAATAATATTAACAGCTAGATAGGCAATGTAAAAACAAACGAACACAACGACAAACTAGACAAGACAAACGGATCGACAGACAGGACCCAATTTTTTTAATTATTTATTTAGTTTTATTTATTATTAATTTTTTAAACATTAACTTACTCACTAACTAAACTAACTTGCCATAACCTAAGACAAACCTAACCAGACGACTAAAGCTAACAACCCTAGTCTAATTTAACCTAAACTATCATAACCTAACCGAAAATTAAGCTATCAGTCCCTAATCTAACCTACAGCTAGGACTAACTTAAACTAACCGAAATATAGAGCAATTATAGAAGTATTCTCAATATTCAAAACTTTTTTTTTATCAACGGGATATTCGAGTATTTGCAGATAATATTCGCCCATGTGCAATAAATATACATTTAGAATTCATGTTTTCTCTTTGTTACTATAAATGATTCAATAGAAATCACTAAAAATCACTAAACATATTCTTAATTTATTTCTGTTTATTTGTCTTAGTTTTTAAATAAATTTCATAATCAATGACAAATATCATTAGCGTAGGATAACAGCTGTTCTATATTCATCTAATCTATTGTTTCCCAAAGTTTTGACATCCGTGTAACCATTCATAAATGTTTACAAATATCGAGCATCCCTTGTCAAAACAAAGAAAACCTTTTGTTTAAATCACCCAAATGCAGCACTTGTCACAACTTAAGTAGGAGAATTCACGCGAAATATATAATTTATTGGAAACATATATATTTCAAATAATTCGTTATATACAGTATTTTTCCCAATAATAATTCTATGCGTCAGAGTAATGTTCAAAATAACCACTCAGTCAGTTTAACGAAACACAAAGTTTATACAGTCAAACCTGTTTTTATGCGCTCTTTTTATGTGCGATTTTTATTTGTGCGATTTTTTTAATGCGAATTTTTAATTTGTGCGGTATAGTTGGCGACTAGTCTCGTGCGATTCGTCATGTCTTACGTTGACTTATTATAGCTAAATAAACTTATTATAGCATAAATGCACTTATTATAGTAATATTATTGCATGAATATGCAAAAAATGAAATAATTTACATTAAGTCAACAAAACACCACCTGGACAAAAATATGTAAAACAGACGATAGACCAGACGATGCAGTCAAGTGCTGACATCTGTTGTCAATAAATTCTATTTCGTACGGTTTTGAGTTATTTTCTATGTGAGACTTTTTTTATGCGGTCCCTGTTGACCGCATAAAAAATATTTTTTAATTGTGTCGCGAAAACTATTATTTACAGCCATTCGTGAAGTTTCGTGAGATTTTTTTTAATGCGTTTTTTTTAATGCGGTCCCTATCCCCCGCATAAAAACAGGTTTGACTGTATTTATAATACAAATGTACAAAATGATACAAAGTAGCGTTACAATTAATTATGCACAAACACTAGTCCAAGCAACAACCGACTATATCCGTACAAGTTCGTCAGAAAAACTCCTTACGATCTTCGCAAACAGACTTATAATTAGCAACACCTCCGAGTCAGGAACAAGTTAGTAATAAACCACTGGTGTTGACCTTCACCAGATTTCCATAACCAACGAGAGACATAGTTAGAACTCTGCTAACAACGATCCGAATCCGATCTCATCCGATCCTATCCAATCTCTTGTTCCCGCCGAACTTGCTGCTTATATAGCGGCCGGCGTTTGAATCCTCTGCCAATCAAATTCGAATGTTTCCCCAACGTCCGGCCAACAGTCACTTCCCCTCGGCCAATCGTCCGTCTGTCGTCGATTTGAAACACAACGGATCTTCTAACGGCTCTTTCTAACGGCCGTTTCTAACGGTTTTCCGTCAAGAAAGTTCGTTATAGTAAAACAGGGCGGAAACCGCTCGCCTAGGCGATTCCATACCCTACAGTCAGTGATATAACTCATATACTTTCTGATCTTTTGCATACCGCTGGGGGCACGCGTACCACAGTTCGGGAAATACTGATCATCTATGAATTGAGCTGTCAAGCTAAGGATAATCAAATATTTAGCAAAAATGTTTTTTCCTAAAAGTGCTACTTGAACAAAGCAGTTATTTTACTTATTTATTTAAATTATAGAGTTATACATTTTGTAATCAAAGTAGATCGAGCATATAATTTTAAGAATGGACCTTATTTATCTGTTCTTTCTTTGAATGAATTAATGCATTAAAGATCATATTTTCAAAGCTATTTATTATCAGATCAATAATTTATGAGCATAAAAATATTAAAAAGTTTAATAATATACATTAATAGAATGTTTAGTTAAACGTAATTTAAAACTTGAATAATGTACTGTACATTGATAGAGTTTTTGGTTAATGTTACCTTAGGATCCGAAATGGCGGCCAGGGAAATTTTTCCCTACTTCGGAGACTGCGACGGGAAAAAATTTTTTTCCTAGAGTCGCGACGTCGACGACGTGGGGAAATTTTCCCCGTTCGATTTCTACCCTGCATTCGACGTTGCCGAGTATCCTGTAACCTCGAAACGGAGACGGAAGTGTGTAAATTTGCGACGGTAGAGGGAGCCTTTTCGTGACGTCGTGCAAGAGTAAAATCGGCGGGAAATTCGTAGGTGTGTTACGAATGATTATGCAAATGCATGATCTGTGACGTGATTTCTGTTCATTTCTGGGCAATTTTATGCAAATCGACTAGTTTCCAGTTGGAATCGTTTACTGCTGTGTTGCGACGAATTGCGTATTGGATTAATTGCTGTGTTTTTTTTTCGTAACGATATTTCATTCGCACACAAATTGCTATCGTTGAATATTTATTATTATTATTTCTTCCAGTATTAGTAAGTACTGTTATTTCTTTTATAACAATTTAATCCTAAAAGTTAGAGAACCAAGTAATCAGAAATTAAGGAAAAAGCGTGTTTTTTCCCTATCCTTACCTCCCCTCGTTTAGTTTATTGCCAATTGTTCGATAATGACTAGTTTTGCCGATTTGAGTTGCAACGACGAATTTTGGTCGAGATGTACTTCCCGTGATTTCTACAAGTTGATGGAAGACGACTTTTTGGAGCTAGGTTTGCCTCCCCGTATCGATAAAGCATCGAATTTTGCTGTAAAAGTAAGCATACAGCCGACCGAGACCGTTTGCATTCATTGCGATGAAGATAAGAATTGCTTCATATGTCAGGTGAACGACAGATCAGAAAACACTGTGAATTGGATCGTTTTATAAATACGTGAATTCCGGCAGTACGATAATGACGGACGAATGGAAAGGATATCTGCATATTGACGACATAGAAGGAGTAGCGGTCGAACATAGAACTGTCAACGATTCGAAAAATTTCGTCGACCCCCAAACAGGAGATCATACTCAGAATATCGAACAATCGAAAAGTGAGTAAAAAACTCCTCTTTTTGTTGTTTTTTATTGTTTATTTCGGTTAAAAAATTTGCGGAGTCTGCAGAGAAATTCAAGATGGCAGCCGGAACCGCGGCCATCTTGAATGGAGGGAAAAATTTTTTTTCCCGTCGCAATCTCCAACGTAGGGAAAAATTTCCCTGTTCGCCATTTTGGATCCTAAGGTAACATTAACCGAGTTTTTAAACGGCTTGTGATATTTAAATATTTAATGTTATCTTATTATTAAGTTGAATAAATTAAAATTCGTATAAAGGTATAAGAAAATATTAACTAACTGCAAAATTTTATTAACCATAAAATATGATAAATTATAATGCATCTACACCAACTATGAAAATCCTCATCATCGTCAGAAGGAGGAGAAAAAATTCTGTATCCATACACTCTAACAAGTTTATTAGACTTTTAAAAATTCAAGGAAAAGTTTAAACAATATACATTTACTAAAAACGTTTTTTTCTTCACACCTCAGAAATGCAAGTCTTACAGCAAAGTCGACATTTATTTCGAGACTCATCCACCTCAATGCAAAACATAAAAAGCATTCCTTTGGCAATGGTACAATTATGAAATTGAATGCAAATAATTCTCAATAACAAAGCCTAATAATGTATTGATTAATACATTTAATTCATTTAATGTTATAATTGTACCATTGCCAAAGGAAGCTTTTGATGCAAAAGTATTCCTTTGGTTATTTGTGCTTTTTAATAAATATATATTATATATATATATATTCATTAAAAAGCACAAACAACCAAAATGTTTTTAAAGGCTTACTACTTAAATTTGCACAGTAGCTATAAACTAAGTTTTTTAAATTTGCTCAATTATTCAATGACAATTTTGAGAAAATAAATGGAAAACTTGCACAAATGATCAAAATTATTTTTATTACGCTTCTTAAAATATAAATTTTCTACGTTGCTTCTTTAATTTTTAATGGAATAAAAAAAAATAAAAAATAGAACTATTGATAAAAGTTCAAAATTGGAAAAAAGTCCTCAAGACCAGTTTTTTTTCAGTTTTTAAGAAATATTATATATTTTTCCTACTTATTTTCAAGTTTTTGACAAATTTTTATTTAACAAAAATAACATTATACAATTATTATATGAAAATTGTTGCTTTTTATTTCTTCTGAAGAAGAAAAACCAGCGCATGACCCAATGCAACAATTTCATTTAATTTTTCAAATCATGACAAACATTTCGAGTGTCTTTAGCTCTTCTCTTCAGTCTAGCTTAATCTATTTGTGTAGAATAAACAATAAGACTAATAAACCTTCTATTTACATTAATATTTTTTACTAATCTGAATGTAGTTTCACATATCGATTTCAAAAATTAGCATAGAAAGAAGATCTGAATCAATTATCTGTCACAATTTTAAACAAATTAAATTTGTAAACTATTGCTAACATTTATAATTGAACATCTAATGACTTTAATAAAGCTGCAGTTATCACTAACGAAAATATTGTGGAGAAAGTATTTAAATCGAAAGTAAGCATTTATGTAGATGCGTAATTCTGATATTAATTATTAAAATAATTGTTCTCTTTATCTTTTTCACATTCTATTTCAAACTGAACTTTTTCATATTTTTCTGGCATAAAATTGTACACCTTTATAATTAACAATGTTACAATATCTTACAACCCCATCGATATTGCATATACTTACCTATAAAATAAATTTGAAACACGAAAAACTTATAATTTTGCAGTTGATGTCTAATAATTAAAATAACCTTGTTTTAAGTGTTGTTTGGATGATGTTTAATTATATCAGAAGTTAGAAAATGCAAAAAGTTCTTTCAAGAATTTTATAGTTTTTACGATGAGTTTAGAATTACTTTTTTTAAAGTTTTTTTAATTTTTATTATTTTTTATTAAATAAAGTTGTTGTATCAGGTCTTACGCTGGTTCAGTCTTCTTTACAAGAATAAATAGATTTGCGCCTTTATCTAAACTTCAAATTCTTTTATTTTTCATATAAAAGTTAAGATACGCAGCTTATGCAAATACGTTTCTGTTTCTTTTCTATTATTTTTTCGTTATGTGAATGGATTATTTATGAAAAATAATAACACAATATTTAATATGTTTAACCTGTACGTATTCAGTCTTATGTATTTTGTATTGCTAGATATAATTCGCTTCCTTATTTCAAATATAAATCCTTCTAGCATAAATAACTGAGTTGAATACCGCCAGTTTAGATTTCCTCGTTTCAATTATATTTGTATTATTTAACCAAGTAAAAATTTAGTTATTACATTTAAATATTTTTCTCCATTTTTTTATATTCCATTCAAATCAAGATAAAATGTTATTGTGCTGTTAAGAATTATGAAAGAGTGCTATTTAAATTTTTCATTTGAAAGATATTATTAATTTATATTATTTCGCGTTTCAATTATTTTTGTATTATTTAACCGAGTGAATATTGTGTTTAATTGATGATTTCACAAAAATAAAAATTATTTAAAGTCTAGCTTTTAAAAAGTTTATAAATTATTTAGATATTATTTATTTACATATTTATCAAACTATATGTTTACCTACAGAAATTAAATAGATGAAAATATAAATAAATTATTTATTTTTTAAATTGACATTAAAAAATTTAAAATCGATATTCAGTTGGAATACAAAATAATTTTCATGTAACTAATCTTAGAAAACTTTTTGTACAAATTTTGACTTTTTTAGCTGACAAAATACTTAATTATACTTGCAAAAAACAAAAAAATCGATTCGAATTAATTAAAATTGAAAGCAAATTAATTAAATTAACACATTCTAACAACAATATTTGCTGATTTTATTAGAAAGCAAGTGTTTTTAGAGTAATAACACTTAAAATAATTGTCATAACCAGCCATATAATATATTCTAATTAGAAATTCTTGTATTCAATGCTTTAACAAAATTATCAATATTTTTTTATCGTAATATCGAAATGGTTACTGTAGTTACCCCTAGGAAATTCTCGAAAATGTGCATTGGTAGATGCTTATTATACCTATTCAATATCTACACTTTTCTTTGGCTTTCGTTATATAAGTGCCGCAAGTTAATATATCTATAAATTCGGTTTCTCGAAGTTTCAAGGAGTTCCGTTACTTACCGCCTTTTCTTTACATATAATAATCATATAAATGCATATATTCGTATATTAAATTTTTAATATCTGCGCCTATTTTCATCACATAATGTCACTTTATATGTTTTCAATAAATACAACTTAGATTATTAAATTTCAGAAATTTTATCACAATTGCATCAATAAAAAGAAAATAAATTACATTTTATTTTTGTATATTAGACCTTTATCTCTATGACCTTCGTATAATTTTACAAGAAAATTATAATTTAAATTTTTAATATTATCAATCAATCTCTTGCATAAAAAGAAATTACTTTCTAAAATATTTTAGCAAATTTCCATAGCACGATAGGTTTAAATATTTGAAATTTCATTCAAAATTTACTAATGATATCAGTTTAGTTCTTAAATTATTCCTTAAACTTTAATCCATTTTCTCATTTCGTCCATTTTTTTTACAGAAAAAAACAACTAAAATTTTTTATATACATCTAAGTTATATACTAAAGAACTTCAATTAGTTTTACTCTTCTATACCACATTAGCTTCCATCCAGGCGATTATTGCTAAAGTTTCTACAAAAAAGTACCTTCATTTTCTGACATCTCTAGGGGAACACAGAGAGAGATTGTTTGTCAGGAACGTTATAATACCCGCACTGATCTGTAATTTACGTAGTTGACTTTTCTTTCCAAATAATCCTAGAAAAGTAATGGAATTGATACGGGTATCGTGACTTCAAATTTGCCATTAAAACATTAAAAACAGATAGCAATAATTCGAAACTGAAAATAGACTCGACAAAATGGCACTCTCCAAAAGAAATTTAATTGTTTACAATGTGAAAAATTTGATAAGGAGAAAGATATTAAAGTAATTTAAACCACGAAAATATTTTAAAAAAGAATGTATTAATATGTTAATTTCCGACAAAAATTTAACTTGTAACAGAATATTAGTTGATTTACTCAATTCAAAATAGGAAATCATTATTTTCGCGAAGCATTTCAATAACATTTTGAAAAATTAATTTGATGTAAATTAAATGGAAATTTTTATATTATATTTATTGTATTATCACATAAATTATAATAATGAAATATGTAAAATTTTAGCATTACGGAAAATACGAAAAATATATTTGAAATTAAGAAATTAAATTGATTCGCTCATTAAAATATATTTGAATATGAGGTGAAACAACACAGTTAATTCGTTAAAATTTGAATATAAATATAAATAATTAACACATTTCACTTAAATGAACTGTTTATAATTATTGTATAAAAATGCTAAAATAATTACAATATTAAAATCAAATAACCAAATTTTTTTTAAAGATCAAGATGGATATACTTTGAAGATATATTTTGTAATATTATTTTCTAAAAATAATGTAAGACTAATTATTAATTTAATTTAATTTATTAATAATAATTTGAATATATTAAACTTTTAATAAATGCTTCCCTTTTTTATAGTTTAAAATTATCTCTTTGTAATCAAATTAAAACTATCGAAAATAAAAAATCGTTAAGAATAAATTTATCTACACGTTAAAATTTCTTTGTTTATTTCATTAACAATAAATACTTTTTAAAAATCCAATATTTCATCAGATAATTTTCTAATTTTTGCTCCTGAATTGAACAAATATAGATTCATAACACGTCTTTTCATTGTAAGGTTTTTAATCTTATTTATTAATATTTTATAATATATAATATTATATTTAGGTTTCTGCATTGTGGTTGCTAGAATGCCAGTGCAAAATTTCATTAAGTTGAAAAAGTAAATGTTATAATTATATAGTAGACAAAATTTAAAAACAATATTTGTTTTATAGTACATTTTTCGTCAAGATTTATTACAAGGAGGTCAGCAAAATGATTTGGTCTGGGCCACACATTTCGGTACATCAAAAATAGAACTAGTCTGTGCTTCTTTCGATCACCGAAAGGTTTTGTTTTGATGCTGAACAGAACAATAAAAGATGTACAGTATAGTTTAATACTATTTGATTTAGCACTTCATATAAAAATAAAGTAAATAACAAGTAAATAAATTCTTATAATATAAGAATTTATATATCATATATATTAATATATGCTATATAAGCATGACGAGATATATTAAATAAGATTAATATTATATAAAATATGCTTTATTTTGATTATTTATTTTTGCTATAATATTTAGGCGTAAGCTTTATATATTTTACATTATTACAACTTCTCATTATATGATTCCCTATCTCTATCTATATTTTATTTTCAAAAACAAAGTATTTATTCTATCATACGATAAATATTTTTTTATAAAATGTATTTATAAAATTAATTTTTTTCTCGTATACAATATATGATGTAAACTATATTACATTTATAATTCGTTTTTAATAAGAAATAATCTAATAGTTTAACAAAGTACTTAAATAATCTATATAACTCATTATAAATATATAAGTATATATAAGTAAAAAAAAACAAGTGTATATATATATACAATATTTGTGTGCATAACAAGTATATACAGTACATATACTGTATATACTTGTTATGCACACAAATTAAGCCTAGTGTCTGGATATAACTCGTTCCTAAATGTCAATATAAATACATAGATACCTACTACATATTCAATTGTAATTTTTACAATAAAATAACATTTTATATCTCTTAATAATCATATTAAATATGCCAATTAGCAGAAAATTATCATTTTAAAGTTGCATTATTTTATTTAAGAAGATAATAAATAACCGATTTATTGCGTTACATTTATCATTCGAGTCGCATCAAAATTCTGTACAGTAGTAAAACGAAGAGAGATTCGATTGAATTTTGTATCTGTTCTCAGTCCACATCACATTTGCCATTCTCGAATATCAAGATATTCCCAAATGTAACAACACCTGGTTTGTGAAAGATTTGATAAATGATAAGGAAAAAGTTATTACTTAGCAATTCTACTTGGCACTCGTCACTTATGCTGAATATATTTTAAAATGTATATCACGTTCCAATGCAATCAACATACAATATGATTTGCTCAGTTTACAAGAAACTGTTAAAGGAAATTTAATTCCTTTTATTTCGAGTATACACTTGTATATGTTACGTTAAGCAGAATCGTACTTTATTTAGTTCTTGACAATTCCTAGAAATTTTACCAAAAAATAATATTATATAAAATATTTTATATGAGATTTTCTATTAAATAAATAAAAATATGAACATAAGTTTTTAAAATATTTCTTAAATTTCTAATTCAGTATCGAGAAGAATATAGTTTTATCCGGAAAAATATAAACTTCTTTTAAAATGAAATTTTATATAGACTTATGTAATCTTATATATACATAAGTCTATATAAAATTTAATTTTAATAAATAATCTATATTAATAAACTTTACTGTATTATAGTTAAGGATATATATGTTATGAAGCTGATAAAATAATTACAATAAGTTTAAATAAATTACTGAAATGGAATTATATTGATTCTTATTTTACATTTTAAAGATATCTTAAAAAATCTTTAAAATGTAAAATTCTAGATAATGCATTTTCTCAAAAATACAAATTTGAAATTAAAAAGAAGTAGGGAAAAATGAATCTTGATTTGCCAAAATATATTTAAATTATTCAGCTAAGTTACTTTATTGTATTATAGATAAATCTTAAAATAAAAGGGAGTGAACTTATTAATAATTTTGCTTGTAAAAATTATTTGAATAAGCAATAAACAATAAATTGGTTAGCGTACTGATATATAGCATACATTCTATAATAAAAATATTCAATTATAACAATTTTTAATATAAAATAAATTACTAATTAATATTAGTTTTATTATGTATTAGTTATGAATTGTATAATTTATATTAATTCAGTATATTAATTTATATTAAACCCACAAATAAATATGCTGAATTTTATTGTATTATTATTGTACGAATTGTACATATTTCTAAAAATTATAAGGTAAGTGTTTTATTATGTGGATAGAAAATGTAATTAAAATTGCTTATGTGTTTTTGATAAATTAAAACAACTGTATTTATTTGTAATTATTTTTATTTACTCATACGGTCCGATTTTCTAAAGACGAGGTTTCAATCTGTATCTCCAAAGAAACATGTAATAAAAACTAAAAACTAAATTGAAAAAATTCCTATAAAAGTACGAATTGAAAAACAATAGAATCCAATAGATTATCAATAGAATCAATAAAAACATTAAAAAACAAAAATCCAGATAATGATACACCTGTTTAATATAACACGATTACTTGTTAGAATGTCAAATGATTGATATATTACGATCTTTCTACAGAAAAACGTATTCAA
Source organism: Centruroides vittatus (assembly GCF_030686945.1). Classification (NCBI taxonomy): domain Eukaryota; kingdom Metazoa; phylum Arthropoda; class Arachnida; order Scorpiones; family Buthidae; genus Centruroides; species Centruroides vittatus. The sequence continues at coordinate 2,216,638 of NW_027122385.1, forward strand.
TAATGACCGAATTACAGAGTAAAGTTAATGATACATGAACGAAGTATTAGTTACAATAATGAATCATAGAAAAAAATTGAAAGAAATACAATCCGAAAAATGCATATTAATCAATTGCGTTCTTTAAAGAGTATAGCTAAATGTGATATTCTCACAAGAATGTAAAAAAATAATGCAACATGGATAGAAGATAATCAGTTGAAAGTAATTATTAATGCTTTAACTACTTTATTGGATAAACGATATACGGATTTAAGATTATTATAAACTAAATTGTAATTTCGGACGGCCAGAAAGCCAAGCAGTTAAGATGTCAGCCTACTGCTCTGAGGCAACCTGAAACGAATTCGAATGAATCGAAAACCCAGAAAATTTTCGGGGATAGTCAGTCCCGGCTATGTTGGACACTGTCTTCCATCACCCGGACACCCTACTGTAGGTCTCGCAGAACCCACAATGGTTTCTGACTGCCCACAACGTAGAGAATCGTATGTACTGTATATATAAATAATCGAGCTTACATTCTTTAAAAGAGCGTAAATATTTATACAAGTAAATAAAAGTTATTTGAACAAAGATTTTTATATTGAATTGTTATTTTTCCTTCTACTACTATTCATTTTCAGTTGTTTGCATGTTTTCTCAATATAAAATATAGTATATCTATAATAGATTAAAGAACTTGAATGTTTAAGAAAAATAGTGAGAAATCAAAGCATATTAATAAAAGAAATTATGAGCACATTCGATATTTTACAATAAACACTTCTTCAAGCTACATGCCGAATTGAATAAAAAACAACTAAAATAACAAATCTGATTCTATTCTTGAAAATTCAAAAATATGAAAACAATTAAATTATTATTAATATAATAAATAATTCCAAATGCTCTTTTATTGTAGTGTGTGCTAATTAAATGGTTTTCATTTTTATTAGAATAGTCTTAGTTTAAAATAATTGTTGCATCTTTCGAAATGACTAGATAATGTTAGTCTAATCAAATCATTTAAAATTATAAAATAAACAATTTAATCAATTATTTGGTTTTTGTCTTTGGTAGGCCTACTTAAAATTACACACTGGCTCAAAATTTTCCCTATTTCTAAATATATCAGATTAATAATTTGGGTATATCATTATATCATGTTTATGTTCTCGAAACCTGTTTTTAAAAGCTCTTTTGCTTGATACAATATAGTATAGAGTTAAGGATTGCTTGACGACAGGAACAAACTTTCTCATTTCTCCTCCTGCTTCCGTCAATATCAATCGTTACAAATAATCTTATGAAATTTAAAAACAACACAATCGGAAATATGAAAGAAAGACGCTTTTTTGGTTTAACATTTTGAGCATTATATGGTCAGCAAACAGTAGAGGACACTTCTACATTTTGCTAGTTATTTCACTGTTGAAACTTTTTAAGGTTTTTAATTAAAAGTTTCAGAATCCTTTCTTTTTGTTGAACGAAAAATAATCCGACTTGAATTTTAATACCTTCTTTAAAAATTTTAGATACATCATTCCCTTCTACAACCTGTGTCCAAATCGATCTGCCGAAATGAAGCGTTTTGCTGTCTTCCGTATATTTTGCTGGTCGTTTCACTTATTAAATCGTGAAAATAAAAAAGTTTATTCCTGAAATGTTAACGATTGCGTCTGTTTCAAATCTATGAAGATATTCTTTCAATGATAACAATGGGTGGAAGTTGAAAGAAAAATCAGTATCTTCTACCACTCAACAAGCAATTCTTATCTTTATTTTAAATCAACCAAATAACGTCTCAAAAAAGTCTTCTAAAACATATTCGTAAGATTATCAACAGCATTACTAACATTGATTTAATCTAGAAAATTTAGAAAAGAAAGGGTTTTTTAATTACTGTTAGATGAAATCAAATTATCTACTTTGGTCTATCTCAAAACATCTCAGATATTTTTAGCCAAAGCTATTCTTTAAAAATGAAAAAACCTTGTAACCAACTCGCGATTCAATTGAAAAATATCTATTATTATTTATTGTATTATTAATAATTCAATAGTCTTTTAAATAAATATTTAAATTTTCAAAAAGAAAACAAAGCGATTTGTCTATTTCAACTTAACATTGTTCTATTCAACACGTTGTCAGGAGAAGACTCTTTTGTACAAGAACAAAAACTACTTCCGATTTTAATTTCCTTTCATTGTTTTTTTTTTTTAATTTACTTTTAATGTTATCAGAAAGCATATTTTAGTAGATTAGGTTAAGTTAGAATATCATGAGAGTAAAAGTTATTTGAAAAATTCGAATATAAAAGTTAAATTCTGGAAATTTTTAAAAAAGTTTATAAAATAAATAGTATTATTCTTAGAATTAAAGCGTTAAAGAATAAGGTTAAAGTTGTACTTTCTTTACAATGCATTTTTCAAACGATATGATTTGAACATCCAATTAATTTCATCAAATAAATGAAAATTTTGAAGTAAATCTGAAAATAATTTACACATTTATAGAAATAATATAAAAATTTAAAACTCAAATCCTAAACCCAAATATACAAATCTTGCAGTAAATTAGTCAGAATTCTTTATTTTAATGTATTAAAACAATAAAAAAATAATTGAAAATATGTTCAGAACTAAAAATTATTAACGAGTTTATAAATAATGTGAACTTAAAATGTACAAAAGATTAATAAATTCTTTTATATTTAATGAATAAAATATATGAACAACAATAGAAAATTATTATAAAAGCACATTCTTAATTAGAAATAAATCATTTCCTTTTAAGTGAAATTTCAGATTTAGAATTCATAATTCTTTTAAATAAAATACGTTACTTCTAAAAATTTACCATATTTTTTTTTTTAAACAAAAATATAATAAAATATTAGCTACAAAACACCAATTTTATGAAAGAACACTATATTCATGATAAAATAAAAACTAATAATACTAGTGGTTTAAATCTTAAAGTCACTAGTATTTTAACAACTTAAATTATGTTTACTGTAATTTTTGGTGCCAGAAGTATCGTTTTAACTAATTTCATCATATGAAATATGAAGTATAAACATTAGTTAAGGCTTTAGGCATATGCAATATAGACTTATGCTTAAGGATTCACGCTTTTAAATCGTCTCAAACCTTCTCATTCAGTAATGAGCTAGGATCATTCTGTAAACTTAGTACTGTGCGTTGCCTAATATTCGTATAATAGGACTATTCATTGTATAAACTTATATAAAATCTTCGCTAGATTTGCGAAGATTTTTATATATGTTTTAGATTGATCGATGACAGTTTTAGATTGTGCTCGCCTAGAACCTCACACAATCTAAAACTGCCGCTGATAAGAATTTGAATAATTTAATGATATTTAACATTTCTTTATTCTTTATAAGAAAAAATACAATAATAACGCTTATATATTTGAATTCGCTTTGTTCACGAAAGAAATAATTAATTTTTTATTCAGAAAGCATTTTGATAACTCCGAATAATTACACATTATAAAGAAAAAGTGAAGAAATTTTTAATATGAAAAGTTTTAATGGCATTAGAAAAAATCTTTAAAAAGATTCCTCTAAGACGATACATACAAATGTGTCTTTATTCCAATCCAGTCCTTTTTACCAAATGTGTAGTTTTAATGACAGTTTAATAAAAACTTTTGGCATATAAGTAAGTTAGACAAGTAGCTGTTTTTTTTTATTTTAGAAGTGTTTTCGTCAGATTGAATTTACTTAGATAAATAAACAGGACGCATCATATATATTAATAGATTCAAAGAAAAAGTTGAAAGTTTACAGTAATTCTTTTTCCTTAGCTTTTCATTTATTTAAAAATACTACAGATTTTTGATTAGTAAAATGCAAATCATTGCATTTTAAATGTATAATATCAAGTACATTAACATACTTAGGCTAAAGTTTCAAAACTTATGGAATTCTGTGTTCATGTTTTCGTTCAAATTCTGTTTAATGTTTTATACATTACATTAAAAAACATCCTGAATATCTATCAGATTAATCTGGTTAGGAATGTTCACGTTCTCGATTTATCTGAAGTGATCCGCTGGAGTTGTTATGATTGCTATTTAAGTCATTAGTACAAAAATTATTTAAGAAACGTATAAATCGTGAATTAAAGCAGCAAAAGTCACTCAATAAATCTTTCCGTAAGATATTTTGTAAATGGTACCTAAAACTTATAACATTTAGAATAGAACCTAATCACAGAGCTGAATAACTCTAATTCTGCTGTGAAGGAAACATAAATTTCTTTTGAGAGTAAGAAATATTCAAAAGCAATTAATTTTAGACATTTTATAGTTTGAACTATTTACAAGAAAATAGTTCAAACTAAACTTAATTAAACTTAAACTGATTGAAGACTAGAAAGCGAAAGTAAGAAAAAGAATAAGTGTTATTTAATTGATCTAGATGCACACACATTCTTCTCTTATCAATTAACTTAATACCTACAATTTAAACGGTGTATGTGTCCCAAAAACCTTTCAATATATATTTATAGGTAAAACTAAAAATTAGTAAAAGAAGTAACATCATTTGCATTAATTTTTAGTATTTCTATTTTTCTAAACTCCATTACATACAGTACTATATCTATATAAGAATGTTCTTTATTACAAGCTAAAAAAACAGTTTAATTGCGACTTACAGTAAAACAAAAACTCTTTAGATTAAACAAAATATCTATTTTACAATTTCTAATATTACATAAAATAACTTGGCTATGAAAGAATTATAATTAACTTTTGTTTATACGTGACTAATTCGAAGACAAAACAATATCAATAATAGAATCGTCTCAAATACATGAAGAAAATGCTATTAACTGGTAAGTCGTATAGATCAAGGTTTCCGATCTCTTCTAATTTAGCTTTTCCCTTTTATTGAAAGACCATGACATTAAGGTGACATTAATCAGGGAAAATTCAGTTGGAAAACCTTGACAAACAGAACGCAAACATTACCTTCATTATCGCTATCTTTGTTGCTGTCTTCTTCAATTTTCACTATATTTAACATTGATTTGACGATAAAATTAATTTTGACCGTTATATAATTTTAACGTGACAAAAACGTACAACAATAGAAATTATTTTACATAAAAAATTTCGTGTTATATTTACGATATAAATGAACGAAAACACTACAATTAAATTATTTTCAAAACTAATCATAATACTACAGTTTTCAACTAATAGTAATTAATATATATATATATATATTTGTGATCGAAGATTAACATCTGAACAAATTTTTTATAACTAAAAATTTTAAATTGTTTCTTGAATATGTAATTTTTACGTGTAATATATATACAGTATACACATGCATGAGAATGTCTACTGTATACACATTTACTCGGGCTGTTAATGTAATGACGACATATAAAAATTTGTTAATTATCTTCTTTCAAAAATGCTAAATCGCACTTTGTTACAGAAAATTATAATATATGCGTTTAAAACAAATGAAATTTAGTAAAAGTTTATACAATATTTTAACATAAAACTTTATTTTAAGTTGGTGTTCATATGACATCAATTGTTCACCGAAATCAATTATAAAACATTGTTATAGAAAGAGAGAATTTTAAGCCATAAATACATTCATTGAGATACAGAGTGACCCGATAGTCAGATTCACAAGCATTTCAGCAATTTGTGAAAGTAGCAATTTTATTTATGTATTGAACAAGAAGCATTTTAAACATTTTTTTAATAAATATTACGAATAACATTATATTAATATGAGCAATTTAGTCCTTACAATGATTAACTGACTTCTGAGCCACATTATATATCTTGATTTATATTATTTGTATGGATTACAAACTTCTGAAAGCATTTTAAAATTTTCTTTACTGACTAATAACTTTTACGGAAGAAGAAAAATATTTTGGTTTAGAAGCCATTTTCCAAAAAAAAGAAATAAAAATATTTTTTAAAGGAAAAAATAACTCATATATACATATACTTTATCAAAGTTTCATTCAGCATAATGTTAGGAAATAGTTTTCAACTACAAGTTGGAAGTTTTATCTTCAAATTGTGAAGTTTTATCATTTAAAAGAGACGGAAATTTTTTAAAAATCTATTTATCTACAAAAAAATTATTTAAAAAAGAATTATTAAAATAAATTGATGTTAATTTCATAAATAATTGCCAAATAATACGTATCGATGGTTAAAATCTATTACGTTAAAATCATACTGTATCTTGAATTTGTAATTGATCATTATTGTTTAAAAGTAAACTTTCACAGAATTGGCTATTTTAATCTAAATTATCTGTTTATATTATGTAATTTTTATTAATATGGATAACTAATTATGAAAGACTTTAATATTGTTTTCAAGTTTTTGAACACAGTAATCGCCTATTCTAACACATTCAAAGTCTTCATAATAAAAATAATTATAAACGTATGTCTCTTCATCCGTGTTAATATTTTTGTTTGTGATTAGTTGATAAACAATTTAATTATTCTAATTAGATATTCGTACATTTTCATTAGATTGGCATATGTATTAAAAACATTAAATGTTAACTTCACAAGAATATTTGTAAATATTAAATATGTCGGTATGTATAAATTATAAATAACGATATTATTTAAAATGTTTTGAAATTATAATTCTCTTTTTACTATTTTAAAATATAATAAAGTAATCATTTATACGTAATTATATCTTAAGTATTCGTTTGTTTACATAAATATTTTATATTTAAATTTGACTTCGAAATTCGTTTACTTTTTTAATATAATTTTTATTTAAAATTAAATAATATTATAATTGTACGAGCAATTCATTTTTTTAATTAGAAGTTATTCATTTTAATCCTTTCCACCTTGTCAGTATTAAGAGCTTTTTCCCATATCGATCGTAAGTTTGGTCGGTCTCACAATAAAGAACCCTGTGGTGATAGACAGGCCCTGGCTATATACATCAGAATCACCACCCACGAAAATTCTAAGGCAGTCCGAACTTGAATTCTGAAAACAGCAGGCCGATGTCATTAGGGCCGTAGTTCTTAATATCTGTGAGTTAGTAGCACGCAGATAAATTTTGTTTGTGCACTAACGAGGACAGTGTTGCACCAAAGATACTCTTATACGTATAAATGAAAGTGATGTTAAAGATTTACATTTCTATATAAAAATACAGAAATAATGTTAAAAGTAGAGAAAAAATTAGCAAGTTTTTTAAAATTTTGTGGCATACGTATGAGAAATTCGCGGTATACGGTATACTGCTGTATGGTAGATGTAATAAGACAAGAACCATTGCCTTATCACCTTACCATCTAGCTAATTTTTAATTTGAATTAATAGTTTACATCCTCTTTTAGAAAAAGAAGGCCAAATCAAACTGAAAATTAAAAAATTTTCTAATAAAAATCTAAAAAAAAGCTTTTAGACGATTTAGATTTCTTCAATATTTTTTATAATTTCAAAATCATTGATTTATCTAAAGATTATAAAATTTAACTCAATATCTCTTTTTATGAAAACACTAGCATAAATAGAATGAACAAATTTATGTTTTTCTTAATTAGTGTTTTTAATCACATATATATTAAAATTTTAATTACAACTCTTTATTTATTTAAAAAAAAAGTACAATACAGCGACATTTTCAATTGAAGGGGATACTATAATATGTATTCAATTGATAATATTTTTGAAACTAAGAATGCAACATTGTTTTTTGTCGCGTTATATTTACAGTTGATAGAAGTTTGGCAATAAAAAATTACTCTTACAGAATTTAAAGGAGAACCTTGTTGTCACAGAATGGCGCCAGAAGGACGATTGTCAGACATTTCAAGTGTTATCTTTAGAAACAAATCCTGAATACCTCTGCATCGATTACTTTCCTTTTCATCATTCATTTCTTAAGTATGAAGGGAAATTAATCGTTTAAACTGTTTTTTCTATGTTAAAATTGTTCTTAAATGCGCGTATTTATAATTAACAATGAATTTATATCATATTTTGAATGTATAATTTTCAATTAATTTTTATTTCGTTTATAACTTTTATCTTCATTAATTTATCCTTGTTATAGAAAATACGTTAGTAATATAAAATAATTACTTTCTATTATTTTAACATTTTAACATTATTTCCTTTTTCATTTAATTATAATTTTACAATCTAAAAAGGAGTCGCGGACTACTGATTGGGAATAGGCAGAATAAAATATTCTGGTTTTTTCGTTCATAAAAATTGATATTCTAAAAATATCTAAGTTTGTTATGAATAATGTAATTATGAAATATTATGTGTTTTTTCGATGATTACTCATCAAGATAAATGAAGCGATAGAAGTATTAATCAACGTAATACATGAATGTAAATTCTGACATACCTCAACGTATTTGGTTAATGTCTTAATATAATATTGCTGCGTTTATACAAAAAAGCAAAAAAAAAAAAAAAAAAAAAAAATCAGTTGATTAAATTTGCTTGTGATTGTTGAAATAATAAAATATGATTTCATTTTATTTTTAAGCTTATTCTTACTTTTATTATATATTATTTTATTTTTTATTATATTTTCTCGAATTGAAAGTTCGAAGAAAAAACATGTTGATTAGAATATTTTTAAGATTTTAGTATTAGTATTTTAGTATTTTTTTTATTCTTGATTCATTTATTATTAAATATATATAATAAACAATATTATTTCTTATACATATTTAATTTATATGTTATTATTATTAACAATAAAAAAATAAAATTATATAAAATCTAGATAATTAACTTTTTAATACTTAATAACATTACTGAAAAATATTTCTACTTATGAAGAAATCACAATTTTATTTATTAACGATTATTTTTATTCAATTGTCATTTTATATTGAATAAATGATAATTAAACGATATATATATATATATCTCGTTTAATTACTTATTTACTTATATCGTTTTATTTACTTTTATATATATATATATATATGAGTAAATAAAATGGAATGAAAACTACATTATATTTTTTAAATAATAAAATTTTTAAAAAATTGTTTTTTAATACACAGAAAAGGGGAATGAAATAAATAATTTATAAGAAATGTTTTAAAAGGCTTTCACAAATGAGAGATTCTGATCAAATGGCTCTTCTGGCCCTCTAAGATAAGGCTTGATTCAAACTTCTATTAAAATATGAATTCTATTATAAAATTTTTTGTACTTTACTATACTACATAAATTTTAAGTATATATATTATTGATTTGAATATATAAACAAAAAGTTTATATATTATATCAAAAGTATGTGTAATAACAACTATGTATCATACACTTATAAGAAAATTCTAGTATGAAGTACCAAATATCAAGATATACCACTGATACAATCAATATAATTTCATTTAAGTATTTATCAGAAACATTTGGTAAATAAATTTGTTCAAAAATATCTTAATATTTTACTTGCAATTGTTGTTACCGTTGCGTGCAGTGGCAATACAGCATGAACTTTTTGAACTTTGCTATGTTATTAAACTTTATTAAATGCAAATTTTCTAGAAAGAACAATGTATGTAAATTGTAAAAAAAATATATTTTAGTAAATCAGATTATTAACCAAAGTACAGATTATCAGAATATATATTAATCATTGATATATCATTATTCGATTATATGAAAATTGCTGATATGATCTTAAATTTTGAAAATTTTGGCAATAAAGAATAAAGAAATATTAAGATTTTCCATGCTATATATATATATATAGTGTGTGTGTGTGTGTGTGTATCATTGCATATGAAATCACGAGGAGCTTTAGACTAATATAGATTTTCTATTGTGACTGTATGAAATGTTACAATTTTTGCTTATTATTTCAATTTTTCTATTGAAAATACGATAGCTCGCTTTACGGCGGGACGCGTTTTATGACCCAGTTAAGATATAAAATTGGAGATCTATCATGCAAGAAATAGAGTTGTGCTAACCAAAGTTTTCATATGTTATCGATATTGTAAACATATATCGATTTAGGTTTCATATAGCAGTTATCGGCAGAGCAGTAGTAAGTCTCTAATTAGTTATTATAAACTACATACAAACTCACATACAAACAAATACAAGGAAGAAAAATGTACAAAAACTGAAGATTGTTGATTTTTCACTTATTACATTATTTTCTTTAATTATTGTGTGGTTAAAAATATGGTTAATATAATAATGAAAATTATGTATTAAATTAGACAATATATGAAAATATGATAAAGTATACTTTGTATTAAATACTGCTTAATTGAACAACTAAAATTATACATTCTTAATTCATGTAAAACAAAAATAATCATATTATTATTACTTTTTAAGAAATGATTTCATTAATTTAACAAGAATTACTCAATCAACTATTACTTTTAAACGTTTTAATAAAATATTTTTATTTCAATATAATGCAGTATTAATTAATAAAATTAAATGAATTTGCCTATTCTGATTTATTAATTTTTAATTCTTTTAGTTCTTGGGCCTAAATTTTTTCACATAAAAAAGAATAAATAAAACAAAAAATTCAAGAAACTAATCTATTAAAACGATCTTTTTATTTAGCATCTAGGAAAATAAAAATAAAATTTTCATTTTAAAAAAGTGAAAGAAAAATTTATCGATTCATAAATAAGATTATTGATGGATAGATAGATAAGATAATAAAGTGTCTTCTTGGAAATGTTTTAAACATTTGACAAAGAGTTCGCATAGAATAAATGAGGACGAGTTGATCCATGTTCCATTTCAAGATTCCATTCAAGAAAAGAAAATAATTTCGAAAGAATGGAAGATATCGTTGATAAAGAATGAGATAAAATAATTGAAAATACTATACATTGAACATAAAAAATTCTAAAATCATTTTTTTAAGTTATCCTTGAGATAAGATTATTTTATTTTTATTTTAAATGGATATAATTAAGAAAACAACGATATAATACAAGATTTAATGATAATATGCTTATAAACTTTAATATTTAAATATATAATTATTATTTCTGACAATATAATATTTACATTTTATTAAAAATGAAATGACTACTTTGACTAAAAATACATTATTCCATTAATTCATTTTCAATAGGATTATGAAAAAATATCATTGAATTTAAAATGTATATGAATTATCATCGAATATTTAAATATCTATCAATAATAACATCTTTTATATTCTTTTTGTTCATGTTATGACTGAATAATTTATTCAATATAAAAATATATTAAAGGTACAAAATGTCTTCACAAGTCTGTCGTTTCACAATCACTAGCGACAATCCAAAAACAATTTTCACAGAGACAACCTTTTATTTAAGGCTATGGCTGTGTAAAAAATGTTTTGTGAGGACATTTTTTATCTTTAGTATAGTTTTTATATTATTTAAATACCGTAAACACCAATTTTTAATTTGAATACATTTATATTGTTAAGAAATTATTAACACTCAAAATGTATTATTGTATAAACTGTATGGCAATACCAATCTAAACAAAAATGAGTAAATAAAATGTACGTAAACAACATATCCTTGAATAATAAAGATAAAAATTTCTGTTTTAATTCGATAATTAAAATTTTGATCTATCTTACTAAATCTGAGATTTAAATGTTTGCTAAAGTTAATTACTATTGAAAAAAATTACGTAAGTATGATTAAAAATATATTTGATTAAAATTAATTAAAGATTTTTATTATTTATAAATATGAATTTTTATAATGTCGCATATGTATTTAAAATTTGTTACATTGTTAATATTGATCAATGTTTTCATTTTGTTTACAACGTTCGCGTTAGAATAAAAACAATTAAAATAACTACTTTAAAAATTTCGATATTTAATTTAAATAAGTACCATTTTTTATAACTTTAGAATTTTTAAAAATATTTATACGAAAAAGTATCATATAATAATGCAAAGTGGTTCATACCTTTTGAATCTCACGAACTGTATACATGAATGATTTCACGATTCTCCTATATTAAATAGGATTGTAAGTAAATATATATGTATGATCTATTTTATTTTGATGTATATTTTGTATTATTTAGATTCTGTTATCTCATTCCCTCTGGAACGAAGACGTTTGGCAACAGTAATGAAAAATAAAAGAGTCCAAGAGTCCGAAATGAAAGGAAGTTTTTGTGAGACTCTCCTTTTATATTCTTACCTACACATTTAATACGTCGTAAATTGTGAAGATATTGTCTCTACACACACACACAAACACACACACACACAGGTATATATATAAATATATGAGTGTTTTAAATATTTAAAAAAAATGCTATTTTCTACAAGTAAATGAATTTATATTAAATTAGTTGAAATTATATATAGAAAATATAAATATGTAGAGATAAACTATGAGCATAGATATTTTCACTTTTAAATATTATTATATCCAATAATTAAATTATATTTTTTATAAATAAATCGAATAATACATAATATAATCAAATATAAACAATTATTTTCAATTAAAAATAACGTCCCTCATAACATTAATTAGTTTTTTTTATTTTTTGTATAATAGAAAATTTTTCACTTGAAAAAATACTTTATGTTGAACGCATATAAAATATAGGATTCGAAATTTTATATTTAATGATAAATTAATAAAAATATAATAATATTTTATTTTCATTCATTATATGTTTAATACATACTGAGTTCAAATGAAATTTATCGTTACATTTTTAAATAAAATACAAGTTAATAGCATTTAGAAAAATACTTCTACGAAAAATAAAATTGTATAGGAATAATATAAAAAAAAGTATAAATTCATTCACACAAATTGAACATAGATAATCTAGATATTATTTGCAGTCTATATCGATTATATACAATAATGGTCTAAAGCATTGATTCTTAATCTGAAGTCCATGCAAATCCAGTTAAGAACAATTACCATGAAGTGCCTTGCACCCCTTAAGGATGCTAGAAAAAAGTTCATTCAAAATAAGAAATAATTTTTTTCTTTCTCATTTTGATTGAACTTTTGAAATTTTTTTCGGACTTTTTCAATTGAAAACTGGTAATTTCTAAAATTAATTGTGATAAAAAATATTAGCATCAATTTTGGATATATAATTATGAATTTTATTTTGTGGAAAAACTCTAACCAACATTTAAAGGTTTTTATATTAACGAAGAAGTACAGATATATTTTATTTTTTAATCTTATACGTTGTACGTGAGGCTAAACTAATATACATGTAGAAATGCTGCCACCTTAAATAAAAACACAACAAATATTTCATAGGGAGTGTGAGAGAGCACTTTAAAAATTCAATGGGAGCTGCTGCAGAAAAGATTAAGAACCACTGTCTTTAAGTAATAGCGATATGAAGATGTGATGTTCATATAAAATTCATTATTTATTTATATTCCACTGTCACTTTTAATAATTTATTTTAAAAATGTTTTCCGGAAATCTAAGAAAAAAAAATATTACTACTATTTAGTTTTTAGAAAATATTGATATTGCACTTCAATAATTTTGGTAATTGAAGTAATGCTTTATTAATTTTAACCATCCTAAGGTAATATAAACTATAAACTATATTAAAGATTTATTGTATAAATGATTTGATAAATATTTTATAATAATATTTAATAAATTTATTAAATATCCATCAGCTTTAATTTAAGCTTAAATTATATAACGGAATAGATGATAATTTTGTTTAAACTAATTTCGATATAAATCATTGGTTACCATATGTCTGTCCACTCTAACTTTTTCTTTGAGTAATTTAATTTCAATCAAAATTCTAATTTAATATAGCTTAAGAAAACTTAAATTAAACAATTAGATGATATAATTAACATTCATCAATCTTAAATGAGTTTTAAAATACTTTTACATTTAAGTTCTCTCTCTACAGAAAATTTGAAATTCAAATGATATATCATTTCTAAAACTTGAAAATTAATTACAGGAACATTTATATCAAAAATTGTTAAGAAATAGAACTTTAATGACTCTATTATTAGAATGATTATTTCTGCAAGAAATTAAATTTTTCAGTACAGAAAACTTAACTAAATGATTCTTAACATTTCTGAGCTAGTGACACAATTTTTCGTGGCACAACCAACGAGCCAGTGTCCATCAAATATGCTCTTGTATATATATAAATAAAAGGTGATATTGAATATCTGAATTTTTTATACGAAAATATAAGAATAGTTAGTATTTTAAAATTACTTTTTTAACATTTGGTAACCCTATGAGAGATTCTTTATACATTAATGTGACGCAACACACCGATTCAGACCTAATGCCTTAAGTTATGTATCGAATTAATATGGTTAATAAAAATGTGTCTAGATAGATATATAGTTATTTCCATTATATTTTAGTGAAAGGAAAGCAATATAAACTATAGATTAAAGGCATTTATATTACTTTCATCTAATGAAACGAATAAAAGTAAGCGTTTCCAGGGATGAAATTACAAGTTTGCAAACTTTGCAGGCTGTATAAGTTCATTAGTTATACAGTCAACTGTACAACTAATACAGTTTTATGTTATTCTCAATATTTTATGATTACTTCCGATCTTGATAGGCCTATAAACTTATTATTAACTATTTCATTTTGAATTTTATATTTTAAACAAATATCTTATAAAAGTAATCTTCAGCTTATTTTTCTACATAAAAAATTTAATTTTATTCATTAATAAAACAGATGTTTTTATTAACATAAAAACGTATTTTTATATTATAAATTTTTAAACATTTAACTTTTATTAATATAGTTTACTGCAATCCTTTTGGATGTAAAAATGCTCTTAAAAAATATATTTATTTTTAAATTTAAATTTAGTGCTACAATTAAGCTATTTTATTATATTAAATAGACTGTTCATTTGATTTAATTTAAATATACGTAAAAGCCCATAAAATTATATATTATTGGCATACAATAAATGATAATTTTATTTGTTTTCTGATAAATAAAAATTTATATAAAGTGTAAAGAATGGCCGATCGATCTATACTAAAAACAATTTTTCTTTACTTTGTCGGTCAATTCTAGAAAGACAGATGACCAGCGTTATTCGGTATTACATTACTTCCTCCGCTATAAAACCTATTATACAGTTTTAAAGCGTCATGAAACTCTAACTCCACCAACTAACAACATAAACGTCACCTACTGTAGTTACTTGAATGACATGATGCGCTTTTAAACTTTCTAAAGACTTGTATCTGTTAAGGTGTTTAAACGAATTTTTTTTTTTCGACGTTCTCTTAACGCCGAACTGCTTTTAAAAAACTATTTTCAAGCCACCCTCGAGATAAATTAAAGTATTTTCTGTGCTCATTACGAAACAATTCGCAGTTTTATATTGTTTTTTGCGCTATATAAGACTAACAATTTTAATTTATTTAGAATTTCAATACACATTTTTTAAAAATACGCTACAATATATTTCTTGTGATTCTATTTTATTGAGAAATAACGAAAAAACGAAAAATTACTTTGTTTTGTTTGTTTAATTTTATTTCCTTGATATTTTAATCTGGGCATTAATTACTTGTTATAAGGGATATGAAAATCACAAGTCTAAAATTTTACATTATAAAAAATTAAAATTATATTATAAAATATTACGTTACTTACGTAGGTACGTTACGTACGTATATTAAAATATGTTATAAAATATCAAAATTATAGTTTAAAATAAATATATATATCACTATTTTGCACAATAAAATTTTTTTTAAGATTTTAATTTTCCGAAAAATTTTAAAATAATTTTACTCAAGGAAATTAATTATTTATATAAAAATAGGAAAATTTAGAAATCTCACAGCTATTTTAGTTTGAAAACAATTAGTGTGTTTTTGCGTAATTTTAAATAGGAATTAAACTATTTTTAAAATATAATTGTCAAATCTGCGTTGTGAAATGAAATCTTTTATTTGAATTTTCAAAGTAAAATTAATTAATATGATTGTGATTTGCTTACCCAGTTGAAACTATTAGCGATATGGAGGCAACTACATCACAATAAAATTCTATTTAGAAATTACAAATTAAAAAAAAAATTTACTTCAAAGAAAATATCTATTTTTTACAACATAATTATCATTAAATAAATAACCATTTATATTTATTATAATTAGTTATTAAGAAATTAATGAAATTAAAATTATATGAGAGAGAAAACATTTTAAAAATTTAAAATATAAAATAATGAATTTTATTTTCTTATAGTATTTATTATTTAATATTAAATTAATATTATAAATTTAATGTAACTTGAATATAAAATAGATAATGTTTTATCTAAAAAAATTAATAAGAATAGGTGGCCCAAAGTCAGTTAACCGAATAATATTTTAAGATTATTTTTAAAAACTATCAAAAATCTATTTGAATCCGTACAGTTATTTTTGTATTACGAATAATAACTTGAAGGTTCCGAATTGGTTTTAATCATTATTAATACACTCTTTCTTGTTACACGATATCTCAATTTTGAGTCACCGTGCTAAAATTTTGTAGTATCTTTATTTATAAATAAAAAATGTTTAATTTTTACATTTTTATTAGAAACACATTTTAAATAATCAATCACATTTCTTATCACAATTTATCGAAATTTAACATTAATGGATTATAAACAATTGGCTTAATGTATTATTAATTCTTATAAAAGCATATCTTTCTTTAGCAAAGTAGTTTATGCAAGTAAAATAGTTCTAAATTTTCATAAACGAAAATATAATTATAGGCGATTAAAAAATGATCGTATGCAAATGAGAAAATTATTTTAAATCTTTCCAAAAATGAAATGAAAAAAAAGAATTTAAACATAATATCACTTTGAAAACAATAAGTTTTGCTTTTTTATTATTAACAAATGTAAAATTTTTTTCTAATAAAAAATGTCTAAACCTGATATTTCATCTTTGAAATTTATTTCTGTATTGAATTCTTCTGAATTTTTTTACTTTCTACAAATATATGGAGTAGACTAAAAGTATTAAATAATAGGATTGTTAAAATTTCATATTTTCATACGAAATTTTATTAGCAGAACATAAGATGTGCGCGATGCGTGCACATAAAACAACGTTTAGACACACAAAATAATCTAATTACAATTGCTCAAAATATTATCTAGTTACACCGAGTTCAAAATTTGAAAATAGAATTAGTTATTCGTTAGTGACATGAGAAGTAAATGCGATTAATATCAAAATAATTATAATACAATATAATTGCATTCTCTCCTTTTTCACTGCGTACAGAATTTAATAATTAACTACAATAAACCAGGATCAAATAATAACAATTATGCAAAGCATTCTTTATTCACATAATTACATTTATCGGCTCTTATCGTGGAAGTTATTGTGGTTTTCCATAGTTCTATTATTTGGGAATTTTAAAGATTAGATAATCTAATTATTTTATCTTGATTTGGCCTAAATTTGGCCAATTTTTTCAGACTTATCACACCTTGTACGTCAAGTGATGAAAACGGAGTCAGAGATCAGATCCAAAAAATTTATACGCTTTTATTAACATTGGAAATGTATTTCGAACTCTACGGTCCCTCATCAGTCCAACCAGTTCGTGTAGATGAATATAGGCAGAAAATACTGACGTATATAGTCATGTACATTACACGAACTGGTTGGACTGATGAGGGACCGTAGAGTTCGAAATACATTTCCAATGTTAATAAAAGCGTATATATTTTTTGGATCTTATCTCTGACTCCGTTTCCATCACTTGACCTACAACGTGTGATAAATCTGAAAAAATTGGCCAAATTTAGGCCACATTAAGATATATTAATTACAGACAAAAAGTAAAAATATTTAGAATAAACAAAAGATAATTTAAAATAATAATAATATAATTGTCCTATTATTTCTAGGACATCTAGTCAAGATCTCAAATATATTAAATTACAACAGCTACTTAAAAAATAAATAACCATAATTAAATATTTTTAAACACTTAAAATAGTCTATTCATATACTAATTATTAATTGTTACATATATTTAAGTTATAAATAACAATTCAAGAAAATTATACATAACAAATATCTGCTTATATATTTTTTGTATTGAACTTATTTTATTGATATGCAATATTGGAAAATGATCATCAACTTATATAAAACTTGAATTCGATTTTACATCATTTTGAATTTGTATCGGGGAATGCAGTTCTTTATCGATTGAACAAGCTCGTTCTCTTCACATGTCAACCGGTTCTATGAATATATATTATTTATTTTCCAATAACTTATAAAATTCTGGATCTTTACTTTCAAAAATGATGAAAGTTTTTCGAATTTTCAAACATATTATTGGATAATCAAATTCATTCAGGTCAAAAGTTATAAGGAATAATACGTCTATGACAGATAAATAAATTTTATCCAGTTTTAAATAAAATTAAAAGTGAAATTTATCTTGTAGCTGAGTGTATGAAGGTGTTTGACTATTATTGTTTTCGAATTATACTGCTTACCGAACTATTGAATGTATACTATGTACACAATACTATACTTAAAATATAAATAATAATAGAAAACTGACAATTAAAAACTCTAAAGAAACATTTCACTGCCCATTTTTAAAAAATTCTTACAAATTATTATAGTATTGATATTTTTACATTATATAATTATAACAAATAATTAATTTCTTCTCTTCTAACCCAATTCATCAACAGGTTTTATGACTGTATGTATATAACCTATGTATAATCTGTATAATAAAATAATCAAATTCAAAATATTAACTATTATTCAACACATTTATTTAAAAAAATTTAAATGTAAAATTCAATTAAATTCTATAAAGTTTCAAATAAATATTTAATAATAAAATAGTTTATATGTTATAGCAAATTAATTTAAATAATTTGCATTTTAATGTTATTATTTTAACCATTTTTTTTATATCAATGTTTTTAGAATACTTTGCCGAAATTCTTTTGCCTTTCTATAAAAATACCTTATACGTTTTAAAATATTCTCTTATACAAAGAGAATATTTCATAATATTATAATAATAGAGATGTCTAAAATATTCTCTTTATATTAAAAAATATTTAATATCTTTTATTACAACTTAGCAGTTTTTGAAACAAAAGAGAGGTAAGAAAGCGAGAGAAATTGTTCTTTGAGAAATAATTTAATAGCTTTAATTAGTTCAACTTTTTATATAAGAAGTAACTGTTTTTAATTTTAAATAGATCATTATTTGCTCTGGGTTACAGAACACGTATTAGCCTCTAAATTATTTTATACAAAAAAAAATAATAATAATAATATGAAAGTGATATAAGTTAAATTTTCTTTAGATAAGTGATTAAAAATCCATTTTTATTTGCTTCTTTGATTTATTCACATATTTTTATGGAATTCGGAATGAAATGGACTCCCCATATTTGTGACTGTGATTTAAATATCACTCACCTCTCTTTGTTTAAATAGATTTTTGAGTAGACTAAATCAAAGATAACATACTTTATTAGTATATGTAAGTAGTTAATTACAAGATTTAAAATTTTAATTATCTACATATATCAATTCTTTTGATCTATGTAATTTACATTACATCATAAATATAATTATTCAATTACATCAATTTAACTGTACAAGTTAAATAAATTAAAAATTATTTATCTAATTCACTTTGAAATTATTATTCTAACTAATTAATAAAATTAATTAAAATTAAAATAAGTATTTTTTTAAATACAAAAAATTTGTGAAATTTAGGTAAAAGCATTGATTATAAATTATTTTTAAGCATAAAATTACATTAACAAATCATTGAAGACTGAACTTTTTATTACTATAAATGTTTGAAAATTCATTAAATTATTTATAAAAACATTCTATGCAATAAGAAATGTTTTTTTTTTTTTTGAAAATTATTATATTGCAAGTTCTTTCCTGAATTTTAAATTATATTTTTTTTCTTCTATTAATTTAAGTCTTTCCCTTAAAATGTAAAACCGAAAACTTTTTTCTAGTGTTATCTTCTAAGAAAATATTATTTTAAATTCTGACGATGTTTAAAAGCGTTTTATGTTTATCAAAGAAATTCATAAAATATGAAAAGGTTGTCCCTATAATGTATTTTTTATAATATTCAGAAAAATTTGAAATTTAAACTTACTTGATGTATTAAATATTTTTTTATAATTCAAAAACTTCATATTTTAAAATGGAAATTTATAATATATATTTTCTAATTTAATTGATATTATAACCTATATATTTATAAAACATTCTCGTATTTTTATTATAAATTTCAAAACTTTCTACAAAATTTTTTATAATAATTTTAAATTTAATTTTTTAAAAATATATATATTTAATTAAATTTAAAATATTTTAAATTCAAAAATATATTTAAAAATATTCTTTAATGTAATTTTTCTTATTTATTTTTTAAATTATTGAACTTTACTTTTCTTACTTGAAATTACTTTAGTTTTAGATGTTGTGATAAAAATTTTTCCTAAAAATTGCTGAAATATCTTATGATACTCATTTTTTTAAGTTGGTTAAAGTCAAAAGTTTGCTTTTAACAGATGCAATCCTTATATACTATATTTTCTTCCCATCCAAACTCATAAGAAAATATTTTATTACATTTAATTCTGCTTAAATAAAAAAAACTAAAAATAAAAAAACTATAGTTTAAATATTGAATTTACTAGCTTTAAAAATATTTTATCAAAATATAAAAAACCTCTTTGGGACTTTAAAAAAATATGGATTTTATCTTGGTATCTGTGATTTCTCACACATCATTAAAACATATTTTTAAATTATTTTTGATAAATATAAGAAAACTAAAGTTTAAATCTATTTATTAACTCATTTACTTTAAAAGTTACCGGTATATAAAAATTAAAAATAATTTATAAAAATATATCAAATATTTTTAATTTTTTGAAAAATCGTGAGAATTTCACATTAGTATCTGAAATATTTCGCACAATTTTAGCAAACAGATATTGATTTCAAATTGTAAGAACTGAATGAATCTTTTTTTTTATTCTAAAATAAAATATCTAAAAAAGATAAAATTAAAAAGAAATATATTTTTCAAATTCGTAATTTAACATTTCATTAAGAAGAGAAAAAACTTTTCAACTTTTTAATGGTATATATTGACGAATCATTGAATCAAGTCACACTTTTAATCGATAAATTTGAAATTCTAGAAAGAATAACGTAATTTAAAAATCAATTTTTTTCCGAAATAAATGAATGATCTTACAGTATAATCAATTCTTATATTAATAGAAGTTGCGTAAAAAAATTTAAGAGTATAGAAAACAAGAATTCTGATCCTGGATAGCGAAGAGGAGACGTATAATTTGTATGCAACAAAAAATTAAAAGAATTCCTACCAGGGGTGCATCTGCTGACAAACAGCTTTTACATTATTCTAATTCAAGAAGTAGCAATTGATGAACAGCTAAGACATTTTTTACAAAAGAAAATAGAAACCAAAAACTTTCAATATCAGGAAGAATGTTAAGGTTTATACCTTTAAAGTAGTAGTTCTTAACCTGGGGTGCAACACAGTGGATGTTTGATATTTTTTCCTGGAGATGAAAAGCATCGTTTTCGAAGAATAAAATTTTTTCTTTGTTTAATTTAATTTTTTAGGTTTATTTTTTTCCTTTTTCATTAAGAACTGAATTTTTAAACTAAGATCATAATTAAAATGTACTAATATTAAATTTAAATATATAATTACATTTAAAAAAAAAATCTCTAATGTAAACCTAATAATTTTTATGTTAATGAATAATTGATGCAGATATGAATTTCTTTTTTTAATCGTTTAATCTATACCTAAAGTTAGGTCAAATACACATGATAATACGAGACTATCCTACACGTTTACATAAAAAATCTTTAAGAATTTTCTTGAAGGTGCAAGAATACATTTAAAAAATTCAAGACGAGCAAATAGCGGAAAAGGCTAAGAACCATTGCTTTAGAGATTCCTTTCTGTCCTTTAAAGCGTTTAAATATTAAAAATATTTCTTAAGTTAATTTATTAAAAATCGATTTGTTTTTATATCTTAAATATTAGTAAACTTATGAAAATAATTTTAAGTACGATCGATTTATATTTATGTTAGTAAAGTTTGTTATAAATTGTTACTTCAATATAATAAATACAATAATAATATTTTCAATATAATAAATTATTACTGTTATTTTTAGAAAGCTCTTTAGTATTCTAGAATTAGTTATTAACTGAGTCACAATAGAGGATAAATTGTATAAAAATAATAATAAAAATCTAATTTCAGCGAATTAAAATAAGATAAATTACTTTTATATACGAAGAAAACTATGCAGCTACGAAAACTGATGTTATATTCATTAGATCTTAGAATATATTTCAAATTTATTTCATAAAAATAGAAAACACAAAACATCAAAAATCAATTATTTCACAAATAAAAAGTACTTTTTCCTTCAAAATTTACTATAAAATTTCATAACAACATTAAAAAACTATTTTATAATGAAAACTTTATAATCAGATACAAATTTCTTATAATAATAATAATTTTGAAAATATTAATGATTAAAATATTAACAAACTCCTAAAATTATAAAAATGAATATACTTAAAACTGATTTTAAAATTATAAGAACGTTCCATAAAGTTTCTATATATTTTCTATATTATGTAAAGTCTTCTAAACCTTATTTATCTCTACATTTTCTAATCTTTTATATGAGGTTACTACTTATTATCAACAGGCTCCAGTCCTTTCTTTCGTTCACCTTTTGTTCAGTAAATCCCTTTTCCTTCAGATTAGCCTTCATCTTTTAGTTTGCCAGGCTTTATTATTTCGCCTTTTTATTTCTGTCTCTATCAACCTGCTGTCCACATAGTTGTGATATAAAACGTTCTATACTTATTTAATTGTAACTATAAAACGATCTGAAAAGTCTAATACATGTGTTGTGTAATGCTTATTTTTAAGTTATGTTTTTTTATATTAAAATAATACTATTAACGCAATAGTTTTGCTTTAAATAAAAACATATATTTCTTTATTAGTATAATTGACAGGAGGATGTTTTGACTGTTAAATCATAACGTATAAAGTTTCTATAATTAAAGTTCATATTTCGAGCAGTTTGCAGCAAAAAGTACTTAACAGAATTGCACGAAAATTTCGATACGCTCATCGACAAAATGATTCCTAAGCATCTGTTTTTACATGGTTCGCCGTGTGGAGCATCTTGCATGATCACTGTTGATTTAAGAAATTGACGCTATTGGAGTTTTATGGTCAATAACGATGCATATCGCTGCCAGTAACGGAACATGTATTGGGACATATGGGACCGAGTTCTTCAAACCAAACCGGTCTAATAATGAACAATTAGGTAAAACAGCACTATACTGTTACTTTTGTGGATGTAATGGAATTTTCAGATGCAAAAAGTTTTCTCTAGCCCAAACTCAACAATCATGCAATTCTTTTAAGCAGGTTTTGTTATAGACTGTTCGAAATATGTGAACTTTAACTATAAATATTTCTGTAGTAAAAGAAAAGCATGATAATAATTGTTTAAAAAATTAAAGTTTTTCTAAAAAAAAGACAAAGACGAATTATAACTTTTACTAAACTGTATCTTCTAGGACCTTATTAACACCAGTTAAACTTTGATATTAATATTTAAAAAACGTTTTCGATGAAAAGGCTAACACTTTCATTCAAAAAATATTCCGATATTATAATTCATAATATTTAAATTCTCTAACAAGATTATTCTTTTAGCATTTCGTTAAAAAATGAAAATAATTCTCCATATTTTCCACGTAGATTTTAATTAAATTTTAAATTTTACAAATAAGCAAAACAAACAATTATGAGAGCTTGTACAATACGAGTGAACATCTAAACTTTTACATTACATTTTCTATATTCGCTAAAATCTTAATGATTTTAATCGATATTCATCATTTTTTATTTTTTTTCTAAATTACAGAATACATATATTTTTTAAATTAGCTCTTAACGAAATGTAGTATTATAGGAGACCCAAAACTTGAAAGAAATGATAAGTTCTCTTAGAGTTTTGAGTCTTCTATCATATTAGAAAATATATAATTTTTATTTTTTAAAAGTTTTGAGAAAGATTTAAAAAATAAAATATGTTTAATTTATTCGGTTAAGTTCATATGTAATACGTAAAAATGTTCTTAATAATATGTAGTTTCAAATATTAATATATAATAAAGTATTTTTAAGGTTTTAAATACAAAAAAATATTTACGTTTAAAGAAAAATTTTAATTTTTTTATGTCCAGCAATTCTAGTTTCCTAGAAACACTAAAATTTTTGAAATTTCAATTTTTTTTTTTCAATTTAAAATAATTCAGGTCGATATTTAAAAATATCTATAAAAAATAATTTTATATCAAATTACAAAATAATATTAAAACTAAATTTTATTTTATAAATTTATTTTTTGATTTTAAAATGAAGAAAGAATGTAATAGATTTACAATGAGCTTTGGCCTTTTAATTTTGTATTATGTTTGTGTGCAATCTTTTGTTGGAAACGAAGAAGGAAACTAATGTTATTTGTAATTTGTCTTGTTAAAGTTTTTCATGTTAAGTAAAAATTAACCTTATTTTTTCAGTTAGATATTTATAAATACACATATAGTGTCTACTGTTTCTTTGTATTATATGATATCAAACTTTAAATATTGTATCACTCACTTAACATTATGACTTATTAATAATTTAGTATGCAAGATTGTTTGCATTGCATTTTTTAATTTTTTAAGCTTAACTAAAATTAGAATTTCCATTTTAAATAAAATTTTAAAAACGTGTAATGTCGAAATGTTTACACACTTTTTAGTTCATATAGTAATTATAATTCTTATTTTCTAAAATACGCTGCAATTGTTTTAAATAATATTCTATGGAGATTAATTTAATTTTATATTTTAATGGAAGTTTTATAATCAATTTTTTTCTTGTCTCGTGTTTAATGATACGTGTATTATTATGATATTAATTTAAAGATATTTTTAAAATATCAACTTTTGCAACTTTTAACGATTATTATATAATGATTAAATTATTTGTATTTCCATTATTTTCTTATTTATAAAGTAAACTTTTTTTATGAACAAACAATTTGCATGATGAATAATTATACGAAGAAAAATATAATATATATATATATAAAATAAAAAGTCTGTTGTCTGTTCCATATATATTTTTAAATTCTTTGATTGATCTGCTCCTAATTTTTCATAATTACCTTCTATGACCCCGCAAAAAATATGGATTACCATTAAATCTAGGCATCCCACTCCTTGATTTCAGCCCCTTGACACTTCGTGATAAATTTAAAAATGACGGGCTGAAATAGCCAAATAATTAATATGATTTTCATTTAATATTTTGAAAATTATCAAAATATTCTTAGTTACTATTAGTTAATTACTATTAGTTGCGTTACAGTTTCCAGCACGATTATTTCTATAGTTATTACAGAGAATTTAAAGCAATTATATTTTAAGTAATCCATAGATAATAATTTTAATGTTAAATTATAAACACTGATAAAATTATTATTAAAAATTTAATATTTTATTTATTTTTAATAGACCGCTGATTTATTTTTTAATAATTGTTTTTATTAATTTTTGTATATTCTTTAGATTACAGGATTATAAAAATTTTGTTTTAAATAAATTCTTAAAGTTCATTCGACATATTCGTTCAATATTATGTTTTAATTTTTGTTAGTTAAAAAAATTCTAAATACCATTTTTATGTTATTAATAATTATAATTGTTATAACTAAACGCGAAGTTTTTATACCTTAATACTTTTTTATGAAAATTTTTTATATATGCTGATAGAATGCATAATTGGTGGTCTATTGTATTTTGGAATGTTTCCTTCCTTTAAAGAACTCATTAATTAATTAAATGTTTCACATGAAATAACCGATTAATGTAAATTGTTGTTAAATGAACCTGTATAATTAGGAATAGTTTAACTTAAAATCCTATTCAAATTTTAATTTTAATTATAATTTGAGAAAAATAGATTTCAAATTCGAATTTTCAGTTAAAGTTATTCCAATTTAAAAATGTTTAATTAAGTAAAAAAATTAGTTTTTTTTGTTTTTGTTTATTTATTTAAAAACATATTTAATAAACGTTTTCATCGCTATTTCAGCACGAAACCTTAATCTTTAGTCAACTTGCTTACGAAAATAGGTAAAATTATTCCATTAATATTTAATTAGAAGTGAAAAAAATATTTTTGTATATCATATACCATACCTAATTCCTATTTTCAGAAATAATTTTCATCATCAAGTCTATGTATTATGGATAGGAATTTTCAAACTACCGGAAGACTAATTTTAAGTATTTCTAAAATGTCAAGCTCACAGCGGTGATTACAAAAATAATTATCTTAATTTTCGTATTTTGTTAGTATCTTCTCATTATTTCGTCGTAAGAAAGTTATAAAAGTAGAGAAAACGTAAAAATTTCTCTTTTGATCTTTATTCTTCAGATAGAAAATGATAGATGTGAATCTCAGCAAATTGAAAATCCAAATACTGAACAGTTGTCTGATATAATTCCATCATTAATCTTCATGAATTAATTCGATTGCAGCCATTACCAGATTTCTAGAGAAGAAGATTAGTGGATTTAATCCTTGTTGGATCAACCATTAGCTTACGACATTAACTAGAAACGGACGTTGTAAATATACTTAAGATATTTCCTATTTTAAAGAAAGTACTAGCTGACCTCTTTTGTTAAAGAAGTTCACTTTTCTTTGGAATGATGGATTGTGTTCTGTCTTTTGTAAAAGGTCAGTAGTATCCTTCTTCAAGTTTCAATCTCTCTTTCTCGACATCTGTTTGCACTTCCTTCAACTTCTCTAACTTTTCATCCGGTTGTTCGTCCACGGTATATCTAAGGATAAAAGCTTCAGTATTTATCTGTCTTATTGCATTTTGTCTTCAAAAATGAGAAAACGAAATGCCAATTTTTCTGAATATTGCTATTTATTTTCTGTTCTCAGACATTACAGATCATATATCCAATCTTTTCCTATACTTTAAAAATTATTCCTAATCCCTTACTTCATCTTTTCTCAGATTTATTCTCATTTTCTTCTTTGCTTATAATGAAAATATATCCGAAAATGTAGGTTTACTATAGGCATAGATTATAAATATGGGTCTATGTATTCTTCAAATAAAATTTTTTAATCACAAATTAAATATTTTTGTTTGACATGGTGATTGTGATACAACTTTCAAGGAATAAAATAAATAGTTAACCTTTATATATAATCTTTAATAAAATTTTTATACGTCATAAAGAATACTGTCCAAAACATGTCCAAAGTTAAAAATTTTTTTCTTTAAGATTTCGCTGCATTAAAAATTCTTTGAAATCAGTTTAAGATAACAGCGATCTTCTTATGACATGATTAGTGTCATAAGAAGATCGAAATTGCTCGAAATTGCTCAATTACTATGTTAATATTAACTTTTTTGTATATTTTTTATTATTTATCTTAATGAATATTTATTTAAATGTTTCAAAAAATTCATAATAATTATTCATTTCAACTACTAATATTAATTTTTGTTAATTATATGGCGCTAAAAAACAAGTAAACAGGGCATGATAATCAACTGTTTTGAATACAGGCTATAGTTTTTTTCTATATAAAGAAAAATAATTCATTAAAAAACCTAATACCTTTTTCATTGAATTATTTAACTGAAATGGAATATAACATGTCCTATTTACGAGAACATAATAGCAAAATTTACGAGCAACAATCAAATTGAATAATTAAAAATTCTCAAATTCGTCTCGACTTAATTCGGATTTTCAATGCACCTATTTATTAAGGATAATTTATTGAATATATAAATGTTTTTTTTTTTCAAAAAATCATTCATTATTATCATAATTTCTAAAGTAAATTTTAATAATCAATTTACCCTTTAACAATTAAACAAGATATTTTCAAAATATTAGTTTTTTCTAACTTTAACAGATTCAAAAATAGCCTTTTAATTACTATATACAAAACTGAAAATTAGAAAACACTTAATTAAGAATTTTTATTGCAACAGTATTTAGAAAAACTATAATGAACTGAATAATTATTTTCTACTTTTAGAACAAACCAGATTCGAAAACCAAGAGAATGTGAGTACATTTTAGAATCTTTGTTGCATTTCACAACTTCCATTTGCAAGATCACTCAGATACAAGTTATAGAATCGATCTGAAAGTCTTATAAATCATAACAAATTACTAACATTATTGAAAGTCTTTAAGTATATAAAAGTTTTTGTAAAATTCGTTACCTTTAAATTACATCTCTACGGTCGTTTTTTTTCATTTTTATCATGATTATAATCGATGAGTTTGATAAAATTTTGATATAAATGACAAACTTTTATTAATGTTGATATAAGATTCAATATCTGATCCTTACAGAACTATAGAATAAGTTAAAGATTACTTTACTTCAGCACAATTCATATGAAATGTGAGGGTTGCCAGAGAAAATTTACGACAATGTAATCGTTAAAAAAAATAAAAAAATAATAAATTTCGATTAATACATAAGATAAATAAAAAAAATATAATAGATAAATTTGAAACTAATTTTAGTTAAAATTTATGAAAAAAAAAAACATTCTTTTCATTACCAAATTCATAAAAATCGTAAGAAAAGTTTGCTGGAATTTTGTAATTGATAAAGTTTTATAAATAGAATTAAATTTTTCAAATTCCCTTACTTTTGTTA
Source organism: Centruroides vittatus (assembly GCF_030686945.1). NCBI lineage: Eukaryota > Metazoa > Arthropoda > Arachnida > Scorpiones > Buthidae > Centruroides > Centruroides vittatus. The sequence goes on from NW_027122385.1 coordinate 2,245,560, forward strand.
ATAAAGTTAATGAAGAAGAAAAAAATAAATAATTTCCTTTATTATTCGTTACAAGATTGATTTGAATGAAAGATTTGCTAATTTATTAAAATTACACAAATGATTTAAATAGTTTCAAATTCTCTACTTTTACAATTATACTTGTATATTAATTTTTTTTTGTTTAAGTTAATATTGATACAACAACGTTTTAAATTAAAAATTAATTAAGTTTTTAAACTATTTAAACTATTATTATGAGAAATAATAAAGTAATTTATTTTATATAACTTACCAATTAAAACATTGCACGTATACGAGTATGTAGAAATATATACATATTGTTCTTTTGTTGATTCATAGGAAAATAACTTTATAGTTTTTCGTGTAAATTTTTAAAATAATTTTTTATATAAAATGTGATTAATTATTATTATCTATATACAGTACAGTATATATTATTTGTTTATTTAACCTTAACATTTTATTTTAAAAAATCTTAAAATATGAGAAAATAAAAGTATTTTATATTCTTATATTTATGCGATTACAAAATGACTTGAGAATCAATGAAGGGACACTCATTTCACTATTTAAAAATTTAAATACATACGAGCAATTATTTATTGTGACATAGCCACAATGTCGGGCTGCAATTTTTAATCATATTTTTAATTTATTTAATTTAAAAATATATGCTCTCCATCTCAAATTAGTACTGTAGTGTTTTGCCCCTGTACATCATTCTTTTCTTTTAACAATACAGTCGTGCCAGTCATCTATTGACTGCTTTCAGGGGAAAAGATTTGAATTAAAATAATGTGACTTTCGGTTTGTGTTGGAAGTTTGTATATAGTCAATCGGGGCCTCTAACCCGATTAATTCCATATCTGGTTTCGTCTTTCATTTATCCATCTCCGTTCTCGAGATTAAGGAAAGACGGTGACAGACTTACGACAGTGGGAATTTATAGGTCTACAATTTTTCAAATTTCAGCCCAATGAAAGGTTGCTGACACTTCAAAAAAAATGTCAAAACTACAGGTATTTGTAGTGGCAGCTTGGTATATATGTCATTTTTATCAACTAAATATTTCTTTTAATCTACGTTTGTAAATACCTATGAAAGAGTTTTCATTTCGAGGTATGTAACAAGTTCGTTATCAGACGTAGACTCTCAATATTATTTTGTATTCAAGCAATACTTTGGTAATGACATTTTGAAAATCATTACCTATATAGAAAATTTTTTAATGGTGTAAAGATAGTTCTTAATTATGATTAATTTTTAAAATATTCAATATTCATGCAAGCCTGTTGCAACATAAAACCCATTCCACTAGTGGATGCATTTTTATTACCGGATGCATCCCTAGTGGAACGAATTGTCCGGTTATGGAAATGCAGTGCATTTTTATGATGTGAGTGGTGGTAAAAAAAAAACTCGAGATTTGACAACAACGTAACAGGGACGGGCATGCACCCTAATAAACATATTTCTTCAGACTTACTCCCTACTGGAATGCTGCAAAACATGCTGACTGAGAATCTAACAAGTGTCGCCTAAAAACGTTAAAAAGACCCCCGAAATTGGTTTAACACTTCCTATGTCCAAATGGTTAAGTATTCATACTGTATATTGAGTATTTTGAATGTCAGTTAGGAATAAACTTGGGAAGTCTGTTAACGAGATATGCGTCACGAAATTAATATATCTATGAAAGTGGTTTAAAGTTTTATTTGATAATTGGTAAAAAAAAAAAAAAATTGATTTTACTTGTTTTACTGACTTTATTCATATATTAGATGAGGAACATGGCCTCACATTTGTAATTAACTTTGAACTTCTCCTCACCCCTTTCGCACCGTAGGAAAAATCTGAATCTTAAAACAATTTTAAACATAATTATTATGACATTTTAAAGTTAAATGTATTAATTTTACCAAATTTTAGCCATTTAAATTATATTAAATAAATCAAAATTTAAAATAATTTAAAATATTCCCTAAAATAGTATATATTACATTAATTATAACATTTAAAAAATGCTTAAATTAATTTTAATTGAATATGTGAAATTATCTCAACAATCATACCAGATATGCAGATGACATAGAAATTATATGTATAATGAACATATAATTGAAAATTTTAATACGTGAAGTTGAGACGTTAATAATGATAAATGAAAATAAATGTAGACGTTACTCGGATTATGTTAAGATTATACATTTATTTTGCTATAAAAGTTAAGTATAATTACTGAAAACTACATTAAGCGTAAATTTCATACAGCCTAAATGCTAAAGTAAATTTTATATCTAAACCGTAACAAAAATAGAATAAGTTTTCACTAACAGAATTTTTTAAATTGCAATTTATGACAATAAAAAATTATTTATTAACTTTAAAAATATCTGTAAAATAATCTTAATTTTATTCACTGTAAAAAATTTTATTTTCGTTTTATGAACAGACGTGTCACCTTTTTAATGGAAGAAAAATAGTAAATTTCTTTAAGATATGACTAATAATATCATGTGAAAATTCATTAGCACTAGGATTTTAATTAGGTCATACTGTAACTTAATATAAAATTAATATATCACTACGTTTTTATAATTTATCGTCGATTTAATAAAGTTATTTAAAATCATAAATTATTATAAAAGATGTTTAATAATTATTTAAAATATATTTATTAACTATTTTATCTAATGAATGTTTTGCTATAAAATCATAATATTTTATTAAAAATGTATCAGTTTCAAGAAGAAAAATTATTAATTTTCTGAAAGATTTAATTTCGTTTTTTTAATATTAATATTAATTTCAACTTATTCTAAGTTTGAGTGATAAAATAAAGTCAATTTGAATTAAAATGTGCATATTTAATGGTCTTATTTTTATCCGAGAATTAAATGTTTTTTTTTTCGATTCATTTAGGCGAATATATCGTACGAAATTTTTCTTAATTATGAATCTTTTTCTCTACTTATCTTTTCAATAAAATTAATTGATGGATACTTTAAGTCGTAATTTCTAATTAAACTTAATTTCTTTTATTTATTTTATCAATAACAAATAACATATAGTAATGATTCTCAATCTGATGTAAATAATTTTTGACATAAAACTGCTTATTTTTGACAACTTTAATCAAAATATCAGCTTTTTTCGTCCATTTCCTATTGTCATCGAAGGATTTAAGATAATGTTTTTGATTTAAATAACTTCTATTCGTGTTTTGAAATTATTCTCAACGTCAGTTAAAGGAATATGAGGTAAGAATCGTGTCAAAAGCAATTTTTTCTAATGATGCAAGACATAATAACACGTTACTTAAAAATTTAAAAAGTTTAATATTTACGACAACATCTTTATCTAAATATTATGTAAATACAGCAATAAAAGTATTAAAATTTAGTTTATTATGATTTACGTTATTATTAATGTTGCTTTTTATTTGTCATACCAAATTATGCTATTATATCAATACAAATAATCAAACTTTTAAATTATAATTTATTATAAATTTTTAAAAAATATTCTTGAATGTATTTTATTATTTTACGCTTTTATTTTGCTTTAAAATGTTTAAAGTACTTTTTTTACAACTATCATTTACTATAGAGACTGTATTGAACTGTTTTTAAATAAAAATCGATAAAGGAAGAATTTATCTTTCGAGAAATTTAAAATAATGATTTCGATTTAAATAAATCTAATGCTCTTTTTTGTATAAATTATTTTTTACAGGAATAAAATATTAAAACTTCTTTACATAACAAATTTTTCCTAGAAATAATAAAAATAAATTAACAATAAATATACTAATTACTTTATATGCAATGAAATAAACTGTCTGTTTGAAAAAAATATTTATTAAATTATTGTGTTTAATGTAAATTCTTTTCAATTTATACTGTTTGATTAAAAAAATAATTGGAGTAATTTAAAAACAATAAATAATTTACAATAATAATTATAATCTAACAGCAACAATAAACTGAGAAGAGCTCTTTTCTTCACATAATTACTTCCATACCGCGTGGTCCTCGCCTAATGACACTTCAAACCCTATATCTAATCTTTCTAATTAGGCTACTTTGGAGTTGACGTGCTGATTAGTTTCAGAAAAACAGTAAAGAAGACAGAATATATTTAACTCTATACTTTTCTACAATATTGTTAGGTAATTCATTAATGACACAAGATAAAATCACTATGTATTTATGTTTACGTATTCATTAAATAATATAATGGTATATAATATTTCATTTTTCCTAATATAATATGATCCTATATCTATAATTATTCAATCTTGCAAATAAATAATAAATTTATCATTGTTTATTATATTATATTTTCTTATTAATATGCATTAAAATATATAAATTGTTTAAATTACATATATAATTATAGATACATATAGGAAACTATAGATTAATATTATAAATATAACATTTATAAATTAATAAATTTATTTATTAATTTATTATATTATTATATTATTTATTAAAATTTATAAATTAATATATAATAGACTTTTCAGATTTTATTAATTATTATATAAATAATTAAGTAAAACATAACATATATCTTATTATAGAAAAATCAATTAGATAAATTAACATGTTTACGTTTTTATAATTTAAAATGTTAACTATAACTTAAATAGCCTAACTGCATTATTAATTATATTAATTTAAATTTTTATATATTATTTATTTAAAGTGTTATTTATAGGTATTAAAAGATAAAATTCCTATAATAATTTCAGTGTTTTAAACGTGTTAATTTGAAATTCGTGTTAAAAGTGACATAAAATGTATTGTTGCAATGTCCAAAATTTATAGACAGACTGGAGCAATTCCAGACATCAAGTTAAGGCCGGACATAAAATAGTATAGAAAAAAATAAAAGTTTGATAGCACTGTCATATTGCGTCATGATTCCTATCAGCCACGTAATGTTGACATATGTTACGCCCGCGCGTTTACGTATAGCTGAAAACTCGCTGTTTTTAAAAGATTTTGTTGCTCTGTCAGTTACATTAAGATATTAGATATTTCTATATGTAAATAATAATGTGTATTGTGCTACTTATTTACTATATATTTAATTGTAGATAGAGCAACGCATCTCTCTCCAAAGTAGATTAGAATCAAACAATTTTACAGTGTAGTGTTCGGAATTGCCTTGGGATTTACATTATGGTACATTTAAACGATTTTTCTCGTAATGCTTTACAATTTTAGGATGCCCATGATCAGGATCGGCTTTTTGACCATAAGCAACCTTTTTTTTTTATATAAATTGACGAATCCATTGTACCTCGATTTCTAATGAATATATATAAATAAATTGTATTTTAGTTTTTTAAATTTTCTTTTCAAAAATTATGGTTACTTTCCACCTGTTCGTTGTTGTCCCAAACACCGTCCGCTTTTACTCCGTGCCACGGGAGATACTGGACGCCGCACAGTTATTTGTTTTTTCATTTTTTTAGTTTTTGGAAAAAAGTTAGATTTTTTAATGTCTTACACCTTATGATAGTCATTAGATTAGAATATTAAATGATATAAAAAGAGTCAAATTTTCTCTGATGGGTAACATGATACACACTGAAATTTGTCTTGTGTCCACGATCTTTAGTGTCCTCAGTAAATTTCTGTCTTTAAAATTAAAAGAATAAACTTATTTAATAACAGAAACTTTTTAATTAAAATTAATGATATTTTATTTTATTTTTATGCATATGCTTATATATATATATAATGCTTATTTTGTCTTTACTTACATGATATTTTTATATGTAGTTATACATATTATTATATATATATAAACAATAAAAATGTGTTTAGTTAATTTTTTATATAATAAACGATTAAAATATTAAATATTTAGAAAATAAGTTTAGACGATATAAGATCGAAATTTTCAAGCTTAATTATTATAAATGTGCAAATGTTCAAAGTAATTTTACTTCTCAAAATCATATTATAAAAGTTAGAGTTGAATATTATATTAAAAGTATGCACACAAACAAGTAGGCTTACTAAACATATTTTTGTAAAATGTTAAGTTGAATAAAGAAAAAAATCAATATTAGTAAAATAACAGAAAATGTTTTCTAAATTCGTTCAGAAAATTTATCTTCTGATTAGTATAAATAATTTTTATTTATGTTTAGAGTTTACTAATACAAAGATATTGCAGTGTTAATAAGATTTAATGAAGTTTAGTTATTCTATATCTAGCTCAGATTATTTAATTTGTATATCATTATAATATCTACATTATATAAATAACCACAATTTGGAACATAATATTTTAGAAATGTACATAAAATAATATTTACATTATTATTTTTTTAATTCAGTTAGTTTTGCCATTTAGAATGGCCAGAAACCCTATAAATAAATTACAATTTGTCTCTTTCCATGGCTGAAATGAACCATTCATTAGAAAAATCTATGTGCTATAAATGAATGATATTCATTTTCAGCAGAATATGCGAATTGAAAGAGTAAAACACAAGTCATTCATTAACAAGATATCCAATAACAAATAAAATAGAAAGAGGTCAAAACATTAAAACACTCATAAATAATTTTGGGAATTATATCTTCTTGGAGTTGCAATGGTGCAGAATATCACTATTACTTCATTTCCGGTGAAGTAAGACGGCACTCGAAACAACAATAATAATGGAAAGATAAAAAGATTTTACCATTAAAAACTTCTGAATGTAGCAAAATATGCGTTATCCAAATCAAATTAAAGCATATAATTATTACTTCGCTCACATTATCCAGGTCAGGACTTATGCCACTCGCATCATTTTTGAGTGAATTTATCTGGGCAGAAGTCTCCTGGAAGAGATTTTCTTTGTATTTTCAATGTTCTATAGCAATATCCATTTTTTAAATGGATATTGCTTTAATATCCTTTTTTTTTTCTTTATTATATGAGATGTGATTCACTGTATGTGGTAATTTATCACTTTCTACTATTGTCGCTATTTGTAATTTCAAGAATATTTGTTCAGAAATAACTATTTGTAATCTTATTTTAAAAAATAGCTTAACTTTTTTAACATACCAAAACAAACAATAAAAAAAACCAAACACAAAATAAAAAATATTAATATTAGTATAATTTAATACATTCTGTTTTTCATAATCTCATCAAATAATCATCTATAACATTAGAAATATTAAAATAATATTTAAAATAAACGAATTAATATACAGTAAGACCCAAAAGTCTGTTAATAGTGATTTTTTCGTGTGTTCTATATACAAATATAGATGTAAAGTAAATTTAGAGCTATATATTTTCATTAACAAATTTCTGGAATCATGATTTAAAAAAAAAAAAAAAATACAATTGAATTATGATTTAGTCTCTTCAATGGTTAATGAATTTTTGGGAAATTTCCTATTTAAAAGTCTTATAAATAGCTCACAGGAAGATTCCTTTTAAATAATTTTTAAGTAAGACTCGCTTAGATAAAGTTAAATGTTATCTTTATTAGCCAAATTCAAATTTACTTAGTTAAAAATACCAAAAAATTTGCTAAAATCAATAGATATTAATTGACATCTATAATTGAACTAATTAAAAGAGAACTTTTCGCAGTAATTAATTTTGTTGCGCTTGAATTCGTTATAAGTTTACAAAATATTGACGAGCTAAAAATTAATTTAAATAATAATTAATAATTGTTGTATTTTATTAAACATTGAGTATACGTTTATTTGAATTTTTTTTTATATTTAAGAGAAATGGGTTGTACAGTTTTATACATTTTTATTTAGTCGATATTATTGCATAATTTTTCTGTACAAACAAATACGTTTTGATGATTACAATCTAAAACCACAATCAAAATGTTCCTAAAATCTGTTACACATAATATTACTAATAAATCAAAGTTTCGTAGTTTATATATAATATTAGTTCTAATTAAATTGTTTCGGGTAAACAATTGAAACACTTTAAAATGAAGAAAAATATAGTAGTTTATTCAAATCAGTATAAAGATCTAATATAAAAGTAGCCTATTGATATTTTGCTGTAATATATTATATAAATATTCATGGTATTACTTATATATTTTATATTAAGACAGAAAATAAACTTTTTATTTTCTATACGTAAGATAAATGTTAAAATGAGCTAATAAGTAAGTTAAATTTGTTGTTGTAGACTGGCTTTTATTTCTCATAGTACTATGTAAAAAACTAAATTAATATACTGAAACCTCTGACATCATTATTAAATATTAGAATTTTCTTTGAAGGTTCTTACAATCAGAGATTGCACGTGATACTAAACACCACAATTTACACATAAGCTAAACAAAAGATTTCGTTACTAGGCTGCAGCTATGGACGCTTCAAATGTATTATAATTTTGGAAGCATATCTTCTATTTTACAGCCCAGAGGCATAGAAACCTAAAACCGATTCGTCTCTCAATTCAATCGACAACATTAGTCCCGAAGTTTGAACTGTCCTTTAAACTTCATAATTGAACTTCATAACTGGTCAGTCTTAAATATTTAGTAGTTCGTGTATATTTTCAAAAATATTTATTTCTTCCTTATTATTGATTTGTTTGCTATATATAATTTTAGAAATATTAACAAGATTGAAAACAATAAAAATGCTATTTTTAATTTTAATAAATTCTTGCAATGATGTATTTCTTGGTTACTATCATCAAACCTAAATTTAGATAGGATTTATTGCGTTACTAAACCATTGGCAAATTCTAATCTATCCACTATGGCTCGTTAACTAACTGAAATCCGTTATCGAAAGCCAAATTCTATCGTTTGCTATTTATTTTCTCTCGAATACCACAATCTGAACCCACATTGGGATAATATAGTCGATACTGAAGAACGATGTAGAAATAGATGGTCCCAAGGGTCGTTCTCTAATGTTATTGACACCTATAGCTATAGTTCACCTCTCGGTTTTAAAGTGAGAAGACTCTAGCGAATATATTGTGGTAAGTATCCTAAAACTCCAACACACACAAGAACGTTGACATCCTTCCTTAGTCATTTAGGTCACCTTATCTGTCACAAATAGCACACATCTGAGACATAATGGCGGCTAACATCTTTCGTCATTCAATCCAAACGGTCACCTAAATAAGGGCACACAAGCTGTCAAGAACATTGATGATATTCAACAGCGCATTAAGGCGTTGTCGATACTGCATCTCTGTACGTTATTATCGATAATAATTATATATTAATAAATTAAATTTATATGCAGCATATCGATTATAAATTTGATTAACAATAATCCAGATTAAAAATATTAATATATAGCATTAATTCAATTAGAATTTAAACTGTTATGATTTTATAATCATAATAAATACACTTGTACAATATTAGGTATATAAATTCAAATAATTCTAATCATTAATCAAAGACACGATTTATATTGAGTAATCTTTTGACTATAATATATATTATAGTGACTATATATATTATATAAGTTATATGTATATAAATATAGATCAATATATTATATATAAATGGAGGGAAATGGCACGGCTATTTCCATGGCCATGTAATAAACAGCTATTTATACGTATAATACGTATATATACTTATCGTCATAAATATAAGTATACGGATTAATATTTCATGCTTTTTTGTTATTTGAATAATGTAATAAATATAAAGATATGGTTTACTTAAGTTATGATCTATATATATAAAAACGAATGTATGTCTGTGTGTGTGTGTGTGTGTGTGTTGTGTTGTGTGTGTGTGTGTGTGTGTGTGTGTGTGTGTGTGTGTTTGTGTTTGTGTGTGTTTGTGTGTTTGTCCTTCATGCATTACCACACCATTTATCCGATTGCCATGAAACTTTGGGAAGTTGTTTAATACACTCCCGCGAAGGTTTGTGGCATATGTGAAGATCACCATTTCCCCCCTTTCAAAAATATATTTATATATGGATTAAGACTTTTATGTCCAACAGATGGCGCTAACTTCCGACGACCTAAGTTTGCTTTTCTGTGAGGCATTATGCTTTTCTGTGAGAATGGACTAAAGCAGATCATTTTCTACCTATCTATATAAATAAAATATAACGTTTGTTTGTTCCTACCGATTCCTTTGAAATTTTGACACAACGTTGCATTCGAATACGCACGTGTTTTTATATAATATACATGTCGAAACTCCCCCTACTGGGGGGAGATAAACGGGATTAAGGTTTACAGTGAAGAACTCCGCTTCTATTTATACTATTTTACACGCGATTTTTTTGCGTTTTTAATTGCGTTTTAATAGGTTACGTCAACATAATATACACTAAAAAGGGATTTTTCGATATTCCCTAGCGGGGAGAGGGACAGGATTAAGGCTTACTGTGAAGAACTCGGCTTCTATTTATTCTATTTTACATGCGGTTTTTTGCGTTTTTAATTGCGTTTTAATAGGTTACGTCAACAGAATATACACTAAAAAGGGATTTTTCGATATTCCCTAGCGGGGAGAGGGACAGGATTAAGGCTTACTGTGAAGAATTCGGCTTCTATTTATTCTATTTTACATGCGGTTTTTTGCGTTTTTAATTGCGTTTTAATAGGTTACGTCAACAGAATATACACTAAAAAGGGATTTTTCGATATTCCCTAGCGGGGAGAGGGACAGGATTAAGGCTTACTGTGAAGAACTCGGCTTCTATTTATTCTATTTTACATGCGGTTTTTTGCGTTTTTAATTGCGTTTTAATAGGTTACGTCAACAGAATATACACTAAAAAGGAATTTTTCGATATTTCCTTGCGGGGGAGAGGGACAGGATTAAGGCTTACTGTGAAGAACTCGGCTTCTATTATATTATTTTAGATGCGTTGTTGATTGCGTTTTAATAGGATACGTCAAGAGAATGTACACTAAGAAGGGATTTTTTGAAATTCCTCCCACGGGGGAAATGTTATACATTTATAATAGATACATTTTGAGCCACAACAACGTGTGGCCGGGTCAGCTAGTATTATATAAAAAGAAAGAAATATTTCTATAAATTATAGAAATTTTTAAATATTCAAAAAATATAATGATTATCGATACAATTAATTATTACGGTTCTGAATTTTTTCATTATATCCAGAATTACTAAAACAATTTTATTATTATTTATAAATAATATATATTATTATAATGAATATTTAAGGATTTTATTAGAAAACGGATGTTATAAAACAGATACTGTATTTTATTATACTGATATTATTAAAATAATTCATATTTTATGTTAATATAAAAAGCTTTAAATGATCTATTGTAGAGTTTTTAAAATGCATTTATTTTAACGTTTGATTATACAGTAGAGCGTCGATAAGTGGAACGTCGGTAAGTGGAATGGCCGGAAAGTGGAACGATTTTCAGTCGGACTGTGTCGTGTTGAATCGAATGTTTTTGATACTAAATTTACTTTAAAGTATAATTTTCATGTTTTTTATATTCTTTAATATATTTATTTTGTTTGTACAAAATGCAGAAATAATTTTTAACGATACGATAGCCTCGATGATTATTATAAACATTTTCGTTAGGCTTAAAATCGACGAAAATTCAACACGAAGCGACACGCAACAGAGAAAAATTCAACAGGAAGCGATACGCAACGGAGAAAAATTTGAACATCGGACAGGTTAATGTATTTTTTCGTACAAAGTCGGAAACTGGAACAAATCATTAACTGGAAGGACCCCAGTCCCCAATTGGTTCCACTTATCGACGCTCTGCTGTAAGTAGAAAAACATCATTCTTAATTTAACTTGTCATAAAAGTAATTTAAAGTGTTTAAATTAATCTGAATTAGATCTACTTGTGAAGATTGATGAATAAAACAAAATATTACTACTGCATTGCTTTCCAATTTCATTTTTGTTATTACTGTTGTAGTATTCATACGATTTCTATAGTTCATTAATTTTATTTTAGATTATATTAATTAATACTAAATTCGTAGTAACGACTTATCTTCATTGTACCAAGTAAAAATCCGTCTTTGCTCCATTGGACGTCACCCGCTGCATTTTCGACAAGACACTGAAATTCAACTGTTTCCCCTTCGATTGCTTCTTTATCTTGTGGTTTAATTCGAAAATACTGTTGCTCGTATCGATTTGCTGAAATAGATATAAACAATTCCATTATTTTTTAAATAAAATATTTATAATTATACAAGAAAATTCTCTAAAATATTATCGTATAGGATGGCTCATAAATAATAGTGCGTTAAAAATATCGTATTTTTGGGAAAATTTAGAATATTAATGGAATACATTGTATTAGCAATGTATACATGAGAAACTTTAATGATATACTGCATATGAAACCTAGCCGACTTGTCTCCGGGCCGCTTGCAGCTCTCCGATGATTCTAACTCGCACTATGTTTCATTAAAAACACAGATACTTAATGCTTGTTTCACACAATTAAGATATAGGTCCATCATAATTACCATCGATAATTTCAACAAACAGTCTGGATTTAAACACATGATAACTACGTGTATGAAACTTTAAATATAATTATTGCCACCAGAGTTGCTGCGACCCACTTCTCCGTGCAAGATCTTAGGGTTGTTATTGCAAAGTGTCTTTGATAAAGAACGGTAATTTTATGACGTATCCAGCGTTGCCAAGTTAGTAGATGTTCTACTAAATCTCGTAGATTGAAACGTTTGTTTCTTTCTCAGTAGTTGCGACCCACGGATTTGAGTTCACCAGGCCTGCTGTATATCTACGTTTTAATAGAATAAGATATTCAAATATCATATTATAAAGAGATATATTTTAAATAGAACATAATTTTAGACTAGTTATTTAGACGTGATACTTTGAACAGTTGTGCTAATCTGTGTTTTGGCAAATGCGCGAACTGCATATTTATTCATTCATACAAACGCATTTATCAATTCTTCTCACCGCGAAGTTGTTACGTTTTTCCATAGTTCTAACCTTTCACTATTTGGGAATTTTGAACTCTAAACTATCAAAATAATTATCAATTAATAACATGACACGTAACTCAATTTATAATCAAAATATTAATCATATTAATAATAATAAATAACTGCCCTATTAATAATAAATTTTACTTGTACTTCTGAGCCACACAGTATATATACTGTCAGAGAATAATTTTTTTTATTAACTTTAAAAATATTAAAACTCCCTTATAGATTAATTATTTGTATAGTTTTGTTAGTCCAAAAATAATCTAATTAGTTCAAGCTGAACCAATGAAAATGGATAAAATATATAACTCATAAATTTAGAAATTATATAAAATTCATAAATTTTCTAGATTTTTTCCCGTATATTTGAGGTTAACATAGTTTTTAAATTGAATTATTAAAGACAATAAAACTGCGGAGTGTATATATTCAATAAGATACAATATATAAACTCAGTAATAAAATTTTTCATTTTATAAAAAAGAAAAATAATATAAAAAAAATTCTTAAATTATTTTCGTAACAAAGTTTTAGTAATCAAATAAGCGGTCATTCATAAATATTTTAAAACTTCTTACAGTTATAATAAAATTAAATAAAATTAATATTATTAAATAATTTTTTGAGGGTAAAAACTCGCATAAAATTTTTTCAAAATTATTATTGTACATAAAAATTTTATTCATTTCTGATAAACTAAGAAAAGAATTTAGAAAATAAGTGAATTAATTCTTAAATTTAAATATTAGTGATAAAATTTCACAATTTTCTAAGGAAAAAAAAAAGGTTTTATTTATTAAAGTTCGCTTTTTCTAAAGGTCAAATGATAAAAATTATTTATTTAAGAAATTTTTAAAGAAACGTAATACATAATTTAAAAGTTTGTTTATCTAAGAAAAAATTAAATTTTATAATTTTATTATTAAATTGTCGGCTATTATATAAATTAAATATTTGTAAAATTATCAATCGTATTCATGCACTTCATATGCACTATTATTCATTTAAATTAAGATTATTCACTTTTAACTGAAGTCTTAATGAGAATATATGTTTTTTACATAAATTATAAGCAACAATATTTATAATAAACTTTAAAAACTGTATTAAAGTTTATAAATTTCTAAAACATTTTTGTATATAAATATTATATATTTCTTAAAGTAAGTCCATAACAAAATAAAAATTTTTATATAAAAAGTTACTTTTAAAAGTTTTCAAATAATATTAAAAAAGTTTTTATTATTTTTCAAATGTATATAATACAAAACAATATATAAACATATTAGATAACTTTTTATGTATTTTTCTTTATTTATTTGACACTTATTAAAGGGTATTATAAAAATTATTTTAAAAAAATATTAGTTTAATATTTAATAATTTATTTGTTATGTAATAATTTTAGAATGTAAATTTGTATTAAATTGTATTTAAATAAATAATTATAAATAAATCGATATTTTTACATGTTCCCGTAGATGTTCCCGTCATAAAATTGAAATAACAATAAAAAGAATATAAGAAATTAAAATAATAAATTATGTTTCTCTTATATATGTTTCTAAGTATGAGCTACAGAAATTTAAGTAATACTGTTATAATATATTATAATAATTATAAAATTTATGTATATATATATATACATAATAATATATATCTATTATATATATATATATATATGTAAAAGATATATAAAAATAATATATATATTATTTTTATATATCTTTTTTATTTATGGTAGAAACTATCATGCAGGGTAATGGTGTGCTCGGATAATCGAAAAGCACAGAATTCGTAATTATAGTACTGTATTTTCATTTATTTGACAACACAGTCGTAATTAACATAACTAGAAAATAAAAAATTCATATAAAGTAATTACATATAAAAACTTTAAGCTAAATTGTTTAAAATTGATTTGTAATTTGTAGATTGCATACAAATGAATGTAGAATAACAAGAAACCGGTTGATTGAATCTCCGATTGATTGCCCTGGTTAATGGAGTTTCTACTGTACAGTATAATAACATATATAATTCGTCGAGCTTATGAAAATGTTATAATCTATATACTATGCCGAAACTTTAAAAATTGATGAGGATATAAAAAATAATAATAGCAACATCATTATATCAAGTATAATATATATATACATGTAGTTAAACATAAGAAGAAAAATATTCTTTATATATAAATTTATTTTTATAATAAATATTCATTATCATTCCAATTGCTCTTATGCTTTAATATAATAAATGATACTACAGACTCCAAATTGCACTGTAATATATTTTCTTATAATAATCAATGTTCTATATATTTTTTATCATTTAAGATGATTTATTCATTCAATAAGAATGTATTATTTTATGCAATGTCTATTGTATTTATATAGAATCCATAAATGAATTTACTATTACTGACATAAATATAGTCTTTTTGGTTTAATAAGAACAAACGAACACAATTTGGAAAATTACATTCCACATACATTAGTGCACTGTACATAGTGCTCAATACAATATCCTTGTAAATTTGATATTCTATTTATTCAATATACAGGGTGGACTAAAAGTCAGTCCTTACACCGTTTTAGAGAGTAAATTTCTTTCTGTTGATTACTTTATTACTTAAAAACGTTGCCAAAATTGTTTAAAATGACATTATTCTTGTTTAATACACAAATTACAGTTCTTTAACAAAGTATAACTAAAATCCTCGCAAGAGCGATTCTTCTGGTTAAGTGATTTTTGGGGCCACCTGAATAATTGTAAAACTATTGCTGATTATACAAATAAAACTATAAATAATATTTGTTGATAAAAAATAGTTTTAATATTTCCAAAATATTAAAGTTTTACCTTTGTAATTTATTCAAATTATTTATTCTGAAATCCAATTGCTCCATTAATCAATAATTCAGAACGGATAGACTGAATATTGTGAATTTTTCTTTTAAGTATCGGTTTCATGAACCCTCATATTGTTAGAAAAGTTACTATTTTTTGCAATCGATTTATCTGACATTTTTGAGTAAACAAAAAAGTCACTTTAGGTATATATAGTGACTTTTAGAAAAATTGGAATTCTGATAGTTGTCTGGAAAGTGTAGCTTACTTTTAAATGCAAACAGATTTTTTGCTGAAAGATGGAAGTTCACTATAAATGCTTTGTTGGGTATGAAGTATAGGCTGTGCGTGAGTGTACAAGTGAATTGGTGGATGAATAAGGTTTTTCGTTTTTTAAGTAGTGACTTTGTTTGCTATGTAGTCTATTTTGTAAATAACAAGACAAAAAAAGTCGTAACCTTTGTCAAAATGCTGGAAACAAGACCGGAATACTTTATGTATAAAAACTGTATCTTAATCTTATGAAAGAATTACGCTTACTTTTTAAAAATAAAATCGAATGATTATTTACAATTTTTAATATACATATTTCATATACACATAAATTTATATTTAGGACCCTGAAGAAACAATGTCATTCCTGAATTGCTAGTCTTACGAAAAAATAAATCCGTGATCAATCTGGTCAGTTTTTTTCTTCCCGGTGGTCAATGGTCAACTTTCATGTCAAATAAATAAGATAAAATCTTCCAGTCAGAATTATCAATTCTAGACAATGATGGAACTTGAAAGAGAAAAATTGATTCGCATTCTAAATACACACACATGCACACACGCACACACGCACGCACGCGCATATATATAATCAAATATATTCTAAAATGCTAAATATATTGATTAGAAGTTTTATAGTAAACTTAATATAACTTTTATTGATGATATAATAATAAATAATAAATTAATTAATCAAATTAACTTGTTTATACTGTAAAGAAAGAATATAAAATTATAAGTGTTAAATTATCGCATTATTATATACACATATTATTTAGATAGAAAGCAAGAAAACTTAACACTGATATGATATGAATGTACCCTATCAAAACTAATGATGAGTGCGATATCGTTCATTCATCGACAGAAGTAAGTTTGCTTGACCTAATCCTCTTCTTCGAGAGATATGTCAACCAGCAAGATAGTCACTTGAAGCCCATCCGAAAATCGAAACAGGTCCATTCTGGCAAGAAGCCAAAATCATCAATGCTCGATTACCTGGCAAACTATGCCAAAACATGTAGTTCGCTCTTAATTTGAAGATTGTAAGATCTTGTTAATAATTAAAAATTTATAAGATTTCCTAATAAATTTTTATTTGAAAGAAAACTTTCTAACAGATGGAACTTAACTTTATTTAATCTAATTTTTAACTGAAAAAGTAAATTCAATCTTCTATTGATCAATTTTTAGTATTATTTATGTATTTATAAGTCAAGTTCAATTAAACATTTTTTAAATATGTTAAATATTACTAATTTTAAACACTCTATAACGCGATCCATTTTATATTTAACTTTCAAAAACTAAATCTAATTACATAAAAAAAATAATAAAGAAAGATATTCTAACTTCTCGTATGTTTGCTCTTAAAAATATAATGATAAAAATACTTTAAATTTCTTTTGTACTGTGTATTATACTAGTGTTTTATTTTTTTTATACAGAGCACAGAAAATGTGTATTATTAGTGGTTGGGGCAACCCGGACACAAGATATATTTTAGTCTGTGTCATGAGACTCATTAGAGAAAACTTTTTATAGAATTTAATATTCCAATCAATGATGTAGGACATTAAAAATGTAACTTTTTTCCAAACAAATAAAAAAATCGAATAACTGTGCGGCGTCCAGTATTTCCCCCGAGGCACGGGGCAATAATGGACAGTACTTGGGGCAACAATGGAAAGCTAGAATGTAGCCAAAATTTTACAAAAGAAAAACAAAATAAAGAAATGAAATGATTTATTTATACATATTTATAACTCAAATACGATAGATTCTTCTATTTATAAAAAAGAGAATAAACATCTCAAATATTAAATCACTACACTTTTAGGTTCGTTATGGTTAGGTACTGTTCCTGACCATAGAATGCCTAAAATTGTAAAGTATTATGAGGAAAACCAAGTAAATATACCATAAAATAAATCCCAAGACAATTCTAGACTCTAAATTTATGTCCAGATGACCATGTTTGATTCTAATTAGCTTTGGAAAGAAGCGTTACCCTATATCTACAACAGGTATTTAGCAGACAAAAGAGCACGAACGTAACGACGTGAGGTGATTCATTACAACATGGTGATAGGAACCATGCAGCAACATGACAGTCCTACTAACCAATTAATTTTTACAATATTTAGTATTCGGCTTTTTCCTGTTTCCGGGATTGTCCCAGTTCCCACTAATAAATGTTATATTTATTCTGTAATAATAAAATATAAAGATAAATAATTATTGAAAACTTTTTTGTATTGAAGTTATGTATTTGAAAAAAAATATTATCAGCAGAATAATTTAAAAGAACAGAAAAATAATGTTTTCTTAACATGACTTTTCATTTATACGTTTTATTTTTACTTAATTTAACTCAGTGATCCGTATTAAAATAATAAATTAATGATTTCATTTCTATGATCATTATGATCAAAAACTAAGTTTACAGTAATATAAAACAGGTTATAGTTTTAGATTAAAGGATAGCCCAAAGTTCAGTTAAGCAACATGATAAAAAGTGAATTAACTCGGTTAACTGAATATTTATGTGTATAAAAGAATAAAAACTCAAAATAAAATAAATGAACTTCAAACGTTTATCATTTCTTGGGGAATAAAATTGTTAATTTACTTAAAATGAGATTTAAAATATTTACCGTCATCAGAAAAGAAGTAATAGAAAAATGTTTTCAAGAAAAGTAGTCTAATTGTTTAATCTTCATTCAAGTCATCAATTTAATCTGCAAATTATCCGACGCGATAATTACATTCACGACACATAAATCTATTATTACAATTTAAGAGAAACGATTATCGTTTGTGAGTTTACATTCAAAACTAGAAAATTAAAACAATTTGAATTTCAATCTCTTCTACTCATCTCTTTATTGTATTACAGGACATCTTTAGAAATGTTCACTTGTAAGAATAAATGATCTTATTCAATTTTTCAGGATTTATTTTTTTATTTTAAAGTCTCTGAAAACATTAATTGTGAAAATCATTATACTTACAAGTTAGTTGAATAAGTAAAACTGCAATTACATTCTAGTAAATTAATGTAAAGATTTATTTAAAATTACTTTTTTAATTTATTTTTTTTAAATATCAATATTATTCAATCAGTATTAAGTAGGAAATTTAGAAATAGATTTCTGAATCTTTAATTTCAATTTATTTACAAAAAAAAAAAATGAAGCATTCATTTAATCATTAAAGAAAAATTTATTTTAATACTTAATATTACAAAATAACATCTTTATATTCTAATAATTAGGTGTTAATAATTATAAAATTATTTTCATTTATTTCATTATCTTATTTGCAATAAAGATCTAATCTTATTTCAAGAAGCACTCTTCAGTGTAACTGACGTACGCAGTGTCTTAAGGGTTAAAACATTACAAAACTTAAATAACGAATTAATATATAAATAAACGAATAAAAATGTAAGGTATTGTATTCATCTATTGAGTGTTATTCATCTGTTAAAAATTCATTAAAATTTTCTTATTCAATTGTACGATGATATTGATAAATAAACGTATTTATTTATAATAAAATTTATCTAAAGAGAAAAATAATGTTAATATACTTTATAATTTTTTCTTAATCTAATCATTTAATCGTGTAACTTATAGTTTCTTTAGATTCCAGAGAAAAATAAAAAGAATTTATCTCTAATTTTATTGATTTTACGATGTTTTAAAATTATATTCTAGATGCAAATTTAAAAGAAACAGTTAATGTTTATATAAATGTAAAAAAAAATTATATAAAATTTTGTTTATTTTGCCGTTATAATTCAAAATGGATCAATTTAAATGCTTTATATTGGCACAAATATAAAGGTATTCAACGGATTTAAGCAAAATTTACATTCATTCATGGGGCTATTAAGAAACAAAACCGCTGTAGTTTCACTTATTTATTTTGAATTAAATCCAAGATAACTGTTTTGTTCTGTGACATTAAAATAAATAATGGTAATTTATATGTTTCTGGCTTATTTCTATAGAATATTATGCATACAGTAAGTTCTATTAACAACTATTTACAATTCTAAATAACACAAATGACTATACTGAATAGAATTACTCAGATGAAGATATCACAAAGTTTAAATTTCTAAACATTAAAATCTATTAATCTTAACCCTCTAAATATTCCTGTCACATTATATACAGTGTGAGATAATAATAAAATCATAAATGTTAAAGTTTATAATAATTTTTAATTTGGATTTTGTTAATTATAAAGAAATAGCTTATAAATCTGAAATGCCATTTTTATTTTTGTAATAGTGCTTAATTAAAGAAACCACTATTTAAATTTTAATAAAGTTTTACTAAAACAGAGCCACTAAATAACTTAATTTAAACTATTTCACTTAAAAATTTTTCAATTTTACTGCGGTGCATTGCGTCAAAACTTTTCATAATGGTGTTTGACCAAAATTGATTTTAAATTTGTTGCAATATAATTACATCTTATCTTCGTATATAGTTCATTATATATTTTTTTAACCGAAAATAGTTATCAAGCAAGAAATCCCAACGACTAACAAAGATACATAGTTGTATTTCGATTTAGCACTATCATTTATTCGCTTCTGAAATTTGCAGTAAATTCAGTGTGGCGATAAACTGAAGTACCTTCAAATAATGTGAAGTCCTGGTAATGTGGTCTTCACACAGTTTTGAGTTTGAGTTTAAAAGTAATATGATTTGGCAATAAAATAAATTTATCAATGCAAAATCGCACATAGTAATTTATAGATACTAAAGGGCTCTCTATTAAATACTTATGGGGAGGATCCAATTACAAGTACTCATTGGGTTCTTTGGGAGTATGATACTATTAAGGTGCTGTATGTAGTTGACTGTATTTATAAAATTATTTTAGAACGGTTAAAAATCGATAAAATAATCTTAGTTAACTGACTTTTGAGACACAATATTATTATGTAATTTCTGTTTATTGTGCTATATCTGTTGGATAGTGTTTGAAATTAAACTAATTATATTTATAAAGGTGTAGAGTACATTTTCCAGAGAAAATGTGAAAAATAAGCTTAAAAATCATTGATACAAACTGAAAATTAGAAATGTTTAGTATGTTTAAGGGTTAGATACAGAATATGCCAATCATCTTAGAAGAGTGGGTTCATTACGTGTCTTGTTATGACTGACTGCTCCAATATTAACTGCGCAGATAATCATTATTTTGTCTTCTACAGCTGTGGTTCGAATATGGATTTTTGATATCAACTAAGTAGTTAGAATATGTTAAAGAGCACGGAAAAATCTGTAAAATTTGAACCTGGTAAAAATTAAAGGTTTTATTTAATTTATATTTGTTATACACAATATTTAATAAGACAAATGGCTTTTTTAATTATATTTAACTCATTAAAAATATTTTGATATTTATATGGGTGAGCTCTATAATGGCTTCTTTATTTCTGGATTTATCCACCGTCATCAGACACAAGACAAACCTCTATATATCAATTTGTTTTTAATAGTACATTTCAGACGTACAGTCCCTCGTTAGTTATTTTACAATTATTTAAAGATAAAACCATGTAAGTTAAACCGCTATTAACACTGCTAGTTTAGATCTTAATATAACTTACTTCTTCGGCAAAAGTGACATATTTACAATTCCAAATCATACAAAGAAATTTTAACATTTGGCATTAATCGTTTACAATTCTCTTCGTTAAGTATTCACTAATAAAATATCAACAATTTTAGATACATAAATATAACAATACAAGACACGTTTAAAACAATAAAGTAATACAAACGTCACAAGTTGGCCATCTGCTATAACTACAACGTATGAAAGACACTTAAAATAATAAAATAATACACTAATAATATTATGATATTATTTAAACTATTCTTATTTGAACTGATTAGGACTATACATTTTAATGAAAATATTATTTTCTCTTAGCAAGTCTTTATCAAAAAGAATAGGAACATTTTTGAATTGAAATTTTTTGTTTTTTAAATCTCAAGCGTACTTTTTGGCTGCAATTTTCAAATTACAAACCTATAAATTCTCACTCGTAATTGTCTGCCTGTCTCTTGGTGTAATTGTCCGTCCTTATGAATGATGTACAGGGACAAGATGGAAATGTATAATGTATGCTAGTAAAACTGAGAGCATATATTTCAAATTATATAAATTAAAAATATGATTAAAAATTGCATCCCAGCATTGTGACAACCTCATAATAATTTTTGCTCGTAACATATAATCATATTTCAAAATATAGAGATTATTTCCGTGTATGTGTAATATATGATTGAAATCTCTGTAAGTATTGTAAAGAATTTAACTGAAATTTTATTTAAAATAAATCACGACATTAATTAATAGCACTTATTTCGAAAGTTGTAATTCTATTGGTAAATTTGCTAACAGCAAAATAACGATGTGCAAATTTTAAAAAATCTAACTGTTTTGTTTACTCTTTAATACAGAGTTACAATTAAAATTAATTTATTCATTATTTAGAAAATCGATTTACAATTTTTGAAACTCGCTAAAGTTGAGATTCTTTTATGTATGTGAAACAATTATTTTTATTACATTATATCACTATCAAAGTTGCATTCTGCTCCACTTTTGATATTTTCAGTTCATACTGATGTCATTACATAAATGAGCATTTACTAATTTAGTGGCTGATGTTAATAAACAGCATCCAAATTATAAACCTCGGTGTTAAATAATATATGCTAATCATGACATGTACTTTATATATTAGGGTCTTTCAATAACATGCTAAATGGCTTAACTAACCAATACTTGCTTAATATACTCATACTGTTTTCAAATAAACTTCATAACTTTATCTATTATTGTAAACTATTTATATTATTACTTTTAGTGTATTACTTTATTCGCATTTTTGTTTTGTACTTTTTATCATAAATTCACGTAAGTAATCAATTATACTTCTGTATTTGTATAGAAATAAAAACATTGTAATATATTATTTTAACGTAAAATTTTCAAAAGACTAAATTTATAATATAAAAGATTATAATAAAATGAATGCATCAAATAATAAAAACAATATTTTACGTATTCATAATTGATAGTTTGAAAAATAACGTGGATACATAAAGAATAATCTCAGTTAGAAAAAGGATAATGTATTTAGAATATACATGAAAATTTCAATGGTGTTAAATATTTATTCTTTTTGAATTACATAACGTGAAAGAAAAAAAAACAGTATTTATATTATCTTATGTAATTCATTATAGTAATAAATCAATTTGGAAAACTGTATAACTGAAAATTATATAATAATAATAATAAACCAAGACGGAAATGTATTTAAAAATATTCATAGTTGAAACGCAAATCGAAATCTTCACAATTCGTCTTGTTTATACCATATGAAGGACACAAATTCACTCTGCACGGTTGATTCCTTTTTTAATCTCTTCTCCGATTAAATATGTAAATATTTTATTGGCATATTTAAGAAGAGTTTAAAAAAGTAAAGCCCATCAAATAGAACGATATTCATAAAAAATTTCAAATTGAATATTTTTTATCAGTTTTAGTTCTAATATACTCTGATATAATTTTTTTATGTTTTCAATTGTCAATCGCAAATGTTTTTTTGTTGTTTTAATGTAAGCAGAGTTTAAAATCTGCTATTCATTAGCACCCCTCCCCATTAACTCCACATCTGCGAGGGTCAAGAATTCGGAGAACTGAGGGGTCACGAAGGGAAGGAAGAGCTTGGACAGGGGAGAGAGGAGAGAAAGGTCACCACTTTTTAGACCGGACATGTGTGTAACGGACGTGGAAGTCATCTGTTCTTGTGATCGCCTTACTTTGTAGTTTAATTATTGTATTATTAAAATTTGTAATATTACATTTAATATTTGCCTTAATAAAATATTAAAACATATACCACTGCTGTAATTTATTTTTTAGGTCCTACCAAGCTTAATCCTTAGCTTTTCATTGAAATGTTCTACGTACATTTTTAGTATTGTTCTGATTTATTATGATTTATATAAGTTTTCATTTTAAAATTTAACCGATATCGGAGCTTTTTTTTTTTTAACAAATTTACATATTATGCGGAAAAAAGTTTTAAAAATTCAACTCTGCTGTGTGCTCTTGTGTCGAAGTTATCGAAGCCAATTTGTAATTTGTAACAAAATTAGTGATTTTTTAAAAATCACTAATTTTGTTTAAATTATTATTAAATTTATTAATGTAACTTTAATCATCGAAGAAGATTATGATTAATATCGCTTGAAATAAATACAAATACGTAATTTCTAGTAACTATACTTATATATTTTAAAGTCTGAAATAAATACCAAAGTGACTGTTTTTCATTAACTCTTTTTAATTTTTACTTATTTGCCTCAAATTGATAATAATTAAATAAGTTTTAAGTAACTGCAAAGTGTTACCTTCTAGAGTAAAATCATTGTGGCCTCATTTCTCTCTGTTAATCAGAAAAATTGCTAATAATACTGCTTTGTAGGCATAAAGAAGGAAAATCCAGTCTGCTTTATTTATTTTCTCTACAAACAAACAAGCTGTTTTTTTTTCATTTCGTTTTGCAAATGAAACAGCTTCATAAATAATTCTCTTGTTCAACAAAGAATGAAATCGCAATGATCCTACCCTGAAAGTTGATATTTCTTAATTAGATAATAGGGTAAAACCGGATGAGATGCCTAGAAGTTTTTTAATTCAAATAATACTTACTTGTTAGTACAGAACATCACTAGTCACAATAATGGTGACTGTGCATAACGTCCTTGTGTTTCATTATTTTTCGAATGGCTGTTTTACCGATTTTTTTGTTAAAATTAATTTTCTGTTTTTCATGTCTCTGTATTTTTTTTCTTTTTGTGGCATTCAGATTTATATAAAAGATTCCGGAATTCAAATATATTTATATGGTATTTGTTACATGTAAAAATAGAGTTAGCCGGATATGATAGTCCAAGATTGAGGCTCTCCTAATAATTTTAATTTCAGATATAGAACTTGGCATCTCTTGTATAGTTTAAGTGAGATGGCTTCTGGATTTAAGGGAGAGATGTGTATTTTCTCTGAAAGATTTTATTATGAACTTAATTAAGTTTATTAATTTCAGATACCTACTAAATACAAAAGAAAGGAAACTGGTGCGAATAGGGGGAAATGGACCGAACAGGCTTAGCTGTTCTGGCTGAAACATTACATACTAATCGAGTAAATTTCTATCAAGCAAGCGAATAATTTAACGTTCCATATTGTACTCTTCGTAGAAGTCTTAAAGATAGTAATTTAGCAAAGCGAGCTCTTGGATCAAATCAAATTCAATGGTATATACTCAAAAATGAAAAAACCACTTCTTTATCATATAATTAAGTTACGAAATCGAGACAAGTAAAGCAGATTAGATTCGATATGTGATGCGTAAAAAATAGATGCAGAAAACATATACATTAAAATGTATGTTGCAGAGTGTAATGAGTGTATAAAGTACAAAAACGCAAAATTTTTATTGAGTTAAACGTTAAATAATATAAGTATCTTACCTATAAGTATTAGGCAACTCCCCAGAGCTGCGAGATAGTTGCCCAAAGCGTACAAGTATCATTTCGTTGCTACCGTGCTATGTCTAGTTTTTATTTAACTTTGTTTTCTTTTATTAAAATATAACACTTAGTTATATATGCGTATATGCGTTTTTTATTTATTTCCTCTCAGACCCACAGTTAAGCTACTTATATGCGTTTATAAAATTATAGGCATCTCACCTGATTTTACCCTTGAATTCATATAACCTTAAAGTAAACTTTTGGGAATTTAAATTAATATATAATCTGTTACGACAACAATTATCGCCAATATTAGCTTATTATCTTTGTCCCTTATGCTTCATTAATGGAATTACTCATAATTACTCATTGTAATATATATATATATATATATAAGTCTAATTATTGTATAAAGAAACAAAAATTTGAAGATTGTTATCATTATCGAATATTTGGAATATTGTTATATACAAGTATTATCTTGTGACAGAAAGAAGAGAGAAAATGCAATATACTTAAACATCAGATCTGAATAAGAAATTAAACACGACACATATAAAAATAACATTATATTATAAATCTATAAAATTTAATAAATTGTCATAAATTTATAATAATATGATTTATAATATAAGAATAAATTACTTAATTCTACTTTTATTGCATATTTTATACTCTCTTTAATTGTTCCATAGTCGCTAGCTATAAAAAGCTATGAATTTCAATATCTTTAAACGTAAAAAACCGATATTTTCAACTGTAATTAACGAATAATTAAACTGCTAACGTAGCAATTAGATGTCTAGGATATTAGAATAGTAATTTCCAATTGTATTTTTCTTCGTTACTTGATATTGAAGAAAAAAGTACAAAGTTGCCCAAAAGTCAGTTAATCATTGTAAAGATTAAATTGCTGCTTTATTCAAATACTTTATTACTTACAAAACTTTATAAAAATTATTCAAAATGACCGTTTCTTCTTAAATTTTTACGGTTTAACGAATTCAGTTCGTGATTCATGTTTACAGGTATTGCTGGGACATATAAGAAATAAAATACGGATAACTGATTTTTATGCCATCCAGTATTCTGAATTACCAAATTAAGACTTAATAAAATCTTTGAATCAAAGATTACAGATTACTAATCAGTAATCATAATAAAATGCAATATTGAACGTATCTTTCTATCAGATTATCATCAAGTTATTTTCGAGAAATATTAATTAATTTTTATCCTTAGGAAAATTAGAATTTAATGCTTATTATTCTTATCGTTAACAACTGTGTTTCTGATTGACAAATTGCCTTGAGTATTGTTGTTCTGCGGTCTGCCACTAAGAGTTGAATACCTCATTAAGATTGCTCATTAAGCAATTTTTCTCTGATGAAAGAACCGATGATTAGCAATTATAATCCTTATTAAAGTAAATTCTTTACAGCGCAATATATTAATGATTATTTTATGCATATTAAAACAATATTTAGTTACTAATATTTACTATTAGTATAATCGTAAAGTTTAATTTTCATAAATATAAATTTATTAAAAATTATTGTAGCAAAAACTATTTAAGATAGTTAAATTAAGAAGAAACTTATAATAGTTCAACAATTCTCTTTCCAATAGATAAATTACAATGAATATGAAATTTATAGATAATATTGATTAATAAATATATATTATTCGATATTTTGTGACAACACTATTTTAAAGTAACAATTTACATAAAGTTCATTCATTTCGTACACTATTAAGTAAATTTGGTGTCATTTTACGCTTTCCCTTATAAAAAAAATGTAAGAATGGCATCAAATTGACTTAAAATGTATGCACTGTTTTGACAAAATAAATGAACTTTTACTGATTTCAAGTCACATGGTGGTTATTTTAAAGTTTTTACGGAACAAATTTATTTGTTTGCAAAAATTATTATTAATGAGAACTGAAAAATATTAAAATTTGTAATATTGATATGTAGATAAATTATGGATTGTAATTGTATACATAAATAATACAACAAATAATAATGACGCTTTGAACATTATAAAGTATTCGAAATAGTGCTTTATTACGTCAACTTGACATCTTCCTTACATTTTTCTAATGACAAAGTGTCAAAATAATGTTAAATTTACAAAAAGTCTCCAGACAAAAATCAGCGTACTTTATGTTGTACAGAATATTCAGTAATTTATCATTACGCAATTGAAGTTTCGAATTCAAAAACATTCAAGAAGATTTGACAGAAAAATTTTAAATATTTAAATAATTATATGTATATTTTATTAGCTTTTGCAAAATGTGTTATGGATGGTCCGATAAACCATATTTGCCATTATAAATGTTTTTTAAAACAACATTTTGAAGTTCGAAGAATAAATTTTAATTTTTTTCTTTTGCTAATGGGGAGAGTTTAAGTCCCTGTAGCTTTCTGTGTACCCGTCTCTGTGTTGTTGGATATTCTGCAATTTATAATAAATACATTGATCTCTCTCCGGACATCTCAGAAG
This sequence comes from Centruroides vittatus, assembly GCF_030686945.1. Classification (NCBI taxonomy): domain Eukaryota; kingdom Metazoa; phylum Arthropoda; class Arachnida; order Scorpiones; family Buthidae; genus Centruroides; species Centruroides vittatus. The sequence goes on from NW_027122385.1 coordinate 2,273,783, forward strand.
TCAAAACAGACCTGAGCCACTTATCTTTTCGAAGTCTTTGGTATATTAAAAGAAACCGAAATATGGTTAAAAACTATAAGTAGTATTTTTTAAAATAAAATTCAACAAGAAATAAAAGATTTTTCTTAATACACAAAAAATACAACAAATATTTTTGAGGCCCCATAAATGTAATGCTCTTTTATAAGGCTTACACATTATATAAATATGTCGTTGCTTGTGAATATTGTTTCTTATAACTTATGATTTAAAATTACAAATTACCTTCTCGATTATTCTCTTCTTAACCCCTTTTTAAATTATAAGTGCCATAGCATAATTGCATTTATAAATTTTCATTGATCAACTATAATTATTGCGTTTATTTCATTGATTTCCATAAATTCGTAGTCAACAAATGCCAGTGATAGTAGTAATTTACATTACATTAGTGAATAGATTAGAAATTATATTTGAAAATTTTCAAAGTATCCAGCAGGGAGCATTCAATTTACATACTAACTGTTATTTATTTTGATATGTGTTTGCGAGTAGCTACGAGGATGCACGATTCCATGTCTACTAGAAAATTTTTGTCATGAAATAATAAAAATATTTGACAGTTTTTGTCTTTAGTATTTCAACAATGGTTTAGATGGAAATTCAACTATCAAGGTTGTTAAAATCTCGTTGTATATACTTATTATCCTGTCAAAACTATCCTGTAAAAGCAATGGAATACACTCAAACCTGTTTTTGTGCGGTCTATTTTTGTGCGATTTGTTTTGTGTAATTTTTTGTGTGCGGTATATGAATTTCAATCAAATTGGTATACTGCACAAAAATAATTGCACAAAACACATTGCACGTATAAAAAAATCGCACAAAAAAAACCGCACAAAAACAGGTTTGAGTGTATATGATGTCTAGATTATCTAAAAGCCTGTAAAATATTTAAATTTTCCTCATTTTTTAAACTTTTTAAAGGCTCTTTGAAAGGTCTTTTTGACGAGATCAAAACTTTAGGAGCACCAAGAGCCCCTAAATTCCATTATTTTTAATCCAAAATTTAAAAAGAAGAAAAATCGATTATTATAATTTTATATATCCTATTTTTTCAATAGTAATAATTTAATTCAAATATTTATCTTTTATTAAAATAATTGAATTTGTTTTCTGACGGATTATCTGTACTGACCTGCTTTCTCGTCTTTATTAATTGAATTACTGCAATTAAAGATCAAACCGCTCAAAATAAATTTAAAAAATAACTTTATATATAAGATATCATAGGTCATATATAATTATTTTTCATTATAAATGGAAATAAAATATATTTATAACACTTATCAATGAACCTTAACAGTTCAAATTCACTTTAAAATATTTTATCAACTTTATATCACAGTAAAATATTTAATCAGTTACCGATTAAAAGAAAATAATATATTAATGAATATTTGATTTCATTATATTTTAATAAATTGATTATAGTTATATATACAATAAATTAGTCTTTGATTAATTGTCATTTATATGTCATTAAGTTTTACTTATTAGGCAGCATCTGTTACCGAACAGGTGTCGAAAACGTCATTATATACACATATGTTAGCAGATTATTGTTAAAAATTGATATAAGTATGATAATTAATCATTTTTTCTTCGATAATTTCGATAATTTGGTATAATAAATCAATCATTTAAAATTATAAAATACATTAGATTTCGATTGTTTCGGTGGACACAAACTTAATTATTAAGGATAAAGTTATAGGATTGAAATTTATATTTGTATAAAATACAAAGTTCGATTTAGCGCCATCGTTTGTTTGCTACTGAGACTGATGCTAAATCGAAATATTTTAAACTATAAGAATTATTTATATTAATGAGGTCTATATAATATAATACGAGTTTGAGAATTTGATAGTCACGTGATTTGAAGATAACAATGTCATTTGCAATACAACAATCATGGATTTAGTAATTCACATATGCTGCAGGGGTCTGTCTCTATTTAATATTTATGGAAAAGATCTGTTCACGAGTATTTATTGATCCTTTTCCAGGCTGGCTTTATTTAGGAAAACGCTATATCGACGTTTGATTATATTAGTCAAAGTTTTATTAATACAATATTTTATTTCAAGTAAATTTGTACAAAAAATTCATTTAAAGTTTTAAACTGAAACTAATAAGTATAAAAGTTCTTAAGTGTCGATCGTGATTTTGTGATCTTGTTGTGATTAAATTTGTACTTATTATTAGTTATTATATATATTTGTTGGTTTACTTTTATAAACAGTAGCTATCGTATAATCACACAAAATATTATAAATTAGATTTGCGATGTCGTCAAACCATCATTACGTTAATTGCATTTTGCAGTTGCGATGTTTGCAGTTGTTTCTCATTCATTGCATTCTATCGTCCCGCCCTACAGTTATTAAATTGCGGAAGTAGTAAATCTCGAACAAAACCGTATATTATGCAAATAGTAAATTTGTGAAGTGTTCGTATAAATAACACTAGACTAATTTGTTTCACACGAAGAACAAAATGTGGTTTTGTAAAAATGATCCCCCTTCTTCAAAAAATTTGCTTCCATCCCTATATAAAACAATATAATTTCTATAAATTCTTTCATTAAATTAATATTTCATTATAAAACGATCTACTTGAGTAATAATTCTTTATATTTTTTTAATTATAATATTTATTAACAAATATATTTATATATTGATCCGTTTAGGGGTTCCAGTAATCATTTTTTAAATATATTTTGTCATTTTTCTGAGCTTTACTTTTAAATCAGTTTTAATTTTTTTAACATTATCAGTAACGTTCTGCATGAAATTTTTATAAAATTTACTTTATCAAATTGACTACTTAAATGTTTCTGCTCATAGATAAAAAGTCCATATTGATGACAGATGGAAAAATCAAAGAAAATTTGAATGAAGCAAAAATTAATAAAAATATAAAAGATTTCTTTTGTTAAATTAGATGTTGAAGAACTAAACTTCGTTAATTTATATAGTTTTAAGTTAATTGCTCTATAAGCTTTACTAATTAATTAATTTCAATTATCCTAGTTTAATTTATAAATTTATTTATTCAATTATTTACATTCATGTGTTTGTCATTTATTTTAATATTCTGTTTATATTCCATCACTCTAGAAAGAACTACTTTAATATTTTTAATATTCATATATATTATAAGTTACGTGTTATAATAACTAATCAGTTATACGTATACATACAGTACATAACTTATACTATGTTATATTAATTTATAATAAGATAACTGATTTAACTTATTTTGTAAAAAAAATATACTTAGAAGCTTTAAATATAATCATACACATTTTACTTATAAATATAAACTAATGTTTTGTAGTTAATTATGATAAATTCAAATTTATGTGTTTATATTGCTTTTCAAAACATTAGAAATTATATATTTCCCCACTGTTCAACACATGAAACATCTTATTATAAATAATCAATTTATATATTGATATTAAAATAAATTTTATGTAATATTACTAATAATATTATAATAAAAATATTATATATTAAAATCGTTTAATCGTTTATTTTTAAACAGTTAAATCATCAGATTAAATGGATATATTTCAACAAAATAATTATTTAAAAATATTGCATTATAATTACGATGCTTTCTGATATAAAGTTTCTGACTAAACATTAATTAAATATATCTAAAAACAATACTAAAATGTTGTACTTTGATCAATTTTGTTTAATCCCTGAACAAATTAAGAAAAGTTATTGAATTGATCTATTCTAAACCTATAATTTCTTTGGTAAAAAAAATATTCATCACCTTAATTTGTGTGTGGTTGCCACAGCTACCATCTGTAACTATAGAAATTTAACATTAAATTACTTGTAATTATTGCATCTCTATAGATATATTTCCTCCCTCTCATTTTTTATGGGTAATACAAGAACATTAAATTTTCATTAATTAATTTTTCTTAAGAATAAAAGTTTTTAATTATAAAAATGAAATTTACTATTAAGGTATTTTAATTTGAATAATTTTAAAAATTTATTTTATTTTCACTTTAATTATTGTTTAGAATTTGTTAAGAAAAACTAATAAAAGAATTATTAAATTATTTCGTAAAATTATACTTTAATTTTCTAAAAAAATCTACGCGGAATAAATGATTATATATATTAATTTAAAATTCTACATATAAATTATGTATTTTTTGTTATAAGTTATAGAAAAAATTAATATCTTTCTGTATTCTTTCTATTGATTTTCCATCACAGATTCACAGATGATAATTTCACGAGATGTATTATTAATATATAAGAAATGCAAGATTTCATAAAAATAAAATAATGTGTAATGTAATGTTATAAAATATCAATTAAAAGTTTATTAATTTTTTTCTGAACAAATATAAGTAAATTATTTAAAATAATGTTTTATAAATTTATATATAAATCATCTAATATTTTAAATAAAATTCAAATGTTTTTTAAATGGATATTTTCAAGCACTCAAACATTATATCTTTTCTATATTATATATAAGATGGCGCAAAACTATGTTTCTTGTTTGTGTTCTAGATACATTAGTAAATATGAATAGTAAACTGAATTTAGAACAAGAAGTGGGAGTCAACGTACTTATAGGTTTGTAAGTAATAAAGCATTAAAATACCACATTAATCTCATCTATACAATACTTAACTGACTTTTGGATCATCTCGTATGTTAATAACGTTAAAAGGGGCACAGTGATAAAAAAAATAATTGTTTTAATTTATTTTCTCGGTAAGAATTCTTTAAGAAAAATGGATGAAATATATCAAAATTAGCTTTAAAAGTTTTTAAAAAACAAACCATTTAAACAAGAAAGAATCATTTATAGAATTTTAAATAAATATAAAATGTAGGAAAAACAGTGCATTTAGCCTTAAAAATAATGGTGATGAAGAAATTCCATCTCCCAAACACGACAGAACTCTATTAACGAGAGTAGCAATTTACATGTTATTTGCATTTCATAATAGCTATTTCAAGGAAGATTAAGTGATTTAACTTTCTTTTATTTATTACAAAATACGGATAATGGACCTTAGCTTCAGTGTTACTGTTTAGCTTTAAAAAATTACTACACTTAACGAAAATATGATATATAGAAGTTTAATACATTTTAATTTATAATGAATGATATGCAAATTATGAATGACTAGTAATATTGATTAAATATTATTAAAGGTAAATATTTTCACTTAATTTCTGTAAATAATTTAATTTAATTCGAAGTATTATAAATAAAATTTTATCTGTTTTATTCTAAGACAAGAAGAAAAACAAAATGTTACTTTAGATATATTTTTCCATGTCCTAGCTATTTTTAACACTCGTAAACAGTAATTATGCCGTAATATCAATATCAATATCACTATCACTAGTATAAATTGAAAGTCATGTTAGAACACTGGTTTAAACCTATGGCATGTGTACCTTCTAAAGGTAGATGCAAAGAGGAAACTGGGTGATGTTTATGTGTTTTCCATACAATTTTTTTGTAATTGTTTTCTCATTAAATAAATTTGTAATTTAGTAACTGATATAAACAATTAAATTTGTTTTACAGGAAGAAAAATATTGTTTTAGAATATAAAAATGGTATTCTAGAACAACAATTTTTAACCTATAGCATGTCCCTTCCTGGAGAAGTTGCTGAGAAGAAATAGAAGAGGCTTAATAACAATTGGTTCCCAGAAAATATTTTGTAATTAGTGCATACAATTCTAATTTGGAGAGAGGTGCAAACAATAAATTCATTTTTAGAGAAACTGTTGTAGAGAAGATTAAGAATTTCGTTTCCGAGGGATTCATAATTTTTTCTAGAATAATTGCATTGTTCGTTATATGTCTATTACACAATTCTAGAACAATGTAATAGATACATAGCAAACATTTATTTTGAGAATAAAAAAACATTAAATTTTTATTTTTTAAAAATTCCAAATATTATAAAAATTTTATATTATATAAAAATTCTGATTTTTCAGAATATAATTTAAAAATTTTTTAGAGTATGTAAATAACTCAGTCTTCTCCAGTAAGGAATAAGAGAATATATTTTTATATTCTAATATATTTAAATAAGAAAAATCTATATTTTTCTGCTTAAAAGAATAGAGACAAAGTAGTTTTCGTTTTCAACGTTAAAAAGTTTGAATATTTTGTATATAAAATTCTTAAAAAATTACATTTTTACAGAATCAAAATAATATAATTTAAAACAAAAGTTTTTAAATATATATGTTGCTTAAGATTTATTTTAATAAAATATAATAGTTTCATCTTTAAGTTTTAAAACAAAATTTATAGTTTCTTTATTTTCTATTCGAAGCTGTCACTATATTTTATTTTCATGGAAACTTTATCAGGGTATAAAGTAGAAGTTTGCATATAAATTTAAATATAAAATATTGTTAAAATATTAATATTATTAGTTAGAAGTTGACTAGTATTACCTAAAAATCAATAAAAACGTAATTTATTGAGATAGAAGAAAAAAAATTCATTTCATTGGTATACGCAGTAGTTTCCAGATTAAGTCATAAAATGCTGGATGTCGTAAAGATTTAAACACAGTAGTGTTCGATTTCTAAAAACGACTTTCATCCACACCAACAGACTTTAAAGGCACTAAAAGATTTCGGTTGTATAAAACATGGTTTTACTATAAAAGAACTGACAAAAACAATTCTTTAGAAATGTTTTCGATTTTATTATTATTATTATTATTATTATTTCGGAAATGAAATTTGATTATTTTTACACAGGGTCGAAAACATTAATTAAGTCAAAATAACAGTGCATTTATTTAAATATATATATCGAATTTAAGGCCCATTTATTCGCGTTTTATTGGATGCGAAGTCGGTTGCGCGTTGTTTGAGATGCTTTGTTAATTTTAATCATTCTTTTTCACTAAAAATCAGTATGTAACTGGAAATGTTTTAGTATTCTCTCTTTATTTTATGTATATTTTTAAATTTCCCATAAGATACTATTTTGAAAATAGCTAAATAAAATTAAAATATTTATAAATAAAATTTAATAAATAAGATAAATTTAGGAATTATTCTAATTCTTAAAACTAAAGTTTTAAGTAAAAACTTGAAAACATTTTTTTAAATAGTAAAAACGTTCATGTTTTTTTTAAAAATAACATAGAATTAAATATTTAATTCTAATTATTATTTAATTATTTCGTTAAATTTTTGTAAACCTTATATAAATAAATAAATAATAAACACTTCAAAAACAGTTTGTTTTTTCTAAAAAGTCTTTTTTAAAAGTCAGAAAAGTCTTATAATTGAAATAATATAGTATAAAATGTAAAATGTATAAAAATAAGTTGTTTAGAATTTAAGACTTCTCTCATCTTTAAAAAAGTTTAAAAATAAATAAATAAATAAATAATCATAAATAAATAATTATAAATCATTATAAACATTTTATAATACTTTAGTTTAATCAATTATTAATGTTTTTACTATTTAATAAATTATTTTCAATTATTTTACCTAAAATTTTTTAAAAATTGGAATACATCTGAAATACTACAATGCATAAAATAAAATATTTTACATATTAATTTTAATTTATAAAAATCTTAGATAAAATTTTATAAAATTATTTTTTTAATTAATGCTTTTATGAAACATATACTTGAGCTGTCAATTTTTATACATTTGATTTTGCGATAAAAACTGTTGATAGTTATATTTACGATTATTTTTTATGTATTGAGATTTGTAAAAGATATTCTTAAGGTAGAGCCTGCATTTACTAATTTACGTTTAAAATATTTTGATTTCAGAGATAAGAGAATATAAAAATTCTACTCATTACAGAAATTAATTTTTCACTTTTTATAAATATTTTATTATACAATATATGAAGGTATGGTTTCAAATACTGCATGGCCTTAAGGTGTAAACTCGTGAGGCAGTTTTATATAACTTTACATAATACTGTATAAAGTCCGTAATATGAAATACTTGGTATTGTAATAGGGTTTGTAATACTGGATTTTGAATACCAAGAACGAGCATCGATATGAATATATTTGTATATGTCTGAAGCTCTGGGCGATAATCTAGATTACCCTCTTTCTAAAATCGTCATTATCGTTTCGTATATTGTAACATAAGATTTCAATATAAAATATAAACACTATTGTATAAATAAATATATTAATTTATGTATTTATGTTTGAATTATTAATTCTTTTTCATCAATTAAAAATTCTACATAAATAAAACGATATAATATTTTTAAAAAATCCATTTTTAAACTTTATTTCTCATTCTAATATTTAAAATTCCTATTTAATATTATCAAGTAAATTTTATGGTATCGCATAGACGTTTAGTAATTTACAGATAGCAAAAATCTAATATCAGGAAAACTTAATTGTGTCGATAATTAATTAAAAAATTTTATAAGATTAAAGTTTTCTCGTGCTTCTTGAATTTGCCTAGTAATTTAATTTTAAGTTTTTTTTTAACTATTTTTATTTATAAATTAATTTTAGGCGCGTTTTTTGCAGCAATAAACTTAATGAATTTTTTAATATTTATATTTTGTTAAAACTATTTTTTAATATAAAAAGTTTCTTATAAGAATTGGTTATTTGAGATTTAGATATAAAAAATTTTCCTGATTTTTTATTGATATAATACAATATTGTATCGAACACCCTATAAGTTATGTTATTTTCTTTTCTTTCTTTTTTTTACCTGTAATTCTAGTGGAATTTTTGATCGATACTCTTATGTATCATTCTATCGAATAACATTTTGCCTTTTTTATAGATGTTCAAGGTTTTGAATTCCCATAAAATTGACATAAAATTCAATAAAATCGTTTCTACGTAGATTCTTATATTATTTGAAATCTTTGAATTGAAATTGATGGAGAAAACAGTCTCGATAGTTTCACATTTATATAAAATTTTCTTTATTATTATATATATACATATATATATCCCAATTAATATTGAAGTAAATAGATGATAAATATAATTTATAATATATTAAGTGTGGTAAATTTGTATTATTATCCTATTAACTGAGCTTTTTCAGTATTGATATTTAATTTAAATAATTAATTTATATGTGCATAATATATTGAAAATATACATTTTAATTTAGAAAAGTATATGATAATGGTTTAATTTTTAAATTTTATTAGGAATAGTTGAAATATTAAATATAAATAAGACAATTTTTATTTATTTCATTTTTTCTAGCGCGACAAACTCATGTTTCGATATAAAATGAAATTTCAAAAATGATTAAAATGAACTCTTAAATAAGAAAACTAATAATAAAAACTGATAGTAGCTTTATTTATTTTCGAATTATATTACTATTAATTCTACTTTCTAGCAATGCTTTTGATATTCCTAGAAAGTTTTTCCCAATTGTTTTAGATAATTTCTAGTTATTATTTAATTACATAAATTACTATAGACTCCGTTTATTTTTCTCGAAATATTTTTGATAATTATTTCAAGGGGTTATTATTTTTATGCTTTTCTAAACCATAAAATATAATAATTCCTTGAAATAATTATTGAAAATTCCCAGAAAATAGTAGAATATATAATCATTTATGTAATTCAAAAAATGAATAAATTATATATATAATCAGTTTCTATTATTGGCTTTCTATAGAAAATATATTCAATTTTTAAAATTTCATTTCATAGTATTTTATTATTGCTGTTTACTAGAATCGATATTTTTAAATTTTGTATTTTTATTTGTAATCCGATAACTTTATCAATTTCTTTTTCATTAATGTTAAAACAATTACTATCAAATATATTTATAATACAAAATTTAAATCTTTATGCAGTTATTTTATATATTTTACTGTATTTTTTACATTCCTTACCTTCCTCAGAAATATAGTTTTATTTTTTAATATAAAAAAATAAAGATTTTTAAAATTTTATTAATAAAAACATCTTATTGAATGACTTCAAACTGAAATAGTCTTCAAAATTTGCAGTAAGCTTGTTGTTTATAAGAACTTTGCTTCACCGTTATTATTACTTTTATTTTTTTGTAAGGGTTATGTCTGGAGAGAACTTTATAAATCTTATAACTGTGAATGTAACAGCTGTAGAAATCGCAAAACATATTCTATACGCTATTTTATCAGCAAAATTTTATATTACAATTGTCATTCAACTGAGAATAAATTTTTTTTTCCTATGTATGGCAATAAAATAAATAAAAGAAATGCAATGTTTAGAATATTAGTGATTTTGAATAATTTTTGTTTATATCGGAGAAAAACATATGAGAAGTTTTATTTGATCTATTGCAGTTAGATATTTAAGTGAATGTAATCTTATCTACTTATGTCCTAAATACTTTTCTTCGTAATATTCTCTTCAGCAAGGACTTCGATTTACAACTATCTGCTAAGTCATGAAAGGCTGCGATTGGCATATTATACTGGCACAAGGCGAATTAACATATCACAAAGCAATTGAAAGTCTTCCAACATTTTCTTTTCATTAACTGATGAAATGTGCAATGTACGATTATTAATATTTAAATGTAGGTTCGTTAAAATACATCTCTGCCATCAAATTGGTTTAAAACATGAAGTTTATTTACAAAATAATACGTTCGTTAATGAATTCGCCTAATAAACTATACAATGTATACAAAATTAATGTTACTAGACAATAGTCAAAAACGGGACGTCCATAGTTTCGTCGGAAAAAGTCCCGTTTTCAACAGTTGTCTCGGTACATTAATTTTGTGTACAGTATATTATATTGTTTATTGAGCGAGTGCCTACTAGTGGACTGGAGTGCAGAAAGGACTGTCCTCCTGTCTCCTATCTATCTCTTCCTTCCATCTTAGTACCTTATCCGTACATGAGCACTTTCTGTTAGAGGAGAAACTTCTCTATTTTCAATGAGCGTACAGTGTACCTGAGATCCTAATACAGTGTCGAATCTCGTCTTTAGGAAGAATTTCAACCAATCGTCAAAATTTTGGTCTCTGGGAAAAGCTTACTTTTACGTCCACCTAATTCGAACTTGGATCGTCATCCTCCCACATGTTTTCTTGTTTATTAATTACCTTTTACACCTGGAGATAGTTTACGATCAATCACACCTAAGTCGAACTTATTTCTAATAATAAACTTATTTCTCTCTTTCGCTCTCCCAACTCTTGAGAATAATCTTCACAAGGCTTACCATATTGGCATATTTACAGAATACATAGTGATTTAATGAATATGCTAATATACAGCGCTTTACGCTAATATGATATACGGAGTAGTCTGATTCAATTTCTTCTCGATAACATTGGTATAAGAATATAAACTAAAATATCAGACAGAACAGTATAGTACAATAGATTATTGCTATCTTGATATGATTGATTGTTTGCAGTAAGCTACTCTACAGTAAGTTACAATAGAGTTGTTAGGAAAGCATCAAGCTCTATTTTATTCATTGTTCAATATCTGCTTTAATTTAGTAAATAAATATAAAATCTTAATTTATTAATTAACAGACTTTTGTTAAAGAACTTATTCTATTATTATATATTATTATACAAAATTTTAATTAACGTAACTTGAAACAAATCCCCAATAATTAAAACAACAGTGGAAGTGAATAATCATATTGTTTGTATTATATTATTTTAAAATTAGTTTTACATATTTTAGTATTAGTTTTAAAATTTATTTTTAGTTTGCCGTTTTTATTATGAGTTCCAATCACGAAGAAGATATTCCGAGTAATTTGCCTTATCATTAATAAATCAATCCAAAAACCATCGACTATAGTGCAACCCGCATATCTTTTTCCAACTATATTTTAAAATCAGCAATGTTTACATTAAGCAACCCGCAGCCAGGAACCAAAAATCATTCTCTAAGAGCTCGACTATTAGTGTTTACACGAAGTTTATAGGAAATGGGTATTTCCATTCCGCAGTTCCGCTTACATTTGCAACAACATCATAACAAGTTATTTGGTATCAGAAAATAAACATTTTACCAACAGTCATAGATAACTTGATGACGAAATTAAATAGCTACAGAATTTTAGATCGATACCTTTATTATCATTATATTTTTTTATCATAAAATATAATATTTTGTAAAACTGTTTAAAAGTTTTGTTTTTACTCTATTTTTAAATTTAAAAAATAAGAAAGAATATTTGTTAAATTAGAATTTATAATTTATACTCGAAATAAATAAATACATTTATTAATATTGTAAAAGTCTATATTGCTATAACTTTAATGACTTAAAATAAATATAAATTTTTAAAATAATTCTTCATTTATTATATTTTTCATAAGCTATCATCAAAAAATATCTAAAAACAAAAATTCATCCATAAAATTTAACAAAGTAAAGCCAGTTGCGTAAAACTAAAACTATTTACAAATAAAAGATTTTTATATTAAACAAAAATACTAAGCATAAATTTTTTTGAAAGTTTTAATATTTTAAAATTTTATAAATTCATATTATATATTTAATGTCATTACAGTTAAACAAATACTATTTTCAAGCAAAAAATATTAATAATTTATTATATATATTTAATTTAATATTAAAAAGGCTAAATTTACGACATTCTCCTATTGTTTATAAAATTCATATTAACATTGAAATTTCTCAAAAATTCTATCACATTTTGAAAATTGAAAAACTTCTATGAATTTTTCTTGATAATATTTGTAATTAAATTGTAAAATAGGGAGACTATCCGATTTTCTTTTGAACAATTGGTTTGAATTGCTGTTTTCTTTCTTTCTAGAAGGGACATTTGCATATGTGGTGTGGCGGACTTACCATTGGATGCATTTCATATTATTGCTGTTTGTTCTCTTTTGTCAAAATTACGTGAGGAGACTTTTGGGGTTCCCAATTTTTCATTTAATCAGTTTAAAAAAGTTATTTCTGATTTTGATTTATTCTTTAAGGCTTAAAGCGAAAGCTGTGCTTATTTATGTAAATTACGTTTTGGGGCGTGGTCTGCCTACTATTTAATCTGTGGCTGCTTGGACTGCTTGGGAGACTATCCGATTTTCTTTTGAACAATTGGTTTGAATTGCTGTTTTTTTCTTCTTTCTAGGTAAGTCTAGTTTATAATTATGTCCCAAGCTCGGAAGAGGAAGACCTTTTCTCCAACCGTTCCTGAAAGATCAACAGCTAGGTTTAGGGGTGAGACTTCTTCTGGTGAAGAGGATATTGCGAATTTATTACAGGACTCAAATTTTGATGTGGCAGAGGGAGTTAGGCTTTTATTGCGATTGCATGTTTCGCTGAACGGTAAGGTTGATGAATTTATCAGAAGACTGGATCATCTGACAGAGTGGCTTCAGAATGTAGATGAGGCGTTGATTGACTTCGAGATGAGGTTGGGGGAGGTTGAGTCAAAGGTTGGAGGGGAGGTAACTGGTGTTGAGCATTCGTTGGATATGGATAAAATTTTCACGAAATTTTCTTTTTTTGAGAGAGAACTGGATGTTATGGATAATCAGAGAAGGATGAACAATGTTGTTATCCACGGATTGGAAGAGAGGAAAGAGGAGACTTCTTTGGAAATATTTGACACTGTTAATTCTTTTGCGGTTAATACATTAAATTTATCCTCGCTGCATATTGTAAACGCGTATCGGGTTGGGAAGAGAGTTGGAGATAAACCCAGACCAGTGATTTGCCAATTTGGGTCTTTTAGTGATAAATTGAGGTTTAAAAAGACTGTATTTGAGAATCGGAATCTTAATGTTTCTGTGTATGATGATTTTTCTAAACGTTTGCGAGATATCAGATACAACCTAAGGGTATTTGGGAAGAAAAAAAGGGAAGAAGGAGCAAGAAGTGTTCGGTTAAGTTATGATAAGTTACTGGTAGATGGAGTTCGGTATAAAGTCGATGAAGTATCAGCTAAGGTGGTGCCGATCTCATAGCAACCAGTAATGTCTTCTGTGTTTTCTATTATGGCGTGGAATTGTGCTGGGATTGGTAATAAACCGCGGTCTTTTTGGAGTTATTTATTGAAGTATGATGTGGTCTTTTTATCGGAAACTTGGTTTATTAAGGGTGGGAGCAGATGCTATTGGGAGGAATTAAGAGAATATCATTGTATTGTTGGTGATGCTTTGAGGGCTCACAGTAGGGGTAGACCTATGGCTGGTTGGTTGCTTTGCATTAAATCATCTTTGAAATTTAATATTATTTATAGGGATAGTTACATTGTATTGATTAATATTCTGCTACCATTAGGAGAGTTTAATATTGGTTTTGTTTATATGCAGGAACAAAGGTGGCAAGAAATTTTTGATGTACTGTCCAGGTTTGAGGTCGACGAATCGAATTGGATTTGGTTGGGTGATTTTAATGCACGGACTGGGAACGATAATGTGATTTCGACAAATATATGTGATAGTAGTGGTATTGCTGTTAATAAGAGAAGTAGAGCCTCCAAAGATGTAAATATGAATGTGAGAGGACTGAAAGTTCTTGAGTATTGTGCAGATAATGATCTAATAATCTTAAATGGTCGTGCTTCTGGTGATGAAGCGGGAGAGTTTACTTTTGTTTCCAACCGAGGGTCCTCAGTAATTGATTTGGGAATGGTTACTCCTTCTGTGTGGAACTGTATTAAATGTTTTAGAGTAGAGAGTTGTTTTTGGTCCGATCACTGCCCGATAGTACTTTATTTGGAAGATCGTGCCATAGATTCTTTGGGCGGTTCTGGTACTTGTTACCAGAGGATTTTCTGGGACAGTGGTCAGCTGGAGTCGTTGTCCGCTGATTTGTGGCGTTGCTTGGAGCAGACTCCCAATTTATCTTTGTTGGAGCTAAGTAAGGTGATATTGGATTTTGCCAAAGTGAAAGGATTGACTCAAAGGAAAAAGACTATGGTTGGAATTAATGATTGGTTTGACTTGGATTGTCGATTAATGGTTAGAGCCAGAAATAGAGCTTGGTTAGAGTTCAAGAAAAATGGTTTGCCGGCTCAGAGGAGAGTTTTTGTGTTATACCGAAGTTTGGTAAAAAAATTATGTTTAGCAAAGAAGAAAGAATTTTGTAAAAGGTTACAAAATGTTAAAAATTTTTATAAAAATAATAGATTATTTTGGAATTTATGTAAAGCAAGGGGAAATTATGCTAAGGTTAATATTAGTTTATTTGATTGGTTCAGTTATTTTTTCTCCCTTTATGGCTCTGAAAGTCCATATGATGTTGATTTAGTGGTTTTTAATGATTGTGTGACTTGGTCAAACGAAATATTGGATTCTTACATCTCGGAGGAGGAATTTAGAGTCGTTTTAAGTAAGTCGACTGTTGGCGGTGCTCCGGGAATAGATGGTATTCCTACTGAATTTTGGAAAATTGATAGTGTTTTTCTCTGTTTATTAGATAATTTTAATAAGGTTCTGAGAACTGGTGTTATTCCAGATGAATGGAAGAGTTCTTTATTGGTTCCGGTGCCTAAGGGTGGCTCAAGGTCGGTGCTTACTAATTACAGAGGTATTTCGTTGTTGTGCTGCGTCTCTAAGATTTTTTGTAGAGTTTTGTATTACAGGTTAATAAGTTGGTTGAATTTGAGAGATATTCTGTCAGAGAGTCAGGCTGGTTTCCGTGCAGGTTACTCTACTGTTGATAATATTTTTATTCTGTATACTGTTATCTCTAAGACACTAAGTAGGAAACGGCGTAAGGTTTATGCTTTTTTTATAGATTTAGCATCAGCATTTGATTCTGTTGATAGGGATTTATTATGGAGGAAATTATTAAAGTTTGGATTAAGCTTTAAGTTTGTATCTTTATTGGCAGAGTTATATAGTGGTTCGAATGTTAGGATTAAATGGAGGAATTTTTGTTCTCAGCCTTTCTTTTCTGATAAGGGTGTTAAACAGGGTTGTATCTTAAGCCCTATTCTTTTTAGTTTATTTTTAAATGATTTATTAAATTGTATTGATGATTCCGGCGGAGATGGTATAGTTGTCGGTGGTGTGTCTGTTAAAGTATTAGCGTATGCGGATGATGTGGTAATTGTGGCGGATTCTCCGAGGTCATTACAGAGGTCGATTGACCTTCTGGATAATTATTTAAGCGATAATAGTTTACAATTGAATCTTGCTAAATCAAAAATTGTGGTCTTTCGAAATGGTGGTAAGGCTTCTAAGGCTGACAAATGGTGGTTTCGAGGTGTTCCAATTTCGGTTGTATCTCAATATAAGTATTTAGGTGTAATTTTTAAAAGTAATGGTTATTTTAATACTCATGTGAGGTCTTGTCAAGTTAATGCTGAGATAAAAATGGACAAAGTTATTCATATGTGTCAGTCTGCTAAGTTGTGTAATTTGAAGGATCGGTTAAGGTTATTTAATGCCGTGGTGGGCTCATCTCTCCTTTATGCTTCGGAGGTGTGGGGGTTTCAGGCGGAGAGTTTGGATACGGTATTAACTACTTTTGTTAAGAGAATGTACGGGCTTCCAAGGTGTACTCCTAGTTATCTAGTGTCTATGGAATGTTCATTGATTCCTTTGTCTTGTTTGATCCTGAACAAATCTGTTAATTGGATTTTTAGAACGTTGAGTTTAAATGAAGAACGCCTTAGTAAGATTTGTTTGCGTTATGTTGTGAAACATGTTCAGTTGCCTTTGTCGAAGTATTGGTGGGCTAGTTGTTCAAGGAACGGAATCGATTTTGATAATCTGTTACAAGATTTTAATAGTGTTTATTTACTAAAGTTAAATAATTTTGATAATTATATTTTGAAGTTGAATCATGGCATATTATTAAGTTCTTATTGTGAATGGTATAAGAGTTTGAATAAACCTTTTTTTGATTGTTCTATTTATAATAGTAATTTTTCTTCTAATGTTATGGCCGTATTAATGCAAATAAGATGTAATTCATTAAGTTTTTTATGTAATTACAGAAGGGACATTTGCATATGTGGTGTGGCGGACTTACCATTGGATGCATTTCATATTATTGCTGTTTGTTCTCTTTTGTCAAAATTACGTGAGGAGACTTTTGGGGTTCCCAATTTTTCATTTAATCAGTTTAAAAAAGTTATTTCTGATTTTGATTTATTCTTTAAGGTATTTATTTTCATAAAGAGGGTTAAATTGATTATTTCATAATGTTTATTGTATATTTGATTTTCGATTTCTTTTTCATTGTTTTTTTTTAGGCTTAAAGCGAAAGCTGTGCTTATTTATGTAAATTACGTTTTGGGGCGTGGTCTGCCTACTATTTAATCTGTGGCTGCTTGGACTGCTTGGGAGACTATCCGATTTTCTTTTGAACAATTGGTTTGAATTGCTGTTTTTTTTTCTTTCTAGGTAAGTTTTAGCTCTGTTGGTTGTTAATTTCTTTCGGATAGTTCTCCCAAGTAGTTCTTTAAGTTTTATTTTCTGATTTGGATTTAGTTTATAAATTTTGCAATTATAATTTTAAATTATTAATGTTATTACAATTGATGAATATATCTGTGAAATATGTTTTGTTATTTTATAAGATTATGTATACTTTGTTTTGTTCTATCCCCGCATCAGGGTCTTTGTACCAGAATGCTTAAATAAATAAATAAATAAATAAATAAATAAATAAATAAATAAATAAATTGTAAAATATTAAAATTAATTTTTACTCTTCTAGTCTAAAATATTCAATTAAGATAGTTACAGGATATTGTTGTATAGATTCTAGATAACAATATCCTATAATCATCTTAATTAATATTATTGGGCTGCAATTTGCAAAAATTGTAGAAATATAAATTCCCACTGTCGTCTGTCCGTCTGTCTTTTCTATAATCTCGAGATACATGTTAGAAAATTAAAACACAGACAGACGAGAAAGAGAAAAGACTGAAGGCCCTGATTAACTGTAGAGAAAATTACAATGTAAACTGGACATTACGTTATTTGAATTCATTATTTTCCCCTGAAAGGAGTTAGATAGTTGACCAGCACGACTTCATTTCTAATGAAAAAGCATGATGTGCGGGGGCAAGACACTACAGTAATAGTTTGAGGTGGAGAACATATATTTTAAATTAAATAAATTATTCGTAATATTGTTTATAAACTTTTTCTTAGAATTAATCTATCAAGAAATTCATTAAATAGATTTCTTGATCTTAATATGGCATGAAATATTCTTTTTAGGACGTAATCATATAGTATAGTAATAAACATTTTAATAGAACTATCTTATACATGTAAATTTTACAAAATAATTCTGTAAATATAATCTTATCATTAGTTGTAAAAGATATTAATGAAAATATATACGTTTAAATTTATTTAAAAATGTAATATAGGTTGGCTTAAAAGTTAATTATCCGAATATTTTCTGAGATTATTCTAAGAACTGTTAAAAGCGGTTTAGAACAACTGAGTTATTATTGTAAAATGTATCGATTAATTAACTTTAACATCTTTATATAATTCTAAATCAAATAAACCCAGGTGGTTGCTAAGAACTTTCGTTTACTAAACACAATATAACAAAAACGTATACAAATGTAGCCTTATAATTGATGAAATTATGTGTATGATCTAACATATTAATTTGAAGTATTTTATTTAACATTTCCTTGTAAACTATTTCTAATTTCTCAAAATTGAAACTTTAAATATATGCGGTTAATATTCTCAATAACATACCGGTTTTCATAAATTAAGAAACAAATGAAAAAAATCGCGATAATTTGGCTAAATATAATTTAATGTATACGAAACTGGCAAAGGCATAGAGCATCTAAGGCAGTAGTTCCCAAAGTGGGCTGTGAGTAAATGTATGGGGACGAAAAGAAGCTAGTGGGTTGCAGCGGGTGCTGGAGGTATGGTACTGAATGGTGACAATAGGTGAAGGTTGGGGTCACTGACAACCTTTCCCTTTCCTCTTAAAACGGGTAAGAAGAAACATTGAGTTTAATGGTTTCCAGATTTTCAGAACAATGTTTTGTAAGGACACAAAGTGTGAGGTTCATAAAAAAAAGTTTCCCTAAGAATATTTTCAAGTCTCTCACAGAAGGAAAAATAAGTGGATAGGTTATTCTGGATATGTCGGTCGTCATCCCTCATCACACGGTCGCTCCATTTTATCCTAGACGAATCTACGATGGGCATTAAAAGGCCTTGCTGCCCACAGAGTGGAAACAATTTTTAAAAAACTGATTTTTCCGCTCTCACACAGTTCGCTTGCAACATGAGAGGTGACTATTGTTTATATGGAGTGGCCAGCACGATCTCCTGACTTAAATCCCATCGAACAAATCTGGGACACTCTCGATAGGCGTGTTGCTGTCCCTTATTCCTTTCCCCAAACTCTGCAGAGACTTCGAGTGGCTTTACAAGAACAATGAACATTTTTACCTGCGGATATCGTAGATACAATTATTAATAGATTGGAACATCAGTGTCGGTGCTGTTCGGGCAACCACATACCTTATTGAGATAATTTTTCTATTTAATTTTGATATTTGTATTTATGAATGTTTTATTTGTACAGTATTACAAAATGTAAATACATTGTATCAAATGTCTTGCAATTTTCAATAACGTATGGTATGATAAAGAATACCACCAAATTTCATTCAAATTTGAGGCATTGTTTTGGCCCACAAGTGGTCGAGTGAATAAAACCATTGAACACACTGGTTCATGGGTTCGCGCTTCGACAATGGGCTGGTCACGTGGAGTTTCCGAATTTTCTTCACGTTTGTAACACCTAGATAGAGGCCAGTTTTCCATTGAAAGTCTACTTGGGAGGCAATCCCCTCGGCAGATCACCAGCGATTAGTGTTGCCGTATACCAACAAACGAATAAGCATATTTTTGAATTATAACAATTTTCCATTTGTTTCTTAAATTATGGAAACCAGTATATTCAAATTAATGGTCCAGCATTGGCCGAGTGGATAAAATTACTGAACACTGGTCGTGGGTTCGTACCTCATCAAGGGGCAGGTCACGCAGAGGTTTCCAGATTTTCTTTTCGTGTGTGATACATAAATATAGGCCTATTTCTCATAGAACCTACCACGTAAATAGTGGCTTTTTTTCTCATAGAATGTCCTCCTGGGAGGCATTCTTCCTGGGTGAATCGCTTATTGTTGAGTTGCCCTATTCCACGAAATTAAATTAAACCTACGATGAAGTTTAAAAAATGTCACGAACATAATGCTTCTTAAGTAGAGAATAATTAATGTCAACTCGACGTAAAATGTTAAGCAAACTATCGCAATAATAAAAACTTTATTATCAATTTAAGAACGCTTAAGATTTATTTAATCAGTTAGTGTGTTAACTCTTTTAATGTTCGAGATAATGTAATTAATGATAGTTTTTATTGCTGCAATAGTTTGATAAACGTTTTAAGTAGAATTTACATTAATAAGGTATATTTTCTACTTGAATTTTTTTAAAATATATATCTTAGATATTATTTGAGGAATATGTTATGGTAAGTAGCTAATCTATATAATTTCATTTTTATACGAGTTTCTTGAAATTAGATAATGAAGTGCGATTATAATTTTATTGTATACATTTTCTGAAACTCTTACTTTAAATAAAAGTTGATTGTTTCATATTTTAAGATTTTTTAAGCTAGATTTTGGTAGATTTTTTCCAATTTTTACAAAGGTGATTAGGATCATAATTAATGTTGTATACAATGTAATGAATTGTACTGCAATATATAACTTTAAATATATTATATATATGAAAAATACATTGTGAATTTTGTTTTTTAATAAGAGGTTTTATTTTATCACATACCTTCTATTCATATTCTAATCATAAAAAGAACTTAGAAATAAATATTTATCCCTGACGAAAAAGTTATAAAAAATAAATGTTTTGAATAAATATATTTTTTAATTGTTTAAAATATCAAACTTTTAATAAAAAGATTGATAAAGTGTTTTATTTATTGGACAAAATAATAAATTCTTAAATTACCTAGCATCTATTCAATTTAATGTTGTTAGTTAGTAAAATAAACATAATTTTACTAAATAAATACATTTTTTGCATACTTAAATCATAAATTTATGTAATGAGACTATATAAATTAAGAACAGGTCAAAAAGTAAATCATCATAATTAATAATTTTTATAATTGCAACATGGCAAGAAATGTATTAAAACCTCCCACTCAATTTGTTCTTATCTGAAATGACGATCACTCCAGATTTATCCCACAAGAGTGATTTACGAAAATAAAAAAAAGATAAATTAGTAATTAATAATATACAAATCGAGAGATATAAGTGACAAAATACGATGAAAAATTAATTGTGTCTCCTGATAGTCATTGAATTTTATTAGCTTAAGATGTCGATTTATCTGGATGTTATCAATATCATATCAAAAATTAATTTTCTACCGCATTAAAGTTCACTAGTAATTTTTTAAATTCATTATGAATATTATAATTCGCTGTTACATCAGAAAATTTAGATAATTATGATATAAAATTTGATATTGTTCAGTTTAAAATATTAGTTTTTCTACTTTAAATTGGCAATTAACATTTTCTATTATTAGTTTCTTCAAATTTATTTTTTTTATTTTTATTCTCTCAGGAAATTAGCGTACAATTACTATATTGACATTAATTATCATTCTACATAATTTTTATAGTATTAAATTAATATTTTTATTTTTAAAAATAAACGAATACAATTTAAATGTTTACCATTCTTCGTTTTTCTTTACTTTCTAGATACACAATTATGATAAAAAGAAAGAACAAAATATATAAAATAACAAAAGTTAATTAGATATGAATTTAATTATATACTTTTCTTTAATTTTTTTAACAATGTTTAAATTTAATGCAATACTTATAAATTTAATGTAATTTACTTAGGAAAATTGTTTCGAATTTTAACAGAATACTCATAAAAGTCACCTATAAGAAAAGCATGGATAGCGTCGCAGAATAATATAGATTAAAATAAATAAATTTATCTATTTATTCATTTGTGTGTATATTTTCAAAAAAATGTATATTTGCGAAGTTTATATCAATAAATATCTAATTATATTTATAATTACATATTTACAAGTTTATGAAGTTAATATTGTTTTAGTGTAATAAAGTAATTACATAAGATACAAATAAAATATTTTCGAAGAATATTAACTAATTGACTCTAGTTCAATCAATGAATTTAATTATTTGGAAGAATTATATTCAATAAATACTTCTTTTTTCATATAAATTAGATATTATACTGATGAAAATTGTGTTCTTGATAATGAATAAGTTAATCTGATTAAAATGATGTATTAGCAAATCTGATATTCAAATTCATCCAAGCTATGTACAATAATTAAATTCAATTAATATTTATTACTTATTAACAATTCATGCTAAGTATATTAAATTCTTTGTATTGAAATTAATTCTTATAAATTCATTGCGTTAGAAAGCAATGAATTTATAAGAATAAACGTGTTTCATTGTATATTTTTAAATGTAAACGTTGAAAAATAATAGATTTTTGAATTACTCGCTAGATTTTCCAAGAGATTTGTTTTTTAAAATAACATTTTTTAGTTTCATTTAATATTTTTTCTTCTATGTGGCGCATATTTTTGTAGAGTATAACTTGAAAAATGTAACGATATGTCACGAGTTTAGTTGGTAAATGTCATATAAAAAATATATAAAATATTAAAAAAAACTGTTCATCTTCTTTCTTAAAAAGTGAATTTCTGTCATATTTAAAATTCACGTGAAATAATACTTAATTGTATTTTAATTAACTTATTTTTTTCTTTAATTCTTGTCACGTAAAGCGTGTTTAAATTTCAAATTTCGAGCAAGTCAACAGATGATGTCAAAACTAATTCTGTATCCTTCTTGTTAGCTTGGAAACAAGTCTTCTTATAAAATTGAAATGTCAAGTTTGATAGATATATAATGTCTTCTGCTTTTTATTTTATATTAAAAAGATAAGGCTTTTGTTGCTATCTCACTTTAAGAATCGCTCTGCTATATGAAAAGTCTTTGTTATTCGTGAACAGATTATATGATGATCTAACAAGTTAAAATAACTCTTCATACAATATGAGTTGTTATCGCTTTTTTCTAATATAGAAGTTTTTAGGTCATTCTTGATTTATAAGTGACGTAAACTAAAAGAATATGCTGTCTTTTTTTAAAGTAAAAATTATTTTAAAAATTAATATTAAATATTCGAACGAATTTACGAAAACATAAACCTATGAAACATTATTGATATTAATTAACAATTAGAGTTTTAATAGATGAAAATCTTTTTTAAAAAAAAGCTGTTTCTTCCAAAACACTGAGAAACGTTGGCACAGAGACGTTCTAAAAGTGTTATCTGTAAGTTGTATAAAAAGCATAAAAGAATTGTATTGAGAGTCACTTTATTTAGAGTATATTTTGTACGCGAGAAACATCGGCCGATGGAAATCCGAAACAATTAGACAATTAATTTAATTGATAATATAATGTTAAGAATTAATTAATATAATATAAATTTGGGGGGTCATGATCTGCCTGCGGAGGTGTTGGTGACTTTTCTGCTGAGCTGTTATGGCGACGTTAGACATGGAAGTTTTACAGTACAATATGAAGTGTAGAACTGAAATGAGAAGTTTAAATGTTTCATTAACTCGAATACTAATTATTATTTTGCTAATGATTGCTGGTGTAGAGTTAAATCCCGGTTTTCTTCCTCGATCTCCTCCGTTACCAAGTCAAGAAGTTATGCAAAAAAGGGGACGAGGAAGACCACGTAAAGAGCATACAACGGATATCGAAGAAAATATTCAGACAACCGAAATGTCAGAAAAGGAATACTTGATTGAGGAACATTCCAAGAATACTGCTGATATCTCGAGGTATGCTACGATCAAAGACTTTTTTGAACCGGCAGAAGATCTTCTAGTACCAAGCACCACTGAACCTGAATATTCACTGAAATCAGTCTATGAATTGATCCAAGACAAATTTGATCATCTGAACTTCGAAATCCGTTCCATGAGAGCCGAAATCAACAATATAAACGAAGAAAATTTAAAGCTCAAGGAACAGATGAAAGATGTGCCAAAAAATACGTACATTAGAAGAAAGAACTGATTCGCATAGCAAGCTAAAAGGTATGGTGGATTTTGAAATTGATAAAATGTTAAACAAGACGACTAAGAAGAATCTAATAATATTTAATTTTCCACTCAAAACCTCGGAATATGTGGAAGAGTTGAAAAAATTTATAAAAGAAAACTTAGAACTTAACTGTATAGAAATTGAGGGTCTTATTCAACTAGGAAACAGAAAACATAACCAAGTAATTAAGGTTATGACCGAATCGGTTAGAGATAGAAACCTAATTCTTAGTAAATTCTGGACAACAAGATCTAAAATGACGGACGAAAAGAAAAAAATAATAATATCAACTGACTTATGTTTGAGATCGAGGATCAGGAGAAAATTATTACTAAAAAAGATTAAACTAGAGAAATCGGATGATAACAGGATAAAAATAAGAGATGACTATTTTTTAAAAGAAAATACAATGTATACATATGATTTGAACACTAAAGAAATAATTCAGGTGAATCATTTTTTAGAGACAAATATAATATAAGATTAGTAAAAACAAAAGATAACTTAAATATAACACAGAAAAAACGGAGAATGGAGAATAATATAGAAAATAACAATAGAAAAATGAATGGAGATGAATTGATAGACAAAGACAGTGAACTGGGTGAGAAAAAAGTAGGAAGTACAACAAGAGAAAAAAATAATGTGATGATGAGTTTTTGGAATATTCAAGGGTTAAGAGGGAAGTTATTCAAAACCACGATAAGAAAATTCATAGACGCAAATGAAATAATTGGATTTTTAGAAACCTGGATTTTAAAATTTAGCGATATGGAAATAAAGTATCTAGAACAAGATAATAGCGTAATAATTAGCAATGCTCAACGCAAAAAGAGGTTTGGTCGCCCGTCGGGTGGAATTCTGTTACTAATTAAGAAAAGATTAGGTGAAATCTTTCTCCAATACACATCGGACTATGTCATTGCTGTTATAATAAAATTAGAGAATGAAATCAAAATGAGATGGACTTACACATATTTGGGAGTGGTAGGAATATATATACCACCCTCTATTGAGAAGAAACCAATTCTAACTGAAGTACAAAAAGTTTTGGATAGATGGTCGATTCTGACACAACTATGGATATTAGGAGGTGATCTAAACGCACGTATTGGCGAAGTCACTGATACCATATTTTTTCAGACGTTCGAAAATATAGCCAACAAGAGAATATCCAAAGATAAAATGTTAAACACAGAGGGGAAAATACTTCTAGATTTTGTTCATAATAACCAATTAGTAATTCTGAACGGTAGGATGAGGGGAGATACCCCTGCAGAAATTACTTTTGTTTCCCCAAATGGGAAATCAATAGTGGATTACTTTATATGTTCAGAAGAAATGATAAAGTGCTGTAATTCTATGAATGTTCTGGAGGATGACCTTGCAGATCATTTTCCTATACAGTTGGAATTGGTAAAATATCAAAAAACAAGAAATAAGACAAATAATTGTGAACAGCGTCACTCTATTAATTTGGAATTAAGACCATCCTATAATAAACGGAAATTGTCAAAAGATTTTGAGCATATGACTGGGGAGATGTTAACCTTGGAAAAAGAAAATGATCCAATAGAAAATTATCTGAGTCTTACAACTAAACTAGAAGAATACAGGTATAAGAATTGTGTGCGGCGGTATGAAAGAACATTCAAATGCGAATGGTATAACGATACATGTTATAGCTACAAAATTAAAAAACAAAAGAGTTTACAGGCCTTCAGAAGAACAAATACCAGCAAAGCACTAATGAAGTATCTAAAGTATAAGAAAATGTATAATAATTTAATCAAAACCAGAAAGAAACTATATTTTTCAAACATCAGTAAGAAACTATCAGAAGCTAAAGACTCGAGAGTTTTCTGGAGGATAATCAACGGTTTTCGTAAAAAAAAGTCAGGTTTGGACATACAGACTAGAATAGGATATAATATTTGGCTTAAATATTACAATAAATTTTCAGAAAACTACCGGAAAAATTTTTGTAAAAAATATATGGAAACTAAGACAAGGCCAGAAATTCATCAAGATGAGATAATTAAGACGGAAGAACTTCAGAATTGTATTAAAAAACTTAAAGACAAATTCAACACCTGGGACCGGACGCAATACCTAATACACTGATCAAAATGCTGCCACTAGAAATCATTCGATATTTAACCAGACAATTCAATCAATTCTACACTTATAGTATAATACTCGGCCAATTGGAACGAAATTATTTTTACCATGATATTTAAACAAGGGAACAGACAGGACCCAACCAACTATAGACCAATAGCTCTTTTGTCTTGTCTACGGAAAGTATTTACTGCAGTATTAGCTGGTAAATTCAATCACTGGACAGCCGTTAATAAATATAGAAATGAAACGCAATTCGCGTTTGTAGAAGGGGGTGGTACCCAGACAGCCCTCTTTGTGTTGTTGTCACTAATCCAAATACAGTTGCTTAAGAAAAGACATAAAGTGTTCGCCCTGTTTTTGGATCTTGAAAAAGCATACGATATGATTAGCATTACAGACCTACAGTGTAAAATGAAGAGATTTGAGGCAAATGAACTACTGATAAAAATGATAGGGCTGCTGTTCGGAAAATATAAGACAATCATTAAACAGGATACAAATATATGGACACCGTTTATTACCTACAGAGGACTATTACAAGGAGATCCGTTGTCCCCATATCTTTTCAACTTTTATTTATTTGATCTAAATAATTGCTTTAAAAGAGACGAAGATGGAATTCAAATCGAAAATCAGACTATACATACTATATCATATGCTGATGACATTGTGCTGGTAGCTCCCACTGCAGCTGCACTCCGTAGAAAGATTCAACAAATTTGTGAATACTTGGAAAAGTTAAGAGTTAAAATAAATCCAAAAAAATCAACAATAATGATATTCAGAAATGGTAGTAACGTATCCAAAAAGCACATGTCCTTTTTTATTAATAAAGAAGAAGTGAAAATAGTCAAGGAAATTAAATTTTTAGGAATAACGTTTACACCTAACCTCTCGTTTGAGAAACATTATAAAAATTCACTAAACAAAGCAAAAATTGTAATAAGTAATTTAATTGGTTTATTCTGCAAGGCTAAACTAAAGAACTTAGGAACACATTTTCAACTTTTTAATTCGCTTGTGATGAATTCAATGGGCTATGCGGCCCCAATTTGGAGTATGGATAAATTTAATGACTTTGAAAAAATACAGAATATATTTATTCGCAAGATATTCCAGTTAGAATATAATATCCCGGGCAGTGCCTTAAGACTAGAAACAAATAGATTCAGATTAAATACTATACTAATAAAAAGATATTTAATGTTTCTACAAAAAATTATTAAGGCAGAAGACATAACAACAAAATTACTGTTTTTACTATACCACAAATCAAGGGAAACGGATTTAAGACGAAGCTGGATAATGCAGCTATCGAAGATAGTAAATAAATATGGTTTCTCTATTAAACTGTTTTTGGATCGTACATATAATATGGAGCAGTATAGTAAAGAAATAATATACAGAGCTATGGAGCACTCCATTGTTCAAGACATTGAAGATATACGAAAACGGGAAAACACAAGCTGGTATACAACAATTTTAAAATACCCAGTGAATAACAACTATATATTGACAAACCTAGCCTTTAACATCAAAAAGTTTTTTATACAGATTAGGCTAAATAAATATGGAATAATTATAAATGACAAATATATAGACTACACCCAATCTAAATGTCCAAATTGTACCAAAAATTTATCTAAATTTCATATTATATGCGAATGCTGTAACGAAAAGGATAAACTACAAAGGCTCCAAATTGGGCCATTGGCTAACTGTACTAGCGAGAAGGAAATGTATAAGATGTTTGATAGTGCTAATACTAACATGATTTATATGTTATATAACTACGTTAAACAATCTACTAAATGATAATTGTGACAAAATATTAATGAAATTCTATAGATCAGTAAATAGAAAATATCAATGTTGTTGAGATGTTATTATATGAGTGTAAATATGCGTTTAAATAAAACGCCCTTGTAACAGGCGAAAGCCTTTTACGCCAAATAAAGATTATTATTATTAATATATATATATATATATATATATATATAATATAAATTGGCGAAATAATATGTGTATAAACAAATTCCTAATATATTGAGAAAATTAAAAGAATTTTTAATAAAGTTACTACTTGATTAATTTTTAAAATGATATGAAATAACGTGTTTAGAACACAAAGATTAAAATCAAATGCTGGGTAATCAAATGCTAATAAACAACGACTATAATAAATAAATGAATAAAACTGTTTCTCAGCTTTTTAATGATGAATGAATATCAAAAACACATATTAAAAGTTAACTATTTATAAATAAATAGATAATATTAAATACAATGTATATGCAGGTGTGTATATATATTTGCTATTAATAAAGAAAGTTGTTTTGAAATTTAACGTAATAAATTTTCTTTAAAATACACATAACTTAATACATCAAAATTTATTTATGAAACTTTAATGGATATAAATGTGCTAGTCATTTTATAACCTTCTGTTTTCCGTTGCATTACACTGGTTACCATAAAATTGATTGCAGTTTATTGTATAAAATGAAAATAAAGAAATAAATTGATAATAAGTTTATTGATATAAATAAATAAATTTTAATGAATGAATGTTTTTACTATAATAAATTCTTTTTTAAATATAATAGCTGTAAAATTTGAATGATTAATAGAATAAGTTTAAAATTCTAATATTAAATATCTATTATAAACTCTTTAAAAAATATATTATTTATTAAAAGACATGCATATGTTATTACCTCTAAGAAGTTTAACTCGCGTTTACATTTGTCACTCAGTGACATGGCCAATGGATTAAATAACAAAATACAAACATTTTTACAGCTTAAATGAAACTTTTTTGGCGATTTTTGTATATTAATAAGTTAAATCTATATAAAGCTTCATATATATCCAACATTATTTATTAATTTAAAAAAATTAAATTGAAAAAATGCACTCTGAAAATAAACGAATGTTAGAACCTATCTCATCTTAGTTAAAACAATAAAAACCAGGACAATAATTTACTGAAATATATTCGTAGGTAGAAGACAAATGCAAATTTTGAAGTCTCCAAAACTCCTTTACATACCACAAGATTGTACAGTGTAGTTGATTTTCTTACGACCTTAATCTTGTGTAAAAACGGTGAATTGTGAAGGATAGAAAATTTCAGTTTTTTTTCTAATAATTTTATTTTAGTCATTTTGAATCTTCTTCACATTTAACAATTTGGGTTAATAAGTCTACCTATGTGTATGAATGACATGTACTTCCGATAGATAGTTTCCGCTATTATGAAATTTTAACATTCGTAGCATATATTAGTACCTACTCGTTCTCATTTTAAACCTAAAAATGTTATAAATCTCCGCACAACAGATCAAAAGCATTTTCTTGATATACGTACCGAAGTGTATACATCAATTTCATTAATGTACATTTTAATACAATGGACCTCTTTAATATCTCTTGATTTTAGTAGTAGTTCCGGAACTGCAGGATTTATTCACGATGGAAAATTTTATATACTTTTTGAAATATAGTAATGCAAATGAAACATATAATACTAAAAGGAAAAACATTAAAAATACAATAAAATGAAGAATGTGTTTACAATTTGTTTAATAGTTAAGCGAGAACACTTGCAGCATTCTCCCTGCAAGTGTTCTAGACCGAATGGCAAAGAAAAGATATGTAGTGTACACTATGTTTATTTACTCGCGATTCCAAAACTGGAAGAATCAGAGCTGTAAACAAAAATGTAAGCAAGATATTAACGTTATAATGCAAAAATCGCGCAAGAAAGTTTTTAAATACAGACAGAGATTCCTTTTCATGCGCGTACTACGGAGGATTAGTAAAAGCACTTCTACAGCATATATCAGTTTATCTAGACCTAGAAAAAGATTTAAAGCGTCAAATTCTAGTATTACTTCCTTACTCTCTCATAAAATGAGTATTGTGATTAAAAAATGTGTAAATTTCTATTTTTTGTAATTTTATTTGAATAAGACCTTAAGATGACTCTAGAAAAAATTGTTTCCTTTTACAAAATTAGTTTAAACATGATAAAACACGCAATTAAATTAATTGGATTTTTACTTAATTGAATTAATTAACCATTGTAAAGAATAAATTGCAATTAAGTGATTTTTGGGCTGCCCTATCATATTTAAAATAAAATAAAAAATTTCTCAGAACTAAAAGTTGAGTATAACCTATAGTACAGGTTCTATACTATATTAAAAAAAAATGTAAAAATCTGGGGGGGGGTAATTTTTTGATCAATTGTCATATTTTCCCTCTGTTATGTATAATAGCCAAAAAAGTAGAAATTCACTCATAATATTGGCTATTTAAACATTTAATGAAATTAAATTTATAAAATTTATTTGAAAACAAATTTTTTTAATCAATTTAAGCATTTCTTAAAGGAGGAATTAATCTTTCTTGTTCGACGAATTGGAATAATTCAATAACAAATAAAAAAAAACGTTCATAATTTCATTTAATGAATTTCATTTTTTATGTAATCAATAAAGTGGAATGATATAAAAAATAAGTAGTATAAAAGTCTAGATAGTTTGTTGTTGCAAATCATTGGAAATTGATGAAAAGAATCATCTTTAACTTTTTATCACTCAAACAAACTTTGTTTCTTCGTTACTTCCTTCTTTCTCTAAGACTTTCGTCGCCAATTGGATACGCTCTAATAGATATTATATCACTATTTTCAAAGTTAAAAATAACGAGAACATCCAAATAGCAATAGGCATAATTGTTCAATTAGATAAACGAATCAGTTATTAAGTATTGTTGTAATGAATCGTACAATTTGATTCTTACTTTGTTCTTACAAAAAGATATTATTAAATTTCTGCTGTTATTATGGTATTTTCTATAAGATTTTTCATTATGTTCGTTAAGTTTCATAATTTCAAACATCATTATCACTCTCTATACAATTACAATATTTTTTCTTTATTTTACTCTTAATAATTACTCTTATTAGTTAAAGAATAAACAAAAAATCTCAATGAATGAGAAGAAAAAATCAAATCCTGTGATCTGAATTCATGCAATACTGAACAATTATAAATTCTAACACTTCGTAAAAATTGCCTAAAAAACGTTAATCCATTACTTTCATTACTTGAAAACTCTCCATTCCCTTAAAATCAATAACTGACCTGCTTTTTCCATTTTAATTACTATATAAAGTACGATCTTTCGAAATAATTAAATCTATTACTTATCTAACCAATTCGTTCGATTTTATTAGTATATTTAATATTGATAAAAAATTTTAAAATGGACACTGAAAATATCGAATGACACAATAATAATTAAAAACTAATCTTTTGAATAACAACATTTAGGACATGTTTATCATATCCTTAATTCAGAGAAATTAGAAAAGCACAAACAATTTAAAACTTTCGGATTTTTATTTCTTTCTCCTTACACTTGAAAAGAAAGTAAATTTCACAGAGAAGCTTGGAATTTTGGGATATTACGACTAATTTAGAAATGTATAATGTTAATTATTATTTATATTGAGTTTGTTAAAGCCTAATATCAAACATTTCATGTCCTCGAGCTTAGAGGCAGTTTAGTTCTTATATTTCTTGGTCTTTTATAAAGTTATGCTTTAAGTTACCGATTTTACTAGTTCTATTACATATTATCAATCTCTACTATCCAGGATGGATTTTTATTTCATTATGCAATCATTATTTAATTTCCATCTTTAATAGCTTTTATGCTCGTATGATTACTTCAAAGGATATTATTACATTTACTGTAATAAGTTTGATATAGAGTACAATCCGCTTTTGATTACGGATAATGTCAGTGGTTACATTTTCCATTACACAAAAATTCAAAAATAATAATAATAATAACAATAAAATAATAAAATTATTTTTATTATTTTATTATTATTATTAGAAGCAATTTATTATTATTATTATTAATGTTTCAAATGTCATGCTCAGCTGCTATTGGTGCCAAGTGCTGTGCCAGACTAAAGTCAAGGCATAGCTGTCCAAACAAGTGTAAAATTAAGCTGTGTTATTGGTATATGTGTCAACATCTAGAAACTTTCTAACAATGTGACATGTGTTCAATATTGCGGCTTTCTGTAGTGCCATGTATATGTTTTTATCAAGGTTAATGTTTCTAGACTTTTGTCTGGTGTATGTGGTTATAACACCAGCAGAAGAGAGGACAACAGGTTCAATAAATACCTTAACCATTCTCCACAGATGCCTTATTTCTTAGACGAGTGGAGTGCACTTGTTGATTGTTTTCAGTGTCAGCATTTTTTGTTATGGATGTTTGGACTATATTCCACATGTCTATTTATTTATTATTTATGTCTATTATATAAGCGATCTTAATGCATTTGTGAAAGTGATGTCAGGTCTATTGTGATGAATTGTTTTATCTGTAATTATGGCTTTGTCGTAGTATATTTTTGTGTCTGTTTCTAACATTGCCTGTGTAGTATGTGTATTTGTAGTACTTGGAGTAGTATGTATTTTTGTGTGCAAGCTCTTGGTTTATTATATTTGCTATTTTATTATTATGGTTGTTATTATTACTGTTATGATATTCGAAGCAATTAATAAAGGAATTAGTGCAAATTAAGAGATTAAGTAGGGACTAAATAAGACATCGGTTGAGTATTAATATGTGAATATATTTTGCATAAACAGAGTGGGAGTGGCGCTAATGACAGAAATTTTCAATAACGATGGTCTTTGCTTTATTGATATTTAAAAATTTGTAAACATACATTTATTGCAGAACTAAAACTAAAAAGTAGAATTATTCAGTGACAAAACTGGAACTTTTACTTTGGAGGGGGCCTGCATATTATGGGCCTGAGCCGCCATATTCCTGGATGCGCTACTGGATATTTTTACAATATCAATCATTTAATATTACTAAAATTAACATGTCCTTAAAACATACAAGTTAAATATACTTATAAACTTTAATTATTGTAATCTCATACCAATATCTTTAGGTAAATAGGTATTTAAGTTGTCTTTTGGCGCTATCGCGTTATCAGTCTCAACATATGGCTGATTAGATAATCGTCACCAGTCATAAGTAATGCTTTGAACATGATAGTATCCCGTAGAGTATTTTGAATATAAACGTTTTCTAATCGTCAAACTTAAACACTGGGCGAAATGCTATTAATTAATAATAAAGATTTATTAATTATAATTGTCGATAAGTTATTTCTTTTTTTAATACTTTTAACATGTTTATTCCTTTTCAATAAATCCAGGTTATGCCTATTACTCTTACTCTTATTTACTTACGTCACTTAATGTTATCTATCCGTTATCATCGTCAGTATAGACGAGTTATAAAGATGATTCTACTAAACTATCTTACTGGTTAACTTATTTTTACACAAATTCATAACTTATGCATTACTTGTAAAAATGGAAGTTTATTGAAATAGTTTGATGCAAACTTTTTTGAAGCATTTGCAATTCATTTATAGCAAATGTTTTTATTTCTTTTTATACTATTTAAATTCATCAAAATTATCATAATTTTTTCCCGATAACTTAAGCAAATAATTACAGTAGAAAACCGAAAATCGGAATCAATTGGGGACTGGGGTTCTTCAGATTAGGGATTTGTTCCGATTACGGTCTATGTACGAAAAAATATATTAACCTGTCCGATGTTCAAACTTTTTTCCTCTCCGTTGCGTGTCGCTTCGTGTTGAATTTTCGTCGATTTTAAGCCTAACGAAAATTTTTATAATAATAATCGAGGCTATCGTATCGTTAAAAATTATTTCTTTATTTTGTACAAAGAAAATACATCTATTGAAGAATACAAAAACATGTAAATTATACTTTAGAAGTAAATTTAGTATCAAAAACGTTCGATTCAGCACGACACAGTACGACTGAAAATCGTGCCGATTACCGGCGATTCCGATTACCAGGGTGCCGATTTACGACTCTCTACTGCAAAGGAAACAAAATGACTAATGAAATATTGAAAGTTGTGTAATCTATAAGTTATTGTGTTATAAAATTTATGCATATTTTATAAGACTTACTTTCCGTTATAAATGCAATAAATTAAAATAATTTTTAATGTGTTATATATATTTATTAAAAATTAATATACCTTACACACGCACACACATATAAGTCGATATTAGTTTAGTATATATATCATAACATATAAATATATTCGTACTTAAAATGCATTATTACAGTTGACATTATTCAACTAAAGTATTTAAAATTAGTAGAGAAATGCAAATGTAATCAAATTATAAGAAAATTTTCATTTTCTGAAACCATTCTCATTTATTGTTTTCTAACCAAATCGGTAATCTTTCTGGATTGGAAGATAATCCCTTTATTCGCTTAATCCAATGCTTTTCTTGTTTTCTTCTCTCCCATCCCTTTTAATCCCGTCTTAATTTTATTTGTCCGAGTTTTCTTGCTGTTTGCAACACAATAAACGTTTAATGACGACTTTATTAATTTACTTGAAAAAATATATTAATTTTTCATAAATACGTTTATGCCAAAGTTACTTTATTTTATAATTAATATAAATTGAAATGATATCTTTTGTCATAATTTTTATCTTAAAATTTATGTTTTACTACTCTGAGTATACATTCAAATTATACATGCATTGTAATTCAAAACTTGGATTAAATAAATATTAATGAATAAATATAATTTATACTGAAAGATCTCTCATAAATTTAATAAAAATATTATAATTTTTTAAATATATAAAGCTGTAGATTAGTTTAGATGTAGTCTAGATTTATTTCTTATTTCTTTTGTTTGTTAAACTTTTAAAATTAGTTAAAACAGGACATATGGAATTAATATTTAGTCTTTGTTCACAAAAAATATTATTTTAAATCTTCTTCAACAAAACAAAAATTTGATGAACGACAGTTGAATGTATTGTGATCACAAATATCAACTAAATATAAAGAAAACAATTAAATCAATACAAGATTATGGGAATTTATATACATATTGGGTAATATATATGTATAAACATTAATTTTGTTTATTGAGGACAATTACTTAAAATCAGTTAATTGTGCTGAATAGGTCTGTATGATTCATATTCATAAGTCTATCTGACTTATGAATATGAATCATACAGACCTATTCAGTTTATGATATATATTTTTCTTTTACAAATTGATGGAAGTATAATGAAAATACAAGTAAATTAATTGTATTTGGATAATTATTAATTAAACTAACTAAATGTTTACAATGGCTAAACTTAACTAACTTTTTTTGGGTCACTCTATACAATAAATACAAAATGCTAGCTTGTAAATATGAATTAGAAACATAATTACTAAAAAAAATAAATTTAGTTTGTATTGTGATTGTGGTGGTTTTTCTTATGCTTACTTTGGATTAAAAATGAATTGAATAAAATCAATTTGTTATTAAAGTTCTTTAATTTATACTTATGTTATATCTCCGTTAAACGATTAGTTAAAGAACTAAAAGAAATTAATTTTACATGTAAGATAGCCTTCTTTAAGTAGAAAAAAAAATTAGAACTCTTAAAATGTTTATATATTGTAGTTTTAAAATAATTTAATAGCTTTTATCATAACTATTTCATGAATGGTTTTATTCATTAATATTTTGTATAAAACAGAATATTTAGATCATATAATTCTCTGTATAATATAGAATCAAAATAATGTAAATTTAAAATATTCCGAAATTTTGTGCATTTGAATCTATTTGTTTATTTACTTTTTATTGTACAGAATGGGGATAGTTAGCATAATTTACTCTTAGCTTTCTGTATTGGTTTAAGAAAGTCATTAAAACTTAAAATAACACTTAAGAAATATAAATTACAAAATTTTGCAATAAAAGTTAGTTACAAATATGTCCACTGAAAAAAAATACAGCGCCTTAAATGATATGAAAATATTAACTTCAAAGTACCGAGTAAGGAACATTGTCTCGTAGACAGTAATTCCGTTCCTTATAATCAGTATGCAAGACAAATAGTATTATAATTTTCGAAAAAGAATTTTCCATGTCTCTTTGTCTCCGGCCTAACGAAAATAGCCGAAGACTAAGCGATTTTGTCTTCCACTTATATGGATCGGTTTTTCCGGAAGGAGTCAGTGCATAATTAGCGAATTAGTCAGAACTCTCTACAGGAGCGAACTTCAATGGAAACTATACACAGTTTCCATTGAAGTCCGCAAAGTTTCTGATTGCATAGTTTTGAATTTTACTCCATGTTTTAGCCATTAAAGAGATGTATAAGGTTTGATTGAAAAGTATTTTTTATTTAATAACTATAAGAGAGAAATACCAAGTAAAATACATAGTAGTTATAATTAAACTGGAGATGTTTGGCGTTCTGTCTCGAATGAACTACAGAACAAATGCAGCCAAATTTGGTGTGCATGCTTTATGACCATGGAATTTCGATTTCGCAAATAAAAAGTTTTAAACTAAACTTTCTAGGTAAGGAGAAATTTGGCACTAATGCCGCTGCATTTTTATATTACGTAAATTGTGGAAGGGGTTAATTTCTCATTCAGAATTTCCGGAAATATTGAATGAGAAGTTAAAGGATTCATTAAAAAAACATTCGTTGTTTCGAAATATAAAAAACAAAAATAGTAGCAAAGCCTTGTATATTTTCTCAGAATATTGCGATTAGAGACTTTTTATTAATTCAATTTTATCTTTTTCTTATTCGTTGTATATATCTCAAGTTTCAGATCGAGATTTTACATTTAATTCAGAAAATTGTCTGATAATTTTTAATTCCAGCATTAATGATGTAATTGGCCTAATCTACAATTGCAAAATTTCAACAGTAAAATTTACTTATCAGGCGACTGCAATATATCTCATGCTATATAATGATTTCCTAAACCAAACTTTCTCTATGCATCTAGCATAGAATCTACCCATAAACCGACACAGATAAGCAATTTATAGGTAAAGATTCCGATGTGAAACCTTAACTAGCATTTGTTAAAATTGCAATATAACAAACTGAATTTATAATTAAATATTTAAACTCTTAAAACAATGAAAATTAATTTTTAATGAATGAAGACTATCTTTGGTTTAACAGTGCTTATATATTTTAAAAATTAGATAAAAATTGAGAAAAAATGTAATAAATAAAAAGAAATATTCTAATTATTCTAGAATTTTCTAATAATCCGTTATTGTCAATTTAATTATTGTGTCATTTATCATTGTCATTCAAATTATTAAATAAAATTATTTTTTATGTAAGTTTCAATGTTAACGTCTAAAGAAAGAAATACAGATTTTAATTAAGAAAGAAAAAAATACTTTCTATCTTTAAATGAGGGATAAAACACTTAATTACATTCAAGCTGCTTATATTCGCTATCAAAGGTTGCTTAAAATAAATGCTACAGAAATTATAATGTCATTAATAATTATTATAGAAATATAAGTACTTACTCTACTTTAATTGTTACTGCTTTGAGAGAGGCGATTGTCGTATCTCGAAAATACCTATATTCATTGATTTGTAATTTGTAGACCTATAAATTCCCACTGTCCTCCGTCTATTCATCTGTCTGTTGTCTGTCTGTCCTACCTTAATCTCGAGAACGGGGTTAAGCAGATAAAAATTGAGAACACACATGGAACAACTTGGGATAATAGGCCCCGATTATATCCAAATATATACGAAATTCCTAGAAAATTGGACGTGACGTTATTTCAATTCAAAAATTTCTCCCTGAAAGGCGTTAGATAGATGATCGGCATGACTATCGCTAACAAAAAAATTATAATGTACAGACAGAGGCAAGATACTACTAATTTGAAATGGAAAGTATATATTTTAAATTAAATAAATTTAAAAAACTATCATTAAAAATGTTAGCCCGGTATTGTGATGATATAACAATAAATAATTGCTCATTTATAAATAAGCTTCGTTAAATTATCGTTAGTGTCCTATAGAATATAAAGTAAAATTTGTCATTTTTGTCTTAAGATGTGTGGATAATTTATTTATCGATTTTTTTTAGATATATGTAAAAATTTAGAATGATCAAAGTTATTGTGTAGCACATTGTATCGTATGTAATATAGGCACACAATGACCTGTTGATCCATTCTTTATTATAAATTTTACTATATTGAGCATAAACTATATAAACAGAAAATTTTTACAAAAATAGAGTTTATTTCTTAAAATTTATTATTTACTTTACTTAAAACCCTTTTTAATGTAATATATAATCTATATTAAAACACGTAAGTAGCAAAAATCTGTAATTTTTGATTTCTTGAAAAAGTTTATGATTTCTTATATTTTTACTTAACTACTTTTTATTTGATTTCATACCAAATTTTTAAATTTTCCTATACGTAATTAAATATTATAATAAATAAGTTAAGTTAAATACATTTTAAAAAAGTTATATTACTAGTTACTGTTTTTAAAAAGTTTTAATAGGAACAAAGAATTTCTAAAAGGAAGACAAGAGGAAACTTTGTTACAAAATTTGAAATTTAAAATGTTATCTAAGTAAACATTCAAAATGTACAATTTTTAACAGAGAACTTTAAATTATTTTTGTCTAATTAAATACTGAAGAATAATAAATAATTATTAATTTTATTAAACAAAAATTTTCCTTTCAGTTACTTCAAAATAAGCAGATAAAATTTTGGAAATTATCGTATTAAGTAACGCATGTAATGAATATGTAGCAAGTGATAATGACACTTACACTTCAAATATAATCACTTGTCATTTAAAATCTTTTACATTAAAACTTATATTATTTGACAATAGATAGAAATCTGGTTCTCAATTTTAACTGGTTTTAAAATGAAATCTGAATTGCTCACTTTAAAAGTGATCGAAATTTCAAACGCTATTAAATACTACTTTTTATTGGTAATATTCTGTTCAGAATAGGACAATAAAATTTTTATAGAATTTTTATTAAGCCTGCTTTTATTTAACTTGTTTGTCCGAAGTTTTATTGGAAATTCTGTTGTGTCAGTTAATGAAAGAAGAGCGAATTAATTAAATACTTTTGCTTAATTTATTAATTGAACAATTTACGATGAGCTTTATTTAAATACAAATATGATAAATGATAAGACAAGTGTTAGTTAAACTTTGTGAATAATTAATTTCTTAAATAATTAAGTTAATATGCTTGTAATTAAAGTATAAAAGAATTTAATCATATGTTACGATCTATTGGTCTATTTTAATGAAACAAATTTTCGTAATAAATATTAATTTCATCTCTAAGTGATGAAGGAAAAGAACCACGACTAGGGGTTGATCTGGGTTTTCAAACAAACACCGAAAGTAAACAAACT
Source organism: Centruroides vittatus (assembly GCF_030686945.1). Lineage (NCBI taxonomy): Eukaryota > Metazoa > Arthropoda > Arachnida > Scorpiones > Buthidae > Centruroides > Centruroides vittatus. Next base: position 2,313,519 of record NW_027122385.1, read on the forward strand.
GGACTTTGATGAAGCATGGAAAACAGTAAGAATATATCATTATTTAATCTTTCTACGCAGATAAGCAACAGTTTTGAGAAATGACAATTATTGTCTTGTGTACAATCCTCTACTTTAAACTGCGATTTCATTATTTTGATTATCATCATCCACATCAACATTGCTAATATGAAAGTTCTCATTTGTGTGTGTGTGAATTCCTTATAACTCCTGCAATTTTTGTCCAATCCGAATGAAATTTTGGTTGTATTCGTTTTATGTTCTGTCGTAAGGTATAGACTACTTATTTTGAAGAAACGTTAGCTATAGAATAAACGTTTTATTAATTTCGTATCGGTGAAAGCACTATTGTTGTAGTGACGTCAGTGACCACGTGACGTTCATGCTCGACAAGAGAATTTCCCTTAAGTTAGATTTTTAAATATTTTGGCAAATGGCATATTTTAAACTTCATTAAATTTAAACTTTAAAAGTGATAGCCTCATAAAAATCTTATTTACTTCTGTGGCCGCCAGCGCCAGAGATCCGAACACTGCCTGGCAACACTTGCCAACGAGATGTTGGCTGGCAACTTGTAAGAAAAAGAGGCGCGAAAGTTCGCGGGTTTTTGCCTGGATGTTGGCCGAGGATGTCGGTGACAGTTCTCACCTTTTTAATAAAGTTTTTTTGTTACTGTTCGTGTTTGTCTGCTTAGTTCTAAAGATCAGTAGGATCGAATGACAAAGTGGTGACCCGAACGTGATCCGATTAACGAACTACCTGGACTTTCGACTGAATTGGATAGTGAACAACTCTGTGTCTATGAAGGAACATTTTTAACAGGACATGCAGGTATGATCAGTTTCTGAATCGTAAATTCAATAAGACGACTAAGAGTGCGTGACTCGGGCTAAGCCTAATCAAAGACTATCCCGCTTTCCTTGTACCCGCATAGTTAGGCGCCCGAAATGGCGGAACAGAACGAGTTGGAAATCGGACGTGTACAGGCAAAAATGCCTATCTTCACTAAAACCAACATCAAATTATTTTTTGTGCAGCTAGACGCAGCTTTTGCCATTAATCGGATTACAAGTGAGAACACTAAGTACAACTATTTAATCAATTCCCTGGACGCGGAGATTCTATCTAACGTCAGTGACTTAGTATTTGACCGTCCAGCCGAGGCTCCGTTTACTAAACTCAAAGATCGACTCCTCGAAATTTTTCAGAACTCCGCTGCTAAAGAGGCTAAAATTCTGCTTGAAGATCTGGCGTTAGGGGATCAGAAACCCAGCGTTTTACTCCGTAAAATGAGGGAGCTTTCAGCGGGCAAGATTACCGAAGAATTTCTTAGAAACTTGTGGCTCCAACGTCTCCCCAAAAATATTCAGACAGTTCTGGCTGTTAGCGGTGATGAACTAGACAAGCTAGCCATCCTTGCTGACAAGGTTGCTGAACTTACAGAACCAACCCAACTGGCCAGCATCAACTTAGAAGCCGGAAATCCCGTAATCAAAAATCTCGAAATGCAGATTTTAGAACTCACAACGAAGGTTGCAGAACTTAATGTATCGCGTACTGCTCGTCCCCGTTATCGTAGTAGAGAGAGAAACCGACATGACCCGAATTCGAGGTATCGCATTAGTTCACGCCCTCGAGGAAGAAGCCTCAATCGTCAGGGATATTGTTACTACCATGATAAGTTTGGATCAGCCGCTAGGAAATGTCGTTCGCCGTGTTCCTTCGACCGAACTGCTGATCAGGGAAACGAGCGCAGCCAGCCGCAGTAACGGCCTGTGGGTCCAGCCTGGCTCCTAAATATAGCCGTCTGTTTGTGTATGACAACAAAACTGGCCTAAATTTCTTAATTGATTCTGGAGCAGATTTATCGATCATTCCCAATCGCACTAAGAATCAGCCTACAAAGGTTGAATTGTATGCTGCCAACGACTCTAAAATCTCGACGTATGGAACAAAGGTGCTAGAACTTGACCTCAACTTAAGACGTTCTTTCAGATGGGAATTTACCATAGCTGATGTGCAGAAGCCTATAATCGGTGCAGACTTTTTGGCCAACTTTGGACTCATTCTCGACATCAGAAACAGATTACTGGTCGACCCCCTGACTTCCCTTACTACACGAGGAAGATATTATACAGGACCACCTACTTCAGTCAAAACTATAATCAGCAATTCCCCAATGCAGGATATCCTCAAGGACTTTCCACATCTCACTCGTCCTCGACCGTTTTCAGATAAAGTCAGGCACAACACAATGCATTATATCGAGACACACGGTCCACCCGTATTTGCCAAACCCCGTAGATTGCATCCGGCTCAGCTGCAAGTAGCAAAGCAAGAATTCCAGCACATGATGGAGTTAGGTATATGCAGACCATCAAAGTCCAACTGGGCTTCTCCCCTCCATATGGTGCCGAAGGGCTGTAACGATTGGAGACCTACTGGAGACTATCGTGCCCTGAATAGGATAACTGTTCCCGATCACTATCCAGTGCCACACATCCACGATTTTGGTCAAAGTCTACACGGAGCCCGAATATTTTCCAAGATCGATTTGGTTAGAGCCTTCCATCATATACCAGTTAACCCAGATGATGTGCCAAAGACAGCCATTACAACGCCATTTGGGCTATTTGAATTCGTTTTCCTTCCTTTTGGTCTCTGCAACGCAGCCCAATCATTCCAACGATTCATGCACGAAGTTCTGAAAGGCTTAAACTTTTGTTTTTCATACCTAGATGACATCCTCATTGCTAGCACTTCGTGGGAGGAACATAAGATGCACATGCGGCAAGTGTTTCAACGCCTTGACAAGTACGGTCTGCAAATCAATGCATCCAAGTGTACTTTTGCTGCTCCACATGTATCATTCTTAGGATACATGGTGTCTCCCCACGGCGTTATGCCACTTCCAGAACGTGTATCTGCCATAACTCAACAGAAGCGACCACAGACCCTCAAACAACTGAGAAGGTTCTTAGGCATCTTGAACTTCTATCGTAGGTTCCTACCCCATGCGGCCCATCACCAAGCTCCTTTACACGACCTACTTAAAGGAGCAAAGAAAAACGACCAGCGCGAGATTAAATGGACTGACAATTCGATTCAGGCATTTGAGTCATGTAAGTCACAATTAGCAGATGCCACCTTACTACATCATCCTTCACCAAGTGCTACCCTTGCACTTCACGTCGATGCATCCGATTCTGCTGTGGGCGCTGCCCTTCATCAAGTTACAGCACAAGGTCTCCAGCCACTGGCGTTCTTTTCCCGCAAACTGAGTAACTCTCAGCGTCAGTATTCTGCATACGACCGAGAACTTCTGGCTGTGTATTTGGCTGTGAAACATTTCCGGTTTATGCTGGAAGCACGACAGTTCACCATTTACACAGACCATAAACCATTAACGTTTGCCTTCCAGCAACGACACGATAAGTGTACACCCCGTCAGTTGAGACATCTTGACTTTATAGGACAATTCTCAACAGACATCAGACACATAAAGGGGATCGATAACGTTCCAGCTGATGCTCTTTCCCGTATTGAATCAATTAGTAGCCCATCTATAGATTATAGCAAAATTGCAAAAGACCAACAGCAAGATCCTGAGCTCCAGTCTCTCCTGACTTCAAGTGACTCATCACTTGTACTTAAGAAGTTTAAACTTCCTGATAGTGATGTCGAAATTTACTGTGATGTATCGACAGGTCGCATTCGTCCATACATTCCGCCTAGTTATCGTCGCACTGCTTTCAACACTGTCCATAACCTGTCCCATCCAGGTGTAAGGAGCTCAACAAGATTGGTAAAAGCAAAATTTGTTTGGCCATCCATCAGTAAAGACTGCCAGACATGGTCTCGCACCTGCATTTCTTGTCAACGATCGAAGATCCAGAGACATGTCGCTAGCCCTTTGGGAACCTTTCCTATTCCAGACGCTAGATTTTTAAATATTCATATTGACATTGTTGGTCCATTGCCACCTTCCAACGGCTCAACATATTGCCTCACAATCATCGATAGATTTTCTCGTTGGCCTGAAGCAATCCCGTTGCCAGATATAGCAGCTGAAACAGTAGCTTCAGCCCTGTACTCAGGCTGGATATCTCGCTTTGGAGTGCCTGCCCAAATAACATCTGACCAAGGACGGCAATTCGAATCTGGCTTATTTAAATCCCTCACTCAACTTCTTGGTACCCAAAGAGTTAGGACAACAGCATACCATCCAATTGCAAATGGCATTGTTGAACGCTTTCATCGTTCACTTAAAACTGCCATCAAGTGTCACTCTACTGAAAGATGGACGGAAGTGCTACCTACAGTCTTGTTAGGATTGCGAACTGCGCTCCGTGAAGACACCAATACTACCGCGGCTGAGATGCTCTATGGCACCAGCCTCCGACTGCCTGGAGAGTTTTTCGTCCCAGGTTCTCAGGACGTCAATCCATGTTCTTTCGTCGAAAAACTCAGGACGATGATGGCAAACTTAAAACCAGTGCCTGTGGTGCACCACTCCTACCGCAACCCATTTATCCACAAAGAACTGCAGTCATGTTCCCACGTATTTCTTCGCAATGATGCTGTACGGAAGCCCTTGCAGCCTCCATACGATGGACCCTACGAAGTCGTGTCACGTGGTAGCAAGACATTCACTCTATGCATAAAGGGAAAAGAAACTGTAGTTTCTATTGATCGACTGAAACCGGCTTTTATTCTCGCAGCGAGTGAGTCGGACCAGTTACCCCCAATGTCTCCAATGCCAAGACCAGCGCCAACTAAACGTACCACAGACAATCCAGCCCCAACGCGACAAACTACCACACGCTCTGGCCGACATGTATCCTTTCCCGCTCGTTTCGTGTCGCAGACACTGGTGGGGGAGTAGCTGTGGCCGCCAGCGCCAGAGATCCCGAACACTGCCTGGCAACACTTGCCAACGAGATGTTGGCTGGCAACGTAAAAAAGAGGCGCGAAAGTTCGCGGGTTTTTGCCTGGATGTTGGCCGAGGATGTCGGTGACAGTTCTCACTTTTTAACCCTTCGTCACGCGCGCGCTCAGTCAAATCGAAATCACGCGCGCTCGGTCAATTCGGCACCAATTTAAAAAATTAATTAATAAAAATTTAACATCGGAAAACGGGTATTTTTACTTTAATCCAGTTTACTAATATGTTTGTAATCGAATTCAGTCAAAAAAGTTTTAATTTCATCATAATTTATTGATGATTTTAATTTTTTAATATTAGAAGGTAATTAGCATAAATTACAAAGTGTCGTGTTTCATCTTCGCTCCTGTTCAAGTTTATTGCTCTAGGCACGCGCCGATGTTTGTTTTTAGTTCTACTGGTGATTAGGCTTTTATTTCAACCTCGTCCGTTTTGGTTACAGAAGATGGGGAGACGGGCGTCACGTGATCGCTTACCTCACATTTTACCACAGAAATTACCTTACCTTGAAAGTTTTATTTTTTTTCTCAATTTTAATTATTATTAACTATCTTTTTTTGATGGATTCTCATACTTATATGTGTTATGAAGTTGTAGATATTTTTTTTATTAAGTTTTACAAATTTATGTTTTTTTCTTCGATTTTTATATATAAAATATACGAAAATTCAGATATTTATTAAAATTTATCAGAAATGCTAAACTATAAGTACAGTGTGTTTTACAATACTATTACGAACAGATATCGTCAATTATTTTATAAACATATTTATAATTTTAATTTTTATAAATTATTTAAATTGATGCAACGCGAAGCGCTCAGAATCAATTAATTACTGTCGCGCGTTATTAAAGATGGCGATGGGACTCGATTCAATTACTTCTTCATTTCAGATGTTAATTAAAAAGTGTTATTTTCATATAATATTAAATAGTGTATGTTTATTATAATTAATAAATCTATATAGGAATAATATATATTAATTACTGAGTGTATTTAAAAAATAAAAAAAACGGAACAAAAATATAATAGAAAAAAATGTTTATACTATACCAAAATGTTTTTTACATCTATTCTATTAGATCTATAATAATCCTGACGATGGTGGACTTCACGCCGATCTCTGAATAAGCAAGAGACGAGAAAATTGACATCCAGGCGACACTTAACGCCTAGATGTCAATTATCTCGTCTCTTGCTTACATCTATTCTACTTTCAATACAAGAGTTATATAAATAATAATTAAGATAAACAGCATAAATTGGTAATACAGATAAAATTATATTATATATTATTTATTTATACATTTAAATATTCATTTCTATTATTCGTTTATACATTTTACATTATACAATGCTAAAATTTTATGTACATCTTGTATTGCAAGAATTATAATTAACGTATGCAAAAAAAGTTAATTTTTTATTTTCTGGGTTAGGCATAAGGGGTTGCTTTCAGTGACTTGCAAACAGGATTTTTTAGATGCAGTATTCAACAAATAAACAATTTTTATTGATATATATATCTATAAATATCGTTCATTTGTTGGACAATATTCAAAAGGTCCTGTTTGCAAGTCACTGAAAGCAACCCCTTATGCCTAACCCAGAAAATAAAAGAAATACAGAAAAATAGGTAATATAAAAAATGAATACGTTCATATAGTATTAACTTTCTAATTCTATTGTTCTTTCTGAACTTTCTATACATGACTTACATAAATTATGTGAGTGCTCACCACAAATGTATTTATTACATCGAAAACATTTATTTGTCGTCTTTCTGCCTTTTTTATAACCGCAATCAGAACAGGATGATCGCTTCCGTGATGTTGATGCTGCAGATGTGGATGCCGCAGATGTGGATGCTACTGATGTTGATGCCGGTGATGTCCCTGTTGATGCTGTTGTTGATTCTGATTCCGATTCTGATGTTTCATGTTGCAATTTAGAGAATTGAAGGGCTGCCGTTCTAATGTTTCTGGGTAAATTTTCTTTTTGTGCACGTAATTTTAATTGCGGAGTCATTAGTTCGATCGATAGCAGTTTCATGAAGTGTCTTCTGCGTTGATTTTGTGGAAGTTTATTATTCAGATAATAAATGACATGAGAATTTACGGCCGAAATATTTAGCAAACTATAAAAAATAACAAGGGGCCAGCGTCGGCAGTATCTTGCGCAATTATAACGTGACGCCAGTTTATCAACAACGTCGACGCCTCCCTTTGTAAGATTGTAAAACGTTACGATTTCGGGTTTGTTTTTTTCCTCGGTTGAAGAATCAATGCTATTGTTGTGGTGTAAAGTTGATAGTAAGAGAGTTACTTTATTTCTTTTGGGAGAATATGAAACTAAAGTACACTTTTTTTGGAATCCAAACATGCTACTGAATACAGTTCTGTTTCTCGAAGTAATGAACTCTGGCGGTATTTCTCTTTTATTTTTTTTTAAAGTACCGACTGACGTCAGCTTTATGTCTAATAATTTTAATGCAAGTTCGTAACTCGTAAACCAATTATCAAATGTTATATTCCTTCCAGAGCCTGCTACGGGTTTACATAATCTTAACACAACATCTTTAGGAGAATTACTTGTGAAATATTGGCCCTGCGGTTGCATTCCCGCATATACTTCTAAGTTGCTACTATAAAAAGTCCTTGAATCTGTCAAGGCAAAAATTTTTATCCCATATTTTGACGGCTTGCTTGGAATATATTGCCGGAATTGGCATCTGCCCTTAAATGCCTCCAACATCTCGTCTATAGTTAAATATTCCGATGGGTAATAATTCTTTTGGCAATTAGTAACAAATTTCTCAAAAAAATCTCGCACCGCAGCGAGTTTGTCAGTATTACGACGATCATTTCTAGTAGCTTTATCGTCAAATCTTAACGCTCTTATTAGAAAACTAAATCTTTTCTCTGACATCACAGGTTTTATAATTTCTATTCCGAAACCATCGGAGGTCCAAATATCTCGCAAATTTACTGTATTTAATTTCATCACCGCACATGCAAACAATATTCCTATAAAAGCTTTTATTTCACAAATATTTGTTGAGATGGCATCACGCTCGCGGCTAAATTTTTCTTTTATTCTCTCTATATACTTATTTGTATTTTCGACAATATGATTTAATATATCGTCATCAAAAAATAACTTCCAGCATTCCGAAGGTGTTTTGACGAACTTTGCTCTTCCATTTGGGCCAGGCAAATGAGTTATAATATTTTCTTTCTCTCTCCTCTGAGTTTGAAGGGGCATTTCCTTATTCCACCTAGTTACACGGTCTTTACCCATAAAAAATGAACCAGAAGTACTAACCTCGTCTAGGTCTGAACAAGATTGTTCAGATTCAGAGTCCGATTTTCGCTGCTCCAAAATATCATCCTCTTCCTCCGAAGAAAAAACATCATCATCATCTTCAATCATCTCTGTTATCTCCGAAGATGAAAGCAAGTAAAAATTACTTTTATCCATAGCGCTGTTTTAACACAATCGTAAAAAAGAAGAACTATACTCGAAACCAAAAACAGCAACAAAAACAATGACGAGCTAATGCGAAAAAACTGCACTTATATAGTATCAGAGTAAAAAGTCACGTGACAGAGAAGGGAGAGGACTAAAATTTACCAAATATGGAAATATGTGAATAGGGTTCCTTATTTGGTAAATTTTTTGTAAGCTCCCTTTTCTGTCACGTGACTCAATAATTACTGCCCTAGACCAAGCCTAACCTTGTTTGGGAATCGAAGTTTTAATTTAAAAAAATACAATTTGACAGGAGATTGATTTATTTTATTTATTTGTAGTTTGGTATCATCTTACGAAGTTTTATGACAGTAGTTCCAATAAAATTTTTATTTATTTAAGTAATTATAATTATTATTTTACCTATCATTCAGTGTTTTTACGGCAAAAATTGAAAATTTTAAAACATTCCATTTCTGGATTCATCTGAAGACAGGTACTAGAGTTATACCATTTATTTGAAAGTTTATTTACATTCTTAGAACAATAATACATATTTGAAAAGACGGCAAACAAAAAAAAAAACCCTCATAAAACCCATATGATCTATAAGTATTAAACCAACAGCAATAAAAGAATATTCCAATTCATGAAAGACAAAATATAGGGGAAAAAATGTATTTTATAAAACTTAACATTTTCGATGCTACATTTTTATGTGCATAGTTCATATGTATTTTACAAGCGATTTTTTATATCGTCTATTGAAATGTGTACTATTGTACATGTGAGATTCCAGACAGGGTCCAAATACCTCGCAAAACGTAAGAGAAATAGAAAAATTTCTCTAGAAAAAGGACTGTGTAACATCAATATGTCGTGAAGGTACGAAATAAACAACGTAAGTCGCAGGTGTGACTTGATCATAGGTGTTAAATGTCAAATAGAAAGATTGAACTTCGACTTGGACGCTTGTATCAACGACAAAATTTATATAAAACGCAAAAACAGCATGGCCGGGGAGAAGAAAAAACAATCGCGTGATGGTCATAAAAATGTCATTACATCCTCGATTTCTCTACTATCTAACAGAATAAAATACTCGTTGGTGTAATAAAAAATGAAATTTTTATTATATTTTCTGTAATTTGATTTGTAAATGCAAAAATTAAACTTAAAAAACATCAACTCACTATAAATAATTTTATTTATTGACATCAGATTTATTAAATTTCACGAAATTGTATTATTTTTAACCTCAGAGTAGTAAAGCTTGTTTTTTCTAGCAAAAATAATAGACTCGCTAGTCCTCAACTGTCAAAAAGAAGAAACTACTAATCGCTTTATTACTTTGTTTTCAAAAACTCCCCTTTCTATCAGCTGATAGTAAAATGGCTAACAAATTGTTTACTTTCACTTAGAAAAATGTGATGATGTCATAAAACTTTATAAAAACATTTAAAAATACCAATGGAAAAATTTAAATTATTTCTGATCAAATTTCAGTTTATTAGAAGTAATTCACTTTAAAATAACGCCATTATAAACAAAGAAGCGCGCGCGCGCGCCACCGCTGCGGCTATTTTTAGTAACAACAACTGGCGGGAAATTTGAAAATTGAAATCCGAGATAACGCGCGCCATAGTGCCGATTTGGCACCAATAATTAATTAAAAATAACGGAACGCTTTAAGCAAAAAATGAATAGCGCATCATAAAATTGAAGAAAAATTAGACAGGTAATAATTTTTTCAGATTTTTCGGACAATTAGAATTTTTACACGAACTAATTAAAAATCGATTGGTGCCGAATCGGCACTAGGCGCGTGACGAAGGGTTAATAAAGTTTTTTTGTTACTGTTCGTGTTTGTCTGCTTAGTTCTAAAGATCAGTAGATCGGATGACAATTACTTCTTAAAAAAAAATCTTTCCATAGTACCACGTAACGGTCTATTATCCAATCGGAAGTAACGATCTAACGAGCCAGTTATGAGGATGTGTTATCACTCATCTAAGTAACATAGGGTGTAAGGTATGGAATCGCCAAGACGCGCGATTCCCACCTGTTTGTTATAACGAACTTTCATAACGGAAAAGTCGTTAGGATCGGCCGGTAGAAACGACCGTTAGGAACTTCCGTGGGAAGAACCGTTAAGTTTCAAATCGTCGACCATCGGACGATTGGCCGGCGGGAAGTGACCGTTAGCGGCCGTTGCGGGAACATTCAAATTTGATTGGAGCAGGGTTCGAACGCCGTCGACTATTTAAGCTCGGATCGGAGTTCGTGTCGGGATCGGCTGAGTTGGTATCGGGATCGTGTGATCGTATCGGAGGTGATCGGATCGGATCGGATCAAGGGAGATCGTCGTTATCGGAGTGCTAACTAACTCTCTCGTTGGAAGTTACGTGTTTGTGTATGAACTTGTTCCTGACTCGGAGGTTTTGTTAATTACAAGTCTGTTTGTTCGTAAGGAGTTCTTTCGACGAATTTGTACGGGAATAGTCGGTTGTTGTTCAGACTAGTGTTTGTGCATAATTAATTGTAACTCTAATTTGGATTATCTTGTACATTTACTGTAAATATAAAATTTGTGTTTTTCGTCAAACCGACTGAGTGGTTATTTTGAACATTACTTAGGGTATATACAATTCATCTTTGTTTTATCAACGTGGATTTAAAAATATTCGTTATTTTGTTAAAAAAAACAATTTCTTTAGGGGAAAGCATAAGAACAAAATTGGTCAGGTAAATTTTACATCCGGAAAGAATAACAACTGAGACCCCTGAAAGCGGTGAAGTCTGACTTGAGAAATATTGAGTAAGAAAGGCTTTGTCAAGGGCTGTAGAAACAGCAGCACAACTAGGATTTTTCATTTCCCGATTCGGATTTTTCATTTTCCGATTCTTTGCTTGTCCCGAGATTTCGAGAAAAAAGTGATCTGTTTCCCGGAATATAATTAATTATTTTTAAGATATAAAATAAATCTGAAAATCGAATGATATAATTATTTTTCATATTTTAAGTAATTTAATACGTTCTGCAACCTCCAAAATAAGAATATTAATAATGCTGTGTAAAATATGTATTAAAAATCACATTTGAATTACGTAGAAATTTTCACCAATAGAAAAAATTTATTAAAGTTTGCTAAAAACTACTTACAACAAACTAAAGCTTTTGAATTGAGTTGAAACTTTAAAAAATGAACTTAGATCAAACTTTTAACTTAGAAGGCAATTTTCGTTTCTTAAATAAAACCTAATACAAAATATTATTGTAAATTTTTATAATAAGATTTTAAAAAGCAAAGATGGTCAATACTCCGATCACTCAATCTGTTTCTTATTTTAGTAATGAAAAGTCCCGCTACCGAGAATGTCTTTCCGATTCAATTGATATGGGTGAAATCGGCTTTAATGCATTTAAGAAAACACAGATGTTATGGGTTTTTTCACCTGTAGCCTGGAAGATTTTTAGTTCCTTTTCGAGATGCGTTGCAGTACTTCTTTTGTTCTCAAGTATTATTGATTTGTCTACCTCGGCTATTTTAATAGCGGCATCAAGCTTATAGCCCGATAATTCGGCAGTTAGTTTGGCTTTAATAATCAGACTTATGAAGAAAAACTTCATAGCTGCATACTTCGTACTTGTTTTGTATCCTTGTCCAATTTGCACAACTTGGCATAATACAGTTATTGAAGCTAACTGGGCATGGTTAAAAGTTAAGACAGCGTAAGCACAATTATTCCAGATATTACAGGTTCTGGCAAGTAAAGAATTTTCAGTCTTACTACAAATAAGCTACGTATTGATTATTGACAATCTGTGGCATGCCATAACAAGCAAAAATTTAAAAAACTAATAAGCGGGCTTAAAATTAATAAATACAAATGTATTGTGACAGATTGTGAGTTAATTATACTTTCTATTTGCAAAATTTCTTCAACCTTATTACGAAATAAGAAAAATTGTGAAATTTTAAAAAATCTGCTGATTTCCCGGAGAGAGAAATTTCCCGGGATATTTCCCAGGTTAAAAAACAGCCGGGATCCCGGATACCGTTATAGAAACCCCAATCACAATGTCAAGTTCGACTCGAAGCTCTTCTCAATTCTTCAATCTCTACTTTCTCATAAAAAAATATTTCGTTATGCTTGACAGGAGCATTTCTAGTAAATATATATTTTTAACTGAAAATATATCTGTAAGCGGAAAACAAAATATGAAGAATTTTAAAATTTTTATTTGAAGCGGAGCGTTAGCGAAGATTCTCCTATGAGGCATACAGAATTGTGTTTGTTCTCAAAATCCATTTGATAGATTTTGATTAAACTTCGCCATTTTTCATTAATTGAGATGAGGAATCCAATAATATAATAAAAAAGTGGGGGGTCCATGACTTTGTTTTTGAGATATAAGCTTTAACGAGCTTATATCTCTAAAACAAAGTCATGATTGTCATTTTCTGTTAATTGAGACGAGGAATCCAGAAATATAATGTGGGTCCATTTAACTGTAAAAAATCCAGCAAAGAATCGTTTAACTTTTCGGAGAACATTTAGAATTCTGGTGGCGCTATCTATTACTATATTTCATTAAAAAAACTGTTTACATTTTGAATTATTATAAAATGAGAAAAAGCTTAATTTTGAGGATAGGGATGGATTTTATAAAAAAAATTGTAAATGCTTATAAGGAGTAAAATCGTCATGAAGTTCGATCCTGCTCGAAATATGACTCACGACAATCCTATATCTTCCCACCCCGTCGACCTTAAACCATTAAAATTTAAACAGCCAGAAACTTTCTAATATGCAAACCTCCCAGCAAAATTTCAGAAAATTTCGACAAAAAGCATGGGAGTTATTAAGCCTCAACAGGGTGAAAAAACCGTGCCTCTTCACACGCACATTAACATTCATACATACAGCTAGTCTCACTCAATTAGTCTCACAAACAGCTAAACTACTTAATTATTTATCTTTCTATCATTATATTTTGGATAACATGGAATATTCTATAATACATGTAAATGATCACCTAATCGAGGCAGAATTTTTCTCATTAAATTTTCTAAAACAATTTTAAAATTTTTTCAAAAGATATTAAAAAAAATCCCTATCTTTGTAAAATAAGGAAATTTCTTTAATGTTGTGAAAATATATAATAATTATATATCGACATACAAGACATACAAACTAATTATTATATACATACTTTTACAACGATAAAATTTTGAAAAATTTCTCTTCATAAAAGTGAGATAAGAATTTTTATAGGCCTAATATCTTCTTGATAATATATCAATTTAATTGATAAAAACATTTATATAACGTTTGATTAATTAAATTAAAAACATTTATATAACGTTTGATTAATTAAATTTTCAATCAAAACTTTTTCAACATGAACCGAAAATTTTTAAAGTATAATTTCATAAACTTCATAGAAAGTAAATAAATTTCGTTAAACATAAACCTGTGTGTATATACAATCGACGGTTAATGTGTACCTAGGTAGTCCAAGATGGCGGTGCTTCCGGTCGCCGTCTTGTTTGCACACGCGCATTTGCAAACAAGACAGCGACTGTCGACAATAACCAAAACGCGCCTATATTTAAAAAGTGTTTTAAACTAAAACATTAAAACGTAAATTTTCTACTTACTTTTTCCCGTGCTTTTTGTTTCATTTCCTACTTTTGGAATGAAGGCGAAAAATAAATAAGTAACCATAATACCTGAAAATCCTCGATAACTGGACGTACTGAAATACGAGATTGAATACATCAGTGGTTCAAACAAGATTCGCCTGGAATTTAAGTATAAGTTTACTCCTATTGGGAACTGCAGCCTCGCTGTCACGCGGCCTCGGAATACTATATAACATCACCATAGGTAATGAACAGTAAAGGATGAATCACTAACCTCCGAAAGATCCGTCGGGAGCACGAACAGTCGAACGCAATTTAGTGAAAAACTAAAACGGCGTATAATGCTAATAATTACCAAATAATTTTGTCTTCCAACATTTTTACGGACGACAGATAAATAGTAAAAAATATTGATTAAATTTTCCTACTTGTTAACTTTAAAAAAAAAGAAATAAAATTGTACGAAATTTAAAAAAACACCAACAGCATTCGACAAGATAACAACATGCACCGTCCGTCTACACCATAACCAAACTGAAAATTTGCATTATTCCTCATATTTTCCGAATAGAAATTTCTGAAGAAAATTTGCATACGAAACCGTCAGTACGATAAACGCCATCTACATTTCATTTCTAAATACGCATGCCGTCAAGATTACCGGAAGCGCGTCCATCTTACTACCTAGGTACACATTAACCCAATCGACTCTATACATTGAACTCTTAAAGAACTGAGCTAAATTATTTACTATATCAAGTGTCCGTTACTAATATTAACAGTAGTATCATCAAAAATTTTAAATGAGAGTTTTAATCTCAAACATGTTCTTACAGATTCATTTTGCTTTCAATTCTTTCACAATTATCATTATTAAAAAGGAATTAATTTAAAACTTATTGAGTAATATTATATAACGTGATGTTTCGTTCTATAGTGAGACATCAAATGTAGGTATATTGATGTATTATATCAAACATCAACATCTTGCACAAACGTTGACAAGATATCAATATTGACATATTGAAAGATGTTCCGTGACTTTTTTCAAGATTTACGATGGTTTTATTATGTAATAATTTTTTATTTTATAAACTTTACATTTCTATTTATTCACTTCTTATTTAATAATATATATATATATATATATATTATTAAATAAGAAATAAAATTGTAAATTGTAAATAAAATATATATATATATATATATATATATATATATATATATATATACTATTAAAATAAATGTATAAAACACTAATGAAAAACTCACTAATATCTCTTACTTACTAACTTACTTTACTTAATAAAACTTACTAAAAACTCACTAATAATTTAGAAATGAATTAATATTTATAAACAAATTTGATTATTTATCTATTTAGTTTTTACTTTTATATACCTTGTTGTTTTGTTTATTTCTACTGTTTTATATGCTTGTTATTGTTTTTGTTATTAATATTTTATATCATGTATATATAACTTTTTCGTAATTTTACCATTTGACATGGCAGTGTAGCCTGTATGGCTCTTGTGCCAAAAACACACAACAAACCAACCAACCATTAATGAAAAAAAAAGAAAGATTAAATCCTAGAATTTTAAAAACAAAACATATATACGTTATATAAAAATATATAGAAATATAAATATATTTATCTATTTTTTTTAAATTGTTATTTCCTATTTTTCATGTAAATAATTAGAAAACTTAATAAAATTAATTTTTATTCCTTTATAAATATTTTAGATGCGTTAAATTAATATTAAATAATGTATGAATAAAAAAATAATAATCAACTTTAATTAAATTTTATAATTTGATAAACATGTAAGATTGCATTTCTTTATTTTTGAGAATTGAAATTTAGATAGAAGTCAAAACATATTTAATTATCGTAAATACATTTGTCTTCTTTTTAGAAATAATTTAGTTTCTTATTAAAATTCGAAAAATGTTTATTATGTAAAATTTGAATATTTCGTCTATTTTAATTTAAAATTTTCAACGTATAAGTATGAATAGTTGATTAAAAGGTTTTAACTAATTAAGCGTTTAAAACTTTTTAAATTACTAAATTATTTTCCTTAACTTAAATATGTTGAAATATGTTAATTTTAATACATTTAATGTATTTTAATATTTATTTTAATTTAAGTTTAATTATTTAATTGTTAATTGCTTAATAACAAATTATTATTCAAGAAAAAGTTAGGGTAAATATTATAAGAGTTTAAAATTTAGACGTTGTGATTTAAAGAAGAGTATTTTATGTTGAAGCATTTTCATTGAATTTCCTAAAATTATCAGTAAGCAATGTCTGTAGAATCTTCTAAACAGAATGGAGATAAGAGTTTCCTTCTTGCAGAACCCATTTATCCTAACATGTGTCAAGTAATTATTAGAAAGGATGACTGGGAACAGATATAGTCGAGTTATTCCCTTGCTGGAATTCAATCAACCATCGTGTTCACTGTATTCCCGCTGAGCAGCAGTATACCCTACATTTACATGAAGTAATAACAATCACAATGATAGCTATCGTGCGAAAATCCTACGCAGGATTATAATTTAGTTGCTCATATTATCATGATCAGATAGTTTCTTATTACATATTTAATATTTGTATCTTCTACTAAAACATTTATTATCTCAAACGATATCTTATAGCTTCACAATACATTACAATAGATCCTAATAATCGTTTCATGAAAATCTCATTATCATTACTATAGGAGACGATTGGCATATTTATGTTTATAGATTTAGAAATGAATATTTTGATTTCATCTTAATATTCTATTAGAAATAAATTTTCAGTATAAACCTACAAAGAAAACTTTATAAAATCTTAAATTTTTAAATTTTAAATGAACGTTTTACATATTCTTATTTTTTACTTTAATAATTCAGTTTAAAGTTTGTATTTTAAATTTAATTATGTTTTAATAAAAGAATAGTTTAAATGTTATCATTTATTTTATTTAAATATTTAATCACATAAATTTGTTTTTTTTGTGAGTTTTTGAACAGGTTCTTTACAAAATTTAAGTTTGTAAGAAGTAATTAACAATGCTTTTAATTAAAATTAAAATTAATTGAATTTAGAATGGCTGAATTTTAGCCATTCATTCGACATTTTCAACGATTTACTTCAACGTAATGTTTTTCTTAAAACTTTAGAAAGATTAGAAAATTCCTTAAAAGCTAATTTTTTTTTCGCGGGTCAAAACTGTTCAACTAAGTAGCTCGAATTAAATAATAGATTCAGATATATTAAAAATTTTATTAAAACGTAATAATTGATAAATACTTTAATTCATTTTCTGAAATAAAAATAACAATCTGTCATTATGTTTAAGGCACTTAAAAGTAATTCTATACTCACTTAAAATGTAAATTTGATTGGCTTTAGTTTGATTTCCTTCTACGTTTGATGCTAAGCAAGGCCATCGATGGGAAGGAGCTGGAAATTTTTCCCTAAATCCGGAAAAAATTACAACTCATAGTGGTTCCTAGGGGACCAGAAGGGCCCAGTATAAATTTAATGCTATTTTTACTAACAGAAAATAAACTCATTAAGAATGCGACTGCTTTTATTAATAAAGAAACATTCTATGCATTTCATTTGTTCAAAACATAATAATAATAAATAAATAAATAAATAGTGGGTCCCATATAATTTTCTGTGATTAGTTCAAAATATTTTAGTAATAAAATATGTGTGCAGTTTGTATAATTAAAAGCATAGAAAATATGAATCAACTTTTCTCCTTTACAAATTGCATATAATAAGAAATAATATCTCAGAAAATGTGCATAACCTAAAAATAAATCTCTTAACTTTACCAATATCCGAATTTCGAGTAAACCGTTTTTAAAATTCATTGAAGAATAATTAAAATTTGTTATAAATAATTGATCATTTTGAAGGAAAGGAAACTAATTTAACTGCTGTATATTAAGAAATAAAAATAATTATAGTTTAAACAAGAAGTCACTTTTATGTTTTAATTTTTAAAATATTGGATATAAATATAATTCGATTTGGATATACAGAATATAAGTATATTCTGTTATGAATATCAGTACCTATATATTCTTATATGGGTGTATAAAAATATACAATACTCTACTTTCATATAAAACTATGATATTGAACGTATGAAGAACGTTTAACGGATTGTTTAACGTTCTTCCTTACGAGCTTAAAATGCTAATTTTTATCATTTATTTGTATTTAAAAATGTTTATGTATAAAATATTTGAATTGTATTCATTTATAGCTTTAAAAATTGTTTATAAATAAGTATACATATATTACTTTCCCGCTGTTATAACAGACGGAAAATATAGCTATCAGTCAAAATATGACCCCACATAATTTTACATTTTTGAACTCGAGACCATGAAACGTCGAAAAATGTAAAAAAATTTGGAGGTAATTTCTGTATGTTTGAATGTTAGTGTATGTATCTATGCATGTATGTATGTGGCATGATTTTGTTCACCCTCTTTGAAGCTTAATAACTCCTGTGCTTTTTGTCAAACATTTCTGAAATTTCAAAGGGAGGTTTGCTTATTCCCCTAATAAGGGGATTGACGCTATTAAATTTTTGTGATTTAAGGTTGAGGCGTGGAGAGATAAAGTTGGTCATGTATATCACACTTAATGACGAGTTTACTCGTTATTAGCATTTACAATTTTTTGTAAAACCCATCCCTACTCTCAAAATTACTTTTTTATTAATATTTTGTTTTAAAATGTGAAAAATTTTAAAACAAAATATAACAGATGGCTCCACCAAATGTTGCCGGGAAAATTAAGCAACTTGTTGCTGAATATTTTTAAAAGCTTCCTAACGTTATTTTATTGTTATATATCACATTTTAAAAATTTATAAATTTAAAATATTAAAATTAAATAAAAAATCTATATTATTACTAAAACGTTAAATAAGAAAATGTATAAATAATAATAATTTTCTAAATGATCAATAAATATTCATTAAACGATTTGTTTAAGTTAAATACATTACTGTATGAAGCATATTTCAAATTAGTAAAGTAAATGATTGTTCTATTTAAATTATAGAATATAACAATAAATAAAGCAATTAAGTAAAATATTATTAATTCATTACATTAATCTTTCAAAATAAAAAAAAATTTATATTTTTTTTGTCATTTAATAAAAAGAAAAACTCCAATCATGATATCTAATTATTTAATAAAGCAAAACATTTAGTCATAATGATATTTAATTACTAAGAATTAATTAATTTTTAAAACTCTTCCAAAATATTAATTCATTTTAATTTTTAATAAAGTATTAATTATTTTTGTTATTTGATTGTCTTAGGAGCTATCGTTATAAAATTTTTATTAATAAAATAAGTTATAAAGACAAAGTCTTATTGCTCGAAAATATTTAATATTTTTACTTTGTCTAAATATTCTTGTAACAATTATCTACAAGTAGCCCAAAATCCAGTTAATAATTGCATAAACCAAATTCCAGATAATTTGTTATCCATAAACTTTACAATATATAAATTAAAATATACACAATGAGATCTTTTTTTTCAATATACAGATTACATTGAACTAACTCTTGGTATAATAATTACTCGAAAAAAATTGTTGGTCATTGCAATTCTGTGCGTAGGTAACTCTTGAGGAATTTTTTAGCTCAAGACATTTGAAAATTCACCGTATCGAGATTTTACTGTAAAATGCTTTGACGCACTCAGAAATTGGTGAATTTCTTGGTAAAAATACGGCTTTTGTGCGATCCTATATAGCCTTGAAATATTTTCTAAAAATTATATTAATATTTTTCTGATATACAACAGAAATATTAAATTAAAATCTTTTATTTAATTTAAAATAATTCTATACTAGATAAATCGATACTTTCGTGATTGAATTTTTTTCGTATCAATTTCAAGCAAAGATATTTCGAAAAAAATTATTGGAAGATTGTTCATTAAATCGATTCTTCCTTCAAAAGTTATTGATATTCTTGTAACATAGTATCAAAAGTTTGTTTTTGCCTTTACAAATTCAAGAAATTTGTGAATAAATCACAAAGTATGCTATGTCACTATGTGAAATTTACTAATTACACATTTGGCTAAGTATTTTATTTATTGATTGTTTATTTAAAGAAATTAATATACATATATATTCCAAAATATATTCTGAAATCCAATAACTTAAAATTAACTGTAAGTTATTTTATTCCCATTTTTCTCTTTCCATAGATTAATAATTTTTTGATTTCTATAAAATTGACATGTAATCATCGAGATGATTATCATTGAATTTTTCATTATCGCGTACTCAAGGTAGATTTCAATTTCTAAATTTAAATTTCTTTAGAAGTTGTCGAAGTCAGAATGATTTCTGTAGATATGCCGTAGTGTTCAAAATTTAACGTTGGTAGAAAAGTTTAGATTGTTTTTAATGGATATAAATATGTCTGTCAAAAATAGCAAATGGCAACTCAGAATGGTTATTAACTTTTGCAGTGCAAAAACGACAATACTTTGATTTATATTTTCTGATCAACCCTTTTCGTAGGTTTAAAGCTTAGATTACAGTTCTGGAAAACCGAGGATAAACTCTCATAGAGAAAAAGACAAACGATTAGTAGATCTATGCCTCATTAAACTTAACACAGGATGAGATAGGTACAGAAAGTAAAAAGAGACAATCAAAAAGTTCTAAAAACTTTTTGGCATATATTTTTTTGGTCTGAATAAATTTTCAAAATAATAATATAAATGTATACTAAGATATGTGTGAAATAAAATACTGTATTGTAAAATAATCTGTAATTGTTGCATCATAATTGAAAGTCGAAGTAACTAGCATTTACGAAAAAGTTACTAAGTATATCTGAATGATTGAGATAAGTTGTTTACTTAAATAATTTTTTAGTTTTCTTAATTATAAAGCTTATATGTAAAGTCGTAATTTTCTACATAGAATCCAATCTTGATAAAAACATCTTCCTGAATAATTAACTCTCAAAAAAGTGCTAATGAATACTTGTAAAAGGATGTTCTTAGACATCAGCCATTCGTTCAGTATCTATGAATTAATAAATGTACGATTTGCAAACGACATTATCACCAAATCATGTAACTTTCAAATTCTCTCGAGCTTGTGTATAGATGTTATTAATATACTTATTTGAAGTGTTTAATTTTAGCGCCTGTAAAGGTCGCTTTTAGTGTCCTAAGTCGAAAAGCCACGCGACAGAGATAATTGGACCCACCTGGCGTTGGGGCCATAAACGGCCGGAAAGATCAAAGGAGTAGCGTCTCCGTTTAAGGGTCAATGTGTTTGCCACGTGCCGGCCGGCTTGGGGAAAAATGTAAACAAGGGACAGGCGCGAACGTAAGCTACGTCGTCGGGAAATAGGGCGGACGTCTTTGGAAGCTCCCAGGGGAGAAGAAGAATCTGATTGGCCGCAAGTTGTCGCCGTAGAATCCCTTAAATTGGAAGGGTGGCGGAGAAACGGGGAGAAGGGCAAGAGACTGATAATACGGTAGTCTCAGGCACTTGGACAGCCCGCTGAGCGTAGAGAGAGTGTTCTCCTCTGACAACGATCTCAGGGACGGGTAAGTGCGGAGACTGGACAGGCCGTATAGTTGAGCCATCTCCGAAAAGCGACTTGAGTTCCCCGAAGTTTAACAGTCCCCAGTAGACAAGCCGACGTGAGATATCACATCCTTGTTGCATAGTTGTAATGTTGTCGAACATTGTACATCTTGTAAATATTTGTTGTGTAAATAAACTGTATATATCTACTTGTTGAGTGTGGAGGTGTAGCTTTCCTCGAACCATCTTACGGACATTCTCGAGTCACAAAACCCAACTCGAGACGATTCATCGTAAAGATCGTGACGTTTTAATAAGGATCTTTACTGCGCCACTCTCGATTTAATATCAATTTCATAGGCTAACAAATAAGTGGTGTAAATCAAAGTTTGAGTCTTTGTTTTATTAATCAATTTTTGTTTAAAATCAAAATTCCTCTAACTGTCGCGTACGGCAATTTTCCTATGTATTTTATGCATTTTTCTTAATATTTTTTCATTTTATAGTTTCAATAGATATGGTTTAGTTTTAATCATTTCTTGTAACTTGCACGTAACATCCTGTTCGTTAAAACCTCAAAGTTAAAGACTTTTAAATCCTAACTATATTTAAATGCTATATCATTGTGTGAGTACCTGTCTTTCACTTAAATGCCTTCCGCATCCTCCTTAAGTTACAGACAGTTGCGCGATCGATTTTAAAACCACACAAACGTCGTTAATGATGTCCAAACTGCGGCAGAAGGCGTTTTATTAAATTCAAGATGAAGGAAAGTAAACGAAGAACTTCAACTAATTGAATGTGTAGAAGAAAATATTAAAAAAAACTACACAAAATATTTAGTGATCGTAATTGAAACAATTAAATAAAATATTTAAGAATTCATGAAAAAAGTGCAATTTTAGAAATTCTTAAAAATTTTGATTTGATAAAATATCATTAAAAATATTCATTTGAATTATGTTGCATTTACTTTGGTAAAACTTGACTTTCACTGGACTTTTTTACAATATTATTCAAGCTTTACCAAAAGCTTGAATAATATTGTAATAACAATATGTTTTATTTTAATTAAATTTGAAAAATTTAAATTCAATTTAAAATTTATTTACAAAATATATAGAATGACTTTAGGATCAGTTTATATTCTTTTCACTTTTTACTTCTTAATTTAAGAGAATTACTAATTTTTAAAGAATTTTTCTAAATAATTTATTATTAATTTTAAAAAAGACAGTCTTGCAAAATGGAAATAATATAAAATTAATTTAATCATTATACTTTTGCATAAAATTATTACATTTTTTAAAGACTTCTTACGTTTGAAGATAATATGTCATGAATGAACGATTGAAGGTATAATCAATCATATTTTTATACGTAGTAATCAGTGAGTAATGAAATATTGACCAAAGATCCTTAGATAAAAAACAAAACTGTATTTCTCTTTTTATATTTTAAATAAAAGAATTATAGTATTTATCGTTTTACGTATTAATCATACTTCCTATTAACTTTACTATAAAATCAGAAAGTAAACAAGATAATTCGAAAATCAGTTAAACATGTTTTTGCAAAAAATCAGTAACTTTGCAACGAAGTCAGCAATTTGTGAAAATATGTCAAAGCATTATAATTTGTATATTAAAAAAGGAGGATCTCGTTCTCAACAGTTTTTGTAGTCTGTAAATAATAAAGTATTTGAATAAGGCCGCAATTTAAGGTTTACGGTGGTTAACTGACTTTTAGGCTATCTTGTAATGGTTAAATTATGATAAAGAAAAATCATTATCAACATAACACTATTTAAACTATAAACTCCGGTCCAACTTTATTTACTATGCATTTTTTGGTTGGGAAAACGTGAAACCCGTTCCACACTACTTCAGCGATTTACGTAAGACATCAGAACCATTTATTTATTTAATGATGATGCAATTTGCAACACTCAATTTCAACGGTAGGTTGCATTTCGGGCATGTTGTCCGTCATTAGTTGTCTCTATTTTAAGTTAATAAGCATTATAATTCTTTAATTATGCAAATTTACAATCGATTTCCACATAACTTATTTTTTAATCAAATGTTTTACTTATTTATGTATTTTGTTGATGAAAATCAATAAAGATAACACAAAGAAATAAAGTATTCTTTAGAGTAACATAATTAACTTCATTATTTAATGAGGTATTTTAAAAAGACAATTTAGTTGTCTTATTTCAGTTAATTTTTCTTTAATTTTGAATTAACTTTCAATTTATGTAGATAACTTCATTTCTGATGTATAAATCTGTATAAAATCGTATTTTTAAACTAAAAAAATCCGCTATTTAAATGATCGTATCAAATGTTTTACCTCGTCTCATCATTTCAGATCCATCTCTAATCTTTACACGTTGTCATCTTTATTTTTTTTTTATTAATGAAATTTTTATCTCTATATTTTATAAAATTCATTGATAAAATGTCAGATTTGTTCCATACCCGATAATCAATTTTTTATATTTTATTTAAGACTGCACGAATTTATTAAATTGTCAGATTTACTTAACATTGTCATCAATTAATTATAAACGTTTTGGCGAATCAATCTAAAAGCAATTAATGATTAACTTAAAATCGATTACAGTCCCGTTTAAACCGTTTTGTATTGAAGACAGATATGTTCATCAAGAATTTAAGTACGGTATACCGAAGGAATAAAAGATATATTTATGTATTTAGATATTACAATGTAAATTCTTCAGTACTTATAATAAAAACTCAATATGATAAGAATAAATTTTAATAATATTTAAATGTACACTATGGTACAAAAGTCAGTCAATCATTAAAAAAGTAAATTGATATCTTATCAAATACATTATTACAAACTTTACAATGTTAAAAACGAGATCCTTCTTCAATACACAAATTACAATGCTTTAATAAATTTTTACGAATTGCTAACTTGTAAAATTTTCTAAATTTCTTACAAACAACAACAATGCGATTAATTACAAACAAAAAGAACGTGACTTTTGGCTTTTCTCAAATTTTAAAACGTAATGAAAATATTCTACAATTTCTTTGAAAATTAATAGAAATAAAATATATTCACTTCTAGAAATTTTTCGCGGACTAAACAAATCTTAAAATTAATTTAAAAATGCATTAAAGAATATTGAGATATTTATTGATTGATTAACTAATGAAAGAATTAATAAACCACGATTATATGAACCATTCGATCAAACTAATTATTTTCCCATTATTTATATCGTTCTCTATTTCTCAAACATATTCATTTACTTTCAGCAGAACTACTAACATGCTTGAAGAGTAGGAATGAATTCTTGATATCCGAATTCTCCATATCGATCCGGATTGGATTCGAACCGGATCTCTCCTTCTCATCCTCTCACAGGTTAGAATGATACGTTTCCAAGCCAGAAATATATTGAACAGCAAATTCAGTAGGAAGAGAATTGAACAAGAATTCAATAAGAAGTTGAATAGCAATAGAAAATATATTGAACTTGAATCTTAAATCACTTATTCGCAACTATATATTTGAGAATTAAAGTGATTTACAGATTTTACAAATATTTTTCTATGATATTAGCATTTATACTACAGAAATCTTTTAATAAAATCAGTAAAATAATTATTAATTTATATAAAACTCTATTATCGAGAATTCTTTACATAGTTATATATAGAATTAGGGCAACATTATAGCAATTTTTTTTTTGTTTCTTTTAATATATTTAATGTCTAAAAATTAAAAATAATTACAGTTCACCTCTTTTAGGTCTTATATACACTTATCTGTTAATAAATCGAAGCACAGAACTTTTTTAATAACCTTCACTTTCTTTCTTCAATAGCACTACATCAATATTCTGTCATGAAGATGTTTTGTCTTGAATAGGTACAAGACATGGAAATGATAACTTGACAAGTTCCAAACATGATAAATTTCATTATGTTTTATAAAAGTGAAGTGTTATCATCGATAATTCCATCAATTACGAGTAGAAGCTAACTTGTCACTTGTAGATTTAAAACTAAAGTTCAATTTTTAAAATTTAAGAATAAAATAACTTTATTAAATTTTTTATTAAAATCTACTGCATCTTCAGTTTAATATATGTTAAAATAATTTTTTAAATTTTGAATAAAATAACTTTAATTTTCAGAGTATTTTATTTAAAGAATTATTTATTAAAACATTCACAAATAGGAGCCAACATACAATTTAGTATCTTCATATTTATGGTTTTCATACCATAGAAACACAAAATCATACAGTGGAATTAAACTTTTTTTATACTGTATATTTTTTTCTAAACTGTTTTTTAATATTATTTTTAAATAAATTTCATCCCTATTTGGGTAAAAATGTTTTAAAATTATATCGATACTACAGGAACATTTAATCATTTATATAAATTTAGGTGAGGAAGTGTATACAAAAAGCGGTCATTGTCTATTGTGATTTCGTATTTCATATATAAAAAGTAAAAATTTGAAGACTAAACTTTGTGTTGTCGTTAAATTTTTGTGATCGTAAATATATTTTTAATTAATTTTATCCTGATATTGTTCTTTATAAAAACTATATTTTTAAGTTATTCTGACATAAGAAAAATTTTTTAACAATTTTACATAACTCGAGGGAAGATGGTTATACTTTCGGTTATACTTTTGTTTACATATGACTATCACTCTAAGTTTACAAACTATGACCAGTCACATAAGATACCTTGGACCTTTAATGCTTTGAATATGGATATGGTTCTCATCTATTACATTAATCTATTGGGGAAAACTTATCCAAATACAAGTACGCAAATTACCATCTTCCTCCACATATTGGAGGAAGATGGTAATTTGCGTACTTGGAATATGGTAATTTTCTTTGATCCTCCATATATTGGAGGATCAAAGAAAAACTCAATGGGAAAAATTAACTTATCAAAAATAAAAACTGCATTAGGTTACAAATATGTAGCTTATTTACATTATAAACAAACAAGTGAATCGACTCATTATTCTACAGCTCGGAAGACTGATCTGGATCACCTCCATCTGTTGGGCTGTCATCACCAGGTTTAATCTCGTCGCATTTCGGGCAGAAGGTTGCGGACTTAGTGTAGGTATCCTGTATCCACCTTCTGCACCTTACTCATTTTACTCAGTCGCAGACTTGCCACGTTTAGTGTAGAAGTAGCTGCGACAGACGCAACAGTAATCAGCATTGTTGAAAGAGGCTGATGTATCTTCACTACTAGACTCCCTTTGAGGGACTCGTTTCTTTCGAGATTTTTTGCTTTTTCTTTTTTCATCCCTATTTTTTGTGTTTATTTTTGGTTTCTAAACTCTGGCGAAGCTAGCTCTTCTGCATGCTGTTTTCTTGGGTCTGGTTTGCTTCCATCGCTTATGAATGGTATTGGGCGCAATTCTTCGTAACTTGACGAAGTTTTGACTTCTGATGAATTTGCTGATGATCCTGGTGTAGATGTAGAAGGAAAATGGAGTTTAAGTTGTGATGATCGAGGCTATTGGTCGGTGGAGAAGACAAACAATTGGTCAACCCTGGTCGTGGATGGACGGCAAAAACAGGATATTAGAACCGAAAGTTCCGTAGTATTAAGTCTTAGTGAAAATATTATTTCTACACCAGAAAGATGATTGGTTATATTGTTTATATTTATACAGATGCACAATTTTTTACATAAAATTTATTTCATGGCAAGACCTGATTTTCACTGGATAACTCGGACATGGGTTAGATGGTCAATATCATATTCCCCCAATCTATAGGATAAGATGATTTTTCACGTGATTCATAATTGAACATGACTGTCTTGTTTCACCACAAGATACACTTAACAAGTGTTCTATTTTCATTATTTCCGCAGAAAATACTGATTGTCTTATGTTTTCGCCTCTATAAAGCATTCTAGAACACGCAAGCAATAATTTCAGGCCTTAATTTCTTGCCTACAAATTTTTAAGTCGCTATAAATTGAAAAATACAGAAAAAAATGCTGCAAGTAAACGTACAGGGAGGATTTTATGTGCGCAGTGGTGTGAATGTGGTGAGATGGACATATGTCAAAAAACTCACGAACTATGAGATCCTAACCATCTTACCCCGAGTTACCTTGTTTACATGAAAAAAGACAGATTTTGTGTTGCTATTATGTAAAGAAGACTAAATTTTGCATTTTTTTTTTGTTTGTGAATACTTTTAGTAAATTTCGTCTTGGTTTTACTATTTATATATAAAAGGAATACTTTTTTGCTAACAAAATACTTTTATAATTTTTAACATATTAATATAATGAATTATATTTATTTTTGAATTTTTATGCAATGATTTTTGTTTTGGATTTTTTGCCGGATATAAAAATATGGCATAAGAACACGTAGCCATCAGGTCTACATAGAAAGTTGCAAGTTAATTAGAATATAAATATGTTAAACACTTAAATTAATTTGCAACTTAATCTACACGTGCGCATGTGGATTAATTGGTAATCTAATTATCATTATTATTAAACATTATATTTTATAATTATAAAGATATTTTCAACAAGTAAGTTTAATCTAGAAAGTACAGTATATTAGCTTGAGTTAGTCTGTAAAGATTTAGTTAGCTTAGTAAATAAATAATTAAATTTATTACATAGCATTTAAAAATCCTAAAGCATTACGATATATCTGATAAGATTAATCTTATTTAATTTTGATATATTTATAAAAATGTTAATGTTTCACATAAGATCCACTTTTATAGCAAAACTAATAATAATACTTGATAATATTAAAAACATTAAGTGATAGTAAATGATACGATATTTAACAACAATCAACAATGTATTCTGAAATAGCTAAACGTCTTCAATAAAACAGTATCAAAGCATATTAAACTTAAAATAATTATCAAGAAGAAACGTTTGAATTAAATTTACTTTTATAAATTTTCTAAATATCTCAAAATTATGGATATTAGTTGTTTTAAAAATCTGTTAATGAGTAATCTTTATTGTAAAAATCACGTATCAATCCAATAAAAAATGCCAAAAATATTAATAAATGTATGATGTTCGAATCCTCGTATTAAGGTAGTTATAGTTGTAATTAATTAAACTACAAGCTTACAATTATTGTTTACATCAACTTTTAATTTAATAAATGACAATATAATAATGTAACAATTAGTATATGATTTTATTAATATAAATCGAATCTATAATAAACCACATATACAATATAAATATAGAAAGCATAGACTTTCGTACAGAAACAATATTTTAATGAAGGATACGGTCAGATTCCATCTAGGCAAAAGGACATTTATGCGTGTAGGGTATGGAATCGCCTAGGCGAGCGATTCCCGCCCTGGTTTAAGATAACGAACTTTCGTGACGGAAGAACCGTTAGAAAGGTCCGTTGGAAAGATCCGTTGTGTTTCAAATCGACGATAGACGGACGATTGGCTGTCGGAAAGTGACCGTTGGCCGGACGTTGTGGAAACATTCGAATTTGATTGGCGGAGGATTCGAACGCCGGCCACTATTTAAGAAGTAGTTTCGGCGGGAAAGGATCGGATCGGAGGGGATCGTTTTCTTTCGAAGTTTCTAACTATCTCTCTCTGTGAACGTGACGGAAACCGGGTGAAAGTGAACTCCAGTGGTCTACTACGAACTTTTCGGGACTCAGAGGTGTTGCTGTTTCTAACTCTGTAACCTGAGATCGTAAGGTGTTTTTCCGACGAAACCTGTACGGATAATAGTCGGTGGTCACTTGGATTAGTGTTCTGTGCATAATTAGTTGTAACGTTATTTTGTATTATTTTGTATATTTGTCTTGTAAATATAAACTTTGTGTTTGTTCAACCGACTGGGTGTTATTTTGAACATTACTATGCGTATTGATACACAGAGAGCCAGTGGCAGCCAGAAAAAAATGGAAGGAAGAGACATATATAATAAATATTTTATATTGCTACTTTACAGCCTTCTGTAAATGTTCGCATCTCTATATAAACCAATTACCAATTTTAAATAAATAAATAAATATATATAAATATATATATTTGGAGTATATTCTTATTCTCCGATAAACTATAGGAAGGCATGTTCTCCGGGACCACTACCTTGAATTAAAACCAGCATAAAATTTAAAAGTCTATTAATTGTCATGAAATTTTGTCAAAATTTTTGTCCTACTACTTATAATCTTTATTAAAAAAACTGTTGAGAATGAGGTCCTTCTTGTCCAATGCACGCATATTACCACTCTTTGACCTATTTTCACAAATTGCTAACTTTATTGCAAAAACAGTGAGATGGCCGAGAGATTAAGGTGGCAGCCTGGGAATCCGGAATCGAATCCAGACGGGACAAAAATCTCCAAAACATTTTTGAGCTGATCCGTTCGGGTATATCAGCCTCCGTTCCTCACCATTATGGGCTTGCTTAAAAATGGTCTTAGCGTCCGCAGAACGGAAAGAGTTAAACAAAAAAAGAATTTATTGCAAAAATTTTTGAATTGCTTGCTATAAACTGAGTTTTGATCCAAATCCTATATATATATATAGTTGATTTTCGTTAGCGTCAATCCCTTCGAGAAGGTTTTAAATGTTGTGAAAGGCTTATAAAGGTCGACGTTAACCGATAATTGACTTAACAAGTATTATACAATTTCAGCTTTAAAGAAAGTTACACTACATAAATATTATGATTTTCACATATATTTTAACCATTGTCAAGACTCCAATTTCTGTTTTCAGATAAATCTTTCATTCAAAGAATCGCGTAAAAATAAATCATCAGAACATATAACAAGAAAGACTTTCTGCTATCAAAAAAGTCATTTTATAAAAACTGTATGAAAAATTGATACTTTTCTTAGGTACGGTTTTGTCAATGTATTCGACTAATTTATCAATGTAAGTAAAAAATGTATTCAGAATTTTAGTGAGTTTGAATACGAGTAAATCGATGAAAATAGTTAACAAAAAGATTAACTTTTAAAATAGGAATTGTTATATTATCATACAGTTAATCATCAATTTCATTATCATTTTCTTAATCCTCATTGTTTGTATAGAGTTGTTCATTAGATTTTGTTTGACATTTTAATAAGAAAAATCATCAACACAACTGGACAGTACAATAAAAAAATATATAATACTTCCATATTAACACGGATATTGTCAGATGAAATTGTTTAAATTTCCTGAAAAAAATACTTAAAACTCCTACAAAAATCGAAATATTTAAAGTACAAAAAAGTACTTATACTTTGTTGAAACTTTATGAAAACAATAATAGCAATAGAATTCTGAAAGATAAGCGGAAATAACGTTAATGTTAACCGATATTGTTATGTTTAGTACACCATATATATTGATCTATATATATAGTGGTATACTAAACAAAACAATATATATATATATATATGACATTTATATTGTTACATACATACATATATACTCACTTCGAACTAGAAAAACAGTTGATGATAACCGTTATTAGAGTTTCTCCTCAACAAAGTTCAGTGTAAAGTATTAGGTTTATACCAGGAAGTGTCAAAAACTGATTAAATAGCCGTTAGTTGATGGTAAACGAGATTGACGCTAACGAAATACACATTATATAGGTGTATCGTCTACACCTATATAAGGTAGAGTCGACATAATTTTGGTCTTATTGTTTAGATGCACTTGCTGTTTACTCATTAAATGTTTTTAACTGTAATTGCACATAATATTTACTATTAAAGCGAAAAATCTATTTTATTAATAAGTAATGAAAATCACTGACATCAATTATCTGTTAGCATTAACTCCATCTGTATTAAGCTGTTAAGTAAGACGATAATGCGTGTATTGTATGCATATTTATAACTGTCTGTACAACAGATTTTAAAAAATTCCCAAAGTTAGTGACAAAGATTTACACATACGAATATATTGAGGAAAAAAGTTTAGACAGGAATTTTAAACATCTTCGACTTCTGACGACACGCTTCAAATATTTATATTGGACAGCAGCTGTCATTTCATTTTAGTTCTAAGATTTTTTTTATCAATATGACAGTTTCGTCAAAAAAGAAACCATTCAGTGAATTTCTAAAATTCCATTGTGGTCAATATCGGAAAGTGTTTCCATTCTTATTAAAAGTTTGAGGAAATTTCAAAAATATGTAGGTCAATTGGTTATTTGCTAAAAATATCGTATTTTAAAGTTTTATTTTCTGTTTTCTGTTAGAGAAAGTCGTTAAATCTTTTGTGAATCAGATCATTTTAACAAGAGTGCTTCTTACAGATGTCAAAAGTAGATCTATAAAGTAAAATTTTAAGCATGAAATCAATAATAGTAATCACCAGAAATTCATAAGTAGTATTGGTTATGTTTTAAATTTAAAAATAAGGTAAAAAGTTACGTCAAGTTATAGCACAACCAATAAAGTTAGTGTTTATATTTTTACCCATTCTAAATTTGATATTATAATAGATAGTGATTTCTTTTATTCTAATTATGTATCGAGTTTCGAGAATGCTTACAAATACATTCAGACAGACAGTAGATAGGTAACACGAACATAGCAAAAGATGAATAGAGATTAAATAATGTATTTTAAGTTTGTATAACTTAAGTATTAACTTTGCAAAATTAACTTTATATAGACCTGTCCTAGAGTGAAATAAATTCTGTATTGTAATAATCAAATAAATTAGTTAGGAATTTATAAATGAAATTATTGTTTTAAATTATTTTTACACGGCGGTCGAGTAATGTTCTCTGAGAAAATGTCGTGCTACTTGAAGCGTTATATAATAACATAAAGCATGTATTTGGTTCCAGCCCAGGTTCAGTTGAAATTTCAAAAATAAGTTATAGCCTCTCCTCTACCAGCACTTAAATCAAATAATGTATAACAACACAAAGGACATAATGTATAACAACAGGAAGTCAATAAAGTAGACCGAAAATTTTAGAAGATTAAATTAAAAGACTGCATCTTAAAGGGTTTTTGTGCTGTTAACTTATAACCTTTTCTCTGGTATTTACTGTATTATAATATCCAAGTTGTGTGTTGTAATTAAACAAAGCATTATTAAAAGCAACGGTATGCAATACGCTTTAGAAAGCCAAAGTAGAAGATCGTATTTTAAAAACTAGTAAAGTTTAACAAATGTAATTTAAAAAAGACAAGTCTTGTCTTTAAACATTATTCTGTGAGCATCAATATAAACATTTTTTAAAGTATAGGCTATATAAATGAACAATATTTCTTATTTTATACAATATTTTAACATCAATGTTTAAAATAATTTCTGTTTCTTCTCACTTGCTGAAAACTCTCAATAAATCAAGTTAAACGTGACCTGGTGTCAATTCATGGTCCTACTAAATCGAATTTCGAATCATTTGAACTCGTACCAATCGCAACTTCTTTGTATTTTTAAAATGATTCGAAAATCCGTTTTTCACGAAAAGTTTTTAATAATTTCAAATGATAAAAATTCTATATAAATTTGAAATCTTAAATTAAATTTTTTTAATTATTTAAAATTTTACCTCAAATAAGCTAAAAAATTTTAATTGCATTCCATTAAAAGCAATTAAAGCTGCATTAGTTTTAATTTTAAAATTTATTCAAATAAAAATAAAATAGCTCAACAAAAAGGTAATTAATTAATATGTTTAATTAATTTTAATATATTTTTTTAATCCTACAAAACAATCTAAACCATTAAAAAGCAAAAGATTAACCGTGTAAAAATATTTTAAATTATTTTTCTTTTTTATAAAAATATCATAAAACGTACTTTAATTATTTCCTTTGAAAATTAATTGCTTAAACATTTTATTTTCAAATTTTTAAAATAATTTAAATGTATATAAACTCTTTAAATTATAAAAAAATTACCGAATTTTTTAAAGAAAATTTTTTACATTTTAAATTAATGACCCATCACATGCTACTTCCTGATAGGCTATCATTCACAATACGATTCTTCACTAATGTTCTAAATCCTTTATCGGGAATCAAGTGATTATTTTTAAATTTCTCATTAAATTGATGTAAATTTATGTTGTAAAGAATACTTCACTGACTTTTTCAAATCTAAAATATCGAAATTAAAAATAGAAAAAAATAGAGCAAAACAGACATATTACTCTAGTTTTTGTACTTATCAGAAGATTTTTTTTATTTATTTACTATTTTCTTTTTAGTTTGGACATTAAAAAATAATTATTTTCTTTAAAATAATCTTCACTCAAAAATTCAATTCTTGAATAATATTTATATTAACTCAAATTTTTGATTCGGTCAATTAATTCTATTTTTAATATCTGATTAATTTAATTCATCTTTTCACGAAAATTAACTAAAAATGTATTCTGTAAATTTGGAAAAAAATTACTATACTGTATTTTATAGCATAAAAATGATACGATATCCATGAGAAAAGTGGATAATATAAATTCCATATTTAAAAAATGGAATTTTCCATTATTTTTTTATAAAATTGGGATGAAAATTTTATAAAAAATGAAAGTTTCTATTGTAATTTATATATTGTAAATGAAAAATTAAAATAAAATAGTAAAATTTGTATATATAACTCTGATTATGTTCAAGTCCAATTTTTGTACAATTTTGAATTTAATACTGGAAATTATATTACTGTAAAACCTCGATTTAACGGACATTGGATTTAATGGACAAAACTTTCGGTCCGTATCTCACATGTAAAAATTAATACTATGTTAATTTTTAAAATTTTTTTACATATAATTAATTTACAATTTTTTTTTTCAAATCCAAGAGACATTGCTCTTAACTTCATGCCACAACGGGTGTGTCTCATCATGCAAAGACAAATAAATAAGAAACTATGTTTTTGTCTAAATTTGCCTTCTTTTTAAAAACATTAATTTTATTTAACTAACCAAATAAATAAACAAACAAATAAATGTAAATACTTATCTCATATAGAAAACATTTCTATGAAATTAAAATTCTCGTATATGCTTAATTTTAATTACAGAAACGTATCTACATAAGTAGAAGCAGATAAATTAACTAATGTTTCATTCTTTTTTAACACGCATTTAGAACACGTACTTTATTATACGAACTGTCGGTTATAACGGACAGCCCTCGTCCGAATTAGTCCATTAAATCGAGGTTTTACCGTATTTTTGTTTTTAAAATTTCAAGTATATTTTATATTATTAATACTTGTAAGAAGGAAAAACATCTAATATACAGGGTTGCACATAATTCAGTTAACCATTATTGTTACTAAACTCAAAATAACCAAAGAGTGTAGTAACTGAAAATTAATAACTTTACACCTTATATATTAATACTTTCCCAGCACTATTTTAATTAAAACAAACGTTTTCGACACCGTTCAGAGATCTGCCTCAGGTTAAAAACGTATAAATTACAAATTAAAGAAAAAAAGAGACCATTCTAACAGCTTACTTCAAATTTACAACATTCGAAAACTAACGACTTCTACGATTAGTACATAAGCTATAACACATTCGTTAGTTTTCGAATGTTATAAATTTGAAGTAAGCTGTTAGAATCGTCTCTTTTTTTCTTTAATTTGTAATTTATACGTTTTTAACCTGAGGCAGATCTCTGAACGGTGTCGAAAACGTTTGCTTTAATTAAAATACTGCTGAAAAAGCATATAAAGTGTAGAGTTATTGGTGATTTCAAGTTTTCTGTAAGTGTTTATCTGAACATTAATAACAATATATGAGAATGCTGTAAATTATTTACTAAACGTGAGGGATTTCTTGTAAAACAATTTTGTTTTTAATTGTTTTAATACAAAGTACAATAAAGCTATTTTACTCTAAAGCGGTTGACTGATTTTTAAGCCTATATTCAACAGAATTTATCGTTGCGCAGGTACAAATTTATTATATTTCTATGAAACTATAATAATAATAATAATAATAATAATTTTATGTATTTCGTACTTCTAATAGCTTATACAGAGAAGAGATTGATAATATATTTAAAATTAAATGTAAACGTCTTTACAAGAGTGTAGTTTGTTGATAAGTGACAGATTATTACAAATCAGCATATTTTTAACTTCGTTTTGTTGAAAACTTAAAGGGGAAAAATTTTGAAATTCAATCCGTTATGAAATTTAAAAAGAATTAAATTTAAAAATGTTGAACGCAATCAATTTTGTTTTTGACCTGAATAGAAATATTTAAATCCTTAGAGTTTACGTGATATTTTAGAGTTTGCTGAAATGATTTTGACTTGCAAATCTTACCGTTCTTATTGTGATCTGCTTCTTTAATTATTTTAGTTGATGTATACTGTAAAATATGCTTAGAATAGAAACCTGCCAAAACAGAAAAAAAATTCGATACCTATGATTCCGGTTTACACAGGTTTTATTATAAATCATACATACATTTCACAGATAAGCTTGTCTGTTTATCTGGCATGTGATTATATATCATAATATATATAGGCTTACATTTTACTATCCGAAAATTTAACATATTAGCAGTTATAAATATTGTCTATACAGTATATGCAGTATATGAATATAATTCGGAAATTAAAATTTAATTTACTAATATTACTTTTATTGTTTTTTACATTATTTTACTTTGAATTATAATAATAATAAATATTTTATTTGCATTAAGGCTAAGCCTTGTTACAGGGGGTTATTTTTCCAGTAATTTATTAGTATACATTTGTTTAACATTGAATTATTTGTTAGTTTATATCAAGTTTATGTACAGTATATGAATGACTCATAACAATTGGCTTATAAAAACAAAATAAGAAACTAAAAGTTATTTTTAAATAATTAGAGAAAAATTCTTAAATATTTCATTAAAATATCGTACTGTACATTCACATTTCAAAAAATTGCATAATATGAATAATTAAATTGTTAAAATTAAAAATATAAATTACAGTTAAAATAATTATCTGGAAACTTAATCAAGTAATTTATAAACATAGGTTAATAATAATAAATTTAATATATAGATCATCAAACATAATACTATTTACATTTAATTATAGTGTAAAGGTAATTAACTTTAAAATACAACTACTTAAGTTCAATAAAACAAAATTATATTACATTAATGTATTTATTTTTCAAACTTCGCTTTAATGCTAACGTTTTTTCATCTCTGAAATTGTTGCGCTAAATTGAAGCACAATTCTTCAAAAACAAGAATTATATACAGAAATAAGGCCTATACACAAATTTGAATTTAAAAGTAACACGATTTTATAATAGTAATATCGTTTGAAATGTAAAATAGTATATTTAGTAGTTCATAGATACTATCAATAAAAGGTTCGCTATTTAATATTTATGGTAAAGATTCGTTGACAGGTATTCGCTGGCTTTTTACGAGGGTGATTCTAATTAAGAAAGTGCTATATCAAGGTTTTACTGCATGTTATTAATATATTATTATTAATTTTTATTCTTATTCGTATCAATAATCTGCTAAATTATTCAGCATTATTTTAATGTTATGCAGCAGGTTTTAAATAAAAGTATAAGCTTATTTACAACTTTTTAATGTAATTTATTAACGTTAATAAATAATTATATTACAATAATAAAAATATGTCAATATTTAGCATGTACTTATAAAATTAATTTTTTTAATACAAACCTAATTGTTACATGAAATTTAATACATGCTATAAGTTACGTATAAAACTATCTTTATAAAAATAAAAAAACTCTATTACATTTTAAAAAATTATTTATTTATAATTAATTAATTAATTTAAAAAATAATTAAAGTAAACTTAAATAAGTTTACGATTCTTTTTAAAAATTAATAATTATATTTACTAAAAATATACGATAATTAGTTGAGATAGGAGTTGCACGATTGAAAAATTAATTAAATAATTTGTGCTAAGATATTGTAATTATTCTCAATCACATTTAATTTCATAAATACAAATTTTAGTAATCCAAAAAGAATAATTTAATTATAAAATAACGTTATTATTCAGTTTGATGATTATAAAAAGATAATTAGAAAAAAATTAAAGAATAGTAATTTAATAAGATTTTTAGTTTTTCTAGATTCTTAAAAGTTTATTTTTTAATTTAATTCATTAATGAAATTTTTCTTGTGCTTTGTATTTGCTCCGAAATTGTTCCAATTTATTTTAAAATATTTATTTTTTAAATTTAATTTGTGTTTTATATTTGTTACTTTTCCGAAACTATTATATGTAATGGAAGGAAAATATCACGCTCGATCAAAAATTTCCCCCTCAGGATTTTTACATTTTTGCAGGGAGGTTTGTGTATTAGGGGATTGAGCCTATTAAACTTTGATAGTTAAAGGTCGAGTGGTGGGGAAATAAACAGAGGGTTGTATCTCGTATTTCGAGTATGGTTAGACTTAATAACGTATCTCGAGTATGGTTAGACTTAATAACGATTTTATTAGCATTTACATTTTTTTTTATATAATCCTTCCCTACCCTCAAAAGTAAGTTTTTCCGATTTATAATAATTAAAATTATAAAAAGTTTTTAAAATAAAATATAACAGATGGCGCCACCAAATGTTGCCGGGAAAGTTAAGCAACTCATTACTGGATTTTTATTACAAAGATAATGTAAAATATAAGCGTTTTGTGTTTAGTACGAGTATGTAAGGTAGCAGAAGTAAGAGAATAGTTGCTTTGTAAAATCATAATTTTTATTATTAATTGGGTTTTTATGTTATTAATTGATAACTGTTTAGAACTGTGATAAAATTATTGCGGTATAAGATAAAAGTATGATAATTTGTGGTTAACGAGTGCATTATTGTCAATGGACATTGCTTTGATCAACTGTTGTAATTAAACTTTATTTTATTTCAGGACTACCTGTATTTATGTAGAGGATAGTCTAAAATTCAGTTTACAGTTTAGTCAATTACATTACAGTATTTGAAGTATAAATTTTAATATAGCTTCTATTAATAAAGATAAAAATGATTACGAGATTCTCCATGTTTTCTTTCTCAATTTACAGTATTCTAATACAACTACTATACTACACACTACTATACTATACACTCTGCGGTTTTCAAACTGCGTTCCGTGGATCCTTAATTTTTCTCAAAAGTCTCACAGGGATTCTGCGTAAAAGCTCATAAGTCAGATTTACTAGGGATTTTAAAATAACACCATTAAAGATAAAAAAAGTGGCTATCATTTCGATAATTTTGAAACCAAGTTTCCATGTGAAAAGACATTATACTTAACAAATACCAGGTTCCCTATTTTTCCATTTATACAAATTAACAGCACTTAACACAAGTCCGCACTGGGGCGAAATCGAGTTAGAAATCGAAGCTGATAAGCACAAAAATATTTGTGAGCATTTAATGCACATTGTGAAATCCCTGTCGGAACACTTACCAGACATCAACATGGATATTGACTGGGTAGAAACTTTCACATATCGTCCCCGCCAGAATATGAAAAGCTTATTCAGATTCAGTGCATCAATGAATCTTACTAAATTCGAATCTGTGTCACTGAATGACTTTTGGATAGAACTGGCAGACCAATATTCTTTAGTA
The DNA here is from genome assembly GCF_030686945.1 of Centruroides vittatus. NCBI lineage: Eukaryota > Metazoa > Arthropoda > Arachnida > Scorpiones > Buthidae > Centruroides > Centruroides vittatus. Next base: position 2,352,826 of record NW_027122385.1, read on the forward strand.
GCCGAAAAGAGCACTGTAGCTCTGCTCTCTTTATGTCCACATATCGACATGAATCAGACTTTTCAGCTTAAACTTAGACTACAATCAAAAACAAATTTATGATTTGGTTGGTTGCCGTCTAGGGTTTATTCTTCAACTATCGGACATAAAGCTCAATTTCAAAACTATTTTCAGTATAAAAATGAAACAATTTTATTCCTGACATTAGATATAAGTCTAATATTTTCTTGCACCAAAATAAAAGTTTATGGTTATATCTAAAAATATTTTCTCTTTTATTTCAAATCTACTACGTTATGCAAACGACTCAGATATTGGGAGAAGTTGAAAGAAGGAATTACGTCATAGGTTCACATGCTTAGTAAAACTCAACAATAGAATTAAGGTTCCACAAAAAACGTCTTCTGAAGGATTCCATAACAGAAAAAGTTTGGAAAGTGCTGCATATACACTACTATAAAAATTTGTAGCAATAAATTTTTGTCATAAAATAATAATTAAATATTCTTGGCTAACGAAGTTATGGGTTGCCTGTATTATTTCCGTACGTATATTATGTTCTGTTAATGAAAATGTTTTTATTATAATGTGAAATATTTAGCTCTTATTATTTTGCCACTCAGTAAATAATAAATAAAGTTTTATAGGATTAAATATATTAAAATCTCAGTATTTCCTATATTGTAATACTTTATGTTTATTAAACATTTATAAATAACTACGTTCTTCGTAATGATGAATAAATGTTAATTTTCTTTTTGAATTTTCCTTTTTCCTAGTTTCAATTTCGAAACTTTATAAAGAATTTATTTTAAAAATTAATAATTTAATTGAATATTTTAATAACAATATTGACAGTATAGTGTATAACAGATATTTACGTACTATTATATTTCCTTCATAAATTGATTTCTAAATATACACAAATTAAATATTTAATAAGTAATTTTATATGAAATATATCACTGTTTAATTTTAGCAGATTTATATAGAAAATATTCGTTTCTGATGAACAGGCTTGTTTATATTCTCTTTAGTAAACTTTTCAATGTTGGCAATATATAACGTTTACTTTCATAATAAATGGACTTAATTCCAACATTTACTTAATTCAATAAAAAGAAAATTTACTTTTTATTGCAATTACGATTAACTCCATCATTTTAAACGCATAAATTGAATTTATAAAACTTCTATTTATAATATATTCTATTGTAACTGAAACAAGAAACAATTACTCGTATATTATTAATATTGTTGATATTGCAGTAAAAATTAGTTACAAAAATTTAATTTTATTTCAAAATATTTATCTCCTATTGAAATTAAATATTTACAAATGTTTTAATGTTGAAAATAAGTATTTATTTATCATCAGTTGCTATTCGTGGGGAAGACGAAGAAAAGGAAAAGATGAAGAGAAAGACCCTCTTTCTTTTTTGTTTTCCTCTTCTTCTTCTTCTTCTTCTTCTTCTTCGTGAAAGAAAAAGAACTCCTTTCAATTTATTAATAAAATAAAACAAAATTCAATTTAAAAATTGTTTTACTTATTTTCGCTCGAGTTTCAATATCAATTGAAGTGTTTAAATGAGATAAAGATCTCTATTATAAACATTAAAATCTCTATTATGGAATTAAAGAGGTTAGCTTAATAATAAATATTGCATTAAATTAAATATATCTTTATTGTTTAAATAATCAATAAGATATATTTATATATTTTATTTAGTCATTACAATGGAAAAATTCTTATAAAACTGTATAACGAAAAGTACAGTACGTCTAAATGAGAACTTTGTTTCCTTTTGTTTCGTGTTTTATTTAATCTTTATCGAAAAAGAAAACATCTATAAGAAAAAAAATAGTAATTTTATCAATCGTAAAGATATAAGATACGACAAAATTTTATTCTCTTCTACAGCACTAAAATATTATTTTATTTGAAAAAATAAAATCGAAAATGTTAGTTTAGAAAGACCATGTTACTTATATTCTTTTTTTCTTTTTCTTTTAATAATTTTACAAAACTTCTTTTAAAGTCTGAAATTATATTATTTTTTAAATTAATCAGCATTATCGGAAAGAATATAATGGAGAGATAAGTTACTTATTGGAATATAGTTAAGAGATAAAGTTTGTACAGAATCTGATCAATCAAAGTTTACCTAACTCAAAAGACAGGTGGACGGATCTACACTATAATTCTTTCACATAAACATTAAACAGATCTTGGATAACTTCTTAAAAATGTCTGAAGTCTGATAATTACATTTGATAAAAATCTTTAGCTCTTACGTTTGAATAAAATTGAAAATCAATCATTTTCTTTTCTAAAATGCGTATTGAATATTCATAAAATTGTAAATAAAATGTGTTGTATGAAGGTCGTGCTTAGTGGATGTTAGTAAAAGTGGTGTTTGAGCAAAAGAGAATTAATTATAACATCTCTTGCAATTACATTTTAAAATATTTATATATTAAAAAAAAAACTGTAGTCGAGACAGTTTTCGTTTTAGTGAATTTATTGTTGATTCATAAGATAAATACGCCAATATGGAAGCAATTCAGTCACAATTTTTTTTTTTTTTTTAAATATATCTCTCGGTAAACTGACTTTTGTCCGTCTCAATTATGAATCGAGGTGATTAAAATACCGGCATATATTTTAAATTAGTTGGATAAATTTAATGTTTAAAAGTAATGCTTGGTAATATTTATTTTCCTGTAACTATTAATATGTGCTTCTTTATTAGAAATAGCTTAACAAAATTTTTGTTGACAAAATCCCTTATTATCCGTATAATGAGATTCTATAAATTTTTACTAGAATAATCCGGTAATGAAAACAAAAATAATTAACATTTTTAGTATCTGATCAAATCCCGACAGGATCAAAACGTTGACACAATTGAAAGCCTAATATTATCGGTTGTTATCTCCTACAAGCTTTTAACCCAGTAAAAATTTTAAAAGTAAAAAAGTTTTATAAATAAATTTCTGCAGATTTCGAGGGGCTGTCTATTGGCAATTTTGTGTCGTTTAAATAAAAAAAGGAAAAGAATCAAAGAGATTTAACTCAACAAATATTTAATGGTCGGTTTAATAGTCTGTTTCTCCGTGCCGAACAATAAAGTTTGTTATCTTTTTAATTTTTAATTACACACGTCTTAATTTTTAGTTTAATTAGTTAATCGTGAAATTTTTCAATGTTCAATAGTAAGAATCCGCACCTTTGGGAAATTAATTTTAATTTATTTTATCTTTGTAAACAACTATTTATACATATTCTATAAAAAAATATAAACGTTATTTTTGGAAATCTATCACAAAATTGATTCTCTAATGTACTGTACATTTAATATTATGTTTAGAAACTAAACAACATATAATCCAGAAATATAAATTAGTATTGATAACATCAATTAGATTTGAATTTTTTAATAAATAAATTAATCCCTACGTGAAATTTGTTTTAAATATTTTAATTTTTTTGACCCTTCCATTTTTCATCCCTCTTCAATTCCGGTTCTCTTCTTTATAGAAATTTATTTATAAAAATGGTTTGCATTCTCAAAACTTTGATGTGATTGTCGCCATTTTGAACGAAGCTCCTTATACCTTACATGTTATTGCTACTTCATTGTGCTTAAGTTTGCACATTTATCTTCAAGGAAAGGTCAGTTGCGAATAAAATAAAAATGAATAATCCTCTTATTGTTGTATTTTTCAATGTATTATCCGCTGTCATATGAAATCGAAATTTGATTTTAATTAAATATTTCTATTAAATATTATTAAGCTAAAGTAATCACCTCTATATAAGTGAATGAAAAAGAAAGTATCTTGTAGCATTATAAACTTGTAAGCGAAGTTTATGACTAGATTTGCAAACAAACTTCAGTGGAATTGAGTTAATTGTCTGAAAATTTTCTCTGCATATTATATCGTGTTAACTTTGTTTTATTACTCTACTTTAAGAATTTATTTACCCTATAGTATGCAAATATATGCAAAATATTCTTTATAAATATAAGTAACAAACATGAAGAATTAAATCCGATCTTTTTACTCGTTTAACTATCATCACGTTCTAATGGTGTATTAATTTTATTTTAATATGTTTTCAAGCACGGAAAAATAAAATTAAAATATTTAAAATAAATTTCATGCAAGGATTAATTTATTTATTTAAAAACTTCGAATCTAATTGATGTTACTAATTTATATTTTTGAATTATTAGTAAGAAAATTGTTTAGTTTCTAAACATAATATTAAATGTACATTAGTGAATCAATTTTGTTTGAAAGATAAAAATTCCTTAAATTATTTCATTTCGGAAATTGGTATTCACTGAATTTCGAACGTAAACTTATTAAGCGGAGCGTGAAATTCAATTTTCATGTTTGACTTTGATTATAGAAAAGTAGTTGGATAAAATATCTGAAATATTTTATCCTGGTATTTTATTAGAAAAATAACTTTTCCCTTTCAAATTTGATAAATTAGAAATATCTGAGGAATAATTTCGACGAAAATTGCTCATTTTTAATACATTCAATTAAATACTTTTAATCATCAATATGAAAAAATAGAATGTAAATAGTTATCATTTTTTGATAAATAATTAATTTAACTATTAATATTATTTTAACTTGAAATAGTGTTCAATAATTACGTTTTACAAGCATGAATTGCGTTTTATATTTTAATATTAAAGAATTTTACTAAAGCAGTATACTTCATAAATAGGAAATATAATATATAATGATACGCATAGCTTGGACAGCAAAATTACTTTTCTTTTTGTAAAGTAAATTGTTTCAGAGAAAGTGTACAATTTTTTATAAAATTTATCGCTGTAAAGAATTACTTAAATAAACTTATAGTAATTATTAGTAAAATACTATCTTAAATAATGTCTCAGTAATAATTTTTACATTAACCTATAAAATTATTAGTAAGATATAAACGCTATAGGCATTTTAAAATGTTACTGAATAGTAAAGATAGAGAATATCGAGCATATAAAAATAGCGTACTTGGTGTAAATCTAAAACAGTATGTCATTAAACTGTTTTCTCATTCTTTTCACGTTGTTGTTTTTGGTCTCGAGTTTCATTTTAACAGTGTGAATGTTCTTTTGTTTACTTTTTAATGATAACCATGTCTTTAGTAATACTTAACTTATTGATGCGGTAAAGAACAGAAGAAACACAGAAATCACATCTCTATGAAAATATAGAAAATATACCATCATGAATCATATAATAACACATTAAATCAACTTCATTTTTAAATAAATTGAATTCGAAATTAACGATATGAAATGTCTGTATTTACCTCGTTTCTCTCTCTTGGAACAAATAATGTGAGATGAAGATGATTATCTTTTAAAAACGAAGGTGACTTCGATGTCCCATTCGACATTGTATTTGTGCTGATTACATTATTCTACCGCAATATTTTATAATTTACTTGACAGAACTAGAGCTTTATAAACACCTTGGCGCAGTCAAGTAATCGAACTTGTTTCCATTCCAAACATAATAACTTTAACAGGTTTATACTATTTTTAAATGCTCGATATTCTCTATTATTCAGTAATATTTTTAAATTCATATAACATTTATAGCCTACTGTTAATTTTAGAACGTTAAAGCAGACTTATACTGTATATGAAAACTTTTTTAACGATGATAGTTTGGACTAATTAATATTGTATCTAGTCAGATACAGTAAATTGGAAAAATAACATATAAAATTGATTATCAACAATAAATATATAGAATAGAAAAGTGAAGTTTATCGAGATTATCACAGAAATAAATTTAGTATAAGTATAATACATTAGTTTAGGAAATGTAATGATTTGCAAGCCAAAAAATGTCACGTTTATAAAATTCTGCAAAGCTACTACATTATATTTATAGAAGTATTATATTGATAAGTGTAAAAATAACTATTTAACTTCTTTCTTTGAATTATGATGATCTAGCAATTAGAATATATCAAATTTAAATTATGAAAGCCTTTATTTTTGGTGAAGAAAACTAAAAATTGAAAAGAATAAGAAGTCATTTTTATAAAATTATTTATTCACTAGTAAATAATTTTAGTAGATATATAAAAATATTTCATTATATAAAATACGTAAGCTTTATATTAATATACATTTTGAATATATTTATTAATTAATTTAATTAATAAAAATATTAATATTTATTTAATAGGTTTTGTTAATTAAACATGTTATTAATAAAAAGTTATTGCAAATTAAATCAAAAAATTCGCTAATTTTTACTTTTTCAAAAATGAGTTTGCAATAATATAAATTTAATTTTCTTGATAACAATGATAAGAACAGTTAATAAGATTAAAAACATACGTATAGTACAAATGTAGCAAGTTATAAATTACTGAATAATTGACAGTTGATAAATTTCTATTCATTGTTAAGCAATGCAATTATTGGGAAAAGGTGAAAATATTATCTATTATTTAAAGATAATTCTAGTTATTTTTTTTGTTTGATAAAAAAAATTTATCTATTTCTTAGTACCAGAAAAGAAATCATTTAGTTACACAATGATGTAATGCAAGATCAATATAGATCCTTCTAATGTACTATTTCAATAAAAATTTTGTCATAATGCAAGAGTTAGAAATTGCCAAAAATATTGCTTAATTTCCAATTCAATTGGATTTATATATAATATACAGAAAATAAAAGACCAAACGTATAAATTCAATGGATTAAAAAATTTCTCAATGTTAAATCTTAAAAGTTTACAATATAAGAATATAAAGTTAATACAGTAGAGAACAGAAAATCGGAATCAATTGGGGACTGGGGTTGTTCAGATTAGTGATTTGTTCCGATTACCGATTATGTACAAATAAATATATTAACCTGTCCGATGTTCAAATTTTTCTCCGTTGCGTGTCGCTTCGTGTTGAATTTTCGTCGATTTTAAGCCTAACGAAAATTTTTATAATAATAATCGAGGCTATCGTATCGTTAAAAATTATTTCTTCATTTTGTACAAACAAAATAAATATATTGAAGAATATAAAAACATGAAAATTATACTTTAGAAGTAAATTTAGTATCAAAAACGTTCGATTCAGCACGACACAGTCCGACTGAAAATCGTTACGATTACCGGCGATTCCGATTACCGGGGTTCCGATTAACGAGTCTCTACTGTATTATTATATAAAGCCAAAATTCTACACTAATATGACCCAGCTTATCCCAAAATATTTTACAGTATCTTTTTACATTCGCTAATAAAATTTACCATAAATACGAGTATAAATGATATATATACTGTAAATCATAATAAATTATATTTTTTAATGCACGAACCACTTTTAACGTTTTATAAATGAACTTGTTATTTATTTGTTTACATTTTATTATAAGAAGACTACAGATATGTACTGTACGTTATTTACTCCGCTTTAAAAGATTTAATATCTGCAATTGCTATTAGTTACATAAATAAAGAATTTCAATAGACTCTAATCAATTGAATAGGACATGTCTACACTAACAACACAGGATAAGGGTTAAAAGATTTTTAAACAATCTTCCAAAAATCTTACAAATTTTCACTATTTTTTATTCCGTAAAATTAAATTTTTCAAAGCTAATTACCGAATTTCATAAAAATCACTTAAGTGCGTTTATCTAATAGACAAGAAGAAATTAAACTGTTTAAAATCGAAAAACCATACAATTTGTTATCAATTATGATAAGCACAAGCTATTAGTTAACCAGATAAAATATAAAGAATATAAATTCGTTATGTTTAAGTTGATTTTTTTTATCTTAAATACACGTATGAAAATTTAACGTAATAAATAGTTTATTATTCTAAGTTATCTTATCATTTTATTGTATAATTATTTTATTTATTGCCTAGAGTTATTAATCTGTTGGACGGTTGGTAATAATAAGAAAGCATTATTAATCAACCAAATATCCTTCAAATCTACTTAAATTTATATACTTATTTAAAAATTCAAGTAATCTTTAGTCTCTCTGATTATAATCAAAACGGACGACTTATTGCAGGATTATTTCTACAGAAAATTAAACCGAAATTTTATGAATATCGAATAAATCGTGCAAAAATGTTTTATTCTCGTTTTAAAATAATAAATGGATTGAACAACGATAGAAATAAATACAAATTTATTTTTGAATAGAACATGGGAAATGAATACAGATAGAACTTTAATGGAAATGAACATAAATGAAATGTAAAAACAAAAAAAAAAACAAAAAAAATGGAATATAAAAGAAAATGAACGTGGAAACAAAACTGAAACAAGCCGTTTAAATAATACATTTTCAAAGTTGAAAATATGAAAACTTTATAAATTAATCTCGATCAGTTTGGAGATTATGCAGATAAACATTAAAAATGAAAGGAATGAATGTTTTTCTGTCAAAATAGAATATTAAAATTTAATATCATCCTGTTTATAATAAGTATTTTACATTAATATTAATAAATTTGAATCTATTACTTTCAACTGCTTCAACTAAATAGATTTCTTATGATTGCTCATAAAATAAATAAATAAATACATTATCCATTATTAAATTTTTGAACATAATGAAAATTCCAAAAGTAAATCCCAGGTCCACGTAAATAGAAATATTAAAAATTTAGTATTTGTCTTTAAGAGTTTCTATCCAAATAATTTTATTTCAGAATTTCAAGTTAAAAGTGAGGATAAGTCTTTAATTTAACTTAATTTTTAACTATAAATGTTTCTACTATGAAAAACATTCCCTGTTATCTATTCATTTCAAGAAGAATAATTTAAAGTATTCAAAATAAACAGAAACATCTCAGGAGATAGATAAGGTAATCAATTTTTCTTTTAAAAAAAGGGGGAAATAAGACGGAAAATTGTTTGCTTCGTTAATAACATGATAAAAATTCTCTTGTGTTTTCTGAATTAATGAATTAGTTATTATTTTATTAACGTTTCAATATTATTTTGCCCTTTCAATTCTCATTTCATTCTTCTAGCATTGGATTTTCTTTCTATTAATCGTATAAAATTTGCACGAAATTAGCCTTGAAATAAAGAAAACGTCCTATTCTCAGAAATAATATTTCCTCTAAACAAATAAAATTTTCAACGATCAATATATAAATTATGATGGATAAATTATCCATCAAAGTCGAAAATGACTATAATATACTTTATTTCTTGTACAGTTTTGAAATGATGTTATAGTTATATAATGAATTGTTAATTAAAACACTTCTATTTCTTAATTTTTTAATTAAAATTCTTTTTAAATTCAATACTTAACGGCTTTATATAATCATTAATTATAAATCCTAAACAGAAGCTGGTGGTGATGATCAAGAATGATAGATTGAACCTTTCCTTGCGTATAAAGAACTATTACTTTACTTAGTCGTTTCAAAAAGTGAATAATATATATGATGACCGTTAAATGAAGTCGACTAATATAACGAAAATGGAATTTTCTTTCATTAAAGAGGTATGCAATTTCTAAATTTCGATTCTTTATTTAAGTGATTACTAAAATTAATTTTTCATCTTTAAAGTTTATCCATATCTCTTCCATTGATTTAAAGAACGAAAAGAATTATTAAGAATCTGAAAAATTAATAATATACTTTATTAGAATAATGCTTACATTTTGTTCTTATTGAAATTTTTGAGAAGAATTCCGATAAAAACAATATGCAAGTATCGTATAATCCATTTTACAAATTATAAAATTTTCTTATATTGAAATTTTCTTTATTTCTTATTCAATGGTTTTAGTTTCAAGTTAGAAATTCTGAATAAAGGTTTGAGTTTGTAGTGCAATATTTATAATCTGATAATTAGTAAAATAACCATGAAAAAGATAAAGTTATTATTCCTTAAATTATCATTAATTATTAGTGAAAAAATTAGGTAATTGCACACAAGTAACACCTTATTCATATAATCATTATGTTTAAATATTTATTTCCAGACTTTCAAAGTTCATTTTCCTTGTTTTATTTTCTTTCTTTAATTATTGTTGAAAATATTTAAAATCTTTCTATTTTATTGAGTTTAATTTTTAATTTAATTTTTATTCTAGGCCTATTCGTTGTAGAAATGAATGTTTTTCTTAAATATTTTAACTATAATAAATTCCCTCTGATATATTTTCCGCTTGAGAAATACACAGGAGAGAAGAATGACAGGGAATTAATGGGAAATGATTTAATCCTAAATTATTTGTTCGTTGATATTTTTAATATTTAATAATTAAATTACGAAAGATTTAAACTAAACTTCATTATAAATTAAAATTAAACTTAAAAATAAAATTGTTTGAGTGATGTATGAAACTTCATTTAATAATAGTTATCAATTTGGATATGAATTTATAATATTCATCATATCAGAAATGCAATATTTTCAAATTAAAATAAAATTGGTTTTAAGTTTTGTAAATAAATAAATACTGAATTTAATTTGATTTTAAAATTATGTTTTGAATTATGCGTAAAAGTTTATTTCATATTTCTGTAAATAAAGTTTAATATTCAGTTTAATTTCGTATATTAAATTTCACTTTATGTGATACATTTCATGGAGTTTCATTGAGGTTTCTACGAATATGATTACTTCACGTATCAAATGCCAAGTCATTAAAGTGCTTTAAGTGATATGAAATTCCATTTAATATCTAAATTTCATTTCATATATAGAGCTTCATTAGCACATTCACTAAACATGAAATTTGAATTATCAAAGTTATCGAAACCTCAATGAAATTTGATCATATGAAACTTCATAAAGTGTATTACAGGAAATGAAGAATTATATATGTCATGAAAGGCTTATATATTACTCAAAGCATTTGATTTTAAAACGAAATTAAATTAATATTTAAAAAAATTAATATCACTTTTAGTCTTTATTTTTTCAAAATTAATTTTAATTCTTTCTTTATTCTTTAAAATTCTTTAAAATTAGAATTCATTCTTTCTGATAATACATTTAGTATTTAAATATACAAAATAGTGTTAAATTTCTTAAGTGAAAAATATTAGCCTATACTCTTATATTTAGATTGATAAATAACAATAATAATATCTAAATTTCTAAATAAAGTGTTAAATTAATAAAAATAAAAGGGAAAATTTCGGAAAGTGCTTTTATAATTAAGAATAATTACTATGATTAACTGTAGCCATTTCTTCTTTAATTATCAATTTGACTTTTGCAATATTTTACAATTTTATATTTATTTCAATCTGTCAAATGTCTTTCATTAAAGTGCACGCAACACAATCTATAATAATAAATAAAACTCGCATGTCAAAACATTCGAAACCTTGGAGAAATCTGATTGACTCCAAATGTCTTGGAGATTTGATTAAGGATTTATATCTGTCTGAAGAAATATTTCAAATTGAGAAATTAATGTTCTTTTGCACAATGAAGAAAATTAAGTAGTTTCTCCCTTCAGAAAGTTTTAAATTTAAATTTATGATATATTTATCTAGATTTTTCTTTTGAATGTACAATTCTCATAAAACTTAATATTCATTCATAGAAGAGAATTCAATTAATGTTATTATACATATATAACAACAGTAATAGTGCTTAATTTTTCATCCCTTCTTAATTAATATTAAAACAGTTTTACATAAAGACAATTTTAAATTTACAATTTTTATACAAATATTATAATAATTAGGAATTTACCTAGTTTTTAAATTCAAACGGACATTTAATGATATAAGTAATCCAAATTTAAATTATATTGTTTTATTGCTTAGCGAGCGAAGCAAGCAATGTTCCTTGGCAGCGACTCAAATTGACAAATCTCTGAAACGCCTTTTGCAAAGTAATAACTTGACCGATTTCAACGAAATTTTGCACGTTAATAAAATTAATAAAATGGCTTGTCATGACGGAGAACGAATTTTAAAATTCGACCTAGAACGGAAGCTATCGGGAGTCAAATATAATCTTCACGTTAAGTTAAAGGGAAAAATTTGGCCTTATAAAAACGTTAACAAACGAGTGCGCGCTATCCGACATTCAAAATGCAGCGATACTATTGCCAAATTTTTTAATATCGAATTTTTTCCTATTTTTGAAAAATTAGCATACATACTTTAACGTATTATACCTTGCGTAAACTTTTTTCAAAAAACAATTATTAATGACAGTATATTTACTTTCGGATTCCCATTGTAAGTCTATGGGGAAAATTTCAATTGAGTTCTATTAATTTTTTATTCGTGTTTTTTTTTTCGTCAAATACAGGAATATTCTGAACTACATTAACGATGTCACATGTAACAATAACCCACCGCGTTGACTGTCTATTATGTAAGTTACGGAAAGATCATGTCCGCAAGGAATTCGAACTCACGATCTGGTGAAATGAAAATATCTTGACCGATTTTGCTGCCAAATCATAAATAAAGTAAATGTACAGGATATTTTCGTAAACCCTCTTTAAAAGAGAGGCCTTTGTGTGTGCTCTTCAATATTACACTGTCTTTCGGTTCTAACTTTTCTCGAATTGAATTACAGAGAATGTGAATTCTCTTTCCAAATTAACTTATTGTTACGGATAGTCTATTCCCATTCTTGAGGATTGCACTATTCTAGATATGTAGTCCTTAATGAAGTGGTTAGCATTATGTTTTAAATATTCGTTGGACTATTTTTATTGCTTTCTGAAATAGGCTAAGCTTGATTGAATTGTTTATTCTCTTTTATCTTTTTATTTTTTAACTAATGCTAGAAGTTCTGTGGATCTCATTATTTTTCTTTTTGTTTAGCAAAGTTTCTTGTTTTTAACACTGAAAAGGTTAAAAAATCAATTCGAAGAAATCTCGAAGCCTAACGAATAGTCGAAAACGCATTACAAGTGCCGCAGAAGTAAGCTTAGATCAACATTGGTTACAGTTAGTGAATCGGGAGAATAGGAAAATAATGAAGCTGAAAACACAGAGAACGAGAATAATATGGAGATATTAAAGTGCGACAATGAAGAAACTGGTGCGTATCGATTCTTCTGATGAAAAATGATGTAATTTTTATTAATAAATACGTTCCAAAATGCAAGCTGGGGCTTATTTTTGTCATCGGCATTTACACCGAATTCACTTATTTTCCGTAATTAAGCTTAGGATTTATTTACAGAAATATCTGGTATATTCCCAGAAATCTATATTTTTAAACGAATATTCTAAAGTAAGAATAAAAATACATTTTTATTCTTAATTTAGAATAATCCAAATATTGATATTTAGACAAATAACGAAATATAGTACTTAGTTAATTACGACATATTAATAATAATGTAAATAAACAACTTATCATAAATATAAAATTTATTTTAATTTTCAGAATATTTTAAAAGTTTTGAGAAAAAATTTTAAATTTTTTTAAAAGAATTTTTTAATTTAAAATACCAAAATCGGATTTGGCAACGTCCGTAAATGTGTATATATATATATATGCGTATATTTATAATAAACATCGCACTAAAATGAATATAAGAACAGAAGTATAGCTTTAGTATTATTAAAACAATTTATTATTATTAAAAATATATCATGCTAGAGTATCATAAACATTTTGTAGGAATCGTCTATGCTATGGTTGATAAAATGTCTTCACTACTCTCGAAAATTGCTGATAGATTTGCATTGAAATCATGTTAAATATAAAAAGTTCATTATAGTATGTATAATAATAATTCATTTTCGATAGTTATTAACAAAACTCAATTAGTTTCATTTATTGTTTTGTAATTTCTATATTTTTATATAAAATACTAAATGTTATATTTTAAATATGTTTTGCGAATATTACATTTTAAAAATTTAATTTATATTTGTATTTGATCGGTTATTTGACTGATGTGCCTGCACCCTTTAGGTATATGGCCCATACAATTACTAACTTTCCAATTACTACATTTCAAACGTAGGCCGTTCGAACTACAATGAAATCAAGCAGAATAATAGAGAAACGAAGAACAATATGCCATCCTACAGTATCTATGATAACTCATGGAAATGTAGCTAGGATTCAAACCCGAATCGATGACGGTAGGCATTCTGGCCATATAACAAGTTACCATCTCTTCACGTGGTCATGATGTTTCAGTCGAACATATTTGAGTGAAATTTATTTGTAGTATTGAACTTTTAAAATTTATCAAAGTTTTCTTGCTTCTTTTTTATCGTCTCAGATATTAAATAATAACAAATAATTCGTTTTTAATAACAGAACTTTCTTTTGAGAAATTAATGAACCTGACCGCAACCGTTTAATATGCATCAAAAGACAGAAGAGATTCATTAAAAGTTTTTAAAAAAATAATTACATAGATATCAAATTATACGGATATCGGCATTTTTATTCTGAATTTACTACGCTGTTAAGTAAATCACATATTTAAAAATAACAAGCACGCTTTTAGATATATATTATTTAAAATTTTATATATTCGTTTCTGCATCTATTATACTATTATATATATATTATTTTTTAAAAAGGTTCTTGAATATAATAAATGATATTCAATGCCATTGGTTATATTCAATAAAATCAATATAAACGTATTAAAATTGCATTCTTTAAATTAATAATTTAAAATTATTTTAACATGCAATTACAGAGAAAATAAATTTTACTTCTATTTTTTGCTAAATTATTCAATATATATTTATATTACCTTAAATAAAAGTCGCTAGAGAAATTTTATGAATAGAATTATTGAAAAGTATCCATATATAGGCAAAGAATTCGCTTTATATTATGCAGTCACAGCATATGATCTACGTGGATAACATTTAACTAAATGCACATACCAATACCACGCCTGATATAAGGTACAGTACAGTACAGTACACACACATCACACAATCACAATTACATATCACTGGTACATCCCTTCAGGTGATCTCTTTTGGGTGTAAATTTGTACTCATCCTAAACATTTAGTAGGTAATTATAATAATAATTAGCATTATTATTTATATAACATTTAAAAACAAACTATTTATTATTATTTTTTTAAATAATACAAATATAATTCACGTAAGATATCTAATGTTCGTATCTACATGTAATATCTATAAATTTAATCATTTTTTAAAATATTAAAACTTATAAATAGCTTTTACGATAGAGTTGTTTTAAAATATTAAACAAAATAATACATTAATATCTAAGAAACTATTTTTATAGTTTATTTTCGAAAATATTTTTCATAAATAATATCAATAAAATTAAATATTACAACATAAAAGTTTCCTATTTTTGTAATAAATATTAGTAAGGTGGAGTAGTTATATTTATTATTTTGTAGGATATATAAATATGCAAAATCTGAATGCTATATTTCTGTGTAGTAATATTTGATTTTTAGAGATATAAACAGAGACTATACTTCATAGTTTAATGATGAATACTAAGTAAATTATTTATTGAATAAAATTTAATATGTATATTCTGAGAAATTCTTTATTTATAATAGAAAACTATAGATATTATTTGAAATATATTCCCAGTATACTGTCATGATTAATATATTTAGTCCAAAAATTTTGAAAAATAGTCTATATAACCATTCCGTTCGATCGCTTAAATGTCCGTTGTTTAGTTAAATATCTAAGAATTTGTTTGAGATTATAACTTGAAAATTTTCAGAATAGTTTTAAGACTCTGATATACACTTTTAATCGATAGGATCAAGAAGTTCAAAATATTTCATAAGAATTTTGGAAAAATTCAGAAAAATTTGAATATTTTAATTAATAAATAACTTCCAAAGAATGGCTAGATTTGTTGAATTAAAAAATAATAATTTCATTATGGTAAAATTACTTTTAAGTAATTGAATTGTTTCTTAGTCACTGCCAAATGAATTTCTCAAGCTTCAGCTCAAAACTTGAATAAGATCTAATTATAATTTTCATATTAACCTATTTAAATGACAATTTAGAGACGAGTATCGTTTAACCATCAAAATTAAGTGTTATGACACTCGCTATTATCCAATAAACTTAAACTTTATTCCCGTTTTAAAACGATACGTGCTCTGTATCAAAGGCATTATAAATAAGTAAAATACCCACCAGAAACTATATAAACAAACAGGTTATTGTATGCCACTTTATATAAAATCGTTTTCGTGTTTCAAAGAAAATTTAGCAGCAAACAAGCCTACAGAAACTTTAAAGAATAGGGAAATTACATTTAGACTTGCAAATCTATAGGGAATAGTCCATTAAAGAGGTAAAAACCTTTTTATTCAGGATTTTACACCTATTTAAAAATTAAAAATTTAAATAATAATAATAATAATTTTATAAAAAAATAAATATGTCGTTTTATTTAAAAAAAGAAAAGTATAATAGAAACATAAAATTAAAGCAAATAGAATTAACTTTTTTAATTTCCTTCACTACAAATATTTTTAGTAAATTAACTCAAGTAATTGTTTTGTAAATATAATTAATATTTAATGAAGGCAATTTACATAATCATATTATATTTATATAAAATTTTGTTCTATCTAAAAAGCCTTTATCGTCTAAAATTACATAAAAAATTTAAGAAGTTTTTAAACAATTTGTGCAATTTAAATTTGTTTTATAAAGCAATTCTTCGACATTATATTCAGGCCTATTTAAAATTTATTTTATATATCAGATTTATTTTAATTATTAAATTGCATTTATAAATACAAAAAAATATTTTAAAATTAATATATTAAAATGTAATTTAATGTATTTTTGTATAAATTAAATGTACTCGGTTTTCTAATTATAATTATTAAATAATTATCTTTATACAATTAATTATTTAAATTAATTAATTATATTTTTGTTCACATTGTCGTTATCTAATATAATATTTTGTAATTATATGAAAATATTTTTCAATTTTAAAAAAGTTTAATTTACCTAATGTATTATTGTATTTTTACTAATAACAATATGACATGTAATGGTTTTGAATGTTTGTAAGATACAGGATCTAATGCTAAATTTGATAAAATATCTAAAATATTTTGCCTTGATTGTTAAATTGTCTTAAATACTTTTATTTCTTTTAATTTAATGAAAATAAAGCATTTTTAAACGTTGCTCTACCAATTTCTCTGTAATGTCTCATGCTTAAAATGTCTAATCTTATCATGTAATACGATAGTCTCTGTGGATCAACAAATATTTTAAATTCAGTTTTCAGAACAGATAGGTAAACTAAAAGGAGTCAGAACAGGCACTTCTTCTGGTTCAAGAAATTTAATTTTCAATTTTATGTATGCGTTTGTCAATATTTTATTTGTAAATCAAAACATGTTTAAATTTGATTAAGCCGAAAAGCGATAAACACCGTCGTTTTTCTACAAGTAATCATATGGATCTTTCTATAACTTACCTTTTTTTTTTTAATTTGAAGCAATTTTTGAGTTAGTGTGATGAGTTATTTATCAATACATATACATATTTAAATAGCTGCATACATGAGAGCTAAACACTTGCATCTCAAATGCATATCTTGCGCATTATACATACATATCTACACATATCTTAAATCCTTGTAATTAACTAGACACGTATTTAGATATAAATATCGATGCATACTACAATCAGATACATGTAGTTATATAATATACATAAAAGATTCAACATACAAGTAAATATAAACAACACAACTACATCAGCACTCACGATCTTCCGAAAGTGTGCATGTAATATTTACATATGCATTGAGTAGTAAACCAATAATAAAATATAAAACAAAAGAAATAAAAAGAAAAAATTCTTTTAGTAACGTAAAACGTTTAAATAATTATTTAAAAACTTGTAAATTTGCTTATTCCATATCATTTACATCATAATGAAGCTTTTAACAGTTAATAAAATATTGAACACGACAATGATATCGATTTAACAGCATTAACTTCAGATAATTGATAAAGTTATTCAATTGATTAAAACAGCCAAAAAAAATCTAATTACTGTTACGAAATTGTTCTATATTTGTTTTCTACTAAACGTAATTATTTATTGGAAATTGAATTTGGCTAAAACATGTACTCGAATTGACTAAAGTATGATAAAGAAAAACGTTCGTTCTTTGTAATTTTTCTTGTAAAGCTCTTAACGATTCTCGAAAATAATAACACAATTACAGGAATAATATTTATAAATTTAATTTTAGTAACAAATTATATTCATTACTGAATTATATTTATATTTAATTAATATTAATTCGTGTATTTTTTTACATTTTTATTTAATTATTCACCATCGACATGTATACTGTGATAAATTATATATGAAATACAATATTCAGTGAGTAATTCTGACAGAAAATAATTTTGAATCTTTTGAAATATTCAAGAATTTATATATATAATTAATGATATAAATAAGTAAATGAATAGTCATATGAATTCTTATTAATTTTAAATGAAGTTAAAGGTGATAATCTTTAAATATTTCAGGAGCTTTTGTTTTAAGATATTTCGTAAGTTTCGGTTAGAAAAAATTAATTAATTAATTAAACAATTTTATAAAATAATGATTTTATTCTGTACAGCGTGATTTAATTTAATTTATGAAACAATTTTAAAGTATCAATACAAATTATTCATGCCCATAGTACTTTATATGAATTGTTGAATGACACTTCTATCTTTGAATTTAACATTAAAAAATATATTTTATATTATAATTAATAATATATATTTTAATTTTTTATCTACATTTTTGTCGGTATATTTTTTATCATTTTTTTCTTGATACTAATAATTTTACACGTTATCCGTCGTATTTACACAGATATTTTATCATAGAATTGTATTAATTCTTTATATAAAAATAGAAAATTAATTAATTAATTAAAAATCGTGATATGTTATGTAGTTAATTATTTAAAAAATAGATACTTTTATATATTTAATTATAGTAAATGTAAACATTTAATTATTTCAGGAAGACTAAAAAAACTGTAGCATTTAATTATGTATTTGTAACTAATTATAAAATTTTTATATGTTCAAACAAGAATTATTATTAGATAAGTTTCTTGTCGTAATAATTCATGAAGAAACTATAAATTTTCTTCTTCATGAATTAAAAATACACTTCTATAACATTCTACACGAAAGTCCTATACAATAGATTAATATTAAAAATACAATAAAACTCACGTATCGTATCGACATATGAATTAGAACATTTTTATTTTATATAATAATAACTACTGAACTAATAATTAATTAAAAATAAATTAATTGTAATTATTTAATCAATATCACAATAATTTTCCAATTATCTAACAAATTTATTATTAATTTTTTTATTGTAAAGTGATTAAAATTTTTAAATTTGATAGGTGTATTACAACCATTAAATTAAACTGTTTTAATGCATCGTCGTCCAAAAGTCGGTTAACTGTGATGTTAGTAAGCAATTCTTGCTACGTTTGTAAATAATAAAGTATTTGAGTAAAATAGTAAATGTAGTTTTTCAGATGGTTAACTGACGTTTAGATTATTCGCACAGACAGCCGGACGGACGGATAATATGCTCTAGCCCAAGCTATTTTTATTTATTATAATTTAAAAATAACATAGGCCTATTTAAACATCAATCGATGGTTACGTTTAAATCAAAAAATAATATTGGAAAATGATAATAATAAAAAAATATAAATAATCTATTCAAAAATAAATATTTCATATTATCTGAAATAAAATACATTCTTTTGTCTATTTTTTTCTGTTTAGAATATAATTTTTTAAAGGCATTTATTAGAAAATCGATGTTCTTTAGATTAGCTTCTGTTGTATTAATCTGACGTTTTATATTATCATCGTTGTCAAGTTGCAATTCCTGGAATGATCATAAATGATGAAATGATAGTTATAGTTACACAAAAATAAAAAAAAAAGATTTATAAAAAACTTTACTATAATCGATTTGAGTGAAGCAGGAATAACAGTATTATATTTATGTTCAGTGGTGAATTGGGAAATTTAGCTACTGAAGTGTTAATCTAGGAATATAGAGTTCACAAATATGGACTCCATACACATGATAACGTATGTAAGAAACAAGTTTGCTTTTAATAATGTCGATGAAGATGATGATGTTAATAATAATTATTTATTATATATCTTAATAGCTACGTTAGCACTTTATCCGTCCGTGTCTCTGTAGGTGTTCGAGAGATATGTCAAAAACTGTTTATGATGAAGATTTTAAACGCATTTAGATAATCATTAAATCTAATCAAAATTCGATCATTGAAACAATTCTTTAATTATAATAAATCATTATAATTTTAATTGATTTCTTAAATATAGTAGGACAAAGTCAATTGATTTGTCGTAAAGAATAAACTGCTGTCTGTCTAAAATACTTTACTACTTACAACTACTTGTTTTATCACTCGACATGACATTATTGTAAGACCAAAAAATCGTTTTAAACATATTCTTGTGCACGTCATACATCACTCTATTTTCCAGATAACAATTTTGCAATTACAAACGTCTATTCCATTTTTAATAAAGAAATAAATATTTATCTAAATTTCGATCAAAATTAATAATATAAACAATGACATTGTATCAAGTCCATAACTTCGTATCATGTTTTTTTTAATTAAGCATATTATACATTCTATTAATTTTTAACTTAATATATGTTTATAAATATATATTTCATAAAATCGATCATAAATTATTTACAAAACGCTGTTAACAATATACAATTGAATAGATTTTTTTATTATTTATTATAAACTTTCCATTATATTCGTATATAGTTCTATAATGCTGTTAATTCATTAAATATTTATTATATTTTTATCTAAATCATTAAAACTACGTTGTACTTTACATTTATTTGGCAATAACTTATTTATATTAAACATTTAATACAATATATTATACAAACATAATCATCAGTTAATTCAGGAGCATTTACTATGATCAAGTTGCAGTTTGTCTTACTAATTATTCCCACATCAGTTCATTTTAGTATATTAACATCAGTTGATAATTATAAACTGATTAACTATTTGCATATCGAATTCTATTTATTCAAATTATATATAGATTAAATAATGTAATTTATACGTATCAATTTTTGAATAATATCATTGGGGTTGATTAGTAGTTTGGGCTTCGTGCCATTTCAAACAACGCTTCGGGTTACATCTAGATAGAACTAATGGCCATGGCTGATGAACCGGATGTACACTGTACTGTAAATGATGTTTTCGAGCACATCATTGATCAATGTGAATCGATTTAAGATCACTCTCTTAGCTACTTATGAGAAAATTGTCACATTTTTAATTACAAGTAGCTAACTTTATCAAGCGCTATAATTTAATAATTTATTGCTAATTCAATATGAATTATATAATTTCATATTATTTTATAAACATAGATAAACGTTTCTTTATATATTTCCTATTCTTATATTTCTTATCAGGAGTAAAGAAGAGTAATATAAAGCTTCAACTTACTATCGTCAAAACCATCTGTTCTCAAATTTTATGCATCTACGATTTCTTTTAAAGTAATCGAATTCATTGAAAATACTAAATCTATCCACTTATAAAAAGTTCGAATGCAATATTAATTGAAAAATATAACAAAATATTTACGAGAATGCTACAAAATCATTAATACTTTGTATATTCAGCGTACTATACGTATTCATGGTTCACTCAAGTCATTGATCTTCAGTTTGAAGACCGAAATTTTAAAGATATTATTCTTACAATTACATTTTAAAACTCTTCTATAAAATTTAAGAAAAATTACCGGTACATGGTATACGCATTTTCAAGATATTTTGTAATTTTAATCAATCAAATAAATATGAATATTTTATAAAATTTAGTATGGGATCTTGATAAGAACCGAAGATTATATTCCTATCTTGAAAACATTAATACTAATTAAACAAATCAATGAAAAATATAAGTAAATGAATATAAATTACACAATAAATACTGAATGAAGAAAATGTATACGTAATGTCCTATTCCATTTATCTCTTTAAAATTTATAATACTTTATTAACATTATATAAATAATTTGAGTAATTTTAGTAAATTAAAGAAGTAATTTATTATATTAATAAAAAAAATTATGGAGTTTTCAGTTTTCGCAATCATAAAAATTATTGACGTTTGGCTTATTGTTAGTTTGTTTTTCGAAAGGGAATAAATCCTTGTTTTTATCTACGAGAAGTTCTGATAAAAGAGACAAGGATTTACTCCCCCCCAAAAAACACACTAGTAATAGGTCAAATGTCAACAATTTTTGTCTGTAACAATTAACGATGAAGTTATATTTATATTTGTTTTTACTTCTTTTTACAATAAAGATTTTAAGTATAAAAATTGAATACTAACACTTTCCACTACTTTATATTTTTCTCCTATTGTTATGTTTGTTTGTGTGTGTGTGTGTGTACAGATATTATTTATTATTATACACCAATCGATATATATATATATATCGATTGGTGTATAATAAAGTCTCGATAAAACGATTCTGTATAATTTGTAAACTAGAACATAACCTAGGGGGTTATTCAGATATTTCAGTTCCACCGTTTTGGTTCGATAATCAAGCACGAAATCTTAACAATATCCTTCCTTATCGACATATAGTTTCATTTTGTTTATATTCCAAAAGATCTTGAAACTTGTATGTTAAATTTTGATTGATAAACAAAAGTTATTTTAAAGTTTATGCAAACTTACGATATCAGCGTTTATGTATTAATATATTAAAAATGTTATATTAAGTTAGTAACCTGTACATAGTATTGGTGTTAATTTTGATGTTTATAAACATTATTAATGTTTTATAAACATCAAAAATTATTCATTAAAATTAAAATTAAATAAGCCATAACAAATGCAAAATTATTTTATGAATTAATTATGTTTTAAGCTATTTGTTATTTTTAATACATTTTGGTACTTTCTTTGGTAATTTAATTAGGTTTAAATTTTATACAGATTAATATTATTTTTGTTAGAAATTATCATTAGATGAAAAAATAGCATTAATTGACCTAATTTACTGTATGTAAAACTTTGAATTTAAGATTCAACTCTACTTTCGAAATTTTTATTTAGAAAAACAATTAGATAAAATTATTCATATAAAGTTTTCGGTTCGACTATAGAAAAATTTAAAATTCTTTCTACGAAAAGTAGCCATAAACAATATTGATTTACACACAATCAACACAAATTACTTCTGTTAATTCATGTGAACATAATTACATAGCACAGCATGATATTTATGTAACGACAATTTGTTATAATTAGAATTTAAATCAACAATATAATTAATAAACCATTCGTGAGAACAGATGTTTTCTCATAATCATGATAGATTTACAGGGAAAAAGTGTTTATTACATTTCGTTCCATTAAATTTCCTTGCTTTATATAGAATAGATTCATATATTGTATTATTACGTGTTTGTGTTACGTGTTACGTATTATTACTTTTTCCACATGCTTTCGAACATAAAATCTGGATGCTTCTTAAATTCGAAGTGCTTTTATTTCGAGGTTTTTTTAACATTCTTCAAAAATCTATGGATAATGAGATTTTAAAGTACGTATATTTCCTGTATATTTATATATCTCCTGAAGTAGAGTTTCTCCTCTTTCTCTGATTTACTTATTTTATGAGAAAACGTCTGTTCTTATGAATAGTTTAGTAATTCTATTGTTGATTTATATTTTAATTATAACAAGTTGTCGTTAGATAAATACCATGTAATTCATCTAGGCTAAGCTATTTTTAAAATATGAAATTTTAATTTATTTGGCTACTGAAATAATTTTAATGGCTGCTTTCTATCCTTCCGCTTCGATTATATAACTATCCCACATCGATTATTTTTATATAGAGAACATCGAAAGTTGGTTACATCTATACAAAAATGTCATGTGATGCTGCACCAGATAATAGGATTGAATAAGAATATATATATATACATTTTTAAGGAATTATAAAGCAAAATATAATGCTGCAAATATTCTAAATTTATATAATTTTTTTTCAGAAATTTAGCTGAAATAATATGTTTAGAAGTAAAGTTTGGCGTAAATCATAGAATTTCGTAGACTGATGAAAATTTACGAATTTGGATTTGAGAATAACAAAATTATAGATAAACACGAAAAGGATTTGACCTGTCCATCACTAGGTACATATGAATGGTATGTTTTTCGTTTTGACAACCATAAACTGTGTAATTTACGAGATGATACTAACGGATAAGGACTATCATTTTGCATTTATTTAAAAAGAATCGGATACACATTGTTCACAATTTATCCAAATATAATGAAGGTCTGTTGTTAGCTTATCATTACAACAAATTCTCAAATCATAAGTACTGTACAATACAGTAGATAAGTACTGTATGATCAGTCGAAAGTATATTTTACAATGTTTCTGTTGGAAAATATATGAAAAGTGTTAAAATAAAATAAATGGAATCGTTCATATATTAGTTATAAGACAACTGATATTTCTAAATAAAATTCTAAACTTTAACTAACAATTCTGAAGATAACTTAAAATGCAATTCAATTGAATGCTTTTTTATGCTAAATAATGCAAAATAATTTTCTAAATTGCACTCGAAAATTGTTGATTCTTTACTTGATTGGTTCAAATCGATTTATTTATTTAATATTTTTTATTTTAACGACGATATATTGACTATATTTTTCTGTTGTTGATTTCATACCATTCTGTCTCTACAATAATAGACTTAATAAGTGCAATAACGCTGCTAATCGAACCTTTACTTTCTTTATTGGAGAGAAACAGTATTTTCTGGAGATCCCGAAATGAGAGTTACTTCTCTTCACCTTACGTCTGGAAAAGCATTGGATCAATGTGCGATAGTCAATTATCGGCCTCACTGCAGAACATTAGATAGTTTGCATTGATGATGCTGTTCTCATTTCACTGGCTCACGGGACTACACAGGAAGAAAAAAGACGATCCACTTTAAACGAAAATTGTTACGAGACTCCTGTATCCAAATACATGAGATCTTGCAAATAAATAGACCATAACAAATTAAGAAACTTTTTCTGCGAATGATTTATGATATATATTGAAGAGACTAACTTATATAATAATATAGTTAAACGAAGCATTAAACATTGCATAAAACTAATAAATTTTAATTACAATATTTATTTAACTTATTGTCTCAATGTTTTTGATGTTTCCTTTTACTTTCCACTAGGAAACGAAGGCGTTAACTTACAGAGCGACGTTTTATTAAAATCAATCTAATTCAATTGAAAAATTTCCTGAGAGGGGTTATAATATAAGGCACCTATTCTCCTGGCATTATGCATTTCGGACAGAAAGTCCCTCGTCAGTTACGCTTGTATTTAGTGCCCGTAATATGGTTACCTTCGGTTATAGGAGTTTAATAGGTAACGCACGATTCCATGACGGTTCACCTGTCAAAGGAATATGAAGAACGTTTTGCAAATATTTTTATACTCGAAATTTGTTATAAAACGTACGTAATACGTACATTAAGTGGACAGTAGCGCCAAATTTGGTCCTAACGGCTAAATTTTGAAGTGAAAATTCCCCGAACATCAAAACCGCATACTTCGGACAATATTTAGGCTATACCAAATTTGATTGAGACTTATTTAATAATTCTTTTTACAGATAAATCTGAATACATACTCTTTAATTATGCTTACCCTATATATTAAATTCTGGAGAATAACTCTGAATATTTAAATGATTAAGAGAAGGAGTTGAATATAAAATCGAATTATTACATAGATAGTTAACATATTGAAAATATAGAAAAAAAGGAATACTGTCATATTTTCAATATGTTAACTATCTATGTAATTATTCGATTTTATATATATATATATAATATATGTATATTTTATATATATATATAAAATATATAAAATATATATTATATATATATATATCCTATACTTATAATATAGCCTACATTAAAATTCTCTAAGGTCGTGAGACATCGAATTCCAATGTTATAATCGAGTTATATAAGGTGCTTTTGTTCATTTTTTAGACTAATAATCGATAAAATCTAAAATAACAAAAAATATTTTTATAAATCAAATTAATGATCAAATTTGTATTAGTAAAACGTACTTAAAATATATTGATTTGTATGACTTTTAGATGCATTATAAAAATAATTTGATAAAAATATTACGTTTTTGTCACATGACAGTCATGTGACAAAAACGGAGGAGTGTCTTCTTCATGCGAACAGACACTAACATTGCTTCTACTGTATATAACAGCGATATGCCAACAAAGTGTGTTGTTCGAATTAAAATATTCGGCAACAGTGAATATTTGTTTTCATCTTTTCCCAAAGGAAAAAGAGTAAAAATCTTTTCGTGTCGAACAGAATTTTTTTCTCTCTCTTTTTAATTCGTTGAATTTAATTCTTACATAATTACATTAATTCACTCGAATTATTTTCTATTCAAGACTGCATGGTTGTTAAGTAAAATGTAAAATATCTTAGCTCTACTAGTTTTTCGAATTAATTATATCTCTGACTAATGGTCACGGAATAAACGAAACCAGTGCCTCGTGTCAAAGTAGTTTCTTAACGTTATTCATTTTGTTTAGTTCTAATTAAGTCGCAATAATTACATTCAGATGGGTTTTCTGTTTAAAAAAAAAATTTTAAAATGCAAAAACAAAAAAACAATTTATCAAAATCGAGTTATTTGTTCCTTTCGTATACATTGTACTTGTCGAAACACTAAATTACTGTCTTATTTAAAATATATTTAAACACGTGATATTTAAATATTTTATCACGTGTTTTAAATTATGTTATAACCATATTGTAAAAAACACAATGTTCTAGACTCATTCTATGATTCATATTACTCAAGTGACCTAGAACACGCAAACCAAAATGTGATTAATTGATTTTTGAGCCAATCATGTATATATATCTGTTGAAAATATGTCTTATAAAACTATTTTAAAAAACATAAATTGGAGTGCTATTTTACGAAGTTAATGTACTCATTTCACTATATCTGAAGAGTCGGTTACAGATAAATTAATGTCAATTATCTCAACTTTTATCAAGAAACATGTCTTTAATAACCAAATCATTCATTTGGATAGGCTCATTACTACAAATACTAATTTAAAAAAACAATAATAGTAAATAAAATTTTAGATTGAATGTCGAGTATAGAGTAGTTAGACTAACTATTCGACTTAAGAATTTAGTTACTAAACATGAAGCAATAATAGCAAGTATCCAAGAAGATAATAGTAATTTTATCACGAATATTTAATATTGGAATAAGAAAACTTAATCATCAAATAGTTCTAGTCCAAAAATAAGTTAAGGTAACACATTTTAAAATAATAACGTGGAATATTCCTCATCGATTTTAGCTTTCCTTAAAATGTATCTCAATTAACCGACTTTTGGGCTATCCTGTATTGTTAAATTTCTGACAAATTTCAAACTGTCACAAACAAATAGTTCAATTTCTGATCATTATAATTGCTACTCAAAGGATCTTATTCTAAATTTTGACATTTTGTCGAAGATTCTTGAATGATTTTTAGTCATATTCTTTATTAGGCTGAAAAACTTTATAATGAAAAACTTTATATATCTTTAAAACTAAAATTTATTTTTATAATGGCAGAATATTAAAAATAATTTTAACTAATATTTTTATTTAACAACAAGTAAAGTATGACTGATAAAATGATAAAACTAGCAAAAAAAAAAAAAAAAAGAAAGAAAGTTTTACTACTTTCATACATAAATGTGTAATATTCCTATATAATTTGTTTTAATAATATTAACTTTTATTAATAAGAAAAAAAATGGTTAAATGATCTAAAATTCGAATATTTTTCAGCTGAATTTGACATTAATAATCGATTTATTTTTTCTCTTCATTTCTTACACCTTCTCTTTCGCGTTATTAATTTAAGTAAATAATTCATTTATTAATCGATTAATAAGAAATTTTATAATTTATATCATTAGAAATTGCAATAAAAATTTATTTAATAACATATAAAGATGTTTTCATGTATTTAATTATTTATATTTTCTTCTAACCTTGATACAAATAAATATAAAGTAACTATTTAAGCTTAAAGCACAATTATAATGTTTATATTTGTATATCTTATCTTTACATATATTAAATATAAGCTTATTTTTATATATTTTCAGCCGAAAACATTTTACTTGTTAGTTATAATAACAACCTCAAATATTTTATTAACATTTTAAAAGCTTATAAAAACAAGAAAATATAAAATAATCCTTATCTTCCTGAATTTCCGATCTCTATTTATAAGAAGATTAAAGATTTAAATTCGAATACAACTATTTATCTAATATTATTGAATATATAAAGAAAACAGTTTATAAATTTTTTAATTTTTTTTTGTATATAAATACTTAAATCTTTTAAATTTCGAGTAAAATGAAAGAATAACATTATAAAAATCGATATTAAAAATTCTGTAAGAACGGGTAAGATTTTTAATTTCAAGATAGATTTTATTATATACAAGAAGGAATATATGCAATTTTTCGAAAATTTCAAATTAACTTTATATTACTAAAATTATTCCATTAAATATATGAATTAAAATAACAATTTAAAAATTTTTTTTAATCAAAGTATGTTTAAAGTGTATTTTTATACAATAAACATTTAAAATGATAACTGACGTGTTTACTAAAGTTATAAGGACAATTTTAACTGTATTATTTTAAATTATTTTTTTAATTATTTAAAAAAAGTCACAGATTTCTCTTGACATTTGTTGATTATTTTCCTATTAACAAATTTAAGAGAATTAAATTCTATTTTGATTGCATTAATTATACTTCTTATGTTATTATCTATAGCCAATTTCTCGACTTATTGGTCTGATGTAAACTTGTTATAGACTTAAGTTATAACGTATTAAATGCATTCCTTGTCCATAAATAACTATAATACGACAAAACTAGATTACACTTTTAATAGCTATATATTTGATTCGATAACGAAACGTCGCATATACAATTTATATTAATTTTTTGAGTGTGAAGTAAAGTTCTTCGTACACGAGACCTTAAGAACATTGTTTATGCTTACGTGTATTTTATGTGTAAATCTAACCCTCTTTCTAATCATATACTGTAATTTAAATTTTAATTACTGTCGCTATAAAATTGTCTTTAAACCTTTTATTTTGATATATTTTTGTGTTTAAATGAAACATTTAACTATATAAGAATAATGTTAAAAAGTTGTTGTTAAAAGTTATTTAAGAAAATAACTTTATATTATCTAAATTCTAATAAAAAGCAACAAATAAATAATTATTATTTTAACTTTTTCTCCAGTTTCTTCGAATATTTTATAAAATAAAAACTTATGTTTTTGTTTTTAAAGATTTTTCTTAATATGTGAAATATGAAAAATTCCGATTTTATGCCTTTGTGTTTTTATATTTAACACGAAAATGTGAATGCATAAACAATGCTATGACATAAAAAATGATTTTTTTTCCTACTTGGCATTTATTTGACCCTTCATAAAAACAGAACCACAGTTTATGAAATGCAAAAAACTATACATAACATACACAACCAACACAATAAAAGGTATGATTTACTTTTTTGCATTACGCTTGGCATCGTTTCTAGTAAAGCCTTTATCATGCATTAATAATCAGTGGAGAAATGAATAAAACTAGACTAAAAACACAAAAATAGAGGAATGTTTTTGATTTCTGTGACGTTTATTTCGTCAACTGGTGGGTTATTGGCTTCCATACTGACTCTTAAGTCTCGCTGAACTGGCTATCAACTTATTCGACATTGCTCTCACTTTAAAACATATCGATATTCATGGCGCTCGATACGAGAATATTTTCTTAAAATATGTTTCTTTTTACTCTCAAAACTTGTATTTTTTAATGATTAAATCCATTAAACGTTGCTTATAGAAAAAATACAACTTTATACTTTATTTTAAATATTTAAGAGTTAAATTAAATAAATTATATTGAATTTTCTATTGTGACATGTCCACTTCTATAATTACTATTAATAAATTTTAAGCGTATAAACTCTAATATTAATCTCAAAGCAATTTTTTAATCAACATAAGCGTCGTATATTAAATACCTAATAGTTATATTGATCTGCAGTGTGTAATTATTTTCTCTTCGATGATTATGAAGCAAGTACTGTACATAAGACAATCTAGCACAATTCTTTTTTATATGTGACTTTAGCATCATAAGTAGGAAATGGAATGTCATATTTTTATATGTAAATGAACATTACTTATTCTTACTTCCTTTAACCGTGTTACTTAAATTAAAATAAATGTTTGTAGTTGAAAAATAATGATTATTTCTTTAAATTATGCATCAGAAAGACGTACAAAGTAAGCATATTTATAATTTAACCACTTACTATTCGATGATTTAAAAGCGACAAATGTCATATTCTTTCCTGGATTTGCTGTATATTTAACATTATTAATTAAGAGTTTTATAAAATAATTATAAGTAATTAACTTGAATAATTAAGATAAAGCTAACATTATAAAAATATTAAATTATGTTTTATTATAATATAGCCTATTTATTTATAAAATAAAATTCTTAAATAAAATTTTTAAACTTAAAAATTATTTAAATTATATTTAGTGAATTTATTTTGAAAATATCAATATATTTAATAATTAAATATAATGAAATAATATTAATAAGATCGCAACATAAATGGGGATTGTAAACCTATTGTGCCATCTGTTGAAGAAAATTTTTAAAATTTCTTTAAAAATACATAAAAGTTTTTAAATTTAATCCATATCGAAATATTCAGAAAAGTTTAATTGATGTTTACTTTAGTTTTTCTTCACAAAATATACTAAAATAAACAGAGTAGGGTAGCAATTATCTTATTGATTACCATGTCATTACTGTAATTGATTGCAAGTTTTTAATGCATTAACATAAATATATTTATTTTCATTCTATTACATTAAATATCATTTCCACTATATATATATACACTTTACAATTTTATATTTATTAAATTTACATATTCCGTAATAACAAAAAATTAAAACCGATATAAAATTTTTAAAACGCAAAAAAAAAAATCCCTATTTAACTTTGGGAATTTCCCTTCAGGTTATTTTAGTATTAAACAAAAGTACATTTACTTTGTGTTTTGTTTATTTGTTTGCTTTATGTATTCTCTGATCGCAAATAATGTTTTATTCTCCGTTAAATGTACCAAGAGCAATAAAGATTAAGCATGATCACAATTGTTGTTTTCTTCTAATGTTATTGCAAAATACATCCCTCATGTTCTTATTTTATTCTTCTGTTTTTAATATTATATTCTTTTATATTAAATTTAAAATTCTATATTTTATATTAGTATTCTTATTCGACATACAACAAAAGTGTTTATTTATAATTTATATTGTTTTGCATCATTATATATAAACTATATATATGCATCCGTACATAATCGTGAATTATAACATAAAATTATACTGTATAATATAATTAGAGAAACTTTTTAAAAATTTTATTTCATATAATATATATATATATATATATAAATTACCTATTTAATTTGACTATATTTGCCTAATTAAACTTCATAAATATGTTTAAACTTCATAAATTAAAGTGTGTAGTTTAAATTAACTTACAATTTAATTTTTATAAGTAATTTCTTTATAAAATATTCAGATATTTTTTAAAAAGTTTATAACATTTGCATTTGTTAAATGATACAATTTAATTAATGAAAATTGCGAAAAACTTACCTTGTATCATCATAACAATAGATAAAACAATTAGCAAAGTCAACATTATTTGTTATATCTATTATTCCTGAGACTCGAAAATCCTTTCTTTTCTCTTTAACTATATTCTACACTTTTAACTTATTTGCAATTAAAAAATAAAGTGAAATCCATGTCATTAAATTGTCACCAGTTTAAAAGCAAAAGAAGAAAAATTGCACTGAGTTTACACTGCACTCGAAATGCCTTTAACCACTTTACAATGCATTGTTTCTCTATTATTGCATTCTGCCAAGCATAAAAGTGTGTGAGATTCTCTCTCTCTCTCTCTCTAGTCAAAGACCACTTCGATGACTGGGTGGCGGTTGAACAGAGAACCGGCGACTCTGCTTCCACCTATACATATCACGCGTCACGTGACATAACGGCGCCACTTGCCATCACGGAGTCTCTCCCACTTTCTAAAAATCAAAGCATCTTCTTCTTCTTCTTCTTTTTTATTTTATTTTTTTTCATTCTTTATTCTTTTTTTATTCATTGCAATTTATGAAATAAAATCGAAATCGCAACTTCTAAAGCAAATTGAAAATAGAATTCTATTTTTTTTTTATTATTATTATTTAAAAAAATACGAATTATTTATTTTAAAATACAAAAATATATAAAATGACGAGTTTATTTTTGTTAATTTTTTAAATCTTAATGCTTTTTTATTGTATTTTTTTGAATTTTCGACTGTATTTTAAACATTTTTGAAAATGGAAAAATATCTGTTTTTTTAAGTAATAAAAAATTTTGTCGTATTTTTAAATATTATATAAAATTTATTTGATTTTTTTAATTATACTTTACTTATAATTTCAGAAAAAGTACAGTACGCTTTTATCTGTAGCATTATTTTTAAACACATGATAAACCCTTTGAAAAAATTAAATTATACGAATTAAAAAAATATATAAAAATGTATTATTAAGAAGTTTAAGATATTTATCATAATCATTTTTTATTAACTATTAAAAGATTTCTCTTAATAACTTTAAACAATTTATTATATTAAATAGAAAAATAATATATTAATCCTTCACTTTTTAAAGCACTTACGTCAATAAATAAACTTTATTTAATTTCTTTTAACTTGACTTATTTTTAAAACACGCACACACACATATATTTTACAAGTTAATAACAATATTAATAAGTTTATATTTAATTCGCATTTTTAACAAATAATATAATAGATAAAATGCAAACCTATCTCTCGCAAAAACCAATAAAGTTTTTTAATAAATAAATAATAAATAATTTTAATATTTTAGTTTAAATTAAAATTTTTCATTCAGACATATTTTTATTTTGGAAAAAGTCCGTCTAGACAGGTTTTACTGTATTTATTTGGTTTAGTTTTATTATCGAAAAATATCAAAAACTCTTTGATGAATTAAATATTGTACAATTTTAAAACTTTAATTTCAAATTTAAAAAGTAATTATAAGTAAATAAATCATCAATTTTATAATTTTTAAAATTTTTCTATACTTTTTAAAGTTTCTTTTAAAGTAATTTTTCTTCTAATTTATAACTTTTACTTCCTAAATTAAGTTCACTTTATGAATAGAAAGAACAATTTTTTAATGTCTCTTATAACCTATTTGTTCTTAATGGTCTTTAAATTAAATTAATAATATTTAATTATTTGGATCAATATTAACAATCAATTAAGATGATAAAAATAGATTAATAAGATTTCTTAAAATATTTTTTTCTAAAAATAAGTATATGATAATATATTTTTAATATTTGTAAAGTATTTCTTCTGTATTAAATGAGCTTTTTATTAATTCTTAATTACAAATTGATTAATTAAAAATTGATAAAAATTTCATTTTTAAAATTGAATAATTAAAAATTATTCAATTTTCTCATGTTACAAATAAATTATTCAAACTTCTCATGTTACGATAATATAGATTTTTCACGTAGTAAATCTGTAATAAAGTTTTCTATTAATGTTAAATTTGAATTATTTATTAATTTGTATTACAAATAAATGAGAAAATAACATGCAATTCAATTATTGAAAAATAATTTTTAATCACTGTGTTAGTTTTTTATTGTCTTATTTCAAATTTTTTTTTCGAATTTTTGCAAATAAACATTTATATCGAACGATGTAAGACTTAAGATCACATCACTTCACGCCATTTTATACATTATTGTATGACTCATATCATACCAAAATATTTTAAAATATCGCAGTAGATATTTCTGTTATTAATAAATTCGAAACAATCTTCATCATTTTAAAATATATATATATATATTTTAATCAATTTTATTCAAGTACTGAAGCCAAATTTTTATAGAACATAATTAGAACCAGGTCCACAGTGGGATATAACAGGGTTCAAATCGGTTCAATTTTCTCATAATTTATCGTGAACTGTACAGATTGAGGCATTCATTTATGCTATTCGACTCCATGGATAAAACGCGCATAATTGTGATCCTCTGTGTAATCTGTATAATATTGGTGCCTCTTTTTAATTAATCAACTAATCAAACGTTTCGTTAACTTTAAAAGGCACAAAAACTTCATTGTTCATTAAAACTAATGAAAAAAACAAACGGCGCTGTACATTATCCCCTGCCAATTTTACTACATATCTCATTATCCTTAAGCATAAAATTTTTGTCTATTATAATGTTTTGAAAAATATTATTTTAAGATTAACCTATTATATTCTTTTCCCTTTGCGTTAATTAACTTGATTATTATCAACAATGAATTTAATTTAGATTTTTTTAATGTAAACTTTAAGACAAAAATTAAAATCTATTAAATTTTAATGATAAAGAAATATGCGAAAAAAATTCTTTGTAAACCCTAACGGTATAATAAATCTGCTTGTCCCTGTAATTTTTTTATTTAATCATTTAAAAATGAATATTTGCACAGTATTGAAAGTACTATTTAAAATATGAGTATTTTTCCATATTTTTTAAAATTTTCTATGTTTTAAAAAAGTTTACTTCCAATTATTATGTTACGTTTGTTACTTTTGCACTTTTGCAAAATATATGATCTAAATGCATCTTATTAAAAAAGGAATAAATTACAGAAAATGTTGTTTTAATAAGTTTAATATTTAATTGTTGGAAAAAAGAATTGTCTTTCCCTGTTATGAATAAATATTTATTCATAGTTTATATACTAATAACTGTAAATTTTAAAATCATTTCATCCAAGTTATTCTTAATTTTTATGAGATATTATGAATACAACTTTTAAATTACAGAATATTGGAGAGGATAAGGTTAATCTTCTTTTAATTCGTATATTTCTTCTTATAATTATTTTGTTTCTTAATTAATATTTCAAAATATAAATTTACCTCTTATTTTATCATTTAACTTTATCTGTCACTTAAATATACAGTAATATCTTGTCAAATATTATATTTAAGTGACATATAAATCAATACTATTTTCCAGCAGAAAAATTAAAAAGAAAAAATTTACAAAAATATAGAATAAATATTATATCAATTTACTTCATGTATGTCTTTTTGTCTAATCTTAACCTATTTAAATAATTAAAATGAGATTATTTGACTAATGTTTTAATTAAATTGATAATTTATAAGTAATATAAATTTACATATTCGTTATATTTACAAACTGTAATGTATTATTCAATCAAATAATTTGGATGCAATCAAATATTTTGTAAATGTTAACTATTCTAGTTTTTATGTTGAGCTGTTTCTTCTAATAAAGCTTAATATAACTTTTAAAAAGTTTTTTGTTTAAATTAATTAATAGAAATAATTAATAACAAATTACGACATTAATTTAAGACAATTTTTGATTCAGAATCAGCTTTTGAAATTATTATTTTGCACATTAATAACTTCAGAAACAGATTTATTAATCGAAAGGTGTCATGCTCGTGAAATTTGTAAGTTATTTTTTCTATTAATTAATTAACTTTTTATCATTTAAAATTATTATATAACTTAATTACGTATAAATAGTCTTATATAGATACTTTAATAGCTAGAATTCTATTAAAACTTTTATATCTTATTCATACATTGTTAATCGATTTTTTGGACTGCAATTTGAAAAAAATTGTAGACCTATAAATTCCCACCGTCGTCCATCCGTTCGTCTTTCCTTAATCTCGAGAACAGACTTAAGATAGGTGAAAGCCGAGACCAGACATGGAAAGCGTAGGGACAGGAAGCGCCGATTACCTATACATAAACTTCCGGTCCAAACCGAATGTCACGTTATTTCAATTCAAAAATTTTTCCCTGAAAGGAGTTAGATAGATGATCCGCGCGACTCTAATGCTAGCAGGAAAGTATGATGTACAGGGGCAAGACTACACTAATTTGAGGTGGCGAGTATATATTTTAAATTAAATAAATTAAAAATATGATTAAAAATTGCATCGTGACAATGTCAGAATAAATAATTTCTCGTTAAATATTTTATTTTATAATAAAAAGTAATTTCTATATTTATTTTTATTATTATAAAATTTTAACAAATTTTCGATTATCAATAAGAAAGGTATTATTCAAAACTGCGTTTTTTCAGCGATAAATTATTTTTGCGATAATTTATCTAAAATTAAAGCAAAGTAATGAATATTAATATTATTATTATTTTATTTATTTTTTAATAATATAATATTTTTCACTTTTATTAATTTAACTTTAAAAATTTGTATCTAAACTTGCACGAAACTTAACGGAGAAATTAAAACCCTGTAACTTTATTAATTGATAGTAATTTAATTAAGATTGTAAGGAAAATATACAAAAATAACAACTTTCAAAATTTTTAAATAACAACAAAGTTCTATCGAATCTGTTTAAGGCAGTTTTCTTCTTCGAAAAGTATACAATTTCAGTTTTGATTGCTTACTAAATTTAATATTTATACTGATTTACTTAGTTTAATTTCTTAAAAAATAACAACAACATCAAATTATAAAGACAACTTATTTTAACTTTCTACCCATCAAAATTTAATTAAAATCTGTACATTTTTTTCTGAAAATTCGACAAATATTTGGTTAATTAAAAGTGCTTTTTTTAAATTGTCACAGATTTTGGCTATGTAAGTTAAAGAACTTTCTTTTCTAATCACCTTATCCCAATGTTAACTAAAGCGTGTACAAATATGTTAAACAGATAAATTTACTTCAAATTAAAACTCTATAAAAATCTAAGAATGGGAATTTCTTATATTTTTAACAATAATTTTTTTTTTCATATGTAATGATAAAATTTTTACAAAGTGGGAATAAATGTTTATTTTTTCTAAATTGTAAACATTTTATTCCTTGTTGAATAATTTTATCGTCTTCGATAAATTGCAATATTTAGATATGATTGATTTTGTTCTGTTACTAATATAATGTGATTTCTTGGATTACTGAACGATTACTGTGATTTATTGTGTACAGTATAATTATTCTCGTTGCTGTGATTTTTGATGTTTGACTTTTTCTTCCCTATGAGCACTAAGAAGGCTTTTAATCATATCCATTACAGGTTCAGCAAGACTCACAATAATTTCTTATGATTACTGGAGTTTATTGTAAAAAGTGTCATTACTGTAATGTTTCTTTTACTAAACAATCGTGGAATTTTATATTATGAGATAACTACATATAAAAGTACACAAAATTTCGTAAATTGCTCACCTTTCAACAAATTTAAGGGTACAAATATAGAAATTACTTTCATACATACAAACAAACCAATATATACAAGAGATAATAAACTGATAATAATTGTACATTTATCCAATTTCAAAACACATTGAACGAAAAAATGATGCATTATGCATTATATATCAGAATGATTCGACGATTCGGAATGAAAATGTATTCTCAAAAGTCTTTTCTCTTTTTCGTTTAAATAAGCATATAAGTGTGCTTTATCTTTATCGAACGAAGTTCTATTCATGTCACTGTACAACGGATCGGTTGAGAAATTTTCGTTTATCCACTGTTCTTGAAAATGTTGTTTGGATCCTCCAAGGAATTCGGAGGAATCCATCTGCTCCCACATCTTCTCCATTGGTATCATTTTCTTGGAATGATGTCCGATGCAAAATATTCATTCTCAAATCTTTTCTATAACCATGAATAAAGAATCCCAGTAAGAATAGAAGTAATAATTATTAAAAATTGTATCGTTAAAAATAAAAGTAATTTTATTTTAGTTTGTGTTTCTCTCTCTGTGAAAATCGTTAATTGACAAATCATCTTTTTTTTTTTTTTGTTCTTCAAATTTATCATAAACGTTATGTAATCCCTGGAAGAAGGCTATCAAAGCATTTGATTTTCCATTTTAAGAATATTCTCTATTTTTTTCCTTTTCTTCTACACTTATTTATTTATTTGTAACTGTAACTAATTTATTTGATATGTTGCAATGCTCTGAAAGAAGAAGTGATTATATTTTGAAAACATATTTAAGATACAGTTTTTTAAATGTTTATAAATGAACTGATTTATAACATTGTCTGTCAGATTTTCTTTTTAAAAATTTTTTATAAGTACAATAAATGTTCCTTTATTTCTAAGATGATATCATTCCTCTTTGTCTCTGTCACACTATGAGAAAAGAAACGAAACAATATTCTTTTGGATTAATATTAAGTACACATTTGTATAGATAAGTCCATGTTCTGTGTATTAACAAACCATTTTCGTGTAGAAGATCATATCATATGTTTTGTATCCGAATAAATTAGTTACTTCTTCTGTGTTACCTTCGTAGATCCATATGTCATATATTTTGGAACTGGATAAAAAAACAGCCATAATTCGT
Organism: Centruroides vittatus; assembly: GCF_030686945.1. Classification (NCBI taxonomy): domain Eukaryota; kingdom Metazoa; phylum Arthropoda; class Arachnida; order Scorpiones; family Buthidae; genus Centruroides; species Centruroides vittatus. The sequence goes on from NW_027122385.1 coordinate 2,391,635, forward strand.
TGAAAAATAAATAAATCAACAAGATAATAACACAACACATCACTTCATTATTTTAATTGTTTAATGAATTCAAAATATGTATTCTAGCAATAGGTTACAGATTTAAGATTGCAATTTGGTCAATTGTCACAGAGATCTGTAGAGCATATTTTCAAAACGACGAAATAAATATTTTATTTATAAATAGAATAATGTATTGAGATCATTGCACGAATTCTGTTGCTTTGCTATGACAAAGTTTTACTGTATTTTTGAGAATATTTATTCCTTATCTTTGTTAAAATATTGTTTAAATCATAAAAATTATAAATTATTTTTAGTCGGTTTTTATTCATAAAACTGTTTAATGTATAAACATTTTAAAATTCATTTTAAATTCCAATATTCTACTTTAAAAACATTTCTACTTCGAAATTGATGAAAAACAGAAAACAATGATACAAAAATCAATTATCAAAGTGGTAATCTAATAAATTTAATCGTTTTGTTAATGTTTATTTAATGAGCGGCAATAAATGCCAAGCTATTTTGACCATTTAATGTTACCAATACATTAATTCATCGATAATGTTAATACATTTAAACCATTAGATACAATACAATTAGAGAAATTGTTTCAAGGAAAGATTTCCCTTTCGTGAAAAATAAAAGATTTTGTTCTAAGTTACAAAAGCCATTTGTTATTACATGATTATTGTATTAATTATATATAATTACTTTACTTATAAATATAATTTGGTCAGTTAACCACTATAAACCCTAACTGCTACCTTATTCAAATATTAAACATTTAATGGTATTTTTATCATGTTTTATCAGATTTTGTAAAAGAAAAACGTGTTTTTAAAGCCCAATTTATGATTCATATTGATGAGTGCATCTGAAACAACAAAACCAAACACGGTTAACAAAAATGTCTGAGATTAATATAAAATATTAGAAATTAACTTTTTAAATATAACAGAAGTAATAAATTAATTAAATGTTAAAGAAAATTTAAAAAAATCGTTTTATAACTTTCTTCAGTAAGTAAGAGTTCATTGTCAAATTTAATATTTCTTACACAATGTTTCTGTTAACATCTATAAAACTTAAAATTCGTTAAAAATGATAAGAATACATTCTGGATGAAGTATCGCACGATTTATCGGATATCAAAGAGAAAATTATTTAATTTTACTTAGAATATTTGAAATAAATTAGGAGAAGGAGAAAGTTAATTATTGGTTTAGAAAGAAAATGATCATTTTATTAAAATTGTTAATACAATAAATAAAAAAGAATATTTATTATTAATTTAAATCAATATTATTATTAATCATATTAATCATTTCTTAAAAATAATTGATTATTTAATATTATTACTTTTCATTTTTCTGCGAATTTAAATTGAAAATATTCGATATTTAACTCATGAAATTAATAATATATAATTAATTTTAATATTTAAATTAGCATGCAGCCAACACGTTACAAAAATTCAGTTTTAATTCTCATTTAATGCAAATTTTATCCTATTTCATTTTTTTCCGCTTTCCTCCTCCTACTCCTTCTTTTTCTAGGAATGCAAATTTTTCTCAGTAGTAAAACTAACTGTCAAACAGAAAAGCAAATCTGAAACGTTTCTAAAATTGTATTAGTTTTTCTAAAACACGATTTTATTTATTAAAATAATCGAACCAAAAACTTAAAATAAAATAATAAAAAATAAAACTTCAACAGAAATTATTTTCGTTAAAATCGTTTTACTTTCTGAAAGAAAATGACTATTTTAAATATAAAATTGAATATCAAATAAGTATCTAAATAATCAATCAATATATTGATTACCATTTCTCTAAACGTGTTCATTTTTTTATCATTTAATATAATACATCTGAGAATTATATACCTAAAACATAATTTTTAATGTTTTATATTTAAAATATTAAATCTTATTGTAATAATTGTCGTTAAGGAAGGAAAAAGTAATAATAATCTGATTAGGATGAAGATGATCTAACTTGTGAACATATTTATATTACGCTCATTTATTCTTCCGTAGTTAAGTTTGATCATTTATGTATTTAAACTTAATACTTATTTGTGTATTTAGTTTCTATAATTTTATATGAACATAGTCTATGATTTTCTGGCCAGCATTTGCTCTGTTTTGCATGACTTTGATAGATCGCTCAAGTGCGTTGTCGTATCCTATCGAGAGAGGATATCTTCCTATAGAACTTGCAATGGGAACTAGTAACTATTTAGGTATTAGACACTTAAAGAAAACTCCTCGTGGTTAGTTCGATGATGAGCCGCGACTAACTATCAGTATTTAGTGGTTTTATCTGCTCGGCCACTGGTGAGTCTTTGGCAAGAGTCACAGAATATGAACGTATGCGGATTCACAGAATATGAATCGGCATATCAATTATTAAACAAATAAATACTAAAAAATTTATTCTTTAAAAATAATTTCATTTAAAATTTTAAGAATTTATTATAAAAGTTTTTAAATAAAGTTAATTTTAAGACTTTAAAGATAATATTTTTACACTATTTGAAATATTTAGAATTTTATATTTTAGTATTGATTTACTTAAAATAAAAGAATTCACATTAAAACGAGCAATTATTTATTGTGACATCGTCACAATGCCGGGCTGCAATTTTTAATCATATTTCTAATTTATTTAATTTAAAATACACGTTCCTCACCTCAAATTACTAGTGTCCTGCCCCTGTATATTATACTTTTCCGTTAGCAATAGAATCGTGCCGATCATCTACCTAACACCTTTCAGGAAAGAATATTTAAATTGAAATAACGTGACTTCTGGCTTTTATCGGAATTTCATGTTTAGTTAATCCGGGCCTCTTGCCTCTAAGTTTTCATATCTGCTCTCAGAATTTATCTCTTTATCTCCCTTCTCGAGAATACGGAACGACAGGCGGACAGACGAATGACAGTGGGAATTTATCGGTCTATAATTTTTTAATTTGCAGCTCAATAATAGAAACTATTGAATAGTTATTTGGAATAGGCCTAAGTAATTTGCATAAGCAAATCTATTATTCCAAAAATATATGTTATATGAGAATTATAAACTTTTAGGTTTTTGCCAAATTGCTATAACTAATATTAAAAACTATAAATTATTATGATGAAAATATAGAATATTATCCATTATGATAGATGTTTATATATTTGGCATATATACTGTTTGTTTATATATATATAACTTGTATAAATGTTTAGTTAGTTTAAGTGTACACTTGGGCTATATACGGTATAATTTTAACAAAAAAAAAAAAAAAAAAAAAAAAAAAAAATCGATCGTAATGAAAATAAAACATATCTTTATGCAGTTTATAAAATAATAGATCTAAGTAGTAAAATCTCTGTCAGTAGCATTTATTATATCATCGTGGTCAGTAACCATATGTTCAACACCTAAATTTTCTTGATGCAGCTTTAATAGTGTCTTTCCAAGTTCTGTCCAGATGAGATAGCTCAACCTCTTCAAGCTTGCTCATCAGTCTTCTAAGTCACGAGTCTTCTGTGCAGTCTTCCTCTTTTGTTTTTCACATTTATTATATCAAATATCAGTTTCTTTAATGCTCTTTTCATTTTCCATTCTGATATATGTCCGAATGTCAGCAATATTTTTCGAGGTATAATATGGTATAATATATGGGAAGGATAAAAGGAGCAAACCTAATATATATATATACTGTGTGTGTATATATATATATATATATATAGTTCTATAACTGTCCCAGGCTACGCAATTCGCCACGAAACTAACCGTATCTGCTCTTATCCATTGTTCTTAAAACGTATCATTAAATTCTACTATCGTTTAAAATTCAAATCTGACAGTAATATTACCTTTCTGCACCACGAAATAATCAAAGGCAGTAAAAAATCAACTACAATACAACTCTGGCAAACTAAACTAAATAAAATACTAAATTCTTTTGGAGTATCAGATCTTCTATTCAAAGATAATATTCAGGACTGGAAATTTGGATATACTATGTTAATGGAATCAGCTATCGCTCAATCTATAAATATGGATCAAAATAGCCTAAATCACAATACCTATCATCCCTGGTACTTAAAAATTTTACAAATACCTTCTGTACAACCTTATATGATAAAATCAATTAACTTCAACGTAAAAAGGCTAATTTCACAATTACGTCTAAATAAATATTCCCTTTATATCAATAATTTCTATATTGACCTATCAAACAATCATTGCCCATGGTGCAAGTGAAGATCCTTCTTACTCGTCTCGTGATCTTTACAAATGTTCCGTCCCGAGTCGTTCTTTACGCCTCGAGATTGTCCGTTTGATGGTCCGTTGAAAGTCACACCTCCACACTCGATAATTAGTTATATACAGTTTATTTACAAATATTTACAAAGATATACACTATGTAATAGCATTACGTACACTACAGTATCGAAGCTGTGATGCAGCACGTCGACTTAGCTGGCCTGGGAACACGAGTCACTCTTCCGGAGATGGCTTAACCTCGTGGCCGTCCGTCTCTACAACAACCTTTCTCCAGAGGACTTTCCAAGAGGAGAACACTCTCTCTATCCGCCTCAAAGGTCTGCCTGTTGTTAGAGACCGCCACGTACCAGGTCCCTCGCCCTTTCTCCTCGCTTTTTTGCCACCCTTCCAATTTAAGGGATTCTGGCACTGCCTCCTGCGACCAATCACTTCCTTCCCCTTCTTAGAGCCTTCCAAGACGTCCGCCCTATCCCCCGCCGACGTAGCTCACATTTGCGTCCGTGCTTTATTTATTCTTGTTTTCTCAAGCTGGCCGGCACGTGGCCAACACATTGTCCCTTAAGTGGAGACGCTACACCTTTGATCCTTCCGGCCGTTTATGGCCCCGACCCCAGGTGGGAGCAATTACCTCAGTCGGGCGGTTTCTTTGACACAGGCCACCAAAGGCGACCTTTACACCTCCCACCGACAAGGTTCAAACTGCGCTTCAACAAAAGCCTGTTTGACATAAACAATACTACCGCGACACACAGCAATCTTTACCGTACAAATTATTTTGTTACACTACACTTCCTCCTTTCTTATTACAAGGATCAAGTTACTACAAATAATAAACTATACTAACAATATACAGTATTTAATATTTTACAGAAAAAGATATTTTACACAGTCAATAACATCTTCGGCAAATTGTCCCGTCACATTGCATTCAGAATCGCCTGGTAGATACTGATTACATCTATCCGAAGGACTTAATACCGAAATTAAACTGCCTTGTCTGTACGATCTGGGGGTTCCGGATTGCTCCTGATTTCCCGTCTGGATAGTACGTCGATCTCACTACGATTTCTCCCTCTTCTGTGCGCGATTTTTGCCTTATTATCCCGCGCTACCAATGCCCTAGGGACCGATTGTTCCTTAAGAGGCGTGCGGTCAGCCAGCCGAAGGGGAACGCTTGCCTGCCGACCATGACCCGCCTTACAATATTTTCTAGCATCGCTCTTTTTATTTGTCGTGGGGCTCGTCCTATTTTCCCCGCTTTCTTTCGCAACCGTAACCCTCGCGACTGGTTTCCGTCGCCTATTCGTTTTCGTCCGTTCGACTCTCCTCAAAACGCAATAATCGGCTGCCGAAAGTAATGCATCTGTACCGCAGCTAAGTTCGTCAGTTAATGCGCAAGTTATCAAGGCTGGAGCGTAATCATTTTTCTTTTTATTCGACCTCCCTTCTAGTCTTACAGGTATTGTCGCTAACACTGCTGATACCTGCTGCCCAAATGCGCTGATCAACTTAACCTTTCTCGCTGCCCGCGACACGTAAACAGGCACTACAGACTTCCTAATAACCGTCATATCTACCCCCGTGTCCACTATTGCAGAAAATTTATTATCTTTACAAGCGAGCAGGAGATTTTTGTTTACACTAACGGGTACGTTTCCGCTGATCGTTTCCCTGTTCACCTTTACCCTAGCTACTAGCTGCTCGTCCGATTCTACCGTTTCGTCTATTTTAACCGCTCGCGTTGCTTTAGACTTCGGTCCTTCCTCTTTAATATGTCTCCGAGGACAATCCCTTCTGAGATGACCCATTTGGTCACAGACATAGCATCTCATTCTTGATCCTCCATTGTTCGCGCTCATGCCTCCAGTTCTAGTGACTGTTCTATCCCTTTCGCGTTCAGGTATAAGTCTAACGTCACCCTTTGCCACAGCCTCCGCATGCTTATCTGCGTATCTGGCTAACTCTTCCGGTGGGAACCAGCCTTTACCTTCTTGCAACAAAACATAACGCTTAGTGTCGGCATCTAACTTAGTCTTAAGGTGATCCGAGACCACTAATTTTGTTAGCTGCCCAAAAGAATCTACGCCTCTACTATTCAGATAATACCGATACAGATCCTCCATTCTAGCTGCAAATTGGGGCCACGTTTCTTTGCTTCCCTTTTCAGCGGAAGTGAACTCTTTGAGGTACTCAGCGGCAGACAGTCTCAGCTCGTCTAGTAGGAATTGTTTTAAGGTTTGGTAATCCCTGATCTCGTCTGCCGTAAGCCTATTTAACGCCGTTTTACATTTCTCCGATAGCACCGTTAAAACTAGCTGCCCCTGAAGTTCTTCCGGCACATCGTACGTTTGTAACACTACCTCTACGGCCCGAAACCACGATGGTACTTCCGCCTCCTTGTCTGGCATTTTAGGTAAAGCCCATCTGATTTTTCTAGCTAGGCTATCCAAGTTACCTCCCAGCTCAGAGTTATTACTAGTCCTAGAATCACTTCGTAGACGATCTCTCTCTAACTCTATTTCGGCTAGTCTAATTTGCGTTTCCATTTCTTTTTCGCTTTTTCTAGTTTCTATCTCTTTGTTTTTGGTTTCTATCTCGGCTAGTCTAATCTGCAAGCGTAATTTCTCTAACTCGTCAGACTCACGTCCCTCTATTTCATTCTGGTTGTCCGTAACCTCGACCTCGGGGTCCAAAATTTCCTTTTCTGGCTCCGTATCCATTTCCTGGGATTGACTAAGATCAGCCCGACCTCCCTGATCCTCAGAACATGGCATACCCCTTTTTGACCCTTGAGTCCTTCCGCGTCCCGGCATTCTGAATACAAATAATCAAGAACAACTTACCACTGTTGAGTTCTGTTCCGCCTTGATTTCCGGCTACTCTTCCTTCCGTAAGTATCCAAATCTCGAATGTGGGCTCAGTACTTTCCTGTCGTCTTGCGAGAATCTCCTGAAGATTTGCAAGAAAATCCTGTCGAAGACTGCGCCAGTGAAGATCCTTCTTACTCGTCTCGTGATCTTTACAAATGTTCCGTCCCGAGTCGTTCTTTACGCCTCGAGATTGTCCGTTTGATGGTCCGTTGAAAGTCACACCTCCACACTCGATAATTAGTTATATACAGTTTATTTACAAATATTTACAAAGATATACACTATGTAATAGCATTACGTACACTACAGTATCGAAGCTGTGATGCAGCACGTCGACTTAGCTGGCCTGGGAACACGAGTCACTCTTCCGGAGATGGCTTAACCTCGTGGCCGTCCGTCTCTACAACAACCTTTCTCCAGAGGACTTTCCAAGAGGAGAACACTCTCTCTATCCGCCTCAAAGGTCTGCCTGTTGTTAGAGACCGCCACGTACCAGGTCCCTCGCCCTTTCTCCTCGCTTTTTTGCCACCCTTCCAATTTAAGGGATTCTGGCACTGCCTCCTGCGACCAATCACTTCCTTCCCCTTCTTAGAGCCTTCCAAGACGTCCGCCCTATCCCCCGCCGACGTAGCTCACATTTGCGTCCGTGCTTTATTTATTCTTGTTTTCTCAAGCTGGCCGGCACGTGGCCAACACATTGTCCCTTAAGTGGAGACGCTACACCTTTGATCCTTCCGGCCGTTTATGGCCCCGACCCCAGGTGGGAGCAATTACCTCAGTCGGGCGGTTTCTTTGACACAGGCCACCAAAGGCGACCTTTACAGTGCAAATTCGATAACTTCTCAATTGAACACTTACTTCAGAAATGTCAAAATCTCTCTAATGTACGTGATTCTTTCAACATTCCTTGAATACTCCAAAGTGATTCATCCCAAGATTATAGAAATTCTCTCAATAACCTAAATAAAAATGATCTCTATTCTCTGTATAATTATTTCATTAAGATTACAAAAATGTTGTAAATCTATGCCAGTATGTCAAAATATATCAACATTATATAACTTCATTATTGTATAATTATATTACTGTGTTTGTTAAAATAACTGTTTTTATTTATGTTAATAACGAAATAATATAAAACCAACGTATATATATAGTTCTATATAATATCAAAAAATATTTATAAAGTTTTAACAAATTATAGATATCCATCTTACAAATAGTATTGAAATGTAGATATTATTATACGTTTTAATCTCTTTCTTTTTTAGTTTTAAAACATTGAAAATACGAATTATTATTAAAAACACGATACTTAATTCGTAGAATATATTACATTTAAGATGACATGACTGGAATAACGAATGATTTTCTATAATTATTTATTTAAAAAAATGAAAATAGTTATGTCGATATCCTTAAAATATCTTAAAATTTAATTAAAAAGTAAATGTAGTGCTCTGATTCAAATAAGTGTAACACTACACTTAAATTGAGAATTATTTAAATGAGCACTACATTTACTTTTTAATTAAATGTCTTATACTTTGAGATGGTACAGTTTCAAAGGTTTAAGTAATTTGTCATTTATTTCTAATAACATAAGTCCAAAATTTATTGGAAACGTTAAAATATTTTCTTATTTATGTTAATGAGATAGATTTCCATTTCACTTGTCTTCGTATAAGTTTCCAATAACAGCGTGGTAAAGTTAACATTAAATGACAATTATGATATGGCCATATCAATAACCAATAGTTTATCTATAGAATATGTCGATCCGACATTACCCTTGAAGAAACTGTATTAAAATACAGCAAATTTCAAATCAATAAAGATTGATATTAATTAGTTTACGATAACGCCTTTATTTGATGCTATTGCTACTAGCAGAAGAGTTTAAATTTATTAAGTAATTTGTATTTTCCCCGTCTTCATGTAGAAAACATGAATAAGATACCGAATGATCTAAATTTTGAGACTAAATTCTTTTTCAAATTCTCATGAATTTCATTAATGTTTATAGGAAATTGTTAAAACTATTAAATCACTTATTTTTGCCACATGAAATTATCTTCAGCTTTAAGAAATGTTTCAATAAATTACTTTTAGCGAGTAAAATGAAAATATATTTAGCATTCTAAACATCATTTCTAAATTCATGAATTCAGAAATATTAATATTTAATATGCAAGCTGTATTCAATTTCTCGTGCGGTTCTGCAAAATTTTAATATAATTTAAACGTTTGTGAAGTAAGATTTGTCACGAGTTATATAGAATTACAATTATGAATAGTATATTAAAACTTTTAACTTTCAAATGTAGACACATTTATGTCAGTTATATAGATAATAATATATAAATGAAATTTTGCATTATCATTATTAATGATTGTTAAATTAGATTTTAATAAACTGTTATCAGTAAAAATTATTAAGGAAATGAACCAAAAAACATTATTAATTTTTAAGAAAACTATTGATTTGATAATCTGTTAAAGATAAAATAAATAAGGAAAAGTTCATATTTCTGTATGTGAATTTTTAAGAGAAATATTTTAAGTTTTTCGAAATTTTCTAGTCTTTAAATAATTGAGAGCTTCTATAGAAAGAGGTATGTAAGCTATCTTTTGATGTTTTCAGGAATTCTCAGAAATATGCTCATTTTGCGAAATGTTCTGAAGTGAGTAAAGGGTAAATGCTTGAGTAAAGCGCTTATTATAGCAAGAGGAGTATCCTTATCCACAAAACCCTGTTCGATGTTTATAAAAGATAACTTTTTCAGTTAACTGTATAAAATAAGATAGATTAAATAATTAGATAGGCTATATTATTCCACAGAACTCCTCAATTACATAAAGTATATATGTTAAACATTATTATTATTGATCTGAAATGTTTCCTTTTCTTGAAAAAAAATACAGTTCGATTTTTTCTTTTAGCCAGACAGCTGCACAATAAGATGTTATTCTTCTATCTTGTATGATCCGGTGTTCTAATCCACTCTAAATTTTCATAATTTAGCACAAACAGTACAAATTGGAGTTTCATTCCTATTCCTCGACTACGCTTGTAGATTCTATTACTCTAATTATCCGCAATTAGTCTATAATGCCTTGATATCTGTCACTAACTAATCACAGATTATCTCAAAATTCAGTTAACAGTGATATATACTAAGATTATTTTAAGTCTTGTTAAAATCGGTTCAGAACAGGTGCGTGTTGTAATTATCAACAATTCTCTTGAACCACGAATCAGTTTCAAACCGGTTTTAATCATACAGATAACTGATTTTTGGGCTATTTTATAAATTTAACATATACGTTAACATTTTTTAAAATTTTATACGAATTTGTTTTATTTGTAAACTGAAATTCGTTTTATTTAAAAAACTTAATATCCAAGTCCATAAATTGAAACCTATTCGAGTATATTTCAAAAATTTTCCAGGTAAACTTCGTAAACGTTATTTACGAACCTTGCCTATTTTTATTGTTTGTTTTCTACTCGATTACTTTAATGCATAAGCAAGTTTTCTTGAGAAACAATTGAAAATTGTGGTTTTTGACATGAATGATGATATGCAGTACATTAAATTACGTGACGCATCTGGAAGGAATCATATAAATTAGATTATCAAAGTCCTGTCGATTCTATTAACAATTTTTTTCCTTCTTGTTTTTTATATATTTTTTTCAAAAATAAAGCACTATCAACGCTTGCAAGGATTTAAAATCTTATGTAAAAATTTATTTAAACGTTTCAACTATGATAATTTGAAAGAATTTATTAATAATAAATAAATTCCTCAATGCTAACATCAACATAAATCGATTGTAAATCAATTTTAAGATGGGGAAGATAGGTTCAAATTTATACATTTTTCTCTTCCCTTAATAAAGTTTTAAACATTTATTTTGATAATTAGACGAAACCTTTAAAAAACTAAATATCTAGATTTTATTCTTTACTTTTTTGAAAGAAAAATCTAAAGATTTACTAAACTTTTATGCAATATTTCTCATCTCATTATTCAATTCAATACAATTTCTTAGCATTAAGGAAGAACCGCCTAACTCTTTACTATTATAATTAAGCAAGAAAAATATCTATATTAAGCCTAAATAATTACTAAATAAACAGTTATTTGTTATTTTCATAGCATTTATCTCTCTAAATTACAAAAATGATGGATTTTAAGTCTCGCGATTAAAACTTTCATTTAAAGAAGAACCTAAAAGCTTACAGATGCATTAAAATATATCCATTAATACAAGTCGTTTCTCACTGTAATCTTTTCCATTATTTCACTTATATTTGTTATATTTTACATATATTCTTTCTTCATTAATATGTCAAAATCTTTATTATTGTAATTATTCCTTTTAATTCCAAAATTCCTCTTTTAATTTCAGGTTTCATGAAACGGTTTTAAGCATTAATTAATGAAGTTTATCATTAATTATCAAGTTAGAATATTATTTTTAATCTATTAATTCTATGCTATTTTTTAATGAAAACTAATTTAGAATAGAAATTCATATTTTAATAAAACTATAGTTTACAGTTTAATTCATAACATTTCATTAATGTTTAATCTATATTTATTTGTATTTTATTTATAAAAATTAGAATTAAATATTGCTAATTTTTGATTTTCTTAGCTTAAGTGTTTTATTATATTTTATAATAAAAAATATAATTTAGGCTGAAAGAATCAAGAAAATGAAGCTTAAGAATATTTGATAATGAAGTTTTATCAACAAATGTTCTTTTAAAAATGTCTTCAAATCATTCAGGTAACTTTACACTTGAAGAATATATCTTATAAGAATTATGTATCTTACAGAAATGCACCTTTTGAAAAAGTACATTTTCATCTGAAAGAGGAACATCATGATGTTCTTAAATACACATTTTTTTTGAAAAAGTATATCTTCTTCCAGAAGAATTTATAAGATATACTTCTTGAAAAAGTATTATAGATTACTGTACGTACGATACATAAAACTTTTCTTCAAGAAATACACCTTCTTGAAATCGTATTCCTTAAGTAATTTCAAGAATTATTTAAATAAAGATTGATTTGTAGACCAACCGTCTTCCAAAAATTCATTTAAATTTGCTGTAATAGAAGAAAATGTTTATTTTATATTCAAAATATACTTGAGTACATTAAATTTTATCATTTTCTTTAATCATAAATGATAGTTTTAAGACAGTAAAAGTAAGAATCAAAACAAATACAATATATATAAAACTACTGATTTTTCTGGTTTTTGATTTAGAAAAAAAAATTGACGGACGATATAATTAAAAATTATACATAATCTTTAATCATGAGTGAAAACAGTAAAAAGAAAAATGTATTTATTTTTAATTTATATCATAAAGAAATCTTCCTCGAGAATAAATACTGTATTTATGAAAATATACATATTTTAGTATTTTCATTAGAAAAATTAATGATATTTAAATACAATCTATTTTTTAGTTTTATCTCTGTAAAATATTAAAATAACTTTACTTTTTTCCGTACTTTAAAATATTTTTATATTTTCAAGATATCCTTAGACAGTCTGTAAATTGAACTATAGAAAGTCGATATAGACTTAAATTAAAATTTAGAGATATTTACTTCTATCGTATAATTTAAATTTACAGAATATTTGAAACTGTGATTTAATTATAAAATTTTATAATGTAATTCTATTGATTTTCACACTTTAAAAAATCACAAATCTAAACTTTACTCGAGATAAAATGTAATTAGAATATTTTGCGAACGAAAAATATAAACCGAGATCTAAATTAAATTCATATTTATATTTATTGAGTACAGAGCTAATTTTTTGTTAAAGATGTTATCATTGTAATACAAAGTACAGTAGTTTCGATTCTACTTCGTATACACTCTTCATAAACAAAACACAATTTAAAATTCAATTTTTTTATGTTAGTTAAAAAGTTTTGGAATTTATTATAACACTATAAACATTTTTATTTATTAAATAAAGTTTAAAAACTAATTAAAGGATTTAGAGAAAAATTGGTACAAGTGATAAAGTGTGTAATTTGAAATTTATCTCTGATTAAATAATGGCATTCTTATTAAAAGAATAAGTATTTAAATATATTTTTCACATATTATTGAGATCAAGTGCATTAAACTTTCATTTAATATTTTTATACTTTAAAATCCATTATAAATTTCAGAAAAAAATTTTTTAAAAGGGTCTTTCTTACTTCTACCACTTTTTAAAAGATCCTGCAATTGAAAACTTCTGCCTTATGCTTACATTTTGTTTTTTTATCTTATAGCACTTTAAATATCTATAACAATAATATGGATAATACATATTTTAGGTGAAAATATTTAATGAGTTTATTGATCATTTTCAAATTATTATCAAAAACGATTTAGAGAATTGTTCACAATAATGGTTTAAAATTTGAAACGTATGTAAATCTTAGTTTTAATTAACTATTTTTATATTTAATTAAAAATACATTTTTAGTTTTTAAATAATAATCTTCAAATTGTAACACATTTTTAAAATAAATTTTATTTAAAAACATTTGGTAGCTGTTTACTTAGATAGTTCCTATAGCGGAACTTCTGGAATCTCGATAACTCGAGTCTTAGAATAGTTATAGTAGATGTCCCAGTCGGCCTAAACTATTACGTCACTTATTCTGGTTTCTAGATTAGGTTCAAACCATTTCACATTTTAGGTAGTGTGTTAATAGATCCCCGAAATGACTTCACGCTGTTAAGACTATGGCTTTTAATTACTTAGCCCACATGCCAATTCGTAGAGCACTTGATGTTATACACTGAAGAGCAATTGATTTAGGGATACCTGTCTAGTAGCGTGTAGCACCACTTTTCCACCTTGATGACGGCTGCGATTTGTCTTGGCATGGACTCCACAAGACACTGGAAGCGATGGGACGCCATATGTATCCATGAGTCATGAATAATCTCCCACATATCACGAAGATGGAAGGTGGTCGGAGCCTCGAACATCTCTCTCAATTGCATCCCAGATGTGCTCGATTAAATTGAGGTCAGGTGACCGTGATGGCCAGGAAAGCACGTGCAAGTCTGTGGAATGTTCATCCAACCATTCCGATACAATTCGGGAGCGATGGCATGGTGCATTGTCTTGTTGAAAGACAATCTGTGTAGTGGGCTGTCGAGAACGAACAAACGGGAGCATATGGTCGTCAAGGATATCCCGGTAACGTTCACGTACCAGTGGTCCCATTTCAGTTCATGTGAACAGTCCCCACACAAGAATGCCACCTCTGCCAAATCAAAGAGTCCCCTGCTGGCAGGAAGGATCCATCGCTTCATGTGGTTTACGGTGTACACGTACTCTGCCATCGGCATGTACCAAAGTGATTCTTGACTCATCATCATCACTCCAGACAACATTTTTCCACATTTCGATGTGAATGTTCCCGTCCCCATGCTAATCGTTGCGCCCTGTTTTGTGCAGTCAGCAGGGGGACTCTCGTCAAACGATGACTCCTGTACCCCATTGAGAGGAGATGGTTTTGTATGGTGTGGCAGCTTACATTGCATACTGTCGATTTAACATTGCACCAGCGTTAAATCGGCAGGTGATCTGTTGCACTATGGCCTGTCTATCCGTTGTTAAAATGCGGGCTAGCCACCGACGACCTCGCACATCCACACGCTGTTGTCCGCGGCAGTTGACCCTGGCAGCGATGGTTTTAACGGAATCGATGTACTCACGTACACCCTCGACACAGTGATGCGTGAAAATCCCAGTGTTTCCATGACTTCCGAAATGGAGTGACCCATTCGTTGGGCCCCGACGATTTGTCCACGATCAAATGCGCTTAGACCTTTACTCTTACCCATTTTGCTTCTGACTATTACTGATACCGTTAGCAGTAGTCCTTATCTTGTCAAACTGCCTGCTTACCTCATCTGCAAATCACTTTCACGCTTACGTACAACTGAAAATTTTCATAACGCCAGCTATCCCTTATTCAATTGCTCTTCAGTGTATAGTTTTAGAGAGTGTGGGAGCCTCGCCCCACCAGGGCGCTGAATGCAAGCGATAGGGAGCATCGAGGCTCACGTCTAAATGCGAAGTATGTAGAATAGAGGTAGACTGATACATGTTAAAAACTGACCAGTGGACACGAATATCACGCCAATGTTCAACAATTCTGGGGTGGTGTGAAACTCCTCAATCAGAGCTTTTTAAATCTTACCGGTTATTTGATAAAATACCTGCAAAGAACGATAAATTTACGAAAGAATCAGCCGAACCCTGTTATTTACCGAAGAAAATGAGGAAAAGAAATTATAAATATGTCAACGGTAAGTGAAATTTGTTTTATCTGAAATTCCGTGTAATTAGTATCTGCGCTGGTCGCCATTTTGTTTGTGAACGCAACGTTCACAAACAATATGGCGTCCGGAAGAGCCGCCGTACGGACTACCTAAGTAAACATATTTCAAACATTTTAATAATAAAAAAATAATAGTGTTTCGATAATAATTTCCTCTAATTACACACATTTTCATTAAAATTACAAACATAAAATATCGATATTTTAAATATTCTAAATAATCTTTAACATTTCATTTAATTCCAATAATCAAAATAAATAATAAACGTTAATAATTTTATTTTATACGTTTATGGGTGACTGTTTTTATTGTTTGTGTTGAAATTCCATTTTTTATGCAAGCAAATAAAGCTAAATTTAAGATACGTACCAATTAAATTATTATAATAAAAAATATTTTATAACAACTTGCAGCACCATTTAGATGTAAGCTAAAACTTAAAAACATTTATTATAACTTATTAATCATAACATTTTGTTCCTTAATTTTTTATATCAATGTTTACAGAACTGTTTAAATTAATAATTTAAGCTACATTCTTTTTCTATATTCTTCAATACATTATTGCATCTTATGCAATTTACATTTTATTTCAACTCAAAAGAGTATCATTTCTTTAAAGTTCTTTAAGAAAATAATGTTCTTTTCAGAATGAAATTTCATTGAATAATGCATTGTTGCATTATTCAATTTAACTGTAAAATTATCCAATTTCATTGAATAATGTACTCAATACATTATTCAATGAAATTGGATAATGCATATCCACTAAAAATTTGTTATCCGAAAGATATTCTACAATTTTCAGATTTATACATATATTTTTAGACGATGTATATTATTTAATTTTATTTCCTTACTGAATTGTATTAATTTTAAATATATGTGATTAAATTATGGAATCAATAAATTAAATTTATATTAAAAATCGAAATAATCAATAAATTATAAAATATTTTGTTTTTTTTTTATAGAAATCATTTATCAATATTACTTTATTACAAGTTACTTCTAACTTTATAGAAAGACATTTCAATTCATAACAACTTTCCAAGATGGCCGAAAAGACATTCAACCGTCTTTTCATTTTGTTTCATGCTATATCAATCATAAACTGAATTTCTGAAAATGTTCATAATTTATGTATTGAACAAGAAAGATGTCATTTTAAATAGTTTTTGTAAAGTACACTGGGACGTCGATAAGCCAAACTAATTTGGGTCGAATTTTATCCCGATTTTTTCAGATATACGTATAAATTAGCATTTTAAGTACTGAAAACCCCAAATATATTGTAAATTAAGTTAAAATGTTCTAAGTTCAAGCCAATATTTTAAAAAGAATGTGGGAATATTTACAAAAAAAAAAAAAATTATAATTTTCAGTAATACTATATTTAAACAAAAATTACATTAATTATAATTTCAAAATTAAAAAATTACAAATTTTCAATGATTGTTAAGACAATAACAACGAAATTACGATTGAAAAGGAGTTAATATCCATTTTTCGACGGTCGAATCCGCTCTGGTTTTTGGATGCTTTACTGTAAATTATTCGAATAAGAACAATTTAGTCTTTATAGAGGGAACTGATTTTTGGACTACACGATAAAACACTATACTGTACTTCAGCTATAATTACAGTATACAGGTATCCTCGTTTCATGAAAGTTCGCTTTACGCCAGTTCACTTTTACGAAAGACCTGCATTAATTCCTGTTTTCCCTATCCAATTAAATTTAAAGAAAAAATTCCACTTTTACGAAAAAAAAGAAACAAAACGAAGACAGCGTTCAACGTTTGTTTTGTTAGGCGAGGTTCCATGGATCCTATGCATTGGTTTCCTATAAAAGTGATGGTATAAAATAGCTTAATCTTATATATAAAATTCTCGTGTCACAATGTTAGTTACCTTACTCCTCCGAAACGGCTTTACCGATTTTTACCAAATTTTATATGCATATTCAGTAGGTCTGAGAATCGGCTACTATCTATTTTTCATACCCCTACACCATTTCTCCCCTTTCAAAAATATATTTATATATGGATTAAGGCTTTTATGTCCAACAGATGGCGCTAACTTCCGACGACCTAAGTTTGCTTTTCTGTGAGGCATTATGCTTTTCTGTGAGAATGGACTGAAGCAGATCATTTTCTATCTATTTATATAAATAAAATATAACGTTCGTTTGTTCCTACCGATTCTTTTGAAATTTTGACACAACGTTGCATTCGAATACGCACGTGTTTTTATATAATACACATGTCGAAATTCCCCCCAGTGGGGGGAGATGGACGGGATTAAGGCTTACCGTGAAGAACTCCACTTCTACTATAGTATTTTACATGCGGTTTTTTGCGTTTTTAATTGCGTTTTAATAGGTTACGTCAACAGAATATACACTAAAAAGGGATTTTTCGATATTCCCCAGCGGGAAAAGTGACGGGATTAAGGCTTACTGTGAATAACTCGGCTTTTATTATACTATTTTAGATGCGTTTTTGATTGCGTTTTAATAGGGTACGTCAAGAGAATGTACTGTACACTAAGAAGGGATTTTTTGAAATTCCCCCCACGGGGGAAGTGTTATACATTTATAATAGATACATTTTGAGCTACAACAACGCGTGGCCGGGTCAGCTAGTTATACAGTAGAGCGTCGATAAGTGGAACGTCGGTAAGTGGAATGGCCGGAAAGTGGAACGATTTTCAGTCGGACTGTGTCGTGCTGAATCGAATGTTTTTGATACTAAATTTACTTCTAAAGTATAATTTTCATGTTTTTTATATTCTTTAATATATTTATTTTGTTTGTACAAAATGCAGAAATAATTTTTAACGATACGATAGCCTCGATTATTATTATAAAAATTTTCGTTAGGCTTAAAATCGACGAAAATTCAACACGAAGCGACACGCAACGGAGAAAAATTTGAACATCGGACAGGTTAATGTATTTTTTCGTACAAAGTCGGAAACTGGAACAAATCATTATCTGGAAGGACACCAGTCCCCAATTGGTTCCACTTATCGACGCTCTACTGTATATAATATTTTCTACAGTTCGTATCTAGTCTGAAAGCAAAGAGGGAAGTATTCTGAAGACCATACTACAAAAAAGAAAAAAAATTATGCTATTTGATATGATTTGGTATTTATGTGTTATTTGATAGGTCTGGCAACGCTCAAAAATTTCCCGATATAAATTAATACTAATTGCTTCTTCGCTTTACGCCATTTTGGTTTATGAAATGTTTCATAGCAATGGCCTACTTTTGGATAGCGAAGGAAACCTGTATATGTATATAATAGTTGTTGTGTATGATACGTAGTATTAAATATGTATATATAATAACTATATTGTGGTTTATGTTATAAACATACTTATGATAAAAATTATTATATTTAAAGTAATATCGAATAAATTTCTTCTGTTTATAGTTATAAGAAAATTAAATATTTTTAAAATAAAAAAGAAGTTTCTAAAGTCAAACTTGGTTTTGAACTTTTAAAAATCTTATTTTAGCTTATTCTAGTCATCTAATTTCAGGATATTTTGTTACATTTCTGTATTTTCTTCATAAAATCGGAGCTTTAAAACTTCATTGAATGACGGAACCACTCCTTTTAATTATTTAATAAAGAAAGTACTGATGAATCCAATTATATAAAGAGAGATAAAACGTTAACAAGTAATAGAAAATCATAATACTTTAGACAGGAATTTTAAGTAATCAACATTTTTACTAAATAGTTTATATTTTCATCTTTCAGTTAAATATCTAAATTTTCAAATTCTATACTAGAAATTAGAATTAAACGACATGTTTCTAAATAAACATAAGTGGTTAGTAACGTCTTAATCCCAAACCACATTCCATGCGAATGTTGATGCCCAATTTACTAAAGCACATTTTATTTATATATATATAGTAGCACTGATAAGAATTATAAAACTCTTATCGCAGCTATAACTAGCACTGATAAGAAGTCTTTTCGAGAAAGATGTAAACATTGTAAACAAGTAATCACTTTAAAATACGTGGACTTTCTAGAAAAGAGATTCTCTAACGTTTTGGCCTGTGAATAAGCTTATGTTGTAAAATTTTGGAGTTTATTTACAATATATTTTATATATGATGACCCAATGGAGCAGGATCTGAAATCTAAAGCTAAGAATTATTCTTAGAAGCAGTAAAAACGGCATAAACAATGTATAGAAAGAAGTACTTCATATTAATTGAAATACAGCATCAGAATATTCTTAATAAAAATAATAGTATAGAATAAAATAATTTTAAAATGAAAGTTTTAAAATATATGTCTTTGCTTTTTAAATATAACTATAAGAAATTTGAACGTTTTCTAAAAGCTTTGGTCTTATTACAATGCTTATATCACTGAATATATCAAATTTATATCATTTCTCTTGTCAAGACAGTATTTAAACTTGTTGCGGCTCTAACTTAAAATATTTAAAAGTTTATTTCCTCTTCATCAAACAATAATGTATTTTAAAGCTTAAAGATTTGAACAAGTCTTGTAACGCTCGATCCTTAGCTGTATCTTATTTAATTTAAGTATTGGTCTTGTTTCCCGTAACCAATAAATGAAATTTCTCTAGAATTTTCAATTGTCTATAAGTAAATAAATGTAAATAATATATAAACTTAGTATATATAGTTCATAACAATACTCAAATAACTGTGAAATAAATATAAAATGAAACGTACAGTACATAAAAACCACATTTGATAAATTGAATTCCCTTCTGTGCGAGGGTAATTTGAAAAACAGGAACTGTAAAATTCAATGATTTAGTATGTAATTTATTTAAAACCTCTAACAACAACAACAGCAGAATACATTATACACAATAGTGGCTAAACTCATCTTTGGAATGTGGAGTGTTGTTGCTTCAGAGCAAATTGATGTGTTAGTTTAAAGTAAAATATTACATAATATTTTTTTTCAGTTATATCTGCCAACTTTCTAGTAAAATTATATAGGCTAAAGGGTAGGAAATAGCAGCTCCCATTAGGAATACATTAATTATTAATAAAATAGTAGGATTATTTTTATTTAGAAGGTTTATCTGCGTATCCATTACAAAGAAATAAAACATGACGAAATAAATGAACATGTCTCGTCATGTACGAGCAAAAAACAAACAAGCATGAATTTTTCCATGATTGAAAAATAAATAATTTTTGTTAATGAATCTGAGTGTACTGTAATTTGATAAATCTCTCTATTTGTCAATAAATCTAAATAGTTCTGAATCTGCAGCTGGTTTAGGTGTTACTCTAGATGCTTAACGGTTTTATTTTTAAAATTATCAACTTGACAAAGCATTATGAAATATTTATAGAGATTCATGTTCTGTCGTGATAGTGACTGTTTGCATTTAATAAAATGGAAACACTTTATGTCAGATTACTTATTCGCAATGGTTCGTTAATAATAATAATAATAATAAACATTTAAACATCATTTCGACAACGAAAAATTTGAAAGTACGAGGGTAATCCAAAAAATAAGGTCTCCTAATTTTTTAAATACAAAGAAATATTTATACAAAAATAAATTTCATATCATTTTAAAGCTTGAACATTTATATATTTTTCTACATATTTTTCTATATCTCCGCCATTTCGGTCGATGCATTTTTGTATGCGCTCTGGCAATTTTTGTATGTTCATGTCATACCAGCTCGCCGCCTTGTCGTGTTAAACCAATTGAAATTCTGTGCCAATTGACGGATGTGTGTGGCGAGTCGTGCATAGATGTCAAAAACAGCTTCAAGTGATATAGGGAGTTGATCGTACTGAAATTCACGACGAAGAAAGAAGCGGGAGACCGTCAATTTCCGACGAGACAGTCGCAAAGTTCAGCAAACCATGCTTGAAGATCGGTGAATCACTCTGGATGATCTCTGCATTTGGGTTATTGGGCTTTCCCCAAGCACAATTCATAGGATTTTAACGGAAAAGTTGCAATATCGGAAGGTGTGCGCAAGATGGGATCCGCGACATGGCAGCAAGCTGGTGTAACATGGGAATACAAAAATTGGCACAGCATCTACAAAAATGCATCGACCGAAATAGCAATTATGTAAAAAAATAGATAAGTGTTCAAGCTTTAAAACGATATGAACTTTATTTTTGTATAAACGTTTCTTTGTATTTAAAAAATAGAAGACCTTACTTTAGGTATTACCCTCGTATTATGCTTCTTTACGCCATTTTGGTTTAAGGAATATTTCATAGGAACGCTATACTTTTGGATAACGGAGGAAACTTGTATATGTATATCATATTCTGTATGATATTAAATATCCCTGTGATCAAAAAGTTTCGGGAATACTTAAATAAACTGCAATATTTGAATTTATTCATCAAAATTTATTTCGTCCCCTTCGAAGTAATTCCCTAAGTAAACAGGAAAAAATCACACGGTACTATATCAGGTGAATACGGCGCTTGCAGAACCGTATTTGTTCCGCAAGTTCCGTGTACTTGTATTATTTTTGGCAAAAAATTCACGAACAAGAAGAACATTGTTAGCAAATGCATTGTTATGGCGCAAAATCCAAGATTTCGTTATAAGTTTCTAATCTGTTATTAGCTATTAATTAGTAATAAATAAATATAGGCCTTATTGTAGATTCATCACACAACCTTACCGATTTATTCTTTAACACATGATGTCCTGGAATGCATTTCGGCGTAATCAACAGTTTTCTTTAGCCGGATTACATATATACATTTCGACAACATGGTATTGAAAACATATAAAAGAATCTAATAAATGAAAATACAATATACATATAAATCGACATTTATATTACTACATAACTAATCACGTACAATCTTAAAGCAACAATCATAAAAAACATTCATAAAAATTGACGTTAAATTACCAAGGTATATTTTTTATCTTCTTTTTCAAGTCTAATATACCATGAAGTCGAAACAATCGTATTTTACATCAAACTGTCTGTTGACCTCCCTTTTACATCGGTCATACTCGTATGCATTTATGTTTTTTTTCTGTAACTATTGTGAGAATAATACAATTAATATTACAACGTTAATTATAAAAGAGGTCTAAAATAACATCCAAAGCATTATATATATATTTTTTAAGCCAGCGGACTCTTCGTTACTTATTACTAATCAAAATCCACGAGTTTTCTCGCCACAAATCAGGTCGTTTTCTAAGAATTGCTTCATGCAAACGACGCAAAACGCTCAAATAATATTCTTTGTTGATAGTTTGGCCAGTGTAAAGCAATTCGTAATGCACAACACCACGACAATCAAAGAAACA
Source organism: Centruroides vittatus (assembly GCF_030686945.1). NCBI lineage: Eukaryota > Metazoa > Arthropoda > Arachnida > Scorpiones > Buthidae > Centruroides > Centruroides vittatus. Next base: position 2,414,528 of record NW_027122385.1, read on the forward strand.
GTCAACACGACCTTGATTTTTGATTGACTTTGATGCAGTTTGTTCGGTCTCGCTTCACCTTTCGAGCGTCGTTCACTCGACTATTGAGCTGTTTCGGTGTCAAAAGCGTAGATTCACGTTTCATCACCCATAATGTTTCGTTTTAAAAAAATGCGCCTCGAAAAAGCACTTCCTCGGCCACTCGAACACGTTGTTTTTGGAAAAAATTTAACGTTTTCGGGACTACTCGAGAATCGACACGCTGCAAGCCAAAATAATCTTTTAAAATTGATTGACAAGATCCAAATGATACTAAAACATGTTAAACAATATCCCTAATTGTTAAACGACCATCATCGGGGACCAAATGTCTGACTCGAGCGAGGTTCATCATTGAAGTGGATGGTCTACCAGAGCGTGGTTCGTCTTCGACGCGTTCTCTGCCTTCCTCTGACATCTTGTACCATCATGTTTTTTAGACTATCGTCACCAAGTTCTTTCTGAAACATTTCCATCGTTTTTGTAGCAGTAATTGCGTTGGAAAAACAAAAACTTAATGCATGTTTGCTCATTTGCACATTTTATCATTTATAAAAGATACTGACCTCTTTTATTAGCTGCTTACAAAATTCTGCTTACTCCCAGGTGTTATATTTCGCATTGACAATAGAGATTGTAAACATGAGGGCACATTATGTATGATAATGAAGCTATTGTCATCAGTTGGAAACTCATGTTACAATCGACATCTTAGAAATCTCTGGCGCAAAAATTCGTTACAAACAAAACAAGCGTTTATTTGCAAATGAAAACAGACCATGACGTAGGGATTGCTGCTAGGTATCGACGAAGGTCGTACCATACGACGACAGCGCCTTCTCGAACACGTGCAGTTTAAATGAACCATACTCGATACTTTTTGATAACAGTAATATGTGTTCTGTCCTAGTCACAAAACAAAAGTGGTGAATTTTTTTAACATTTCATACATATCCATGTCTGTTTGTAGTGAATTCATTTATGATTTTTATCAACTGAGTTATTTTCAATATTAAAAAACGACCCTTATTTAGATTTTCAATTTGAATCCAATCGAGAATTGTGGGAAAAGGTGAAACAGAAAATTGATGCAAGAAAGTTTACTAATAAAAAACAACTTCAGGAAATCCAAACCAATATTTAGCAACATGATTTTAACTGATATATTTAACATTTAAGTTCATTCAAGCCAAAATGTTTACTTTTATTAAAGGTAAAAATTGATACATTTTTGTTTTTCTATTATCACAACATTAATTTGGGTTCACTTTTCAAAATTAAATAAATGAAAATGCATTTATATTATCATTAATAAAATCTGATATATCATTCCTCTTATCCCTGTATTTTTATATCGTTTTCTTTTGCTTATATTTTTCTTAAATGCAATGCAAATATTTTCTTTCTGTTTAGAAATAAAATGTATACATTGCTTTATTGATAGTTAGATAAAATGATAAAATTTAACGTTTCATTAATTATATGCAATTTTTCTAATAAAAGATTAATAATATATCACAATATAACACATAAGAAATTTGATATCTAATTAAAGATATTTGTTTAAATAAAAGAAGCAGGGATTTTTCTCATGCTTTTATTAAATATTTTCTTACTACTGTTTTCACATATACTTATAAATAAAATCTTCGTAATTGTAATTATTTATATAATTTATTTAACATTAAATTTTAATTAAATTGTCCGAGTTATAAACTGAATTATAAAAATTGATCTATCAACTTTAATATTAATTTATGACATTTTATCATTGTCAAATGTATATTTCTCAATTATCTGAGATTGAGTTGAATTGTTGGATTGTGTATTATATACAATAGCATGGATTTACATTCATTGAATGAAATAAAATTTATAAAATGTAATTATTCAATTTACTTTTAAATTGTATATAAGGTAACTTAGGATAAGTCGGGAGACGACAGCATGGATCATTTTAAGCAAAAAAATTTTATATAGGCATGAATATTATTCTCATTAGTTTCGTAGGTACAGCTGTTTGAAAGTTGTTCACATGAAACAATAATAATGAATGATACATGTGTTACATTTATAACAAATGTTCAAAAATTAAACACTGAATCACAATACACTTTCAAATAGTGTCGTTTCTCTGAGTTACTACGTGATAATCATGTAATTCTTGAGAAAATTTAAGTCGCATCGCAGCATCTCTCGGAAGTAGATGTTGGATACGCTGACAGCGATAGGAATGTAAGCCAACTCAAATGTAAACATTGATTGACTCGATTGTAAAGTGTATTAAGATTCAGTACTCAATTTTTGTTCATTTGTTCTGAATGTAATTCATGTATCATTCATTATTATTGTACGTGATAAATATCAAACAGTTGTATCTCCGAAACTATTGATAATAATACCCGTGTTCATATAACGATTTTTGCTTACCATGACCCACACCATCATTTCCCAGCGTAATTCCTTCTACTGATTCACTTTGTTTATGTAATATAACAAAAGATGAAGATGAAGTTTGAGATAGAATTTTTACAATTAAGATTGTTAGTAATTTGATCACTTCCAATGAATTGTGAATAATCCTCATGTTAAATATATATATATATCTTGGTTAACAGACTTTTGGACACTCTTTACATTCAATTTTTTTGTAAATTAAGATAAAATCGTAACAGTTATTTAATAATTACGTCTACAAGATAGCGGTTTTATAAGCAAAAACCTTTAGATAGATTCACTAGAAACACATCATTAGTATATCTTTTAACTAATTACGAACTTAAAGTCGATATCTTCATTTTCTCGTATTATAATTGGGCTATTATCGTTAGTTTTGTTTAAAATGAAGTTTTATCATAATTTTCTTAATCCAATAATCCAGTCGTGTAACCGAACAAGAATTTAATTCTCTGAAAGGCGATCATAAAACACTTCGAACAACATAAAATCTTTAACTGACTAATTCCAATAGCAACATAATGATAGTAGCAGCCTCGATAATAGATAACAAGAATCATTAAAGTCATTATCTTAAATTTCTTAATCTTTACTTCTTACTGGCAGAAAATTTTCATAATTAAAAAGTCGTCAACCATTCGATCATTATAAATGAAAAATAAAGATGTAAATAGGTAATATATTATGAATTATTGTATAACAGAAATAAAAATTTATTAATGATATAACTCTCTAATTTAGTTTGTGTTTATTAAAATTGATTGATTAGCACGAGACTCCAACATATTGTAAGTTTTAGCGTTACAAATTATGACCAGGCTAACTCGGCCAACATAAGTGAGAGGTAAGAAACGATGCTTCAACCGTTCTGACCGTAATAAATTATGCCAGCCATTTGTATGTTCATTATAGGAGGACCTCATCTTCAATAAATCGACCAGCCTTTTTGGAGAATGGGGGAACGATTTACAGAACTGTTCTGTCCATAAAGCTGTCGAAAGCTTGGAATGAGACCTGTGGGTGGCGAAAGTCCCTTTTGCCTTCTTTAAACAAATGAAATACATAGAATGTGTATTTATTAGTAAACAGCAATCTCAAAGATTTTATGTTTTGTTAATAAAATAACATAAATTCATAAAGGTGGAAACCATTACGGGGGCTTTTAAGTTTTCTCCGTATCCAGGAAAAACACTTCGATGACCTTGGCTGCCCATGATAAATTATGAGATCAGTTTCAAACCAGAAACCCACAACAATAGATTAACACCTTACTAATTTAAAAATAAATTGTATCAAAGTTTATTTTGACTTTTTGAGTCTGTAAGTTATTAACACATTCTTTAACTAAATATTATACAAATCAGACTTTGTATTAGGCAAGTTTTAGAGTTATGATAATAACATATCAAACAAAGGTGTCTAAAAAATAATATTCCTTCATTGAACTACAGAAAATAAATATATTAAATTAGAATATATTTTATTTTATTTACAAAAATATTTAAAATAAAAAATACAATATGTATAATAAATATATACGATGATATATGATAAGCATAGAATTATAATAAGCAAGTTAGTAAATCTATTTTTTCATTTATCTCAGTTCTGTCTCTGATTATTTCTTAACATTTTATATCGTTTATTTATATTTAAAATAATCTGAAATCGATAATAATAATAAATTTGCTTAGTAAAATATTGTATTGGGAGAATGTGATGAATGACATAAAAGACAAAAATTATCAATTTATTTATATAAAATTCCAACATAATTGAAAGAGTTGATAGTTTACAAGAAAAATTGATTTACTAAGAAAGATAAAATGATAGATTATTACAGTAAATCACTACAGCACCCTACTATCAGTCATAAATCAGTCAATAAAACGTTTATTGAAAGAAACTACTAGTTGTATCGTGTAATACACTAACTGTCAGTTACAATAATAGAACACTTGCCAGAAACACTTAGATTTGTTTTATTTAGCACATTTATTCATCATTTTCTAAGTGAAAACAAAAACTTGAGGGAATCAATTATGAAATGACAAAGTAGGAAACGATCAAGATGCATTCAATCATTTTTTATGTGTTTTGTTTTTAGAAATAATTATCTGATTTTTATTGTAAGTAGATTTTAGATTTTATCTGTTAAAATAAAATTTTATCGCAACTTTCACATTTAAACATAATTTATTTTAAATTTTATTACTTTTATGCCGAAATTGTTTATAATATTCAATTATTTTAAAAGAGAATTTTCAGTAATCATATTTAAATGATAAATATACACGAGCTCAAAAGTCACTTAACAGAATAATATGTTCAAAATTAATTTAAGAATGGTTAATATCCCAAAGAAACTGTATTTTTTATAATTGTATTTTATTTTCAATATAAAATATTAAGATAATGAGGATTCTATAAATTGTACCAAAACAAGAAATATGTTTTTATAATTTATTTTCAATGGTGTTTTAAACAATAGCTTTACTTTTTACTTATTTTTTCTGTTTGCCTAGAGACTTCATTTTCAATTCTATTTTCAATTTTCACAATTTTATTTTTATATTTAACTTTGAAAGTAAGCAGTTTATAAATTTTTTCTTACACTTTTTCTCTCCAAATGATGGCTGTTTCAATACTTCATAATGGTTTTTTAGTTTTATAATGGTTATAACGGTCGGGATTTTACAGTTATTCTCATGATTTGAATAATTTTTTGCTTTCGTGAAACTTGCTAAGAATTCATACATGAGGAAATATGATGAACAACAATGAAATATATTAAATAGCTCTCAATGTTTTATAGTTGGTATGAATTCATAAAATTTTAAATAATTTATATATAATCTAATTTAAATAGAAATATTTACATAGGATGGCCTAAAAATCAGCTAAATTTTTTTCTGTTTTAGTTATACTTACAAATATAAATCGTAAACTGAGTTTAGGAAAACGTGTTTTTTTAAGAAATTGTTGAAAATATCATTATGTATTTAAGTACTGTATTTGAGTAAGAAGAAATTTAGTTCTCGCATTGGTTAGTTGACTTTTAGATCACTTTTTGTATGCTTGTATATTCTATGTTTGTAACTGTGTGAGTATATATATGAAGATACTTATCATTCTACATTCATCATATTCGTTATTATTTCTTTATATTATAATGAATTTCAAACTGTTTATATTTTTTAAATTTATATATACCGGCATATATATGTTTTAAAAATCTTGTTATAAATGCATATATTTTATTTTGTAAAAATTAATTTTATAAATCTAGAAAAGTGCCCATTCTATTGAATTTTTTTATTACCATAGTTATGTTTAAGTATCAGACTATTAAAACTTGTTTATTTATTTTAAAATCTCTCAATTGCAGTTTTTATATCTTAATTTAATGAAATAGGTATATAAAATTTTATTATCTAAAGTAAAAAATATTCAATTAATAACCTTACATAAAGTATACTTTTTAAATAAATCTTTTAATGTTAATTTATAAAATTTTTAATTAATTTTATTCAGTTGTTACTAGATTTACATAAATTTTTTAAGAGTTTTAAACTGTATACAACATTCGTATGATGTAATGCTTTGTTATAGTAAGAAGATTGATTTACATTTTAAAAACAGTACATTTACATAGTTTAAAGTAAAAAAAAACAGTACTAAACTAACATTTAAATTTTAGACATGTACCTTTGAGACAGTTAAAATACTTACAGAATAATAAATCAACAAATTGCAGTTTTAATTTCTCTCATATAAAATACTAAAGCATAATATTTCAAATAATTGGATGTCTGGATAGGGAAAAAAAGAACTCAACTTTCATTGCATTTTTTCAAAAAGTTTTATGATATCATTAAATCCATAATACGGAAAACTTTTCTAAATTAAATTTTGTTGAGAAAAATAATCAAATCCTAGCATTCTTAAAGGATATTCCATTAAATCTACTTTTCGATGCCAAAAAAAAATTATTTTAAAGAAAGTAAATAAATAAATCTAAATTTTACATTTGATTTTTATTTTAAACCCGTTTAAATAATAATATACACATAACTTGTATATTACGATAATTATAATTTAATTGAAATATTATCTTAACAATTTAAGTTTTATGTTGTGCCAGTCTTATATAAAGCCTATATATAATGGATATTTAATATTACACAAAGTTTATAATTCTTACTTCTACTGGATTTAGATTTTGAGTTTGCTTAATCAAATACGAGTATTGACACGCAAATACTTGTGTATGTTTAAGACTTTAAGGCTCGAGTATCTCGATAAGCGTGTACTTACGATCCTCTTTTATATAAGATTATATATACCAGAGTCTTATTACACGATGTTGGATTGGATTGATATGATAAAGCAACACAACGCAAGGGAGATAACTGCCGGGAGGCATTTCTATGGAAGACTAGTACCTATTTAAATGTTATAAACGCGAATAAATCCGGAAAACTCCGCTGGCCAGCTCGTTGTTCCAGCGCAAACCCATGACCAACTACGATGTTCAGTGGTTTTATCCACTCGACCATTGGTAGACTCCACGATGTTCAATATAGTATAAGATTCGGTTCGGATCCTTAATAATGTTGTATTCGGAATATTATTGAAATATTCGGTACAGTTATCGATAAGCATTATATTTGTGTGTGTCTAAGTTATATGCAATCTAAGTTTTCCTAGGCGAAAGCCCATATTGCCTTTACCTAACCGCTCAAAGCATATAAATTAAATTTGTAAAATATCTTAATTCTGCAATTATCTACATGAGAATAACAATTTCAATGTACGGTACCGTATGTTGGCATTCAGTTACATTTTCCTAATGTAAAAATCAATATTTTAAAAAATAATAAATACTTTTTTTGTATGAATACGAGGCATCAATAAAATATTGATGCCTCGTATTTATACAAAAAAATTCCTTAGTGTTTTTTTATTTTTTGATTCCCCGCTCTATAGGCACTAACAGAGCCTTTCTATTCATACATATTATGGATTCGATCAATCCCACAATAGAAGCTGTTGGATGATGAGAGATGGGGCCCGATAAATCCGGGACAGGTCATCTCCGAAAAATTTCTGGTGTTGCTTGCCCGGATTCGATCTTGGTTCCCCAAAACGTTGGGCTAACCCTTAACCATCTCAGCTGCTTGGACGTAAAATTAAAAGCAACAAAGCTTTTTAAATTATTTTGTTGATAATTATTTTAAAATGAGTAGACTAAATTTTATTATTTTTTAATGATAAAAATTAATTTAATAAAATACTTTATTTATTAAGCTCAAGTTTATTATTATTTAATTTTTTATATGATATATTTTCATTTATTTTTATTATTAATTATTTATTTAATTATTAAATTTAATTTATAAGATTTTGTGTAAAAAAAAACAATTATTTATTTAAAACATTTCATTAAATAATTAAGTTATTTATTAATGCGCTATTTACATTTATAAAAATACATAATAAAATTAATTGTTTTAATTAATAAATTTAATTGCTTACTTTATATTAAAAGGCAGAGTTTTTTGTAAGATTAATTCTGTTTATTTTGATAAAACTTTATTTACTTCATATAATTATATTACTACATGTAAATATTGATTACATTGTAAATAATGTAAAGACTTTTTTGTGTATTTGAAGAAATTATTAGCATTTCACGAAAGCTCTGACGGTTATTAATGTTATGGATTTTAGATATTCTATGAAAACACTATTATTTTTTCTTTAAATTTATAAATAGAAACAGGAAGAAATAGAAAAATAGAAGAATTAATAGGCTCATTTTACTCGTGATCTTGAGAGAAGGGGCCCCAAAATTTGAATTTTTATGGTAAAAACTATGACTAGTAAGTGATAAAATTAAAGTTTAGCTGGTAAAAATCTGTTTTTATATATTTTTAAAAATATATAATGTTCAATTAATTTTTGTTATCATTATCATTATCCATTATTGTGATTATAGTTAGGAGTTATGTACGAAGCAATTTAAAAATAGAAAGACACATCTGATAGTACAATGATTATCAATTTTAAAAAGTTCTTTTGTTTTCAGAAAATATTTATTTATAAATGTCATTCTTTCATTGGATAAATATCTTTACATTAAAAATAACAATTATCAGTTAATTTAGATATTTCTTTTTGTTTTTGTTCTATTTGTATGAAATATACTGTATATAAAAGATGATTTACGGAATAGATTCGCTGAAATTTGCTAAGATTTACATCTTTAATCTTGTAATAAATTTACATTGTTAAAATTATATTTTTTATTGAAAAAATACATTAAATTGCTTACTATTTATTTCTAAGAAATTTTTAAAGAAGAAAAGTAAACAGAAGATATATTGAATTAAAATGTTCTAAAAGAAATAAATTTATGAACATAAATTATGCAAATTTCTTAATCTACTTGTTTGTTTAAACAAATACAAATTATACTTTTTAAAACTTTTTATGAGATGATTATATTTTTTCTCTGTGATACCTTCTAAACTCGACATGATTTCCTAAAAAGTATTTGTTAAAGAATTACATGTTATAGTTTTGTACATGCAGTGAATGTAATCTTGTGTTCAATATAAATGTTTAAGCTTAACTTAGTTACCAAATTGTTTTTGCTAAATTAATAGAATTGTTTTTATTTAAACAATATTATTATAATGTTCGATATTAATATTAACAATGTCATTATTATAGTTTCCAGCTAAGCAAGTAGGTAGTAACTATTGTTTATAGAGATATTGCCATATTGCAAGTATGCAATATAATATATTGCATACTTAATTGTATAATATATGATTACGTATATAATCATGCTATTATATTATAATTTCATGATTATATACGTATTCATACAGTACACATATAACAAGTATTGGCCTATATAGCGATATGCAGTAATTAAATAATTGAATGAATTAATTGTAAATAACAGAACTACTTTTAATATTTACATTTTTTTTTCTCTTCAGCATTCACTCTTTTATTTATTGACTGTACGCAACAGATGAATATGCAAAATTATAGTATTTCCCAAAATAAGAATATAGCCGGTGTTCTGGATCTTAAATGTGTATCACTCGGAGTGATTCACTCCGCTGCCTTCGAAATATCACGTTATTTCGCGTCATAGGCCTAGGACCTTTTAATTTTTATAATCTCAGATTTCTTGAAAAAATATCGAAAATTTCAGATATATTATAAATATTCAAGCATATGCAATAAGTGGAACGTATACTGTATTAGAAAATTCTATTATGTTCTACTTCGTGATGAACAATGACGAAACTATTTTCCTTGCCATATGTGAGTTAACAAACATAGGCGCCATTTTTAATCTGGGAAAGACTATAGAAAGAAAGAACTAGTAAGTAGGCGATAAAAGAAAACTTTATACTTAAAGATTTCACTGTACACCATTTGTTATTCTCACCAGATCCAGCTGGTGCTTACAACAAATATTGCTATTCATCTACATATTTTCCGGCTTATCGAAAAGAACAGAATTTTTGACATTCACAATACGGTTCTTCTGAAGTTTAAAATAATACTATTAATTTTGTTTAAGCTTAAATAAATAGATAGCAAATAATTTTTATAGTAAAAAATAATTGATTAAAGTAGAAAATTATTTCAAAACCTTAAATGATTATTAATTTATAAATTGATAATCTTTCAAAGAAAATGTAATCAAAAAATTTCAATGAATAAAAGTTTTAAATAAATTTATTTTAATTCGTATTAATGGTTTTTTTAAATCATTGCATTAATTTATCTGATGTTTCAAAACCACCACTAACGAAATTATGTTTATTCTGCAGATCACTTCTAACATGCTAAATAAAGACAACAATACTTCCTTAAGTAGTTATGTATAAGCAAAATTCTGCCAATAGCAACTTTTTCTAATCAATAATTCCAAAAATGTCTCTCTTGCGTCGTTACATTTTTCAATAAATTTAAAAGTAAAGTATTAAGACATTTTTCAGATTTATTCTTGCATATAAACATTTTTTTCCAAATTACTTTTCTTCTTTAGAAGTTTATCAACATTAGGAATTTCCTCTAACGAAAATATTTTTTAATTTCTCCTACTGTTTTGTGTCCATAGTATCTTCATCACGAAGTTTATGTTCATTCATACTTTCTAATACTTTATCCGTCCATTCTCCTTTTGACCTTCTTATCCACCTCTTAGGATCTCCTCCTCTCCGACATCCCAAGACTACTTATCCATTTTAGTTTATTATTAAAGAAACTTTTTTACAATAACATGTTTACTGATCCATTTTTGTTTAATGATTAGATCTTAGTATAAATTAGGTACATTGGTATGAGAAATTATAAAGAATGGGCTTATAAAAACTAACAATGCACTCTAAAAATATCGATTCAAGAATATAAATAACACCGAAGTAAAGTGTTGGCAAACTTTGTCGATATCAAATAGAACGGAAAGAACTGATGAAATTAGTTGTTCTATAAATATTTTGTAATGTTTTGAAGGTAGATGTGGAGAGGACTGAATATACCATTCTCTTGGAATTTTATCAAAAGAAAATGCATTCAGGAAAATCAATTAAAATAAGTTTTGTGAAGTATTATTTATACTTGTATACGGTTGCATTATTATGGCTTAATATTATTGTAAAATTGATCAGAAAAAAATATTAACATTGATTGGGCGTTATTATAATGTTTTCAATTTTAAAAATAGTTGTTATATTTTTATTGATTTCTAGAATGTTTTGGATAAATATCAATTTATGCATCCTGTATCATTTGGATGAAATGAAATATAAATAGAAAATTCATTTTTTATTAATAAATTTGTCAAATTATTGTTTGTTTTTTGTGTAAGGCTTTGTTTAAGATTTATAATGTAATAAAGCATAAAATTGAAGAGTTGTTTTTATTAATAAGAAAAGAGATGAAATCGATTATAGTAATTATTAATTAATATGCTTCTAGAAATTATTCTATAACTATTGATACTTAATTACGTTTAGAAGTAAATGACTTTTGGGTCACATTGTATTTAGCTATAGTAAAGATTAAATTGAAAATTTCTCCAGCAAATTAAGTATTTAATCATGTTTTTAATTGTGTTTTCATTAATTTTGTAAAAGAAAAACAGTTATTTAAAATTGATTTATACTCACAAGTACATTTGAAACAAAAAGCACAATTAATCCTGATTATTTTTAAAATTGACTCTTTGTAATCCAAACACTAGAGGGAATCAAAAATGGACATCAAAATTTAAAAACAGTGTAATCCGAATTTTTGATAATTCGGATTACACTGTTTTTAAATTAAATTAATTTTCTGCAAGTTTCTGGCATTTTACGGTATGTCATATTGTTTAGCATAGAACATTTTTTTTCTTGCCTTCTTGTCTATTCTATACATCAGTTCAACGTTTTACGTCAAAGATAAACTTACGTACATTCCACGCTTAAACGTTGTAAAAATACAACTAAATAATTTCGCTATCAAGACTCAAAGGCATTAAAACTAAAAACACGTAGCATTTTCGCCCACGCCCCAGGAGTTTACAGAACACGTGATTTCAGAGAATTCCAAAAATGCACGCATTCTATAAAGCAAGTAGAACACATGCTATTTTGTCTTTTTAAATTTCCTGTTCTAATTTTGTGATGTACAAGCTTCAAATTATCCAATAACACGAATTAATCAGTATTCAACTGTTATAATTTAAATTTTTTAAATACCAAAAAAGTACATTTGCTCTGAACCTTTTCTTGGAGACTGCGTGCCAAAATATAAACATTTAATTTTTAAAAAAATTTTAAAAATATAGTGATGCGTGTCCAAGATTCGTTGTTCAAAAATACTGTTTAAAGAAGTAAAACAAATTACTATATCTTATAACAAATTCAAGAAAAAATAATAAAGGAAAACAAAACTTGAAGTCAAATTACAAGCATGTTTTATGTATCATTTTAAATGTTTCTGATTATTATTTTTTTTTTCCTTTCTATTTTTGAAAAAAAGAATCTCTCTTTATTGCGTTAGAAAAATGGAATAATGTAATTATTAATTATTTTTGTAAATATTTATGAAAACTAAATAAATAAAATAGTAGAGTATGTTGCGTGCCAGTTAAATTCTCGCTGCGTGATAGAAATTCGTCATCATTGACGTAGAATGTCGAGTTTTAAATTACCGAAAGGTTTAGAAGCGCTTTTTTTATATTAAAATTAAACTTTCATGTACATGAAAGTTTAATTTTAATATAAAAAAAGAAAATAATAATAATAAATTGAAAATAATAGGAGATGTATTATAGTTTATTTATATTTAATACCCGAGTTAGAATTTCATTCGATTTCAAATAAATTTAAATTAGATACATCATATATTTTTTTTAAATTTAAAAAAATAGTAACTAGCTTATCTTGTTTAAACTTTCTCATTTTCGAGCATAATTTTCTTTAACATTTATATTGTAACTGCCTCAACAATAATTATCAAATAAATTATTTTTGTGTCGAAAAGATAACGGAAGTTGAACCGGAAAAAATATTAACAGCAAATCATTTGCATTTATTAATATGTAGAAGGACAGATAACAAAATTGCATTCACGTCTTTATAAATGCATTACAGCGTTTGAAATTATTAGATATATAATTAATATCTTCTGCATATAAGAAGATAAAATATAAAAGAAGTTAATAAGTACATTTGTAAGAATTTAAAGAAATTTCGAAGATTTGGAAATAATTTAATGTGTGATGCATTTTTTAAAATAAATTCTTTCAAATTTCCAAAAAGAGATTTTTGTGAGATGGAGTCATCATTTATGTTACATATCCTTGAGTTTATTGAATTGATGCTTTCTTATCCATTAAAAATAATCATATTTTCATCAAAAGTAATTGATATATGAACGATTGTTTTATTAACAATCGTTATCATCATTATCACAACTTACTCGCCAGGAGTATAATAATGATGAAGATAACCGTTTAATTTTTGTTTTTTATATAGGTTTATAGGCTAATGATATTGATGGAAATTGGGCATTTTTAATGGACAGGATTGTTAATAAACACGAAAAATGAAGTTAGATTTACTGTATAATCTATCTATTTATCACGTTTAAATATGATGACTTTTATTTTGAAACGTTGTTCCGCTTTCTTTTAGCTTTCTGTTGTCTGATTTTCTTTCATAATAATTCATATTCTACTTTTAAGCTAGTATTAGTATGACCTTTTTATGATTGAGGGATGTTATCCTCGAGTATTATTGATTACAAATTTAAAAACACTGAATAAATAAAAGTTGTCTATGAAAATATAAAACGCCAATTCTAACCGTCGAGAAATAACTATCATTTACTTCGCATTAGTCTGATTTATTTAGGTTTTTAAGTGAAAAGAGAAAAACGAATACATCAGAAAGTAAAGTATTTATTTATAAATATAGATGCTTGTATACTTTCTATAGTATAAATTTTCAATTCTGGGCCCCATTAAATATTGTCCGCTAAAGTTATAGAGCTTTTATCAGATTTATGATTTGAAACCTTCATTAGCATCATCGCACAGATATAAATTATAAACGTGATTCCCATAAAATTAAGAATTTTACGATTAATCAAACGCCTTCACATTTTATAGTATTTAAAGTTTCGACATTAAGCATTTTCGTTTATTCTAAATAATTAAGGCCGATATTTTTAAAAACTCATTTTAAAATTAATTACAACTCGTAATATCGTTAATTTTTATAACCTTGTTTCTGCGTTCAAGAATATCATTGTTATTCCAAAATTAAATATTATATATGAACCGTAACATTTTAAAAATAAATAGAGCTTATATTTTTTTAGAACTGAATTTCTAAATTCAATTTTTTTTATTATGCTCGAGGATTACGTATAAGGTAGCCTAAAAGTTAGTTAATTGAGATGTGTTCTTTTAAAATGGGTTAAAACTAGTTAGTTAAAACTAGTTTTAATCAGTTTTAACTAACTAGTTTAGTTTAAAACTTCTTAAAATAATCATAATTTATTTTACTTTATTCTTTATTATTTGTGAATACTTATAATACATTACAAGAACACATATGTTTATTTATTTCTAAAAAAATAAATTAGATGCTTTTAAATTGCATAATACGTTGTTACTTTATGCTCGTTAGAAGCTATTGTAAGCTTTCCTCCATTAGCCTCAGAAATTTTAATTTTTTTCTCATGTTTTCCTGAAAAGTTTATTTTATATCGATGGTTGGAAATCATTAGAACAGTTTCTGATAGTTATTTTTAAGTGTTCGATTGTTGCAAAATAAAGTTTAAAATATTTTTCTTTTACAATGCTTGAAAACGAATTATCATATCTGGAATTCGATGAGGCTACATCAAATCGCAACCACGTGTACTGAATTTCACGTAGATATATTCTCTAATAGAAAGATTTGAGATACAAAATTTTATGGCCCCTGTGTACAGTACAAAACAGTAGTTCCAAACTTTTATAATACACGTATCAGTTTTATAAAAGTGAAAACTTTCACGTGTCTCTAACCGTCAATAAATTGAAAATTGTTAAAGAACATCGTCGAACGGTTTAAGATTGCTCCGTGATCATTAATTATTAACTTACTATATTAGCTTGTAAACTACAACACGCAGCTTAGTAATATGAAGATGAAGTTTGAATGGGTAGAAAAGAAAGATTAAATTACAGTAAATGAACTCAAAACTTCAGAAATGTATAAAATATCATAAAGTTTGTAGTATCCTCACAAAAATAAAAAATTAATTAGCAGCTTTGTGAAGTTGGGACTAAATACTTTTGAATTACATTCCTTAGCGATTAGGCCTACAAATTTTTTAGCCTATTTTCTGGAAGTGTGTATCCTGTGTATCCCTGTATATCCCGTATGTCCTGTGTATCCCTGTGAAAATTATTACGAAAATGTATTTATTTAAAATAAGTTCCTTAGAAATTAAAACATAATTTTATACTTTTCTATGATTTTGAAGATATGATACATCTCATTTACATTTACCCATTTTTAAAAATATTTTCTGTCTTCCTTGAAAATAAAATTAATTTTATTCAAATAGAAATTTTCATTAAAAGAAAATTTTAAGCGTATATGAGCAATGCAATTTCAAAAAAAAAGAACTGAAAATATTTCAAATATTTGGATATTGTCTAAAAGATCTGTTTATTATTTTAAATTGAATAAATAATAATTGTCACGAAGATGAAAAATACTGGAATATAAATAAATATTAAATATTGTGTCGTCATGTCGTTAACAAAGAAAAATATCAGTTTACTTTGTCCATTTTCTTTATTACTTTCACTAAAAATTTCTGAAAATAGCATTTTTCGTTTGAATTATTAGTTTTCAAATGCGATGTTTTTAATTTGACTGCATTAAAAAATAATAATATTATTATTTTTACAAGTAGTTTATCCCGATCCAACCATTTACAATTTTTACATAATCAGTTCTTATAAATAATACCAAATTAATTTTATAATAATTTCTTATGAAAAATATCATTGCTAAATATCTAATTTTTACTGTACTGATATTGGAAACGTATATGATTTTCTTATTCAATATGTCTCATAAACATGCAATTCGATTTTTAAATAACAAAATATTTTGTTACGTGGACACGAAAAAGAAACAATAAATAAGTGGATAATGTTATCAATATTTCGAAAACTTGAGGAATGATGAGCTGCGACTTATAAAAATTCTCATTAGGAATTGTGTTGACTTAATAATAATAATAATAATGAAATCATAAATATTTTATTCGATTGGGATTTGCTGTTTATTATGGTTACGAATATGAATATTGACTTTGCCATAGATGTTTATAATTATTACATATTGTTTAATGAAAGTTTTGTTCTTGGAAAATATTTACGATTAAATTAGAGTTTACAATAACTTAATAGATGAAAGGATTTGTAAAATCTATATTCTAAACTGGGAGCTTTTCCCATTCGATGAGGAATATGCATATTTAGGATGTTCATGCAAATAGTCAACTAGAGCTTAAATCATTTTTCTGAGAGAAAATACATTCGTAAGAAGCAAGGTAATTTATTATCGATTTTTCTAAGAAGTTTTAAGTTAATATTTTGGTTAAATGGATAGATTTGGTACACCTTGAATACCTGTTGATTTTATATTTGTAATCGCTTATACAACTCGTATACTGAAGAAGCTGACCAAAGTTAATCAAACTGTAACACGCAGAAATTGTTTCTTGTTAGAACAATGATGAGGTAGTCCTCTAACTTAGAATTAAAGTTTATTCTAATCTAAGACTATGCATGCACTTGTTCCCCCATCCATTACTTGGCGCGCAACTGAACAGCAGGGCTCTTCTTGTTTCGAGCGGTCTTACACGGGTGTTACCCGTTCATACACAGTTTGCGGTATCGACACTTGATTTAGTTTAGTATTCCCTAACACTTCTTTATCTTTATACTTGTTTAAATCGTATAAATCATTTTTTAAGAAAAACCAAATCATTCTAAAATAATTCTTATCCTCGATATATTTACATAATATTTTTAATATAAATTGGAAATTAATTAAGTATCAAAATAGTGATTTATGCACATTAAATAGTGAGAATAATTGAAAATTAATACAATCGGCTTGTAATTTATCAGAAAATAGAAAATATGAAATGTAGGAAATACTTTACATAAAAATCCTTTTGTAACTCATAACTTACACAGAATAGCTCAAAGGTTAGTTGGTCGGTATGAAAGCTATTGAAGATCGTTGTTTTACTTAAACAGTTTAATTTAGTTACAAAATTTAATTTAAAATTTCTTGTTCAATATACAAATTACAACGATTGATTACATCTTAAAAATTTTTCGAACATATTTTTTCATCCAGTAGATAAAATCACTAAACACTGCTAGTTGGTCGTGGGTTCACGCCTGACCAACGGGTAGGCCTAGTGGAGTTTTTCGGACTTTCTTCACGTGTCTATTATCTAAATAGAAACCAGTTTCCCATAGAAAGTCCATTCGGGAGTCATTGCCCTTGTGTTGAGTTGCTTTAATCCATCAATCCGAACAAATTTTCAAAATAAATATTCAAGCTATTTAAACCACGAACCTTTGATAGCTTCTGGGTTTTCAAATTTCGGGTCAATGTATATTTATGAATAAACGCAAGAAATAATTCGACAACTTGCAACATATTTTACGAAATATTGAAAATGTGTTACAAATTAATCCAAAAATTTCGCTTTTATCATATAAAATATTATTTCAATAGACGAAAAATAGCTAATATCCTTTATCTCAATTAAGAATAATTTAAACTGCTCATTTATAGTTAACCTGATAGTTATTGTTTTGGTGAATTTCTTATCATCATTCCCATTCCATTTATTTTTTATTATGTAGTTTCATTTATTTTTTTCTATCTACTTCTTTATTGAGATTCTTCAATTTTCAACTGTTTTGTCTCTTCACTGAACTCTTATCCTGTTGTCGCTCTGTATCAAAAACCGTTTAAGTCTATAATCCTGCATTTTCTTTCCTTTCGAAAGCCACTATCGAACTTTTACTGATATATATATTTGCTTTTTTATCGTCTTGTCAGATCATACTTTCAATGAACATTTTGAATTTGTTCCAAGTTCTGTTTCTGCCTTTTGTGGTCTTTATTATTTTACATTTAAATTTTAAACAGAATAAAAATACTGTACTATGTATTAAATTCAAAATTTAAATTTTGATTTCTTAAACTTAATTAACTAAGTTTCCCTCAGAAATTCCATAATTTGAATATGAAAGAAAACAACTGAATATTCTCAATTGAAATAGCGTTAAATGAATGTCATGCAAACCTAATTAATTTTAACGATTCAAGATTAAATTTTCAGTAATGACGATTCGATATGATAAAAACTTTAGAAATATTATTCAATTAAAATTTAAAAAATTTGTCAGAGATTTCAATTCAAGTATTCGAAACGATTTTGTAATTTTATTGTATCTTAGTAATAAATTTACATTTCTTCTCTTAATTTATACAATATTGAAGATTTCGAAATTTGATTTTATGGAATATTTATAATCAAAAAATCATTTACAAAATAATTATAATGTATAACACAATAATTTTCATTTGTATATATTAGAGTTTCCAACCTTATTGCTAATGACCCCGCAAAAGATCAATCAATTTATTTGAGTTCAATAAATAATCAGGAATCATTGCATTTCTCGAAGTTTCAAGGTCCCGAGTCCAAAAATGTTATATCTTGGGGTACCATTCTTTTAATGGTTCGCCATTCTTTCTCTCTGTTATGTATAACAGTTAGAAAAGTAAAAACTAATATAAGTTTCATCATTGGTAAATAGAGCATGAATATAATTATTTAAAGGAAAGATTTCATAATTTAATTAAGATATAATAATGAAAATTAAATATCAATTTTTTTTATTACCTACAAAAATAAATTATGCGAGTTTTGTTACTTTGTGAACGATAAATTATCTGTGGTATTAAGAATCAAAATGCAATCAAGAGTAGATCTCTTTGTGCGGAACCGAAATTGACAGTTATGGATTATATTATGTTCTTGAGGCCAACGATTTAAACGAGTGACAAGAATAATAAGAGTAAACTTTTCTAATATTTGTAGAAGAGCAATTAGCCTGTAATTGACAGGAAGTAAAGCATCTCTTCTTTTTTATCTACAATTTTTAATAAAATATATTTCTAAGATCTAGGTGTATAATTTTTCAAGAATGAATCTATAAACATTGAAAATTGTCATAAATAATTTTTTAAGAATAAAAAAATAGGGTTTTAAAATTTTTTGCTAGCTTATTTTTCTTATTTTTCAATTTATAAATGGTCTTTATTGGATTAATTTCGTAAACAGTTTACATGATAATAAAGTTTTATTCGATTAAAATAAAAATGGAAATTCCCAAAAATTTATCAATTTAGTTTAAAATTTTGAACGTAATTTGTTAATAGATTAATGTGTATATTAAACAGTAAGAACAATTACGATAGATAGCTGATTTTCATTATATATGATGTTCTATTTCAATCTAAATTTTCTTCGATTCTCTTCTGTGGATGATCTGTCAGTTTATTCTGTTTATGGTCATGAATAAATTTAAACGATTTTCTCATATTACAGAACTTTTTGTATATAAAAATAATTATGCTCTTTTGTTACTTATAGCAGTAATCTGATATATTAACATAGAATTGTTGAACGATACAAGGTACACAAAAATCAAAGAAATCATAAAATGTACACATTTCAAATACTTGTTAGAACATACAGAAACGAAAGTTGCATATTAATAGAATGGCCATAGCATGAAACAAAGTATTTCTACAGACAAAACTAAATTTTGCAATGATAATAGCATTCTTTATTGTGTTATGATCTATATTCAAGGCAGTTTAGTCCAAACATGACACATTTTGCTTCTAAGTCATTGTTTTGTACGGAGTCTGTACTGTGTATGGAGGGTTTGTCATGATGAAATTTCCATCTTGACCCTCCGAAAAGCTCTCTAAATGGCAGAAAATGATGAGTAAATGTTTCCTGATAATTTTCCGAGTTTTACTTTCCTTAAAGAATTGGTTTTTCAAGAGTTTTCCTTTCCTTCATGTCCGCTGAAAAACGCCCTTGTCTCTTCTCTCAGTTCATGCTAGAAACATTACAGCTAGCGAAACCATCTAAATTCCATTTTTCCTCATCACATAAACATTTATTCCCATAGAACATGTACTTGCAAGCCAAATTTAATCGTTCCTTTTATGCTTTAATTTAAGAAGAGGTTTGCGAGCCATTTTCTTTAAAATGAATATTGCAGCATTCCATAATGCGTCCATGAATTGTGATCTTAGAAACTTTAATGTCAACATCTCTCTTAATTTTCACGTAATGGCATGTTTTGAGTTGAAGCCATTTTCAAAGTTCGCCTGTTGATCATCACACTAATCAATATTACGCGTGGCCACATCACAATTTTACTTTATAATTTCCATCACCGGTTAGTATATGATAAATGCCATAATTTGTTCGTTGTAAAGCACTTCAAATTTTAGTAACAGTATTGTCTTCAAATTTCAACTTTAATATCCTGCAAATCTCTCTTGTGAATATCAAAGACTTCGGCAACTTGTTGACAAAAACAATCCTTCAATCCTTTTGCTTTTGTACTGCTCCAGATAATTTTCTAATATACATAGTATATATATAGTTTTTTTTTTTCATTTTAGAAGTTTTGACATTGAAATTTCACTGTTTCATTATTCTATATGCCTAATTACTTGCTCAATTAATTTTCATGTTTCTCTTTTAATTTTATTGCTACATTCTACATACATAAACCCTAAACTTTTCACACGGACTGCATGAGATTTAAGATTCAAGAATTAAGCATTTTATTAAGACAATTGTTAAACCAAAATATTGTTTTAAAGAAATATTAAATAAATCTTTAAAACAATTTACACTTTACTGTTTTTAAATTATCGTATTATACATACGAGTACTTCACTCTTCATAAATTCAACTTTTCTATATAAGAAACTTGTACATAAATTCATTTAAATTCAAATCTTTTAAAATTTTTTTAAGAATTTGAGTACTTCTCACATTACTCTCATAACATTTAGAGTCTATGAGAAGCTTTCATAGATTACAAAGTGATCAGATTTTCGGAGAGACTAAACTTTACGTCATAGACCAAAGAAAAAAAAATAGATTTCTATTTTTTAAGCAGGTAACTTGTATTAATTCCTTTACCATTTTGTATTAATGGGGTTGAAATTCAGTATGAAATATCTTTGACATTAAATCACAATGTTGTTTAACAAAAATATGGTTATATCTCAATAGATTCAAATAGCATTCTTTGCATCAATCCAAATTTCGTCATAGAAAAAAAAATAATAATAAAAAAATTGTTTTTATAAATTGTTATGGATAAAACGTCAGAAATAATGACCATAATTACGTATAAGTAGCTTTATACAGAAATAATTTTTTTCTAATATAAAATTAGAAGATAAAAAGTGTGTTCATAAAATGCATCGATTGAAAAACTATGCAGTTGGAAATAAATGATGTCATAAATCAATTTGCAATACACGTAATGAGGAAACAAAAAATTTTTACTATAGAAATTTCAATTAGTTTTTTTCTTATTTCTTTTTGCTTTTGTTTTGTTTTGTGTTTTAAATTTAAAAAATAAATTCAAGCATTTATCATTCGTATTCCTTTTTAATGTAACATTTTAATGGAAGAAAATAAAAGACCTTTATTGTAAGATATGTATTTTTAAAACAAATCTAAGGAACAATCGACAGTATATCTAAAATCTATACAAAATTCTAATATATATCAGAAGCACCTTCTCGATTAAAAAATAAAGAAAATTTTTTGGTTGTATGAGTCGTAATTGAGAGAAATTAGTTCTTAATATCATAACATTGTTTCCGTTTTCAAAGTTATTTAAAGGATGAAAATAAGTTTAGAATGAATTTTCTTTCATATTTTTAATCTTCTAGTGAAAGTTTCTAGTTTTTACATTTATAAACAGTTAAATATTTAATATTAGTTTTTTACTTATTAAATTAAGACCGTATGAATTTGCTAAATTTCTGTTAAATTTATTAACATAAAACATATTATTTTGTACAGTACAGTAAACAATGGTAAATCTCTTTGTTAATTACAAAAAGAAAGTTATAATTGAAACAATGAAAATTCTTTTACTAACGTTATAGATACACATAATCTATATATATAAAAACGAATGTATGTCTGTGTGTGTGTGTGTGTGTTTGTCCTTCATGCATTACCACACCATTTATCCGATTGCCATGAAACTTTGGGAAGTTGTTTAATACATTCCCGCGAAGATTTGTGGCATATGTGAAGATCCCCATTTCCCCCCTTTCAAAAATATATTTATATATGGATTAAGGCTTTTATGTCCAACAGATGGCGCTAACTTCAGACGACCTAAGTTTGCTTTTCTGTGAGGCATTATGCTTTTCTGTGAGAATGGACTGAAGCAGATCATTTTCTACCTATCTATATAAATAAAATACAACGTTTGTTTGTTCCTACCGATTCCTTTGAAATTTTGACACAACGTTGCATTCGAATATGCACGTGTTTTTATATAATATACATGTCGAAATTCTCCCTACGGGGGGGGAGATGGACGGGATTAAGGCTTACCGTGAAGAACTCGGCTTCTATTTATACTATTTTACATGCGGTTTTTTTGCGTTTTTAATTGCGTTTTAATAGGTGACGTCAACAGAATATACACTAAAAAGGGATTTTTCGATATTCCCCAGCGGGGAAAGGGACAGGATTAAGGCTTACCGTGAAGAACTCGGCTTCTATTTATACTATTTTACATGCGGTTTTTTGCGTTTTTAATTGCGTTTTAATAGGTGACGTCAACAGAATATACACTAAAAAGGGATTTTTCGATATTCCCCAGCGGGGAAAGGGACAGGATTAAGGCTTACCGTGAAGAACTCGGCTTCTATTTATACTATTTTACATGCGGTTTTTTTTGCGTTTTTAATTGCGTTTTAATAGGTGACGTCAACAGAATATACACTAAAAAGGGATTTTTCGATATTCCCCAGCGGGGAAAGGGACAGGATTAAGGCTTACCGTGAAGAACTCGGCTTCTATTTATACTATTTTACATGCGGTTTTTTTTGCGTTTTTAATTGCGTTTTAATAGGTGACGTCAACAGAATATACACTAAAAAGGGATTTTTCGATATTCCCCAGCGGGGAAAGGGACAGGATTAAGGCTTACCGTGAAGAACTCGGCTTCTATTTGTACTATTTTACATGCGGTTTTTTGCGTTTTTAATTGCGTTTTAATAGGTGACGTCAACAGAATATACACTAAAAAAGGGATTTTTCGATATTCCCCAGCGGGGAGAGGGACAGGATTAAGGCTTACCGTGAAGAACTCGGCTTCTATTATACTATTTTACATGCGGTTTTTTGCGTTTTTAATTGCGTTTCAATAGGTGACGTCAACAGAATATACACTAAAAAGGGATTTTTCGATATTCCCCAGCGGGGAGAGGACAGGATTAAGGCTTACCGTGAAGAACTCGGCTTCTATTTATACTATTTTACATGCGGTTTTTTGCGTTTTTAATTGCGTTTTAATAGGTGACGTCAACAGAATATACACTAAAAAGGGATTTTTCGATATTCCCCAGCGGGGAGAGGGACAGGATTAAGGCTTACCGTGAAGAACTCGGCTTCTATTTATACTATTTTACATGCGGTTTTTTGCGTTTTTAATTGCGTTTTAATAGGTGACGTCAACAGAATATACACTAAAAAGGGATTTTTCGATATTCCCCAGCGGGGAGAGGGACAGGATTAAGGCTTACAGTGAAGAACTCGGCTTCTATTTATACTATTTTACATGCGGTTTTTTTGCGTTTTTAATTGCGTTTTAATAGGTGACGTCAACAGAATATACACTAAAAAGGGATTTTTTGAAATTTCCCCCATGGGGGAAGTGTTACACATTTATAATAGATACATTTTGAGCCACAACAACGCGTGGCCGGGTCAGCTAGTAATACATATAATCTAAAAACCGTGCGCCAAGTTTGTTGATTGATGATGAGACTCATCTGTGATTTCAAATGACTTATATGCTATTTACAGTACAATACTTCATTCAGCTGTCTCTTAGATTTCACGCAGTCTGCTCTCAGAATTAGAAACTAAATTTCGAAACAATTAATGTGATATTACATAGAGTCAGTTTCAAACAGTGTAATGTTCAAAGCTGTTATTGTGTGTCTGTTTAGTTCTGATTAGATTCTAAATTTAATTTGAAAAACTTCTCTAACGCGTTTGGACTTTCGGTGATGTTTCTCAATAATGAACAACTATTTTTACAATAGATCTTTACTATTTTCTTGACGATAACAAATTACATACAAATTATCTGAAACAAAATGGCATCACATTAAGAATGCAATGGTTTAACGTTTTATTACATTAAACAGATTAATTCTTTTGAAAACTGAGACTTGAGTTTAATATGTGATTTTAAGACTATTGTGTATTATTCTTTACATCGAGTTGAATTATTCAAGAGCTTGGTATATTGGCACAGACCTACATAACAATTAAAGTAAATACAACTTATTATGTAAAATATATACGTAAGCTTATGAGAAATATTTTAATATAGTTTATTTTTATTAAATTTTCCGTGAAATATATATTGTATATAGAAGTATTTGGAAATAAAATTATTATTTTAAGAACTAAACTTTTTTGAATATACAATATAAAGTTTAAGAAATTTAATTTCTGTAAATGTTGTATTGAAATAAATAATTTTATTGTCCCAAATTGCAAAAGTTATGATTGTGTCGCTCCATAAGGCAAAAATTATTAAAATCTGAACCTATTATTATGTCTTGAAAATAAGCGCAACGAAAATTTGCCTGCACAGAACGGCTGAAAACCTTGTTGATAATTGCTCAAGTTTCGTAGAAAATTCAAATAATCATGTATTAAATATTTAAAAATTGAAATAAAAATATAAATTTTTTTAATCTATACGTTCTTACTCTTATCAATTTCTGTTTGTATCTTTGTCTACTTAAACCTTGTTTCTTAATAGGACTTAATAGGTGGAAATAAAGATATTTGTTTTGACTTTTTGACTAAGATCTCTATTTGCTAATCGGAAACTGCACCAATATCATAAGTCCTATTAATATACAAGGTCCAAGTAGACAAGAATACAAGCAGAAATTGAAACAAAAATAATTTAACTGATATGTTATTTCATACAAGTCGTTTACTTCGAGGCTGTTATCAAAACAATTACTGAAAAATTAAGAAAAATAAAATAAATAAATAAAATCGAAATATATTGGTCATACATGAAAAATGGAAAGAGAAAAGTGAATTAAAGAAGACATGAGATAGAACTCACAGGAAGAAAGAGGAGACCAAAAAACTCCTTCAGGAGATGCCTTGAGTAGGATATAAAAAGTTGGAATATGTTTTAAATTGAAAAAACGTCCAAGAAAGATCGAGCTGGAAATATTCTTTCTAGCATCATATTTTGGGTTTTATTTTTGAATGTAATTTGCTGATCAGCAATAAAATGTACATAAAAACTAATTTTTCAAATATAATAAATAACGCAATGTATATTTTTATTTAAATGTTATATTCTGTAAAAGCTTTGACATACAACATAAAATATTATTTAAAGTGACTGTTTTATTTATGAATAAATGTATTTATATTTTTATAATAATATTTGATACCATTTTGGAAAATGATTATTATTTTATTTTCAAAACTTTTTGAATTTATGTTAGCAATGAATAAAAAATAAACTGTAATATAACGAAAATTATATTATAGTTGCCTAACTTTTTTATTTTAATGAAAATATCTGCTTTAGTTTTAAAAATATATCTTGATCTTTCATATATCTGTCATTGAATTAAATATTATCTTTCCATTAATTAATATATATCATAATAAATAAAACAGACATCTACAACAAAATATAAATTTTAAAAAGTAAATTTCCAAAATTTTATGATATTTACAAGAAAATGTTCTTATACTTATAAAATACAGTCAAACCTGTTTTTATGCGGGGGATAGGGACCGCATTAAAAAAAACGCATTAAAAAAAATCTCACGAAACTTCACGAATGGCTGTAAATAATAGTTTTCGCAACACAATTAAAAAAATAATTTTTTTATGCGGTCAACAGGGACCGCATAAAAAAAGTCTCACATAGAAAATAACTCAAAACCGTACGAAATAGAATTTATTGACAACAGATGTCAGCACTCGACTGCATCGTCTGGTCTATCGTCTGTTTTACATATTTTTGTCCAGGTGGTGTTTTGTTGACTTAAAAAGTAAATTATTTCATTTTTCGCATATTCATGCAATAATATTACTATAATAAGTGCATTTATGCTATAATAAGTTTATTTAGCTATAATAAATCAACGTGAGACACGACGAATCGCACGAGACTAGTCGCCAACTATACCGCACAAATTAAAAATTCGCATTAAAAAAATGCTAAATAAAAATCGCACATAAAATTATGATATTTACAATAAAATGTTCTTATACTTATAAAATACTTATATAAAATTATAATCGAAAAGTAAATGTAAACATTGTTTGCTGATCTTTGTTCGTGTTACTATTGATAGTTGACGATGTTTATCGGTTGATTTAATTATTCTTATTTGTAGCATTTTATCTTTTTATTTATTTATTTGCTATTAAGAGAATTCAGGATAAATTCATTTTCATTTCCGGAGATCTTTTATAGAAACAACTATCCAATTGCTCCATTACTTGACATCAATTCATTTAATCACTATAAAAGCATTATGAATTTAAAGAATCTATTAGTTTATAGATCATGTAAATCTATAATTTTATTTAAAAATTATACAAAATATAGCTTTGAATTTGTCTGAACATTTGTGAAGTTTATACGTAGAAAAACAATATTTGCGTAAAAATTTAAATGAAACATTATTAGATTCTATAATTATTCATACTGTATTTATTTTATTGATTATTGTAATATTTAATTGTATATTTCTGAAATAATATAAATTCTTAATAACTTTTTATTAAATTAATTTTTTAAAACGTGTTTAAATTAAATCAGAATTAAGAATATTAATATCGTGTGATATTCATGTGAATTTTAACAAGTTAAAACATTACGCTTAATTAAAAATACTTGGATAGATTATTTCCATTCTTAATTTTCCCACAGGAATGACATGACAGACTTCGTGAAGATTCTTTATGATATCTTTGTACACATGACATGCATATCAAATGGGATTTAATAGGCTCTTCTTAAGTTTATTCTATCCTTCCTGTCGTGTCCTGAAATCTGTCTTGTGGGAAACTTAGGAATGGAGAAAATCTATCCAAGTATTTTTAATTTAAAAGAATATAGAAGCTATTCAAGATAATAAATTGTTCTTAGTTCATTTTAAATAATTCAGAATGAAAATTTCATTTACAAATTATAAAATCAAACGATAACTTGGAAGTAGAGAAATTCATTTGATGCGATGAACATGCATTCAAAATTCTTAACCAAATTGTTCATAATGAATATTTATTTATTTTAATGTAACCATGTTTATTTTCAGTTCGTTTATATAAATTATTCAGTATATTAGTATGAATATATTTAAAATATTAACGTTTTATTTGTGTTCAATGTTTGAAAGTAACAATTATGATTTATTAGCTTTGGTTCAATTTAAGATTATTTGAGAAGTTAAATTAAATAGAATAATTCATTATGATATCTTATACATTAACCAAAACAAAATTAAAGTAAACTGTAATTTATAAAAGTTGTACGAATTATAGTTGTTATTTTTATTTACGCGAAATTTCGATATAGAATTTTAATTAGAAACATTTTTCATAAATTGCAATTTGTATTTCATCATTATATGATGAAACTTCGTTGATTGAATGGGTCCTTTCAATAACTTACTTACTGCAAGTTAGACATATACTGTTTATTTAGACTTTAATATAATGTAGACTAGTTCAATAGCTCTAAACGTTGAATGTTAATGTTGAACTTGTCTATATCAAAACTTATTGATTGTAAGTTTTGAAACATATTAGTATTCATTGAAAATGAATGTCATTGATTGAAAGTTTGTTATTCAATTGTTAAGCATTGTAAGTAAATGAAAGTTGAAATATAAAAATCACAACCATTATATGTAAATGTTTGTATCATATTTGAAATTATGTAAATATATTTTACAAATTCAGACAAATTTATTTTTTAGAACTTAATTTGCATTTGATTAATATCATATATATGTCCTTTTAAATGAGCTTAGAATTCATTTAAGCTTTATGTTTTGTACACAGAATTAATTTTGCTAATTATAATTTAATTTCTAATTATATATTTTTATGCTGGCTTAATGAAAATTTATAACGATTACCAAAAAACTTGGGAACTTATACAAAAAGAAAATAATTCTAATGTTAAGGTCTGCAATGTCTGTATGTTAAATTCTATTCTGAATTTTATTCAATTAAATTGAATTGTTTATCTTATTGCAGGTTTTAAAATACAGTACGTTTTATTACAGATTTAATTAGTGGTATATTAAAGAGAATGAATCTATCATAGGGCTAACTGTATAGAATTTGAATAAAAAACGACACTTTCTGAAACAAAATTGTTCTTTTTCAAATAATAAAAAATTTTAACTTTTATTTATAAATTTTAATATTTAATAATAAATAACACTTTTCTTTCTTCGTTTAAATTCGTAAATTAAATCTAATCATTCACTAATAAACTTATGTAATTTTTAACAAAAAATTGTTATTGCAGAGTGATATCAAGTTTTATTATATTATTCTGTTTTTAGATATGATAATCCTACAAATCTTATTCAAAATTAGTAAACGGAAAAAAAGTTATTTTCAGAAGAAAGAAACATTATAATTAAATTGAAAAATTATTACACAGTTCTTTTCTTTAAAATATAAATCATTGATAAACTTTAAAAAATATTCTATAACTTTCAACCAAGAATTTCATCTAGCAAAATTGAAAAGTATTCATAATGAATATTTGTTTTGTTGGTTGAACGTAATAAACGGTAGTCTAACTATATTTAAATTATTTAGATCTAAGAATATTATTTGTAGTCTATATATTTACTTATTTATAATATACAAGATAATCAGAAATTATCGGTGGTCGTAAGTTAATTTTTTCTATTTAATGAATGTTATATTCTTTCTAATTAAAATCGCTGAGTAAAATGTAAAAAAAGTCTGTGGGAAACTTAAACAATATGAAAAATAATTTATTTAACAGTTATGTTTTCGGAAAATATACACAAAAATTGTAGATTATGTTACTTTTGTAGAGAAATGTTACTCATTGTAGGAGTTGAGGGATAGGGAGCGGTACATTGGGACAAATTTCTTTGACTGTGAAACAGTAGAAAATTCTTCTTTGGTTTATAACATTAATTTGTTTATGTTGTAGAGATATTCGGTATAAGCAGATATTAGTCTTTTTAGATTATTATAAAACTGTGTTTCAAACTTGGCATCTGTAGACCCTTTCAAACTTAATCTATTAGTGTTATTTTCATAAACTGAATCATTTAAATACATTTTCAATCTCTATCACAATGAAAAATTAAAAATTTCTTCTAATGTAGTAATATTGTACAAACGAAAAAAATAATCATAACATTTCTTTATATAATTGGCATTCATTGTGTGAACATTTTAGTACAACATACTTAGTTTTCGAAAATAATATAGTCCCCTTATCATAATGTGATCATCTCCACCGTGTATTTCTGTATTATACGCTGAGGAATTATTTGCATAGAGAAATTTTCCTTACGTAATTTCGATTATAAATGGATAGTTTTTCTTTTATCAGAGCATACTATCCTGTGCCAGTTCTAGACATCTCAGTTTTGACAACGTCAAGAAAACACCAGGTATTTTTCACCTTATTTTTGATAAACAAGATGTTTTTGGAGATTGCACTCAATCCTGATCGTCTCTGTGTTTTATGAAATACAGATAAACTAGCATCTAAATGAAATTTTGGATCTTTCTTGGATAAAATGGCTATCATATTAGCCCAATATCGGTGACAACCTGATAATGATTTTCGTTAGTTAACAATTAAAATTTTGTTAACTAATGAAAATTAAGTCACTTATGTATCATATATATGGGATTACATTGAATATCTTAAGAAAAATTCTCTAAATTTTGATTTAGATTTTAAGATGAACAGAATGATTTTACATGTAACTTACTTTCTAATGTACATATATTTATAATATAAATAGATTTTAAATTACTTAATCCAACATCATGTTGAACTTATTACTAACAGAAAGCAACAATAAGAATTATCTATAAAACTTATCACTATAAAGTAATAAAAAACTAAACGAAAACGTCAATTACTATAAACTTAAATTTCAGATGAACTAGATATGTTTTACTTCAGTAAGATAGAATTTTATAAGAATGATAAACTAAGATGAAAAAGTAATATAATAAAATTAAGAAAAAAGTAATTTTTTAAAGTTACACCAATGTTATTTAAATTGATTTTTAACAAGACGTAACTGAATTTTCAAATATTTTTCAAAAATATTGACTATCCTGAACGAGATGCGCAAAAATTGTCTCGAAATCAAAATTTTTTCGTGAATTTCTTATCGTTTTGGTGGGGAAAAAATAGTCGAACGGATTTAATATATGTAAAAATCTGCCGAGGATCGTACGGAATAACATCTTAAAATTTGATTCAATTTACTTCAAATTATTTTATATAAATGCAAAAACAATATTTGCATTTTTTAAAGATTTTTAGTAGATTTAATATATGTCATTACAGTTATAAGGTCCATTAGCTAAAGTAGTTGTTAGTTTTCTCGCATTACGTTTAAATAAAACGCTATTATATTTTAAATCGAATTTAAAAATTACAAAATCGATTATTTCTTATAAATTTATTATTTAAAAAATCATATTTCTTATTTTAAATTTAACGTAATTTATATGATAAACAATTCTAATTAGAAAATAAATTTTTAAATGCAAATAGGCTATAATATTCAAAAAACGTATTACTATCTTTAAAAATAAAAGTTGTTCTATAAGAAAAATGCCTTACATATATTATGAAATTCATAATATTTAGCATAATAATATATTTTATAAAGCTGGTTATTATCGAGAACGTACTCCAGAGCACAAACTATTGATGATCTTCAAACACATAACTTACATTCATACTGTGTATTCACAAGGACAGAAACAGTTAATGAACTTTCTGAAAAACGAGCAAATATTTATTACATCATCACAATGCCGGGCTGCAATTTTAATCATATTTTTAATTTATTTCATTTAAAATATATGCTTTCCACCTCAAATTAGTAGTGTCTTGCCCCAATACATCATACTTTTCCTGTTAGCAATATCGTCGTGCCCGTCATCTATCTAACTCCTTTCAGGGGAAAATATTTTAATTGAAATATTGTGACTTCCGGTGTACATCGGAAGTTCTTGTATAATTAATCGGGGCTCGTCCCCCTAAAGTTTCCATATCTCGTATCGACTTTCATTTATCCAACTCTTTTCTCGAGATTAAGTAAGGACAAACAAACGAACAGAAGACGGGTCGACGTGGGAATTTATAGGTTTACAATTTTTTCAAATTGAAGCCCAGTGAAACATTTTTTATAAAAAATAAATTAGAAATTATTATAGTCACATTATTTTTTCGTGTTATTTCGTTTATTTCGTGTGAAATCTGTTTTCTCATCCTGTCGTTGTAAATTTGCGAGTCGTCCTGATGCAACTGATATCAGTGCGCTTTAGTGTTTGTTGCTGTAAAAAGTTCTCAATATGTCTTTAAAGTTCTTAAATGTTTTCTAAATGCTGTTATAAAAGTTCTCTAAGTGTTTTCTAAATGCTGCTATAAAAGTCTCTAAATGTTTCAGACATTTAGAGAACTTTTCACAGAACTAAAAAGAACTATTTATTTTCTAACTTTTATAAAATTATTCAATATTTTCAAAATATTACTGGATTCCAAACATTGTGAAGTAAAACAATTCCTTATCCACTTCATTAATTTATACTCTAATTAACCTATATTTTAAGAAATGTTGATAATTCATATATTCATTTCCTTAATAATTACAAAAAATTGTATTAGTTTATATTAGTGATAATTATTTATCATATTATTAAAAACTCGTTGATACAAACTGATTAGATAAGATCAATCTCTATAATCAATTTCTTTTATCAAATAAATTGGGTATGAATGGATAAGTAGCACTTTTTATTTAAAGAATAGAATAAATACTCAAATATTTTGATTCTTATCAGTCATATCTGACACGTAGTTTATCATTTTTAAAGTAGATATTTAATATTAATAGTTGTGCTAATTATGTAAAAGGAAAATAATTGAAAGGTGTATAGGCCTATTTACAGTTTCTCATTTATTTATTTCCAGCAGAATGTTAAAAATTATGTTATTTAAAAAAAGTATTTTTATAGAACTTAATTAAATTTGTTCGTGTTTCTCTATCAAGAGCATGAATGAAGATGTTTGAAGGAGATTGCACGCACTCGTTACTTATTGTTTGGATGATGTATTGCAAAAACAGATTTGTGAACTTCCTCTATTCCTGTATCCATTAGTTGATCTGAAAAAAGAGTGATTTAAAATAATTATTTGGTGGATGTCTAAAATGTCTGAGCCGGAAAACGTATTGTTTTTTGAGCGAAGCTATAAATCATGGCTACTGAGTTTTGTGAAATATCAAGATTACTTTTATGGTCCCTCCAGGTTTACTCAAATGTTTCTCTAATATACTCCGTTATCCTTTAAGATACGTAATGCATACGAAATAATATGATAATACAGGTATATCTTCAATTCGATTTATATTTATCTATAACCTAAATGTCCAGAAACAAGTTGCTTAACTTTCCCTGAAACATTTGGTGGCGCCATCTGTTATGATATTTTATTTTTAAATTTTGTTATATTTTTAACTTATAATAGTTATAATAAATGGCAAAAAGCTTAATTTTGAAGGTAGGAATGGGTTTTATGAAAACTTGTAAATGCTAATTACAAGTATAATCGTCATTACGTTCGACCTTACTCGAGATATGACACACGACCCCCTTTCTCTCCCCAATCCGTCGACCTTTATCCACAAAAGTTTACAGCATCAATCTCCCTATCATACTAACCTCCTCGCAAAAATTCAGAAATTTTCGACAAAATTACAGGACTTATTAAGCCTCAAAGAGGGTGAACAAAATCGTGCTCCCTCACATACGCTAGCATCCATACATGCAGAAAAAACACTCGAAGTTTTTCGCATTTTTTGACGTTTCAAAGTTCTCTGAGTCCAAAATTGTAAAAATTTTGGGCGGTCATTGTTTGTCTGATCGCAATACTTTTATTCTGTTATATATAACAAAGCCAGGAAAGTATAAGTTTATTTTTAAGCTAAATATAATTTAATTAATTTAATAAATCTTTCGTATAAAATTATTCTCGATATTTAACTGTTTTTTAAATATGGGGGTTTTTAAAATAGCTATCGATTTCTGTTTTTTTAAAACATTTTAAACCACTTTTTGTGCTACAAATTAATAAAACACATGAAAACAACAAATATTAATACAATTCTACATGGCCCCTTGAATATCAACACACAAATCTCATGTTTAGTGGTAACACGAAAAACTTTATCCACTACAGCCGTTATCCGCTCCTTAAGTTCAGTGATACTGTTAATCTTAATTTTGTACACTTCTGCTTTAATAAAACACCATACAATAAAATCGAAATATGTAAGGTCAGGTTATGTGAACGTGGAGCCCAAAATCTGGTTGAAGCTCTTCCATTCACCTTCCAGAAAAAGTTTCAGGTAGTCATGGACACTTGTTACAAAATGGAGTGGCGCCCAGCTTGTTCAAAAACAATGAAATCGATAATTCCATCAAAAACAAGTTGAGGCATCAAATCCATCTGTAACATATCCAGGTAAATGTTGCCATTAATTCGACAGTCAGAGGGTAAAAAGTTATCAGTTTTTACCGATTCTAAGTTTATTGTAGTTATAAATTGTCACTAAACATAATATACTTTTATCTTTATCTCATTAACGTCCTAGACAAATTAATTTGCACTTTTTCATGTACATAAACAAAAAATTAAACAACATTCCATTTCTCGACGTTTCGAGGTCTCCATAGTCCAAAAATGTAAAAATCTTGGATATTATTTTTTGTTCGATCGCCATACTTTCCCTCTGTTCGACTCTATATAACAGCCGGGAAAGTAAAATGAATTACAATGTTTCTTTTTGTTTCCCAAAAGTTGACTTTTTTGACTTATGCTCTTTTACTCTTTGATCATCCAATTGTGTTCTCATCAAAGAAAAAGATACCATACACTTTGCGTTTTGTGGTGCCCCACCACAGATTAACCTTTAGAGAATCTCTTACCACTTCAAAATTGCATGTAAATATTCGGTGGCCCAAATACTGCAATTATGCTTGTTAACATGTCCACATGTCTGGAAGGTTGATTCATCATTGAACAAAATCTAGGAAAATGATCATTCGACTTTTTCACTAAAATGGATAGTTATTTAGAAACATCTGTAAAAAATCCAGCAACGAGTTGCTTAACTTTCTCAGTAACATTTAAAACTGCGTGTGTGGCGCCATCTGTTGTTATAATAAAATCGAAAAACGCTTAATTTTCAGAGTAGGGACGGGTTTTATAAAAAATTGTAAATGCTAATAGAGTAAAATCTTCATTAAGTCCGACCCTACTCGAGCTATGACAAACAACCCATATATTTCCCCAGTCTTTCGACCTTTAACGACCAAAATTTAGTAGCATCAATCCCCCAATACACAAATCTTTCTGCAAAATTTCAGAAATTTTCAACAAAAAGCACAGGAATTATTGAGCTTCAAAGAAGGTAAACAAAACCGTGCTTCCTCACACATACGCTAACATCCATATATACAGGAAAAAAACCGATTTCTTTTTTTTTGCATTCTCGACGTTTCAAGGTACCGAGTCCAAAACTGTAAAAAAATCTTGAGTGGTGTCTTTTTCTGAATCATCTCCCTGCTCTGTTTTACACAACAGACCTGCTCTATTGTGTAAAACAGAGCAGGGAAAGTAAAAACTGTATTTTGCAATAATTGTATACTAAAATTATCAAATAGATATTTTGATTGGAAGAAACCAATTTTTATCTCGCTTATTATTAACTAAAGTTTTCTTTAATTAGTTTAATTTATTTTTATTAGCATAATAAGAGCAGGAATTTGTTAAACATTATAATTATTTAAGGTGATAAGCATATTTTTAATTACTCTCTGCCTCAATAAGAAATGTTCAATAAAGTAAACTTTAACTTTATGAAATTAGAATTACAATTAAATTAAAAGAAACTTTTTTCATATATTAAATATTTTTACATTTAATTGATGTAGAATTATTTAAATTTATGATAGCCTCAAGCTATAATAATGTTATCAGTAAAGTTTTCATTCTGTAACTTGCGGGACATCAAAAAATGCGTAGATTTAGTTTGATGATGTTTCAGTTTAATTAATATTAATTGCTTACATTGTTTAACGAACAATGCATGTAACATTCGTTAAATGAATTTTTAAAAATTTCATCAATCTCTTAAAGACTTAGAATTTTGGTGCATGCAAAACAAAACAACAAAATGCATACTAAATTTTTTAAATTATGTACACAATCATTTATAAGCAAGATAAATATGATTATCAAAAATGTATTGATGGCCTTTACCTTCTATTTTCTTTTGCCTTTAATTTTACTGCAAAGATCTCTCAATATTACTTTAAAAATAAATTAATTAATTAAATAACGTTAGGCTGTTTGTTCAGTTAAATTAAGTAAAAGAAGGAAACAATACGATCTTTATTTAAAACATTTTCATGTTGCTTACAAGTCATAATCAATAAAATTGTCGATGTTAGTTATTGCACTATTTGTTAACCAATTGGTTAATAACTGACTACTTATTACTCAATTGGTTGGTTAATAAATAGTGCAGTATTATTAACGTCTGCAGTTTAAATTTGTTTTCTTTTATTTTTATTTTTTAATTTAATCATTAGTTTCAATGTAATATTTAATTTGTTTAATTAATTTCAAACTTCTGATTTAAGTATTATTTGAAATTCATATTTGCCAGTTCACAAAAAAGATTAACAAAATAATTTTGTTAAAATTATACAGTGAGCAATACCATACAATTGTTTGTATCCTCTCATATTAATAATTACTATCAAGTAAAAATGAATAAATATAAATGCTTATGCGCAAATGTAATCCGAGCTTTGATAAGGAGCGATGCTCGTTACAAACCATAAACTTTTAATTAAAAAATTCAAAACTGATCTTTATGCTGATATTAATACTTAAGTAGATTCATAAATAGTATTATTAAGTGACTAGAAATTAGTTTGGGACCTTACGATAAAAATAAAAATTTTAATATACAGTAACATTCATAAATTGCAACTTTATCAATTAATTCATCCAAAAGTTGAACATATTCTCATTTATTTTATTCCTAGTTGTTCCTATACAAACTAAGACAAAAAGTAATAAATGATATCAATTACATTTACTACAATAAGAAATGTAAAATATAAATAAAAATAAAATTTAAAATAAAATTTTTAATGTTAATTATCTCTTAAAGGGACATAATTCATTATATATAGATTTTAAATAACTTTGGTTACATTATAGTGATAAAGTAAATTTTTTTGGTCATAAGAATATGAATATTTGTGCAAATGATTATTCGATATTGGAAAGACGTAAAAATTTAACACATTTAATTCTACAAATATCTCTGAAAGCATTAAAAAACGCGATGCATTTGTTATATTTACATCTTTTAATTTCGATTAAACAGTAAGAATTTTTAAAAAATTATTATAGTTTCTATTATATCTAACTACCTTCAGATCATATATTAATGAAGTTATGAGATAAGAATATAAAGATATTCATTATCTTATCAATAAATCAAATTTAATTAAAATTTCTTAAATCAATGATATATATTTTCTCACAACTTAATAATAATTAACAAAATTTTGGCTCAGAATTTTTAAAAAATATCTTTAAAAAAGCAAAATTTTAAATATTTTCCAAAATTTTTATATTCGAATTTTTTAAGAAATAACCTTTAATAATTTTAATTTTTCATGTATAAAAATAATAGCTAATTTGCTTCTAATTGTTTATCATAAATTATTACTTCAAAAGTAAAAAATACATCTCTACATTAAAAATTATTTACTTAATACATCTTATACAATTACTGTATAACTTTGATATACCTGGCTTATTCTCAAATATCATCTAATAAAATATATAACAATAAATCAACATCTAAATCCATTAAATCATAAAATTATGAAGAAAATGTAATGTATCTTAAATAAATATATTATGATATATTCTTACTAAACTGTTGTAGACATTGATATACGATGTATCATTCAGATTTGTCATTCTACATCAGCAGCAGATAGAAGAGGAAGAAGAATAAGAAGAGGAAGAACGAAAAAATAAATAATGTTACAAATAGTCTTAGGAATATATTTAAATAAATTTTACTACAATCTTATTTGTGAAACAGTTTTCTAGAAAACGGAATAATGCATACAGAAAAACACGTAAGACATGAATTTCAACATTATTTTATAAGTTATCGATAAAAATTTCTTTATATTTTGAGTGAATTTTGTAGTAGAAATGGTCTTTTATGTAAGGAAAAACCATATGAATGAATGAAAAATATTCAATAGAATAAATTTAATATAATCAGAAAAAATGAGTCGATAAAATGTGTAACTATTGTTAAAACCACTAAAGTTTAAATATGATTATTGATTTACTTTATATTTATATTGTTTCAGTTTATAAATATGCTGTTAAATATATATAAGAAAAATTAGCGCTTGAATAGTTTGATATAAATAATTTAAAATTAATTTTAATTTTAAATTTCATTCGTCGAAGGTTCATTATTATTTTAAAAAGTTTTATTATTTAAAAAAAATCGTATTTTCTATAATAAATAATCTGTAAAACATTTTTCTTGTAATGTTTATAATTGAGCTGCTATTTGACAATTTGAGAAAATTATAGACCTATAAATTCCACAGTCGTCTGTCCGCTTGTCTGCTCTTCCTTAATCTCGAGAACGGAGTTAGACATATGAACGACGAGACGAGTTATAGAAAGCTTCGGGGTAGCAGGCCCCGGTTAACTATACATGAACTTCCAATACAAACTGCAAATCACGTTATTTCAATTTAAAAATTTTCCCCTGAAATGTGTTAAGATAGCTATGATCGGCACGACTCTATTAGTAATAGGAAAAGTATGATGTACAGGGGCAAGACACTACCAATTTGAGGTGGAGAGCATATATTTTAAAATATATTAATTAAAAATTGCAGCCCGACATTGTGACGATGTCCAAATAAATAATTACTCGTTTAAGCTTAAATTCATATTTACATTATAAATATTTAAAACAAAATATTGATTTTGAATATTAAAATCAATATTAAATAATTTTTTAAATAAATAAATAGATAGATGAAAAAAATAATTGTTTATTTTTATTGGCATAAATAATCATGTTCTGTCTACAGCAATTATTTTTATCTTTTATTATTCACCTAAAGAACTTATCTGCTTATACAATTTATCCTGCTTTTCAATATGAATAGAGAGTATATTTTTCATGAATTGCTTGTTTTCCGTGACATTAATTACTAGAAAAATTATAGCCCAAGAGATAGAAGACTAAAAAATAATAATAATAAATAAATTTTTTGTTTATTTTTTTTAATAAAGTAAAGGAACCAGAAACTTAACAGCTCTTATACTGAAACTTATAAGTCATTACTCTTATCGCTGTTGTCTGTGACTAACGATAAAAAGAAACTAAATTATGAGGTTAAAAAAAGCAGTAGATATATAACGAGTTTAAATTATCATAAAGTAAAACTGCTCTAAGAAATTAGACCCGTTCACTAAAATAAATCTTACAAAAAATAATAAAATAATAATCTAAAGCTCGATCCAATTACGATTTTTTAGATATACTTTTGAAAGATTAAATTTAAAAATTTAAAGTGTTATTATTATTGTTGAAGTTATGAAAAATTGATTATATAAGAATATTGTATAGAATTTTAAAAATTCGCAATCATTTTTTAAAATAAATTAAATATTTTCTCGTCTGTCTAATTTCCTGTACTTTCTAATGAGGTGGTTTTAATCGATATTTACCGTATCGTGATTGAAAAATTCCTTTATACCGTTATTCCCCAGAAAGAAACTACTTTTATCAACTATAAACACTCCACGAAAATTTACTTTTATCATTTTATTTTCTGTTAAACAAACTAAGTTACTCCAAACAGAAAGAAAGTTTATCTTTCTACTCACGGTAAACAGAATAAACAATTGAAAGAGCAACAAACAAAACACCTGACGATTTTTAGGCAATTGTAATTTACTTCAAATTAAATTAAAATATTGTTATTTATATTTTAAACAAAAAGTCTTTTAATTACTAAAACGTGACTTTTAATTTTAAAAAGTGTATGGCTTAGTAATGTAATATCCATTTGTTGACTTTAATTAACGTACTGTAATTTAAAAAATAAATATGTGTCTATATTATTTTATTGTATTTTTCTCCTGAAAGAAGTGAGATAACGTCCTGGTTAATTTTAGGAAGGCATTTATGCTCTGATTCCTAAAATTGAAGAATAAAAAAGCCCAAGAAAGAATAGAAAAAGTCTCAGACAGAGGTATCCGAATTCTCTATTGAAGCCTAGATTGAAGGGGATAACAATACATCATCTTTCTATCTACGCGTGGATTTGTTTCTTCACGTGCTAGTTTGCATATGCTCTTCCATATAAATATTTGTATTATATTACTACTATATTTAACACATAAAAATTTAATTATTTATTAAAATATGTAAAATATAAATAAAATTATGTAAAGTATTAAATTTTATTGATTTATAAATGTTAATGTTAATATAAATTAACTCTATTTTTATGGCATTCCTTCACAAAATTCTATACGTAAGAAATCTAATTTATAATAAAAATTAGTATATTTTTATTAGAATATATTAAGAAAAGCTTTTAACTAAACTTTCTAAGTAAATTTATTCTTAAGTCTACTTTAAAATATCATAAATTCACAAAATTGAATGCGAAATTAAATTTTTCATGAATTTTGATATGAATCTGATACTCGAATAAATTAAATGGTTTTAATAAATGCTAAAAATAATAAAATTGAAAATATTTGAATGTAAAATAATTTTATTTATCATCATTAAATTCCGAAATCGAGATTATTTCAAGAATGTTTTGACAGAGTTTAATTTTGCAAATATTAAAATATATTTACACAATTTAATAATTTTCCTGAAAGTAAAATGAATATAAAATGAATATCTTAAAAATTTTATGACTGGAATTTCGATGAAATTATTAAAATTCCATTCTTTTAATGAAAAATGTTTAATTAATTAAATAAATATAATTTATTCATTATTTGTAATATTTTAATTATAATTATGTTTATTCTGATTTTTTAAAATTTATTTTTAACATTTGAAACTACAAATAATATAAAGTTTATCTACGTAGAGACTTAACTTGTAGTTAAGTTTACATAACTTTGCACAAAAGATAAAGATTTTAGGAGATTTTTGTTCTAAATTTTAGAGCCCATCACAAACAGGCCTGTAAAATTTAGAACAAAGAAATGCCCAAAAGAAATAGATAAATGCTCAGATAGAAGTGCCTATTGCTTAAGTATCTGAAGTTCTCTATCAATCCGTCTAGAGGAGCTCATGAAAAAAACAGGCACGGATAGAGAGATAGCCTTCTACATAAGATTGTTTCTGTTTGACCTACTATCAAAATGTGCTCAGATAGGTACGAAGTCCAGATAGCGAGAGTGCTAACGAGGATCCCTTTATCTGAGTCTGGTTTTTCATTATTAATTTACAAACTTTTTATTACAATTTAAAATATCTTTAATATTATTATAAATATAATAATTAAAATTATCATAAATTACGTTTTTTTAGAGTAATAAACAAAAATAATTCTTAAAGTCATTAATATAATAACTCCGAACTTTTATTTATTGTATATTTCAGTTTAAGAAAACAAAACCTATTAAAACGACATTAAAAAATTAACGAATAATTTTAATTAAATGTTGTTTTTATTATTTAATAAAAAAATAGCATTTAATTAAAATTTTAAAAAAATTTATATTTAAAATATATTTAATAACAATAAATGGAAATGATTAGAATGTAAAGTTTAATATATTTTTAAAGTTTTATTGGTAAAGAAAAGTTTATAGGATTGGATTAAATTTTACTATACTCTTTATGGAAGTAATTACGTATTTGATATAAAGTATTTAATAACTTTTTATCATTTAATAAATATTTTTTTGTAAAATAGGGCTGGCGGAAATACAGTAAAAACACGTAACCAGATAATGAAAATCTTCTTTACTCGCCATGACCAATCACCAGGAACAAACTATTTTCCACAACAGACACGACCTTTCTTTAAAGGCTACGCCTCTGCCAAATTATGTAAAACAGTCTAAAATCGTCTCTGCTGTGGAGAATAGTTTGTTCCTGGTGATTGGACATGGCGAGTAAAGAAGATTTTCATTATCTGTTTACGTGTTTTTACTTTATTTAATAAATATTTAAATTGCAAGTAATTACTAATTTTCAGGTACAATAACAGTGTCATTTGGTCCGAAGTAGAATTTCACATTTAAAGGGCTTCTCTGAGAAAAATAAGGCCTGAGAAAAAGCCATGATCTTATACATGTCGAAGACCTTTACAACATGATTCATTTTCTTTATCAGATTTTTCATCTTATCTCTCTCAGAGCCTACTAATTCTATACTTTAATCTATTAAAAATTGAAATGTAGCAAGATAGTAGCTTTAGTTACTGTAAAATTTATTAAAAACATTTTTCTTTAAATTGAAATATAAATTTATTCTATATAATTCGGTTAAATTTTTGAGATTTGCGGATTAAAAAAATGTATTGATTTATATAAAAAATTTTATACAATATTTTGTGACTTCAGTTAGTTTTTTTGTTTATACGTTAATGTATAATATAGAATTTACTAATATAAATGTGATGTATTACTTTTATTTAATATATTTAACATTTTTTTTACATTAGTGATAGACATAAATAAAGCTTCACATCGTTCAAAATTCTTTAAAATATTGAAGAAGTGCATTAAACCGTACTTAACATGTATCAAAGATTGAGTAAAAGTTCACCAAGTAACACGTAGACTATTCTTACTCATTAAAACTTTATAAAAATGTTCCTTAAAAATCATTAATCTTTAATACGTCGTTTTTAAATTTTCTTTCATAATTTTTTACTTATATTTTAATAAAATTTAAATGTAAAAACTCGTTTCTTACTCATATCTTTGACGTTAATGAAGATTTGTAATATAAATAAGTAGTAATTCTTAAGCTCTCTAATTACTTTCAAATTAAAGAAAACATTAGAAATAATTAAAGAAATGGACTTTTTTTATTTTTTTCTATATTTATAAGTATTAAGACATTTCAAGGTAGGAAAAAAACGTTAAATAATTAATGCTTTTTGGTAAATTTAAGTTTAAT
Organism: Centruroides vittatus; assembly: GCF_030686945.1. Taxonomy (NCBI): domain Eukaryota; kingdom Metazoa; phylum Arthropoda; class Arachnida; order Scorpiones; family Buthidae; genus Centruroides; species Centruroides vittatus. The sequence continues at coordinate 2,457,542 of NW_027122385.1, forward strand.
TTAAACTCGAGGGAAATATTCTCGCAAGTAGTTTAATCAGATTAAAATAAATTTAGTTCAGTCAACCTTGTCAGAAAAGCCTTGAATATTTAAATATTATCATGTTTTGTTCCACAATTTAATTACATTCCTTAATATCGTATCGCGTTAGTCTTCTCACTTGTCCAGAATAATGAGTTAGAATATCTTAAGGAGATGTTTTGGATCTGATGTAGTGAGACAGAATGATAATGGACGATAAGTTTTTAGCTTTGCAAATTACACTATAATTTGCATTAGTTTGAAAACATTCTAATTATGGCCCCTAACAGCAAAATAAATTTTAATTGTCCACAAAAAGAGTATCTCTTAATTATTTATATTAACATTCCTTATCTAAAATGTTTTCTGCTTAAAGATTATAAATAATAGTAATTTTTTGTTATAAATTATCTCTAAATATTTTAATATTTTCACGTTTAACGTATAATGCAAAAAGTGATAAGATCTGATTTTATCTTTAATAATATATATATATTTATTTAAATTTATTAAAATTAAAATGTATTTATAGATTAAATGTTTAATTGTTTATCAAACATTTTTATTATTTACTATTTATATTGTAATTTCATATAAATTGTGTTGCTTTAGAGAAAATAAAATATAATAAATAGTCAAATAATATATGAACAAAATTATTATGTAATAAAAGGAGTAGAAATATGTAAATACAAGTAAACAAAGTGTTTATATTATATGAATTATTTGCGTTTTACAGTATGTAATTATATATTTTAAAGGTATGTTTCAATTAATGGCAATAAATAGTGGTAAAGTTCAGAAAGCGATGAATTTCCAAATTTCTTAATCTTGTCTATTGGCTAGATTAAACAAGATTTGGAAAGAATCGAAAATCACTGGAAATGGGACATAAACAAAGATTGTAAGAAGATAAAGAAAAAGGACTGGAAGAGGGTACATAAAGGAAGATTCTGGATAAAATAAGAAATTACTGAAAGATATATAAAAGTAAATAGTAATGAAGAAAGTATGAGAAAATAGTAAAGAATGAAAGACACTGTCTCAACAAGACGTTAAAACAAGAAAAAGATAATGATGATGATGAAGCATATATTCGAAGTTCTCGAAAATTTCTATATTATTACTTATTTATTAATAAATAATAAGAAATTATAAATTATATTCAAAATAACGTAATATTTGTCTTTATTTATTATTCTTAAAATTGAATAGAAATAAAAGTTTTTTTTTTTGAAAAACGTTTATAAATTATTTTGAGGAGCATTAAATATTTTATTTAAAATAGAAAATTATTAGATAAGAGAAATCGAACGAATTGCAAATTCAATTGATTTTTATAAAAATAAGTTTTATCCAACTATTGAAAAATTCGGATCAATAATCAATTTATGTATATAATTTATTTATTTAATTATAAATAAATTATAATTTCTTACATTTAAAATAAAATTGTGAGTTTTATGAAAATTATTATTTCATTAAAAATATGAAATGCACGCACACAGAATCGTTCATTTTATTTTACTACGAGAGTTGTAAGAATAAATTTTATTTAAAAAATTTATTTTAAAGACAATATTTGTAAAAATTGCATTTCTAAAATAGCAATTACTTCAGAATTCTTAGAAATTAGTTTCAAAATTTCCTAAAGTGATTTATAATATTTTTAAAATAATTAATTTAATTAGAAGACTCGTGTTTCTTAGAAATAAAATTGGAAAATTAAAGTAGTTTAGAGAGATAAGTAGAAGATTCGTGTTGTTTATAGACATCATTAGAATATTCACATTGTTTAAAAGAGTAATTAGAGGATTCACGTCGCTTAGAAGAACTATTAGAGGAGTCATCCATTGTTTACAATGTAAAAACCATGAATCCTCTACTTACTTTATGTCTACTTACTTTACCTCTACTTCTAATTAAATTATTGTAAACATTTCTAAAGAAACTTCGGATTTTCTTTAAAAATTAACAATAATTACTAATTTATATATATATTTTTTAGATATTTTCAAAATGATTTTCGAAGTTATTAATAGTTTCAGATCTTATCTAAAAATTTCTTGTAAACTTCTTTTAAAAATATTTTTGGATAAGAGTTCAATTATCAGGCCATTAACATCACAATTTTTATAAAATTATAAACACGAATGTATAAAAACATATTTATAAAAATTATCTAATTATCATTAACATCACAATTTTTATAAAATTATGAACACGAATGTATAAAAACATATTTATAAAAATTATCTAATTATGTAATTTTTTTAACAAATAAAACAATATGATGTTGGACTTTTACCTTAATAAACTTTTAAATTAAATTAATATTGTTTAAGAATTAAGCTATTTTATTTTATTAATTTAATTAAATATATATAAAAAATTTTAGGGTGGTTATACATTTTATTTATATAAATGTATTGTAATTAAAAATTCCATTTCTGTATTTGTTTTATTCTGAAAAATGAAAAAAAAATGAAGAGCTTTTGCAAAACTTGCAGAATAGTACGAAAAATTATAGTCGAACTTCGGGTTACGAAATCAAACCAACAATTCGGTTCACGAACAAAATTTTGAATGCCATATTTTCTCCGGTTGCCTTACGAAAACTCGGTTTCCAAACAAGCTACTTGGCCGGTTCTGCCGAGTAGCTTGTTCGTAATAGTATACTATATTTCGGCTTTGTTTCAGGGGTCGAGAACGGATTAATCCATTTTACATTGTTTCTTATGGAAAAATTTGTTTTGGTTTGAGAACAAATCTGTTTCCGAACAACTTTTATGAACGAATTAAGTTTGTAAACGGAGTTTTGACCGTATTCTGTTATTTCTGAAAATTCTGTTAAACAAAAAATTAAATTATTTTTTATGAAGAAATTCTGTTGTTTTTTATACAGTTTTGAGTAAAATACTTTCATATTTTTAAGTTCAGAAATAGGTAATTAAATCAATATAGCAATTAATTTTATTAAAAGGTACAATACTAAGCACAAATGAATAATTTGTAGGATATTTTAAAATTAAATGTAAAGCATTTTTAATTTTATTTTAAATATGACAACATAGGGTGGCTTAAAAGTCAGTAACCGTGTTTTGTATAATCCAAGTACACTCATAAAAACGAATTGTAAATTGAGTTTAGACAGATGTGTTTCATTTTTACAAAATTGGTAGAGAATTGTATCAATTTTTCTACAGTTGGTTACTAAACAAAAATAATTTAGTGTTTAAAATTGTTAACTGGCTTTTGGTCACTCTGTATTTTAAAAATATATATATAAAATTTATTAGATACTTGAAGTCTAAATAATTATGACATGAAGTGTTTAATTGCACAGAATAATAATAATAATCCTGTTTAACACGAACCAATTTTTTCAAGCAATATCTATTCATCTGATTAATACTCATCCGATTTAAACACTAAAAAATATCTTAAATATTTTCGATCGTTATCAATTAACTCTATTATTTTTAATTAAATTGTGATTATAAACTAAAATAATCAAAGAAATAATTTTAAAATTTATACTTAAAATTAAAGACAGGAAAAAAAGAGATATCTTTTTTGGTATTATTTTCCATGTTTATTATCAAAAATTAAATTTGTATTGAATCCATTATTACGAAAAGTAATAATATTTTTAGATTTAAAATGTTTTTGATATTATTAAAGTATGAAATATTTTATGTATTTTCGACTTTAACACTACATGAAGCATAGGTGTAAATAATAAAAATTGTATTACTTAATTTTTATATCATCATCATAATCGTCATCACCATTAACTGTAATTATTCACTGCACAATTATGTACTGGGCTGTCTATTGCTTTCATCCTTTTGTCAATTTATCAACTTTTTATTTCGGCTGTTATACATAACGTAGGAAAAATATGGCGATCAAAAAATGACCCCCTCCAGATTTTTACATTTTTCGACCTAAGGGATTGTACAATCATACAATTGATACAATTGATACAAACGTCGAGAAATGCAAAGAAATTCGGTTTTTCCCCCTCTGTATGTGTGGATTTTAGTGTGTGTGGGTGATTTGTTACCCTCTTTAATGCTTAATAACTCCTGTAGTTTTTGTGAAATTTTGTAGGGAGGTTTGTTTATTAGGGGGATTGATGCTATTGAATTTTATCGATTAAAATTCGACGGAGTGTGGAGATAAAGAGGTCGTGTGTCATATCTCAGTAGAGTCAGAATTAATGACGATTTTACTCGTTATTAGCATTTACAATTTTTTATAAATTTCATCCCTACTCTCAAAATTAAGCTTTTTGCTATTTGATGGCGTCACCAAGTGTCAGCGAGAAAGTTAAGCAACTCGTTGCTGGATGTTTTTAATCTATTTCTTTTGAGATTACTCTATATTTTCTTCTCGGATTTCTTCTTTCTCTCATTTTCATTTCACTTATTCTGTTACGTTCTTCTTTCATATGCTATCTATCTACTGTCACTTTTCTACTAGTCCTGCTCATCTTTGTTTGTTCTTATTTTATCCGTATAAAATTGGACCCAAAAGTCAATTAACTGCGACGTCAAAAATTTACAATCTCTCAAGCAAGTTATGAAATGTGTGTGCGCGCAAAGTAGTTTTTACGTTTAAAACGTTTAAGAATGCCTTTTTTAAATTTTTGAAAAAACTATAGTTCGAATATAGAAACTTCTTTTCCCTTGTTTTGTACAATGGAATAGCCCATATATTGTTAATCTTATTTCTTATTACCCATTGATTATTAAAGAGTTATTATTAAACTAACTAATATTGAATTCTTAAATTATATTAATTATTTGTTTTAATTTTTTATTTAATACTCTTTATTTTTACAATATTTACCATCACTTACTTTTCACTTATGCTGATCATTTAGTTTAGTTTTCTCCTTTGTTGCATATAAAATAGCTACTTCTGTCACATTATCAAAACGAATCGATATAAGAAGTAAAATCGAATAGTGAATCTTTAGAGAAATTTTTACTGATTCCTGTCTTAAACTGTCGAGAATTTTCTGTTTGAGATTGAAATAAAAATAAGAAATGAATTCAAGTAAAGTTAAACGCAAAAAATAAACTGAATGTTATTTAACTTTTCTTATTCAGTTGAAGCTACTGTCCCTCTACAGACAACCGTAACATTTGTTTGATTGACATCAGTTAATCGAAAAATGGCGTCAGATGAAAGAAAAGAAAAAGTTCTTTAACAATACGTTTCTATTGATTATATTAAAAACGTGAACAAATAGGACCATAGTCTTCTAAAAATAACAAATACTGCATCTCTGTTCAGTTGTAATTAAATAAATTTCGGTACCCCCTTCAGGATGCCCAACAGGCAGTTTAAGAAAAACGATATCTTATTTTATTCTTTTCTTGTGTATTTTTCTCGCTTTTCTGTATGATAAAACTTGGATTGATATTAAAAAGATTTAAGTAATAACTGCAATGTAGTTAACTTTTTAACACTAAATTAAATAAGTGTATTTATTTATTCATTGGCATGTTAAAAAATACATTGCAATAAACCTTTATCTTACACTGCAAAGAGAAAAAATATGCATTAAAGGAAGGAATAGATAACAAATCCATTTTCAGTCTATCTAACGTTAAAAAATAGTATAGATTAATATAAAAAGTGTAAACTTTACATTAAAATTTATCTTAAATTCATAAAGAAATATAAATAATTCTGTGTCATTCCGAGTATTTGACGTAGAAAAAAGTTCTTTGATTTTCGTAGTCTAAAAATTGAAAGAGTGACATTAAAGTATCATAGACAGTCGTGTTAAATGTACAGATTTATTATATCAAAATAACGAAGAATGTATTATTAAGAATCTCCCCTCATAACTTTAAACCAGGGGTTTTCGCGTATCGACTCTTTTTATGAAAAAATTTTTCCATCGTTTCTTTATGTATATATATATATATATATTACTTTTTAATACATTTTTTAATATTATACATTTTTACTTTCCCTGCTCTATTATTAGGGAAAGTATGGCGATCGGTCAAAAAATATTTATATATTTTTGAACTCAGGGGATCTTGAAACGTCGAGAAATGCAAAGAATTTCGGTGATTTTTATTCTGTTTGTACGGATATTAGCGTATGTGGGTGGGTGGCACGATTTTGTTCACCTTCTTTGAAGCTTAATAAGTCCTGTAATTTTTGTCGAAAATTTCTAAAATTTTTTACGGAGATTTGTGTATTATGGGGATTGTTGCTATTAAATTTTGATAAAGGTCGAGTGGTGGGGAGATAAAGGGGATCGTGAGTCATATCTTGAGTAGGGTCAGACTTAAACACTGTTTTAAACTATAGAAACTTAAAAATTTCTCAAACATTATTATAGCTGATATTAATATCTTACAAACCGTTGTTCTTTAATTAATTAATTGACCAAATAATGTCCATTGATTCAAATTCCACACTAATCTTAAAAGTTACTCAATGTAATTTCTACTTTTTATAATGAGAAATTCATAACATGCTCGGTCAGAAATCAATATTCTTTATCACAATCTTAATTTTATTGTTTTAACTTAATATTCTCAGATTTAATAAAAATTCGGTTAGTATACCATTACAAAGACATTCTTGAAATGAAGAATTAATTAAAATCTTGTAATTTATAAAAGATTAAAGAAGAACTAGCGGCTGAATCTTGAAAGAAAATTTTTCCCGAATACTGAAACTGCATATTCGGGACAGTATACCAAATTTAGCTGGGGAATGCCCAATAGTTCTTTCTACAGAGAGATCTGAATGTCTACTTTTTAATTATGATCGTTTTAATTTAAAGAAAGACTTTATTTCTAAAGTAACTACTAAGAGATGATAATACAGTAGAGCGTCGATAAGTGAAACCAATTGGGGACTGGGGTCCTTCCAGTTAATGATTTGTTCCAGTTTCCGACTTTGTACGAAAAAATACATTAACCTGTCGATGTTCAAATTTTTCTCCGTTGCGTGTCGCTTCGTGTTGAATTTTCGTCGATTTTAAGCCTAACGAAAATTTTCATAATAATCATCGAGGCTATCGTATCGTTAAAAATTATTTCTGCATTTTGTACAAACAAAATAAATATATTGAAGAATATAAAAAACATGAAAATTATACTTTAGAAGTAAATTTAGTATCAAAAACATTCGATTCAGCACGACACAGTCCGACTGAAAATCGTTCCACTTTCCGGCCATTCCACTTACCGACGTTCCACTTATCGACGCTCTACTGTATATAAATAATGTACTCGTACTTAATATTTTTATGACGCAAATCAGTCTCGCATCCAGAATGCCCAAGAGGCTCCGGAACCCTCGAAAAGAAAAATAATACAAACAGTAGAAAATTTTCCAAAAAACTTTTCTTAATTAAAAATTATTTTTTGTGGTGTCTCTTTATGAATTAGCGGTTACATAAGATGGAAATTTTATTGAATTTGCCTTAAAAATTTTTTATCCGTTCGACTCCCCCAAGAGTAAATCCTGAGTGCGCCACTAAACGCAATATTATGTTCTATCCCGGATAAAGAATAATTCCTAATTGTTCAAGTTGAGTTATATTGACACTACAAAAGTTCAAATTTTACGATTTTCCGGATGAAAAACAGTAAGACGAAATAGAAAATATGAATTGACTCTCACGAAATTACGAAACAAACATATGGAAGTAATTCATATGAATATAATTTTCATGCAAAAATTAGTTTTTATTTCCTTGAGAAGTGAAACAGAGCTGTTTCTAGAAGTTTTGTCCGAATTTCGTTAGTCATTTTTCATTAAAATTTTCTATTTTATATACTTCGGCTTTTAATGTATATAATCAATTTGTTATCTATATAATCGATTTTCATTATAAAGTTGTAGAATGTTTATAACTCGTAAATTATAATAACAATCGAATGTGTTGCCTCAATAATACCAACATGTATTCCTGAAAGAAGGTATAGTGGAGACAAAGTGCAATAAAATATATTGCTGTATACATTTGGCAGAGGCCCCTTGATACTTTCTTTATCTATTAATAGATAACAACACTTTATAAAATATCAACGACAATCAATAACAAATGTAAAACAAAAAATACAAGAAAATAATAGATAAAAATTCAAATTAAATAAAAGAATAAACTGCAAATTTCTCACAATTTATTTAGTTTGCAATCTTCAATAAGTAGTTTCTTAACTTAGTGCCGAAAAGAATTTTTTTTTTTACTATATAGCCTAAATTGTATAATTCGAATTAATCTCATATTGAATTTCTAAGTGTTGTACTAACATTTACAAACAAACAACATCATATGATCTATAGTCGTTATTAATTGCCATTAGTAAATATCGTATTAGTAGTCACATTTATTACTATCAATACAATATCTGCTCATTTATTTATGAATATATTTAACATAGTTTACATTATATTATCATTTGGATAAATTTATTCATTAATTATACATTAAATATTAAAATTGTGTATTTATTTTATTATTTACTACAAGAAATTTATATAGTAATGTATTACAGCATAACTATAAGTTTTTTTTTAATAAATGGTACATTTGTTGTAAGACTGATAACAATTTTATAGGTTACTACATGAAATTATCACCCCTATTATCTCAAAATTAAGACGAAAAATATTTTTTAAAATACAATACTAAAAGTAAAAATTTACATTAATTAAATAAAAATTATTTGAAAATATTAATTCATTAAAGTCATATTTTCTTAATTGAAAACTTATTTGGTTTATAAAACTTATATAAATTTATTAAATTATTGATTATAGTTCTGTAAGTTAAAAAAAAAAATCTCTGTAATCTACTGGTTTATGAAAAGTAAGAGAACTTCCAATTCATTTATTTGTTAAAAATAAATAAATTGAAAGTCATTTTATATTATATTTTATTCTTTTTAGATAAAAATATTCTTCTTTCTTAAATATGTAGTAAAAAAAATAATATTTAAAATGGAAAGTAAACATGATATCGAATATGAAAAAATAAAAACTGAACAATACAATACACGGTTTAGGATTTCCAAGGGAATATAATTTTTATCATGTTTATTTTAAAGTGATTTTTGTAGCCAACAATTTCAACAATTGTATCACAATAAAAAATAAGAAAATTTGTTTTTAAATACGTACGGTTTTTCTTGTCTTTTACGTATAGAGTCTTTTTTTAAAGTAACAATAACGCAATATTCTATGTCTTTAAATACTATAAATAACAATTTTATGAAAGTGGTAGATTTTATGAGAAATCTTAAACGATTTCTACTTGCCTGTTTTCAAATTTTATTTCTAAGCATTTGACATTTCTTTATCGTTTTTCAAATATAGTTCTATATATGTTTAATAAAACGAATTTTGTATTAGGTTTTTAACAATTTACAAAAACAATTTTATCTTTACCATATTATATTATTTAGTAAAACATTAATGGTATAAGTTAGAGAATATTAAAATATTAATAAAATTCTTCCATTCCATATAGTTAACTTCTTAGCATTATAAAGGAACAGTAAATAATTGTTTATTTAAAGATTGAACCTGTATTTAAAAATAGAAATCCAAATAGCAAATTTAAATAAAATTTTTCCTATTTCCTTATTATAATACCATTGAGTGAGTCAATAATATTATCTGTTAATATTCAAATTTCACGTGAAATTCGTATTACAACTGAGATTCGGAATGAAATATGTAAAACACACTCAAATTAAACAACAATAAAAGTATATAAATTTATAAAATAAGAAAATTTAAGATTTTATTTACATTTCATAATAATTACAATAACTGCTTAACTGTATAAATTAATTACTTGTAATTCTTATTTCAATTAATTTTTTACTGGTGTTTTTCAACTTGGATTTGAAAAATAAAGGAGAGAAACGTCTTTTCTTTACTCGGAGAAAAATAGAAATAGTCTTTTCAGGTACAAGTGAAAAAAAGGATATTCTTTTATAGTATACTGTTCTTTCTGTCTAGTAATTGCTAGGCACTATACTAGAAAAAAAAAAATAAAGAAAAAATTTCTTATTTGTGTCTAGTCTTTCTATAAAACTGAGAACATCTCGATCGGAATGGATAGGTTTCGATTCCATTCTGGAGAATAACTTTCTTAACACATTTACATTCAATTCATTCTTCTTTAGAGGTGCAGAAAGGACAAAGCATTCTAGAAATAAAGAACCTACACATCAGAAAAGTACATAGCCTACGGAAATAATTTTCTGAACAAAATTCTTCGCAACTGCTGGTGTTGGATAAGTTTTGTTACTATTGTATGTTTGCTTCCTTTTAGAAAGCTTTCAGGTGTAATACATTTAAACAGCGTTCAACATAATCCTAAAAATACATATATAAATATTTCTCTGTTTCAAATAATAATTTTAAATAGAAAGCATTAAAATCATTTAAGTAAATGCTAAAATTTTATTTTTTTTACTTAAAGAATATTCCAACAAATTAAGGTTTAAAATTGTGTTTGAAAAATCTATGATTTATTATGATTTTTGTGCATAAAATTGTTTATTTGCTTCTAGCGATATAAAAAAATCTGTTGATGTTCAAATTTCATATCAAAGATAATTCGAAACATCAGTCAATTGTTGTAAAGACTAAATTTCTATCTTATTCAATTAATTTATTTCTTACTGTAGTGATTTCCTCTATTTTCTTGACCGAGAACGACCCTCTTCTTATTTCTCTATTTCGTCTTCTCGTCCCCTCCTGATGGTCCAAAACTCTCAGAAAAATCTCTCTACACTTACAAACGTCAAAAATTGTTGAAAATGGGAACTTGTTCGAAACACTAATTACAATCTTTGGACAAGTTAAGTTTGTTTTTTAATTTTTTACAAAAAAGACGTGTCATGAATACTGTCTTCACCTTCGTAACAAAAAATACAACATTCGTTAAAAAAATTGTAAAAAGTAGCACTTTTATTTGTTATTTGTATAAAACATATTATTGAGAACATTTTAAACTCTAGGATAGACAAAACTTAGTTAACTGACTTTCGGCATGACTTTCTACATATAGATTCTGGAATTTGAAATATCTAGAACTGCAAATTTTATGTATCGCAATATTTATAACATACCATAGTTTAAATATTACGTATTCTAGAAAATAATTATACATGAACATCTTAAAGGAATCGAAATTCCGTTTCAAAATTTAGAACATATTTAAATTAGGCTCATGATATTTATAACACAACTTTAGTGTTTCATCTAAAAATATGAAAAATATTTGTGAAAAAATAAAAGAAAATATATTTTAAAAATAAAAGAGAAAAAATCAGATTACGCAAAGAATTAAATAGTAAATATTATTATATATTGTTATATATTATAATAAAAATAATATGCAGCAAGAGATGCAAAATTTATCTACGAAATTACTGTGGAAAAATTTTTAGTTGGATGATTGAACTGCATTGTATGCGTTGGAAAAATGTAAAGATTATGATATTTCTAATATCTCAGATATAAATATTATTTTCTAAAATTATTTCATAAAATACAATTCATTAAATTTAAATATTTTCAAATAACGAATGACTAATGAAGGTAAGAAAAATATTGAAATGAATATCTGATTTTGTCAATTCGTACGCTATTAATCACTATTGTTGTGGCATCAATAAATTATGCTTTTCATTTCTTAAAACAGATATTAGTAAGACGTAAATTAGAAAGCCGACGAGCATATAAATAAGGCAAATTTCTATATAAAAACGGAAGTAAATTAGTTTCTCAATATATTTATTGTTTTCCTCTACTTCAAATATGAAGAAAAACAAGACTCCTCATCACGTGGTACAATTTTCTGATCTTTGATTAGTCAGGCAACTCAATTTATATAAGAAATTTCAAGCTAGCGAAAGAGAGAAAGCAAATAGAAGAGAGCGGAGATCGGGCGATTCAAGAAGCGATTGACGATTCGAGAATTGAAAGGTAGAGAGCAAAGTTTGTTTGTATCTGTGAATAAAAACTTTAAACTCGATAAGAGTTAGAAACCCCAAGACATTTCAGAGAAATAGTTTCCACTCTCAAAGAATATTAACATATCACAGTGATAACCAGTATTCTTACCTATTCTAGTTAAAAGGTGTCAACATCCGAGGTCAATATATTGGTAACTGAACCAGTCAATCTTACACTTCTGTTCCTTTACCGGCTCCCCTGAGAAGAAACAGCACAATTTATATCTGAATTAATATTCATAAGTTGTAAATACTTATATATATATATTATAATTTAAAAAGTATATTTACTGAACCTATGACATTTTTTCAGAAAGTTTACTCTTCATCTAGTAATATATTTTCTTCGGAAATATAAATAATTTCATAGACTTAAAACTCTATTATTCAATATTATAATAAATAAATAAATGATAAAAAGTGCTGAAATAATTATTTATATATATAATTGTACATACCTGTTAAAATTTATTTAAAATATTTAGAATAATACCAAATAGATTAGTAATAAAAAAGTTATATAAATGGTTTCTATTCTGTAAAACAACAAGTTTCGTTTGAAAATATTTTTTTTTAAAAAAAAGAAAGAAAATGTTTTTTATAAATTAATAGTTTTATAAATTCATTTTGATAAGTAAAAAAGGTTGTTAGAAATATAAAAATATAAATTTACTGACATATAGACAAACAATAAGCAAAAGAAACGGCCTATAAGAAATGTTATTACTTTACAATTGTGGGGAGAAAAATAAGCTTATTGTAAAATGCATCTCCTATCTCAATGCTAGAGATAAAACAAAAATTCTTTAAACAGTCTTAAAGTATATAGTCAATTTATTTACTTTTTATAAGTAGCTCAAAAAATAGTTTCTATCGGAGCTTCCCAAATTTTTTTCCGGTTTTTTGTCAAACTCGTTTCTTAAAATTAGATTTAATTCTTTTATATATTTATATACAATTAAAATAAATTGCAAATTGTATAAAATAAAAACAATTAGTAATAAATAATATTTTTATTAAACATAAATCGAAATTAAAAATTGTATTTTGCTTTAATAAACTTTCAAAGATATATTATTCATTATTATACAAAACCTCACTTAGTGTCCTCTCGTTATTACGTTGTCGAGGAAAGATACAAGCAAGTACTGTACATTTGTAATCATTTACAATTATTGTTATTGAATTTTCGTTATTAAGAGTAAATAGGTTCTATGAGATAAAAAAAGAAATTTTGGAGGTTATATACTCGATTCAAGATTAATATCAACCGAGTTATAGTCTATCTTGTTTATATTATTTAGCCTATAGTATAATTGGTTTCGTTATACGTCGCAGTTTCTAAGACGACTACGACAACGTTGAGCGGGGTTACGCTCAACGTTGAATTGCTGTATATTATGCTCAATGTTAACTTGCTGTAAGTTTATATTATTACTTGCTGTGACCTAAATCTCCCCAGATAAATTGATTGACCCTTTCGAGGGTAGCTTGTGACCAGGTTATGAACCCAAGACTTTGGCCAATACTTTTAAATAACAGAAATTATCATTAAAACAAATGTAAATAATTAGTAAAATATTAATATTAATAATAATGTAATAAAACAGCAGATTGCTAAATTCATCTTTCATTTAAAAAATCCAGAATTAAGTAATCATTTTGATAAGTATTTAACATTCAAATAAAAAACAGGAGTTTCACCAAAATGTTTTTGTGCAAATATCTTAAATATGGAAATTAATTAGTTCATTGTTATTCCAATTGTTAGTCTATTGTTAGATCGAATAACTCACTAATTCAATATGTATGAATGTGCATACACAGCTACATTTACATACATCTTTGTTTATAAGGTTTACACTAAAGGAAATTCGTCCATAAAATCATCAGTATTTGACGTCTATTTGATGTAACTAATATGTAGACAAGTATAAATTTATAGAAACGTTTTTATTCTCATAAATTCTTAAAAAAGAACTTTTTATGTAACGTTTCTACTATATTACAATTATATAGATATAGAAACAAAAAAAATTACAATGACTTATAATTATTATTAAAATGTCAAATTTAAATATCGTTACAGATAGTCAAAACTTTAATAAATGAAGATATACATAATAATATTTGTTTTATAGATTATGTTTATTACGCTTCGGTTTTGAATAAATTAGGTAAACTTTTTCTGTTGTAAGATATAGATTCTATTATTATTTATGGTGCATTATATATTATTGTGAAAATAATATGTATCACCAAAAGGCTGTTAGACATGAGACAGGGCCTTGGCTAGTCATAAATGCGGAGTCTACCCCTCTTCAAAGTCATTCAATGTATAACTAAAATATTTATTGATTTTAGTTATTCATTTTATAACAGATTTTCGTATTGTTTTTTAATATAAAAGAGTAAATTTCGGGGCATTTTCATGCTTAAATCCCGAACAAAATGATCTACTGATTCCACTATTTAGATTCGTATATCATATTCAATGTAAAATTGCAAAAAGGAATATTACATAAATGAAAAGAATTACTTTAAAATAATATCAATGTGTAGAAAAGATTGTCAAATATGATAAACTTAGATGTTGAAGATCATATTTCTATTTATTAGTTACAAATGTTGGTCCTTTAGTTAATCAAAGACCGTATTGTTTATGAAAGCTTACTCAATGTATTGAATCCTATCACTCATCGTGATAAGCGTTATTGAAGAAAATACAGAATTCACTTTATACAGGAGCCAGATGTGATCAAACTGGAACATGTTTTTGTCATACGAAAAGTCTTTTGTGACAAAGTTTTGTGAGAGAGATGCTTTATGTATTGAATGTAATAAATCTTCGATCGGATCTTGACAAAATTTATTATAAAGCATATTAATGTAGCTAAACATCAGTCACAATTATAAATTTGAGTAGAAATTTTATAATAATGACGGTTGATCTCTATAATACTTTTAATATTTATTAAAACATCACATGTCACTAAACAGCAACCTGAACTACTTATTTTAAACGTTTACAATTAAAACTTTTATAATAATAAAGTAATAAAATTCTTCAATTATATAACAAATTTAAAATTATAAATTCTGCTTTTTATATAAAACTGATAGATTGAATTTAGCAAAACGTTTTCTAATTAACTTACATTTTTATTTTTATTATATATAACAGAACTGTCAATAACCGGTGATTTTTCAAATTACTGTTATACTGTATTTTAAGAAAGATATTATTGCCTTAAGAAAACGAATGTTGTTCTAGAATAATTGAAATACTTCCAATATTCCTGTAGGATAAATTAAATCGAGTCGACAAACTTACTTTTCTTCTCTCTTTTTTTTTTTCTTCTATAATATCTCGCTCTCGTTTAATTAAAGATCTTGCAAAAATAAATATGTAAATTACTACAAGTAAAAAATATACAGTTTAAATATTTTTTATCGAAGATATAAAAAATAAACTTAACCTTTCAATTTTTGTAATAATAATAATAACAGTAATTTATAATTTGAAATTTTTAGAAAATCTCAACAGTACATTAACTTAATATCTTTCTAGAAAAGACTATAATTTAATTCATAATATTCTTCAATTGATCTAGTAAATTCTAAGTAGAATACTTAACTGCCTTTTTTATATCAACTATAATGTATTTAAGTGTAAAATTGATAATTATAATAGTAATTAAAGCATTTTCGAGTAAAATGTTCAAGGTGTTTCAACATAAAGATGGTCTTCTCTTGGCTCTTAGGTATCGTTAAGTTGCTCCTGTTTTACAATACTGTATTTTAACAATTCCTCCCGGGTACGATTTTCTTATCTGGCATAAGTAAACACTGCTTTAGTATTATTGGTTATAGTACAGACTTTTCTTACAAGATAAGAAATTTGTTTTCCTTAGAAAATCTTTCTACCAAGTATTTTTACTTTTAGTTACTTACAGATGTGAAAGAGAATCACTAAACGAGCTTATTTTACACTAAAATACACTCTTACTTCAATATTTTTAGTATAATTTACACTTATACGGTTTAACGTGTACAAATTTATAATTAAGCGTTTTCTGTCGCATATAAATAATGTTTTTCTTTTTTCCTAATTCGATATTTCTGATACTTTTACCAATATGAAATATTTATCTAACAGAAAGACAGAAATACAAAATACAAATGTGTCTGACAGTAAAATATATCTTCTTAGCACAAATCTTCTCTTCACATGATAAATGAACGTAGCTGTCGCCCATAGCTGATCTCAAGTGCAACAAACATCAGTTTTCTCGTATTGCATAGCTTGATAGTGTATCTGGTGCAATTTCTCAAAAAACCTACAAAGAACTAAGTATAACAAGGAAATAAATGCAAGTTTTTCGAATCACCAAAAGTATTCTTAACGATTTTTCTTCAACGTGTTAACATAAAATGATTTCTGTAGAATGTCATTTTCCAACTTGATACCAAATACTTACTTCTAGATTTTTTTTAAAAAAATTAAATAAATGTATTTTTCGTATTTTAAAGTTTAAAGCTTACTATAAAAAGAAACATGTCTAAAAAAATCAATTCTTTAACGAGTAAAGTAGCGAAGTTGGGAAAGTAATTCATTAAAATCTGAGTATGTCGATACTGAACATTTATTCATTACCCGTTTAACAAGTCACAAACTACTTAAATGTCCTATATTTTATATAATTAAACTTTTACTAAATTTATCCAGAAAATGGTAATTTAATTTGTTCCAAAACGGATATTAGTGAAGTTTAATTTATTTTCGTGTTCGAAAATAAACATTTCTTTTCCTACATAAAAATATTGTGTTTAATGCATCTCGAAAGTAATATACAATATTGTTTACGTTCGAAAAATTAACCAAACTGAAATTTAATTATATTTTGCATTATTGGACTGTGTTGGAAACAATTACAACATTTCTATACAATTTTATCAGTCTATTGTTTATCTTCTATCAGTTGCAGAAAAATTATTACTTAAAAAAATATATTTCGGCTTCTTAATTTCAATACAATATCAATAAGTTATAATTAATAAGATTAATTTTCGTATTTTTTAACGTAAATGTTTAATTAATTTGCATTTTGTATGCTTGTTCCAAAATAGCTTTTACTATGCATCACGCGCATTCGTTTTAGCAGAATATTGTGCCAATTACGTCATTTTATACTTTCCCATTACAAAAATATAGGAATGACGTCAAATTGGCGTTAACTTCTACACTATTCTGACAAAACGAATGTAATACAAGCTTATTTTGTCAAGATGATGCACGTTTATACGTAAATTTTATATCATTTCTATCGTTTTTTTTTGTAATGAGAAAGTGTCAAAATAACGTCAAATTGATGTAAAAGTGTACACTATTTTGACAAAATGACTGCATCCTTAAAATACGTTTGCTTTGTCAGAATAGTGTACTATTTTACGTTAATCTGACATCATTCTTACGTTTTCTCATTACAAATACGTAGACATGACATTAAATTAACATAAAAATGTCTTAATAAGGAGAATATAATTCTTAGTTGCATTCATTTTTTCAGGATAATATACACTCATATGTTGATCTCATGTCATTTCTATATTTTTGTAATGAGAAAATATAAAAATAACAGTACAAATTTTAACGCCATTATATTATTTTAAAAAAACAAGCACGTCTCTTTGAATGTATTTTAGAGAAAAAATTATTTATTTTTCGGAATATTATTCAAATTAAAATATAAATAATATCGTTTTATATTTGAATTATTATATTAACTTTGTTTTTTCATAATTTCTTTCGTTTTATTTTATTTGTATAATATTCAAATATTAAAATTTAACAATTTATATAAATGTAGTTTCTTAAAATATAATTAATTGGCAGCTAACTTATAGAATATTGGAAAAAAAATATTTAAAAAAAATAGATTCGTTTACATTATTTTGTGTTATTTTATAACCTACTTTTTTCGTAAATCTTTCGTAAATATGCAACAAAGAAATTTTTCCTCCTTTTTTTAATGTGAAAGATAAAAGACTTTTTTGTTTAAAACAAAAATACCTTAAATAAAATTAAATTACTGTTTTAAATTGAAAATTTATAATATACAAAGGTAAAAAAAATAGGCCAAAATAGGCCGGGTTAGTTACTTGAACGGAGAAATTTCAAAGAAATTTTTACAATTACAATTCGTTAAAGGGATTAAATTACAATTCGTTAGAGGGTTTTAACATGTGTATTGAAGAAGAAAAATTTCACTAAACAATTTTTGTAAAATTTTAAAGTACTGTAATACGTATAGTGTTTAGATTTAAAAAAAAAAAAACATGTTTTTTATAATGGTTAACGACTTTTGGGGCGTTCAAAATATAAGTAAACGATGCTTTTATCCTTATTAAAGTATAATTATCAGTAATTTTTATTTATTTTATTAAACTGTTATGATAATTATATTATAATAAGAATAAAATAACAAATCATCTACTTATGTAAAGATTCAAAAGTCAGTTAGCCATTGTAAAGACTTTGCATTGTTATAATAACGGTTTAGTTGTTAAAATGTTAAAATGAAATAATTTAGTATAAATTTATCTCTAAAATGTAATTATTTTAAAATTGTTATCTGTGTGCTACAAACTTCATGTCTAAAAAACGAAATAGACTTTTATGGATCTCGTATTATTATTCGGTTAATTATATTCAAACTTTATTTGTATTGTAAAATTTTGATTTGAAAGTAATTAGAAGTACTGTACTTTAAGAAGAGAAAAAAATTATTAAAACTTTATTACTGAATGAAAAATTTAAAATTTCCATTCATTAAAGAATTTTCTTTTATTTCTAAGTAGCATCACAGTTTTATTTATGATGCTAGAAATCTTTCCATTTATTAAAATTATATTTAAAATTCATCTTATTATTTATTTATTTATTTATTTATTTTTACATTTTTGTTGTTTAAAAGGGTAACAATTGTAAAGATCCCATTATAAAAGGAGAAAGTTTTTTCTCAAATTCATTAAAAATCTTAGGTTTTTAATATTTAAGTAACGGTAATTTAATTTTAATAATCATAAATAATTAAAGAAAACAAGGTAAAATCCTCTTTTAAAGACGTTCTACTTATTTTTTTATATAGTAACTGTATTTCAATATCGATTAAAGTAAAGGAAACTTTCATATTTAGTAAAAATAACCAAGCTTATTATACCTACTGTACATTATAAAATTAATAAAAATTTAAAAATTATGTTAAATTTTATTATGTTTGGGGATGATATTCAAATATTTGCATCGGCTATGTAATCTATTTATAAAATTCAATTTAATGAAGTCAAAGAATTAAGTGAAAAAGCAAACAAAATAGTCTTTGGTGGAACATGTTTAAATATCCATTTGGTGTAATGTGTCCGACAGTGATGACATCTCATGTTACTCTAGTTACAATTAATGTTAAATTGAAAACTGTGACATGCCATTATTACATTTCCTTTGACTTTTATTTGACATCCAACTATTTTACATTTAAATATGTATTAGCATTTAAAAATTCCATTGGGAAAATGATAAATGATGAAACGAATATGAAGAGAAAGTTATATTAATCAGTTAATTCTTATAGTGTACGCGTGTTAAATATATTTTTATTATATTAATAAATTGTTCAGAAATATAAATTTTGATTTTAAATACTCATCTGTTATAGAAACGATAGGTTATTTTTATATTTTTCGAAGTAGTTGTAGGGTTTAAAGCAAAGTTTTAATTATGAATTCAATTGATACAATTTAACATTGAAAAAAAAAAGAACAAGGAGGATTAAACTCGTTGCTCCATCAATATACTACAACTATAAAGGTCTGTTGCATTGGTAAAATTTTGTCACTTTAAAAACTCGTTTGTGCGTAAACATGTTTTTTAAGGTTCTAGACTTTTAGAAGCCAATTTTTACAGCTTTTTATAGTTTTTACATTTTATTATTCTAAAAATTATCCTTATATTGTATTCTATTCAGTGCCAGTCAAGTTCCAAATAATTATTAACTATATAATTCTCCAAAAAAATTAAATTAAACAAAGATAATAAGTCGATATAATTCAACGATTTTTATATTATGTTCGATATTCTTTCTGAATCGATTTAACACTCGTATCTTTTAAAATCGGTTTTTCTTCAAGCGGAAAACCGCAATCACTAGAAGAGTTGAAATCTATTTAATAGAAAACTTTGCTCAAAAATAATGTTTTGATTTATAAATATTGAGCTATAAACACATCGTGATAATCTCAACTGCTAGGTTAAATCGCCACTTGAAGTAATTCTGATCATTATACTAAATATTTCTAAGCAACATCATTCCAAAAAATTTTAAAAATATATATTTTCTACTTAAAACTGATTGCAAGATTTGAACACACGAATAAATATTAATTCTCTAAAATTAATTATATAACTGACAATTTCCATATTTTTTTTTAACTCCTAAAACTTGACTAAGCATATTTTGTAGAGGTCCACCAGTGACCGAATGAATGAAACCATTAAACATTGGTTCAATGGTTCTCAGATAAATATACTAAAGTAAAATTTGTCCAAAGCGGAAACTGAATAAAATGGAAACTGCCTAAGCAGAAAAACTCTTCGGAACGGAACGAATTTTCTATGTTAAAAAAAAAAACCCTGCTCAAAACTAAAACTTGTCAGTTCGGAAAAAAAATATTCGGTACCGTGTAATTGCGGTTTACACAGGTTTTACTGTATATATTTAGGCTATCTATTTCTTAACAGACGAAGTATATTAAAATATTTAATCATTGAATACTTTATTGTACGTTTTTCTAATATTTTTGTATAAAATGGGTGTGAATTATAAAATACTGATTTCAATAATTTAATTTTATATTTTTATAGTTGCAAGTTTGTTAATAAAAGAGAAAAAGAAACTTATTTTTTATTGGAAAGGAAAAAGTAGATGAGTAGTTGGAGATACGTTGAAATTGTAATAATCTAAATATATAAAATTACTTGTCCTGACTGAGTGACTGATTCATCAACGCCCAGAGCAAACCGCTGAACCCAAAGTGGCGAAATTTGGTACACAGTTAGAGTACGTCATGGAAACGCACACTAAGAACGGATTTTTCAAAATTTCCCCGCGGGTGGAGAGGGAGAGAATTAAGAACGGCTTCTACTGTACTATTTTAGATGGGATTTTTTGTTTTCAACTACGTTTACTCTTCATTGAGTACTTAGGTGTATTAAATTGATAACATTTCAGACATTGTTATAAATATTTTTATATATTTCGATTTTTTAACCAAATGTTCAAACCGTTTTAAATTGGAATTTGTTATTGCATACTGGTTTGATTATAAAACGATTGTAAACGTTCCAGAAAATTGATCAAATTGAAAACAGTTCGTTTGATTCTCAGCAATCCTCATCCTTCTCAGCGGTAGGTGTTATATAACAATTACTATGGTTGTTGAAATACTAAATGTAAATGGTGTTTGCTTGCAAAATCCGCGCGGACGAAATCGCAGGTAACAGCTAGTATGTGTTAAAATAGCAATAATATCGTCTTGTTTGGTTGTATATTGATACATCTTTGTAACAAATTTATTAATATTAATTTTAATATACAGTATATTAGATTTGTAAATTATAAAATATAAATTGAGGAAAATAACAGTAAAGTTCACAAAAACGTCCGATGTGTTCACTATTGGCGACCGACCCGGTGCGCCAATAACATCCGATGAAGTTCTCTGTGTCCTGTTGAGAAACATCGTTGCAGGTCCGTCGGGAAGACACCTTACGAATATTCCGTTGCTTGAAGGCTCCGCTCGGGTCCAAACGATCTTAGAAACTTCTCTCGCCAACCGTCCGGGTGGCGTAACGTCGGCGAACTCCACGAATCCCGTAACGAGACGAACTCACTACACCACCTGCGTCCCTCTCTCCTTTTTTCCCACACCCCAGCGTCCACTCCCCTCTTCCCGCCTTGACCTTTTCCTTACACACATGTCGGCCACATGTCGGATGACCACCCGGTGTTTTCCCGTTCACATTTCGTCAGTCCCTCCCTCCACCGTCTTCTTGAAACGATGATCGTTATCAGCGCAAAAAGGGAAGGGCGGGAATCGTGTTTACACGATTCCACCCCGACAATAACCTTCTGTGAAAATTCCTTTTCTTTCTTTAGCATGGTATTTGTACACCCTAAAGTGTATTAAACATGTGATAATGATGATGCATATTAACTTTAGCTGAAGAGAAAAAGGGAGTGAATGTACAATATACCCCGCTCAAAACACATATTTCAGGTTAAAACACATATCCAGATCTTTCATTTGGTATGTGTGTAACAGAACGTCTCAATCTAAAAATCACTGTAAACAGCTACAATATTGATTGGCCATGTGATCACGACGTCTTCATTAAAAACAAGGAAATCTTCAATGCTTTCTACAAACTCATTAAAAGACATGAAACCATTGCCACACTTGCCACTAGGGACTGACTTACATCGCTTCCTCTCCGTACAGTTGTTTTCTCCAAATTACTACACTACGCAGGTACTTACCAACCATGGTAAATTTGCAGCCTACCCGCACCGTTTCACCAACAGGGACCCACAAGTCTGCCTGACTTGCCAAGTGGAAGATGGCTCCGATCATTACCTCTTTGACTGCTATACTCTTGAACACGAGCACATGAATATTAGACTCCTCATGGATGAACTCAATATTAGTTGGCCATGCAACTACTCTGACATTTGGGCCAGCAAGGAAATCTTCCTTGTCTTTGAAAGGTTAGCCAGAAGCTTCGGCAACCACTCAATGAGGCTCATCAACAACTAGATTCAGCTGCCGCCATCGGACTCTTCTTCTGCAGCTGGCAGCCTACTCATCATGCGATCTCTTTGTACTATCCGTGGCTGTACTACTTACACTACGGTCTGTCTCCTGCTTGCCTGCTGCGTTGCATTTCTTACATCACCATCAGTAATACTGTTCAGCATACTGGACCTTATTAGGATCAACTGATGCATAATAACAACAAGACATGCTGCTGCTACTGTAGTCGTTCACTGCCGCTGGTAGCTCTCCCAAGTACAGGTAAGTACCAAAAATTAATTTTTAGTTCGTGCTCTTTATATATAATTTCTTTTTTTTTTTTTTAACTCTTTCCGCCCTGTGGGCACTAAGAGGGCCTCTTTTAGTAGGCCCATTATGGGTTCGGCCAGGCCCACAATGGGGCGACCGGGTGGTGAGGGATGGGGCTCGACATATCCGAACGGACCACCCCCCGAAAAATTCCTGGGGATTATTCGACCCGTTCGGATTCGATCCCGGGTCCCCCAGAGCGGTAGGCTGCCACCTTTACCGCTCGGCCATCCGGCCGTCTATATATAATTTCAGGGTTTATCAGATAATTACTACTCGCAAACACATGTGGACACGTGGATACTGACTGTGACCAATTGAAGAACATAAATTTAGTGTATCAGAAACTGTATCAATACACTTAATTGAAATAAACACGATACATGTAACAATCATTGAGACACCGATTGAGACCTAATGTCGATCATAAATATAGTGTATCAGAACTCTAGTAATACACTTATTTGGAAAGAACACCTCCTATGGTATGCTCTGCTTCAAGACTCTAGTTCTTGAATTCAAGAAACCCTTTTACCTCTATATCTAAGGACTCAACAAGTTTGTGAGCCTTACTCGAATGTTTTCCAAGAACATGCTATCAGGATCTTTGGAACTTTGGAACATCCACTTTACATTCGTTGCAAGAACTTTTGGACAACTAAATGAAATGAACTATGCTAGTCGACAATTCGACATCTCCTGGCGTATATTAATTTTCAGTGCAGTATGCACTATACTATGCACTGCCTTTCTACGACAACCATTCCAGGTGTTCTCTGTATTACGGCATCTCACAATGCCATCGCCATTCGTCCACGTGTATTCAACATATCATCATCTGTACTACGTATTCTGGAATAATAATACGTATATCTACCGCTATTCATACAGGAACACTTGGCTCATTGACTTTCTTTGGTTGCCATGCTTTAATACTATTAATATTTAATTTTTTTTTTGTTTTAGGTTAAGTTGAAATTATTTTAATTTAACTATTATTAATATAATATTGTATCATTCTATCCTAAAGTCTAGTTGGAATGAAATGTCTACTGGAAATACCCTATATTGTAACCTTGCCAGGCCTTCTGGCAGGGTACCCCCACCTCATGCCACTACCATGTATCGTAACAACCTTCACCATCTATTCTACTCTATCGATCTGTAAACAAATACCTGCAATTCAATCTGTCCTTTCGTATAAATTATGCCTTATGTGACTACTTATTCTTATCCTCTGTAATTCCATTACTCATTGCAACTCATGTAAAAACTATGGTACAACCATTCCATCTAGATGTTAATTCACCATAAATACTGTAAAAATGTTACACTCAGCTATGTTTTGACGGTACTGAGTATGTGCGTATGTGCCTTAATAAAAATTGAAATGAAAAAAATGAAAATGGTATGTGTGTGTTAGTTTTGTATATTATTATTTTATTTAATCTTACGTTTTATTCTTTTTTAAATATCATTTCTAAATAGTAACATGTTTATCTAAATATAATAACTATTTCCAATTGTATGAGCAAATTGTGTTTAAATATAGTATTTGTATTTGTTTGTTTTTGTAAAAACTTTACAAATAATAATAAATTTTGTTAAATCAAAATAAAAAATAAGCGAAGTTTCAATTTAAAAATCACGATACACAATATTTTAATATAATATTAAAAAATTTAAAAGGATATCTCGATTAGCAGACCGACTTTAAATTCAATTTAAATATATAAAATGTAAACGCAATAATACTGTACCAATTCTTTTATTTTTATTTTTCCTAACATATAGAATATATTTTAGAAAAAAATATCTATAAGTAATTTTTATTATTTTATATTAAATTAGTTTATTGTTTGTAAAAGTGTTGATAAAGTTCGCAAAATTTTTTAAAAGTATTTTTTTCTCTAACTTGTAACCATTTTTAAATGTTCTATAATTAGTCAAATATATAGCTTTTGCAGAAAATTATGAAGTAAACTAGAAATCGTAACAATTAAGTTTTATTTGTTTTATTATAATTCTACATCCACAGTTTTTATTCTATAAATATCTTCCAAACGGATAGAAATCGAATATTATGAATATGGTTAATTAATTATACTGAAGTATCTTAAATGCATATTATTATAAACAAAATTAAATTGTATTACATATGTTTTTATCTAAATTATTGTTTTTTAATTAAAACTATACTCTGTGGCGACACAGCGACACTAAGAGATGGTCAACGCCTTTCTCGTGCTGAACAATGCCTTGTGACAACCAGTTTCATGCAATATAGAGCATCTCCGCATATCGGACACCGCATTCAATAGTTTCTGCGACAACATTTCAACGATAGCCGAGTGATTGGTCGTGTATTTCTTACCGCTTTTCCGAATCTTAATCCGTTTGTTTGGGAACACTTAAAAACGTGTTTTATAGAGGATATATTGCAAATTTGACAGCCCTTGAAACCGGACACGCAATATCACCCTGCATGTAAAAATTGTAGAGGTTCAATTACAACATTGAACAACATTACTAAATATCTCGATATAACATGAACATCTAGTGCAAACAAATTGTTTGTTGTTTTATCGTCAAAAATGCGTGGTGGTGAGTTTTGTATAATTCTTTTTAAAGAAATGTCTTCCGTATATTCTGATGTCACTTTACCAGATTTAGTTGCACTTGGACCAGAGAAATACACGATTACCCGATATTTATCAATTACTATTGTTATTACAAGACGAGAGAAATACAGATATATAGTTATTACAAATTCTTCATTCTATATTATAGACATCATTTATGGAAAATCTGTACAATCTATTATAAAATTCGTTATAAAGAAAACTAAGATTACAAAGTTACAAATCATAAATGTTATCTTTCTGGGCTGCAATTTTCAAATTTCAGACCTATACATTCCCACTGTCGTCTGTCTGTCCTTCGTTAATTCCGTAAAAGGAGTTGGATAGATGCAAATGGAGTCGAGATATGAAAAGATTAGGAGCAGGAGGCCCCAATTAACTATTGATGAACTTTCGGTCAGGACTGCAAGTCACATGATTTCAATTCAAATATTTTGCCTTGCTACTCGTATATACAGCGATAAATTTGATAGAATTTTGTGTAAATAAAATGTTTGTTTTATCAGAATCTCTGAGGTATACAATATCCATGTAATCTCACATTTTGTGTGATAAAAGTCCGTGAAAAACAACGTCATTATAGAGAAAAAATAATCACAATTCAGATTCAGATTCAACGTTAAAGATATATTTATCTAAATTAAAATATAATAAAAAACTAAAGCCCGGTATTGTGACGATGTCACAATAAGAGATTTCGATATTTCTTCTTTATGATCTTTCCTCTAACTAGTGCATGTCAACAGTTTCGTAAAGTGCGGACATATTTATCTTTTAACATAAACTGAAATTTTCTATATTCAAATTCATTATCGAAATATCCTTCTATAATCATCAATTAACGTTATATTTAACAGATCAATTAAGTCTGTTTTCCATAAAATCTCATTTAATTGCTAATTTTACATTCTTGTTAATTTTTTCTACTTCATTAGCAAACTTTATAACATTTAACTTTTTTGCTTTTCGGATAATCCATGGCTCATTATTATCATTAACGAGAACATCGATTTTTTTGGAAATTTTTCTAATTCTGTTTTATTTTCTTAAACAATGCAATTACTTTTAATTTTGTGAAGGTTTTTATTTTAGGTTTAAATCGAATGTTTTCAATCGTTTTTAATTGTTTTCCAAAATTCAATTCTTTTCAAGTGGTCTTCAATTGTTTAACGTTAAATCATATGTTTCGATTGTTCTTATCTGTGTTAAATCAAACGGGAAACAAGCGTTTTAAACTATTCTTTATTTATTCAATTGTTAGCATTGAATTCTACGTTTTTAATTGTTGTTAAATATTTTTCTTGATAAAAAAAGCTTAATTTTTCAGATTAAGAAAAATATTTTATATTCATAATTAAAATTTTAAAAACATGACTTATCAAATTTAAAATTTATAGCATTCTTTACAACACAAAACTTAATTACAAGAAAATCTAAATATCATACTAAACGTTTGAATTTATAATACACTTTTTTAAAGTATGATATATAAGCTTTATCATGAGTTTAATCCTATATTAAATAATTCCTTCATTTAATTAGTTTTCGAAATAAATTTTTAATTAAATTTTATTAGTAGTTAAAACATCGAAAAATGAATCTTCTAAAAATGATAATAACCTTTGTGAAAAATTGATAATTTTATAAATTAAAGATGCTATTTATTTATTTACTAATTGAAAAAATATTTCTTAAAATTAAATAATTTCCTCAACATTTGATTACTTTATGAAATATTTTATTCGTAAATTTTCTATTCAATTAAATTAAATTATTTTATTGGACATTTTACATCCAAATTAGAACCTAATTTAAGATACACTTTGATCATTATCCTTATCTAGAATATTGGAAACTGCCAAAATAATTCCATGCAAATAGACTATATTTTATTATATTTACATAATCGCTTTAATTTCAGTTCATGTTTTCATATATACTAAACCGTATTATCAATTTATTAATAAATTTCATTATTAATTAATAAAATTAGAAAATATTAGCCCGAAAGTGAGTTAACTATTGTGAAGACTAAATTTGTATCTTATTTAAATAGTTTCTTACTTACGAACAAAATTGTTCAAAATGATATCCTCCTTGTTACAACGCTTTACAAATTCAACACAATATAATAATAAATTTATTCGCGTAATTCAAAAATGATAATAAATATTTATATTATCATATTACGTTGAACTAATTCACTACAAGGAAAACGAGATAACCTTATTCAATATCAACAAATTCATTTTAAGATTTATCATTACAAGTGTACTGTACCTTTCAGATATTTTTTGTGTACACCATAAGCAATTCAAAATAAAATATGATTAACATTAAACGATTTAGTCGGCTCAATATAAGAGTTTAGCCCTTATTTATGCAAATTTATGAGTTTTGTTCTTAGATAACGTAAATTAAATTGACTTTATGTAAGACTACTCTAGAATCTAGATCATCCTATCCGGTCTTCATTAGTGAATAGTGGTAACGTATAACTGAGTTAACAAAAATATAAAAAAGTAGGTTCTTTAGAAGATTTCCAAAAGGTTAAGTATTGATAACTCCAAAAATAAGTTTTATTAGATCGATAGATACCAAAAAATGATAAAAATCAACAGAAACGTGAAAGCATAAAATCTTATGGAGTTTAGCCAATAAAAGGACAATAAACATCCAATCGCCAATATCGTAAAATGTGGAAACTAATTTCTAGATTAGAAATTTAAAATTTTCTATTATTTTCGAAAAAATTTTGATAATTTTTACTATATTCAGCCTTTAAAATTTTAAGATTAGCGTAAGTGAATCTTGCATAAACTTTATCTTTATTTTTCCTATAATAATAATTTTATTTGTGTTGATATCTCCATTTAAGTAAACATATGAATTAATATCAACGATGATAAATTAATTTTTTAATTCATTACAGTTCATATTTAAAATTTGTTCATGTACAAATATAAAATTAAGACACTTAGTTTCAAAAGGTTGTAATAAAATATCATTTCATATTTTGATTATATAACTTTGTTCAATAAATAAAACAAAATTATAAAGACATATTAAAAATGAAAATATTTAAACAACTAAAACGCTTTTAGTTATCTAATTCTTCAATATTTGAAATTGTTGCGATCATCTAACAATAATACCATATAGTTAAAATCATACGAAGTATATATGTGGGATTAGATTGATGTACTGTACACTGTTATAAAACAAGTTGAGGAAGGCAGGAGCGCAGTTAAAAAACAACGAGCAATGAGTTGCTTAACTGTCCCTGCAACATTTAAAACTGCTTGGGTGGCGCCATCTGTTATGATATTGTATTTGAAAAACTTTTACATTTTTAATTGTTGGCTGAAAGTTTAATTTTCAGGGTAGAGACCCTGAAAATTATATTTAAAAAAAGCCTTGTTTTATAAAAAATTGTAAATGCTAATAAAGAGTAAAATCTCCATTAAGTCCAACTCTACTCGAGATATGACAGAGGAACTCCTTTATCTCACCAACACCTCAACCTTTAACCACCAAAATTTAATACCATCAATCCCCCTAATACACAAACCTCCTTGAAAAATTTTAAAAATTTTCGACAAAAAGCACAGATTACGTTTTAAAGAGGTGAACAAAATCGTGCCACACAACACACTAGCATTCATACATACAGGGGAAAAAACCCGAATATTTTTGTCATTTTTTTGCATTTCTCGACATTTCAAGGTCCTATGAGTCCAAAAATATAAAAATCTTGGGAGTCTTTTTGACCGATCTCCGTACATTTCCTCTGTTATAAATAATAGAGCCTGGAAAGTAGAAATTTTTATGGTGTTACTAATCTGAAAAAATTTAACAGTAAATTTTTCAGGTATTCTATTTTTTATATTTTACACAAAGCTTTATTTAACAGTCCTTACTTGGTAGTAAATATATTAATATTTGAAAAATTACATAGACATCTTCAAAAATATTCAGACATTCCAGTGGTGACTTCTCAGGCACCACCGGAAGTCTGAGGAGTCTTGATAGATCTTTGCTCTATTTAGTCTCGGACGCGTACAAATTCATAAATCACTCGCAGCCATTCAGACATTCTTCTGTCACAAAACATATGTGGTTCTATAAGTTTATAGTATTTAAAAACTGGAAATTTTGATTACTGTGAAAATCTTGGAGGCCTAATCTAGTGGGAAAAATGTGTTAAATTTCTGTTTAGTCTTTCCACACCGTGGGAATTAAAAAGTCCTTGTAATCGAGCCCATAATAGGTGTTTGCCTAGTTCACAATGAGGCAACCAGTGATGAGGGACGGTGCATAACATATTCGAGATTTTCCCCTGAAAAATTCCTGGGTTTCCAGGACGGTAGGCTGACACCTTAACCGCTCGGCCATCCGGCCGTCTGGGAAAATATGATTGGTGTGGGGAAAGCTTGTTAAGAACTTGGCAACATTGATTTCATGTCTCTTATATACAAAGCGATTACATTATTCGCTATTCTACGAAACGTATACTCTATCAGTCTTTAAATTTTCCAGGTCCTAAATTTAGTTTCCAGAAATTTTTCAAAAAGTTTTCAGATGTCCCATATTTAAAATAAAAATTACGTAAGAAATAAAAAAGTCATGACATGTAGGAATAATTATAAAATAAACATTTTAATTAATACTATACGTGTATATTATTTTGGCTATTTGTATCTCATACAACTTTACTAAGCACGTACAGTATGTAATACAAAAAATTTTCGTTAATTCGAACTCGGATAGTTCAAAATCCCATTAGTTCTTAACTGTATTTTTGTTTCGACCGGGGATATAGCAATTTACATGTTAAGGAATTCGGTTAGTTCGAAATACAGCTACTTCGAAATTCGAAGTGAAAATTATGTCCGAACTGCGATACGCATATGCTAACTCGTTTGTTTAGATCGAAGTGCCCCCATGATATAAGAGAACAATAGATCAAGAACAACTCTAATTAGGTCAAGATGGCTTTGCTTCTACAATAACACCTTATTTTCTGTGTTACCTTACACATGGACTACCGTCTTTTCTTTTATCTCATAAAATATGGTTGATTTTCGGGATTACAAGGTTGGGCTACGAGTAGCAGATTGAGGTATTTATAGGCCCTAGGCAACTACATTTGGGCAACTTACTACTTTCTGAGCCACTTTAAAAATAATCTGGGCTACGTTTCGTGGAATTCTGCTTTAATTTTTATAAAACCTATGTAGAACCCGAGAGTTTCTCACCGGACACTTGCTTTTTATCTACAGTTTATTTATATTATTATTATTTGTGCTTAATTAACGAAAATGGTATTTTGTATATGTAGCCGTATTCCGTTTCCTTAATAAATTACATCAGTTACATGGCATTTGGTATATTGTACAGAAATACTGTATGTAAATCTCGAATAATTTGAAGTGGCGATTATTTCGTTCCTTGAATTTCGAACTAACGAGGATTTCCTGTGTAGTGTTCGCATAAAATCCTATTTCATACAACGTATCATGAACTTTAAGTAACGCGTGACAATATTCGTCAATTTTCATTTTTGATTCAATAGTATCTAGGATGTAGACTATATACAATATGAAGTGCCAAGTTACAGATAGGGCTTTATATTATATAAGCTTAAAAATAATTTCATTTCTATAATCCAGATATTTTTATTATATCTGTACAATTTATACATTTATGTATGTTTTCTGATACAGATCCTTGTATTGTTTGTTTGTGTTATTATCGAAATTAATTTCTCTCTCTGTTTGGTCATGAAAATATTATTTTTTCTGTCTCCAATTATTTTTACCAAAAATAAAAGTTTATTAGCTATAAAATTTAATTTTTCACAATTATTAAAAGTTTTATTTATATGCTATAAAACATTAATGCTTAATAAAATGGGCGTTACAATCATAAAAAAATAATAATAATAAATATATTTTAAAAATTTAAGTACAATTCAATGTGTTCGATTAATTGATATAGTGTACATTTTTATCTACCACGTAAATTTGGTGCCATTTTTTAAGATTTCTTATTTTAAGATCGACGTGTAAATGTGCATTAATCCATTTTACGTCACGTTTATTAATCTGTTCGTTCGGTTCATTCTTATTAGAATAACAATGTTTTTAATTTAAAATTTAAAAAGGATCTTTTCAAATTTATGTCTGATAGGAGATTTTTAAATAAAATAAATTTATTTATATTCATTTAATTTTTTTAATCGAAACATGATATGTTTGTTAACCACATCTTTTACATAAAAGTAATTTTGTTAATTACTTCATTATTTTCCATCGTGTAATTTATAAATATTCAGATTAGATGTAAAACTCGTTATCAATTATAATATTTTATTTTTAAAACTTTCAAAAATTCGATAAAAGTTTGATAAACATTTTACATAATTAATTAATTGTGATAAAATTTAAATAAAATTAATAAATAATTAAAATCCAAAAACGAAAAGTATTTATTTAACTTATTTGTTTGATAGAAATGTTTGGTATTTTTATTTTTTATTATAAAATAAACTAGATATTTGAATAAAAAATACTCTGTTATTTCTCAAAGTAACTTATAATGAGTCGCTGTTATTCCCTAAAGAGAAATTGAACTTCAAAAGGATGAAAAAATGTGAAGGAAAAAAAAGGCAACTTATAAAGATTTCTTCCTCCATTTGTTTATTCGAAGCGAAAATGGTATAGTCTCTGGGGATTGTATTTGAAGATAAAAGCAATTTGCTATCAAATTTTTCATACTGGTTCGAATAAATGTAGTAAGTGAACTGCACATAATGCAATTGTCTATTGAATCTATAATAGAAAAATATCGAATCGAATATACTATTAATAAATAAAATATATTAGCTTATATTTACATTTTTTGATATATATATATATAACATTTTGTTTTAATAAAAATATTATTTGAAAAATATTGAATTTTATTTTCAACATTTTGAAACTATTTTTATTTTCTTTTTTTAACAAAGTACATTTTGTTTATTATTAGAAATAGGCCTACAGATTATATTAAAAAAAGTGTAATCTACTATTTATAAATTTCGTTTATGGTAATAATTCTCACGTATATAGAATGGCTCAAAATTCAGAGAACAGTATGTTTTACAATTTTTTCCCCTTATAAATAACAAAGTTGTTAAAGAAAACAACAATTTAGTTTTTAGAATAGTTAATTGACTTGTGGGTAGCCCTGTACTTTAGAATATTATTTATCATTTTTACAAAAAAGATTATATGAATAAGTAAACAAAATTAATATTAATTTATGTATGATATAATTACATAATCGCCTTCTGTACTTTAGTTGTATTATATAATCACACATCACATAGCCGAAAACAAAAACATACTCTAACATTTTCGATCTATAGATCATTATTCGAATGTTACAAAAGTTTATGTATTTATTTATTTAATTTATGTATTTGTAATTGTAATCTAATAACAACAGAACAAGAATTATTATATACTATATTAAATCATTAAAAAATATAAACCAATATAAAACATAACATAAAAAAGGCAATATATTCTTTACTGACAAGCCAATTAAAAGAAAGAATTCCTGTTGCAAGAGAACGTAATATTTTTTGAGACAATTAGTAAGAAGTTATATAATCTGTAAATTAACGTTTATAAAACAATTTATAAGATTAAACTAAAATATTACATTAAATATAATATTTTTTTATTATGTTTATATCTTAAACCATCATTAAGACAAATATAAGAAATCATTTTATAGAATGCTTCAAGTTTTTTGATTTTATCCTTCTTTTTATAAATGATTATTTTCAAAATAATGAAAAGTCAGAAGAGATTTTCGTTGAAAAAATTGTGAAATATCTCTAAGAAATTATACTTAAGTATAAACAATGATTTTTGAAGAAAGGACATTTTTTTTTAGCTGAAGAAAAACAATTCAAAACAGAAAAATTGTTTATATATAAAAATTTAATACATCTTTTAAAATATATTTTAAAATTTTTTGTTAAGTTTAAATATAACTTATATATTTATATGCTGTATACTAATGATTTTTAAATTAAAAATTAATCTTCGTATCTGTACTATTGGTATATACAACATAATATTTTAATATTTAATAATAATAATAATTTTTAAATTACTCTTTTTATTTACGAATAAAAATTAAATTCCAATTTAAAATTTCTATTTTAAATTGTAGTAAATATATAATTTAAAACATAATTACAATGTTAATAAATTTATCGTGTAAATATTAGTTAATTTTTATCTATTTATAAAAATTAAATCGATAATTTAATAATACAAGCATTGTAATTGAATTAATTAAATATTTATACACGCTTTATCAATTAAAAAATGTTTTAAATACAATCTTAGTTTTAAAATAGAAAGTAAATCTGAAATATTTTATTCTAAATTTTAAAGACGATAAAATATATAACTGGATCTGAATATAATAAAAAGTAATTTATTGTTAAATGTATTAGATAGTTGTAAGTAATCGTATATAAAAGAAAAAATCCAAAATGTGATATAAATCAGAAAATTTAGTTTTAAATAGCAATTTATAAAATACATTCGATACGTGAGGCATGTTTACGAGGTTAAACGGCGTTTTATATTATAAAATTATCGAAGCGTGTTTATTAATTCAATCAATATACAATATAGAAAAAATCCTACGGGATTTTATTATATATCTGTGCATTTAAAATATCAAATGCTTTTAAACCTTAATTTCCATCTGTTATTGCATGATAAATTGAATTATAAAACCACATATCTTGATAAATTATTTGGTATTTTTCATAACTCTTTTCTTTACGTTCGATACAGGATAGTCCAAAAGAGAGTTAACTGTGTGTTGTTATGTCTGTCCTAAATATAAATCATAAACTGAGTGTAAAACAATTGATTTTTGTCTTATTTTAGAAATTTTTCAACAAAAATTTTGTAATAAAATATTTAAATAATATAGCAATTTATTTTTTACAATATTTACATGACCTTTGTTTCTCTTTAGATAAACTGTATTAACATCTTAATTTTTAAAACTAGAGAAATTCTATTTAAATTGAAAATCGAGAGGAAAAAATAACAACAATAAATAAAAATATATTGTTCATAATTTTCTGAAAAAACAGTAAAAGTATTTTATTAAAAACTACTACAAGATTAACGTGGTCGAACAAAATTTAAATTATAAATTCATTTTTAAAAATTACTCATAATTATCGTAAAAAGATATTTTAATAGCATTTATTGCAATAAAAAAGCATTATTGTTTACAATAGGCCATTAAACAAGTTCCTGCTGCGTTTGATATTTCATACATTATTCTATATACATAAAATACTTAGCTTAAAATTATCACTAGCGTTTTTTCGTTACGAAAAAAATAAAAACGACGACACCAGGAATAAATGAATCGTCACAAAAGTTTTTGAACAAGTGGATGGAAAAAGCCAGAGGAGAACAATCCTCCTAGTTTTGATATAAAAACCAGGTTGACTTTGCACCTAGTGTTTATATTTTTTAATTTATTTAAATAAAATGTCCAAAATATTTATGCTATGTATGCTATATAAATATGCTATTGTAATATTAGATTTACTTTTTAACGAAATTAATGTGTCGATCTGATTCTAGTGTCTGAAAATTCAGAAAAATTATTTTAATTTATTTTTTATATGCATTTGGAGATTGCTGGATTTGTAAATTTAATTGTTTCCATTGTTTGTTATGAATGAAATGTTGTGTTTTTATGAATATCTTATTAAGAAATCATGCTCATTTATTAAATCATTGGATTTAACTAATTCTATAATATATATATATATATATAATATTCTATTTTCTATTAGTAATAAGATTTATCTTGTGCATATACTACACGTATATATATATATATATATATATATATAGTTTAATATTTTAACTTCTCTCCATATCAGTTTTCTTGATTTAAGAAAATTCTTCTCAACCTCCGTGAATTCACTTTCATGAAAGTTGAAAAGAATATGCTAAATTGCTGATGATTCGTGATGTTCTTACCACTTCCCTAATATATCTCATTAATCTCACAGAAAGACAGGATGATTAACCGACTTGAAAGAATATAGACAACACCCAGTATGCTAAGAACTAAACTATGTTGCAAGAATTTAGAACCTAGAACAAGTCTCTCTCAATGATATTCCAGTAAGTCTATGTTTTGTTTTAGGTTATGCTTGACTTTCTTGCACGATAAATATCAAAATGTAAGATGAGACAGTCAACAATAGAGGATTTCTACAAAAATAATGCATGTGTTCTGGTGTAGAAAAAATCTACATTATTCATTCCCAAAACACATTTTAAACTGTCTTCTTCGATAAATATGCAATTTGTCATGACTTTCTGTAGAGTTAAGAAATATAATTCTGCACAGTTTTATATTTATGTGTGTTTCTTAATATTAAAACAAATTTACTACAGTGAGAGCATGTCATTTTTCAAATTAAATTACAATAAGGATTTGAAATATTTACAATTTTATATCGCTTTAATTGTGAGCTCTGCGAAATTTCGTAAGAGTCGATAAAATTTATTAAGAAAAAATACTATTTATTCAAGCTGTCATCACTCATTACTGAATCACAATAAAATTTTAATGGCGTACATTAATGTAACAAGAATGGTTAGTTAATAATAAATTTAAATCTTTAACTATTTATCGAGCTTTAATTTGCTCATAAAATTTATGATTTTTGATACAAATAAATTATTGGTGGCTCCTATTGATAAAGATATTACATGGTAATAGTTAGCCTACTAACAAATGGGCGATCATTACCATTACAGATTTTGACGCCTTTTAGTTAAATCAAAGCGATGTTATATCACATAGATTTATTTATGTAAAACTATTCGATAATTGGTTCTCTGTAATTACATTTACATCTTAGAAATATTAATTAATGTATATATATTTTTTATGATGAGGATTGGTGAGGAGTCTGTGTACCCGAAATGCATTCTAAAACTTAATTTTGGGCAATTAAAGATTATTTTATTAAAAATTTAGTCTAATTTTGTTCCAGTCATTCCCTGATGTGATAAGCCCTCCTAATTTATTATAACCGTATTTATTAAGCTAATCAACTTATACTCAATTTATGTTGTGGGCTAGAAGCGTTATTTAATAATAATATCTATTTTATCTTACATAATTAAGAATGTTATCGAGCTATTTTTTAAAGTTTAAGAGCTATTTTATACATTGATATAAACGAACTTTAGGTATTTTGTTAGAAACATTCACTATTACTGATATATGATATAACTGTAAATAAAAGTTTTTAAATATTAATTAATTATAACTGAGTATTTGATATATTTTACACGGAATAAAATTACAAAATTAGTATAATATCCGATGAACATTATATGAAACATAATTAAGATTGATCTAATTATTTTAATAAAATTCTTTGTTGATATTCTTTATAATTATATAAAGTTTAAAGTTTCCGAAAACAATTAATAAATATTATTATTATTATTAAAGATAAAATTGCAAATAGACAAACAAAATATTTTTTCTGATTTACTAACAAGTAAGTACAGTACATGCAATCAAACTAAGACTTTAACAATGAATTTCGCATTAAAAGTTTCTTAAATATTATAATAAATGTGTAGTAAAATAAGAAAGTATTTTATTTATATTAAATTTAATTTAATAGCATAAACGAAATCAAGTTTATGAATATTTTTAAGTAATCGAAAAAACTAATTTGCAGATTTGTTCTAACCCGCAACATTTAATAAGTTGGTGATTTTTATAAATTGTTATTCGTGCAATAAGTATTACATCAAATTTTTATCAAATCTTATTATTGCTATATATAGTTAGAGCTCTATGTACTGATCCTATTTATAGACATATAGTAGTAGATATTATATATAGTATATATATTAATAATATATATTTTTCATGCATATTCAATTAACTTGATATATAAATTAAATTTATGAATGATAATTATTACTATGTTTAAATTTAAAAATTTTTGCATACAAATTATACGAACAAGTAATTTTAGTGTCGACACGCGAATATTCAAAGCAAATATCAATCAATGTCAGCTGTAAAAAAATTTTAAAATATTTCAGTAAATTTTATATCTGTAAGTAACAAAAACTTTCTTGCTTACTAGTCCAAGAAAGAATGAATCCCTTGTGATCTCGTCGGGCTATTCCAACCATTTTTATTTCCTGTTGGTCAACCTCTCTCATGTGTTAAAGTAAAACAGGTAACAATCCTCAAAACAGAATTACCAATTCTAGTTAATGTTGGACCTTGAAGATCAAATCGATTCAATTCATATCTATATAATGTTACTTTTATTCACAATTTAAATTTTGTATTAAAAAATTTTATCAACAAAATGTGATTTTAATATTCATTTCTTTATGCTAATTTTAAAAATTTTACTTGAAAAATATGGAATGAATTTAAATAGAAGTAAAAATTTATTTATAAAACTTAAATGCATTTTGATTTTTAAACAAATTTGCCATTTTTAGAATAAATGCCTGTCTTTTTATTCAATACTAGCAGACAGTCCGGCGTTTCCCGGGTTAAAAAGTAATAAAGACAAACATTAAAATGAGATGTATATTAAAAGTTTGGTTATTTTAGCTAACCATTGTAATGTTTATCACGAAGTGTCAAGAGAATAAAATCGGGGAGAAGGGTGTCGAGGTTTCGTAGTAGCCTATGTTTTTCGTAAAATCCTACAGAATAAACATGAAAAATATGTTGTAGATTGAGAAAGGGATTGATAGGCGAGATAAAACCAAAAGTTTCGAGCATCTATGGTAGCTTATTTCCCATGGAGTCTTAGAGAGTATGAAAAATTGAATTACGGAAAATGTTTTTGTGAATTTAAATACTGGGGTTAACAGTTGTTGCGCTTTTGTATGCATTTTTGCGATAAACACGTTTTAAAAACTTATATGTGCATTAGAATTTTGCTAAATTGCACAATTTTGTACACTTTAAAAAAATAACAATGGCATTTTTAATAACAACACTCTTATTAACATTTTTGAGATTTGAAAACTATTGTTGAGGTTAATCAGTATGTAGATTTTACTTAATAACTAAGCAGAGGTGCCAGTTTAGTAATTTTAAATCTCACCATTAGATTTCTCACGAAGATATACGTCTATTAAACTCCTTTCTAGCTTTTTAGTTTTTACAGCAAACGGACAGATACACATTCTATTATATATATAGAAGATTTATTATCATTTTTGTTGTTTAATTCTTTTTATTTTGAAGTGTTTCTTTAAAATTTCTTTTGATCTATAATAAAAAAAACATTCTTAATAATAGTGATAAAAACAGCAGAAATCATCACAACACTTTTATTCTTTGTCAAAAATATATGATTAAAAAAATTAATAAAAACATTGCGATTATTTGACAAGAATTAAATTTTAGAAGGCAGAATTCAAAAAATATTGTTTAATCTGGAATACTAATTCATATTTTTAATTCTTTTTATTAAAATGGTAGATTACGTATTTAAAATTCATATACCAGTAACAACAATATCAGCTGTATGCATAATTACAAAAATGATATAAAATTATACTTTATGAGTGAAACAATTTTATAAAACTGAATTTCAATTGGAAAATTTCTTTCTGAAAAAATTTTATTAAGAAAACATTACCAAAAATGATACCAATAACTGTTAAAATAGTAAAAATTAATAATAAAATAAATATAAAAATAGGTTTACTTAAGGGACATCTTTAGAATTAGTGTGTATTTAAAGCATTATTTTACATAATAAGCCTTAGAATATTGTTTAATAAATATTGTACTAGTTTATAAATTTAATACATTAAGTTAAAGCAAAATTATTTGTATTGAAGTAATTATTTATGAAATTTGTATTTTTATTAATTAATTCATTCATGTATTCAATTTATATCTTTATTATACAATTATCATTTATATTAGGTTATAATATGAAAATTTGCGGTACTCGGGGAACTTTTCATTTTTTATACATACTCGTATATAGCATTTTAAATTATTTTTTAACACAAAACGGTCATAAAATTTTGAAAACATGTTTATTTATTTAATAAACTATATGATACAAAATCTTTAAATATTTTATAATTAATTTTGAATTTATTTTGAAATCTTTTAATCGAGAATGGAACGAAAGATTAATCCACGTGGTATGCCTCACAGAAATGAAATTCACTGTACCTGTGAGATGATGTAAAACTTTAGAGTGAGTTATTTTATGGTTCTTATAACGTATATCTATCACATTAGAAATAATTAAAGTCTTATATATACAGTTGAACGCCGTTAATACGTTTTTCAGGGAAACTGAGAAAAATATCGTGTAAATGAGAAAATGTACAAGTAAAATTATTTTTGAATTGCTTTCAGAGTGAATATAAGACGAGTTCAGTAAATTTACTTTAATATCAGTATCAGTTAGTTCAGTGTATAGGAAATGGGGTAATATAGCAAAGAATTACTAAACGATTGCGTACTTTCTAAATAGCTACTCGAAAAAAAATTATATAACATTTGTACCATTTTCAATAATTCATCCAAAAATAAACTTCGTGCTTTTCGTAACGAAATTGGTAACACATAGGAGCAGCCATTCAGTTGTACTGATAGAAAATCGAGTCTAAAGATGTGCGAAAAGTGCTGGCACTAGCAGCAACTAGACTTTTACTGAACGTTATTGGTTTTGGTGCGTAACGCACCAAAACCAATTATTTTACTAAACTATCCGTGTGTACACTTAAGTACTGATGCACTAATGCATTTACTAAACTCCTTTGTAGTTGTCACAAAAATACGACACGACGCAAATTAAAACCGTACGACTTAATTTTACGTGTGTTCTTAACAAAAATATTTCAACTTACTACATATATATAATACAATATATAAAAGGAAAAAAAAGTCAGTCTAAAATGAAATCGTAAATTATATTTTTTTTATAAAAATCGGTCAAGTTTTGTTTGTTTGTTTTTAGATGTCGCACTTGTCACATAATGTGCCAGTATGTGACATCAGTTGTCACCTTCCACCTAATCTCCAGTCATATCAAAGAATAGTCATTCAAAAGATTAGATCACACCTGACAGTGAATAATGAAAACGAATGAAAAACCGAAAAGCGATTTTCATTCCAATAGCGAAATTGATTCACTCCAAAAAACGTGGAACGTTAATATATTATTGGAAAAAACGTACAATTGAGGACCGTATAAACTGGGTTCGACTGTATGAGGTTTTTATTTTTTAAACATTTTTTAAAATTATGTTTTTACGAATGAAAATATATTACGAATAATGATAGATGAGATAAAACATTAATGAATGGGTTGCATTAAGAAGTTAATAGTTTCTACGACGACTGCTTGACATGATAAAACTTTATAAAGGTCTAATTTAATAAAGAAGCATCACGAAATTGATGCAAAACGTTTTAAAAATTCTTGTAGAATGTGCTTTTAATGAACATTATCTGAAACTTCAATAGAAACGCTTCTTGCATACGTAATGTTTTCACAAGATACCTGCTTTATTAATTTATGACATTACATTTATTTTTTTATTTTTAATTTTCTTGTTAGTATTCGGAATAAAAGCTATAACAGCTTTTGGATATTAAGTAAATACAACGCATCGATCTTCCAATTTATAGAAGATTTCCTTATCCACTATTGTGATGCATGCGATACACAATTTATGTAGATGAGAAAAATCGAGAAAATCCAGCTAAAGTGTTCAATTTTGAATCTGCAAAATGTTCCGTTTTACGTATCTTCTTATTAAATATTTATGAGAGAATGCATTCAGCTTATAAACTATCAATTTATATACATATTAAAAGCTATTTATATCGATATTAAAAAATATTAAAAATTTAATTTTTGTCTCGTGATTAATTTATCATCTTACAGATTTTTAATATTTATATAAATTAATAAATTAATGTAACTTTTTAATATTTCACTCATATTTTAAGATAAACTAATTAATTTATTTATAAATTCTTGCATGAATATTATGTTTATTTATTTATTTATTTTAAAATAAATATTTTAAATATTAATTTAGAATAAATGGCATAATTATTTTTTAATTTTATGAATAATTTTAGGTCAAATACGTCACAATTAATGTACGTAACACGTTGGCACGAAAACTTTTAAATATCCTTTCTTTATTATTTGTCTTTTTAAATAATTGATTGGTTTCTAATAAACAAGTTAAAATTAATTATTTGATTTAAGAAATATTTATCTGGAATCATTTTAATTATCCATAATAATTCTACTTGAAGAATTTATAATTTAAAGATTAACACATTTTAAAAATAAAATGATTAAATTTAGCATTTTTATTCGAATATTTATCACTCATTAATTAAACATTTCTTATTAAACTAAATCGAATTTCATTTGAA
Organism: Centruroides vittatus; assembly: GCF_030686945.1. Taxonomy (NCBI): domain Eukaryota; kingdom Metazoa; phylum Arthropoda; class Arachnida; order Scorpiones; family Buthidae; genus Centruroides; species Centruroides vittatus. The sequence goes on from NW_027122385.1 coordinate 2,499,954, forward strand.
TATTTTAAAACTAATCGAAGTATTTTAAGCTTTAAAAAAAATATTCATTCTTTTCTTGGATTTTAAAGAGATCATTTCAAAATCGCCTTTTTATTTTTTAATCTTCTATAATTTTTAATTAAAAACATACATTTTAATTTAATTATTGAGTTATAATTAAGAATTTAATAGAAAAAATATGCAATAAAGTTAAACTTCGATTTAACGACTCTATTTGTACGACTCTAAAATTGGCACTAAATCGAGTGTGTCGCTAAACTGAAATATTTTATATAATAAGATCTATATATAGTAATGACGTCTATAAACAATTTTGACTTTGAATATGAATCACATGATTGTGTGATAACAATCATTAAACCGCATGACGGTCAATTAGGAGAGCGCTGTGTAGGGATTTTACCGTATACATATAGATATATTTTTGCTATGAAATATTATTGTTAAATATGCATGTAAGTTATAGAATTTTAACTAACAAGCAGGCAAATTCAGTGGAGTCGGAATCAGAGTCGAAAGATTTTTAAACGATTCCGTAGCCCTGCTAACGGCACAAAACACAAAACATTTTAATAATACTACAAAATTATCTTATAAAGATATGTACACTACCAGTATGTAAAACAATAAAAATATATTTTAAATTATCTATTCGTTTACACATTGAATTAATAATTAAATACTTTTGTATCTACAGTGTCAACAAAAACATACTCAACTACAATAATTGTTACGGTATTTTATTAGGTAATTTAATGCTACAAAACTTATTTGTTTTCAATTTAAAAAAACAAATAAAAAATTGAGTCTGAATTAAGTAAAACAGAAATTAAAAATAACACAAAACATTTGAATTTCTTTGAAAATAATATGATGATTTATTATTTAAATTTAATTAATTTCAACCATTTACACAAATAATTAAGCAAGATATATGCAAAATGTTTTTTCTTCTTTATATTGATATTGCAAGGTAAATATGTCAAAAGAGATGCTGCTAGAGATGTGCACAACTTTATCTTGTTCTTTATTATATTCTATATATACTTTTTCTTTATAGATGAACTGTGCGCCAGCTTTAGTCTTTCAGATTTTGTTGTCTTTGTCTTTTTTAGTAGCGAAGAAACTAAATGATTTATGTCGTGACGTACTTGGAGATTGTTGAATTCTATCATGGTAGGACTTAGCACGTGTACGTACTTCTAAAGATTTATCTTGTTTGAATTCTTAATTCGGCCTCTGGAGTCGTAACATCTGCAACGACACGAGATTTAAATCAAAAACATTCTCTAGAGATATTTAATATTACTCTTTATTTTCTAGCTATCTCTATCGCTTTAGAATTGTTTTGGTTTTCAATATATTTTAAATTACTTAATTGATTATATATATTATTTTATATGTTCTATAATGCATATTTTATAGTTTTATAGAATATATGCTACATTTATCGTTATAGATAACTGAAGTCTTTGAGGCAAGAACATGTTAACACAGTTTCTTCATTAAACATTATTGAATGTCTACGAACGTACACTAGGTATGACTTCAAGAGTCATGACCCATTATCAACCTCTAATATCATCCATTAATCATCTGTGATCTGTTCCAAAATTCAGAGCAAATTCGGAACTTTAGGATGGATTTCTCAGAAACTTGAAAAAATGATTTAATGTGTTCATGCCCAACATCTTCAATTATTTAACTATGTTTGTCTTGAAGTATATTGGTTAAAATTGCAGTATAGTAGAAGATAAAACGAATTATTACTAAAAAAATTGTAATTTCGATAATTTTATACATCAAGAGCGTAGATTCTTATTGAAAACTTATTATACCTTGTTGAAGATATAATAATTTTTCAGTACAATAAGTACAGGAGCCTAAAAAAAGTTATATTTAGCTCTATGCTGAGAAAATTTATATTTATTTTTCAAATTAACGTTAGACTAAAACACCGACAATTAGAATAATTTTTTACTCTTCACAATAGAATAATACACGTTTTATAATTGTTTGTAAAAGATAATTTTAAATTTTTTACAATTTAATCAAAAAACTTTCTATTAAAGTTGTGAAAGTTATTAATCTGATATAATTCTATGCTATAAAAGTTTGTTCTTATCCAACTTTTCTCTCATATAAGTTAAGCTCCTGAGTCTTTTCTTTAATCTTTACCTCAATATTATTGTCAACAAGATTAGTTCCTTTCAATTTTCATTTTCTTTAAAATTTCGTATATCACGCGAATAAAAGGATAAAAATGCTTTTTACATTCAATTCCAATATTTAAAGTAAAATTGAAATTTATTATTTGTATAATTAACATTGGATGTAATTCTTGTAAAACAAATTAAAAAGAAATTTTAAACAATTTATGTTAATATATACTAAAATAAAACTAGAAAATTAAATTTACAATTAAAAAAATACAATTAAAACATGCGAGGACAAAATTCATACAACATTATAAAAGTGTCTTCTTTTAAATCTTTCACACTTCGGGAACTAACTGTCTTTACGGCAGAGTCGACCTTCTTTTTAAGGCTACTCTTCCGCCTCAATATGTAAAACACGGTTAAAAAATATTCCCATGGTTTTCGGCACAATCATTAAATTTAATATACAATAAAAAAAATATAATTAAAACATTAGAAATTAAAAGGACGTTAAGATTCAAAAGAAGACACTTTAGTGATTACTTCTACGCATTTAATATTGTAATGTATGAATTTTGTCCTGGCATATTTTAATTATATTTTTTTAATTGTAAATTAAATGTTGGAAAAGGAAGGTCGGCTATGCCGTAAAGACAGTTAGTTCCCAAAGTGTGAAAAGGACGTTAAGATTTAAAAGAAAACACTTTTGTGATTACTTCTACACATTTAATTTTGTAATGTAAAAAAATTAAATTTTAAAAATAGTTTTTATAAATTTCAATTAGTATTTTATTGAAAAAGTATTTTCTTTTTGACGTTGAAAGAATGGAAAACTGCATAATCAGTAGTGAGAGTAAAAAGATATAATGAGAACGATGAGAAGAGTTGGGATTATGACGAGAATCCTCGTTCTCTTCAGCAGTTTCTTCAATTTCCTCATTACCATTATTGTCAATAATAATGAGGAGATGAGAATGACATCTAAACATCATCATCTTCATCATGACAGTGATGATGTTTAGACGTATTTTCAAAATTTATAATCATAAAATATTTAACTTTGTTGGAAAAATAGTTTCATATTTATTGAAAGTTTAATTTAAAATCGCCATCATATCTAAAATAGATTTTCAACTTAAAAGAAACTGAAAAAAATCAGTTAGTATGAACTACATTAAATATGAAATATTGGAGTTTTAATAAAAAGCTAAGCCAGAAAATTTTATAAATTTATTATTCACACTTTCACGCAAGAAATTTCCCACAAATTGAATTACTGTATAAAAATTCATTCTTATTTATTTATTTTAAAATCAATTTCTATAACTTAATAATATATTCCTGTAATAAATTGAAGATAAAAAATTAAGTATAAATATTCGTTAAATATGTAATGAACAGTTTAAATTGTAAATTTTCATTAGAATATAATATATAACACGGAAGAAAAATCATTTGAATATAGAACCTCGTATATATTATTTGAATTCCTGTTTTGCATTATGACTTAATCCAATATTTCCTCCTTCAATTTGTTTTATTTACGAGTCAATTTTACAACAAAACTTTACAGAATATATTTGGTTTTTTTGCTTCTGTCAATAAAAACAATTCCTAATATCGATTGACGAATTGCACAACATCTATTTAATTTACAGAAGTCTAAGGTTTACAATAAAATTTATCATATTCGAAGGTAGTAAAAATCATCATCATCACCATCTACAACGCTATATTTTTTGCTTATTAATATTTTGATTCTTCATCTTCATAAGTTAACTTCTTATTTACTACTGTGTTCGCATATTATTAGTGCACATAAATTATGATGATGAGTGTTTTGAAATGATACGATGATGCAAAATTAATTCTTAAAAATACATTTTGTTGTATTCTTCACGGGAAAATAATCTGCAGTGAACTTTTCAGCTGGTGTAGATAAAAATAATGAAAATTTATCTTTAAATAAGACAGATGGAATCAATTTTATTTTAAATTGATTCCATGATACATTTGATTTTGATCACTACAGAGTACAGTACATTTTTAAATGTGGACATTATACTATGAATAAACTTTAAGCCTAATCTATATTCTAGTCACAAAAATTTGTGTATTATAATTCACAATAACTTACACATATTTACCTTTTAATTATTATAGATATTTAAGTCATAAAAATAACATCTGACGTGCGAAATTAATAACTTTTCCCAGTTTGAAGACAAAATGGAAATGAAGGAACTACAGATAATTTTAAAAAATAGAAAATAATCAACTACGCTGTTTACATATGAAAAAATTTTACTATCATTTTTAATGCAACCAAAATTTATTACTCAATATTTTTGAAATAAGTATATTAGCTGAAATTTTTAAGCATTTTAAACAATATATAAAGTGATTCAAAGGCTAATAATATTCATATCACATAATATTTTTTCTATGAACTAAAACTCATAGACTAGAATAATGAAGAAACTTACATCATGACTTTAAAGCCAATTACGCTGATAAAACATGCTGCATGCTAATTATATGTAATATTTAATCATCGAGATCATCACGTACTAAGGAAATTTTTAAAATCGAAATCAATCTATCTGTTAAAGTTTGGTTAAAGTTTCATTCTCTTGACTCACCACAAGTTATCGAATTTATTGTAGATTTTAAAAATACAATTAAATAAAGGAAAGTAATAATATTTCAATAAATAAACACACCCAGAAGTAATCGTAGTAAGTTCAAAGATCCATTCAAAAAAAAAAAAAAAAACAGAAATTAAATAGAAAAAAGTGTTTGGTCCCCGGTGAATAACAAACAAAATGTAGTAACGTGTCGAATATTCTAGCTATACAAGCTACCAGGGCATATTTATCCTGTCTTGTAATGAGATCAAATACACTTTTATTTGTCTGGCTTCTTTTGGTGCACATGGGATTTGTACACTGGAGATAACATTAATGCTGTTGCTTCTTAATCAAATCAAGTAATCAAAAGTCAGTTATTATGTGAATAAATTATTTTTATTTACGCTATAGATTCGCATATCAAATTATTTTATTACATTATATTCTATTATTATGATTAATAGAGGAAATTATCCATTTTGGAAAGAAGTCTCAATAGTGGAAATCATAATATCGTAACTTTCATCTGGCAATATTGAAATCTTAAATTTACTAAGAAGAATGTTATTGATAGGCTATCTTAAAAATCATAATATAGGGCCTATCACATGTAATTATGGTATTAGTAAAGTATTTTTTCACAGGTGTACTAAAAAAGTGATTTATTTTTCCCCTTAACTTAATAATATATTCCTGTAATAAATTGAAGATAAAAAATTAAGTATAAATATTCGTTAAATATGTAATGAACAGTTTAAATTGTAAATTTTCATTAGAATATAATATATAACACGGAAGAAAAATCATTTGAATATAGAACCTCGTATATATTATTTGAATTCCTGTTTTGCATTATGACTTAATCCAATATTTCCTCCTTCAATTTGTTTTATTTACGAGTCAATTTTACTATTTTAATTATATCTGATTAAAGATATGTAATGTAGGCTATGAAAACGTAAATAAATTTTGTTCAGTTACATCATTATATATTAGAGCTCTAATATAATATATTTCTAGATCATTTTATCGCATATATATAAGTATGTGTATGTGTGTGTAAGCTATATTGTAATGCTTACACATTAATACAAAGTTCCATTTCTTTAACTTTCATAATTTATTTAATAATATAATTCATAATTTTTTAGTTTTTCGATAAATTTTCTCAATTTAGCATATATTTAATTATTCATTTTTATCAATTATAAACTGTAATAACGCAGCTTTCAAAAGTAACAAAATTTTGGACTAATAAAGAAACTAAATTTATTTATTCCATGAAGTCTCTACAGCCTATTAAAGGATGTTAAAGGATGTTAAAGGAAAGGCCTGACTCAATGGTATAGCCTTGGGAAAGAAAGGGGGATAGGTAAGGTAGTAGAGAGTGGGGTGGGTGGGGGATGAGGAGGAAAAAAAAAAAAAAAAAAAAGGAGGAAAGGAGGGTTGTAGGGCGTCTGCCGGGAACTGAGGAGGATGCAATTGAAACAGAAGGGACCGCAAGTAGAAAGTAAACAAAAAGGGGGTAAGACGCGACGGTAACCGATTAGGGGGAGCGAGCTACAGGAATAACCATAGCAGCAGGGAACCGGAGAGAGGAGGTAGAGGTTAGTAAGGGATAGGTGTCGGAAAATGATGCACCAAGATACAGGGTATGGCAAGGAAGTTACGTAGAACGGATGTTGAACATAAAACAGCAGAAATACAAAGACCAGTGGATAAAAATGTAACAGAGGATGAACGGTACAGGATACGGAGATTGTACATAATACGGGGGGAGACGAAATACAGTGGTTATACAATAAGCAAAGAATGTACAGTACATTATACAATGGTAGCCTTATGATAAAGGATAAATAAAATATAATGGTTAAACATGATGAGAAAGAGCTCGATGATGCCAAAGTTAAACAGGATACAACACACTAGGCTGAATAGGAGCATGGTAACACTGCAACGAGGATGTGGAATTATGAGTTGCTTAAGAAGGTCTGTTGATAGTTCATAAGATTAAGGTTGTGAACAAAGTTTGTAAAGGCACAGAAGATTTTCCTATTGTCGATGAAGGTGTTTAGTTTACAGGGCCAGTGGTGCCCGTCTTTTTCCACCAGTTGCCTCAGATGAGAGCGGTGAGTAACGTACTTAGTGCAAGTAAAGATAAGGTGATGAGGGTCATCACCTTCTACACCGCAGTCACACAGACCGTTGCCTTTCTTTAAGAAACGACAAAGGTAGGCCTTAAAGTTACCATGTGCCGTCATAATCTGAGTGAGAGCATGCGAGGTTTCTAGGTGTTTGTTAAACATCCTATTGTTAACATTAGGGATGAATTCATGAGTGATGCGACCGGTGTTGCTTTTATCCCACTCATTTTGCCACCTGTCCATGATGATATTATTAAGTTTGCTACAGAGATAGGACATTGGGAGTGACGAGTGGTTGCAATTCGTTGCAATATCCTTAGCTTTTTTGGCCAAGTGGTCAGCTTTATCATTCCCGACGTTTCCAGAGTGACCTCTTATCCAGTAGAAGTTTATTTTGGTGGAGTCTTCGAGTGCATATATTAACTTGAGGCTGTTTTCAATTATGGGGAGTTTGACATTTTCATTTTTAATTTGATGGAGGGCAATCCGGCTATCACTGATAATATTGATTGTCCTGTGTTGTAGCCATTGGATATTAGTATGAATATACTTTAATGAGTTGAAGATTGCTAGTGATTCTGCCTGGTTAATAGAGCAGTTTTTATGCAGTTTGTATACTGCTTGCCAAAAGTTCCTTTTTGAAGAATCTTCGAGGCATACTGAGGCACCTACATCATCTGACGTTTTCGAGCCGTCGGTAAAGAAGTTGAGGCCGTTCGGGATAGAGGTTTCTTTGAGGTAAAAGTTGCTAGAGATATTATTGGCTGGGTGTTTGTTTTCCATTTTCGTGTTAAGGTCAATACCATTCTTAACAATTTCATTGACAAGAGAGTGGGTAAGATCAGGAAGCTTTAAGTCGGAGATGTGTTTATGGAGTTGATCTTGATTGATGTCTGCTGTGATCATCTTTATGAAGAGATTCTTAATATACCTGTATAAGATAGTCAGATGAATAGGGAGTAGCCCTGCAATAACCAATAGGGCATCCGTAGGAGCTGTTCTATAGGATTTGGTAATTGCAATGGCTGAGGTCCGTTGTGCTGAGAGGAGTTTACGGCGTATGTGGGTCTTGGCAACAGCATGGCCCCAGACCTCACAGCCATACGTGAGAATTGGCTCTACGGCCCCCTTGTAGATTGTCCTGCTGTTTTGATGATTTAAGCCCCAGTAATTACGGGCGATGCTGCTAAGTGCATGATTAACTCTAACAGCCTTGTCGTAAGTGTAGTGGATGTGGTCCCTCCAAGTCAGTTTTGGGTCTAGGATCAGACCTAGATACTTGATATTGTTTGTCCACTGGATTTTTTGATTGTTAATTTTAATAGAAGGACGCTTCTGAAGGGGATTCCCTTTAGGGAAAACCATACAGTTACATTTATTATAATTGATAATGAGCTTGTTCTCCTCACTCCACTTGTGTACCAACTTCAGCAGATTATTAGTATAAGTCTGTAAGGTATCATGATTATGATGGCTTAGCAGGATGGCTGTGTCGTCTGCATAGCCTTGAATATATGGGTCTCCATTTAGATTTGTTCCTTTAGTGATGTTCAATAGACCATTATATAGGATATTCCAAAGGAGAGGTCCTGATTTTGAGCCCTGAGGGCATCCTCTGGAGATAAACGATCTATAGTGGATTTTACCAGTCTCAATTGCCATTACCTCCCTTTCCGAAAGGAAGCTGCGAAGAAGTTTTAGAATGTTGGCCGGACAGTTTGTTTTGATCAGAGTAGACAGGATGGCTGGCCACCATGCGTGGTCGAAAGCGCCCTTGAAGTCAATGGTGACCATCATGGTGTGCCTACCTTCGAGTTTTGCAGTCTGAATATATTGGATGATTTTTCCAATGGCCTGATGTGTATTCTTACCTTTTCTAAAGCCATATTGTGCTTCATTTAGGGCTGCCTGATTCTCGAGGTGATGGAGGATTCTTCCCGCCATCAGTGCATCCAGAACCTTCCCAATCACTGCTAGGAGAGAGATTGGGCGATAGCCGGAGGCGTCAGTCGGTGATGAGTTCTTCTCTTTTTGAATGAGTCTAACAGAGGCTTCTTTCCAAAGTTTTGGGAAGTATCCCAGAGATAAACACTTGTTGAACAGTATGAGAAAAGTGGTGGGGATGGCAGAGAACGCATGCTGGGCCATCCTCCAATCGATAAGATCTGGGCCTGGGGCCTTTCTCTTCTTTATCCTTTGAAATTCTTTGCCAATTTCGTTTGAAGTGAAAGGACAATCATTGCAAGTAGTTAATTCCTTTTGGCTTTTTTCCCTCGTGTTTTTATGTTCTGCGGAGTCGTTAATAGGATCATCAGGGGGGAAAAGAGCTGAGAAAATAGCTCTATATGTCTCTCTCAGGTTGGTGGTATGAATATTGGGATTAGAAATGGTGGCCGGAATGGTAGAGGCTTTGTTTTTTTTAATTACAGTATAATATGGAATACTCCAAGGGCCCTTTGAGTTAGAAGAAGTGCAGAAGTTCTTCCAAGAATTACTTCTAGTGCGATTTATGAGAGTTTTATAATCCCTGAAAAGAGTTAGGTACGTCTGCTTAAGAGAGAGTTTAGTAGTGGGGTCTACCTCTCGCACGTAGCGCCTCTTTGCCGCCCGGACTTTTTTCCTGTTTGTCTCCAGTTCCTTGTTCCACCAGGGAGCCGAGGGCTTTTTAGCTTTGATGTGGGTGGACCAATAGAATGCTTCCCTTAGAGCCCTTTGGAGCTGTTCAACAGCGATGTCAATTTCCTGACAAGAGTTGATGCTAATGAGGTCAGAGGGGTCCCACATACATTTGATATTTTCCTCATAATGATCCCAATTTGTGTTGTTACAGATGTTGATGTTAGCAGGGCAGTTGATGTCTGTTATCTTGGTGAGGATGTAAGCATGGTCGCTTGCAGAAACCTGATGCTGAGTCCTGCAGTCGATGTTAAATATGGTAGATTTCCTGTTGCCCAGACATAGGTCGATCCAACTTTTCCCGTTACTACTGGAGAAAGTTGGAAGCGTGCTGACGTTATAGGACTGAATGTCCAGTTCGGTCATAAGTTCACAGACTGCACGGCCCCTTGAATCTTCTACTGGGCTGTGCCAGATCGGTGATTTTGAATTAAAATCTCCACAGATGAGTATAGGGTTAGCAGGGAGTTCTTTAAAGATGTCTCTAATTTCTTGTAGGGGAGCCTCTATTTCCTCCGAAGGCGGGCAGTAGGCACTGATAATAAAAATTTGACGCTCTCCACAGTCAACACTGATCGTAGTGGTATAAATTTTGCTACACTGAGTGACTAGCTGGCAGTTAAGGTGCCTATTGGTTATCATGAAACCTGTGCGGATCGGGTAATTGTCTATTCGTCTAGTGAGGATTTTACCACTTCCAAGCATTGAGACCGTATTATCGCGAAGGTAGGGCTCCTGGAAAACTAGGATGTCTGCTTCTTTCTCAATTATTGCTTGTATTGCATTAGTGGAAGCAGCCATGCTCCGTTGGAGATTGATTTGCAGTATATTTAGAGAACTTTTTGTCTTGTTTTTATTTTTCAGATAGGTAGCTTTTATGTTATTGTCCATACTGGGGGATGGGATAAGAGGAGGCTGACTATTCATAATGGGTGTTGTGAACTTGATTAGCTCTGTGCCATTTTGTTATTGGGCAGTGTTTATCAAATGCATTATGATTAGTATTCATTGCCTTATTCTCTGGTACGGTTTTGTTATAATTGATACAGTTTATACATTTCGGTTCCTTCTGTAGGTTAGGACAGTCCTTAAATTTATGACGTCTAGTGCAATGGCTACAGCGTTGCCTATCCTCACATCTATGTGAGGTGTGCCAGTATCCCGAACAGTTAAAGCATCGGATGGTTGAGATGTAATCATCCACGGTTAGGGAGTACCATCCCACGAAGACCCTTTTTTCTTGCATAAGTATGTTCCTAATACTAGGAGTAACGCTTAGGATTACATGCCTTGAATGAGTTGTTCCTTTTGGTTGAAAGCTATGGCTCAGTTTGGTGTTTTCCATGAAGTCTTCCTGTGTGATTTGTTCCTTTATTTGATGGTTCTGATCATATATTTGCTGAATTAGCTCTTCATTTTCTGTGCTGTTTGGCACATTGAGTAGTATTATTTTCGGGAGCTTTTTATTTCGCTCTGTTACTCTAATTTGCTGTGAGAGGTGCTCATTGTTTTGTATTGCTGTTTTTAAGGATATTAGGTCCTGCTCGTCATGCAGCTGTATTGCAATATCTCCACTTGGGAGAGGCCTCACATGGTTTATTTTGACTCCAAGTTGTCTTGGGTCGATGTGAGATTGCACTATATTCATTGTTTCCTCTGGTAGAGGGACAGGCTGATTTGGGTCTTTGACTGCTGATACGATGATGTTGTGGTTAGCTTTCTTAGGGTTCTTTCTCCCCTCTAACTTTGCTGAATTTTCAGAAATTAATTTAGTCGTTTTACTCATTGATTTTAGATTTCTCTTTAGGACGTCCGAGAAGGATCCCTTATCCAGAGAAGATACTGGCTTTGAAAGTTCCTTGACCCTTTCTCTTAGCGCTAGGACCACTCCAAAAATTTGGTTAGCGGCCGCATGCAAACTGACGGCCGCTACCCTGGCATGGGTCCGTTCTTCTTTATTGACAGCTATGCTCATGTTTGTTGGAATACAGTTGAGAATGGTTTCCAGGTGTCCATTGATTGATGTTATAAGATCTTCTTCGATGAAGCTATTGTTTAAACTTTCTGCTGCACTTTCCCTTGACATGTCAGGAGAGGTAATTTACTCAGCAGGTTAGGTTGTATAGCACAAATAAAACGATACCCGGCAAGGACCGGCTTTGCAATAAGAGTTATGATCAGGGCTAAAACTTGCCACAGCAGCGGCTTAAGCAACTAGTGTGACGTCTGAGGTAGTTGAGAGGCGCTGAACGGCGACCTCACGCCGAATGGCTAGGACTTCCACGTGGCTGAGAACAATGCTCTTTGTTCGGTGCGGGATTTTGAGCGGCAATGATGTGGCTCTTAATTAATGGATTACCACGATATTTGCATGGTATATTAACTTCATATCAGAGCATACAATATCAGTCGTAGAAGAATGTAATCCAGTACGATCACGCGTAACGGCGACAAAGTCCAAAGACGCGTGCGACGATGGCCACTCAGTGCAACGTTCGATTCGAAGAGAAAAATAATAAGACAAGTGTACTCACAGAAACCAGGCTTTTTACACGTCCCAATGATATATAATTTATCGGTGTCTACCTCACCAATTATCCAAGTTTTCGATCAAAACACGGAGCACGTTAATCCAACTAATACAAGGTTAAAGTCGCTAATTGTTTTTCTCTACAGCCTATTAGGAAAAATTAAATATAAACGTATCGCCACTTCATTATCAGTTTGTTAATATTCTTGTAAATAAATATTTAATGTTAGTTTACTACGCGATTCTATTTAAAAATATAAATACATTTTCGAATTCATTTTTGTGTAAATAATAACTTTCTTTGTATTGTACCTAGTAAGAGATATTTATTTTATAGCAAATCTCATATCAGCCAATTTTCTCTTATCTGATGTAAAATAATCCACAGAATTTTTATTAAATAGTATTTGATCTCATTAACACTCTGTGTAAAGTTTATTTGTTGGTAATGCGATCAAATTGAATGAAAAATTTATGGAAGCTTCTGTGTAATAAACAGCAGCTTTCATAAATTAATATTGTTATAACATTATCGCAACATTAAATTCAGACAAAATTTTATTATTTAAATAATGTTCTAATGCCATATAGGAGAATCCAGTCGTTAATTTTAAGTATTTATAATTCTTATCTGGTGCAAAGTGAATATTCATATAGTTACTTATTTAAAAAATTGGATAATATTCTTTCTTATAGAAGAAATTCTAAAAAACTTTATTCCCACTTCAGTGCAATATACACTCATCACATTCATTTTAGCGTAATTATATGCCAGTATCCATAAAAGACACTATTTTAATAAAATTCAAATCTATGTAAAGCTATGGTTAAAATAATGATGCAATAAAATTTTTAGAAACATAAATAATTTTATTTATTAAGATTTAAACAAAACAAAGGGAACAAACACTTTGCTCTCGGGCACCGTGATGGAGAATTACAAAAATAGGGAAATGTATAATAGTAGAATAAATTATTATCTTTCCCAAGGCAATAAATGTACGCGAATCCCATTCATGGTTGTTATGAACGGTGAGAAAACTGGACTGGTTTGCATTTGAAACGAAACTCGTGTAATAAAATAAACTACTCTACTTGAGCTAAGGTTTGCGAAAAAAATTGGCTCAATCACTAAAACAGGTGTCTCTATGAGTTACTTCTCCAAAAAATCAGAGGAAATAAATTAACCGAATCCAGCATTCGCGTACAATTACCATTTCCTGAGTTCTTCCCTTTGAAACCTACACGTTGGCAACTTGCCTAGGCGGTAGGCACGGCGATGATCTTATGAAATGTAGGTCTATGCTCCCCTAAGAATGTTCGGATGATCTTTTGTTTGAGGCTTGCATTTTTGCACCTGTTTCTTGGGGACATGACCAAGGTCTTCAATTGGGTTCAAATAGAGCGAATTTGGAACCCATTTCAGGACATGAACTCGATTTAGGCGAAGCCAAGCACTAGTGGAATGCGCAGTATGCGGCTTGGCGAGATCTTGCTGGAAGATCGCATGTCCCGCGGCCAAAGATGAGCTATGGAAGGTAGTAACGCCGTTGCAAAATTGTCTGGTAGAATTGTGCACTGACAGTTTCATCATACGGAACCAAATCATTAATGTCAAAATACCCAAGACAGTCCCACACAAACCGTGCTTGAAAACTTGACTTCCTGCTTAACACAGTTATGGGTGAGACATTCATTTCGCCAGTGGATGACTCTGCATCCGGTATTTCCATATAGGACTGGAACGGGAGACTGGTCACACAAAACTTGCCCTTTGCCAATGAACGTCAGTCCAAAGCACGTGGTCCCTACACATACAACCCAATTCTTTCGATGAACTGGAATCAGCATAGGCTATTGCTTACTCTTGTATAAACCGTAACCCACGTCATGTAACCTATTGCTTCGTCGCGATACAGGTCGGTTTCTTCGTTCGCTCCAAAGTTCTGCAGCTTCTATGAACGTACCAGGTCGGTGTTTCATGACAATTCGTTTTCGTACCTCTTTCTTCTCTAGCAGTGGTCGTTGGCGATCTGCCATTAATGCGTACATTTACCATTTCGTGAGTCTTTCCCTTTGAAACCTAAACGTTAGTATCTAGGCAGTATAGAACTAGTTTTTTTCGTGGTGTCCGAGGAACGTTCTGACATTAGACTCGTTCAAGCATATTTCCCGAGCAATCTGCCCTACAGTTGTTCTATTTTCTCGTTTCTGGTGGATATTATAACGTACTTGCAGTCCTAGCCTCTGTCTTGCCGTTTTTTTCGCGTTTTGCACAACGCAGATACTACCCAAAATGCCATAGTTTCCTTCGATCGCATATACCCGACTAAACAATACATGAAGCAGAAAAATTTTGTATGTTCAGCCGAGCAACGTCTGCGGAGTGCTGATTGCGTGTAAATTTATTACCTGCGATTTTTCGGAGAATTAATGCTTGCATGCACATATAGACACGTCTGTTACAGTGATTAAGCCACTTTTTGTAAACCATAGCTCAAATAAAGTACTTTATTCATAAAACAAGTTTCGTTTCAGATGCAAACGGGTCGTTTTCCTACCGTTTATAATAACCACGAATGGGGTGCGCTTATATTTGTTGCTTCGAGAAAGGTACTTCGTAATCTTAATGAACAGTATTATAACATTTGATGAAATATATTGAAAAATTTTCAATTCAAAAAGTATCATCTGTAAAATGTCTTATTATATTCTACCGAAATCTTAAGAATTTTATAAGTTTTAAAAACCACGTTACAACTCACTTTCTCAAAACGTCTATCACACATATCCGATACATTCTATTGCTACTGCATGAACAGTCTGAATAACAATAATGTGTTGTGACCTATCAGTGTTCTCTTATTCGCTATGTCCGATCTTCCCCTACCTAAATAAATCAATTGAATTATGAAAATGTTCGAACGAAATATAATGTTTTACATTACAAAAGTTTGCATTATATCAAAACAGGCACATTATATAAACAGGCTTTAAAATATTAAGATATCATTATAAAAATAATTATTTGAGCCTTAATGAAGAGCTAGAAAATGTGTACATTTTTAAATTTTTTCAGTTTTTCTGTAAATTTAGTATATATATAAATGTTAGAAATATTTGGTTGGGTAAAGGTTGACAATATCATAATATTTTGAATTACAATTACTATTACGTCAAGATAAAAGTCTAATTTTTACAGATAACTATGTGAAAATGTTTCCCATAGTTTTTTGTCGACATATAATTACGACATTTTTAATGTATATGCTTTATTTGTAATTAGATCAAGACGGCTACGTTTACAGTATTGAGTAATACCGTGATATGCAGGTGGTAATAACGTGACAAAATACAATTTTTCTTTTCTTAAATTTGTTTTCACAAATTTATTTGCAATTTATTTGTACACTGTTTGAGCATGGATACACTTATAAAATATACAAATATTGGACACATTACCAACATAATTCGGACATTATAACTTTTATCACAATTGCAAATCGTTCACTCTCCTTATCTGAGAACCTCAAAGAACATCTGCATTCTTCCAGCTTTTCTAAAGTTCTTAAATATAGCCCATATCTATCTCTAAACCACTATTATCAATATGACTCCGCCTTTTCTTTATCATCATTACATGGGCAGATATCATTAAGGGCTGATTCTTTTGAATAGCGACATGCCTGGTGGCCGGCTATCCTCTCGGCACTAAAAGACACAAATTGCCCTAAAAACATCTACGGGGTATATAAGAGTTTTCTTATGGAAAGAAAGACAAGCATAATGCTCGGCTCCAAAGTCATTACGAGAGATATAGACAGAGGGTGCCCACAGGGCTCTAGGTCTGGGCCAATACTGTGGCTTGCACAATATAATGATATTTTCAAACTCCAAGAAAACTCCTTAGTGGACACTACTATCGATATATTAGGATTTGCTGACGATACGATGATACTGATGTCACACAAAAACCAAGAAGTCTTACATAATCAGATGAACAAACTTCTAAAAATTGTAAACCTGTGGGCAGAAAAGAAAAAACTGATAATCAACCCAGCTAAATGCGCAAGTATACTTTTCCCACGGCATCACCCTCTTAAAAAGAAACCAGCAATTGAACTGCCTGGGCATAGGATTAAACATAACTCAGACATCAAATACTTAGGACTGAAGATTGACGAGACTTTAACATGGAAATCACACGTCAGCCACATCCACAACAAGGCAGTTACGATGGCCCACTCCCTACGCTGCATCTCCCGGAACGTGGGGAATAAATTCTAAGACTAGCCAGACAATCTATAAATGTGCAATCGAACCGGCCATTACTTATGGGGCGGAGATCTGGGGAGAAGCCGCCAACAAGTAAAACATTAAGAAACGCCTTAACTCTATCCAACGAATGAGTTTAATATCGATAGCTAAAGCATACAGAACAAGCCTGACAAACGCATTGCAAGTAATTTCAAACATTCTACCACTAGACCTAAAAGTTTTAAAATTATATTGGAAATACCAACTTTTAAGTCAAAGGGCAAACAGCATTCAAACTCCCATTGTCCATGCTTCTATGGAGGAACTCATAAAAGACATCCAGAACTACGGCCTGGACGCACAGCAAAAGGCTAACATAGTTCATCCTGCTGAACCAAACCCGGAAATTACCGAGGCACCAGCAATAAATGACAAAACGTACAATGTGTTTACTGACAGGTCGAAATCTGCCGAGGGAGTTGGGTGTGCATTAGTTGTTAATAACACTTCCGGAAAATCAATTTACCAGGCCTGCTTCAAGCTAGGAATGCAATGCTCAAACAACCAAGCCGAACGTTTGGCTATTTTGAAGGCGTTGCAATATATCAGAGACAAGCCGATATTCAGAAATAAGACAATACGTATCAACAGCGATAGTAAAACGGCCCTAGCCCAAATCAGGAAACTACGCACAAAGTTAACAATAGTTCAAGAAACTATCAACCTTCTGATGCTACTTAGAGGAAAAGGGATAAAAATCCTCTTAAACTGGGTCAAAGGGCATTCCGGGATAACCGGAAACGAACGAGCCGACCTACTTGCAAAAAAGGCGGCTAAGGCAGACATACCCATCTCTCTCAACACCCTTCCATCGAGCCTGGTCAAGTCCCAACTAGACAACATCATGACTCAACTCTGGCAACAGAGGTGGGAAGCAGATAAAACAGGCAGACTTGCCTTCAAATTTTTTCCAAGTATCCAGGACAGGAGGCACATGTCTTTTTACCATCCAAACTTCATTACCACCCAAATCGTTACAGGGCACGGGAACTTCAAGGCATATCTGAAACGTTTCCTGAACAAAGGGAATGGGAAATGCCCTTGTGCCCTAGCTGACGATCAAGATGTGCAGCATATCATCTTTTTGTGCACTAAATACAAACACGAAAGACGAATTTTAGCGAGCACTCTGTATGACCATGGTTTTCACTGGCCATGCCAGTTGAAAGCCTTTTTCACCAGTCAAAAGACCCTACAGGCTCTTGAAACTTTCATCAGAGCAACGGACATTCTAAAGTATAACAGCTAGGCAGTACATACACATTTGCTTGGCCCCATGACAAGACAGCTGTTGGGGGCCTCTTCTCATATACTGGCTGTATTGTACTCACGCTTTTTTTTTTTTTTTTTTTTTTTTTTGTTACCTCCAAAGCCATGGAGGCCTTGTCTTGTGTACACACGCAACTGTATTAATTTGTTTGTTTTATTTTATTATGTTACCTCCTATGCCATGGAGGACTTTGTCTGTTTTCTCCCAAGGGGCTGTTCATACGCGCTTTGTGTGTTGAGCACCAAGGCAAGTTAGCCGTTATGGGGCTCCTAATGCCTGAAGTTGTACAGGCAGTTATTCTGTACACAACTATATGTTTGTAATTTGTATTTATTGATGTTATACAATTGGCTCTCAAGTGGCATATTGTAGTCTCATATTTCACACTTTCCTGTCATTCTTTTCTTTTCTTCATTCTTCTAACTTCTGTAACTCTTCATATTTCTCTTTCCAAGTAAACCTATTGGTGGAGGTCTTCTAATCCTTTGGTAAATGTAAATGTAAATGTCTTCTCCCCCAATTTAAAAGTTTTTTGGAAACCAACTTCCGACCAATCAGAAGGACGGTCGCGCGCGAAGCTTTATGTCCGCACTGTCCCAAATGTGAGTGATCGTCCTCTCCTTGTCCACCAGTTTAGTTGCCACTGTTTAATTTACATACCATGGCAAATGGTTTTACGATCGGATCGCACCTGGATCCAATTTACCTAATCACAAATTGCTTTGTTTTTCTCCCAAACTAATACTTTACAATCATGGATAGTATAAAAACTGTACATATTTTAAATCTAGTGTAATTTATAGTGACTTACTTGTTTTTCTTTCGATTTTATGAGTTTTTTCACGTGTCTTATTGATGGGCGGCATTATTCTGAACGCACACAACGATTCAGTCACTATTTTTCAGCAGCAAACACAATTCTATCTTACTTTGTAAATATTTGAAAAAATTATCACGATATTGCCAGCCTTCACCCCATATACAAAATTTTGAATTGCACAAATATATTTGTTAAGAATATCAGTAAATATTTAAATTATATATATAGGAAATTCAAGGAACGAAATAATCGCGCCTTCGAAAATTTACATATTTCTGCACAATATGTTAAATGCCGTGTAACTGATGTAATTTATTAAGAACAGAAAGCTATATTTGTTAATTAATACAGTAGACCCCTATAACACGGGTTCATATAACACGGGTTCCTATAACACGGCGAAAAAATTTCGATCGTGTTCGTATAAGGGCTGTTTCACACTGTCACCGACTGGTCCGACCGGTCCGACCCGACCGATCCTATAATCGGACCGACTAGTAGTAAAAGAATTCACACTGAGTACGATTATGTCGGTGGCCGACTCGTAAGGACCAATCGGAACGCGTCTTACAGATCAGAACACTAGCCAATCGTGGTAAGTTTTTCAATTTAAACAGAAAACATGGCCGTCTTTATAAGGTTGTCGTGTGTTCGCGGGCTAACGACACCATTTTAGCATTTTTAATGTCGCTTTCTCTTGTAAATGAAATGTATTATGGTGAATTAAAGTAATTCGTTTTGTTAATATCGATGAGTGCCTGCGTAGTTTCTTAATAAAGTTGTTCTTAAACGAAGCAAATAGACGGAAATAAAAAATCGTTCGTAACTTTTAAACGGTTGATCGTAAGTAATATTTTTTTAATACCAATCGATTCAGCGTATCAAATTACATTTAGATATGTCTACGTCTATTCGTTAATATGAAGTTTAAGACTATTTTTTTAGCTGGATACCTTTCGCTTTACTCTAACCAATTATTTTTTTCAATGTCGCCTTTATAATCGGCTCGCCGAATATCATAAAGCCATGGATATTTTCTAACTTCGTTTATTAAAGCTTCCGAGAAACTTTACCTTCCGCCATTTTCTAACTTCGGATAAATCTAAACTCTGATTGGTTATAGCTTCGAAGCCCTCATTGGCTGTAGCTCACCGACTGCTCCGACGCGACTACAAATATTTAACTTTTTAAATCTGTCCGACTGGAACGACCAGTCTGTCGACCGACTGCTGTTGCCATGGCAATACGACTAGGAGTCGGACCGGTCGGCCCAGTCGGTCATAGTGTGAAACAGCCCTAACGCGCTAAAAGAGACTCGTCATAACAAGGTAAAACATCATCGCCGACTCGTGTCGCGACGGGATTGGTCGAATCTGGACCAATAACGGATATTGTACAAACCGTTGAGTTTAAATGAGCACTGGATTTACTAAAAAACATTTATTATTCAACGGCCATAAAAATTATATTTTTATTAATGATGTCTCCAAAGTTAAGTTGTTTTTCTGCGGAAAATTCGTTGGTTAGGAAACACGCGTCTGTGGTTCGATGAGCCGCTTCGCGGTGAAAACAAGCTTAAGCAATGGCGTCGTCGAATGGTGCGCACTCGGTAAGTAATCCTACAATCTTTTGTTTATAGCATAGTTTATAAGGTGATTATGTAATTTGGAAATGTTGAGTCAAATTAGTCTAGAATCGATTAATTTTATGGAAGAAAACCTTTCAAACAGCCGTAGCCCCTAAACTGCACACGTGCCGGGCTGTGATTGACTCATGTATTTAAGTGACTTATACAACACGGATTCATATAACACGGAACGTATCTACCGTGTTATAGGGGCTCTACTGTAATTAATAATAATGATAATATAAATAAACTGTACATAAACAGCTCGTGTTCGGTAAGCACCTCACAGGTTCCAGATAAGTTTTATAAAAAGCAAACAGAATATCTCGAAATGTAGCCGAAATTATTTTTATAATCGCTCAAAAAGTAGTAAGTAGTCCAAATCTAGTCACCTAGAGCTCTGCGAATAGCGAGGTTAAGGCCGAAGTTTTAAACGCGGAAACGTGTACGTCAGACGTTCAGCGTCGCTTTCCTGTAAGCCTAAAAGTTTGACAATGGCGTTTGCAAAGTCAGTATAATCATGCTCGACATTCCAAACGCCATTGCCGAACTTCTAGGCTTACAGGAAAGCGGCGCTGAACGCGACGTACACGTTTTCGCGTTGAAAACTTCGGCCTTAACCTCGCTAATATCTCACTGTGCTACTTGTAGCCCAATTTTGAAACCCAACCATATTTAATGACATTGGCCAGGGATGGCGAACCTTTTTGAGTCCGCGTGCCATATTGTAAGCATACTTAGCTTTAAAGATGTTAATGCGTGCCAAAGTCTTTGACTCCTAATAATGATATTTAAAGAAATTAAACGAATACCCTTTAATTCGAATAAATGTCAAATATCTGATTTAAAAAAGGATGATCAGGTGATAAACAGAAAGGATGATTAAAAAAAACAAAAATCATATGATACATTACGTGCCAGATGATTTCTCTTACGCCACTTTGGGCACGCGTGCCATAGGTTCGCCACCCCTGACGTAGGCTAATAGAAAAAAGACTAGTTCATAGGTAAGATGACCAGATTAGTTGATAGGTAAAAGAAAAGCCATGTTGACCAGATTAGTTTTCTCTTATAATAATGGGGGCACTTCAATCTAAACGAACGAGTTAACATACATATATCTGAGTTTGGACAGAAGTTTCACTTACAATTGTCCTTGAATACCACAGCAACTCATCCAGACACAATCGCTTACTTTCATTCATATCCCACAGCAAAGCCTTTGTGGTGTATCTCCCGATGCTACTCCCAACACAGGTTTCCTCATTCGCATTGTATAGTTTTAGTTAAGGTTATTTGTACGCTAGTTCTTTTCTGTTGTGTATCTTCTATTGTTCTTCATGTTGTCTTTATTCGTTTTATATGGAAAAAAAAAATTAGCGTCTTGCTCTTAGGTCTTTTGTAATTGCATGCTCTAATCTGTCTAGTTGTCGTCCTTGTCAGTATTCTTGTTTGGTAATAAGTTAACTCTAAGTTAGTAATAAGTTTGATTTAAGATAGCTATAACTTAATTTAAATTACTAGTATATTCACTGTTTCTCCTAGTTAGTTTAGTTAGGTTATTCTGCTTCTTACAGGGCTTGCTAGCTTAGTTTCTGTATTATTTTAGTATTAGTTTAAAGCCTTTTCTTTAGTTTTAAGCTTTAAACTTTACTTTGTCTAGTTTTTATGTAGCTGCAAAACTTATTTATGAATGCTACAATTCAGATTTTCTTTTAGTTCCACTTTGCAGCCTAAAAACTGCATGCCAACATTAATCATAGAGGGAGTTATAACCTTACGTACTCTGCTCAAAGGAATCCTTCCTTTCTTTTCTTTCTGTCTCCTCACCCTCCTCCTTCTTTTCCCCTTTCTTCTGCCGGCTAAACACTTTGTGCAGGCCGTTGTCTTTCGTTAAAAAAAAAATTCATTTCGAATTTCGAACTAACCGAATTTCTTAACATGTAAATCTTTATATTTCTAGCCGCAAATATTACAGTTATGAACTAATGAGGTTTCAAACTATTCGAGTTCGAATTAACGAGGATTTACTGTATATAATTTCTTCTATATCTTTTCCCTTTTAAATTCAGGAGTCTGAATGTCTGTTATCCTTTTCCATTCTATGTATCCAGAGCCAGCTCAATCTACACGATCTTTTATTTTTATTATATTTTTAAAATTGTTTTGTATTAGATAAATTTTATACATACAACTTAGCTTGCAATGAATTTCGTTTACTAATACAAACCAAAAAATTCGCAATACAATTGTACAGATGTTTGTTTTGTAACGAAAAGTAATTTATTATAAAGATAGGCGCTTATATACAAACGTATCAGAAGTTCAGATTTCGGGAAAATATGTTGTTGTTAAAAATATGTAATTTATAATCAGCAGAGCTTTTGCTACAGGTTTCTTTGAACTTCATTCAATGTGTTAAGATTCTGTAATCACTGTGGAATAGCATCACCTTTTCATTTTATAAAAGTTGCAAGGTGTTGAGGAATGGAAGATACAAACAGCATTCAGTCATCTTTCTTTTCAAAAATCTAACATACTGGACAGAGAAATACACCTATATAATTAGATAGCAGCCAGGCTTTGGATTTTCTAGCGTTGTGAGGACGGGCGTTGTCGTGATGGAAAATACAGGCCCGTCTTTGGAAAAGTTTACGTTTTGATTCTCGTACATGTTGCTGAAAGGTTAGAATATAGGCGTATAATTTCACAGCACCATCGCAGAAATGCAAACCTCCAAGTTCCTCTGCGCTCATCTACCACCCCAAACTATTAGAGATTGTGAATTCTGGACCTGAATTCTTTTTGAATGCGGACTTGTAGCTTCTTGAATAACACACTGAATTATTGGTTTCATTTTTAGTACAAATGACTCTCTTGCCTACATTCCCATGGTTTCCATGAAATGTTGATTCATCTGACCATAGTATTTTCTTCCAATCGAAGTTTCTCTATCTCAGGTGAGTTCTGGCCTAAGCTAAACGTCTGCACTTGCATGAATCGTGTATAGGAGGT
The DNA here is from genome assembly GCF_030686945.1 of Centruroides vittatus. NCBI lineage: Eukaryota > Metazoa > Arthropoda > Arachnida > Scorpiones > Buthidae > Centruroides > Centruroides vittatus. Next base: position 2,523,142 of record NW_027122385.1, read on the forward strand.
TTCCCTTGTATTTGTACAGCCTGTATTTGCATCGTAGGATATACTCCTCGTTAGGCATTCGTATAATGTTGTAGTAAAGTATTCCTTTGGCCACTTTGTCAAATCTTTTATAAAAACTTGCCATTTTTGTAGAGAAATATAGCATCAAAAGAACCGCAATTGTCTGGAACTTAGTTTTCTACCCAAAGCTTTACCTGGACGACTGTTTTCCATTTTATGTTTTTCGGAACTGTAGACTGGAATATATGCACATCCCGCGCGATACGATACTGCGTCAGAGACTGCTTCTTTATACTTCTGGATAATAATTTTCCTGATTGGTTCCGATACTGTCTTACGTCTCGCCATTTTTTCTGACACTAATATGAACAGTTAAAAGTGACTTGCCTTTTAATGTTCTAGAAGTGTGACGTAAGAAAAACTTTAAGAAATTCAAAAAAAGTTTCCAAAAATCCTTTCAGAACGAACTTTACTGCAATATGTTGCCAAGCGATTGCAAGATTTGTATATTATATTTTAGAAATGTATTCCTATATAACGAAATTCAAGGTAGTAAATTATTGAAATGAACTTGTTTATTTACTAAAGGAATTATTTATAGCACTTGGTTTAATATGTACGCAAGAGTTTTTACGTTTATGTAAATTTCTGAAAGTTTTAAAAGAAAACGAAGTCTATCGCAAGCGGGGTTGTACAATTACATGAAAATATTTTCAACATTTCCAAAATGTATAAAATATTATATTTAAAAAGTGCCATTTTTCATTAAACAATTCTGACGCAACAATTAAATAAATTGTAAAATTTTTATTTTGTTAAATTAGTAAGCTTTTGCTTCTTAAATAATTTTAATAAATTGGTTTAAGTATATCTGATTAAAGAGATTCAATGTAGGCTATGATAATATAAATAAAGTAAATTTTTTTCATTTACATTATAAAATATTAAATTTCTCATATAATGTATTTATGAGTTATCTTATATCTATTCATTTCCGTAACTTTAATAATAATGATGATGATGATGATGATGATGCTATTATAATTTATAGAAAATTATTTTCAAATTTATTTTCAATATAAAATTTCTATTCTTTTTTTATATTTATTTAATGCCAATTTACTGTAAATAAACAAAGAATACGACACTTGAAAGCGCGATCAATATTTTCATCAGACATCAGATCGGTATGGAAAACTGCATCAAGTTGTTAGCTTTAAAATAGAATTTTTCAATTTGAATATTAAATTATATTTTTAAAACTTTTATATTAATCAATATCTTCAAAAATTTTTTAAACTGGAGTAATTTTTTTGAGATATTTTCTCTGTGTATATGAAAGTACTATTGATTGAATACGACATGAATCTTTGATAATTAACACGACTCTAATATAGTATATGCCAAACATTTCCACGAATTTTATTCTGATTTATTGTAAAGAAATGTTTAAATATAAGAGTTTCCGTTAACCGAGATATATATAAAACTGAAAATCTCAGTTAACTGATTCATCCTGTATATTTAATGATCATATATTATCAAAAAAATATACGCGTTTTCGGTAATAACTGGTCAGTAAAAGGAACTCGTATAGGAAACGTAATCTATTCTACACAAAATTACTTGAATGAAGCTAGATAACGACGAGAACGGTAATTTGTCAAAATAAATTGTATCGTGAACATTTATAAATCGATAGATCAAAGTAGTATATTGTTTAGATCCTCAGATATGCATCAATGCTCTAAAATCCAATAAATATGATACAGGAATGATATGTAACAGTATATTTTCTTGAATATTTGGCTATTGAACTAAGTTTCTAGTTTCAAAACCAAATAATTAAATCACAAATCATGTGAGTCTACAATTCCACATCAATCGACTTCAAACAGAATAGTCTTTACTATCATTTTTCTTCTATCGTATCTTAAATTATCATCAATTAAAAAAAAAACTAAAATAAGTCCAAAGAATAAGCTATACATTATTGAACGTAAGTAACAATTCTACAAGTACTGTAAGAAGTTTGATAGGAAGAAGAATTACTTTCATTTTATTTCACTAACACCCGTCTTATTCTATTTTTCAATTATATTTTATCACAAAACCTCAATAATAATATTATAAGTGATGTCTTATAATAAAATTATATTCCACAAAGAGAATTCAATTATTATTGAATAGTATCGTTAGAAATGTAGAATCTCTACGCAAAATTTATTTGTAACTCTTACTAATCTGTGGAAGAACGTCATTAATATGAATGAATAAATTTTATTATGCAAAACATGGAACATGTGTTGAAGAGAACGTTAGACAAAATTTAATTATAATGAAAATTTTGTTTTATGTTTACATAACTAGTGGTTTTCATCAAAATCTGCTCAAACTTTATTCTAAAAACAAAAAAACAAAAGATTGATTATTAGATGTTAGATATTATCAGCATTGATATTGAAAATATTTCATAAAGCATTAATAATTGTTTTATTTTTTTAAATGTTTGTGTATTTAGATTTATAGAGTAATACTTCAAGCAATAATAATATTTATTTTCAATATAAAAGTGCAAACCATCAGTTCTTTTGCAATTTTCATTTTCACAATAACTTTAAAATTACATATAATTTTGTAAAAGTTGAAATTTAACAATTGTTGATATACAGGTTGGTCCAAAATTCAGATAACCAGTTTATACTGTATATATATTTGAAACTATTTTAATAATGATAAAAAGGATTTTGAAAAAATCCAGCAACTACTTACTTAATTTTCCGGACAACCCTTGGTGGCTCCATCTCTTATGATATTTTATTTTAAAATCTTTTATATTTTTAACTATTATAAAATGGCCAAAAGCTTAATTTTGAAAATATGAATGGGTTTATAAAAATTTCTAAATGTTAATAACGAGTAAAATCGTTATTAGATCCGATGCCATTGGAGATACGCATGACCCCCTTTATCTTCCCATCACGTCGATCTTTATGCACCAAAATTTAATAACAACAATCTCCTAATACACAAACCTCCCTGCAAAATTTCAAAAATTTCCGACAAAAAAGCACAGGAGTTATTAAGTTTCAGGAGGGTGAACGACATCGTGCCCCTTTACACGCACATTAATATCCATACATACAATAAAACCCCTGAATGTTGTTGCATTTCTGAATGTTTTAAGTTTCTTGAGTCCAAAAATGTTAAAATCTAAGGGGCTTGGTCAGTTTTTTACCGATCGCCATACTTTTCCTCTATTATATATAACAGACCAGGGAAAGTAAAAATGAAAAATTGAACGATATGGAAACACTTTATTAGTTTCCTCAAACTTTAGAACCCTCTTACAATTAGATCAAAAATTAAAGTAGTACTTAAAAAGCTAAAGAATTTTAAATTGTCAGGAACTAATAACGTGTGGAAATGATTTATGTATCAGGAGGTAAGAAATAAAGGAATTGGAACTTTATATATGGAAAACCGTGGAATACTGGTATTAATTTGATAGCATTTATATGTATTTTAATACATAAAAAGTGTAAAAGATGAATGTAAAGACTGCAGAATAATTGCACTTATTCTTATATTAGCAAGATTTTGCTTCTGCTTAATCTACGAATGACTAAAATTCTACATTGTGCCTCATATAGCTGAGGAACAGACAGGCTTTATGTCAGATTGTGTTAGTAGAAAACAATTGCCATATATTAAATAAATTATACATAAATGTTACAAGTGCAATGTGCTAGTGTATATTTTTCATTTACTATGCGAAAGTTCTTTAGGAAATGTCAGACCACCTTGTTTACATTACTTGAGACCTTTGTATTAATAAAAATTGATACTTTGTAAAAATTGTTTTTAAAGATTTTATATTGGTATAGATAGATGTTAAATACATGTTCTTTCTCCAATGTTGTTTAACTTTTATAAAGAGTAGATCATCCAAAAAGCAATAGATAATTGGACTGGTGGAACATCTGTCAGAGGAAGAGCTGTTTTATATATGCGATATGCTGATAATACGATATTAGCATTAACAGAGACTCAAATAGCAGTCCTTTTTCAACGTATTGAGACGTATCTTCACGTTGGCCTCAAGCTCAACCATTATAAATGCCATATGGTGATTCTTAATTGAAGAGGTCTCTGTCCACCAACGCTTTTCCTTATTAGTGGCATTCCTTTGAAAAATAAAATAATAAACCTATGATCGTTAATTTCTAATACAGATAACGTCAAAACTACATGTCAAAACAGAAATTGTGTGGGAGAAATAAAAAGAAAGATAAGAATCGACAAATCTGCAAAAAGTGAATTGGAACAATTTGGAAATACAGACATTACGAAACACAAAAAATAAACAGTTATGAGCAATTATTTATTGTGACATCGTCACAATGCCGAGCTGGAATTTTTAATGATCTTTTAATTTAAAAAAATCACGTGTTTTCTAGGCCACACTGGAAGTTCGTATATACCGGTAGTTAATCGGGGTTTCCGGCCTCTAACTTTTCAGATTTGGTCTGAATTTTAGTGATGTCGTGCCCCTGTAGATCATACTTTTCTTAATAACAACCGAGTCATGCCAGTCATCTATCATTTCACTCCGTTCTAGAAAAAATTTGAACCGAAATCACGTGATTTCCTGTCCGGACTAGAAGTTTGTACATAGTTAATAGGGACCGCCGGTCCCTCAGCTTTCCATATCTCGTCTTGTTTACATCTATTTAACTCCGTTCTCGAGATTAACGAAGGGCAGACAGATAATGGAAATATATAGGTATTTGGACACTAAATGCTTTATGTAAGAAATGTAGAATTTATGTATACGAATGCTTCGGATTCCGGTAACAGAATTACATACTAATCTGTCCATTTTGAAAGAACTTGTGATCACATGATCAGACAAATTGCTTATTAAGATAGCTAGACAGATATTAAAGTATTCTGACAGGAAAGAACTCTACTGCAGACATGGAGTCCGCAGAGGGGGACAAACGTAGCATTTGTCCCCCTCTTGGAAATCGAGTAAAGAATTCCCAAATTATAATCATAAAAGTGATTGAGATAATTGAGATATGCAACCTTAAACCCTCGACCATGAGACGCTTTATCTATCTATCTTAAAATTTTTTTATCTGTCTTATAAAACCCCAAAAATTAAATAATTAAATAAAAATTTATTATTGTTACATCAACACATTTACAAATTTATTGATGTTAATTACAGTTGAACCTGTCTATCTCGAACCTCATTGAAACGAAAAAGAAATTCGAGATAAACAGGTTTCGAGATATAGAGGTTCCTTCACAGTAAACAGTAACAGGTTAATAGGTTTGACTGGCGGTATGGTATTTTATTAATATAGTAACAAGTACAGAACTACAGAATACACCTGTATTAGGTACAAATAAAACATTTTTGATACCTTAACAGAAATAGTTTGTCGAAATAGTTTCTAATGCCTTCAACCAAAAAGACACAAGCCAAACTCGCAGACAATCAGAGAAAAGCAGCTTTAATTGTAGCTATAAACTGTATTGTGTACTCAACTGAAATTTGTGCTATAAAAATTTAGTCGCTGAGTCTCGAATTTGTAGTCGACACGTCAGTCCATAATTTGAGATGTAGAGGTTTTGGAGAAATTTATTCGAGAAAAACATGGAAAATATATTGAATTTAGGCTGAAATGCAGAGGGGAAAATAAATTTCGAGATAAAGAGGTTTTCAAGAGAAACATGTTTAAAATATTTAGGTTCAATTGTATTTGTCTCTTTGCGGATGCCCATTACTTCAAAGCAAGGTCGATGGACACCAAGGAAGAAGACGTCAGTCCTTTGAGATAAACGAACCAAATTGGGAAGCTGATCCGGGCCTCACTATAGCACAAGCAACGAGGAGAGCTGACGATTTTGAAAAATGGTAGAGAAAGTCTGGGTCACTACATTCGGAAACGAAAAACACCCATGATGATGACGAATAATTAATAAATCCCAAAAGAATGTTAAAAGTATTTTATGTATTCTATAGTTGAATTAAAATTAAAAATTATTTCGGACATTTTAAATACTTCTTTACTGTAAACGATTACCTTAGAAATTAAATTTAATTTTATAAAAGCACTTAAATTACAAATGTCAATTTTTTAAAAGTACAATACAAACTTTATTGTGTTTAGGTGAATTAGAAATAAACGAATTATCTAATTTAATTATGTAATTATCTAATTTTATTTATAAATTAAACAAATTTTATTTTATTAACTCTAATTTATCACTTTTAGCAATTTGAAATTGAAGTTACTAGCTAATACATTCTTCACTTAAATTTGTAGCTAATATAATATAGCTTCACTTAAATTTGTCGTCGTAATTATTAATAAAGGTATAATTACAATAAAATTTTTATATTTTGTGTATGTTGTATATTTATATCTAATTTTAAAATTCAATACTTTCAACCAAATTATATTCTCATTAACTTGTATTTTCCTGCTTAAATAATTTTTTATACATAAACTAGTAGTTTGTAATTTTTACATAATAAAATAGTATATTTATTTTAAACATATATAATAATTTTTATAAAATTTACAATTTCCTATTTTTGGTTCTAAACTAAAATTTATAAATATTTTAAATCACATAACTAACTCTTAAGACTGTATATAGATCTGTTCAGTTTAGTTTAAAAAAAAATAATGCGTGTATATTAAACTAAAATCTATAATTTATATATATATATATATATATATATACAGGGTCTCCATACATTGATACAAATCAAGCCCACCAGTGGCGGAATAAATAAAATCATTGAACATTGGTAGTTGGTCATAGGTTAGTGCCTGACCAATGGGCTGGCCACCATGTAGTGTTCTGGGTTATCTTTGTGTGTCTAAACAGAATCCAGTTTCCACGTAGGAAGTCCTGCTAGAAGTTACCCCATTGGCAGATGACCCATGTGTTCTGTCGCCTTACTCCGTCAATCCACTGACACAAATCTTAATGCTGATATTTTAATGTTTTGTGAATAAAGTTACATTTCACCTTTGTAGAAACTTTTGAGATACCCTGTATATTAATTTTTAATTACATAAGACTATATATTAAATGTGGATAAAGTTCTACAAATATATTAGTAGAGATTTTTAATTTTTCTCTAGATTTCGTTTAACAAAGAAATAGAAGTCTCAGTTAGCCTACGGAGAAGCGAAATTTAAATTTTATTGCAGAAATAAAATAACTCCAAAATTTTTAAAAATAATTTCATATATTTTCTGTTTAAAAAATTAATAATAATTAATGAATAATAAAAAATGACTTAAAATTTCTTCACTTTTTATTAGTTTCTATATTTTATTTGATAATCATATTAAATTTAAGTCAATTAAAAATCAGTTTTCTTATTTAAATTGGCTAATAAACAAATTTAACTTGTAAAAATCTAATAAATTATTTTCATGTATATTCTTATATTTATTCACATTTGTTTGTTAGTATATTTTTAAAACATCTATGAATTATATTATCATACAATTGGGGCGTGTACTAGCCGCTGGAGGTACGGGTGAACTTTTAGTGAAGCTTGATAATTCTGTTTTGAGTGAATTGAAAACTCATAAGAAGCCGAAATATGACAATTTTAAAGAAGTGGTTATTTGTGAATAGACTTTCCTTGATTTTAATTGTGTGTTTATTAATAATTGCTGGGATTGAGTCCAATCCAGGCCCTTTCCCTCGATCTCCACAACAAATACGGCAAGAAGATATGCAAAGAAGGGGGCGAGGCAGACCTTGCAAGAATAAGCTTAAAGAAAAAGAAAGGCAATTGAGCGATACAACTAGTGAAGATTATTATCAATTAGGGGATGTTTTTAATAAAAATAGTCCTGTGACCTCGAGAGCTACGAAAATTTACGACTACTTCGAAACTTCAAGAGATTTAGAGCCACAAGTTCAGGAAGAGTCACAATTTACATTGAAAGCAATATACGAACTAATTCAAGATAAGTTCTCACTTCTTCATACGGAACTACAAGGAATTAGAGCAGAAGTCATTGCTTTGAAAGAAGAAAATAAATATTTGAATAGAGAATTGTCAAAATTATCCCAAAAAGTAAAAGAATTAGAGGAAATATCTAATAATAATTGCCAATTGAAAGGTATGTTAGAATTTGAAATAGACCAGCTAGCTAACGTGAGAAATAATAATAATATTATAGTTATAAACTTTCCGTTCAACTCGACTGGCCATGTAAAAGAAATTAATCAGTTTATACAAAAGGACTTGGGAATAATTAATAGTCACATAGAAGGAGTGGTTAGATTAACCAACAGTGAAATCAAACCCATAGTGAAAATATTATTGGGGTCCGTATGTGATAGAAATCTGATTATTAAAGAATTCTGGAAAAAGAAAGGCGACTTCAATAATAAAGTGAAGGAAAAGATAATAGTTACTTCGGATTTATGTATGAGATCTAGAATGAGGAGAAAAAAATTATTGGCAATAATTAAAGAAGAAAAACGTAATGGGAATAGAATTATTATAAAAGATGATTATTATATTAAAGACAACACAAAATATACATATGATATTAATCTAGATAAAATAGTCCAATTGAATGATTTTTCGAGAAGGAATTGATCGTCATCATAGATCTGATTATGGCTAGATAGAAGAAATAATAGTTAGTTTGAATGTTTAAATGCTAAAACTATGGATAATAGGAAAATTGAAACAGATTTGATCTACACTTATTCCTTATGATAATCCTTATTAAAGTTTTTTCTAAGTTAGGAGATCGAAAAAATATCAACTATTCCACCGAAGTCATTATATCAAGTACATAATTGATATATTTCTCCTGAATTCTGCCTATCTTAAGATTGTTCTAATCTGTCAAAATCTTGTGTGGTATAATATAATTTTAGAACACTTATATAACAACTGATATATGTTTCAGCATTTTTTACCATTAAATTTCTCCACCTGGCTAAGATTTAACAATAAGGTGATAATTCAATAAGAATAATAATTACTTTCCAGTTGGTGCTATCCTAAGGTAGGGGTTTTTTTCCCCAAAAAATTATAAGTGTCGTTTTATAGCGAAGCACTAGTGCTACGATATAGATATAACCTCCGTGCGACGAACAAGATCAACAATGAAATACTAACTAAGCATTTTGTATGTGGAAAAAGTTACAATTTGACGATAATTTGTACAAATTTTAAAAATTTTTGTAGTTATGTAATATGATATAGTATATCAATTACATATGTTTGCAGTATTGCAAATATATATCAATGATGAACAGTTAGATGTTGTTATAAGATGTCAATATTTTGTAATTACTAAATAACAAAATCAACTATGTTGGTATCAACTGATTCTCCCCCTTGTAACAGGTATACCCTATTACAATAAACTTTACTTACTTACTTACTTATCATACAATTGTCTTTTATTAAAAGATATACAATTAACTAATAAATATGATTTACATTTTAATTGTTATGTTATTTAAAAAAAGAAAAATTAACAATATGCAATGTTTAAAGCGATATAAGTTATTCACCATTGAAGCGATATGATCCATCCATTCCTGTTTTAGTACTCGTAGTGTCATTTCAAATTTAAGTGATTTTCGTAAGGAGATAAATTGTCTGTGAAAGACATTTGAAATACCCGAAGCAATGCCAGCATTCTTTATTTTCAATCTAAACTTTCAACAGAATAAATCAAGCGATTCATGATTTAAAATATCAAACTTTTAAACATAATAAATAATTTAACTATTGTTATCATTTTTAGCCTAAATAGAAAAGAAAATTTTAAAAGATTGGTTTAGATACTTTAAATTTTTTGTATTTAATTTTTTTATAGTATAAATTTAATGTAAATATATATTAATCACTCTAAAAATATATTTTACAGATTTTTTATTTGTATATATTTGTAAATTATTTTACTGGTTTTGGGTATCAAAACACTTTATTTTAATAATTAAATTTTATTTAAATTGCCATTATTTTACAATGAAAGTACAAGATGCTTCTAATTAAATACCTTGATTAACTGGTAACTAGTTAAATAAATTAATTTTATTATATAACTACAGTAATTATAATTTATTATTATCTTCTATAAAAATAGTGTAAATATGAATACATATTTTATATTATAAATTTTATTACTATATAAAATTGTTATAATCAGAGTTTTGATAGACACTGATTATCTCTAAATCAGAGTATGAGATATTTAATAAACTAGATCAGATTTATTATTAAATATATCTAAATTTATTTCAATTGATAAAATTCTACTTGATTCTAAAGGATAAGATTCTAATTCAGTAATTTATTAAACTTGATGGAATTTTTAATAACTAACTTCGTCTATCTCTATTTGTTTACAAGAAAAAAGACGGTTCTATGTATTGATTTAATATAGTCTTGCTTCATTTTAATAGTTTCTAGGTCATCTTGTTGATTTCGCAAAGTTCGAAACATGAGTTTCTCATTATTATAATGAGACATTTATTTCGAATTTAAAAAAAAATACTTTTATTAATGGTTATAATGTTGTACCTTGATGTTACTTACAAATGGAAATTTATCTTAATTTCAAAAAAAGATTAACCATGTAAAATAAATTATACCATTATTAAATTTATATATGTATATATATTTTATAAAAATATATATACTTTTAGTAGATAATAATTTTTATTGTTTTTTCTTTATGGAAAGATGATAAATAATAATAAAAAGTTTTTATAATTTTTCGTAAAATCTTTACATATTTTGTATTGTTTAATTATTACAAACAATATTAATAAATCACTTATTTATAATATAATAATAATATGACAATTATTGATATACTGTAGTTATATAATTTAGATAAGAAAAATATTATAAATCTGAATTAAAAGGTTAATTTTAATTTAAAGATAGGTTATTATATTAAATAAAATAACTTAACGATATAAAAAGAATTTCGGTATTTACAGTGATTACTTTTTCAAATTAGTATAAATTATAAATAATACTTTTTGTTTTATTTTTTAAATTGTCATTTATTTAGTTCCATAACCTAAACTTAATACTGTATAACTAAAAGAATATTTTTACTACTTATATTTTAATATTCAAAAATAATTGGTTATTTTTCCAGAAATAAAATTAACTGGTTTTTAATTAAAAAATCATAATTTTTAATTTAAATTTCTAAATTTTTTAAAGTAATTTACACAAATTATATGATTACATTAGTAATTGTCCTGCTATAAATTACTGATTCTTAATGTAAGGTATGGAATCACCAAGACGCGCGATTCCCACCTGTTTGTTATAACGAACTGTCATAACGGAAAAGTCGTTAGGATCGGCCGTTGGAAACGACCGTTAGGAACTTCCGTGGGAAGAACCGTTAAGTTTCGAATCGTCAACCATCGGACGATTGGCCGGCGGGAAGTGACCGTTGGCGGCCGTTGCGGGAACATTCAAATTTGATTGGAGCAGGGTTCGAACGCCGTCGACTATTTAAGTTCGTATCGCGATCGGCTGGGATGGTGTGATCGTATCGGAGGTGATCGGATCGGATCGGATCAAGGGAGATCGTCGTTATCGAGGTGCTAACTAACTCTCTCGTTGGAAGTTACGTGTTTGTGTATGAACTTGTTCCTGACTCGGAGGTTTTGTTAATTACAAGTCTGTTTGTTCGTAAGGAGTTCTTTCGACGAATTTGTACGGGAATAGTCGGTTGTTGTTGGAATTAGTGTTGTGCATATTTAATTGTAACTCTAATTTGGATTATTTTGTACATTACTGTAAATATAAAATTTGTGTTTTCGTCAAACCGACTGAGTGGTTATTTTGAACATTACTGGCGCAGTCTCGACAGGATATTTTGGATACTTTGGATTACGTTGGATTATCCTGGATTATACTCCAAAGAATCGGAAGAACTGAGCTACGACAGAGAAGCAGACGGACGTACAGAGCATCACCAGCAATTAGACCCAGGTAAATTTTTTGTTTCTCGCTAGCACACAGAGATGCCTAGACGCGCGAAATCGCGGCAGCTAGAGGCTAGGGACTGGGAGGATGACGAGCCGAGTTCGTCGCGTAGGACAAGCGGGTCAGGAGACGACCTCGAAGCACTGAAGTTGCGGATCGAGCTCGCGAAAATTGAGGCGAGAAGAGCAGAAATCGAGGCGGCGAGCAAAGAAAAGGCAGATAGTCAAAGGCAGAGACGAGCGAGTGAAAAGAGCAGAGATCGAGTCCGAGGTGAGGAGAGCAGAGATAGAATTAGAACGGGAAAGGTTAGCACACGGGTCCCGGAATAGTGAGGACGGTCTCGGCAAAGCGAGTTTTGACGATTACGCCCGTAGAGTAAGGGGGGCTCTACCGAAGATGCCGGAGGAAGAAGAGGCAGTACCTTCGTGGTTCCGCTTGGTAGAGGTAATCTTAGAGACTTACGAGGTTCCGGCAGAAGCACAGGGGCAGATAGTGATGGGCGCATTGTCCGAAAAGTGTAGAGCGTCGCTGGCTAGATTGCCAGCGGAGAAAATTAAACATTACCCTTCCCTGAAGGAATTTGTCCTTGAGGAGCTGAGGCTCTCCCCCGCGGAATACTTAAAGGGGTTTAGGCGGGCAGTGCGCTTCCCAGAAGAAACGTGGCCGCAGTTTGCGTCGCGCCTGAGGGATTTATACGGTTACTACGTAGACAGTAGGGAGGTGCGGACGGTAGAGGACCTTGTAGAATTGACCGTGGCGGACCATCTAAAGACGTTATTGCCCCCCGAGGCGAGGAAATACGTCATACTACAGGAAGGGAGCGGGTGGAACAAACCCGCGGAGTTAGCGAAACACATAGAGAAATTTTCGGAAGCGACGGGCGGCGAACTAACGTTAGACGGGAAAACGGGACGACAGCGGGAACAGCAGAGGGAACTGCCAAGGGAATCGAAGCCCGTGACACGGAGGGCGCCCGAGCAACCCGCGAGGACCGGCTGTTACACTTGCGGTAAAACGGGACACTGGAGGAGAGACTGCCCCAAACGGAAGACGTCCGGCGAGCCGAAACGGGCGAGGTTCGCGGTAACGAACGAGACACCCCGATCAGACGATCGGTTAGTGGCGAGAGTGACAACATACGACCAACCGGAGGTCGGCGGTTCGCTACACAGAGTTAAGTTGGCTTGTGGCGGACGTTGCCTGTCGGCTATTGTTGACACGGGGACCGAGATTTCGGTCATAAGGGAGTCAAGGGTACCGGCAGCGGTGATAGAAACGAAGGGGAAGATACAGTTAGTGGGAGCCTTCGGTCACCGGGTCGAAGCGGTATTAGCTACAGTACCACTTGGGTTGTGGGAGGAAGACCTCAAGGGACCACGGGGGAGAGAACTGGTGACGTGTGCCGTGACGGACGAACTACAACAGTCCGCGGACGCCCTGCTGTCAGAGGAGGACTACCGTACACTAGTAGACCGAAAGGGGAGGCCGCAGAGAGAGGAGGAAAAACATGTGAGAAACATAGGAGTAGATAAGAACGAAACCCTCCGGGAGGAGGAACCGGATACTCGCCCGGGAGTGGTAGGCGACCGTGGTAATGACGAGCAGGAGAGAGGGACAGAGTTACGGGACGCGCAAGTCCGAGACAAGTCGCTCTCCCGATTATGGGAGGCTGCTAAACACCAGAAGGACGGGCTAGTCGTAGAGGACGGGATCTTGTACCACCGGGATAATTGGTTTGGCAGACCCATCAAGCAGGTAATACTCCCGCAGGAACGGAGGGCTGAGGTATTAGCCCTAGCGCACGAAACTCCGTGGGGGGGGCACTTGGGCAGCCGGAAGACGGCCGGTCGGATTCGCGAGGCTTTCTATTGGCCGGGAATGGCGACCGACATTCGGAAATACTGTCAGGCGTGTCATAGATGCCAAATTAGAGCGCCGGTTCGGGTCCTCGATAGGACCCCGATCACGCCCCTCACGAGGCCCTCTATCCCGTTTCAGGTAGTGAACGTTGACATGATCGGACCGATCGACCCCCCGTCATCTAGCGGCCATCGATACGCTCTGTGTTTGATCGATCTATGTACTCGATGGGCCGAGGTGGAATGTCTAAGATCGCTGTCCGCGACGGCTACCTGCACGGCACTGTTACAAATATTTACTCGAACGGGTTTTCCTGAGTTGATCTGTTGCGATCAAGGGACCAACTTCACGGCGGGGCTGACACGAGAAATGACCCGGATGTTAGGAGTGCGAATCCGATTTTCAACCCCAGAACACCCTCAGAGCAACGGGAGTGTAGAAAGGTGGAACCGAACATTTAAAAACATGTTGAGTCACGCAATAGCAGAGAACGGGAGAAAGTGGGATAAGGTCGTTCCCTTTCTGCTATGGGCGTATAGAGAAGTCCCACACGAGACGACTGGCATGTCCCCCTTCGAATTACTGTATGGGAGGGCTCCGGTGGGTCCGCTGGCCATCTTAAAGAAACTATGGACGGGATCGATAACCCCACCCGACAGCTTAAACGGCAAAGCCGCGGAGTACCTACAGACGGTAGTCGAACGAATCAACGCGGTTAACGATATAGCGTCCCGGCACGCGGCGGCGAAACAAAAGCAATACGTGGCGCACTACAATTTACGGGCACGCCCCAAAGAGTTTGACATCGGGGACCCCGTACTTGTCAGAAAGGTGTACCCGGATAACAAGTCCGATGACCGGTGGGAGGGTCCGGCGGTGGTGGAAAAACGAGAAAGAGCGGGAAGTTACCGGGTTAGAATGGAGGACGGGAGGACGAAATGGGTTCACGTGGACCGTCTCCGAAAATATCGCAAGCTCGTTCGCGCAGTCGGAGTGGTGTTCGATTCCGACGCGAGTTTTGGGGAGTTAGTAGAGACGCCGCCGACACGTCAGCCACACGACCGCGGGCGACGGGACGGACAAAACGAGGAGATTTTCTCGCATCTCCCGGGACTGGCACGGGCCGAGCTACAAGAACTGCTGAGGGAGTATAGGTCGGTCTTCGGGAAGGAGCCGGGAAGGACAGACGTCTTGAGTCACACAATAACAGTCACGGAGGGATGGGTCCCGAAGAGGTTCGCGCCATATCGCATCCCATTAGCGCTCCGGAACAAAGTCGACGAGACCATAGACGAACTGCTAAAAGCAGGGCTAGTACGGCCCAGCGTGTCAGAATGTGCACATCCCATAGTGTGCGTGGCCAAGAAGGGGGGCGGGATGCGGCTGTGCGTCGACTATCGCCACTTAAATGCTGCCACGATACCGGATCGTTACCCGATGGTTCCCCCAGCGGAGTTAATATACCAATTGGCCGAGGCCAAATACATTACTTCGCTAGATCTTTGCAAGGGTTATTGGCAAGTGCCTTTAGGAGAGAAGAGTAGGCGCCTCACTGCGTTTGTCACTCACCGCGGTCAATACGAATGGGAGGTCATGCCCTTCGGCCTGAGGAACGCTGCGGCAACCTTTCAACGGCTTATGGATACGGTGCTGGCCCCATTCAAGGATTTTGCAGTCGCGTACATTGATGACGTCGCGATCTACTCGCGGGGGTGGGGAGAACACGTGTCGCACCTGCGGGCGGTCTTAGGAGCATTAAAGAAGGCCGGGCTAACGGTAAACGTCGACAAATGTCAGTTCGCTAAACCGCACATACTATACCTTGGACACGTCGTGGGCTCGGGGCGGCATGCGCCGGACCCGGAAAGAGTGAAGGCGATAGCCACGCTGGCGCTACCTAAGACCAAGGATCAACTTAGAAGCTTCCTGGGCATATGCGGATACTACAGAGACTATATTGCCGATTACGCGGAGCTAACGAATCCCCTCACCAGCCTACTCGCAAGGCGAGCGCCTAGAGTAATCGAGTGGGATCGGAAGCTCGAGCAAGCCTTCGAAGCAACCAAGGGCCGGCTGGAACGAGCCCCGCTATTGTTCGCTCCGGACCCGAGGGAACCCTTCGTTTTATTTACCGATGCATCAAACCAAGCCATCGGGGTATGTTTGGCCCAGATCTCACCGGAGGGCCAAGAAAAGCCAATCGCGTTCGCGAGTAGGAAACTAAAGGGGGCCGAGGTCCACTGGGCCACCATAGAAAAGGAAGCATACGCCATTATTTGGGGCCTCAGGAAATTCAATTATTGGGTTTACGGAAGGCCGGTCAAAGTAGTTACTGACCACAACCCCTTGAAATACTTAACCTTATCAACACCCCAAAGCGCTAAACTCACGCGTTGGGCTCTGGCCCTACAAGGCTATGACGTCCAGATAGAATATCGTAAGGGGAAGCTGCACGGAAATGCAGACGCTCTATCCCGGTTGGAAACGGAGGACGAAGTAGACCGTCAGACACCGGTCGGATAACGCATCTCTGTGCGCGGGTTATAGCGAGTTTGCCCGGTTGTACCGGAGGTAAGGGTCAGTCCGCACGAACGGACATTTGTAAAATTGCTGAGTGTTGTTGGATCAAACAGGCTTGGGCTAAGCTCAGTTTGATCCTTGGCCGCGGAGGTGTAAGGTATGGAATCGCCAAGACGCGCGATTCCCACCTGTTTGTTATAACGAACTGTCATAACGGAAAAGTCGTTAGGATCGGCCGTTGGAAACGACCGTTAGGAACTTCCGTGGGAAGAACCGTTAAGTTTCGAATCGTCAACCATCGGACGATTGGCCGGCGGGAAGTGACCGTTGGCGGCCGTTGCGGGAACATTCAAATTTGATTGGAGCAGGGTTCGAACGCCGTCGACTATTTAAGTTCGTATCGCGATCGGCTGGGAGGGTGTGATCGTATCGGAGGTGATCGGATCGGATCGGATCAAGGGAGATCGTCGTTATCGAGGTGCTAACTAACTCTCTCGTTGGAAGTTACGTGTTTGTGTATGAACTTGTTCCTGACTCGGAGGTTTTGTTAATTACAAGTCTGTTTGTTCGTAAGGAGTTCTTTCGACGAATTTGTACGGGAATAGTCGGTTGTTGTTGGAATTAGTGTTGTGCATATTTAATTGTAACTCTAATTTGGATTATTTTGTACATTACTGTAAATATAAAATTTGTGTTTTCGTCAAACCGACTGAGTGGTTATTTTGAACATTACTCTTAATATTTATAGTAACATTTGCTTTATTTTGCAAAATTAAATAACTATTTTTTCGTTGCTTTTGTCATTCTTCATATTTATAAATATGCTTGACAATGGTAAAGATTATAAGAATTTTTTATTTAAAATTATTATCATATTTTACAAATAAAAAATGATTATCTACTTAAATAAACATATTTTATAGAGAAAAAATTTTAAATGATATATATAAATTGAAATTATTTTTAAAACATTTCCATTAAATTAGAGAAGTTTGAGTGTTACCTATCATTTCATTTAAACTTAAAACTATTTAAATGTGGCATTAAAAGTGATTAAATACGTCTATAAGTTAATTATTACTGTAAGATATTAGATTATTTTCTATATTAGAGAACTGATAATCATTTTTCTGGTTTCACATTTATATTATTATATCGCTGCATTTAAATAATCGAAGTTTAATAAACTTGTATATTTCGATCCTGTAATAAGTTGCGAAAATTACTATTTGATATTTCACTCGTTTATAAAATTACAATTTCGTTTAATTTGAATTTATTACGTAAAACCTGTCTAAAACAGACTCTATAAACAGAAAATACTAATTGATACTGACACGTTCCGTTTTAAGCAAGTTTTACTATACAAATTTATCATTTATATTTGGATATTATTTTATTATTTTGGAATTCTTCATATTTATAAATACGCTTGACAAATGCAAATGTATAGTTTCATTAAAAAGAATCAAAAACTTCATTTTTAATTAAATTTCTGATTTAATTAAATGAAAATTTAATTATATTTATAAAATATATAGAAAAGTTTGAACATAACGTTATTAAAAGGTAGAATTCTTCAATTTATTAAATTTTATTGAAATGATTTTACGTTTAATCTTTTATTACTTTAAAAATATTAAAATATATTTAGTTTTAACTTTTTTATTTTAATGAACACTTGATTGTAAGGAGAAATTGCTTCAATACTCTTGTGTCAGCAATTTCAATTAGTACTTTTGACACTCGATGTCATAGATCCTACTTTCGATTTTATTGATTCTGTCTCACATTCTTATCCTTGAAAGTTCTTGTTTTCTTTTCTAAAATTACTTTTACGTCAAAATTCTTCCATTTATTTCATAATTCTATTCTTTGAAAACACAAACTTTACGTCTAATATCCGACAAAATTCGAGAAAATATAAATAGAAATATATAAAAATAAATGTTTATTGAATACAATAATAAATTATAAACTATATTTTTTAGTATTTCAGTAATAATGTGAATGCATTTAAGTTAATAAATACTGTGTTTAATATACTATCTCTTAATAAAAACATTCATAACCGTAATTACAATAAAAATTATTTAGTAATTAGAGAAATGCGAAAAATATCAAGAATTTCAATTATTTCATTCTTTGTTTTTGTTATAAACTAAAATCTATAGTCTTTATTTATAATTATTGATTAATTAATGAGCTACCTGCATTTTAAGGCAATACGGGACTACAATTACGCTCATTATGTACTGGCCTGAGCCAGAGTCGTTTTAACACATTTGTGGTCTTCCGGCCCAATTTCTTTAAAGAAATCATACAAATACAAATATAGAAGAAAAATGTTAGTAATGATCAGTGAGATAAGATTTCTAAGAAGGCGAAGCGTAGGCATACTTAGCAGATCATGGCCGGGCATTAATGCGTCCATGAGATCAAGCAATATGTAAAAGGGATAATATACTATACTCGAAGATATGATAACATTTATGATATATTATGAAGATTTGAATCAGATTCGAACCAAGACTATTACCATGATAAGATAACACTTTATCATGTAGCCATCTGGTTTACAAATTCATACTTCATTTCAAACTGAAAGACAAAATTAAATTCAGTTTCCAGTTTGTTCTGAGACCGTTTATTTTTCGTTAAAGATTTTTGATGAAGCATCCTCTGTCAATGCTGATTTTCCTTGCAAACATTTTTTCTTCACTAACTTTGTTTAAATTAATTAAATTCAATAATAAAACAAAACTTATCTACAATATTTAGTAGAGACTATATTATATTAATTAATAATTATTTTATAGTATGACGTATAAAATGTTTTCGTTTTATTATTTTTAGTAATATCGAAATTAAATTACAAAAGTTTGGTTCATTTATAACATTTGCAAAATTAAAAACGTAATTTCTCAAATTATTTTAATTTTTATGATCGTTTGTAAAAATTTTAATTAATTTTTTATAATAATTTATTCTGTATTTTATTTATTTATTTTATAAGTTAACGAAAAATACAATAAATGTCATATTATCACTATAATATTATTATGACAAATTATATTCTGTTAATTTAATTACGTCAAATAAAATTTTCTATATATTATAAATTGTTATTATAAATTTTATAAAAAAAATAATTAAAGATTAAATCTATTAAATTTAAAAAATAAAAGTAATCTTAAATCATGAATATTTTCAGAAATTATATTGAGAATACCAGCAAACATATTCACGAATTCTATTATTATTTTTTGAGTAAGAGCTAATTAATTATATTGATTGTACATATAATTAGTTGATTAATTCACTAATTTAATTAACTAACTAACTCATATCTATATATTCTATGACTTTCCTAAATTTAGAAGAATCTCTCCTTTAGAAAATTCATGCTTTTAGTTTTAATTTTTAATTTTTTTCATTAATAATATACAACTTAATAATAATAATAAAATATTTTATATTTCATATAATATAACGAGATGGCTAATATTATTTATTAAATCTTATCGAATAACAATCAGACATCAAAGTAAAAGCTTGTTATTAGGAATAGAAAAGTTTTACAAATGAAATCTGAGAGACGATTTATGAATCGGCTAAAAAACTCGCTGCATTGGTAGAATAGATATTACGAAAGAAAGAAAATTGGATTTTTGTCTGTACAGAATAAAATTCCAGGATTGTTTCCACCATTCAAATTTTTTTCATTAAAATTTTTAAATTTGCCCTCATCATAAATTTCTGATGATTTTCAGAATTTAAACAATATTTCAATAAAGTTTTAATTTATGATTTACAAATTAGAAATAATATAATTATAATTAATAATATTTAATTAAAATAATTAAAATTGTTTACAATTTATGAAAGAAGAATAAAAATTTGCGATTTTGTTTAGTAACGTTTTCGCCCTTCTTCACTATTTGAGAGATTACTGAAGCATTAATAATTAATTTTATTATTTAAAATGTTTATAAAATTTTAATGCATAGAAAAGTTGTTTTTAAAATGGGTCATTTTAAGTTTTTTAAGACAACTCATTAATGTTTAAAGCTAAATGTACACCTTTAAAACGTATTACGTTAATTAGCAGAATTTACTGTAAAAATATTGTATAATTATTTTATTACCTAAGGAAGTTTTATCTTGTATTACTTTCAAGCAGTTATAATAATAATAAGTTTTTATATTTTATTTAATTTAAATATGGAATTTTCGTTAAAAAATCTTTGACGTGCTTATATTATTCATTACGCCAGTTTAAATAAATCTCAATGTAGAACTTTTTTAATGAAATATGTATAAAATATCAATTTTTAAGTGCAGTATAAAAAATGAAAATTAGATAAATTTTAAAAATAAATTTTCCGTAATAACAATAAGAAAATGTAAAATAAACTCCGAAAAAGCCTAGTTTGGGTTATATATAGCCTCGTTAAACCTAAGTTATAATGAAGTATTTCAAACAGATCGCGAGGTGAAAAGAATAATTACGAGAACTTTTATATTATCACGTTTCTAACTAAATTATGTCAAGGAAAATGACAGTGTCAAATAATAAAACATAGTGTTTATAAATTATTGATTGTATTTAAGTCATATCCTCTACGAAAACTTGTTGATCGACGCAATATAGTGCAAATGTAATGCTGTTAATCGATATAGTCTGCAAAGTTCTAGAATAAGTTTGCTACTACTGAAAATATAATATGCGTTATTTATTAATCTTATTTATCTATAATTTAAAAATTTATATTTGTTAGCATTTCTCATTTGTTAGCAGTCTTCATTTATTAAAACCATATTTATTCAAGACAGTATTTATTATGTCTTTGCAATTCTGTATTATAAGTATATCCTTCATTATTTATCTTGAGTTGTTTTTATATATTTAATCTTATTTTCTTTCTTTATTGATTCCTAGAGGAAATGATTTGGAAAGAAGAAAATTGTATCTTTCACAAAAGAATCAAACCTGGTCCCCTCTTACTATCAACCTACCATTCTTTATTTTAGCTGAATTGATTTATTTTACAAAAAAAATTCATAATTATATATATATATATATATATATCAGAATTTTTAAAATGAACAATACACAAGGTATAGGATATACTGTTAATTCTAAAATAATATTTACCTGTTAGATCAACGTTCAATATACATTATATAGTTTCAAGCTATTTTAAATTTCGATTTTACGAATTTGTTTTTGAGACATTTTTTTCACTTATAATTCAAATGTAAAATAAAAATTCTTAGATTTTATAAAAATGAAAACAAACTGTTTCATAAAGTTGAGTTAAATCTTTCAAATTGGCTCACGTTTAATAATAATTATTGCTTTCCGAGTTTCATTCAAACAACAGATCAAGTTTTAAATAATAAACATATTTTCTGGTTTTAATAGGACGGTATATAATATGCTTCTAACACTCATTTTTATACTCAAAAGGTTTTTCTTCTTGTTAGTGTTTCGAATACAATCTTACTCAGGTGGAATAGAATAACTGCTAACAAAATACAGTATGTAGAATGTACGAGATATCATTATCGAGTAATTGTGAAATGTATAAAGTTTTAACATAATTTCGTATTCAGTCTAGCATCAGAATAAAGAGTTTGTAGAGTAGATATTAAATTAAATATATATTTTCTATCATTGAATTGAATTTTAAACGAATGTTTTCATATTGCAATCTTGTATTTTATAAGAAATAACTACTAGAGTTAATTTGAAAGTCTTTATAACAATTTAATATAAAATGTACTTTTCAATTTTTTTTAAATATAAACTATATATCTATATATATTGAATGGATCCAATGTGTGTCAATCTGTTTATTGTTTTGGAAAAATTATTGAAGTAGAAATATTTTTAAAAAAACTGTAAAACAATAACGATAACGAATCAAGGAAAAAATCAAGTTTCTGTAACTTTTTATATACTATATCTATATTAAAAAGAAAAGTTTAGAAAAACTTTGGTAACAGAATCTAAAAAAATAAAAATAAAAAAATAGAATTTTAAAGATTGTTATAAATTAAAAGAAAGCAAAATTGCAGTTTTTAAAATAGATTTTATACTTATCCAGCTAGTAGATTCTATTTATCTTCATTCTGGAGTTTCAAAAATTTCTAAAACTTGGTATTTATACCATATGTTATTGTGCTTTCTTGTATTAAATATAAAAAATTCAACAAAGAGTTGCCTAACTTTCCAGGCAACAGTTGGTGGCGCCACCTGTTATGATATTTCATTTTGTTTTTAACTATTATAAAATAGAAAAAAGGTTAATTTTGAGGGTAGGGATGGGTTTTATAAATAAAAAAAAAAAATGTTAAATGCTATAAAGAATAAAATCGTCATTAAATCTAACACTACTGGAGATACACACGATCCCCTTTATCTCTCCATACTCTCAACCTTTAACCACTAGAATTTAATAGCATCAATCCCCTAGTAAAGAAACCTGCAAAATTTCAGAAATTTCCGACAAAAAGCAAATGAGTGATTAAGCTTCAAAGAGGATAAACAAAATCGTGCCAATCTCACACACTAACATCCATACATACAGAAATTACTACTGAATTTTTTTGGTATTTCTCGACGTTTCAAGGCGCCTGAGTCCAAAAATAAACAAAATCTGAGGGGGGGGGGTCATTTCCGACCGATCTCCATACTTTTCCCCCCTCTGTTATATATAACAGCCGGGAAAGTAAAAATCAACTAGAATTATATTTTTGAATTTTTTAAAAAATTTTCTAATTTTTATAGTTTATAATATTAATGTAATAAATATTTAAACGTTTATATAAGTGCTGTTTATTTAAAGGTAAATTATACATTATATTTAGTTTATAAATGTAATTATATTAAATAAATTTATAATTATTTTTATAAAATTTATTAGTACATCCTTATTGATGATCATTTATAGCATTCTATGTTATGTCGAAATTTTTTTCTCAAAAAGTATTAAATAATAATAAAATTAGAAACAGCTAAACACTTATTTGTAAATATCAGAAAATTATAATAAGAAAACTAGTAATACTAACAGCAATGGTAGCTACAAGAGTAACGATAACAACAACAACATTAGCAACAACAGAATGATTTCTCATTTAAAATTTCGAGATATTCGTGTATTATTTAATATAAACTTTCATGTCTTATTGATTAAAATACTAATTCTACTGATTCAATAAATTCTAGATAAACAACGAATAGTTATTACAAAGCTCTTTTTAATTTAAAATATTTCTAAACATCATTTCTTAATATTACATGTACTTTAAAGAATATTATAAATTTAATAATACGATTGATTTACTCATTTAATCTTCTAATCTTTCATAAAGAAAATTTTCTAATAACAAGGAATTATAAGAATTTTCATATTTAAATAAAGATTAATGTGATTTCGGCATAACTAATGACAAAATTTAAATATTTCAAAAATATATAAAATAAAACTTCTGAAATTTTCAAATGACAAACTTTCAGGTATTTTATGTTAGTTTTCAGTTGTGTATGATAAATCAAGAATTTATATATTCTTAATAGGTTTTTAAAAAATTATTTAGTTTACAATTGAAATAATTACATTCATAAACATGTCATTCTTTTTAAAATAATTTGATAAATAATACAGAAAAAAAATTTTATAAAATATTCAACATTTTTTATTTATTACAATATTGAAACAATCGATTTAAACAGATTCATAAATGATGAAGAATAATAATGGTAAAGAGATTCATCGATTCAAAAATCAGTCTCGAGAAATAATTTTAACAGATAGGATTAAAAGTAGGTATTTAAGTCAAAAAAACCTGAAGATAGTTGCCATTTATTGTTAGTAAATGTAAGAATATATATTATTAAAAGATCGACTGTTAAGATATCAATACATTCAAAGTTAATTTTCCTTCCTATGAGAAATTTTCTGATATATAAAACTTATTTTTTTTCTTTGTAAATAAGTCTATATGATTTTTTGTTTATGATATTTTATTAAAATACCACATATTTCTGAAATAATTCGACTTCATACTTTTATGTAATGGTATAAACTGCATTTTACTCATATTTTATCATTTATTCTTTAAAATATTTAGTATTTATTGCGGAATAATTTAGTAATATAATCATTTGTTTTATATAAATATATTATTAAGTATTTTATATATTTATATATTTTTTAACTCAATTAAATGTTAAATAGTAGCTTGAGCCTGAAAAAATAACCAAACATATTATTATTATTATTTTCTATTTTCCATCTCTAGAAATGTATTTAATATTAATTATTCTCCTATTGAAATTATAAATTTGTTATCCTTTTTACTTATTACATCTTACTACATTTTACATAAATTTACAGTTTTTTTTTTCTTTTAATATGCTTTATTTCTTCTTTCTTCTAGAATTTTTTTGTCAATGCTACCTGTTCTTACAGCGAGTTTCCAATTATTAACAGATACCTTCTTTATTCTTATTGATAATTTTCTGAAAGACAAACAAAACTCTTGTTTATTCCTGATTAAATAACTAATTCTTAATATATGATATTGTTCTCAATAGATCTTTATTATAATTTATAATCATTTAATATCTCGTTTCAATTATGTATTACTTTCTAAATTATGAAATTATTACACTAAAATTTCTATAAAATTTAACATTCAAAGTTAAATGACATATATTTTTATGTTAGCAACTATAATCTTAATTTGGCTCTAACGTTGTTCTTGAATTAATTATCTTAATCAAATATCCAATAACAAGTTGTACTTACGGTAAACATACTGAATATCAGTAATATATTTTTTATCTCTTCCTGAAAAGTTGTATATGGCATAAGATAACTTACATAAATTATATAAATGATTGTTTCAGGAAACTGATAGTTTTCTTTCTTATTAGCTAAGTCATTCATAAGTTTTGAAAATATTATTTTTAACGGGGTTAAAGTGAAAGTTTAGAATATATATCATCGTTCAATGTTACATATCTCTAGATATTTGGATTTAATTAGCAAATAATTTTATTCTAACTTATCTAATTTTACATATGAAAAATTTAATTATTTTACCGTAATATTAATATTAATTAAACAACAACTTCTTACGATGTTTTATTTAAAAATAAACTTTTAAAATCAGAAAAATAACTGTATTTAATTTAGTCATATTAATCTTAATTAAGTAAAATAAATATTATTATTACATATTAAATTTCTAGAAAGATCTAATATTTTTCAATTGTCATTACAGGGATTTATTGCGAAATATGTTTCGCCTACTTCATGTATTTCATCAGATGTAATCTATATTTTTTTATCATAAAAAATATAATAATAACAATAAAAAGAAAAGTTTATTACAGTCGAAAAACTCATTGTTTAATATCCTTTCAGATTTATTTCAACAAAAACTTCGTAATCAGTTTTACGTTCTTGAAAGAGGCAAAGATTCTCCTCTATAATTGATTACATTGTCCAAAAAGGCTGTGTTAGTTCATTGAAGCGGGACATCTAACCAAGAAACCGCTAAGGGAATCATTCCAAAACAGTAGAAGAAAAAATTAATTTCCTTTTTTTTCTAGAAATAGTTACGGATCTTTTGACATCTGTAACTATAAGCTCGGAAGATTATAGAATATCAGAAATAAATATGTTCTTCAATATCTTGCGCCAGATTTTAAGTACAACTCCTAATCTTTAAAGTAAAAAATTTAAGAAGTCGAATTGTAACTGGAAAAATTTCTTATAAAAGTATTTAGTATAGCTACAGATCGTTTAACTATATTTATTTTATGTTTAAAAATTATAATTTTATAATAAAGTAAAAAATAAAACAATTTGAAATATAAAATTTTACAGGTATTTAAATTCAGTTATAATTATTAATTAGATTTTAAAATAGATTATGAAATACTTTACGATTTCAATATCAGGAAAATGATTGTTCATTATAAGATTATTAACTTACAGTATATGTGGGAATAGGAGATATTATAAGTTAAATCGCGATAATTCCATATTAATTAACAGTCAATCACTTTATTATCATTTATTTCAATTTTTCGAAATGTCAATTATTAAATGCATATTATTACTCTGTCGTTGAGTAGTGTTTTATTCGCTAAAATATTTATGACCTGCTTGGAAGGATTTGTTCAAATAATTCACAGAATAATTAAATCTTTGATGAAAGTGTCAGACACACGGGTAATGGCTAGTAACTAGATAAAATATGGTTATTTCAAAATTCTCTATCGTTGTTGATTGAGAATAGCAATTGATTTGTAAATCCAAGTTATAGCTGTCGAGGGAACGTAACATTATTCTAACGTCTGAAAATGAGGAAGATCGCAATGAAAATTGAATGTCTTAGCAAACTGGGAATAAAATGGCATTCGGAAATTTTGGAGTAGCTTGTGGTAAGAAGAACAGCAGAACTATTTCATCCGATATCCATATAACTTGTATCCATTCAGTTTTACAATGTATGATGCTTCAGTATTAAGCGGTAGTAAAAGATGCTTTTAAGGTCCTCCCGAGATTTGATATCTACACAATTCTTTTCCATTTTAGCATTATAGGATAGTTTATTTCTCCAAGCATTAATTTGATACTTTTTGGAGTACATAAAATATTGATTTTTCTACTTTTTCTATATTAATAAGTTGTATTCATTTGCTATTGCAAAATTCTTAAATTGAAAATTATCAATAAAAAATGATTGAAATGTTTTATTCATTTAGAAAATATAATTAAAGATAAAAATAATATTTAATAGTCTATAAAAATATATTATATTTTATTGATTTCTAAATTAATTTAGGTAATTTTATGACATCTTTTAAGTATTTCTCTTTATAAATAAAGTAATAAATGTGAGGAGATAAAATATTTATTTTGATTAAAGATATATACATTTTAAGCTTTCGAATTAAATTACTGTCTTAATTATTTTTTTATTTTTAATTTATGTTATACATCTATTCTTGAAAAGTAATTTTATTAAGTTATCTAAATTATTCAGAATTGAAATAGTTATTTTTAGAATAAAAACTAAAATAGTTTAACTTGTAATAAATTATAAATTTCTCTAATAATTGCAACATTTAGAAGAAATTTATTAATTATACATAAAAAGCTTTTAATTTAATAAACTTTTAAAGAGTATTACATGAATTAAAGATTGAAGCTTTTATAAAAAAAATTATTTTTAAAAATTCGCTTTTATTCTACATCATTTTTTATTCAGTTCTTTAAAAACGTTTTAAACTATCTTAAAAATTTCAAATTTGTACAACAATAAAATTATTTTTTTGCAAAATTAATAATAAATAACTTTAATTACAGAGTAAAGTTGATCATGTTTTATTATCTAATAAACTATTCTTGTATAATTAACGTTGTTTAAGTAATTTTTAAAGTAAATTTTTAATTAAAATATTTAAAAATTCAATAATGCTAAAATATTCTATTATGATATAGGGCTTAAAACTCGCTGAATAAATGATAGAAACTCATTTAAAAATGCTTGTAATTCATTTTAATTTCATTAGAAATTTTTTTTCCTGTTTTCAAAATATCTTATGTGCTA
This sequence comes from Centruroides vittatus, assembly GCF_030686945.1. Classification (NCBI taxonomy): domain Eukaryota; kingdom Metazoa; phylum Arthropoda; class Arachnida; order Scorpiones; family Buthidae; genus Centruroides; species Centruroides vittatus. Next base: position 2,551,199 of record NW_027122385.1, read on the forward strand.
ATAACTGAAAAAAAAATATTAATTTGCAAAAATTTCAAGCATATTCTAAAAACTTATGTTCAAAAAATACGAAACAAAAATATATTTATGACATTTGATTGATTACTAATTGGCGTAGGATTATATCTCTACTTAAAAAAAATTAAAATAGTTTTTACATTGATATTTTTGTAAAATATTTCTTTAAAATGCTAATAGCTTTTTGCATATTCTCATAAGAATATCGAAAAAAATGTATTAAAGTTTGTTATTACTCTCATTTCAGATCCATAATAAGGTGTAATAACGTATCAGCAGATAAATTAAAAATAAAACAAATCCATATATTTTATATTTTATTTTATTATTATTTAGAAACGTCAAATTAATTGTTAATTTTATTACATTCAAACTTTCCCAAACTCTAAATTAAAAGAAATATCACTTCTGTCAAATAATATGCAATAATTCTTTAGACCGAATGATTAGTGTGGGATATATTTTAAAGTTTTATTTAATATATTTTTATTTAAAATTATAATAAATGTTTTCGATCAATAATGGTAATTGAAAATTTTCTTCTACTTTTACAATTATTATAAAAATTTTTATAAATATTAAAAATTGTTGAACTTATTGATTATGTTTATTTTTTACAGTTTAATAATAAATTTATATGCTTATAAAAATAATTATCGGAAAATAATGTAAAGATAAATATTGAAAAAGTCAATTCCAATAAAACTTTATTAGATAATCAAGGATACTCCCTTATTTGGGAAACTAAAACAATATAACAAAAAATAATATTTCATTTCAACTCTATTGAACAAATAAGAATTGTAATAATAGTCATTTTTGATGTAAATGGAATCTTATGGATCCTATTATCCAGAGGATACAGAATAAAAATTATAAAAACGAATTATAGAAATTAGAATTTTCTCTAACAATAAATGTAATAAGCTCATAAATTGGCTTTTTTGATATTTCTAAATGGCCTAATTTAAAATTTTTTAAATCACAATTAAGCATATCTGAACTAAATTTCTTATTCTCAGATTAAAATATCTACGTAGAAAAATTAAATGAGATAATTAAAATCAATAAAAAAATAATAATAACAAAAGCTCAATTGTTGATATTAATTTGCTTTCATTTAAATTGGAAAATTTTTTATTATTTATTAAAAGCTCTGATAACGTAGACATTATTTATTATTATTATGTTGGGTTAAGTTAGATATACTCGGTTAACACCGGTGGCTAAGTACTATGCCGGACCAAAGTCAAGGCATAGTAACCAAAACAGAAATTAAAGAAGTGTATCAGTGTGTGTGTCTGTATTCAGGAATTTTCTCACAATATGACATGTATTCAATATAGTGGCCTTCTGTAGAGTGATGTATGTGTTTCTATTCAATTCTAATGTGCCCAGGCTTTTGTGTAGTGTGTGTGGTATGACACCTGTAGAGGAGAGAACTACAGGTACAATAAGCACCCTATCCATCCTCCACAGATGCCTTATTTCCTGGGCGAGTTCTGTGTACTTGCTAATTTTTTCAGTGCATGCGTTTTGTATATTGTGAGTGTTTGGAATGGATATGTCTATAATGTATGTGATTTTATTGTGTTTGTCAATGAGTGTGATGTCTGGTCTGTTGTGGTAAATTGTTTTATCTGTGATTATGGCTCTGTCGTAGTACATTTTGTGCGTGTCGTTTTCCAATACTGTCTGTGGAATGTATTTGTAGTATGGTTCGTGGATGTCTGCTAATTTGTGTTTCTTTGCAAGCTCTTGGTGTATTATATTTGCTACTTGGTTATGTCTGCGTAAATAATCTGTCTGTGCCAAAAGCTTGCAACCAGAGGTGATGTGTTGTATAGTTTCTGGCATGATGTGACATTTTCTGCATGTGTCATTTGTGAGTGTTGCATCTTTGAGTATGTGTTTTCTGTAGTTTTTAGTATTTATGACCTGATCCTGTATGGCAATCATGAATCCTTCCGTCTCCCCAAAGAGGCATCCCCGAGCTAACCAGCTGTTTGACGCAGTTTTGTCAACAAAATCCTGGGCCAGATCGTAAGGATGCCTGCCATGGAGTGCCTTTCGAGCCCACGATTGCTTAATGGTGTCTATGCTTTTTATATGTTGTGTTGTGTCCATATGATGTGAGTGTAAGTTTAATGGTGTGTTATTCGAGTCTGCTAGAGTTACTGCTTTATGTAATTGTGATGTTTCTTGTTTTTTGTAGAAAAACTCTCGCAGTGACTGTATTTGTTTGTAGTGAAGGTTAACTATGTCAATCAGGCCACGTCCGCCATCTTTACGTGGAAGAATTAATCTTTCTGTGGCGGATTTAGGATGATGTTGTTTATGCTTAGTAAGTGTTGTTCTTGTTTTCCTTTGGAGTTGCTCAAGATCTGTGTGAGTCCAATGTATAACTCCAAAAGAATATGTGAGTACTGGGATGACATATGTGTTTATTGCTTTAACTGTGTGTTTTGCATTTAATTGTGTTCTGAGAATAGCATTTAACCTACTTTGGTATTCTTTAATTAATCTTTGCTTTATTTGTGTATGTTCTGTTAGTTTGGCCTGTTGGAATCCTAAATACTTGTAGAACTCGCCCTCTTCCATGGATTCAATAATGTCTCCATTTCCAAGTGCAAAATCTTCTTTCTTCAGGATTCCTTTTTCTATGTGAAGTGTTTTGCATTTATCTAGGCCAAATTCCATTTGTATGTCCTTGGTGTATGAATGTGTGATTTGTAGGAGTTGATGAAGTTGTTTTTGTGTGGATGCATAAAGTTTTATGTCATCCATGCACATGAGATGTGACAGTGTAAACTGTGTTGTTTTTTTGTGTCTAATATTGTAACCATATTGCGTGTTGTTTAACATGTTGGATAATGGGTTCAGGGCTAAGCAGAACCAGAGAGGACTCAAGGAATCTCCTTGAAAAATTCCTCGCCTAATAAAAATTTGCTTTGTTTGTATGGAAGTGTTACTAACCCTGAGATGTAGTGTTGTTCTCCAGTGCTGCATAGTGTTTTGAAAGAATGCAATGAGTGATGGATGTATTTTGTACATGTGTAGGATATGTAGCAGCCAACTGTGTGGAACACTGTCGAATGCTTTTCTGTAGTCTATATATGCCATGTGTATGTTTCTGTGTTGTCTGTGTGCTTGCCGTAGAATGACTGAATCTATGAGTAACTGTTCTTTGCATCCCCTGTGGTTTCTATGACAACCTTTTTGTTGTTCTGTTAGAATGTCGTGTTCTTCAACATGTTTGTATATTTTGTTTGCAATACAGGATGTCAATAATTTGTAGAGTGTTGGAAGACATGTAATTGGTCTGTATTGTGTGGGGTCTGTGGTATTGTTGTTTTTAGGTTTCATGTAGGTGATGCCCTGAGTAAGAAAATTTGGCATGTCTTGTGGATTGATGATGATGTGTGTTAGATGTTTAGCTAGTTCCTGGTGCAGTGATGTAAACTTTTTGTACCAGAAATTGTGAATGTTGTCTACACCAGGTGTCTTCCAGTTGTGTGTTCTGTTGACAGTGTATTGGAAATCATGTATGTTTATTTCAACACAGGGCATAGTTGGTATGTTGTGCAAGTTTCTGTTCTCCTCCTCGATCCAGCCTGCATCAGCATTGTGCGTGACAGCACTGGACCAAAGAGAAGACCAATATGTTGTGAGTTCTTCTTCTGTTGGTGTGCCACTGTGCTGTGTATCAGTGTTTGCTTTGTTGTTGATTTGTCTGTAAAAGAGTTTTTCATTGTTTGTAAATAATTTATTTTGTTGTTTTCGTAGTGTACATGTTTTGTATCGTTTGAGTCTACGTGCTTTGGCAGCAAGTTTTTGTTTTAGTTTATCAATGTATTCTGTAATGCGTGTGTTGTGATGTTCATGTTTTGTGTGTGTTTTTATTTTCTTGAAAATGTTTTTGAGCTGTTTCCTTAATTTGGGTGTTATGTTGTTTTTAGTGTATTGTGTTAGCCTGCCTAATTTCTGTCTAATGTCACTTATTTGTGTTTCTATTCTTCTCTGCCAGGCAGACTTGTGATAGAATTGTGTTTTCTGTGTATTTGTCTGTGATTGTACTTTCAGTCCATAGTGTGTCACTACTGTGACTGCCCCAGCATAAACTAATGTATGAATGTCTGCGAGTGTAGAAATTGAATGAATGTAGTGTGGTGTAGTGAGTGTTTACATAATTTAGTGTTTTTCCTACTTCCTTTGACGTGTTGATTTTTGGTATTCGTGGTCGTTGTGTGGGATCTGTACCTGTATATTTAGTGAGTGTTTCCTGAAATATAAGTGAGAGCGTATTAACTAAATCCAAGTCTATGTTATCAGTGATGGATGAGGAAGTGTCTGTAGTATCATTAGTGGTAATTGTTGTATGTGTGTTATTATCAATGCTTGTTGCTGGATTATCCTGACAGGTTACATGATCTTCATTAATGTTAGATGTTTCTGTCTGTTGATGTATTTGATCAGCAACCTGTTGTTTGATAAGTTCAAGTGTTGTTTGTGGAATAAGGTTGTTGTGTATAATTGTTCTTTTTTGATCAACAACCCTTTGTTCGGTGACAGTGAGATGAGGATACTGTTGTGTGAATCTATGGTGTAGTTGTTGTCTGTATGCTGTCATGTTTGTTTCGAGTTTTGTGATGGTGTAATAAGTACGGATGATAAACTCGTTCATTTCTACTGTCCATTTCATCCGTTGGCGTGGTTTTCCAGCCTTTGTGGTCTGTGGATGCATTGCCACAGAAACACCAAGGCTGGGTTGGTTCCTCACATCTGTTGAGGGCATTGCAGTAGCCATGCTTGGGCCGGTGCTGCTTTCGCCACCGGTAACCAAGGGAGACTGTGACCTATTTTTCGAACGTGAGCCTCTGCCTAACCCACGAACGCGGACCTTGTTAACCCGGGCGACGTCCGAGCCGGTATCACACTTTGATCTAGTTATTACCATGATGAGTATCTCCACAGAATGTGGGCGTGGTCACTCTTAGCTTCATTTCTCCCCATAGACCTTACTGGCATGGGTGTCCCTACCAGGAGCTTATGCTCCAGCCTGCATTGCCCTATGGATCAGTAAAATTACTGGGCTCTCCCACCATGACCAGGTGGTGACCACGGGAGAGTTATTATTATTATTATTATTATTATATTATTTAAATGACGTTAGAAATAAGGAATAAATACTTCGAAGAATTATCAGAAACGGTTGTTAATTTCATGTATCTTTAAAGTGTTATAATGGACCGTTTATGAATTACTTACAAAACAAAAATAATTATAAAAAGAAAAGTTTTGTATAATTAGGATTTTTATAACTTCAAAAAATTTTTAGTAACTGATCACTTTAAATATTTTTCTTACATTATGCAAATTTATTAAACTTTCTCTATGTTCAATAAATTCTTAATTATAATACTAAAGAAGAATTCACCACCAGTAATGTCCAAAAATAAGTTACAAATTTTTATAATAATAATAATAATAATAATAATAATAATAATAACTCTCCGTGGTCACCACCTGGTCGTGGTGGGAGAGCCCAGTAATTTTACTGATCCATAGGGCAATGCAGGCTGGAGCACAAGCTCCTGGTAGGGACACCCATGCCAGTAAGGCCTATGGGGAGAAATGAAGCTAAGAGTGACCACACCCACATTCTGTGGAGATATTTATTATGGTAATAACTAGATCAAAGTGTGATACCGGCTCGGACGTCGCCCGGGTTAACAAGGTCCGCGTTCGTGGGTTAGGCAGAGGCTCACGTTCGAAAAATAGGCCACAGTCTCCCTTGGTTACCGGTGGCGAAAGCAGCACTGGCCCAAGCATGGCTACTGCAATGCCCTCAACAGATATGAGGAACCAACCCAGCCTTGGTGTTTCTGTGGCAATGCATCCACAGACCACAAAGGCTGGAAAACCACGCCAACGGATGAAATGGACAGTAGAAATGAACGAGTTTATCATCCGTACTTATTACACGATCACAAAACTCGAAACAAACATGACAGCATACAGACAACAACTACACCATAGATTCACACAACAGTATCCTCACCTCACTGTCACCGAACAAAGGGTTGTTGATCAAAAAAGAACAATTATACACAACAACCTTATTCCACAAACAACACTTGAACTTATCAAACAACAGGTTGCTGATCAAATACATCAACAGACAGAAACATCTAACATTAATGAAGATCATGTAACCTGTCAGGATAATCCAGCAACAAGCATTGATAATAACACACATACAACAATTACCACTAATGATACTACAGACACTTCCTCATCCATCACTGATAACATAGACTTGGATTTAGTTAATACGCTCTCACTTATATTTCAGGAAACACTCACTAAATATACAGGCACAGATCCCACACAACGACCACGAATACCAAAAATCAACACGTCAAAGGAAGTAGGAAAAACACTAAATTATGTAAACACTCACTTACTACCACACTACATTCATTCAATTTCTACACTCGCAGACATTCATACATTAGTTTATGCTGGGGCAGTCACAGTAGTGACACACCATGGACTGAAAGTACAGTCACAGACAAATACACAGAAAACACAATACTATCACAAGCCTGCCTGGCAGAGAAGAATAGAAATACAAATAAATGACATTAGACAGCAATTAGGCAGGCTGACACAATACACTAAAAGCAACATAACACCCAAATTAAGGAAACAGCTCAAAAACATTTTCAAGAAAATAAAAACACATACAAAACATGAACATCACAACACACACATTACAGAATACATTGATACACTAAAACAAAAACTTGCTGCCAAAGCACGTAGACTCAAACGATACAAAACATGTACACTACGAAAACAACAAAATAAATTATTTACAAACAATGAAAAACTCTTTTACAGACAAATTAATAACAAAGCAAACACTGATACACAGCACAGTGGCACACCAACAGAAGAAGAACTCACAACATATTGGTCTTCTCTTTGGTCCAGTGCTGTCACGCACAATGCTGAAGCAGGCTGGATCGAGGAGGAGAACAAAAACTTACACAACATACCAACTATGCCCTGTGTTGAAATAAGCATACAGTGATTTCCAATACACTGTTAACAGAACACACAACTGGAAGACACCTGGTGTAGACAACATTCACAATTTCTGGTACAAAAAGTTTACATCACTGCACCAGGAACTAGCTAAACACCTAACACACATCATCATCAATCCACAAGACATGCCAAATTTTCTTACTCAGGGCATCACCTACATGAAACCTAAAAACAACAATACCACAGACCCCACACAATACAGACCAATTACATGTCTTCCAACACTCTACAAATTATTGACATCCTGTATCGCAAACAAAATATACAAACATGTTGAAGAACACGACATTCTAACGGAACAACAAAAAGGTTGCCGTAGAAATCACAAGGGATGCAAAGAACAGTTACTCATAGATTCAGTCATTCTACGGCAAGCACACAAACAACACAGAAACATACACATGGCATATATAGACTACAGAAAAGCATTCGACAGTGTTCCACACAGTTGGCTGCTACATATCCTACACATGTACAAAATACATCCATCACTCATTGCATTCTTTCAAAACACTATGCAGCACTGGAGAACAACACTACATCTCAGGGTTCAGTAACACTTCCATACAAACAAACCAAATCTTTATTAGGCGAGGAATTTTTCAAGGAGATTCCTTGAGTCCTCTCTGGTTCTGCCTAGCCTTGAATCCATTATCCAACATGTTAAACAACACACAATATGGCTACAATATCAGGCATGAAAAAACAACACAGTATACACTGTCACATCTCATGTACATGGATGACATAAAACTTTATGCATCCACACAAAAACAACTTCATCAACTCCTACAAATCACACATTCATACACCAAGGACATACAAATGGAATTTGGCCTAGATAAATGCAAAACACTTCACATAGAAAAAGGAATCCTGAAGAAAGAAGATTTTGCACTTGGAAATGGAGACGTTATTGAATCCATGGAAGAGGGCGAGTTCTACAAGTATTTAGGATTCCAACAGGCCAAACTAACAGAACATACACAAATAAAGCAAAGATTAATTAAAGAATACCAAAGTAGGTTAAATGCTATTCTCAGAACACAGTTAAATGCAAAACACACAGTTAAAGCAATAAACACATATGTCATCCCAGTACTCACATATTCTTTTGGAGTTATACATTGGACTCACACTGATCTTGAGCAACTCCAAAGGAAAACAAGAACAACACTTACTAAGCATAAACAACATCATCCTAAATCCGCCACAGAAAGATTAACCCTTCCACGTAAAGATGGCGGACGTGGCCTGATTGACATAGTTAACCTTCACTTCAAACAAATACAGTCACTGCGAGAGTTTTTCTACAAAAAACAAGAAACATCACAATTACATAAAGCAGTAACTCTAGCAGACTCGAATAACACACCATTAAACTTACACTCTCATAATATGGACACAACACAACATATAAAAAGCATAGACACCATTAAGCAATCGTGGGCTCGAAAGGCACTCCATGGCAGGCATCCTTACGATCTGGCCCAGGATTTTGTTGACAAAACTGCGTCAAACAGCTGGTTAGCTCGGGGATGCCTCTTTGGGGAGACGGAAGGATTCATGATTGCCATACAGGATCAGGTCATAAATACTAAAAACTACAGAAAACACATACTCAAAGATGCAACACTCACAAATGACACATGCAGAAAATGTCACATCATGCCAGAAACTATACAACACATCACCTCTGGTTGCAAGCTCTTGGCACAGACAGATTATTTACACAGACATAATCAAGTAGCAAATATAATACACCAAGAGCTTGCAAAGAAACACAAATTAGTAGACATCCACGAACCATACTACAAATACATTCCACAGACAGTATTGGAAAACAACACGCACAAAATGTACTACGACAGAGCCATAATCACAGATAAAACAATTTACCACAACAGACCAGACATCACACTCATTGACAAACACAATAAAATCACATACATTATAGACATATCCATTCCAAACACTCACAATATACAAAACGCATGCACTGAAAAAATTAGCAAGTACACAGAACTCGCCCAGGAAATAAGGCATCTGTGGAGGATGGATAGGGTGCTTATTGTACCTGTAGTTCTCTCCTCTACAGGTGTCATACCACACACACTACACAAAAGCCTGGGCACATTACAATTGAATAGAAACACATACATCACACTACAGAAGGCCACTATATTGAATACATGTCATAATTGTGAGAAAATTCCTGAATACAGACACACACACTGATACACTTCTTTAATTTCTGTTTTGGTTACTATGCCTTGACTTTGGTCCGGCATAGTACACAGCCACCGGTGTTAACCGAGTATATCTCACTTAACCCAACATAATAATAATAAAATTACAATTTACTGGTTTATTCATGATGATGATAAAAATATATATAGAAATTATAACAAAAATTTTAATTTAATGTATATAATTATTTCTGAAATTGAAGAAAAAAGTTTATTTCTCTCTTCTACTGTTTTCTCATTTTCTTTTCTTCTTAGTATCGTTAGATTTTAATATCTTTTCTTGAGTTCGATGTTTTATAAAATGTAACGAAGTGACATCTGGATAGAATAATAAATTGCAAACGGTAGATTCTTTCTTACAGTTAGAACTTGACATCTTTATTAAATTCAATATGAAGAACTCATTGTTTCCATACTTCTAAATAATTATAATATTACGCATTAACAATTTAAGATAATAATTCATAAATTTCTAAATTTATTTCTAATGTTATATTGCTTAAAAACTTGATTATTTGTTTTAAAATTAAGTACTACGTAATTATTTTTCAATATTTTAATGAAAGAAAAATCATTAAAATTTCTTCCTTTATAATGAATTAAATGTTATTTTGAATGTTTAAAATCTGAATAAAATTTTAAGAAACGCCAAATTAAAATAATTAAAATGTTAATTTTTAATTTTTTTTCTCCTAAATAAAAAGTTTATTTACTACAAATTAGATTAAAAATTCTGAGTTCTCTGTTTTGATTAGTGATATTTAATTAGTTATTAATTATTTTAATGATGTTTAATTATTTATAAATGGCTAATTCATTTTATAATGTTAATTTGAGGTTAACTTTAAATTTAATTACAAAATTACTTAATTTTAATTTTTAAATAACAATAAAAATTTAATTTTAAAATTTTTAAAAATCTATACTTGTAAGAAAAGTTTATAATTTATGTTATTTAGAATGGCCTGTTGTAATTAAATCTATTAACACTTTTACTTTTTATTTTCATTGAAATCATTTTAATCTTGGAAATTTAGAAATACTGTGTAAAGATATTTGGAAGTTAACTGAATGACAAAATAGAGTCGGTACATAGAAGAGATACCGGATATTATCTTCTAACGCAGAGAGAATGTAATCTGGAGAGTGAGGATAGTTTTTTGATGCTCGTGATGTAATTACACGAAATTTATCAGATTTAGTATGTTTTAACGACATGGGAAAAGTTTAATCGCTAAGTGAGATGTAATTGCTGTCTGGAGATATGATTGGTCTGAACTTGAGATACATTTTGGCAAGTGAGTAACTGTTAATGCTTTAAAGAATGATTTCTATTTAAATAATTTAAAGATTATGAATTTTTTTTTCACAGATATATTTAAATATATAATATTTAATTTTGTTATTTTTCAGTAAAATAAACTTTAAATGTGAGCAAAATGCATACAGAGAGATATTGAAATTGCCTCTATCATTTTTACATTTTTTTTAATACAGAAAAGTTTTTAAATTTATCTATACACATTATTTAATATATTATGTTCGCCTGTATTATATTATTTAACAATTCATTAAATATCTCATAAGCAAACGTATTATATTTTGAACAGCTGTTATACACTATCAGTCTTCAGTAAGCATTTAATAGCTGAGCTTTTATTATTTAGTACAGAAGCTGATTTATCTTATTGCTACGGTTTTTGTTGCTTTATCTTTTAATAATATAACACTAAAACGTGATTTGATATTTGTTTTTCTTAATTTGACATTTACTATCAATTATCAATTTCAAATTTAAAAAATAATGTAAAATTAGGAAACACTTATCTGAATCAGATATTCACAAATGTCCTAATTTACGATTCAAAAATACTAATTACAGGTACTCCTCACTTTACGACCGAGTTCCGTTCCGATGACTACGTCGTTAAGCGAATTGGTCGACAAGCGAGGAGCTTGTGCCGGAAATATAGGGTCGTTGTACAATTATACAAATTATGCAACAAACTTCAAATTTATTCATAAAAAGACTATTATAGTACGCTTAGTGCACATGTCACCAATCGCCACTGACCGACACTCAAGCTGAGAAAGGGGATTCCCCGAATTGCAGGTCGAAAGTCGATTGGTCGTAAGTGCGAGTGGTCGTTAAGCAGATAGGTGGTAAAGTGAGGAGTACCTGTGTAAGCAAATTTTACAGCTAACATTTCTGTTTATTTAAAATAAAATGAATTTAACTGAATAAACTGTAGTAAATTAAAATAATTCTGTTAAATTAAGCTTTAAATCGTTATCAATTTAAAGTTTCGTATATGTGGTTCAAAATTAGTTAACCATTGTAAAAACTAACGTTTTGTCTTATTCAAATACTTTATTAACTTAGACTTTACTAAAATTGTTTATAATGAAATCTTTTGTTTGAAATACAACGCTGTAACAAATACACTTTACGATTGATATGTTAATGTGTATGTGCTCGCAACATTAAAGCAAAACACAATTAACTTTTAGGCTACCATGTATTCTAAAACCACATTTTACAATTTTTTTCTTTTATTTGATCTGACGTAAAACATCATTTGCTAATTATTTATTTGTAATCTTGCCATTACAATTTATCGAAGTTATTAAAATATTTATGGAGAATTGACAAGACTTGGGTTTTATTTAATAACCAGAAATTTGTAATTTTGCAATATGTCGTTTATTTAACTAATGAATGTTAAATTTAATATTTTATTTATATCTGGAATCCCAGTAATTCCTCATTTCATTTTAATAACTTACCAATAATTAATCAAATTGCTTATTAGTAATAAGGTTATATTACTATTAAAGGGGGAATATAATTGTTACATTGTTACACAGTATTTTAACATTATAATATTTTTACCGTCAAACAGTAAACAATATAATTTTATATAATTAGATTATATAATAATATTTTTTAATAGGCTAAATGAAAGTGATATTTATTCCTTATTTTCATTTCGGTCTTTAACAATATGTTTAAAGAGTTATTTATAATCATTCCAACGTAGTTTGGCATTTGTCAAATCACACTAATCCACATTTAAACCATTCATAGGGGAGAAAGGAGTTCTCAATACACCAGGGATGAAATAAACAATTAACTACAATCAATAAAGCAGTCTCTCCCTAGAACTGTTTGAAAAGTAGTTTAGTCTAGTTTGACAACTGCCAACTTATGTTGTAAGAACTATAAACTATACAATTGAAATATTGACAAATCATCCAGTTTCAGTTGGTAGTCTTGAGATAGAGTTAACTGTAGTATTTCAAAAATTTTATTAATGTGACACACTTCAGAAAATTTTGCACAGTCTTTTAGGAGATGAATAATAGATAATCCTTTTGGATTGCACCGATCGCGGTGATCTGTTGTTTGTTTGTTTAGTTATGGCAACGCGACACTTGGACGATCTGCCTAGGGGGGTGCCTTCCGGGAGGTCTTTTTTACAGGAAACTGGCCACTATTTAGATGTTACAGACGTGGAGGAAACCCGGAAAACTCCACGTGGCAGCCTGTCGGACGTGGCGCAAACCCACGACCGAACTCGCAGTGTTCAGGGAACAGAACGACTTGATCTTGTAAGAAGTTTTTTAGAGAAAATCCCGCGAGGAGGCGAGAAAAAAAAACGCAGGGGGCACTAGTTGTTTTTTTTTCGACAAGAAGAAGAAGAAGAAAGATGGCTGCTTAGTCACTGTATATAGTCTTTTTGTTATAATTAAAAATTAGTTCAGTCGTTTTATCATCGTTGCCTTCTCGTGTCTTTTAAAACAAATTGTACACTTCAGCCGGAGTCGTACAAGAATTGGCGCAGTCGACAGGATTAGCTGATGTGCCACTACCAACCACGTCTACAAGAAACGAGCCGAAACGAGTAAGGCGCACGGACGAAGGTAGGAAGTCTTGAAGTTTAAGATTGAAGCTAAAAGTGTAAAATTTTGGTCGTAACCGAATCAAAGTTATAGAAAAGTTTAAGAGCTAACTCTAGGAAGCAATAGCTTAAAGATTTAGCGCCGATATTAGAAAAAGTAAAGAATTTAAGTTGACGACCGTGATTTGGTTAGAAGCTAACATGTCTACGGTTGAAGAAATTAAACATGATTTAGAAGGAAGGACCATTGAATATTTGAGAGAGGAATTGGAGAAAAGGCAATTATCACGAGTCGGTAAAAAATCTGAATTAATAGAACGACTAACTAGTGCAATGTTAAGTGAAGAAGAGTATGTTAACAAGGCTAGCCAGGCAACGGAGGAAGAAGTCGTTAATGAATCTCCTTCTGAAGATCAAGCTGTAAATTCAAATCCTATGAGTATGATGCAAACGCTAATGGAAAAAGTAATATTATTAATAGATAACCAGCAACAGACAGTGCGAAACCCAAAGGAGACAGTTATCGAAGTACAAACTGTACCTGATTTGACGAGTTCTCTTCCTGAATTTAGCGGTACTACTACAGAGAGTGCTGACGAATGGTTGAATTATATTGAATTGACTCGAAATCAACAGAGACTAACTGAGACCCAAGTTCTTCCGCTAGCCATCAGCAAACTGAGAGGAGCAGCAAAAAACTGGCATAAAGCAATGGGTTACCAGCTTAACAATTGGACTGAGTGGAAAACAAGCCTAAAAAGCGAATTTGGTAAAAGACTGACGTTGAGAAGGTGGTGTGACAGAGTGAAAGAAAGAGAACAAAGACATGATGAGAGTCTCACAGATTATTTCTATGCTAAGCTGTGTTTGTTACGTACCAACTGTCCTGTAAATGTTACTGAAGCTGACGAAATTGATTATTTGCTGGATGGAATAAAAAATAAACAACACACAGTTACTATTGCTACTCATGATGTGCACAGTATTGCAGAACTACAGCGTATAGCGCGCAAGATAGATGAGCAAGAGACTGAGGTCAGGATGCATATGAAGACTCAAGTTCAACAACCTCATAAGTTCCCAAATAATACAAATGCTCGAGTAAAGGATCCGGCTATTGCAGGTGATGCTATTAAACGTACAGACGAGAAGTCAATAAGAAGAGACCCCAAGTGGAATGCTCAGATGCCTTTACAAATGACCCGATGTTACAAATGTCAACAGTTAGGACATCTAGCCAAGACATGTCCAAATGAAAATAGTGCACAGGCCAATGAATACAAAGCTGAAAGAGGAAGTACAAAAGAGATTAAAGACAGCAAGAAACAAAAACAAACGAGCAGCGCTTTAAACGTCAATGCTAACAGTTCTAAAGTTCATAGCCCATATATTAATGTTGAAGTGCTAATGATAGGAAAGATAAGAGCCCTTGTTGATACAGGTTCATGTCGTACAATAATTCGTCGGGATCAGTTACCTGTTGGTATAAGGATGTTAGATGACGACACCACTGAGTTCACTGGTATCGGCATGACAAAGGTGAAACCAATTGGATTTGTTGATCTACCTATTCGGTTGCAAGGACAAGTCACCACAGTGAAAACAGCAGTGTTCGAGAACAACCCAGTCCCTTTGACTTTGGGAGTAGATTGGATTGGCCAAGCAGGAGTGAAAATGACATTGAAGGAAGATAAATGTGAAATAGTCACAAGAGATGGTAATGTGATTCCAGCACAACCTCCCATTGAAGAATCAACACAAGAATTATGCTTGTTACTTCCTAGTGCTGTAGCAATACATACAACGGAGAGTAAGACTAAGTTTGAAGATCAGTGGAACTATTATCCCCATTCTGAAGAATTTGACGAACTACCAAACCCAGAAGAGTTCATACTTCAGAGTACAGAGAGCCAGGAATTAATTTTAAATGAAGAACAAAGGAAGGAAATTGAACTGCTAATTAGACAATATGACCGTATATTGCAAAATGAACCGGGAGAATATGATAGAGTTCATCATCGTATAGAACTGACAGACAAAACGCCGGTAAGAAAAACACCATACCATTATTCTTGGAGTGATCGAGAATTTATTAATGCAAAAATAAAGGAAATGCTTTCGTTAAACATTATACGAAAGTCAAATTCACAGTATGCATCTCCAGTCGTATTAGCCAAACAACCTCACCATGTTACGACAAAAATACGACTTTGTATTGATTATCGGGATCTGAATAGCAAGACAAAACGCGACTCATTTCCATTACCAAGAATAGATGATATTCTAGATAAGTTGCATAACGCCAAATATTTTTCGTCTCTTGACCTTGAGAGTGGTTACTGGCAAATTCCGATGGCAGAAGAAGATATACATAAGACAGCGTTCATTACAGCAGACGGATTGTATGAGTTTAACAAAATGCCGTTTGGGTTATGTAACGCTCCTGCCACTTTTCAGAGGGCGATGTCAGAATTGTTTCAAGGACAAGAAGGAATATTAGTTTACCTGGATGACATCATTCTGTTTTCATCAGATTACGAACACCACAAGAACTTAATCAAAACAGTACTAACAATACTAGCAAAAGCTCATTTAAAGATATCACCACAGAAATGCCAATGGGGATTAAAGGAAATTTCTTGTTTGGGATACCTTGTGAATGGAGATGGCAAGCGACCGAATCCAAAGAAAACAGAGGCTGTTAGTCACATAAAAACTCCTACGACCAAGAAACAGTTACAATCTTTCCTGGGACTTATGTCGTACTACAGGAGGTTTATTCCAAACTATGCCTTGATTTCAGCACCATTAAGACGAATGATGAAAGCAAACAACTATGAATGGAACGAAGAAACTCAAGATAGCTTTAATAGATTGATTCAGTGTCTGAGGGAAGCACCTATACTTGCCCACTTTGACCCTGATGCTCTAACTGAGGTACACACTGATGCCTCTCAAGAAGGTATCGCAGCAGTACTCGTGCAGGAACAAAATGGAAAGAAAGTTGTTGTGGAATATGCAAGTCGAAGTACCAGTGATACAGAACGCATTCTTCATTCGACCGAACTCGAAGGGATCGCAGTACACTGGGCCATCTGTGAAAGATTTCGACATTATTTGGTTGGAAAGAAATTTACCCTATACACTGATAATTGGGCAATCAGTTGTTTAAAGGCTAAAAGAAAACTTGGACGCAAACTCGCTCGCATAGCTTTAGAGTTACAGGAATATGAATATGACGTTAAGCATAAGAAAGGAGCTACCAACGTACTACCTGACATTTTATCTAGAAATCCAATCCCAGAATTAAACGTACAAATGCTGAGCTTGGAGAGGAGAATCTCTAGTGAAATCGAACGTCATCAAAGCGACGACCCAAAATTAGATAGCATAATTAGAATATTGAAAGACGAAAATCTCTCACTAGAAGAACAACGTAAGTGTACTTCTACAAAGAATCGTTTTGTGCTACAAAATGACATATTATATCATTACGATGTTCAAGATAGAAATCATTTACAACTTGTTGTACCAGAGAAGCTCAAGCCTGAAGTCTTGAAAGCCAATCACGACAATATTTTAGCTGGCCATTTTAATGCAGAGAAAACCTTGTCAAGAATCCTAGATCACTATTGGTGGGAACATATAGTGAAAGAGGTTAAGAGTTACGTTAGCAGTTGTCAAGTATGTCAAATGAATAATGATTATCCATCAAAAAACAAAGCTTTCTTACAAACAAAGGACGTACCGTCACGGCCCTTTGAAATGTTGGGTCTTGATCATATTGGAATACTCCCATCAAGATCGAGAAATTCAAAAAGATGGATTTTGATGTGCATAGATTATTTTACCAGATATTTAATCGCTATCCCTGTGAGTAGTTTAAGCACAGAAACTACATTGAGAGCTTTACAAGAGAGTGTATTCGATGTGTATGGATTTCCAAAGACGATCATTTCGGATCAAGGAACGTCTTTTGTGTCCGAAGATTTTGAGAACTTTTTGGAGGACCATGGCGTTCGTCATATCCGAACTTGCGCTTTCCACCCCCAAGCAAACGGACTTGTGGAGAGAACAAACCGTACTCTAGAAGACATCTTTAGGAAATATTCTAACGACGATATCACAGCTTGGAAAAGACATGTATCAACAGCAGTGTTTGCTTATAACACAACAAAGCACAAGTCAACTCAACAAAGTCCTTTCTACTTGCTCCATGGTTTTGAGCCAAGAACACCAGAAACACAAAGATTAGGGGAAGGACAAACTCTGAAAGAAGCTGAGAATAGATTGACTGAACTGTTTATTAATCGGATACAAGCAGTTGAAAATCTTGCTCAAGCTCATGATCAGAATAAAACATCTTTTGACAAAAATAAGCACGAATCGAAGATTAAGGAACACGACTTAGTATTGTACCGTCGTTTAAACAGACATAAATTTCAGAACAAATGGAAAGGCCCATATATAGTAAAGAAGATGGTAAATCCCGTCACCTATCTTATTGAGGGAATTCAAGATGATGACAACAGGATCGTACACGTGAGTCAGATCCGTCCTTATCATCAAAGAACCGATCGAGAAGGACAACGTGGAAATGAAGCTACGAACAAAAATAACTGTTACTAATGTCTCTAGAAGATAATTTTAAACAAAAGCTGTTGTTTTGTATAAAAGCAGTCGTAGCCGAGATGTAAGAAGTTTTTTAGAGAAAATCCCGCGAGGAGGCGAGAAAAAAAAGCAGGGGGCACTAGTTGTTTTTTTTTCGACAAGAAGAAGAAGAAGAAAGATGGCTGCTTAGTCACTGTATATAGTCTTTTTGTTATAATTAAAAATTAGTTCAGTAGTTTTATCATCGTTGCCTTCTCGTGTCTTTTAAAACAAATTGTACACTTCAGCCGGAGTCGTACAGGTCTCTGGTGGGTCCGGTGATCTGTTGAAAAGGCAATAAACGATGTGCTTCATTTTAATTAATTTATTGGAATAACTCGAAAAATACTCATTCTAAGAAAAAATCATAGAATCAAAAATGCTAGACTGCAAGAAGGCCACAAGATGGGGATACTGGCTTTATCATAGATGGCGCTACAATCGGTTAAAAAGGGGGTCAATTTCATTTTTTAAATGAGATATCTCATTTTTATTGCATGTTATGATTCTACATCAAAAGCGAACAAACTTTTATTTGAAACATTTTCGAAAGATGCACATGGCATAAACTATGAGTATTTGAACTTACGTGGCCGCCACACCCAAGCATCTGTTTATTTCTGTGTCATTGGTAAAATAGAACAAAAATGATTTTAAAAAATTTCTTAGATGGATTCAGTTAGTTGGCGTGGAGTCCACTACACACGAATTTCAGCAAATTATTAAATAAGTAATTTAATAAAAAATTAATTGGACGACGTGGACCAATACAATAGCCCGCATAACGCTGAACTCGACTTTGCCTGAATTTTATTTGTGAAATATTTAAAGAATGTTGTCTACGAACAGGAACCATGATGATTTTTCAGCATCTTTCTCCTTTTTTTTCAATGAACTTTATACATATCCACAGACGCGCAGGCACGCGGTGCGGCGGCCCATAACGCTTATAACTTCTGATCAGTGCATCTCTCGAAACAACTGTTTCAGATGGCTATTTTATGTAGAATGTAATATTCAGTAAATATAGAGACTTTTATTTATGAAAATAAAGTTGATCCGTTTTTAGCACGCTCCACTATAGTAGTGAAGTGCTTATGTCATGACTTTTATGTGTCTGTCAGACATTCTATTTATTGCGCACGTCCACGCGAATGTGCAATGACTGTTTATTTTGGTTACCTAAGTGTTATATGTTCCGTTCAACTCATTCATTGCGCATGAGCGTGCTCATGCGCAATGAATGGATTGAACGGAACTGAACATTTTCGTTTGAACGGAACTGAATGGAACTGAAAGGGGAACTGAACATTTTCGTTTACGGTCACTGTAAGCTATAGTAAAAGCTACTCAGTTATAAACATTTTAATGTCCCTTTCTAGATGACGTTTAAAATTTATTACAGACTTATCGAATAATCTATATATAAAATCGAGACGAATTGATAATAATAATAATAATCAGCGCACAGCCGAAACGGTTAGGAGTTAAAAGCTGAAATTTGGTACACAGTTAGGGTACATCACGAGAATGTACACTAAGAAGGGATTTTTCGAAATTCCTCCCCACGGGGGAGGGGGACAGGAATAAGGCTTAACACTTCCATCAACAATAGAAGTGTTAAGTAACAATGGAAGTGTCACGTAACAATGAAATTTCAACAATAAAGTGTTACGTAACAATGGAATTGTCAACAATGGAAGTGTTACGTAACAATGGAATTTTAAGAGAAAGCGACGTGCAAGACGCAGATGCAGTTTTTTCGTTTTTGCGGGAAATCGAACATATTTTTAGATTCATCTAAAAATTCTCTAATTAGTCTGGAAACAGGGGAATTCTTGCATTCTGTGAAAACGGGTTAGGTTGACTATAATGTAATAATCTTAATCTTCACTATTGTTAATTTTGCCCGAGCAACGCCGGCCCACTCGCTAGTATTTACATATTTGAAATGCAAAAGTAAAAAATAAATTTGCTAATTTATATTATACAGTAGAGAGTCGTTAATCCGAATCAATTGGGGACTGTGGTTGTTCGGATTAGTGATTTGTTCGGATAACCGATTATGTACGAAAAAATATATTAACCTGTTCGATGTTCAAATTTTTCTCCGTTGCGTGTCGCTTCGTGTTGAATTTTCGTCAATTTTAAGCCTAACGAAAATTTTTATAATAATAATCGAGGCTACTGTATCGTTAAAAATTATTTCTTTATTTTGTACAAACAAAATAAATATATTGAAAAATATAAAAACATGAAAATTATACTTTAGAAGTAAATCTAGTATCAAAAACGTTCGATTCAGCACGACACAGTCCGACTGAAAATCGTTTGGATAACCGGCGATTCGGATTACTGGGGTTCGGATTAACGACTCTCTACTGTATACTGTATTTTAATAATAAACGGAATACACTGTATAAACTTGTGTTCTTATCTCACAATATTTATGCCAAATATAGTAATCATGAATTAATTACCGAATTTTTTTATATTTATTTTTAAATGGTTGCTTAGTTTATCCTTTTAATTATTTGATTGAATATTCTCAGGGAATAAAGTTAAATTCACTTTGCCAGAAAAGAAGAAATAAAATTTTTAAATCGTATTCCTTGAAAATTTTTATCAGTAATCTAATTTCGGTTCAGTTCGGCATTCGGCTAAACAATGTCTTTAAAGATGTTATCAATAGATGCTGAAAGTTTTGTTAATTTAGCAATTCCTAATTTTTATTATAGTTTAAAGTCGATAAAATAATATGGTTATTAAGTTGTAAATAGGAAAAAAATAAATGGATGAGCGAAACCAATGAATATACCATTATAAACAAATGAACAATTTGTTTGTTTATCTGTTTATAATTCTACAAAATGATAATTATGAGTAAAAGCCTTCCGGATACTAACTAAATTAATTATTACAGAATTTATTAGTTATTGTTTGTTAATATTAATATTAAATATGTTTAATTATTTAATTCTAACTTCATACAAAGATGTAATGTAGATATGTGAGTTGTTCGCCATATAAGGGCAGCTAATCGAAGGAGGGGCATTGTGAGTGATTTGATGTATAATAAAATTTATATAGCATGATATTTTAAGTATATTTAATGTCGTCAGTAAAATGACACAAAATCCTTCATTTAATATACAGTACAAACAGTTATCGAATGTGTTGAACGAACTACAAAATAATTAAAAGATTACAGCAAAATTTGGAAAGTATTATTAATTCTGCAAAGAAAATGACAGGTATTTGGATATAAAACAAGTTTTTCCAGATATTCGAGAAAGAAAAAAATGTTTCATTATGAAGCAAATGATGAAACTAACTAGTGCAAAAAATAATTTTAAATACACTTCGTTCTGAGATATTACACAGTAATCTACCATTTCCAATTAAAAGGTGAACGCATTGAAATTAGAAAAGGAAGAGGAACGATATCTTAAAACATTTCAGTTGAAATTAAGGAACGATAAAAATCCAAATTATCGTGATATTGATGAGAATGCCCTTTTCGAAAAACTCAAAACTTAACAATGTTTCATTAAGAAAAAACAAAGAACGATATAATCCATCACGATTTATTGGCATTCTTATACGAGAGCAATTTATGTTACGTTTCGGAATATTTCAGTTGTTTTCAGAATTTATCTAACACAACCTGTATTAGTGGCTTCGAAAGAAAAGTCTCAAAATTCAAAATAATTAAAAATTATTTACGATCACTCAAAATTCAAGAAGGTTTAAGAAATTTGTATATGATATCTATAGAAAACGATACGTATTTTGGATAGTTTAGACTTGGATGAATTAAGAATTCTGTGACATTATACGCATAAAAGGTACGAATTTTATCATTTTATAAGAAATAAGGTGTCATTAATAATGTGACTGTTCTTTTAAATTTTTGAATTTCATATATAGGCCTATATATAATTCAAAATTATTTTTCTATTATTGTAATTTTCTACATATGTGATTTTCTTGTTTTGTTTTGTGTAATTATTACTCTTGTGCTTATTATTGAAATAAATATACATTATAATTATTAAAATTATAATATATATTTAAATACTTTTTAAAGTAGTTTCATTGGCACTCAATGGACGGTTTTTTAAATTTGCACAAAGACAGCTGATATGCACCCGGCAGCCCTAGAAATATTTCTTTTTTTATCCAACTAAATTTATGACCACTTCCTCCCTTCCTTTTTCCTTTGTAGCTGGATAAATAAAAATTATATCTTTATATGAAGATATCAGCTCCCTCAAAATATTTTATTCTATATTGTAGTACTTTGTAAACTATATTTTTTCATTAAATTTTCTCTACTAGCAAAAACGAGTAATTTATTCATAATACATTAATTGATTTATTTAATGAAAGCCTTAAACTAAACTACTTTCTATGAGTTTTAAGCTTTGTTCTTAAATTTATATTTAATATATCTTTGTAATATATTTTATTAAAACTTTTGCAAATCACTTAAATTTTATTAGAATAAAATTCCAAATAATGGAAATTCGGATATTTAAAACAAAAAAAATGTGTAAAATGTATTTTTTTTTTAATTTTTGAAAATACTTTTCCACTATCCACTATTCATAATTGATGTAAAATTAGTAGATTCAAAGACTTGAATATTCAATTCTTGAATATTACATGTAATTATAGCATCAAATAATAATTATCTTTAAGAATCTAATCACATCTATGAGATATGCAATTATTGAAATGTACTGAATTAAAATGATATAAATTATATCTAATGAATTTTAAGGCGGCCATCATTAAACTAGTTAGACTATCATAATTAAAATTTCCATAAAGAATTTGTAAAAAATTGTATTTAATAGAATTAATAAAAATTAATTATCTTTTTATTAAATAATTGTTAATTTATAACATGGAAAGAAGAAACTTATTTTAGAAATTTGTTTAATTCATATAATTTGATTAAAGAAGTTTCAATATTAAAAACACCAATGAAAGATAAAATTAGCAGGAAAAAAATTTAAATTCAATGTATTGAACAAATGCCAATTTATCATCCCTTAGTGCTTTAAAATTCAACGAATTCAACTCCAAGTGTATATCTAAATATTTTAATCTTATTATAGCTCATCTAATCAATATTACGTTATCGTAAATATGAAATCCTGATTATACACAAAATTGCATTTCTAGCGTCATTCATATTAAGTAACTACAATATATGAAATATGGCTGTATAAAATTATAAAATATTGTTTATCGGGAAAAAAAAGCAATTGAAGAAGTGCATTTTGAGAAAATTGAAAATAGAAAATTGATTTGAAAATGTTTCGCTCTTTTATATTCTATTCTTCTTCTTTTAATTCATTTTAAAATAAACATTTCGTTAATCAATATTTCATCTAATACAATAATGTGTCTGAAAAATTCTTAATATTTTTCTTTTTAAAATGTATAGTTTACTTTTGTTTATATTATTATTATTTTAGATAATTATGGATAGAATTTGTCTTTTCTGTTATTCTGTCTCATCCAATTTTAGTCTGATCAGTTTTTACATCTCTTGTTGACAACTATCGCTGTCCACTTTACTTTTTCGGTTCCCTGCGGACCAATTCTGCTCTGCCTATTACCGTCCAGCTATCTACTAGTTGAAAGAGCATCTCTTTCATACTGACTAAAACAGTATTTGGATTACTCTTAACGGCTAGTCTTTGTTCCTGCATTGTATCGTTGGATTTTGGAAATAAATGGTTTTCACTGTACAAAGAAATTACTTTCATTTATTTCTATTAAAAATTAAAGTCCGAGTCAATATATTATAGTTCATCTTTGTTTATATACAGGTATTAAATCGTTCTTACATGAAATCTTTAAACTCAATTCTTCGTGACTTGTAATAAAAATATATGCTTAACATCATCCTATAAAAGAAATAGTTTGGAAAATACTTTAAGACTAATATAGAAATATAACTGAAAATCACATTCTTGAAAATAAAAATTATATAAAGGAGAGAATATTACAAAATAAGATCGAAAGTGAAGAGTATTAATAGAACCAATTGAGAGGCTATTTTGGAATAGCATTCTCAATTGCCTTGGACTAAGCAATTACAACAGACGTTGGACACAATTTAAACTTTAAAAGAAACATTCCGATTCTAATATAAAACGAAAACGAAACAAACGATAACAACAAATTCTAAATCAAGGTCATGTTTAAACGAGGATTAAATTAATGCATCAAATTAATTTTAAATTGTAAATACAAATTTTGCTTGCCGATAAAAAAATATCTTCTTTACCTGGTTATTTAAGAAATGTTGAGCTTTCATACAAAACTTTCAAATTATCAATAATTGCTAAAAAAAAAAATGTTAACAGATTTATAACTGTTATTGATAACTTTTTGAATTTTATTTTGAATTGTGTATCCAAATTTTAATATTTTTAATTATATAGAAGGCTTGGGAACGACTAACTTGTATCTACTGTATTGTAAATACAAAACTAAAATTATATAATATTAAAGCAATATTATCGACTAATAACACTTAACACAAATTTTTCAGAGATTCATAAATCTCGATTCTAATAACTTATAAAAAGTGGTTTAAAAGTTTAAGGCATTAACACATATTTTGAAAATCTGCGGTCTGGTATAATACTAACATCTAAATATATTTCGATTATATTTTAGAATTCCAAAATTATGTTTAACATTTTGAAATGAATATTTTTAAAGAAGTATTATTATATGTTATATAAATATTTGATAAGGTTGACTATTAAATTGAATCATTGATATTAATACACAATAATTATAAGCATTTAACAATGTAATTCAAATAAAGTAATATATGTCAAATCGTTAAAAATTAATGTACACAAATACATTTATTTGAAGTCTCGAGGAGAATATAATATGACAGTAGGTTGGAGGTAGAAGAGTGAACTGGAAGAGAATTTAATAAGATTCATATTGGACTAAACAGTAGATGTAGAGGAAGATTTAAGAGAAGATGCAGAATTAAGTACGAGAGGACATGAAGATAATGAAATGGAATGGTGTTATCCTAGTGAATAAAGACGTATTCCATGAAGAGACCTTATTTAAAGTGGAAAGTAATAATATTGGAAAAACAACATATTTTTATTTGCATTATAAAATATATTAAAAGTTAAAATTATTTGAAATTTTATTATTACTAGCTGACCCGGCCACGCGTTGTTGTGGCTCAAAATGTATCTATTATAAATGTATAACACTTCCCCCGTGGGGGGAATTTCAAAAAATCCCTTCTTAGTGTACTGCATTCTCTTGACGTACCCTATTAAAACGCAATCAAAAACGCATCTAAAATAGTATAATAAAAGCCGAGTTCTTCACAGTAAGCCTTAATCCCGTCACTTTTCCCGCTGGGGAATATCGAAAAATCCCTTTTTAGTGTATATTCTGTTGACGTAACCTATTAAAACGCAATTAAAAACGCAAAAAACCGCATGTAAAATAGTATAATAGAAGCCGAGTTCTTCACGGTAAGCCTTAATCCTGTCCATCTCCCCCCACTGAAGGGAATTTCGACATGCATATTATATAAAAACACGTGCGTATTCGAATGCAACGTTGTGTCAAAATTTCAAAAGAATCGGTAGGAACAAACGAACGTTATATTTTATTTATATAGATAGATAGAAAATGATCTGCTTCAGTCCATTCTCACAGAAAAGCAAACTTAGGTCGTCGGAAGTTAGCGCCATCTGTTGGACATAAAAGCCTTAATCCATATATAAATATATTTTTGAAAGGGGGGAAATGGTGTAGGGGTATGAAAAATAGATAGTAGCCGATTCTCAGACCTACTGAATATGCATATAAAATTTGGTAAAAATCGGTAAAGCCGTTTCGGAGGAGTAAGGTAACTAACATTGTGACACGAGAATTTTATATATAAGATTAATCAGAACTTTTCAAGAAGCATTAAAAATAATTTTCATTATTGTACTCGTTTGCAAGTTTAGTCAATTACTTCAAAATTCTCCATAAAATGATTAACGTCAACAAGCTCCTATTAATTGAAAATGTTTTTAATATATACAAAAGAAAATTATAATCTAACATTCAAAGAAATTCTTTAAATGATTTATCTATTATTTTGATAAATTTGATTTATCTTAATAAATATAATTTGTAACTTTAAAAGTGGTTCGGTCAAAGTTTTGATATTTTTTACCTATTTTATTTATTTTCTATGTCTTGTCATAACGTTAAATACTATTAAATATAACATATTTTAAGATTAGAATCAATATTTTAATCTTGTACCTTTAGTATCAGATATGATATTGTTTAGTAATTGCAGAAAGCTATTATCATCGTGATAGTCTTCAAGAAGAGATACATGAGATTAGGACCGTTGTGAAATATCAAAAATATTTCACCATTATTTAAATCTAGTATAATAAAGTATAAATGTAGTATAATATAGTATACATTATATGTAAATACAGTGTAACAGTTAGTGAATTACTTAGTTCTTTTTTATTATGTATACACTCATAATAAATACAAGACCGATATATAAAACGACAAAACATGCAAAAACATATCATTATTACGGTGTACATAAAAATTATCTATTTTGCAAATAAAAATTTCTCTTTATCATAGAATTAATAAATCTCAAAAATGTAGAAAAATTAAAAGATAACTCAGAAAATTTTAAAATTTTTATTGAATAATAAATTGTATTATGTACGCTATATAAATATCGGTGTTTTGCTTATAGGAGTTTAATAAACTAACGTTTTATATAAAATAAAATGGTTAGATTATTGAATTTCTATAATGAAAGTGGTGACAGAGTTAATTTTACATTTTATTATTTTCTCATTTTTATTGATACAGTTTACTTATTTATTTTTAATATAAAATATTTTATTGATTTTACACTAAATATTTATCTATAATAAATTTTTATTTGTAAGATTGAAGAATAAAAATCGAAAATTCTAAATTATCTCTTTATAGTTTCATATATCTTTTTAATTTTAACAGAAATTATGGTCGTTTACTGTATTAAATTTCAAAAATCTTTTCTAAACGAAACGTTAAAATTCATTTGGAATCCCATTAACTGTTTAACTCTGACATAAGATATTTAAAGAATTTTATTATTATTATTATTTACAAGTTTCAATAATAAACTTACAACTTCAATAATAAAGTTAAATAAATTATTCATAAATTAAATTTTAACTTATGTCAGTATAAGGAGGATATAAGTTCATAGACTTATGTTTCTATATGTACCAAAAAAACTGTGCTTCATCTAAAGTATTTGATCTTGGATTTTTCCAGTGGTCAATGGTTAGCGCTCACACGGAGGAATTCTGACTACAAAATCTGACCAGTAGGACAAATGTCGACACAATTGTGACCAGTGCAAAGCCTCTGAACATTCAGTATATCCCTATGTTGCACGCAAGAGTTCCGGTCAAAGGTAATACATTTTTGCTTCAACATTACGAACTTTTATTCAAGGTATTGTTATCCGAAATGTGTTTATTGATTCGTTGCGATTCTTCCGAAGATCTAGAAATTTAGGATTAAACATTGCTTCCAATACAAAACTGTCTTCTTACATTACATCGATTGGCATTATATGAGATTTATCTAATTCTCACTAGAGAAAATAATTGCAAAAAAAAAAACCTTAATAATATTGTACTAAACAAATAAGTAGGCTTTTTAAGTAGTAAGTATGATTAGGTATAGAAAATATTTTCAAAAAGTTTTTCCATCGGTTGAATTGAATAAAAGTAAAAACAATAAGGATTTAATAGGATTAAAATAATAATTGCATTTTTAAAAAAGTCACTGACTGACTATATATACAGGAATCAGAGTTGCCGATTTTCGAGGTCGATTTCTCCTTCTCCAAATACCTGAAGTAATTCCGAATATTTCATTTAAAACATAATTGTTTTCTTGTTCAAAATTTCAAGATTTTCTATAAGCGGTTGCCGAAATAAAATATAAACAATTGAAAAGTGTGAAAATCGTCAAAAAAGCTGTATTTTCTTCTTCTTCCCTTGACCCGGCACTGCAGACGCTCGTAGAGTGAAAAAAATACTGGGTCTAGAAAGCTCAAATTTTAAACTTAAATTAAACTTAGCTTTAAATTTTTAAACTTAAGTCTTTCTCATTACTAGTGAGGTGCTCGCGAAACTTCCAGATTATTAGCTCAAAGTTCGCAGGGATTTCCCATAGAACTAACTCAGTTTTACGTCTTAATTTTATGCTTATAAAGATAAAATTGCATGGAAACAAATGAACTTTATTCAAAATGTTACTCAGAGTTACAAAAGCTCAAATTTATGCCAATTAAAACTTTTTATAACGATTTTCTAAATGGCATATCGAAAGCGTTCGGTTGCAACTTATTTGGTCGGCGGCGTGTTCAGTCGCCGAGCGCCGACCGAGTTGTACGCTATCGTCTTATGTCTTGATGTAATAATACAATTATTAAACAAAAGCAATTGGTATTTAAACAAAAATCATCTGAGATGTAAAAAACTTTCGCCAAGTAAAAATTTTTGACAATTTAGACGACGTCAAAAGTTTTCTTACCAGTTTTTCTTCGGTAAAGATAAGCTTGGCGCTTGGTAGAGGTACCCACAAGATTTTTGCCTGTATTATTGTTTTCTACATTTCGCCTCCAAACGCCAAGCTTATCTTTACAAAAAAAAAGTAATAAAAATTTTGACCGTGGTCTAAATTGTCATAAATTTTTACCATGTTAAATATTTCCATAAGGATGCATTGTAGACAATAATAGTGCATCCAACAAGATTTTCCGATTTTCAAAATCTGGCAATATGTCTTCAATGTTTGTTTTATAAGTTATGGCAACGTAACACTATGTCTTCAATGCAACAGAACAGTAGAATTCATGGCAATGAACTTGCATCTTTCTGCCACTTTTCCACAAGCATATACGTCTTTAGACACATATCCTTATTCCAAACTCGTGAACCTCGAATACTTGTGACAGCCAACAATTATGCATAATGTATATTTCTATTGTATAGACAGATGGAAACATGTGCACAGAGTAAACCATTTGTGGACTTACATCCTTATTGCACGTCCTCTTCAATTATATAAAATAGAATATTCCGTATTAAAGATTGGCCCGTCAGTGGCAGAGTGGATAAAACCACTGAACACAGATATTTGTTCGTGGGTTTGCGCTTCGCCAACGGACTGGCCACGTGGAATTTTCCGGGTTTTTTCACATATGTAACACCCAAATAGACTGTTACAAACGTGGCACCTTCGTTACAGCTTCCAATAAAAGACCTCCTGGGAGGCATCGCCCGTTTGTCACGATGCCGTAACCAAATAAACCAAACCATGTTAAAATATTATAGCGGTTTCATTAATATTAAAAGATTTAAGTACATAAAAAAAACTTATGTTTAAATGTTAAAAATCGTTATAAAAATACATTTTGATTAATTAAGTCTAAATACTGATTCGCTTTTTGCCATATTCTAATTTTTAACTTTTGTCTTCTACGTGGTATTAATTAATTTAAACTAATTAATTAATTGAAGCATTTCTGCTTGCAATTTCAGGAAAAAATAAAAAATAAAATAAAAGGTTTAGTCTGAAGTAAGCATTGAGTCGGGACCCTCACATAGAAGCACGAACTGTACTTTACGTCATCATTTCAACTCAGATTATGATAGACTGATTTTGGTGTCTCCCTCTGGTAATAGCAAAAAGAATTAACTAAAGTGGAATATTTATTTGATAACAAGAATGTTTTTGAAAGATATTATTAATGCCTAAAAACGTTTTCAAAAATTTAGAAAAATTGATAAATGATATGTTTTAATTCTAGAACATTTGATTAAAAAAAACGAAAAAGCGTTATATCGTAAAACTTATAAAAAGGGTTTTTCACTTTTTTAATTTAAAAATATTCCAATAAACTATAATAAAACAAGTTTATAATGACAAAATAGTTCCTTAATTAACAAAGTAACATCACACAACAGACCTTTCTTGTAGACTACTACTAGAGTGGGAGTTTTTATTCTCCCTGTGGTCGACTTCTTTCAGAATTCCACAATAATAAATTTAAATAATAGTAAAAACTTTACAAATATTGTAAAACTTGTAAAAAAGCTTCTTTACTTTTTAAATTGAAAAATATCAACTAAGTTAACTATTTCGTCATTATTAATTTTTTTTTTTTTTTAATTTATTGGAATTTTTAAAACTGAACAGTTGTATCATAGCTCTAAACTGTACAAGTGTACTAATATTATAAAATGTATAGTTATTATTTTATGGTGATGAAAGAAGTCGAATCTGTAAGTTGCTCATTAGTTTTATCATTAGAATATGGATTTAATTTGTCTAAAATACGACTATTCAATTGCTACTAATTAATTACATTTAAATTTTAAATGATTTTTCACCAAATTCTCAATTAATTAAGTAATTAATTAATAATATGCTCTTATAGAATTTGAAAGTCACGTACATTAATTTCCAAATGAAAAAGTTTTGTCTTTTAAATCAAAAAATTCGAAAAAGTATCAGGTATAGAAAAAAATCCATTTTAGTGCACTATACATATACATGCATACATATATAAAAGAAGTATATCTTATGAGTATCTTTAAACATATATAACGTCAAAAGCTCAGCATTGTGTGAAAGAGTTTGTTCTGTAAGAATGACAAAATTTTTTTGTTTTTCAGACATACATAATTCCTGTCTTCTTAAATCTATTTCCTCGGATGTTTAGCAACGATAAGTCGAATGAAATTCCTTCATTTTGTTCTATTATTGGGCAGAGAGAATAATTCTGTCACTTCTGGTAATTGTCTTCACTCCTCTGTAGTATATCATCCTTTAGCTTGCCAATCTTAGATCTGAACAACGTCTTTCTTTTGCCTTATATTTTCATAAATAATCACTTATTTTAGTAATCCATCTACAGATACCGTATTTTAGTTGTGTCTGACGCTTTTTTCTCCAAAACAATCGTAAATCATTTGAAATTATGAATTTTATTCTTACTTCTCCATTTCTTATTCGAAATAATCTCGTCGCATTTAATATTGTTTTCAGCTTTCTTATTTTGGCAACTAAAAGTTTCAAAGTTTTATTTAATGTTCAACACTGGCTTCCATAGACCAGAACAGGAAGCGTAGTAGTTTCATAGATTCTGATTTTGTTTATTATATTGAAAACTCTAGATTTTCACATTTTTGTCAGTTTTCCAAATGCGTTAGCAACTAGATTTATTCTTCTCTTTATATTTTTATTGATTATTTCCGTTCTATTCAATGATCGCCTCTAGCTATAGAAAATTATCAATTTGTTCTGGTTTCTTATTGTCAATTTCTATTTTAATTTTCTTCTTTTGTTTGCTATAGTTACTTTAGTTTTATATATTTTTACATAGGAATATAAAACTATGTTTGTCTATACCAAAATTTAGTTCATATTTTTACATCAACATAAATCACCATGATGTTACAGCCCTATTTTCAATTTCATTCTAAATTACTAATCATTCTATTGGAATATTACCTGTTTTATATATATATATATATTTATATTTCTGCTACGAATGTCTTTTATGATAATTGGACTTACGACGTTATTTTGAATTTCAGATAAACGCAAACTTTTTCACCTTATCTGTGATTATTTATAAGTTTTATTTAGCGTGCACGAATGTCATCAATACATCGGAGATTTGTAATTTTGAATGTATATATTTATTGATTCCAGTATCTTTGAAATCTAGTGTTGAAATATTTCCGTTTCTAATGTCAGATTGAATATAAGTAGAGTTTTGCTGTATCCTTTGATAGGTTATTAATTTTAATTTCTAGGTCTATCTTACAAATATATCTCTCTAGCTTTCATGGAGTAGTCATAACATGTCTATATAGACATTCACAATTTTTTTTTAAATTAATAAATATGGATATAAGAATTTTTGTAATTTATCAGTGGTCAGTATGTTTTTAGTTTAATTACTTTTCCCCTTTTATTAAGTCTCGGATTTAAGCAACAAATTTACAGCCAACTCGCTTTGTTATAGATGATTTACAGACAGTACATTTGATTTTATTCGTGATTTATTATTATGTAATCTACCAACTTTTTCCATTACATGATATCCATTTTCTTCGTGATTTTATTATTACTGAAATTATTTGTAATCAATAATAATTTGTAATAATTGGAAAACATAAATTATTGAGTTTTTATTAATACTAAGTCATAATGTTTATTGTATGATGCTTTCTAAATCATTAGAAAAGTGTTCTATTGAAGAAGAAATAGAGACATGCTGAAATTATATATATTGCTCCTATTTTTGTTCCAGTCTTACTTTTTGAATATTTTTGAGTATGAATTTTATTAATAATTTTAATAGTTACAGCTTCTCTTTCTGTAGTTTTCCATCATCTTTGGCAGATGTTATTTAATTTTTTATAAATCAATTCACCCTATTGCGTCATTTTGTTTCACAAAGCCCCACCGGTATCGTTTTAGTTGATGGACCAAGTATCCAAGTATCTCTTTTGCTGAAAGATTCTGATATTTCATATTTCCATATTTCATGACCATAATATATTTTTACTTTTTTATTACTTGAATGTTTTGTTCCAATAAACAAATGATCGTTTTACAGTAATTTTTTTATCAAAGAGTTTTATTTATTGGAATGACAGTCAAACTAGATCTAATTTTATGAGTTAAAATTTAATCGATTTTATTGATTGTTGGATTTTCATTAAATAATCAACCACTTTTTTTTTGTGCTACAATCGCAAAGTTTACAAAGACCTAATATCAGTGTTTTTGATTTATTTTTCAAAGAAGAATTTAAAAAAGATAAATTATCAAGAATAAATCAGAACTCTCTATATACATACGCAGGCTCATCGATGAAATCGTAGCGTTAATAGAAAATAAACATACGTATAATTATGTTCTTATATTTTGTAATTATCTATTTTCTAAAAATAATATTTTCATTTTATAAACAAACAAAAAACAAAAAAAAAAAATACATTTTCTTCACTTGATTATTCAGACACCCGCGGCTAATTACGTTTTTCTTTTTTAATACCTTTATAAGAATATAATATTAAATATTAAGAAGAATTCTCTTTCGAATTTTAATGAAGAAATTTTAATATTAAGTAAATATGAAAATGCAAATCCCAACCTTTTCTGAATTAACTAGAAAAAAAATTAAATGTATGAAATGTATAATTGAATAATAAAATTATTTAAAATTTTTTTTCATTTATTTAATTTTAGATAATACATAAATATATTATTTTATGTTTGTAATAGACGTTATTCTTATCGGAAAAATAAATTCAATAATGTTTCACATAAATGTCCTTTATCACTATTGTAAATAGACAATTTGCATTTTCTAATTTGTTTTAATTGCTTTAAACAAGTAATTACCTAACAGAAACAAATTGCAGAAAATATCGTAATAAATTTCAATTTATCATCCAAATTTAAAAATTATATTAAGTATTTAAATACATTTAATTTTAATTTATATTTGTAAAATACTGTAAATTATTCTACCAGCGACTTTAAAATTAAATACTTCTTCCCGTGTGTAAAAATTCTTTGTACTTAGTGCCATCTGATGGCATTAATGCAAATCATAAATTTTAAATAGGAATTATTTTCCTTTATAAAATTTCAATTTTAATTACGTTTATCTTATTTTATGAAGATTTTTATTGAAGAGAATTATGTGCGTAATTAATATTTATTTACTTTAGTTAATAGAGACAATAAATATAATTAAACTATAATATTTATGCTAGATAATCTTAATTCATAAAACTATTTACATTGAAATCAATCCTGTTTTAATATATATATATATATATATATATATATATATTCAAAACAGAATTGAGTTTGAATTGGTCTATAGATGTAATAAAGAACTAAGAAAATTTTTAAAAAATTCAGAAAACACTACACAGAGCACTTATGTTTACATAATTTCCTTTCTTTTTTCTCAAACAAGTTGATATGTCAACAGCTCTTTCAGAGAAATTTCGTTATTAATAAATGTCATTTTACAAGTATATTCCCATATTTTATTTTTATTAAATTAGAATGTTTTTAATCAAAATGGGGGAAAAAATTGAGTAAATTAATTTATTTGCTATCAAAAATTAGATGTAAATTAACTAAATTACTATTAATCTCATAGCTTAGAGGGAAAATAGTTAATTTTTTATTTTTATTCTGAGAGAAAAAAATTATATTTACTTACACAGATTTATTTGTTTCTGTCAAGACAGGAGAATAAACATATATCAAATATGCTGTTTGTTAATGCTGCTCAAAAATAACTAATTCTTGATTACATTTTTGAAATAAAAATTTTTAAAAATCTTAAATATTTTATTTCGCTTTAAAAAACTTGGGTTTGTAT
This sequence comes from Centruroides vittatus, assembly GCF_030686945.1. Lineage (NCBI taxonomy): Eukaryota > Metazoa > Arthropoda > Arachnida > Scorpiones > Buthidae > Centruroides > Centruroides vittatus. Next base: position 2,585,662 of record NW_027122385.1, read on the forward strand.
TTGATATCTTATATAAGATATCAAATACAAACCCAGGGCCAAATACAATACAGAGATTCTCAGAAATGGAAAGATGCTCATTTCATGCATTTTTTTGAGGCTCCAATATATTAAAAAAACACAAAACAAACTTTTAAAACGTTATATTATATATTCTAAATAATAAACGTTTTAAAAAAATTCTTGATACATAAACAATGCAATGGAATAAATAATTTGTAACAAATGTTTTAAGACCCTATAAATGTGAGAGCCAATCCTACTGGCTTCTTTGTGAAAGGTCATATTCATATTTTATTGTGTAATATATACATAACTTATATTAAAATAACTTATATTTATTATAAAAAATAAAAATCAATATTTATTTTATGTTCTTATTAATTATTTTTAAATATTTACTGAATTAATTTATAATTGATTAAAAACCCTTCTGTGCGGATACATACTGTACATACATTAATACACATATATTAAATTAATTTTTGTATAAATTAATTAATTATTTTTGTGCGAATTAATATTAATTGCACATATTTCATAAAATACATATTAATTAATTTTTTGTATAAATTGATTAATATGCCATAAAGGTTACTGTTTTCTACTTTTTTTAAATATAAACATTTTTCTGTGTGCTAACTTTCTTTTATGTTCTTAATTTTTATATAAAACATCGTAATTTCTGTAGAAGCAAATCTGTAAAAGTCTTCGTTCTAGAATAAATTATAAAATTTGAGTACTTAACTATTGTTCTTGAATAAAATATTGCATTTTCACAGTTGTTGTAGATCATATTGAATTTATATATTTTAAACTGTAACGATCTTTAAATTAAATTTTTAATTACATAAACAATAAAACACATAATACATACAATAAAAACTAACTAAGTCATCACATCAGTGCTAATTAATCAGATGATAATGCATCAGCATCAGTAGGAAAATCAAGATTTTGATTCTCTTAACTTTCATAATTTGTAAAGTTTCAATGGAAAACGAATAATGAAAAACATATTAAAGAACGCTACATTAATAATGTAATACGAAAATATGTGCATTAGTCCTTAGCATGAAGGATATATACCGGTAACTAGTTTATGTTTAATAAAAGTTACAATATTTGCATTCTATGTTTATTAATGAGTATTCGATAATTAAGGCTTTAAACAAGTTTTCTTCATTATCATTTGTGTTATTCATGGTCATTCTATTTCATAATAAAAATATTCGAAATTCGTTAACTCATTCCTTTTTTAAAAAAATTAAAATTTGTATAGCTGTTTTATAACAAATAGTAATTAAATACGAATTAAAATTCTATATTATTCTGAAAGTAAGAAAGTTATTATGAGGATTATAAATAATTGCGGTGTATATAAAATATTATTCCAGAATTAAGACAAAGATTTATTGGAAATAGTAAGACTAAAGAAAAAGAAAACTAAATATTCTTCAATTAGGTGCTCTCAAAAGTGTGGCAGTTTCAGAGTTTATTGTATCAGTTATTAGTTGAAAATAATATAGATATAGGAGTCAGTTAACCGTACTTTGTGTTGTGTTCCAAATACTTGTTAATATAAATAATAAACTGAGTTTAGAACTGCTATTTATCTTTTACAAAATTTGATGAAACTTGATACAATTAATTTAATTGTGTTTTTGTGCTTTAGATTACAATTAATTAATTAAATCAAATAAATTTTTACAAAAGTTAATTAGCTTTTGGCCCACCCTATATAATAATCAGTGATCGATACCCATATCTCCAACTATTCTTTATTAAAATGTGAACAATTTTAAGTAGACAATTCAAATGCAAAAATCTTCAATCCTAGTATTTTTCCTCTAATATTTACCTTAACTTTATCAGAATTTTTAAACATCAAATTTTCAAAAATTTCATTAAAATCCGAAATAAACTCTTAAGAATTATTTTTTATATACTGTAATTATTTAATTGATTTTACTATTCATCAGTGCAATTTTCCGATTCGTCAAATAATTTTAATGGAATTTTACACAAAAATTTGTCATTAAAAGAATTTTTACTTTAAATAATGCAAATTGATAGATTTAATGTATCCTTGTATATAGAAATTTATATTATAATATATACATATATATATATATATATATATATATATATATATATATATATATATAAACGTTCAGCTTATTCTTAGCAATCCACAAGATTTCTTTTGATACATTTTAAAATGATATATAATCTTATTTTTGATTGAATGATTTTGATGTCAAAAGTAATTCGTCTTCCAGCTGCGCTTTATATCCTGTTGAATCACAGAAAAATTTTTATTATAAAGTATCTTGAACTTTTAGTAAAAATTATATTTTTCTGTGCATTTTCCAAACCAGTGATCGGGATCAAATATTTTTTACTTCCAAGTTCTTTTTGTCGTATATAAGGTCATAGACTATTATATCGTTTAGAGTCCTATGATTGGTCTAGTATGGCAATGTTGCCGAGAAATCGATTTGCTGCGTTTTGGGACTGTGTTTATGATAACTTTAGATATAATTGAAGAATCGAGAACTAGAGAAATTTTATCTCTACAAGCCTATTCTTACTTCTTTGTTAAGAACTCCTGATTTTAATGAATATTCTTAAATATACTGTTCTTGAATTTTAGAGCTCAGAATTACGGGATTCCTAGAAATGTTTTCTTTATCTGTTGCAAGAATTTCTATGAATCATAATAAATACATATATAAATAAATGTAAACATCCGAAAAGTAATCATTGGAATTAATTTTAAACAATTTATATCAATAAAACTTGATTGCTTCTTGTTCTTTCTTTTGTTTTTTTGGAATTAAGCACAAAATTGCTAAGTAAAACTTATCACACAGGAACACTAGTAGATGAATAAAATAGACTTTATTTTGTACAATGGATTATTTTTTTATAATGGAACGGATATGCATTTAGGGGCAAACAAATGTACGATTATGGACTGAAGGAGGCAAACAGCCCAAAATGCATATCCGTTCCATTATACAAAATAAAGTCTATTTTATTCATCTAATAGTGTTCCTGTGTGAAAAGTTCTACTTAGCAATTTTTTGCTTACTTCTAAAGAAAAAAATTATATCTATTATTTTAGTCAGTTTTAGTATTGTCACAGATTTGAATCTGATCAAGTCAATTCATGTATTTATCTATCAGCACGATTGTATAACTTCCACCCGTTATAACTGAACTCGTATCTCTTGATTATTGTAAAATAAATATAATAAATCTAAAAAAAAAACACTTTAAATATCAATCGTCATTCACATCAAATTATTTTATAACTTGAGTAAGTTACTGTTTGCGATACAAATATTAAATACCGAACTTATTCAACTGAACACATATTTATGTGGAAAAATTAATTTTTGAGTCATTATTTTGTAATTTACTGATACACAAGAAATAATTTTTTCTCCTGTTGTAACCAAGAACTTCACCGTAGTTATCGATATGCCATCCTATATATTTAATTTTTGTTAAAATAATAAAATGAAATGAAATGCGTCAGTTGGCTTCATTTTCTTAATTGAAGCAAATTATCAAAAAATTAGGAATAATTCGTACAGCACTTACATTTTAATAATTAGAAAATGCTGCAGAAGATTGCTAACTTTTTTTATATTCGGTGTAACAATGAATGAAAATTTAGTATTTGCATCTTATCTCTCCCGGCTTACCCGGGGAGAAAAAGGACATTAGCTCACTAATTATAAAGCTTCTTAATGTTATTTCGCTTACGATTATGGGTCTTGCTAACAAGTGCCAATCACTAATGTACTGTATATTCTCGATATTAGTTATGCAGAAAAAGATGTAAATACAGTAGAGCGTCGTTAATCGGAACGCCGGTAATCGGAATGGCCAGTAATCGGAACGATTTTCAGTCGGACTGTGTCGTGCTGAATCGAACGTTTTTGATACTAGATTTACTTCTAAAGTATAATTTTCATGTTTTTTATATTCTTCGATATATTTATTTTGTTTGTACAAAATGCAGAAATAATTTTTAACGATACGATAGCCTCGATTATTATTATAAAAATTTTCGTTAGGCTTAAAATCGACGAAAATTCAACACGAAGCGACACGCAACGGAGAAAAATTTGAACATCGGACAGGTTAATATATTTTTTCGTACAAAGTCGGAAATCGGAACAAATGACTAATTGGAACAACCCCAGTCCCCAATTGACTCCAATTTTCGACGCTCTACTGTACTAAATTTTCATTCATTGCTACACCGAATATAAAAAAGTTAGCAATCTTCTGTAGCATTTTCTAATTATTAAAATCTAAGTGCTGTACGAATTATTCCTAATTTTTTGATAATTTGCTTCAATTAAGAAAATGAAGCCAACTGACGCGATTTATTTCATTTTATTATTTTAACAAAAATTAAATATATAGGATGGCATATTGATAACTATGGTGAAGTTCTTGGTTACAACAGGAGTAAAAATTATTTCTTGTGTATCAGTAAATTACAAAATAATAACTCAAAAATTAATTTTTCCACATAAATATGTATTCAGCTTCCTGTCTGTCATCCGAAGAAAATTTTCAAATTATCACAAATGGTTTATATTTTAAGAATTTTTGTTTTGGAAATGGACACGTAAATAATTAAAGTTTGCGCTAAATTTATTTATTTCTAATATAACTCAATATTTACTACAATTTCGTTTTAATTACTATGAAAACCTTTTGTCCTCTGTTTTCCCGTAATGTTCTGCATTTTGAAGTGTCGTCTATTTCGTTCAGTGACCATCTAGACATTCTATGTATGATTCGTATGAGAAATAAACTTTATAAGTATCTTTTTATTTCTGGAAAATAATCATTTTATTTTAATAATAATAATAATAATAATAATAATAACAATAACTCTTGCAGAAAATGCTACATTCTCACATTCTTCAGAAAAATTAGAACATATAACTTCTAGTAGCAAGCTCTTAGCACGAATAGACTATTTACATAGACATAATCAAATAGCAAATATAATACACCAAGAGCTTGCACACAAACACAGATTATTAAACACCCAGGTACCATACCACAAATATACTCAACAGGCAGTTTTAGAAAATGACACACAAAATATACTACAAAGAGCCATAATCACAGGTAAAACAATTCATCACAATAGACCTGACATCACTCTCACTGACAATTGCAGTAAGATCGCTTATATAATTGACTTCTCTGTTCCAAACACATAAAAATTTCGTATATAAATATCTTCCCAAACTTTAAAGTGATGCAAATCGCCTTCGTAGCGTGACCTTTGAACTTTCACAAACAAACACTATGGTCGTAACCGTTTTAACAGCTTTGTGGTAGCTAAAGTGTAATTTTTAATAAATCAGTTACCGAAAAAAGCAAAAATGTTCGAAAAGTTACATCTACTTAGGGTTTCTCGAACGGAATCCCTGAATTCCGTTTGTTTTTTTTAACCTGGAAATATCCCGGGAAATTTTTCTCAACCCGGAAAATCCCGCAAATTTTTCTCAACCCGGAAAATCCCGCAAATTTCTTAATTAAAAGTTCACTTTTTTCTTATTTTGTGTTAAGGTTGTGGAAATTTTGCAATTAGAAAGTATAATTAACCCATAAACTGTCAGAATACATTTGTATTTATTAATTTTAAGCCCGCTTATTAGTTTTTTTAAAATTTTGCTTGTTATGGCATGTCACAAATGATCAATAATCAATATGTAGCTTATTTGTGGCAGGACTCTGAAAAGTCTTTATTTGTCAGAATCTAATATCTGGAATAATTGTGCTTATGCTGTCTTAATTTTTAACCATGCCCACTAGCTTCAATAACTGTGTAAAACCAGGTTGTGCAAATTGAGCAAGGATACAAAAGAGTATTTTTTTTTTATAGTAACAGAAGACGGTCAGTCCGAGAAGACAGCCGTCTCCCGTCGTCCTAAACAGCCGTACCTGTCATCTGACTTACCGGCTACTAAGTCCTAAAAATAATTTAATATAATATAATTGTTTTGTTATATATTATATTTTATACTGTAATCTAAAGCTGGACTGAATCTGTATATATAAAAAACCTTATACTACAATAGTAATTGCTAAAAATTAAGCTATTTAAAATGTATGTCAAAACAATAATAAATTTATAAAAACTTAAAAATGTGAGTGTATAAGTGAATTAAAAGAAAAACTTGATAAGATAAAGCAAAGTTATATTCTTAAAATCCTAATCTCCTGTCTTAATTTCAACATATCTTCAAATACTTTCAAAAACTTAGCATAATTATCTTCAGTCTCAACTATTTTTAAATATAGATCAGTTATTCTCCCACTATATAATAAAATGTCATTCCTAATATTATTTCTAACGCTATTATATATTGGACAATGAAATAAGAAATGTTCCAGGGTGTCGAGTTCCCCACATTCACAATTAGGGGAATCGACCAACCGAAAACCAAACAATCTCTCTCGAAAATCTCCGTGTCCCGATAAGACTTGACAAGAATAATAATTTGGGATAACCCAATGTGCATCATCCCGACTATAGACAGTGGGAAAGAAGCGAGCAGTTATCCGACCACGCGTCTCCCCACACCACCTATCATTCCATTTATCTAGCAATAACTTTTGTACTTGTCTCACCTTTATTTTAATTGCATCGGCCGATGAACCTGGCTGAAACATAGTATCTCCACAAACAAAAGGTATATTAGACCTCAACAAGTATTTATAGTATTCTAATTCAACCCTTATATCAATAGGTAATTCACCCGCGAGTAATTGCAACGCAGGAGTTGATATAGTCCGATAGGCCCGGGTGACCATCAACAGTACTCTCCGTTGGGATGTTTCAGGTTTCCCACGGTGAAGGGGCCGAAGTCCGCCGCCCCACACACCAGCAGCATATACTATTACTGGTATATACAGAGACGAATACAGGATCCGGAGTGCAGGAAGCCTCAGCCCCCACCCCCGGCCTGCCAAGCTCTGTAAGCTACAAAACTGTGTAACTGCTTTATCTGCGATATATCTCACATGAGGTGTAAGATCCAAACCCGCACCCAGCTGCATTCCCAAGTAGCGGACTGATCCCACCATCCTCAGTGGACTATTGTTCATTCGAATGCTGGGGGGGCGATCCGAACTCAACTTACCCTTCAGTAACACCATCTTAGTTTTACTAGATGAGAATTCCAATTTTAACTGTTCTAAATGGTTCACCAGGACCGCTATCATCAAGTTACCCCTATCCTCCAATTCCCGTCTACTATTACCCTCAATAATGACAGCAAGGTCATCGGCATACGCAATATACTTAATATCCATCTCTCTTATACATTGTAAAACCGAATTAAACACATAATTCCAGAGTTCTGGACCCAATACCGATCCCTGCGGACAACCCCTTTCAATCCATTTACTATGTTTCTTAGTACCTTCTATATAATATACCTGTCTATGCTGTAAATAATCCCGAATAACACTGTATATATCCATTGGACAGTCCCATTGTCTAAGGGCCTTCAGCACACTTGGCCACCATATATGATCAAATGCTCCAACTACATCCAGAACATATTTACTTGTAGAATTCATTGTCCAAGTACGTAGCAAATAAATTGCATCCGTGGTCGAGATCCCACGTCGAAAACCAAACTGCCATCTATCCATCCTTGAACTAAACAATGAAGACAGTCGTAACTTTAACAACCGTTCATATAATTTACCTACTATCGATAATAAACATATCGGTCTATAAGATCTAACATCAGCACGATCCCTATTCTTATCCTTTAAAAATATTACAACCCTTGAGACTTTCCACCTATTCGGGAACACACGATATAGCAAACATAAATTAAACAAATACAATAGATGATTTCCTATTACAGGTACAGCATGATTTAATATTTTATATGTGATCCCATCTAATCCCGGAGCTTTCCTTCCTCTAGAATCTCTTAATACACGTAAAAACTCCTGTCGCGAAAATAACTCCACAGTACGATTACTTTTATATTGATCATTATCCGCCCGAACTTTAACTTGATATTCTGTATCTAATACATTATTATCCTTTATAAATAAGGAATCTAATAAGAATCTAGCCGTCTCATCCCAATCCACTAAATAAGTATCCCAATTCCTAACTACGTGAAGCATATCTCTAACTTTAATTTTATCTCGAGCTAACTTATAGGGCAATCCCCATACATTCCTAGCCACAACTGAAGTTACAAAATTTTTCCAACTATTTGCCTTAGTAATTGTAATTAATTTCTTATATTGCTTATTAAGACTCCTATATTCTGCTAATTTAAAATCCTTTAAAATCACATCTGATTCCCGTTGATATACTCTACGCGCCTTGCAGACCTGCTTCTTCATCTTATCCAATTCGTCACTCCACCATCCTGGAACCAAAGACTTATCCTTGTGCGATGGGAAGGTTTTCCTAATAGCTTGATTTAAGCATCTATGTATATGTGAGCAATAATTAAACACGTCTTCTCGATCACCAACCCAAGAGGTTACACACGGACCTATCAATCTTGATAAAATGCCCCTAAATCGGTTCCAGTTAACCCTCTTGCTATCCCCATATGAAAAATACCTATTTTCTATATATACCGACAATAACCCTACACAACAATATAACAGGGCATGATCGCAAGTAGTATACTCATACGTTACCATCCGATCAAATATCTTTCTATCAATATGACATGAAGTTAGCATGACGTCCACAAATGATTCCCCCATCGCCGATGAGAATGTCGGAACTCTATTATCTCTATGTACTATTTCACAATTCCACCTCGAAATACTGTCCATCAATTTCTGACCCCTAGTATCTGTAAATGATGACCCCCAAAGTATAGATTTAGCATTTGAATCTATCCCAATAATATAATTTTTCCCTTGCAACAATGACAACAGATTATCTAATTCTCTTATAGAGGCCTCAATATCACCGCTCGGAGGAAAGTACAAGCTGGCCATATAATACTTTTCATCCTCTCGCAACACCTGTGCAACCGCACAAGTTGTAGAAGATAAATTTTGTATGTCAAGAACAGTCCACGAATCATCAACTACAGCAATCGCGGCCCAAGGAGTACCGTCGGTACATTGAACCACGCGCGTTTTCAAGCCATATCCCTCTACCTTACCCTTTACAACGTACGGTTCCTGAAGCAGTAAAACACTTGCCCACCCATTATCTACCAATTGAAGCAATTCCCCAGGTACTGATTTCTTATGTTGAGCATTAACCTGTATAATTCCTATAGAACTTATACTTTTATTCCTATTAACCATAATCAATTGATTCTTTATATCTAGATACAGCTATCTGATACGAATAACAATCCCTTCCCCTGGAGTAATGCCCACTAGACCTATTCATTTGCTTACAAGGAATACAAATCCTAACACTATTATTCGAACAATCCCGAGATCTGTGCCCCTGCTGACCACATTTATAACATATATCTGTTTCGCTCCGACAATTCTTTGCCAGGTGACCAAACAACTGGCATTTATAGCATTTAGCAATCTCAGTAATCTCGGATAGAACAGCATCTATATTCCACAAATAACTTACCTAAATGTTGAATCTTACTCCGTAGTTTAGGTGATACCTCCACCACCCAATTCGTTAAAAATTCCCTATGCCTACCTATGCGATATAATATCTTAAAGTTTAATTTAAACTCATCATAGCTAAATTTTTCATCACCCAACAGATCCAAATTTAAGTCATATATCGCCTTCACTAATCTTTCTTCAGGTATATCCTTAGGAACATCAACTAACATCATTCGAGGATATTTCTTTACTGGGACTTTAATAGACAACTCAGTTTTCTCAAGAACCTTATGCTGTAATACCTTATCTCTATCTTTTTCATCTGCCAATGTAACCAATATCCCATTCGATCGTAATTTACGTATACCTATTATCCGAATTTTATCTATAGTAGGATTAATACCAGTTAGAAATTTTCTCTTTACCTCATCACTATGATCATCTTCCTTACCTTTAACTATAACTATCACAGGTCTTCTATAAGTGCCTTCCGTAAACTCTCGAATCTTATCTGCATATGTACTACTATTCATAACTTGTTGCCCTATATTATCCCTCTCTCTATCCTTATTCTTCTCTTCAAGTAACTCCAACCTACCTCTTAACTTTTCATTCTCTATCACTAAAGATTTCACTACCTTAGAAAGATCCCCAAACAATTCCTGTAACTTTCCAGCTGTGGCTAAAGTTAGTCTACTTCCCTTATCTGTACAAAGCTTTAACAACTCTGCCTGCACTTTTTCAACTCGACCTAAGCCATCCATAGAACTTACTTCCTCGACTTCCTCTATTTCCCTCACCTCCAGTTCCTCATTCACCTCAGTCACCTCAGAACCCCTACTCACTCTTTTTGGTATTTGGGACCCAGGATGATCCCCCCAACCCCCGGTACTTGTAAACGTTTCTGTTTATTTTTACCTTCCATATTTATTAAGTAGTATACCCCAAAACCCCCAGACTCAGGTGAGCCCCGAGTCCCTTCAGACAAGACAGGCATCCGACCATCCCCAGGGCCTATGAGAAGGGCCAAAGGCAACCCCCGTGGCATCGGAGAAAGCCCCCACACCCTGACGAAGGGTCCTGGCCGAAGCGCCACCTCGCACTCAGACAGAGCGCGGGATTATTCACCTCCTGAACGGGGCAGCCAGCTAAGATAGGCTAAATCCCACCGGGCCCCTAACTATGAGGCGCCCCAGATGCACCAACCCCAGTTTATTCTCTGTACCCTCGGGAATTGCCTTCAGTCCTCTCTCCCCAAGATAATGATCCAAGCACATACAAAAGAGTATGAAGTTTTTCTTCATAAACCCGATTATTAACGTCAAACGAACTGCCGAATTATTGGGCTATAAGCTTAGTGTTTCTATTTAAGCAGCCGAGGTAGACAAATCAAAAATACTAGAAAGTAAAAGAAATACAGTAGAGAGTCGAAAATCGGAATCAATTGGGGACTGGGGTTGTTCCGATTAGTCATTTGTTTCGATTACCCATTATGTACGAAAAAATACATTAACCTGTCCGATGTTCAAAATTTTCTCCGTTGCGTGTCGCTTCGCGTTGAATTTTCGTCGATTTTAATCCTAATGAAAATTTTTATAATAATAATCGACGCTATTGCATCGTTAAAAATTATTTCTTTATTTTGTACAAACAAAATAAATATATTGAAGAATATAAAAACATGAAAATTATACTTTAGAAGTAAATCTAGTATCAAAAACGTTCGATTCAGCATGACACAGTCCGACTGAAAATCGTTCCGATTACCGGCGTTCCGATTAACGACTCTCTACTGTACTACAATCTCGAAAACGAACTAGAAATCTTCCAGGCTACGTGTGAAAAACACACATCTGTCTTCTCTTAAATGCATTAAACACGATTCCACATCAATTGAATCGAAAAGGGCATTCTCGGCAGCAGGACTTTTCATTACTAAAATAAGAACCAGATTGAGTGATTAACGTATTGATCATCCTTGTTTTTTAAATCTTATTATAAAAATTTGCAATAATATTTTATATTATTCTTTATTTAAATATTGAAAATTGCCTTCTAACTTAGAAGTTTGATCTAAGTTCATTTTTTTTTTATGTTTTCAACTCAATTCAAAGCATTTTTGTTGTTGTATGCAGTTTCCAGCGAACTTTAATAAATATTTTCTACTTGTGAAAATGTCTACGTAATTCAAAGGTAATTTTTAATCTATTTCTTACACAGCATTAATAATATGATTTTGGAAATTGCAGAACGTATAATTATTTTTCGTTTTTTAAAGTAATTTAATATCATTTGATTTTAACATATTTTGTATATTTTAAAAATAATTAATTATATTCCGGGATTTCCCGGAAAACCGTTCACTTGTTTCCCGAAATCCCGTGACAAGTAAAAGACCGGGAAATGAGAAACCTTACGCCTACTTGATAACTACAAAGCAAACAAATCCCTATATCAATTTTTATTAGTCTCTTGCATCGTAAATGACGTTATAAACGTAATAATTCCGAATTTATTTCCCACCTCTTGAAGTGAATGGCAAATCGCCTTCCTAACTCGACATTCGAACGAGATTCAATTAAAACGAGATTTTTACAGCCGAAAAAATAAGTATAATGTATATATATTTTAATTATATATGCTACGTATACTTTTCGGTGTACTGTATTCATATTCCTAATGCAAATTTGACGTTTTCGTAATACATCGTATTCTTCACTTTATAATGACCAGATTTAAATGCAATACGGCTCCTGGCATGTGCATTCGAATAGCGGACAAACTTCTCGGTCCCGACGATGTCCGCAGGCCCGCCGTAAGCGGGCGTGCAAGGCGTGCACCGCACGCGGGCGGCAAATTGATATTGCTGGCAAGCTCAGTGTAGGTAATGGTAGTTAAACAGGGGCGGCATAATCGGTATTGCACACGGGCGCTCAAACAGCTAGCGGTGCTGCTGGGTGTCCGCTATTCCACTATACTGTGCTTATAAAGTTTTCACAGTGTAACACTATTGACACCACGTACACGAGTGCTATGTGCTACCCGTCACAGTAATGATATAGCGCGTCCATTGGATCATTTTTGAAAGCAGAGTCGAGTAGGGAACTATCCATTCGTTCTCAAGTTCATTCTATTTCAGTATATTCGCTGTTAATTTTCACTCTCATTGCTGTGGAAAATCCTCCATCTTCTGGTTTTCGTCTTCTGTAAAGAGGTAGCCATCCTCTCCGGTTTGAGTTTCCTCTTTAAATTCGCGAAGATATTTCTTGATACACTTTCCATCTTTCATGTAAAGTGAATTTAGATTACGCTCACATGGTCCATGAATCATGTTCTTTTTTACAAAGTCAAACAAAACGGGATCTTATTCAGTATTTGGAAACTACGCCGAAATTATGCTGTCAATTTGAGCTAAGTGAACATTTTCTTTAAGCCAAATCAACATATGTGCGTGTGGAAGGCCTCTTTGCCATAAAATTGAGTACATCTAACAGCGTGTTTCATCATATATCGAACATTTAGTTATCACATCAATTAATTTTAATGAACCTTTCTTTGAACACTCGTGCTGTCAAATTATATTCTATATTTTATCATAAAAGGGGCAGAAGACTAAGACTACTCAGAGGTATCGCTTAAGGTGAAAAAAGAAAGTAATGGGGGAATGGATAAGGTGGGATGAAAGTGTGATAGGAAAGATGGTGAAGATGGGAAAGACCGTCAGCGCGAGCATCACAGTCGTTCAAATAGTATAATGCATGTACAGATTATAGAAAGAGAGGGTATACAAATAGTTGTGACGTGTTACGTATATACGAAAAGTTTTGTGGTTACAGAATAATTACAAATACAAGAGTTGAATGTGGTGAATGGTTACAAAAAGGTGCTTGGAAGTGGGGGTACATGGGCAATGGGGTGGAACTACAGATAGCGCGTTACATTACCCAGCAGGGTGCATGGTTTCCGTAAGGTGCCATTACTGGCTGTCCAATACCATGGGACAGCGTCGATTACAATATTACGTTGAATCGCGGCAGTTATATAGAGCCGGACATTAAACGGCTAGTGTATCGCGAAGGTATTGTTCGCTTTACCTTTACAGAAAGTGACTGCCCTGTCCCGATTTGATTACAATAAAGAGGCGGGGTTACCGAGTACAAACAAATAACGATTACACAATAGAAATAGTTGTTGAATACTGTCGGCGTACAAACGTAACTATGACTGGATACAAAATCAGATAATTTACTACTGATGAGCCGCATTGCAGACGAAAACAACAATGAGTACCCGTTCCAATCACGTAAACAAAGTCCATTTGAAAGCCACATAAGGGCAGAGGCGATGAGGGTGAGGATGATTAGAATTAGTGTTTGATGCTGACTTCGCCGGTTTTGCCGAAGACCATAGTGTAGAGGTCACCTGTTCTCTCAAGAGTTCCTTGCCTGATTTCGGTCGGCGAAGTCTGGAACCAAAGCTCGGGTTTCCCGAATAAATTCGGTAAGCCTGTTGTAAGTGGCACTGATGTTGATGAGAAGATCGGGCGTGCAGGGCCAATTGAATCCTTCAGTGATGGCCTTGTGGATAAGTTGGGTCCTCTGTGCGACATAGAGTTGTCAAATTATAGCGATCAATAGGAGATTTTCCAGTTAAAAATTCCTCCTTAATGTCAGGCCATGGTGGGTTACATGTGAAGGATATGAAAAGGTCAGAATCGGTCATAATTCTTTATATATGTCATTGCATCTTGAGTATAAACTTTACACTGGAAACTATACTGTATTAGTATTTGGTTTTCCACATCTATCTCATTTCTGAGTAGTACTTTCGTAATAATGTTCCAGGGTATATCAATGTCGCAGTAATTAAGGGAATATAATGTTTTTTATCATTATATTTTTTGATTGTATGAATGTGATTGTTTATTATTTTTAAAATTTTTGTCAATACATGGTGCTACATGTAAAGGCAGTAAGTCTGAGAAATTAATTGATATATAGAAATTAAATCAATATGTTAGGGTAGAATATAGCTTAGTGTTGATTCTAGCTGTGGCGCGTTTTGCCTTCATTGGACCCAAGCAAATCTGAATTAGGGAGCACCAAGTACATAGTTGACTTCAGACATTTTTCTTCGGGGAGGGGATGTTTTGGGAGAAATATTTTCTTATAAAAGATTGGTTTAGGCATTTACCTGCCGCCCTCTGTTGGTGAGGGTCCCAGACATCTGCTCTTTCTTCCATAGGATAATGCGCCTCTGGATTCTAGGGTCTAAGTAATACTCTACAAATTTTGGACCAGATCGGTTTAAGAATAAAGATTTGTATAAAGAACAAACTAACGAACCAACAAACCAACAAGAATTTATTTTTATATATATAGATTAATAATTAAAAACAAATTTCCTCTTTTTCATCGAAATAATTTTTAATCTGTAATAATGTTTTAGAAAAAGTATTTCCATTTAAATTAAATTCTTTCAGAAAGCAAACTATTTAGTCTATAATACAACAGATATTAACAAGTAACTATTAGTATGCTAATAACATTAATATAAGTGGCTCGTTTTCTTAAAATTTTCGGTAATATAATTTAAACGTTACAAAAATGTTTATATTTTTATTTTATACTCATATTCATCTTTGGCATAAATATAGATTATAAAGTAAAATATGAACTAAAATCATTTTGAACGAATGTTTACAATGTGTAATTAAAAGACGTACAATTATAGTATTTAGCTGAAGTTTGTATTTTTCACTATTATATTCTTTTTTCCTTTCTTTCACAAAATAAAAAGGAAAAAATAAAATAAAATAATAACTTATTCAAAACATGAAGACAAAAATCTGTGAAAAAGTTCATTTGCTGCCTAGATTTTTTTAGGATAAATATTTGAGAAGAGTAACATTAGGTTAATAGAACGAACATTAAAATTTTGTCATGCCTCAATGGAAGCTCAACGATAAAAATTCTTTCTCTCCCAATTGAAAAAAAATCCAGTAACGATTTGCGTTAAATTGTGTGTGATGTCATCTGCTATGAGATTTCAGTTTTAAAATCGTTTTATATTATTAATTATTATAAAATGGCAAAAAAGCTTAATTTTGAGGGTAGCGACGAACTTTATAAAAAATTTAAAATGGTAATAAGGAATAAAATCATTAAGTTTGATCCCACGCGAGATAAGACACATGTTCCCTATCTATCTCCCCATCCCTTTGACTTTTAACAACCAAAATTTAATAACATCAATCCCTAATACACAAACTTCCCTTTCAAAAATTTTCTACAAAAGGCCTATGAGTTATGAAACTTCAAACAGGGTGAACAAAATCGTGCCCTTCCAAAAACAAACTAATATCCATACATACAGAAAAAAATTCCCATATTTTTTGCGTTTTCCGAATCAAGAAATGAAAAACTCTTGGGGATCACTTTTTGACCGATAGCCATACTTTCCTCTATTATATATAAAAGCCGAAAAAGTAAAAAAAAATTATTCGCAAATTAATCTATAATTAAATAACATTTTCGTATTTAATTTATTGTGGGATGAAATTTTTCGTCCTAATTTCTTTATTACTCCTTTTCATTTCTATTTATTTGTTTTTCATTTATAAACTAATTAAAAGTACTATCTAAAAAAGAAGCAAGTAATTACGCTCTTCTATTTCTATAAAATTTTAAATTCCTCCGCGAGTGCCATCTGTCGAAAAGAAAAATCGCTGTTTTTAATTCAGAATTATTTATCATTTTATTTAACAATGTTTAGATATCAACTGTTTCCAGTTTTATATTGAATCAATGATTTATTTCTCATTTAGGAATTTTATGTAAGAGAAAATCTATATTCTTATTTGATGGCGCTCGCATTGCCATCTGTTAAGAAACACCAGAGATACAAATAAATGTTTGTTACCGCATTCTCTTGGCTGTGTAGGACGAACGCTTTGAGTAGATATTCGAAGCACAACGCAAAGCATTATAAAAATATTAAAAAATTAAATAAATAAAAGATAATTTCATCTTTTCGGAGAGTACCCCGACCAAAATGTTTCTTTTTATCCTCATTTATAAGTAAATTATGGAGCACTACCTTATCTTCCGATTATATATTGATGTAATATGGATTAACTATTGATACGGAAGTTAAGGCCCTATTCTATTCTCTGTTCCAACCAACGAGTTGCATAACTTTACCGGTAACAACATTTAAAATTGCGTGTGCGCCATCTATTATGATATTTTCATTTTAAAAGACTTTTACGTCAGTGGCGTGCCGTGACATTTGATGATAGGGATGCTGTGTTTTTGTAAAATGCCCACTTCCAGGAGCAATCAGTTAATTGCGCGTCAGTGATGGCGAACCTTTTTGTGTTTGCGTGCCATATTGTAAGCATACTTAGCTTTAAAGATATTTATGCGTGCCAAAGTTTCAGACTTCGAATAACGAAATTTAAAGAAATTAAACGAATACACTTTAATTAGAATAAATGTAAAAAAAAGCTGATTAAAAAAAGGGTGATTGAAAAAGACGGAAATCGTATGATAATTACGTGCCAGATGATTTTTCCTTACGTGCCACTTTGGGCATGCGTGCCATAACTTCGCCACCCCTGGCCTAGGGTCCATTCGTACGTGCGTGGTGGCGGAAGAGACGTACCTGACAAAAACCGACAAAAAAGAAACATAAAATAATCATATACTATGTACAAAATAGTTTGCTTTAGGACAATCAGCCGTTCGGACATCCTGGGCGTCGATGTGGTTCTTTGATGGTCGATCGAAGGTGGCCCCGGGACAGTGGCGTTGACAAGTCTGTAGGGCACGGGGAGACTTTCTCTGTTGGCGTCGGGGACACGATCTAAGTCCGAAGTGGCACGGGTTACAGGTTGGCACAATAGACAAGAAACGTTTTTTTTGTTTTTGTTTTTGTTTTTTGCGCGTTGACACACGGCGATTTGGATATTCGGAATGTTAACCAAGTGCCAGGTGTCCTCGATTGTCGGAGATTATATCAATCTCCGTTCTTTATTTCGTCCATTTGATTGGTCATTCTCCCTCAATCACGCTTCCCGAGTGGTTGGTCTCTCGTTACTAAGCGTAACGAGACACTTACTTGGAGCGCGAGAAAAGTCAAAATCGAAGACGAATTCGATCTTCCACCGATCATAGGACGTCTTCCTTCCGCGATTTATGGTTTCTGCCTCACAGTTTGATATAAACAATGGGTGTCCGACTACAAACGACTTTTACCTATGTTTTTTTAAACTAATAAATTTTTCTCTAAATTAACCGTTTTTTCGCGTCTTTTGTGACGGGTCAGACCTGTCAGGGGCATCACATTTCCATAAAAGTTTCAAACGATTACTGGAAATGACAAAAATAAACAAATTATGTATTTTAGTTCTAAAATACAAATAATACATACATAATACAAATTGATATGATACAAACAATGATAGAAAAACTTGTATTTTTAATTTTTTATAAACTAACTCTATTCGGCGATTTTTTCCGCAAAGACGTTAATTGCTTTATCATAGAAGTCGCTGGTCGTCGACTCCATCAACGTATTTAAAAGCTCTTTTTCTATCGAAAGCAACGCCAGCGACGACAATTTTTCCTCGGACCGAGTGTTCCTGGCTAATGTATGAATTTGCTTCGTGGTCGAAAAACTGCGCTCAGCAGATCCACAGGTAAATATGTGAGTTTGCCGACAGGGTGCCGACTATGTCAAGAAGGTCGAGCGGTCGCGAAGTGTCGTATGTGGGCGATCGGCACTGAGACAGACTCTACGGTTACAAGAAACCGTTTATTTGACACGAAAGAAGCTTACAAGATTTCCGCGATCTTGGAAGTTCTAGGTCGGCAGCAGCCTCTGGGTCTTCCTCTCCTTTCGAATATAGTCTCATTTTGAAGGAGTGTCTCTGGTCGCGAATGGCCAGTTCCCTCGACGACTCCGCGACTCCAGGACGATGCGGTCGACTTCCGTTGATGGAAAGATGTCGATCCGAGGTCGGGAGACGGAGACGAAGATGGGCACCAGACACACACACAACAATAGATCCGTCACTTGGAACTTTCGGGAGAAGAAGCCCTCGCGTCCTTGAATTCTCAGGTTTTATCTATTTTCCTCCGATTCCACTTTCCGATTGGTCTCTTCTCGTCACCTGATGACAATTCGAAACCTTTCGGGGGCGCGGGAGAGGTCAAAATCGAAGTTTAATTCGATTCCCACTCGGAGATAGACGATCTACGTTTCCCCATTGTTCTATTGTTTAAAAGTTCGCGTCGTTTTCTTTAAGAAAAACTATTTCTAACTTCTATTTTTTTTTTCCTCTAAAAAAATAATCTTTTTCTAAAAATAAATGATTTTAACGCGAATTTCAGTGAGGTTCGGACCTATCCAGAGCCTCACAGAGCTTCCCGCCAATTTAAAATGTCGTAACGGAATAACGACATTTTAGCTGGCAGCACTGGTAGCTGACAGTCCTTTCTCCCTTTGTTTGCCAAGTGACGTAACAGCGATACTTGTCTGAGAATCCAGCCTTCTCTGGCGCGCGTTCGGTTTCGCGTTACAACAGTTTTTTTTTTCGATACATTATTGAATGGTATAGAATATCGTTTACAATTCATCGAAATGTTTGTGTAACATCACATGTCTGTTTATAAGATTGGTTACAAATAATCAAATAACAATCACGGTCCTCGAATAATATTTTAACAACATAAATGATCGACAAACTATTTTCTAAAACATGTGAGTTTTTTTTTCTTCGTTTTCAGACTGAGCAATTCACACAATCTCAAAATTTTCAGAAAATGGTCTGAAACGGAGGGGGGAGGAATGGAATGTATTCGTGTTCCCTTCCTAATTTTTCGGAACATCTGATTCAGAAATCTGATAACAGGTTCAACGTTTAGTTTGATTTGCCTGTCTCAACCAGAATTGGAACTTGGGAACTTCATAGCCATTTCCGGTGCACGTGTAGCGCGGAGTTCTCTGGATCTAACAAGTAAGTTGAAGACACGTGCTTTTCGAAGCTATGCATCTAGTTCCGTTCCAAGTTTTCTGAAAAACTTCGTCTTTACCATGGGGGTCGAATCTTTTCCATTTTTTTTTTTTTTTTTTTTTTTTTTTTTTGTACTGGACCGAAAGAGGATTATGGAGCTTCTGCATTGACGGTGTGCAGTTGTGATCTCGCCAATGTCTTTACGGCCATAACTTCCGGATGTCAGTCTCTTGAACCAGTGACAGTTCTCTATCATCGGTTTTCCGACGCAGATTACCGCTAATCACGGTCACGCAGTTCAGAGTGTTGTTCCGTAACTTCCGTTTGATCTGGTCAGAGTCTATTCGTAGTCTCGACTGGGACAGGTATGATCAATCATCATGTACGCAAAAAAGGAAAAAATTTTCTGACATTTTGACTATATAAATTACTCAATCTATAACAGAAGTTTTCATCAATGTTTTGATCACGACAAAATTGTTTTCCGATGAGCGCGAATCAAATAGAAGATCATCGTTAAGTTTTCTCGAGAGTGATCAAATCCTCATTCTCTCTAGGACGGACAAAGTGACAATTTTCTGTCATCTATCCTAAGTATGAGAAAATTTTGGAAAGGCGTTGACCAAGGAGATAAGTCGCTTTCCCGACATGACTCTCTTCCCTTGACCAGTGCAGGCTCAATCGTGAGCGCTTCGTAAGGGATGGACAGAACGGTTTACACGAAACTAAAACAATACTATGGCTCCCTTTCGAAATGCACCACGCTCACATTGACTTGAATTCCGATTCGCGACAATTTTAACATTTAAGCACGTTTTTTGCATACATTTTTTTTCAGCGACAATTTTTATTTTCAGAAAACGTGAATTCAATTAAAATTAACATTCGCTTTTGTTTTTATGATGATCTCTCCTCTCCAGAATGAAAGTTCATCATTCACAGTTCGCAAAACCGGACCGATAGAAAATAGAGAGTAGGATACCGTAATCGCTTATAATCTTGACCTTAGGTTAAAGTTGCTATATTTTTTTTTTTGCAATTGACAATCTGCTTGTTTTGCGTCTACTTTGGGACTGAGAAAAGCTAAGCATCTAGTTGCGGTCGCATTGGCCTGTTTCCGGGCTAATACTGTCAGAAAATCCTCTACATAAAGTGCCTGTTCTAAATTTCAATCGACTTCGGATTCGATTTGCCTATTCTGCGATTGATGAAAGAGTATCTACTGAAATAATTAGCCTATATCGCAATGAATACGATGGATTTATAATCGGAACCTGCAACGCATTGGCCTCGATCTCCACTCGACTAGAGATGGCAGAGGGACGTCCTTTTCTCCGTACCAATCGGGCGACAGTGGTTGCATGTTATGAGGTTGTGAAAAGCATTGCAGCGAATTCGGATAGGGGTGTGCGTTTCCTACTTCGCTATTCCCTCGTTCCATGGGTTGTCCTGTTTGTTTATTCTGAATATTATCTTTGCGCACCAGTTATCGGTACTGACAATGTTCGATTATCTAACAATTTTTCCTAAAGTTTTAAACTGTTTAAAATTTTGACCCATCTTTGCACCGAACGCAGATTTCTTATGGAGTTTCACTCTTCCCGAATCCATTAGGTTATTCTCCGCCGTTTCAGCTTCGCGCCTGACAAAACTGTGCATTCTGCTAGTCACTCGTTTCTTCCCTAATGGCTACCTTTAGAGCTTTTGTGAATGAAGCAGTGCCAAGCATCCTGATGCTCAGTTTAATGTTTTTACTTATATTTTGAAAAACTGACCTCGGAACATCTTGCCTACTTCCGCTGCTGGCACTATTTTATAGTGGCGTTTTGTTGCTCGGTCAAGCCTATTTATTCTATCATTGTCGCACCTGCGAGCTTGCGCTTGGTTAACTAAAGCATTTCTGCGGGATCATCCAGCTAAGCTCGATATTTTTTTAAGGGATCGAAGAAGTCATAATACGCTTACTTTCACCGAAGAAAGCAGGTATCATTCCTCTCAAGGCCAATGAAAGAGAACTGCTAACTAACTCGCGAGTTCGCGCCGAAGTGTCTGTCTCAGCATCTATCGTTCCGACCCACCTTTAACTCAATTTCGGGGCGAAATTTTGATGTCGGCATCCTCAACTATAGTGTGGGCCCGCTGAATTTGTGCAAATTCTGCATTTAAAATCCCACTTCTCTGACACCAGTGTGAGTTTGCCGACAGGGTGCCGACTATGTCAAGAAGGTCGAGCGGTCGCGAAGTGTCGTATGTGGGCGATCGGCACTGAGACAGACTCTACGGTTACAAGAAACCGTTTATTTGACACGAAAGAAGCTTACAAGATTTCCGCGATCTTGGAAGTTCTAGGTCGGCAGCAGCCTCTGGGTCTTCCTCTCCTTTCGAATATAGTCTCATTTTGAAGGAGTGTCCCTGGTCGCGAATGGCCAGTTCCCTCGACGACTCCGCGACTCCAGGACGATGCGGTCGACTTCCGTTGATGGAAAGATGTCGATCCGAGGTCGGGAGACGGAGACGAAGATGGGCACCAGACACACACACAACAATAGATCCGTCACTTGGAACTTTCGGGAGAAGAAGCCCTCGCGTCCTTGAATTCTCAGGTTTTATCTGTTTTCCTCCGATTCCACTTTCCGATTGGTCTCTTCTCGTCACCTGATGACAATTCGAAACCTTTCGGGGGCGCGGGAGAGGTCAAAATCGAAGTTTAATTCGATTCCCACTCGGAGATAGACGATCTACGTTTCCCCATTGTTCTATTGTTTAAAAGTTCGCGTCGTTTTCTTTAAGAAAAACTATTTCTAACTTCTATTTTTTTTTTCCTCTAAAAAAATAATCTTTTTCTAAAAATAAATGATTTTAACGCGAATTTCAGTGAGGTTCGGACCTATCCAGAGCCTCACAAATAGTACCGTAAATATTAATGATATTAAATCATATAATTCTTATAGTACGTCTTTGTTCGGATCAACATTAATTGTATGTTTTATGTTTAAGAGTTACTTGTCAATATACTCCGGACACGAATATAAATATTGCGATTCACTACGTAATTTAGATAAGCCAAAAATTTCTCATAAAATTTATTTAATTTAAAGAATTAAAACACGCTTGGAAAAATTGTTTTTCATAATATCAAAATTATTAACATCTAAACGTGATAAAAATTCTAATATAATTACAGTATAATTAAAAGAAACTTATAATCAAATATAACTTTGCAAAACAACGTACATAAAAATATCATTGAATACTCTTTACTTTTTAAATCTTAAACAATTAACTTAGTCTGATAGCTCCCTACCAGTGGCGAAGGGATAGAATCGTTGGAAGCGTTGCACGTGTGTAGTTTCCACCAGCTAATCCGGCTGAGGTTGGTGCTGTGTAAAGCGCATGCGCCAATGCCCTCCGGCTGATTTTCACCATTCAGTTATTCTCGCCGTGTAAGCTGTCTCGTAAGCGCTTCCATTCCGCCACTGATATTCGAATATACAATAGCAATCTTATCGTTTTTTTCACATGTAGTATAGAAATTTGTAATAAGATACATAATGCAGTTATAATAAAATATTAATTTTAATTAATTCAAAGTACGTTAAAATATGAAAATTTATATTTTAAAAAGTACAAGGAAAGGTCATTAGAAGGTGGAAGCGGCGCTTCCACCGCTTCCGATGACGGCACGCCACTGCATTAACCGTTATCTGTAATCGTAAGAAGTAAGAAGTAAGCAGTTTTTTAAATTTGTTAAATATTAAAACTATCTCTTTTGTAAATCGTTAATTTATTGTTTGATTTAACAATTGTTTTAAATTTGAAAAATAAAAATTTGCATTATTCGGAAAAATCGCAATTTCCGACTGGCGTCTTCTTAAATTTCTTGCGTTAAATTTCTTGCGTTCTAATTAACGTGCGTTACCAAAGCGCGTGCTTCAAACGCCTAATGTGTACACGTTGTTATACTAGTGACAGCACGACTTGTTCAAACGCAGCCATATGCATGGTCAAACATGCTCTCACAACGAGTATTAAAGAAGGAGATCAAATTACAAAGAGCACGTACACATCAAGTTGGAACTTGTAAATTGCTCATGTATGTACACGTCATACATGCATGTTCATACCCGTCGCTATAAACGCAGCGACATAAAATAATAGGAATAGTTGTATTATATTTTTTATACTGTCGGTATTTTCTTAATGTATAAAATTAGTTCAATGTGATTATATAATATTTTTAAAAAGATTACATTTATAATTACAGTCAAAATTCAGTTAGTAATAGTAAGGCTTACTATTATTATTCCTTTGTGTGAGAGGTCGCGAAATATTAATTTTATTTATATTTACTATTTGGTGGGTCGCGGAGCTAAGAAGGTTGAGAATCGCTGCTTTAGGGAAAGGTTTAGAATTACAGTTAACCTTAAAGCGGCTGGATGGCCGAGCGCTCAAAGTTAGCAGCTGCCGCCCTGGGGGATTCATGATCGAATCCGGACGGGTCGAAAAATCCCCAGGCATTTTTCGGGGTGTGGTCCTTGAAAAATTCGTCCCATATCTTTAAAAACTGACACATAAAAATACAATTTTATTTATTACGAAGATAACATATGACTTTTAAAAACTCTAGCAACGAGTTGCGTGATTTTCTCGCTATTATAAGAAGTTATTTTAAAAATAACTTTTATACTTTTAATTAGAATATAATAAATAAAATTGTGTGTGGCACCATCTGTTATGAGATTTTGTTATAAAATTTTTTTATATTACTAATTATTACCGAATGGCAAAAAGTTAATTTTGAGGGAACTGATGAGTTACATAAAAATTGTAAATGCTAATAAGGAATAACTTCTTTATTAAGTCCGACCCCACTTGAGATATGACACAGAATACTCTCCTTACCCCGTCGACTTTTAAC
Organism: Centruroides vittatus; assembly: GCF_030686945.1. Taxonomy (NCBI): domain Eukaryota; kingdom Metazoa; phylum Arthropoda; class Arachnida; order Scorpiones; family Buthidae; genus Centruroides; species Centruroides vittatus. Next base: position 2,610,225 of record NW_027122385.1, read on the forward strand.
CACCAAAATTGAATTCCACCAATATCCCTGAATCAGAGGCGTACCGAGGGGAGCGTTGGGGGCGGTCCGTTCGACCGGTGTCACCCGTTCAAGGATGACACCCAACTGTGAAAAAATAAGTCGCGAAGTAAACCTTGATAACGCGCTTTAACATTAAATCATGGAAAGTTCGACCGACCTAACAACCCATGGCTAAAAAAAAGGTCAACGGATGCACGCTAGTCAATATAAACCTATGTGATGATATCGCTTATTCGATATAGCGTTCAAGTTTGCTCGAGTGCGGGCATATTACGATTCAATAATCCGATACTGTTTTATAAAACAGTTAAGAGAGGTGACACCCACGGTATCACTTGAGGTGACACCACGCTATCCGCCCCGGGTGTCACCCATGCTAGCTACGCCACTGTCCCTGATACACAAGATACCATGACAAATTTCGTTTCTTATTACTTTATTTGCTGTTCTATATAACAGAAAGAAAGTATAGCGATCGTTCAAAAACTGACTTCAAAGACTTTTATATTTTTGGACTGAGGTGACCTTGAAACGTCAAGAAGGGCAAACAAAATTGGAATTTTTCCCCTTGTATGTATGGTTGTTAGTGTGGGTGTGTATGGTGGAACACAATTTTTGTCTGCCAACTTGGAAGTTTAATAAAGCCTGTAAATTTTGTCGAAAATTTCTGAAATTTTGCAGGGATATTTGTGTATTAGGGTGATTCATGCTATTAAATTTTAGTTGTTAAAGATGGAGATGGTGGGGAGATAGAAAGACCATGTGTTATATCTCGGGTAAGGTCAAACCTAACGAAAATTTTAATAGTTATTAGCATTTACATTTTTTAAAATTTTTTATTTTGCTATTTTACAATAATTAATTACATAAAACAGTGACGTGCCGTCATTGGAAGGTGGAAACGGCGCTTCCACTTTCCAATGACCTTCCTTTGTACTTTCTAAAATATAAATTTTCATATTTTAACGTACTTTGAATTAATTAAAATTAATATTTTATTATAACTGCATTATGTATCTTATTACAAATTTCTATACTACATGTGAAAAAAACGATAAGATTGCTATTGTATATTCGAATATCAGTGGCGGAATGGAAGCGCTTACGAGACAGCTTACACGGCGAGAATAACTGAATGGTGAAAATCAGCCGGAGGGCATTGGCGCATGCGCTTTACACAGCACCAACCTCAGCCGGATTAGCTGGTGGAAACCACACACGTGCAACGCTTCCAACGATTCTATCCCTTCGCCACTGGTAGGGAGCTATCAGACTAAGTTAATTGTTTAAAATTTAAAAAGTAAAGAGTATTCAATGATATTTTTATGTACGTTGTTTTGCAAAGTTATATTTAATTACAGTATAATTAAAAGAAAATTATAATTATATTGACAGATTTTCAGACATAAAATCTTTAGAATTTTTTTCACTTTTAGATGGTTTTCATTAAAATTATTAACAATTTTTCCAAGCGTGTTTTAATTCTTTAAATTAAGTAAATTTTATGGGAAATTTTTTGATTTATCTAAATTACGTAGTGAATCGCAATATTTATATTCGTGTCTGGGCTATATTGACAAGTAACTCTTATACATAAAACAAATTATAATTAATGTCGATCCGACAAAGACGTACTATAAGAATTATATGATTTAATATCATTAATTTTTATGGTACCATCTACCAGTGGGTCTGTTGAGCGCATTTTTTCGACCATGAAGCAAATTCATACATTAGCCAGGAACACTCAGTCAGAGGAAAAATTGTCGTCGCTAGCGTTGCTTTCGATAGGAAAAGCTTTTAAATACGCTGATGGAGTTGACGACCAGCGACTTCTATGATAAAGCAATTAACGTCTTTGCGGAAAAAATCGCCGAATAGAGTTAGTTTATAAAAAATTAAAAATACAAGTTTTTCTATCATTGTTTGTATCATATCAATTTGTATTATGTATGTATTATTTGTATTTTAGAACTAAAATACATAATTTGTTTATTTTTGTCATTTCCAGTAATCGTTTAAAACTTTTATGGAAATGTGATGCACCGGACAGTCTACCCGTCACGAAAGACGCGAAAAAACGGTTAATTTAGAGAAAAATTTATTAGTTTAAAAAAACATAGGTAAAAGTCGTTTGTAGTCGGACACCCATTGTTTATATCAAACTGTGAGGCAGAAACCATAAATCGCGGAAGGAAGACGTCCTATGATCGGTGGAAGATCGAATTCGTCTTCGATTTTGACTTTTCTCGCGCTCCAAGTAAGTGTCTCGTTACGCTTAGTAACGAGAGACCAACCACTCGGGAAGCGTGATTGAGGGAGAATGACCAATCAAATGGACGAAATAAAGAACGGAGATTGATATAATCTCCGACAATCGAGGTCACCTGGCACCAGTGGCGTAGCGTGGGTGTCAGCCGCCCGGGGCGGAGGAAAATTTCGCCGCCCCTTATTTAGGTATCTCAATTCAAAAGACTAAAATATACAGTAATTCTAAAAAACTTTTCGGCAAGTAACAACCATTATTATTGTGTGTTGTACAGGTGTATTTTGTATTTATTGTGAAATTCTGCCGCCCCCTAAAAGTGCCGCCCGGGGCGGGCCGCCCCTGCCGCCCCCAATACGCTACGCCACTGCCTGGCACTCGGTTAACGTTCCGAATAACCAAAACGCCGTGTGTCAACGCGCAAAAAACAAAAACAAAAAAAAAAACAGTTTCTCGTCTATTGTGCCAACCTGTAACCCGTGCCACTTCGGACTTCGACCGTGTCCCCGACGCCAACAGAGAAAGTCTCCCTGTGCCCTACAGACTTGTCAACGCCACTGTCCCGGGGCCACCTTCGATCGACCATCAAAGAACCACATCGATGCCCAGGATGTCCGAACGGCTGATTGTCCTAAAGCAAACTATTTTGTACATAGTATATGATTATTTTATGTTTTTTTTTTGTCGGTTTTTGTCAGGTACGTCTCTTCCGCCACCACGCACGTACGAATGGACCCTAGGCCAGTGGTCCCCAACCCTATGCCCGCGGGCACCATGGCGCCCGCCAATCGTTTTACGTGTGCCCGCCATTGTGCGACCACGATAAAAATAAAAATATTTCGGTTTTCGATAAAATGCTATGTAAAAGTTTTTTCACTTTGAATGATTAACCATTCAAAAGTAGAAATGGCGTCCAACACAGATGAAAGCACAAAGCGAAATGCGACCGATCTCTTTTTCCCCTCCGCCAAATCTGCACCAATTCAATTTCCCATACCTGAAATGAAGTAAATCGGTCCGTTCTGAATACCATAAAATCAAAGTAGGGAAACGTGTAGGGCCCGTAACTTGGAGTGACCTAGAAATTTCAGCAGTCGTTAAGTAAAAAAAAAAAGGTCAACAGCGATCCGTGTGTCAGAAGTAATCTCCGCCACGATATCTCTCGCACCATCTAGAAATATTTCCTGGGTGACACCACGATATCCGCACCGGGTGTCACCCATGCTAATGTCACATTATATAAGATTTGTTTAGAAGCAACTTATTTAAATGAGGCCCCAATTTAAATTTTGTCTAAGGCCCGCTAGAGGCTTAATCCGGCGCTGATAACTATGTCCAAATATAAATTCACCTTGAAAAAATAAATGGTGCCCGTCGTCCAGCCGGTATTCTAGAATGTGCTCTTAGGTACAAAAAGGTTGGGGACCCCTGCCCTAGGCCATCACTGACGGGCAATTAACTGATTGCCCCTGGAAGTCTGCTTCTTACAGAAACACAGCTTCCTTATCATCAAATGTCACGGCACGCCACTGGGTTAATGTTACCTATGGTGTGAAAATGGCGGCTTGTCTCTGATTCGAGCAAACAGAATAAACAGTGGGGATGCACGTTCTAACCTAATCTAACCTATTTTAATAAATTACCATAATTATTATCAACCAAATTATTAGAATAAGTTAGGTTAGAACGTGAGTCCCCGCTGTTTCTTCTATTTGCTGGAATCAGAGACGTGATATCAATAATCATCCTTCTTGCTGTTTTTTTTTTTTTTTTTTCATTTTTACAACTTAAACAGTAATTTTTCTTCTTTTTACAGTTAAATTTACTAGTCTATTATTATTTAGATAATTTCATTCGAAAACACGATTTTGATCGCAATTTCTGACTGGCGTCCTTTTAACCCATAAGTACCCAATCGTGCAAGTTTAGGTCGTATTAAAGATAACTTCTTGTCATTTATTAGGGAGCGTGTCCTTGCAATTTTGAAAAAGGCTCAACAGTTCTTTTTCTGAATTTAATTATATTTGAAAAGGTCTTAATTTATATTTAGAAGTTAAGTTACAAAATCAGTTTTATATACGTTTTGTATATACTCGACCCACTTTTAGTGTAAGGACTAACTGCTGTGCTCCTAGTGAGCAAAAGTGGCTCTAGGAAGAAAATTCTGCTCTGCTCTCAAACCAGTTTATCTAGTAACCATGGTTTTGCTTGCATGCTTGCTTTCCCATGGTATCTGCCTACACCTGCAGCGTCTTCTGCCCAAAATGTCCTTTTTAGCAACAACAGGAATGAAACCGAACAGCCTTTTAAGTGATCTAACGCCAGTTCGCAAACCATTGCTGTGCTTCAGTAGAGGACGAAGTTTTCCTAGTTTAAATTTCTTTTGAAAATTATAGTTTTCTAAATCTGTGCCCTCTTCCGTGCGTATATTTAATTTGACATTATCAAAAAAGCCAAATTCTATTTATCCTGTACTGAGTATTCTACGTACAGTTTTGGACCAAAGAACTCTGAATTACTATAATCTATTGATGTTCAAGGGCGTTTGTATTTACAGAATCGAGGTGAATTACTAGTTGATATAAGCTAAATTTAAAATTTAAAGACTTGAGAAGGTTTATTTTAGATTTATTCGTATTACTATTCTCTAATTCTTCGTGCGAAAGAGTATTTTCCAAAATAATTAAAACCAACATTCGCAACGAACTCTTAATGGAAACTATTAATGGTTTTCTATTAGCTTCCGAAAGTACAAATGATGAATGTTTTTCGTTAAATGCTTGTCAAAAATGCTAAATGCTTTTTGTCTGCATAGTTCTGTTAGCTTAAAGGTGGAGGGATTCATGCTGTTTCATTTCTCAAAATCAGTATGATCTAGACCAGGGATGTCCAGCCCGCGACCTGCTGGCCGTACTTCGGCCTACTTAATACTTTTATGCGACTCACAGTACCCGAAATTTTTTAGATATATTCTCATTTATTTTGGTAAAGTATGTCGTAAAAATTATTTTTGTTTCACTGAATACAGTTTGATGTCATAATGACGTAATTGGTGTTAGAAAACTGTTATGCATGTGGGATAATACATACTGTTACGAACAATTCTTTTTGTCCATTAAAAACATCAAAACTGCTGAAAGAAATACGTTGAGTGATTCCCATTTAGTTAACATTCTTAGAATTAAGACTAGTACCATAAAAGCAGATATTAAAAATATTATAAATGGAACGCAATGCCAAAAATCGCATTGAATTTGTTTTCATTTTTTGTAAGTATATATTTTTTTGTACTGTCAATAATATAATTTTTTATGTAATCATATACATTTGTTATTAAAATTTGATATTCACGTTTTGAACTTTTTACAAACACATATTTATATAAAGTACGCTGTATATACGTAAATTTTTAATTTGGCCCATTAGGAAAAAAGGTTGGCCAACTCTGATTTAGACTAATCTTTGTCTTCTCGATTTCTTTCTTGATTTCTGTAAATAACATTAAATTGAATAAAAGTTATTTTGTAGTTATACTAATACAAGTCGAATACAAGTATACAGGCATGGGGGATGCTAAATTACAAAAAAAGATAATAAAATACTGAATATTATACTGTAAAAATAAAAAATAAATATAAAATAGTTCATATTGTTAATTTAAATTAATTTAAATAATCGCTAGGGGCGCCCCTAGTGGCCGTTTTTGGAATACCGTGACAGAAAGAAAATGCCTATTTTTTTCACTTTATATAGTGGATTTTTGATGTATTGCAGTTAATATGTTAATTTCATTTACCTTAGGGCGTTATTTTTCATAGTTTTTAAAATTGTTTATTTTTTTGGTTTAATGACGTAAAACCTTGGTTTATTTTAGTCTTTGTTGACGCCATATCCGATTTATTTTAAATACGTAGAGATGGCAACACTGACTATACTATCCATATTAATTTTGGCGCGAGTAAACACATGTTTAGTTTGATAGGATAATCTAAATTTAATTATTATTATACGTCAATTTTTATGCAAAAAATGCACTTGTATGTACATAAATGAATGAATGGTTATTAATAAAATTAAAGAAATGATTTTTAAATCCATGAAGTAAACAATATCATTAAGGTGGGTGTTACTCGAATTCTCACTGTATAACACACGTTATTAAGTTGAGATAATGTATAATATTTAATAATTAAATATTAAAATAATGAAGCAAACGTAAAGAGGACTTTACATTATGCTCTTTGATCTGTTTATTGTAAATGAACAAAATGTATTAAGGGGTTAACCTATTATTATCAAAGTTACTTTTGGTACTATGTTGATACATACATACACAGATAAATGACCTAAAAGTAGTATCTATCATAGAATGAACCAAAATATCAAAGCTTGGTTGTATAATTGCAAACTATGAGAAACAATTGATAAACACCAAACTATGCCCATAAATAATAACTTTATTAACTTTGGGGCCGTGCAGTAGATTTTCTCAGTATGATGCAAGTTTTTGAAATGCCACCCTTTGAATGCTGCTTGTGCTGTTCCTGTATGGTGTGGCCTAATGTGGCCACCTTAACTTTAACTTTCTTTTTAAATTAATAATGCATAACTATCCCAGATTCTTCAGGTTGAAAAATAGTTCATGATATGCAAGAGGAAAAGTTTTGATTAACAATGAATGCTGCAATTATATTTAAAAACGTTATTTTAAATAGATAGTTGTTAATCAATTTTATACACTTTAAAATTGTAGAAATTGTTTTATAAATTTATTCTGAAAATTTTGTTTAATTAAATAATAGAAATAGTGAAATTATTTTTATTTCACTATTTCTACTTAAATAAAATGAATATTATAATTATCAGCTGATTATGGAGTAGTTCTCTTAAGAGAGCATTCTCCCATGTTTCCATTTTTCTCCCGTATGTTTTATGTTAGTTTGTCTCCTGTTAATAGAGCACCAGATAGTAGAGCAGTGTGGTTAAATGAGTTCTGTGTTAGTGGCATTTTTAGAGCAGCAGTCTGCATAAGGGAGTACTATTCTTGGAAAGATTTATAAGAATCTAGCTTTAATCTTACGGTGCATCACACATGGTATACAGTTACTCAAAAAAGACATCAGACATTTAATACAATGAATTATACAAATTTTTAATTTATGAATATTGATAAAAATTGTTTATTATTTGGTTTGTAAGAACAAGAAAAATTATGTCATATTTATTTCGGTTTAGAATTCAAATTAGGAAAAAAGTACAGAGACAAAATTTAACAAACAGAAGTAATCAGACAAAATTTTTATTGCAAATTAAAAATTAATTATACGCAGCAATAAACATTTCAATAACTTATTAGGTTGTCTTTTCTTTCCAGCACAGCTTCCACTCTGTTTGGCATTGATTTTACTAGATTTTCTGTGATGTTTATCTCAATTTTTAGCCATTCATGTTTGAGAGTACTTTTTGATTCATTTCACTTATTGTTACATTTCCAAACTATTTTATCTAATCCATTTCATAAATATTTAATTATGTTTAAGACAATAATTAAACCAGTACTGGAAAGATAAACTATTGAAAAACAAAAAACCGTAATGTTTCCAGCAATAAAAACTATTTAATAATAACGTTTTCGACTGTTTTAAACAGCCATCATCAGTTACAACGAACTTAAACAAAAAAGAATGCAGAAAAAAATAGAACACAAGCAATACAAATATTTAAAATTCAAAAATAATTCCAAAGTAAAAATGCCGTCGTATATTAGAAACTAACAAATATACAAAGCCCACGTTAACACGGGTTGCATTAACCATAGGGATGCAGATGCTTTATCCACGGCATGGAAGTCGTTTTACTGAAATGCATAATGTTTCTTTTCTTGTAATAGAAATATTTTTGCGGAAGTATTTTTGTTATTTGTTTTTATTTTTATTCTTACTACGATATTTAGCGCATGCGCAGTTTTGTTAGTTTCTAATATACGACGGCATTTTTACTTTGGAATTATTTTTGAATTTTAAATATTTGTATTGCTTGTGTTCTATTTTTTTCTGCATTCTTTTTTGTTTAAGTTCGTTGTAACTGATGATGGCTGTTTAAAACAGTCGAAAACGTTATTATTAAATAGTTTTTATTGCTGGAAACATTACGGTTTTTTGTTTTTTAATATGTTTAAGACTGCTGGTGTCTCAATCATTTGTGAGCAGCACCGTCAAACTTTACAAGACTTGTATTTCAGATCATTATCCTGATATAGTTCCACAGAAAAACTAGGTATCTCAAATACCTAATTTTTCTGTGGAAGTCTTTAGATTTTGTTCCAAAACAAGAATGTTCACATTCCATATATGCCATCTATTGTATTTTTGGGAAGAAATGAAAGTAATATGACTTAAATATACTGTATTTATTATTTTAAAGAACATTAAAATTGATGATATACAGGGACAGATCCAAGGGGGCTACAGTGGCTTAATTCCTCCCTATTGATACAAGAAAAAGTGAAAATGTATTTATAATTAAAATAAAGACCAAATCTGCCCAAAGAGGGATCACCATTTATTTTGTGTTCCAAGACAAACACTTTTCGGCGACTGACCTTCCTTTTTAGGTTACTTGTCGCCGGAAGGTTATTAAAAAGTCCTTTTAAAAGTCCTTGGTCTTTATTTTAATTATAGAAAAATTCTCCATCGGACGAAAATTTACTGATGAAAATGTATTTGTTCAAAATGTTATTTTTCAAAACATTATCATGATAGCTTGATAAACTATATTTGCCATCAGCAATATGAGTGTTATGCACGTGTTAATAAAAGGCCTTATTAATTCACATAATATTAATTCTTGAGTTAATCCCCCTTTGGGTTCTGGATCTGCTACTGACAATATAAGAATGGAAACTAACTAGATGCATATGCCTAGCTTTGCTGGGGCTTTTGAGGGAATGGTGGATTGGTGAGTTGGGAAAGGATGATAAAAACAATTGTCTTAGTACCTGAAATGTACATTTATTGGCCTCGGTATTTACAATAATGAAACTGTAAGCATAAAAAAATTGCAAGAGCTAAAGTTAAGGGGGGTTGAGACTCAAACATTTTTGTCCATGGACATAACATTGTACATTTGTCATTTTGCCATGTCTGAACCATTGCACTTTTCTGAAATCTCTTTAGTGGCATCATCTACAGAGTAAGAGTTTTAACTAGTGTTGCCACCTTTAAGAAATTGATGACCTGGACGGCAGGTCAGGTTTGTTTGAACAGAAGTCCTGATGCACGCGCAATGTCATTTTACAATGAACAACAACGTGCATGCTGGTTCTAAATCAGTTACAGTTAAGGACTAGAGACTTGCGTAAGAGTAACATACAAGCAAAAAAAAAAGGTTGAGAGGCAGGTTGTGTGTCATACGTCAGCATAAACAGAGTAACATGGCAGAATGACAGATGAGTTTCAGTGAGTGTGAGGTCTTTCATTATTCAAATGGTGTAAATTTATAACAATATTTGCAAGAACTTTGTTTCATCATAATTTCACAATTTCTACAAAATTCCCGGACAAAATTAATAGTTCACCCAGACAGTGAGTCAATTTTCGGACTGTCCGGGTGAAAACTGGACAGGTGGTAACACTAGTTTTAACTTGATACCTGAATCATAATTTTAGCCCCAGCCATTCACTCAAACTATGTCGGTCAAACTGAAAACTTCTTTCAGTTAATATATAGACAATGTAAGTACAAAGTAAAATTATATGATGATGAATTTTAACATTTCTAGTGTTTTATAAGTTAGATAGAGCTCATAAGGCATGAAAAAATAAAGAGACTTGAATACCATTAACAAATCACTGGTGATCTTGTTACTTCTGATAAGGAAGCTTCATGCAACATTTCTGAGAATGCTCTCTTAAGTAGACTTGACTGTAATAATATAAAAATGTTTGAATTTAAAAATTTTTCATTACTCATTAAATAAATATTTTATTGTAGAAAGTATAATTATTGCAGATACTTCTATGAATGATTTTGTGATTTTGAACAAAATATAAATGATTAAAAATTTGAACAGAAAGAAGATTCAGATAAATTTTTCTTAATTATTTCACTTACATTAATTTTTATTAATATGTCTTAATTGTATTTTTTGATTAGTAACAAAATTATAAATAAATATATTTTTTGTTATTAAACCAAAGATAAAAACCTCATTCAACTTAGAGCCTTTTTTGTTTCCAGTACTGTTTCCAAAATGAGGTTTTTATTACTTTCCAGTCTCTTTTGTTGTTTATTTTTTCTAGAGTTAATCTAAATATACAATTAAAACAACTCTAGGTATAACTATTAATAAAAATTATATATATATATATATATATAAATCCAGAAATGTCTTATTTGTCTACAAAAACATTTCTATGAAAAAAACAAGTTTGGGTGAAAGTATTCAGATTATTCAAGATAAGAAAGCCAGTTAATTTATAATAAGAGAATTAAGCAGTTTAATAGAATAATAAGTTAATATGCCAATTGAATTGAATAACAGAAATATTTAACCAATAAATGTAATATTTTTTTGTACTAATATTTTTATCATCAAAAATTTACCTTTAGGAAATGAAGTAGAAAGACAATTAATTCTTGCTACAGAATTTGATGTTAAAGAATAATATAGATGCAATTATTCTTTGATGTTTTGTTTTCTTAATATATTATCATATTTTTCCATTTTTAAATTATGGAATTATAGATATTTTAATTTAAAATCGAATTTATTTTTTTTGTGAATACAGTCAAACCTGTTTTTATGCAGGGGATAGGGACCGCATTAAAAAAAACGCATAAAAAAAATCTCACAAAACTTCACGAATGGCTGTAAATAATAGTTTTCGCAACACAATTAAAAAATATTTTTTTTATGCGGTCAACAGGGACCGCATAAAAAAAGTCTCACATAGAAAATAACTCAAAACCGTACGAAATAGAATTTATTGACAACAGATGTCAGCACTTGACTGCATCGTCTGGTCTATCGTCTGTTTTACATATTTTTGTCCAGGTGGTGTTTTGTTGACTTAAAAAGTAAATTATTTCATTTTTCGCATATTCATGCAATAATATTACTATAATAAGTGCATATATGCTATAATAAGTTTATTTAGCTATAATAAGTCAACGTAAGACATGACGAATCGCACGAGACTAGTCGCCAACTATACCGCACAAATTAAAAATTCACATTTAAAAAATCGCACAAATAAAAATCGCACATAAAAAGAGCGCATAAAAACAGGTTTGACTGTATTTTCATTTAATATCATGCACTTTTGTGATTTCGATGTATTAAGTGATGTATAGATTAAGTGAAACGATGGATGATAATTGAATGAGTCTAATGAAATTTTGGTTTGACAATCTTAAATATAATAAAACACATTTCTGTAACAACAGAACTTGCTTTTCATGAACAATTTCTCTATTCAGATATAAAAATGAGGTTTTAGTACTGAACATCAAAAAAAATTCTTGATTATTTCATGTTATCATCATTATTTTTTGAATTTCCTTGATCATACACCTCAATCTTCATATTTTTACACATTTTTCTAAAAAAGTAACTCTTGAAATAAAATTCTTAAAGTGGTTCCAGGATTGTTGATTCATTATAACCAGTCCTTATATACTTTATAATAACTATACTTCTTACTGTAGACTGGATGAATTATAATTCTTTCTTCCACGAAAAACCTTGACAATCCAGTGTGTTTATACAACTGCTAACGTTTTCAACCCCTTCGGGGTCTTCATCAGGCACAGCACAAAGGTAGTTTCAAATGCCCGTGAATGGAACCAAGAAACCAAAGCGAGTTCTATTCCAATTTTTGAAATCAAAGAAATTGGAAGATAAAAAATGGAACATTATGCACGAGCCATTATCTATTATCTACGCCTGCGTACTATTTACGTTCGCTCGCTCTTTAAATTTAAAACAAATTAATGCAATATTAAGTTATTTGTGGGTGTGGACTTCCCTCATAGCAAAATTTCCAGGCTTGCGAGATGTTGATTGCATCCTTGTAGTTGATGCACGTGTTGTGCAAACCCGCTTTATATATCTCTAGGGTCTCCAGCGTTCTGAGTTGGTCCGTGTGTTGTGACATTCTGATTATACGGGCATTTTGGAGGTCGGCAGTGATTCCCTGCTGTGTGGCATACGTTGCCAGTGTGGTAGATAGTTTATTGTTGGCAATGTCGTACCTGTGCTCTCGGAGTCGCTGATGGAGGGAGCGTTTGGTCGAACCCACGTAGACCAGACTTCTATTAAATCTGTCATCCCACAGGGGAACCTCATATATAGCCCGGTGCGTGTTTCATGTCCAAATTGTCCTTCCCATTTCGAAGTAAGCTGTATACTGACCGCGGTCTCCTGTAAGTTATTTTATTTCGGGTGCTGGATGCGATTTCTCTGTATATCGCATCTAAATGGTGGTTGTACTCCACTATTTTTCTTGCACTAATATCGGCGGATCTTACCCCGGCTTGTAGGTTGTTACGAGTATTTTATTACACAACGACCATACACAAACTTGTGTGTGACCAAATGAGGGCGTACCCTTGGGCTATCAGGAATTCGATCGAACTGGTGGAGTCATTGAGGGTTCTTACCACTACAGAATCAACGTGTATCACCGTTCTTGATTTTGTATCACTGTTCCCGTCCATTAAAATACAGCCGTGCTTTTGCGAGATCAGGGATATATTACTAGCCCGACCACACGCCTATACACACTGCAAACAGATACTAGAATTGGCGCATATCCTCTGTTACTCATCCTTTTTCCGGTTTAATAACAAAACATACGTACAAAAACGAGGTGTCCCCATGGGTAGCCCACTATCGGGTGACTTATGCGAGCTAGTGATCAGGAGACTTGAACAACAAATCATCCCGTCATTCCTTACCAACATCCTCCTCTACAGGAGGTATGTAGATGACATCCTTATCATATGGAAGGCAGAACCAGACATAAATGGGTTTATCAATGCAATGAACACCAACGGGTATGGGCTAAGCGTTAAATTGGAACAAAAATGCAACATCTTCGCACATTTCCTCGACTTGGACATTCAAATAAGCGATAATAAAATCACGCATAAAGTATTTTACAAACAATGCCATGTACTTCTGTTCATCCCAGCTTCCTCTGAGGATCCATATTCGTATAAGATAGCGGCTTTTAGGGCACTAGTTAAGCACGCGTTCACGCACAACTCGAAATATGAAGACATAGTGGCCGAGCTAGGCCGTATCCAGGAAGTGGCATCTCAACACGGTTATGATAGGAACATAGTGTACAACATGGCACGCAAGTACGCACGGGGAAATACTCGTAACAACCTACAAGCCGGGGTAAGATCCGCCGTATTAGTGCAAGAAAAATAGTGGAGTACAACCACCATTTAGATGCGATATACAGAGAAATCGCATCCAGCACCCGAAATAAAATAACTTACAGGAGACCGCGGTCAGTATACAGCTTACTTCGAAATGGGAAGGACAATTTGGACATGAAACACGCACCGGGCATATATGAGGTTCCCCTGTGGGATGACAGATTTAATAGAAGTCTGGTCTACGTGGGTTCGACCAAACGCTCCCTCCATCAGCGACTCCGAGAGCACAGGTACGACATTGCCAACAATAAACTATCTACCACACTGGCAACGTATGCCACACAGCAGGGAATCACTGCCGACCTCCAAAATGCCCGTATAATCAGAATGTCACAACACACGGACCAACTCAGAACGCTGGAGACCCTAGAGATATATAAAGCGGGTTTGCACAACACGTGCATCAACTACAAGGATGCAATCAACATTTCGCAAGCCTGGAAATTTTGCTATGAGGGAAGTCCACACCCACAAATAACTTAATATTGCATTAATTTGTTTTAAATTTAAAGAGCGGCGAACGTAAATAGTACGCAGGCGTAGATAATAGATAATAGCTCGTGCATAATGTTCCATTTTTATCTTCCAATTTCTTTGATTTCAAAAATTGGAATAGAACTCGCTTTGGTTTCTTGGTTCCATTCACGGGCATTTGAAACTACCTTTGTGCTGTGCCTGATGAAGACCCCGAAGGGGTTGAAAACGTTAGCAGTTGTATAAACACACTGGATTGTCAAGGTTTTTCGTGGAAGAAAGAATTACTTTATAATATTTTTATGTATATGTTTTTATATTTCAAAAAGTTATTTTTGAGAAATAAAATGTACTCTCAATTGCTTAAGATTTTTTATTTTAAAATACTTTGGGATAATGAATCTTAGACCTCTGAAACACTAAAAATCTAAATTATCTGTTGTAATCATGGAAAACACTGATAGATATACGTACTTACATCTGAAGTACATAATTCCTCAATAAAGTACAGTGTAACAAAAGAAAAAAAGAAAAGAATACTCATAAATAAATTACTGTTAGATTTATATAACATACTTATTAATTATAATTTATTTTGTACATAGATAATTTATTTTTTTTGTTTGCCTTTGGGATTTGGTAATTAATTTTCTAATACCATTTTTCATTTTCCTAGCAGTAATGCCATTAAATGCAAAATTTTGTTGACTAATATACTAGCAGTGTTGGCATTGTCATTTTATAATTCAATAATTTTCTTTTCTTTTTCACGTATCTAAAAGCCTTTTACCGGTGCACATATCATCACTCTAAACCAATTAGTTACAAACGTTTTTGAACCTTAACGGTTCTTCTTCAGGTAACAATCTCTTAACGGAATGCGCTTCGATTCTAAGTTGTGAAGAAATACGATCCGGAACATTGTGATTTACACTTTTAGATACGTGAAACTGTACTGTTCTCCGGTGTAGATATTCTAACATCTTTCAAGTTTTCTTTTCTTTTCTTCTGGTTGTTTTGTTATGAATGATGAAGATATCTTTTCTTCCATATATTGAAAACTTTTTTTATGTGAATCACTGCAATTGCCCATTAATATTTTCTTTGTAAACATTCTTTAAATCTTTTAGATTATTAAATCTGTTATCTGAGAAATCTTCTGTTAGATAATCTTTTGATGTCATATTTTCAACACTAAGAAGAATTTTTCTCCACAATTTAATAAGTGAAGCTGATGTCATATTCAATTATGCTATGGAAACAGCATGTATAGCATCAATATTGTATCCAATATTCAATCAAACAGCATTCAATATTTTTTTTAAATGTTCTGAATCTTTCTGTTTTATTTGCAAAAATTTTGGAGGAGTGGTAATGTTCTGTTTGTTAAGGTCATGCAGCTGCTTGTCTTTCTCACAGATAATCCTTTTAGAGATGATATCACTCAACTGCTTCTCATTTATGCATACTAGGAAGAGTTTTTCCATCTCAATAGCATTTGGTTTGCTGGAGATGAAAGTTTTCACATCTTCAGCAAAATTTTCTGCTTTAATTGCTCCTTTGTTCTTAAGGGTGGTGCACATTGTTGATTTTGGCATCTTAAACGAGACTGCCAGATTTGCCACACATATTGCTTTCATGCTTTGTGATAAGTTCCTTTTTCATCTCAATTGTTACTTAATACAATTCACCTATACACACCGGGGTGAAACCACTTAATCCTCTCGCAAACCTTGTAACCGGTGCTGTCAAAGTTCGTACGCGAATGTTTTCGGCCCTCACTAGGTCCTTCTTCAAGCTATACTCTCTTTTTTTTGACCGTTATATAGAAGAATATCCAGTATAGTAAAAAAGAGAGTATAGCTTGAAGAAGGACCTAGTGAGGGCGAAAACGTTTGCGTACGAACTTTGACAGCACCGGTTACAAGGTTTGCAAGAGGATTACCATATTTTACGGACTATAAGACGCACTTTTTTCTTCGAAAAATTGCCTCCAAAATTCAGGTGCGTCTTATAGTCCGTAGCGTCTTATAGGTATTTTTTTTAAAAATTGTTTAAAAATTAAGGTGCGTCTTATAGTCCATAGCGTCTTATAGTCCGTAAAATACGGTAAGTGTTACTTAATACTACAACTTGCCTCTTATTCTTCATTGCTTTTACATGCTTCTTGGATGCCATTGGAAGGAATTATATATATAACCAAACATGCAAAAAATAAAGTGAAAAGGGCACAAACAAAACCCACAAACATAATGCAGAAAATACTTTCACTACAAGAGAGAGATGACTTGGGAGCACAACTGATGGTTTTTTTGTAGTGAGTGCATTTATTCACTGTGCATGCAGTTCAAAAGTAGAAGCATCATTTGAACTACAAATTGAATTCTTCTCACGTTTGAAATTCAAACTCTGGAATGAGGTACCACTGTAATTCCTTTGTTATATAATAATAATCAATACCAGAATTTAATATATTAAAATCTTTAGACTTCTGGAAGTCTGAGATTATCAGGAAAAATAAAATGAAATAATGAAATGAAAATCACAAAATAACATATAATATAAAAATTAAATCAAAAAGGTCCTTCTCACTAGTTTCAAAAGTTTGTAGTTTCAGTTTATCCGAAGATTATGACAATAGTGTTAATTCCCCATCATCAGATTCTAAATAATAAATTAAATTTTTAGATTTACAGAAGAAAGTTTTGATATTGATTATTGTTACTGAAAATAAGACACAAACTTATGGAATGATTAAAAGCTTATGTCATCTTGACTTTGTTACACATGTGAAATGAATGTCAATGACAGTCTAGACCAGCAGTCAACAACTGGTGAGAAATTTGGACATTTATCAACTAAAGGTTATGCAATGTATTACGAAAGAAATGCAAAATGCTTGGTTCCTTTCTTCACTCATTGGGGGTTTTTTTATTTGAATCTAAAACCAAATATGAAGTGACTATTATTAATAAATAATGAACAATAAACAATATTGTGTGATTGTCGTCTTTCGTGGAAAAGCGCTAAGAATCTATAAACTTATTTCAAACAAGCAGCAATGAACTTTGGGCTTACATTAATTTGTTATAATTAAACAAGCGAGTTTTATATTAATATAGTAAAATTGAACTTTTATGATCATTATTCTACAGATTTTGTATCGTTTAAAAAATTCATGACAGTGGTCCCTGGGATTCAGAATTGTGAGTTTAGTGGTCGTGAGGTCAGAAAGGTTGCAGACTGCTGGTTTAGACCAATCATCTGTTAATGGTTACCTAGGTCTGAAGAGATTGGACCATATGGTGATGCTAATTGTTATATTTTTGATAGCTTGTGTATTATCTTAAGAGTTTTGTTGTTTAAAGCTACATTTTAATTTTTGAGTATTTTATGTAAATTAAAATTTGTTTTTGTTTTACTAATATACTTCCTCATTATTATTTTGAAATGTGTTTTTAATTTTTGTTCTGATCATATCAATTTCGTGTTTTTACTTTCTCGACTGTTATATATAACAGAGGGAAACTACGGCAATCGGTTAAAAAAGACCCCTCCAAGGATTTTACATTTTTGGACTTGGGATCTTGAAACATCAAGAAATTCAAAAAGATTTGGGGATTTTTTTTCTATATGTATGGATGTTAGTGTGTGTGTTTGTTGGGCATGATTTTGTTCACCCTGTTTGAAGCTTAATAACTCTTCTGTTTTTTGTTGAAAATTTCTGAAATTTTGCAGGGAGGTTTGTGTATTAGGGGTATTGATGCTATTAAATTTTGATGGTTAAAGGTTAAGGGAGTGGGGGATATATGGGTCATGTGTTGTGACTTAATGACTATTTTACTTGTTATTAGCATTTACAATATTTTATAAAACCTATCTCTACCCTCAAAATTAAGTTTTTTTGTCATTTTATAATAGTTAAAAATATAAAAAGTTTTTCTTAATAAAATATCCTAACAGATGGTGCCATGAAATGTTGCCGGAAAAGTAAAGCAACTTGTTGCTGGATTTTGTATCTTAAGTTGCCATAGAAATCACCTATTTTAAATTGAAATTGTGTACAGTATTAAAATTTATTTACTCCTTATTTGAAATTAGAAATTCCTATACAATATGTTGTAGCTTTAAATACAGAATTTTAAGTGTTATTTTTCTGTAATTTCATTATTAAGAGATTGTTTATATTTTAACTTAGTGAATATTATAATTTTAGTGTTTTTTCTTAGATCTGTATTCAAATTTTTAATCTAATGATTTGGACAGAATGTTTGTGTTCATTAAAAAATTTTATATGCTTCCTTTACGTATTTAGGTACTACTATGCTGTCCCAGCTTACTATCTTCGGGTTGCTCAATTCTTTGTACAGGTCCTTTTGATGTTTTAAGATCCATGCCATTTTGTTTTTATATTTCTTCTTACATCTGTGTGGTCAATGTTACTACTCTTGCGTTAACATCATTTAGAAGCTTAGGGTCGCAGTCATATAGCTCATTATAATTCTTATTTTCTAGTTCGATTAGCTCTTTCATCAGGACAAATTTTCTCCTTCTTATATTGCGGATTGCTTTACATAAACAACTTATTCTAAGTTTAAGATGTAAGAAGAAATATAAGAACAAAATGGCATGGATCTTAAAACAAAAGGACCCGTACAAAGAATTGAGCAACCCGAAGATAGTATGCTGAGACAGCATAGTAGTACCTAAATACGTAAAGAAAGCATGTAAATTCGGCCCTAAGTATGCCCCACCACCAATAACCTGATATAAAAAATTTTATATTTAAAAAAATCTTCAAAATTTAATTATTTAATACTAAATCTTCATCATCTTTATAGGAAAAAAAATGTTAGTTAATTATAGGTAAAGAAATGAATGATGATAAATCATAGAATAATCAAAATTATTTATATTATTTTCTGCTAAAACATTATTCATGATTTTATTAAACATACAACTTTTTTCCTGAAATTATAAATACAGATTTAATTGGAACTGATGAATCAATGAATTTACTTGGAGAAGAAAAGTGAGCTTATTATAAGTCTTAAAGCTACTTTTTTTTGTTTTTTTTTAATGAAATCCAAGAAAAAATTTTTAATGCTGTATAATAATTGAAATAATAATACTTTTTTATTGATTATCAAACAAATATAATATATGAATTTTAATGGCATAAATATTATTCATTTTGTTAAAATTATAATTCTAAATATGGTTTAAATTATTATTTTAGATTATTAGAATTTCAAAAAATTGAAAATTTCAGAGTAAATTTTGACACATCGGTTGTGACAATAACCTGCAGATGGAGCCATAAGTTTTATGAAAAATTTTATATCTGATTATTATAAACTGAATGTAATTAATTGAAAATGAGAATAGCTGCTATTCTATATACAAATTTGATATTCTATCCTAAAAATGAAATTTTATTTATTGTAAATGCAATTAAATTAAATAGAACCTAATTATAAAGTAATTTTATTTTAATTAAATTTATATATTTGTGTAATCATAACAAGAAATATTCTAATTTATATAATCTTTGAATATTTTTTTAAATATAAAATATGTAAAAGATACTTTATGTCCATATTAAAAACTTCAGATGGCGCCACTTGGCTTGAGATGAGTCAATAAACAAACTGATGTTAAAACTGAACTGATGGTTATATTACTCTGATGATGTAATGACATAATTTATTTTATAAGCTATAGCACTAATAAAAAAATTATTGAGTAGTCTAAGACTCTGTTAAAATATGTAATATTTAAAGCAAATGCTCTTTAATAATAACAGAAATATATTTTGCTGTTTTCAATAATCAATCATTGATGATTGATTATTAAATGCAGTTTTTATAGAAAGGATGAAATTAAATTGAAATATTATTATATCGATACAATAAAATTGTCTCACTCTCTGATTTAAAATTAGACAAATTCATTGTTATTGTTTAGATTCAGAAGAAATTTTGAAATGATTTACAAAGTATACTGGAATAAATTTCTTAATTGGTTTTATTTTGAATTCAGACAACAGTAATGTCTTGGTATGTGAATGAAAACATTTATAAAACATCACTTTTTAATTCTGAAGTTAACTGAATATAACAATTTCTAAAGACCAGCAAGTTTTTATTCTGCTTAAATAAAATTTTGGGCTGGAATTTATGTTTCTATAAGGTTATAGCATCCAAATATCACTTAAGTTTGAATTCATTAATAAGATTAGATTAGCTTATAATGAAAGTTAAAGATTTTGCTGATAGCATAGTTTTACAATTTACAATTAGATATATTCTTAATATGCTTTAAATGTGATTACATTCAAAATTAATACAATCTTAATATTATGTAAATATTATATTATACTTATAGTAATAATGTATTTTGATTATAAATTGATTTTCAATTAATAATTTACATTTAAATCTACAAGATGTCAATAAAGGATGTAATTCAAAAAAATTTGTCTGTAAAAACTAGTAGATGGATGATCTAATCATTGCGAAGAATATTTCAGTTTTTTTTAAAAATAACGTATGAGAATTTGGTGTATGATATTTACAGTAATCACTAAGTACAGGCTATGCATCAAAATAATTTTAGACTTTTGCAGATGATAAATCTGATTTTTGTTTGCTAGAAAGATATCAAGGAAAATTAAATATGGAAATTACAAATGCCAGAAAATGCACCTATTCAATTGTTTTCTCATTAAATAACTGCCTATTTGTCAATGGGAAAGTGTGCTATTTACCTTTGGCATTGCTTTGTAATCTGGATAAAAATTATTTCATTCGAGTTTGAAATATGATGGTTTGCTGTCATATTAAAAAACATTAGATTATTCTTAGAGAGCTGAAGTGTTTTAATACAGCTCCAACATGCTACAGCAGATAGTTCTAACAACTAAGTAATAAATTAATTATTCGAAATTTAATATTACTTTTATGTCCTGATGCATGCAACCACGTGACTGCTAAATTCCGGACGTTGTCCTTTTTATATTTTAAATTATAACATTTTGTGTCTTGTTTTGTTCGAATCCTTTCTTTTAACCTGAAGATGGTTGCTCAAAGCAATTGAAAATATTGTCTTATTCCAAAACTGTTCCTTTTTTTAATTATTCTTTACTTCACAACTGGGTGCATAGGTAGACACTGGGTATCTTTAACCTCACTCTTTATTCGGGAATATCTTACACACTGATACATATGTTGGGCATACGCTCCTCTTTCATTGGCTACATAGTAGAATATGAACATGTATTCTCCATATTCCAAAATTTTTCATATACAGGTATATCTCGCCTTATGTCGATAATTGGTTCCAGGAGAGGCGACGTAAGTCGAATTTACTTGTGTAGTTACGACGTAACTGCGGTGGAAAACGCCAATAATGAGCACTTAAAGACCGCTAATAAGACGACAACACAGAAACACAGATGTTTTCATGTTTCCTTCTCTAGGATTTATGATGATTATATTAATATTTACTGTAAATGTACATATTTTAATATGATTTTATGTGCTTTTAATGCTTTTATAGTGATATTACGACTTCAATGTTTGTGGCGGACGGATGTAAAGTTGAATAAAATGACTTAATCTTGATTTTTATTTTTCCATATACTTTTTTGACAAACGATGTATAATCGAGAACAACGTAACTCAAGGTATACCTGTAATGATAAATTTTTAGCCAAGTGCTATTTAGTGTACTGTTAAGAAATTTTAATTGTAAATATATGTATATTTTTAAAAAAAAAGGATGTGTATTAGTTATCACCTCTTTACTAAATGTCTTAAAGAAAAAAAAGCACATTGTAATTTACTATTATATGAAAAATTTTGTAATATGGAGAATACAAGTTCATTGTTCATATTCTGTTATGTAGCTGATGGATGAGGGGCATATACCCAAAATGCATATTAATGTGTAAGATATTCTTGAGTAAATAGTGATGTTAAAGATGCCCAATGTCTACCTATGCACCCAGTTATGAAATAAAGAACAATTTAAAATATTCATTTTATTTCAATGTTTTGTTCTATGAGCTGGATGTTTGGTTTTGTAATTGATAGTTCTAACAACTTACCAATATTGATTTTATAACAAGCTACTAGAACTAATTTTGTATTTGATAATAAAATGACATAAATAATACCTCATTTGTATTCATTCTGTGATAAATATGGATCAAATAAGTCTGGTGCAGAGATGGTGAATCTTTTTGAGTCCAGGTACCATATAGTGAGCATACTTATTCTTTAAAGGTATTTATGCATGCCAATGTTTTAGACTTCAGATAATGATATTTAAAGAAATGAAGTGAAAATGCTTTAATTAGAATAAATGTAAAGAAGCTAATTTGAAAAAAAGATGATCAAATAATAAACTGAAAAGATGAGTGATAAAACGAAATCATATGATGTTATTTGCCAAATGATTCTTCCGACATTCCACAGGTTTACCATTCCTGGTCTAGAGTGTAGATTGGTGACAAGTAATTTTTTTCTACTGCAACAATTCTGGCTATCATCGAGTATACCTTCCTTCTTGTATCTCTAATAGCTTTTGTAAGGCACATCTGATAGCCATTCTGGCACATTGGTGATAGCCAGAATCGTTACAGTGGAGAACGAGTTATTTCAACAGGATCCCAATATTTTACGGATTGAAAATGCGAAGTAATTTTTTCTGGATACGGGCTGCAAGTGAACCTTGTAGGCTTCCAGTGGGCTGCATACATTTTTTCTTAAGGAGTTGTAGACTTTAAGTCTACTGAATACCAATATACTTCATAACTGCCAGAACTACTGGGCAAGGACGACGCCAGCCAATGGGCTGGGGGGGGAGACAAGATGATGTAAATTGATAGAGGATATGAATTGTATATAGGTAAAATAAAACGATTCATAAAGTTTTAATCATTTACTATGTACCAGAAAAGAAATATCTTAATTAAAACATTTTTTTAACTTACAAAAAGCCTAAGAAGATTATTTTAATTAAAACTTAGCATTTAAATAATTTTTTCAAATTTATATGGGAGGGCAGCTTCCCCTCTGCCCTCCCCCTGGCGACGCGACTTGCCACTGGGTACTAAAATAATTCAGGCTCCAACAAGAAAATGGACAATTATAAACAGATGTTTATTAACTTTTCAATATTTATTAACAAATTTTCATATGTAATATTTCAAACAACATAGTTTGCCATATATGTTTTGAAAATGCATGAGTGATGTCATTTTCAAAACATACAATGCAATGTATTCTCAGATATGTTACTGATTGCATGACAAATTTTTTTTATCTTAAGGGTTTCAATATTTTATGGATAATCTTCATATATGATACTCTTTGTTCACAAAATATTAAACTCTTAATACAAAATTTTATGTAATTAATAACAAACCAGAGAATATATTGTCTGCTCTAATCACATTACACTTCAAAATGTGAAGAGTATGAATGAACGAAGGCCATTTGAGCCATGTCATCTTCAAAACATACCGTATTTTATGGACTATAAGACGCACTTTTTTCTTCGAAAAATTGCCTCCAAAATTCAGGTGCGTCTTATAGTCCGTAGCATCTTATAGGTATTTTTTTTTTTTTTAAATTGTTTAAAAATTAAGGTGCGTCTTATAGTCTGTAGCCGTCTTATAGTCCGTAAAATATGGTAAATGGCAAACTACAAATGTTCTTCATTATGAATGCCAACTTAATTAGGGTTGCAAAATGGCATGAAGCAGAAAACATAAAAGTAAAATTACATTGCTGAACCCCTGGGGCACAAAGGAGACCTTACAGGCTGCAGGTTTGTCATGACTGGTTTAGATTGTCTTTTTGGAAACAGGAATCATAACAATTAGCAATTTTAGAATTTTGTGAAATGATCCGCAAGTAAATTTTGGAAAGCTTCTAAAGCTGAAAAAGAATGCAGACATTGTGGAACACAGACATAAATGTTCATTTGCCTACAGGCTAAAATTCTGTAAAATAAACTCTTATTAAATTTCAATATATACAATATATTGAAATTTAATGAGAGTTTATTTAATGAATTTGCCTATTTACAACACTAATTCCTATGCAATTGTCAACGCGTACCATTCCCGTACAAATTCGTCGAAAGAACTCCTTACGAACAAACAGACTTGTAATTAACAAAACCTCCGAGTCAGGAACAAGTTCATACACAAACACGTAACTTCCCACGAGAGAGTTAGTTAGCACCTCGATAACGACGATCTCCCTTGATCCGATCCGATCCGATCACCTCCGATACGATCACACCCCGATCCGAACTCCCGATACGAGCTCGATCCGAGCTTAAATAGTCGACGGCGTTCGAACCCTGCTCCAATCAAATTTGAATGTTCCCGCAACGGCCGCCAACGGTCACTTCCCGCCGGCCAATCGTCCGATGGTTGACGATTCGAAACTTAACGGTTCTTCCCACGGAAGTTCCTAACGGTCGTTTCCAACGGCCGATCCTAACGACTTTTCCGTTATGACAGTTCGTTATAACAAACAGGTGGGAATCGCGCGTCTTGGCGATTCCATACCTTACACCTCCGCGGCCAAGGATCAAACTGAGCTTAGCCCAAGCCTGTTTGATCCAACAACACTCAGCAATTTTACAAATGTCCGTTCGTGCGGACTGACCCTTACCTCCGGTACAACCGGGCAAACTCGCTATAACCCGCGCACAGAGATGCCTCGCGATGGTGTAGGACCCCTTGGATCCCCGAGACCTATCCGCGCGGGTCCCCCTACGAGGAGGTCGTCCCCGTCGCCTTCGGCGCGTCATCCGGTTTTGTTGGTCACCAGATGTCGCTCGGCCCTTCTCACGGAATTTGGGTTTCTTACCGCGAGCTCGGTTGTGACCGTTGTCCGTCGTTTTCCGGACCGGCGATATGCCTCCCTCCGGACTTAGCACGTGTGTGGGTGGTTCCGATTGGCCACTGGCCGCGCCCGCCGTGGCCCGAGACCTCCGGGTCTCTTCACCGCTGTGTTTTCTTTGAACCCGAGTGACGGTCGCCAAGATCACGTTCGCCTGTTGCCCAATCAATCCGGCCAAGTCGTCCACGGAATGACACTCCTTCGTAGCATCCAGGGGCTCATCCCGTGTCGTATTCGGTAACCCTAGCAGCGGTTCGCTAGTTTCCCCGATCGCTCGTCTTTGGTCATCGGCGTGTTGCGCCAACTGCGTCGCGGGTTCCCGGCCGATATCTCCCAAGTCGATTATTTCCCCGACGCCACAATTTTGACCCTGAGGCGTCCCAGCTACCCCATTCTTTACTGCTCTGACTCCCGGCCTCCCTTCATCAGCGTCCTCGCCCTCCAGTTTCCTGTTCGCGGCGGGTCGTTCGCTTCGGCTATCCGATTCGCTACCGGAATATCTCCTCGCAATAGGAGTCGCGTCCCCTGCTTTATTTTGCTCAGACTGCGCCCTCCGCTCACACTGGGCCGTGCGCTGCCGCCCTTGTGTCTGGTCAAGCGGTCCTATGACCATCCCCCGGTTTTTGTCGTCGGGCGGCTCTCGTTTAACCCCCTCGCTCGCTTCCACGAACATCCCCGCTACCGCACTTAATATACTCTGCTCCTCAGCTAATTCCCTTTTTCTTGCCTCGGAATCCGCTTTCTCTCTCGCTTCTACCAGCGCTCGGAAGTCCCTTTCCGTTAAGAGAGCGTCTGTCGCTTTCCCTAACCTATTGGTGATCGCACACGTCACCCGTGCCGATCCTGGCGTTTCTTCGCGTCCTTCCTCCCACAATCCAAGCGGTACTGACGCTACGCCTGCCTCTACCTGGTGACCGAAGGCTCCAACGAGTTGGCTTTTCTCCTTCGTTCCCGTCACCGCTTTAGGGACCCATGACTCCCTTAACCCCGACGCTTCCGTTCCCGAAACGTCCTTAACTGGGGGACCATTTCTGCCGCTTACTGTCTCAGCTTCCTTCAGCGACCTCCCGACTTCGGGTTGGATATTATGAACTGCCTCCTCTCGTCTTGCCGCGACTCCACTAGGCTCCCTAATGTCCCGGTCTACCTGTGAGCTGCGCCTACTTTCTACTCTTAGCATGGGGACTTTGGCCACCCTGACCCCAGCGGTTCCCGTCCTCGATCCGGCTACGTACGTGGGCCTCCCTTCTCCCCGCATTGCCTTGACCCGATCCTTTGCTTCCCCGCTCCCCGGTGGGCAAGAGAGTTTGGATGCTCTCACCTCCACCACCACGCGGTCCGCTGCCTTGGGTCGCATGCGTTCGGCCTCGTCGTCTACCCGCCTATCAGGACACCCTCTTTTCTGCCGGTCAGTTTCCCTTGGCCTATCCAATTCCCCCTGCGGCTTGTTTCCCGACAAGCTAATTCTATCCCCGAAGTCGCGGTTCCCCTCGACTTTAAGTCCTTCGGATCGTGTTTGCTGTTCCTGCCTCCTCGTATCGTCTAATATTCCGGTGATCCCCAGCCGTAACATAAACTGTTCCAATCTTATCTCTGCTCTCCTTACCTCCTCTGCCCCTGCCTCGCTCGCCGCCGCGATTTCTGCTCTTCTCGCCTTGCATTTTGCTATGTTCGCCTTGGCCTCGATTTTCGCGAGCTCGATCCGCAACTTCAGAGCTTCGAGGTCGTCTCCTGATCCGCTTGTCCTACGCGACGTTCCCGGCTCGTCATCCTCCCAGTCCCTAGCCTCTAGCTGCCGCGATTTCGCGCGTCTGGGCATCTCTGTGTGCTAGCGAGAAACAAAAAATTTACCTGGGTCTAATTGCTGGTGATGCTCTGTACGTACGTCTGCTTCTCTGTCGTAGCTCAGTTCTTCCGATTCTTTGAAGTGTAATCCAGGATAATCCAACGTAATCCAAAGTATCCAAAATATCCTGTCGAGACTGCGCCAGTAATGTTCAAAATAACCACTCAGTCGGTTTGACGAAAACACAAATTTTATATTTACAGTAAATGTACAAAATAATCCAAATTAGAGTTACAATTAAATATGCACAACCACTAATTCCAACAACAACCGACTATTCCCGTACAAATTCGTCGAAAGAACTCCTTACGAACAAACAGACTTGTAATTAACAAAACCTCCGAGTCAGGAACAAGTTCATACACAAACACGTAACTTCCCACGAGAGAGTTAGTTAGCACCTCGATAACGACGATCTCCCTTGATCCGATCCGATCCGATCACCTCCGATACGATCACACCCCGATCCGAACTCCCGATACGAGCTCGATCCGAGCTTAAATAGTCGACGGCGTTCGAACCCTGCTCCAATCAAATTTGAATGTTCCCGCAACGGCCGCCAACGGTCACTTCCCGCCGGCCAATCGTCCGATGGTTGACGATTCGAAACTTAACGGTTCTTCCCACGGAAGTTCCTAACGGTCGTTTCCAACGGCCGATCCTAACGACTTTTCCGTTATAAAAGTTCGTTATAACAAACAGGTTGGAATCGCGCGTCTATGGCTGAAAAAGATTCCAGACCTTGTGGAACACAGACATAAATGTTCATTTGCCTACAGGCTAAAATTCTGTAAAATAAACTCTTATTAAATTTCAATATATACAATATATTGAAATTTAATGAGAGTTTATTTAATGAATTTGCCTATTTACAAACTAATTTCTATGCAATTGTAAATGAGTACAACTTTAGGAAGATTCAATTGATTATTTTACCTGCAGTACTAGTCTATTCTTGAGTTCCATTAACTATATACTATATAGATATCTTTACAAATTGTATTACTATAAATTTGAACATTGTACTTTTTTTGTTATTAACATGATATTAGCTGAAACTGTTTTCTTGTGTTGTAAACTTTTGTAAAAATTTAATACAGTAAATTATTATATTTTAAAAATTTTTATAAATAAAGATAGCCTTATTTTCCCTTCACATGCAGTTGAAGTAATACAGATTATCATGAGAGAATTATTATTTTCATTAGTCCTTGGTTCATTATTAAAATGAATAAACGGCAATTATAATTCAGATAATAGTGTCAAATTAAAAGTGACTGAGGAACATCAAACAAAATACATAAATATTCCGATGATTATTTATCATTGAGAGGTATGCATACCTACATAGAAGTTAACAAGCTACTCGTCAATGTTCTTTGTTATAAAAGTTTAGCAAACAGATATACGAAACTTGCAATCTATCAACATTTTGAAATGAGTGGACTTCATGAATAGTTTGTATGTAAAGTTTTGTCAAATCAAACATGATTTTTCACAAGACAAAAGGCAATAACAATTTTTATGTTGTTACAATAACTAAAAGATGATAATACTGTAATAGAAATTTATCAAGTATATTTGCAACTTGCAAGGATGAAACAATATACACTACAGCTGAAAAACTAATTCTGCATATTAATTGGTATATACATTGTTATTAGATAATGCCATGCAAAATTTAAATTTAACTTTATCAAACAATACTGGCAAAGATGGAATTGAGATGTCTCAAAGCATGAAGGAATAATTAATTCCACAAATTCATGAAAACCAATATTACTCACTGTATAATTAGATGAGAGTACAAACTTTGCTAACAAAGTTCATTTACCTATTTTTATTTTGTACAAACACAATGGTAAAATATTCATAGAATAAATCAAATTTTATTATTCACTTTTTAAACACGGTAATGCTGAAGCTGAATTTAATAGTTTGAATTTGAAATTGATTATCAGTAATATCATTCATTTCAACTATTCAGTTTTATATCATTGGATCTATGCCATAAGGTTGTATTTCATTTCTAACTGACAAGTGAACAAAGTGACAGAAACAAGATTTTCAAACCTATGAAGAGAAGTTATCATTGAAAGAGCAGTTATATATTGTGACATTGTCACAATGCCGGGTTGCAATTTTTAATCATATTTTTAAATTATTAAATTTAAAATATATGCTCTACACCTCAAATTAGTACTGTAGTGTCGTGCTCCAGTACATCATACTTTTCCTGTTAGCAATAGAATCATGCCGGTCATCTATTAATTGCTTTCAGGGGAAAAGTTTTGAATTAAAATAACATGACTTCCAGTTTGCATCAGAAGTTCACATATAGTTAATTGGGGTCTCCTATCCCTAAGGTTTCCATATCTGGTCTTGTCTTTCATCTATCTAACTCCATTCTCAAGATTAAGGAAAGATTGATGTCGGAATTTATAACAACACAATTTTTACAAATTTTTTCAAATTGCAACCCAAAAAGCAAGTCAGTATAACATAAATTAAATTTTTTCTTTTTTTTTAATAGATTTTAAACTTTCTGACTTTTATGTAAAATTGTTCAAAAATTGACATTCAACCTTCTGACATGCATCCAACAATATTTGATTACAAAAATTGAGTTATTCAAACAGAAATTAGTACCACTGGATCTTGTGCAATTTTAAGATTCAATGGATTGTTACATTTAATGTAGTCTGGATCTAATGCTGTATAAATAAAGTGTTGTTAAGAGATAGGAATCAACGTAAACGGTTTCTATCACGTTCAGAAGTGCAAATTAGCCAAACTAATTTTTCAGGAAAGTTCTCGTTTTTTTATTTTGTGATAAGTGTGACTATTTTTAATAAATATAAGATTTTAATTAGTGAATGTTTTTATGATGATTTTATTTAGTGGATAGTTTAATTTAAAATATCAGTTAAATAAAGACTGAAAAACTTAGTACTTATTTAGTAGGTTTTTTAAATTTCTGCATTTGGAGCATATTTCGGTTTTTTCTTTTTTCATTTCTTACTTTTTCCACCCTGCAGATATTAAGTAGGTCTTTTTTTCAGGCCCGTTATAGGTTTGACCAGGTCCACATTGTGGGCAGCTGTGTGATTAGGGATGAGACCAACTCTGGACACACCACTAAAAATTCTTAGGTATTTCAGCTAGTTGTGATTCCATGTCTTCTAGAGCAGTAGGCCCTAGCCACTGTAGTTATTCAATTATTGATTTCTGTTCTAAGTGAAAATGCCTGAAGAATACCTGGGATAGTGATAAGATAAATTCCAAGCATATTATCATAGAAGCATATGTAAAGTTGTTAATCACTATTGTATACTGTATTATTTTAATGTAAGTGTTATAATGCTTTATATATTTTTTTGCCTACCAATGACCGAGTACATGAATCTACTAAATACTAGTAGTTGGTTGCAGGTTTGTGTGTCACCAATAGACTGGGTTTTCTTTACCTGGAGAATCTTCTGACACTTAAATAAGGGAATGCCATGCAAAATTTACACGTTGCATTGCTGTATCTCATTGAATCAAACCAAACCAAACCAATTTTTTTGTCTAAACTAATTCACTGCATTTTATTATGGTAATTTATATAAAAGCAAATATTAAAATTGTGTATACATTTTATATGTTAAGAATTTTGATACTATAAATAAAAATTGTATAAAAAAGGACTGACTCATAATAACCAATTAATCGGAGTGCAAAAGATCAATATTTGCAAATGTTTACAAAGCCCAAAAAAAAAATTGTATGTGGTCTTTCAAATATGATGTCACCAATCTTAAGTCTTTTTTGACTATGTACCCTTTCCCAATCACATTTTGTTACAAAATTTTTAGACATTTACAATGTTGATGTCACAGTTGATCTGCCATCTTGATATTAAAATCAAGCAATTCTGTAAAATAGAATTGCTTGATTCTGTGGTGCATTAATTTATTCATATTTTCCACCAAGGGGAGGCTAGTTTTAAAAATAGGCTAATAGAAAAAAAACAAAATTTACTAATTTATCACAGAAGAGTCTGACGACATTAAGTAACTCCTAGACTAAAGATAATGTTATATGCCAGTATATTTTTCAGCAATATCTTTATTTGTAATCTGGATCTGTAAAGATTAAATTGTTGCCAGTTTTTTCATATAAAAGTTGTGTTGGAAGCACTTTAGAGTGCTTTCAACTGAACCTGTTTATTTAATTTTATTTATCAAAATTACAGTAAGAAATGTCATGTATATGACCTAAGATTTCCTCACGTTTAACAATTGTACCAAAATAAAATATTTAAAAATACATATACAAATAAAGTGAGTAAAATACATAAAATAAGTGTAAAAGGATTGTATGATAACAACACAATTAGGAACAGCAGTTTTACTAAAGTTCAATGATTTAAATAATCAAGAACTTGCTACAAGATTATTGATCAAACTACTACTGCATAATTGTTTTGTTTAAAAAATTATTTCAAATAGGAAAATTTTTGAGATTTTTAGGATATCATCATTCTACTAACACCCCTTAAACTCTATCACACTGTCACAATTTTTGCATATCCCCAGTATGGAGGTCACATTTGAATGGCCCCTAACATCTCAAAATTACTAGTTTTATTTTTGAAAAAGATGACAACTTTTGATTAGATGTAATGATTTTTCTAAACTTTTGGAGATGAGTATGACAGAACACAATGCAAGAATTGGTATTCTAAAAAAAGTAAGAGCTATCATGTTAATGAACAGTGAAAAACAGAATATATAATCTGAACAAAATAAAAATGTATCAGTTTTTACCAAATTTTTACTAGGTTGAATCAAAAATATCTATTATATAAGAAAAGTTGGGACAGAATGATGCACTTTTTTTATAATAGTTTTATTCATATAAAATTAAAAATTTAAAAAGGAAAAAATATCTTAATACCAATATGTTGTGTATGTTAATACCAGGTTGTCTGAGAAAGTTCTACATTATTATAAAAACTGTAAATTATTTATCATGGAATTGCATTTAAAGGTTCAATGAGTAGTTACTGTAATTCATTCCAGGCTTGAAGAGTTTTATATTATTATAAAATTTCATTAAAAAACTAAGTGGTCCATTTAAATGCAGTTTGCAGTAAAGGAAAGATTAATACAAAAGCAGAAGTTTTTTTATGTACAATATATTCAGTGAACATCAACATGTGCACCTTTAGTTACATGAAGAATGTCCAATAAACAAGCAATTATTTATTGTGAAATTGTCAGAATGCTAGACTGCAATTTTTAATGATATTTTTAATTTATTTAATTTATAGATTATTTAATCTTTTAGAGATACAAATAGGTGGTAATTGATGGAGTGAAGTTCAGGGTGTTGATGTGTTCCTTGATCATGAGGTTGATGGCTGACTACTACTTTGTGTGGATTTGAACTGTTTGATCCATTTGTAAACTTTTCTTCAAAATATGTAGCTTCTTCCATACTGTGCCAACATTCTTCAGTGAACTTTCATAAGTTTTATGCCCTTTGCCCACAAAAATTGGATTACAGAATGCTGTTCCTGCAATGTGCAATTGATGAGGAGCATTCATCTTTTCAAAGCAGTACTTGGAATGACAATGGTTCTATTGTCTGGACCAATGTCATAGCAAATTTGCCTGATACATATTTATATACACCACATCCTGTTTACCACTGCCTGGAATAATGGTGCTGGAATTTCCAAATTGTCTTTGTATCTATCTTCACATTTAATTTTTATGGAAAATTGTTTGCATAAGTCTTCATTTGTTGAGACTGTAATCTGATATTTTTTAAACCATAATGATGATATATAACCTTCCTTAAATACCAACAGAATAATAGTTGACAACTGGCTTCTTGTGATGAGACTGTCTGCTACTAGCAACATATCAGAAATATTGTGCACATATATATGAAAGTTTTATAGTTAATGTACCAATACGCTTCATGTATCATTCTGCCCAACTCTCATTATATTTTTTTTATACATTATACTATGTGTCAGATATACAACTGGCGTATGTATGAACCATAGTTTGGTACTTTCTGATAAAAAAAAAAGTGCAAAAGATGATAATCTTTACAAAAAAATAGTTTTGATTGAAAACAAAGAGCATGTATCTAGTAAAAATTTCAAGCAAGTTATTTCATTTAAGTATAAAAAGTAAAAAAGTTAGTTTGGTTTTCTATAGTAATGTTTTCTCACTAAAACTTGTTACTGTATGTAGGATATTGTGATTAATAAAATAGTATATAAATATCTGCTTAATGGTAATTTTATATTTCATTATATAAATATGTTGAAAGTATTGAGATTAAGCTGACTGTTATTGCTTCATTTGCTTGTCTCATTCTTTGAATCTAGATGATTATATATTTGTTTTGCATTTAAAAAAAATTAAATTATGTGATCAGACATTTAGAATCACTTTACTCTGAAGAACTAAAGTCATATTCTTTTCATATGTAACTGATATAATGGAATCAAATATTCCAGAATATCTTATATTAAATCCAATATGTAACATTTCCTCTGGGACTTTTCTAAGATTTTCAATATTTCTGATTAATTATATTCTGAAGCAGTAAAATCATTATCCTGCCATTCTGGAATCCTGGTTTAAGTTGACTCAGATAATATCTGACTCTGTTATCATCTTGCTGTTTCCATTATGAATCTGGCTGAACTCATAATTGATGCGTGAAAAGATTGTCTTATTGTTTGAAGTATAGAAAGAGTTAAAAATTTTAAAAAATATTTGTCAGCAACCTTAAATTCAGAATTTATTTTTGGTTAGTTTAATAATCAGTTTATTATTTATCTAAATATATGCAGATGCAAAATGCTTTAAGTTAAACTTGCATGAAAATGTAACATTTCTATAAAATTAGTCAGAGTACACTCATTGTGGCTAATAGTAATTTAACCAAATTTCATATTTGTGTGAAAATATTTCATGAAGAATGTGCAAATTTAGTACATATGATCAAATTAATATACAGTATGTCAGTTTGACTACAGTTAAATATTGTATGACAGATAGTACTGACAGATATTGTATAAAGATATTCATAATTTTCTAGCACAGATTTGAATTTTGTTTCAGACATATGCATTTGATGATGGAATTTTAATAGGATTTTGGAGGAATTCATAAGAGATACTGATTAGTAATGAGCATAATCAAAATAAAAATATAACTGGCATTACTTATTATTTATGAATTAGTAAGCCTACAATCTTTAGATTTTTGCTTTTCTGTCTTATACTCATTCAGAAATTGATAAGGATTGCTGCATACAGTGGCGTAGCGTAGTGGGGGCAGCAGGGACGGTAAAATTTCACAATAAATAATAATAATACAATACACCTGTACAATACACAATAATAATGATTGTTCTTGCCGAAAAGTTCTTTAGAATTACTGTATATTTTAGTCTTTTAAATTGAGATACCTAAATAAGGGGGCGGCGAAATTTTCCTCCGCCCTGGGTGGATGACACCCACGCTACGCCACTGGCTACATATGAAAATAAGAAAAGATTTTACCAGAAATATAGTTCTTAAAATGTAAAAAATTAAACATAATTGTAGAATTTAGCATAAATCATTATTTACATTTTATATATTATATTATTATATTGATGGTGCATTTGTTGTTAGTGTGAGATTTCATGTGTCTTACATCAATACCCTGTAATAAATACAGTTCTATATATTTAATTTCAGATCTGAAAGCTTTGATTTGGTTAATTTTGTCTTTATAATTTATCACTGAAATTAAAGAAAATTGCATCATATTTATCTATAGATAATTTATTGTAGTTTTCTATTAAAAGATAGAAATGTGCAAAAATTATAGTAATAGTTGACAATATGATTTGATCCATCATAAAATCATTTTGAAAAATATTTCTTCGTTAAAATTACTAAAATACTATTTAAAAAATTATTTAAATTTATTTGAAATAACTAATTTATATATACATAAAGTAGATTTGATCATCATTCATTATAAAAAAAAACTTGAAAATCAGAAAATATTTTATTTAACTTAATCTGTATTTTATTTGGAATTCTATTCAAACATGAGAGTTTTCTCCATTAACAATGCTTAGTTAACATATTTTTTAAATAGAAAATTTATATTATTAGTATGTTCTATGTTAAATTTATATCAAGAGAATATTGATACAAGTTTAATTATATTACATAAGTAGGTTATAATCAACTACATAAATGCCGTGACCTATTTTGGGAATGTATTCAGACATGACACCAATTGCATGTACAGTACCATAACAGTAAAGATTTGCATTTATAATAATAACAATTCTATAGTTTGATAGTTATTATTATTATAATTTGAAATAATTGAATATATATATTTATAGAAAAATAAGATTTGTAAGCTTTTATATATTTGTTTTATAAAAATATTTCCATCCATAATTTTTAGAAATTTATTTATTTACAAAAGTATATCTTAATGCCTAAAAAAGGCATTACTATGTACTATTTTTTGCATATACTACATTGTATATTATGGCATACATCATGAAATATTTTTATTAATTTGATAATAAAAATAAAATTAAAAAATTCTAAATTGTTATAGATGTAATTGGCATAAAATGAACAAAAACTGACTGACTTTCACAGACTAGACATGATTTTCTGATGATTCATCACTTATTTTCAGAAATAATTCTAAATTTGCATCATTCAAATGACTTTTTAAAAAAAAAAATCTGAATACAATATTTAAATTCTTTTTTTGTTTTCAAAAAAGAACATGTTATTTATACTTTTTTTTATACTAGCATTTTTGAATGTTTTCCCAGATCATCTTACCAAATTATTTACAAATAGGATTCAAGCACTAGAATTATAATTCTAGCAATAAAAGTGCAGTTTTAACACATATTACGCGATTGCATTAAAATCATTGATTCATACTTTATCAAAGTACTGTAAATGAATTAAGATAAATTATTTTAGCCTTCATAAAATATACTAATGTAAATTATCACAGTATAGATTTTAAGTTTTAATTGCATTATTATACTATAATTGTAATATGTGTGTGTATATATATATATATGTATATATATATATACATATAAATTGTAAATATATCTTATATTAAATATTTATACATGTTTTAATATTGATACGTTGTGTATGACTGCTGTTGCTAACAAACTAACAAAACAAAAAAAATTCGAAAATGTATCATCAACGAATTATTTTCGAAACTTTTTTTTGTTTTTTGAAGTAATCATTCTTAAACTCTGATTAATTATAAGTTTCTTTGCGGTTTGATATAATGTTAACTGACATTAAAAAGTTTTTCAGCTGTTGATAGGAGGGATATGCTTATCAGTCGTATGGTGACATTGGTCTGAGAAGTTCCTGCGCCCTTTAGTACAGACGTAGTGTATCTTTCGAGGCGTCGTTCTCTGACTCATAGCCGGGGCACGTAGACTTCCTCCAAAAATACGGCGTTGACGTGGATACGGTTTCAGAAGAAGCCGTCTTCATGTTTGCTGACGTTGATAAGATTATACTGTGTATTTTTACTGAATTTTGTACTGTTTCGCTTTTACTTAAACGGTTAAGTGTTTGGTAACCCGTAATCATATCCCTCGCGCTATGCTTTTATCCTTTATTTTAAGCGTAAATTATCCCTTTAATAACTGTGTAAAAATTTTGAATTTGAGTATAATCATTCGCGTAGTGACGAAAAATAAGCGCAATTTTCTGATATACCTGCTTAGTACACATCAAACACGTTCGGTATTTCTCGTTAAAGTGCGGTTGTAATGACCTTGACTGGTGAGATCCAACTTTTTGAACGTTTTTGTCGTCTATCTACTTCCTGGAGTATCGTTTTAAGGTATAATTTAGATTGGAAAGAGTTCGTGCCGAATGTAGAAAGTTACTGGCAAGTTTAGTCTACTCATTTTCGATCGTTTACTCGACGTGTCTTACTTGGTTTCATCTCACGTCGAATTCCTGGGAATCACTGATGTCTGAAGCATACCTTCTATAAATAGTCTCGATCAAATCGACTGCTTAGATATTCTTTCACTTCCGTTAAGTAAATGAGTTGTTAGTAAATTGATATTTTTAAAAAAAAATATTTAAACTAACTTTGATTCTCATCCAGTAAATTCAGAATTAAATGGCAAGTTTCAAACAGTATCACACTAAACGTATTTAATTAATATTTCATTTTAACATGTGGTTAAGTAGATTGTTTTGATGGTTAATAAAAATAATGTTTGAATTATGGAAAATTATATTAATTATGACCATTTAATAAAAATTTATTTACAATGAAGACACACGTAAAATAAAGAACGGAGAGAGTAAATTTTGAGCGTGTTATAAAACTTTTGTATATACTGTATCATCAAAACTGAAATGTAACGTGCATGATCGTTTATAATTTAAATATCAATAATGTGTTAGAAGTTAATATTTTTAAATTTGCCTGGAAAAAATAATAAAGTATTTCACTAAAAGCAACCTTGAATGATGGTAATTTTTAGTTTTTTATAAGAAATAAAAAACTGTTTTAAATTACTGTTATAAGAAATAAAAAAATATTATTCAAGATATTTATACCAAAATAACAATAGACTATAATGATATAAATATTTTTAACAGTAATCAGTAAAGGGGTTAAACAATGACATGCGATGTATATAGCTATATCTAATTACACACAGTAGAATAAACAAATGGCTGTATTTTTCTTCAAAAAATTTAAATATGGATTAAAAGCATGAGATGATTTCTGAAACTGGAAATCAGTTAGATATAACTGATCTGTTCGTGTACAGTATTTATCATATTTATGTTTTAATAAAGTTTTCAAAATAAAAATTTTATCAATTGAAATCGTTGAAGTTGATTCACGAATCCTTCGACTTAATATCATAAAAGGACTTCGTTGTATCAGAGCACAATGATATGTATTGTGAAGATACAAGTTGTTTAGTTCTTATATCAAGTAAGAATCAAACAACTTATCAAATATTTATGTTTATAAAACGTTCTTATCTGTTTATGAGAAGTGAACAATTATTTTCATGTCCACATGGATAAGAGTAGGGCAATCGTTTAACTATATCTAAGTCTTACCACTTAAAATATTTCAGAAATAGAATAGTATATAATATTTGATTTAGAAAAATCTAGATTTGAATTAATAATAATAAAATATTAATTTCTTCATTTACAAAAAAAAAAAAAAAAAATAGTAATTATATCATTTGCTGGTGGCTCAATTATTAACAAAAACGTTTCGTTTCTACGTAATCTGTGTAAATGACTCATGTGGTCAGTAGTCTACATTTATATGAAATTGTAAAAGTTCGTGACATAATGCCTCTGCCTTGTCTTTACAATAAAAAAAACAATAATAATTAATTGAATTTTCGTTTAAATGATTATTACTCGAACATAGAACAACGATCGTTTTTATTATTTAAAAACTTCTTGTTTTCACATATATAGATTCGGTAAGATCTCAATTGCTTTTAATATTTCGATTTTTATGGTAATAACCATTGAACTGTACACTGTAATTCTGTTAAATACTGTGTTGAAATAATGTTAAATACCATTTTATTCTTTAACGAAATATTAGATAATTTTCACGAGGGAAAAATCGAAAATCTGACAGTAATGGCCAAACTTGATGAAACCTTTTGGAAAATGTTGATTTCTGAAGTTTGACGTTCATAAATTTTATTTTAAATTAACACCGTATATTTGTGTATCATTGGAAATACAATTTAATTCAGAATATATTGCAGTAAACTGTATAGAATTATCTATTATTATTCTATCAAAAGTTATAGCTAAATAACCAGAAAAAAGAAAGAACTTTCCTATGTCATATGATTTGGATTAACTTATCTCATAACTGACCAATTAGCATGATTGTTCTGAGAATCAATCGGGTACCATTTTAATGAAGCTTAGATTCAATAAGGTGTTAGTGTGATTCAGCTCTCAGTGGAACAGCTATTTCTCAGTTGTGAGTGACGTAAAGTTTTTTGTCTCCATGTTAATTTAGTATAACTTGGTAAGATGAACACAGTGGAAAGAATTCTCTTGTGATGTTGAAAACGATCTGAGATATTAACTTTACACGAAAAAAAGCTATACATACTATGATATTATAAGAAAAGTTGATGAAAATGTAACCAAAGATGGTATTTTTAAATTACGTGATATGTCAGAAGTATCAATGAACTTAAAACCACACTGGTAAACACAGGAAAAGATGCACAACAATGACAAGAATTAAATGACTGTCAGGTGACAGAAGAAAATCGTCTAAGTCAATTAAAAATGATTTGTTCAATGTGATTTAAAGGTAAGTGATAGGATTGTTAGATGCAGACTCAAATAATTTGATCTACGTGCTAGGATTCCAAGGAAAAAGCCAATTTTATCTCTGAAGCAAAGATTGAAAAGAAATTACAGTAGGCTAAAATCATGTTATTTAGATTGAGGGACAACGGAGAAAGTCATATGGAGTGATGAGTCCAGAATGTCCCTATTTGATTGGGATGGAATAAAGTGCGTAAAAATAAAAATTGGAAGTTTGTGTCCTGAATGCATTACAGCTACTTGAAGCATTCAGTTAGTATTATGATCTGGGATTGTATCACAATATAGCAAAGGTGTGGACAGAATGTGTGATTAATAATTGTATTGTAAATACAAAAAAAAAAAAAAATACACAGTTGAAATACTTGAACAAAACTGAAGTCTTCTACACAGTGTTTTCAAAGATAACGAAGCCTTTATATTTCAGGAGGATTCATCTCTTTTGGCATGTTTTTGATTTTGCTGTGTACAAACTGGTCTTCAGGAAAATCTTATTACGCTGATGTCAGGTAATAGCCCTATCCTAAATCCAATCGATAATCTAGAACTGATTATAAAACCCTGTTAGCCAGAAGGAATCAAGGAGTAAAACACAATTGATAGAAGCATCATACGATATTGGTTTCATATAATAACACGTGAAGAACTAAAGCATGGCTAACTCCTTAGAAAGACATTGTTAGGCTGCAATTAATGCAGAAAGGTATCCTAATTAAGTATTAACAGACATAGTAAAAATTTAAATATGTTGTATGTTTTGACGTAACTTTTGATAGAATAAAAATAATTAAACGCAGTTAATTAAATCATCTGTGTTGATATATAAATATTTGGTATTCTAAAACAGACTGACGTTGAGAGCCATCAGACCTTAGAAATCCACATTTTCCAAAAGGCTTCCACAATTTTGGCCCTTAGTATAAATGATGATAAATTAATTTTGATGAAGATCAATGTTTGAAAAATGTGAAATATATTTTTTGTAGTTTTTATTTCACTTTTTAATGTTTATATTATGTTTATTTAGGATTTCGTTTATGTTATAATGTAGAGGGATAAAATGAAGAAAGTTCTCATCAGTAAGAAGTGAACAAACAAACGGAAAGAAAAGTAAGTTTGTCTAATAATAATTTATTATCTAAAAATATATTTTATTACATATAACATATAAAAATATTAGAATTTTAAATATTAATTTCATTCAAGAAAATATGATCTTACGAATCTGGATAAGAACAAATAAAAATACAATTTAAGAAGAAAGATTTATGTTTAAAATTTTCTAAGCATATTGTCCAAACATTTTGAAGATATTATTTGAAAAATTTTCAAATATTGCTATTTTTTCAAAAAATTGTTAATTCAATATTTTTTATAATGGTGATTTCGATATTTCTGTACTGTTTCAAAGAAAAGCGTATGAAAGTTTTTAAAAACGATTATATATACAATTATAAAATATATATTATATAAATTAAAATATTTAGTTTATTTAATTATTTATTAAATTAGAAATTGGATTATGATTTAGTTTCGAAATTTTTATTGGCGTTTAACAAGTACAGTTATGTGTTCGTATAAATTATAATTAACTTCTATTTGATTTTGAATTTAATTTCTGCACTTTTACAGTACTTTCCCGGCTGTTGTGTATACATAACAAGGAAAAGTATTGGAATCGTGTCAAATTTGACCGTCCGAGTTTTTTTTTTTCAAATTTCGAAGTTTTAAGACCCTTGAAACAAAAAAAAAAAAAAAGGGAAAAAAAGGGGGAAAATTCTGTGTATTTAATATTGGGATTGGGTAAAGAAATTTGGCATGATGACTTGTTTGTAAGGGGGCATTGATCTATTAAAATTTGGTTATGAAAGGTCGAGGGGATGGCGAGATGGAGGGTGTTACGTGTAATATCGCCTGTGGGGTCAGACTTAATGAAGATTTTACTCGTTATTAGCATTTTTTAAAAATGAAACTCATCACTATCCTCGAAATTAAGCTTTTTGCCAATTTATAATAATTAATAATATAAAAAGGCTTTTATAACAAAATCTCATAACAGATGGCGCTATACACAATTTTATTTATTACGATTAATAATATGAAAGTTATTTTTCAAATAAAAGCTCATTACAGCGAGGAAAGTTAGGCAATTCTTTTCTGGATTTTTTAAATTAATTTAACAGAAATATTCGAAAGGAATGAATTTATCGAAATGAATTATATCGACTTCGATTCGTTAGGAGAACGAAACGAATTTACTTTTTTACATTATTTTACCGATAAAGACGAGAAAAATATTTTAGTACAAATTAATATCACTTCCAGGTATAATATGAAAAAAGAGAGTATTTTACACATTGATATTTTAAAAAACAACATTGGTTTTCATATTTTAGCATTTTACTTTCATATTAATTGTTAGTAAACATTTCCCTCCTTTCTTGGAATAGTTATTATGGAAACGGGTGTATATTATTCTTATTTTTGGCTAATAAAACCAAGTAGAGACTATTAAGAATTTTGTCACGGCTCCTTTGTTACATCCTTTAAATGTGTCCAAATATCTTATGTAATAATTCGTTAAATTGAAAATA
Organism: Centruroides vittatus; assembly: GCF_030686945.1. Taxonomy (NCBI): domain Eukaryota; kingdom Metazoa; phylum Arthropoda; class Arachnida; order Scorpiones; family Buthidae; genus Centruroides; species Centruroides vittatus. The sequence goes on from NW_027122385.1 coordinate 2,652,241, forward strand.
TAATTTAAAATTATAATATATAATTGAAATACAATTATAATTCATACTAAATGAGTTTTAGATAATTCAGTTTGTTTTGTGAGCGAAACTTGTGAATTAATAAAACTTATTCATAGAAATATTACCAATTCTAATTATAAAATATTTGTAAAGAAACATTTATAAATTTGAAATTCTAATCTCCAGTAATTTTTGACAGTAGAATCATGACTTTCTAGTTCTTGAAAAATACTTGTCTGTAAGTCGAAAACGTTCCACAAAATCTGATTCAATTATTATCTGGATTTAAATTCGACACGTTATTTTGATTATTTGGCAAGAACATAAAAAAATAAAGAACAATTTTGGTGATGTAGAGCTAAAGGTTAAAAGTTTTCTTTGTAGAATGTTAGACAAAATATTTTGAAAGTTAGATATAAATTAGCAGAATGAATTTGCTGTCTTGGAATAACTGAACAAAATTGTAAATTTGAGTGTTTTGAGGTTTTTATTACATAATGCGGAAATTGTTGATACTAATCTAAGTTATTTTGGACTGTTTTGTAGTAATGAGAATGTAGAAATTCGTTGTCACTTTGAATGTAAATCAGCTAATTTTAATGAAAAAATTGGATTAGAAAACAATTTCTAGATCTTTAAATTGAAAACAAACAATTTTTTTTCGAGTTTATTAAAATTACGTCTTACGTTAATACATTTTAAAGACATTTTTCTGTCATATTCTGGCATTCTACACGAATTTGAAGTTTTAAGAATTGAATCCGTAACGTAGTAAATCGAATATTATAGGTTGAAAAACTCTACGAAACGTTGCTCATGTTAAACGAATGTGTTTAAAAAGCAAGCTTAATAACATTTAATTCTATTAATGTTAGTCTATTGTTAGTATAATCTGTTAATAGGACTTATTATACTGATTTAACTTGCGGATGAAATTAAAGATTGAATCTCTTAATTGAGATGAATAAATTTTTATTTTCATCTGTATTGTAAATGTTTTTTTTTGTATTTGGGCCGTTTTCGTTTCTCTTCAGCAGATGTTTTATTATTTACATTTCTAAAATACAATAAAGTTTAATAAAACTATATTTAGAGGACTATAAGCATTAATTAATTAATAACATTTAAGTTAAATGTGATTTTCTTTTATAGAAGTTCCATTTTTGTGGCACAGCAAATAGAAATCCGCTCCATTACATTGGTATACTCGAATATAAGTTATCGAAGCGTGCATCTACAGAAACATTCATTTAACCATTCGCAATTTAGAACCTCCCATTCGATAAATTACCAAGCTATGACAAATAACATGGTGACCGTGTTTTGGTTGCGAACCGTACATTTGCGTTACTGGGACGCGTTGTCGTGGGTGAGGTCATTCGGAACTTAGTTGCCATTTACGGAAATGAGAATCTATCCTGCCGTAGTGGACGCTTATTTTATCGAGAGGGAAGCCGAAGGGACGATGATAAATCATACGCCAGTCGATCAAACGGTCCCACCTCGTTCTCTACCTAGTTTCGTTTTGCGGAAATTAGGCGTAATATACTCGTTTCTGATGTCGATTGCAATGAGCGTGGACAGAATTTGCACATTTTGAACTCGAACAAAACGTGCCGAAACTACGTTTTATTCCATTATGCCCAGTTATTTAACTCGATTAATGTTGTGCCGAGTCTGCGGTATGACTTAAAATGTATTTTTTTTTTTAATTATTAAAAATGAATTATCTACTGACAATAATTTAATTATTAACGTCACTTATTCAGAAAAATATGGTGGGAATAAATGGAACCTTGAAGAAATTCGACTGATAATTGATGTACTAACTTTTAAGTAATTTTGTGGTTTGTGAATTAACAGGTTTTTATATCCAACAAAATAAAATTTTTAGTGTATTATTTTAAAATATTCAAGAGAATTATTCGCCTTAATTTTAGTCTACCCGATAGAAAAATTTTAAAAAGTTACGTTTTGGAATTTCCTTCTCACAATTTATAAACAATTGAAATTTCAATTAGGCCTATATACGGCATAGATAAAACAAAATACTGTATATTAGTCGTGGCTTTAGATTGTAACTTAAGCAGATCTTAATTGGTCGCTTTTTACGATGAACAATTTTATAATATGTATAAATTACGTTAATGAATCATTTTTGAGTCGTTAATTATCATCGAATAATTTAAATAATGTAGATTATTTTCTACAAATACCAATAAAAGAAAGATATATGTTTTCAGCAAACGTTGACGAATCGATATTGAACATTTAGCTATTGAAAAGAGCCATTCGTTAATTGTCTAGGTATTGCATAAAGTTACTTACATTATAAATTAAAAATTTTATTTAATATTTAAATTTTTAATTTGTATTTAAGAATTTATATATAAATTTTGTTTAGCGTTAGATTGTTGATTAATAATTTTGGAATTTTTAAATTTAAAGGTTTAAATCAAAGCTTATTTCAAGAACTGAAATAATTATTTTTATTGCTTTCTACACAAATTTCTTTATCGATAGTATCGAAGTATTTAATCGATTTTCTTTGTAAAATTTCATTTAAATTTCACGATTTAAAATATGGTAGTTACGTTTATTATTATTATTATTTAGAATCCTAATAAATTAAGGCTAATATGCACTACATAAACGTTTCATCTCGAATAAACTTAGTTGACAATGATTGATAATAAACTTCACCGTGGACAAAACAAAAATATTGTCGGAAAGAGAACAAGATGAGAGGAAAATCGGAATTAAAAAGAACAAAGTGAGGACGAGACGAGTATAATTTCATTTTGATTCTCTTTCTAAATGAATAAATTACCGGACTCTAAACTAGATGGTCCGTCGTTGGAGGGGAACAAAGCTTTCATCCAAATGTCTATACATTAGTATATGAATTTTAAACGAAGATTTCAAATTATCGTCAAATGAATCAATTTTTCTTAAGAATGGAACTGATAATTACATCCTTAAAAAATATCGAAGAATTTCTAATGTTACGGCGTTTAATAGAATTATTTTTTCGGTAATTCGTTCTCGAAACATTATCCTAAACACTTTGTTTAAATGATATTTATTACTGTAGCTTTCCTAAAAGTAGTAAATAAATGTTTATATCGATTTATTTTACGAACCTAAGAATAAAAAAATGAAGTCTGCATTTTTAAATTCCACAAAATTTCGATTTAAAATGAGACGCGTTCGTGATTAAATTAAATTATATGATATATAAAGAAAAAAATATTTGCCCAATTACATAATTTTCGATTGGTTTTGTTTGAAAAATTTATTAATTTATTAATGATTAAATTCCAATGTCGTAAGAAAATATAAATGTATAAATATATAGTATAAATAGATAAAAACAGTTTATTTATTTTTTTTTAAATTCTTACTTAGATGAAGTGATTAAATAAATTTATGCCTAACATAATAGCATTAAAATTTATATGTGATTATTTAAAATAGAAAAGAATTAATTCTGTTTGCTTATATAAAATAATAATTTTATTAACAAATATGCTATTATTTATTGGTATGTTGGCGTGTGATATTGCTCCGTTCATTTGGACAATAATATTAATATACTGTATAAACTACATATACAATAGAAGAATATTCACCAGGAAAAATGAAATGTAGAAAGCAGATTCAATATCTGGATAGAAAATATGAGTTCGGTTCATAAGTTTGTAAAGAGAATGAGACATTTTTCGTACTTAAATGTTAATTACGAATACATTTATCAATACTTAATGCTAATTTAATTAACCTAAACGTCTCTCTATGCGAGTTGTACGATTTCATTATTTAAAAAGAATTTAAAACATCTCGGTGTGAATTCCTGTGGGAACTGAACCCATATCTCGTCTAAGGAGTGAATATGTTCTTGATTTGTATATATTAAATATGTATTTATAATACTATTTGGCTAATTAATACATCTCGAAAGTTAGAATAATTCAATTTATTATATTAGAAATATTTTTTAAAAGACTTTTTATATAGAAAAATAAAAAATATTTATAATTACAGCAAATATTTGCATTAATATACGAAGAGAAATCTTCGCAGAATTTCCAAAATAAAGATTAAAATGTTTGTTTGAATAGTTTTAATTTTGCAAATTGATTATACACAGATTTAATTTTTGGGGGAATTGATCGCACATAGTTCGAGAGTTTCAAAATAACGAGAAAATGATTATCCGAATTTATAGTACAGAAAATGAGGTACGAGTTTAGCTACGTCATCGACTGCTTTACACTCGTCCAGACTGTCCTTTTTTTATTTTGTTATTATTCTGTCTGCGGGTTTTGTACAACCGAAGTCTGGGCCAGTATCTATTAAGCAAATTCAAATAAAATGTAAAGAGAGTAGATGTCTGCCCAGGAATTTAACGTCTGGATTTTCAGTCGCGCAACTTTCAGACACGTTAATAACTTAGACTTTTTATTTATTCTCGACTTAAAAATTTGCTCGACGCTTGTCTAGTCGTTTGAAGGCCGCATTTAAGTTTTAAATTAACCTCTCAAAATTTATTTAAATTTATCTTAATTGTTAATGCCAAATTAATTAACGTAATTATAACGTTAGGATTATCCCTGCTCCTGTAAAGCGGCTTCATCCTAAGAACTTTCGAATTATAAGGAGAAGTAAGGCGAAATTACGGTTCCAACTGTTGCGAAACTTACATTTAAAAAATGCATAATTTTTGTTAAAATTAAATACACGCGAAAGTGTTTTCAGCTAACAGTTTATATAAAATAAGAAAGTTAAGTTTTGCGTGTACTCATTCTCTTCTCTCCTTCGATAAGAGTAATTGACAAAACACGTAATATGTAATTTAATTACCTCTACGAATTTATTATTATATTTTTTTTCCTTGCTTTTACTCTTTGCATGTCAAAACTTAAAAAGTGCGAATAATTCATTTGCAAGGTTTTGATTACCTTCATTTAATTTTAAATACATTATTTTTTAGAGTCAAATTTATTAGCAAATTCATTTAACCTTATCATAAACTACACACTCTAAAAGCTTAAAATTACAGTCGAGATTTTAGATTTTTGCCAGTAGAGAAAAGCGTAGTCCAAACAGGACTTTTTAAGAATATTTTTTAAAAACTTTTCTCGCTGTTCATCAGCGGGTTGTTTATGAAAATCTCGATTTTTTTTTGCTGGAGAATATCATCATCAACTCTAAGTTGACTCGATAATTTTCGAGTATCCTCTCGGTGCAAAGCAGTCTTCGGTCGGAAAGCCACATCGATCGGTCTGTATGTCTGCACACAGTCTAAAATTGGGGTTGAACGTTCTCGGAGCCAACTCTCGATCGTAACAAACGGGACCAACAAAGTAGCGCAATTTGTTTTTTTGATTGCCAAAATTCGTTATTCGGACACATTCTTGTGACTTGCTTGTTAGTAAGGAGAATGTAGTAAAGAGGTCGTGCATAATTGTTTAATTAATTAATTAAAATAAAAACTTTGATGTTGGTGAAGACTTTAGTTAAGACTTTAGTTAAAAAAGATAATTTACGATGGTAATTGTTTAGTAGCGAATTACGAACGATCGTATATTCCTAATTATGTTTACAGTTATTACTTTACTAGATATTGTTAATTAAAGAAGTAATTCGTGCTAACTCCGGATTTATGGTCCAAGTCTTTACATAACCCAACTCCTCCATTAAATTAAAGTTATTGTTTTCTTAATTATTAATAAAGCGCGATTATTCGCACCGTTAAAAGTCACTGGCGAGATAATTGATAAAATATTTTCGCAAATTTCGCTAAATAAATGCCTCTATATATTTTTTGCTTTATTAATTTTTTTAATAGGACGGCATTTATCATTGGTCGGTCGGAGCGATGTGACGTCACGTCGGATTATGTATATATATACACGGTATATATTTATTTTTTATATTATAAAACATATTCCGTCGGTATGCTGCGTGAGAAAATAAATTTATAAATCTTAATTACCGGTCGGAAGAGGTAATTGGAATTGTTATTTTAGTAAACGCCGAAGAGATGGATGCGGAAGTGCTTCAACGTCCTTGAACTTCGCTCCTCTCGCGCCTCGTCCCATTAAACGAATAGAGCCGCCGGGTGGCGCTGCCCGCACCGCCCGAACGACGCGAACAAAACACCTGACACTGCGGCCGCGTCGCCATAGCGACCGAAGCTCTTCTCGGACGCCCGACGATGGGAAGGTCGCCATGACAACGGTCGAGTCGACCGTACTCGTTCGCTAACTACAAATGTCAAGGGTCGCGCCCGTCGCGGCCGACCCCGAGGATCCGTCCGAAACACGATTACGTAACAGGGTCCGCGTACCGAATTAGGATCCGTCCAATCACTAATAAATACTCTTTTCGGTCGATAATCATCCGATTATCCCGGATAGTCGAAGGATTATCGTTGGTTTTTGGAAAGACGAGAATAATCGGCGCTGGCGACGAATAATGGCAGCTATACGATCAAGAGAGTTTTGTCGTTCTTTTCGCGCATTAAATTTTCGAGACGAAGGCGGCGGAAGATGAAGAAGAGGAGCATTTTTGTGTATTCTTGGTAATTAAAGTTGCGTGCGAGCGAAGACGGTGGCCTTGCGTCAGGAGATGCGACCGTGACCGTCTATCGCTTGGTTGCTAGGGTTACGGAAATCGACTAACGCCCCTTCGTCCGTCCGTCCTCCTAATCCGTTTTCGTTCCATACAAATCGTCTCTTCTCTTAAAATTACCAAATTATTGTCGCAATATATTCTACCAGTTCTATTCAAACTTTAAGATAAAAATTCCCCCCCTCGTTTAGAAACAATATTCGTGGATTCAAAATAATGGAATAAAAAATTTCTTGCAACAATTTTTTACATGCACCCGGAAATACGCAAAATTCCACGTTGTGGCGCAAACGTTTGCAAATATATTTTGTAACGATTTAAACGCATTTTAATCTTGTTTTTTCGTGACGGTTACATCCGATTAAGGGATAAAGTTTTCCTTATAATTTAATACTTTTGTTTCGTTTTATCCACCGAGAATTAACGAACCCGTTTAATGGAAATGTTAGAAGTTAGTTACGAATAAAAACGGATCTTCTAATTACGCTTTTTTCCAAAGGATCCAAACGCTCGATTACTAAAAATTGATATACAGAATTTGGAAGTCTCATCCCATTGGCTCCTAACGAATTATTATCACGTATTTCGTTAGTAAGCACGATTCCTCTTTATCGATTTTATATATCTAAATTAAACGCTTTCGGATTTATCCCGATTTTTTTTTTAATTCGAGAATAAAATTGGAGCGAGAATATTTGAAATATCAATTCCGGTCACGTGTTCGTTTCTTAATTAAAAATATTTGCGTCGGTCCGAGATCCAAAAGATCTATTAATTCCGTTTCTCATTCGTCTCATCGATTTCCGTCTCTTTTAACCTATGTTTAGATAAATCTATATAGAAATCGAATCTTTTCCGTCTCTCCCCTTCGCCATACTTTTTTGTGTATGCCAACGAAAATTATCGCCTCTACTAAATAGTTTCGGGATTACGGTCGCGTGGAGAAAAATCGTCATCGCCATTTTTCTCGCACTCCCGTCCACGAGAAAGAGGGAGCGAGTGGTTAACCGGAAAAAAAACGGGTCGTTCCGTAATCGTCTGATAATCGAGCTCGGTCCTTTAACATCTCGAATAATAACTTAATAATGTGCATTTTATTCCGTCTATATCACGCTAACGGGGCGTATATTCGTGACGTAATCCGGGAATCCACCGACGTTAAGGGATGCGATTTCGATCGTTTCACAACCGATTCTGATTATTTACGCTGGTTAAGAAGGCGTACTTCTTCCGTTTCGGGACGTAAAAGTACTACGCCAATCTTTCGGATCGTCTCCGGCATCCCCGCCCGTCTCTCTCGGGAGATCAGAAATATCCTTTCGGATCCGACCCGCCTCTCGGACGCGGTCAACTTATTTACGACTCGCCTTATTTTGGTCGATCCCGGTCGAGGTCGATCGATAAGAAATTCGTGTGAAATTCTTAAAACTTCCGATTTTTTTTCTGGCTCGTAATTTTGTTTTAATCTCGTCGTCGTAAAAATGCCGCATTCGACTTATACGAAGGACGAGGGGTTTCAAAAAACAACAATTTTTTGTACTTCATACGTCCGACGGAAACTTTTTTGCGCTTCAACTAGAGTTTTACCTATTTTGGAGCGCTTAAGTGGTCGAGCGAAGTTTCGAAGTTCTCTATTTTGTAGTTAACGATATCGGGATCGAACGGCTATCGAGAAACGAAGTCGTGCCGGATGGTGGACACTCGAATGGATTTTTTTTTTTAATTTCTTTGTCCAAGGAAGCGCTACGAAGCGTCGAATTTGGCCTCGAATTATTATCGAAGGCGATTCGTATTTAGGAGGAAATAAACAAAAAGAAACGAAACGTCGGATCGATCGGTGGGGAAGACGGAGGCCGAAGCGATAAAACGGTAACGTATTTGTTAGGCTACCGAACCCGGGAGACAAATCTAATCGCGGCAGCCGCCGGTTGCCCCGGCAACCGCCCCCCGCCCGTCCGACGGTCGGAAGGAGCGGGGCGCGCCGGTGGCCGACGTCGACGCGGATCCGCCGAAAGAGAAATCTTCGATTCTCTCTCCTCCCTCTACTTTTTGTCCGACGGAGCGTTCCGGCCGACGTCCGAAAAAAAAACCAAGGGGAGGGGGGAAATAGCGCACGAGAGGGAACGATTCGGCCGTTCGGTTTCGTTTGGGTAGAGACGCCGAACCGAATCGAAATATTTTGGCTCCGAAAAATTCGATAATAAGCGTCACCGCGACGCTTTTCTGGGAATTTTCCGAACTAAAAGGACGAAAAGTCGAGGCCAGTTAAACGTTTCTCGGAAAACCGAGTTTTTACTCTTCCCTTCTCTCAGATAAACGCTTAATTTGAATACAAATTAAATACCGCGCCTTAATTAATTTTATACTCCGTGGTGTTTAATCGAATAACAATAACGCTCGAGCACGAAATTACGCGTGCCTCGTTCGACTCGGCTTATTTAAATGTGGAATTTTTAAATCCGACAACTCCAAATCGCGCTCGCTATTTAGTTACGAATGTCGATAACAATCGTTTCAAAAAATGTTATAAAGCACAAAATTTATTAATACGAAAGGTTAGATATAAGTTGGATGAGCCTTTTTAAATTGTTATGAAAATAAATTACCGTTACATTTGTAACGAGACGGCAAACGTTTGTATGTTAGTGTTACGAGCAAAGGCGTCCATATTCGTTTGTTTCGTAACGCCGTCTACCTGTCCCGTCTTTTATCGTTCCTCCGTCCTAAAAACGAATTCGTCGACCGGCCGCGTACCGACTACCTCGAATTCTCTCTCGTCATTGGTCGCCTGGAGTCCTATTTGCGCGCCGCCATTGGAGGACGAGGTGTTGTCGAGTCGAGCGGCTTCGCCTAGCAACAGAGCGGTGGTGACGACCGACGGCGGCGCTTTTGCTTCCGATACGTTTATTACTTTCTCGCGCCACTCGGTAAACGAGAACTTTTTCCCTTTTACGACGACGATCGTCCGAGAAAGAATAATTGTCCGTTTGTCGTCTTAATTTGTCGATTGTAATCGACAATTGACCGTTTGTTCCTACCGCCTCAGTTCTGTCGGCCAATAAGAATCGAACGAACGAGATGGGAAATTTGATCGCCAACGAGTTATTTTTTCGCTTCGCACTAGAACGCGAGATAGCGTTAATTAGGGTTGAATAATCGCAGTGGCGCGAAGTGACGTGCCGCGCGGCCACAAACGTTTATATATTTACGCATCCGGGCATGGGAATTTTGCTGGGCATCCGGTCGAATGAAGAGTGCGTTTAGCGAAAGAATAGGTTTTTGCGTGTGTTATTTTTACGGCCGGGCAGAAGAGCATTTATAAGGGAAACGAAGGGCAATAAAAGCGTCGTGAAATTCGTATTAAGGTAATGGAAGAGCTATTTTCCGGGAGAGGAAGGGTTGGATATCGGTGGGAAGGTGCATTTGTCGGATGGATGCGTAATGTTCTCTTTATCGAAAAATAATTGGAGTGGAGATTCCACCGATCCTTTTTATTTGACGATTTTCGAGCTATTAAAGGGCGATTAATGAAATAATTAAAAAGTTTCGTGTGGATGAATCGTGCACTTAAGGTGTCTCTTCTCTACGTGTCATCGCTTCGTTTCGCTCCTTCTACCGACTTCAATTAAAATCTTGTTCCCGAGCCAAAAACTTTTTTTTTGTTTTCTCTTTGCTAATGTTACGACTAAGTTTTAAATTCTGCTTTCTTTGATTTGTTCGGAAACTTTCGAGATAACAATTTTACGATTATCGTTTAACAAATCTCTTGTCTTTGTCGAAAAGGGCATTTTCTAAAGCAAAGAAGTGAAACGTGCACTTAAACCGTTTAAGAACTAATCAAAGACCATACTATACTTCAATTAACAGTGTTTGAAACATTCTTATGAAATTTATTTTCCCATAGATGTATAGTAAAATGTCATTGATAACGTGCTATGTGACAAATAATGAACCTGTAACATTGAAACATTCTGTAATCATCTTAAAAGCTTGGAATTTGTAAAAGTAATTAATGTTTTTTCCATGGTTTAAAATGAATTTTACTAAAAACTGCTGTATTTAATTTCTGACTTGAAAAATAAGACAGTTATTTTAAATGTGTGTAGGCGATAGTTCAATGGACAGTAACATTTTTTAAAAACAGATTTTACATAATATAAAATACTATGTAATTGTCACTTTTGATAATTTATAAAATAACTTCATTTTTGATAAAGTGTTTATATTTAATTAAAAATTTGAATGCAAATTCATTTAAACTGGTTGTAAGAAATTCGGTGATTTATTACTGTAATTTCCTAATATCAATGATTTTTAATGTGTGATGTTGTCACAGTTTACTTAGAGGAAAGCAAATATTCTGTTGCCAGTTTCCAAGCTTAAAATTGCTGTTAATTGCAGGTGTAGTTAAGAAAAATCAGTGAACACAATAGATATAGTAAGGATATTTATAATAATAGCTACAAGTATATAACATACTCAATTTGGTGAAAGTTGCAAATGAAATTACAAATCATTCAATAAACATAGAAAATGAACTAAACATCCTTAAAACAAAAAACAAAAGCAACTATTTAACAAGTTCCTAATTAAGTATATTTTATAAGCTTATCCAATAATAATAAAAGGAAATTATATATCCTGAAGTGGAAAAATACATGAAACAAAACTTTGGTCATTCCAACAATTTTTGGTTAATATTTATAAACAACAGCATTTTTACTTTCTTACCAGAAAGGTGAGTTTGCCTGTCATTTAATCTTGCTTGTCACAAGTTAAAAAAGGAGATAGGTAACAGACTATTAATTACATGATCAACACTCCAATGATTGCACTTTCCTTAAGTAATACAATCACGGTTTGCAATTGTGATTTTTACTTTCCTGGCTCTGTTATATATAACAGAGTGTAAGTATGGCAATTGGTCAAAAAATGACTCCCCAAGATACAAAGATTTACATTTTTGGACTCTGGACTTTGAAACATTGAGAAATGAAAAAAAAAATTTGGGTTTTTTTCGTGTATGGGTGTTTGCATGTGTGGGGGGGCATGATTTTGTTCACCCTCTTTGAAGCTTAATAACTTGTCTTTTGTCAAAAATTTCTGAAATTAGGAGATTGATGTTATTAATTTTAAATTTTGTTGGTCGAAGGTTGAGGGGGTGGGGAATAGTGGGGGTTGTGTGCCATATCTTGAGTAGGGTCAGACTTAATGATGATTTTACTCATTATTAGCATTTACAGTTTTTTATAAAACCTGTCCCTACCTTCAAAATTAAACTTTTCCTTATTTTATAATAATTAAAAATATTAAAAACTTTTCATATAACAGTGTGTGCCACACAGTTGCAGGGAAAGTTAAGCAACTTGATGGATTTTGTTATTTGTGATTAAATCCCAGGTAGTGAAATTTATACCTGTCACTAATTTAAACTTAAAAATTATCACAGATATCCAAATATATTAATAACTACAACTTATTTCTTGAGCAAGTACACTCCACTTGTTCAAGAAATAAGACAGATATGGAGGATGAATAAGGTATTTATTGCATCTGTTGTCCTCTCTTCTACTGGTGTTATACCACATATACTACACAAAAGTCTAGAAACATTAAACTTGAATAAAAACATATACATGGCACTACAGGAAGCTGCAATATTGAACACGTCACATTGTTAGGAAGTTTCTATATGTTAACACACCAAATAATACAGAAGCTTAAAAATAACATTGTTTGGGTAGCTATGCCTTGACTTTAGTCTGGCATGGCACTTGGAACCAGTATCAGCTGAGCATGACGTTTGCAACATAATAATAATAATAAATGCTAAAAAACTGGAAACAGTTAAAAATAAAAGGATTGAATAATGATATCTATAGTATACTTACTTGATGACCCACCTTTGGTCAAGATGTTCTAGAGTTGTAATGTATGTAGTGTGGCTTTTGGTGGGAATGATTATCTTATGAGATGTAGAACAGTAGATATTATAATAGTGAAATTAACAATGATGATATTAACTATTGCCATATTCACAACTTAAGTTAGAAGTTAACCTTGCTTTACTAAAGTATATGAATGCTTATTGGTTAACTTCTAACTCTTCATCCTTAATTGTGAACAAGGCCTTAAGAAAGTTGCATATATACTACAATATCCAATGATATGGATTTGAAAGTCAATCACTTAGATCTTATTTGCTGTAAATATTTCATAAAATATAAATTTTGTTTTCTTGTTAGCCATAAAAATTGTAGGCATAATAACCAATGTATGATAATGAAACATTGTAGGCCCTTGATTTGATGGATTTTAGAATCGTATCTGTTAAGTTCAGATTTTTCCTTTTGGACAGAAATGTATTTATTTATGAACAGAGTACACAAAGATTGGTTCAATGAGTATAAATTACTTAAAGTATCACTTATACATTATGTAGTAGAGTGTCAGTTATCCAAAATGATCAAGGCAGGACAATTTTAGATAACCAATAAAATTTGGTATGGGAAGAATAAAAAATATCTTAAAGTTAAAATATAATAAGCTTTTTTTCAAAATTTAAGTGATGAAATTAATACATACAGCAATATAATAGAGCAATATTTTATATCATATACTATATAAATAATTAGACACTTATTATTATTTACTAAAACAAGCACTAATCTCATTGTAATCTACAACATACTAATGAAACTTTGGATTCAAAGTAAAAAAAAATATAAGGGTTGCCCAAATGAAATGTGGACATGTGTCATAATTCATCATACACGGTAGCAATTGGAGGACATCTTATGTGTGGGTAAGCTTAACATATATTCAAAGCACAGGCTGCATTAAGTATTGAGGTATCAGCAGGAATACATTTATCTCTGGTAATTGGCAGATTGATTACAATTCTTGTGTTGACTCTGGATATTTTCTTCATAATTTTGAAGTTTAGACTATGCACAAAAAATAAAATATTTTTGAGTCTATCTTTAAATCCTTTAATCCGACCACAGAAGTAACAGCAATAATGGTTTAGAAGAATAAACTTCTTAAAACAAGGTAACAAACTTTGTTAACTTTGTGAATTTTTACCTACTTTTACCGTTTTTAAGAAGTTTATTCTTCTAAACCATTATTGCTGTTACTTCTGTGGTCGGATTAAAGGATTTAAAGATAGACTCAAAAATATTTTATTTTTTGTGAATAGTCTAAACTTCAAATTATGCAGATTAATGTTAAGTTATGATGCAAGTGTCTAGAATCAAACGGATAGTAGTTTGGTTGAAGGGAATACAAGTGCCAACAGCATTCATATATGAAGCACCATATATGTGCTTCATATTATGAACTGTAGTGCTACGCAACTATGTATTATTGTTATTATTATTATTATTAATTATTTTCTCGGTTTCCTTTTTGTATGTATCGGGTTTTCTTGGTTTGTACCGTGTCGCGTGGAATTTTCTTATGATGTCACCTTAGGATACGTGAGAAGCTTTCTGATTGGTCCAGAGTGGGACAATAAGTGAAGCGGACTTCCGGAGAGCGGGAAATATAAATTGAGGGACTCTCACGATTGAGGACACTTTTTGGCTGCTTTTGGATTCGTCGAGGAAGGTTGCCGAGGAAGGGTCAGCAAGGACGTCGGAGTTAGACCGGGAGAACAGGAGTCTAGAAAGGGCGACCACTTTCAGTCGGGAAGCACAATCCGTTTCCATCGTAGTGTAATTGAGAAGTATCAACGAGGGACGTACTTCTGGTGACGTAAATTACGTTCAGGTATCGGAAAGAACTATTAGTTTTGTGAATTAACGTAAAGAAAAGGAACGCTTGGAACTCGAGATCGTGTTGCATTTACTTAACATAATACCGTGATTCGTCGAAGGCTAATATATGCAATTATTGTATAGAAGGAAAATGTGTATGTATATATGTATATAGAGTATTGTAAATTTCGTTAGTTTTAAGTCGTGTATCGTGTAAACTTGAGGGTTAGGAAGCATCTCGCGGTTATTGTACTGTTAGAATAAATTACTGTTGTTTCGCCAAATTCGTGCACGTGTAATTGGTCATTACTTGAGTCCTTAACATACATCCTTATTACATCCGTGGACTTAGATCCATCGGATAATCAACATTGGCGTCCGCGACAGGATATTGATCGGGTTGTTTGTTGTAAAAGGACCGACCAAACGTGCATCTTGTATTAACCCCTCATCCTACTGCCGCTTATATCTGTAATTATAGCCATTGGAATTGTAAATTATATTATTGTAAAACCAAAAGGTTTCGGTAAACTATGGATGAACAAATTACCAGCGGATCTTCAGGGGCAGGGGAATTGGGCAATGTGCCTATTGTAACGGGATTTATGGGCATGATCCCATGTTTTTCGAACCTGCCCGGAGATATTTTAGATGTGAGTAGGTTTTTCCAAACCGTCGAGAACGTCGCGTCGTTGGCAAGCTGGGATGAGACTGTGAAGGTCACCGTAGTTCAAGCCCGCCTAAAAGGTGAGCCCTTGTCTTTATTTTTCGATTTAAGGGACCAGGGCGTCATGAGCTATGATGAAATAAGGAGGGCTCTTATAAAGTGCTTTGGTCGTAAAGAAAAAGAACAGGACCCGTTTGATCAGGTATTAAAGATCTCCCAGAGAAGAGGGGAGAGGGTTTGCGAATACGGGATTAGGATTAAGTCGTTGTTTTCACGAGCGGTGACGCGCAATTCTAATTTAGCGACGCTTCGCGACAATGCTGTTAAGGAATGCTTTATAAAAGGACTACTAGCGGAGATTAGGAGGCAGGTGATGCAGAGGCGGCCGGACACCTTGGATGAGGCGATAGTAAAGGCCGAAGAAGAAGAGGAAATCGAATCGGCCTGCAACAAACGAGGTGGGATAAGTGAGGTATGCGCAAATGTTGAGCATGAAAGGGGGTTGGAGAGAAGGGAAGTACAATTGGGTAAGCGTGTAGAGGAGTTGGAGACTCAAATAAGGAGTTTGACCGAGTCCATGGCATCTTTACTCGAGCACATGAAGGGGAACAATAACCGCGAGAGGTGGGGAAAAGAGCGCCGTTGTTACACGTGTGGTGAAATAGGCCATATTTCGAGAAAATGCAACAAGAGAAGAGGTTTAAACTAGTCAGAGGTCATTTGAAAGGTCAGGCGAATGACCGGTTAGTTAAATTAGAACTGACCAGAAAGATCCACTTGTCAGACCGGGGGTTACCGATTGTAAGAGGTGTAATCCTAGGACGTGAAATTGCTGGTCTAGTAGATACAGGTGCAGAAAGGACCGTAATTAAGAATGAATTGACTGAATATATCAGGCGTGAAAATAGGAATTGGGTGGTCCCAAACAATTCATGTATTAGTGGGATGTCGGGAGCACTCATAAACAGTGATGAGGCCGTAGCAATCGAGTGCTGTTTCCACGATGGGAAAAAGGTATGCACGACAACACCAAGTGTTGGGTTTCCTGAAAGGGCAGGTTACGAGATGATCATCGGGATGGACATTATTTGCCAGCACCCTGGGCTGTTGGTGGGGATCGAATCAGTGGTTAAGGCAGATAAGCAAGGTCGTGAAGGGAGATTTTGTATTAATATAAATAGTGAGGTAGGGGTGGCAGAGGTAGAAAGAGAGGTGTGGAGATTGGATCACCTAGATGAACCGGTTAAGAGGAAAATAATAAATATTTTGAGAAAGTATCCGGACGCTATTGCTAGCGAAATTGCCGAGTTATCTGGCACTAGCAGACATATGCACTCTGTTAGCCTGACGTCGGAACGTCCGGTCAACGTTAGACAGTACCGAATTCCGTACAGTTACTTACCTGGCCTTAAGAAGCAAGTTAGTGAGCTGATAAAAGCAGGTATATGTGAGGAGAGCTCATCGGAGTGGAACTCTCCTATACATGTTGTTCCTAAAAGCTCTGGTGAGATTCGTATCACTTTGGACCTGCGAAAAATTAATGATATAACAGAACCCCAAATATTCCCGATGGCTCGAATAGACGACATCTTATCCCAACTTAATGGGAACAGATATTTCTCGGTATTGGACTTAAAAGCAGGGTATTTCCAGATTCCTCTAGATCCCAAGGTAAGACACATATTTGCGTTCTCCACACCATGGGGAAAATACCAACTTTGTAGGATGCCTCAGGGTGGGAAGAATAGTGGGAGGTTTTTTCCAATACATTATGACGAAGATCTTAGCAAAATTTGTCGGAAATAGCTGCTTTGTGTTTCAAGATGATATTGTATTATTTTCACAAAGTTTGGAGGATCATCTTGAGCTTGTCGATCGAGTAATTAGTACATTAAGGGATGAGGGCCTAAAATTAAATCCGAGTAAATGCCAAATATTAGCAAAGGAGGTGAGATATTTAGGACATATTATTAATAGCGAGGGTGTGCGACCTGATCCCAACAATGTTGAGTCGATCAAGAAAGTGGAAACACCTCGTAGTGTAAAAGAGGTCCGCAGTTTTCTCGGTGTGGTTGGATTTTTTCGGAATTTTATCCCGTCGTTTTCCGATATCGCTGCTCCATTAACAGAACTCACCAAGAAAGGGAAGAGATTTTTATGGAGCCCAGAATGTCAGAGAGGTTTTGAAAAGTTAAAAGAGGCAATAGCAAGCCCACCAATTCTAGCTCACCCGGATTTTGATAGACCATTCTATTTGCACACTGACGCATCTGACAACGCGGCAGCTGCGGTGCTCGAACAACGGCACGAAAAGGGACTGGCTCCGATAGGCTATTTTAGTAGGAGATTTCAAGGGGCAGAAATCAATTATTCCACAATTGAGAAAGAATGTCTAGCAATTGTTTTAGCCTTAAGACACTTCAAATTTTTAATTCTAGGCCAAAAAACGATAATACTCTCTGACCATAAACCCCTTGTGTTCCTTAGCAACATTCAAAATGGGAGCAAGCGTCTGACTCGTTGGATAATGGAGATTATGGACTACCATATAGAAGTCCAACATGTGAAAGGCGTTGACAATAAAGTAGCGGACTTCCTTTCGAGGAACGTTAACGGGGTTCATCACTTCGATGTTGAATCTACAAGGGCTGTAATCCCTAATAGATACGAGATTGGTTTATCACAGGATCGCGATGAAACTTTTGGCCCCATAAAAAGGGATTTACTGAGAAGCCCCGGGAATAGAAATATTGGGAGCTATATGCACCAGTATGTAGTAATAAGCGAATGCCTGTATAGAAGAAGCCTCTTGAAGTCCCGTGACAAGTATGTTAGCCAATTATGCGTAGGGGAGGATCTTGCTAGGGAAGTGATTAAGGCTGTTCACGAAAACAATCTGTCGGGGCATTGGGGCGTGCGAAAAACTATAATTAACATTGAGAAACACTATTATATTCGGAATTTGAGGGAGAAGGTCGAAGGTGTCATTAAGACGTGTGAAAGGTGCCAGAGGCATAATGTACACAAAGGAAAGGCTCCTTTCCAAGAAAACGAGACGGCTGAGGCACCTTTCCAAAAGATTGCTGTGGATATAGTAGGACCTATCCGCACATCGAGCAGCGGTAACCGATTCATCCTTGTAATAGTAGATATTTTCACTCGTTTCGTCGAAGCACACCCTTTGAAGGACCAAACTGCATGGTCTGTGAGTAATACAATATTTAATGAAATCGTTTGTAGGTACGGTGCCCCAGAAGTAATTATTTCCGATAGAGGTACCAACTTTCTATCATCTTTATTCTCGGACTGTTGCAAGTGGTTAGGAATTAGGAGGAACATTACTACCGCTTATCGACCTTGTGCGAATGGCACGTGCGAACGGGTGAACAGATCGTTAGTCGAAATGATAACTAAATCCTCTGACGATGGGAGAGTCGAATGGGATGAAATGATACCTTCTGCATGTTTTGCCTATAACAATTCGCACCACACTGCCATAAATGAGTCACCTGCCTTCCTCTTGTATGGTGTTGATCCCCGTACCCCTAATATCGAATACCTGCCTGATGATATGTCTACCGATGAGCGTAGGGCATTCCTGGTCACGAAACTCCGTGCATTACGGGAAAATGCGAGTATCCATGCGCGAAATTACAACAAGAAAGGAAGGGATTATCGAAGCAAAGGGAGAACATTAGTAAGTTTTTCGGAAGGGCAGAGGGTTTGGGTGAGAAAGAAAGGTGTTAAAGGGAATAAGTTTTCTTATAATTATAAAGGACCCTTTCGGATCACCAAGGTGATAAACCCAACTACGTATCGTGTGGAGGGTTGCAATATGAAGGATCAGGAGACTGTCCATGTCGATCGCCTAAAACCTTGCTATGGCTATCCGATTTGTAATAAGAAAAAAAAGAGGGAGGATAGAGGAATTGTACTGGAGGATGATGATGAAGTCCTGGATGATCGGTTGGTGAGGAGACGTGGGGTGGTCACTAACACGCAAGGTGTTGACACAAGTGGTGTGCAGAAGTGCACTGACCTTGAGGTGCGTAAGAAACCTTATAACCTACGTGAACGCAAAATTGATTTCCGTAGTTTGCACTACGGGAAGTGAGTCGCTTGGGGGGGGAGATATGTAGTGCTACGCAACTATGTATTATTGTTATTATTATTATTATTAATTATTTTCTCGGTTTCCTTTTTGTATGTATCGGGTTTTCTTGGTTTGTACCGTGTCGCGTGGAATTTTCTTATGATGTCACCTTAGGATACGTGAGAAGCTTTCTGATTGGTCCAGAGTGGGACAATAAGTGAAGCGGACTTCCGGAGAGCGGGAAATATAAATTGAGGGACTCTCACGATTGAGGACACTTTTTGGCTGCTTTTGGATTCGTCGAGGAAGGTTGCCGAGGAAGGGTCAGCAAGGACGTCGGAGTTAGACCGGGAGAACAGGAGTCTAGAAAGGGCGACCACTTTCAGTCGGGAAGCACAATCCGTTTCCATCGTAGTGTAATTGAGAAGTATCAACGAGGGACGTACTTCTGGTGACGTAAATTACGTTCAGGTATCGGAAAGAACTATTAGTTTTGTGAATTAACGTAAAGAAAAGGAACGCTTGGAACTCGAGATCGTGTTGCATTTACTTAACATAATACCGTGATTCGTCGAAGGCTAATATATGCAATTATTGTATAGAAGGAAAATGTGTATGTATATATGTATATAGAGTATTGTAAATTTCGTTAGTTTTAAGTCGTGTATCGTGTAAACTTGAGGGTTAGGAAGCATCTCGCGGTTATTGTACTGTTAGAATAAATTACTGTTGTTTCGCCAAATTCGTGCACGTGTAATTGGTCATTACTTGAGTCCTTAAATACATCCTTATTACATCCGTGGACTTAGATCCATCGGATAACTTCATATTATGAACGAAGCACATTTAGGTGAACATTGCTTAGGATGAACAGCACTAAATAGTTGGTGCAAGAGTTACAGAGAAGACTGCAAGTCAATTCAGGATTAACTGAGACTAGCTCGGCCAATCATAATCCCCATTGCATCAATTGCAGTTGGTTGACTATGTCACCATGTACAACAATCAACTAAGAACACTTGTGAAACTCTGTCATGGCTGGGCAAAGCAATAAAGTCAAAATGCCCAGAACTCCTCACAAAAAGTCATCCTCCTATGTCAAGTGCAACCATTACTGTGTTAAAGAAATTCCACTGGGAGATATTAGAATGTCTGCCATATAGAGTCCTGACCTATGACCATGTGATTTTCAGATCTTCAGACTGCTCAAGAAAGCTTTGCAAGGACAAAGATTTATGTCGAACAATGAGGTGAAGGATAGGGTTGAATATTTTTACCAGTAGCCACCAGAATTCTACATGAAGGGCATTGATCTACTTGTGTGACACTGGAATGTTTTGCCTAAACAAACATGCAGAAAACTCCATGTTTGTTTAGGCAGTGTTTGTGGATAAATGTTTGACAGTTCTGACATTTGTCCACTTTTCATTTCATCAACCCTTATTAATTTTACTATTATTAATGTTAATATAAGTACAGTACTCAAAAAACTATACTAAATAATTTGTACTTGAGTCATCAATTATTTTGCTTTATTTACATAGTTTTTTTCATTTGTAATGTTGCTAAATTCCCATCTTGCTTGATTGTCATTAGTTGTAAAATTTGCTTCATGTTACCATTTCTAACCATGTCAATGCTGTTTCTAATGCATAAAATGCTTTACCCTATATAGGCTTTTTGAACATTTCATGTGTGGCGCCCGTCGGCAATGTGCCGATTCAGACCGATAGAGGGCGCAGAAAAGAGGAAAAAGTGAACTTTGAACTGGTCACTCACTTCCTGACCAGCGACTACCGAAAGTGGACGTTTTGAACAGGCGATCAACACGAACAACCTCCAACCTCGGTTGACGTCAAGTTGTAATTATACTGTATTACACATTACTGTATATATCTGTAAATAAAAGAAAGGGTATTGATATTCCGGCTGGATTTTCTTCATCTGCATCGAACGATTCTCATCGGTGACTAATACACCAAAACTGGTGACCCGAACAAAGAAGACACATGCCTCACAAGGATAATCCATCCCCATCGTACAACCACAAGATTAGAAGAACGAAACTTAACTATTTTCTGTAATTCAATAAGGTCAGTGACAATTCTATACCTTTATTTTCGAAAAATTCCGTCAACCGATATAATGGAGTCAGCTGGTGTTTCGCAAATTTCTCAGGTGGCAGTCAAACCACCTCCATTTTGGAAGAGCAAACTCTCTCTCTGGTTCGCTCAACTTGAAGCTCTGTTTGCCATCGCTAACATATCTGCCGATACAACCAAATACTCTTACATAATCTCAACACTAGAGTCAGATATTTTAGAATCGGTGCACGACCTGGTAACCAAACCTCCTGAAAGTAACAAGTACGACACCATAAAAAAAAAAAGACTGATCAACATATACGCAGAGAGTCAAACATCTAAACTGCAAACACTATTACAAAGACTTGAATTGGGCGACCAGCGCCCGTCACACTTACTAACTAAGATGCTTGACCTTGCAAGCAGACACTTCAGTGAAGATATACTTAAATCACTGTGGCTCTGAAGACTTCTGGAGAATATCCAGGATATTCTGGCGGCCTCGAATGAAAATCTACCACAACTCGCCACAATGGCTGACAAAATACAGGAAGTTAACACCATCAGACACACACCAATCAGTCAACGGGAGCAATTCTGTATCGACAACCCGATCGAGAAACAACTACAGGACTTGGCATCACAAGTGAAAAAACTCCTTGCCCTGGTGCGAGCACTATGCTATCAACATCAACTGCAGTACAATTCCCAAAACTCCCAAGGCTCACACAGACGAAGCCCATCTCATGAGCGACACCGTTACAGGGAACCAGAAGGTGGCTTATGCTTCTATCACACCAACTTTGGAGCAAATGCAAAAAAATGCACCCCACCTTGTTCATTCCAGGGATCGGGAAACTAGATGGGCAGCTCCCTGTGGCCACAGAGAGCAAATGCCAGGTTGATAGAATCTTTATGGCTGACCCTTCATCTCAACTTCGCTTTCTGATCGACACAGGAGCGGACGTATCAGTCATACCAAAAAATTCACAGACCATCCTGTACAACCAGGAAAACCCACCCTCTATGCAGCAAACAGCACCCAAATTGCAACTTACGAAACCAGGTTACTCATGATAAACTTAAAGCCTTCGCCGAGCCTTTTGCTGGCCCTTCATCGTCACGCAACCCATCTTGGGCGTCGATTTTTTGAAACATTACAACCTCCTCGTCGACGTAAAACATAATTGTTTGATCGATGCCACAACCAAACTTACATCAAAAGGGATGGTAACAAAAAAACTACCAACCTTCACCAACATCACAGTTGTGTCTGGCGACTCACTGTATCACAAACTATTAGCCCAGTTCCCTTATATCACCAACCCGTCATGTTTGGACAAACCAAAGCAAAGAGCTCAAGTTTACCATCACATAGAACAACAGGTCCACCTGTGTTTAGCAAACCACGCTGTCTATCTCCAGACACTCTTCTTGCCGCTCGCAAAGAGTTCGAGTTTATGATGGCACAGGGGATCATCCAACCATCAAAGAGTGCATGGGCCAGTCCCTTACATATGGTAAGAAAACCAAATGGAGACTGGCGGCCATGTGGGGACTATCGCCGCCTCAACGCAACTACACATCCTGATAGATACCCTGTGCCACACATACAAGACTGTATGCAATTATTACATGGAAAGAAGATAAACAACACTTTCTCATGGAAAGAAGATATTTTCCACCCTAGATCTGGCAAGAGCATACCACCAGATACCAGTCAATCCAGCGGACGTACCTAAGACTGCCATAACTACGCTGTTCGGATTATATGAGTACCTATTCATGCCGTTTGGACTGCAAAACTCGGGACAGACCTTTCAACGATTTATCCACCAGGTACTACGCGGACTTAACTTCTGTGTCCCATATTTTGACAACGTCCTAGTTGCATCTGTAGACAAGGACGAACATCTGCAACATCTCCGTCAAGTTTTCACACGACTTCAAGAACATGGGCTTACCCTGAACCCATCAAAATATACCTTTGGTCAAACTTCTGTACCTTTTCTCAGATGCCTAATCACCCCTGCTGGCATACAACCTTCACCTGAGAAAGTCCAGACCATTAAAAATTTCCCACGACCACGAACAATTGCTGAACTACAACGTTTCGTGGCTATGTTAAATTTTTACCGTCACTTTCTCCCAAATGCTGCAGCTATCCAAGCACCTCTATACGATGTTTTGAAGAGCAGCAGGAAAAATGACAAACGCACTATCCAGTGGACCAAAGGGATGACAACCGCATTCAACAAGTGCAAATCTGACTTGGAAAAAGCGGCTACACTTGCATTCCAACCAAGTGATAGCAAACTTTCCTTAATGGTTGACGCATCGGACCTTGCCATTGGATCTGTCCTGCAATGCCATACTGATCAAGGCTCACGACTGTGTGCCTTCTTCTCTCGCAAGCTATCCGACACAGAACGAAATATAAATAAACAACAACTAACCCGTTATATATAAAGACCAACAACTGCCGAATTATCGGGCTAGCAAATGGCTATAGTAATATTAATAATTTAAGTTAATTTGGTTCTAGAGTTAGGTGTTAGGCACCATCTCTTGCTAAATTTAATAATTAGAATTTTAATTAAATAATTTAAATAAATTTAGGCCTAACTGGAAGAAAAGAATCGGCCCGAAGCGGGACTCGAACCCGCAACTTCTGCTATCCATGCAGACACGTTACCAGTTACGCTACCCGGACCTTCGGTCCGATCTCCCCTTCCAGTTGATATAAGATTACCGTACGACCATCAACGACCAATTAAGTTAATTTGGTCTAGAACCAAATTAACTTAAATTATTATTATTACTATAGCCATTTGCTAGCCCGATAATTCGGCAGTTGTTGGTCTTTACACAGAATGAAAATACAGCACTTATGACAGAGAGCTCCTTGGCATATATTCATCCATCAAACACTTTCGGCATCACCTCGAAGGAAGACAATTCACTATTCTGACTGACCATCGACCACTGACCTTCGCCCTCAATAAGAAATCTACATCCTGTTCCCCTCGACAACTCCGAGAACTTGACTTCATCACTCAATTCAGCACCGACATCAGACATATTCATGGAGCTCACAACACTGTAGCTGACACTCTCTCTCGAATCAACAACATTCAGTTACCTTCCTTCTTAGACTTCACCGCAATAGCTCAGGAACAAAACGACGACAAAGAACTTAAAAAACTACTATCTACCCAGCAATCTTCCTTACAGCTACAACCTCTCACTCTCAATCCCGAACTACAAATCATGTGTGACACATCAAATAATCGAATATGGCCATACATTCCGATTAACTTTTGCCATGAAGTCTTCGACTTTGTTCACAATCTCTCCCATCCAGGCACTCGTGCAACCCGGAAACTAATTCAGGAACGCTTTGTATGGCCAGCCATGCTCAAGGATACCAATCAGTGGTGCAGAACATGTATCACTTGTCAGCGGAATAAAATCAACTGCCACATTCGAAGCCCATTGCAACAGTTCGACCTACCCAAACAATGATTCGACCATGTACACATGGATATCGTGGGACCACTCCCCCCATCAGAAGGATTCGTGTACCTCCTTACATGTGTTGACCGATTCACACGTTGGCTGGAGGCCACACCAATCCTGGACATAACAGCAGAAACTGTGGCAAAGGTGTTCATATCAACATGGATAGCTCGTTTTGGAGTCCGTTCCATCATAAAAACCGACCAGGGGCAACAGTTTCAGTCCCAGCTCTTTATGTCACTCA
This sequence comes from Centruroides vittatus, assembly GCF_030686945.1. NCBI lineage: Eukaryota > Metazoa > Arthropoda > Arachnida > Scorpiones > Buthidae > Centruroides > Centruroides vittatus. The sequence goes on from NW_027122385.1 coordinate 2,677,244, forward strand.
CTGCCCTCCTTGGAATTAAACAAATCCGCACAACCCCCTATCACCCATCATCAAACGGGCTGGTAGAGCGATTTCATCGTACACTTAAGCAAGCCCTACGATGCAGTGATCACAACCGTTGGACAGAAAGCCTCCCTACAGTCCTGCTTGGGCTCCGTTCCATGTTTAAACTGGACGTCTGGGGCACTTGCTCAGAAATGGTATACGGAACGACTCTATGTCTACCAGCCGACTTCATACAGCCTACAAATAACAACTCTCTTGAGCCACCCATCTTCCTTCAGCGCCTCCGCAATATTATGAACAATTTTTTGCCAGTCCAAACATCTGCACATGATAAAATTACCACCTTTTTACATCCCTCAATAATAGAATGCTCCCACGTATTTGTTAGAAATGATTCCGTAAAAAAACCCCTACAAGCTCCTTATGATGGCCCTTATCAAGTTATAGCACAATCCAATAAACATTTCACTGTACTAATAAAAGGCAGGATGCTGTCATCGGCGTGGATTGGCTCAAACCAGCATTCATCGATACAACCACAAACGATACATCCAATCCACCGGTCAACAAAACAAGCCATCCTGTCACACCGACGCAAACACCAACCACCATGACCCGGTCAGGACGTCACGTCTGCTTCAACCCCCAGTACCTCTGATCACTATATTGTTGTCACTGGGGGGAGCACTGTGGCGCCTGTTGGCAGTGTGTTGATTCGGACCGATAGAGGGCGCAGAAAAGAGGAAAAAGTGAACTTTGAACTGGTCACTCACTTCCTGACCAGCGACTACCAAAAGCGGACGTTTTGAACAGGCGATCAAGATGAACAACCTCCAACCTCGGTCGACGTCAAGTTGTAATTACACTGTATTACACATTACTGTATATATCCGTAAATAAAAGAAAGGGTATTGATATTCCGGCTGGATTTTCTTCATCCGCATCGAACGATTCTCATCGGTGACTAATACACCAAACATGCATTATAAGCCTGTGACTCATTAATCATGCTTTTCTATTTGTGTTGTAATAAATAAAACCTAACACAAGTGTTGATAACAAGATAGTTCAATAGTGGGTCAAAAGAAGATCACTAACAATCATCTATATATATAAATGAGAATGTTTGTTTGTTCGTTCGTTATACTCTCCTAGACTGTTCAACCAATTGCTACAAACCTCTGTAGTTATGTTTTTCCATACTTCTAACTTAGATAATGTCGTACATCCTACCCCAAAATATCTATCGAATTTCTGTAAATCAATTAATTTCTACCTATATTCAATTTGCTGATTTATGCACAGCACCATCTATCGGCAAAAAATTTAACAAGATAATAAACTAAATACAATTCTTACAAAACAAGAACATAATTTTTAAAAATGTATATTATGTTCATTTAATTACTGTGACAATGATATAGCATGAAATAGATGCACTGTATCATTGCTGTGACAGGTGGTACATAGCACTTGCCACTCGGTTTTTTCATTTCTGAACACTATTTTCTTAATAAATGCCCTCCAGTAGCCAAGTGGATTAAATTACTGAACACTGTAGTTAGTTTGCATGGGTTCCCACATGGCCAATGGACTGGCCATGTGCAATTTTCCAGGGTTTCTTCACATAATACCTAAATAGGAGCTAGCTTCCCATAAAAGTCTTCTCCAATCTTCTCAGCAGAATGCTCATGTGCTGCATTGCCACAACCAAATTCTAATGAGTGATTATTGTGACATTGTCACAATGTTCTCAGTTCTTTTAGTAGTGTCTTGCCCCTGCACATCATACTTTTCCTGTTAGAAATAGTCATGCCTGTCATCTGTCTAACTCAGCAGTTCCCAACCTTTTTTTTGACCAGGGACCACTTTGATTTCATTGTTGTTAGCAGGGATCACAAGGTTTAAGAAAAATAATCAATCTAAAAATAAACTTTAATCAAAACTTTTAACATAAGTAATTGTTAAACTCAAGAGCAACATGCTTTAACAGTACTATTATAATAGAAAACATAACATTTTTAGTGAAAATTAAATTCAGTTTGTATCAATGTAGGAATAATAATTTAAAATGAATAAAAGTTTTAAATCTTTCACGGACCATATTTTAGCTCTTGCGGACCACTGATCTAACTCCATTTGGGGCAAAATTTTGAATAGAAGTAATGTGACTTCCAGTCCAAATTGGAAGTTCATATATAGTTGATCTGGACCTCCTGCCCTAAGCTTTCCATACTTGATCTCGACTTTTATCTATCTAACTCCGTTCTTGAGATTAAGGAAGGACAGTAGGAATTTATTGGTCTACAATTTTTTCAAATTGCAGCCTAATAATTTTTCTATAAATGCAATATTTACAAGAACACACTTTCCATGTAGTTTATACAATCTGTTGCAAAAATATGCAAAAATATAAACACTTTATTACCACATAAAAGCAATTATTCTTGCATTTTTACAAGATTTTTCTTCTATTTAAACAAGTTTTATATGAATTCTTTCAGACTTTAAGGTTAGCGACTTCAATCACATCTGGACTTTTGCAACCTATCCAACAGTGATCACTTTTCAAATTTTAATATAGACCAGTATTAATTTGTAGTCATTGACCATCCTCTCTTCTGGGAGGAGGTCAACGACTACTTTTGGTTGAATTACTTCAACCCCCTTCTGCAACACTCTTCCCTTCTTCCTATCAGACCAGAGGTATTGTGGCATTTGAATAAGAAGTTACTGGAGAGCACAATACATGTTTTAAGTGGTTTTTGAGGGTGCCGAGTTTAAATATTTGGTCCATTTTTTGCAAAATTTTGATTGGTCTATTTTGATTGGTTGGCAGATTACCATTTGATATTTGGCTGTGAGTGGTACAGGTTCTTAGAGTTAACATTAGGAAAAATATGATATTTTCTGAAATTATGCCATTTTGTACCATCTGAGTATTGCTGTAAATGTGACAATGGTGGGCTGAACTAACCAAACTTTTTATATGGTTTTTGTTTTAATGTTTGTTATATTATAGTATTTGATTTATATAACTACAAATATTATCTTAGGTAAAAATTCTTTATTCCTTTACCATACATAATTTAAAGCATGTTAAAAATATGTTAGATTGGGCACTTGGTGTGATAAACTCTTATGTAAGATAACGTTTGTACATATAAATCAAATACTATAATGTAATATAATAGAAGGGTTAGAAGTACGAAATAATTTAATAATATGAATTGCAACCGCACACTAGGGTATATATGACAAAAATGGACTCACTTGAATCTTGCCTAATATGATTAATGTTAAAAATCAAAACGTTTTCTTAACCCCTTCTGGAAAATACAAATAATCCTTCAATAAAACCTTTAACCAGCGTGGGGTATGATTAAATTGTGTACGCTAATGTTTTCGGATTCCTCCCTGGGTCCTTCTTCAAGCTACATTCTTTGTAATGATTCGTTATAACGAAGACCAGCCGTGTTTGGAATGAAATTTGAACTAGCTATTGTGTAGCTAGTTCAAATTTCGTTCCAAAAATGGCTGGTCTTCGTTATAATGCAGGCATGTCAAAGATACAGCCTGTGGGCCATGACTGGCCCTTGAGGCAATTAGTTGCAGCCCGTGCCATCAATTCAATAAAGCTATTTGTTTATTTTTTATTATGTTGTTACCAAAGAAAATGTGATATTTTGTATTTAAACAAATAATACTTAAACAAAATTGTTGAACTCAATTATTATTATTTTTACTTATTTATTTACTCATATTACTTAGAGATATCGATTTTATTTGATTTATTTTCGTGTTTAATTTTTTGTTTACATTGCTTTCTCTATTTCATCTTTTGAATTTCAAATTAAAGTCTGTCTAAACAAGATTATTTATTTTTGCTGGCAAAGCACAAATGTTGTTTTTTATTTTGCTGTCAATTTTGGGTAATTAAATATGAATTTTTTGATTCGGCTACATTTGAGCTACTTTTTAGAAAATGTTTGTCTGCAAAAGCTATAATCATCTGGCAATGTTGTTCAGTATTCAAGACACTCCCGTAATTAGAGACTTTGTTGTGTTTTCTTATTGGTGAGTGAGTTTGGTCAAATAAACTGTAATGGTAAAAAATGTTCAATAAATGCAATGTCAGCTAAAAGAAAAGTTGATAGTAAGTGCCTATTTTACCAGCCAAAGTGGGAAATTTCGAACTTTTTTATTGAATGGAAAGGTAAACCACTTTGTTTGATTTGCAGTCAGATTATTGCCATTTGTAAAAAATTTAATGTGAAAAGACACTATGAAATGAATCATAAAGACAAGTTTGATTTATTTACTGATGAAATTAGGCAAGAAAAACTGGCATCTTTGAAAACTAAACTTATGGCACAGCAATCATTTTTTAAAAAATCAAAATGAATGCTAATTATTTGATCGCCGAAAAATCAAAAGCTTTTAGTAATTACGAATTTTTGAAAGAATGTATGCTAGACGTGGCCGATATTTCATTCCCATTGCAGAAACCAGTCATTCAAGAAATACCCGACTAGAAATACAATTGCTTCTGGAGTAAATGAATTGGCAGAAAATTTGGACTTTCATCTTAAACATAAAATTAAAGAATTTACCTGGTATTCCTTAGAAACTGATGAAAGTACAGATATCAGAGATATATTGCAGCGTGCTGGTATTCGTGGAATTAATGAAGATTTTAACATCACAGAAGAGTTGCTGTAGTGCATATCATTGAAGAGTACTACCACAGCTCAAGATATTTACTCAGCAATTGAGCAATTAGTACCAAATTATGACTTGGATTGGAGTAAATTCTGCAGTATTACCACAGATGGGTCACCATCCATGGTCAGTAAAAATGCTGGTGTGAAAAAATACAGAACAAAATTTTAAATGAAATTAAAGGTGAATGACCCAATTTCGTTGGAATTTATTGTATTGTACAGTACATCAAGAAGTCTTGACCTCTAAAATGCTATAAATGAATCCATTAATTAAAACAGTTAATTTTATTAGAAATAAAGGACGAAATCACTGCCAATTCACACAATTTTCAAAAGATCTTGATAAAAAATGTTCAGATATTCCCTACTTTGCAGAAGTACGGTGGCTTAATTATAGATCAATGCTTAAGTGATTTTTCGAATTGTGTAAACATGTTACGTTTATGGCTCAAAAGGGTAAACCGATGGAACACAGTGATGAATGGTGGCTTGACATTGCATTCTTAGTAGATATGACGAAACACTTGAATAATTTGAACGTTAAACTTTAAGGAAAAACTGTAATCGTTACACAAACTCAAGTGTTCAAGCTTTCGAAATAAAATTAAAGTTGTGGAAATCGCAGCTAAGAGAACAAAAACTTGACCATTTCCCTAGCATTCGTGAAATTGGCATGTACAATGCAAATAAATTAGCAGATTTTTCTTATCGTTTGCTTGATCTTATTGCTGAATTTGATAGTCATTTTGCAGATTTTTGCGAGCTCAATACCTACATCTTTATGATCTATTTACGTTCGATGTTGGTAAAGCACAGACTTACTTGCAAATGGAACTAATAAAAAGCAATTTGACATTTTGGCATTTTATAAAAAGTACTTCAAAAATCAAAATAGCTATCCCAACTTAAGGAACCATGCTGCCCGCATTTTATGCATGGTTGGAAGTTCATATATGTGAACAGTTGTTTTCAACAATGAAGATTAATAAGTCTAAATAAGGTTCAAGACTTACAAATGAACATCTTCAGTCTATTTTTGAAAATCAATACAACATTGTTGACACAAAACATGGAGGAGATAATGAAGCGTAAAAGAAGTCAAGTTTCTGGATCCTCAAGATATTTTGGTTTAATACGTCTCTACTTAAAAAAATTATAATCTTTTTCTTTAATAAAATAATTTTTTATGTACTTCTTTATATTTAGTATTACATTTGCATTTTATTTTTAATCTGGCCTGCGGTCATACTCGAGACAAAAAATTGGCACTTAAGGAGTTTGAGTTTGACACCCCTGTTATAATGGATTGTTACAAAGAACGTAGCTTGAAGAAGGACCCAGGGAGGGATCCGAAAACGTTAGCATACACAATTTAATCATACCCCACGCCAGTTAAAGGTTTTATTGAAGGATTATTTGTATATTTTTCCAGTGTGTGTCAATTATTTATTTAACCCCTTCTGGGTTCTTCCTCAGGAAAATCAGCTGGATCTTCTTAAACAAATAGGAATACAAGATTTTGAACAAAATCAAACAATGGAAATTTCGAACGTCCAGTTGAACATTCAATTTTTAACATTAATCGTATTATGCACTGATTAAAGGTTCAAGGGAATCCATTTTTGTCATAATTTAATAATCCTAATCTTTTCTGTTATTTTTTGCTTGAGCAATGCCAGGCTTATCTGCTAGTTATTATATAAAAACTTAATTTCAGATAATCAGAATATTTACTAGTAATTAAAAATATATATCCAAACATTGTGAAACTATATTAAATTTAAACAAATTTTTGGCAATAGCAGATACCTCTTTACCAATTATTCTATTAAATTGAGGACCTACTGTACTAAATGTATGCCAAATAAAATTAATTGGCCATAAGGAAGAATAGAAATTGAGTTTAAAAATTTTTTTATCATAATTTCCTATTTAAAAAAGATAATAAAGCATTTAAATATTGTATTTAATAAGTTTTTATTTAATAAGTTTTTATGAAAATATTGACCTAAAGAAAATACAAATACAATAGTACTTTATACTTCAGATGACTAAATTCAAATGCTTCAGCGTTTTAACTGCACATACAGTAAAAAAATATGATTGATGTGTAAATGCAATCTGTCATGAATCTGAATCTATCTCACTTTTGCTCCTGCATTATTCTTGTGTGTTTTCAGTATTATTTTCACTTTATATAACACATTATTTTTGGTATGAAGTTATATTTGTTGATTTTTAACAACTTTATTCTGCAATATTTCTTCAACAGCTTTTGGGCACCCTGCTTGTTTTGTATTTTTTAGTTCAAAATATCCAAACGGAACTTTTAAAACTACATTTGATATAATTAAAGAAGAAAAAATATATTTCTCTTACAGACAATACATATAAAATGTGTCTCTTTATCTAGACGTCCTTTCTCACGCAGTTGAGGGAGACGTCCTTTCTCGTGCAGTGAGAAAGGACGTCTAGATAAAAAAACACATTTTATATGTATTGTCTGTAAGAGAAATATATTTTTTCTTTTTTAATTGTATTTAATCTCCTGGCTTAATTTTAAAAATTCTACATTTGATATGTTTGCAGTTTAGGAGTATCTTCCCCATACACAATACAAATGTTTTTTACTGCTTATATGGCATTATATGCTGTTTGAAACTCAAAGCATAATATACCTGAAATGCTTTTTATGAAGACATATTACTTCACATTTTGTTTGAGTAAATCAAGTTGAAAAATTTAATACAGTATAAGTTTCTAAACAAAAAATATAATCTCACATTAGCAATAATATGTTAAATCACAAATCTATGTTAAGTAATGACAGCTGTTAAAAATAAACAAAAATGTTCTGTTCAATCCAATATAACCTTTACTTACTAACCGTGGCATCTGAGTGTGTGAAAGCAACAAAGTCTGAGAAGAAGGTTGTAATATTGACAATTGAGATGAAAAAAGAACTTACTGCAAAACATGAAAGGGGTAAACATGTGACAGATCTAGGAGGCATGTTTAAGATGAAGTTAACAGTGTGTAATCAATAAGTGCAATGTTCATTTTATAACACAGTATTTACATTTGTGTTTGTTTTTGAGTTTGAGCCATCAATGAAAAAAAAAAAAAAATCACTGGAAGTGGTAAGTGAAAAAATTCTATTTATAACAAAAATTTTTATCAACTCTAGATACAACTGTTACTTAGATATTCTAAAATTTTTATTTTTATATGCAATGTAAACAGTGGTGATATTCAGCTGGTTCGCACAGGTTTGGCCGAACCCGTTGTTAAAATTTTCAGTTTTCCGAACCTTGTTAAACACATGGAACATTTCTCAGTGGTTTTGTTTTTTTAAAAAAATATATTAAAATATACATATTATACTCTGTAATACTACTAAACTAGAGCCTTATACCCCGTTTGCACCGAGCATTTCAATCTAGATTGTGAGCAATGTCGGGGACTATGTCTTGGTGCAATCTCTCTCGACCGTTTCAATCTCGACCGAAACGAGGTTTAATCACGATCGATTAAAGAGAGTTCTTGAAACTAGATCCAGTCATAAGAGAAATCCCACAATCTCACGCACGCGAGATAATACAAGATGGCTGTGGAACACGTGTCGGGCTATGGACAGCGAAATAAAAAGAAAACTGTATTTCGAGAGATGATGACATCTGTCTATTATCAGCAGTGCCATTTGGGGTGAAAATTTCTCTGCCTAAAAATAATAATAATAATAAAAAAAAAAGGTCGACAGCACTAATATACTATTGTTACCTGGTCTTTGCCCAGGGCTTGTTACGTTCCAAATACGCCACTGATTATTAGATATATCACAAGAAAAGGTATTGTATTTATTTCTAGCCAAAACTTCCATTTCGTTTGTTGGTGATCGTCAGGGAAAAATTTTCTGCTAGCGAACCCTTTGTTAACTATTTCGAATATCACCACTGAATGTAAATCAAAACTCCTAATAGAAAGATTAATTAAAGGTATAATATATTTTTTAAGAAGAAAAACATAACACTGGAATAATAATTATAGATCATCTTATTAAGTACAGTGGAACCTCGCTTAACGAGCACCTCACACAACGAGTATTTTGCATAATGGGCAAAACAAACTGTAAAAATTTGCCTCACTTAACGAGTGATTTTTTGTATAACAAGTGATGAGGAGAGGGGAAGTCCCAAATTGTGTGCATGCGGCATGCTCCATCAGTCTGTGTTTAGCATTTGTTCCGATAGCATCTTAGTGTTGCTTGTGATCACATATTTTTCCAAATAATAAAACATCATTGTCATATACAAAAGTTGTAAGAGCCATTATTTCAACTTTTCTGACTTTTAAATCTTCCTGGTACAGATGTGATAGTGCTGGGAAGGAAGGAAGCAGTACCTTAGGGTTAATTGCTCTAAATGTATGGTAACATCTGGTTGGAAAGGGAGATTACTATGCAAAGTGGTGAAGTCTACAAAATCAAACAATTTAAAATTTCATGACACAGTACATTGGCTGATGATAATACCAGTGATTTTTTCCATTTCTATAGCATAAGCTTTCCACAGCTGTTCTCTGATGTCATTCTATGTTATTTATTGTTAATATAGCTTTCTTCTTTCTTTTTCTTTTTTACACTTGTTTGCAGCAACCTTTAAGCTTATTTTTGATTTTATTAATTACCAAAATATGGTAAGTTTTTTTAATGTTTGCATTACAATAAAATTAATAAGTTTTTGACTTTTGCATCTATAATTGCAATAGCACAATTTATTGCTAGGTTAATGTGATAATTTTACTGAAAAATATTTGAATTTTCCATCTGTGGAAGATTTCCACTTTACTCAAGGTTCTGGCTTTTGCAAGTTTGACTATATTAGTTATTTATTTGTTAAATAAATAATTATGGATTAATGTAATTAAAATAAAAATTGCACAAAGGGCTTAATTTAGCTATGGAGAAAATGCTTAAAATCTTGATAAATAGTTGTTTTGAAATATGTAGAAGATAAAATATTATCTTAATGATTCCAGATATGATCTTAGAATTTGTGAAATCACATGTAATTTTATGTGTAATACAGAAGCAGCTCATTTTAACGGATTGATTGGGCCACCGGAAATTATCCATTGTTCCAAGAATCAGTTATATTGCAAACAACGGATTTCCTGCGCACCCAGTAAAATATCAGTTATTTCAATTTTTTCAAATATAAGAATTTTCAAATATTTTTTACCTCCTATATATAAGAAATACCAATACTTCAAATTATTCAGTCTCTTGAGATCTCTATTCTTTATGTACATTACATGAATGTTACAGTGTGTATGAATGACAAAGCTGGCAAAAACTGCACATACTGTAAGCATAAAAAGAGGCAAATTACATATGCTCGTTAGCACTTTGACTTCACAATTTGGTAAAAAAAAAAAACAAACTCATCCATCTTGATTTCTTTTGATACTGCTTTTTTATCCATTGAATACAACACCACCACTTGATATTAGCAATGTCATGTACAGTACAGCCTGTTCATTTATGCTGAAACTCATCAGGAAGGTCTTTACAACTTTGAAATACTCCAGGGCCTTAAAACTCACCCCTACCTCAAAAATAAGACTTATAATTTCTAAAAATTAGAAGAAAGGTAATTGAAAATGATCAGACTTCTTTCCCAGTACCCAAGCAGGAAATCAAGGATACGAGGAAAGTCATTCAAGAGCCCTTACCAACTTTTTTCTAATATCTTTCAGAATTCCAATTTGTCTTAAAAAACTAAAATATTTCTGAAATGTCCCATCAAAACACTAATCAATAATAAGGGTAACTCAGTTCTAGCATTTCAGAAATAAGCATTTGAATGGAAAATGAAATTTGAGATACATTATAAAAACATAATATATGAAACAGTCATTCTGTTTAACTGAAAGTTTATGTAAAACAATAATATTTTTTAAGACCTATTCAGCTTAAATTAACTTAAAAACACAATGAACCTAAGTTTACAATACCAATCTCTTATAGACTACATGAAAAATAATACATGTTTCATGTTATCATAAGTTGAGATATTTAATATAGCTATTGTAAAAAAAATATATTATATTAAATTAAAAGTTTATTAAAACTTGATAAAAATGACTTTCTTGGCTTTATAACTTTTATTTATTTAATCTTCAAATCATTTAGTAGTAATCCAAAAATATTTGCATTTGCATTCCAATGATTGGCTTATCTACTATCTACGCTCATCATTATGACTAGATGGTGGCAATTACATGCTGAACTAATTGTCCAGTAGATTTTTGTATTTTAACTTGTGCAGAAAATCAAAATTTTCTATACTATTATAAATTATTCTTTTTCAATTCATTATGAAACAAATAATTTAAATAGAAGAGTATTTTCCAACAGAATCAGGTATGTGTATAATTTAAAACTAAATGATTAATTTTGAGTAAGTGCAAATCCATAAATTGTTGTTTGAGAGGAACACATTAACCATTAAAGCCAAAAATGGAATTTGAAATTCTCAAAACAGATTATGTTCTATGAAAATATACCACATCGATCCTGTTACTATAATTTGAAAATAAATGTAAGAAAAATTATGGACTGTTTTTAAAGCATATTATTTTATCAAAAAATCAAACTAACATAAATATTATACATTATTTTGAAAAAAATTTTATTTACAATATTATAGAATTAACAAACATGATGCAACTCCTTTAACAAAGGCCATCCAAGTGAAAGTCTGATTCTTCAGATCAGTATGGTGTTTTTTGCTAACCAACCTTTCTTGTATACTATTTGTGCCAAATAAACAAATCCTTAACTGGCTGACATTGTGGCAGATTTGATTGATGTTCTTTTGGGTACAAAAGGAATGTTTCAGCAGTACTCTGTGACCCTTTCTTAAAGTGTCTTATCTATGTATGTTTGATGACAATTGAACCTTTTGGTTGCCTCTACCTGGTTAACTGCATCTTTTTTGTCAAATATTTGCTGTAATCCCTTTGGTTTTTAACATTTATAACAACTGGCTTCCACTTTCTGGCTCTTATTTTCCACATTCCCGATATTACATACTTCTTCAAAATATGATACTGATACAATAAATCTGTAAATTATTCTGAGTTAAGTGGGCCAAAAAGATCATTTTATTTAGTGAGATACATCAATATTTTAAACATTTAAAATATGATGAAAAAGTTTGATGAACTATGTTGATGCAACCTTATTCTGGTACAAAATGCCTTTCCTGTAAAAATCAATAGAAATGCAATCATATAAACTAATATGAATATTATCCCAAAAATGATAATATTTTGCAGTTAAGACTAAAACTTACCTAATGGTTATACACATATTTTGTTAGGTTTTCTGATAAATCCATTTAATATTGCTCTATCACTGTTGATGATCTGATGTATATAGGAGCTCAACAGTTATCAGTGATGCATTCAGGAAAGAAGATATATTCTGTAAAGGCAACTATAAATTAGATTATTTTAAAAAATTCATATGATGATTTATTATTGTTTAATAAGCCATACAGTAAACAATGATTTTTGCAAATAAATGCTATAGTATTTAAAATTTTTGAAGGAAAAAGAAGTCAGAATCAGTCAAAGATAATGATAAAGAAAAGTATTTGTTAATCAAAGAAATACACAATATAGTATAGTAATTAATTTAGTTTTTTAAAATTTTAACAATAACAAAAACTAGTTTAGTAATAAGAGAATCTACATTATTTTCCAAAAGTTGGATTTAATTTATCTTCAGATATATTTAAGAAATAAATTATAAATGACATACAATGACTTGAGTAATGGTTGAATGTCCAAGAGTGATTTGCCAATATAGTCTGGACATACATAGTGAATTTCAATATTTATATTCAATTTAGATAAATCAAAAAATTCTCCATAAAATTTACTTAATTTAAAGAATAAAAACTTGCTTCAGAAAATTATTTTTCATAATATTAAAGTTATTACATCTAAAACTGATAAAAATTCTAAAGATTTTGTGTCTGAAATCTGTCAATTTAATTTTCTTTTAATTATAATAATATTGACAGATTTTTGGATGTATGTTTTTATGTACATTTCTTTACAAAGCTATATTTAATTATAATTATCTTTTTACATATAATTATAATTAAGAGAAAATTAAATTATGTAAAAAGAAAATTATAATTAAATATAGCTTTGTAAAGAAACATACATAAAAATAACATTGAATATTCTTTACTTTTTAAATCTTAAAACAATCCACTTAGTCAAATAGTTACCTATGAGTGGCTAATGGATAGAATCATTGGAAGCATTATACGATATTCTGGTATGTAGCATCCATGAGCTAAACCGCAAGAGGTTGGTGCTCTGTAAAGTGCATGCACCTGTAATCTGGCTGCTTTACACAATTCAAATATTTTCGCCAATGGAAGCTGTCCTGTATTTGATAATACAGCACTTCCATTGGATATATGCATATACGAATATTATTTTTGAATATACAATAGCAATCTTATTTTTTTCACATGTAGTATAGAAATTTGTAACAAGATACATAATTAAAATTAATATTTTATTATAAATGCATTAATTCAAACTTCGTTAAAATATGAAAATAATTAAAATATGTATGTATATTTTAGAAAATACAAGGGAAGCGACACTTCCATAGCTTCCATGGATGGCACACCACTGTTAGAAGTTAATGAATTACTGTTCAATTTATACTTGGTATGTGAATGCTTATTGGTTAACTTCTAACTCTTAACTCTTGATTTATGAATTAAGAAAGAAGTAAGAGGATATACTTATACCCGTAAGATAATTAATCTTAACTCCCAGTTGTGTATATGGGCATTAATACAACTGCATATGCATATAAATAAGCTAAGATTAATCTTTTAAATTTTATCAATTAATTTTTTTAGTAATAAAGTATTAAGTTTTTTTGAAATATTTTTAACTTTCAGTTCTTTAGGTTTAACTTTTTTATGACTTTTACACCGAAACAAAAGAGGAAGATCTATTTTGCATCAGCTGACAAAGTTAGATTGGATTATTTTTTATTTGTTTAAGATAGAAGAAGAATTGAAGAGGTGACAGAGTATCTTGGAATTAATTTAAAGATATTTTGAAAGTTAGCTAAGAACACAGCTAAGTTTATAGAAGATTGTAAAAAAAGCAGATAATGAAATAAAGAATTCCACTTCATTTCAATCAGGTTGTAAGCCTTACATCTATAATAAATATGCAACTTAGCAAAGAATCTTTTGTTTCTTTGGAATTCCTCAAATTCTCAAAGAACATGAGAACATAAGTTAAATCAGGAAGGAATATGTTGATGGCATTTAATAAAGAAACAAAATGTATATAGGAGCTATGAAAAGGACTTTGACAACTAGTGTTAAAGAAGGAAGTATATAAAAACTGGAAAAGGATTAAATGGTTGAAGACTTATATAAATAACTACCACACACCTCACTTTTCAAACAGCCAATTAAAAAAAAAAGGAAAACGAAAAAACAAATTTTTTTAGTACCTTTTAAGTATCTGCTTCAAGTTATTAAGCTGTTGGAATAACAAATTATTATTTGAACTGTTCTGTTTTAGAAAAACACAAAGCTATGTGATGTCATTTTAAAACTTAAAGATTATAATTTAATATATATATTTTTATACATACATACATAATAAATAGGGTTTTTGGTTCTAAGGTTCCAAAAACTCTTAAAAATTACAAAGTTTGATATCAATTATTATTATTTATAATCTTAAATGTTCCACTCTTCCATAAACCCAGGAAGTAATCAAAATGACCCTTTTGTTTCTCCTAGCTGGAGTAAGGTTAGTGTGTTCCTTATTTTTATTTAATCATATGGGAGAAAGTTACATAGTAAGAAAGGTGTATGATGGTTAGTTGTATGCTGTTCCAGCTTTTATATGATATATTGAAGAGTTATGTGCAAGAAAAAATACAATATATATGGAGATAATTTTATGAAAATTACTTGGATATCTGACAAATAGAAATGAAAATTAAATTTTACTGATTTTGTTCATATTTTCTATACTAAATTTATGTTTATTTATTTATTTAATGGAAGTGTTTTAATGAAAACATTATAACAGTATTTAATAAAAATTTTCCTAAACATGAATCTAATGATAAAGACAATAGTCTAGACTTGAATAAAAAGTCTATTGCACTGAATAAAAATTGTCATTATCATCAAATATAAATTTTTAAAATTATTGTTATGCAGAACACAGAAAAAAATCTTAATTTTTCTGGAATGCTTTGAGATATAAACTCTTCTTCAATTTTCATTACATAATGTTTTCCAACAGCATGAATGCATCTTAAATGCTTAGATGATTTACTCTAATAAATTATAATAAATAATTTTGTTTAATTATCACTCTGAATTTATTAGGTTATTCAAATTGAAACCATTTCTGTATTTAAATTAACTTGATCTCATTTAGATTGAAAACAATGTTAAGGGAAATATTAATAATAATCACAATAATTACCAATTAAATTTAATACAATAATCATAAGTATATTAATTTGGTTATACAATTAATGAAATTAAACTAAATTATAATAACTGTAAAGCTCTTTTAATATCAATTAAGTTAATATGATTGCTGCTGTTATAAAATATCTGATTCAATATTACACTTTTCCCAATACACAAAAAGAATTTTGAAATTTAGCTTATAATTTGTTTATTTTTCCAATTTATATAATAGCTTTTCTCACTTGTTCAGAAGTTTTCATAATTCATCAATTCCCAATGCTGCTGTTTCTATTTTTTTTCATGACAGAAAAAGTGTTGTGATAATTTTATGGGTCGATTTTTGGTAATGTTAGAATTCATCATCAAATCAAATTTATTAGTATAGGCCTCGGCCTGTTACAAAGGGAATTATTTTACATGCAAGTAACATAACGAATATTACAGGAACAATTAAGTATCAAAAAACTTTATAACATAGTTATATAAATTGCAAATACATCGATATGTTGCCCGATGAAGTATTTTATACAATTGCTTCTACCGAATCACATTCATTTAAACCGAGAAGATTGTATTTTTGCCTTAACTCAAGGCTTTTCTCACATTTACAAATCAGATGAAATTTGGAAAAGGACATATAACATCTTGGACATGGATTATTCTCGTATATGTACAATTTATTGTCAATCATTAGAGAGTTAGAACTAAGTCGGAGTTGAATAAAAAATCTCTATTTTAAACGGCAAATTCGAGAATATATAACCATTATTACTTGAAAATAATAATATCGAACTATAATAGTTTTGTGATATTCTTAAACGAGTGTCTTCTATGTCTCGCACATGAGAAATATCAAGAACATTCCAAATAAGTTGATGACATACTTCTCCTTCAAGATCCAACGAGAATATAAATGGTTCAATCGAGCAACCAAAACCGTTTATCATTCTTGAAATTAGGGAAACCCAGTTATTTTTTGATGGTTTCTGTATAGCATTCTTATATAATTGATATAAAAGATTGAATGTAATGCCACCACTGTCTCTTAGCTTAATTAACAGCTTTATACATCTTTTTATGAATAGTGCCTTAGGACTAAATCTAGTTGTCTCCAATCTTAGCACACTTCCCGGGGTTTTGTAATCCAACCAAAACAGTCTACTCAAGAATTTATTCTGTATAATTTCCAGCTTCTGGACATTAGAGAGACACCATAAAGGAGATGCATAACTCACAGAGTTAAAAACCAAGGACTGAAATAGATTAAACTGGGTTTGAATCACGCCCAAATGAGTCTTGGCGCACAGCTTAATAACACCCTGGATTAACCGATTGGCTTTGACCAACATATCTTTAGTCTGTCTTTCAAACAAAAGCAAAGGTGTAAAAATTACTCCTAGAAATTTTGTTTCGTTGACCACCTTAATCTCAGTATCATCAATAAAGAAGGACATATTTTTCTTAGGAAGTCTTGATCCATTCCTGAATATCATTATGTGAGATTTCTTAGGATTAATGCTCAAATCCAATTGAGAAAAGTACACAGTTAATAGTCATATTTTCCTTCTAAGAGCGACCGCCGTTGGTGCTAGAATAACAATATCATCGGCATACGAAATAGAGTGGACCATAGTACTACCTATCAGGAATCCATCATCGTCATTATTGAAAATATCATCAATATCATAAGTATAAAAATTAAACAAATAGGGAGACCAAGGGTCTCCCTGTAATAGGCCTTGATCAATCGAATGGAGGCATCCCTGTTCACCATTATATCTACAGATCATCTCATAATGACCAAACAATAGCCCGTCTGATTTGACCATATAACTCTCCGCTCCACAATGTAACATTTTATTCTGCAAAGCCCGAACATTCACTGAGTCATATGCTTTCTCAAGATCACAAACAAGGCAAAAACTTTGTGTCTTTTTTTAAATAACTGGATCTGGATGGTGGCCAACAGAACAAACAAAGTAACCTGAGTACCATCACTTAAAATAAGGGCAAATTGGATTGGATTTAGTAAATTCTCATATTCAGTCCATTCAATAAATCTAGAAGCCAACATAGCAGTAAAAAGTTTGCGAAATGTCGAAAGTAAAGTTATCAGGCGATAGTTAGCTGGATTAGCTCTAACTCCTTTCTTGTATACCATTTGAAAAACCACACGATTCCACGACTCAGGAATAATACCCATTACATAGAATCTATTGTATTGCCTAATTATATAATTTAAAATTGTACTTGGTAGAAATTTTAATATTATATTAGGAATCCCGTCAAAACCCGGGGCCGATTTAGTTTTTAGCTTCTTGACACACGAATGAAGTTTTTGTATAGTAAAGACCTCTTCCATTGGCAAAAACTCCATCTCTTTAAATTTCCCCATTCTAGTAATCACCAATTTATCCTTATATCTAATCGAAAAATTATCGAAAAATTTATTCCATTCATCTAACGGTATATTAACAGATCCTTTCGAATGAGCAACAGGTCGTCGAAAACTATTAATCACTTCCCAAAATTTTTTAGAATCTTTCGTTCCTATTAAGTATTTGTTTAAATCAGCATAGTATCTTCTTCGTTTTGCTCTAATCAAATTGATATAAATTCTTTTATTATCAATATATTTCTTCCAATCAATTTCCTTATTAGATTTTCTAAACTGATTTAAGCTGCGCTGTTTTTTCTTCTTATGATAATAGCATTTATTGTCATACCATCTTTGAATAAACCTGCGCGGCATACTTTTGAAGCAAAATTTAGCACAAAATGAATTTAATTAATAGACAAATAAAATTTTCGTAATTAACCAATGGTCTTAACTTATCCTGTTGATTAAGCACTTCGTGAAACCTCTCTGGAACTTCTCTTGTTATCCTTTTTAAATTAAATCTTAAGCATCTTGTTTTGTCAAATCTTAATCACTTCTGACCGTTAGGATATTATATTTTCCTTATATCTCTTCAACAAGTTAGGCTTTGCCTTCCAGAATGCATGCAGGACTAAGTTTCTCTCATACACAGAGGCAAGGGAGATTTTAACTATAGACTTGGTAACGTTTCCAGAAATTCTGACCAAACCAGACAAACAAAAATTCCTCGACACCCAATTCATTTCTAATAAAATGAGAAATCTCTGCAGTCGGGTCTTCAGTTGTAAACAAGAAATTAAAGATAACAATATTACTCCTTGTTTTCTCATTTATTAACTTATCTAATTGAAATTCAATCTTACCTCTCAACAGACCATCATAATTACCACCCTGTTCCAATTTTTCCATTCTATGAGACACAATATTCAATTCTTCCTTTAGGTCATCATGTCTCTTCTTCAATATACCCAATTCTTCCTTAATCGCACCCAAATCAACAGCGAGTTGAGAAAACTTCTCCTGAATTAGGTCATACACCACTTTAATGGTGTATTGAGGCTCCTCACCAAGATCCTCCTCCGCAACAGCTGACAAGGTAAAATAGTCCTGAATATTTGCATCTCTTACTCCCCCTGGATTCCGTTTCAAAGGTGTTCCATCTAATACAACAGGATTCTCTTCAACAACATCAGTTAAATTACGACTTTGTTTCACTAGAATCCCCCTTACGAGGTCTGCCACGACCTCTCTTTTGCATATCCACCCTCTCGATGTCCGGAGGATATCTCGATAACGGCCCAGGGTTGGGTTCAATCCCAGAAATTAATAAAAGACATCTAATTAAATTAAAACCCAGCTTATCCATTTTAACCTGAATTATCCGGAAGCCCTTCACCACTTCAGAAAAAAACAATCACTTCAAAGACACTTCAAAGCTGAAACGAAAAGTCACCAACAGCCTCGATGCCGAGCCAACTCCCCCTTAATGTTAGAATTTGATGGTTTCATGTGTATCTGGCTTAATTTTTCCAGAACAATGGAAGACATATACTGAAAACTAATTATGCCATCAACAATTATTAACAATTTTTATGTTTTGCAGACTTATTGGCTTATGTTTTTCTTCAAGTATTAATTTTTTGAAACAGTTGTGTAAATTGGTATTTAACTTTCATGAACCAAGCATTTATTGTATTCAAATATAAATGTTTAGAATTTGGCAACTTTGGTGCTTTCAGTTTATTCTGCAAAGGAGTCTGGAAATGTTTAATGGCCATGTCTGTAGCTGGTTATAAGTACAAGTGCAAAGAGACATTTTTAAGTCTTAACAACTGCTTGGAAACAAACTGGTAAGCATATTTATTGTATGTCCTTATCAACACATTACTTGATTAAATTTTTTTAGAACAATTAGATAAACGTAAGACTAGGAAAATGTGTAATACCTTGCTCATAATGAAGCAACAATATTCAAAATGATTATTATTGTTAAATATGAAAAATTTTCATACTGCATGGTCATTACAGTCACTATTGAAATTGTGGTGATGTTTGGTTTGAACATTTTTAATTTAAAAAGTGTTACTTACACTTTTGTTGTTCATAAAGAATTTGTGATGAATTAACAACAAAACTCAATTTTTCTTTGGATTTTTTTCCAGAAGAGACAAGTCCTATATGTTTCAAAGAATGTCCCAGAAAAATGTAAGAAAGACCTAGTTACGTATGCAGAATATTTACAGAAAGAAAAGGAGAATAATAATGGGAAAAATTGAGAAAGGTTCTAAGTAAAGCTATAAAGTAAACTTGTGGTGTAACAATAAAAGAAAGTGCCAGAAGAAAGGGGGGAAAAATCAACAAATTTTGCTCACATACAAGACCTATATATAATTTAAGAGAATAGAGTTCTGTTTTCAAAATCAACAACTCCAAGTGATAAGAAGCTTGCTGGTAAGAAAAATGTTAGGAAAGAGAAAAGCACTTCTTACAGAAAGATTAAGAAGTTAGAAGAAAAACTAGAGAATGCAGAAAGAAAAGAAAAAAGCTGAAGCAGACTAGCAAGGCAATAGAAAAAAAAAAGATTGAAAACAATTAAGCTTCTTCACAATAACAATCCTCAATTACCCATGATTTCCAACCTCAGTTCAAGCAAGAAAGCTAAACCTGTATGGAACAGTGTAAACAGAATACAAAGAAAATTCTGGATCTGTATAATGTTATGATCCAAGAACTGTGCTTATCTTTTTGGGAAGTCAAACTTTTCACCAATTAATGTGAGGCATTATTCTAAGAAAATACTACTGGCAGAAGCTAAAAGACCTTATGCTCCAGATCCAAGACAAATATCTACAAAACAGTAAAAAATAAAATAGCATCTGTCAACTATTATTATATTCTCTAATTGAAATTACAAACTTCTCAGTCCTTTTCACAACAACACATCTTTACTGTCACTACCACAACAACAACAACAACAACAACAAAAACAAAAAAAAAAAAAAAAAAGAAAATACTTTTCTGTTACTGTTAAATATTTATCAAATTGTAATAACTTTTTTGTCTTATTATAATATTTAAGTTGCTTCATTTCTATCATTCTGTAGGCATTATTATTATCTTCATCTGTAGGCAATATTATCAAGGATGTGGATGAACTTTTCATCTCTAAAACGTAAATGTTGAAATCTTGTAAGTGGCACTCGACATTCACGTTTTAGACATGAAAACTTCGGCCACAACCTTGCTATTAATACCCTAAGAAGAAAATTTCAAAACTACATATTTCATTTTTCGTTTCACTTATTTTATAACTACATCTACAATGAAATGTAATGGAAAAATAGTGTTTTAATGTACCTGATGGTACCTTCTAAACTCCATACCAGTAAATGTTACTCCTGGAACAGTCAGTGAAGGCATAAGTATTTGATGGAGTAAGTATACAAAGCTTTTATTTCTGTTCTGTCAATTTTCTGGAGTGTATGCCATTATGGGCAGATTGTTCATTTTTAAAAAATTGGGGATATACCATTAGGAACTAAGACTTAAATTCATATAAAATAATATATTTTATTTGTTCTAGAACTCAACTGCTTTTGGACGTGTTAATTTAATACTTATAAATTAAGATGATTCTCAAAATTTAAATTTTGAAAATGTGAATATTTTGGATGTTCATTTTATTAAGAATTAATGAAAATTCTTATTTTGTAGGACCACTCAGATTACTGGTGTACTGAAGATGACAGTATTAGGTGCTGTTAATTGCTATCAGTGTATAATTGAACTAGGTCAAAGCAATCAAACTTTAACAAAAGAAGTCACAGCTGTTCTTTGAGAGCTGATGAACATGTAGTAGTTAATTGGTCTGCTGGGAGCTTTGTCTTTAGTATCCTTCTGACACTGACAAGACTTCCTTTAATTAATATGGAATCTTGTTGTTTTGGTTGATCAGGGCACCCAACTTAAATAGGGACTATAAAGGTAAAGAAGAAAAGACTTGACATGACAAGATACAGAACTCTCCTGAATGATTGTATAACATGTGGACACTGAGTAATGTTGTAAGTAGTTTATTTATAGATAATAGATATATACAGGGTGGGTGGAAAGTAACTAGGCACCAAGAAATCATTATAATTTCTATAGTTTAATGCAGAGATGATGAAAATTATTTTATATGTAGTTTATTAAATGGAAATATGGATGCATACCTTAAAATTCGACATAGGCATGGCACCACCCACCAACTTCCTCAAGTGATTGGGGATTATGATGTGGATGGGCAGCCACTGTGAATCTGCAACCAACTTGTGGTCATTAGCTCCGAATGGCATTTCTTGATTTTTTATGGATGGATTGTGGCATGACGTCCTTTTGTTATATACCACCACCTCTGCACAGCAACCACTGATTTCCACATCTCATAGTGTGCAGCAATCTGTGCTCATTCCTGAACAGACAAGTGGTTAGCCATCTTTTTTGCAACTGCACATAATGGCCTCTCTCAGAACTTCCCACACTACCAATGGAGGAATTATAAAATTTCATTGACTGATGTACATGAGCGCACAAATTTTATTATGATTTTGATTATTATTACAAAAAGTATAACAATTTTGCAATTTCTAGTTTCTGTCCATTCTCTAGTTAGAACTCTAGATTCTCATCTTGGCTGGTGATGTCTACTTTGCAAGAGATGGAGATATGCTGGCCAAGATAAGAAGAGTGGAGTCAATGAACCAACTTTCAGATCTTTAATAAGGATAAAGAAGAGAAAAGAGAAACCACAAAAAGGACTTTGTGGGAAAAAACTTCTAGCAAATGAAAGTTTATTTGAAACAAATTCAAATAATATGAATTTTAGTTCTATATTCACATTTTTTTTTTTTAATTTTATTTTGTGATATGCTCTGAGAATGAAGCATTTATTCAAAAAATTATTTTCATTATGAAGTTAGTGAATTATGTATATTTTCTGTTCTATTGTTGTAGTCTCTGAAAATGTCCAAAGACCTGTTAATCTAAATACATTATTGATTGATGTAAATAATAATTATAATTAATAAAATAATTTTTTAAATTCATTACTTGCTTATTTAACTATTTTTATGAATGTTATTTACCAAATGCTAATATTTTTAAAGCCTTCTTGAAGTCAGCTGATTAATAGATATTAACAGAGAATTTTTAAGACTTTACAATACAGTCAAACCTGTTTTTATGCGGGGGATAGGGACCGCATTAAAAAAAAACGCGCAAAAAAAATCTCACGAAACTTCACGAATGGCTGTAAATAATAGTTTTCGCGACACAATTAAAAAATATTTTTTTTTATGCGGTCAACAGGGACCGCATAAAAAAAGTCTCACATAGAAAATAACTCAAAACCGTAAGAAATAGAATTTATTGACAACAGATGTCAGCACTTGACTGCATCGTCTGGTCTATCGTCTGTTTTACATATTTTTGTCCGGTGGTGTTTTGTTGACTTAAAAAGTAAATTATTTCATTTTTCGCATATTCATGCAATAATATTACTATAATAAGTGCATTTATGCTATAATAAGTTTATTTAGCTATAATAAGTCAACGTGAGACATGACGAATCGCACGAGACTAGTCGCCAACTATACCGCACAAATTAAAAATTCGCATTAAAAAAATCGCACATAAAAAGAGCGCATAAAAACAGGTTTGACTGTATATAGAATAATGATATTTATTAAAGAAAGATTTTCAGAATATAACTTTATGAATTATCCTTTTTTTAAGAATTGTTGATAAAGAACACACAAAAATTTCTTTTTTAGAGCTACTGAACTGTTTCAAAAATTTCAATGTTTGAGAAGTCTGTGCACACAACCGGTGCTGTAACTAGGCAGGTGCAACAGGTGCAACTGCACAGCATCTGCTTGAAAGGGGCCAAAAATGCATGTAATTCTTTTATTATTTTCCCAAACATAATTAATTAAGGGGCCTAAATGCAAATTCTTGCACAGGCCACAGGAATGGCTAGTTACGGCACTGCATACAACAAATAGAAATCTTATTCAATTATCCTCTACTCAACTGGTCATTAATTGCATTCAGCATGATTTGCATATATAATATCAATAAGATAGTAAATTATATGCTTGAATGCAATTGAATAAGATCCTTATTTATTGTGCACAGAATTTCTCAATCAGTTGAGTAACCATAAAAAAAAAGAAGGCCAATGCAGCAAAGTTGTAGTATATTCCTGTTGTCAACAATTTTTTAAAATTTATGTTTTAGAAATTTGTGTGTGTAATTTTCAAGCTTTTAAAATTGTAAAGATATTTATAACTACAGTCAAACTACTCTAATGTAACATTCATGGTACCAAAGAATTCTCTCAGATTATTGAAGTTGCCAGATTTCTGAAACATAATTAGAAATAAATTAAATTGGTTAATATTATATTATTAAATTTAACACAAGATGGTAGCTTAACTGCCTACTTCTAGCAAAATTGCTTCATATCTTATTATTATGCTACACTAAGGCTAATTAATTAGTAATTCTGGCTGTTTGTTTGATTAGTAATGTTTATTGGTTTATTTGTATATGGCTGGTTGCTTTTCTAATACGATGAACAATCTTCTGATACAAATGTTTCTTCAAACTAACATTGCTTGTGACATTTGGTAATCTATTGGCAATTACTGCAACCTGGAAATCCAACTGGCAACAACTCTGTGGCCTTTGACAACAGGATAAAAATGGTTCTTTAGGTTTATATTTCGTAAATGGCTTTTCATAGAACTATGTCCAACAGTCCTACGTAGTTCAGATTAGAGAGGAGATATTACATGTATTACACTATCATTTCATGAAATAACAGAACAGTGAGTAGGAATTAAGTGATTGTTCATATGTTATTTATTATTTAAAATAATTTTTTGTATTTTTAGTATACATTAATATGGAAACTTAAGCCAAATTAACAAATATACATTTTTTTGAAATTTTAAAAAAGTTATATTTTTTATTTTTATGACATCCTTTATAAGTAATAAATTTGTATAATTTATTGGAAATTACTGCACTTTTTTATGTGTAGTAAAATGTATATACAGTAAAAGCTTGATATAACAGACCATGTTAGAATGGATCTCAATTACACTGGTTTTCAATGTGAAGGAAAGTGGCACTGCATCAAAATTGCATACATGAAAAAAATAACTGTAAAATTAAAGTGTTTGCTAAATAATGAATAAAAAAGTGCTACTCCTGTACTTTTCTTAATTTAAAATTTTACGCTATTATGCAGCCACTGTATAGTGGATAGTATAATATTTTACCTTTTACTTTTTTGGTAGAACGTTTGTATTTAAGAAAAGCCTGTTGTAGTTTTTCTCTTGCTTTCCAAATATCTGAAATTGTCTGCTTACTCAGACATTTCTTTACCAACTTCAGACTGAGATTTTTGGGATGTAATTTGAAAAAATCGTAGATCTACAAATTCCTACTCTCCATCTGTCTGTCTTTTCTTAATCTCAAGAAGGAAATTAGATAGATGAAAGATGAGACCAGATATGGAAACCTTTAACTATAGGCCCCAATTAACTATTTAAGAACTTCCAATGCAAACTGGAAGTCATGTTATTTCAATTCAAAAACTGATTCATACTCGTACCCAGCAGAATTAAATAAAAAACTTAAATCAACACCTTAATGCTTGCTGAGAAATTTTTAATTAAACGAACGTTTTCGGCCTCATCTATAGGCCATCATCAGGTCGAAATACAAAAATTGGAACGCTTACGTTCCATACATAGAATACAAAATTCAAACTAAACGTTTTTTAAAAAATGGAACTAATTAACGAAAAAAATAAAAAATAAATAAATAAATAAACATATAGTGAGAAACTAGAAAAACAACAATAATAATAACAAACGAACATAATATCAATATTACCTATCCTAACTAGAAATAATTCAATTTAAAATATAACTAAGTTCATGCCCCTCCTATAAGTTTTTAAGGGCATATTTCCAAGCCGAAGGAAGACCTTCCGCGTCCCTTGCGTTAATACATTTATCTTTTAGCTTACTTCTGTAAATTTCCATTTTTTCCGCTGTTCTCGCCAAAGTTGGGGAATGTACCTGTTTTATGATTCTCGCCTCATTCCACCGTACCACGGATCCTTCAGCTTGCCCCATCTGGGCTAGTACTGTTGTATTGGACCCTTTTCTAATATCATACTTATGTTCCTTCATCCTAATTCCTAAGTTTCTAGTAGTAACCCCCACGTACTCTTTATTAATACCTAACAGCTGGTTCTCGTAGGGGATCTTATACACACCTGCCTTATCTTCTTTTTTAACTAATCCTTTATCGTTTCTAAGTATTTTATACAAATTCGGAGCCCTTTTTAAGATCACCCTTGCATCCTTCAAGCTTGCTATTTCTTTCATAATCCCTCCTATATATTTATTGAATGTAAATTTCGTATACCTATAAGGCCCTTGTCTAGTGTCTTTATCACTGCTGGTCTCAAATTTTCTAATAATTCCCTCTATGACTTTCCTCTTATACCCTAATGTTCCTGCTATCCATATAAACTTTTTCCTGAAAGCAGTTAATAGATGATGACCATCGTGGCTATTGTTAAAGGAAAAGTATGATGTACAGGGGCAAATCACTACTAATTTGAGGTGGAGAGAATATATTTTAAATTAAATAAATTAAAAATTGTAGTCTGGCATTGTGACACTGTCACAATAAATAATTGCTTGTCTATCTTTAATCTGGTTGAATTATATCTATTTTTGTGTTAAATCTAAAGCTTTTCATTTTCTTTTATGATCCATGGTTTTGCTTTAGATAATAAATCTAAGATTTGTTGTTCATAATAAAAACAAAACCAAAACTGAAGAAAACTAGTCAATCAGAAAACTAAAGCATAATGTGAAAATCTATACTGAAAAAGGAATTTTATATTATTTTGTATTGATTTTTTGCAAATATAGTAAATAAAACAAAGACAAATAACAAAATAAATATAACAATGACTGCAACAAAATAAATCAGCAACTAAATAGTCCATAATAATAAAAGGACAGTGTCCTTAAAAACCTGAAAAATAGCCCATAGTAACAAGAATCTGTTATAAAGGAGTCCATTATGACAAATGAGTTTTCTTATAAATTTCCAATACTTCTGTTATATTGAGCTTTTACTGTATTTATTATTATAGTCATACACTGAAAAGAGGCAAGGATGAAATAGGTCTATACCTGAAATGCATATCTAACTTGAATAAAATATTCTAGAAGGAAACTGTGTCTACATATGGTTGGTTTCATAATAATAGTGTTCTTATTGTGGAAATTAAAACCATAAGTGAAGATAAAATTCTTTTATGTTCAGACATTCATGAAACCTTTGTAAGCAGCAAAAACAATTTAGGTTGGTTGGATTTGGAGTTTTGTGACACAATGGACTAAGTAGGCTAGAGAGTGCCAGGTCTGGCCAGTTATGTCTCTATATTCCTTGGGTCTTAATATGTCATACTTGTTCTGTTGTATGTTGTAGAGTTCTGTATATAAGTTTATTGCCTTCAGATATGCCTAGGGATTGCAATTGCTGGATCCCTCATCCAGCAATCCAGCACTGCGGATCCATAAATACTCAATTAGCTTTCTAAATAATGGCGAAAAAGTTTACGTTGTCACGTTGCCGCTTTACTGCGTGCGCTATCGTTCGCCAGCGAGAGTGACATTGCCGTTCAGTGCAGCATGCGCTACACCCCCTCTCTACACAGCACCGCCCGCCGTTTTACCTCTGTTGATCTAATTGCCAGTTGAGCCAGTTGACTTTCTGCTCTCGCTAAATAAAGTGTCTTCGTGCTAAATAAAATAAGTAACTCCTCTACTAGTCCTGGTGCATAATTCTAATTTACGGTCGGTTGTGACATCAATGAATCACGTGACGGAACGATTTATGATTATTTGATGACCCTGAAACCAACTAGCGTAGAGGCAGAAAGGGCCTTTCCCATAGCGGGATATATATGCAATTCATTAAGAAGTAGGTTGGGAGACAACACCATCAATATCTTGTTTCTTGAGATCTTCCAGAAAAGTCAAAAAAAATAACAAAAGTGATTGATTTAATTTTATTTAATCCTTTAAAATATTTTATTCAAGACAAGACTAATATTTCATAACTTCTACTCTAATTCTATTAAATAAGAGTTTTTAACTTTTATTCTATAAGTGGTTAGTGGGCTAGGCAATTTTATTGTGAAAATTAGTGAGAAACTGAGACTACCCAGTTAGTTAAATTCTTAATTAAATTAATGATTATCAATATCTTAGATACATATTGATATGAACGTATGTGATTCATGATTGTGATAATAATAACTAATTACTTACTCACTACTTTACTAACACTAATAATTAAATTACTTATAAATAACTAAAGACTGATATGTAGAGCCTATATAAGAAAACTGGTAAGACTGATAGCCACTTAGCCACTGATTATCCGTCCTTACATTATTATAATATATTAATACAAATTAATTAGTAGAATTACTTTTGCTATTATTTAACTTAAAGATTACATTATAATTATAATCTAACTAAACATTTAAAGTTAATTATCTTGTTCTCAAATGTTAAACCAAACCAAAGTTAAGTTTACTACCTAAATGTGTAAGAAGTTTTACTGATTTATAGTGACCCGTCTAAATAATAAAAGTTTCTTAAGTATTTTTTTAAAAAAATGTTTTATTTCTTTAAAAAAACCGTAAATTGCTGGATAGATAGATAAATAACACTTTATTGCACCAAAAATACATCCGCGCTGGATCCAGCTGGAATGATGATGGTCCAGCAAAAATCCAGCTGGATTGAAAACACTGCTGGATTGCAATCCCTAGATATGCCATTATAGGTTGAATTTGTCCATTATTGTCTATATATATTCTGTAGAACTTGGTTGTCTGAAAAAATTTTTTTGTTCAAAGGTTTGTTCTCTGTTTGTTTTGTACTGAGGACATATTAGTAATATACATCAGATTGTATGTGGGATGTGGCAACTTGAGCATATTGATTGGGCATCCCTTGTTAGAAGATAGCTGTGCTTGAATACTTGCCTAACTGTTCTCAGTTAGGCAAGTATTACTACTACTTTCCGATTTTCCTTTTGGCTGGTTGTCATTTTATTAACTCTGGTTTTATACATAGTTTATTGTTGAGCTGTTTGTCCCAGTCCACTTGCCATTTGTTGTATATACACTATACTTGTTGATACAGTTGCAGAAGTTTTAATAGTATGGTCTGAATGTGCTTGCTTGTTCCTGTTTCTTGTTTTGTGAGTTTGTCTGATGTTTCATTTCCTTGGAGTCCTGTATGTTGAGGCAACCAATAAAAGGCTATTGTATGTCCAGCATGTTTGAGTTGTTAGAGTAGGTGTTGTATGCTATTGAGAGTTGGGTCTGTCATTCTACTACTATTAATTGCTTGTAGTGCACTGTGCGAGTCCATGTATATTATAGTCTGTCTGTGGTTATGCCTTTGTACATGATGAAGAGCCATAAGGATAGAAAACAGTGTTGCAGGCAACCATGCAGCACATGCATCCTCAATGCAGATAAAAGCTGCTCCTCCTGTTGTTGATTTACAGCCATCTGTACATATGGATGTTGTATGTCTGTTGAGATCAGTGTTCTCTGAACAGATATTAATATATAGAATTTGGAATATATATATCAATATCTGTTCAGAGAACACTGATCTCAACAGACATACAACATCCATATATAAAGATTTGTTTTTGATACCCAGAGTTGTTTTTGGGTAGCTCTGTAAATTGAAATTAATATCTGCTATGGGACAGAGCCATGAGGGGTGTTGGTTGCCAGGTCTGTATGTATCAAACAAATTGGGGGTTTGTAGGAAGAGCATTGATGAAAGAAAGTCCCAGGAGGTAATGTCTAAGTTTTCAATATATTCATTACAAGTGTACACCAGCCCTTCAGGTAAGTAATATGAGGTTTAAGTGTAAAGGACTTGTCCAGAATAATACCAAAAACAATTTAATTACAAAAGTTTTTGATCATTTTCTAAGACCATCTTCATGTAGAATACAAAAATGATTAACTGCTTAGAAAGGTTTCATATGTGTCTGAATTTCCATAATTGGAGTTTCTATTTCTTGGTTTCAATGCTGTTTGTAAGTAGTTTTTGTATAAATCTATTGTAAGTTTACTCAATTTGGAACAAGTGATGACAACATTTCAAATTCTGTAATTAATCTGTCAACTATTTTTGATACTGTAAAGCCCAAATTTGTTGACTCCTGCAAGCACTTTCCTGATGCAGTTGGACTAAATTGTTTTGTATAAGAATGTGCAAGTTTATTCAAATTGTGTTTCTTTGCAAACACTGTGTTTGTTCCTTGAAATTTGATCTGTTATAAGTTATTTGGAAGTTAGATCTCATTTGATCAGTATTATTAACAAAATATCATCTTTCTGCTGATTATAGTTTCCTCAAGAGTAATGAAGTTTCTTCACCCAACACATTTTGTTATTTTATATTGTTTTCTCTCCACTTGAATACTTTGACTCATGTAGAACTTGCTTAAAAATAAAAGTGTGCAGACTGGAAAGGGACAGCAGATGCCAATGCCCATTCATGCAAGATTCTTGTTGTTATCTTTAAATATTTTATTATACAAATCAGTTAATTCTGTTCTTCATGCATATGGAAATTCATATGCATTTTCCATATGATACCTATTTGTAACAGCTTCTCACTTCTTTAAAGCACTTGAAAATGTCAATCAATTGCTTGCAGTTCGTTGAATCTTGTTCTGCCTATTTTTACATCTTTTCACTATATCAAATAATATTTTTATTTTAACCAACTTCTACCCATTTTTTGCAGTCTTTAAATTTCAATATGGATATGCCTTTCAGCAACAGCAACAACTTTTGCTTTATATTTCAAGGAAATATGTTGTGAAGTAGGCTCTGCACAATCAGAGTGATTGTGCAGAGCCTCTCTTTCTCTCTCTCATTTGTCGTTGGATCATCTTTGCACTAGCAACAAATATTATATAATGTGTGGTGGAAGAAAACATTCGTTTTGAAGAGAATTAATGCTGGTTTTTGGTAATTACTTATTTATTTATATAATGTGTGGCTTTGTATAATTAAAAAAGTATGAAGGAAAGAAATAGGAAGGAAAACAAAATGTATCCCATCACACAATTCTTTATTGTAACTGTTATCATATAGCAGGGGTGGCCAAACTTGAGCCATATATTGAAAACAGAATTCATTGAAGAGCCGCATATACATATATACATATTTTTCCACAGCAATTCATTTAAATACTTATAAAAAAAACAACACTTTAGCTATTATTTCATTTTATATTATGTTTTATAATACAATATAATTTTTTTTTAATAATAAATAAATTATAATTGCCGTATTAAGTAGCATAATCTAAATTTAAAAACCAAAAAATGCTAAAACATTTCCTAGTTTCAATTGTCAATAAGGAAATATAAATTTCAAAACTATTAACGTTATGGAAATTGTTATTCATTATATATTCATTTTTAATGTTGATTTGGATAAATAAGCATTATAATTATTTTTTTCTATTAATGTTTTTACGTATTATGATATTTAATAAATATTACATTTATTTTTCAATAAATAATGTATAATGTTGCCATATTTTGACTTCTTTATTTCAAACAATATATTATTTATTTTATATTATCCAGGAATCATACATAAAAAATAATAAAAGCAAAATTAAAAATAATAAAAACAAATTTGGTATAAATTTAAGTATCTTGCAGTGAGCCACAAGTATACTAGAAAAGAGCCGCATGTGGCTCAAGAGCCACAGTTTGGCCACCGTGGTCATATAGAATAAGATCATCTATCACTACATAACTTTCATTAATAATGTCAATAATAGCACTGAAAAACCTATCTGCCACAGTCAGAGAGACAACTAATTTTTGTTGAAAAGGCTGTTTGGTTAATATATTATGTCTGTTGCATATGAAATTTGCATATAATAAAGCATTGATGAATTGGTTAAAACTTTCATTCAGAAATGTTGAAGCTATAGGAGAAATATCAACTTTCTTACTTGGTGATGATCCCAATTTCTTGACTTATGATTCTGTTAGAAATAGGTTTTGAATATTGTTGTTTTGTAAAAACTCATAGCAATGGTAAGTATCACATTTGTTTACAATATTTTGAGTAACAAGTAATGAATATTGTTCATATCTTCTTCCTTTTTCCATGGATCATTTACTTCTAAATGATTCACAATGGTAACTAATCAACTGTAGATAATTTACAGGGTCTGTTCCTAGCATATTTAATCCTCGAGGTGTCTCATGAAAAAATAATTTATGGGTCACTCAATGTTGTTTCAACCAGGTTTTTTAAAACGGACATCAAAAGTATAAGAATCATTGTTTCTGATTATTTTATATTTTTGTAACAAACAGAATATCTGAAATTTTTTTAACACGAAAATTATTTAAACGAAAACATATCAAACATCAACATTAAATTTTATTTAACATAAAGTATGAAATGTTGTGAAGTTTTAAATTTAATGGTTAAAAAGGACAAAAAACTAACTTTTGTATATTCATGCAGTTATGAAAGAGTTCCATTATTTGACCACAAATTGTATAAGTTCAAATGCAAAGTTCTAAGAATTTCCACCATGTAAAAAAGACCAATAAAAGCCTTCATTTCACTCCTTGATGTATCACATGTATTATGTTCCTAGGTATAGTTTGAATTTATTTTTTGTATATGTTGATTTGTATACTTCATGATATTATCCAAAATTTCATTTGTAAAAAATAGCCTCCAGACAGCAACAGGTGAATTCACATCTGGAAAGAGTTTAACTAAATTGTGGTCAGCTGTTTGTCTATTATGTGGAGGACAGTGAATTCCCCATTTAATTTTTCCATCCTTTTTGTATATTCAGACTTTATTTCAACTTCTGCTTCGTCATCTCCAAACTGCTCTGAAAATGTATCCTGTTCCTGTCTATCTACATTATCTTCAACTTCATCATTGGAAAATAACTCATAAACTGCTTCAATTGCAGGTTTTCCAGCAAACAAATATCTTTGAATTGCACCTGAATTGGGTTCTCTTTCTTCTTTTCTACTCTATTAGAAATTATGAAAGAAGAGAAATCTCAAAATTCCTTCTTCCTTTCTACCCATTTAGCTCAAGACAATAATCACTAAAAACTAAAAAAAAATCATAATGAATAGTAAACTTAACATTTTGTTACTGTGTTATATTTAGATATAACACAATAACAAAATGTTAAGTTTACTGTGAAACAAGCATAAGCACAAGGTTGAAAACATCAGGTGTTAACAAAAGGCCATTTATTCAACAACTAAAAAACATGGCAGTTACAAAAATGGTGGATAAAGTCAGTGGACAAGTATAGAAAGGTACTGTAAGAGTGTACACTATTTGGGTTTACAAAAGCTTCAACAAAAAAAAACAAACCCATCGAAAGGATTGGCTGCATTCCAAGACAGGTTAAACTGTCCATTGGCTCATAAAACTGTTATGCGATAATCATGCAAAAGTCTTTCTGGAAGGTTCATTGCATACCCAAAATCCACACTTTTTCCATGTCCATTAGATAAATATGCCATCTTTTGGATGGCATATTTATCTAATCACCTTTATAATTTTGGATTATATGGATGATAGGATCTGTTCTCATGAGAAAACAGACTGTGTGTGGTTGTTGAGTTGCATTGTTGATAATAAAGAGAGGCTGTTTACACCTAACATAACAGCATAATGTCCTTTTCTCATGGTTATGATCAGAACCTCATTATCATTGTTCCTTCTAACTTTTCGAATAGCTGTGCAGTGCCAAAATAAAACTGAATAAAACATTTTCAGAGAAGAAATCCAATACATTTTCATATGAACTTTTTACTTAGAATCACTCACACTATCATCTCCCAGAATACCACAGATTCCTCATGAATCATTATGAATGTTTTATATGTGGATGTCCTGCTATAAGCTGTGTATGCAAGATGTGAAAGTACTGTACCTGTGCATTCCATAGAAATCAGTGCTTGGCCACACACACACACACATCTTAAAGGGAACATTACTTACTACTTATAATTTCAATATCAATAATTATAATAATGAAGTGATTTGCAATGATTATAATTAAATAATTATAATAAAATGATTTTCTTTAACGTTTATTAAAGAAAATGTGTGTAAGAAAATGTTGGCAGGAATTGAACATAACTAGACATTGTAGCAGTCAAGGGCTTTAGCTGTTTCACTGCACTACTTTGACAGAAATTTCTGGGTAGGACTGGTAGATATTCACCATCCTACTTTTCAAGGGCATTTTTCTCAAAACTGGTTATATGCTGAATGCTAGCTCTTCCCTATGTTTTAATACTAGTGAAGGACTATTACAAAAGTAATGTGAGATCTTGACCAGAGGTCAAAACCTCTACCAAAATCTGTGTTAAAAGAAAAACTGTTTCAAGTAAAATGCATTCGATAAATAAAATATCATGAGAGATCAGATTGGAAATTCGACCAATTTCTCTGATGATCGCAAAAACAGGAAAATAGAATATATAATAAAACTAAATATCATGTGGTGCAGCTGGTGATATTTACAACTGGGGTAAAAACGCTTGATGTGAATTACAGGCAGATTTGCAACAAAATTCAATAAACAATTACAGCAGGTATCCAATCTTCGAATTCTGTCTTAACTGGCCCTGGCAACAACTAGAGACCAATTGGAGGGGGAGAGGATGGAGATCACAACCAACCAGAGCACCTGATTAGGGATGCAAAACCTTTAAGAGGTTTGAATTCAAGGACAAAGAGGTCTTTCCTTTAGTGGTTTCATTCATAAGGATAACATTTCTTCACCTCACCAGGCCAGAAATCTTCCCACAGAGAGCAGATGAGGATTCTGAAGTACAAGAACTCTCTCTGGCTGGGACAGAGAAACCTTTATCCAGAATACTAGGACCAGCAAACTGTGTTCTTTGCGCTCTCCATCAGGGACAGTTTATGAGAACACCCATTTGCCGAGGAAGAGCAATCAACTGGGAAACTTCTCAGCACAAACATTGTTGCCTGTCCAGACACGGCGCATTGGATTAGTTTAAGTCACAAAGGAGATCTCCAGTGTTGTGTAAGATGTTTTTGGGTATATTAATAAATGGGTGTTAATTTGTAAACAAAGTTAGTGTCTCTGTATCTAACGCCACCTCCCACATAAGCTGTTTACACCTTCTCGCCATCCTGAATGAGACCTCCCCTAAAAAGGGAGTGTCAATCTCAACATTAGGAATTATCGAGTCCATGATAAAAAAAGGGGGGGTCCTCCACAGTAAGTTTCATTCAGATCTGTTTCCTAATCCTTATGTCGCTCCTTGTTAGAACTGGTTTCATAGGCTGGCTATTTTTTTACCAATAATTGTTAGTAGTTTATGAAACACTTGCCATTTGAAATGATATTCTCATATGAATTCAGCAATAAACTAATTTAGTTGTTTTTTTGATGTACCACTTGAATATTATACCTTTTTTTTGTACTTTTATGCCATTTTATCTGTTTGTCCATTATACCAAACCACACCTATATTTATTTTGCAATATTTTGGATTTTATCACTCTAAATATAATTTCATTTTATATCTTATTTTGCAAAGCTTTCAAAATGTAATGTACAGTACCATAATCCTGCAGAATATGATCACCATCAACTTCAGATGGAGACAAATTCCAAAAAAGAAGGAATAATACATTCTCCACAAACTGTCCCACAATACAAAATTCTCAAACCAAAGACTGACTTGCTTGTAATAATAAACATTATTTTTTAAGAAAATACCATACAGTTATTCTGACTTTATGAAAAAAAATATTTTAAAATGTTTAACAAAGTAATCTTAAAGCTTTCATTTGTGAAATTTAGTTTTTTATTTGGTCAACCATTTAAACTTGTCTAAGTTATTTTATTCCACTTTCATGTATCTCTGTCAGACAACAGTGTCTGACAGATATACATGAGAGTGGAAAGCAACATACAATGAAGTAAGCAGGATTATAACCCACAAGTACCATTTTATTTTATAGGATTAAATGGATAATTATTTAAATTATGTTAATTTCAAAGTTTACAGAAACTCCTATTTCAGTAAAAAGAGCTATAAGGGGCATTCAATTAAAAACAAAATATCAGCTAGTTTGACACTTACACCCTATGTTGGATACCATTTCTGTTAGGAATGCACTTTACCATTCATTAAACCAATAAACATGGACATCTTGGATGCCATCTATGTTGGATTTATGATAGTATCAGTTATTGTCCAAAATGTAGTGATTGCAACAAAGATAGATATCAATAACAATTCTGTTCATATGGTCTTCAAGCACTTTCAGTACCACAAAATCCATGATCAGTGGATGCCTAATTCATATCACTGATGAACAAAATCCATGCAGATGACTATATCTTTGTAGCATGAATTATGATACATTACTTCACTAAATGTACAGCACTTCTTTCATATATTGTTGGGACAAATATTGTTTTCTGGCTAAAAGTAAAGATACCAAGTGTCAAAGTCTTGGATAGAAATATCATATATTTCTGCCAGTTAAGAAATGAGACTATTCAGACCAATTCTGAGAAAGTTATGCAAACATTCTTTCTGATGAAAAGGATCACTTCTCATCAAGTTTCTTGAAAAAAAGCTATACATAAAAATTTCTAAAACTTAAGAACCTGAATGAATAACTCCAGCAATAAATTTTAATGGACCCAAAGTATTTTATACCTAGTCATATATGTCTTCAGTTGGAATAACACAAAAATTTTAATAAAAAAGAATGTTTTTTTTTCTTCTTTTTCATTTAAATTTTGTGTTGTTCTAACTGATGAAGACCTATATGACTAGGCTGAAGATGCTTTTAGTTCATTAAAGTTTATTGCTGGAGTTATTTCAAGGTGTGCTTATACAAACATCTCAAAACCTAATATACACTCATTGCCATAAAAATTAGTGCACCAAGGAGTTGTTGGAATTCAACAAAATTTTACATGTATGAGTATAATGGTGATATAAGTAAGCAATTACAAAATGAAGCAAAAGGATCATTTATTTCAGGAAAAACTACAATTGAAAGTAGGTTCTAGTACCCTGTTGGGCCAACTCTAGCATGAATACACAATGTAATACAGGTGCTGTATGGTGTCCTGCAGCATCTCAGTTCACAGTTGCTGTAAGCAGTTCTCTAGTTTGGCCAAACTCCTAGGCTGTCCAACTTGGCATCCCAGTGATCCCAGACATGTTTGACTGGTGACAAATGAGGACTGGACTGTCCAGTGAAGTGTGACAATGTGTAAAGGCAGTCCTGTGACACTCTTGCTGTGTGTGGTCAAGCATTGGTCTGTCAGAAAATGGCTCTTAGAAGCTTGCCATGATAGGCAACACATGTGGCTGAAGGATGTCATTAACATACTGCTGGATGGGCTGTCATGATCCCTTGAATCACAATTAGAGATTTGTATGTGATGGCACCCACACCATTACACCAGCTCTGGAGGCACACTCCCATCCAAAATGTAGGCAAGATGGAGGTGTTCACCATGGGGCCTCCAAACACAAACATGGCCGTTGTCAGTGACTAAATTGAATCTGCATTCATTGCTGTAGACAATCTCCTTCCATTCCGTTATGGTCCAATCCTGGGTTTAGAGTGGTGTCAGGAGCAACACCACTCCAAATAAGACTGTTGCAATACCAAATATTCCTCACTCAGGCACCCTTGAAAGGTGTGGACTGACACAGGATCCTGTAATGATATGGCCTTGTGTGCATGCTTGTTGAAGGACTAGGAAGTCTGCTGAGGATGTCCTGAGCCTAGGTGCCATGTGTGTGAACTCTCTCTTCCACTAGTCTCAACACCTCCTCACAGTATTGCTGGAATAGTCTAGGTGGCAGGCTATTCGGCAAGATGATCACCCTGCTTCTCTCATCATGATGATCCTTTACTTCTAAAACTCATTTAGATGTTCATATGGTCTTCAGTTGTGATATAAGAGCATCTCTAATGATACAGTATCCTTCTGCAACAGGTGAACTAGACAGGATGCCTTTGCATGCTTTTTTTATAGGCCAAGGGGGATTCACTTTAACACCCTCTGCTGGTATTACACAATGGATCATCACACATCACACTATAACTCTAATCATTTTCATATCTGTTTGAGACTTATCTGCATGCCAAGTTTTGCAACGATATGACAACTCCTTGATGTGCTAATTTTTATGGCAATGAGTGTGTTTGTAATAATCCAAACAACTACCGGATTACATTAGGTTATTTTTCCACAATTATTTTAAATTAATTTCTAGTGACAAATTATTTAAAAATTAAATAAAAATAATTGCAGAAAAGTAGCCTGATGTAATCTGGTAGTTGTTTGGTGTGCTTATTTCCTTCAAAAGCCATTTAATTAACAGTTAGCACTACTGCATAATTATGCAGAAAATGAAACAAGTTGTGAATTGAAAGTAGTCAGAAATGGTCGCCAGTCATTTTGTTATACAACAATGCATAGTCCCATGTTGCAAACATTGTCAAATAAACATTACTGAAGTTCAGGTGGAAAATTCTGAAACATCCCTCCTACAGCCCAGCCACACCAAGTGATTTTCTTATCTTTGGCCCTTTAAAGAAAGTGCTTTGAGGTAAAAGTTCCAATCAGATAACAAAGCTAAAAAAGAATTTCAAGACTAGTTTGCAACACAGCCAAAGCTCATCTATGAGAAGGTCACTGACTGTTTGTTTGATATCATAGTGAGATAAGTACTTGTGCAATTTTGATAATTATGCATTCATTTTATACCTATAAGCCACTAGATCAAGTCTTCTATGTTTAAATCAGTGATTCTCAAACTTTTTCGATCCACCGCCCCCCTTTGTCTGTAAAGTTATACCCAACGCTCCCTAACTCATTTTCTCTTGTGTGAGAAAGAATCTCACACTTTGTGCCCTTACCGTACATTGTTCTCAACATCTGGAAACCATTAAACGCAATGTTTCCTCTTATCGGTTTAACAGAGGAAAGGGAACGGCTGTCAATGACCCCAACTTTTGCCTTTGGTCACCGTTCAGTACCCTGCCTCCAGTGCCCCCCTAGATTTACTCACTGCCCACAAGGGGGCGTTATCGACCACTTTGAGAAACGCTGGTTTAAATGAATGCCCCTTATATTAACAAAAACAAATATCTGTATGTAATTACAATTAGAAAAATTAAAAATATATAAATAGTAACAATTTCAATACCTGTATTTAAAATAGAGGAGTATATTTTGTGAACATCAAAATTAAACACAATTATAACATTGATAGTGTTTACAGGAACAGTTTACTTTTGAACATCAGATTGACTAAAATCAATTAGAAAATAAAATGATATTAAATATATCAATTTTAAAATGTAAAATCACTATTAAAACTATTTAAAATAAAAACAAAAATTAAAATAAAATAAATTAATTTTATGAAAATATAGAACTAATTCTAATAAAGTAATTCAAATGATATAAAAGTAAAACAATTTTTTTGTTTAAATACATTAAATAAGACTTAAGTGAAAAACAATTATGGAATTAAAAGCTGCTTGATCGATCAGTTTCATTTGATAGAAACATTTGAAATTTTTATTCTCATCTTTGGTTCTTGTTTACAGTGATAGAACTACAATATCACAAAGTACTTGGCTGTACTAGGGCCTGAAATATGTCAATCAAAACACCTATGACTCATGGTTAAACAATTGTTTTGATCATGGTTGGGTGATTATTTTTCAGTCAAGGGCTAAAGTCTTGTTTGGAGGGAAATGGGGTTGGGAGGGAGAGGAGCCCACATTAAGGTTGGTTCATGCTAAGATGGAAAATGACAAGATGTTAAAAAGATTCATACAGTAATAAATGCACTCCTATTCATACTACCATACAACTGCTTGTTGCTTGATGAGTGTATAGTCACTTAGACAAGCAGAATTAATTGTTGGATAGGGTTTTAGCTTAAATAAAAAATTGATACTATGATAATGCTAATTGTAGCAAATTATCAGCATTTAGTTTTAAATAGTTTTTCATTGAAATTTAGGAATGTAATAAGCCTAAAAAGGGAATTTGAAAGAAAGTTATATTTTGGAAAGGGAGAAATTAGAATATTACAATAACTGAATTGCAGAAATGATTAAATGATCATACAAGTCAAAAATTATGTGGAGGTGACCAATATTCATGTTCTCTTATCATTTTAATTAATATTTCACTGTTAATATGATGCCTTAGTTTGGTGGCCTAAGGTTGTTTTGTAAAGATTGACAGACAAAGTTACAATGTTTGCAGCATACTGCATAGATACTGGCATTTGTGGGGGATGGCTAGTAGATTAGGGACAATCAAAATAAATGAGCACTCTGTGAAGATAGTAAAGACCATCATGTACTGGGGTGCACTTGACTTCTGTCATGCATGGGAACAACATATTAAGTATATCAGTAGATGCATGGGACTCATCTTTCAGACTTTTGCTCGAGTTCCAAGAGCATCTGGGGACTAGGGGCTGAAGCCCTGAGTTCTTGAGTCCAATAACCACCACAGCATCAAGTGGACTAGATCATATCAAGGAATTCTTGGTAATGAATATGCTGATGGGGTGGCTAAGGCAGTTGCCTTTCCCCCCCAATATCATATAACAGGATCAGTATGGATGCTCTGAAGAGTCTGCTGCAAAATGAATTGGTTACCATGTGGCAAAGGGAATGGGACAATCAAAGATTCTAGTACCTACCAGTTTTTCCTAATATCAGGATCAGGCTAAACAACATATGGTTTGCACCAAGTCATCAAATTACACAGTTCATCACAAACCATAGGAGGTTCTACATAGAGCAAATATGAATAAAACATAGTAATACATAAAATGTAGTATTTTAAGCACAGAAGACATGCATTTCTTTGCGATTTTCTATGAAGGAAGAAGAAAATGACCATCAGAGTAATGTGTCAATGTGTTTCTTCATCAAAACATCATCAAAATGTTTGTTTCTATGAAGAAAGGAAGAAAATTGCAAAGAAAATGTGCCTATTCAATTCTTTTCTAATCAACAAAATGGAGGAATATCTATACATGGTGTCTGACCCGGTAGAGTTGATTCACAGATTAAACACCTTTGGCAACTGGAGGACATCTACTTCACAGTGTGTGACTTTGAATCCATGTTCCCTTCTATTTGTATAGAGCTGTGTTTTTGTGAATTGCAGGACTTTTTCATTTGTAGTATCAATGATTCTTCCAGACAGGTTTCCAACTTTTAGGAATTAGCACATCTTATGTGTCATGCAGCCTTTTTTGTGTTTTCATGTTTTGTGTTCTTTCCTCCAGGGAAGAGGGGTATCCATGGGTAATCCCATCTCAGGAATGCTCTGTAAATTGGTGGTCAGGCACCTTGAACAACAAGTCTTACCTGGTGTTAATGATAACATTATGTTATACACAAGGCATGTGGATGATGTGTTAATTATTTGTAGAAAAACACCGAACTTGTCTGTGTTCATCAAGGCTTTTAACATTTGTGACCTCTCTTTGTGGATGGAATAACAAAACTGCACCGGTGTATACTTTCTTTGTCAATACGATGATTTTCACACTGTGCCAAATACTGTATAAATTAAAATGGAGAAGGCACTGTCCGCTATCCTAGCAAAACTCGTTATGAGAGAGGTTGAGCATAGAACGTTCAATTCCCCGCTTACCATCCACTACCTGCGGCTGTATCTACGGTACATTGACGACATTCTCATAGCGTGGGAAGACACAGATGAGACATTTTTCAACTTTATGCAGCAACTCTTGAGCATATATCCTTCTATCAACTTTACTTGGGAGAAAGAAAACAACGCTGCAATAACGTTCTTAGACTTGCATATACGCAAGTCTCTGGAAGGACCACAATTCTCAGTTCACCACAAGTCTAGCATAGCACCACACATTATCTCAGCAGAGGCCTTTCAGCCTTCGCAATATGTTAATACTGCCATTGCCTCCCTCATCAGAAGGGCTTTTTTACTATCTTCTTTGCAAGAGCTGGTAAATATTGAGCTAGACAACATCAGTTTGGCAGTACACACTGCTGGATTTTCATGTGCTAAATTTACACATGCTCAATAGGGTAAATAAATAAAAAAAAAATCGCTGTTTCCAAGCACTACACTATGCAGAAAGAGGGAGTTTTCTCTGGTCCAAATGTCGTTACCATACCTTGGACCCCTCTCTATACGTATCTGCAGAATTTTTAAGCAGCGCAATCTTGTCCTACCATTAACCCCACTTCGAAACCTATGCAAGCTCATTTGCAACAATAGAGACAAGTTTTCCACTCTTGAGAAGTCAGGGGTCTATGCTGTTCCTCTGGAAAATCTTGCTACAGGAGCAAACACAAGATATATCGGGGCAACTACTAGAATGCTTGCCAGCTGCTTTGCGGAGCACCAAGAGGATGTTGTGAGGGGTAAGCATACCACAGAACTCACAAAAAAGATACTTGAGTAGGGTTACAACCCACTATAGTCCCAAGTGAGTATGCTCAAGAGCTGCAAAGTTCAATAAATTGTTTTCATATGGGAATCCCTCCTTACTACCACCTTAGATGCATGCAACACTCCTACCCTAGATCTGACCAGTGTATGGGTCACACTGTACAAGCAATTAAACAACTGTGAACATTCTCCTGCACATGTATAGTGTGTGCCTGGATCCGCGTATGTGTCACTTCACATGTCGCGGAGCTTATTGCTCATTCTGCTTTTCGAATACATTTGAATATTTGTTTCATGTTCTTAATGGCTTTGAAAAAAGTTCTAACTTAAATTTTAAGTGTTCTATTCTACATCGGATCATTTCCGTTCAATTTTTAGTAAATCTCCGTATTTGCCTGATGACGACTATAGGTTCGTCGAAAGTATTTGCGATAAAAAACGTACATGTAACGCCGAACTCAGTGCCTTCTCCATTTTAATTTGTATACTTTCTTGACATAGACATTACATTACAAGGCCAGCAGAAAGAAAGATGTTTCATAAGTCCTCATATCTCTGCTCTTCATCCATGCTAAATCACATGATCCTTACAATTATAAGATCTCCGCTTTTAAAGCCCTGGTTAGAAGGGCTTACTCATTGTTCTACGGCAGAAAATAGGAAAATAGAGTTGGATTATATTTCAAGTGTAGCCAGGCAGCATGGATACCCGGCATAC
The DNA here is from genome assembly GCF_030686945.1 of Centruroides vittatus. NCBI lineage: Eukaryota > Metazoa > Arthropoda > Arachnida > Scorpiones > Buthidae > Centruroides > Centruroides vittatus. Next base: position 2,720,326 of record NW_027122385.1, read on the forward strand.
CTCATCAATGCTCTTGTGTTTTGCCAGGAGCATCTGGTGGATACATTACAATCAAAGGATGAGCCCTTTTTTGCCTGTTACTTATAATAAGTTCCTGGCCAACATCTAAAAAGAAATATCATGCTTTAAGAGTAACGGGATTGCATACAGGAGATCTCCTACTGCTTTCTCTAGTATTAAGAATGATATGCCCACCAGTGGCTGAGCAATTCTGTTGCTAAACACTGCGTGTTCAGTCGCGGATTCGAACCGTGCCACGGGCTGACCACATGGAGTTTTCCAGGTTTTCTCCACGTTTGTAACACCTGAATAGGGGCCAGTTTCCCTTACAAGATCTCCTGGAAGGCATTTCCCCTCCTGTAACATTGTGCACCAGAGAAGGCAATGGGGAACCACTCTGGTTGTAACTTCTCCCAGGATACACCTTGGCGCCTTACTAACCACTTATTAACCGACATCAGGATTTCTGATATGGCAGGCAGAGAGAGAGAGTAATCATAAGGAACAATTGGACTGGAATTGTATCCCCGGAGTCTATATTATCCCTCTGAATGATCATAGGGTGGGCCATCCACATGAATATATTGGAGTTACTGCATGGGGTCTAAAAATGAGGATCAAGTAGCATATATATATGATTCAGAAAGGTCTATCCACTACCACATTGGCTGCTTTTGCTGGTGATAATGATGTCCAGGTTGAATTTGACAAGACCCAATTACTACACAATGTTGTGATGACCCTGCCAACCTGAAATATCTTGAACAATTTGAAATATTTAAAGCATTTAGGAGGTGACAACAGTTAATTTTAAAGAAATGGACTCTCTACCAGCTGCATGGGGGCATGCTTTGATGTGCCATGAAGCTTGGTCGGGTTTAGTTTTTATTTTTAATATAAATCCAGAGGCCACTTTGAAATCTGATTTAATTTCATTTAATGCAACATTGAGCAAGCACATATCTTCACAATGTGCAACTTTTTAAAAATGGAATATATGATCTTTGGACAAATTGTCTACTCCTGATACTCATTTTAGCTCCGTCACTATGTATTCTTTTTCTGAGACTGCAGCTACCATATATGATAAAGCAGCCTTACTGCAAATTATAATTTTCTATGGATTTCCATGGACTTATAACCAAAGGTTACAAGTTCCTATAGCACGATATGATATTGTAACATTTATTGGAAAAGTACTATGAAACGTAAACATTAATCTTCACAAAGTGTGTGCAGATGACCAAGAAATGCATGTCTTCATTACTTAAACATTACAGTTTATGTATTACTATGTTGTATTCATGTTTGCTATATTCTGAGTTAAGTGCTTCTCATTATTTTAATTGTTGTTGCATGAGGTATTCCTGTTACAACTCTGCGAATTTCTTATATAAATTGTATTTTATATAAGGGGAAGTCAAACGAAAACGAGACACACTATATAACGAGTGTGGTGCAGAAGTTGGTAACGCAGGTAGGTGTGTGTATAGAAGTGCCCTTTATTGGAAATCAGTTAGGAACAGCGCAAACATTCACCACTATGCCATTTGTCTGTTAGATGTGCTCGAAGTGAGGTCAGTGAGTTGTGTGTGCATCTGACATCATTATGGAGGTTGGGAAAGAGAAACAGCAAGGTGACTTTCTAGAACACGGTGCCACAATTAATGCACAGCGGTATGTGGAAAATTTGCAAAAATTGAAGCATGCTATCAAGTCCAAATGCCCGGGAATGATGATAGACGGCATCATTCTGTTGCAGGATAATGCCTGCCCACATGTTGCCAATGTTGTTTTGACTAGGCTGCAGAAGTTTCTCTGGGAAGCTCTTACACATCTTCCATACAGTCCTGATCTCTCCCCATGTGATTTCCATATTTTTGGAGCCCTGAAGAAAGACATTCATGGCTGTCAATTTGCTTCAGATGAAGAGGTGCATGCCTGAGTACAAACATGGTTCCGTAGGCAACTGCAAACATTTTTCCATGAAGGCATTGACTGTCTTGTCTCACAGTGGGATAAATGTATTAACAGTTATGGCAATTTCTTTTGAAATAATAAACAGTTTACTTACTTCTTTCCCATCTTTCTTGTTTTCAGTTGACTGCCCCTTATATAGATCCAAGTGTTGATTGTATCCAAGTGTCTAGTTGTGCCTTGTGGTGCTGGGCATTTACATCGAGCATAATAAAGAAAAGAAATGGGAAAAAGTAGGTTAGGGGCTGTCCATAAATGATGTCCACACTGGAACGGAGGAGGAGGTTAGGACAAGTCAGACAAGGGGAGGGGAAGGGTTGAACTTCAATGGATGTCCATTTTATTTCATTAAATTTTATACAGTTTATGCATTTTATTATTCATAAAGTGATAAAGGTTTCAAGGGGGCTTTTGTTGGATGTCAGAAGAGGGGAGGGGTTACGGAAACTTGAACAAATTGGGACAATGGGGGAGAGGGAGTAAAAATTTCAAGAAAAATATGGATGTAATTTATGGACAGTTCCTTAGGAGTGGATAGGATCCCCATTGTTTCAAGCAGAAGTGCTAGCTATTTGGTGTGTTTGCACTATTTTAGGTAGAGGTCTTTTTAATGAGTATCTATATTGTTTCTTATACTTGTATGTAGTCTGGCTTTAAAGGCACTTGATTTCTGTCAGATTACTTTAACACTTGCTCAGGAGTACTGTTTTCACCTCAATGAGCTAACCATAATAGTATCTTTTTTGTGTGGATGCCAGGACATCATGATATCACTGGCAATATAAGTTCTCTTAGTCTAAATATTTGAAATGAGAAAATAAATGCTATCTGATTAAAACCTGAGGTAGGCTTCTTCTAAAAGGATTCAAAAATGTTTGTTTTAATAAAAATATATGGTGTTGGAAAAGGTATGGTTTATTTTAAACTGGTTCCAGTTTTAATAGAAGTTAGACTTTTGAAGTACTGACTTATTGGCCAAACAGGGAACTTTACAACCTTTGTGGTGCCTGAACAGCTCTTGATATTTCCTATAATACTTTTTTCAGTTATCAAAGAATGGACTACCTCCAATCATTAAAAGCATTAGAAATCAACTCTTGATTTAATGCAAGACATTTCTGATCATGCCTGCTCTCTGGGAAAACTAGATTTCTTATTTTTTTTTTTAACAGGAATCATATTTGCCTTTTGGTCAGTATTGTGACTGGTTTTGGTCACTTTTGCTCCACAGCTTTTGCCCACTTTTTCAGATCTGCTGAGGTGACTCCTCAGCATCTCATTTGTGTGTGCAGATTTGGGATCAGGCAGACTTGTTCATTTGGATTCTCCTTTTTTTTAAATCCTAGTGATGTCTGAGCTTTTCCTTCAAAGATCTACTGTCTTTTTTAAAAGAGATTAGACTTCTAAAGAACCTCTTGTGGGAGCACAAACTTTTTAAGTCATGGTGCATTTGATCTACCATCACCTGCCTGAACAATATGAAGCTATCTGAAGAGATTTGTTCATCAAAGCAATGTTCCTGAATCAAGCTGTCCTAAAAAAGCATAATTTCACATGTGCAATGATTCCACAGATCAGTTGCATTCCACATTAGATGTTTTGTGCAGCAATTCAGGTTAAGAGCATAGACACGGAGGACACAAAGCTGTATCTTTGATGTACAGGCATTTTAAAAGTAAGAATTAATTTGTCATAAGGCAATAACAATTTATTGTAACACAAAATCCTTGTTTTTACAATGAAAATATGTCAAACTATTTTTCAACTTAATCCCTGTTGACATCCAAGCATTTGATTCATTGAAGAACTCTGCTGCCTGTTCTTTGAACCAGTCAATAGTTTTGGGCACATGATCACTTTTCACGAGTCTACTGCTCAAAATATCTTTAATTTCAGGAAAAGATGAAATTCAGAAGACACAAGGTCCAGACTGTACAAAAGATGTATTTCAAGGCATTATTGGATGTGGACCAAGTTTAATTCATTCCAAGACTGAGCTGGTAACTCAAAAAACTTATCTCAAATCTATTTTTCCCATTGAAATTAATGAAAATATTTCTGATCTGTTCCATGCCTCTAAAACTCACCACTATTTTTTATTTGTGGGTATCTTACAAGCAAAAACATGTGAATAAACAAGAAATGTAGTTTACAAACAATGAAATAAAAGAGAAAAAACAAATTGTAAAAAAATAAACTGTACTAATGTAACAACTCTAAATTATATATTTTGTTAGCACTCTGTAAGAAAAAGATTCCACAAGAAAATAACGAAAAAATGTAAATGAGTAAGAAGTGCAGTACAATGTAACATCACCCCAAGAAGGATAAAAGTCTCAAGGAAGCAGTCCTTGGAGAGGTGGCGCTGTAGCTAGCAAGGAATGACAGTGCCCCATGGGTTACAAACATACTAAGATTAAATAAATTGTCATTGTTTATAAATAATGAATATATTGATTTTTCAATAGAAAAGTGTTATTGGTGTAACTCAAAAGAATTCTCTAATAAACCTTTTAAAAGCCTGTAGAAAATTTACTGAAATTCGACAATCATATAGTATTATAAAAATATTACAATTAAATCAATCTCAAGATTACTGAATTAAATTAAATAGTTCAACAAAATATCAAATGCACAAAGTAAATACTTTTTTAGAAGAATGACTGATGAAAAAATAACTAAATAAGTGTGAAATTTGTTAAAGTATCAATCTAGTTAATTAGTTGAGACACAACTAGATATTATATATATTATGTAAAAAGTGATCTAAGAACATTAGCTTATAATGTATTGAAAATGTATACAGGCAGTTTTCTACTTACGTACATTTGAAGTTATGAACAAAGCCGACAGATGGTGGATTAACATGAGCATGAGAGGTAGGTGAGAGGCTCTTAGTTGAATTTGGACTGTAGTCATGTGTCAATCGTGTGTGGTGTCATTTGTTTACTATTAAAGTGCAGTTGGTTATTTTTTATATACAGTCAAGTTTATTTTTGAACTTTTACATTAAAAACATTTACAGTACATACATATGTACATTTGTAGTTGTTTTAAATGAGTAATTTTAATAAATAATGTACATGTGATTGATTTGAATTTATACCTTCCTTTAACAATCTTAATTCAACATTATTCTAGTAGCCTAAACATTACATAATTGTAAAAACAATGTTGTATTTAAGTTTTGCTCCAAACACATTGTCTTTTCGAGTTACGAACTTTTCGACTTGCGAACGACTGCTACAAACAGATTAAGTTCGTAAGTAGAGTTTTATTACAGTAAGTTTTATGACTTACTGTATATGTGAATAAAATGACTAAATTGTATCTCAAAGATAATTAATGTAGATCCTAATTTGTGAAAATATAAAAATTCTAATGTAACTTACAGAAAAGAGATAGCATTGTAATTAATGTGGAAAAGAAACTTGTATACTCCCCTGTAACAAGGCTTGCCTTTATTACAATAAAGTAATTATTATAATAAAATTTATCAGTATTTTTTAATACAGTACAATCACTTAAAATTCATATTTAGTTTATTTTTTTTAAAGTTTCCAGTTTTTTTCTATTTATAGATTTTGTTAATTTGTAATGCACTATTTTTATTTTTGCAATAATTATTTAAAAATGTATTTGAGATCTCCAAACAATCATTAACAAAATATCTGCATAAGAATGATCATCAAAACACACATCTTGTTGCTGCCATAGATCTGTGATTAAATAATCAACAGTAGCTTTACAAAATGACATTGATTTTCTATTTTTAAAAATAGTTTCTAAATCTGAATTAGTAATTTTTTTTAAAGTGCATAATTATATACAATAGCATTTATTACACAATAGTTGTAAATATAACAAGCAATTATTTGTTATGAAAAGGTCACAATTCCGGGTGCAATTTTTAATAATATTCTTAATTATTAAATTTAAAATATATGTTCTCCACCTCAAATTTATAGTGTCTTGCCCTTGTAAATCATACTTTTCATTTAGCAATCGAGTCACGCCAGCCATCTATCTAACTCTTTTCAGGGGGAAATTTTTAATTGAATTCATATGACTTCTGGCCTAGATCGAAAGTTTGTATATGGTTAATTGGGACCAACCTGCACCTAAGCTTTCCATATCTGGTCTTGAATTTCATCTATCTAATACTGTTCTCAAGATTAAGGAAGGACAGAAACAGCCAGATGAATAACAGTGGGAATTTATAGGTCCGTAATTTCTTCAAATTGCAGCCCAACATCTATCTCTGTTCATAGTACAAATTAATTTATTATTTGAATTTCACTCCAATTCTTTATTGACTGTGAGAATGTTTTTGCATAAAAATCAATTTTTTAAACATTGAATGCACACAATAGCCTTGTAAATATGACAAAACTGGCAGGCAGCCATAAACACAGTATAGAGAGAGTTATTACAAACTTTTTAAATAAAATGCAAATACTATAATAATTTTTTGGTAATTGTATTTTTTGAAAAAACTTCTGTATATGTATGTTAAGTATAATTTAATACATTCTGTAATTTCTTACATAATTTTTTGTCATTATATTTAATAAAATAGGACTAAAGAGAGGCATTAAGCCCAAAATGCAAAGCTTTTCTAAATTATAGAAAATAAATATACTTTTTCTACTTTTTCCATCAAAAAAGAGTTCCTGTGTGATTTGTTCTTAACAGCAACCTTGTGCTAATTCCAAAGGAAATACAACTAATTGAGAGAATAGTAAGCAATCAAATACTAAAAATACTAAAAATAGTATGAATTGCAAGATCCAGCAAACACCAAAGAGATGGAAGAAGAATTGAACAAGCTATTAACAGATGTCTGGTACCTAAAAATCAAAACTCAAATATTTTAAACAACTTTTAATCACATTATTCAGGATAAACTGATGATAAACACATTCAAAATTGTAAATACAATAAATATTAAAGCCAAATGATTGCTGGATTATATTGGGCTATATTAGTACTATTATTATTAATAACAGTAGTAATAATAACATAGCTCATATAATCTGGCATTTGTTTGGCTTAATATATAACTATTGGGTTTAAGATATTTATATTTGTAAATACAATACATCATTGTAAGCAGATTTCTATCAATACATTTAATAAAATCTACTTACCTTAGCATGCTAAGGTAATCTTTCCTTGAGACTGCCCTTATCCATTTTAATTTTATTGCTTCTGTTTGTGACTTTTTGTCCATTTGAATAAATTCCCCTACAGCCAATCATACAACATTAGGCATGTTAAACCAGATCAAACATATTCAAACTTAGACACTGTGCTCTGAAATTCAAAAGCTGCTTTTCTTCTGATGTCACCAGGTTTAGATGACATAGCATTTAGAATTTGTACAGTATATCTAGGTGGTGTTGGCTTAAACCATATATAATATACGTTAAAAAAATTACAATATTAATTAACTAATTCTAAATTCCATCATGATATAAGCAAAATAAATATTGATAGATTTGACTTCATTCCTAATTTTAATTAAATTTGTGTCAGATTTCTTGATTCAATACTTGTTTAAGTTTGTCTTTAACGGGTTTTAAAATCTATTGTGGCTGCACGCCATGTTTATTGTAATTATTAATTTAAGTTAGTTTTAGTTTTCTTTGCTCTTTATCTCTTTTTCCTTTTAGAACCTTCCTTTATAATCCTTTCCCTTGGGTGGGATAACCAGTTCCAAGAAATAAGGTTAACAAAGGAGGGAATAAAACCCTGAGACCAGAAAGACAGCAGGCAAGAAATTCTTTGGCCAAGACTGGGAAGCATACAGACATGGTGGAGAGCACTCTGAGTGGCATTAGTAATGACCGGAGATACCAAAAAGAAGTCTAGAGAGAGGACCCTGTCTTAAAGTAGTGACAACGAGGCAATGTGAGAAAAGAAAAAGGGCTAAGTATAAGAAAGGAAGACAACGACAGTATTTTATTGAAGACTTGTGGCATCCCACCCAACAATAGGCATAGTGATATCACAAAAAAGGAAACCCCGGGTATCCCTACTTCTATTATATATTAATTCTTATATCTCCTTAAATCCATCCTTTTCTGTCCTTAGTAGTAAGTTAGTATATCAGTTAGTTTTAAGGTTTGAGCCTGATCATATTGTTGTGATCGAGAATATATATATTGGATGTACTAACTTAATGTTTGTGCTGTAATTTTTTTCAATATAATATTGTACCATGATGTTGGGATCCCTAATAAGAATCTGTATTCAAATGCAAAATTATCTGTGAAAATATATTGTCTTATTGTTGTCATATCTTGTCTAGCCTTGTGGTTAATTCTAATTTTGCATGAACATCACACTGTCAAAGGCAGAAACTTAAGATGACTTAATGACAGAGGTATAGCACATGTGTATACTTTTTGTTAATCTCACAGGTTCCACTTTAGATAGGATATTCTGTGAAAAAATTTGGCAATATCAAAATGTAAAAAGGTGGAAAACTGCAGATAAGTTTCTGTCAAAAGAAAGTCACTCTCTCAAGTTTTGCTATATTATAATAACTTGTAGTAACATGTAGCAAAATAACTAATCAAGAACAAAATGAAGTCAGGTTCTCCCACACAAACTAAGTGATTTTAATAATTTTACAGCCAACAGTTCATCTTTGTTTAAATTATGAAAGAAAAATGTAAATTAATACAAATTTATGGAAAGTCAGAAAAGCAGCATTTCTTTGTGTACAAAATGTCTTAAGATATGCAGTACCCAAACTATTTTGAGTTGTTCCTTGGGTATCTCATCTTATCCAAATTCTGATTTTATTAACTCTGGCATTAAAAGGATACGTTAAACAATTATAAAATTTTGTAGCTTAAAAATTTATTAATTATGATTATTGTTAAGGTGACCAACTTTTTTATAATGAAAAGGAGGACACATAAATTGAAGGAAAAAATATTGTAAATAAAACATTTTATTCATTGCAATAATAATACACTATAATAATCTCTACTGCATGCGAAGTAGCGTAGCTAGCATGGGTGACACCTGGAGCGGATATCCTGGTGTCACCCCAAGTCATACCGTAGGTGTCACCCTTCTTAACTGTTTTATAAAACAGTATTAGATTATTGAATTGTAATATGCCCGCACTCGAGCAAACTTGAACGCTATATCGAATAAGCAATATCATTGCATAGGTTTATATTGACTAGCAATGAATCCGTTGACTGTTTTTTTTTTCTCTTTTCTTTTTCTTTTCTTTTTTTAGTCATGGGTTGTTGAGTCAGTCAAATTTTCCATGACTTAATGTTAAAGCACATTGTGAAGGTTTATTTTGCGACTTATTTTTTCACAGTCAGGTATCGAGGGAGGACAGAACTTACAAAAGGAGGACGGTTGGTCACCTTATTATTGTAATTAATTAATATGTGATCCATCCAGTATTATTGCCTGTTAACACCTTTACCAATACTTAGCATATGATTAAAGTAAGAAATGCCAGCAATTGAAACTACAGTGAAACCCTGTTTATCCAAATTTCTGGTTTATCCAGAATAAGAAAGACAGACACACAGAAAACCTATATATGCAAAAAAAATCAAAGTACTGACTTGTAAGTAATACATTCTTGCCTGAGTATAGTGTTACCACCTGTCCAGTTTTCACCCGGACAGTCTGGGAATTGACTCACTGTCCGGGTGAACTATTAATTTTGCCTGGGAATTTTGTAGAAATTGTGAAATTATGATAAAACAAAGTTCTTGCAAATATTGTTATAAATTTACACCAATTGAACAATGAAAGACCTCACACTCATTGAAACTCATCTGCCATTCCACCATGTTACTTTGTTTATGCCGACGTGTGACGCGCGACCTGCCTCTTGACCTTTTATTTTTCTTGTTTGCTTGTATGTTACTCCTACGCAAGTCCCTAGTCCCTAACTGCAACTGACTTAGAACCAGCATGCACATTATTCTTCGCATTGTAAAATGACATTGCACATGCGTCAGGAACTTCTGTTCGAACAAACCTAACCTACCGTCCGGGTCAGCGATCTTGTAAAGGTGGCAACACTACCGGAGTATAATGTTGCAGCTATAAGAATACTGTGGGGAAGTACTAGATCTTTAGAGTATTCCCCATGCAGGAACAAAACAAAAAGAAACTTCAAAGAAATAAATCACACACTCTATGACTCCAATGCAAGGAACTTAAAGTTTATTTTAGTCCTTCCAATCACTACTCTGTCCCTTTGCTATAACAGACACTAAAACAAAAGAAACAACACACACAAAAAAACAATCTCGCAACTCTATCGTCTACACGTTGTCTCTCTATTCTTTCTTTCGAAAAAAGTCCCTTCTTCCGTTGAGCATGCGCAATCTCCCTCTCTCTCTCTTTTTTTTCTTCCGAAAACGCGGCCCATCCTTTCTTTACCCTGCGGCCCACCTCAAGGATCATGCAATAGAACACGTGAATCACATATCTCCCCTTCTCCCATTAACTTTTACAACAGGAAGCTTTTACGCTATGAGGGCCTCTCCCTTCTTTACACCGTGAACCACCCAAGGGGTTGGTTACGAGCTGATTAGGCAACAGAACACGTGGTCTGAAGACCACAATCCATTACATCATCAACTGCCGTAAATAATCGGGCTATAAACGATTAAAGATTATAAATAAGTCTTTAATCGTTTATAGCCTGATTATTTACGGCAGTTGATGATGTAATGGATTAAAAGAAGCTTTAAAAATACCTGGAAAAAATAAATAAATACAGTTGAATCTCATTTTAACAGATTGCTCGGGTCACCAAAAATTATCTATTGTTCCAAGAATCTGTTATATAGCAAACAATGGATTTCCCACCCACCCAGGAAAATATTTTTATTTAACCCCTACACATAAGAAATACCTGTACTTGAAATTATTCATTCTCTTGAGATCTCTATTCTATAGAAACATATATTACATGATCATATATCATGCTGTACATGTGTACAACAAAGCTGATGGTAACTGCATATACTGTAAGCACAAAAAGAGGTAAATTACATATGCTCACTAGCATTTTGCTTGACGTTAATTTTGTTAAAAACTCGTCCATTTTGGTTTGCTTTGATGCAGATTTTTTGCCTATTGAATACATCAACCACTTAATATTAGCAATGTCATGTGCAGTACAACCTATTCATTTATGCTGAAACTCATCAGGAGAGTCTTCATGACTTGGAAAGACCCCATGACCTCACTAAATTTCGATACTACACTTGACCAGCATCAGAATGTTCACCAGGTGGCTCCTCCTTAATTGTATCAGCCTGATGATTCTCTTTGTATAATTCTTCAATTATACGTAAGATATCCCAGATGTAACAAGTGCATCATCAATCTCTACAAATTTCTGGAAACACTGAAACAAATGCAAAGTTTACAATAGATGGGGCTATAAAAAAATCTGTTATTTCAAGTTACAGATTCACTAAAAGGAGTAAAATTACATTAATTTGGTGGGACCTGAGAAAAAAAATCTGTTATTCTGAAAAATCAGTTGTTGGCAATCCATTAAAATGAGATTCTACTGTACACTGTAATTAACTTTAATTATAATAAGCAAAGTTTTATAACTATCTCTGGCTGGAATTTTAAAAAAGAATTTAGGATTTAAATTGGCCTAAATCACACGGTAGTTATTGTTTAAATATGTAAATAATTATTGGGTCAATATGATTTATAAGTACTCACTTTTTGAACCTTTGTATCCGGTACTTTTTTACTCTCCAGAAAACAAACGTTTTCGGCCAAAGTGAGTACTTATTTAATACCGGTATTCAAACTGGAAGATTTGGTAATATGATTTATGTAAAGTTCTATAAATATTTTAACTTGTGTTTTGGGACTTGCTAATACTGATAACATTAAATAATGATAATATAACACTTGAATAAATGCTCAGAGTTTTAAAATTTTACTACTCAGACACCTTATACCTCTGAGAAATTATTAATTTAATAATGCAAACGTTTTCCACCTGTTCCACAGGTCATCTTCAAGTAATTTTTACTTTTGGAATGTTACCTCGTGCAGGATTGAATGTATATGCGCAAGATATTTCAAATTTTAAAAAACCGTTGGAACATTCCATGTAAAATATAAAATATAAACAATAATAAAAACATTAATAAAATTAATTAAATAAACGTATTGATCCGCTAAATAATAAGTTAAGGGATGTAAGTTGACATAATATATATCTATATTTTATACGGGATGAGGATATGCTGTATGCTTGATTAAATGGGGTGTTTGTCAATCATGAATTTCCACGCAGTTGGCAAATTCGTTGCGTCTTTATAGTTCAAACATCTACCTGTTGTCCCTGATCTGTATATCCCTTAACTTATTATTTAGCGGATCAATACGTTTATTTAATTAATTTTATTAATGTTTTTATTATTGTTTATATTTTATATTTTACATGGAATGTTCCAACGGGTTTTTTTAAATTTAAAATATCTTGCGCATATACATTTGATCCTGCACGAGATAACATTCCAAAAGTAAAAATTGCTTGAAGATGACCTGTGGAACAGGTGGAAAACGTTTTCATTATTAAATTAATAATTTCTCAGAGGTATAAGGTGTCTGAGTAGTAAGATAATATAACAACAAATGAAAGAATTCTTTTGTTTATTGAAACTGAAAAACATTCTATGTTTGATGGCTGAAATTGAAGAGTTTAGGCAAAAGTAGTTTTTATGTTAATTTAGTCTTGCTATTAAATGTTATTGCTGTTTGTTTGAGTGACAACAAACTGACCTTTTGTATGTTTCCAGTAGTAACAATGTTGTAAACAAAAGTTACAATGCTTTCACTACAACTTAAAGAATTCTTTAAGCTGGAACTACTATATAACTTAGAATTAGATAGTCTAATAAATAGGATTTAACAATTTTGAGTGCTTATCACTTTAATATAATAATGTGATATATCACATGATTATATTAAAAAATTTTATGCTTGATAGTTTTAGTTCTTTAGTATGTGGGTTGTATTAAAAATTGTAAATACAGTGCATTGTATGTATCAAAAATTCCTTTGTATTGGTTAACTATTAGTGTTATAATTATATGTTAGTACTATATGTTTGTAAGCTGATGAGGGGTCCTTACCTAAATTTGAAGGTGATTATTAAAGACTTTTTTGTAAAAGATCTGGTCCTTTTTTTCTGTTGGCCTTGGTGTGATAAGCCCTCCAAATTGTTAAATCCTATTTATTAGGTTATCTAACTATCTAAATTAAAGTCATGGGCTAAAAGCATCATTTATTATTACTATATAACTGTTTGTATATATATTGTGGTTATTTTGGTTTCTATATATCTACACATCAAAATATGCTGCATACTTATCAAGAATATATAGCTGTAGTTTAAACAAATACACACCAACGAAACCCGATAATAGTTTACAAGATGATTACAATTTAACCTATGTAATTTCTGAATTTCCTATCAAATTTGAAAATCATGATTTTTACATCATAAATTATGATGTAAAATCATGATTTTCAAATTTGATAGGAATTATGATTCAGATAATTTATGAAATTTTTTCCTCCAATCAAAGAATGTTGAATTTTTCCATTATTTTTAGAGAAACCGATATAAAACTATTTTCGAATGCAGTAAAAGCTCAATATAACAAACCATTAGAGGCTCAAAGAAATTGGCCAATTATAATGAAAGTCCATTTTATCCCGATTACTTGTTATTATGGACTTGTCCATTATATCAAAAAGTCCATTACTATACAATAGAATCACATTAGAACCAGGATCCCAATAATGGACCTGGAGAAAATATTTGCAGTTTATGGATGTGCTCTTCAGATTCAAATCAATGTACAGTCAAACCTGTTTTTATGCGGGGGATAGGGACCGCATTAAAAAAGACGCATTAAAAAAATAGCACGAAACTTCACGAATGGCTGTAAAAAATAGTTTTCGCAACACAATTAAAAAATATTTTTTTTATGCGGTCAACAGGGACCGCATAAAAAAAGTCTCACATAGAAAATAACTCAAAACCGTACGAAATAGAATTTATTGACAACAGATGTCAGCACTTGACTGCATCGTCTGGTCTATCGTCTGTTTTACATATTTTTGTCCGGTGGTGTTTTGTTGACTTAAAAAGTAAATTATTTCATTTTTCGCATATTCATGCAATAATATTACTATAATAAGTGCATTTATGCTATAATAAGTTTATTTAGCTATAATAAGTCAACGTAAGACATGACGAATCAGCACGAGACTAGTCGCCAACTATACCGCACAAATAAAAATTCGCACAAAAAAACCGCATAAATTAAAAATTCGCATTAAAAAAATCGCACATAAAAAGAGCGCATAAAAACAGGTTTGACTGTATTTTATATAGTGTCAGCAGATCTTTTACTGCAAATATATGGAAATTCTACTGTGCATAGTAATACAGTCAGGTCCGCATAAGTCGACACCCCATGGAGAAGTGGAAATGTGTTGAGTTATCCAATATGACGACTAAAATGGAGTTGAAAAAAACCACAAAACTACAATTTGGAAAATACAGTAGTACTTTATACAGTATATGCAATGTGAGATGGCCAGATTGCCGAGCAGTTAATTAAGGTAGCAGCCTACTGCTCTGGGGAACCCAGGATTTCAGAGTAAGCACTGTTAGGTTTCAGATACTTATTTCTAACAGAAATGTGAAACAATTGCTGCAAATAATGCACAAATGAAAGGTGAGAAAATGCAAAATCAGATTCTGCTGTGACATTAAGCTGTGTGGTGTGAACTCATTTTTTTCAGGAGGGGAGTTGACTTATTGGACATCTAAACAAGTGTGGGACAGGAAAAACTATGTTGATTTATCCAGTGGTGACGAGTTAAATGGTGTCAAGTAAACCAGAGTTTTTTTAACATTAATGCCTATGTAAGTCGGCTGGGACCACAGAAAACTGACTACTTAACTGACAATGTCTACTTATATCTATGATAACTTATGCATACTTGACTGTACCAATTTGTCTATTACTATAGATCAATATTGTGGACAAAATTTTGGTTGTAAAGAATATAAGTCAGTTTTTTATTACACTTGTAAAAACAATATTTTTATTCATTTTTTTTGTTTTGAAATATTTTTAAGAATTATTTTAGAAAGTCTGTTGTAGTTTTTCTCTTGCTTTCCAAATGTCTGAAATTGTCTGCTTACTCAGACAGTTCTTTACCAACCTCAGCTTGAGATTTTTCCATCTTCACTCTGATGAATTATAGGTAGCCCTCATACAACATGGCATTTCTATAACATGGTTCGAAAATTGGGGAAATTTCCTGTACAACATGGTTTTGCTCTAACACTGAGATTTTGGGAAACCTCCATACATAATTTAAAAATTTTTAAGTGTAAACTCTATTAGTCAATTTTTTTTTAAATTCAAGTAAGCATGCATGCTGTCTCAAATTTACCCATGGATTTTGGAATATTGAAATTTTCAATTTGTTTTGTGTCTTTCATCAGGTTTACTTTAATGAAAACTAATAGAATTTGTTTCTTCCTTGTCCTAGCTTTCCTATCAACCAAATGTCATCATCATTGCTTTCAGATTTTAGCCTTTAAAATTGTGACTATGTTTTGTTTTTATAGATTAATCATCATTTATTTAAATTTTTTAGTAAGTGTTATTAAACTTTTTAAACTGTAGATCAGTAATAGGGTTTCTGAAACGGGATCCCGGCTGTTTTTTTACCCCGGGAAATATCCCGGGAAATTTTTCTCATCCCGGGAAATCCCGCAATTTTTTTAAAAGTTCACTTTTTTCTTATTTTGTGTTAAGATTGAAGAAATTTTACAAATAGAAAGTATAATTAACTCATAAACTGTCAGAATGCCGGAATGCATTTATATTTAATTTAAGCCTGTGTTACTGATGGTGCAGCTGTAATGGTGAAATTTGGAAGGTTAATTGAATGTGAGCATCAGTTATGTTATGCACACGGAATTCATTTAGCGGTATGTGATGTTTTGTACCAAAAGTCAACCACTTCAGTAGCAGTCCCTCTTTCTGAAGAAATTCAAACTGAAGATGAAGAGCGCAATGATGATATTGAGAAAGATGAAGAAGACTTTAGTTATAGTATTGATTTTGAAAGTGTTTTGTGTGAGCGTTTGGCTGAAGATCCTTTCGATATAGATATTTCATTTGAATTACATGACACACTAGGTAATGAAATAGTCTGTTCTCAAATCATTAATAAGGTTAGAAAAATAGCAAAATTTTTTCGCAAATCACCTTTAAAGAATAACATCTTACAAAAATACGTTGAACAGGAACATGGGAAAAATTTGCACTTATTTCTGGATTCCAAAACCCGATGGAATAGCCTTTTAGCCATGTTAGAGCGATTTATTAAAATAAGATCATCCATATCGAAAGCAATCATTGACTGTAATAAAGATACGGACAATTTTGATCTTGACAAACAAGAAGTTACTGTAATTCGTGACATCGTGGCATCACTGCAGCCATTAAAAGCTGGAGCAGAAAAGCTTGGCAACAGAGGATCGACTTTACTTTCATCGGAAGGTATTTTTTCTTTTATTATAAATGAGTTAAATCAACTAAACACACCTTTTTCAAGAAGACTAAAAGAGTCGTTTATTCGACGCATAGCAGAGAGAAGAAATGTAAAACTGACTGGCCTCATACAATATCTCAATAGTGGAAAGAATTATGGAAAAGTTTCAACTTTCCCAAGTGAAAAAAGTTTGCCAGCCTTACCAACCAAGACTATGTTAATTTTATCAGCAAAACAGATGTTAGATCGTCTTTTTGAAGTATCTACTGATTCTACTTCCGGTGATACAGATCAACTACCAGATGTCGCAAGCTCATCTGCAATGACTTTAGCTGAAAAGCTTGATGCTGCTATCAAAGAAGCTGAGATAGACAGATCAAGAAAAGTGGACAACAAAAGCAGTACTGAAACGCGTCTCGAGAACGAAATAGAAATCTTTGAGGCTACAGGTGAAAAAACACACATCATCTGTCTTCTGTTAAATGCGTTAAAAACGATTCCACCCACATCGATTGAATCAGAAAGGGCATTCTCGGCAGCAGGACTTTTTATTACCAAATTAAGAACCAGATTGAGTGATCGGAGTATCCGACCATCTTTGTTTCTTAAAATCTCATTATAAAAATTTACAGTAATATTTGTATTATGTTTTATTTAAATAAAAAATATCATTTTCTAAGTTAGAAGTTTGATCAAAGTTCAGTTTTTTTTCTTTAAATTTTTAACTCAATTCGTAGGCAATTTTTGTTATAAGCAGTTTCGAACAAACTTTAACAAATTTTTTTTTATTTGTGAATTTTCTACGTAATTCAAAGGTATTTTTAATACATATTTTACACATCATTATTAATACGATTTTGGAGGTTGTAGAACACTTAAATTACTTTAAAAAATGAAAAATAATGATATCATTCGATTTCAAGATATTTTTTATATTTTAAAAATAATTTATTATATCCCGGGATTTCCCGGGATCCCGGGAAACAGTTCACTTTTATCCCGGAATCCCGGGACAAGCAAAAGACCAGGAAATAAGAAACCCTAATCAGTAATCATCCATAAAAATGAAAAATGGAATACAGTGGTATCTCAGTACTCAAACTGTTCCAAATTCAAACAACAATTCAGTATTCTGGGGAAAAAAATTTCTCAGTTCTATACTGAACAAATGTGACATGCTAGAACAAATTTTCAATCAATAACATTTTTATTTTGTCATCCAAAAACTTTTTTAATGATGAAAATAAAGAAAAATCTTGTTCAAAATATCAGCAACAATAAAAAAGCTCAGATGATGATGATACTTTGTAAAAAGAAAATGCCCTTGTTTATTTGCACCATCAGTTTTTGGTTTATATTTAATCAATTGCACCAGAAGTTTCTACTCCATCCACTTGTTCAACTAAAATTAATATTAATGCATAATATAGTACTTTTAATTGTGATTGTTAGTTAATTATTGATTGCTTTCATAAACATATTTCTCTTAGTAACGAAAAAGAATACTATACTTTTGTTAACTTTTGGAACTTAACCCTATGTTTTGCACTAGACCTCTGTTTCATATAGCACGGATTTGCATAACATGGCACTTTTTTGGAATGTAACTACTGTGTTATACGAGGGATATCTGCAAATCTATTTTTTGTGCTAAATCTAAAGCTTTTCATTTTCTTTTGGATCCATGAATTTGTTTTACTTTGTCTTCAGTTTTGTTTCATTTTCTCTATGAGCAACTATGCTCATAGAGAAAATGAAACCAAAACTGAACTAAAGTACACCCATGGCCATAACTGGCATACCGACAATAAAAATTTATTATATCTGTTAATATAAAAATATAAAAAACAATTTGAAGTTATTAGTACATGAAGATAAAGCAAAAAATCTACATATCATAAGATAACAACAATCTAATTTGCCATTTAATTCTCTTGCAAACCTTGTAACCGGTGCTGCCAAAGTTCGTACGCTAACGTTTTCGGCCCCTCACTAGGTCCTTCAAGCGAAATTTATTCTATTTTCTTTTTTTGACCGTTAGATCGAAGAATATCCTCTTTCTGGATAAAAATTCGAATTGTCCAATTCCGTATCCATGGAAACCGCGTGCCATCAACATTCCAAACTTTACGTAATACGATCACGCGCTTATCTTCATGATGTAAACTATCAAAACGCAATCCAATCGCATCTTTATCCATGTCAGTTCCCTGTAATGGGGGGCCGAAAACGTTAGTGTACAAACTTTGGCAGCACTGGTTACAAGGTTTGCAAGAGAATTAAATGGTTTCAAACCCGGTGTGTATAGGTGAATTGAATCTAATTTGCACTTCTTCTTACTGATTTGCATTCTTCTGGCAGTTTGATCTGAAATATTGACATCAGATATACCCGATGTCAATATTTCAGATCAAACTGCCAGAAGAATGCAAATCAGTAAGAAGAAGAATACAAGAGATTTGCTTAAATAGGTCAGTCAGACACACCAAGAATTATAAGGTATAACAATAATCTAAATAATACTAAGTAATAGTTATTTTTATTACCAAGGCAAATTATTTTATATAAATGAAACTTTCAAATATAATTCAATACTTACTTTTTCACAAAGTAATATATTTTAATATATAAAATGTAATATCTAATTGATCTTTTCACAGCAACTTTTTAATTAATATTCCTGTTTTGTATGATTTTGAGTTCATTAACAACAAATGTAAGTTATTACTACTAATTTACACACAAAAACATTTTGTTATTTATTCTTTACAGGCTAAATATATAGCTAAATTTTAGCATTAAAAATTTACTTCTTATTGGCAATCTTGTCAATAAAAATTTGTGTAAAAATAAACTAATTTTTAAAATCAGCAGAATAATTAAATTGTTTTTATAACATGATAACAAATGTAAGTATATGATGTTTATTATTGGAATCGATAAAATATAAGAAAATATATTTATATAAAATATTTCTATATTACATAAGAAAATTAAAATGAATTAGGTATGTAAATATTAATATAATTAATACCTGCCCTATACGCCATCTGTTGATTTACTTATAAACTAAGATTAGAAGAGATCCTCTAAAATGTTATTAATTATATTGAACTTAAGAATTTCAAATAAAATAAACAAGAAAAAAAACATGGACTATAAAAAAAGAGCATCATACATTATGTAAGAAGCTTCAAACTCTATGATTCAACTTCAGATCAGTGCTCCCACAAGGTGCTGTTTGCACTCAGGCAAAGTTAGGCCTTGAAAACAAGAAATGTGGTTTTGGTCATATGACAAATAAATAATTATATAAAAATAGTTGCATAGGACAATGGACAAATATTTTTCATTAGCTTCTATATTTGCAGAATAGGCTGGAAGTGATGAATAGTCTGTTGTTTGGGAAACCCCTTGGGGATTAGGAAAAGGACAACTGACATAAAAAAAAGGGGCGTGCGCCCCAACATACAAGTGCTCTTGCTTTAATATAATAAATCCTACAATGTTTTATCAGCAAAAATACCTAGCATTATTCCTTTAACAAAATACTTTCCACATGTAGTTAATGAAAATGACTTAAATGATAGTGAATGTAGTTTATTTAGAAATACAAGCATTGAGTTCAAAGACTTAAAAGACAATATTGAAGAATTCTTTAAATGCCCTTATTGCATTTCATGTAGAGATAATAATTTCATGTTCTCAATGCTGTGTGATTTTTAATATGCTCATTTTATCTCATTCTACTCACTATTCTTTCAAACTGGAGTGACAATATTAGTAATTCTTCAAAGTATCTTCTAAAATAAAACAACAGTACTTTCTTACTCATATACAGACTAATGTTTTTAATTCTTCCCTCTGGATCTTTGTCAGGTCTATGGTTTTTTAGAATTAGAATGCTTTTGATTATCTTCTCAAACATTGCTTTTTGAACATTGTTGCATTTTTTTCAAATGTGTTCAATTTCCCACATACATTTAATGTTTAAAATCTTTTGGTGACATAAATTTACAGTCAAGCCTTGGGTTTTAAATACCTCGCTTTACAAAGAAAGTTTTGAACTCTTTTTTTTTTGGTTGCTTTATGATAACTTGGTTGCCAAACAAGCTACTCAGCAAAGCAGGCCACTGATGGTTAACTTTCTATACTTCCTATGTTAAAGAAAGTCAATGTCCCAATCAATCAATGATAGGACTGCCTATTCAGAAGTTAGTGGTGCTGAGATTGTCTTGTCACATTAAGAATCATTGATGACATATGCTCATTAAAATGTAATTTAAATAGCAATGGGAAAGATACTATTTCCATTTTTCAGTATGTGCCACAGTTGATTTTAAATCAATTAATTAATATAAACCACATTAATTGACATTCACATAATATAAATAGCATTCAAGAATTCATGTTTAAATACACTTAAGTTAAATTAAATGACAAAAATTTATTAATATAATTCTGGACAATGACATCCCAGCTGATCTTATAGAGTGCCTCCATAATTAGGTGAACTAGACAATTGGACAATATCAAGGCTCTTGAAGGACTCAAAATTTATGAAGCTGAAAAGAAGAAGCAAATTAATTTCAAAGGTAAGAAACAGCATTATCTTAAGCATGACAGACATTATTTTGGAAGCCATAATCCAATGCGATTATAACAGAAGGATTAAAGCAATATTATTTCAGAGAATATTCCATAAGAAATGCTTTTAGAAATTTATTTATGGACATTTCATGCAAGCTCGTCTTTGGTACATGCAAGGCCCTGGGCCAAGAAAAGCTTGAAGGCTCCCTTAAGGAATTCATAATGCAGAATTAATGTTCATAAATTTTTTCAATTAGCTTTCTCTGCTAAACATATTGTTATATTTATGATTAATAAAATTTATCAAACATATCTTTTGATTGTTTACTGTTTATAATAATTTTATTACTTGTTGCTCTATTCAATTTTGCATATTTTAGAGGTCTCAAATGTTAGGAGGCCCCCAATGTCTGGAGTCCCGAGCCCAAGCCCAGTAGGCCCAACACCTAAAGACAGGCCTGACTTCATGCACATTAACCGTTATTATTTTTGTGATATTGATACCTGACACCAAATTTAAAGTTATAAATGTATTCAAAAATGCAACAATATTCAAAAATCATTCCAATTCAAAACCTTTGACCTGAAAGAGATCTGTGGAAAGAATTGAAAATGTTAGTCCTACTGTCTGTGATTATTTACTGGAGTTTTTTAATTCTGCAAGGTGTTTTAATACTGTATCCAGAAAACTTTGCTAATTTTGGAAAACCGCACAACACACCCTAATTTACATGATTTAAATAAAACTGAATTGGAATTTTTATCACCTGTAATCAAGTTCGATACAAGCTATGGATGCAGAAATTATCAAAAGTTTCAAGATCCATTATCATGAAAACTTGATTAATCATATTCTTGAAGCTATTGAGACAAATCTAACAAATCGTCTAAAGCTACAGAAATTAGTGCAAGGGTTTCAATGTTAACAGCAATACAATCAATTGCTAATAGTTGGCGAGAAGTAAAACAATTCAAAATTCAAAAACAATTAATAAAAAACAATTCAAGATTTGTTTTTTTTTATACTTACTCCTTCATGCAAAATTGCTTAATGGCATTTTATGAATTCAGATGTGGAAATTCCAGGTAACAGCTACATAGAAAATGAAGTGCCTTTGGAACTGCAGCACATTATAAGTTTTGAATATTTTTTTACTGCTAGACAACGATGGTTGAACAAAATTAAAAAAATAAAAAACAATCAGACTTCAGAAGACCAAAGAAATGTATGATGATGATGATGATGATGATGATGATGATGATGAAAGTCACTTAAGAAAGTGACTGAGCAGGAAGGTAGAAACATATTGCTGAATTGAGACAAAATTTCATGCTTGAAGAAAATGCAGACAGTCTTTTATCTGTTTTAGAAAAGATGTCAAAATACTGCACATGTGATTAAAAAAGAAGGGATGGTAAGCCTTGGCTTGGTAGAAGATTCACAAGTTATTTTTAAATTAAAAATGGAGAGCTGCACTTTTCAATTACCAGATGAATTTGGTTTCCTGATTTATGGGTCTTGGTGAATGCAAAAATTTGAGGCACTTTCACTGATCCAAACAGGAACAGAGAACCCTGAATTAGAATTACACTGCCACCTTGCATTATAGAGTCTTTAAAGTTCGGTTCTTTGTATACTCCATGCCTGTCCTTTCATTGTGAAACATTCAAACTGGATATTGAATTAATCACTAATGGCATGGATGACTTCAGGGCTAATTTTCTTGGAAAATGACTTTCCTGGAGAAACAGAACAAATAAGTAAAGGCAAGCCAGACTTGAGACATTTTAAAGTTCTTTACGTAAATCATGCCAATGGTTGGACAAAATAATGTGGTGCTTACAAGGGGGGATAAGTTGAAAGTAGTAGTATTACTCAAAAAATCAATGTACAGCAGGAAATTATTACAATATATTTCAAAGACAGACTGCTAACTGGCATCCAAGCAATTTTTTAAAAACTCTATCCAACAAAAGGTTATAAGATTTGCTTCCACTCCCTTGGCAAGCCTGTTTCTCTTTATTTTATACATTATTACAACCATTCATTAGATTATCACATTTGTGAAGATCTGAACGGGGGTCGACTGGGTGGTCCAAATGAGGAGTATCAATCGAGAATTTAAAGATCTCCTTTTCAGACGCAAATAGGTGGAATTGAATGTCTTGATTGAACAATGGAAGTTTTTTTTTGGTAAAATATGTAAAACAATAGAAAAGACTAGAGTCGAGGAAACACGGCCAGAGAGGAGGCGTATTTAGTCATGACGTTGACCTCTCTCGTGCCCTCCATCGGGTTTCGAATTGTCACCAGGTGGTGATGAGAGACCAATGGAGAGGCGACTTTAGATGAAAATCTTATAAAACTGCACGTTTCAAGGACATTCGGAATTCTTGGTCTTTGGTTCAGAGTGGTCCACTACTGGATTTTTGCTAAGGTTTAACAACGAAAACTGGGTCAACACTTCGAATTTGTCTTCGACCTCTGCTCCCGACAAGTTGCGCCCGGGTACACTCCGCCATCGAAAAGCATCACTTCAAGTTGTGCTGTGCACCATGGGGCCGACGCTCTCTAATCACCTTCATCGGAAGCTTAAATGATCGACTGGACTATTGAACTGTTGCACAGAATGGTCCACCCTTTGGATTGCCTTATGCCAAATTAATAGTTGTTGTTGTAAGCACCATTTTTATGTTTATTAAACAGTTTTAAATGGTAAACCTGTCTTGGTGAGTTTTTCTGCACCCATATGACTGTTTTGGCAGCTCAACTGTCATGACAAACTTTCCACCCAATCGGCTAACCTCACACTTTCATTAATGTTTTTTACCTTATCAGGATAATATTTGCATAATTGGGCCAAATGATCTATTCCGTGATGTGATCTAATTAAATGGAATTCTTTTGTTTAAATTGTTTGTAAGAATTGTAAGAAAAATTATATAATTATATCAACATAATGCTACAAGGTACTTAAAATTTCTACTGTTTGACATCACTGGCACTGTTTATTAACTAAATTGCTGTTTTGCTGAACTTTGTCAAAATAAATGCAGGGCTGTCTTAATGCATGGCCTGATGGGTGTTTGCCTGTGGGCCCCTTGAGCATAGAAGTTCCATACTAATCTGTGTATGATAACCCTTCAATGCACCTTGTATCATATATGACATATACCAATCAAAGGCATATAGTTACTTCACTAATTGCTAATTTAAGTTCTTTTCTGTTTTGTATTATTCCTGATACACACTGGCACTGAACAAGTTCAGTACTTGTCACTGAGTATCAGTGTGTTTTTCAAGCCTCATGTATTGTTCAAATGTTTATCATGTTGGTTAGCTGTTGTTGCATGACATGTTTTTAATGTTTCAACACTGATTTTGTTGAAAGTGCCAATAAAATAAACATATGAGCCAATTTCTTTGAAAGTGGTGTAATTCCATTTTTGACAAAAAGTTAGTTAATGATAACAATGAATGTAATCTGCTATGAGCTTTTTATCTATAAACAGTTTTGAAAAAAAAAATTCTTCAAAATTTTAGTCATTTTGTCAATATAAATTTACATAGTTAATGAAATTACAAATATAATTACTTTGAAAATGGTGTTAAGTCCACTTTCTGCAAAAATTTACTGTATATTCCTACAGATTCTTATACCATCATACAACAATTCCAAAAACATAAAAAGTTTATTTTACAAGAAATGAAACAAGATGATTTTGTTTCAACGAAACCACTAGAAAATGAAACTCTAAGAATACAAAAAAATACTAAAGGTGAAGAGGTAAATTGGCTGAAGATATGTTGGATAAGGGTTTTAAAAAACAAACCATACACAATGCTGTATAAAACTTTATTTGTTGAAAATGTGGAGTTTAAAACAGTAGATTTATCCCCAGACAAGGAAGACCACGAAAATTTGAAAATATAATACTAGCACCTTTCTATCATCATGCCAGGCCCATCACATCCAAAAAATTCAATGATATGATGGATCTATTACCTTATATTCCTCCAATACATCACAACTATTTTCAAAAACTTCCTCATAACGATAAAAATTAAAAATGGCACATATTAATATAAAGTTGTAATTAAAGTAATTTAAATGGCACTATCTAAAGAAGTATTGAAATAAAACCTTTTTATTTTGTTTTTTCAACATATTTAATAAAAATTTCATAAAAAAATTATTTTGATTCAATTGAAATCCCATATTTAACATTTCATAAATGTATGATTTTCACATTTTGTTGACTTTGAAAGTGGTGTAAGTCCATTTGAGGTCATCAAAAGTATAAATTTCTTTTAACTAATACTTTAAAAATGATCACATTATAAACTTAAATCAATTTAATATTTAAAAAACATAAAATCTGCATATTAACATATACCAATATTTTTCAAACCATTCATACAAACCCTTAAATATCTCCATATAATATAAAATGGACTTACACCACTTTCAAAAGAAAATGGCTCATATATTTAATTTTATCGACCATCTACATTTTTATTCGTGTGAGTTGTTGTCATAGGGGCCCCAGTACACTGCTTTGCCTGGAGCCCATAATGCTGTTCAGATGGCCCTGAATAAATGTAATTATTAGTTGTTTTTATTCTATAAAAACAATTATTATTTTTGTTTAGACAAGGTTTAAAAAATATTTATAATTTAAAAATATATAATTTAATGAAAAAAATAAAAATAGTTAAAAACAAGTATAGATGATACAGGAAAATTAACATATAATTGTACAGAAAAAATGCTATACACTATAAAAAAAATTTTCAGAAAAATGTAATAAACAAGTGACAACAACAGTAAACAATAACTTGTAAAAACAAAAATCAACACAAATATAAGAAAAATTATTTAAGTAATAAAAAAATTTATAAATACATAATTATGAAAAAATACACTTTTGTATACTGTAAATAAAACAAAAATAGGAAGATGAAGTCAAGACAGAAGTATATTAGTAGTAGATAAAAACAAACGAAACTTTACAAGAAGAAAAATAAAATACTAGAATAGTTATTTTAACTCTTATGACAATTTTTTTAGGTATTTTAAAAATATAATTTTATGAAAAAGAAGTCCAATACTGACATAATATAAAATTAGGAATATTTGTCACCAAATGCCAAAAAATACAAGATGCAATAACAGTTGAAAAATTATTTATGTAGTTAGAGCAACAACAACTATATATATATATATATATATATATATATATATATGTAAAATTGTTAACATTGAAAGTATGATCAACAAAATTCGAAACCAACGAAAACCAAGGCAATTATTTCCATATGAATCAATGTAAATCCAATTAATTAGTTCTAGAAAAGCCAAAATACATACCAAAAACACATTTCAAAGAGAATAAATATAGTGTTTAATACTAAAAACAATAAGAAATTAATATAAAATGAATATAAAAGTGGCTGATTTCAGCAATCTTAACAATCTTAATGTCGCTCTCATATTTTTCAATGATTTCCTTCTTCAACTCAATCATGTTCCTGGCCTTCTTCTTTGAAGGACTGCTGGCTCTGAAAACTTTCTTTGGTCCTATGATGGAGCAAAAAGGAAAGGAAAACAATGGAATTGTTTGGCTAGAGGCATGGGCTAATAATGCTCACACAACTAGAAATATCACCACACTGAGCAGGAAAATGCATAGGTTGCCCTTTGTTTTTGCAAAATTAGCAGCGAGGTCACATGGGCACGCCGACGATGTCTGAGGCAACCGACAAAAACCGAGAAAAATTTTTTGCAAAAAAAATCAACGAAAACCTAGGTATTACTGTAATACATTATGTTAAAATAGGAAAAAAAGCAAAGAACATGTGTTGTTTATAAAAAAATTTTGTAAAATATTTTTATAACAATATACAATAAAGTATAAATAAAGAAATTAAAAGAAACATTCAAATATTTTGCTTATATTCATGTTCCATTTTATAATAATGTAGACTATTATTTTAATTCTTATTTTGGTACTATAGATATTGCAAATTCCTGTACTTAATAAATTATGTGTTAGAATACATTCTGAAAATAATCTAAATAAATTTTGCCATGTAAAAACAAAATTGGATGTAGTTTCTTTAATAATATCATGCTTGAAAGTTGAATTCTTTTTTAATAAAAATATTAAACTCATTGCTCAATTTAGTTTTTAAATAGTATATGCATTTGATTAAAAACATGTATTTTCAGATGAAGATTTTTTATATCATAATTTAATATCAATCTTTCATACAGGATTCTGAAATAAGTGTACAAATTCCAAGGAATGTAAGTGTATTGATAAAAAATATTTGTTTGTAATCACTCTAAGTGCTGAAAAGCAGTGTTTTTCAACCTTTTCTCATTCTAAACCAGTAAAATTATCTATAATTTTATGTGGACCAGTAATTATATGCAACAATGAATTATGCTTATTAATAAGCATAAACAGTTTACATAGAGTTATTGTATGCAACAAAAGTAACTTCTAGATTATTATTTAAATGCCACACATAATTAACTGTGCCAGCATCAGTACTGTCAAATATTTTTCTGTAGACTGGTGAAATTTGTTTATGACCCAGAGGTTGAAAAACACTGCTGTAGAGGCATCACTGTCACATAATGACAGTGATAATGTCAGATGATAGGCAGTCCATGTTGCATGATCTACTGTTTGGGTACTATCAGTGCAGCAAGACAAAAGGAATGCATGGAAAATCCAGCAAAGAGATGGCAACAGTTTGTTGATTCAAAGGAAACATGTGCAGAATTCATAACAATTGTTCAAAGTGCCTGCTTTAATTTTGTTCATTATGATTCCTGTGAATTGTTTCCTTCCCTTGTAAATGTTGATTCAGATTGAGAAATGTGCAAGCATTAGATAGATGTCTCACTGGAAATTGTTCATGACAAGTAGCATGCACTGCATAGTGTGCTAGCTGCTTCTAGTACCAATTAGGGTTTCTCATTTCCCGGTCTTTTGCTTGTCCTGGGATAGAATTAATTATTTTTAAGATACAGGTATACCTCACCTTACATTGGTAATTGGTTCCAGGAGAGGCGACTTAAGTTGAATTTACTTGTCACTAGGCTAAACCACAAATAACCATTCCCAGTTCTGTATTTTATCTATTAATGCATTTTTAATAATATATGGTTAATAAGAATCTATTTTAAATTTACAAACAAACTACTTTTTGCTGTACTATATTAAAAACTATAATTTATCCAAATTTATGAATACATATACAGTATGTACATACTTGTAAATGTACTGTACAAGTTTACAATTTGCAATGTTTACAGTACATCATGGACTCTTTATTTGTTAATGTGGTTTGCTCTAAGACATTATAAAATAAAATGGTTTTGTAAAGTTAAATAACAAATACAATTTTTAAAATTATTTTGTGATAGTAGAAAATAAACTAATTTACATTAAGTTTATCAATAAAGACCACTAAATAAGATGACAACACAGAGTCACGGATGTTTTCATATTTCATTCTCTAGGATTTATGTTGTACAGTATTAATATTTTCTGTAAATGTACGTATTTTAATATGATTTTATATACTTTTGTTCTTATTTATTGTACTGTAACATGATTTTATGTGCTTCTAACACTTTTCTAGTGATATTACGACTTGAATATTTGTGGCAGACAGACAAAAAGTCGAATAAAATGATTTAAACTTGATTTTTTTTTCACACACACGCATATATATATATTTTTCACAAACAACACATAGTCAAGAACAACTTAATTTGAAACAACGTAACCCAAGGTATAGCTGTATACAAAATATCTTGAAATCAAATGACAATTATTTTTCATTTTTTAAAATAATTTAATATGTTCTGCAACCTCAAAAATCATATTAATAATGCGATGTAAGATATACATTAAAAATTACCTTTGAATTACATAGAAATTTTCACAAATAGAAAAAATTTATTAAAATTTGCTGGAAACTGCATACAACAACAACAAAAATGCCTTTCAATTTAGTTGAATATTTAAAGAATAAAATAAACTTAGATCAAACTTATAAGTTAGAAGGCAATTTTCAATATTTAAATAAAACATAATACAAAATATTATTGTAAATTTTTATAACAAGATTAAAAAACAAAGATGATCAATACTTTAATCACTCAATCTGTTTATTATTTTAGTAATGAAAAGTCCTGCTACCGAGAATGCTCTTTCCGATTCAATTGATGTGAGTGGAATCGTGTTTAACGAATTTAAGAGAAGACAGATGTTATGTGTTTTTTTTACCTGTAGCTTGGAAGATTTTTAGTTCATTTTTGAGATTGTAGCAGTTTTTTGCTTTTTAGTATTCTTGATTTCTGTTTCTTGGCTGCAGCTGCTTTAATAGCGGCATCGAGCTTATATCCTGATAATTCGGCAGTTTGTTTGGCTTTAATAATCAGGTTTATGAAGAAAAGCTTCACACTTGCATACTTTGTACTTGTTTGTATCCTTGCCCAATTTGCACAACCTGGCATTATACAGTTATTGAAGCTACTGGGCATGATTAAAAATTAAGATAGCATAAGCACAAATTATTCCACATATTGTAGGTTCTGAAAGTAAAGAATTTTCAGAGTCCTATCAAAAATAGGCTACATATTGATTATTGACAATCTGTGACATGCCATAATGAGGACAAATTAAAAAAAAAAAAAAACTAAGTAGGTTTAAAATTAATAAATACAAAATGTATTCTGACAGTTTATGAGTTAATTATACTTTCTATTTGCAAAATTTCCTCAATCTTAACACAAAATTAAAAAAAAGTGAACTTTTAAGAAATTTGCGGGATTTCCTGCGACGAGAAGAATTTTCCGGATTAAAAAAAACAACCGGGATCCCGTTTGAGAATGTATGTTTTTACCAATGCATGTTGGTGAGTTTGTTTCGTGTGAACTCCTTCATGTGTAATTTTGTTCTGATCATCACAACACAATGAAATCAGTGTTTGCTACTCACCAATACTGCATTGCTCAATGACAACAAACACGAGACAAACACGGCAGAACTGAACCCCAGGAAACAGCCAACAGGAAATTCTAATACTGTTGCCATCTGCAGTCTGATGCAGATATCTGTGACACCTAGTGTTGGTAAAATATGTTCGTTTTGATCATTCCTTTCTCAGAATATGCAGAATACTTATTTCAGAATCATCTTGTATAATTAAACAAGAATAAACTAAACAGCCCACTAAAAACAAAATTATATGAAACTAAAAAGTTTATATGAATAACATTAAATTGTTTTGAAATAAATATTACTGTTTCCATTATTATCTAACAATCCATTTGAAATAATCAAGAGTAGAAACCTTCATAATCTGATGTTATAACAAAACTCATCTACTGGATCTATAAATAAAATAAAACTTGTTCATTTTTCACACTTTTCAATTTTATTGTGCTGCAATTTGAAAAAATTGTAGACCTATAAATTCTCACTGTCATCCACCCATCTGTCATTCCTTAATCTCTAGAACAGAGTTAAATAGATGAAAGACGAGATGAGATATGGAAACCTTAGGGGCAGGAGGCCCCAATTACATGAACTTCTGATGCAAACTGGAAGTCACGTTATTTCAATTCAAAAATTTTCTCCTAAAAGCAACTAATAGATGATGACTGGCATGACTATTGTTAAAGGAAAAGCATGATGAACAGAGACAAAACACTACTAATTTGAGGTGGAGAAAATATATTTTAAATTAAATAAATTAAAAATATGATTTAAAAATTGCAGCCCAGCATTGTGACAATGTCATAATAAATAATTGCTCATTTTATTTCATTTTAACTAATTCCTGTTTAGTGAATATTGTTTACATTGCAGTTTCAATTCAAAATTAAATAAATAAAGAATAAAATTAGAATATATATCACTTACAAAAGATACATAAGTAATAGGGTAGATGTACCAGTTTTGGCCAGTTGTACCAGTTCTGGCCAGAAAACAAATTTAACTTAAAAATATAATCACCACATATTCAAATCTGTCCAATGAAACAAACTTTTATTGTTAACTATGTGAACAGTTAACAATAAAAGTTTGTTTCATTTGTGATTATATTTTTTAAGTTAAATTTGTTTTCTGGCCAGAACTAGTACTACACTGGCCAAAACTGGTACATCTACCCTATGCCAAATCAAAATATATGCTCGACTAGTTCAGTCATCAGGTTTAATTGTAAAATATCACCTTTCATATTTTCCTGCTTAATATATTTTATAATATCAACTATGTAAAATAGTTGTAACCGTTGTATAATGTGGTACTTATATAATGTGATTTCAATATGAGTTCATATGATTCCAATATTCTTATTCAAAGACAATTAGAAATTTGTTTGGAATCGTATAAGACAGTTCAAAAACAATTGCAAAAAAACCACTCACCAAACTCATAACCAATTTCTGGAAAACTAAACCAGCAGAATAATCTTAAGTAGAAAGTTATAGCATGTCCAAAAGGTTTCAAGCAATAAAGACATCTGACCATTGCAAATAAAGAATATTGATGAAATGTTTTTTTGGAAGATAATAGTGAAGACTATAGTACTAAGATTTATTTTTTTTGTGTGCAATGAAAAGATTGATAAAATAAAGAATTGTAAATAACATTTTTTATACGTTTGTTTTTGTTTTGTAATTCATGTTTTATTGAATGAATTTTCTTAAATAAAACTGTTTTAGACGATAAATAAAATTTATATTAAAAAAATTATTTTGGAACATAAACCTATAATACTTTTTATATGTAATGTGAGTCTGACATAATGCAATTTTTATGATGCAACATTTCTATGGAACCTAACCACTATATTATGTAAGGATTATCTGTATATCTTTTTTTAATAAGTCATTACATTTATCCTAACCTAAATAAAAATAAAATTAGCATTGATTTTACTATTAAAGAATAGCTTTTTATTAAGACATTTTTAATTATAAAAATTTTCAATAATTCTCTCTCAGTATAAAATTTTTCATTGAAATTATAATTTTCAATATTTTTGAGCAATTTGCTACAAATGAATGTTTTAAAAATTTTAAATTCAATGCAACATTTATAAAATGTATAATTTTAGTAAACATTTAAATTGATCAGATTTAAATATTAAATTGAAAATATGAATTTAAATTGTCAATTTCAAAAAACAAAACATTTTTTTTAATACATTTTGAAGAGAAACTTTTTCATTTGAAAATAATAGTTACTGTTTTTTCCCCTCAAAGTGCAAATGAAATACTCACTTTTTTAAAACAATTTGTTTTATTCTGTTTTATGATTTTTCTCTGGATGCAGTTTATACACATCAAATTTAGAAATATTCTTATTCACAATTATTTATCAGTAATTTTCTAATGCTGATATATAGTATTTTATTAGGTACCGGTACAGAATAAAAATTGTATTTCATATGCATCAGTGACTGCAATTTTCGTTTCATTAAAATTATTATTGTATGTATTGAAATGAATAAATTTGATGAAAAAATATAATAATGTTTTGATATTAGAAATCTTCCAATGTATTTAAAATCTATGTTGAATATAAAACTGAACAGATTTATCTTTTGAGAATTCCAAAAATTCAATTAAACTTAACATATGTAGTATAATATGCATTTTTTAAATGGAATCATCTCAATCTAATAATATATTTGAATTTGAATAATTTTGAAATTAGTATTTAAAAATTATATTATTAAAAAATTTTTATATTCTAAAAATTAATAACTTTGATTAATAAATTTGGGTAAGCAGTTAAAAGACGAAAAGTATTTTGCCAAGCAACATTTGATCTTTACTGGATTCTTAAAGCTCTCTTCGAATAACACAAACAAACAAACAACTTAGTTTACAACAATTAGAAAGTGAACATTTTGTTATTAAGTTACTGTAGACTTTTGTACTTTACCATCACTTTTCTAATAGAGACATATCAAATACAAATAATTGTATTTAAACTGTTGTTTGTTTACTTCATTATTTTTTATAAGAAATTATAGATTTTCTTTTAAATAATAATGTATATTTGCTCTAATTTTTATTAATGTAAAAAAGCAGAATAAATATAGATATTCACATACTTACATTTTCCAATTTTCAACATCTAATCCATCTTTCAGAAAGTGTGTTCTGATTACAGTCTCATTACTTGCTTTAAATGCAGACTCAACTGATTCTTGTTTATGTTAAGTGAAGACAAAACATTATGCATGGTATCTATTGAAAAAATTTAGAAATATAAAAACTCTCCAGAAAAATAAAAATAAATACTTTTAGTAGTATAACAACAGCAACTAGAGAATTAAAATAATACTGTATTAATATTCTGTTTACTTGCAAATATTTTAAAGTTTCTGCCCATTTTATTGAAATATAGCATGTATTTTTATATGCAAAACAATAGTATTTTTTAATAAGAAATTCTAATTAGCATCACATTAACTTCAAGTGGAATACCAAAATTTATTATTATTAAAGGATTTAATGTCTGAATATAATAGCTCTTATGTTTTACTATTTATAATTAAAAGGTTTTGAAAAAGAAGAGAAATTATAATTAAATAGAGACTTACGACATTAATAATTTTTTAGGAGAAAGTTTTGTATATTGGAGGATGATAGAAGTGTGCTAGAGGTAAAACAGTATATGTTTAAAAAATAGAACTTACCGGGAATATGAAAGAAGAGGTTTAGAGTCCGGGAAGGTGGGTTTAATAAAAGAGTGAATAGGCATTGCACCTTGTTTCAGTATCGCGGGAGTAGAGTTGGTTTGGCATCGTCATAGAGCGCCGCCTGGAGGGACGCCAGCGTTAACCAATAGCGAATGGAGACGATTCGACGCAGTCCCGCAAGCAGCGAGGCTCCACCCACGGCAAAACACAACGTAGCCAAGCTTTGGGTCGTGTGGACTCGCTGCTTCCTGCGATCATAACCCACAGGAATATTCTGCTTCGGACCGGGAAATATTATATACGATCGATAATCAGTATTACGAACAAATTTCTGCCAGTGAAAAGTTGACGTCCGTAGACTATCGACAGCCTTACGGTGGAGAGAAGTGTATTATGACGACGTCCACCATGTCGTGTCCAGCCTACTGGAGGTCGGCGTACGTTCCTCTCTAGTTGTGTGCCACTATCGATCCGACCAACGCCAGCTCCAAACGACGACGTACTTCTGCCTGCTTGTCTCCCCGGAGGACGGCAAATCGGGTCCCCCTCTCTGTCGTCCCCTTCGTCTCGTTCGCCTTTTTATCCCACGGAATCTAATGGTGATGGTGGTAGTGTGTGGCCTTGTGTGGTTTTCTATGTGACGACGTTATTGTGGATAAAAGCTCTGTCGGTGTATCTTGGAGTGCGCGTTGTATATATCACGGATCGCCAGTTTTGCATTTAATATTCTTGTTTCTTTATATTTCTGTATATTTGATATATATTGTGTGTGTTGGTGTGTTGGACAACGAGTGTGCTGAATGCATCTTTTCATCTTCCATGGTGCTGGCCAGCATTGACAGCACGGAGTCCGAGCAGCGCAGGAGGCAGCCGTCCATGGATGCCCCCGAGAACACGGTGCTGCTAGCCAAGCAGGCGGACTGGACAAAGGGAGAACAACAACTTTACTACCTGGACAGCAGTAGGTTGAAACGTGAGTACATTTCTTTCCTATTTCGTTACATTTCATTTATTCTAACGGCTATACGGAAATGCCCAACCGATGTAGATAAGTGTGGGGGTAAAACTCATCAGCTGTTGTAGTCGTGTGCTAGGGGAGGGGGCGTTTGCTAAACGCACGTGATACTATGTTTTCTTCTTTTACTTTAGCACCCAACATTTGCCAAACTTATTTTTATCCGTTAATCTCACCATTAGAGATGACTTATTTTGAAATCCAATCGAAAACACGATAGGACATTGAGGCGTAGTAACAACAATAATGGCGTCATTGGACTCTGAGACCAGGCTCACTTGTCGATTTTGATTTGTGTCCAGATGATTATATTAATTAATATCGCGTTAATTAATCTTCTAAGGGTAAGTCGACAGACGGACAATGACGGTTTCTATTTTTAACTAACGCGTCCGATCTTTATACTTTAATAATATTTCGTATAAAAAGTGCAAACTTTCGTACGAAAGAGTTATATTTGGCCCGTGCCAATTTATTCCACCATTCTTACGTATTAATACGTGTAATTGATAGTCAATGTTTATGCTATTATATCAAGCGTTTTCGGGGCGACTGGCGTAGCATCTGGTGCGCCATGTCTATCCGCGTGACGTCACAACCGCTGTAAACACTGCTGCGTCGTTGTTCGTTTACCCCGCGCACGTCACAGACTGCAGACGGTCTTCCTACGTCACCGGTGACGTTGCTATCAGTGTTTTTCGGGCGACGGGAGGTGAAGACAGCGGTTTCGAAAGTTGATGTCCGTGGTCTATCGATTCTCTGGGATGCCCTCTCCGAGATGCTGGCCTAGATCCACTGTAATCCCTCGTTTTGACGTCGTACCGACTCGGATAGCCTGGTGGGTTACGTAATCCTCACTTCATCTACCTGGCTAGACGTTTCCGTTAATCGGACATCTTCTAAATTGATATATACAATTTTATACTTCACGATTTCGCTTTTTCTTAATAACCAATGAAGATACGCTTTGAAAATAAGTTTCACAATCACGTTTTTTAACAAATTTATAAGTATGGGTAGGCCAGTGACTCATCCGACGGTATTGACAACCGATAACTTTTATGTACATTCTTTCTTCTCAGTTTACATTACATGCACTCTTAAGTGAGATTTCGTGATAATTACATAGATTTGAAATAAAATTCTTATATTTTCTCAGTATAGAATTCTCTCACTTATAACATTTCAGTAGGAAGTGCCATGTTTGTCAACGTTAAACAGCGGTGAATTTTATATAATGGTGAATGCTACACGATATCGGATACCTTTAAATTATTTCGAAAATTCTATTCAAACATGTTTAATAAAGTGCAGGGAATAATTATGAACTCGTAATTTGCACGGTTTCCTTCTTGTACACCGAAACTCCAGTTTATTGATTATTACAAGTTTATTTGTTCCGTTACCAAAACAAGATTGCGTCATTGGAGCTATGATGACGTCTGAAATATACAGTCATAAAATATTTTATTTCAACACATTCGAGGAATACTTTTAAGATCGATACGGCCACGGTTTCACACCTATTTTAAATTTGTTAGATGAGACTGGCTGATCTTCCAAGGTCAAAGTATCTAACGGTATCTGAAAGTACAGGTGGTGCTTCGTGTCACATGATCAAAGACTAGTCACGCTGGCGTCGTCTTATATTTGTAGCGCCGTTTACCTATACGCAGCTGAGAGCTTTTCTATACAGGTGATGAATGTAGTGGGACATGCCGAGAATAATGAAACTTAATCGAATGAATGAATTTATCAAAATCTGTTTGCAGTTGGCCTCTTTAAATTTAAAAATATGAGGCATACGCGTAATAAATTTGTCTCGATGACAAAATCTAAAATGTTTCTATAATATTTTTTCCCTTACAGAATTTCCGTCTCATTAATTATTATTTTTTTGTAAATGAATAGGTTTTTAGCGTTATCGCTTAAAATTGCTCCTGTTTCTTCGTAGTTTCATGGTTAACGAAGGAAAATTTCGTATTCCGAATGTTGTATATAACTTATTATTCCTGTTTTAATAATATACTAACTTGATTACAATTTATGATTTTATTTTTGA
This sequence comes from Centruroides vittatus, assembly GCF_030686945.1. Lineage (NCBI taxonomy): Eukaryota > Metazoa > Arthropoda > Arachnida > Scorpiones > Buthidae > Centruroides > Centruroides vittatus. Next base: position 2,757,340 of record NW_027122385.1, read on the forward strand.
TTTTGCCGGTTTAATTGTGACATTTCTAGTATTGTGAGGCAGTCTATACCTTCCCTGCTGTAATGCTATAAGAGAGACTATGATGGTTACAGGGGGGAAAAAAACCTTTCGTCTGTCTGCCATCGACCCGTCAGCCAACAGCAATAGACTAGTTGGCGTGATAAAGTCCAGACAGACGGCGGATGTGGTCAGTTAATGGCCGGAGGGTGGAATGACCATCGAAGACAATAGTTAACACTGTACTTTGGGATTCCCTACTGCTAATTTAATGCGCATAGTTCGGTAATATAAAATGCGGTTAAACAATTCGTACGTATTAATTTGCATAATTATGCATATAAGTATAATTAAATTTATAATGATTTCGAATTAGTTATCAAGTTAAAGCTTTAAGAGCATTGCCGGATTGATGACTGGACTCTTCTTGTGCGAAGACTACAAGAGAAACATCAGTCAACTTGATCTAAATGATATCTAAAAGCAATGGCGCATATATTCTATTGTCGGAAATTATAATTTTAAATTAATTTGCTGTATATGTTGCTGGAAGTATGTTGATGGCCGGTTGCATAATAACGAAACTTGTGTACGAGGATAATTATATAGTAACTAGGCATGAAGTTTATCTTAATAAATGGATATAGCATTATGCCAATTGAATTAATATGGTAGTTTAAATGAAATAAATAGATATCCAAGACTCTTGCGGTTTATCTTGATAGCATTTCTCATAACTTTACATTATTGAAATGTTTTCGTTTTTCATTCAAAATTTTAAAAATTCTCTGTAGCTTTATTGGAAATTCTCAGCTGGTACCTCGAATTTGCCAAAATGTTTAAATTTGGAAAATAAAATTGAACATTTTTCATGAATATCTGCATATGATTAAATATATTTAGTATTTGCTTTCTCATTATATTAAAGTATATTTAAATTTTACGGAAAATTTTATAGGATTTTTACTCTATTATTTTATAACGTATTGAGTTTAAGATCGGTTATGAATTTAGGATATTGTGTAAGTTTAGAAAGAATTATTTAAGAATGATTTTTCTTTATTTTCAAAATTAATAGAAAATATTTTTTCATAATTATATATTTACGATAACAGTGCATATTGTTATTGTTATATTTATAAACAAACATCATCTGTTTGCTCATAAATAAATTTAATTAAAAATTTAAGTTTTTCATTAATTTTTTATTGTTATAATTCATGTTTTAAGGTATAGATTTGATTAAAAAAAAATTAAAGCAGAATTTGTAATGATAATACATTTTTAGAAATCATAATGAAAATGAGGAATTGTTTCATTTCTTGATTAAATATAAATGACTATAACATCCGACTTTTAAAAATATAAACAATAGCTTGTCTGCACCACTCCTATAACAGTGCTCTAGATTTATGAAATGACTCATAAGTTAGAAAGCAGAATGATTTGTGTTTTAAATCTCTAATTAATATTGAATTTAAAAATATGGTTAATTATTTATATATTTAATGTTAGCTGTTTTTTAAATGTCTTTAATACTTTCAATTAATAAAAAATATTCTAAGAATTAATAGATTGTTAAAATAGAAAAATTTGAAATATAAAGCTTAAAGTTTTCAACAACTTTGTTTGAATACAAATACTTTGAATAATAATATATTAGGACATTGTGGAAAGTTTTCGTGAAATGAATGCATAATTCTCGCAGCAGTTCGAGCATAAGTAGAACGTCGATATCAATAACACTTAAATATGCCGAAAACAAATACTTACTATTTAGTTTTCATTTAAAAAAAAGAGAAAAAATGGACGGACGAAAGAAAGAGGATTTGTAGAGACAACTTATCAGATGAAGTGTGTGGTTGATATGCAGCTGGTCTTTCATTACCATCAGACTTCCGCTATTATCATAAATGTGTACGTTTATGTGTATTAAACAATCACTTTTTATGTTAACCTAGAAAAATTTATTGTTAAAAATGATTTATTTCTGTAAAAATCTCATGTTATATATAAGATTTTCTATTATTTATGAGAACTTTCTACTGACAATTAGAAATCTTATTCTTAAGTTTCTGAAATTCATTTAATAGCCCATCATTTTCAAAATTGTTTTTGAATATACTTTATTAGGAATCAAGCTTTATATTCTTACTTTACTTTTTAAAATAAAGTAAGAATATAAAGTTTGGTCCATTTTTATTTTTTAAAATACTAATAATTAATTTCTATTCTATTTTTATTAAATTTTAAATTTTCTTAACGAATAGAAAAATTTTTCAAAAATTGTATAACCTATATAGATAAATATATCCTGAATAATGTAAGATTTGTATTTTATTGCCTTCTATACAAAAAGTTTAGGAAGATCTCCAAAATTAAAAAAAAGACGTTGAAGAGGATTCGATAAATTTTATACATTAAAGTATATTAAAATTTCTTGACTGTTTTATGCGTTTCTATATATATAAGTGCATTCATAGTTATTTAACAAAATTAATTGTTGAAATTTAGAATAGAATTAAACGTTTTAATTTCTGTATTATAAAAAGTTTGATCAGAGAATATGAGAGTTTTGATATTAATTGTTAGGAAGAAATATTTAATTTCTAAGGGGATAAAGTATCTTAAATTTAACTACTGTAGTTTACTAAAACATATATATATATATACACACATAAAATTTAGAAAAAAGGTTAAATATCATGTGAATTTTAGCAATAATACTTAAATACATCATTGATTACTCATAATTATATCATATGATTTTATTAATAAATTAATAATAAAGTAAAGGAATAAAAATAATTATTAATTTTTTATATATTAGGTTTTTAGTGATGAATATTGAAAGTGTTATTTGAAAGAAAAGGAAAGATTTCATCAATTATATCGTGATTTTAATTTAATTCATTTCTTTGAGTTTCGATTTTGAAAAGGAAGTCGATATCACTTTTATTTATTTATTTAATCATCATCGAAATTGTTAATAATTGGGGTTATTTATTCATTTTGTCATGTAGTTATGAACTGAAACTCAAATTTCAAAATTAGAATTTGAAGATTTGCTGCATAAATATAAAAAATAAAAATAATCTTCTGGTAAGAAATTTTTGAATTCCCATAGTTATGAAAAGAAATAACTATTTGTTTTCTAACAGAGTTTGTATTTTGTTATTAAACTTTATACGAAATCTATATTTTTAAAGAGAAAGTTATTTTTGCCGAATGTCCTCGAGGATTTATTAACAATATCATTTGTAATGCTTAAAGTCTTATTTTAAATATTCAAAATGAAAAATAACACGAATTGAATAGGATTACCTATCGATTTTACAATAGACGGTAGGTTTTCTCAAATATTTATAAATAAATCTAATTATATCTATAAATATACAAATTAATTTCACTAGTATTAATAGTCTTGATATGGAATCGAATGATTAAAATATTTTCAAAGAGGGATATAATTTTGGTTTTTAGTAGTATTAGCTCTGGATTCGAGCGATTTAAGATTATGGCAAATAAAATATTTTGAGTTGCTGAATTCTAAAGTTACATTTACATAAATAGCATTTTTTCATAATAAATCATAATGTACTTTAATGTGTAAATTATTTTAAAACTTTAAAGAATTTTTAAAATATTCACAATTGGATTTATATAACATTTTATTTTTATTTATTTAGTAGTAAAAGGTAATGTTTTAAATATGATTCAGATTATTCTAAAATATTAAATTACACCAATAACACGGAATAAAATGTCGAGTTATCCTTAAGTTATTGTTTATAATGAAACATAGCCCTTTTGTAAAGTTTAACTCTATTTGAAGTATTTCATAAACGAACATGAAAATTTATATTATTGTTTTATAAAGTTAGTGGTGCATCTCGTGAAAAGTAGTCAAAAGCTCTATAACTTAGGCCTCGTATTACCGCATTTTAGACATAAGAATTATTATTTTTTTATTTAAATTTCATCTTGTAACAGCGATGATTCATTTTCTTTTAACGCGATGTAATTATAATTTTTTAGAGTGGACATGTAATGCATTATTGGAATAGTTTATATCCGACCAATAACAGAAATATTCTTCTCATCATTAGTATTTCTATGAATGAGTCATCGGTTTGTCACGAGTTGCTACGTCATTTCCGTTCTCTACGAGATAGGACACAGTACGTGTCAGACAAACTTTAAAAAAGAACATCGACCTACAACTGTAAATTGGCACACCGCATACCGCGACTGTCGGATCTGTGCCTGTTTTAACTACGGTAAATAGTATCCGTGCAAATCAGCCGTCATGATATATTTATATATAGTATTTATAATGTTATGATACCACTTAAACCATAAGCACGTGGCAATGATCGTTAAATGATGTCGAGTCCATTCATTTCTGAGAAGGACGTTACTCATAAACTACTTAAAGAAAGAATCCATACAAGGAAGAGAATGCTGATTCATAGAATTTAAGACGGATGTTTCGGAATTTTTGAATAAAAGGGAATCTAGTCGAAATGTTTGATAAAATATTGACATATTTTCAAAAATAAAGTAAAAAGCATAGTAATTCGTTCGATATGTAAATATTGGCTTATGGTCGTCAGAAAAAGCTTGACTAAAGGTTTACTAGCCATTACACCGTTCGTCATGATCTCTGACCTTGTAAGCCTGTACGTTACCTGGATGATTCAGTCGCGTTGTGTGGCCCGGGTCAAAAGAGCGTGAGAAAGGAAACTGACTGGACTAATCTTAATTCTATATTCAAAAATATTCTTAAAACGCGATTTGATATTGAGAAAAAAAAAATAAATTTTAAAAGTATCGTGTTGTTATTTAGTTGATTATATCTCATGTAATTGTTCATAACAGGATAGAGAACTCATATTTTTGTATGTAAAAGAAACGTCAAGCGTCGTTCATTTTTATCTCTATTCATTGGGCAGAGTCGTAAATTTAAAACAAAAAATTTTAAGTAATTTGTTAGACTATTAATTAGGTTATTCCATGTTTAGATACAGATTTTCGAAAACTTTCTCCTCAATATTAAGTGTTCTTCTAACTTAATGCAAATGATAATGTTAATTGTTTAAAAATGCAAGGAAAACAACAGTTAAATAACAATCTTTTTTATTTACATCTGTAAAAAAAATTCGTTATTTCTAAATTCATTAGTTGAAGTTTGTGTATTTCGATTAATTACTTTACAAATTGACTCAAAAGACACGTATTAATTCGTTGTTTTTTTATAGTTTTTTCATTCGTATTAATCCGAAATATGATTCAGTTCATTTAGTTTCATATATTTCCTATAATCTTGTAAATATTTAGTTAGCGTTTTTATTCTCGTAAGCCACTTCATTCTCTCATATTGAACAACTAACTGCCCTGCTCTCTTCATACGCGGAGAATTTGCGTGCTGTCGGCATGCAGGTGCTAGCGATTGACAGATGTCCTTTTGTATGCTTGCTGTCATGCTACGTAGGGCTTTGTACGTGATGTGGATAAGTAAAACGGAATCGGACGCCATTGACTGAAAATGAGGAGAAAAATTTTATGGATCGAAGTAACATTTTAAACATTAAATATACTTTTGTTTTGCATATTTCGCTATCTCAAATACTTTTTGGTTTAGTGTTATTCATTCCTTATATGTATAATGATATTTAACAATTTTTTCCGCAAAATATAGTTTTAAAATAAAAATTTTTGTTTGCATTTATATAAATAAAAGTTTCAAAATTGTCTCTCTTGTTTTTCTTATATATTGGTTCAAAATTTCATCGATCATTCTTTTTTGATATTTTTATTTTGATATCTGGGATATCTGACCCAGCTGTCATCGATTTTACATACGAGTAATATATATATGTATCCCCACGATTTTATGTCTCTACAGTAGGAGGTTTTCAGTACAAATCAGTTCCATATAAACATTACGTTATTTATTACTTTCTTGATATTTGATACTTTTATAGTGGAAATAATATTTTTTTATTTACGTTATAAATGATAGCAGAATTCGAAATTTTATTATTTTATCTCTTTTAGACAATGAATTTCAAATTTTGTGATCTTTTGTCCTTTTGAATTTTTATTTGTATCTATTTTATATATAAATTATTTAAAATACATACCGTATATAACTAAATTTAATTTATACGTAATAATAGTGTAAGAATGTTAGGGATGCTCGTCGTTCTTTCAATGACTGATTACATCGAACAAAGGTTATGATTTGAAAAATAACGTACGGTTATTTTCAATGTTTTAAATGGATTATTTTTGACGAAGCATTATCTCTATTTTCTACAATAATTTTTGAAAAATTTTATAGTTTAGACCGATCCTTTTATAGTTTTACGAAACTTTGGCACAATTAGTTATTATAATAGGCTCTCTAAAAATTTTACTAACATTACAAAATATTTATTTTGTAAAGCGAACGTATTGAATCATTGCAGAATTCACACTGTTATAGTCTATACGTATTATTTTATTGAAGAAAATATTGCTATTTTTCAAGTAAGATTTCTGTACAGATTTATATTACAATAAAAATATATAAAATGGTTTTCGTTATATTTTATGTTCTCTGCTCTTCAGTGTTCAAGAGTGTTCAATGAATAACATACATATACCATATCTTTTAGTATACTATGAAATTCCTATTGCAGTTCTAATTTGAGAAAGTAGAAGCACTTACAAAGAAAAATTGCTGAAGAGTTTTTCCTACACTCAGAATCCGTTATCAGGATGTAGATTATCATTATCGTACTTAACATCAATTACTTTAAGAAAGTAATGAATCTATGTGCATCTGAGCTATATCGCCTGCTTGATTAATAGTAACATGTTTCAATCATTTTTATAATTCATTGAATGATTTTAAAAGTCCATTGTGATATGATTTTAAATTTATAGAAGAAATTTGGCAAGGGTCATTAAAATTTTTTTTGCTAATGGTATGTAACCTGCGGGCCTGATGTTAGGTCATTCTGGTATACTGTATATGATACTTCTGTGAATACATTGTTTGTATGTTTTGTTTTGTTATCTGAGTTAGTTTGATTTTCCTTGATAAGTGTTTTCAAGGGAATAATTGGCTACAACGTATTTTTTCACCCTCTCTCTCTAATGCCGCCATAACATTGTAAGATTTTGTTCGACCACGTGTTTTTATAAAGGTCAAACAACTATAATGATATTATAATAGAATATTATTAATAGGTGATTCGAGAGAATGGTAAAAGAAATATTTAATATAATATTTCTTAACATTTTCTAAAAATAACTTATTAGAAGACATAAATACTTTAGCTGGATATTATGACTGTATAATCAATATATAGATTACATACTTATTTCTGCTTGTTTTATAACGGGAAGTCCTATTACAGGCTTGAATTAGCACGTGATTGACAAATCCTAAATTTTCAAAGGGGGCAAATACTGTATTTTTATTAGCTTGCAGACTAGATGCTATCAGGTAACCGAATTGTTTTGACCTCAGTTCCTGACATAAATAATTTAATGGTATTTACGATAACTTTATAACTGCGAGTTAACTAACGATAATGTAAACGAAATTAGTATATCATCAATTTCTTTTATATTTGCCAACGAGATATAAAAAACATTATTTTATTATACTAAATGTCCAAATAATACTAAATAATGTTGCCGTTTCGTAAAATATGGTATTTGTAAGCTTATATTTTACATATTATACAGTTTAATAATCATTTATTCAGTTCAGTAAAAACATTAATTTAAATAAATATATAAAATTACAGTATTGTATTTATTAATACAGTGTAGTACTGTGTTTGATAACAACAATGTACTATTAGATTTTTCGTGTTTAGTCAGTCACAATAAATTAAATGGCGAACGTTTTTTAAATAATTGAAATAAAATTTATTACGATAATTCTGCAAATAAATGTACTGCTTTTTCATCTTGGAGTTGAAGAAATCTTATAACCAGTAGAAACTATTTTATTTAACAGAAATTATAAAATATGTTATTCAAAATTTTTTTACTAATTCGTTTTACCTGTATGTCCTTGCTGTTTTACATTTCTGTGTATATATTGTCCACTTGGACATTGTTTATTAATAGAATTTATTATACTGATGAAGTTTCTGATTAGCAAAGAGAGATCTTAGTCAAAAGTCAAAACAAATATGTTTATTTTCATCTGCCTTTTTTTTACTTGTTTGTATCATTTTTAATAATATGATATAAAAATTGTTAAGATTAATTTTTTAAATGTTTATTAATTGCAGTTCTACAGTACTTATGGAAATTAATATAGATTATTTATTTAAAACAACATTCTGTAATCGAAAGCTCAATATATTTAGATCTACGAGTCTTCATTAGTCAGTATTTTAAAATATTAAGATTTATAATATGACTTATATAATAATATTTTCTCATTATTATTTGATTTATATATATAAATAGAAAAGTCAATAATTTATATTAGAACAATTAATGGCTCAAATAATATTGAATATATTGTGAAGAGATACGTAATAGTAATTAATATCTATTAAAATTTAAAATAGTTTATTATAATATTATAATTGATTACATTTCACAATTAGATAACATTTACTGAAAACAGATATTTGCTTAGAAATTAATCACTTAAGATTAGAAAGAACAAATGTTATATATACATATTCTGTATTTATTATTTGATTGGATTAGTATTATGAAATATTATGAATTTGCATAAAATTTTAAAATGTTTTGAATGATATTCTGTAGTATATTAACCATGTTTATGAAAAATTTCTTTGTTAAAAATTGCACGAAATTATTTTATTTTTTAACGCATTAATACGTTAAAAAATAAAATAATTTCGTGCAATTTTTAACGTATAATAACAAACTCAGTCAAACTGTCCTCCTTATCTGATTACATAGTTATTTTTAAGTTCGTTCATATATTCAAATTATTAGAAAAGTAGTATAAATAGTTTGCCCGATGTATTATGCTTTATGATGTATTATATTTCTTTACATTAAAAAAACGCGTATATATAATTACATGTGTATATCTACTCATTATCATGCTATTACACCAGTTTTCAAAATATAAGACACTCTAAAGTTGTCTTTACGTAGTTAACTTTCGTGTAAAGACCACGACCATGAAGAACGACGCGTGTGCGAAGGGATAAATTATTTATTTATAATTATCGTTACTTTTGAACGGCTAACAATTAATTTTTAAAACACTTGTTCTTTGTACTGCAAATTTCTTTTCAAAGCTATTCATGTTTTATATCACGAAATGAATATTCCAATAAGGTTTTTGTGTATGATATGTTGAAAAACATATTCAGTGTGTATTTGAATGTGTCGTAAGAAATTCATTCTAGTTCAAAATTTGTTATGATAGAATTTTGTAGTATTTTTTTTTCCGAGAATGTCAGATCTTTATCGTTTTGATAAATTCGCCAATAAGAATTATTTATTTCGTCTTAAATTGAGCATGTTATAGTTTAAGTTGTCTTTTTATTTTTCTTTTAGGAAAAGTTGGGTAAACAAAATGTTTTACGTTGTTGTTCGTAACATTGTGTAAAATCAGATACAGAAGATAGGTAGGATCAAGTAGTTGGATATAATAATTGAATATAATAACAAACAATTAAAGTAGTTAGTGAATATGTTAATTTTCGATAATTAAGTACTTTTTTAAAATGAAACATAATTCAGAATTATTTTTTTTAATGTTAATCTATTATCATTACAAATTGGAAAATATTTGTAAGTATAACAAGGATGATACTTGTACTTCTTATTTTTATCATATTAAATAATAATAGTGAAAATAATAGCTTATTCGTTTCGATTTCTTTTATTAATTTAATATATAATGTTTGAAAATTCATATATAATAATAAATTTTAATTTACTTAAATTGTTAATTGTAAAATTGATTATTCTGAATTTAACTAAATTATTGTCGAAACTGTATTGATTTTATGATTTTAAAATAGATTTAAATTATTATGTTATGTATAAAAAAAAAAACCAATGAATTTTTACCGAATAGATCTGTTCACTTTCTCATATGCACCCAAATCGAACTTTTTCTTTTCTCTTTTATATTCTACGTACCGAAAAGTCGACGGAACTTGTACCGTTCTCCCTACAGGAAGTGATGTCACAGGAAATTTACTGAAGCGTGGGAAAATCAGCTGAACGGTATGGTCAATTGGAACGGGACTACGGGAAGTCGTTGGCAGTAATTGTAATCGGGTTGAAATGAATTGCACGTAAACCTGTCTTAGTCGTGTAATCTGCTCTTAGGTCTGTAAGATAACAGAGACATTCGTTGAAGAATGTTTTAATACAAGGAAATATTATTTCACATCAAATTTTTGTAATAAAAATTATTACTAATGTTTGTTTTATGTTAAAAGAAATTTACGTAAAAATAATGAAAGATAAAGTAAGCCTACAATAAATGAAGTGCATGAAGTAAGACAAAATTTAACATTTCATATACGTTTTTAACATAGATTAACTTGTCCGTATTTTACAATATTGACTCAGTGTTTTTTGAAAAATAACTTTTTGGTTATCAGGTACATCAAATTTGTCTTGTTAATTTTAAACTTTAAAGAAGGGCATCCTTTATCAATTTAATTTCAACAGCATAAAAGAATATATATATATATATATATATATGAGAATGTTTGCAAATGTGATTCCCGAAAATTTCGAAAATTATATTTTTAAATACCGATGTATAATATTTATTAGGGTTTCTCATTTCCCGGTCTTTTACTTGTCCCGGGATTTCCCGGGACAAAATTAATTATTTTTAAGATATACAAAATATCATGAAATCAAATGATATAATTATTTTTCGTTTTTTAAAGTAATTTAATACGTTCTGTAACCTCCAAAATCATATCAATAATGCTGTGTAAGATATGTATTAAAAATTACCTTTGAATTACGTAGACATTTTCACAAATAGAAAAAAATTATTAAAGTTTGCTGGAAACTGCATACAACAACAACAAAAATGCCTTTGAATTGAGTTGAAAATTAAAAAAGCTGAACTTAGATCAAACTTCTAACTTAAAAGGTAATTTTTGTTTTTTAAATAAAATATAATACAAAATATTGTAAATTTTTATAAGATTTTAAAATCAAAGATGGTCAATACTCCGATCACTCAATCTAATTCTTATTTTAGTAATGAAAAGTCTTGTTACCGAGAATGCCTTTTCCGATTCAATTGATATGATTGGAATCGTGTTTAATGCATTTAAGAGAAGACAAATATTATGTGTTTTTCACCTGTATCTTGAAAGATTTCTAGTTAGTTTTCGAGATTGTAGTACTTCCTTTGCTCTCTAGTATTCTTGATTTGTCTACTTCGAATGCTTTAATAGAAACATCGTAGCCCAATAATTCGGCAGTTCATTTGTCTTTAATAATCAGGTTATGAAGAAAAACTTCATACTTACAGACTTCGTACTCGTTTGTATCCTTGCCCAATTTTCACAACTTAACGTTACGCAGTTATTGAAGCTACTGGGCATGGTTAAAAATTAAGACGACATAAGCACAATTATTCCAGATATTATTGGTAAAGAATTTTGAAAGTCCTGCCACAAATAAGCTACGTATTGATTATTGACTATTTGTGACGTGCCATAATAGGCAGAAATTAAAAAAAAAAAAAAAACTAACTAACTAATAAGTAGGTTTAAAATTAATAAATACAAATATATTCTGATAGTTTATGAGTTAATTATACTTTCTATTTGCAAAATTTCCTCAATCCTAACGTAAAATAAGAAGAAAGTGAATTTTTAAGAAATTTGCGGGATTTCTCGAAATAAGAAAATTTTCCCGGGTTAAAAAAACAACCGGGATCCTGGGATCCCGTTTGAGAAACGCTAATATATATATATATATAATGTTTTCATTATTCAGAATTTCGTTTTCCTCCTCATTGTAAATTAAATTTTAAAAATTGACATGATATTTAAAGCAAGAAAAAAACTTGTCGAAAGAAAAATGCCGAAGATACAGATAAAAATATTTTAATTCTTTGTTTATAATCATAAAGAAAGAATTTGATGATAAAATTTCAATAAAGAGTTTTATGATAAAATGTTTTAATTCTAGTTTGGAATCGAATGTATGAAGTTTGCTAATGTGCTTAAATTTGGTAATAAAGCATATTTTATGAACAAACATGGTTCTAATAGTAAAATTTTTAAACTTGAATCACAACGTTTTCATTGAGATTTCGGCTTCATTTTTCAGACGAATATACCGTCAGATGCTAACATTTATACTTTAAAAGTTTTGTTTATCTATAAATCATAAGCTATATTTATAAATTGTTAGTATTGTTAAAATTATGTATAGTGAGGAATAAAATATTGTAAAATAAATAGGGAGGGATAATAAACTTAAAATAGAAGTTTTTGCCATTATAATTTGATCGGCTAAGATGAAAATGCCAGAAATTTCAAAAACGACTATGCAGCTTCAGTTTCGACTATTATGAGTTGGCTTGGTCTATGATGAAATTGGCGGACATAATTGAGAATGGAAGCGAAGCCTTGGCCCATATTTCTTATGAAAATCTACGAAGAGAGGAATGGTGTATGAACCCAGATCTCTGTTGACGGTAGGGTAACCTTATTCTTAGGATTATAGGATTGTGCACATTAAAAACGAAAAGTATCATTAAAGTTTATTATTAACACATCAATAATCTTCATGAATACATTATACAGTTTTGATAGTAAACATTTTATGAAAATTTCTTTTAAGTAATTGGTAAACTAATCTTATGCGAAAATTGCTATTAAAATTTCAGTGATAAAAATTTACAGGTTATACAAGTTATATTTTGTTCGATTCTGAGTCATTTCAGTTTAAATTTTCAAAATATAAGATTCAAATTTTGCTGCTATCCCTTATATTTTTAATTTCATTTGTTATGGGGAAGCTTAAAATGTCAGTTTTGTAATTATTGCATTAAATTTTTCAAAATTGATGCATTTGGTTCAATTATGAACGTTCAAATGAACAGCGGACAGGCTTATGACAGATTGACTGTGTCAATTGGTTCTTTCGGTATTGAAGTCGGAATGCTTCTAAAAAAATCTGTAGACGAAAAATTTGACCTTGACGATATGTAAGTCATTGGGTTCTTGTGTTTTGTAATCATTTGTGTAGGTGTGTGATTTATATGGTGGATTTTTTACTTTTGAAATATCTGTGTTGAATTATTATATATATTATTCAACTTTTACTGATTTTTAGATCCATTTTTTTTTAATAAAAGGAGAATCACAATCAAGAACTGTTTAAATTCAAACAATTCAGTCAGATCCCATTGCATAATAAAATTATTAGTCATTCGATCATTTATTATGAATATTTCATTAAAATTTATATTCGTAATTCCTTTCCTTTCGCAAAGACCTACATTTTATTAAACAACAATCATGTTACTATATTTTTCCAGAGTTATTTCTTGACAACGCCAAACACAAAGCGGTGCGGCACCAAAGACTCGCTTCCAATTATGGTATCACTCTGCAAGAGAATAAAACTTTTTGTGCTGTTATGAAACATATACATAAAATATTTAAACAATGTATCCGTTTTAATGCGTTTTAATTAGTTATATGTTTATGATACTTCGTTAAGTTTATGGAAATTAAGGACGTTAAAGGTTGAATTTTCATCGTTAAGTATGAAACAAATTACAATGTTGATCAGAAGTAGATTGTTAGTACAAAAAAATTCTCTGTTATACATTCACTTTTAATTATATTTCGATTAATATATACATTTTCCCTTATTGCCTATATCTCATCTCAGGGGAATAAAATTTCTAATTTTGCAGACAAATTTCAATTGCTTAGAAAGGATTTATAAGACATTCTACTAAATTTATTACGTTTGATCTTTCACTTACTGTAACGGTGAATTTCCAAAGTTAGGATAAAATGAACTAAATATATCTCAGATATATTTAGACTTATTTATTTGCGTGTATAAATACCCGGTAAAAGTTGATGTATCGATAAACAATGGAAAATACTTTGGAACTTACCTTATTCAGCGAATGACTTACTTGGCCAAGTTAATGAGTCATAAATGGTTGGTATCAATTGCATTATAATGCTGAAATGCTTCCGAATTGGGTGTACGACTGTTTTTCCTTTGTAGTTAAGTTTATCATTCAACCGTGACCATGAGTTATGAAGAGTAAACACAGAACGTGTTTAAATGATGACCACGTTGCTTTGACAATAGTAGTATCAACAAAACGAAATGTACGATACCTAAGTAAAATAAAACAATTAAATAATAAATAGTCATGTGTGATAAAGAAATTGTGTTTTTAATTGGCTCATCGTGAATTTGAAAATAAAACCCGTATTTTTAATAAATATCTCGTGTTTTGAGATTTATTAAGTCGATTTGGTGTTTACTCACGATTACGTTGTTTTTGGATGGCAGAAGAAAGGATTTTACATTCGAACATTTTGTAAATAAAAACTTATTAGATTATTATTATAGATTAGTATTTTAATAAATTTGCTAGGAAGTTGAAATGATAGTGCGTCTGGATAAATGATAAGCAGTCGTAAAACTTAAAAATTTTATTTATAAATATAAAGTTTTTAAGAGTTTAATTAATATTTTGATTGTAATGCAGTATTACTATCTGTCTGTTAACTGCAGTGACTTTTTATATAAGGTGTTCGCATAAAAATTTGTTAGAATAATAATAAACAGAGATTATTGTCATGGCAGGTTCTAGCTCCATTACCAGATGTTCTAGAAGAGATTGCCTTTGAGGGACCGTCTGCTATATAGAATACTCGTATACTAGTACAGGTTTTCGCACCTGTTTATGCTGTCGGCAGCTGGCACGTGCCAACCAGATGTTCTCTTTCTTTCTCTGTATTTTTTATTCATCGTAATGGCGCACGCTTTTTTCTCAAATTTTGAAATAAGCTGATTATTTATTTAAATGATGAAAATCGGCTATTTTATAAAGTGAAAACTCTTTCATTTTATGTTTGTTTATGTTAATTTTATTATTATAATTAAACATAAACGCATCGTATTTAATTTAAGAATCGAAACGAAACTCCTTGTTCAGAACGTTTTGTAACATCTTTCGGAGAATCTATTCCGATCACCACTAGTCTTTTGGGACAGAATGATAGATGGTGGAGGAGAGCTGAAAGGAAGTAGTCACCTAGGGGAGGAAATCTGTATTCTTTTGTTCCGTGACGTCACTAGCGTCCCACAGGTGTTCATCCGGGACTTCGTTCACTTCATTAGATCTAAATTTTACTGCGATGGTTGAATAACCAAATAAAATAAATCTGCAAGTCTATTTTTGGATAGAGAAAAAGTTTAACAAAACTACTCTTTTTTCTCGTTTTATAGGAACAAAATGTTTAAAAGTGCCATATAGGCTATGTTTGATCGCAACCATTAAGATAAACTGTTAAAAGTCCGCCTCCGTCGCTAACAATCAGATCTACCCTTTTCGAGTCAGTTAACTCGACGTTCGGCTTGAGTAATCGCACACTGTGACCTTGAAATTCTCTTTGTTCGTCGTGGCCAAGTTCCTCTCGCTACCTGTAAGAGAGTTTATGACGTAAAGCATGTGTGAATAGTTTATTTTGACGATAAAATTTCATGCAAATACATTAATCACTAGATAAGATTTAATAGTGTAGAAAATATATTTTGAGTTCATTTCGATTTCGCTAGTTTGTAGTAGCGAATTTTAGTTCTTCTTGAATATTGTCGGATAAAAATATTAAGTGAGTAATCTGTTAAAATATAGACTATCACCAGACATTAAAACAGTCCAATTAAGGTGTATGGTTCGTCAGATTTGTTGCGTCAGGTCGGAGTTTTACAAGGCCAGACCGGACGGGGGACATTGTCCTGGAGTCGACATCGCGAGTCGTTCAAGGTCACTATGTTTGTGGTCTGCCCGTTCCACCTCTCGTTTTAGTGGATCTGTCCGAAACAAAGATGGTTATAACTTTTAGAGAAAGATTCTTGCATAGTCTAACGTACTGTACTGTACATCCGAAGAATAAGGTTCACTCTTGGAAAAGCCTGTTTTTAGACATAACATAAAACGTAACTTGATGTTGCAGTTGGTGAATTTTATTACTTACGTCCCATAATATTATCTAAGTTGTTTACAGGTGTAAATATATGTATATATCTTGCTGTTAATAAATGATGTGGATTATTCGAAATTTTTAATTTCATTAATGTCATCAATCAATTTACAAAAAATAAGATTTTTGATGACAAATTTGTTTATAGTGACTCGTCAAACAATTGTACATTAAAGATCAATGCTCTAAATCATTTAATAAATTTTATTTTAATAAAGAATTATAAATTTGGAAAACTTTTTAAAATGGATTTGCATACTTCAATGGAATTGAAAATTTAAATATAATTTAATCTGACTAATAAGACTGACTAAATTGACTAATAAGAAAAAAGTATTTAGTGATCAAATATTCGGCATGATCAATAGATATTAAAAAACAGAAAATGTTTTTATGTAATTAATATGAATAATTTTATTGAAATTTAATTTAATTTTGAATAATTATTTCGTGTTTTATTTTGATTACGTAATTAAAGATAAAGCAATTTTATCACAGCACAGTTGGCCTACTACTAAGTGTATAGCAATTTGAAGTTATCTAATAATAGAAATTTTCATCAGCATATTTTAAACAAGTATTTTGTTTTGTTTTTGTTCCTAATTTATTATGTCACTTATAAACTCTCCCATACCATTTATATAAAATTATCCATTATAAAAACTAGAATTTGAAAGTTTGTTTTTAAAATGAGTAAAATATCAATTACTTAAGAAAAATTTTATTGTTAAAATTTAGAAATTTTGTAATTTTTAATAACGTTAACAGTCAACTCAGCACAAATTTATTAAACCGGGAGTTCAGATCTTGTCTGCGAATTCACATCTCAATCATGGAACGTCGACCTGTTTCACGTAAATATAGAGATCTCCTTCCTATTCCTGGTGTGTTGCCGGATGTTCTATACTGAGGCTGTCTGCCAACCACTCCGATTCGGTCAATCACTCTTCGTCAGAAAAGAAGAAACAGAATAGGACAAAACTGCAGCCAGTCTGATTCAATCGTCTGTTAATTCAGTGTTTACCAACAAAAATAAAAAGGTTTTTAGGAAATTGGGGAAAAAATAATAAATTTTTGAAACACGATAGAAATGATAATATATAACTTTCTTTTTATCGCAACTTTATTTGCATTTTAATATACAAAGTTATCACTTACAATAGATGTATTAAAGGAATTTGTATTAACATTAATATTTGTAATATTATCTTGGCATTAGTTACATTGTATAAAACACTTTTTATAGTGTTGGCAATAGAAACACGCGAACAATGTTATCTTGGAAATAAGATTAAAATATTTTGATATACGAAAAAAGAGAGAAAATCATATTTTTTAATGACGAAAATAGCTTTTGGTTCGGTATCCATTCATGTCGTTATTTGAAGTTTTGAATCATTTAGTCAGCAATGTTATAACTGTAAGGTATCTTACTTTTTATTTTACTTATTTACCTTTTTGCATTTGAATAATAAAATATATAGTTTGTACGATATTGAATTTTCAGTATTTTTTTAATACCGTGAAATTAATTTTTTCCCTTACCTTAATGACATCACCACAACCAACCTATTTCTCAGAAAGTTGGTTTCATCATTGGAATAATTCTCTTTCATTTTATGTAAAATATTCTTTACCTTTAAATATCATATATTTCATAATAATTCTCGAATAATTCAAAAGATAAAAACAGATTATTCTGTACAATATTGGATTTTGAAATAACCGTTACTACGAGTTAAATGATGTAAGACAAGATTTATAAATATAAATAAATTCATTATCATCAGTTATTGTAATGGTAGCTGCTGGAATATAATTTTCCTTGTAATTTTCGGGAGATTTTTCTTGGAAATAATGTTTAGAAATTTATAATCGGAAATCGTCTTTTTGCTCGCACCATTTGTCCATTTGACCATCTGTGTTTATAAAGCGAAACATTTGTAAGAGGTCAGTGCACGTGAAAGAAGTGGTCTGCCAACATTCCACACTACTACCACCCGTTTGTGATAACTATGGTTGTTCATCAAAATCGGCGAGTCATGTTCAAGAAAATCAATATTTGAACTTGGTTTCATTTTTTTATTCTTAATATTTTAGAAGAATGAAACAATAAAAATGATTTTGAACATACCTTTTAATTACTAATTTGTCTTATTTTATAAAATAAATTAAACTGAATAAGAAACCAGTAAGTTATTTATTATTTAAGATATTTACATTTCTTTTTTCGTTTGTCGATAGATTAGAATTGTTAAGTTTTTAAACGGAAAAAATTTGTTTAAAAAATCTTTCAAGTTATGCAAATGAAATGAAATCGACTTACATAGAAATCAATTCTCTGGTCGATTATTTAACCGACATTAAAAAGTACACTATCTTCAGAGTATAAATGAAGCTCTTACTGTTCCAATAAATGTTCAGTTATCATGTTTTTTTCGGTAGGACTCTAAAGCCATTATCACGATCAGAGAGGAATTCGGTTCTAATGTGTGTGATAGTGAGATGTAGCAGGCAGAACAACAAGGAAAAAGACTCTGTGTCGACATTAGGTGAGATCAGATGGCAGTGGCAGCGAAGAGATTAATGACTATGGGTTTGACCACCCGAGAAATTTGAGCAAAATAGCCATGTATCTAACCTGGTTCTATTTTCTTCCGTCAGAGTGCGCAGTGATCGATCAGAAGCTTTCCAACTGTACCGAGTGCATTTGGCTTTCCTTTCTCTGCATCTGGTCGATACTATGAGAAAAAGGCCGCACAGCCAGATGAATATTATGAATGTCTTTGTAATAAAAAGAGAGGTACGAATAGCGACATAACGTCTGCATTTGACAGTTCTCACTACTTTCTTTATCTAAGACCGAAAATAATATATCATCGTGTTTGAGAATCCGAGGGTTGATCACGAACGAAACTCGTTCCGTCATTAAAACCGATGCATCTAATAAGTATTAGCATAACATTGGATATCGGTCGTGATGTGTGAAGGTATTGGGTCCTATTTATCAAAACTGTCAGCGAGTTGGACGTTTATTTGCATAACTTGCTACGCTTTTCTTTCAGATAGGATGAATTTTGAAGTCAAAATTAACATACGCTGTATAAAAGTTTAACTTAAAATCATTTATAATATAACAAATATAGAGTTTATTTTGCATATTACCATAATATAAATACATTATTTTGTTAAATTTATTTGTTCCTTCTTCAGTACGACTTCCGATGACAGTGTATGGTTACACGTGGATTATCTCAAGAAATAATTGCATATTAAGAAAATAATGTCGGAACAAGCAATTATCGAAAGTTTCCGATAACTTCCTTACTATAATAAACGTATTTCAATCGGTGGTTTTTTCAAAATTTAGCCTAATATGTTATACTGATGTTTTATTCTCGATACAATTTCAGTTTAGGTTTTGGATTTACAAATTAACGAAATTGAAGATATTAATATTCTCATATTATGCGTAATTAAGACCTTTATCGAAAGTGAATCTTAAATTTCTTATAGCCTACTGTGTATGCATGCATGTATGTATGTACTGTTAAGTAATCATAAATATTATTATTACAAATATTTAAAAATTTTATATTGAATAATGTATATAATGACCCTGTAAAACAAAGTATGCAATATATTATTATTATAAATACTAAAATTGTGTTGTATCTTCACACAGTAGTCAATCATTTTTAGGTTATCCCTATATTAAAAAAAATTATGTGTTTGTTCCATTTTACACAAATTTAATTAATAAGTGTAAGAGAATATCATCGAACGATATATACTTCAGTAGAAAAATCCTTTGGAGACAAGGAAAATTCTTAATGAGTAAATTGAACGAGTCGATTCTCCATGGTTAATTCTTCGTTAAACGAATATAATTAATTGAATCGATTTAAATATCAAGAGTTACTATAGATAGCATTTAAAATAAATAACCCCGTTTTCATAATATTTTCCTAAATTAAAATAATCAGATTTTTGGAAATGTTTCAGATGCACGCGGGGCAAACCGTACGAAATTTGTTGTTATTCTATAAGGACGATGTCGTGTATTTAAACATTCGAATACCTGTATATAGTGTCTGTTCCAGATTTATCACGATAATTATAGAAATGAAAGTAATATTGATGTGAAGTTTTTTTTCTACTGCATGGTCGGTTTCCTGGAAAAATGTGTGCGCTGCACCGTTGCTAGGTGACGACCGAGCTGATTGTCGCCAAGTAACCGTCTGCGCGCGCTGGAAACTGGGTAAGTAGGTCACGGGACTTTCCCAGTTTCCCTAGCAGCGATCGCCATCTTGATATTTCTCGTATATGTCCGTTCCCCGAACTTCGTCTACTTAGATATTTTTAGCCGTTTCGTCTTTTGTTTTTAACTCCAGACAAAAAAATTGGCTGGATGGCGTTTAAAAGGGGGAAACGGTATTTACACGTTATCCATCTTTAGACGTCGACTGTTGAATCAGTTGATCTGTTTAGTTAGATTCAGCGTTTAGTTAATGTTCTACTGAATTATTTTATTCAATGCTTAATAGGTAATACCAGAGAAGTAATTTTAAGATTAGAATTAGAACAAAGCGCTGTGAAGAAGTAGCCGAGAAATTTAAGACGTGAATAACTTTCGCATCGCTGTCTCTCCCCCTTCCTAATAATTACAATAGTTGACCCGGAAGTAGTCGAGAGTTTTTCTTCGTTTACACGCTTCTTTTTTTTCCCCCTCTAACGAAGCACTTTTATTTTTTGTATAATGATAAGTAAAGAACCTTTACAAATAACAATTTAACAAATGTGACATTTTTTACTCATTGTGTCATCTTTTTAAATTTTTATTTATATTACAATTGTAAAGTAAAATTAATTTAACATTGCCGACCATATTTATTATTGAAAATAACGGTTCAAAGATTTTATTAAATTTTGGGAGTTTTCTTCAGTTATATAACAAATAATAATAATAATAATAATAGTAATGTAGATCGAGATTTTTTAAAATAAATTTGTTCAATATTTAATAAAAAAAATTCCTATCATGTTAAATAATGTAGACTTTGTATGTAATAGATTCAAATGAAATGAATGAGATATTAAAGATTAATGGTATTTCGAATTAGTTTTTACAGTGAAGTTTTCAGTTATTAATGATTCGTCTCTTCTAATATATATCTACATGTTGATTTTATGATTATCATCATAATTTAAGTTTCCGGTTTTCCTTGCGAATTAATATTTGTCTTTTGTATTGTGTAGGATGTTTTATAGCTCAACATATTCATGTATACCATTCATTTATCAATTAATATTATATTTGTGAATTCAAATCTTGTATTAAAACTTTATCATAAACAAAACTATTCATTATATTTGTTAATTCTGAATAATTCAGAATTCTTTTTAATGATATTAATAAATCATTTATCAATATTTTCAACAAAATATAGGATCTGTAACCAATGCTTAATTTTCCAGAAAAGTGAAATTATAATAATTTTTATTATTAAAATATATGTAAAGATTTGTCTTTAGATAATCCTTTTTATTATCCGTTTTAAATATATTTTAAAATAATTCATCATTTTAAATTATATTTAATTTGCTATAACGTATTAGAAGCAAAATAAAAAATAGACTGCCCGAAATTCGTAAAATTTTCATTATATACTATTATTTTTGGTAACGTGTCTGTAGATCCAGACGTGTTTAGTTTAGTGAGAGCAAGAGACGATCTACAAACGAATGTCGACCGAAAGAGTTGATTGCCATAAAGGTGTCTCTAACGAGAGAAGCGACTGCCGAATCGATTTGTTAGAGGAAAGGTCATATCGTAGGTGTGTGCGCACCTAGTTAATGTGGGTGGTTACCCCTGACATTTCGAAGATTTGTTTTGTCCGGAGCGCCTCCTTTCCTTGATTCAATTGGGTGTTGAGTTTTAATTTTATCAGTCGCATTTTTGTTAGATCTATTAGTTATATTGGATGTGCCTATATAGTCTGTATTTTATGTAAAAAATTTTTTTTTTAAATTCCAATATTTTTTAAAATATAAATTATGTACGAGAAACTCTTGTGTAAAAATATAAAAATTTTGAAAAATTCCTGTATGTGTGTTTATTTACAGTTTATTTATTCGTTCAATAAATTTTAATGAATTATTTCAAAAATACATACTAAATAATGTTAAACTTTTTATACAACTACGTTTTTGTCTGTTTCTTTTTATTTCTATAAAATTTAAGAACATATTTCGATAGAGAAGCAAAAAATAAATAAAATAAATTATACCTTGAAGTTTACTCTTCGTTTTAAAATTTATATATTTGAAATATTTGTTTATAATGGGCTATATCTTTTAACATTATGAACAGTATCTGAAGGTTTGCTTCGATATTTTGTTTTATATAATTAATTTTAAATTGTTTTATGTAGAAATTTTTTTTTATAGATTACTAGTGCATGATTGAATAAAATAAGAAAATTTGTTACTTTAATGTTAATATTATAATGTAAATAGAACATGTAATTAATTTACTTCATTTTTCATTTTACTGATACTGTCGTAGACGAGAATACGGGAATGAGAATTTAAGTAGGACCGGTAATTCATGGGAAAATATTTAAGAAAAAATAAATTCCTGCCAGTATGGAAGAAACTTCCATGTTGTCAGGAATTATAAAGTAATCTTAAGAAAATGTTATTGCTGAATTGTTGCAAATTCCGTATAGTTAGGAAGGAGTCCATTTAAATGTACAATTTAAAACCTAAATTTTAGTAATTTAGTTTTTTTCGATATTATTAATTTTATTAACTTAAATTTAATTTAATAAATATTAGATTAACTTAAATTATTTATTTTAAATTAATAAATGTCTTATATAAAAATTTTAAATCAGATTATTAAATTTCAGTTATTTTGATATTGTAATATATTATGATCTATTTTAAGATAAATCTGATCAATGTTTATTGTGACAATCAATATTTAATAACATTTTACTTTCAATAAAATTGAACATATATACCCTAATTATTTAATAAGCAATACAATTATCAAATTGTATTTATGAATTATCATATGAATTACTTTCTGTAAGATATTTCTAATTTTATTATCAGAACACTGTAAATATACATATTCACAAGAAATTAAATTTAAAATAAATTATCATATTTATCTTTCAAAACATAAAATAATTTTTAATTTAAATGAATATATACAATAATATATATATATATTAGTAATAAATAAAAATTTATCGTCTATGAAATTTTAAAACAGATTATTTAATAAATTAATTATGCACACTGCTTATTATATTTTCAATTTTTTCTGTTGTTTTAGAAATTATTAATGTTACTGTACTTGAATTTATTACATATATTTTTATCAAAGGGAGTTTATTACCTGTAATATAATTTTTGCACCATTTCTAAAGGATTTGATTACCGTTGTAGGCCATTCATCTACTTTCATTTAAAAAAATTATCTTTTATCTGTTTCTAAGTTCCGCTAGAATTCCTGTACTATCTCCTGTACAAATTCTTGTCCACACATCTTGTCGATTAGTCACTCCTGTACCACAGTTTTTAAGGGTCTCTTATCCAAGTTAAATATTTACTCTGATTTTCGAGTTACTACTCTAAACTATTTATTTTTCAGCAATAAAAATCCCAAATTCTATTTCATTGACTCTTATAGATTTTTCAAGGGAATCCGAGACTTAACATAAAATTCCTATTTATTTCATCTAATGTAAATTAAAAACCGAATGAATGATAATGATCTTTATCAAGAACCCATATCGTCAATTTGTTTTTAAAGTTCATGTAAGTTAGTTTATTTTTGATATGATTTTTAGACTTGTTTTCTGTGTCATTCCACACAGAATTAGTCAATGGTACTCAATGAAATTTACATAACACTGAAAAATCATTGAAAGTTGTTGAAAAAAAATTGAATATGATTTATCTGGCAAAATTAGAACTAGATTTTACAGTGATTATCTCAATAATATATACTTTTATTTGAAAACTTTTAATACTTTTCGATCGCTGGAATCTATTGCACATTCAGTTGTCTATCATGTATTACTGATAAACTTCTGAATTTTGTTTTTTAAATCGTACAAATCAGTTGATTTTTTTAAAAAAAATTCGATAAAACACTGTCTTTTTAATGGTTATTCCAGTTTCATTATATACCGGTACTTTAGTTTTTGATGGAAATTTTTGACATTAATTTCTTTAATGAAAATTACATTCAAACATTCATATAAGTGATTGCAAGAACCAAGCGTATCCTTTTCAGAAATTTTATTAGAACACATTTTTTAATTTTTTTTTTTTTTTGCAGTTAAGATTGGTAAAGTTACAGTAATCCTTCCATTTACGCGAATAATTGGTTACACAAAAACGGCACGTGAAATCATGCAATCAGCATGAAAATCATGGTAAGCTGTTTAAAATAGTGATATATATGTTATCATCAAATACAATATTTTACTCTTACTGCAGTAGAAAAGTTTTAAATAATTTTTTAAAATATACGTCTATATAAGAGGTTGATTATCTAAAAATTTTTCAACCATGTAAAAGTCATTTCGCGTAAATGGGACAATTACTGTATTTTGAAATTGAGAATTTCCCGTTATTGTAAGTTCAGTTGGACACTTCAACAAGATCATTTTTAATTAGTTTTTAAATACGTAATATAAGACTGGAATGAATTACATAAGTTATCATAGGATTTGGTTTTATCAATTTAATATTAACATAATTTCAGCATCTTGGTTTTACCGATGTATCGTATGTCGTTTGAATTATTGTGAAATCGCTTTACTTCGTAACATATATAACTACATTTCGGTTATGAATTTTAACGTTTTCGACGTTAAGCAAAAAAAAAAAAAAAAAAAAAAAATGAAGGAAAACCGACTTGATATTGGATCTTGAAGCAATTTTTGATAAATTTGTTTTCTGGTGAATTATTTGAATTCTTTTGTGTAATACACTATGTAGCTATATACAGAATGTTGTAATGCGCCGAATACAAGCTGAAATAAAATCGAAATGTAAATAAAAGTACCGAAATTAAGATAATCTTGAAATGTTATTTCTCCATTTTTTAAAAAGATATTCTATGCTTTTACACACGTACTGTAGATATAAATAAATAATTTAAAAACTTAAACTGCTACGTTTAAGAAACCATTTTCAGTTTAGAAAGCTCATAGTTAAATAATTAAATTAGAAATGCAAGAAAACTGTTCGAAATTGATAGGAACTGCTATCTATTTCGAACGGAACCCTTTGAAAAAATAAATGTTAAAATATCTTGAATTCGAAAATATGGTGTAAATACAAAAATGCTAATGATTTAATTTTCAGATGATTAAACTAGAAAGATGAAAGTTACGGCAAGCTTCGGGTGGTTTTGACTGAGAAAATTTCGCAAAAGTAAAATCTTTTTAAAAGGCATTGTCAAAACAGTTTTAAAATATTTCTTATTTAATATTTTGTGAGTATAATCATGATTCAAAATAGGAAAGCTTATAAATACTTTTCTAAAAAAATTTGTTTTTAAATCATGGACGAACTATTCGTAAATTAAATACATGAACTTTATGATTGTTATCAAAAGACGTTCACCTACTTAAAAAATCGCTAGGTCTCATAATAATAATTTTTGATTAATCAGTGTAATTATCAATGTAATTGCATCTCAATTTAATAACAATAATTCGATATGACTTTTAATAGTATATTAAAGACTGCAGATAATTTTTTAAGAGATCGATGTACTCTTCTTTTGGTTTAGAATATGATCATTATTTTCTTCTTTGTAATTGGTGTTATTACACGTATAAATAGAAATTAAGAGTTATGAAATAAGAGTATTAGTTTACGTTATTCAATCGAAAGTAGTCTAGTCTAAAATTGAGAGTTAATTTTGATTTAATCGATTTTCCTATTTTCATGATTACAGTATACATAATGAATATCGAATAAAGAATAAACCGTATCATAAGTATGTCGAATAAATTTCGTGATGTAAGAAAAGAAAAAGAATAAAATTTTATATTAAATCATTTGTGTATTTTAGGTCTTAAGATATGTGAACACATTAGATTTTAAAAGATCTATTATATTGATATATATGGTTGTCTTTTACTGTTGGTTAAAGAAATGAGAGTTATGTCAACATTTCGCACATTCTACTAATTACTACAATCATACCTAGAGCTAATCTTGTTAAAATCTTAGGTTTGATATCTTAGATATATGATAGAGAACTACCTGTATATTAAAATGAACGTTTTTATCTCTTCCAATAATCTTATTAGATTACTGTATTAACAGTTGACTTATTTGTTATAACTGAGCTTCATTGTTGATTTTCGCTGTACTCTTTAAAATGTGACACGTCCATCAATGTCTATACAATATATACGATTTTCTATAATATTTATAATTTTACCGTGCATTATAGAACGAGTGATGAAAAGACATTTAGAAAACATACAAATGCTACGTTAAAGTTTTATTTTATTTAATTTTTTGAATGTGTATCGAAGATATAGGATATAGACAGTATACGTGTATTGTCTTAAGATTTCTTTAATTAGCATAGAGTTAATTACTTTATGTATAATTAAATAAATAAAAATTACATCACTTAACTTCATTTAGATAATATAATGAAGAAGGAACAAAGAAATCCTTTTAGAGTTAATTTTTAATTATTTTACAAGAATGTTAGAAGTTAATCGAAATCCGTATTTAGATTATTTTAATTATCAGGATAGCTGTTTAGGCTCAAAAAACGATTTATAGTTCTTTTACTACTATAAAAAGCTAAATATTTTAAAATTATTGAAAAAATTAAGAAAACAAAATAGGTTATGACTTTATCAGTTTATTTACTTTATCCCAGCGCTTCCTAAACTATGGGTCGCGACTTCAGTGGGGTCGCAAAGCGAAATGCTGGGGTCGCGAAAATTGAATTGAAATAGTTGAATTTGAAGAAACAATCAAAATTTGTTTTCATTATTTTCATTATCATTAAAGCGTAATTTACTTTTATTAATATTTAAAGCAAATCCTAAAACTGGTTTTTATATATGTATGTATATTGTTTTGCTTGCAAATAAATAAAGTAGTTATGGGCAATATTTGTATGGGTTTATCTTATAATTAGCCTAATACCCGGCCCGGGGTCGTGAAAAATTCCCATAATAAAACTGGGTCATGAATGAAAAAAGTTTAGGAAGCACTGCTTTATCCAAATAAAATTTCCGATTTCTTACAATGATGATAAAAATTAGATACATTTTAATTTTTTAAAATTAAGATAAAGCATTTATATTATCTAATATATTTAGCTAATACAATTATGTGACAATTTATCTATAAAAAATATAGATTTCAATTTTATATTTAATTCAGCTATTGTTTCCTTTTTAAATATAAAAAAGTTTAGTACGTTTAGTAGGATTGATAAGTAAATAATTCGTGTAAATTCTTGTAGTCTTACTTAACTGCTCAATTTTTTTCTTCTCTCTTTCAATAATCAAACACAATTTTACGCCTCGCGTGGAATTGATAAGCAAATAAATCCATCGAGCAATTGAAAGAGTTCTTTGGGATCTTCACTTTTCATTCAGCTTTTCTTTCCGTCTTGGAAAATACTACTGTATTGAAATTATATTTCTGTTAGACATTTAGAAAGTTACGACATATGTAATTTTCGTTATAATAAGGTTCGAAGCATATTGAAATAAAATCATACGTAGACTTTGATTATCGGCATCTTAAATGTGTAACTTTTACGATATAATATGTAAAATTTTAACAACTTTATCTGTTTTATGTTTCTGTATTTACATAATGGTTTTGAAAGCACGTGTATGTTACAATATGTTGAAATATATTGTATACTTCATACATATATTACTTTACAAACTGTAAGATTCAAAAATTTCAGCATCATTGACAGAGAAATAAAAATATATATAAGTAAACTTACCAACAATACATAATTATGTATTTTTTGTTGTTGTTCTAATTGCAATTAAATGTTTAAATTTCATTTTTACAAAGATCGAAGAACGAATTCATTTGTTTATTTTGATCTAAAAATTAATGATTGTCTCTTTAACTTTCCTATAAATTGTGCTCCTAAAATAATATGAATAACTCAATTATAATGATATTCAGGACGGAATTCGTCAGATATACAGTTTATATTATTTTCAAATATAAAATATAAATATTTAAATAAATTAAATAATTAAATATGCATTTAAAACTGTTATTCATAAGTGTTAAATTTATTTTACGAAATATTAATTATTTTAACGTTGCCTGTATGGAGAAGATGTGACGAAAGTATATTCAATACTTAAGTTATAATAGTTTTAGTTATTTGCAATGTTTATATATTTCTGATTTTGTTGTTCGCCACAATCATTCGGCATTGTAGATGTTGATAAAATCGTAAATAAAATTAACTAAAATTTTTCCGATGTGTCTTAAAGTGTTTGTCTTCTTTTTAGCGTAAACAAACTTCTAGGCTATCTATACCCCATCTTTCTCGTATCCCAACTTTTATCAATTTGGAATGTTATCTGTCCGCTCTCAACTCCAATTGGAAATATATTCTTTCTGGGGATTTCAATATTATCAATATCTTATGAGCATCTTTGTATCAAGTTTTCACTACACTGAGCCAATTGAGCATTTCTTTGTACACAATATACAGGAAATCCTCGTTAATTCGAACTCGGATAGTTCGTAATTCCGTTAGTTCGTAACCGTATTTTTGTCTCGTTCGGGGATATAGAGATTTACACGTTAAGGAATTCGTTAGTTGAAATATGGCTTCGAAATTCGAATGAAAATTCTGTCCGAACTGTGATATGGCTATGTTAACTGGTTCGTTTAGATCGAAGTTCCTGTGTACTGTAAGACAACAATAGACCAAGAACAACTCTAATCTAGTCAATACGACTTTGCCTTACGGTAATGCATTTTCGGGTATCACCTTACATATGGACTACCCCCTTTTTTTTCTTATTTCATAAAATACGGTTGTGTTTCGGAATTGCGAGATTGGACTACGAATAGCGAATTCAGATATTTGTAGGACACTAGGCTACTACTTTTGGGCTACTTTAAAAATAATTTGGGCTACGTTTTGAGGAATTCTGCCTTACTTTTTATAAAACCTATCTGGCAACCGGAAATGTGCTGTTTACCTGCAGTTTATTTATATTATTATTAATTAACGAAAATAGCGTTGTGTGCAAGCAGCCGTGGCCCGTTTGCTTAATAAATTACATCAGTTATATGGCATTTGGCATATTGTACAGAAATATGTAAATCTGGGATAGTTCGAAATTCGATAATTCGAAGTCGCGAATATTTAGCCATCTGAATTTGAATTAACGAGGATTTCCTGTATACTATTTTCATAATTTAAAACAATTTATTAATTTTACCATACATAAAAAGTGTTCTAGATCTTGCTTTCTCTTCTGATTATATTATTATTGCTTATCCTGCTACAAGTCTCGTCTCTATTCCGTCATCGGTGTGGAAATCTCTAACTAAAGTGACGTTATTGGTCGACATCCGAAGTACATTTCCTTACCTTTTTGGAATAGTCTAAAATCTCTAAATAGTAAATCCTTTCATCTTACCTTTGTGTCAGTGGCTGGACAGCTATTATAAATCCCAAATTGACGATAGCCAAGAGTTGATTTTACCTACTAAGTTTCCACTCAGTCGTAGACAAGAATTTAAAGGTTAAAAAATGAATAAATATTTTAGAAAATGATATTCTTCTTTCATAAAAGAAATTGTTTACTGCAAATAATGGCATAAATGGAAAATTAGCAGAAATCCTAGTTATCTATACCTTTATAAGACTGTCTAGCAACAATACTATATTAATTGCAATCTTAATATCACGGATACTCTTATAGAATAGTTCAAACTTTTCTCATGACCAAAAATCTTTTGTCAGTTTAGTCCAAGATTTTCATGAAACAAATCTCTTCTCCGTAAACATATCATTGATGACAGTCATATTTATATTTATAACAATTTAAAATGCAAAAAGTAGTTTTCTATACCGAGTTCTTTTCCCAATTGAACTACCTTTTCCATATCAACTGTTTTTCTCCACTGAACTTTGTTCTCCGCTAATTCTTTCCTTTTTGCCAGTAACCACTGCTATTTCTCCTTCGAAGAAATACAGTCAACAATTGATAAAATCTACTCCCAGACCTACAATACTGACAGTATTTCTTCTTTATTTTTAAAGAAAATTAAACCAATTGCACCTTTCTTCTTTACGCATATTTTCCCAATATCATAAAACAATAATTTCATTCCCTATCAAGGCATTCTTTTGCGCTGCGGACAATTTCCAAAAAGACCAACTATCTTAAAGTCCACTTTCTACTTCTCTGCAACGTTAAAGATATTTGAAATCTGAATTTGCAGTGGTACCTCGAAAGTCGAATATCGTGGAATCCGAATAATTTCTTGAAAATTTTGCCCCAAAAGTCGAACTTTTCTTGGAATTAGAACACAAACAAAGACGATGGTGTATGGTAGCTGTATGGGTACACATTATGCAGCAATGTTGTCAGATTGGATTAATCTTTATTTTGGCTACAAACAAAATCCGTTGATACAAGTTTGGGACACGCTATGTTTCATAAGCCTTTGACTCCGTTATTCCAAACAAACTTCTACAAATTCTAGCAACGATTTTGACATTAACCTATCAGTAATTGTTTAAACAGGCTATTTTATCTTTTACGTACTTACAAAATAAAAATAAATTGCCCTTTTTATTTTTCTGGCTGTTATGTATTAATATAACAGTCGGAAAGTATGGCGATCGGTCAAAAATGATCCTTTAAGATTTTTGAAGTTTTGGACGTAGGACGTTTTGAAACGTCGAGAAATGCAAAAAAATTCGGGGGTAATTTCTGTATTTATGTATAGATGTTTATTTGTGTGTTGATGGGTTTATTACTATCTTTGAAGCTTATTAACTCCTGTCCTTTTTTCGAAAATTTCTGAAATTTTGCAAGGAGGTTTGTTTATTAGAGAGATTGATGCTATTAAATTTTGGTGATTAAAGGTTGAGGGGATGGGGAGATAACAGGGTCTTGTGCCATATGTCGAGTAAGGTCGAACTTAATGAAGATTTTTAATCGTTATTACGTTAAAAAAATTTTTTTATAAAACCCATCTTTATCCTTAAAATTAAGCTTTTCGCTATTTAATTTAAGCTATTTACCATTTTATAATAGTTAAAAAGTATAAAAAGTTTTTAATAAAATTGACAACAGATGGAGCCACCAAATGTTGCCGGGAAAGTTAAGCAACTCATTGCTGGATTTTTTGCAATGGTTTTTCTTCCTTAGTTGGAATCTAACAGAACTGTTCTTATCACTATGGTTTTTATTTCGTACATTAACCGTATACTTGATCGACTCAAATCTAATACCATAGTCTACGCTGATGACCTTAAAATCATAAACAGTAATCCGAACTTCTTACAAAATGATCTCAGCGTTCTCTCCACTAACCTGAAACATTGAATCTTAAGAAAACAGTCTCAATGTAAACACATTGCACTTATTAAAAACACATCCAATTTTACTTTGCAGCCTTATTTATTAAAAATTGTGGCGCCTACTTTGACAATAAACTCATTTTTAAATAACAAATTGACGACATTATTAAGGGAGTAGAGGTATTCGGGGGAATTGTGTGGAGAAACTGCCCGTCTATTTCCTCCAAAACCGAACTTTGCTCAATATTTATCACTAATTTTCAATCTATCATTGATTACTGCCACGTCCTCGAATACATAGAAAAGCAAAATCATTACCGAATCTATCTACTATAAAATAATTGTGCTTACTTACCACGTACTGAATCCTCTGATATCGTGGATCATCGTATAGGAATTTCACATTTTGAAGACAGAGTTGTCTATTTTGATAGGATCCTTACTTCCAAATGAAAGTAAGATTTTAATGATTTTATCCCATCTTTTTACTTTAACCTGCGTATACAAAATTTTAACTCGCATAATCTTTTTTGTTTTTACCGTTTTTTTCAGGTTTTGGTCTCAAACTTTTTTTGTTTTTTTAATTCGGCAGCTCTGTCAAAAACATCGAAGACCTTTTACATTATGATTTTTATGTATTTAAGTGTATATGTAAAAGAAATTTTATATGTGTTTTAATGATTTTTGCGTTTTCTTTTATGTTTTATTGCATTTATTTGGAATATTTCTCTATTGTTACTTGGGAAGGTTCATCTTCCTAAATGGCATCTCCTGTAAATACTTAGTAATACAGAATAAAGAATAAATAAAGGATTTGTCGCCTTATTAAACCCAAGTCAAGCCAATACCTCTAAAATAGAGTATATTTTGCGACGTCTTAGGAATTTTGATTGTCTTCAAATTCGGATTTTAACAGGAAATAAAAGTAAATTTTCTTAATAGAAATGTCTAAAGAAAAATTTTTTTATTGTTCCATTTAAATTATATGTTAGAATCATGTGAAACAAACGTCCGGCCAATTACGATATGGCTCACTCTATAAAATAAGTAGATTATTTTGAGTTATTTTTTGTCATTACATTAAATAGTTTAGGCTTTCTATAGCTTAAATGTAACTTTGTTTTATATTTTGAAAAATCGTATTCCGTAATGTGAGATTTTAAAGCCTTTATATACGTACGTATATATGTATTCGTATATTAATTTTATACTTATTTAATTTCATATGTCATTAAATAGTTACATATATAAACATATATGTATCTATTGATACGATACTCTATTTGCTTTGAAATTCTTTTCCTCTAATTTTACAAAAAAAAAAAAAAAAAAAAAAAAATGTAGAAAAATATTCATAGATATATCTCAGCAGATATACTGAGGATAAAGTTAGATGAATTTATTATTCACTTTCACGAAACTGATAAACATAAAATGGTCACTAGGTTACCGATAATTCGTGAATTTCATCGGAAATTCACTAAATAACGCTAATATCTAATTCATAACAAGAGTTGAATTAGACAATTTGCATGTTACGCGATGATGTTACTTAATTATCATAAAAATGCATTTGAATCAAATATACCGTAGACCAGCGATGGCGAACCTTTCTCCGAAGGTGTATCAAAATCGAATTCAAAATTTAGTAACTCAAATCGCGGATCAAATATTTAATTCGAGTAATTAAAAAAATACTATGAATTGTGTATAAGTAAAAAGAAATCATGTGATTATAAAGGAACCAAATATTTCGTTCTTTTCGCGACAGATTTAGGACCTTGCTTTCACATATCATATAAAACAATATATTTGAGAGATCTTGAAACTTTGCATAAATTATAAAAACTTAATACTTTATAAATATTCGATGCAGGCATCTTGAAATCGGAATTTTTTCGATGTCAAATTAGTTTGATCTTAATCACAATTATTTTTTAATTATCATAATTGTAACATTTTTTATGCGTTCCTTGCAATATTGCGGTAGTTCAAACTTTTGGTTTAAATTTTGAATTCAAAATCTTCAATCGCAAACTTGAAAGTGATTCTAGGCTTTGAAAACAAAATTTACATTGAGTTTCATCATCTTTTCCGATATTATTCCCTAGAATTGTAATGATATAATTTTTGAATGAAAAAATATACAACTACAGTACTATTTTAAAATGGTGATAATATGGCAATTCACAAATTTATTGTGTCATAGAAGATATTTTAGAGTGTTCTCACTTCTCACCATATCAACTACAATATAATTCCATGACTAAACCCCTTGTTTCCCTTACATTGGAAAATTAACGTATTATAAAATAAAAATATTTTAAAACAAATTAATCGATTAGTAAATTTACATTAATAAATTAATGTAAGTTTTATTTATTATAAAAAAAAAATTATTTTAGAAAATAAACATTTCAAGAAGAATCCTTCAAATACATTTAGTTAATGTTCGTTGAAAGATCATACTATACCTATTATAACCAAACTTTGATCAACATAATAACTTTGAATACAGCTAAATTATATAACATTTAGACAATAGAGAGATTTAAAGTAAATTTTCCTGTAAGAAGTCATAGGATTGCTATTTAGCTGATGAATGAAAATAAGGTTGAAAATTGCGTAGTATTCGGATGTAATAGTTGTGAATATTACGTAATATTGATATAAGATTTCAGTGGAAAAACAAACTTAATTTGAATAAATAGAATAATTTCGTATGTGAATTTTTTTAAATCTATTTTATGAATAAAATCAAAATTATTAGTAAAATTTTTTTTTTCTTTTTTTGTTTTTTGAAGAGCAAAGATTCTTCACTGCATTTCTGTCCTTATATACTGGAAAGAGTGTTTACTTTGTGTGTAACTTCCTAATGTTTTCATCTTTTTGATTTAAGAGAAATTTTGGACAGGAATTTAAATTATTATTTTAATTACAACCAACAAGTTTTTCATTAATATTTATTATAAATAACTTAATGAAAACTATTTTATTGATTTTTTTTGTATTTTCTCTCAAAGTTTTATACTTGAATCTAATATTTATATCATTGGTAAATTAGTAAAACCATTCGAGGAACATTTTAAATAATTTTGTATGAATGAACTTCAGATCATTCTTGAAATAGTGGGGGAAAAACAATAAAAGTTAAATTATT
This sequence comes from Centruroides vittatus, assembly GCF_030686945.1. Taxonomy (NCBI): domain Eukaryota; kingdom Metazoa; phylum Arthropoda; class Arachnida; order Scorpiones; family Buthidae; genus Centruroides; species Centruroides vittatus. The sequence goes on from NW_027122385.1 coordinate 2,792,336, forward strand.
CGTATCTACTTATTTAAATTTAAATCGATAATTGAGTTAAATTTATTAGTTGTAAACTTTATATAAAACTGTAAAAATATTTATACTGTATTGATGATGAATATTTCTATCTGTAGTCTTAATTGAATATTTTATGAAAGGGAATATTGATCAATGCGTTATTATTTTATTTCTAAAAAACGTAAATGTATTTATTTTAGAGTGCATAAAGATTTTAACGATGTAAAACAAGTGTATTCGCATACATTTATTTTAAGATTATATAGTTAAAAATATAGAAATTGTATGAATAGTCGATCAAACACAATTAAAGATGAACATGTTAAAAATAATTTTCAATATATTAAGCTAATAACTTATGTACTTTTTTTTCAATATTTTTTTGTCTCTTTTCGGGTAGTATTTCTTTAGGGATAAAACACTAGTGTCAACGAAAATTAATAAATTTATAATTTTCATTAATAATGTAAAATTAATACATGAATAAATGATAATCAAGCAAAAGTATATCGATAACAATATATTGACTCGTTACATGAAAATTGTTCTATTTTCGTTACAATATTATTTTAGGGGGATGAAAATATCTGTAAAAATGTACAATGGTACAGGTATAATTAGAAGTAATTATTAATGTGTTTTCTGTAAAATATGAGCGCTGATCGCTCGTTGCAATTATTTTCTCGATAAATAATTAATAGTATTTAAATACTATAAATTTTACACGTTACCTGTACGAGTCATAAAAAAGTGTGGTGTAGCCTAATCACTGTAGTTGAACTTTCCTGCCTATTACTTAACGTCACGTCACGACTAAACGCTGAATTATAAACTAGTATTTTCTTGCGATGGTCAGGTGCGTAAGTGACAGTCGCCACCATGTCTATATAGTAGTCCTAGTCCCCTTGTGTACCTAGTGGGATTTTCGAGTCAATTAATCATACTTATTATTCTTGCTTGGTGCGATATAGAAATTTATCGAATCGACTATGCTGCCATTAAGTGGATGAAAAATAAATACCATTGGCCAATTATAGAGATCATACGTTATTTCGTTACAGCGGAATTTTTTCGGTGTCAAATCCGGGATTAAATGAGAAGGTTAGCATGTTACGGAATCGATGAGCATTTTATTGAAATTGTATAAATTAAAAGGTTGCCGTAATCGAGACCTATTAATGTATTACACGTAATGGTTACGTCGAAATAGTAATACTGGTGTACGATGAAATTATTTTCTTTTCAAAATATTAATTTAATTTCATCGCCTAAACGTTATACGATATGATCTTGGCGTTCTTGTCGTTCACAATAAGTAGCCCCGGGCAACTGTCTTTCTCATTATTACAGAGAATTGATGTTTTGTGGTTAGAAATGGATAATTTGAAATCGTTTAAATGAATAAAATTAGAATTTTAGATTGAGACAACTCTCAGAATCGAGTCGAGTTTTATTATTCTCTATTTTAATAAAACGCTTATAGACCTATTTTAAAAAATGATATGCTCGTATTCTCAGTTTAATAGAACAAGATTGTTTTATGTAGAATTATATTAAACCTGTATGGTGCTTAGATTTTATTTTAGATGAAAATATTTTATCCATCGATAGAAAACTTAATGTTATAACACTTCATCTGTTTGGAGTTAATTTTTATTATGGAAATGTGTATAGTTGTTAATAATAAACGGTACTAGTTCTGCTATTATCATTAGTAAAATTATCATAATCTATATAATATATTTAGTAATTTATTTATAATATATACTAATTTAGTATGAAGACTATGGAACAAGATCACTATATTGTTTGAAATAAAATCAGAATAATAATTGAAATAAAACAATTTGTTACTTATTATGAAAATATTTCATCTTCTCCAAAAAGTTTTTCTTTTTTAATATAATATATTACAATAAAAATGACAGAATACGAAATTTATAGAATTCGTTAGCTTACTCGAAGCCTGGAATAGGATAACGTGTTTATTTTCTTATGGAATTTCCTGTTGAGAAAATCTACAACCAAATCAACGCTACTGTAATTTGAGAAATTTTCGTCTTACTAGTTTTACGCCTGCTATTGGATGATTATTTTACGATACTATTCTTATACGTGTTTTGAATAACAGGATTTACATTATAATTTATATATTTTTATGTTTAAAGCGCCTATTTTAAGTTTATATGATTTAAAACCAGATAATATTTAAAGAATCTTTCTGGTATAAAACTGTATGTATTTTTTCTATCTGGACATCTCATCCAAACAAGAAAGTGATTATGATTATTTTTATCATAAAACCTTACGTCTGCAATTATGGATTTTCATTAAAATATAAAAATAACAGATTAAGACTTTATTAAAGAGATATACTGTATACTTTAAATCCATTTCTCTGTACAAAAGCTTTAATATGTTTTGCAAGCTCTAATAACTACTCTGTTCATTTTTAATCTGTCGCAACGCTTCATTCTCAAATTTGATATTTGTAATTCAATTTGTGGTCTTTGTTAGAAAAGAAAAAGCATTTTCAATTATATTGTAGTATTAAAACAACTTTTATGCGTGAGGAATATTTGTTTTTGGATATAAATTATATAAAACGATTAATTGTACAACTGAGATATGGTAAGAACTATTATAGTATGAACTATTATATTTTGACATATAACAGTAGACTAATAAAAGATTCTGAGAGAATTTGTAATAATTATACTGTGCAAGTATATGAAACTTGAGAACATATTCTTTCATTGTGTGAAATTTGAAGCAAACAGGATAAAGTATTCGACGAGATTTAAGTCCTGAAAAGATATAATTAATTTATCGTGTTTTTTAAAAATTGATTATTATTGTGTAGGCTATTTTATTTTGTATCATCTTGTGCTAAGCTATAATATTAGTTTGTTAAATAGTACTAACTTCACTTTTATGTTATACTTTAATCCCCTTGTAACGAACCAGGGTTCATACAATAAAGAATTGAATTGAATTCAATTCAATTTGTAAAATAATCGTCCTCTCTCTCCCTTCGATTTATTAATACATTTTTATAATGAATTTAAAAATTCTAAATATAGATCTATTCAAAATTTTATAAAAATCGTATATGCTAAAAGTAGTAAAACGAGCTCATTTGAAAATTAAATGCTTGTTTATAGTCATTCTAAGAGTATTATTACAGATTTATATATCTATAATTCAGTTCATTCATATAGCGTATATCTATTCCAACACATACTATCAATGACAAAAATTCATATGGTGATGAGTTTGAAACGGAGTGTCTGTTGTATTTCTGAAATTTGTTTTAATTCAAAGTATTTGTATTAAAATTAATCTAATTTTCTGCATATATAACATTTTTTACAATTTAGATTTGTTCTTTTTTTAAGACTATTGTTTACATCATTGATTTTGCTATTTAAATAATAAATAATTTGGTAATATACAAAAGAACTATTTTATCTGTATTAATAGTGTTCAAAGAATCTAAAAGTTGCATTTACATTAATTTGTTCTTATTTAATAACTATAATTAAATATTAATTATAAAAATTTTATTATTGTTGTTATCATTTCTTAAGATTTTTCGCTAATTTTTGACAAGTTATATACAATTTATTATCTTAACCTGTTATGCTGTTAAAAAAAGTAAGAACTTATTGTAAATAAATCATTTCAAAACTTAATCTGGATTAGTTAGTTTAATTTTAAACATAAATATAGAATAATAATTTGCAGATAAATGTTTTATGTAAAGCGATGTGCTTCATGAAATTTATAAATCTTAATTTATTTTTTAGAATTTTTCAGAACTCAAAAATACAACAGTTTAAATTTCAAAATTGATAATTTTCTTATAAAAGCTTATATAAATTATTCTCATTTCGAATTTGTATTATTAATTTATGTAACAGTCTGTGAATTTTATTTATTTTAAATATTTATAAATTATTGCTTTCCAGAGATGAAATCGCATGCTGAAGATCTAAAACATTTAGTTTTAATTATCACGATATATTATCAAGACGATTTTGATGTAGTTAGAAAAATTCACTTCTAATTAATAATAGTCATTTCACTTTCTTCTGCCACTTCAATTTTATCAATTCGTTTGGATATTCATTATAATAATTGAATATTATCTGTAAATATACAGTGGGTGGCCAAATTATTATACTCAAAACTATTTCTTTGTATTTTGTCGGTTTAAGTTATGAAATTCAATAGTTATATGGTTTTTAAAGTTATTATATATCGTTTTAATACTAGTAAGTGTATTTAGGAATAAAAATTAAACATGTGTAGATAGGTTGAATAATGTATTAAAAGAGAAATACATATTATTCAGTATTTGGTTACTCTGCCCTTAGCTTCTATGATGGCTTGAATGCGGTTGGCATGTTTTCAATGCATGATATGGCTACTTCTTGGAGTTTTGAAGTGTTGTGCCGTACTCTAATGATATTCTCAATCAGTTCTCTTTTGTTTGTTATAATTTTATCCTTTGAAATTTCAGTTTTCAGGACTGCCCACACATTTTATAAAGGATTCAAGTCAGGCAAGTTTCCTGGCCAGTCTAGGGTGTTAATCTGATTGTTTTAGGTATTCTGTGATAGATTTGGCTTGATGACAGGGTGCAGAGTCATGCATGAATATAAAATTCCTATTAGGGAACGATTCTGCTGTCTGTGGGATCAGTTTTTCCTCCAGAACTTTCTTATACTGATCCTGACGCATAGTTCCTTAGACAATATACAGCCTTCCAGTCCCTTTGCTGCTGATGACAGACCATATCATCACTGAAGCAGAATGCTTTACTAGTTCCACAATGCAGTCTTCATTGAATTTTTCATGCAGAACAAACTCGGTTTTGTCTTGAAGAATCTGTATTGATGACTCGTCCGAGAAACAAACTTGCAAGAAATTGTTTTTGTATAAATTTATAAAGAAAAATACTCTAAACATGTGTATTCTTGTATTAGGGTTATAAAAACCTTGCTCCAGTCTTCCTGTGTCCAGTGTCGATGCTCCTTGGCCCAGGCCAGACGTTTGGCCTTCATGGCAGGAGTGAGTTTTGGATTTTTAGTGGTTGACAACATTTCAGTCCCATCTCTACAAATCTTTGCCTGAGAGTCCGCTCCGATATTTGTACTCTGTTTTAAATTAAGAATTTTTTTTATAATGAGCCGAGGCTTTCAGCAGTTTTCAAGTGTAATGCGACGTATTTTTCGCTCAATTCAAGGTGTTGTAATGCGTTTTCGACTGCATTTACTGACTCAATTCGCCTTGATCGGTATTTCGGCGTCCAGTTTTTGCTTGATATTACGCACACTGGACTGTGATACATCACACAAATCAGCAATTTGACATTGGTTATATTGACAACGCCATAACGTTGTCGAAATCCGTGCTTTTCTCCTTGGTGTGAGGCCAGCACACTTTTCCATATCTGTTAATAAACATTTTTTGGTTAGGTCAGTTGACAACCCAAATAAACAATAAATAAACTAACTAAAACATGACCACAATGTATTGATCAAGTATTAGAATAATCCTAAATGTAAAAAATCCAATGCTTGCCGAATAATAAGTCGATAACACTGAAGCCAAGATTTTTCTTGGAGACTTCTCACAAGCCAGCACAGTAAAATTTTTGACATGCACTGACACTAGCAGCCGCCATTTTGAAAAAAAATACATATTTGTGTTACCACACTAATGAATAGGTTGCCAGATAAAGTGGCTAATCAGTAAATTAAAAAACAATAACATTCTTCCAATAATAAACTAATTACAGCCACCACTTTCACAGATAGTGACAAATTTTTGTTTGAGTATAATAATTTGGCCACCCACTGTAACTTATAAAACAAATAAATTCAAATAAAAAATTAGAACTTCACTCGTTTATTATTAAATACAAATTTTTCTTCACTATTTTTATAAAAATCTAAAAAAGTTCTCGTAAGAGGGGAAATCTGTGATTGTTAGATGTTTAATGTATAGTTTCCTTGTATTTTCGATAGAATGTAGATTAAGAATTTTTTTTCACGAGCTTATATACATTCATTTTAAATTTTTTGTACTGCAGATGATTCATGTTATCAGTCAATAAATCCTAGAATTAATAATTTATAATAATAATTTTGATAATAAATTTTCTCGTTAGTAAATATTGACAGAATTGTTGTTGTTGTTATTATTATTATTGAAGATAGTAACCTCTTCCACCCCACATATATGTATATTCATGATTGAGTAAGTAATTCTGATTAAATACAGAATTACATTATTAAAGTAGACTATATAATTTTTATTTTATATTTAATCAGAATTTTAAGATTATAGTATTTTCGTATTTCTATTGTGTTCGTACTGTCGATTATATCTGTAAGTAAATAAAAATTGCGGTTAATTAAAGTTGATGATAGGAAGAATTACTTGGTTTCCTTTGCATTTGACCAAGGGTCAATGAGTCCGTTTGTGAACATCGATATAAATGTATCGTTTGCGTGATTTCGTCCGGGGTGGAGCGAATTTTATTGAATGACCAAGGTACAACACTCGCACGAGTCTACTTCACCTACTTGAAGCGCTAGATAGGTATTCGGATTTCCCCTTTCCGCCCTCTTATAACCCCGCGACTCCCTACTGATTTTTCCGGAAGTGCTGCGGCTCAACGACTGCCCGGAGAATTCGATCCGTTTTGTTGGGGAACCCGGATGTTGGCAGCGATGTGCCTTTTTGAACTCTTTTGTGAATTAACTTCTACTGTAAAACTTGCTCCTCTTTCATCTAAGAGTTTTTTAAAGCTATTCTTAGAACCAAATATAATGTATAACCGATCCTTAACCGGACAAATCGGTTGGGATTTACTTCAGAAGTTAGCCATTAGAGAAAACGAAACCTTTTATTTATTTATTTATTTATTGTTTTTTCGAATAACTTGTCAAAAGGACAAATGTCTTACGGTGTTGTTTATACATTATTTATATATTCTTTGATGTAACTTGTTTTCTCGAGTTTCCAGTTTGCCGGTATCTAATCAATTGTCTTTAAAATTCACGAAGCTGTCAAAAATCGCATCGTTGGTCATTAATATATAAAGTCAACATTTATTTGCTTTCTAAACAATACGATGATAAAACATCGATTACACACACATACACATATATATATATTTATATATATTTATAACAGTAGCAATCTCTCGTTCGAACAAACGAATGCTTAATAGGAGATTACTGGTAAAAATAAAGGAATAAGGGGATAACATAGGATCGGGCACTACCATTTAGTATCCCATTCGGACAACTAGAGTTGGATGGGATAGAGAGGGCGAGAGAGAGAGAGAGAGAGAGAGACGAGACGCCTTGCAGGTTATCGATCATTGTTGGTCTAAAAATAGCGTCAGCGACTATGGAGATCCGCCCCGACTGTCGAGGCCCGGTTTGCAGGGTCTTTGCTAGCAGTTGGTCGTTTTTCGCTTTAAGACAAGTTTTTACTTTCGTTTCGAGCAATTTCCGTTTTGAATAGATTAAATTCTCAACCCGAAATTCGTCTCTCATCCAGATTTTCCGAATTTATTCATATCTTGTAATTAAGTTTTTTCCTCCCTTCCTTTTCTGGAAATTTTTGTTCGGAAAATGACTGCGATGATTCGTTCGAAATCAAAATGAGAAATTATTTTGATTTCGGGGCAGATTTTAAATATTATGGAAGTATTTAAAATGCGATGTTTGAAAAACAGGAAAGAAAACTAATTTTAAGTCCTGAAGTGCCACCATCTGTCGATGGTAAAAATAACTAAATGATATCATTTCGGGAATATTTTATTTTCCTTTTGAATTTTTCAAATAATAATAATAATAATGAATTATTGAATTTAATAAATTTTAAATAATATTTTGAAATTTATATAATATATACTTTATTAACCAAAGTAAAAGTATTTAAATATATTTGTGTCTAAATCGTTGCATGTGTCAGGAAATTTTTAAAATGTAAAGAATAACGAAAAGAGAATAAATTATTTTTTTGTGCTTTTAAAAATTGTCTTAAGAGTGAGATTTGATGTTTTTATTTGTAAACATACCTTAAATATCGATTTTTGGGGCTTTTCATCTATTAATAAGGACTTTCTACATCAAGTAATTATCGCTTCTAATTAAGGACGAATTCATTATATAAAAACGAATGCTTTAATTGAAAAATATTCAAATTTATTTACGGAGACCGAAAGAAAATTGTTAGTTGCGATCGTGATTAAAATGGATTCCAACTGTCTGTATCGAATCGTTTCCAGTATTAAATTATAATTCGCATTTTAACTTGGAATAGTTCACATCGTCTATCGAACGTATGACACAAATGGAAATTACAGATTATACGTTAAGATTAATACAATTCGAAAGCGATCTGAAATTTAGTATTCGAATAGTAATCAAAGATTCTATAGGCTTATATCAGAAAATGTTCCTTTTTGGTGAAAAACAGCGTCGGCAAGCACTGCAGTGGAGCCCAAGAAATCCGATCGATACGGAGTGGGTGGATTGACCGAGCGAAGACCAGCCGGTCTACGTCACAAGAATCATGTGACCAACCGGAGCTTACCTCATCGCTACCGAGTGGCACAACTGGATGAAATTTTACATATATTTATGTTTTATATACCGAGTGCTAAATTGAGTCTCTTTTGATTATTCTATTTTGATATCCATTTTCAAATAAAGAACGAAATCGATTGCAGTTGATTGTCAGTCATTTCGTTTGCGTTCTTTGGCATCGTTTCCCTTGGTAGCGATCATCGGAAATCGTTCCTTAGTCAGCTGGGAAGGTAATTGGATCGTGATCCAACCTTCCTCCCTTAAAAAGATCACCCTAAGACAATCAACGTAAAGCATCTTCGTTCGCTTTGATGTCGCCAAGAAACCCTCTAATAGAGGACCTCTTCGTAAACACTCGTTCCAAATAACCCGTAGTACCGATGAAATCCATTGGTAGAATATAAATAGCCACTTAAATTCTAAACAATCTATATAAAATCCTAATTTTATAAATATTTTTAAGACTGTGAACTAGATTCTAATATTAAACTTTATTTGTAAAAATTAACTCCAATGTGAAGATTACAAATAATCGATTAATGAATTAACTCTATTATGCAAATTTTACGTTAAAAAAAGCGTGAACAAGTCGTAATGTTTAGAATTATATACTATTGTTAAGACTAAAAACTATTGTCAAGAGATTATTGTTTGATAACCAGATTATGGTGATACGTTGGATTGATGTGTTTTATATTTCTAATAATTATTTTAAAAAATGTAATGTCAAAAATAGTTGAACTAGTGAGATTGGCTTTTATTTTTAGTAAAGTTTTATTTTTAATGTATTATTGCTCAGTCGAGTGAAGCCATATAAAACCAGTGACGAAATATCTAGGTTTAGAAATTAATCAAAATTTATAGCAAATTTCAAGCTTTGATCGTTCTGATTAAATACAGTATATTCGAGATAATGAACTACAACTTATCCGAATGTTTTGTTTCCGTTTTTAATTACTTTATTTGGCTACAACTGAGAACTGATATAGTACGATAGAAATCTAGTGATAACGATGTCCACACTCTGATAATATATCAAAATAACTTTAGTAAATAAAGTTAAGTATTTTGCTTAAAGTCGTATATATTGTAATTTTTCATAAATACAATATGTAATTAAAAACAGTTTTCTTGTTAAAAGGTAAATTTGTATATGCTCAGTTTAAAAAATATATTAATGATTTCATTTTGTAACATATTGGGAAATGACCAAATGAAAATTGATAATCTTTTAAATAATTTATAAATCTATGAAATATCAATTTAACTGCAGTTCATATAGGCCTAATTTTTTATTATCCTTATCAGTTGATCATTAAAGTATTTATTAGAATAGCATTAACGTTAAAAAATTTGTTATGGTTACCCAGAGAAATTCCTAAAATATTTAACTGATGCTAAAATAATATAGTTGGAATAGAAATTCTAATTGCATTAATTAGTTCAGTATGATAAATTAAATTTTCTCACACAGATATCTATAACTTTAAAATAATCCAAATATATCAAATTATGGTTTATAGCTTGGATATTTGTCTTAAAATGTATTTTTGGTCATCTGATCTGGATTTTTTAGATGTAAACTAATTGAATTCTAAGCAGTTGATTCCATTCTAGTCGGTTTTATCGTCTATAGGCCACTAACATTCATAAAATATAAGTTTACTGTTTAAAATTTGTTATGGTTACAAGTGTAAAGGCTAAAATATTTAATTGTATCTAGAACATTAGAGAAATTAAACAGATTAGTTACAGTATTCTGAAAAAATTACGATTTAATTTAGAACACATTCATATAATGACCTATTGAAATGTAAGCAAAATAATACTTTTGAAAATATTTTATTTCCTATAAAAGAAAATTTCAGTTTTCATTACGTTGAACAACTTTATTGATTAAAACAGTGTATTTCAGAAACCATTCGAAATTTTACGAAAACCTTGACTGAAAATTATTGTTTGAATTTCATATCTGTTACAATTTTTATAGTGTAAATAATATTTTATAGATATTCAAATGAATTAAATTAGCTCTTGTTTTAAGGGAGGAAATGCTGTCGGTCACGTGTAATCGAGTAACGTTGACTTTGTACTACGAGATAACAATTCAGGGTTCGATTCCCAATTAGACTCTTATCTTTCTATTAACTACATTCATAAAGTTTCTGAGAAAAAATAAATTATATGTTATTATTTAATAGAATTATGTTTTACGATATGAAATGGTTTTGTAGAATGAAAGAAACATACCTTTATGAAATATGTTGTTTTAAATTAATTCCCAATTTTGCTGAAAAGATCTTCAGAATTATTCAGAAAAACTATGACGTCAACAATTTATTTATATTAAAATTTTGAAAAAAAAACAAAAACTTGCATTGTATTAATAATGAGCACCGTGGTTTTTTAATCGACATTACTGAATAAGTAATAATGTAAATAAGTGATAGTTTTAAATATAACTAAATATAGTAAATTTTATATTTGCAAATATCGATTATATTACATATGTTTTGAATAAAGTATTGTTGCATTAATTGAAAAATTATATAACCTGTAAATAATGTTTTACTTTCCCGGATGTTTATATAACAGGGAAAGTATGGCGATCGGTGAAAAAATGATCCCTCTCTCAGATTTTTACATTTTTGACTCGGGACCCTGAAACGTCGAGAAATGCATAACGTTCCGGGACATTTTCTGTATGTATGGATGTGTGTGTGTGTGAGTTGACAGGATTTTGTTCACCGTCTTTGAATCTTAATAACTCCTGCGCTTTTTGTCGAAAATTTCTGAAATTTCGCAGATTGGTTTGTTTACTAGGGGGATTGATGCTATTAAATTTTGGTGATTAAAGGTCCGGGAATGGGGAGATATAGGAGATGGTGTGTATCTCCAGTAGGATCGGACTTAATGACGAATTTACTCATTATTGGCAGTTACAAATTTTTATAAAACTCATCCCTACCCTCAAAATTAAGCTTCTTGCAATTTTATAATAATTAAAAATATAAAAAGTTTTTAAATAAAATATCATAACAGATGGCGCCACACATGCAGTTTTAAATGTTGCCAGGAAAGTTGAGCAACTCGTTGCTGGATTTTTTTTTTTATACGTCTATGAATTGCTGTTCGTTTTATTAGTAACTTATTATATTTAAAATATGTTGTTATGCCACTTATGACATATTTGAAAAATCGACCAAAACATTAATGCAATATTTTGGTAAATTTAAAAAATCTTTGAGAATTTTTAAAATGTAAATATAAAAATTTGTTTTTGTATCAATTTTGGATTCCTTGATTTCAGTAACTCTGATTTTATAATTATAACAAGTTTAATTTTTGAAACTTAAATTGGATTATTGTATTGATATTATCGAATGGCAAAACGTAAGATATTTTGCAGCAGTGATCCGAATTTGAATCGTTCTGGGATTCTCGTAGTTTTTCATCAGTAGTACGGATCAAAGCATATGTTCTCATCCTTTATCTATGTTGAATGATCGCATTGTTAATCATTTATGCTCGACCGTAAAAGGTATATGAGACTGACCATATGAATCTCGCTTGCAAAGCATTAACATATCAAATCGAATATTTTCAGTGTCTTTAACTTAAAAATATTTTTTCAGCACAACTAATGCTTTGCATTTTATGCTTTTACGTTATTTTTTTGTTTGGTTTTTGAAGACTTTTTAATCAAAAAAACTTTGTAGAAAATACAAATTCATTTCATTAATTTTATATACTATTTTATTAGACAGATGAATAGTCGTATATGAAGTCTATGCTAAAATTTAAAAATTAGATCTTAACCAAATGAAAAAATAAATACAATAAAACAAATTAACAGAGATTGTTTATTTTTCTTTCAAATTTAAATACAAAAATGTTTGCATCATTTTCATTCTTATATGAATGTCAGTATTAGGCTTACATTATTGCTGTTTTGTTTAGATTTTCATTTATTATTTTGTGAATAAGCCTAAGCAATATTCTTGAGTATTATAACTTAATTTTTAAGTTATAATACTCAAGAAATATAAAAAAGTACTATCTAAAAATAAAAGTGATCAATGAAAACAAGAAATTATTATTAATATTATTAATCTTGATTTTACATTTAGAAATGTAAACATGATAAAGTTTTTTCATACTTCAGCATATTGGAGATGATGTGGTAATATGAAAGTGGTCATTGAATACCATTATGAGTTTTTGCATAAATATGTTCTTTCCGTGAAATGGAATGACCATATTCATTTTATATTCAAAAATAGCATTTTTAATATATTCACTGAAAATGCCTTTGGGGACTTTTTGTTTGTTTGTTTACAATACTTTGAAGTTGTAGTTTTTTATTTAAAACTCCCAGATTTTTTCATTTTAATGTACAGTATTAGCACTGCGAAATTCTTAAATGAAACTAAGTTTCAATGTTTTTACTGTGTCCAATGATACAGTCGACGATTAAGAAGAATTCTGTATGTCATTCTCGTCATTTTTTAATTTGTAATTAAAATGTTTGCTGTTTCATAAATATTGTTTTTAGTTTCTTTTGAAATAAATTATTTTATAGAATATGTTTTCTAAATTATTTTCTAAAGTAAGTTTGTTTATGTTACTACGCAATCACTAGGGCATTCTAACATTTTTACAAATCAGTTCCCAAATGGATAACTTAAACAGTTTAAGAAATTCATAATTTTGAATTGTTTAATTACTATAAGCTTATAGGATATATGTATCATTAGCATAATTATACTTTCCATTCCTATAAGACGAGATTGAATAGTAATCTAATTAGTATCACTGGTGACTATTAGATTCCAAAGGATTTAATGATTTCAGAGAATCACAGCAAATATTTTCAATATTTGAATTTCTTATTTTTAGTATATGCCATAATTAGTCTATTTTTTTTTTTTTTTTTAAAAACCTCAGATTTTCTTTAAATTTTAGGTATTTAATAATACATTTCTTGGCAATTTAGACGATCTAAAGAGCACATTGTAGGATGTCTAATGTGTGATGAACTTATAAATAGCTGGCATATTTAATAACAAATGAGAAATTCGAGAGTATGATGTACGATTCGTATAATACATTCTCTTCGTCAAAGAACTGAAACTGTGAAAAATGTTCATTTTTCATGAACACATTACTTCATTATATTATGTAGACGTTAGAAAAATCGAATATTTAAATCAAAGCATTTCAACAAAGATGTCATTATGTTGATAACATTAGAGTTTCAATTAGTTTTTTTATGAAAATAGTGTGTAGACAAATTATTTGGTATAAATTAATAATTTGAAAATTTTCTTGTTGGTGCTCATATTTTTTTAAAATTAAAACGCTATGTAAATTATCAACGTTTTAACTATTTACATAGATTTTAATTCAAATCTTTAAATTTATTTTTTTCGGTATATTTAAATATATGAATTATTCTATTTTGCATTTTAATGAAGGATTAGATTTAAAACAATAAAAAGTTTTCACATTATATTGAGCAAATAATTTTTAATTAACGTTACCGACATTTTGTAAGGTCTTTAAATTTTAAAAATGAATAGTTTTTGTAATTTTTGGAATAAGGATGTTTGGCATTGTCTCAAAATTAGATTGCTTGAAGAAAAAATTTTTGTGAATTTACTATTTTTATTGAAGAAAAATCATATTAGGTTTTTTTAGTGAAGTAAATGACCGAACTTTGAAAACAGTTATTATTTTTAGATTATTATTTTATATTTTATTTGACTATATGTTCATGAATTGAGTGATGCAGTTTTTCGTTTGCATCAAGTATATTTAATGAAGTATTCTTTGTTTTGACTATTTAATATATTGAATATTCACTATTTCTTGAAGCAGCTTTATATGGAGGGAAATTGAATTCGGATCTTATGCTGGCCAGGTGTTGACTGAATGGAATCGATCGAAATCGATCTCGCGTTTTCTTCGACGATCCGCCTTTACATGATTTCAAAACTGCGCAAAATTCTATCAATCTACCAATCATAATTGCTATTGCGTATTGCTGTGTTTGAATTTATTGATTAAACATAGATAAACCATCCAGTTTTCTTTTTGATTAACTTATTTGAATATAAATTACATTTTCTTCTAGGCGATACAATTAAATAACTTCGAATGTATTTTTTAGATATAAGTTTATCAAAATGTAATCAAATTGTTTATTTTTATGGACATATCGAAAGTTTAAGCATTATTATATATTTATTATATTTATATTTATATATACATATTATTCTTATTTAATTTCATAAAACTTGATTGAATTGGTTTATTATATAACACACAAGCTTATAATGGGCTTGCTCTATAGCCGTTGTTAAGTTGATGTCGGAATCATCATAGATTGGTTTGACCTACAGTGAGTGCCCAATATTGTTGAAATTTTGTATCTGAACATGAAAATTTGTGAACGATCAGACACGAAGAACAAAGCTTCGATTTCACTTTCTCATAGAAAATAAGAGTGCAAACAGAATTCAAAGGCGGATTCTTTATTTTCGTTTTATTATCGTAAGGATGGAGATGTGGAAGATCTTGATTTACTGTATTAAAAGTAACTTCGCCTTGTTTTTTTTTTTTGAATTATTATGCAGTGCTTCTCCAATTTTAAATTTAATCAGAATCGAAAAAATTCACGTGGAAAGAAATGGACGATTTTAAAAGCATGAAATCAATGCATCAATGCATAAGCTACAATTGTGAAACTAGATTACATAATTTAGTATAATTTTATCATATTTATTGTATCTTAAATTAAAATATATGTTTAATTCAAATGTTATGGGTCATTTTATACAATACATCATATAAAATTCATTTTGATTTTATAGTATTTTGATAGATTTAAACATTTTACTTATCTAATACTTTTAATATTTAATTCAATAATAATCATAATAAAATGACATTGTTATATATATTTAAAAGATTTTCATATCGACTCAGAATATTTGATTTAAACATTGAATATAGTCAGCATATTTGTAATGTATACATTTATTATTTATAAATAAAATTACGTTTTTGTCAAATTGTCGTCATCGTCATGAAGAACATGCCAGAACGGTGATTTGAAAGAATCTTCGAACAACAAGATTTGAAAGAATCTTCGTTCAGTGAATTCGATAAAAATTTTTATAGAATTCTCTGATCAATCCCAGTAGTTAAGAATTAATACAAAAACTGTGAAGTGAAAAAGATAAAATTATTTATTTGTAGTCTTCAATTCACTTTATATAAGTATGGATAGAGTTATGCACAACTCGTTTTATGAAGGTTTTCATATAGAAATCATTGGCAAATTTTATTGTATTGCTTCTAATAATGTAATGAAATGAAATTCATCGTTGATTCATTTCACATGTTAATTTTCTTAAGTAATATTCTAGTTTGTTGGACTCTTACATTTTGTTTTTTAATTTCATTATTTCAAAGTGATTACAATAAGATGAAAATTGTTTTTTACACCAACTATACATCTAAAAAGTTTATTCCTGTATAAAACTATTGCCAGTTTTTAATATTATGTAAATTGAATAATGTGAACTTAATTTTTCGAATTTATCTTAAAATATTTTCATATTCTTAACCTAAAAATATCTTTAGCTGCAGAAATATCTAAGCTTTTACCTGAAAAAGTTCAAGTAAAAAATTTTTAAGATTATTAATGGTCAGTTTAGAATTTTTAATGTTAGCTGAATTCAAGTTTGAAAACAAAAATCAGCTACTAATTTATTAATTTTTCAATCTACACAAGTAAGCTATGGTATGAAATATGATATATGCTTAAATTACAAATACATTATTACGAATCAGCTCAATTATGAATGTATAAAAAAGGTAATTAATGTAACAAAATGTTCGAAAATATTTGTCGTTTTATTTTTAAGTTCAAATGATTTTATTAATTTTAAGCCAAGTCTGTCTGATGGCATGCTAAGATATTGTCTTATTGTCATAAGGGAATCAGATTCGATTCTCATAGTTTATCATGAGCGGTTCTGATTGGGACTTTATTTTTTATTCCTCATTCATGTTGATAAATCAAACTGATGGTTAGTCTTACTGTTATATCTAAAATAAGTTATCATGGAAAAATATTAATCGAAAAACAAGTTTTTAAACTGTTCTTGATTTGTGCCAAGTTTTCGTTAGTGGAATGAATCTTTGATTTGACTAAAGGCAATTTAAATTTTACACTGAAATGTTTAATCAAGTAAACTTTTAGCAACTTCTTTACGAACTGATAAAGTGCAGCTTACAAAATATTGATGAAAAATTCGATAACTTTGAGAGACACTAGTTTATTTATTTATTTATATGGTAGCGGAATGTTTGGTGGTGAGATGAACCACGTTGGGAGATCAGGATTCGACTCCGATTTAGATCATAATTTATCATGGCGGGTACAATCGAGCATCATATCTGCCTTTTATGAATGACTCGATCCGATTGCGGATCAGACGCAACTGTAATGGACTATATAGCTTAGAATATATAGTGTCTCAAGTTAATCAATCAATCAATTAAATCAATCATACATATATACGTAAGTATTGTAATAGTAATATAAATTTTCCTTTTAGTTAAAATCTTTAGACTTATTTGGTGAATGTAATTTTGAAATTATCACATAAAAATGGCGATAATCAAGATTAATTTTTCATAGAAACTATATCATATTTTTCCTAAATTTATCGAACATTACTCTTCTGTAGTTTAAAATTAATAAATTCATTTTTAGTTCAATGAATATAGTTTAAGTGAGGACCAAAACAATAATAGTATTTTTAAAATACGTAATTTAGGCATAAGCTAGCTAACAACAAAATGCTATATTAGTTATATTTTGGTATTGTGAATTATTATAATCATGGATTGTAAGACTAGCAATGGTTACATTTTATAATCTGTTAGTCATTGCTATCCACTAATACCATAGTGTGATCTTTTGTAGATCTAAATTCTCTCATTCTTTTCTTATTAAATTTTAGATATCAACAATTGAAAACATTATTTCATTCATACTGAAAATTTATTTTGATATAAATAGGTAAATTTCATCGGATTATTTTTGAAAAAATTTGACAAAGCAAAAATTTTCCACTTAACTTTACACTGAATCATTTTTTGATTACTGGTTTCTACGAATTAGCAACGAGAAGCCGCATTTTCTTTTCAAGTTTGCTTTTTCGGGTCATTGCAAAAATTTGTTTATTGCTTAATTATGATTTGCAGACAAAAATGTTGCTTTGATTTTAATATTTGTTAAAACATCCTTTATATATATTTGGTTGGAAAAATGAAATAACTTCCATTATAATGTTTTAATCATCCTTGCAATAAAATACCGCAACATTTTATTTTCTCTGAATTCTTACAGTTAGTATTAACGTCTTTGCATTAAGATTCGAAATAACTTCTACTTTGGTAGTAGAATATTTGATTTTGTTCGTAGAAACGCTTTCCTTTTTCTGTTTTTAAAATTAGATTTGTAGGTATTGAAAAATTTCCTATAACTATTATTTTAACTGCACGGTTAAATCCTTAATCAGAGCTTCTGTTCGGTTTAAATCCGAAAATGAATTTACTGAAATTTATCGATAGTTCGATTTATCGGAGTTTATTTTTGTCTTCCGAGTCTACTCTGCTGCAGTTCTGACACTAATGAAGATTTCGTTAGTATATAATCTTCACGTGCTGAAGTCGACAAGATTAGATATTCAATATAATTTATTTTTAAATTATGAATAGTCTTAAGGGATCTTCCAAGTACAGGAAAGCTTCGTTTCTACCTAAAGCAAGAAATGAATAATTATGTACATAGAGTTAACGTGAGATTCCCCTTATTCACTAAATGTACCTATTCCTATATTTAAGTAGTAATAAATGAATAATCATGAAATACAATTGAAGTGTACACGTGAAATATATATGTTGTCTCGTCAAGACCGCATAAACTCTGCAGAACAAAGATCTTCGCTCGGAGTACATAAAAAATGACCCAAGAACCATACCTCTACCACCCATAGTTTTCGAGAAAAATGTGAAAGCAAAAATATGACGTCATATCCGGCGTACGGAAAATAACCTTTATTGGAAACATGAACGTTAATACTTGCATACGACATTATACTTATAGGAAGATGCTCAAAATGACCACCACGCATATCGAGACATGCATGGGCATGCCGTTGAATGGCTGGCAGCACATGATCCAGCATCGTGTTGTCCACAAAAGTGAACGCAGCACGAAGACCAGCAACCAAGTCGCTTTTTGTAGTAACGGGTTCGATATACCAATTTCTTCAGATGGCCTCACAGGAAGAAATCCAAAGAAAAGGTGTCAAACCTGGTGATTTTGGTGTCCACACAACCTCCACGTCCAGTCCAGCGATCTGGGTATTCCGTATTTAACCAATCACGTGTAGAAGAGTGGAAATGTTCCGGCGCTATATCATGCTGGAACCATAGGCCACATTTTGCCGATAAGGATATGTTATCGAAGATATCAGTTAGTGCATCGCCGATAAATGCCAAGTATGAATGTGTCGTGAGCAGTTATGGTCCAATAATGCAATTGCCAATATCCTGGCCTGCACATTTACGGACCTGATGTCTGCGAGCGGATTGCATGAGGATTGGACCACATATGGCTGTTGTGACTGTTGACTACGAAAAGCGACTTGGTTGCTCGTCTTCATGCTGCGTTCACTTTTGATGCTGGACCGTGTGAAGTCATCTATTCTATAGCATGTGCAGTGTTCATTTTGGACATCTATCTATGTAAGTATAATGTCTTATGCAAGTATCGATGACCATGTTTCCAATAAAGTTTATTTTCCATACACCGGATGTGATGTCATACTTTTTCGCATATTTCTCGAAAACCACGGGTAGTAGAGGTATAATTCTTGTGTCATTTTTTTATGTACCCCGAGCGAGGATTCTCGCTCTGCAGAGTTTATGCGGTTTTGACTGGACACCCTGTATAAACTTCTATTGTGTTTGGTGATTATTTTGTTTGAAATAAAATTATATTTTAGCACCTTTCTAATGAACTAATTATCTTTTAATGTAATAACAGTGTACATTTATTTAGATTTAAAAAAATAAATTTAATTGAAACTACCATTATCATCATTCTCTAATAGCGAATACGAATACTAACATTGGAGTCAATCTTAACGACAAACAATTTGAAAACTATGAAAATTATGCGAATTGTTTTTTATTTGATAATGTTTTTGTTTGTATATATTTTTAATTGTTCTTAATTCAAATGCATTAAAAATATACGAAACTTTTAAAGATATTAAATCATCTTTAAAAGTTACATATATTTTTAAGAAATTCAAAAGAAAAGAATATATTCGTCAAATACAGTATAACATGTAAAACCTTCTGCAAGTCGAATTATGTAAATTATAGCTATTCTTTAAAAGTCATCGTAAAACATTTAAAACTAATTATTTGAAATTTCCATGCAGTATTCGTGGAAGACTTTATTACATAAGGATTTTTGGGTTAATCTAACCGTAGGTATACAAAATGGTGGCTCGTCTCCGATTCCAGCAATCAGAAGACAGGGAACAGTGGGGACGCACGTTCTAACCTAATCGAACCTATTCTAATAAATTACCATAATTATTAGCAACCAAATTATTAGTATAGGTTAGGTTAGGTTAGGTTAGAACGTGCCTCCCCACTGTTCCCTGTCTTCTGATTGCTGGAATCGGAGACGAGCCGCCATTTTGTATACCTAGGGTAACATTAACCGATTTTTGTATTATATGTAAATATAAATGAGAAATTAACTTACATTTTTATAAACTATATTGAATAATATTTTCTTACTTCTCAAATATTTCTTTGCCGTGTCATTTGTGAAGTTTCGTTACAACTAATTTGAAATCGTGAATTTTATTTGGATTACAGTAATTAATTTGGCTTATATGAACTAACGAGCCAAACTATGAATTTGGCTACGAGTAAAATTGGAAGCAATTTCTCTAATCTAATTTTTACTTCATAACTATTGAGTTAAAGCTTTGGTAAATTCTGACATTCTTTAAATGATTATATTTAAAAAAAATACAAATTGCCAAAAAATTTTCTGGCCAAATGCTGATCTGATTGATAGTTGCAAACTTTTATAATGTACACTGTAACGAAGCAAAAATATTCTACATTTATATAATCGTTAACATTCACTTATAATTTATATACATATATTCCTCGTATAACACGATAGTTACGTTCCGAAAAAGTACCGTGTTACGCAAATCCGTGCTATACAAAACAAAGAACTAATGCAAAACTGGGGTTAGGTTTCAAAAGTTAACAAAACTATACTATTGTATTCTTTTTCGTTATTAAGAGAAATGTGTTTATTAAATCAATCGATAATTAATTAACAATCACAATTAAAAGTACTGTATTTCGCGTTAATATTAAATTTAGTTACATGAGGGCGTTTTCTTTTTGCAAAGTATCGTCGTCATCTAAGCTTTTTTGTCGATCTTGATCAGAAATATCAGCAACATTTTTATTTTTACCATAAAAAGAAATGTTATGCATGACAAAATAAAAAGTAAAAATATGTTATTAATCGAAAATTTGTTTTAATGGTTCGAGTTTGTTCAATCGATGATCGAGCAATTTATTTTTCAGAATTTATGTTCGAATACCGAATTGTTCGATTTGGGAAGTTCGAGTACCGAGACACCACCGTATTTCGTTCGTCATTTTTGCGAATGATTACTTACCTACGGTTAAAAAAGTTTAATAACACTTACCTAAATGTTTGAATGTAACCTTGATGTTTGAATAAACTTTACTAAATACGATGATTAATGTATAAAAGACAAAACGCAATGAGAGTCTTAAGGCTACAGACTGAAAGCAACGACACCGACACCTGGTTGATAGGAAAGCTAAGACAAGGAAGAAACAAATTGCACTATCAGTTTCATCAAAGTAAACTTGACAAAAGGCCAAAACCAATTGAAAATTTCAATATTCTAAAATCCATGGTCAAATAGCGTGTGAGTGTTGTCTCAAATTAAATGAACGTTACTTGAATAAAAATAATATCGAATAATGGAGTTTGTACTTAAAAGTTGTGAAATTTTGTACGGAGGATTTCTCGAATTATTGAATCGTGTTAGAGCGAAACCGGAAACTGTGTTGTACTGATTTTCCGTGTTGTATATGCTCAGTGTTGTACAAGGGATACCTGCATTTCATATCACTAAATAGGTTTTGTATATACAACGATAGCCATCATTTGTTTTATGATTATATCATTTTCTAATTTTGAAACTACGTGATGGGGCTTTAAGACAGACTGGCTTTTTATCTAATTGAAAAGTCTACACAAGGAAGTTTTTAATTAATACATTACTTGGTCTTTATTTTATGTAATGTAAAATATATAGTAAATTTTAATTTACCAATGAAAATATGACATAAACATACAAAAAATATATCATATTTTTTTCTGATTTTTATCGTAAAATGTAGTTAAATTGTCGTTTGGAATCCTCATATTTATTATTTTCTGTAAATAATTTTTTTTTTATAGTTTAAGTCATTATCTTATTTTATTTGTATTCACACCTCCTAATTACAAGCGATGTTCATCGAGATTCATCCATAAAGTCTTGCTTGAACTAAATTTAAAGTCCATTAATATAAATATTTCAAAATATTATTTTAAGACAAACAAGCATTCGTGTGGTATTGCTTTTGAGATTAACTTACTGGAAGTGATAAATTCTTTGAGTGTGAATGCAGCTGTAACGACTATTATAACAACGAATTCATAAACAGTTGTGATTGACATTCTTGCACATAGTAATAATTCATTAATATAGTAATTTCATGGATTATATCAACAATTTCATTTTTCCCTCTTTCCTGGTTTGTCCGTTTTTAATTTTATTCTACATTATAATACAGATCTACAAAATTTCCTTGCCGGATTTATACACTTTAATATTACATACATACAATGTACTGAATATAATTAATGATATTTAAGTTTTTTTAACTGTCAAATACACCGAAGAAAATGTTATATTATGAATTTTAAGTTTTATTAACTGACATCTTAAAATATTTAACATTTTAAGTGAAAATCTGGTATAAAGATGATAGTAATAGCGATGATATTATTTGTCAGTTGCTGAAATTTTATAGTAGAATCTATTCTGTTTTAATGTATTGATAATTTTTTTCGTTGTTAAAAGTTTTGAATCATAATAAATTTATATTTAATGCTGAAAACAATTATACTGTTCCGGCTGTCTATATTTGTATAAATTTATTTTATGAAAACCTAATAATTATAATACTATGAATATATTGATGATGTAAAATAATTGTTTTTGTTATTTTAGTTCGTTTTGGTTGCTAATGACAATTGTTTTTATATTTTTAGTTTATCTTACGGTATACTGGTTTTTAATTATTTACTCATGTTCGTATTCAGTTCATGAATCCCTATCTTGCATTTTAATAACAAAGCGAAATTTTAAGTTCAGTTCAAACTACAAGAGTGCAAACTTTCTATAGTTTGAAAGGTATAATTATAAATATTTTATATTATTTTATATAGTATTTTATTATATAAAATAAAAAATGCTTACAACTTTACCTTTGAAACTACGCTTCATAGTTTGAAGAGTTTACTTTGCATTTTTCAAATAAACTTAGAAGCAATGTTTAAGCACATTGAATAAGGTTTACGAGTTATTGACCATTTTTGAAAAAAGATAATTTAAATTAATATAATTTACAATTGAAATAATAATGAAAATAAAATAGTCTCCAATTTTTCTAGTTTCATTTTGCATGTTGTGAAAATTAAATGAAATTTAGTGTTTCATTTTGAGTTACGGTTTATACAGTATATTCTTTAAAAGTCACATAAGAAATTATCTTTATCATTCTGATATATGATGAATTTATATACTTGTGACTGGGTTGAATGGATAACATTTGTGATTATTGAAATTGTTTGCATTATAAATAAATTACTGAATTTTAAACTTAAAACATTAAAATGAAAAAATTATGTCTTTAAACAGAAAATTAAATGTTTGAATATTCTGTTTATCAATTCTGTATTGAGTGTGTTATATTCATATTTATTTAAAAACAAATAAATATTTCGCATTTTTTTAGTTTTGAGTTTTATTGGTGTATTTTTTAATATCATAAATGAGCGTAATGAAATTAAAATTCAAATATTTCATATTTAAATACTTCATATTTTAAAATTATATTAATGTGTATATTATATTCACATTTGTATATTATTGTTTGAATTCCTTATTTTATTTTGAAATTTATTAACTGTTAAAGTAAACATACTTTTATATCTTATGCTACTACATTCGTATTTTGTCATAAAATATGAATGCTAAAAATTTAAAAACAGTTTAATGGTCTTTAAAACTTTTTCCAAAGAAAAAATTCTTTAAGAAATAACTTTATTATCCGTATTCTTAATAAAGTTATATTCTATTTCTATTAATTCTTATATTCATTATAAAAATATTTCATGCATACCTTATAAAAATGTAAATGGCATAATATAGTAAAAGGATCGATAGTAAAAAGTGTATCGATACATCAGTTTATAAATACACTTATTAACTGTCGCTAATTATGTAATAATCCATAAAAGATTTAATACTACTGTTTAAATAAACTTTTCTCTGCAAAGTGAGCAATGATTCGAAAATATTTACAGGCTGCAAGTACTGTATGTAATTTTCAAGAACGACTCTCAGTTTGTGTAATTATTTAAAAACAGTTGAAAAAAATAAACGAAATTTTAAACATACGGAGAAACGAAAATAACTTTCATTTCTAACATTTCACAACATCAGTACATAATTTTTAAATATTAGCATATTAAGAATAGTAATTAATATTTTTAGAGCAATTTTATTACATGTTCAGTGTCACTTTAAATATAAATATAGATTTAAAATAGTATATTTATTTACAGTATTTTTGAAAGTTCTTCAATACAGTAGAGCATCGATTATCCGACTTAATTGGGGACTGGGGTTGGTTGGATAACTGAAAAGTCGGATAACCGAAAAGTATGAAAAAATACATTATTAGTATAGTGTATTAGGCCTACTTTAAATACTAGCCTCCCTTTCATGGTCGAGCCAGTGCTGCCAGCTAAAACATGCAAAAATTTAACAAAAATAATATTAAAGTAGCCAAGACATAACCAAATATTGTAGCGTCACATCACTACAGAACATTTGAATTTGCCGACTAGAACGCGGTCGGTTAACCGATAAGTCGGTTAATCGGGGGTCGGATAATCGATGCTCTACTGTATATATATATGAGATAAAAGAAGCGGAGAATCAGAAGGAATTGAAAACGGTAGATGGCGAGAAAGGTTTAGTTGGAAAAGAATTGAATATGGAGAAAACATGATGAATTTGTAACTAAGAATTAATAATTAAGATGTTATTTCGAACACGCGAGAATTCTCATATCAAATTGCGAATTTGGATCAAAGATTACACATACAGATGGTCCATTTTATTCAATTCAGTGAAATAACTCGAAAAATACACATCTTACGAAAAATATTGAATCAAAAATGTTAGACTTCGTGATGCTATCGGTTTCGTCAAAGATGGCGGAACAATTGACGAAAACGGAGTCAACTTTCTTTTCTTAAACGGTAATTCCATTTTTTTTTTTTTTTTGCACATTATTCTTCTATGTCAAAAACAAACAAACTTTTATCTAACACGTTTTTTTTCAAAAAAATGCACTTATCAGAAGTTATAAGCATTTGAAGTCTTATGTGACCGCCATACAGCACATGCATGGATATGTAAAATTCATTGAAAAAAGAAAGAAAAATGGTTAAAAATCATTAGGAAACTATTATTATTTGGTGGAATCAAGATCAACGTCTTCTCTTTACCACAAGCCGGACGATTTTAATATGCTGTGATTACTGTTTTTTATATCAGTTTATTGTTTGAAGAAAAATAATGATTCCATCAAATAACAATAGTTTCCTAATGATTTTTAAAGCATTTTTCTTTCTTTTTCTAATGAATTTTACAGATCCATGCATGCGCTGTATGGCAGTCGCATAAGACTTCAAACGCTTATAACTTCTGTTAAGTGCATCTTTTGAAAAAACGTGTTAGGTAAAAATTTGTTTCTTTTTGATGTAGAATCATAATATACCATAAAAATCAGGATCGTGGGGTAGATTTTCTCAGTATGATGCAAGTCTTTAAAATGCCGCTTATGCCACTCCTTAAATGCTGCTTATGCCGCCCCTTACGGTGCCGCCTGATGCGGATGCCTCTCTGCATCATAGCACGATACAGCCCTGATAAAAATGGAGGTTACCATTTAAGAAAAGAAAGTTGACTCTGTTTTTCACCAATTGTAGCGCCATCTATGATGAAACCGATAGCCCTTCGAAGTACAAAATTTTTGGCCCGGTGATTTATTTCGTAGGATGCATATTTTTCAAAATATTTCACTGGTTTCATTAAAACGGACTACTCTCTCTCTATATATAATTATTTTACATATAGCACAATATTACTGTATGTTGTTATTCCTGCGTTATTTTACATTTACACTAAACTTA
This sequence comes from Centruroides vittatus, assembly GCF_030686945.1. Taxonomy (NCBI): domain Eukaryota; kingdom Metazoa; phylum Arthropoda; class Arachnida; order Scorpiones; family Buthidae; genus Centruroides; species Centruroides vittatus. The sequence continues at coordinate 2,818,655 of NW_027122385.1, forward strand.
ATTTTACACACAATTTTGCATCTTGTTGCAATTAAATTCATGTTCTATTACAAAATTTGAATATTAGTTACATATAAAATAGTCTTCTAATAAAATTAGTTATTGAAAAAATAAATAATAATAATAATTTTATTAAAGAAATGAATTTATTTTGATTTACATATTCAGTATAAAAATCTTAATTTATAATTTTTATATTTGCATTTTCAGAGTTTTATCTAGTTAAATTTATGAAACAAATTTGATATTAAGTTACTTCAATTGTATACAATACAAACATCTCACTGATGGAACACATTTACCAAGAAAAATATTTGAATAAATATCTGAAAATATTTCAGTTTTGAGTTAAATTATTATTTACTTATAATAATAAGAATTGACTTCAAAATTATTAATATGAAATTATCTTATTCTATTATCGGTATTAGTGGTAATCCATGTTAAGATATTATGTAATACTACACAATCGAAAATTTTCGAGGAGAAACAAGTTTTGCGATAATTATCATAAAATATATTTTAAAATTTTAAATAAATATTATATTATTCTTACTGCATAAATTTATTTATTCAAATTTCTTAAGTACGTTTTTGATTTCAAGAGTTAGAGTTTGCAAATTTTAGTCATCGTTATTCTGTTTTATATTTCTGAGTTCTAACACTGATGTAAAGTATAATAGTATTTTTTCTTTTATTAGTTATTCCTACTTCTGATGAGTGAATTGATTCTTGTTGCGAAATATTACTTTTACATAGGATACCTTTAACGATCGTTTACTTAGTTTTTTGTTTATATAATACTAACATATAAATAAAATACTGGAAATGGTAAAATGACAAAAAGCATATTTTTTTAACATAATAATAAGATAAACTCTTTACATTACCTAAATAGGTAATGTAAAGAGTTTATCTTACATCAAATAATTATTTTGGAAATTAAATACAGTATTTTTTCCATACTAATATGTATTTTTTCATACGATTTATATATTTTGTTATTTAGTAATATATAGATATCTAGATTACATAAATGTCATCTTTTTTAAATTTGGTATTTAATTACAGTATGTTATATATTACATATTATGATTAGATTGTCGTCTAAAATTATGGCTAGAATAGTCGTCTAATATTCTCTTATATTCATACATAATGATCCGGATCTGAATTCGAGATAAATTGTATGATTATTATTTCATTTCAGTTACAGTTTGAGTCTGGTTTTCTTTTCGTCTCAACTGTAATGGCTGATCCCATAGTGACTCAGATCGGCCTGTAAATTGGTCATGGAATTTGCAGCAATCTGGTATCTCGCGTGAAAAACCCGTTCTAATCCAATCTCGGCATCAAACTATTATGATTTAAAAGTATATGTTCTGAAGTTTCGAGTTCTATAATAAGATCTATAATTGATCATGAATATGTTCACTATTAAATGAAAAATGAACGTAGTTTTTTCATTTTGGTTTTTTCATTATACAATTTTAATTTAGTAATATTTTTTAAAAATATATTTATTATATTCTGTACTTAATACTAATGTGCTTTAGAGTTTAATATCTGTTAATGAGTGAAAATAGCAATTGAGTATTATTTTTATGCATTGAATTTTAAAATTTAATAAATAAATATATACATGTAAAATTTTAATGAAATTATAAAATTATTTTTAATTAAATATTTCCAAATAATTTAGTAATGGCATTTAAAAATAAAATATATTCTGTCTATTTCTTTGTTATATAATATACATTATGTTGCTTATTATTAATGATTTAATGATGAAGTATGTTTTATTAAATTGATTGATAGTTATATTTTGAATAAGTGGTTCTATTTAATAAAATTATTAAAACAGAATTAAAAATTAAAATCTGATAAACGCAAAAATAACTTCCATTTGATCACTTTTTCATTAGGAACATTAAAAGGGGTTTATATTATTTATTTACAACATTTCGTAAGATTAGTATTATAAGATGTCTTGCCGAAAGATATCCCGTTAAGTAGAAAATAAGCTAACGTTTAATAAAAGGTCGAACTTGGATGCATCAATTTTGCAGATCGTCTTGAAAGGCGTTCACCTTCTACACCCATAGTCCGCCGCCGTTGCTGCTGTTTCTATCGACCATCGTTTTCGCCACTTCTGGCTATTTGCCACCCCTCCATGTCCAGCAGTGAACGTTGCCAACATCAAAATGGCGCTTGAAGTCGATCTTTCGCGGATAGCAGGATAGTATTTGCTTAACGTAAATTGAGCGTGGGTAACATTTATTTACATCATCTTTTGAACACTATACATTTATATCTGGAATAATTTTGATTAAATCAAAACAGTTCTCATCAGTTTAGTGTCCGTAACGTTCGTCGATATTTTTTAAGTGATATAAAAAATCTAGACGGTAGTTTTTATAAACTATTTGGATGAATATATACAGATTTTGTTCATTTTTATCATTTTAAACACCAACTATATTAAAATTTATCTCGGATAATTTTTATTTATATAATTTTATAAATCGATTAATCCATAAGATATATTTGATTCAGTAAATTATTCGTAACATTATTTCCAAACACCTGTTGATTCAACCCCACCCTTACCTCCCATTTGACAAAACCCACATTCCACCCACCCACCCTGTAACCTCCCATCTAACCTGTAGGTGGAAAAATTACTGGGAGGTAATCCACTTTGTGTCTGTTACAACTATTAGAAAAAGCTAAAATTTTCAACTGTATTGAAACGACCGACTTTCTGTGAAACATAATAGGCTACATATTAGTTTTGTCACATTCTCAATACTGCTAATCCCTAAGAAGATAATATCCGATATAATACAGGTCGTTCTGTGTAACGCAGTTAAGCTAACAACAGGAGGCAGAATAATCTGTCCATTGACTGAGACCGAAGAAGAAAATGGGATCCTTGTCGATGACCTCCTACGGGTCCTTGGCTTGGATATCCTGGACCTCATTGGTCAGTTCCGCGAGACCTTTTAATATCCATTTCCGTTAGTACGTGATCAGAATTTAATAGTCGGGTGAGGTCGTGATCTCTACGCACCCCAACTCTACGGGGACATCCTTAATCCGTAATTCTGTCGTGCCTCTTCACGTGCCATAACCACTGAATGGACTCTGCGGTCAGTTCGCTGTATAGCGTGGATAGTAGTGATCTTTTAATAACAATACTGCATTTGGTCTATTATGAAATCCATCAATGTTTTATTTACAACAAAGGTTGCGTTGTTACGACAGCTTTTTATTTATTAATGTGCCGACTTGTTTATTTGTAAATTCCATTTAATAAAGAAAATTGTATTAAAATAATGTCGATTTTTTTATATTTAAATATATTTTACTGTTAATTTCCGTTTAGAGATTATTGATAGTTTTGTTTTAAACGTGACGGTTCATTTTACAATTATGCCGATATTAAAGTATTGGAGTTTGAATATGTAATTTTTCAACGTAAAACAAAAAGTCAATATTCATAGAAACTGGTGTAAAAATATAACTAATGAAATATTCATTTGTCAGAATCGTAGTTATAAAAACTTGCAAATACTCTATACAATCTAACTTATATCAAAAATTTATAAATATTTATTGTCCATTTCCTTTTAAAACGCCAAAAATTTGTATATTGTATATAATTTTTATGACAGCGTATTGTAAACAGTTTAATATGTTTTAATGGGCCTTCTATTAAAAATTATAAATTAAGAGCTATCAATATTGGCGGTGTAATTAATTGTTCATCATTAAAATAATCACATTAATTAAGCGAATGTATTTAAAAAACAGGAATAATCGTAAATTAGGTCTTAAAAAATTAACAAGGCATTGTCAATAAAAATTGTCGGATAATTGAAAAAATGTATAAACATTTAATAAGTTAGAATAAAGGTTTTTTTTATTACAGTTTCATTTTTATACAGATTTTTCAACCTAAAATTTTAGTGCTTAAAAAACCCGTCAAATGATTATACTACATAGAAAGTAACAAATAATCTTGATTTATAAAAAAAAATAAAATATCAATCTTTCACGATTTTGCATATATCAAATAAATAAATATACGCTGTACATCGCATTTTGTATTTGTGGAAACGATTACAAAACTAGGTGAAAGCGAAAGTTTTCACTTTGCATTAATACAGTAGGAGGAGTGTATTGCTGGAGGCTAGTCGCGGCTTTAGATCTGCCTTTTTCATATAGTCATCCTGTGGGACTGTCAGTCAGTGCCCTCTAGTATCACTGACAATGATTCTATTTTGGTTATGACGTAGAAAGTGTAATGCGTTTCACGATGTTTTGTACATTTTTAAAAATTAATAAGCATATTAGTAAAATAAAACGATACGAGTTATTTTAACGAAAGAATTATTAAAATTTTTATTTCTTTAAATGGAAAAGTTTATATTTTAATAAAAATCAGAATTTCTTTTAAACTTTTAAATGAGAAATATTTTTAATTTTTTTTTAAATTAAAAAATCTTATAATAAACATATACAGAGTGAACCAAACGAAAATTAGGAGGAATAGGGGTTATACTTAACCATTTATTTTTTTCCTCAAAACGGGACATCTGCTAATTTTTAGGCAATATGTGCGTTTTCTTGAATACATATACTTTCTTCATAGTTTTTATTTATTAATGAAGAGAACAGGAATGAACACGTCAAAATAAATAATTTATGTGGTCTTATATTTTTCTGAAGAACAAATTTTCTTGAGCATATTTGGTGTCGATTTCAAATAAAAGTAAAATTCTTGGCAGGATTTCTTAAAATTTGCTTTGGTAATTAATATTGCTTTAAGAACTGCAACTGCAACTGTGTTTTTTTGCTCATCCATAACTTATTCATAAGAGAAAAGACCCTTTCTATGGATGCATTAGTGCTGGGCAGACATAAAATATATTTAATAATTATAGGAAAGATCGTATGATTCAAATTATTAGTGTGAAAGTGTTTGAACAATTCCATTCAACGACTTTAGGTTGAAACATTCCCAGTGATCCATTCTGTCACTTTTTGCAGTGTAATGTAGTGAAAATAAGTGAATACTCATCAAATACTTCTGTGTTTTGGTTACAATTAATTAATCCTTTTTCAATCAATACATCCATTACACTTTGAATTTCTTCCCATGTAGATATTTTGATTAAATTTGCCCATTCAAATATTTCTAATTCTTTAGTAAAGAGTAAAGTCCTCTACTCCAAATATTCTTCCTTATTTTATAGAACTCGGCAGCTGTAGTTTTCATATATTTTTTGTCAACACCACGGCAGCCACTTTCTTGCAATTTTGCCATTAAATTATGAATAGAGTGGGGAAGAAACAGAGTGCTTTGTTTCAAGGCCAAATCGTCTTTAAGTTGATTTATTTCCTTAGTGACTTCAATTACAGAAGTACTCTGGCGCTCGATCTTTAACACAGTTTGATGGCACAGTTTACTGACCGTGCATGCATAAAAAATCCATAATTCAGAATTAGGATTTTCAGACATGATTCTCAATGTTTGGACATTTATCGATACTCAAAAAGTAGTTTTTTAATGGTTTGTACAGTAAGCGCAAGCCATCTGGTTTTACTATAGCCTAGCAATTTGCAATACTCTGGCAACGTCATTACAAAATTTTGTCAGAGCTTTCAAATAAACACTACAGATATAAAAATGTGAATATATTTTCACAATACAGCATTCAAAGTCTACAGGTAAACAATTTGCAGCAGTTTTAATCATGTTGTGAATTATGTGAGCTCCACACCCGATTCTTATCAATGTTCTTTTGAGAGATAAATTTAGTTTTGCATAACAATGTTTATGCACCTCGTTTTTTCAATCTGCCAAAATTGTAGTTAATATTATCTCCATAAAATGACACGATTTTTGAAGACAAATTATTTTTTGTCAATATTTTCATTAGATAATAGCCAATAACATCTGATGTTTCGACCGGTTGGTCTTGAAATTCTAAAAATTTGACTTGTGTGCCTTCGTATGATAAAAAGAAACAAACTAAAACAGGAAATATTTTCTTGGACTTGTGATTTGAAGCATCAGTTAATATAGTAACACAGTTGCATTTCCCGAGGCGATCTTTTAATTCACCTGTTACTATTGGCGCTAACACACTTACAACAATAGCTTCTATTTTTGTACAAGCACATCTAAATTTCTGTTGAAAACATGTTTAAATTAACTTAGAAACACAGTTTGAGTGAAAACTGTGGTTCTCTTGCACCATAGGATAAGCCCAGGTGCCTTCTGTTGCAGCAACTTCCAGGTCTTTTGAAGTTGGTGAACCTGTTTCACTGAAAAAAATTAAGCATCAAAGAACTTGAAGTAGCAGCAAAATTGGAATTTTTATGTTTTTCCGATCTTAAATGTTGGTTATTATCACTGGCACCTTCATAGGCTATGCTAAATTCTGTACGACACTTTTCACATCTGACATCCAATGGAGTACTTCTTTGTTTTATAAATGGGTACTTAGTTTGTGAGTTAACTTTAAAAGTGCACTTGTGTTTAGGCATTGTTAAAATGAAGAGTTCATGTACAAGAAATTTAAATTGTCTACAACAACACACATTGATAAAAAACAATAATCAATTGTCAAGAAAGATGTATGAGCCTTCTACATGTACTCACAGCCAAGGAATGAGCAAGCTATCAGGCTTGCCGTGCTACTAGGCATTACCATTGGATGATTTTTTGATTTTTTGCATCTTTTTTTGGAACTGTTACTGTGGATTGTTCTCTTTCTGAAAACAGGACATTTTGGTGTCCCAAAGCTGTGCTTGGGGACAACATCTTTCTAAAAATGGAACACATGGTCACGTTAGTCATACTATAACAATAGTGTATATTTAACTTGGTTATGTTTATGGTTATGGTTGAAAAATTACATCAGAGATACATTTGAAGAAATTAATACACAAAGATACTTGTGCAAAAATGTTTGTTGAAGCATGAAATGGTGAAATGTAGATTTCAATGCAGTGTAAATTGTGATGGACAGCAGTTCGAGCACCTGATAAAATTGTATTTTATTATTAAATATACAGTAAGAACCTGCTTAATGCAGAAGATGCGTTCCTAGGCTACAAAGCGCTAAACGAAAGTGTTAAACAAGATCATTTTAACATAGAGTAAATAGAGAAAGGAGAACACACAACCAACAATAAACAATGAATCACCACACACTGGAGTATATTATACAAAACACTGCTCATAAAACCTTTAACCGGTGCGATCACAATCTATCAGTCAATGCTTATAGATTTGATTCGCACCAGTTAAAGGTTTTATGAGCAGTGTTTTGTACAAAAATAAACAGATTTTACCTTAATTTTAACTTATTTTTATATTAATTTGCTTAATAATATATGTTAAATAACACATAAACATATGCACACAGAAATGTAAAGTTCATTTTTTGTGATGAAGGTCCTGGCTTTTCCGAAATTCTTTATTTTGCAATAAAGTTGTGTAGTTCCATTTGTTGCTTTCTTTTTCTTTCCTTAACTTAAGCAAATGTCGGTAGCAGAAGATTGCATCCAAAGCACCTCGTTTTGCTTTTGCACTCTTTTCAAAATCTGGATCATTCACTACAATTTGATCAGATTTCAATTATCGTTACCAAACTTTTACTAAAATAATCTGTTGAGAAATTCTTTGGGTTCTTCATTTTCAGAATCTCTATTTTCCAATTCTACATGAATCCCTTGTTCTGCTACTTCTTGAAGGTCGACGTTGGTAAGGCTCTCACCAGAAACCTGCAGTAACTCCTCAATATCCTGCTCATCTACATCTCCTAGTCCTGATGTATTGATTAGGTTGACCAAATTGTCAACCTAACGATACAGCAATAGGCTCTTTTTGTTGAGAATTCTTGGATACCTTCAGCTATAACTTCTCCCACACTCCATTCATGCATTTATCAGTTAATTCTTGCCAAGCGAAGTTGATATTTCCTATGGGATCCATGATGATGTATTTTTTCCAAAATTGCACAAAACAAACATTTAATGGAAGTACAGTGCTACAACGAATTGCCACCTTATGCTGATTGGTTCGTGTTCATAAATAATTGTATTATATACGAATTAATGAAATGGTGTGATAATTTGAATCAGCATAATTTTTTAGCTATTTTTTAGACTTTGAGCAGACCACATTATATCGAATCAGTGTTAATTGAGGCAGCGTTAATTGGGGTCTTACTGTAATTGTATATGTAATCTCAAAATTTATATGTATATGTAATCTCAATAAATGTTGTTATTTACTATTCATGTACTTTTGGTTCACTTTATACATACAACTTGATAGTATTTTCTAATGATTAGTTGTATAGAAGAGATTTATTGGCATTGAGTTCAATGTTGTTTATTTGTTAATGCAAAATTGATTATTTATATCAAGGTTCTGCATGAATTTTCAACATTTTTTTTTAGTTCCAAATTATCTTATTCATAACATTTATACTAACATAAATTTTAAATGGAAATAATATATGTTTTTTATGTAATAATATCTGAAATTTTGACAGAAAACAATTTGTGAAACAAATTTAATATTATCTACATATAAATAAAAATGTACATGTTTGTTTGTTCCTAATAGCTAACCTCTGAAAGACCTTCACCGATTGCTTTGAAATTTTGACACAATGTTGCATTCTAATAAGCATGTGTTTTTATATAATATAGATGTTGAAATGCCCCTGCGGGGGAGAGGGACAGGATTAAGGCTTACTTTGAGGAACTAGGCTTCTATTACACTATTTTAGATGCAGATTTTTGCATTTTTGATTGCATTTTAATAGAGTACATCAAGAGAATGTACACTAAGAAGGGATTTTTCGAAATCCCTCTTGCAAGGGAAGTATTATACATTATAATAGATACATTTTGAGCCACAGCAATGCGTGGCAGGTACTGCTAGTTATTAAATATAGTAAATGTTTATTAAGCCTTTATTATCAGTTATTTTTGTATTAAAATTTGATAAAGATTGTTTGATTTTTAAATGGTGGAATTTAATTTATAAAAGTATGCCAAGTGTTTGAAAGAAGTCACTTCATTGTGTCAGTATAGAACAACATAAAGTACAGTACGGTTTCACCAGAATCAACAAAAATATGAAAGTGTTTCAATAATCTTTTTTTTGTTCCTCTCATACATAATATTCAAGCTAGATTTAATTAATTTCCTTTTGTTAATTAAGGATCAAATAATATTTAAAAATCTAGCCTTTTTTGTGAAGTATTTCTTATAGATAAAAGTAAAATATTTTATTTCAAGTTCTGTGAAACAAATTTAAATACTTTTTATGTATGTAGAATTTCAAATTAATAATAATAACAGTTTTAATTTAAATAAAGTACAACATCATTTATTTTATATTGAGATTTATTTGATAATTTCAAATAATTTTGTGTTTTATTGTGATGAAAAAATCTTTCTCTTCTTCTTTGAGATTGTAGATAGATAAATAGATGATAAAATACAGTACAGTTTAATATTAGATTCAAATGGTTTTAATTAATAATAATTATTATTATTATTGTTGTTTTTACTTTTACTTTATTTATTTATTATTTTTATCTGTTGAAAAATGCAATATTAGATTTATTTAGTGATAAAGCTGTATTTATCTGAAAATTTTGATTTACAGCTTACACATTATTAATTGTGAAACAGAATAATTCTTTATTATTATTATTTTATTGTAATTTTAAATTGTAAAATTGAATAAATGTTCAGTTAACAGAAAATAGTAATAATATTTTATCTCGTTTATATATATATATAAATACATATAAACGAGATAAAATATTATTACTAAAGTATATTATTACTAAAGTTGAGAAGTCCATGTTCTTTTCCTTTTTCTTATTTTGAGGAAACTGTTTCTAATTATCACAGGATCTAATTATCTTTTAAGTTCATGATTAGGGTTTTTCATTTCCCGGTCTTTTGCTTGTCCCAGGATTCTGGGATAAAAGTGAACTGTTTTCCGGGATCCCGGGAAATCCTGGGATAGAATTAATTATTTTTAAGATATACAAAAGATCATGAAATCAAATGATATAATTATTTTTCGTTTTTTAAATTAATTTAATACCTCCAAATTAATTTAATACCTCCTCCTTTCTGCAACCTCCAAAATCATATTAATAATGCAGTGTAAGATATATATTAAAAATTACCTTTGAATTACATAGAAATTTTCACAAATAGAAAAAATTTATCAGAGTTTGCTGGAAACTGCATACAACAACAAAGACTACAAAACAAATATATATATATATGCTTTGAATTGAGTTGAAAATTAAAAAAAAAACTTAGATCAAACTTCTAACTTAAAAGGTGATTTTTGTTTTTTAAATAAAATATAATACAAAATAATATGTAAATTTTTATAATAAGATTTTAAAAAGCAAAGATGGTCAATACTCTCATTACTCAATCTGATTCTTAATTCAGTAATGAAAAGTTATACTATCGAGAATGTTCTTTCTGATTCAGTTGATATGGGTGAAATCGTCTCTAACGCATTTAAGAGAAAACAGATGTTATGTATTTTTTAACCCATAGCCTGAAAGATTTCTAGTTTGTTTTCGAGATTGTAGTACTTCCTTTGCTCTCTAGTATTCTTTATTTGTCTACCTTGACTGCTTTAATAGTGGCATTGAGCTTATAGCCCGATAATTTGGTAATTTGTTTGACTTTAATAATTAGGTTTATGAAGAAAAACTTCATACTTGCAGACTTTTTACTCGTTTGTATCCTTGCCCAATTGCACAACCTGGCGTTATGCAGTTATTGAAGCTACTAGGGATGGTTAAAAATTAAGACAGCATAAACACAATTATTCCAGATATTACAGGTTCTGACAAGTAAAGACTTTTCAGAGTCCTGCCATAAATAAGCTACATATTAATTATTGACCATTTGTGACATGCCATAACAAGCAAAAATTTAAAAATCTAGTAAGCGGGTTTAAAATTAATAAATACAAATGTATTCTGACAGTTTATGAGTTCATTATACTTTCTATTGGCAAAATTTCCTCAACCTTAACATAAAATAAGAAAAAGGTGAACTTTTAAGAAATTTGCAGAATTTTCCAGGTTAAAAAAACTCCCGGGATCTCGTTTGAGAAACTCTATTCATGATCATTTGGTTGGAGTATAAGTTTCCCTTTTTTTTCTATTAAAATTGGATGTTTTGTATATTTTTTTATTTCTATGTATAAAACTGAAATTAACTTTTTAATTAATAATTATTTTTGGTATTTTTATATTCAATACTTTCCTCTGATCTAAAATAATAACAAAAATTGTTCACAAAGGCAAGGAAGAGATGTAGTGGTGATCTGACAGCTTACTGATTTTAAAATGCCAAAGATACAAAAATGAGTAAATAAAAGTTAGTAAATAATTTAAAGATAAAGAAATTAAGCCAAATGATTACTTGATTAAATCGGGCTATATCACAGTCGCTAATAATTATTAATGTAGATTGATTTAATCCAGTAATTGTTCGGCTTTAATATAATCATTAAGCTTTGAGATGTCTATATTTGAATAAATTAAGACCAACAATAATTTTGAGATGTGAACTGTGTTACCATAAATTTGGAAGAAAAGCATGTCTATGGTTTAAGCAGCACATTAAATATCTAAAACATATTTTTAACAGGAAAAGAAAGAATGAAAAGAAGGAACAAAGTTTTATTTTGGCATTGTTAAATTCTGTAAATGTCAATGCAAGCAGGAAGAGTGTATTTTTATGTGAAATGGATATAGTCAGAGATTGCTCTTAACAAGGTAAATCATCCAGCATTCAAGAACTTTCTACCAAATATACTAAGTGTTCAATTCCTGACTAAAGCATGCTAAGGAAAAGCTATGTGTAGTCTGCATATGAAGCAGCTTTCAAAAAATACAAGTAGTAGTAGGAAACAACTCAGATTTTTTTTATATTTTGGGTGAAGCAATAAATGTACTAAAAACTGAACATTCCTGCAGGGGAGCCAATATAACCCATTCCATTAAGAGTTTATGAGTAAGGAAAAAATTCTACATTTTATACAGACCATCAATGTTGAATGTGCAAAAGTGTGGAACTCTACCATTCCATATGAAAAGGTTTGGTTACTTGTAACACATGAGGTACCACACATGCCAAGTGCATTCTCAAATATAAAGTTCACGTATCTGAATCTGAGACAAGTAATTTGTCTTGCCCATTGCATTGGGTGTATAAAGCAATTAGGGCAGAATTTTCTTTGGCCAATAATTTCATTTTGGAAGTGAAAAGGGCTTTGATTAAATGCCCTGTTAATGTACATCTTTATAAAGAGAAAACTGGTCTTCCATTCCCAAAACATCCTATAATAACCAGATGAAGCATGTGAATCAAGTGACTTGTTTTTATGCTGAAAATTTCTCATTCACGGGTACATTCATTGATAAACGGAATGAAAAGTCTTCATTGGCTGCCATCAAACTCAAGTCTGTTGAAACCATAAGCTGTGATAAAGGAATTCTACACTGTTCAATCATACAAGTTCCTGTGCAGTTCAGTTTCTAAGCTTGAGGAAAGTGGTCTGTCTACTGAGAAGTAGTGGGGGATTTTAAACATGTCAAAAATCAATTGGTTGGATTTGCTTTAATGAACTGTTTGTAGTAATTTACAAACAGAAAATCAGAAAGTGACTAACAGATTCAAATTTATATAATTTTCTCAAGTTTTGTACATTTTACATATACTTTATGTACAATAAGACGATAGTTTTACATTTATATTTTTTATCCCTTTTTTTTGAAGAAAATTTCCTCAACTTCTTATAATTATTATATATATTAATTACAGATTGAGGGAAATATAACATATAGACATATAGATGTCTGTTTTAAGTTATTAATGACCTATTTGTCATGAATGTATTTCAAATATTAATAAATTGATATTAGAAATAAATTTTACATTCAGAAAATTTTAATAAATGAAATGTAAAATATTTCATTTTTTTTTTTTTTTGTTAAACCTAAGAAATGTTATAAATCATATTAACTAGGTAATAAAACACTTTGTTATTATTTATTATTATTTTTAAATCTATGCAGATATTTGAATAATAGTGATAATTTAGAGTATTTTAAAAATTTTAACAATTTTAAACAAGTTTTGTTTAATAGGGCATGATCTATAGCAGTGGTCTCCAAAGTGGGGTACGTGTACCCAGGGGATTCACAGTGATACTTAGGGGGGTATGCCAAGTTTTCCTTCAAAATAATGTATGTGTCCTGTCCACAGTTTGTCTAATCTTACAGTCATCCTCCCAAAGAAGGAGGCTCATGATCACTTGTGATTATATACGGAAAAAATTCAAATTGTGGGTAGTGGGAAATTTAGCAGGAATTATGTATTTATAGTGGAAATTTAGCAAGTTTTTCTGACGTAAAAACTATGAGTAATTTATTCCATAAACATAGATTTTATATTTACATTTTTCTAATTTATTTGAAAAGTTTTATTGCAGACAAGTGAGATTCTTTTAGATTCAACATTCCAATTCCTTGTCCAAATATGTATTCAAGAATCCAAAATAATAGATTTTATATTATATATTATAGGGGTACAACTTATAATTATTTTCGTCTTAGGGGTACGCGATCAAGAAAGTTTGGAGATTACTGATCTAAAGAACAAAAAAAAATTTTAGAAATCTATTTTATTTACAAAAAAAAAAAAACAATGAATACGATGGCACTGTTTTTGTGTAATGAAAATATCTTAGTTACAATAAAAGAGCGTACATGACAGAAAATTAATTAAGAATCATTCAGATTAGAAAAAAAATTATTTTTAATATGATACACTATCCATGTTCTTTTACAAATTGAACACAAATTCCAGTAGTAACTAACTCACAAGTCATCACAACCAGAATTACTTCAAAAAATTACCCAGAACCTTTTAAGGTGTGATCATGTATAAATATCGACATAAACGTTTTCGAACCCCTTCTGGGCTTTGCTTCAGGTTTCAATCAGTTTCTATATGGATGTTCAATATCCATTAAATATCAGTTTATTATGCACATCGTTTAAATTTTCAGTTCAATCGTAGGTTCGAACGAAACAAAAATCCGTTTGAACCTATGATCGAACTGAAAATTTAAATGACATGTGTAGAAACTGATTGGAACCTGAAGCAGAGCCCAGAAGGGGTTCGAAAACGTTTGTCTGTCGATATTTATATGTGATCACACCTTAAAAGGTTCTGGGTACATAATTTTTTTTCCAGTAGTAACTATTATAAAATTCAACAACTTAGAATTTTTACAGATCTGGAGAAAACTCCAGTCTAAATCAAAGCACGATTCAATTTATAAGTGTTTTCTAATATTAAGGAAAACAAAATTTAAGTTTATAGTTGTATAAAAAGAAACGGTACAGTAAAAGAATGAATTATTATGTTTATACCTACTTTTAATTTTACAATAATTTTTGAATCATATTAAATAAACAACAAATAACACCATACACAATTTTTCATTACTTTTAATTATTGAAATTACTCTTTAATGAATAAAATTTTTAAAATCGTCTAACATTGATCTAGATTCTTTGATTCTTTTTAAAGAAATGCATCACTTCTCCAGAATTTGCATTGCTAATGATTAAAATCAAAAATATTATAATGTGACTTTAGGAAAACATTTTCATAATCTGAATTCTATAATAAAACTTAACTAATATAAAACATTGTTATCACTTTTGCTTGTTGCATTGATAAATTATAAATTTTATTTTTATATTAATTAGAATTTGGTTGTATTACATGTCAGTTCAAGTAATATATCAAACTTTTTAATAAACTAAAAAAAATGCAATGTTTATTACACATTATAGTAAAAACACTACACATTAATCATGCTATATAACTTACTGAATAAAAAGTCAATTAATTCTTAACTTAAAAAATATTATTGATTGACAAAATATTTTACAATAGTTCACTTAAAATATTCTGTATTTTGAAAAATATTTTAATGACATTTTTTTAAATTTAAGAATTCTTAAAAATTGAAATTAAGAATATTTTATATCTGTTTACCATTAAATATGAAACATTAATGCATATGCACTGTAAATTAAAGCTAGTTTTTAGTATTGCATTAAAATAGTAAAGATGTTTTTTCAAAATCAGCAATGGCTTGTATGATTTAAGACCCAATTATCAGATAGATTTAATACTACATGTCAGGGTCTAGTCTACTTAATGCAATGAATTTAGATCTTTATCAATTTTGTCTTCATCTATATTCAGGAAATTCCAAAACATATCGCATTAATTAGAAAATTCAATATATAAGAAGTTTCAAAAATTTATACACACATCTATAATTATGCTTTCATTCCTGAAATTCAAAGTTTTCGAAAAAGAAAATGCATTTGGAACTACAATAAAAAATAAATTTTGTTTATAATAAATAGTGGAAAAACTTTTTCTTTTAAAAGTGAGAAGACAAATAATGGAACTAATAATCAAATATCATAACTGATTTTTCTCTCCTTTTAGTTTTACTTTTACTAAAACTATATGTTCAATTGTACTGTATGTGTACAGGGGCCAGTGCTACCATTTAGGCAAACTAAGCAACTGTGTAGGGTGCAAGCCATAAAGATGCACAAAATTTCAAGCTATGCTTTATTCGTACTTTACTAAAATATTAAATTAAATAGTGACATATGATTTAGGTATTGATTCTTTTTCCTTATCCTCCACATATCACACTATTTTACTATTTAACTCTTTGTTGTTTTTTGTTCCTTACCTAAATGATTTGAACTAACTACTATTTAAAATTCAGTTAAGATAAATATTTTAAAATGGTAACATTTTAAAATATTAAATTTAGGTATTTTATAACTTTTTTTCTGTAAACGAATTATAACAGACAATTTTCAAATTAATTAGAAAAAATAATTAAAAAAAGCTCTGTTATTAGAAGGATTACTTACATATTGTATACTACTTTGTGTATTATTAATAAAGCATGCCAAAATAATTTGTATGTTTAAAATTTTATTTTAAAAATATCCAACTTGTGAAATAAGGGGCACACTTGTAAACTTTGCCTAGGGCACAAAATAACCTGGCACTGGCACTGCATGTATACATACATATATATATTGAATCCATTCTACTTTGATAAAACTGGCTGATATAAAATTACACTTCACTCTGACACCGGGGATGAAATACTAAATACCGAACCTGTTACCGGTGTAATTTGCGTGAAAAAATCTTCTTTCCACAAACGTTTTCGAGCTTTCCAAACAGCTCTTCTTCAGGTAGAGAAAAAAGTTTCCGACGAAACACTTCGAAAAAAGGAACGTAGACATTTTTTTCGAAGTGTTTTGTCGGAAACTTTTTTCTCTACCTGAAGAAGAGCTGTTTGGAAAGCTCGAAAACGTTTGTGGAAAGAAGATTTTTTCACGCAAATTACACCGGTAACAGGTTCGGTATTTAGTACTGGCTGATATACAAGGTTGTCAAGGTAAATTCAGAAATGTCAGCATATAATGAAAAAACTCTTAAAGCAGAGGGAAAAAATCAATAATTTCTTACAAAAATTAGTACAAAAGTAGTACACAACATACAGAATGAAATTATTCAATGTAGCATCTCATCTTCCAAGACCTTCTTCAGCATTGACCTGAAATGGTTGCAGGTGTGCTTGATCTGCTCCTGTCCATGTTCATCACCACCTATGTGATGGATGCCTTTAGACATCCTTGGTATTGTGATGCTTCTCATTTACCTATGCTTTGACCACATCCCATATGTAGTAGTCAAGAGGATTGCAGTCAATGCTGGATGGGGGCACAAGTCAGAGGACCAGAGCCTGAGACTTCAGTTTTCTGTTCTTATTCTTCTCAGTCAAGACCTGGTGATTCCTGAGGACAAAAGAATGGTATTGCAGCTCTTTGTGCACTGCCAAAATGATCATCAACCTCACTATGCCCATTTCTTTTGTGAAGTCACTCATGCTATGCACACCATCATGATTGCTCTTCTACTTCTATTTGGCTACAAATTTCACACTTCTCTTGTGATCAGAATGCTTACTATGAGTTGTCCTTTGAGGAGTCACATTTCTTCTTGTTGTCAGACTCCCTAAACTTCTTGGCTATGTCATAAACTTGCATCTTCTTGTAGCCAAACCATGCTATGATTTGTGAGGGCAGTTTTCTGATGTGAAGTGATTCCAGTATAGTAGTTCTTTGGTCTTATTTTCACAATATGTCTGAGCAGGTCCAAATTGTTGACTGTTTGGTGCTTTCTTTTTGAGTGACTTGACTCAAATGTACATTTGTCAACAGTCTTATCTCCAAGACTGCATAAGATATTTTGGATTTACCTCAATGGCCTGTAAGCCAGTCAATTAGTTTTTCAAGGAAGAATTTTAACATGATTTCTAGTGGATAAAACCAGTGGTAGCTCATCACTCTAATATGAAGGTGCTGAGTAACAACTACTACTTTATAGTGATGGGCTGTTTGCTTGATGACATTCTTTATTTTAATATATATAAAATATATATTATATTATTATAATTATTATATATTATTATAATATATATATACTTAACACTTAAGAAAATTAAATTATCATAATAAACAAAATACAAATGTTATCTATTGAATTCAATTTTAAAAACATCTTACTTCAATTCAGATCATAAACTGCCATAGTACATCTCACATCTCATAGAAACAGGTATCCAGGCTCACAGCAAATGTAATTTATTACTTGAAATTTTAAATGATTCACCTGGATTCAGATATGGACTGCTGTAGAATGACCCATGCAAACAGACATTTAATTTGCCACAATGTACATTTTGCCACTTCTAATTTGAAAATAATTGATAATAATTCTGACTTATTTCTTTTTTGGATTCTGCCTTGTGGGCACTAAGAGGGCCTTTTTAAACTCATTGTGAGTTTGACCAGACTCACAATAGGGGATGGTCAGGTAGTGAAGGACTGACCCATCCCCTAAAAATTTTCTGGATTTTTCAACCACCTGGATTTGATTTTTGTCCCTCCAGACTCAGAAGGCTGGTGCATTAACCATCTCAACCATCCTATATGGGCTTATACAGTAATGATGCTAGAATTTTTTCAATCTAAGAGAGCAAAGATGGGGTGAACATTGGTTTAGTGGAGCAGGTGTTATCTGCCCATTTTATCATCAAACAAATTTAATTTTTAAAATTTATATGACTTACTGAAAATTGATTGCTAAGTGTAAAAAAGCATTTAGCAAGAACATGTAATTACTTGGCAAACTAATCAAATCATATTTTAAGAATATCTCAATAATAATCAGTATATGTAGACTTAAAAAAAATTATTTTAGGGTGGCAAATAGGTGGACAAGGAAATTTCAGGATTGACCCAGCCTACCCTTACCCTTCCCTAATGCCATTCACTGGTATATATTTCCAAGTTAAAATTTGTTGCAGTCTGATGTTGCTACTTTATATAATAAACTATATATACAGTCAATTTTTGTTAACTGCTAAATTGCTTATCCATAGTTATAAAAGTGTAACCCATTTCATGATGCAATCATCTGATTTGTGTATATACTACCATAAGCAGAAGCAAAAATATTTTGATAACTTAATGTACAAAAACACCTTTGATCTCCTATTAACTAAAACTCTGCACAATTTTGATAGGCATATTTTGTATTTATTTAAATAAATTTGAGAATATGCTGGCATAGATTGTTGCTCAGACTCCATAGATTTAAATTTCTGATGTCATTGCAACAGTATTCCAAACATAAATGAGCAATTGTTTATTGAGACATCATCACAACGCTGGGTTGCAATTCTTAATCATATTTTTTATTCATTTAATTTAAAATACATGTTCTCCATCTCAAATTTGTATTGTCTTGCCCCTCTACATCATACTTTTCCTGATAACAACAGAGTCATGCCAGTAATCTGTGTAACTCTATTCAGGGGAAAATATTTGAATTGAATTCACATGACCTCCAGTGTAGACCAGAAGTTTGTATATAGTTAATTGAGGCCTTTTGCCCCTAAGTTTTCCATATCTGTTCTTCACTTTCATCTATCTAATACTGTTCTCAAGATTAAGGAATGACAGACAGTGATAGTAGGAATTTATAGGTTAATGCAGCCCAACAAAATGGAGCAGCTTAGTGAGGGGCAAAGAAGAATTGTAGTTAGTGAATTTTACAAATAACATAACGAAAGGGCAGAAGCTTAAGCATTTAGTGGATATGGAAAGGACAAGAAGGACAATTTGCAGCATCATAGAAATGCTGAAAAGTGAAAAATTGTTGCTGGATGTCCAGGGGGTGAGCAAGAGAATTAAAATGACAGCAAAAGAGAGGGAATCAGATAAGTTGGAGAGTTATTAAGAACACTTAGAAGAAAGTTCAAAATGTTTCATCAATATGTTAGAAACATACTAGTTGTTCAAAATGTTGTTTTCCAGAAGTGAAATTTAGCCTTAGAGTATACAAAAAGAAAACACTCAAATTGCAAAGGTCTCTGCTGCTCTGACGGTGATTTCAAAGCTTCAAATTTGATTGGACATAGTTATGGATGATGAGTTGTATTACCTTTGATGCAAGTGTAACATATTATTGTAAGGATGGGGTTAATTAAATAATTTTAGATAATGTAAGGTATCCGGTTTTGTAATATGTTCATATTTACTACTGTATTTATTGTATTATTATGTTTTAGTGTTAAAATGTATTAATGAAATCAAAGATTATAAAACATGCCAAATTTTGGGATTTTTTTCTTATTTAAAAAATTATTAAAAAGTACAAATCTTATAATATATATAGATGGGAGGATAAATAGAAAAAAGATTCAGAAAAAATAATCTGCCTATTGTAGTCAAACTTTGGCTATTTTTACCAATTGTGATAATTACATTTGGGACAAACAATAAGAATTCTTAGCAGATTTGTACTAAATGGACCTTTTTCTTCAAAACTAACTGAAGCACGCCTTTCATCTCCTACATACATGCATGGCAAGAATTCTTTGAAAATACATAAATAGATCTTTTTTTAAAGCATACCCTATATCTTTTCAAAACATATTGCTGCAGTGAGTGGGGATAAACTTGCATTTAAATTTACCTTGAGAAACTTTTGCTTTCCAATTATCTTTTTACTACAAAGCAGAAGTATTTTGCAAAATCATAGTGGATAAAATATTGTTTACATATATTACTGTAGGACCTAATTGGGCAACATTTAGTCACTTCAATTCATTGATAGAAGCATAAAGTATAAAATTACTTTAATAGTTGACAATTTATCATTAGTTTTTAAAATTCTCTGCTAAGTACTAACATTTTTTGACAGGCCAGATCTCATAAGTGAAGCAGAATTTGAAAAACATATAAAGAGGATTTTAAGCTTACAATATTTCTGACACTAGAATCTATTCAAAAAATATTGGCACAGAGTTTTCTAAAATCCTGTATATTGCATATTTTTAAAAATCTATTTAAAATAAATTAATTCCTGATTTGAAATGTTTGTATTTTTTATATTAATATTTACAGGTTATAGAACAATTTGCATCTCTGCTCTGACTCAGTAACTAATTCTTGCAATGTAGTGACACTGCTAAACAATGCAGTGCTGTTTAAAGAATTTAATTATATTACGAGAACTGGAAGCTAAATGAACAGACTGTTCTGAGTAGAAGATGGCTTTTCACTTTTAACAGTACTGTTGTAGAAGGATGTCCAGCATGCAGGAATATTCTGATTTATAATATTAAGCTATACATTACTTATGATTAAATTAATAGAAACTGTAATATGTCATATCTATTGTGTTTCAACATTTTTACTTCTAATTTTCTGATATATGTACTTTGAATATCTGTTTCAGAAATACTGTATTGAGATATTTATAGTGACCAAATACTGAATTTTTTTTTATTATGATAGAAACAACCTTATGTTAGAAGAACACAATACAAAGAAAAACAGAAAAGGAAAATGTCACTGACAATAAAAAGTTAGCTGATATATATAGAAAAATATAATAAAAATAAATGTAGATATGAAGAATTAATAAAATTTTGTATCATACAATAATTGAAATATATCTCTTAATTACTTGTATTTATATGGATAAACAATATTTCAAGAAAAACATTATTTGCTATTTGCTTTATTTTTAAGATATGGTATGTTATACATTTACTTCAAAAACTGAATGTAGGTAATGAAAAACACACACAAATACAGTTGAATCTGTCTATCTCAAATCAGGAATGAGAGGAAAAATTTGAGATAAACAGATTTTGAGATATAGAGATTCCTATGCAGTACTTTCTTCCTTCCGATGAACATCTGTTAACTTCGTTATAACTAATACTTTTCAAGTTTAAAGTACGATTTCTTTTTAAAGAATCAGAATTATCTGTGATCTTGAAACAAAAGAAGTTACAAAAAATAAATAAATCATGGAAAATCATAAAATATGGGCTCCCGATCCAGTTCACGGTTTCAGATTAGGCAAAATCGTTGATATAGGAGAGGAAACAATAAACGTTCAACTTTTGGACGAACTGAGCAGGATAATCTCTGCAACATACGATTGTGTGTTTCCTTCTGAAGAAGAAGATAAAGATGTAGACAATAACTGTGCTTTAATGTATTTAAACAAAGTAACTGTGCTGAATAACATCAGGACACATTATCAGAAAGATCAAATTTATATGTACGTCACAAATATTTTAATAGTGGTAAATCCGTACTTTGAAATAAAGAATTTATATTCAAGAGCAAAAATCGAACAGTATCAAGGAAAAACTCTTGGTGTTCTTCTACCACACGTTTTTGCAATAGCCAGCAAAGCCTTTCGAGACATGAAATGCTGCAAACAGAGTCAATCAATTATAGTCAGTGGAGAATCAGGAGCTGGAAAGACCAAATCGACCAAATATATTTTAAGATATCTTTGCGAATCCTGGGGAAGTCACGCTGGTATGATAGAACAACAGATATTAGATGCTAATCCGGTACTCGAAGCATTTGGTAATGCGTAAACCACGAGAAACGATAACAGTAGTCGATTTGGAAAATTTATCGAAATTCATTTTAATGGAAAGTTTTTGATTGTTGGAGGTCATATAAGTCATTATTTATTGGAAAAATCGTGCATATGTGGACAGAATAAAGAGGAAAGAAACTATCATATAATTTATCAATTATGTGCCAGTGCTCCCAATTCTATTAAACAACAATTAAAGCTTTTGAATCTGATTCTTTTGAATATTTGAATAAGGGGTGTACTCAGTATTTTTGTTCGAAATAATCAAATAAATTAATTAACGCCAACTTTAAGTCAAAGGAACATCAAAAAAAAGGGCCACTTAAAGATCCAATGTTAGATAATTATTATAATTTTCAAAATATATTTACACCCATATGATTTTTCTTAAATCATATGGGTGTAAATGATGATGAACATCTTTCAATATATAAGATTGTTGCAGCTGTCTTACACATTGGAAATTTGTGTTTCGACAATAATTCGGACGATTCTAAAGGTGGTTGTTTCATGTCTGATGATTCAGAACAGTCTTTGACCCCCATGAGCGAAGTGGCTATATTTAATCTGCTTGATCTCCACCAGAGCCTCCTTAGTTGTGGTCAATTCCTATGCAGTAAACAGTAATAGATTGGTTTGGAGGTATGATATTTTATTAATACAATAGCAAATACAGTGCCTACCTGTATTAGGTATAAATAAAACATTTTTGACGTATCTTAATAGAAATACTTTGTCAATAG
The DNA here is from genome assembly GCF_030686945.1 of Centruroides vittatus. NCBI lineage: Eukaryota > Metazoa > Arthropoda > Arachnida > Scorpiones > Buthidae > Centruroides > Centruroides vittatus. The sequence continues at coordinate 2,841,586 of NW_027122385.1, forward strand.
TTTCTAATGCCTGACTTTCTTAAACCAATAAGACACAAGCCAAACTGGTAGTCAATCAGAGAAAAGTAGTGTTAATTGCAACTACATACTATATTGCAAGAGATGTTTCTCAACTACAATTTATGCTCAAAAATGTCACTGAGTTTTGAATTTCTAATTGGTACTTCAGTCTGTAATTTGACGTAGAGAGGTTTTGGGAGAAAATTATTTGAGAGAATGTGGAAAATATATTCAATTTAGTCTCAAAGATTTTTTATCAAAAATGCAGATAAAAAAAATAAATTTTGAGATAAAGAGGTTTTCAAGATAAACATGCTTGAAAAAGACAGGTTCAACTGTATACACAAAACCAGTAAATGTTCATATCATTGAATAGTTTTATTCTTTTACTGATTTTGTGTTTATTTGTGTGTAAACAGTAAAACTACTTTTCAAATCATTAAAATTGTACTGCATTTTAATGATTTGAGTAGTGGTACTGTGGTTTATGACAAGTGCAGTTTTCAGAGAAGAGTAGTTTTCATAGTGTTACAATAAAAATTGCCACATGTTATCAAAGCAAAACATATATTTATATTTGCATTAGAATGGATTCTACAGTAATAAATTTTTGAATTTAAGAAATTTTCTTTCTTAGTATTAGTAATTGAGAATTTTCATATATATAAGTTATTACATGTCATACATATATAGTAATATTTTACATTTGAAATCCTGTTGGAATTTACATAACTGTTATTAATATGAATATGTTCATAATTTCATGAAAAAATTTAATATCAATTTATTAGTTTATTTCCTTTAAATTATTTTTGCTTTTTGTATTGACATAAGAAAACAGTTTTATTTACAGATATTGATAGCATAAAATTAAAATGAGATTTAAATTTAAGAAGCAACAATGCTCTTTAATGAATTTTAAAGTATTAAACAAAAAATAAATACTGATTTATCTCTGATGATAATGATATAAGACTGATGATAAATATAGACATTTCTTCCATACTAGAATTTATTTTAATAATTGGAAAAAAATAATATGCATATGTATGTATGCTATTTCAATTATTAAAGTTTGAATAATTATACTCATAATATCTTAATTTACTTAATATAAAATAATTAATATTTATTATATTTATTTATGGAAATTTCAGTATTATAATTATTTTCAAATTATTATTTCATTAATAATATCATTAATACTTTTTATTTTATTATAGGAGAACAGTCCAAAGCACCAGGCTCAATGTATGGACAATTGGTTACGCAGGACCAACTGGTTGCAATGGCAACCAGAGCGCAAGGCTCACAAAATGATTTTGTGTCCTTGCAATCTCGTGTAGCCTATAAATATCGTGATCCAAGTACAGCTCCATTAAGAAAACTTAGTGTTGACCTCATCAAAACATACAAACATATTAATGAGGTAAATTATTATTTTTATTATATATTACAATTGAAATTATTGCCATTTTATTAAAAATATTGGAGATACTATAGATTACCATTTATAGAATTTCGGGACTTTGAGTATATTTCTGAACTGAGGGGACCGAGATGAGTTCAACAATACTCTACTTTCAGACTTGAGACAAGAAATAAGAAAGTTATCATACTTTTTTCCAGTGATCACGCGATGATTGGGATTAGCTTCACTCTCTCCGCTAAGCCTATTGTGTGTTTAGCAGGTAGTCCAGCAAGTCGGCCATATATACCTTCAACAGAGGCAGATGTTGATCCACGAGCACACTGATCATCTGCTGTTGGAGTTAAGTCCTTTTCGCACATCCTCGCGTTCATCGACCTCAGGGCATACGGCCCCTCAGCTGCCAACACACTTTCTATAGCTCGCGATCGACTAGTACTATACGCTGCTATCACGGTTTGTCCAACAAACTTAACCTATCCCTCCGGGAGATGACCGTCACCACTAGGTGGCAGAAAAATCTGAAATGATGTGGAATGCACTGTGAAAGGCAAGCAATCGTAAATATTATAACTTTCTTATTTTTCGTCTCTGGTCTAAAAGTAGGGTATTGTTGAACTTATCTCTGTCCCCTGAGTTCAAATATATACTCAAAGTCCTGAAATTCCATAGGTGGTAATCTATAGTACAGCCAAAGTATTAATACTAAATAAACAAGAAATGATTTTGTATCAGCTGATGTTTTAAGAATGAAAAAAATAATAAATCTAAAATAAAATAAAAATTACGATAATTATAAAATTATCATTTAACTTTAAACAGCAATTTTATAATTTTCGTTTTGTATGTTTTATAAAAATATAAATGATGTTTTCATTATTTTAAGAGTAAATTGAAAACAAGTACAAAATATGTTGAATACCGGAATAGAACCCAAATAAAATGAAAACTCCTTAATGGAAAACGTTTTTCAGAATGAAGCAATTTTCAATGTTAAAAGTAAAACTTGTTTAAAACAGAAATCTTCCAAACTGGAAAATATTTCAGTACAATGCAATTCTTATTTACACAGCTTTTATTGTATTATTTAAAGAATTATATATAACCATTATAAATTTCAAAAGTTTTTCTTACATATCTTATATAATTTAATTCTCTACACTGGTGATAAACACTCAATAGAATCTTGCTTTAACAGATTGCTTGGGCTGCCAAAATCATTCATTGTTCTGAGAATCCATTATCTGAAAAAATTTTTGTTTTTTAACCTTCTGCATGTGAGAAATACCAGTACTTGAAATTATTCAGTCTCTTGAGATCTCTATTTTTTATTTTATAGAAACATGTATGTTTGTTTTACTTCTATTCCAAACCGGACAGTGCTAATATCCTTCTCTATCTTTTTTCACTAACGTTTTTGAACCTCTGGTTCTTCTTCAGGTGAACCGACAAGTTAAGAATCTTTCAAAAAGAAAAAACGAATTCTGAAAGTTCTATTTAAACACGCGCCATCTTTGTCATTTTGTGCATGCGCAGTTGACGGAAGTATAGCGTTACGTTATCCCGTATCATAGACCAGCGTTTGCCAGGCCACCGATAATGCTAATTCTTCTTTGTTATTAATGCATTTCTCTTCCTTTGCCATTTTATGTATCCATATCGCTTCAGTCCATCTTAAATGGTGCGGCCGCTGCGTCGTTTGTATTATTCTCATCTCATTAAAAAATGGCTCTATCTCCGGGTCTGTAGCGTATTGCGCTAGTGCTGTTGTATATCTGTTATGCGCGATGTCCGCTATGTGCTCTTGTAACCTCACATCAAGTGATCTTTTCGTGGCTCCTACGTATATTAGCTCTTTATCCCATCTATGATCTTTCTTAGGGATTGCATACACTCCAGCCAATTTGCCCTGCTGTGGGGCATCCTTCCCGTTACTCAAAATGTTAAAAATAGTGGGACATCTTCTGCATATGATGGTGACTTGTTTTCTTTTAGCGATCTCTTTGTATAAATTTTGTAAGTACGGATTGTATGTAACTATTATCCTGTCATTAATTGAGCTATCTTCTTGTCTTTGTACCTCTGTTTTCTTCACTCCTAGGGGCTGAAAGGCTTTCTTGCATAGCGCCGCCACCAGATTATTATATCCATGCCGTTCTGCAATAGTGTTAATTGTGTTAATCTCATTCGTAAGTGCCTGCAGTGTAGATGAGTGTGTGTACGCCCTTTTGACTAAGCTATTAAATGCAGCTATCTTATACTTCATTGGATCACATGACTGTGCCGGGATATATAATTGATCCACTTGCTGTTTTCTATATACTTCTGTGCAGATGGTTGATCCTTTAATCGTGATGTTCACGTCGAGAAAATGGACCTGTGTGTAGCTCTCCTGCTCTAGACCCAGAGTTAAGCCATAAGAGTTATTATTAAACTGGGCCACGAATGTCAACATATCCGGTTTACATTTCCATAATATGAGTATATCATCGACGCATCTCTTGTAGATAATGATGTTGTGGAGCTGGATATCTCTTGTAGATAATGATGAATCTTATAACATCATTAACATGTATGTTATGAGATTGTATATTATGCTGTACATGTATATGACAAAGCTGACAGAAACCGTTTATACTGTAAACACAAAAAGAGGCAAATTGTGTATGCTCATTAGCACTTCACTTGACTTCACGATTTGTTCAAAAAAACTCTTGCAATGTTATTGAATTACATTGCAAGAGCCAAAACAGCATGATTCACATTTTTATAATAAATTGCATATTACAAAATAATGTAGTGAATAGTATCTTTACTATTAAATAAATCTGACTGGTTACTGTGAAAAAAGGCTTACAACTTATCAATTGTATGGAAATATGTTGCATGTACATACAAAAAGGTAGACAAGCACGTGTTCACTCTCACCTCTTCAGAACTGCAAATGCAAAATTTAAGAACGAGAAGGTATTGTCAACCCTTAAATTGGGATCATAATATATAAAAAATTCAGAGGGGTTAGGAAATAATTATCTGTGATGCAGTGGACAATTAAAGTAGCTGTACAGCTCTCAAGTGAGGTGAGTGGAAAAACATTGCATGCATTGCATTTCACAACATGGAGCATGCAATGAATGATGACATAAAGGACCTCAATATTTTAGAAAATTTTTTCATGAGGCCAAAGCATCTGAAAATTACCTTTGTAATGTAGGTTCATATTACATCTGATGAACTTACTGTCATTAGAATAAGATGTCCCTATAATTCACACCCATGAGATGCATTTTTCTTACTGCAGTTGATGAGGAGTCGTACATATCAGGAAGTTCTGAATTGCTTTAATGGCCTTCAGAACATCCATCTGCCATTTGCATGCAGAAAGCCACTCTCAATGAAAAGTGCCAAGAAGAAAGACCCACTGTCCATGTGCAAGTTTCTGAGTCGAGAAAACACAGACTTTTATAGATCTCTAAAGTCTCGTGATGAAAATAATAATACTGACTAAATCCAAATAAAGCATAACTTTCCATTTGACAATCTAGGCGTACATTAAAAGTATTTTCATCTTGTAAGATAATCAAATTTGAGGGTTGGATGTCACGCCAATCTTTTAGTTGAACAAGAATTTATCCCATTAGAAAACACATCTGGCTTTCACACCCACTTCATAGGAGTGATAACTAGAATGTTATCTTGTTTCATCTCCAAACACCTACATTTAATCATGGTAGACAGGTGTGACACCGAACTATCAAAGATGGTGTTACAACACCAACACACCCCACTGTGGGACTGTGTGGTGATGCTTAGGTATTGTGACAGAGGAGCCTGGTGTATGTTTGGGAGGCCCTCCTTGCCATATTATTAAATCCATGTAACTCCCCCACACTTGAGTTACCTGCAATGTGGGTTTGCTTACAAGGGCGTCACCAGAGGGGGGCAGAGGGGCAGTTGCCCCTCCCTAGACATGCGAAAAAAATTATTTAAATGCTAAGTCATTTATTGCCCGATTTATAATTCCCGCGCGAAAAACCCAAGATGATTATGTTTTAATTAAAATAATCTTCTTAAGCTTCTTAAAATTTATGAATCGTTTTTATTTTACCTACATACAATTCATATCCTCTATCAATTTATATCACCTTGCCCCCCTGGCCCATTGGCTGGCGACGCCCTTGTTTGCTTATATAAAAGACTAAAACATTGTCTCTAGCTCTGCTCTCAGCACCTAATCCGCACATTATGGTGCATGCATGTAACGACCACGCACACTTTAATTTAAATTCTTTGTTTGTTTATTCTAATTATAATTTTGTTCTAAATGACTAAAGCCATTAGTTTTAATTTGAAAAGTTTGTTCAAAATATTTATTCAAGTTTGTTTCTGCCTGAGGACAACACCTTATAATATATCGAAAGCACTAGCAAATAAAGCAGTATTTATATGTAATTGACGCCTTTTGTGATAATTTCTTTTCTTGTTCAAGTATTTTCATGTTTGTTTAATAAGAGTTATTGTGTCACATGCAACGTTTTTCCATTAGCACCTTTTTTTTTGTTAAGTGCCCCAAAACATGCAGAAAATGCTATGTCATAAATAGGGAAGTAGACATCAATTTACAACAAGAGAACTAGGTACTTTAAGGATAGGCCCTTGCTGTGAAACCAAAATATTAAACTTTTAAAAGACAAATGGAAAAATGTTGCATGTTACATGTGCATGTGCAACTTTTTTCTATTACACAGAATGCTTTATTGTCATTTTCTAAAATATTTCTTAATGAAAATGGCCCAATTTTTTGCAGCAGTGTCATTCCTACACCGTAAACTGAAACTTTCAACTGATCCACTTCAATTTAGGGGTTTTTCAGTTTTTCTGGAAAAGCTACTTTGACACTTGCAACATTATTAGACATGAGCCTTCAATTAATAAATGCATACTGATCAAATCATAAGATTCTGTGATGTTAAAAAAGATAAAAAATTATAAGATTCTATGATGTTAATCAGTATTTAGGATTACCTATCATAGCAAATATTAGACAAAATAACCCTGTCCAAAAACTAAATAAAATAAAACATAAAATTGTAAATGTAGAAAAAAATGAAAAATTATGAAATTGTTAATTTTAAGCATAATTAATCCATAAAATACTACTAAATTGAGGTAACCAAAAATATTCAATATGAAATTTTTTTGACTTAATTTAGACTTGAACACATAAATGAAAGAATATTTATTATTGAAAACAATCTTCACCTGTCAGTACCGGTACACATAATGTTCAATACAGCATCATCAACCTTTACATTTCCAGTAGAAAGACGAAAAAATAGCAGAAAAACTAACGATGTGAGATTCGAAAACGTTAGTTTTTCTGCTATTTTTTCGTCTTTTTACTGGAAATGTAAAGGTTGATGATGCTGTATTGAACAATATTTATTATAATTCAAACTTTGAATTTTGAAACTTTTTCTATTTAGTTACTTGAATTGTTAACTAATTAATATTTTATGGTTTAGAGTTTTGTTAAATTTCTACATAAGCTTAATGCTAAATTATTTCGAATTATGCTACTTAGTTTTTGAGTTATCAAATTTTAACAAAATTCTGGAATTAGATAAATTCCAAACTTTTGTCCTAAAGGAATTTATTTAGTCTTAATGTTTAGTAATATAGTTCAGACTTTAACTTGTAACTATATATGTTAGATGCAAAGACCAAAAATGCTCAATGATTGGAAAAAGTGACCAGAATACATTGTGGCTTTACAGAAACAGCCACAAGAAGAAATTTCACATCCTGGCTGCTTATAAAGAGCCATTTTAAGAAATACCATAATAAGAACTTGTATCATGACTTAATAAAATGATCAGAACACATTCCAGCATTATCAACATAACATAATGTATCATTGTAGAAACAACATTGTGGCATTTTTATCACAAATACATACAACAATCTACCATCTTAACCACATTGAGGAAGAAGAGCAGAACCCAATTTGTAGTCAACTCACAAGTTAGTTCTAATATGACGTCACATCACCAAACATGGATATTGGCTTGAGCAAGAAATGTCTTGGCTATTGTCTTGATGTCAACTTTCTAGACTTGTCAGTGAGGCACTAAAGAAAACTTACTTGAGTGACTCTATGCTTGTAATGAGTTTCCAACTGATGACAATAGCTTCATTATCATACATAATGTGCCCTCAAGTTTACAATCTCTACTGTCAATGTGAAATATAACATCTGGGACTAAGCAGAATTTTGCAAGCAGCTAATAAAAGAGATCAGTATCTTTTATAAATGATAAAATCTGCAAACATTATACAAAAGATATCAACTGATAAGTGTCTAAGTGTCATTCTACCAATTTCTTCAAAAATAAATTCATTTTGCTGTTGTTTATATTTATTTGCTATTACAAAATAAAAATGAAATAACTGTGATGAATCATGGTAATTTTTTTTAACAGTCTTAATACAAAGTTCTCATTGTGGCTTTTTATAAGAAACCATAAGCAACCAGGATGTAAAATTTCTTGTTGTAGCTGTTTATGTAAAGTCATATGTTCTGGTCTTTTTTTTCTCATTGAGCAATTTTGTCTTTGAGAGCCTATATATACAGTAGACCCCCTTATAACACGAGTTCATATAACACGGCAAAATAATTGCAATCGTGTTTGTAAAACACGCTAAAAGAGACTTATATAACATGGTAAAGTGTCATTGTCAACTCGTGTCGCAACAGGATTGGTCAAATGTGGACCAATAACGGACATTGTACAAACCAAACATGAGTTTAAACAAGCAGCAGACCTACTAAAAAGCATTTGTTATTCAACGGCCATAAAAATTATATTTTTATTAATGATGTCTACAAAGTTCAGCGAATTTTTCACAGAAAAATAATTTATCAGGGAACGCACCAGCCGTTCGATGAGTCCGCTCTGCGACAAAAACAAGCTTAAGCAATAGCGTTGTTGAACGGTGCACACTCGGTAAGTAATCCTACAATTTTTTGTTTATAGCATAGTTTATATGGAATATTCCCAAAAAATTATACATGTTTTGGAAATGTTAGTCAAATTAGTCTAGGATTGGTTAATTTTATGGAAGAAAACCTTTCAAACAGCTGTAGCCCCTAAACTGCACACGTGCCTGGCTGTGATTGGCTCATGTATTTAAGTGACTCGTACAACACGGAATTCATATAACACGGAGCGTATCCATCATGTTATAGGGGGTCTACTGTATCCACACACACACCTATCCCTATTTGCCTATTTTCACATAATTTTGAAATAATACCATTGACAAAAGAACCTGCCTTTACATGATCAATTTTTTGCATGGAAAAAATACAATTTATTTGAAAATTTTTTAATTTAACTTTTTGTTAAAATTGTGGTATTTGTTGAAAGATTTAAAATTACATGCTTCTAAATCAAGAGTTCATTTATCTTTCTAATTTAGAGGTATAGCCTTTTATTTGAGGCTATACCTCTAGAAAATGCAAATTGGTTTAAATAATGTCTTCTGTGATGATATCATAAATTAAAACAAACAGTTCATTAAAAATGGTTGATTGTAAAGACAAATTTTTTTTTATTCTTCAACATATTTTTAATATGTGAATTACTATAAGCCATTTTTAATGTAATGTACATTGATTTTATGTTTCCTATGCTATCTTGTTTTTACTATATTTACATAAAAATAATGTTAATGATAAATGATGTTAGAATTTAAAAAACCTTGTGTTTCTTTTGTAAATTGCTTATTTTTTCATTACATTGAAGTTGTGGATCCTGCCAAATATTTTCCTTCAGGATGTATGCACTGCACATTTTTTGGAAATTTTTTTATACAGTATTTTTTTGAAACATATTCACTGTGCAAAAAGAGGGATAAATGTATATATAGACTGACTGATAATTGTTATAGACTATATCCTAATTGGCATAATATTAATCAGTATATTTTCATAATAAGTCTAAATTAATACATGTCTAAAAGTAAAGACTGGATCAAAGATCTGCAAAATTGCTAATATGCCTGTGCAGCATGTAAAATTTATTGGTCCTATTCTAAATAGATTTTATCTTCCAGAAATTTTGAAATTATGTAATTCAGTTCACAAATAATTTCTAATTATTAATTTTTATACATTTAAACAACCAAGTCTAAATTGTTCTTATAACCACAAATGTTAACCTGGCAATATCTGTTGGCTATTAATGTTTATACAAGGTAATAGCATATATTCTTAGGCCAAAATTTTAGAATTCTGCAATAAACTTGTATAAATCATTTTACTTATCTTGGCTAGGCAAGGTAATGTGCTGTTTGGTTAGGGTTTTGGAAATTTTAAAATAAAAGTTCAAGAGCTCCTTTTTTGTAATGCACAGTGAACTTAATTACAGTAAACATTTCCATACTAGTTAAACAAAAAAAAATTGCAAACATGATTTATTGTTTAAAATTTTCATGTTTGATTTTAGTTACTTCTCTTGTTCCTCATAGCACTCATTGTTGAAGGAAAAAGGAGTAGTTTGCATTGTATTCTAAATTAATACAATATGACATTTATTAGTCATACTACTAGTACTTCGAAAAATCTCAAACTTTAAAAAAGTCAGGAAAATTTCAGAAAAAATACTAAAATGTTAAATGAAAACTCAAACAAAATCAAATTGTGGAAACAAATTTATAAACATAAAGACATTTCCTCTGTGGTAATAATGTAACAAAAAATATGATTTTTGAAATAATGAAATGTTAAGATTGGAGAAATATTAAGCAGTTCATTAGTCCCTATATTAGTTCATATGATAAATCATATCAAGGAAGAATGAAGTGGTTTGTGTTGGAATGTCATTTGTCCTCATTGTGTGGCATGTATAATGTGGTTACAACTTTGTCATGCCACTCATGGATAACAAAACAGAAGAGCCCCCAATTTCCTTTTGAATGTGGTGAGCTTAGTGTGCACATGCAGTATTGTGATGGAATCACCATAAAAATTAGAAGAAGAGTTTGATAAGCAGTTTTTTAAAAATCTGTTAGGCCTATATAATGATCAGTGGGCATCTTGTTTGCCTAAGTAATTGGTATAAATAATACATAAAAGCTGTGATAGAATAATCACACTAATGTAGAGAAACGATCAAATTTTTTTTCATAACTGCTCAACACACCAGGATGTATATAAACTGTGCAACTTGCATCAACCAATTAACTAGTATGAATACAAATAACATTTAAGTGACGAAAGTCTTAGTAACTCCTTCTGGGCTGTTCTTCAGGCTTCTTCTTAATTCAAAACAGGCTGACAGTTAACATTCGAATATAAATCAAATGGTAAGGATTTTAAATATCTTATGCTCGTGCATTCTCCATAAGATGTTTAATTAAGATTGAACATTAGGTTGAGGAACATATGAATAACATTAGGAAATGTTATTCATATTCATACTAGTTGATTGGTTGATGTGAGTTGCACATTTTTTTCTTTTTTAATTAAATATGATCATAATATTCTCATGATACTATTTCATTCTCAGAGTTTTCAATTTATTTTAGATTAATTTTCTTCTTATTGTAAAAAAAACCTACTGTATTTTATTATTATTTTTTTATGTAAATTAAATTCAGTATTTCTGCATTGTTACTATGATTTTCTTACTGTAAATAACAAGTTATAATGAAGACTTTTTTTATTCTTCCTTGAGATTAATCAAAATTAAACATAAAAAAAAAAAGTACAGTAGTATCTTTTACTTCAAACACTTCCAAGTTTAAATGCTAAATTCGACAAAAATTTGCCTTGGATTTCAAACAATGCTTCAGAGTTCAAATTGTGTATGCACTGATAAAATGCACTTGAACCATAAACATAAATCATCTCTTACTCTCACATTACACTCTTTTGCATTTTCAGTGCTTTTTCACTTCAATTTTGGGGTGTTTGGTTAAATATAATGTGTGTGTTTTTTGTCAATTTTTAACAATCTTTTCCTTCAGTTTCCTTTGTCGACATCTATTGAATGTATCATACATTGTTTATCCGTTTAAAATTTTTTGAATGAAACTTTTTCATATTTTCGAAGCTTAGGAGCATTATGAACCTTTATTACTGTTTACACAGTGTTATAACCTTTTTGAAATTCATAGAGTAGCATGTCAGATGTGCTTTTTATTTCCACTCAATTTTATTCAAACAAAATATGAAGTAAAAAGTTTAAAATAAGCTTCTAAACAAAGAATACAATCTCTCATTAGCAATAATATGATAAATATCTCAACTGTTACATTAAATCACACAACTATGTTAAGTAAAGATAGCTGTTAAAACTACACATAAACTTTCTGTTTTGCCCAATGTAACCTTTATTAACCATGGCATTCCAGAAGTGTGTAGAATCAACAAAATCTGAAAGGAAGGTTGTAATATCAATAATTGAAATGATAAAGGAACTTACTATAAAGTGTGAAAGCAGTACATTTGTGGCTGATATGGTGGTCATGTTTAAGTCAAAGTCAATGATGTGTAACTGGAAAATGCTATTTTCATTTATTATGCAATATTTAGGTATTTTATTTATTTTTTTGTGTATTCATTTATTATTAAGGCATTTAACTGTGTTATTTTTATCTTAAGTTATGACTGTTTGCTGTTTTAAGTTTATCAAAATGGTTATTGTTTAGGATCTGGGAATGAATTAATTTGCTTTCCGTTATTTCTTATGGGAAAAATTGCTTTAGACTTTGAATGATTCGGAGTTCAAATGAGCTCCAGGAATGAATTAAGTTTGAAGTACGAGGCACTACAGTAGTTGGTTTTATGCTGATGATAATTTCGGGGATACTATAGATTACCACCTATGGAATTTCGGGTCTTTGAGTATATATCTGAACTCGGGAGACTGAGACAAGTTTAACGATACCCTACTTTTGGAACGGAGACGAAAAATAATAAAGTTATTGTACTTTTTTCCAGCGATTGCGCGATGATAGGGAGTCGCGTCGCTCTCTCCGCTAAGTCGGCTTCGCTATCGCAATCAGGAGTCGTGTCGCTTGCCGTTAAAATTGCCTTTAGTAGACGTTTTCCCTCCTTTTTTTACTTTGTTCAAGAACTACCGTGAATCAATAACTAGTGACGTTTAGCACATGGCGGCCTGCTGGCGGCTCCCCTCTGGGAGGTCAGTCGGGAGCACGAACAGTGGGAACGGCCGCCATGTTCGCTGCCATAAGTAACATTAACTGAAATGGCGATCGCACGATGATCGGAAGTTGCGTCGCTCTCTCAGCTCTCGTATCACGTGTTTAACCCTACTGGAGATGACTGTAGTCCGATGTCATGGTTTGCAGACTTTACCGCAAGATGGCAGTACTAGCAACTATGGTGCCGTCTTCATGAGAGCATTAAAAAAGTATCGTAACTTAAAAAGCATGATAATTTTTTTATTTTTCGTCTCTGGTCCAAAAATAGGGTACCATTGAACTCGTCTCGGTCCCCTGAGTTCAAATATATAATCAAAGTCCTGAAATTCCATAGGTGGTAATCTATAGTACACCCATAATTTCAACCAGGTTTTTTAAAAAGGACATAAAAAATATAAGAATCATTGTTTCTGATTATTTTATATTTTCATAACAAAGAGAATATAAGAAATGTTTTTAACGTAAAAATTATTTAAAGAAAACATATCAAACGTCAACATTAAATTTTATTTAATCATTCCTCCATGCTGTTCTCTTCAGTATTAAAAGCAGTCACGTACAGTTTATCTATCCCCAGTGGCCTGGTTAATGCCTAGAATAATCCTGCTTCTAATTGTTCTTGGTTGCTTGAGACTTGTCATGAAATTCCAGAGTGGGAAATCCATCTGGACATGAATACTCTGCTTCTGCCTCAGCCATAGAGTTTGCAATTGGGATAACCTTGGGCCATCATGTGAAGCAGCCTATCATGGTGAGGATATATCTATAAATCCCTGGGATGGTGGCAATGGCCCTACCAAATCCAGATTCATTGTGTGCAGTGGTGACAGTACATTTTGCTTTTAATATATATATATATAGATTTAACGGTTAATGTTACCTTAGGTAGCCAAGATGGCGGCTCGTCTCTAATTCCAGCAAGGAAACATGGGACACACGTTCTAACCTAACCTAACCTAACCTAACTAACTATTCTAATAAATTACCATAATTATTAGCAACCAAATTACAGTCCCAAAATCTTTTTAACTAAGAATAATAATTTAATGGAACAAATATTTTTGGTTTCTTAGATTAGCTATTTTCAGGTTCTTACATCAGAATATAAAGTAGGAATGTTACAATATGAAATGATGTGTCAGTTGAATGAATTTAACATTTAAATACAAAACTACAGAAAGACAAATATAAATATAGAATAAGAATATGTGAAAAAGTAAATAATAAGAGTTCACAATACATAAATATCATGTAATAAACAATACCATTTTTTGGGATTATAATATTGACTGAATTCTGTTTGTTAATTTGTACACATATCTACTAAATATTTAATTAAAAATATATATATTTGTGTATATATAGTAAATTATTAAGTAATCTTATTTTTAAGTGAAATGTTTAAAAATAATAAATTTAATTTATAAAAACATAATCTTGTATTTAGGTTTATTATGCCAAGAAAAAACGCAGAGCACAACAAACTCAAGGTGAAGACACTAGTCATAAAAAAGAAAGAAAATTATATAATGATGGTTATGATGATGATAATCATGACTACATCATTAGAAATGGAGAAAAGTTCCTTGATAGATATGAAATAGACTCGTTAATAGGAAAGGGTTCATTTGGCCAGGTAATTATTAAAATTTAGTACTTATTTTAAAATATGTTTATAAATTAGTGAAAGCTGAACATAAATTGAGTCAAGAATAAAGATATGTAATTTTTCATAATAATATAATCTATAAAATAAAATATATTTCAAAATTACATTTGAAATACTTTTTTCATGGAATGATTAAAAATTATTTACATACTTATTAACTGTATTCAGTATGTGCTTAGAAGTTTTTTAAAAATGTATTTCAATATATAGACATAGCAAGAGCCTAATTAAATGAAACAAAATATAGTACTTATCTGTTAAAGCCCCACATGGTGCATGACATCATGTGTTGTTCTCCAAGATCACACCATATTGCATTCTGCTGCATCACTTAGAGAAATGAAGGAGGTGAGCTTGAATGTGTAACAAAATAAATTAAATTATATGCAAATGAAAGATTCAATTAAGATTAATTTGAATTAATAAATTTTAAATAAATATATTCTGATTGTATAAACTAAAAAGATCTCTGTTTTTTAAGAATTCAAACTTACCATCCATTGTTTGACATTATATGGTTATATGCTATTAAGTATTTAATATGTGCATTTGTGTTCATGGGACAACTTGTGGAGAATGGCTTATTCAATCATTTCTTGGAATTTTTCAATGCTTGAAGTTGATGTTTTTTCTATTCTTCATGAACTTGATATATTATATTTTGAATGTTTTAACAAAATGTATATTATAATACCTTTTGTTAAAACATAATGAATATAATGAAACATAATAAACATAATGAATTTTCATTTTAGAATGAAAAAAAAATCCAAAATGTGGGCATAACAAAACAAATGAAGGTGTCACATTGGTATACAGATGAACAGTTGTAAAATGCATTCATTCAATGTGGATAAAAGTGCAATAAAGGAATACTTTTAACATGGAACATCAAGAAAACATTTAGATTGGCATGTTGTTAAGTCAAAATCCAAAAGATCATTTATAATGGAAAATAAGTTTTATAATTACTTATAATTATTGTTAAGTAATGGCAGTCAATGCAGTGACTTCAATATATAAATATCTCAAAGCCCATTGTTATTAATCAAAGCCAAACAATTGCCATAATGAATTGGGATATTTTCTGCTACTATTAATAACCATGTATGGTTGAATCTAAAATTAAATATGTCTGGAAGCAAAGAGTCACACAGAGGTCTGGGTAGCATAATTGGCAACACATCTCTATGGTAAGCAGGATATGCGGATTTGTATCCTATTCTGGCCCAATTATTTTCTTCCAGAATATTCTAAACTATTTAATAAATATTAATTTAATTATAATTATTAAATTTAATAAGAGATGGTACCTAAAGCCTACTTCTAGTACCAAATTATTTACAGTTTAATTATTAATAGTAGCAGAAAAATAGTCTGATTCATTAAGGCAATAATTTGGCCTTGAAGTAACTTCCAACTAAAGAAAAGTACCAAAGTAAGTTGTAGTTCCATAAATTTTAATTCAAGGAATGCTAATTAATAATTTGATGAGATAATAACAATCAAATTAATTCTTTGTCTTACAGTAGAGCCCTGGAAACTCTACTCTCGATAACATGACATTCTGTAAAACTCTTTGTCGTCCAAAAAGAAAAAGAAATACATGTAATCTAATTTTTTTCTCTAAAATGTAACACTGGAATCAAATAAGTTATTGTTATTCACAGGCGACACTTTTTAATAGCATCAATTCCATTTGTTAACAAAGAATATAACCTTTTTTCCAAGATGCCACCACACAAATATCACTAATTTGAAAGTAATCACCAAATAGTCAATAGTTTTTTTAATGTAAAATTTAACTAGGAATAAAAATAGTCACTATCAGTACATAATTAATACGTACATAAATTTGCACATATAATACCTTTGCAAAAATTCTGCTGTTTAGACTAGCATCATTGCTATCCATAATACTCATCATTTTCAGTAACTCATCACCTCATTTAATCAAGTTTGCAGACTCTACTGTATTTATAAAAATATAGAAACCTCATTTTATTAAATTTGAATTTTTGAATAGCATGGTATTTTCTTATTCTAAAAAGTATTTTTTTTTTCATTTTTATAAAATAGAAATAAATGAGGATTTTGATTCCTTGAAATGCACGATATTTTATCTATTGTGCAAATGCCACAGTAAGATGCTTGCTGTCAGGAACTTGTGGAGCTTTAACAGATAAGTGCCCAAACTATGAAATAAACTCATTAAATTTTTTCAGAATATACTTACTCTTTTAAATTAACTATAGTTAAATAGTTAATTTAAAATATGACAATAGAAATAGGCAGAATTATCATTTTGTAATAAATTTAATAATTGGATAATTTTAATTTAATTAATAATTTAGAAATATTTAGAAAAAGATGTTTGTTCAAAATAGAGTTTTAAATATGCAACCTTGGATAAATCTAATTTATAGAAGAAAACTTAGCTTGGAGCATTTAGATTAGAATCCTTTTCTTGCAGGAGAGTTTGGTGGGAGTTCAGCCTTATTTGAAATCAACTTTTTTTCTTTCTAAATAATTTGAATTATCATATATTAATTAAATTTAAATAACCTAATTGTTAAAATCACTGTAAAATGATTATTTTAATTTAATAGTCAAATTAATTATTTAATTACGTATACAGGGTGGGCCAGCGAAAACGAAACGGCAGAGTGTTCGTGTTCGTCCAAGCAAAGCGCTCGGACAGGTCGATTTTACTCTCGAGGGGACATCTTTTGCAATAAAGTTTTTGAGATTCTGAATATTAACTAAACAAACATTTTTTTTGAAATAAATGTTTGTTTAGTTAATACAAAATAAATGAGTTTTTAAAATTTTTTGTTGTCTGTTGTATTCAGAATCGCAAAAACTTTATTGCAAAAGATGTCCCCTCGAGAGTAAAATCGACCTGTCCGAGCGCTTTGCTTGGACGAACACGAACACTCTGCCGTTTCGTTTTCGCTGGCCCACCCTGTATATAAGCATAGCTGAAAAAAAAAGGTTATAGTTTCGATTATTATGATATGTTTGATGATATTTTTTTTTCTATTGAAGAAAATTAAGGATGTTATATTTCTGCCTACTCATTCTTTGTATACTTTTCAAAGAAGGAAATTGAAATCAAATTCATTGAATGTGTAGAATATCAGTACCCATAGAAATTATTCTATTTATAGAAATTGAATTTTACAGTATTGTATCATGAATTAAATGATATATAATTCTGTTTTGTTGAAACCAATGTAAGTTATTTGTATTTTCTGCATGACAAATTTTTCAGGTCATTGACAAATATAAATATTTTTCTAACACAGCAAGCAGAGATTATACTGTACCCGCATTGCCAACAATTGCCATAAGCATTGTGGGCGATATTAAATGCACCCCTAGTCATAATGTAGCTTGTGTAACATTGGGCATGCTGGAAGCAATGTGCTTTGTATTTAATGATAAAATATAATTGTTATTAAATTCACGGGATTGTGATATATCTCATCATATTATGATATATTGATGAAGTATGAAATGATACACACAACATAATCAATGTAGCTTGAAGCTCTCGAAAATATTTGTTTGTTTATTTTGGTTTATGTTTCATTAATCAACGCTTTGTATTAACTGAAGTTTTTAACTATCCTTATTCATGGGATCACAAACTTCTTCACGTTAACACAGACTTTGCATAAACCAATAACATAATGAGGTTTGGGCTATATATGAGTTGACTCTAAAAACTTAATTTTGATTGTTATTAATTTGTTTCTGTTCGTATATCAATAAGAAATTAGTATTTTTCAAATTTATTTTATAGCATGTTCAATATAGTATCTGATCATTAACCTTTTGTAGGTCATGCCCATAGGGATTCACTGGCTTTTTTCATTGCACTGCAATGTTTTTGTGGATTTTTATTATTTGCACTTAATACTTTATCTACTCTCCTATCTGTACTACTGTTACAGGTGATGTGAAATTCATGTAAAAAAATTTTTGGCTATTTCTGTAGCATGAAGAAAATTCTCGTAGTTCCTTCTGCAGCACGTTATATTTTCTACAAATGAAAATACTGTACTTTAAAAATAAAAATTTTGTTGATGTGCATTTACATATTCCCATATTTTATTACTCTAAACAGAATTATTTTGTCTTGTCTTTTTGTTTATTTATATTTTATAAGTAGAAAAATATGATGATAGATAAGTGGCAATTGCTCTGCAATACTTTTTGCTATAGTATCAAAATATACAATTACAGTGACAGTTTATTAGTTACTAAGATAATATCTTACTAGTATTTCTTATACAGTATTAAGTCAAGCAAAGCTATTTGTAGAATTAAATCAGATTACAAGGCAACATTAAGTCACCCATAACATGCTTCCAATAAAAATTCCTTTGGAAAAAAAACTTGAACAATTGGACAGAAGAGTTGCAGGAATGTCCATGGTAGTCTATGAAATCTTCTTTTTACAATTAGTGAAGAGAATCTAATTAAATTAATAAAGTAATGAATTTCCTAGAAATGCATCCAAGCAAGTTATATATTTGGGTGCAACTTGTCAATGGTGAAACTACAAAACATTAGTATTTAATAATAATACTTTTTTATAAGAATGTTTATAATCATAAATTGTTGCTGTTAATTTATTAAATAGAAATGAAGATTTTTTTTCTATATATTGTGCAAAGTACATTAAGTAATGATGACTTAGATCACAGAAACATTTAATAACAAAAATATAAATAACCAAAAAAAGGAGTGAGGAGAAGGAAGTCTAAATTCTCATTCTTGTGCAAGAATTTAGACTTTGTCAGTTTTCTTCAAAGGAAAGATGTTTTGAAAAATTAATTTATATTCAACAAGCAACTATTTTTATTGTGACATCATGACAATGCTGGGCTGCAATTTTTAATCATATTTTTAATTTAAAATTTATGCTCTTCACCTCAAATTAGTAGTGTTTTGCCCCTGTACATCATACTTTTTCATTAGCAGTGGAGTCATGCCAGTCATCCATCTATCTGACTCCTTTTAGGGGAAGTTTTGAATTGAAATAACATGAATTCCGGTTTTCATTGAAAGTTCATATATTATTAATCAGGGCCTCCAGCCCCTAATCTTTCCATATCTGGTCATAGCTTTCATCTATCTAACTCTGTTCTCGAGATTAAGCACACTTAAAAAAAAAAAAAATTTCTTTAAAATCCAGTATCCAAATGTTTTAACATAAAAAAACTTTTGGTAAATGTTTTTGACCATACTCAAGGTTTGCTTCATGTTTTAAATTAACGATATTCCAAATTGGAATGTGCAGAATAACTTTTCAAAAAATTATTTTTTAAAAAATTGGAACACAGACATCATATGTAACAACAATAATAAATAAACAGTAGTAAACATAAATTTAAGACCCATATAAAGTTAACACATATATAAAAATTTTAGGAATAACATAATACTAATAAAATTAAATTATATCTGCACTCTCTGGTTTAACGTAAAAACATTGCCATGCATACGAGACTTTTCCATCCTTAAAGTTAATACATTTGCTGTTCAGGTTGGTCTTGTATAACTCCAAGGCTTCTAGGGCCCTGATGTGCTCTATTTGAAATGATTGCCTTATTAACATGGTCTTTTGGAGATTGACCTACATGTCATGCCCAGAGGCATAAATGGACAGGACAATGGTATGCCTTTTGTTCAAAATGTCGTGTCGGGATTAGAATCATCTGGATATGCAATTCCCACCTTTTTTCTCTATTTTCAAACAAGCAACAGTTGATGTTGGAGAAACGACTATTAGTTTTGAAAACAGGATCACTGATTGGCTGCCTATCATTGAAACATCGCCAGACCTCTGATAGAGCTACGAGCGCTGATTGGTCAATCAATCCTATTTTCAATTCATATAAAAAGGTCGAGTTTTGACGGGAAAGAAGGTTATTTTCATCTCGCTGTTTCATTGTCGGACATTGAAGGAATTTGCAACTGGCTGAATCTCAGGGATTGCTTCACAAGGTGTTTTTCCGATGGACCTGTAAGGATTTTGGTGGACTATTTGAATTTTAGTTTATTCTTGTGTGTGGAAACCAACATTGTAAATATTTTAACGTTGTAATTTTCATCTTTTGTAATCATCGTTGGTTTGTAAACTGTAATTGACGTTATAATCGTTTTTGAAGTTTCATGATAAACTTGACTTGTCGTATCGATGTTCTTGCATCCTTTTTGTATTGAGCGTTTGGTAGATCCCATGTACATTAAATCCCTTTCAAATCTGTTGTCCCTCACAAGAACACTACACCCCTGGGTGTACATTTATCGGTCTTGTCATTTCCATTGCCTAATAACTTATACATTGTGGGAGCTCTCTTGTATGCAAGCTTGAAACCTATATTGTAAGCACTTACCCATTATGCCATTAATTTGCTGGAACAACATTTTACTTCAGATTACATCATTTGCACCATGTCTTATGGTTTCATGTATGCACCTGGTACTCCAGGTATGGTTTATACCTGGAACATGTGATGCCTAATATCAAAAGACTTATTGTCAGCATGAAGGATGTTCTCAAAGAATACTATAGATGGAGAGCCACCTTCAAAATTTGTTCCATGAATAACAAGACCCAAGATAGTGGTTTTTGGTGCATTTTCCATAAAACCAAGAAATAATTGGCAGATGTCATCATATTGAAAGCTGATAAAAACAGAGTTCTTGTTCTATTAATAATTACAGATATCTCATGCATCAATACCTCATTGACACAGACTGTGAACTGGTGGACAATGGTTATGTAGACAGGTTACAGACTCAGGTCACAAGATTTATGCATACATCTCTGATCAAGAAGATGAAATTAAGCCGGGTGGTTGTGGCCTCCTCCTAAGAAATTCCTAAGTTATTTGCTTTTGCTAAAACGCATAAACCAACACCTTCCCTTAGAGTCATTGTTGATAAAGCAAGATCTCCAACTAGACTACTAGAAAATGCAGTGCACAACCTTACATCAGAGCATTTCAAAGGTTATACATTAACTATCAAGAATTCCACTGATCTGATAGATATTTTATGGCAGGTAGAGTTAATAGATAGAGCACATATTATGGTATTTGATTTCATTTCCTTATACTCCTTTGTAAAGTTATAACCATGCTTCTGTGTTCTTAGAGATCTTTTACTACAGAGAGTTGATGCACATGCTTACCTAAAACAGATCTTAGAATTCTTATGCCTAATGTGTTATAATCAAATATTCAACATAAACCTAATAACCGGTGCAAGTCTAATTAATTTTCTACGGCGAACGTTTTCGGACTCCACTCTGGGTCCATTCTCAAGCCTAAACTCAGTTCCATTCGGTGTTCGACAAATCAAATACTCCCAATCGCGTGCCATTCGAAAATTCAAAATGATGTTGATGACCTGTTTTTTCTCTGGAAAACTGAACCAGATGTAAATGGTTTCTTATAACACGTGAATGATAACAAGTATGGTCTAACCCTTAAATTAGATCAGAAAAGTAGTACCAGTGCTCATTTCTTAGATATTAACATTTGTTTCAAGAAAGGTCGAATAGAAATGGACGTCTATTACAAACTCAGCTACTTACCTACCATTATTTATTATAAGCATAATAAATAATGTATCTCTCTAGTGCCAAATTCATTTCTAATCTATAATCATATATCCAAAATTTAGCCCGATTGTTTACGGCAGTTGTAGGTATATTTGTTTTATTATGGCTTCTTTACAGAGATGGAATTGTAGTTATGACTGGTAGAGAAAAGAATTCTGGGTTATCTACATATTTTATTAATTCTACTTCATTCTAAAATACTTGACAATTTTAATGTTGGACAAGAGTACCAAGCACATTTTCCACTTTAGCCTGACTCATAGCATCTACATTCTATCTGCTATGGGTTCATCTGTAAACTGTGTGTCTGTTTAGGGGAGGGAATGGCAGTGGCATATCTATGGAAAATAGTGTGTATAAATTAATTTTCTAATAACAAGGCAGAAATCAAAATAAAATTCACCAACCTTAAGTAGGTCTTACGCATAAGTCAGAAATTCTTTACTAATGTTTTGGTCTACTTATAAGATTTTCTATGGATAGATCCTATCAAAATTGAATGTTTCTAGTATTAGTGTTCTGGAATAGAATGTTTAGATATCATTTGAATGCATGAGAGATTTTTCTACATATTCTATTCCAGAGTGCTATTACTAGAAAGATTTGATTTTGAAAGGATCTATGTGAAGAAGGGTTTAGAAGTAGACTGAAAGCATTAGTAACAGATTTCTCACTATTGTTCAAAGCCTACTTAAAGTTGGTGAATTTTATTTTAATAGCACCTATGCAGAGCCGGATTATCGAATAGGCAAAGTAGACAAATGTTTAGGGCCCGTAATTCGGAGAAGCCCGGTTTCAGTGAAGATTTCTCTGTTTCAAAACAACTTAAAATTATTTTAAAAATTTGATAGGACAGAAAAGGGTGTATTTAACAATGCCTACTAAGTTCCGCCTGACTACCCATTACCAAAAAAAGAAAAAAAAAAAGGTCAACAGCAACCCGTGCGTCAGAAGTAATGTACTGTACGCTACGAGATCTCTCGCACCATCTAGAAATATTTTATGGCCGCCTCTCGTGGTAGTACTGATATATGGTTATGATTTATTTTCTAAATCTAAACTTATACGTCTCGACATCGCATATTTGATATAACGTTCAAGTTGCTCAAGTGCAAAGATATTACAATTGAATAGTGTTTTATAAAAGAGTTAAAAAGGGTGACACTACGGTGTGACTTGGGGTGACACCACGACATCCGCACCGGGTGTCATCCCACCGGGTGTCACCCATGCTAGCTATGTTAATGTCACATTATATAAGATTTGTTTAGAAGCAACTTATTTAAATGGGGCCCCAATTTAAATTTTTTCTAGGGCCTGCTAAGGACTTAATCCGGCACTGCACCTATGGCAAGCACTGTGTGACCGGAGGGTCGGGGTCTCTTTGACCCCTCGTCAGGATGTGACACCACCGAGTCGGTCGAGACTCGGAAATCGCGACGCAGAGTTTTTTCGTCGCGCGAGCGGTCGCGCGTGAGCGGGTACGTTCGCGGTAGAGGTGGAGGTAGGAGAACCGAGGAAGTGAGTCACTCAAGACACCGGCTAAGTAACAAGGCTAATTTTAATAAGGGAGTATAACAACAGTACAACAAGACGCATAGCTAATATTTTTAGATACGCGGAGAGAGAGAGTTTACAAACGATTCGCGAGTTGATAAATACCTTAGAGAGTCTTGGAGCCGGCATCAGGTATCCTTGCGATGATACGATCCACGGAGAATCACGATTTGAAGGAACAGTTCACAAGATAATCCGCACTATGGTCTTGGTATAAATCCACAAGGGTCTTGGTTCGGAAGATGGCGGGAAGAGTCCGGATTATTGTCCCGATAACTAAACGACGCCTGACGGATTCGTCATCGTTCGTTCGTTTTATTTTTTCACTCGGGTTTTTTCCATGAGGGTCAGGTGTCCAATACGTAAATTTCTTCGAAAAGTTCCTGGTGGCATACGTCCCGAGGATGGGTCATCCTCAACGAGGAAGCAAGTTCGTAGGAAATAATTTTTTATGGGTTTCCAACTGATCTTGTGATAAAAATGGTGGAAAAAAAAATTCGAAGTTTTGATTGAACACCTTCGTCGTTTTGCCCGTCACACCATAAATATTTTTATGGCCGCCTCTCGTGATAGTACTGATATATAGTTATGATTTATTTTCTAAATCTAAACTTATACGTCTCGACATCGCATATTCGATATAGCGTTCATAGTGCGAAGATATTACAATTGAATAGTGTTTTATAAAAGAGTTAAAAAGGGTGACACTACGGTTTGACTTGGGGTGACACCACGACATCCGCACCGGGTGTCACCCATGCTAGCTATGTTAATGTCACATTATATAAGATTTGTTTAGAAGCAACTTATTTAAATGGGGCCCCAATTTAAATTTTTTCTAGGGCCTGCTAAGGACTTAATCCGGCACTGCACCTATGGCAAGCACTGAAATTGCACCAGTGTTGAAATATCTGATATCCATCTTTCAGATAACTCTACCAAAAAATCATTCAAAAGTACTAGTCAAGACATAACTGCACGGCACATTGAGATGAATATAAAATACAACTCATATCAACTATTAACCGGTGTGAATACAATTAGCATTTAAGCAATGAATGTTTTTGTAACCCCTTCTGGACTTTTCTTCAGGTTTTTTATAATTCAAAACAGGCTAGATCTTAAAATTCAAACATATTCAAATGGTAAGAGATTTTGAATACCGTATGCGCATGCATTCCCCGTGAGATGTTTAAATATGATCGAACATTAGGATGAGTTTGAAAAATGAGTTCTATGGGGGTCAGGATATGGGAGCATAAATTTGATATACAACATAGTAGGAGCACCAACTCATTCTCCACATACACATTGGACCCTGATGTTACAGCAGACTTTCCCAGAGCCCAAATCATCCTTATCACCCCACACCCAGAACACCTCAAGTGGTTAGAGGCAGTCAAGATTTTTAAGGCTTGCTGCAGAACCACATGCATTTATTTTAGAGAGGAAATGTTCCTTTTAATGGTAAGACTGGTGTTACTTGACAATGATATCTACTATATAAAACTGAAAAACTAGGCAGTCTCTGTCACGGTATGCCAAAAATGCCCACTTGGGGCGCCCCTTTCTATTATTTAAATTAACAATAAAGTCAGTTTTTTCCATAACAACTTTAAAATAACAATAAATGTGGTTTTTGCATTTTTGACTGCATTTTAGTAGGGTATACCATGAGAAATTCAGTATATTATTATTTTTTATTTGTAATATGAATTTATTATTTATACCACAGAATGGCACTGCTGCTGTTAGAATGCCCACTAGGGACGTCCTGGGCTACTAGTTTAATATACAATCCTTTTTATTTTTTAATGATGACAAGGAGAATGCATGCACAAAAGTTCTCCCCTTTTTCAAACTCATTCTAATGTTTGATCATATTTAAACATTTCATGGAGAATGCATGCACATATGGTTTTTGAAATCTCTTACTGTTTGATTATGTTTGAATTTTAAGATCCAGTCTGTTTTGAATTATAAAAAACCCAAAAAAGATCCCAAAAGGGGTTACAAAAAAGTTCATCGCTTAAGTGCTAACTGTATTCACACCAGTTAATGGTTGATGTGAGTTGTATTTTGTACTAGTCAAGTTCTTAATTTTTTTTTATTGACAAATTATGACCCTATATGAAAATTATATAACTGCACTTTCCTTGCTTTCACACTGATGCAGATTGGTCTATGATTTGGTCAAAGTTAGTTATTTCAGTTTCTTCTCTTTATACACTCAGCAGACAAGATCACAGAATTCGTCTTAACCTGGGGAGGCACTCAAATACAAAAATATATTAGTTTTAACTTCATGAATGATCTCTTACAGTTGCAATGGACATTGCAATGGCTAGCATTATCTGAATAGTAATGCAAAGATTGGGGAAGACACTCTCATTTCCATACTAAACAATAAATTACAGAAGCTCTCCAGATTACATTCAGGTTACACATTTTTATAAAAATTAGAAGGTAAAGTATATGTGAAGCATACAAAAAGCTTAGCCACACAACTGTCTATCAGCATTATGGAAAAATATTTAATTCAAATGTTCTGTTTGCTATGAATGAAGAGGACAGATACATACTGTCAAAAGTACTTGTGAAAAATCTTTCTGTAACAGTATTTGGTGTCTAGTGTCATTTATATTTTAATGTGAAGCCTATATGATGTATTTGTAAAAATGGTGACATTTTTAAAGGGAGCAATCTGCAAAATACAGATCTTTGGTGAATATTTTTAAATTTATTTATGTATTTGTTTACAGCAATTCAACAAGTGGGCAATCTGCTGAGGGAACCCCGTTAGGGAAAATTTTCCTTGGGAAACTGGCCCCTATTTAGATATTACAAATGTGAAGTAAACTCAGAATGCTCCACCTGACCAATTTGTTGGCAAGGCATGAACCTTGACCAACTTCTAGGGTTCAGTGGTTTTATCCACTAAGCACTGGTGAGCTATGAATACAGTAGACCCCCCTATAACATGGTAGATACGTTCCGTTTTATATGAATCCGTGTTGTACGAGTCACTTAAATACATGAGCCAATCACAGCCCTGCACATAAGTAGTTTAGGGGCTACGGCTGTTTGAAAAGTTTTCTTCCATAAAGTTAATCAATTCTAGACTAATTTGACTTAACATTTCCAAATTACGTTGTAATACTTTAAATAAATTTTAAAAATTAATATTACTTTAAAGTTAATAGGAAATTACAGTAGAGGGTCGTTTATACAAATCAATTGGGGACTGAGGTTGTTCAGATAACTGATTTTTTCAGATAATCGATTATGTATGAAAAAATATATTAACCTATCCGATGTTGAAATTTTTCTCCGTTGCGTGTTGCTTATGTTGAATTTTTGTCGATTTTAAGCCTAAAGAAAATTTTTATAATAATAATCGAGGCTATCATTAAAAATTATTTCTTTATTTTGTACAAACAAAATAAATATATTGAAAATATAAAAACAAAAAAATTATACTTTAGAAGTTAATCCAGTATCAAAAACTTTCGATTCAGCATGACACAGTCCGACTGGAAAGCTTTTGGTTAACCAACGTTTCAGTTGACCAGCTTTTGGATAAATGACACTCTACTGTATTTCTATAATGGAAATCTTTTCAAATTTAATTTGCCCTAATAATTTTTAAAAATTCTTTCAAAGTGATATATTCATACTACACTAAATTTGTCAAATCTAATAGAATTTTGCTTTTCTGATAAAAGTTTTATATATAAATAGCATTTGTATGAGTCATTTCTTTGTTTTGTATGACTTTTTAACAATATAAGTGAATTATTTCTTGAAAATATCAAAACTAAACTAAGCTGTTCTTCGGTTAGTCCCAGTAAACTACAAAAGCACTAGGCTAATAATAACTAGCTTAACGAATGGCTTTGTGTGTTACATAATAGTATGTAATAAAAATAACAAAATCTTTAAAATAAATTACTTTTTATAACATTGGTGTTTATATTAGCTTGTATTAAATACTATTGGTATAAATTGGTAGTACTAATCATATAGATTTTTATAGCTCAGGTTTCAGTTTCAAAAACCTGGTATTACTGGTATTTGTAACTAGTGTGAATCTGGAGCTGAAGGTTTAATTTTATTTTTATTATAATTTATAGTTTAGTATATTAACTCTCATCTTGTTGTGTATGTATCCAGTGCACCCTTATGCCAGCAGATACATGGCATTTTTTTTTTAAATTGAATTTCTCAAAAATAAATAATAGTTGAACTGTGGGCTTTATGGTATTCCTCAATTGGTATGTTCTGAAGCAATTCCAACAGTGGTGACTTATTTTTTAGAGAAATTTTACAAAAAACAATATCTTTACTACCACCTGCAGTAAATTCTCTTGCAGCATGAGAGTGTTGTACTCTCGCAATTGTTGTGTAATAATTGCAATTCAATAAAAAAAAAAAATGTAGAATATTTAACCTTTACCACAATACTACACATTCTATTTTTTCCTCCTGGTTTCAATGCAGGACCAATTCCAATTCATTTCAAATAAGTTATTGCAGCTTTTTTGACAATGTGATTTTCTTGCTTTGGTGTTATCGCCCTGCTGTCTTGCAATCAGTGAGTGATCAGTTGACGAACAGTTCGGACAGCAAACACTTTCATGAAAGATTTTTATATTCAGACAACAAACACAAAAAGAAGCAACATAAAATAATGAATACCAATTGGTTTTCCCTTGTCTCCAGGCAACAATTCGAAACCTTTCAGAGTGCAGGAGATGCTCAACCTGATACTAATCAGATATTATTCCTCTGAACTTTGAAACTCTCCATTGTAATTCCAGCTTTTTGTTTACTTTTCTGACAAATAATTTTTATAGTCTTTTGAAGACTGTTGAGCACTCGCTAAGTTTTGTGTCTATTTTTATTTTCTAAAGGTGAAAGTTTAACTGTCCTATCAGATATTCATTAACAGTTTAACACCAAAAATTTGAATTTCATTCGGGCCTTACATTTACGTAATTCTTTCATGTGCTAGTTGATTCCTATTCACTGAATTTTTGTGAGTGCTTTTCTGAACTTTTTATTTCAAAAGACATTGATAATATTATGAAACCTAAAAAGAGTGGAGTGTCAAGAACTGTGCTCACCTTAGAAACCAAGCAAGAGAGAATAGCCAAGGTAGAGAGTGGGCTAAAAATGTCTGATGATGCTAGGCAGTATGGCTTGAACACAAGGATGATGCCAGCCAATGGGCCAGGGGGGCAAGATGATGTGAATTGATAGAGGATATAAATTGTATGTAAGTAAAATAAAAATGATTCATAAAGTTTTAATCATTTACTATGTATCGGAAAAGAAATATCTTAATTAAAACATTTTTTTAACTTACAAGAAGCCTAAGAAGATTATTTTAATTAAAACTTAGCATTTAAATAATTTTTTCGAATTTCTAGGGGAGGGCAGCTGCCCCTCTGCCCCCCTGGCGACGCCCTTGCTTGAACAGGTCTACAGTAGGCCCAATTTTAGCTAAGAAAGATATAATCAAGAAGACTCGAGCAGTTAAAGGAGCTTTAGCTGCTTGAGTCTTCTTGATTATATCTTTCTTAGCTAAAATTGCATCTGAGAAACAAAGATGTGCCATCTATGAAAAAATGGAGAGATTGCTTTTAGTTTCTTATTACATATAAATAAACATACTAAGAAAGTTTATAATTTTTTATTTCTTTTTTGGGGTTTTCAGAAGGAATTAATCAAATTCTCATAAAAATCTATGGTAAATTGATAATCAGTTAACAAACAGTTCAGATAGCAAACAAAGTCTTAGAATGGATTATGTTCGTTAACTGATCACCCACTGTAATTACTAAATAATTTGTCACTAGAGGGAGGCATTAGGCATTATCTCTTATTAGATTTATTATAATTAAATTTAGAAAATTCTGGAAGAAAAGAATCAGCCTGAAGCGAAACTTAAACCCGCAACTGCTCTTTATCCTGCAAATGCATTGTCAATTATGCTACCCAAGTCTTCGGTCTGATCTGCTCTTCCAGATGTATTTAAAGTTTATAGTGAAGTTTAGCAGAGCAGTGAAGTTAGACTACAGGAAGACTGACACATTTCCTTTCTTTCAGTCAGGAATATCTATTGGGTTGTTCGGAAAGTTCGTAGCGATTTTTAAGAGAAATAAAAGAAATTGTTTTAATACTAAAAATATACTTTTATTCCATGATGTATGCGCCATTGTTTTTAATGACGTGTTGCCATCTATGGGGCAGCTTCATGATACCCTCTTCGTAGAACTTTTCAGTTTTTTCCGCGAAAAACTGATCCACGTGGTTTTTGCAAGCTTCCAAAGTATCAAAGTTTTTATCATGAAGGGAATTTTGTAGAGAACGGAACAAATGGTAGTCTGACGGGGCAAGGTCGGGTGAGTAAGGGGGGTGGGGTAAAACATCCCAGCCTAGTTCCAATAATTTTTGGCGTGTTCGTAAAGACGTGTGAGGTCTGGCATTATCTTGGTGAAACACAATGCCTTTTCTATTGGCCAGTTCCGGACGTTTTTCTTTAATTGCCATGTTCAGCTTATCCAATTGGGAACAATACTTATCAGAATCAATTGTTTGATTCTGTGGAAGCAGCTCATAGTACAGGATTCCTTTCCAATCCCACCAGACAGTGAGCATGACCTTCTTTGGATGAAGACCGGCCTTTGGAGTTTTTAATGGTGATTCATTTTTCTTACCCCACGATCGTTTTCGGCTGATGTTGTTATAAATGATCCACTTTTCATCGCCTGTCACTAAACGCTTCAGAAAAGGGTCATTTTCATTTCGTCTTTCAAGAGAATCACAAATGGAGATGCGATCCAGTAAGTTTTTTTCCGTTAAGTCGTGAGGTATCCAAATGTCATAACGATTCACGTATCCGAGCTTCTTTAGATGTTGAAATACAGTACTGTTTGATGACTTCACTATGTCTGCAATCTCTCGAGTTGTGTAATGAGGGTTTTCATCCAATAATGCTTTGATTTGGTCCTCTTCAATAACAGGAGGTCTTCCTGAGCGAGGAGCATCTTCAAGGCTGAAATTACCCGTTTTAAATTTTGCAAACCACTTTCGAACAGTTGATTCTGATACAGCACTCCCACCATAAACATCACATATCTTTTTTGCTGTTTGTACAGCATTTTTGCGTTTACGAAAAAAGAAAAGAAACAAGTGTCGATAATGCACGTTGTTCGCATCCATTTTTGCAATGAGCCAAATTAAACGCTATTTGAATAATCTTAACGGTTTTTTTGTAACGGACGCGTCTCAAGGTCATTTATCGTAATATTCATTGGTTTGTACAATTCTAATCATTTTTGCGTCAATCGGTGTCTCAACTGTCGGCTATCAAAAATCGCTACGAACTTTCCGAACAACCCAAAATATGCAATACAGAGTAGCAAAATGCGTCTATTAATTTTAACAGGCAACTCTTGGGTTTTATTTTATTTTTAAATTAGTTACTCATTTTTATTATAGAAAATGTTTTCTATGGATGACAAAATTAAAATATTTATTATTAATCAAAAATTTATTCTAGTAGGTTCGGGTTGTTCAGCCGAGCCAAACAATAAATTATTAAGCAATTTCTTCCAAACATGCATTTGAATATTGAATTAAAGTTGGGAGCTGTTCAGAGGCACCATTGTATTTGATCCTTTATATCTGTTTATAGTTAATTTTAAAATGTTGTTAGCAGATTTTTCATGTTATATTCAATTATTTAGGAATAAAATCAATAACATCAAAGTAGCTTCTTATAAAATACAATAATTTTGATTCAAGAGTCAGGGATCACCTTTTGATGTCCACTTTTTGTTGTATCTTTACCAAAATGTCATAAAATCCACTGAAGTTTGTACCTGAATCAGTGGCTTAGCTACATATTCAGTGCCCTGGAGCTGGTCAAATCGGTGCACCTTTTTGTTTCTCGGAAGAGGTCTCGCAAAATTTATTTTGAACATTTAATTTAAAAACATAGCTAATTATTTCAATGTAAAACCTCACTTAATAACAGTTTATTTGAGATTTGAGGCATTTCAACAATAAGATATTCAATTTAATAAATCTTATAATTGAGAAGGGTTGATAATAATAATAATAAGCACAGAGCCCGAATGGTTAAGGAGTCGAAAGCTGAAATTTGGTACACAGTTAAGGTACACTATGCCAATGCACAATAGTAAGAGAATTCCCCATGAGTGGAAAGGAAAACGGTTAAGGATTACCCTGAAGAACTTAGCTTCTACTGTACTATTTTAGATGTGATATTTTGCATTTTTGCGAGAAATCAAGCATATTTTTTTAGATCCATCTAAAAATTTTCTAATTAGTCTCGAAAGAGGGGGTCCTAATTCTTGCACTCAGTGAAAACAAGCAAGATTGCCCATAATCTAATAATCTTAATCTTCACTAGAATTACTTTTTGCCTGAGTAATACCAGGCTCATCTGCTAGTTTAAATATAATAATAAAACAAAATATAATTCTTTAAGTACTGAGTACCTAATAATATTTACTACATATTATATAAACTGTATTGACAAAATGTAAGCAAGTTTAGTTTCATAACAAATACATAATAATACATAAAAAAAACTTCAAAATTGTTTTTTCGCTTTTTTGTTTGCAAATCGGTCAATCACTTTCTTCAGATCAAGTTGACAAGCTATTGTTTTTTCAATTGATATAGTCAGGCGGATCTAGGTTTTTCGGTGCCTAGGGCTTATTTGAAGTCCAATGGGGACCCATTTTTTGTTAATACAAATAATACTATAAATTATCATTATTATATTATTATTAATATTAACTATTTGTACTACACAATAAATGCTCATTGTTAATGAAAAAGTATTAAAAATTTATGGTAATAATTCAATTTTTGTGAGCCCTTGGCACTTGAGGGCCCAGGGCTTAAGCCCTGTTAGTCCCTATGTAGATCTGCCCTTGGATATAGTAACCAGAGTTAAGACGGTGTTGTGACATGCTGTTTCTTAAATAAGTTTTGATTAATTTTAGTTTTGAAAAACTTTGTTCTGATGTCTTTGTCGTCACTCATAAAGTTAATAAAATGAGGCATGCTGCAATAATGTCAGAGAACTTATTTGAGACTGTGGTGTGAAATAAAAGTAGTTCAGCAACTTTGCTTATAGAAGTAATTTCTTTTACCTGACTATAAAAACACATTTTAAATTGAAGCAGTTGTGGTCCAAAACTAGGCAAATGTCGAAGGGGTGTGCAGATTGTAACAATTCTGATTGTTCCAAAATATTTTTATCAGATAATGCAATAAGATATGCAGATGAAAAGCACTTGAAAAGTGTACATAATTGACGAATGGATTCAAATCTAATAGTTAATTGATTACAGTAGTGAACCGAAAATCGGAATCAATTGGGGACTGGGGTTGTTCAGATTAGGGATTTGTTCCGATTACGGATTATGTACGAAAAAATATATTAACCTGTCCGATGTTCAAATTTTTCTCCGTTGCGTGTCGCTTCCTGTTGAATTTTCGTCGATTTTAAGCCTAACGAAAATTTTTATAATAATAATTGAGGCTATCGTATCGTTAAAAATTATTTCTGCATTTTGTACAAACAAAATAAATATATTGAAGAATATAAAAACATGAAAATTATACTTTAGAAGTAAATTTAGTATCAAAAACGTTCGATTCAGCACGACACAGTCCGACTGAAAATCATGCCGATTACCGGGGTGCCGATTTACGAGTCTCTACTGTAATTATTAAATCCAAAAGTTTTTTTTAAATGTTTTTACACATTTTTATTTTGCCCTTTCTAACTTGGCACCCTTATGATTGGTGCTCTTGGAGCAGTTTGCTCCAACTGCTCCACAGTAGCTACGCCTCTGACCTGAATATATAGAAGAATGATTACATTTTATAAGATATTCTCAGTAAAACATATATTAAATCATACTAATAACAATGCAGTTGACTCTTGATAGTGTGCATAAAGAAGAAAAATTTTTAAGTTAATGAAATTTTTGGTTATGAAAATTATCATAAAACTATTTTAGTGAACTTGAAAATATTGCAATACAAACAATATAGTTAGATATTATCATCATATTATTTTCAGGTGCAATCTTAGTACAGGTAGCCTTTGGTTTACACTGCAGTTCTGTTCCTACAAAAGCCAGTG
Source organism: Centruroides vittatus (assembly GCF_030686945.1). NCBI lineage: Eukaryota > Metazoa > Arthropoda > Arachnida > Scorpiones > Buthidae > Centruroides > Centruroides vittatus. Next base: position 2,875,310 of record NW_027122385.1, read on the forward strand.
CAAATCGAATCGGCATAAAATGAACCCATATTTACAGTGAGGTATAGGGTTAGGTTCTACATAAATGAAAAACAAGCAAATAATTTTGTTTATTAATACAATATAATACAAAATACATATATTATAAATTTAATTTAAAAAAATGTATTTTATGATAAAATTAAGTGAAATGTTTTCATTAAAATATCTTAAGAAACACAAATGATATTTCAAAGTTTCAAATCTCTTACATTTTTCGGAAAAAAGTATCCATATTTAATTGTTTAGATTTTTGTTTTCTTTCATTAAGAATTTCGGAATATGGTCAAATGGATGCGACGATGCTCCTTTTTACATTTGCACTTCACTCCCAATCGTTGTCTAACTCACAAAGTCCATCCATCAAACTTTCCATAGTTGAAATGATACACTAATCCGACATAGAGCTACAGATGAGCAGAGACACTGATTGGTCAACTCCCAGCCGCCGTAGTGCATATATAAGGTCAGTTTGGGCAGGAAAATTGAAGTTGGTTTCATCTCACTAACAATAGTTTGTGATCGCCGGAAGTGCTACTGCGTCATAAGGTGTTTTCCTGAGTGAACTGTTACAGGATATGAACTATTCGCATTCATCAGCGCTCTGGATTCGGACACCATTTATTGGACTATTAGGTTTAATAACGTTACTCGTGGGTATCTAAACATTTAGTATTTTAATATTAATTTAATGCAAATGTATACATACTCAATAATATTAAACAGAGAAAATAAAGTATTCAATAAAAATCTTTGTTTTAACAAATGTACAATGTCACAGCTCAGTATATACGTCAACACTGAAATGAAAATCAGTCTAGCATAAGGAAAATCGGGGAACTACACCACAAAATGGCAAATTGAGCAGTGGCGTTATTGTGAATTGGCATTAACTGAGGGATACCTGTACTTGAAAAACAATATTTTAAAGTGTGTACTGTAATTGCATATACAAAACATTCATAAGATTAATGAAAATAATCTGTTACACAGGTTTGATGCCATGTCTTGTTGTTTAGTGTTCTTTCTCCTTGAAAACTCAATGTTTCACATGTGACAAGGCTTCTAAAAAATCTCATAAAAGCTTAAGGACTGAAAATCCCATGAGCTTTAAAGCATGGAAGTCTGAAAAGACTTGAATGAACATAAAAAGAACAGATCAGAACAAATTGCTTGTTGATAATGAAATTTACTTTTCTCCCATCCACCACAAGCAGGCCTGCAGGGTGGCAAAAAATGGAACAAGACATTACATTAGAAAAGTATTAATATAATTGTGAATGTAATATAATTATGTAATTATGTAATTGTGAAGTAATATAATTATGGTCCAAATGTTAACACTTGCATTACATACAATATTTATATGGATTTATAGTATTGCAAAATCAAGCATGTGGAAATTGGCCCAAGAGATAACTTTCTTGAACAGCAAGGAATAAACTTGTATGGACTAGTATATGTAGCAGCTTTGCCACACATTCATATTCATCAAAAAAATAAGAATTTACAGTATATTTGCACTAATTTGTAAGGGGTACAAAAATAAGTCTGATGCATAGGTGCAAAGTTACTAGTGGCAGAGTTGTTTTCTCAATAACATAGAATATTTCTTACATCCATATACTGTACTTTGCTAGCTAGTCAGAAGCCAAGATGATAAAAAAAATCAGACTGATGCTCTGAAAGCTCCAGAATAAAATCTAATTATCAAATTTTCATGGATGGTCAGCCCAGATATGTCAGGATCTGTTTTTTACTAATTAGTCAGACCATTGCAGTTTAGCCTAATGTGAGGTTAGCCGATTGGGTGAAAAGATGTCGCGACAGTCGAGCGGTCAACACTGCCGTGTGGGAGTGGAAGGATTTCACGGAGACAGGTTTTCCATCTCAAAACCGTTTAATAAAATAAAAATTTCTTACAATATTTCCTTGAACAAAGGGGTAACACAGCACAAAGCACGAGAATTAAGTCCAGATAAAGTTCAAATGTTCGGGATTTCTTTTCCTACAGTTTGGCGTGGACGGTGAAATGATCGTAGACCCCAAGGCGTTGGGCACGACTTCAGGTGATTTTTCTCCCAGGAACCTGGATGGCACTAGGCGACACAACAGAGAGGTTGTTTCCACGATGTCCGAAAGTTCCCTCCTAATTTTACGGAAGCACACACGTCCAAGATAGGACGAGCCAAGTACTGAGAGAACTAATGACCGAGAACGTCATCTCCTCTTTTTCTTCGGGTTTTATAACTTTCCTTTGAGTCCCAGATCGAACATTCCGATAGGTCGATGTCGACTTGCCTCCGCTCTCTAATTGGTCCCCCCCTCGTTACGCATTGTAACGAGATCGGAACCCCGAATCGTTGGATAAGTCAACATCGACTGACAATTTGATTCCTACCGAAGATGTTCGATCTAAGTACTCAAATTCATCTATTGTTTTAACCTGAGAAGTCCGACTTTCTTGAAAATCTCTACAGACATGCCCTTTTATGGACATAAAACATTCATTTTTCGTTTTCCCGTTTTTTCTTGTTGATGGTTTTTTTCAACATAAATTTATAATAATAATAATAATTATTATTGGCTTCTATTCCAAAACAACGAGAAAAAAAAATTTCTTTTCCTCTTTTCGCACAAAGTCTAGACCCATTTCCAAAGCTTCACACTAATATATTAGTTTAGCCTGATGTATCCATTATAAATGTTCTTGAATAAAGAACTAAACAATGAAGTGAATAAAGAATTAAAAAATATTATACTGTATTTACTATATACATCCTTCTGGTAGAAATATTTCGAAATTTCTAAATCTTGGTTGCTTGTTGTTCTCTATTATATGTATTTTCTTAGCACAATGGTGCCGTTGAGAACATATCACACAGGAAACACTTTCAGAGGAATAAGGTTGGTTTATTGATGTGAACGGATATGCATTTCGGGCTTAACGCCCCTCTTCAGTCCTGAGATAGTGGTAGTTAAACTAACATGACTTGTAAGAAGATATACATGTAGTTGAAAAAGGAAAAAGGAACCAAAAATTCTTTTGGCTCCACACATTAGGATAGTATAACATGTGTTGTGGGGTGTGAAATAATTCTGATGAGATGTACAGAGAACATAGACAAGATATGAGAGGTTAAAAAAGAAGCAGCAACATTGTGCTAAGAAAATATATTTCAAAATTTCTTTACCAGAGCTGTGAAGAAATTTTATGAAGAAATATTCATGATTCTAGACATTCTGATCCAATTCTGTCATCAAACATGTCATTCAATGATAACCAACGAAGATCAACTTGTGAAAGTGGGCATTGACTGAACATTTGCAATACTTTCAAGTTTTTCTGTCAAACAAAATATCAAGAACTGATTTCTTCTTTCTGGAAAATTTCAAGATTTCTCCAAGATTGGAAAATTTATCTGCAATTGACATAAATATAAACAAAATATCTATGAAAAATTGCCAAATGGATGAATTTCTACAACAAAAAAGAAAATATATTTTCTTAATATTTTTACAATATGTACTTTTTTTAATATCCAGCAGAAACTATTTGGCAAACTAGCTTGAAAACATAGTTTGCAAATAGTAGCGAAAAAATTAGTTTTCGCTACTACAGTAGAGCGTCGATAAGTGGAACCAATTGGGGACTGGGGTCCTTCCAGTTAATGATTTGTTCCAGTTTCCGACTTTGTACGAAAAAATACATTAACCTGTCCGATGTTCAAATTTTTCTTCGTTGTGTGTCGCTTTGTGTTGAATTTTTCGTCGATTTTAAGCCTAATGAAAATTTTTATAATAATCATCGAGGCTATCGTATCGTTAAAAATTATTTCTGCATTTTGTACAAACAAAATAAATATATTAAAGAATATAAAAAACATGAAAATTATACTTTAGAAGTAAATTTAGTATCAAAAACATTCGATTCAGCACGACACAGTCCGACTGAAAATCGTTCCACTTTCCGGCCATTCCACTTACCGACGTTCCACTTATCGGCGCTCTACTGTATTTACAAACTATTTTTAATATCCTGCCAAACAGTTTTTGCTGGATATTAAAAAGTTGTTTTTCATTGTACAAATATCTACAAATTTGTATAGTACTGTAACACCACTCTCTCTCCTGTATCCAATCATACTTCTCTAGGGTCCAAGTATTTATTTTACTATAACAGTCTTCTTCTCAAAACTACTGGAGTGAGTAAATAAATAATCATGAACAAAACCTTTTTTAACCAGTAATTGAACTTTAACGTAACTTCCGAATGTTTTCGGCCTTCACCAAGGCCTGCTTCAGGTATTGAACTAAACTGACTTCTAAATTGGAATGTTAGAACAATGATGTTCAACTTCAAACTTTGTATATATCAAATTCACTTGGCTGATTGACTTTGAATTTCTTGTACAGTTACTTTCATGCATGTGCCACTTCTCGCAGTCTTTAAAGTTAATACAGTTGCCCTTCAAGTTGGCTTTATAAATTTCAATGTCCTCCAGGTAACGAATATGGTCTGTTTAAAAGGCCTGCCTAATTAATCTGGTGTACTGGAGGTTCGCATATACTTCCAAGTTGGTGGCATACGTGGACAAGGCGGTGGTATGCCTGTTGTTCACAAGGTCGAATTGATGTTCACATACCCTTTTGCGTATTGAACATATGATTGAGCCGATATAAACTAAGTCCCTTTGGAGTCTGTCATTAAGAGGAATGGAGTACACTGCTGCTTGATCTATTTTATCTTTTGCATTGCATAGCATCTTGTAAATTGTACTGGATCTCCTGTATGTGCTTTCTGTACCACTCTGGTCAGCAATATCTTTCTATAAGGAGTTCAAATGTGGATTGAACTGAACTATGGTGCACCTGGAGCCTGTGATACATTGTTGGCCCCTGTTCGAAGTTAACTGGGTGTTGGAAATGCTGTGCATGGCACTTTGGTTGGCATAGGCGTTGGCTAAACTACATATCATGTTTCTTCTGTAGCTGTTCAACAGTTATATCTTTTATACATTGTAGCTCAAGCAGAGTATCATGCATATTGGTGCAATGAGTGAAAGCCTGTCTCATTAGGGAACGATTTTATGCAAATTTATTTTATACGATTTTATACGAAAAGGGGTCAGACGAGTTTACAGGGATGAATAGTGGTACATGGTCCAGTTTGTAATAAATGCTCATTTCCATTCTGTCCCTATTGAGATGCATGTTGACATCAAAGAAATGAGTATTACAGTTACTATTTCTTTGTAATGTTTTTTACTTTTTATTAAATTACAGTTACTAATTTGATCTAGCTTAAGGGTAACACTGTATGAATGTTAACTGTATAACCGTTGTTCATGCATGTTAAAAACTCATCAACATTTGGCTTAGTCTTCCATAGGTTAAACAGGTCATCTATGTATCTTTTTTAAACCATGATGTTCGGTAAGAACTTAGGTAAGACCTTGTTTTCTAACTGTTGCACCACTAACTCACATAGGTACACCCCATTTTTGGATACTCCCATGGGTACACCCCATTTTTGTAAGTATGTGCTGTTATTAAATTGAAAAACAGGGGTATAGCACATGAGGTTGCTAGCTCCAAAATCTGCTTACAATGCAGATGGCCCATTCTCACTAAGTAGAAGGTCCCTGAGATTGCAGAAGCATGGTTGTAGCTGTATCCCATTGATACAGCTACAACCATCCCTTTACTCATTGTAAAGGGATACGAAATCAAAAACAGTGATGTGGGCAAAACATTCGGAAATTACATTAAAGTTCTATTTAAAATTTATTTTGTATACTAGTACTTTCTATATATTAACAGGACTTATTATACTGGAAATTATGGATGCAGATATTTAGTCTTACAGATCAAAAATAATGTTCTTATTTTTTATCTGTATTTTTATCTATGTTTGTTGTTTGTTTGAATTTTAAATAGAGTTAAAAAGGACACAAAGGCATAATAATTATACATTAAGTTCACTTACTGGTTAAAAAAAGGTTTCATTTGTGATTGTTTATTTATTTTACTTTGTATTAATGAAATCCTTTTCAGACTGCAAGTAAAGAAGCCTTTGTGTGCCCAAAATTATCCAGAAAAGCATATAAAATTAGACAGTTGTCAGAACCCTGTACTTCTAGTACCTTCAAAATTATTTCAACTTACAGTAATACACAAAATGCATTGAACTTATAGGAGTTATAGCTGAACAGAAATTAAACTGTATCTCTAATTTGATTTTTATGACATTCTTATTGAGTGTTATGTGTAATCATATTGATCTTATATATTTTTTCAGAAAAATACAAGTTAATGTATTACATCTTAAATTTTTAAAATAAACTAGTTGATTAATTTATTAGCACCTAATATAAATTTATTTAGAAAAGAGAATTTAATTCATAAGTTAAATATTTGCCTAATTTTCTAAAATGTAAAGTTATATAAATACTTTAAAAAAAATAAAGTTATTAATATCGAAAATATAGTAAGTTTTACATCATAGCTATTGATATTTATGAAGTTCTTTTGTTTGCTTACAAATGTATAAGTATTTTGAAAAAGTGATCATGAGTAAAGTTAAATTTTCAATATATGACAATAATTGTTACAAAAATTTATTTTATATATTTTTCCTAAAAAATATATTGAAATATTTCATTGTAATAATAAACATTAATATTTATAAAAAATTAATTAAGTAAATAATAATAAAATCATTGATGTAATAAGTTAACAAGAATGAGTGGCAAGATATAAAAATTAAAAATTTGCCTCTCATTTCTTTTCTTGCTGTACAACTATTGTAGTTTGCTTTTATGTCCATAATTTAAAAATGTACAGTACATGTATTTTTAAAATAATTTAATATAAATATTGTTTTTTAAATTATTAGGTGGTAAAAGCTTATGACCATGAAGACCAATGTCATGTTGCAATTAAAATTATTAAAAACAAGAAACCCTTTTTAAATCAAGCGCAGATTGAAGTTAAACTTTTAGAAATGATGAATAATCATGAAGGAAATGGTAGTTATTATCAAGTAGGAAAAGACAAAATAGGTAAAATTTATATTTAATTATTCATATTTTGATACTTCGTACTTTTTGTGCATTTTTATATCTTAGCATTTTATGCACTTTATTATATTTTTATTGTTTTAATTATGATATACATTGTAAAGTTTTAATAACATCAATTAGTTTCAGATATTCAGTGTAATTTCCATATTTATCTGTTGTAATGATATGAAATATTAAGAGCCAGTTGCAAAAGTGTAAACGTATGGGATAAACTGCCAGCCGATTTTGGATAGTTAAAATTTATTCTGTAGATCAGTGTTTCTCAAACTTTTTGGACCGCGACCCCCCTTATGCACTAAAAAATTTCAAAGGACCCCCGAAGAATAAGTATGTGTCAAAAAACATCCCGGAGGGAGGGGGTTTGGCTCGTATTTAAATATTTATATTATTTTTATTATTTATATGTGCAATTTATTTAAGTAAAAATTATTTTATATATTTTTTATTTCTATTATTTCTAAACATGAATCCATAGTAAATTTATAAAATATTTGAAAAAATTGATCTCGCATCAATTTTTCAGCGACCCCCCAAATATTTTTCACGACCCCCACTTTGAGAATCACTGCTGTAGATTAACAAAGAAACAGATGGATGGCCACTCTGATTCCAATATAGATAATCTTTATGTACACTATTCAAAAACAACGTTTATCCTAACAATTGACAATATTTTTTTAAAAATCAATCTTATAATACAATATAGCAATTGTAAATTACAAGAATTGATTTCAATTTAAAAAGATATAGTTTTTACATTGTCATGGTTAAGTGAATCATACTTTATGTTACATAGTAATTAATTGTTTCTCATTATAAACTATATACATTAAAACAGCGCCGGATTAAGCCTCTAGCGGGCCCTAGACAAAATTTAAATTGGGGCCCCATTTAAATAAGTTGCTTCTAAACAAATCTTATATAATGTGACATTAGCGTAGCTAGCATGGGTGACACCCGGTGCGGATATCGTGGTGTCACCCCAAATCACACCGTAGTGTCACCCTTTTTAACTCTTTTATACAACACTATTGAATTGTAATATCTTCGCACTCGAGCAACTTGAACGCTACATCGAATATGCGATGTCGCGACGTATAAGTTTAGATTTAGAAAATAAATCGTAACCATACATCAGTACTACCACGAGAGGCGGCCCTAGGAATATTTCTAGATGGTGCGAGAGATCTCGTGGCGCACATTACTTCTGACGCACAGGTGACTGTTGACCTTTTTTTTTTTCAGATAATGGCTAGTCGAGCGGAGCTTAGTACGAATTGTTAAATACAGCCTTTTCTGTCCTATCTAATTTCTTAAATAATTTTTAACTCGTTTTGAAACAGAGAAATCTTCTGCACTGAAGCCGGGCCCCTCCGAATTACGGGCCCTAGACATTTGTCTACTTTGCCTATTCGATAATCCGGCCCTGCATTAAAATATTGTAGTTATTATTTACCCTCCATCTTGGTAATATGATTGCACGGTTAAAATTGTTCAGCTACTGGTTGATAGCTAACCATTGAATCAAATAACTCATGCAATGAGCACAGTTTATTCTTTAGATTAGAGACAAAGTTAAATTTATTTAACAGATTTGTATTTTATTTCTGAATTACAGTTTAAACTTCTTGTATTATTTTAAATTAATAATCCAAAGCAGTGGTTCTTAACCAATATCAAATTTTGAAATTATCTTATTAGAAATTTTAATAGGAATGCCACAAAATTTCCAAACTAATTAAAACTAGGTCTAAAAATCACTTTTCATATAAGAGCATCTTTGATGCAGCACTGGCTTAAATTTGCTACCAAATATTAAGAATGTACCACTAGGTCAAAGAAATTGAGAACCACTGATGTAAAGTATAATGAAGTTAATTTAATAAATAAATGGTTAAAAATTGCAGTAATGTTAATTAATATTGCTTATTACTAATAAATTATATAACTAAAATAAAAACATAATTTACATAATCAGTAACGAATTATTTCTATTACTAATTTATTATTTATTAGTAGTTGCCACCAGCCGGTTTTTAAATTCATGGTCCAGATTGATTATTAATTTGTCCAGTTTTAGTAGCAATTGTGAAATTATGATAAAACAAAATAAATTTATAAAAATATTTGCAAGTACAGTCAACTCTACATAAGTCGACACCCCAAAGGTGTCGAGATATTTGGAAATGTGTCAAGTTATCTGATATGACGACTATAGAGAAGTTGGAAAAAAAACCACAAAACTACAATTAGGAAAATACAGTAGTGCGTTATACAGTAGTATAGGCTTACAATACCTTGTGTCCTCCATTTACAATTACTCTGTAGATGAAAAACTGAAAAATTCGTTTAGTGTTGTTTGTTTTGAGCACTTAACTGTCTCGACTTTCTTTCTCAACGATCATGAACGCCTTGAAAACATCATCTTTGCAATTGTCAATTGTTGGCAAGTAAAGTCTAAGGATTCTTAATGCCTCTGGCATGAGAAAATGCAAAATTGGATTCTGGTGTATCGTTGATGTAGATTGTATATTTTCTTTTTGTTTATCTGTTGTTATTTTATACATAAAAATACATAAAATGTTAAGGCGTTTTTATTAATATGTATATATATATTAATATTATTATATTATTAAATATATTAATTATATATTAATAAATAAATTGACTCCCCTCCTGAAAAAAAAATGACTTGCAGAAATCATAATGATAGACATAGACATAGACAAGAAAATAAACGAAATACAAGGAATAAGGTTTTATAAACGTTACATAGATGATATAATTATATACAATACTTCCGCAATCACAATAGAAGAGATAAACATGCTTATAAACAATATACAAGATAATATCAAGTTCAAAATTGAAGAGGAAGACAGTATACATAATGATCTAAATTATCTAGACATTACGATCAAAAGAAATACAGATAACCTTGAATTTGAACCCTTCAAAAAATGTTGCACTATTACAAAAACTATTAACTATAATTCTCAAATACCATTATATATTAAACAAATGTCTTCAATATGGAGTACAGGAAAATTAAAAATAGAACCAGCAACTCTATAAATATACAAAAGCATTTAAATAACTTAAAGAAGAAATTCATTCTAGAAGGATACCCAAGTCGACTTATAAATACATGGGAAAAAGAAATAGAGGAAATAATATCCAACAAAAAACAGATCAGTAAAGTAAAAAACCCTGATATAAAATATACAAGTTTTCCATACATAAAAGGATTATAGAGAAATAAGTAAAATGAGAAATAAATATAAAATTAGCACCAACATACAAAAAACTAAAATCTTGAATAACAAGTAAAAGAAATGAAGAAAAATCAAAAGAAAATATAGAAGAAATAAAAAACGTAGTCTACCAAATTCCATGCACTTGCGAAACTCAAAATACTTATATATGGTGAAACAAAACGAAAATTAAAAATACGTATTAAAGAACACATGGCAGATATGAAATACCATCGAATGCAATCAGTTTTTCATGATCACTGCCTTATAAATAATTGCAACATTGAAAAAACAACTTAAAAATTCTATTTAAAGAAAAAGACACGTATAATAGAAAATTCAAAGAAAGCTTAGCAATAATAAATTCAAAAAATTGCATAAACAAAAATCTAAGTATAATTATAAATAAAAACTGGTTGAATATATTATAGTTTAATTTTTCTATCAAAATACCACCAGAGGGCTTTGATTCATCTCAAAACCACTCTATGTGATTATGCAAATGTTCAGTGTAACGAACAATAAGAAATATCACTTCATTCTGCAATGTCTAATTATACCAAACAATTGAGAAGAAATTTACCCGAAAGAACTTTATAGTGAACTGAACAAGCCTAGAAAATACACATTCATTGTCTCCGATAAGAGAATAGAATACAACCAACTGTAAATTTTTGTTCTACTTTGTGTATTTTGATACATCGTTTTATACATTGTTTTACTGTTTTAAACAGATATAAAAGAATTTTATAATGGTTCTATAACCATCTTATTCTTCAAGTTTGTACAGACTTAAGCATGTACAAGTGCCATATCGGGGGGCAAAAAACTGGTACCTGTAAAATATATATGTGTATTTTAGATTATTTACGCAATTTATTTGTAAAAGTAATTTTAATGTTGTATATTCTATTCTTGTTTTTAGTTGACTGATGAGGGGCAAAAGCCTGAAACGTGTAAAATCAGTTACCGTATCAACTAAATAAAGGTGGAGTCAAAAGCCAAGTGATTGAGTTAATAACACAATCTTGTGTTTAACAATTCGAATAAGCAATCTAGCACAACATGGTTTCTCTACAACTGAAAAAAAAAAAGAGTTTGCACCACATGTGCAGAGTGAATTCATTTTTTTCAGGAGGGGTGACGACTTATAGGAGTGTGGGATAGCAAAAGTATGTTGATTTATCCAGTGGTGACGAGTTAAACGATGTCGAGTAAACCGAGTTTTTTAAGGTTAATAACATTAATGTCTATGTAAATCGGCTGGGACCAAAAAAATTGACTATGTGAGTGACGAGTTATCCAGGTGTCGACTTATGCAGAGTTGACTGTATATCCAGCACCATATTAAAAATCTTGTAAATAAGATAACTTTTATGTTTGTTTGTGGCCATACTGGCGTACTAGGAAATGAAAAAGCCGACTTTGAGGCTAAGTCAGCTTCAAGGGACTACACTCACACCCTTCTCTCACGCAGCAGCCTTAAAAATTATATTTATTACAACGCTATGCAAAAGTGGAATCAACAATAGTTGAGCAGTAAAACTGGTAGAATAACTTTATTTTCCTAGTGTTGAATGCAGGTTCTCATCACACTTAGAGATTTAACGTTTGCTACTGTTCAACTACTTACTGAGCATGTATAACTGGGCAGAAACTGCCTCTTGCTTTTGCTCTACAGAAAACCTAGACACCGTCGACCATATGATCTATTATTGTCCAATTTATGATCAAGATAGACTTATTCTGAAATTAGAAATCTTTACGCTTGGTTTCAGGTGGCCATATCCATTCAATAAGCTTGTTTAGAAGCCACTGTTTGGTGATTTTTACAATTATGTTAAAAAAATATGGAAGATAAGACTCTTTATAATTTCTAGTTTTACATTTTAGTTTTTACTAAAAACCGAATGCTAATTTAGGTTTACTTTGTATCATGTATTTTGGTTTATGTATTCTTAGTGTTATACACCCATAGGAGTAATGCACTTATTCAAATAAAATAAAAAATTAAAAAAAACGAGAGAGACAACTACACGGCCTTTCTCCCATGAAAAAAAATGTGTCTGCTAGCGTTATTATTCTATTATGTCACACTTGATGGCATTAGTACAACAACCATTCTTAATAGAAACTGCCAAATTAAAGCCAAATTGAAAACTCCACCACCCAACGAGATCAAAAAATAAAAATAAGAATATTACGTAAGACGAGATCTATTACCCCCTATCCCTGAGTAAGAAATCGTAAGAAATCCTTGACCCCCACCCACCCTAAAATACCTTACGTAATTTATGGACGGCCCCTAACATCCATTTTATCACCAAGCTGTAGTTTTATGATCTGGTTTTGTTATGTGATGTATATCTCTTTCTTTTGACTTAAATTATGCAAACACCTAGTCAGAATTTCTTAACTTTGTTGACAATAATTACTAGGACACAGTGTACCTATGGGCAGTCCATTCTTGAAACCAGACCTACAGAGATTTTTAAATGAAGTGAATGGCAACCCATTTGGACTCATACTGCATCTGGAATAAGAAAACATGGTGATCCCTTGTCACCTACTTGACAAGGGATCACCATGGAAGAGAAATCAGTCATGAAAAGTTTTTGAAAAAGTAAAACATCTGTTATCAGCTGTTGATGCACTTCTAGTTCATTTTGATGAAAGGAAGCCAATTATTCTCATCTGTAATGCTTTCCAACTTGGGGTTGGAGTTGTGTTCAGTAATGAGTTACAAGGTGGTGTTGAAGAACCTGTCGCATACTATTCTAGTATGCGACAGATTCTCCAATTCCACTTTCATGTTCTGAAAGATGTTCTGAACACAGTTGACCACTGATATGCACAAATCAGTAAAGAAGCTCTTGCCATCATTCAGGGTGTTAAGAAATTTCACAATTATATGGATACAAGTTTGAAATTCACACTGCCCATATTAACACCAAGATTGCAACAGTCTCTGATGTTGAGCTCTTACAACTACCATTTTGTTTATAAACCAGGCAAATCAATTTCTCATGCAGATAGACTTAGTCAGTTACCTCAGCCATATAGTACTGTACAAGTGAGGAGGCATCACTCAATAAAGTTTTTTTTTACTTCCAGAAGCACTAGATAAACCACCACTACAGGTGAAAGAGATTGCTGGATGACTGCCTTAGACCCTATACTATCATGAGTTTTCACCTGGCTGTGGAAGGGATGGTCGATGGCAAACATAGATGCAGAATTTGTACCATTTATCCAGAGGAAATTGGAACTCTCAGCACAGAGGCTGCTTACCATGCAGGTGCAGCATTGTTGTACCAATGAAAGCTCAGGCTCACATATTGGCCATATTTCACGATGCTCACCAAGAAATTGTTTGAACTAAAGTTCTGTCATGCAGCTATGTGTGGTGGCCAGGCATACACAAGCAAGTAGAAGAAATAGTAGATGCTTGAGATACATGTCAGCAATCTGGACACACTCCACTCAAAATGGTGATATTATGGGATTGTCCGAAGAAACCTTGGTCAAGACAATAAAATAAAACACTTACTGGAATATAAAAGAATGAAAACAAAACACCTTGGTATTTCCAGCAAACAAGTAAAATTTAATAAAATAAAAACGTTTTCGACTATTTTTAATAGTCCTCTTCAGTTAGACTCTTTAAATTGAAATGGAACATAAAGTAGAATGCTTCTTTAAAAAGAATTAGAACAAAAATAGAATGCCAGCAATAACATCATTTAAATTTAAAATAATAAAATAAAAATAACATGAAATACAGTTGTTTGGTAGCCGTCTTCTTTGAATGGAGTTTGGAAAAACGTTATTAAGCTGGCATTGCAACAGGAATTCAAATTGCCCTTTTGCCCTCTAAATTTTACTTGTTTGCTGGAAATACCAAGGTGTTTTGTTTTCATTCTTGGTCAAGACGTTATATTGACCATGCTGGTCCTTTCCAGGGAGCTTTGTTCCTGATTGTCATAGTCTGAGTGGCTTGAAATAATCAGAGTTAAATGGAATCCATCACATTTTAATTGCACCATGACACCCATCATCTTGTGGGGAAGCAGAGAGGATGATCAAACAACGAAGGACTTGTTGTGATGGATTATCTCCAATAACTGGGATTGAAGACTGGCATCTTTTTTTATTGGCCCAGCATGCTACTCCTAATGCTGTAATAGGTGTCGCCCCAGCAGAGTTACTAATGAACTGTCATTTAAAGTCCCGTTTGTAGAAACTACAGCTGGGCTTTGCAGAAGCCATGCGAGATAAGCAAGATGATAATCAAACAGATCATAGTTGTTCAAGAATTTGAGTGTTTGCAGCTTTGGATCTGGCGTATGCTCGAGGATTTCCTCCATACGATAAATGGGTCCAGTGATAGAAGTGATAGATCTGATGGCATATAGGGTCCAAAACAAAGAAGGTCTCATTTGGAAACAACATATTGATAATCTGAAGAAGCATCAGGCGGTATTCTGAGAAGACACAAGAAGAGACGATGACAGTGGCAGACGAAAAATTCCCAACCCAGAATTTTCTCCATCATTAATGATGTCAGAGCCTTCTGCAAGCAATAAACAACATTCAGAAGCACCTAGATTAAGTGATGATCCCCAAAGATTTCAGATGAAAGCAAACTATTGTAAAACCATATCCCAGCTCCATCAAGATCTGTTTGAACCAAGCACACCCCTGTGTGGATGGAAGACTACATTACATGGGGTGATGCTATGTATTTGGACTTTGGGCTAGATCTGGGCAGCTATAGAGATTGTGGTCAAGAGGGGACAACAGTATGAATATGGGAAGCATTTTTTTTTTATTTTTTTATTTTATGTCAATAAATATGTATTCATGAATTGATACTCAAAATTAATTTTCAAAATTTGTCTTTTTGGAGATGATGGACAATTATGACTGACTGAATGTAAAAGTATTATGAAAAAGTTAGTTTGTTTTCTAGCATTTAATTAAAAAATCAAACATGCTTTTAATATATTTTCACAAATTGAGTAACATCTCAGTCTCTGAAAAATGTAGATGTCTACTTTTAGTTGTTACTTTCTGTTTTGTTGTTATAAAACTTTGCCTGCTTAATATATTAGAGAAATGACTAAGTTATTTTTTTTAAGGAAAATCAAATCATGGTAGAATTTTTTAAAATTCAGTAGTGTTGATTCCATTTTTCCATCCTGTTGATTCCATTTTTGGTTTTTATTGTGTAGTAAAAATAATACGTTAATGGTATTTTCTTTTTGCAATATAATTGTGGATATTTGATTGCAATATAAATTAGATGATCTATTATTTCTCAGTTATGTATCATCAAATAATCAATATACCATACATAATAATTAAAATGAAAGCTAGTTCTACTTGACATAATAAAAATGAAAATAATTTAAATGTGATATTAGTAATATTTATGAATAAAACTTTTGAAAGAAGGAAAAAAATAAAAATAAAAATACAGAAATTAATACATTTAGTCCTGGACTTGACCTTGACCTATATATTTAAATATACTATTCAAAAAAATTCTTAGATTATTTTATTTAAAATAAGCTTTTGCAGGTAATGGGAAGTTCAGAATGTATTGCTTTTTATAACTAGTTATTTTTAGAATTAAAAATTATTGTACATAAATATAATTATTGTTAAATTAGTCAAATTAAATTTCTTTAATTGTCACTATTGTCCTAGCAAGAATTTTTAAAGATATACCACTTTCCCATTCCTCTTTCATAAGACAAAACTGTTTTTTTTGAAAATACAAAAAACTATTAATTAAAAAATAAAGGGATAATAGTAAATGTCAGTAATATGCAACTACATATATCCATTTATTTATTTAATGTAATAAAATATGATATTTTAATCAATGTTAAATTTTATTACTAACATATTCAAATTATATTATTTGTCACTTGTACCACTTTTCTAATGAATCCCTCATATATTAAAAACACAATAAGCAAACTGGATTAAAGTGTGATGGAATCCATTTATTATGATCATTTTGGAACTTGCAATTTTTGATAAAAATAATCAGTTAATAACATTAAACAGAGTATAAAAATTTTTATTATTGAACTCAATTTTTTACAAAAGTTATGATATTTGTACAATTTATATTTATCACAAACTGTACACTTAATACAACATTACACCTTCATACATATATTGCACTTCTTATAAACAACTGTTTATAAGAAATTTACTGAAAAACTTATCAAAGGCATTGTCTGTCATTCAGTGGCATAGCTACGTATTTAGTGCCCTGGAGCAACTAGAATTGGTGCACCCCCTAGTTCCTCGGAAGAGGTCTTGCAAAATTTGTTTTGAACATTTAGTTTAAAAACATATATATAATTATTTTGATTTAAAACCTTACTTAATAAAAATTTGTTTGAGATTCAAGGCATTTCAACAATAAGATATTCAATTTAATAAATACAAATATAATAATAAAACAAAATATAATTTTTTAAGTACAGAGTACCTAATAATATTTACTACATGTTATATAAACTGTATTGACAAAATGTACGCAAGTTTAATTTCATAACAAATACATAATAATACATTTAAAAAAAACTTCAGAATTGTTTTCTTGCTTTTTTGTTTGTAAATCGGTCAATCACTTTCTTCAGATCAAGTTGACAAGCTATTGTGTTTTCAGTCGATATAGTAGCCAAAGTGCTAAGATGATGTTGTGACATGCTGCTTCTTAAATAAGTTTCGATTAATTTTAGTTTTGAAAAACTTCATTCTGCTGTCGCTGTTGTCACTAGTAAATTTTTAAAAAATGTTGCAATAATATTGAAGTTACTTGAGGCTGCACGGTGTGAATTAAAGGTAGTTCAGCAACTTGACATATAGAAGTAATTTCTTTTAACTGAGTATAAAAATACATTTTAAATTGAAGCAGTTGAGGTCCAAAACTAGGCAGAATGTTGGAGGGATATGCCGATTGTATCCTTCCAGAATATTTTTATCAGATGACATGACAAGATATACAGGTGACAAGCACTTAAAAAGTGTACATAATTGTCAAATGGATTCAAATCTAATAGTTAGTTGATTAATTATTAAACCCATCACTTTATAAAACACCTCAACTTTGAAACATTGTCCATTGTTTTCAATGCGCTCATCTACTTGTAATTCATCAAAGAATTTTTTCGCTCGATGCAATCTTTTTTTAGGAAAAGAAGGTTTAATATTCCTTAAGTTCTGGAATTGTTAGGAGTATGAAAGCATCTCGTTGGATTTCTCTACATCTTCATGAGCACCTTGCAGCATTTTCAAGGGTGTATTAATTAGTTTGAGTATTTTACTTTGTGCTATTATTAAAATAATTGTTGAAAAGAATTAATGAAGTTTACATTGCTCATCATAATTTTTTCCATTTAATGAAAAATATGTCAATACTTTTATTACATCAAAATAATGAAAACATAGTACATCAAGAACTTTAATGCAGGAAGACCATCATGTTGTACAAACTCCTTTCAACTGTTTTTGCTAAGTTGGTTTGATTCATTTCCATTAACATTGCCCAATGCCTAACAGAACTGAAAAAACATAAATTTTTTCTGTTTATAAAATTGTCTGACTTCCTGCACATTAGTGACACTGTCATTGATCACTAAATTCAAATAATGAGAACAGCATTGTATAAATCTGTCATCAAGGTTTTCTTATTTAATTCTTGCTTGTAACTGTGAGTAGGTACAACTCATATTTGTAGCCCCATCATAACCATGACCATGTAATTTTGATAGATCAGTGAAATTTTTAATAAATTTTAAAATTGTTGTTTCTAATTTTTGTGATGTTTGATCAGTAACCTGAATAAATCCATAAAACGTTTCCTTTATTTGCAGCCAATTGGGTTTTCATTTTCATCTTTTTTATTAATACAACAGAATACAATACTTAGCTGATCGAGTTTTGATAGATCTTGTGTTGTTTCTGTTATTATTGTTATGAAAGCGGCCTCTTCTATTTCACTATTAATTTGGACATTAATTTGACATGCAATCAAATTAATTAATTCAATCCGGACTCATAATTGGTACTATCTCTGGATTTCTTTAATAGATTTTTTTCTAAAACTTCATCATAGTAAGAAAGAAATTTAATTAATTTCTAGAAAGTTTCCTTGTGAAGTTTCAACTTTGCACCAATAATTTACTGCATTGTTAATTTCTTGCTGACTAACAATGTCTATGGTTGAACTTTTCCATTGATAATGAACTTTGCAAGAAATTCCATGTTAGTTCAATTCTTCATTTCTCAACATTTCTTGTTAAATGTGCCCAATCAGGTGTTCCTCTTATGAAAGCTAAATCGCAGTTTGACGTATCAAAAAGCCAGCATGGTTGACAGTAACAAATTTTTTTTTTTGTTGAATAACACAACTATTGTCTTTTAATTTTTATGTCTGTTATATTTATAGTAATATTCTTCATTGAAGCTTCTGTTTTTATTGTGACCAGCTAAAATCTTTAGGGAAAGGCCCCTTTGGTTGATAGGGACCAAGTCTAATAACTTTAAATTTTTGTTCAGTAGTTAGAGCTTCCGTAAAATTTCCTTTATTAGATGAATTATCTATTTCAATATCAGTGCATTGTGGAAGAACTTCAGTTTTTGTTTCAATTGGTTCATGCGTAGAAATATTCATAATATCTGCATCTGTTTTGTCTTTTGACAAAGAATTCATAGAGCTTCTTGCATCTAGGCATTAGTTTGATGAACATCTGAAATTTCTTCTTCTGTGAATAGGTTAGATCAGTTTTCTTCTGATAATTTGAAGTTATCATCAGCAACATATTGACATATTTCCACTATAGTCATTGTAGCTGTCACTTCAATATTGCTATCTAAATCCACCCAATTTTCAAATTTGTCTGAACTGTTTCACAAATTTCAGATGTAAAGTTAGGTTCTTCAGAAGCAGGAGTTTCAGCATTTATTTTAGCTTTCAGAAGCAGGTTTTAGAGGTTAGAGAAGTCAGAAGGTAGAGGCTATTTTTCTTATTGTATATGGGCCTATTTGACACACAAACTTCTTATATAAACAGCAGAGTTTGCAATGAGTAATATTATGGCATTAGTTCAAATATTATGAATTTAGCACTTACATCTATTTGAATATAAGCTCCTCATAAGTTTTTTTGTAACATTCTTCAACACATTCCATTTATAGAACATAACTGATCTGATGAAGATCAGAATTGATCAAAAATGTTAGTCAGTTTTGATCAATTCTGATATTCATCAGATATTTTTGATCAATTCTGATATTCAGTATATTTTTTCAATGTTAAAGTTTTGTTCTGGATATACAAAGATTGTTTAAGTTGTTAAGTGTAAGTTGTGTTTATTGCCTTAATTGTTTTTTTTCAACAAGCTCTAGAAACTGCAATGGTTGATAAACATAACTGGAAAGCAGCATTTTAACCATTTTTATTTGCCTATAGAAATACACACATCCAGAAACCATAAAGTCTTCTGCAGAGATTATTTTCAGTCATAAAATAAATGATGGTTTCCCTCTTGACCAGATGAAGTGAAAGATTTCTGAATAGTCAGTTTAATTGAAAATATAAGAGAAAATATGTGCAATGTGCTAATAAACATTGCAAGTCAAAACCAACATCCTTCATACAGTCCTGGAGATAAAGTTTTAGTTGTTATTAAGCATGTCATGCAACAATCTTTTAAAAAATTGTTATATGTTATGACTTAAAGATTGTTGTATGACATGTTTAATAAGTGATATTTTTTAATTCAGTTTGGCATGGTATATATTTTACAAATCATTGTCAGTTTTCTCCAACTTTGTTTGTGCTGTAATAGGTTTAATTAAAGTCATATTTTTTAATTCAGATCTTTTTTCTACTTTTTACTCCCTAAATTGCTGAGAAATCTGCTCTTTTATTGTATTTAGAGTATAAAATGTATTGAATTTTTTTAATGGTTTATGTTTTCAACAGTTAAAAGAACCTCTCTTTTCTGTTTCTCCATTTACTTTGGATGATTGTGAGATTTAAAATCAAGACATTGTAGAATTGAATATTCTGGTTTTTTTACAATAATTAAAAATCCACAAGATATAAATAGAAAAACACTAAAATGTTTTAATGGAATTAAAAACTATTAAATACTCGTAAATATACAGAAAGTCATTTTGATTCAATGGTTAATCTTAGGGAAGGCTTTTAGATAACATTCCAGAAGATGAATTATTAAATTCAAAAGCACTCAAAATGACTTTCTATGTATCTATTTAACAGTTTTTAACTTCATTCTAAGCATTTTAATGTTATCTTTTCTATTCCTTTTGTTTTTAAACAGGAAATATATCACTTTTTTTAGAAACCTGAAAACTTTTAAAACATTTCTGAAATATTGTTTTCATCATAATAATTAAAATAAGAAAGATTTTATTAATTCAGTTCTTGAATATTTTTGAACAATTTTTGACATTGTTTATTCAGAATAGTTTTATTTTTTTTAAACATATTTGCTTCAGCTGATGATGATAAATTGTTGATTTATGCTTTAAAGAAATTTTTTATACGCTTCTTCAGGTACAATAAAAAACACAAAAGTGCTTAAATGTTCAACTTTGTTATGGTTATTTATATGTTTTAAAGCTTAATTTTGTTTTCTATTATTTATTTATCAAAATCATTGAATAGACCTTAATATGATCATAAATCAAAACAAGACTTTTGAAATTTCAGCATAAAATAAGTTTTAATAAAAACAAACAATTTTTGGCTTTATTCAATAGGCCTTAAAAAAATAGTGAAAACTAGTAAATAGCCAGGACAATCATTACATTTAAAAAGTTATAAGAAATTCTTTAAAATCTTATGCAAGAAATTAACATAAGGAAACACGGGGATTCTTCATCTTTCTTTATTGTTAGTCTTTTTCACACCTCAAGAACAAACAGTCTTATGGCAGAGTTGAATTTTTATTGAATGCTCTTGCCAAAGGAAAATTTATTTTACATGTTTTGCACATTGAGGCAAATAAGAGCCTACAATAAAATGTTGACTCTGTCATAAGACTGTATGCTTCCTGAAGTATGAAAAGGACGAAGCATGAAGAGAGATGAAAAATTCCTCTGTTAATTTCTTGTGGAAATTTTTTAAGAATTTCTTGTAATTTTCAATAGGTCTTCTTTAGGCTACATTCAATGAGACTGTTCAAAAGTCAAACATTCTATATTGGACTATCAGATTTACAATTTGAATTCAGTTCAAAAATATACTTCAGAGACAACCAATCCAGAGTGGGATGTGGATAGAGAAAATTTTGCTATTACTTATCTTTAAATATATTATTACTGAGTGGCAATCACATATAATGTTGATTGTTGGCGTTTAAGGAGATAGAATTTCTTTGGTCACATCAAATGTAGCCTGAAGACCTGTTGAATGCAGTTCAAAATATTTATTTTTATTAAAACTTATTTTGAAAATTTAAGTGTTGAGTGGATTTATATTTTGTTTTCCAGTTTGTTAATATTCAATATTTAATGTGATTGTTTGCAATTTACTGAGAGAAGAAGCACACCGGTCAAAGACACTTCAGTTGTTTATTTTAATTTAATGAGATCATTTTTCAAATAATTTCAATCACTTTTTTATACCAGACCTAGAAAAACATTCATAATCATAGTAAATGCAAATATTTTATTGTATTCTATAAAATATCTGATTTAAAATCTAAAAGTGTTCATGCAGTAATTGTTTATTTTAATCTAGTATCAGAAGAGATTATAATTGAAAAACTTCAATAGTGAATAGAGTATAAATATAACTATAAATCAATATTTAAGTACATATTTTCATACTTGCTTAATTGTTTTAACTATTTTCAAGCTAAATTCAAATAGCTCATTGTTTTTAATAGTATCTTTTAACATTTTTCATATATGATACTATTTGATTATTTGTAAAAGATAGAAAATAAAATTGACTAGAGTTAAAAAAAAATTAAAGGAACCTCATTTACTTTCCTTCTGTAGATTTCTTCTAATGCATATCTTTATCGCACTTTATTATGATTATGTTTTCATAATGCATCTTCATACAAGGCTGTGTTATGTTTTATTTGATTTTATATCCTGTCTATTTTTGAATGAACTATTTTGTATTATTAAAATTTTCATCGTTACACACACTTATATTATTCATTTGAATGCATGGTTTATTATCTGAGTTTAGTCAATTGTCACTTCATATTATTTTCAGCATTTATTTTATTATTATTATTTTTTTTTTTTTAATAATTGAAAATCTATTTATATTCAAACAACTTCTACATATCGCTACTTTGGTAGAACACCAGCACAACTCAAAAAAGTGTGATTTTTTTTTATGTTATAATCAAAATGAAAATGTAGTAAATTTTGATGTGTAAAAGTGTCATAAAAGTAACTTGCATATTTGGCCACTAGGAAGCAGTTATGTGAGTGTTGAATAAGTGATAAGTGATATTCAGTTAAATCTCTGAATGAGATTTTCTCAAAACTAGTTATTTTGAGTTGTGCTGGTTTTCTTCCAAAGTAGCGATATATTAACATTTTAGCCTAACTATAATGTATGATTGATTGAATATTTTCACATTTTATCTAAAATTATATAAAATAAAAATGTATTTATTTATATTTTCAGTGAAACTGAAAGGACATTTTATGTGGAGGAATCATTTATGTTTAGTTTTTGAACTGCTGTCATACAATTTATATGACTTATTACGGAATACTAACTTCAGAGGAGTTTCATTAAATTTAACGAGGAAATTTGCCCAGCAAATGTGTACTGCTCTGATGTTTCTCTCCAATCATGATTTGAACATTATTCACTGCGATCTAAAACCTGAAAACATACTGCTATGTAATCCAAAGAGGAGTGCCATTAAAATTGTTGACTTTGGTAGTTCTTGTCAACTTGGTCAAAGGGTAAGTATTCTAATGATTTCATTTTATATCTTCTATATGTATTAACTGATTAAGTTTTTTTTTTTGTTATATTAATGTTAATAAATTTGAAAATTGAAACAAAAACTATTCAATAATTAAAACCTTACAGAGAAATCAGATATTTTTATTTATACTGTCTGCCTGAGACATTAATAGAGAAATTTTTTTTCTTTAATTTCCAGTACTATGACAAAATCAAAGCAAATATGTTGCTATATGTCATTTTGTTAATATAAATTTATCTCACACATGGCAAATTATAACATACTGAAAGAAATTAACTATTTCTTTCAGTAATTTAAAGAATAAATAATAGAAGATAATGAAAAATAAAATTATGTTATGATATGTAATTTATTCATTATATAAAAGGTATAAAAGGTTTTCAATACAAAATGAATAAAAATTTTATATTGAAAATTATCTTCCTATACTGTGCAATGTAATTAGGATTTCTCATTTCCCAGTCTTTTGCTTGACCCAGAATTTCAGGAAAAAATGAAGTGTTTCCCAGGATCCCAGGAAATCCCGGGATATAATTAATTATTTTTGAGATATAAAATAAATATTAAAATCAAATGATATAATTATTATTCATTTTTAAGTAATTTAATACAACCTGCAACCTCCAAAATAATAATATTAATAATGCTGTGTAAAATATGTATAAAAAAATTACATTTGAATTATGTAGAAATTTTCAGAAAGAGAAAAAGTTTATTAAAGTTTGTTGGAAACTGCTCACAATAAAAATACTTTTGAATTAAGCTAAAAATTTAAAGGAAAAAAAAAAGAACTTAGATCAAACTTCTAGAAGGTAATTTTCGTTATTTAAATAAAACATAATATGAAATATTATTGTAAATTTTTATAATAAGATTTTAAAAAGCAAAGATGCTCAATACTCTGATTGCTCAATTTGATTCTTATTTTACTAAAGAAAAGTGCTGCTACCGAGAATGTCCTTTTTGAATCAATTGATGTGGGTGAAATCGTCTTTAATCCATTTAAGACAGTGGTTTCCAACCTTTTTGTACCTGCGCCCCCCTTTAAAAAAAATTGTTGTGCCCCCTTAATTTTTCTAACAATCTAATTTCATAAATACTCAAAGCACGCTCGGCTCCAAACGCGAAAGCGAGATGTTCTCGTTCCAGTAAGAGTATGGATGGATGTTTTAGCATTTGTACCCGAAAAATTCGCAGTGAGGATTGTGGATTACGTATACCTATTTTGCTGATTCATTTTTTTGACACCTATTCGATTTTTTTGGTTTGTATTCGAAAATGGTATTTTGGAAACAGCTGCATGCCCCCCTTGCAACAGTCCCGCGCCTCCCTAGGGGGGCGCGCCCCACAGGTTGGAAACCACTGATTTAAGAGAAGACGGATGTTGTGTGTTTTTTCACCTGTAGCCTGGAAAATTTCTAGTTCATTTTTGAGA
The DNA here is from genome assembly GCF_030686945.1 of Centruroides vittatus. Taxonomy (NCBI): domain Eukaryota; kingdom Metazoa; phylum Arthropoda; class Arachnida; order Scorpiones; family Buthidae; genus Centruroides; species Centruroides vittatus. The sequence goes on from NW_027122385.1 coordinate 2,900,124, forward strand.
TGCATTACAGTATTTCTTTTGTCGTTTAGTATTCTTGATTTGTCCACTTCGGCTGCTTTAATAGCAGAATCAAGTTATAGTCCTATAATTCGGCAGTTTGTTTGGCTTTAATAATCAGGTTTATGAAGAAAAACTTCATACTTGCATACTTCGTACTCATTTGTATCAACCACCACAATACTACTGGTGTAAGAATTCACAATAAAATAAATACATAATTACCAGAAAACCAGCAAAAATTCACTTTGAAATGAATGTTTTCTACCATCTTCAATGGTCACCATCAGGTTTGATTCCAAAAATTCGAAAAACGCATCTTGAAGTTATGTGCATGCCCGAAGTAGCACGCTAACAAATTAGTCGTGTAACTGGTTTCCTGTTTTAAGAAATTTCGATACATATATAAAATGCGCAGACAAACTTGATGTAGATCAATTATACGTCAAAATACGCTCTCCACGCAGTCACCAACAAGTCCGTTTCTTTGAAATTGATGGCTGTTCCTTTCCATAACATTAAATAATTTAGATTAAACTGGAAGAAAAGAATCAGCCCAAAAAGCAGGACTCAAACCAGCTACTCCTGCTTATTTAATAGTCTTATGGTTTGAAGAGCATGAGGAAGACTTCACATTGTTCAGTTGGCTTCCACAATTACCAGATCTCAATCCAATTGAGCATTTGTAGGATGAGATCGAAAGAAACATCAGGCAGCTAGATCCAGAACCATCCATTCTTAGTGAACTGGAAAATGTATTTTTATTAAATATATTATATTTAATAAATTTAACCATTATTATCCACAAATTCTGTAAATCAAAGCATCATATTATATAAAAAATTTACAAGTAACCATTCATAATTCAAGAACTACTTGTTTTTATTTATAAAGCATTTTTGATCTTACACAAAAAAAAGAGTTGTTTGTTAAGTGATATTGAGGATGACCTAATTTATGGTCAAAAACATTTCATAAACAAAAACAAGCAAATCCTGAATTAAGAGTGGCTACTTTAAATTTTTTATAAACATATTAGTTGTGCCAGCATTGAAATTTCTGTTATCTTAAAAAGTATAAGAATTTTAGAGATTATTTATTCTTGAGTTGAAAGGAAAGGAAATTTTCTTTTTTCTTAATTTTATATGAATTAAATAAAATTATTCATAAAGTAACAGTACAGGGAAACCCCAGTTATTTTGGTTTTAATTAATGTGTTTTTTTTTTTTTTTTTTTTGAGTCATTGCAGTTACTAATTTGATACTAAGATCTCAATTATTGCTCCAAAAATTTATTGCAGTTTTTATTTAGTTTCTTTTACTGGAAAATATGAAATGTTGGTTTTTTGTAAAAAAACAAGAAACTGACATTTCATATTTTACTTAATGCATACAAAACCAAAAACATCATTTTTTGCAACCATTCCAAAATGATGAAAAGTTTCAACAATGCTTATTTGTGATATGTTGAAATTTAACATGAGTTCCTGAAGTCAGCAATTTTATGCAATTTCTGCTTGCAATGTTTCTTCATTGACAGCTTTTCTAAATCTACTGGTTAGTTACTCAGTACATATTAAAATCACTTAGATTAAAATTTTCTGATGGAGATTAAATTTAAACTGACAACATCAAAAAAAAAATCATGGGATTAATTTTGCTACATAAATCTTGAATTTATGATTTTGTTACTTTTAGATAATACTCCTGGTTACTCAACAAAACCTAGGGATTTGGGTCAAAATGTTAGTCATTTATTTACCGTCCCGTAGACTTTATTATTTCAGCCTGTGGACCAGGGGTCATTTTAATATTTAAAGCATAGTACTTATGTAAGCTTTTAGCTAGGCAATTGAAAATAATAGAAGAATCTTTGATAGAATGAGAAAATGTTAGCACAAAATAATTCTTTTAAAAACATTGATGAAGCATGCAGAGACATTATGATAACTGATAACTAACATGAGAGTTGTTCAGCAAAAACTTATTCCTGAATGCACAAATGATTTCTGAGGATTCAACTCTGAAATTAACAGTACTGTAGAAGAAATTATGCAACTCATATTGGATTAACTAAAGGGTCAACTAAAATAGATAAAGATGTTCAAGAATTGCTCCAGTTTCATGATAATGCTTTTACTGATGAAGAACTTGCTAAATCAGATGTAAAACAAGCACACAAAGCTCAGGATAATAGCATTGGAGATGATGAAATTAAGACAGCAACAAAGTAATTAACACTAGAGGGAGCCATTAGGTGCCATCTCATATTAAAATTAATAATTATAATTTTTAAGCTAATTGAAAATTTTAATTAAAATAATTAACATTTAAAGAACTTGATGTTTCATATCTGGAATCTCTTAAGCAAAAAGTAATGGATGGTAATCTTAATGTTCAGTGTTCACAGAAAGTGTGTTGAGAAATAGAAAATGCTATTCACTGTTATTGAGTCGTGTAGAAAATGGAGAAACAGAAATTTTTGAATTAAAGTATCTTCTATATCTCCTTTGTGTTTATAAAATCTCTAAAACCCTATAGTCCAACAACTTTTTATAATACATGCAAACATTTTCACCTGTGTTGAACATGAATCATCAGGCAAACTAATCCCCAGCTGTTGAAACAACAGGGATTGCCATAAACATGTGCAGAGGGGAGATGATGTAAGACAAGAGAAAGGGGGAGGAAAGTAAGATTTATAGTTCAAAGAAAGATTTCCATGCTGTGAGGAAGGAGTCAACATTGCAAAAATTAATAGCAGTGTTATTGCAGATGACCTTATATATTTCCATCTACTCAAGATATTTGAGTGATAGTATTATTTATGTTTTTTGTTTAATAATGTTTTAAAACTTAAGCTGCATTTAATTTATTACCTTATATCCTTTAAATTATATACATAAATAAATTTCTAGTGTAATTTTTAATATTTAAAGTTTTAATCATAACTTTGGAAAATTCTTTGCAACAAACTCCTATTTTCCATATGTTATTCTTCTTGATTATTGCAGTGTTTTTCCTGGCAATATTAATTGCAATAATTGGGGTTTTCCTGTACAAATATTTTATTGTCTGAATAGAAAATACAAAAATAAAAACAAAATGAAGATCATTTCACCATGGCGTTCTCTTTTTCATGAACTCTGTTTTAGTATAACAAGGAAACAAATCAATATAAAGTAAAATTTTAAGGTAAATACAGGTATCCCTTACTTAACATGGAATTTGGTTAATGTGTGAAATTAATTGTGACAATCCCTTTATATATGTGACAGAAGGTTTAATTAATGCAGCTTTACCAACTGTCTTTATTTAACCTAGATACCATATTTGATTAACACAGTTTTGATATATGAATTAGTGTCGAAGGATTAATTAACCGTATCAATCAAGAGATATCTATGTTAGCATTTTTTGTTTTTTGTAGTTTTGTTTTTACACAGTTTATTATGTGTAATTCTACTTCTTGATTTATAGTGGTTTTGATAAATTCAGCCTAACTTTGTTTACGAAATATCATTCCATCTTCAGCCTATTTAATTATTTTTGTTAAAATTTTAATTATAATACATTGGCTTCTTGCGTAATTTTTCAGTAAATCTGTTCAATTTTTTTTTTTCATAGAATTTCAAATTTTAATACTTTTAAGAATGACTATTTTTTGTGCTACAGATAATCTGCAGACTTTTGTGATAAATCTATTATCAAATATACTTTTATGCAACCTGCTAAGGTTCATTCTCACCTATTTTTACAAGGTAAAACAATTAAATATCATCTAGTTTTCATCATACTGATCAAAAATATAAACTATTTAATTTAAAAATTATTAATATTTCTTATGAATATTAAATCTGTTATGTATTGGTTTTTGAATGCTAAACTTAGAATCACTTTCCTGAAAGTATTAGCTTATTCATCATCATCAGTCATACTCAGTCCTCTGCAAGATGAATGCTTCCCCATAGGTATTTTATCTGTCATAATTCTGGCCCAATAGTTTTTTTTTCTAATCTAGTAATGTAATCACTTCAGCTCATAGCTAGTCACTCTCTCAATCTTTCTCTTTTTGGTATTCATTCTGTCACTCTCTTTGTCTATCTGTTGTTTTGAATTCTGGCAATATACCTACTCAATTCCATTTGCTGAACATAATCTTGTATGCAATATTGAATACTCTAGTTTGAGACTTAATCCATTTCTTTTTCTGTGCAACTTTGTTATTCCAGTCATAAGCCTTTCCATTTTCCTTTGATTAACTTTTAATCTTTTCATTTGTCTTGCCATTAACAACCCTGTTACACATCCATACAGGATGATCATCAACTTTTTCAACAAAAACAAGGTGTGATAGCACACATTAAGACAAAGAATATTTGCAATGGAACCTAGAGCTGAATTCCATTCATAGTGCTAGAAAAGAGTATGTTCGAAAAATGTCTAGTGTGCACAAGTATTTACAACCAGTGCACAAGAAGTAAAGATGCAAATCAGGTCAGCTGATCAAGTGCACAAATCATTAGGATCAAACATTTGAAAATGCAACTGAACCCATTCATCAGTAAGTACTGTGATAACATCACTGGATAATTGACACATTCATGGAGGACATGGAGGTCTACACATATGAGGAATTGTCAGATATGAATCTGATGTACAATTAAATAGGTGGAGTTTCTTTTAAGCATAGGTCAATTCAATAAGACCCATACAAATACAAAACCTGTGACACTTAAACAGGACATATTAACCTGGTTGCCATCGTTGTACTGCCATAAATATTGTACTGTGAGAGATTTCCAAATGGTCATATTTCTTAACCATTTGACCTTTGCCGGTGTTGATCGAAGACTGTGTGAAACTGGATCATCGGTTACCTCAATGAGATTTTGCACATGGATGATACTAAACATCCATGAAATCTGTGGACACTAGAAATGGAAGAGCATATCTTTCAGCAATTTGCAAAAGCTCCTTCTACAAGTATGTGAGCAGTGGCATCTGAAATGAGAATTTTCAAAATTGGTGTGGAATGTTTTGCATGAGGCATATATTCATCCTCTTCATGTGAAGAAGGTCCAAGCTTTGAACAAAGATGACTATTCCCATTGGGCAGAGTTTGTTAGGTGGATGCTCCAGATGAACATTGCTAATCTGAGATTTTTCGCATTAGTGTTATTTAGTGATCAAGCCATGTTCACTTGGAAAGACATTTTCAACATTCACAACCAGCATGCTTGGACTCCAGAAAACCCACACATTATTGACCCTCATAATCACCAGTAGAGTTGTCATCAATATTTGGGCAGGGTATCCTTGGTGATTGTCTAGTGCAGTGATTCTCAAAGTGGGGTCGCGACCCCTAAGGGGGTCGTGAAAAATATTTGGGGGGTCGCTGAAAAATTGATGCCAAATCAATTTTTTTCAAATATTTTATAAATTTACTATAGATTCATGTTTAGAAATAATAGAAATAAAAAATATATAAAATAATTTTTACTTAAATTGCACATATAAATAAAAACAATATAAATATTTAAATACGAGCCTAAATATAATAATCATAAATTTGTGCGCTATTGGGGAATCCCTGAGTTTCACTCTCCGCCTAAACTATGATAGAACAGCGTTGTCATTTGGAACGATGTTCGCTAGCAGCGTTGCGTCTGTAGGCAAGTCGACTTAGGTAGAGTGTCGATTATCCGAAAACCGATCAACCGAAAGCGTTTCAGTCGGCAAATTTGAATTTCCGCTAGTGCTGTGGTGCTGTAATATTTGGCTATGTCTTGGGATACTCCGATATTATTTTAGTTGATATTTGTTTTTAGCTGGCAGCCTGGCGCGACCATGAGAGGGTACTTAAGGACGCGCCAGTATTTGAACTAGACTTTTTTCCCATCGTGAATGGTAAGTTATGCTTGTTTTTCTGAGGACTGTGTTGTGCTGAATCCGAACGTTTTCAGACTAGACAAACTTCCGAAATATAATGTTTTTTGTTTTTATATTTTTCAATATATTTATTTTGTTTGTGAAAAATAAAGAAATAATTTTTAAAAAAATTTTGTTAGTCTTAACATTGACAAAAATTCAATGCAAAGCGACACGCAATGGAGAGAAATTTCAACATGGAATAGATTAATTAAACAAAAGAAATTAACTCGTTCTGAATTTAAATTAACCCCCTCCCTCCGGGATGTTTTTCTACACATACTCATTCTTCGGGGTCCTTTGAAATTTTTAAGTGCAAAAGGGGGTCGCGGACCAAAAAGTTTGAGAAACACTGGTCTAGTGGAACCTTACCTCTTGCCAGAACATTTGACCAGTGCAGTGTACCATGTGTTCTTGGAGCAAATGCTTTCCAGTCTATTGCAGGATGTTAGACTCACCATAGAGAGGCATATATTTATGCATGATGAGGTCTCAGCACACTTTTATATTAATGTCTGGTACCTCCTAAATACAAAATATCTTAGGCGGTAGATTAGATACAGCGGATCTGTGACTTGGCCTCCATCCTCCCTGAACCTTAACCCACTGGACTTCTGGGGCACATGAAAACATTGGTTATGAGACACCTATGGATTCCTCAAAGATCTTGTTGTGAGAATTGTTGCTGGACAAGATTAATATCACATTAGGAATTTATGAGAGGTACAACAGTCTTTCATTCACCAGTATTGGCTGTGCAAAGAGGTTTTCAGACATCACTTTGAGCAGCGAATTTGAGTCTTTCTCTCATGCAAATGGAAATGTGAAACTCCTATAATGGTTAGGTCACTTTCTTTTCGCTGTTGAAGGATCAACATGGGTATGTAACTTTTCTGGCACTATGAATGGAATGTGGTCCCATGTTCCATTGCAAATATTGTTTATCTTGATGTGTACTATCACCTCTCTTTTTTGTTGAGAGAGTTTTTAATCACCCTGTATGTCAGAGCTGGTAGGATTGGTTGAATAATAAAACATAACAAACCTTTTTAACATTTTCAGTACTCTATAAAAGAACAAATGCAAAAAAAGAGGTGTATTGTAAGTTGTGTGTTGTTCCTGCTTTTATGAGAAATATTTTATTACCTAAATATTTTAGACTTTAAGCAATTAAGAATATTACTGTTCATAATCTTGCTATGACTGTTGAGTGCTTGTCATTCAGCTGAGATTCTTTTATTTTGTCACTAATATTGTGCATAGATGTGATTATTTGCCTTAAATATTTATATTTTTCAACTATTTTTATATGAATATTATTTATTATTATATTTCCATTGATGCTGACATTACACATTACATTATTTTTATTGAAGTTGATTTTTAAATTTACCTATTAGTCTTACAAATTAAGATTGTTGATCAGTTCTTTAATTTATTTGGTTTTTTAAGAAGAGGATATCATCATCTCCAAACCTTGTTCAAGAATTCACCATTAATATTGATGCCTTTATTATCCAAGTTTAGATTTAATAATAGTAGGAGAATATAGCCTGATATAATCCAGCAATTGTTTGGCTTTAATATATAACTATCAAGTTCAGATGTTTATATATATATATATATCATTTGAGGTAGATGTGATGGCTGGCTGAGTGACATAGGGGGGGTTATAGGTCATGAGAACTGAGTTGTCTCCAGATGATGCTATAAGTTGTAAGGAACTGAGTCCGAACGTTATTTTTATTTTATTATTATTTTTCCGTTTTATTATCTTTTGTTTGGGGTTTATGTTTATTTAGGACGAAGGTTCCCCACCACTCTCTTGTTAGTAATGAAAAATGAAGATAAAACAACTCACGGAGAAATAAGCGCCGTAGGAAAAATCTTGCGCACTTGCGCTGCCCGGCGGAAGTAACAGTCCGCAGAAAAAAAAATGGAGGGGGAGTCCCCACAATCACTAGTAGAGAAATACTTGATAAACCATCTTAAACATCCCAGAAAATTATGATAAATATTTTGTAAACGGTTTATAAGCTTTGTCGGAAACTTAAAGCTGCCAGAAAAGAAAGTTAATGTTAGCAACTAAGTATGTAAATAAGGGGAGTAACCCAGCTCAAGTGTGACGTCTCCTCACAGTATAAAACCCGTACGTTAACCGAAGAAGGAGAGGTGATTTCCAAACCGAGGTAAATTCCAAATCGAGACGACGTTGAGAGCGAGGTTAATTCGAAAGCGAAGTATTTTCTGATAGAAGTCCAGATTGATAATTGGACGATCCAAGGTGTTAAAGAGGAGTTCGATTGACGATTTGACGATATCGAAAGTATTGAGGAAATAGTTTCTTCGTATAGTGAGGTGACGGATAGACGTTTAATTAGTAAGAGATTTTGTTCATAGTTTCTAAGTATTTGATTGTCGAATTTCAAAGGGGAATTAATATTAAGTTAAGCTAAGTAGCTAAGTTTATTGTCGGGTTGACTTGTTGATTTTCGTTAATAAATTTTGTTTGGATTATTGACATTTGTACGTAGTACATTCTAGTTGCTAATTAAATATATTTGAACTTTTGATCTGACTTGATATTTATCGTTATTATTACTAATTTTTCGGTGCACGCTTAAAAGCCCAGGCCTGGCAAACTAATCTCGAATCCGCGTAAAGTACCCGTTAGGTTAACGGAAGTTTTACTGACCGTAATTATAGTCGGTTTCCTAAGATACTAAATTAAGTACTTTACAAAGTAACCAAGTATGGTTGTATCTAAATGAATAGGTCCTGGAGGTTAGGATCAGATGAAGGTCCAGGTAGCAAAACTGGCATTATTATAATCATCTATTTACATATTGATAACGTTAAAGAAAATTTCAATGTTTAAAAACATTTTAAAAACATTTTGGAATGTTTTTAAACATTCCAAGTTTCATTCTGTAGAAATTGGAATTGTTCAATTTTGTTTCCTGAAGGTCAATCAAATGATGGAAAGAATATGAAGAGTAATAAAAAAGGCTGCATACTAAAAAATTGTTTAAAATGTGATTGCATAACTGGCAGCACGACAGCATGGTAAGCAGAAATTGCAGGTTCAAGTCCCACTTCAAGCAATTATTTTTTTCTAGAACCTTCTAAATTAATTATTAAATATTAATTTAATTATAATTATTAAATTTAGCAAGAGATGGCATCCAATGCCTGCTAGTAGCAAATTACTTAGTATCTAATTAATAATAATAGTACAGTAAGATCTCGTTTAGCACTTTTTCAATTAATGCTGATTTGATATAATGCGGTCTGCTCAAAGCCTAAAAAAAGCTCAAAATTTATTCTGATTCAAATTAATATTGCATTTCATTGATTTGTATATAATATGATTATTCCTGAACACAAACCAATTGGCAAAACGTGGCAATTTGTAGTAGCGCTGTACTTTCCTTAAATCTATGTTTGTTTGATGCAATTTTGAAAAAAAAATATAACATTATGGATGTCATAGGCAATATCAACCTCACTTGGCAAGAATTAACTGATAAATGTATGAACGGAGTGTGGGAGAAGATATGGCCAGAGATATCTAAGAATTCTCAATGAGAAGAGCCTATAGTTGACCAAATTGTCAACCTAATTGATACAGCAAGACTAGGAGATGTAGAAGACAAGCAGGATATTGAGGAGTTATGCAGGTTTCTGGTGAGAATCTTACCAATGACCTTCAAGAACTGGCAGAACAAGAAATTCATGTAGAACTGGAAAATAGAGATTCTGAAAATGAAGAACCCAAATAATTTCTCTACAGAATTCCTTAGTAAAAGTTTGGTAACGATAACCAAAATCATTGATCAAATTGTAGCGAATGATCCAGATTTTGATATGAGTGCAAAAGGAAAACGAGGTGTTTTGGATGAGATTTCCTACTACCGACATTTGCTTAACAAAAGAAAAAGAAAGCAATAAATGAAACTACACGATGTTATCTGAAAAAATAAGAATTTCAGAAGACCCAGAACCTTCACAAAAAATGAACTTTACATTTCTGTGTGCATGTTTGTGTATTATTTAACATGTATTATTATGCAAATTAATATAAAAATAACTTAAAATTAAAGTAAAATCTTTTTTTGGTCACATGTTCTCCTTTCCCTATTTACGAACATATCCCCCACGTTAAGGTCTTACTACAGTAATATAACCTGATATAATTCAGCAATTGTTTGGCTTTAATGGTTAGATTTTTTATTGCATATTCAATGATGGTTCTTGGAAGAAATTGAATCACATTGGCTTACATTTCTCTCTATGTCAATCATTTTATGTTTATTTGAGATCTTGGTTACTGCTTGAGAATTGTTATGTTGTGTGAGAGGTGCTACAGCACTAGTATTATTTAAACTAGTTTATAGTTGTTTATTTAACTAGTATTATTGTAAAATTTCTTTTTTGTGTATGTTTCGTTTTGTTCTGTATCTTGTCATATATTGTATTAAATTCATTCTCTTCTGTTTTGTATTGGGACATCACATTTTAATGTGGTACATATTGTGATCCACTGATTGGGTGAGGGTTAGACTACATGTGAATGACATACTCCCTAATGACGGGAGGTAAAAATCCAGATGTTTCATCATGGGAAGCCATTCTTTTTGTTTGGAGTCTCCTGCTTGCTACATACCTGCCATGAGTGAGAAAGAAAACTGTCACCATTGAAAGGATTTGGATGCTAGGAAGTTGGACTAAGTAAAAGACAATCCAATTTTATCCATGTGAATTTAGCAATCATCTACAAGGAATAAGTGTTCAGTGACAAGGGAACTAATAAGGACAAGTGTTAGACTTTTATTTTTTTTTACATCGTAGCCAATTGTGGTGTCCTCATCACACATGAAACTATTCTTGTAATTGTACGGAGGATATGAGAGTTGGGGTCGAATGACCACTAAGTTTGTTGTGTATATATTTTTATTTTTATGTATATACGCATTTGCCATTGTAAATTACCGTAAGGAAACCCACTAAGTCTCTTGTATCAAGACCTACTACGTTGTAATTACACAGAATTAAAATTCGTGTAAAGTCCTTGTTGTTTTCCCCTGCCTTTACCCTACCTACATACCTAGTATACCATGGTATATGAGTGTAGAACAGAGGATTCTTATGTGTTTCATAAATGCCTATTTTCTTTAATGCATTTAGCATACTAACTTGTGTTGATTGTATCAAATGCTTTTTCAAAGTCAATAAAAGTTACATAAAGTGAAACATTACATTTTTGCCTTTTGTAATATTTAGGTGATACAAGTTGTGGAATAGTTACTGTAGAATCCTGCTTATTTATGGGGCTAATTGAAATTTATTATATTTATGATTTATTGATCAATAATTTTTGTAAAAATTTGTAGAAATTTGATAGAAGAGTGATTGGCCTGTAGTTTTTGTCTGTCTTTTCCCTTTTTCTGTGCAGTAGAATTATTTGCCCTTTGTTTCAGCTTCATGGAATTGTAAGCTCTTTAAGGCATGCAGTAAAAATTCTGCAATCTTTTTATGGAGAAATTTCCTATTTACTTTAAGTTTCAATGTTATTTCATCTGGGCTTGGAGCTTTGTCATTTTTCATATCTTTCAATGTTTTGGTGTCTCCATCTGCTTCTATATCAAAAAAAATATCCAGGTTATTGTTGATTTGTTTCATTGCTTCCACTGTAGAGATCTTGGTATAATTTAGCAATGTGTTCTAGAATCTTTATCATTCTTAAATGCTTTATTATGATTCTTCTCATTATACAGTGATTTTTTTAGCTTTTTTAACACTTTGTTTTTTTTCTATTGTTGCTTTTTAATGTAAGATTCATTAAATTTTCTAATATCTCATTTTTTTTTATTGTTCTGCATAACTCTCTGTATTCTATATTTGGATTTCCTTGTAGCTAGCTCCTGCTTCCTGGTCTTTTTCTTCTTAATTAATTCTTTGTTTTCTTATTTATCAATTTTATTTCTATTAGAATCTTATAATATAATTGAGATAGGAGGATGATGATGATGATGATAATAATAATAATAATAATAATAAGCACAGAGCCCAAACAGTTAGGAGTTGAAAGTTGAAATTTGGTACACAGTTAGGGTATGTCATGAGAACATACACTAAGAAGGGATTTTTCAAAATCTCCCCTGTGAGGGAGAGGGTAAGGATTAAGGCTTATCCTAAAGAACTCAGCTTCTACTGCACTATTTTAGATGCAGTTTTTTATTTTTAACCGCATTTTAGTTAGGTACCACGTGGGGATGAAAGAAGTGTATTCCTTAACAATGGAAGTGTTAAGAGAAAGTGACGTGCAAGATTTACAGGCACAGATGTGGTTTTTTGCGTTTTTGCAGGAAATCAAACATATTTTTAGACAATCTAAAAATTCTCTAATTAGTCTGGAAACAGGGATCTAATTCTTGCATTCTATGAAAACAGATAAGATTGGCTATAATGTAATAATCTTAATCTTCGCTATCATTACTTTTTGCCCGAGCAACGTCAGGCTTATCTGCTAATTCTAAGATATTTTGAAGCACTTTCCAATAATTTTTATGGTGATTTTAAGATTTTCTTCATCTAGGCCACTTGTAATTGTAAAGTCCTCAACATCTTTACATACATTTTTCATATATTCAGTAGCTTTTTCTTTTATGATTTCTAGCTCTAGCTTTTTTGATTTATTCATAAGCTACTGTCTTTCTAATTTCTGATTTATCCCAATCTTACTTCTAACCATTCTATGATCTTTACTGGTCCATATATTATTAATAATGCTTTTCATCTTAAATAATATATTTCTTATCAGTTAACATAAACTTTTTCTCATTCTTATTTTCACCATTCGGATGTCTCAATGTTCATTTGTGCTGAGTTTTCTTTTTGAAGAATGTATCTGTCATTTCTGAGTTTTGTGCTTCAACAAATTACATCAGCATTATTCTTAGTGTTACCACCCATCCGGTTTTACCCGGACAGCCTGGGAATTGACTCACTGTCAGGAGCTACATCTCATCATTGAATGGGTGTCATCTGTCTGGCATACAAAGTGAATTGCTGCACTATCCTATTTACATATTTCTGAGCATTATGAGATCAGTCACATATGCAAGCGAAATGTTTGTTTTTAATTTTAAATTTAGTTTAATTTTGGGAGTTTCCATCTTTAAAAACATAATAAAACGTCTCCAAAAAGAAAATAATAACAATTAAACACAAGTAATATAAAAAAAAATTCTTTTTAAAGTCAATTCCTACTTAGGTCAACAAAGAAAAATTTTATTCTAGTTACTTTTTATTAAATAATCACAATTAATATAAATATGTATATACATATGCTAAATATCTTATATAAGAGAAATTTTTTTCTCCCATATAAAACTAAAATTAATTAATTAAATTTAATTAATGAATTAATATTTGAAAAAACTGTATTAACATCAAGTGTCATCCACTACAAGTTTAAAAAAATGTATTTGAACTTGAGTGGATGAATAAAAAGTATTTTATTAACGATTGAAAATTTGAACAAGATATATATATAGGGAGAGTGTGAACTAATAGTAGGAATTTAATAATGCCCAAAACATAAAATAACAACTAGTTTTTGACTCCTTACAAGCTAGTTCTTACTTCAACATTGCAAGGACAACTTCACAAAATACAGTTAGTAGAAACATCCTTTGAAAGGAAGTCAAACAGATTTGATTGCAGAAGAGGAAAAGAATCATTAGTTACCATCTTATTATGGCATCAGAATTTAGATTTCTCATTACAACAACTGAACTATGACATGTCATAAAGAATTATTTGGACCATAAAGGAGCAAAAATTCATTGGCTTAGAGATAATTTACCTGAGTATGATTTTATAAAAAGATTTTTACAATGCAATAAGGAGCTAGCTATATGAACATTTACTAGTATCACAGCAGGAAGAGATAAAATTTCTACTGAAACTATAGAAGAGTTTTACAAGAATTTGGCACATACATTGAATGGCATTGAACCATATTCCATTATTAACATGGATGATCTAATAAGGCTTAAGATTTCCTGGAAAAATACTGAGAGTAGACTCTAAATGTGCCATAGTTACTGTAATGATAATCAGCAATCTTATTGGAAGTGGCCTACTAAGGAAGATATATTCTACTTTGAAAATATAAATATAATTTAGGTTATACAAGAACCAAAAGCTCGTAACAGGCAAGGGATGTTTTCAATCTCTGAAATGAAAAAGCATTGGTAAAAACATACCAATCTCTGATTTAAAAAAATTTTTTTGTTACACAATTTTGATGATAATATTATCTGATTAATTTTTGATAAAATTGTGATCTTTATTACAATATTTTTTTTTATGGTATGAGAAAAAATACTCTCAGTAATATCTTTGTGATCAAAATGTCTGTAATAATTCTTTTATGATACTATTTCTAATATCATTTTATTTTGAATGAAATTTTTTTTAAAATCTTGCTTTATATAGATTTTAATGGTTTATAAAGTTTTAAACTTTAAAAGAATAATGTAAATAAATAGTAATCTTTAAAAATATTTTTTATGGTCATATTCAACTCATAGAAGGTTAAATGTAGCATAAAATGCACTTTCCAAAGTCAGGACATATTCACTCCATCATAAAGGTGAATGTGGCCAGCATATAATTTTTAAGAAAATGAATTGCATAATTTAGAAATTAAAACACGTCTATCACAAGTGTTACTGTTATGATACTGTTGAGTTGATATTATTATTATTTAATATATTAATTGTAATTCTATGTGTATTAGTTTTAATCCCATCTTTTTGAAAAAGTTGGCCAAAGTTGCCCCATTTTACGGTATCACAATCATTAATGCATTGATAATTTATTATGTAGAAAATGATAGAAGCTATTTAAATTTCTTGGACAACATTAATAATGATAACTTAAACATATAGTCTATTCTATTGTAAACAAAGTTCAATATTGTTAATTCAATATAAATTTTTCCATTTCCTTGATAGTAATAATGTTACCAGATATATTTTAATTCATGTGTTGATCTGCATCTTAGCATTTGTTCATCTTTCTGCAATAAAATGTTTCCATTTTCTTTTTTCCCTGAGATTAAGCTTAGCTTTTCATATACTCCTCTTAAGTCGTTCCCATTTGCATGGGGACTCCATTTCCAGACTTAATTGATTCAACCATTTTTGACAGACAGAAGATACTGCAGGATAGTGATTTCTTTAATTTCTTGGATTTGTTTAGCAAGTTTATGTGCATCTATTGGTTAAATTGTTCCTTTGTCTCCATGTTTACAAACCAAATTCACATTTTGTCATCTGTAACGATTTTGTCCAGAAAAGCATTGCCCTCCACATGGTAGCATTGCAAAAACTGCAATGAAGACCCCAATCATTGAATTTTGTGACTGTTTTTGAACACCTACTTTGCACAAAACCTTATGATATCCCAGAGTTGAGGTCACAATTTCATGGTAATGTTCGTGAAATTTCAGGAAATTGGTATGACAGTTCTGATATTGTGAACTGATGGCACTTGCAAACCACTATCCATTCATTCAACAAGTTTGGCAGTTGCTACAGACATTCTTCTTCTATCAGCTTCATGATTCTCATTTGTTCATTTTTCCTGAAATTTCCAACACCATTCTCTCACACAATATACATTATATACAGATGAAAACTTTACTATACAGTAAAATTTCTACTTTTTGCTGATTTTGGTGTTGGTGAGTGTTACTTTTGAGTTTTTTAAGAACATTTTTTGATCTCTCACACAATATCATTCTTGAAGTTTTGTACACAACATTCATCCTTCAATGAATCTCAGCTGCACTGTATCCTTCAGCTTGCAATAACACTACTTACTTCATATTTGGCAAGAGCTTTGATGATATGAACCATGTTTCTATATTCACTGTATAACAAGCACTTAATAAAATGGCTGACCATATGAGCAGTCACAAGTCAACACATCACTGTTTATTTCTGCATATGTGCCATGTCAGCCTAATGTAAGTTAATTTCTGAATAGTCCTCATATTCATATAGTAAGTTTGAATACTTATATGATTTTTCATAAATGATACTTTTCAATTACATTTATTTAAACCTTTTGTTGGTTTATAATATGTACTATCTCATTTTATTTTATAAATTTACATACAGTGGAGCTCTATTTATCCAGAGTAAGAAAAATAGACATACAGAAAACCTATATATGCAAAAAATAATCAAAGAACCAACTTATAAATAGTACATTCTTGCCTGAGTATAACGTTTGCAGCTGTAAGAATACCAGTTTCCCTTGGTTCAATGCCAGTTTTGAAAACTTATGACTTTATAACTGAGGATCTAGTAACAAAAATAAATATGGTACAGTATATCACAGTTACTTCAATTCAAATTAGTCCTTTGGTTTCCCTACAGGAGCGCTTAGCCTAATTACCAGTTGATCTTAAAAAAAGATCGTAAAGAGAAATTCTACCCCACACAAATGGTCAAGAAACTTATCTACATATACTGTACCAGCTGATAGAAAACAATGAACTGATACTGTATGTAGATATGTCTTTTGCTTTATACTGTTAATATTGTTGTAAGAATATATATAATGTGCAATAAATAAAACATAAATAATACAGTTTAGATGTACTGTACATTATGTCATTAACAAATTTTCTGAATTATCCAGATTTTCGGTCATCTGGATTGGACTCGGTCCTGTTTGAGCCAGATAAATGGGGTTTCACTGTAATATAAATTTTAAACTTTACCGTAAATCATAAAATTTTAAAACATTTATAATACAATCATAATTAATTTTGTTTTTATTTCTATTTTTATAGATATATCAATACATCCAAAGTAGGTTTTATAGGTCACCAGAAGTTCTTTTGGGTATTCCATATGACATGGCAATTGATATGTGGAGTTTAGGATGTATATTAGTTGAAATGCATACTGGAGAACCACTTTTCAGTGGTGCTAATGAGGTAAGTAATTTAATATAAAATTATATTTAAATATATTATAATTTTGATTTTTTTTTTTCTGTTATACTGGCAAACCTCATTAATATAAAGTTGAAGGAACTTAAAACTTGACACTTTGTATTGATGAGATTTGTATTAAGCAAACTTTACAAAAATAACAGTCAAATGGCAAAAGCCAAACTTTCTTCTAGTTATCTATGTTTTGTGTTTGGATATGTTTAAAAATAAATAAACATACGTGATGCTCTAAACATACACTTTATTCAGATACAATGAGTTCATAAAAGAATCAATAATTATTTTTTACATTGCTTAGAGTTGTTAGAATAACAATTAATGTTACTGGGTATAACAGGTTGGCCTAGTCACCGAATTGAGTCTAGATGCTAGATACATGAAAATTTTACAAATTTAAAAAGAACTTATTTGCTTGGATTTCAATGGAAATGGTTTGTTTAAATTTTAAAATTACAAACTAATTACAGTATTTAATATTGCAATTCAGTTGTTTTGATATTTCTGTTATTAAAGCAATCAAGAGTAAAAATTATTTTCATAAAACTACAGATTTTTTGGGTTCCGGTAGAAAGACTTCACTGATTTCGGCATTAAACTATTTCTTTTTTATTACCACTAGCACTTTTGATGAGTTTATAATCATCATCTTCAGGTGAAAAGAATTATTTTAAAAACGAACGTGCAGAATGTTCTAAGGAGAACAGAATTTTTGAATTCAAAAACAGGCATCCGGTAATTCTGTTACGAACATGCAAAAAGATGTTGGCATGTTCGAATTCTTAAATCTACAATGCGGGCGGCGCATGCGTGGAATTGACGCCGCGATGGCGATACGATGTTAGGCACGTTTCGTTGTTTAAGCGCCGATACAATGCTACCCACACTCCGGGTAGATCTAGAGTGGGGACATTGCATGCTTCCGTAGTAGCTGTGAGTAGCGCTTCCCAGATGAGTACAAGCCTTCGATTGTTGCAACATTTTATTATTTCCGTTCTGGACCATAGGTGGTTGTAGCCTTGCTCGAGAACTTTTTTAGCGAGCTCTGTAGTATATTTTCCCTTGGCTACATCATTCTGATGCTCTGCTAGACAGGAGGTGAGCATTCTTGTTGTTGCTCATATATATCTTGTGCTAGCTCCCATTTCCGGATTTTCTAGGTGTATTGCGTAGACTCCTGACATTTCTAAAGTGGTTAGCTTGTCACGATCATTACAGATGCACCTACGTAGGTTTGGTAGAGGGGTTATAGGTAGATTGTAGTTGTACCGCCGAAAGATACGACTGATGCGTATAGAGGGTGGTCCGAGATACGGCAACGGAATCTGCATCATGGATGTTTTTTCTTTTTTGTGCAGCGTGGTACGTGGGAATAGGGACTCCTTTACCCTGTGGAGTACATGCTCATATTTGCCACGCATGAATCCTGCACGAGATACCGCCACTCCGACGATGTCTAATTCACCTTTTATTGCTATCTGCGTCGACGGAAGCAATAGAGCCCTTCTAACAAGGGTAGCAATGGCGGCATTGATATATCTCGACGGTTGGAAAGCATCTGCTGGGATAATAGACGGTAACTCGTTAGATTTGTGATGAACTGCAAATTGCGGCCCCTCAACCGACTTTTTTATGCACAAATCCAAGAATGTTATTGATTCATCCTGCTTTCTCCCAAGTGAAACTGATCGTGGGGTATATGCATGCTAGTTGCTGCACAAATTTGAAAAATTCCTCCTCTGTATTCTCCCATATTATTAAGATATCGTCGACATAGCACAGATATAGTGACGGATAACTGAGTTGGCGTGAGTTCTCAACTTTATTTTACTTAATGATGGAAACTGTGAAAGAGCTTTTCTTCTTATTGCTGAAGCAAGTGAAGCTGTGGCAAAAATTACTTGCCCAACTGCAATTTCTTTTGATGTACAGAACAAAACAGGTAGTACCGAAGAGCATACAACTCAAACGCAAGGCTTTCCCAATGTGCCTACGAGGGATTCAGATGGGTATGATTCAGAGAGTAAAAAATCCTTTTTAGCCAAGCTAATCAGGAACAAACGCAAGTGCGTCGCGGAAGCAGAACTACAAAAGTATGAGACGCATCTACAATTCTCTAAAACGTGTGACCCTTCTACACTATATGTTCAACTAGGAAAAATACAGAGTATAGCATCTAATTCTATGCAGACGATAAGAAAGAAGTTGAGCAAAAAAACTACAGTGGTTAATGTGCTCATCACACACACAAGAAAGGGTGATTGCAACCACTCTATATTACAATTATGCGGAAGAGGATGTGCTTGTCGAAGTGCACGAAGTCCTACAAAGGGGACCCAAGTACATTTTCCCCCAATAACACCGACCTTAACCGTTTAGTGCCAACTGCTTTAGCAACATTGAAGTCCTGCCAGACAGCAACCACGCACCCGCAAATGGAGTTAGAAATCGTCACGAAACTTGTAGCAGTGAAGCAAGTATCTGGTGCGCCTAAGCATTACGTGAACCAAAAAGTAGTAACGTAATTCATAGCTAGGAATGACTTGAGGCTGTCAGTTTCTGACAAGGACAAACGATTCGTTCTGTGCAAGGAAGATGATTTTATTACTAGAGCCAATGAGTTCCTATCGCAATCACACTCGCAGGTAATAAATGACGACCCGACGCCAACACTACTGCGAAGGGCAAGAAAAATAATAGCATTACCAGGAGTAGCCTCGACTCTAACTGGGTGCCTCAATCCTCCTGCAAACGTAGCATGCCCTAGACCAGTGATTCTCAAAGTGGGGATTGCAACCCCAAGGAGGTCGTAAAAAATATTTGGGGGGTTGCTGAAAAATTGATGCCAGATCAATTTTTTCAAATATTTTATAAATTTACTATGGATTCATGTTTAGAAATAATAGAAATAAAAAATATATAAAATAATTTTTACTTAAATAAATTGCACATATAAATAATAAAAATAATATAAATATTTAAATACGAGCCTAACCCCCTCCCTCCGGGATGTTTTTTGACACATACTTATTCTTCGGGGGTCCTTTGAAATTTTTAAGTGCAGAAGGGGGGTCGCGGTCCAAAAAGTTTGAGAAACACTGCCCTAGACTATTTTTCCAACCAAAAACGCACAAAACAAACTGGCCATTAAGTCCACTGGTAAATAAGAGATCGCATCCTACATATTACCTAGAAAAGGCGCTCGCAAAGTTCTTGTGTAAACTTCTTCCAGATTCACCGTATGTTACCCCATCATCTGTGGCTGCCAAGTCTGCCATTGTTTCCAGCATAAGTAGAACGCACCAATGCTCCTATACTTTCTACAAATTGGATGTGGTGTCATTATACCCATCTGTGCCTGTTTTCAAAGCCGTAATGCTTGCCAACGCCTTGATCATCAGAAAAGGTTTTAACATACAACAGGTGCTAGACATACGTGATGCCCTAACTTTCATCACCGAGCACAACTATTTCCTTTTCAACAAGAACTTCTACTTGCAAAAGCGAGGTGTTCCTATGGTCTCCCCGCTATCTGCAGTCTTAGTTGAGCTCATTATGAGAGAAATCGAGTGTAGAGTTTTCCACTCCCCTCTTGCCATCAGTTATCCATCACTATATCTGCGCTATGTCGACGATATCTTAATAATATGGGAGAATACAGAGGAGGAATTTTTCAAATTTGTGCAGCAACTAGCAAGCATATACCCCACGATCAGTTTCACTTGGGAGAAAGCAGGATGAATCAATAACATTCTTGGATTTGTGCATAAAAAAGTCGGTTGAGGGGCCGCAATTTGCAGTTCATCACAAATCTAACGAGTTACCGTCTATTATCCCAGCAGATGCTTTCCAACCGTCGAGATATATCAATGCCGCCATTGCTGCCCTTGTTAGAAGGGCTCTATTGCTTCCGTCGACGCAGATAGCAATAAAAGGTGAATTAGACATCGTCGGAGTGGCGGTATCTCGTGCAGGATTCATGCGTGGCAAATATGAGCATGTACTCCACAGGGTAAAGGAGTCCCTATTCCCACGTACCACGCTGCACAAAAAAGAAAAAACATCCATGATGCAGATTCCGTTGCCGTATCTCGGACCACCCTCTATACGCATCAGTCGTATCTTTCGGCGGTACAACTACAATCTACCTATAACCCCTCTACCAAACCTACGTAGGTGCATCTGTAATGATCGTGACAAGCTAACCACTTTAGAAATGTCAGGAGTCTACGCAATACACCTAGAAAATCCGGAAATGGGAGCTAGCACAAGATATATATGAGCAACAACAAGAATGCTCACCTCCCGTCTAGCAGAGCATCAGAATGATGTAGCCAAGGGAAAATATACTACAGAGCTCGCTAAAAAAGTTCTCGAGCAAGGCTACAACCACCTATGGTCCAGAACGGAAATAATAAAATGTTGCAACAATCGAAGGCTTGTACTCATCTGGGAAGCGCTACTCACAGCTACTACGGAAGCATGCAATGTCCCCACTCTAGATCTACCCGGAGTGTGGGTAGCATTGTATCGGCGCTTAAACAACGAAACGTGCCTAACATCGTATCGCCATCGCGGCGTCAATTCCACGCATGCGCCGCCCGCATTGTAGATTTAAGAATTCGAACATGCCAACATCTTTTTGCATGTTCGTAACAGAATTACCGGATGCCTGTTTTTGAATTCAAAAATTCTGTTCTCCTTAGAACATTCTGCACGTTCGTTTTTAAAATAATTCTTTTCACCTGAAGATGATGATTATAAACTCATCAAAAGTGCTAGTGGTAATAAAAAAGAAATAGTTTAATGCCGAAATCAGTGAAGTCTTTCTATCGAAACCCAGTTAAAACTTGGCGTGAGTTCTCAACTTTATTTTACAGATTTTTTAATTAAAAATCTCCCAATCCTAGTAACATCTGGTTTTTAGTGTGCATTGAGTTGTCTTAACTAATTGTTCAGCATTGTCACAGCACATGAAGCACCAACTATAAAAGAAAGTGTAGTTTTTTAAGTTGAAGTGAAAATTATTAGTGAAGAACATACCTGATTGCCAACAACAACATAAACATTAATGTCATAGCCATTGTGATCAATGCTACCAATGCTTAAAGTTGAAAAACACACCTATGATGATGTGGTTTGAAGAAAGCTGAAAGCAGTGTGCTTTGTATTAAATGATATAATGTAATAT
This sequence comes from Centruroides vittatus, assembly GCF_030686945.1. Classification (NCBI taxonomy): domain Eukaryota; kingdom Metazoa; phylum Arthropoda; class Arachnida; order Scorpiones; family Buthidae; genus Centruroides; species Centruroides vittatus. Next base: position 2,922,280 of record NW_027122385.1, read on the forward strand.
AATTGTTATTGAATTCACAAGACCACAACAAGACTTAATATAAAATATTGGTTAATATATAATACAAAGTGAACTCATCAGCATTGAAATGTCTATCTTTTTTCATAGGATAATAAATCTAAATTAATTTGCATAGAGTGATAACAAAATAACAGATCAAGTAATTTTCAACATAATGTGGCCACTTTGGCAGGCAAGATATTTTTGTGCAGCCACCAAACATACATAAATATCAAAAATTTTCATTAAATTTTACCATTAAAAAATTAATTTATGTAAAATAAGATATCATGAATCTTGATTGTATAAAAGTCCACAACGGTATGACGACAATTGTTCATACAGAGTAACAGTATCTTAATAAACATACTAGATTTACTTTAAATGCCAAGAGATCTGTCAATGCTTGTCAGCTCTTTTTCTATGCTACAGAAAATGCTAACATGTGTCTGAAGATAAAAAAAAATCATGTAGCTATAAAATTGACTAAATAAAATTTAGATGTAAATATGAACAGTTCATAACCCAATCAAACTTAGTCAATAAAACTAAATATTAAAAAATGAAAGATTTTGCATTTATGATTGTAAGTTGCAGTGGGAATATAAATGAATTGTCATATTTTACAGGAAAATAATTGTCTGTAAGTTCACTTATATGCTGTAACCACCAGTAGTGCAACAGTAATGAAAAGTGAAAGAAATGACATACTAAATTTGTTTAAGAAAAATTGTCCCAGCAAAATATTTTTGTTACATTGTTTTGTTCATCAAGAGACACTCATCAGAAGAAATGTTATTAAGAATGATGTGAAATATACAAGGCAAAAGAGTTATAAATGTAATCAATGCAAATAGTCCATTACTAAATAAATTTTCTGTGTTATGAAAGAATAAAAATGAAAAGCATAATTGTAAGGAACTGAGTCCGAACGTTATTTTTATTTTATTATTATTTTTCCGTTTTATTATCTTTTGTTTGGGGTTTATGTTTATTTAGGACGAAGGTTCCCCACCACTCTCTTGTTAGTAATGGAAAATGAAGATAAAACAACTCACGGAGAAATAAGCGCCGTAGGAAAAATCTTGCGCATTTGTGCTGCCCGGCGGAAGTAACAGTCCGCAGAAAAAAAAAATGGAGGGGGAGTCCCCACAATCACTAGTAGAGAAATACTTGATAAACCTCTTAAACATCCCAGAAAATTATGATAAATATTTTGTAAACGGTTTATAAGCTTTGTCGGAAACTTAAAGCTGCCAGAACAAAGTTAATGTTAGCAACTAAGTATGTAAATAAGAGGAGTAACCCAGCTCAAGTGTGACGTCACCTCACAGTATAAAACCCGTACGTTAACCGATGAAGGAGAGGTGATTTCCAAACAGAGTTGATTTCCAAACCGAGGTGATTTCCAAATCGATGCAACTGTAAGAGCGAGGTTAATTCGAAAGCGAAGTATTTTCTGATAGAAGTCCAGATTGATAATTGGACGATCCAAGGTGCTAAAGAGGAGTTCGATTGACGATTTGACGATATCGAAAGGATTGAGGAAATAGTTTTCTTCGTATAGTGAGGTGACGGATAGACGTTTAATTAGTAAGAGATTTTGTTCATAGTTGCTAAGTATTTGATTTGTCGAATTTCAAAGGGGAATTACTATTAAGTTAAGCTAAGTTTATTGTCGGGTTGACTTGTTGATTTTCGTTAATAAATTTTGTTTGGAATTATTGATATTTGTACGTAGTACGTTCTAGTTGCTAATTAAATATATTTGAACTTTTGATTTGACTTGATATTTATCGTTGTTATTACTAATTTTTCGGTGCACGCTTAAAAGCCCAGGCCTGGCAAACTAATCTCGAATCCGCGTAAAGTACCCGTTAGGTTAACGGAAGTTTTACCGACCGTAATTATAGTCGGTTTCCTAAGATACTAAAAAAAATAGTACTTTACATAATGTATTGCTTAATAATAATCATATAAGTTGGTTAAGTTTTGATATTGGTGTGCAGTGTCTTTCTGAACTGTGAAAATATTTTAAATGCATTGGAATTTAATCATAAAGATTTAGTGGGAAAATTGCAAAACAGTATTGTGCATGTCTTGATATTATTATGTTTTAATTTTTTACCAAAGTTGAGTTCTATAATAAAACAGTTACAAACAAATAATTTGATAATCATTGATGCAATATTTATAATTGATAAGCAAAAACTACATTAAATGATCCTATATGTTAAGTTGAGACTGATAATTTTTCAGTTTTTCTTCTTTAAATGTTTAGAAATATATCGAACATAACACTTTCAACAAATATAATTGAAAATAAAATTACAATTGTTTGAAATCTTTAAACATTGAACTGAATGCAACATTCAAGAACTTTATTTCTTTAAATGTATTTCTTTCATAACATCTTTTTAAGAAATGGATATCGAAAGTTATGATTCATTATATAATAGATTATTCTTTCTTTTTTTTTTTATTTCAATACTCAACTAGACAAATTAAAATTATCATTAATAGAAATTCATAATGAATATAGAATGAAATGATTTTACAAAAATAAAAACTCAATATTAGTATTATTTTGGAAGAATCTATATAACAATTCCACCAAATATAGAGAATTAGCTATCATTCTCCTATTTTTATCAAATATCCTGAACAGAAATTTACTGTGAGCAAGCATTTAGTTATATTGTATTTTATCAAAAATAAATATTGCAACTAGTGAACAGATAAAAACTTGAAGGTAATGCTTCAGACTATCATTGGAAGTAAAAGAAAGTTTTATTTTGAAAATTTTTTAAAGTAAATAACTTTACCAGCATTAATTTGAAAATATTGTAGATTTATAAATTCCCACTGTTGTTCAGCTGTCTGTCCATCTATCTATCTTTCCTTAATCTCAAAAATGGAGTTAGATAGATGAAATCCGACATATGAAAACCTTAGAACCAGGAGACCCCGATTAACTAGATATGAACTTCTGATGCAAACTGAAAGTCATGTTACTTTAATTCAAAATTTTTTTCCTGAAAGCAGTTAATAGATGACCGGCATTACTCTATTGTTAAAAGAAAGTATGATATACAGGGGTAAGACACTACTAAGTTTGAGAGCATTTATTTTAAATTAAACAAATTAAAAATTGCAAACTAGCATTGTGATGATATCACAATAAATAATTTCTCATTAGATATTGTTTCATTGTTTTTAAAAAAAATGTTTAAAAATGATGAACAAATAGCCTATAAAGAAAAATTGTCTACCAAAAGTTTTATTACAGAACAATGAAAGTGTATAAATGGTAATTTCTATTTTTCTTAGTCTATATCAATTAGACAAATATACTTGAGGGCTTATCACACCGGTGTGATAAGCCCTCACACCTAAGAAAAACTTTCATCATTAAAGGTTAAAATCAATAGACTATTTGATGGTAATTTCTATTTTGACAGACTTTGTCTTCAATTTTAATTTTAAACTTAATTTTAACAAAATTTTAATTACTGGATGGTCATCCAGTGATTAAAATTATAAACAACTCTAGTTTATTATATTAAACTAAAAAAGGTTTTGCTTTTTATAGAAATATGTTTCAAGTATTTTGTTTAGTTGTGATTTCTTATATTTACATTTTTATTTGAATGAATTCTTATTTTTTTTTACATGTCCATAGATCTTTATTACTATACATTAAATTATCTAAAGCTTAAAAACTAAAACAAGGTTTATTACTATACATGGTGGTAACAAAAATCTCTCCCTAATCAATTACTTCGAAAACTAATAACTCTGTAGTCCTTTTGCTAATACACACTATGTTGGGTATGCACTAAATGATTGTGTGAATTTCCAGCCCATCTATCAGAAAGAGAAGTTGTAATCTCATCCCTTAACGAAAAGAGGACAACATTGTCAGTTACAAAGTGGCAGTATCTGAAGAAATACATATTCTTTTTAGTACATTCTAAAATATCAGGTGGGATCCAGCAACATGCTGTCGAATATGACAGGTAAATGCTTCACTATAGAACACAATAAGGGAGTAGCAGTGCATTGCTGCACAACACAAATGCACATCAGGAATGGTTGAATGTGCAATTAGGTTTACATTAGCAGTGATATGATTAGGTTAGTGCTGTTTTAATTAATGGTATTTGATATTTTTTATTGAACTGGATCATTTGCATATCCATATCACTACTAATTTAAATCAAACTACATATTCACTACTCCCATGTTATATTTGTGTGTACAAAAAATTGAGGTTTTTTTTTATTTATCAAGCTTTCAAGAGTTTATTATACAGAAAATAAAATTTGTTAAATAGGATATTTTTAAATTCATGGTAAAAAACACTTACTTTTAACATTTCTTCAAAAAAGTTGTTGAAAATAGAAATTCATAGTGTATAATTTTGCAGTATGGACATTCAAGTGTATTTTTATTTTATTGAATAATATGTTTCTTGGAGGACTATTTAATCTAACTTGGTTTTCTGCTATAAATAATAGTCTAAGCTGGAACTTCACCAATATAAGAAGACACTAAACAAATCTTACTTTTCCAGCAACTAAATTTAATCATTCTGTAACCTGACAAAGACTTATCAGACCAAAAACATTTGTTTTGATTATATTTAGTTGCTGGAAAAGTGTATAAGATGTGTTTAGTGTTGCCTTATTTCTGCTATAAATTATTTGATTAGTTTAATAAATGGTAAAAAATTTGAATCTTTTATTATAAGAACATGCAAAAGAATACAATTGCGAAAATTGGAGCCTTTTTTTTTATGATTCAACTATCGTCTTATCTGCCAAGATATACAGTATATACTTTCTTACTACATTTATTTATATGTAATAGTAAAAATACATATATACACAGTTTTGCATTTTTATTAGTCATGTTTTTTCCGTTTGTGGGGGTTAAAGAATCTGTCCAGTGTCAATTGCTTTTCTCTCGTCTTCAGGCTTTTTCAAAATTAATTAATAGCATTGTAATTGTAGAGATCCCTGAGCCTATTAACCTCAACCTGGTTTCGATCCATTCTAAGACCATTGTTCTGACATCATCCCACTTCTTCAAAAAAAATTTTTAATAGCAGATATCAACATATGTTTCCTTCTGAAAAAAGAAAATTAATCTTGCTGAGTTTCTTGGTTTTCATTAACCGATCACCCACTGTAGTATCTTTCCCAAATGCACATTGAAATCTAATTTAAATAGTGGCATCATCGATTATTTGTGTCATGACATCTAATGAGCAAGGCAATCTCTGTGCCGCTAACTTCTGAATTGATAGTCCTGTTGTTGATTAGTCGGGTCATTGACTTTCTCTAACATAAAGAGTATGCGGCCCACTCTTGCTGAGTAACTTGTTCAGCAACTGAATTATCATATGGCAAGCAGGGCAAATATGAGTTCAAAATTTTGTTTATGAACTGAATTATTTGAAAAGAGAGGCATTCAAAAACTGAGGTTTGACTGTACTTAAATATAACAGAAAACATGCCTTTTTCTTTTTTTATCTAGCAAAGAAATTTAATGAATTAGAAACATTTTTGATGATTCAAACAAAATCAAACATATAACTGGTATTTGATGTTGAAAAGAACAAAATGTAAATTTTAAAATTTAATTTAAACCAACAAGAAAATAATTTAAAATAATGTAAAAAGGTGACATATAACTGAATATACCCAAAACAGTATGCATTTAAAAATAAAATATAATAACTATATATATAAAACAAAATATTTTACATTTGTTAATGTAAAGCAACAGTGTAACTTTTTCATCATAGCTCATAAATAGATCTCCATACTGCTGATAAAGTGTCTGTACCTCTGTGGTTAATGCATGTTTTTCCAATGGGCCTTATAAACTTCAAACATCTCCAAGTATCTTAGGTTGTTACTGCTCATTGCTGGTCTTACCATCTTGGTGTCTTACCATAAAACTTGTATTTAAATATTAACAGAAAAATGTCAGAGAATCTAACCAAATTGTCCAAAAAACTTATTGTATTATATTGAGTATATGTGACAAGAAACAATTTCATTAGGCTTCTTTCTAAAAGCATAACTTTCTTTTCTTTAAAGGATGAATAATTAGGTTTATATAACTTTTAATTTTATAATCAAAGAAAAACTTCCAAGATACAATATAAAGTGGTCCTTAGAATTTGTAGATAGATTATACTTATATTTATTCACATATAAGATGAGGTTTTTATTCATTTTTCACTACTTCAAAAACCAAGGTTGTCCTATATGTGCGAGTAAAGGATTCTTTGTGTTTTTGCAATAATTTTTTGTGAACCATGTATTTACATTTTTTACTGGATGCTCACCTGCTGGTGTTTAAAACAAAAGTATTTTATCTGGATCGTTTGAATCATTTTTGTGTAATGTCAGGAATAAAGATGAAAAGCAGAGCTTTTGAGTTGAATTCCAAATTGAAATTTCAAAATCACACGGAAGCCCGATATAAGTTTTAATCCATTCCCACATGAAAGCAGATGATTATTTGGACATCTGAATTTGAAGAAACTTAAGTGTAATCGATGGAGAGTGGATTTGACTGTTAAGAATTGGCAAAAAAAGTTCCCGATCGTCCAGCTTTACATGAACAAATTGTGTTGTCGATTTTACAAGATTTTTCCTTAAAGTTTGAAATGCCACTAATTTTTTGCAGGACAATGTGTGCATTTACTTGTATTTGATATTTTATTTGTGATTAAACGAAATAAAGTTATAATTATATTGATAAATCTAATTTTATTCATTTTGATCTTTTGAAGTCACACCTCAACCTATATGTGAGATTGTCTTATATGTGAGTAAATACTGTATATAATATAATCTCTCTATAGATTCTAAGGAATCAAAATTATATAGGCCGAGTTGATGATAAAACTGTTGAAACAAATATCCACAAATAATTTATTTTATATTTCAAAGTGCCATCTCAAAGAAGAAAAACAGTAGCTTGACCACTTCTGAATTTCACTAAAAGTTCTTATGTAAGAATAGAAACACACAATGTACAAAACTAACACCAGCACTGTGAAAAGAAAAAAAAAACCTTTTTTCTTTTTACAGTTCTGGTGTTGGTTTTGTACATTGTGTGTTTATACAATCCCAGTTTTGGAGAGATATGTAAGGATAGAAATTGAGTTAACATCCACTTTAGTTACTTTGCTCTCCAATACAACATCCCTATCAATTCTGATACCAAATACTCTACTATGTAATATCAGTATTTGGAAAATTATTTGGGTTCTTCATTTCAGAATCTCTATTTTCCAGTTCTACATGAATTCCTTGTTCTGCCGTTCTTGAAGGTGGTCTTTGGTAAGGCTCTCACCAGAAACCTGCAGTAACTCCTGAATATCCTGCTCGTCTACATCTCCTAGTACTGCTGTATCGATTAGGTTAACAATTTGGTCAATCTAACAATACAGAGATAGGCTCTTCTTGTTGAGAATTCTTGGATACCTTCAGCCATAACTATTTTTCCACACTTCGTTCATGCATTTATCAGTTAATTCTTGCCAAGCGAAGCCGATATTTCCTATGACATCCATGATGTTATATTTTTTCCAAAATTGCACCAAACAAACATAAATTTAAAGAAAGTACACCTTTTTGTCATCTTTTCTGATTAGTTTGTGTTTGTAAATAATCATGTTATATAAGAATCAATAAAATGCCGCGATAATTTAAATTGGCGTAAATTTTGAGCTTTTTTAAGGCTTCGAATCAGTGTTAAGTGGGGTCTTACTGTAATTCTACGAAATTATTTTGTTTTATTGTAAAAATTTGTTTTATTGTTAAATTATATTTAATAAAATTACTTTGTTTTATTATATTTTTTCAGGTTGATCAAATGAACAAAATTGTTGAAGTTTTAGGAATGCCACCTAAACACATATTAGATCATGCTCATAAAGCAAGGAAGTATTTTGATAGATTACCTGATGGAACATATGTTCTTAAGAAAACCAAAGATGGAAAAAAGGTTAACTTGATTATTCAATTGTCATTAGTATAAATCTGTTTACATAATTATTAATGATAGTTTATATTAATAATTTGTTGTGTGTATATAAGAGAATTAGTCTGATAAATTTTTTGACAAGTTGTTTTTTATTTTTGAAATGAATACAGCTTAATATTATTATGTTTAAATATTATATCAAAAATATTAGAATGTATATACTGAATATCATAATATTTAAAAATTGATATTATTTTATAAATTTACAAAAACAAAATTGAGATAGTACTGATGAATTGTGAATTAGCTAAATATTAACTTTGCAGACAAAATGAATTAATTATCTTTATTAGTAAAAAGCCAACCACTAGAAACTAATAAATTTGAACATAAGCAAATTATCATCATCAGTTATAAAAATCAAACAAAATATAACTGAATTTTTTAAAATAATACTGACACTCTTATGATAATTCATTACTTACTTTGATCTGTTATATTACTATTTCTGTGTGATATGTGTTATATGTTCATAAATAAAAGTAACGAAGATTACCTTTAACAGATGTTTCATTTAAAGATAACAACCTTAACTAACACTGGGGTAAAGTTAACTACTGTAAATCCCAAAAATTGCTACCAGATTGAGCACACATGCCCAGTAGGATGACATCAAGAATCACGCATTTGAATCAAATTTTAAATCATGTTCTTATTTACTTGCATTCCATCAGAAATTTTACCATTCACCTGAAGAAGAACTGTTTATGGTTCGAAAATGTTTGTGAGGAACTGTGTGTTCATTTTTACTTGCATTTAAATATAATTTTAACAAAACCAAAAAAAAAAAAAAAAGCTGTTTATTATAGGGTTCTTTTTAGAGAGGTATCACTGTAAGTGTTAAATGTAATTATTATAATGAGCAATAAATATACATTATACTGGATGTAGACACAAATATTGCACCATACCATATCTCACTTGTATGTAATAACTAAATTCAATTTCATTGGAGTATAGGTAATTGGAAACAGTGTATTTTTTGTTGCTCTGTGAAATCTAGTTTTTGCCATCCTTATATATATTTTTAGGAAATGATAATGGGTTTAAATTTTTTCATTTGTTTTCTTTTGCCTAATTGCATGACATAACTTTAACATTTTAAGTTGACATAATAAACAGATTTATTCCAATACCAAGTTTACCAAAACTCTTCAGTGGGTTTTTTATAACCTATCCACCCAGGCACTTACACCCAGTGGTGATATTCAGCGGGTTTGCACAGGTTTGACCGAACCCATTCGTAAAATTTTCAAAGTTTTCCGAACCTAATGATAAAATAACTGATTTAAAAAAGTTTTTGTTGTTTATCTGCTTTCCCTATGACTTTTTCTGATAAAAAAAAGCCAATTTTTATGTTTATAAAATATTTTGAATGAAAAATATTAAAATATATACAAAATAAACCATTTTGAACACTCTTTTTTTTTTTTATTATTTATCAAAAACATATATATATAGTTCTGGCATAAACAACGTTAAATTTTAACTGACTTAATTTTGTGAACGCTTCTTTTTCATTTATATGGGTATCTTAAGGTGAGTTTTTGCGCTAATGTTGCTAATTAGTGCCGTCTTTAGGGCAGGGCCTACCGGGCCTGGGACCCGAGGCCGTAGGGGTCCCTGAATCCGAAAGTAATAAAGTTAGAAACAAAAAGTAGGTTACTTGGAATAAACAAACTATTAAAAATATCTGTTACTTTATTTCTTCAATAAGTAGTTGTTTAAAGTGGTGATAAAACTAAGCAAGCGTTTATACAAAGTATTCCTGCTGATAGATTCAGGTTGAAAAACATTGCTGCCTAAAAAAAAAGGTCAGTGGGACTGAACACATACGAAAGTGTTTAAATCTGCAGCATACTATTGTTTCCAGACCCAAAATTGTTACGGAAAAATTTTCTGTTAGCAAACCCTTTGTTAAATGTTTCGAATATCACCACTGCTTACACCTACCATACTATACAGTATAACTCTCTTAATACATATTTACATCACCTTGTGCCTAGCTTTGCTTTCAGCAAATGTATCTACAATACAATCAAAATTAATTTCTTTGGTAAGAGATTGGATTCAATATTCAACAAGGCTAAACAATTTAGTCTTGGGGCCTACTTGGGCTTGACTCTGATATCAAAATTTTGAAGATTATTATATAACACAAATACACTCATGTCCAAAAAGTAGGTGTAATCATCCAATCCATAAATAGGAATCCAGATACAGTCTACAAAATGATTTTCATTGGATTAGAACAGTGCTTTTTGCTGCTAATAGTCTCTTTTCTGACCCTAATTATCTTGGTGGCCCTCTCATAGATTTGAAGATGGTGGTAGAGGCTAGAAGAATTGTCAGTCAGATGACATCATCAGATCTTTCAAAATTTTAGCAAAAATGTCAATAAGGCATCTTAATAAAAAATAAAAGAATTTTAGAGACTTTTTTGATGTCAACAAACTGTAACAAATTATATGCATCTCTAAAGTCTGAAGGTTTTTTAACACATGATCCATAGATTAAAGGCAGTAAATTATAGTAAGTTTCTCATATATTTTAATTTTGTGCAAGGTTTATCTGTAACAGGAATTATATATGATTTTTCATTTTTCTTAATATATGATTCATTTTTCTTAATCATATAATTATATATGATTAACAAAAATCATGCTCTCTAACAAAATATTACCAAATCACGATGACTTAATAAAATAATACATTGAATTTATGTGAGAATCAGTTTTTTATTAAAAAAAGTCTGAAAGTATTTCCTAATATTTACATTTATCTAGTCTCTATAATAAGAGAATAACAAATATATCATTTTAAAATATTCTTTTCAAAAAGTTATAAATATTTAAAAACATATTTTATTCTAGAGTGAAAACTAAGGATTATAATAAAATAAAACTTACAACTCACCAACCGATTAACTGGTTTGAATAACATTTAAGTGACGAACGTTTTCTGGACATTGACCTGAAGAAGTGCCCAGAAGGGGTAATGAAAATGTAGTCACTTAAACGTTATTCACACCAGTTAATTGGTTGGTGAGTCGTAAGTTTTATTTACATCCCAGTGTTGTGTAGTTAAATATTCTAAGGATTATAATAATTATAGAATTCAGTATATGGCAAATTTATAGAAATGGAACAACAAATATGCATCAAAGTAGTAAAATGCAATTCTTTTAAGGAAGTTTCACTATTATTATTAATAATAATAGTTTACTATAAATAACTAAATTTCATTCACATTCTACAAATAGACACTATAAAATTTATAAACACTGAATATATAACCAATATCAACAAAAAGAAACTACAAGTGACACTTCTAACTGTACTGTCACCTTCACCATGCCTAACAATCATTCTCATGACACAGAAGTTTGGTCACCCTGTACAAGGAAACTGCTAGAAATAATAACTTTCAATTATTTTTCAGAAGTGGCCTTCAGTTTTCATCCTCCTCTGCAATGTTAAAGATCATCCAGATATGTGCCTCCAACCTGGTGTATATACTATTCCCATTATGGATCACAAAGCCAACTGCAAATTAAAATACATGGATGCTACAGGGTGACCTTTAAACACCCATCTCAAAGAACATTAGACTTCCATCATGAAAGGACTGACTAACACGACATAGATATACATTTCGACCATGCACACCTTTTACATAACACCTCCCACAAAGAATGGTGAGAAGACTCGTAACTAGACCGAGGTCTACTAGCCTACAATTAATTAACAAACAGTTGGCCTACAAATATACATTTATTTACAACTAACACATGCTCAGCAAAGTGAGGGCTCATATGAACTCCTCTGAAAGGCTTCTTTACACTCGCATGTTCTGAGTACAATATCACACGTACCTTCACTCTCCTTCTCTCTACCTTAACGCGTAACAAGGTTCACACAAGGCTCACATTAACACGGAGGTTACAATGAGAACAATCTACTTACAGTAACTCTGTACTTAAACAATGATGTCCGACCGACAGCTATCGCACATGGAGACAAAATAATTGTTTGGGACAATACCTCAGACACTCTAACTTCCTTATTAATTCACTTCACTCCGTTGTAGTCTCAAATGCCGCAGATGGAATTGGATTCTATTTCTCTTTCCTTCTCCCTTGTTCTGAACGGTTTTTTGCTTCCTACTCACATGCTTTTTTGGTATCCTTCGATAGCGCCGATCCTCTCGAGATGAAGGGTAAGAACCAAAAGGTGTCTCTCGACACCTGGACCTTCCATTTATCCACTTTCTTTCTGTCCCCACGTGACCTTTGGACGACCAATCAAAAGGATTTTTTACACACCTCGAGAAGGTCACGTGTCAACCACAAACAACGAAACAAAATAAAGAAAAAAAAGGACAACCCAATACAATAATGAACATAATAAAATGAACGCAAAGCTATGTACAAAAGATATCTGTATACATATATATAATATACACACATATTACAACCAATAAGTGGCAGAGCACTACAATGGCTTAGATATTTAGAACAATTTGAAATTCACAAAGCTGCGAGAATAAATGTGGCTATCAAGTTTAAACTCCTTCCTCTTGCCTGGAAGTCAACCTAAGAAGTTTAATCTTACAACCGCCTTTCTCCTCTCCCTCTCTCACACCACCTTCTATTAACACATGGATGGCAATCACCTATTCCTAATAACTTTTCTATTTGTTTTAACAACTGCAAAGGTCCATTAAACTGATTATGCCCATTAAGCACAGATCAAAATGTTTCACTTTCTTATAGTTTCTTCTTGCTGGATATTGGTTATATGTGCAGTGTTTATTAATGTATACCCGGAATTTAATAGTTGAATTTATAAAATTTATTTAACATGAAGTAAATGTAGCAAAAGACAACTTTTCTGTTTATAAGAAATAAAACAGTAACTACAAAATACATTATAAAATGTAAAAAAGAAATACAATTGCATAAATATTAAGTAGTATGAGTTTTCTTTCATTTAAATATGGTACAAAGTTTCATTAATTTCTCCTACAGCATTATGATGATTATTATAAATATTTTTTCATTTTTTTCCATCAAAAATCATAAAACTTTTAGCTATATTTCTTTATATTTTCTAAACAAGTTAAAATAATAATAATTTTACAGCTAAAATTTAGATTTCTGATTTAGATTTAGAATTTTGGGCTTCTAACAAAAATACATTTTTGTTCTAACAAAAATACATTTTTGTTAGAAGCCCAAAATTTTAAATTATATTAAAAAATTGGTAATTATTATTAGAAATTAAAAATATGGTATTTATAAAATTTAAATAATTACATGATGCCATGTTTATTAGTATAAGAATTTGATCTTTAATAAAATATATCTTTGTTAATTTTCAAAAATACAAATTCTAGATCAACTACCATATTTACTCTCAGACTTAATCAGTATTATAAGAAATAGATAAGTTAATCTAAATAAATTATGCAAATAAAATTTCAAGATAAAAATACTAATACTAACTTCATTTTTCATATTATCATTATCATTTGAAAGAAAATTGCCTTAAAAAGTTTAAAGAATGTAATATATAAAAATAACAAATTTTTTAATATACAGTAATACCTTACTTATACTTATGGAAACCTGGAGTTACACGATTTTAAATCTCGTCGATTCGTCTTTTGTTTGAGCTCCACGCAACTATTGATTACTCACCCCCCCACACTATTGTTCAGCTTACATGTTCGGACGCGTCGCGCAGAATCAACACATAGCTACAATTTATTTTGCATTATTTCTTTCTGTGTTTGTTATATCTACAGAGACTTACTATGTCATTCAAACAAAGTAGAACTGATTCTTCTGCATCAAACAAGAAAAGAAAAACTTCATCTTTGGAATGTAAAGTTAACATTATTAAAGACTTCAATACAAAAATGAATAGGGGTTACAAATTTTAGAAAATATAGACTCCAACACAGAGCACATTTCCTCTACAAAATGAGAAATAAAAAAATTATTAGCATGCTACAAGGAAATTTTGCAGGAGAAGAAAATCTTTGAGCCGTCAGACGAATTTGTTAGATTTTATGAAGCCTTCTACATCAAAATAACTTCAGTTTACGATTTTACTAATATAATTTGTATATATTTTATTATTATTGTTTTCTTTAGTCTCTGGTCCCAATTAAAAATAATTTGTATGTATTTATGTGCGAAATTATACCCCGACTTATGTGAATTCGATTTACGTGGTTATCACTCATCCCACCTATCGCGTAAGTTTGGGGTATTACTGTATTTCTTATATATAATTACTGAATTTAAATCTTTTTTTCAAGTGCTACATATATTGTTCTATTGTTCCATTATTTGGAAATAAGAAAACTGCATTAAGTTAAAAACTGCTTTCAATTAATTATATCTCTTAAAATTACATATTTATTCAGAAGTTATAAATGAGTGTTTGTTTGAATTAAACTGAATTTTTTAAATTTATTATCAGAGTAACACTTGAAATAGTAAGACAGCAGTGACATAGCACAAATACTTTTATTGTGGAACAAAAGTACAGTGGTGGTTCATGCTGCAAATTTAATTCATTTCAGGAGGCTGTTCAAACTCTGAATTGTTTGAAGTCTGAATCAATTTTTCCTATTAAAAATAATGAGAAGTAAATTAATCCATTTCCAGACCCTAAACAATTCTCATTTTGAGAAATGTAAACAGCAAATACACATAATTTAAGATAAAAATAACACAATTATATACCTTAAATAATAAATTAAAATATGAGAAAAATAAATAAAATATGTAAATACTACACAATAAAATAAAAATTGCATCTACTGTACCTTAATGAGTAGTGATAATGTTTCATTTCTTAAGATCACTATGCAGCTGCTTGACTTTCTCTCAAATAATCCTCTTAGAGATAATATCACCAGTCAATTATTTTTCATTTATCCACACTAGGAAGAGTTTTTCATCTCCCCAATGATATGTGATCTGTTGGAGGTGAACATTTTCACATCTTCAGCCATGTCTTTTGTTTTTATTGCTTCCTTGTTATTAAGAATGATGCACATCGTTGACTTTGATACCTTAATCACAGCTGCCAGATCCTCCACATGCTTCATGATAAGTTTCTTTTTCACCTCAGTTGTTGATACTACAATCTTCCTCTTAGACTTCCACACTTTTATTGGATGTCATTGTCAATAGGTAGGAATTATATATATAAATATATTTTTGATGTGTTTGGTTATACAGTAGTCACCACTGAACTTAGACCAGGTTGCAGTTAACATGTCATCCAATAAATAGGTTTCAAAAAAGCTTTGACTCATTGCATGAATGTTTTACATAATTTAAAACAAATATACAGTAATTAATTTTTATTTCTGCTAAATATCAACTTGATATTTTGCAAGTTTAACAAAATTGAGCCAGTCAAACTTGAGTCACAGACATCAAAAAACATAGATCACTGCATCACGCATGTTGATGAACATAGACCAGTTGATAATTTGCATTTAAATAATGTTACAATTGCAGTATTTTTGAAACAACTGATTATTTTAGCCTCACTTTAGCCTGCAGTAATCCTGTGAATAATATAAGGTGCTATTTTAGTTTTATTTATGAACCTTTGCATTTTGTCTACAATAACCAGAGGAAAAGCTGTTTCAGAAGATTTATGGAATGCTATCATTGCTAAACAAAGTCGTGGCATGTCTGAGAGACCTATTAGAAAAGAGCTAATGCTAAGCAAGACAACAGTGCACCAGATTATTGTTTATTACACTAACCAAGACCTTGTTATACCTAACAAAGCTGCTGGACATCAGCGAAAAACTTCAAAAGTTGAGGATAGGAGTTTTAAAAGAATCATAAAAAACAACCGCCATTCCACAGATATTGAATGTAACTATAATATGGAATGATACAATTGGAAATAATGTATCTGTTTTGACAACACACAGGAGACTGCAAGAAATGCATTTCCAGTTCTATGCAGAATGTGAAAAACCTTTGCTAACATCACATAAAAAGAAAAAAAATGAGTACAGTGGGCCAAAGAACATCCTTCCTGGTCTCAACAAAAGTGGCATGAAATTCTGTGGTCTAATGAATCAAAATTTGAATTATCAGCAACAGACAAAAGTGTCATTCGATCTGCCAATGAAGCTAATGATCCATCGTTGTTAAACTGCTCAGTGAAGTTTCCTGCCAGTGTCATAGTTTCGGGAGGTGTATGAGTGCCAATGGTATGGGTCAGTTGACATTTGTTGATGGAACACTTGCTTCAGAGCAATACATTAACATTCTACAACAGTGTGTACTTCTGTCCATAGCAAATCTATATCCAAATATAACCTGCATTTTCCAGCAGGATGGGGCTGCATGTCATACAAGCAGAAAAACAAAACAGTTGCTTGCAGAAAACAACATAGAAGTTCTTCCTTGGCCATCCAACTGCCCAGATCTTTCACCAATTGAGAATGTATGGAATATTATGAAGAGACGTCTGCAAAAAACACAGCCTTGGACAGTTGAAGGACTAAAAGCTTCCATCCTAACTATCTGAAATTCCATAATGGCAGATGAATATGAACACCTAGTCAACAGCATGCTGAAACGTATGGAAGGTGTTTTGGCCACAAATGTGATTCAACAAAATATTAAGCATGCAGAGGTCTATGTTCATCAACATGGGTGATGCAGTGGTCTATGTTTTTTGATGCCTGTGACTTAAGTTTGACTGGCTCAATCTTGTTAAACCTGCAAGATATCAAGTTGATATTTAGCAAAAATAAAAATTAATTACTGTATATTTGTTTTAAATTATGTAAAACATTCATGCAACAAATCAAACCAATTTTTTTGAAACCTATTTATTGGATGACCTGTTAACTGCAGCCTGGTCTAAGTTTAGTGGTGAATACTGTATATAAATATAGCCAAACACACCAAAGTGAAAAGAACACTGAAAACACAAGTGTAGTGCAATAGATGCTTTTGTAGCAAGAACAAGCACCAACTTGGGCCTACAACAGATTACTTTACTTTTGTACAACAAATGCATTTTTTCACTGCATGTACAGTACAATTCAAATGTGCAAGCATTGTTTGAACTGTTGAGTAGAATTCTCTTGAATTTACCATCCAAACTCTGGAATGTTCAAAGTTAGAGTTGTTCTGAGTACTGTTTTATCATTATCAAAAGGCTCATATAAGTATTCTTATATGTATAAGAATTACTATATTTTATTTGTTTTATATGTGTATACTTTATTATATTATATAGAAATATTATTATAAATGTGTGTGTGTGTGTAGTGTATGTATTTTTATAAAAGTGAGTGTGCATGCTATTTTATGACATCCATAACATTACATATCTTCACTTTTAAAATTGAATGAAGGATGAGTGATAACAGTATAAAGTATATTAATAAAATGTTTAACAGAAAAACAGATTTTATTGAAGTATAAAAATTCCTTATTTAAAATATTTTATAATATAAAGAAAATACTATTTATCAAAATGTATTCAAATATCAATTAATAATTCATTGATATTTGTTATTTACAATATAATGTTTAAATTATTTCAGTATAAACCTCCTGGTACGAGAAAGTTGCATGATATCTTGGGAGTGGAAACTGGAGGACCTGGAGGTAGACGTCTTGGTGAACCAGGGCATACAGTTTCTGATTATCTAAAATTTAAAGATCTGGTTCTGCGAATGCTGGAATATGATCCCAAAACGAGGATTACACCACACCATGCACTTCAACATAGTTTCTTCAAGAGAACTACCGATGAAAGCACTAATACATCCCATAGTGCTAGCACTAGTCCTGCTATGGAACAAAGTTCTGTTGTAACTCCCGTGGTAGGAGGAAATACAGGAAGTGGTAATTCTAGTTCAAGTTCTGGGAGTTCAAGTAAGTATTAAATAACTTTTTAAACAATAGTATTTATTATGAAAGTGTGTCATAATTTAAAGAATCATATAAATTAATTAATGAGGAAAAAGGATTATATAACTGTAAAATAATATTTAATGTCATGAAACACAATGAGTTAACAGATTTATATTTTCTAATTTATTTCATTTTATTCTACTACATATTGTAGTTAAATGGTATCAGTTTTCGATGATTTCTTAGTCCTTGAGTAATCACATGGTGTCTGTGAGATGATACAGCACATAGTTTTCAGAATTTCTTATATTTAAAATTTTGTAAAAAATTCTAAAAAATTCCTACTTTCTAACTTTTCATCCTGGAAGATGTGACTGTTTTTCACTGCACAAATACTTTTCGAAGAAAAATGCTGGTATCTGAGAGATGCCTCATGACTCTTTTTGTATAATAACCATTGTAGGAAAATTATGTGGACTTTGTAGTGTCGAGGATCAAATGAAATGTTCCCAACATTGTGTTGAGACAAGAGTGTAAAGTATCTTACAAATAAGTATACTTCGAAATCTTGTCAATATCTATATCATCTTTTATAATAATTAGGACCATTGATACACAATATCTACACTTTTAACAACTACAATTAACCCATCTCACATCATGAAATATGCCGTTGAGGCCTTTTAACATGTATACAACTGACAATTACACCAGATTAAAACTACAAATCTAAATCTACATATATATATATAAGTATGTACTGTACAAATCACATAAATTACACAATACTCATATGGGCAATCATTGAGAATACCACAAGGTCGTTCACACGCTGGCCTTCCTTTCCAAACCACGTGTAGTCCATAGAAACAAAAAGGGAATTATTTTTACTTTCTTTGCAGTGAACTAATAGTTACTATAAGTAATGTTCAAAATAACTAGTCGGATTGACAAAACACAACATTTATATTGACAAGACAAACATACAAAATAAATACAAAATAACGTTTACAACTAGGTATCCACAATACACTAATCTAAGTTACAACCAACTATGTTCCATACAAGTTTGTTGGAAGGACACCTTACGACCTCCACTAACAGAGTTAGTACTCGCAACATTTCTGAGTCAGGAAAAGTTCGTGATAGTCCAACGGGAGTCCACTTACACCAGGTTTCAGAAAGGTCCCAAAGAGAGATAGAGAGAGATCCTTTTCCCGCCGAAAACTGCTTCTTATATAGTAGCCGACATTCAAATTCTCCGCCAATCAGCTTCGATGTCTTCATAAAGTCCGACCAACGGCCATTCTCTGACAGTCAATCGTCGATTCCAACTACAACGGATCTTCTCTAACGGTTCTTTCGTAACGGCTATGATTTTGAATTACGAAAGTTTTCATTATCTTACAAACAGTGAGAATCGCTCGCCTGGGCGATTCCATCTACTACACTATACATTAATCTTAACAATAACCCTTCCTTGGTAAGGGAACTTAGATGAAAATTTGATCTTCCATGCAGATGCAAGAGGATTCCCTTTTTTCTTTTTGTCGTCTCCTTGTCCTCTTCTTAACGACGAGCAATGATCCTCACCTCTTACTTGGAAGTCCAAGAATTCTCCTGTCCAGGCGGTGAGCCAGCCAACAGGAAAAAAAAAGTGTCCAGTAACATGTAGCACCACATTTTATATTGCCCACCATCCAGGACTACAACCACATCCACATTGTACAGGGTCAACCAATTTTCTGTCCTCTTACAAGCACCCGTCAAAAGATGATACGATACCACAAAACAAATAACCTGCGTGACAATAATTCAAATTCCAACACAGATGAAACTGAATGCATATGTGCATATACAAAAAAAAAACATAAAAATAATAATAATAATAGTGACCGATCACTACAACTTCATGTATAGGAAAATTATGCTTGTGACAGTTACTTTGAATGATGCCACTGAACACAATAGCAATATGAAACAAATTTATCCTCACAAAAATACTATTCCTTATGTTCTCTGCTATTTCTTCATTGCTGAAAAACGGAAAGAAGTTCCAATTCATTTTAAATGGATCTCTGCACTGCATGTGACAACTGAACATTTTACATGCATCACAAACAATTTCGTACAACAAAAATATAAAAGTTAACTTTAATAATGCAAACTCTTCAAATTGTAAAACTTTTGTTCATTTCATAATAGTATTACTCAGGTATCATGATGAATTCATTTATTTAATAAAACTCTCATGATTTTTTACAAAGATACAAAGCTAATAATTTATGCAGTTGACATTATACAATAAATTGTCAAAATTTTTGATAGTCCATGCATTACTTCTTTGATCACTTCATTTTTCATATAGAAAACATTCTTGGTTAAACCATAGCAAAAAATTTTGTACTTTCTGTAATATTTTGAGTGATATTAATTTTTGAAGTAAGATAATCGATTTTTGATAACTACATAACTATTGCATTAAAAAAAACTGAAAATAAAATTAAAAATAATCACTTCTGACAAAATTGTTTGTTAAATTTTAGAGAAAATATTCTTCTGAATACAATAAAACAGATAATATCTTTTCAGATAATATGCTTTTTGATTAATCCGGACAATATAAACTATAATTAACATGTTCAATAATGTAGAACACTATGATTAAATAAGATGCTTTATTAACACAGTTTTTTTAATCAATCAGCATTCAAAATGAGCAGAACTATCCTGTATTACTGCTCCAAGCTGTGGGGCCTTCTGCAAGACTTTAATCATCGAAATTATCATTAAAATTAATTAGAGGGTATGGGGTTATGCACTGCTGCTGCAAGTTATGAATCAATTTTTGTCTGGCAATTACCTCACTCACAATGCTTTTTCTTATTTAAACTTACTAAGAGCATGCTAAAAATTCAAAAATATTTTTATGATACACATATTAATCTCCATTGTGATTTTTCCAGAAACCATCAAAGACACACACACACACATATGTATATTACTAATATAAAAGCCATTGTCTGTGTGTGTGTGTGTGTGTGTGTGTGTGTGTGTGAATTCCTTATAACTTTTGCAATTTTTGTAAAATTAAGATAAAATTTTGTTTATATTCATTTCATGTTATGACAAAAAGTATAGGCTATTTATTTTACAGAAATATTAGCTATAGAATAAACATTTTATTAATTTCAGATCAGTGGTTGTAAACAACCACTGATCTGAAATTAATACATTGTATACATTGCATTGGCATCAGTGACCATGTTACATTCATGCTTGATGAGGGAATTTTCCTTAAGTTGCATTTTTAAATATTTTGGCAAATGGCATATTTTAAACTTACTTCATTAAATTTAAACTTTAAAAATGATAGCTGTGTCAGGTCACTTCTATAACAAATTTTTTTTTTTTTTTAATCTTTCCATAGTGACCATGTGACATTCTAATATCCAATCTGAAGTAACAATCTAACAAGCCCATTATTTAGAAGGTGATATTGCTCCTCTAATTAAGGTACCATAGTACAATTCATCTTTGGACTAAATTATCAACATTGAATTAAAATGACTTACTATTTTGTCGAAAAAAAATTCCTAGAGGAAACTGTAAGAGTAAAATTGGTCAGGTAACTTCTAGATTGAAAAGAATAAGAATAACCGAGACTCCTGAAATCCGACTTGAGTAGCATTGAATAAGAATGGCTTTAACAAAGTCGACAGAAAAAGCATCACAGCATCAAGCTTGACTTGAAGCTCTTCTCAATTCTTCATTCCCTACTTTCTCATAAAAAATATTCCATCATGCTTGACAGGAGAATTTCTAGTATATATATATCTCAATTTTAGTTGTTATCCATTTTCTATACATTAATCACATTTTAATTGACATTAGTTTCCAATTCGATTCTTGATTGCACAAGTCTTAGTTTGTTCCAAGGGGAATTAAAAGGGGTTAAATTATAACTGAACTAAAGTTAGTACTATTTAGTAAATTAATGTAATAGCTTAGTATAAGATAATACAAAATAAAATATGTGATAATAAACAATTTTTGAAAAACATGATAGATTAATTATATCTTTCTAGATCTTAAATCTCATCAAATAGCTTTTCCTACTTACTTCAAATTTTACACAATAAAAGAATACATGTTCCTAAGATTTATATACTTGCATACTGCAGTTACTATAAATTTTTTCAGAACCTATTATATGTCAAAATATAATTTTGACCATATCTCAGTTATGTTCATAAGAAAATAATCCTCTAGATATTAAACAATCCAAAGCTTAATATATATATATACTGTATATGTGTGTGTGTTATAGCCAAAGTCCAAAATCGGCCAAATTGGGAAATGGCCAAAGTCACTGTAAATTGACTGGCCGATGTCCAGTCTTTTCTTGATTTTGGGATTTAGCCAGCCAGTTTGTGAAATGGCATGGGACAATCGGCCAAAGTCAGAAGAAAAAGTCACAAGCAGATTTTGGTGGGTCTGTATAATTTCATGCTTAATGGTGATAATTGAATTTATCTCTACCACACTTGTTACAACAAGATGAACTTTTATGACATTTCAAATTACATGCAGTTCATTATTTTCACATTTGCAGTGATTTGTTGCACACTTAGTAGTACAATTGCATTGAATGTAGCCTTGGCCATGAGTCAGTGATTGGGGAGATGTGACAGTTCGTAGTAACTTTTCTTTAACGCCCACAGATTCCAGTGAGAGCAGTTTCTTGAACAGAATGGAAAACTCACTTGTGGAATACAGTTGTGTGAAACTCCGGAAGTGAACCAGAACCGTATTTATAAATAAATTTTGTTTTTAATAAATTTTTTCCTTGAAAAAAAGGAAGAAAGAGGGAAATTTTTTATTTTTATTTTGTAAAACCAATAAGAGAATGAAAGATAAAAATTTACTTCTAAGCCTGCCCCTTTATGGATATAATTCTTAGAAAAGTGAACTTTTCAAATTAAAACAATAGAATGATGTAAGTCCCAAGATCAACCATCTTCAATTGGGATCAAATGGACAAGTGACGCTCATCCTGCAATCTGGGTTCTGATACGTTACACCAGGTAATGAGTGAAGATTAATTAGAAAGTTGAGGTGAGGAAGATTGACCAATTGAAATGATTGATCTGAGATCCAAAAAAGATTATAAAAATGACCAATTCAGTGACTCGGAGAGCTTCTCCATCAGATTTTCATACTGTGTGACATCCTTCGTAGTGAGAATATTCTCCATTTCTCTGATATTTAAACGACACATATCTTTTGACACAAACTATTGTACAACTGCCTCCTGGGGCCAACCAGTTGTCCAACTAATCAACTGTCCAACCGTCCAACCATCTAGCCACACCACTGTCATCTGGATATTCACATCATCCCATTCTTGAACAGAAGATACTGTTTTTGTAAGCATAATTTATACAATAAATTGGGAAAATTGATTGAAACTAGAGAGTTGTCTCTGTCAACACTCTCTAGTTTCAATCAACACTCTCTGTCAACACTCTCTCCACATACACTTCAGCATTGCTCGGATATCCTGTCATTATGTGCGGTTTGGCAACCTCAGTTGTTCGAGAACACCATCACACTGGAAGAAAGGGATGTGCCACCTACCGGACAGTCTCGCATCAGCACATCAAATTTTGGCCAGGGATTACCTGTCCCTTTGCGAAATGGCCAGCCAAAGTTGCATATACATTGGTCATTTCAAATACATTGGACCTTGGCCACAGCTCTCAGCTGAATAAGAAATGGCGAGCCAATTCAAGAACTGGCCAAACTTCGGGCTTTAGCCATAACGTATACACGTCATAACCAAATGTAAATACGATGTAAACGCCATGGGACTCCATGGACCACAACTATCTTTCATTCTTTCCTATCCCACTATCCCTTCACCTTCAACTTAACTCTTCAAACTTTCCTCCTTTTTTCCTCTTCTTATTTCTGGGCTATACCTATGAGTGAGGCCCATTAATAAAATTCTAGACGAAAAAAATTCTGATCATCTTAAATACTCTGGCAATAAATCTGTTAATTTTAATAATTAATTATTAAAATTAGTGGATTTTTAGCTTGAGTATTTAAGGTAATTGTTTGGCTATGTACAAATAATCCTCACACACAAAACTTATTTAAATAATATAATATAATTTAATTGAAAATGTTTGTTCTTTTCCAATAGAGACTAATCTTCTTGTATGTCTGTTCACAACATATACTTATAGTTAGGATTTGATAACTCAATCATGTGAGTATCTTGAGACAACCATAATAAAAAAGAAATCATGTTGATCTAACAGAATTTTCAACACCAACATCAATGATATGTTTAATTGTCTGTTGTTGAACACAGTTTATACAGTTTGTTATACACTAGTTCAGTGGTTCCCAACCGGTGTTCCGCGGAACACTGGTGTTCCGTAAGCATCTCCCAAGTGTTCCGCAGATTTAGTCGCAAATCGGAAAGTGAACAATCATATTCGAGCCGCCGAATATCAAAAAATTAAAATCATAAAATTTTCATAAACTTAAATATATATGTACGACTCGTACTTATGGAGTGTACTACTGTTTCGAATAAGATAAAGGCAATGATAAAAACTGAATGAAATATGTAAAAAAACTTCAGCGCAAGTTTCCCATTAAAGTTATTTAGGTATATTTTTTCCTGTCTTAGAATTGGCGTTAATAATATGAGTAGAGATTTTGAATTATAACTGCTCAATTCTAATAAAATAACTGATGACAAGCTTATGTATTTCATATTAACTTAGGTAAGTGTTCCGCTAAAGAAAATTGCTCACAAAAGTGTTCCGCATCCTAGAAAAGGTTGGGAACCACTGCACTAGTTTAACATAACTTTTATCATCTGATTTCAAAAGTTTAATCCAAAATAAAACTATTGCTTTTATTATAATTACTGATATTCTAGAAACACTAAAATCTAAATGCAGTGTTTAAGCTTTAATTTTATGATATAGCATAAAAATTTTTGAAGATAAAAAGCAAAGATGATTTTTATTTTATCATAATAAGTAATTGTCCACGTAGGAACAGCATAAAGTAATACAGCCAAAATCATTGAGTGAAATAATTTAAATAAATTTAAGCAGAATTAATTTAAATTATTAACTTAATGTCATTAACTTAGTGTCATTGTGTCATTTTAGCCTTACGTATACCATAATTTTTGGCCTCTAAAAATTGTCCAGAAGATGAAAATAAAACTCCAAAGTACTTTTGACAATTTTAAAATGTCATCTTCAGGCAGAGCATGAAGATGACATTTTAAAATTGTCAAAAAGTACTTGCTTGTAGTTAAAAACTTCTCAAGTAAATGACTTTAATGCTGAAAGACAGTGTAGTTTATCCTTATTTAATTTTGGCATTATTAATGGGTACATTTTGTTCACAATTTTTTTTATAGTCCTTAGTGTTTATATCTACTCACACTCCTTATTTACAGGACAAATGCAAATGCACAACTACATTTTCTTCTGTTAAAGAGTCTGCGAAGTTAATAAAGCATAGAATGTCCATTTCAACCTTAGAGCTACTTAGTACCGTAAATGCCAGTAAAGCAACTTTGCTTAAAGCTGGTAGTAATGTAGCTTCCTTGCACCATATTCTAATCACATCTTCTCATGCCTTGATTCTTTTACCAAAGCAATATATTTAGCAATTTTTCTACATGGAATATACCATCTGAAAATCAATGTAGTTCACTGGGAAGTTGAAAATTGGAAAGATAAAACCCAAATGTTTGGTTGGAATCCAGACATCTAGTGTTTCTTCTCAAGAATTAATTTTATTTCTCATTTCTTGAGAAATTTAATTTTAAGAAAATTATAAATAACTGACAAATACAGCTAGTACACTGTGGTCACACATTCATCAAGTTATAGCGCCACTGTTGTAGCTTCTTTAAATACTTACACCTGAAATATAAAGTTCCTTTGAAGGATGACAAATTTGAATACATTGGTTCCACTGCCAGGTCTCTCAAAATAAGAATAGCTGAACACAAACAAGACATTGACAAAAAGAAAGAAAACATTGCCCTAGTGTATACACAATGGATAACAATATACATGCCCTTCTTGACAAGGCTTCCATCATCAAGATATCAAAACACTCCAACTCCATCAGGATACTTGAAGCATTAGAAATATTTAAATCTGACAAAAACAGCCATTGTATTAATTTTAAAGATAAGAAAAAACAACTATATTATGCATGACATAGGGGCATTATAACAAAATATTCTCGTTTATTTTTGAATGTTTTACTTCTTATTTTTGTTACCTCTAATTACTTTTATATTTACTTTTATTTTTGTTTTTATATATTCAAGAATTTATTTCATTTAATTTTTCAAAAATCATTATTGTTCTATTCAAGCATTCCATCATCAAATATACAGATCTGAAGATCTTCATTTGTAGATCAAAAACATTAGCCCAAAAGTTTTCTTTTAAATTAAATCTCTCTGGAATTCAATTAAGATTCTTGAATAGACATGTTTATTGCTGTAATATTCCAGTCTACCAATTGGTGTTTTAACTCCATTTACCAGAAATAGATGAATTGGAATTTTAGATGACATTTAATGTAATTTTAAACAAAGAAAGAAAAATAGTGGCATAAAGTTGTACACCTATGTATGTCAAAACTTTTGAAGAAATTTTTGTACAATAATGCAATAACAATATGTATTTCAGTCAACCAAGGAGGAGTGGAAAACCTAAAATGTGTATTGACAAATGAATGTAAAAAGGATACAGTATTAAATAAAGTGGATGTACAGACAGTCTAGTGTCTTAGAATATCACTTCATTGTGAGTCAGAAAAGAAATATAAAATAAACAAGCACATGGTTTCACAAAAAGAAAATTATTTATTTACTGTTTTTATAAGATCTTTTATTTCAATCTGCATATATTTTTCATTGATGTCTAGCTTGCATCTAAATGAAATAACTTATTGATTTTTAATAGAATATATCTAATAAAAATATCGTCATCAATGTATTATTTATTTGATTTTTATTCAACAGTTTTCCAGATACTTAGCTTCTATTTACATGTGGAAAATAATAGTTTTTTGTTGAATTCAAATACACCTAGCCTTCAGATTACATGGTGGTTTCATATAAATCATTTGTCAATTTATATGAAACTTTCACAGAATCAGTCAACCTTATGAATTGAGGATACTGTGTGAAATGTGAAGTGTGTATATCATAAAGCAAATTATACAGTACCATATTTACCTTTATATTAAATATAATTCATTATTTATGAATGAATGACTTAATTTATATTTGTATTAAGTAATAATCTGTGTTGAGTTTACTTAAATTTGAGCATCTAGGCCCAAATATTTAATATTATTATTGTTAATACAGGAAATATGGTTGTTGTTTAATAATATATGATATTCTTACAGTAAATTATGTTCTTTCATTTCTGTAAAAACTAAACACTAAACTTGTACTGGTATAAAATTATAAATTTTAATTATTATTATTATTATTATATATATATATATATATATATAAATAAATAAATAATAATAATAATAATAATAATTGAAATTTCTGTATGTTAAACCAAAGTGTCAAATTACCAGACTGTTATATGAGCCACTCACTTGCCAAATCAATTAACTCCAAAAAACAAAATGTAGGAAAATTGATAATTGATAATATAAATTATTTTTAAAAATTATTTTTAAACTTTAAATTTAAATAAACATTGTAGAATGTATTCTTATATTCCATTATATTAAATCATAGCTTTAATGAAAGTTTATATAAAATTAGTTATGTGAAAAATATAATAATAATAATAATGATTATATCAAAAATTTACAAATGGAATTAATCGATTTGGCCTGTGAATGGCTCATATGGCTAAGTTAATGATTAAAAATTAATTAATTTGTCTAGATATGGAAGTTATGACACTATCTCTAGGTGATCTTGTATGTTAATATTTAAAATTTACATAATTTATATTGAAATTTTTGGAAAGCTAGAGATTATGGTCCTCATTAAATATTAATCAGTGGCAGCATTAGGGAGTGGCGAGCAGGGCAATTGCCCGGGGCCTCGCACAACAACTCGAGTAGAAAAAAGTTGATATTTAAAACTTTTTATTTTATCCTTAGCTATTAGTTATAAGCTGCAAACATCATTTTTAAATCCCTGCATATATCTTTTAAGGCATTTATGTACCTTAGTTTATCATCATTACTAATTTGTCGTCTTTGTGACTGTTAACTTTTATAAATCTTCTAATATAATATTTTAGCACACTAAATTTATTTATTTATAACTTTTGCATTTCTTGTCAATCATCAGAAATTTTTTATTATTATTATTTTTTTTTTTATTTAACCTATATTCATACATTCCCTGTTCCACCAGAGGCACTATCAGGAAGATAGTGTACAATTTAAATGTAAAGCAATTGTGATATTGTAGATTACATGCAGCAATAAGAGTGGTGAAACAATATATACATAACATAAAATTGCGCGATACAGCTAGACACGCAGGAACAGTGAGGAAATGAACATAAGAGAGAATGCTGTCATAGCTTATGACATGCAATTACAAACTGAATGCAGAACATAGGCATTTAGCAGAGAAACATTAAGAAAACCAAGTTACAATGATAAAATATGAATAGAGTAAGTAGAAATAGAAGTAGCACAAGGAGTGTGCTACTGAATGGCTATCCAAGTCAAATAACAAATACCATGTGCACGAGTTAGGCTGAGATGGCCCTTACACTAAATTCCATTATGTTGTCCGATGAGGCCTTCTTTGAAGGAGCGGATTGATGGTTATGATAGCTTTTTTGGCTAGCTTTTTGAAAGTACGAAAAATTTCAGTAGTTTTCCATATATCCTTCATGTCACAGGGCCAGTCTGTATGAATTTCATTTAAGAGGACGCATAGTTCTGTTCGCTCGCTGGTGGTGATGGTGCAGTTGTATAAATAGTGAGTGGCGCCATCTCTGACGGTGCAGGTGGGGCAGTGCTCAGAAGCGTGGTCGGTGAATCTGGCCAGATAACTGGCGAAGCCGCCGTGATCGCTCAGGAACTGTGTTGTGTAGTGATCAGGTGTAAACCAGCTGATCTTGAGGAATTGTTCAAGGTTGGGAATAAACCGATAAGTGGTGTGTTGATTCATCTCATTCCAGCATGTTTGCCATTTGCCAATGGCCTCTTCCCAAAGTAGGTGTTTTAGGGTGCCCTGACTGATCTTGTCATAGATGTATTGGTTGTTAGGGTCCAGTGCTGCCTCCTTCACAAGGGCATCCGCCCTCTCATTTCCCTCAGTCCCTTGATGGGATCTGACCCAGTTGAATTCATCATCAGAAATATCTATTTTGAATTCACATACTTTGCACAAAGGACAAGGGCCTCACAAAGATCTGCTGCCCAGAGCCTGTCAATCATTAAGGCTGCCGCTGATATTAATTTAGCATTTTGCACCATATAAATTGACAAACTTTAGTATCACTGACAAAATAGTCTTTACAGTTTCAAATGCTAATTTTAAATATGGCAGAAATAATTATTTTGATTATCAGGTCTCGGTACACTTATGATACCAAATTACAAACTAATTTCAAGTAAAAAAGGTAAAAGGTTCTTTTGGTATTAAACTTGACTTTATTATAAACATATATGCTAGTACTTTCAACAAAGCAAATTTGTTGGTCTTCAGACAAAAGATTTTTAAAATAGAACATGGAAAACAGACTTTTAAATAAATTTACTGATGGAGCATATTACTTTATACAATTATACAGCAAATTTTTCCAAAAATAAAAAGAAGTATCTAATTCATTGAAAAGAGAGCATTAAGATGATAGTAAATTATATGTATAAATTATTAAGAGCATAGACACTACATTTATTAATCAGAAGTATTACGTTCTGATTAATAAATAATAAATAATCTTAATAGACAAAACAATTTAAGAAATAGATCAATGAAGAAAACTATATGAAGAAAGGATTAAATTAAAATACTTACTTTTTCCATTACACAATGGATTTTTTTAGCTCCAACACACACAATTAATTTTTCAACTAATTCTCTCCAAAATCGAATTGTCTTTTTCTTGTAAATTCATTGTCGAATTTTCCACTGTTCATTTTCTTATTATTTTCTATATATGTTACTAATATTTCTTTTTGTTCTTTGCTTATTTTTTAATAAAACATTGGAGGTTTCCATTTTGTTTGTGTGTACCATATTGTTATAAGACAAAACTTTTAACTGTAACACATGTAAACTAATTCACATTGATTTGTTTACAACTTATTACAGTTAAGTTGATTGGTCAAATTATTTTAGTTGCAAACCCAGATGCATTGTAAATAATCCCATCATGCTTAACAATATACATAACCAAGTGAGTATGAAGTATTTCCGCTTGCTTTTCGAATTTGCTTGATGGGTTTAACTCGAGACTACCAATTATGTGAGTTGTAGTAACACAAGTGAGTTCAATGACATTAATTCGAGTACAACATGAAAAACTCAAGACTAAGGGCCATGGGATTTTACAGAACAGTGTCTGAGGATAGGTAACCACAGAAGCCCCAGCAGCAATGTGTCACCCATACAGACCATAATTAAAATTTAGTCGTTAGTCCTCTTGATAATCCTCTTTACTTTCTGTAGATAAATCGGACATCTTTTGTCCATTGTGTTATGGTCGTGGCTTCCTTGCTTGTGTCATACACAGTTAACACACATTGCTCTCTCTTCTTTCTGCTTGCAGTCCCTAAACAGATGAGCCCCACTGCAGTGACTGCCAATGTTCTCTGATCAGCAATCCTTCATGAAGTGCCCAAAGGCAAGACATTTATAACACCGCTTTACTAAAAAGTAGTCAAACACAGGGCATCTTGTCCATCCTAAATTTATTTTCCCTATCCTTTGTATTATCTCTCTCAATTCTTCTGTGACTTCAAAGACCCATCACACATTCCGAATCCCCCTGATTTATCAGAAATTTTATACTAATCTGCTCCTCAAAATCTTCTCTTGAATAAAAACCCTGCAATTTAGGAATTTTCATCAAAGATGTTTCCCAGCAATGTCTCTTTTGTAATGGATTTGGGGACTGACATGATCTAATGGGAGATTTTTCATTCTTTAATTGTTTCAAGCCCCTTTACTTTTGTCAAAGCTTCTGAGAGTTCCATAATTTCATGGCAATAGTAAAGATCGATTGCCACTCCTCCATTTTTTATTTTCTGAACTCTTTTTTACTTCTATATTTAGAGTTCTTGGGTCCACTTTACTTGTTATGATTCCTTTTGTTTGTTCAGAACTGCTCTCTTTATCTTTACTATATACAAGCACAGTAAATTCTGGTTCAAGAAATTTCAGAGACACTTGAGGTTGATTTTTACTCTTCCTTAATATATCACTGTAACTTGGAACAGAGGTCTCTTTCTCAATCAAAGATTCAGTTGGTAGGGCTTTACTATGTGCAAATATTTCCTCTTTTACATTTATGATAATTTCCATTGTTTTCTCATTTTGGAGAAGAGTCACTTCTTGTAGGTCTTGTTTAGGTGCAAGTACTTCTAATCTTTGCTCAAGTAAATTCTGCATAGCATTATCTCTCAGCTTAGACTCAGCTAGATTTATTATCTTAGTTATCTGTTCTGTGATAAACCTGATGTGTTCCTTTGCACCTAATCTCCCTTTTGGTTATCTACAAGATATTCCTTCACTTTGTGCAAAATCACAAATGCTTCCTCTAAAAAGGCTTCACTAATGCATGTATCCATATCAAATCAATTCACTAGTAAAGACATAAATAACATAACACACGTAAACAGTATCAAAGTCATTTTTACATCTTTAAAGATCTATCTACCGAACACCTGTTGCCTTGGCAACGGCTGTTATATTTTTTTAAAAAATGTTAAAGCTGGTGTGTGAGAAACAGTACTGAATATTATTATTGCCATAATTTAAATAATTTTAAAAATGAACCCACAAAACTTTTTCGATATATTACTGAAGACATCCTCTAACCAATAATGATAAAGCTTTCTATGGATATCTCACCATGGGCCCATTGGCCCGCCGAATCCCATGCATATTTTTCCGAAAAAAGGAGCAATATCTCACTAACTAATGGTCCCAGGACCACCAAAATTTGGAACAGTACTTACAATAAGTATACTGCCTAAGTCCTGTCTTGAAGTCTGGACGATCAATCTTTGTCTTCCGGAAAAGCAATCCCGAACTTCGAAAATTTCAGTCAGCTATAACTTCCAAAGAAAGGGTCCTAGATCCTCGACATTTATGGCAACATGACCCTCATGATGTACACTTTCCAAAAATATATCACATCACTATGATCCAACTGTATTACAGCAACTACTACAGTTGGATCATCAGCTGCTATGGAATGTAAAAGTCCCAGTATAAAGTAAACTCCAGGGTAAAACTATGCGTGAAGCAGGAGCCCAAACACCACATGTCCTCTCTGTTCAATGACTGATGATGTGTAGAGCATGTCAAAGTAAATGATGAGAAACACTTACATTGATATGCTGCAGATGTTTGATATTTCATGTTTCAGCAAGATGGTGCTCCAGCACATATCCATTGAGCTGTTATAATACTTTGGAATGAGACTTTCCTGGATATTGGTTTGACTGAGGATCCAGAAATCTAAGTAGTTGGGATTGCCTGACCACTTATATTTCCAGATATGATTCCATTGATCTTTGTGGCTTTATTAAAGAGTGTTTACCAGAAAAAGTTCCAGATTTGGACAATTTAAAACAGCATATCATTTAGCAGTTGCTCTAATAATGTTTCAGTTTCTGGAAAATATCTAGGAAAAGTTTGTGTACCATTTTGACATCTATTCAAGCTACAAAAGGCTCCCACATTGAACTTTACTGAAACTCATGAAAATTTGATGAGTTGCTCTGTATAATATCAAAAAAAGTTTTTTTAATAAACCTTATAAATACTGAGCTATACATGTATATTTTAGTCTGGACACTATACTGTATATATAATTTAAAAGCTAAATAATGGATTATATTAGTAGTTTTAATACAGTGTTTAAGACTTAATATTTATAATTAGATTTCATATAGAAAAGAAAGCAATTTTTTAAATTCAATTAGATGATGATAAATTCAGTTTTAAGTTAACGATTAAAAAGATTATTAAATTTTTCAATTACATTGGATATGTCTGAAATTGAATTTCAAATAAATTATCTAATAAAATACTTACCATTTTTAATAATCTTTAAAAATTTTCTGTAAAATTTATTATTATTTTTTATTATGTTTGAAGTGCCTTACTTTTACTAAATTAAAATTAAGAACAAATACATCAATAGTAATAGAATTTTGATATATTATATTAAGTATTATTTTATGTTGCATAAAATTTCAAAAAAAGAACTAAAAATACATTTATTTTTTCTTTTTTTTTTTCCATATTTTAGCATCCTCAGCACCACCTCATAGTGCAGGAAGAGCTCGATCTGATCCTACTCATCAGCATCATGGACAAATTCAGCATAGTTACACTCAAACTTCTGGATCTTACAGCATGCATTTTGGTGGAAGTATTACAGCAACTACTACAGTTGGATCATCAGCTGCTATGGAATGTGAAAGTCCCATTACAAACGTTTCAGGTGGAACAACTATATATCGTAGCTCACAAAAAGTTGCTAATTGGGGAGTTGGCACAGTTGTTTCTACAGTTACAACTTCACCCTTAGCTGGGGCAACAGGAAGTGTAAGTATTGGACAACATACACATTGTAATATACCAACATCAAGTCGTCATGGAGGAGGAGGAAATCATAGTCATGTGCATAGTCATGTGTATCGACGACATATTCATCATTCATCACAGCAATCTCAAACAAACTTGCAGGGTCAGATAGGAATATCATCGTCCACTTCCCATGCAGTCACTATGGGATTGGAATCCCTCCAGTCTTATCAACCACCACAAGGTGTTGCCATCAGCTCCAGTAGGGGTACTCACCCTTCCTCTTCAGTTCCCGCGTCTTCCGAAGTTATGCCAATGGATGTTAACACCAGTATGAGTATATATCCTGTCTCTTCTCCTTTAGAATGTACCCAAACAGGTTCCTTAAATATCCAACTCAGTGGATATCAACCACTTTCTTATACTGGTACAGTGTATGGTGGTCAAGGTACAGTTGCACCTCCGTATCTCAGTACGAACTTCTCTCAAGTTGAACCAAATCCTCCTTCCTCCTCCTCCTCCACATCACAGCCTTCCAGTTTAGTATCACCAGAGATGTCATCACAAAAACAGACCTCAGATAGGGACGACTCTCCAATGGTGGGTGTGTGTGTAGAGCAGAATACTGTAGCCAGTCATTGACCCCCTTGTAATCTAGCTAGAGGTAAACCTTCTTCTGGCAAATGAATATTTAGAAGTTGGCACATTTTCATTTAAAGTGACATGCTACATTTTAAAAAATAGCTGTCCCAATAATTAATTGACATCATTGACTTCTGACAGAAGATTCTCTTAACAGCTGTGTGGCATTGTCATTATTACTATAAGAAAAACTGGAAATGTGACTTGTAGTTTTTGCTGTTTGCCACAACTGCCATTTGCTCATTTCTCTTTCACCTGATGCTGCATGGTGTGAAAATATAAGAAATAATAAATCATAAGTCATAAATCAAGTGAAACAACATACTTCATGGCCTTCAGAAAGAAGCAGTGGCACTACAAAAAGTGTTTACAAGAATATTCATCCCATTCAGTCTGCTTACTGCTGTCTCATAGTAAAAACTGAATTAACAAATTAACAGCAGATGCCCAAGTCCACATACCTTCTTCCTGATAGTTCCAAATGATTCTGTATTCAATCTCTGCATTCCGAATATGCTCTGAGGATATGCTACACTGGACTTGTGCAGCACCAAGTAATAAAGTGTATTTATAAACTAAACTCTTGCATAATGGGCAGTTATTCAAGCAACAGGTGAGGAGGAAGCTGTCCATGCCCAATTGGGCATAGTCATGATTATTTGACGGTTGGGTAGGGACAACATTATTGTATATATATCCTAATGTGCTGCAATTTGACTCCCTATTTATTGTCCTCGCTTTCCAAACACACCCATCATCTTTGCTGTGCAATCTTTCCAGTTGCCCACAAGTGGGAATATAATAATTGGTTGTATATGTTTTTAAGTGTTGCAGGACTCTTTTCTTGCTGTGTACAGAACAACAAGGAGGAAAAGCTAGAGAAGGTTACCAGATTATCTCCCTGTAGCCAAACTAGCAGGCACTGTTTATGATGAACTATCCCAGCAGTGGGCACATCCAATATCCTTCCCACTGGATGTAAATAGTTCTGCCTTTTGACAGGCTGCTGTGACCATACCCTTCACTGTCACCACTACCTCCACTCAAAAAAGGGAAAAAAATACAAAAAAATTGTTAAAACCAATATAGATCCATGTTTTTGGTATGATGTTCTGTCTCTGTCAGCTATCCTCATTAGTATTATTGTTGTTACCAGGGTGGAAAAAAACTGCAGCCATTCCATAGACCAGACCTCATTTTTACATTTCAGGGAAGTTCACTTCAATCTTGATACTTTTTCCTGTTGTAACAGTGGAACAGTTTCATTTAATTTGGTTACTTAAAAAACTGTGCACAAAACAAAATAGTTTAGATTTTTCCTGTTTAGATATTCCTAATTATTTTTAAACCAGACTGAAATTTCCAATTACAATGCTTGGTCACAGGAGTAATCTCAGTTACATAACCTTCCAGCCTTTATAACATATTTGGCAGTGTTTTGTACATTTTAGTTCCTTACCTCCTTGAGCAGAGGTATTTCAACTATTGCATTTTTACTTTGTTTTTAAACCCTGGATGTTTTTAACAGACAAGTCATGTCATTCACAGGTAATTACCACAAATAGCTCCTGTAACATATTATCATGCTACTTTCTTGTGTGTGTAGTAACTCTTGAACTTGTTAATTAAACAGTATGTAATCCCTTAATATTTTGTGGTCTGTTTTCTTTTCAACAGTAGTTTTGTGAGTTAGTCATTTTATTTTAAAAATTTCCAGAAAAATTACATAAAAGTATTTACACATTATTTTTAACAAAAGTGATTTAATTTATTTGGCTTTTATTAACTATATAGCCATTTAAAACACATATCCACATTTTTTAATGTACAAAACAGAGATTTTTATTCAGATAAATGTAATTTTGCTTTTATAATTATTTATTAATACATGTAGAAGATTTTTAGTAAATTATTTTTACTTTAATTTACTTTTATTAACATCAGAACTTAAGTCAAATATCATAATGTAAGATTATGTTGGTTACTTGATGATAATGAAATATGATAAAAATATACATAAAAAACATGCTAAATGTTGTTATTTTGTAAGAATAAAGCATAAATTTCACATAATGAATATAGCCATTTGTTATTTTTATTTTTCAAAATAAATAATTATGGGAAGTAAGTATATATAAATATTTTGATATTTATGAATATTTACTTCATAATATCAATTAAATTAATTCAAGAAACTTTTAGTTTACATTAAAGATGACAATATAACAAAATATGAATATTTTTTTATCATTCAAAACCGAATATGTGTATGTATATATATATGTATATGTACACAGTCAAGATCATTTCAAAGTTGACAACTGAAAAAATTATTTTTTTTTTAATGATTTAAGGAAAAAATGCATTTCTGATCTGTTAACTACTCTGCATGTTGTAATAACCTTGTTAATTGGCATAAAACAATAGATAACTGATTAGTTTGTTTCACCAATAAAGAATTGAAGAGTGACGAGTAAAATAATGTTGTATCATTTGAAAATTTAAAACAAAGAAAACATTGTAAATACAGTAAGATATTAATAAAAAGTAAAAATACAAAGACATACACAATAAGAAATTAATTTAAAATTGGTTATAACACAAAATTTAATTCCAGAGTTGTCAATTAAATAGTTTTTTAGTATCAATAAAAAAGTATGTTAAAGAAGAAAGAATTGAGTCTTGAAGAAAGAGTGCAGATTGTACATGAGCAGAAAAAATGGCAATTCTCCTTCTATTATTGTAAAAAAGCATCAAATATCACAAGGAGTCAGAAAAAGAGTGGTCAAATATTTAAACAACAACACAGTGAGAAATTTACCACGGGGACACTGCCGTAAGGCCAGAACATCAAGAGAAAATGCAATGATTTTCCGTGAGACCACCAAAAACTCTTTTATAACAGCTAAAGAAATAAAAGAGCTTATGCTTAAAGCAAGTGTTTCAACTATTAAGAAAAGAATAAATTAAAAAAGTTTTCATGGAAGAGTGGCTCATAGAAAACCAATGATTTGAGCAGTGAATGAAAAGAAAAGATTAGCTTTTGCCAAAAAATTTATGGACAAGCCCTAGAGTTTTGGAAGCGTGTTATTTGGAGTGATGAGTTTAAAACAAGAGTTGCAGGATGCTAAAAGATGGAAATTTGTTTGGAGAAAGAAAAATCAAGCATTCAATAAAAATAAAACTGTGGGAATAATAAAACACTCTCCTTACATAATGGTTTGGTGGTGTTTTTCGGGGTTCAAAATGGGCAATATTGTTCAAATTCATGATCGCATGAAAGCAGTAGATTACAGACAGATACTTAAAGACAATTTAATGGCATCAACAAGGAAAATGGAAATTGAAAATGAATTTGTCTTTTAACAAGACAATGATCCAAAACATACAGCATTGCTTCTCAGAAAATATTTCAATAAAAATGATATTAAAGTTCTTGAATGACCACTGCAGTCACCAGACTTAAATTTAATAGAACATGTGTGGGACAAATTAGACCACTGTATTCATCTTAGTCATAGAAAATCTTTATCATTGTACAAAGAAGAATTATTTAAGGTTTGATCAGAAATTAGGCAGGATATCATTGATAAATTAATTAACAGTATGCAAAGTCGACTTCATGTAATTCATGCCAAAGATGGTCCAACAAAGTTGTGATTTGACTCTTTCTCAATGTTTTATTTCATGTCAACTTTGAAATGGTTTTGCTCTACAACAGAAATTTACAATTTGTAGCACATACATAATATTTTCTTCAAAATTTTTTGTTGGATTTAATAAAAAATTAAGTCTGAAAAGTAAAATTAAGTTTAACTCAATTTTTACATATTGATAAGATGATGATAAACTCAAAGGTTCAAAAAACAGGCTATGTCAACTTTGAAATGATCTTGACTGTATATTAATAACATATGAGGAAATCTATTCAAACTGTAATATATCTAACTCTTATTAAAGTTGTAATATCCTATCTAACAATCTATACATAACCATAAAACTATCAATAATATAAACTGTAGCAAAAATATTTTAATGATTACTTGGTAACATATTCATTCATATCTCTACTGAAATTAACAGATAATATTGCATAGTAAATAAAGTTGAAATAATACTTTTTCATTTCAAATACTGTCAAATGTCTATTAAATGTGAAAAGATATTTTATTTAGAATTTTAGAATATTTATTAAATGATCACAGTAATTACACAGAAAACAGTTTTACTGTTGTGGACAATTAACAAATATGTTTCAATTCTGGGTTTTTATGTTTCGAAAGTGTAACTACCTTATACCATCAATGTATTAGAAATAACTAAAATTATCATATTTTCGTGCAAATAATCTGCAGAAAATTGCTAGAACAAAAAATAAAAATGTTTGCATAACCCACCCCACTATGTATCTTGTGCTTGTAGGAGTAACCATTGTTGCATAAACATGAATTTGTGATTGTAATTTAAAATCCATATAATCCATGCCTCCTTTCATACTATTTCAATCATAGATTAACATGTCAGTTTTATGAACAAAAATTAGCTAAAATAAAAGTATAGTTGCGAATGCTGTCTTTTGAGTTTAAACTTTATTTTAATGTTTAAGAAATACAAAATTTAGTTGTTGGATGTACTTTTGATAAAATAATATCCCTTTAGAAATAATGTTTCCAATATTTTGTTATGTTCAAGCATTCTGAATGTTATGTCAACATACTATTCAGAATGTTTTCCATATGTCTAACTGAATATTAGAAAAACAACTCACTTTTTGGATGTGATTTGAGTTAGCAAGGTTTGCACTAAAATTCTCATTGACCTTCTTCTGGCTAATGTTCAGTTATTGCAGTCTGGATCCAAATTTACTTTTTATTTGGAAAACTATGTGTATTTTAGGCATGGATCCATGCAATCACATTATCTTGTTTCTCCTAAAACATTGGTTTCTCTCTTTATAAACTTCTTAAATAATAATAAAAATAAAATTATTCTGACGGCAATTGATAGTATTCTTACATATAATGTATGTACTGGATAACTATAATATGAATAAAACACACCTTTAATTAATAATCCAGCAAATAAATATTAGCAACATAGAAACGTTTTCAACCGTTTTTAACTATCCTCTTCAGTTAACATAAAATAGAACACCAAAAACACCACAACTACTTTTTTCATTATTTATATTTTTATCTCGGAATCCTTATTTTGGTGTTCTATTTTATGTTAACTGAAGAGGATTGTTAAAAACAGTTGAAAACATTTTTATGTTGCTAATATTTATTTGCTGGATTATTAAAGGTGTGTTTTATTCAGATTGATAGTATTAATGTTTTATATTTTTGTTTATTTCTGCTTGATATTAACATTGAAATTTTTAAATAATTTATATTTTTATTAGTTCCATTGATTTTAGTTAATTAAAAGACACAATAGCATGTACAAAATTAAGCCTTAATAACTCAAGCAGCAAAGTTAATAATAACTTGTAAATAATCCATATTTATGAAAATGTTTTACATATTATAAGTATAAAATATTGAAATTAATCTTCACATATAATTTTGAAAATAATAGCAAGCCATCGTCACTTAACATTGTATGTGATGATTACAAGCAGGACTGTAAAGTCAATGTACAAAAACTTCCAATTCCAACTCCTTCATAAAAGCTCAATCTGTATATATATTGAAAGCACATCCCACTGAAACTGAAACCAACACTTTACAAAGAAGCAGTGTGTAAGTAGGTCCCACTGGGTTGCCTGTAAGGTCTACATTTCCTCAAAAGGACCATCCATTAACTTCCTCTATGGACTTTGCATGAATTCATGCAAAGGGTTAATTAACAGAGAGGAAGGAAGGTCTTTCCATAGGAATAGCAGACACAAATAGACTTCACTTTTGACTCAGAGTTGGAGACAGCTATTTATTATGTCTACTCTTTAAGTTTGATTTTTGAATAATAACCCTTTGTTATATAAAAAATACACATATACAGATTTAGTTTTACTTTTTATATTATTTTTTAATAATATTTATCTGTATATGGATTAAAAGCAAAATGTTCAGTCACCACCACACACAAATAATATAAATTTAAAAATTAATTTGATTTACTATTTGAAAATTTCAAAACTTTTAAATGGTTTTTAAAAACATTTTAATTTTCAATTCATTTGATTTTAATTAGTTTTGATTTTATTTTTAATTTTGGTTTTGTTTTTGGTGTAAGGCCAGTTTTAATCATTTTATTATTTTTAGTTTTAATTAATTTTTGGTTTAATTTGTTTAATATTAATTTAGTTTTAGTTTTTATAATTATTTTTATTATTATTTATTTAATTTTGCCTGCATTTTTTGAAACCTTAATTACAATTTTTTAATTAATTGCAATTCTTTTACTTTCCTGGCTGTTATATGCAACAGAGGGAAAGTATGGCAATTGGTCAAAAGTTGACCGACCCATGATTTTTACATTTTTGGACTCGGGAACCGTGAAATGTTGAGAAATGCAAAAAATTTTGGGGTGTTTCTGTACATATGGATGTCGATGTGTGTGTGTGTGGGGACAATTTTGTTCACCGTTTTTGCAGTTTAATAACTCCTGTGCTTTTTGTCATGGATCTTTTCTACTAAGCCACAATAGATTACCTTTCTCATTTTTTCCAGCAAATTTTTATTACAAAACAAATGTTTTTGGTCTTCTTTAGTGGTCTGTCT
Source organism: Centruroides vittatus (assembly GCF_030686945.1). Taxonomy (NCBI): domain Eukaryota; kingdom Metazoa; phylum Arthropoda; class Arachnida; order Scorpiones; family Buthidae; genus Centruroides; species Centruroides vittatus. The sequence goes on from NW_027122385.1 coordinate 2,963,462, forward strand.
CAGTTATCAAACAAAAAAAATGAAAAGACTAGAAGATTATAATTTGGAGTGCTCAGTTATTTTTATGTCGAATGCTGTTTTAATATAGAAACTTTTTTTTAATTTTCAATTGTAACTACAGCATCAGTAAGTATAAAAAAATTGCATATTTATAAATTAAACAGTAAATATTTAAAATTATTAAGAAAGTATACGAAATTAAATAAAATTGATGATATACCACATGATTAAAGGTTATTTGCATTAGGTATTGATAAAAATATACATTTATTTGATTAGCTATTTTTACTTTCTCAGTTCTGTTATATATAACAGGAAAAGTATGGTGATTGGTCAAAAAGTGACCCTTCCAAAGATTTTTACATTTTTGGACTCAGATCCTTCAAATGTTGAGAAATGTAAAAATATTCAGGGGTAATTTCTGTATATATGGATGTCAGTGTGTGTGGGGGCACAATTTTGTTCACCCTTTTTGAAGCTTAATAACTCCTATGCTTTTTCTTGAAAATTTCTGAAATTTTGCATGGAGGTTTGTGTATTAGGGAGATTGATGCTATTAAATTTTAGTGATTAAAGGTCAATGGGGCAGGGAGATAAAGGGGGGTAGTGTGTCACATCTCGAGTAAGGTTGGACTTAATGACAATTTTCCTCATTATTAGCATTTACAATTTTTATAAAATCCATCCCTTCCCTCAAAATTAAGCTTTTTGCCATTTTAAAAAGAATTAAAAATATAAAAAGTTTTTGATAACAACATATCGTAACAGATGGTGCGACACATGCAGTTTTAAATGTTGCCAAAATGTTAAGCAACTCATTGCTGGATTTTTTAGGATAGCTGTCAGCATTATCATCCGTTAAGGAATTGTCAATTGAGTATTGCCATGCTAGGGGTAATTTATCTTTTTCATTGTTGTTAATCATTTCTCTTTCTTATTGGCTAAAAAATGGGCTAATCAAATAAGTATAGAATATACTTTTAATACCCAATGCAAATATCTTAACCTTTAATACATATGCTATATCAGTTTTATTTAATTTTGTGTAGTTTCCTTATAATGTTAAATATTTGTTTTTTAATTTATATATACAATTTTTTGGTACTTATTGTTGCCATAATTACAATTTAAAATTAAAAGAAAAAGATTTTTAGGTTAAAACAGCATTTTAAGCTATAGAACATTATAATCTGGAATGATCAGATTTTATCTTCTAGCTTTTTTGTTCAATAACCTGAGGCAGGCCACTAAAGAAACCCAAAATCATTTGTTTTGTATTAAAAATTTGCTGGAAAACGTGAGGAAAGTGATCTATTGTAACTTAGTTTATTTATTTATTCATTATAATTATATTGTATTTAAATGTTATTTTAATTTTTAAATAATGTATATTCATATTATTTAGATATAGAGCTTTTTGTAGGAATGTAAATATACTACATTATTTATTTTGGTGTAAAATTTTGTCATTGTTATCTTGGAAAGAGTTGTGTTTTATATTTATTTTGTACAAATAATAATCTAGTGACATTACTATGGACCTAGGGTGGGACTGGAAACAAAATTTGGTCCTGGCATCATATTAAAAACTGGTCTTTTAAAAAACAACTTAGTATTACTTTTTCTCTTAAATAAACAAGTAATTGAGTTAATTTGAAGAGCAATATAACTGAAGTATACCATATGTAAGTATATTGATATCTTTATTTATCTATTGATCTGAGAGTATAACAAATATGTTACTATCTTTCTGTCACATACTGAGTATATACAACAAAGATAGTAACATAGTTGATATACTCTGAGATCAGCCAATTGAAAACATTAATAATGTCTTTTGTTAATATAATGCGTAAAAATTTTATGTAAAATGTATCCCAAATGGGTTTATAAAACTATGCTTTTCTTATATAACTTCAGTGCCTTGTTAACTAGCTTCTCTGTCATTTGCTAGAATTGCCAGATGGCCTGTCAGACCCTGCTATGGACAATAGTATTATAGTAATATACAGTATAATAAAAAGAAAACAGAACTTGAAAATTTATTTACAAGTTGTAACCATTTGAAAATAGGTGTTGCTGTTCTATTACATTAATCAATTCTATTACCTAATAACAAGAATTTGAACTTGTTGAAAATAATATTACAAATTTGGCTGACAGTATTTACACATTAAAACTTGACAAAACAGAAATATCTTCATAAGTTCATCACTAACAATCACCAGAAACTAGAAAGAAACAATTCTTATGCATAGAGACCAGGGCTGCGGTCAGTAAAAAAACACTCGACTCCAACTCCGACTCCTAATAATTTTAGTAGGTCGACTCCAACTCCAGCAAAATTAAATACCAAGTCATTTTATGGGAGGCAGAGGCACTCATAGGGGGTGATAGAGAAAACTCTACTCTGAACTCTAAAAGCAGCCCTGGGCATTTACCCAAATACTTTTATAGTTAGTGTTTTTAATATTTAACTTACATTAATATTTATTTGTATAAAAAAATTAATTTTTAATAAATATTTAATAAGAGGAAAAAGGGAGAGCGATAAAATTCTACATCTACATGTCTTTATTCTACAGCTTTCGCACTTCAATATCACCTTTCCAGGAAAGTTAATCCAACTAAAATGTGTGCAAGATCTAGCTACTTCAGCAGCCCCTTGTTCAGAAAAGAAAAATATACATTCTGATCAATTAGTCTGGCTCATTCAGAAAAATAGAGTCAGAGTCGACACATTTTTCCCGACTCCGACTCGACTCCACAGCCCTGATAGAGACAACCTTTTATTAGGCCTCTAAAAAATGCAAAACAGTTAAGTGTCCACTGGCAATGATGCCAAGAGTTAACATAAATAGCTGATTAAAAAATTGCAAATGCAAAACAGTTAAAAGCTTTGCCAGTGAGTGATTTTTGTATTTTTTTTTTTTTTTAACATGTAAAACTGTTTTGAAGTTTTTTACAGAGGCATAGTCTCTAATAAAAAGTTGTCTCTGCACATAAGAACGGTTTCTTTTTAGTTCCTGGTGATTGTGAGTGACAGACTTACGAAGATATTTTTGTTTCTTCAATACAGTTTTAATTATTGAAAATTCTTTTAAATAAATTAAAAAGTTACAATTGTATACAAAAGCATGTAATTATAAGCTACTATCTGAAAAATTTAGGAATAAGAATCTAATTTCTGATTATTAGCTAAAAATTTACTTACATAAATTCAATAATTAAAAATATTTTAGCATGCAAGTAATTCTGGATAGAGCTTCTAAAATTTCTCAAAATCTGGAACAGTAAACAATACAACAAAAATAAACTATTCATACTTACTCCAGTATGAGATTTTAATAAAACCACCTTTTCAACCATTTTTTCAACCTCATTTAGGGGTCTTTATTGGTAATACACCCATTCCATTAACCAAACAAGTTTATAAAAACATTCAAAAAACATTCCATTTTAAAATTATAAATTAAAAAGGATTAATACATAAGTAGATATAGTTAATAAACACAAAAGATTGAAACAAAAATAAATAAATTGACATAAAAATTAAAATGAAAGACTTATGTGCTTGTGAACTAAAAAAATAAAACATACCATCACACTTGCAGTAAGGAAAGGTTATAATTATTAATGCATTGTTCTTATATATTTTTATAGCTTCAACTATTAGAAGTATATCATGGTCAGAGATCTTTCATAGAAGTTTAGCATCTTCCAAACAACGGTTCCCGGGCACAGAGGCAAATTAAGCCAGTACTGTGACATAGTTATCTCTGGAGATGTCATACCTGTGATCCTTTATCCTAGCCCCAAGAGATCTGTACAAGGAGCCAATGTAGTCGATATGCCTGATGAACCTATGATCTATTAATGGGTTATTATATATTCCTCAGGCATGTGCATCATCTTAGGCATCTTTCTCATTAGTTAGTTAACAAAATACATTGGGACATCATTTATACATAAGATCTAGATTCAATTCCTTAGCTATTTTGATATAAAGTTGATGGAGCTTAGGTTTGTAATTAAAAATAGTGTGTCTTATCCCCTTCATATTTAGTGATGTCTATGGTTATTTTACTTCAATACACTTCTCAAAAGTGAAATTGCAAGAGATAAAGGACCATAAAGGAATGCATGTAGCCATGTGCAGATTGCAGGACAAGTAGAGGTGACAGAGTTATGCAATTGATTAAGTTTGAGTACATATTGAGTCATGTGGTACCTAGTTTCAAGACTAACAGCAATAGTTTGTGGTAGTCAAATTTTCAAAGTGTAGAAAATGCCTTGGAGACAACATTGAGTAGAATATTGCCAGTTAACATCTGGGAATGAGACTATCTTAGAGCTGCACATTCTTGGTTTGTTGATGCATGCAGTTGCCATGCATGTCGGGCACAATGTGAGTACCATCCAGAGATGTGTGACATGATGAACACAGGAACATCTGCAAACACACCAAAGAGGGAGTAAATTGCATTGGCACATGAGAGAATGCACAGACTGGCAGATGGCAGATTTGCCGAATGGCTCATCAGGACCCATTCACTATGGCACATGACATCCAAAGCTGCCTGTCTCCATCAACAGGTGCATCTGTGTCCACCCAAACCATTCATAACAGTTTGCATGAAGTCAGGCCACATGCACAGCAACCAGCAACAGTGGTGCAATTGAATAGTTGACACGGCTGCAACCTGGAATGGTGTCATTATCATTGCAACTGGATCTCTGAATGACATCAGGTATTGTTTACAGATGAATTGTGCTTCTGTCTGTGGCTGAATGACAACTGAAGATGGGTGTGGCAGTATCCTGGGGTAGTCGAACTACACTACATGCCAGTCCTTTTCTCCAAGCATCACATTGGTCCCACACTGGGCATCATGGTTTGTGGAGGAATCATATTTGATCAGGGAACAGCTGTGGTGCTCATTTCCAGTACTCTGACAGCAGACCAGAACATCACATGAATTGTGAGGCCTGTGGTTCAACCACTGGTGCAGGCCACACCTGCCACAGTATTCCAGCAAGACAATGCCCAACTGCAAGTCTCACAGCAAATTCTCACCAGCCTGAACAGAATTCACATCCTTTCCTGGCCAGCAGTCTCACCAGATATATCTCCCATCAAACACCTGTGAGACCAAGTCCAACATGAGATGCACTGGGGACCACCACCATATTCCATAGGCAACATGTTCGACACAGTTCATGTAGCTTGGCAAAGGATAATCATTAATTGCCTCATAGATAGTATGCCTCACCTTATATCAGTCTGCATATATCTATTTTCAGATACCTGTTGTATATCTTTGTTCACTCCTGCAATTTGCACATGACTACATGCATTCTTTCATGGTGTTGCAATTTCACTTTTGAGCAATGTAGATGCATATGAGTGTGGTAATAAGTGATGGGTGTATCCGTGAGATAAAACACATTAAATGCAATATACTATTTCATATGTGATGTCCAAACAGTGGGTTTATGCACATTTAATAAGATGCCTGAAGGCTACAGTTTTATAGTGTGTGGGATCCAATGAGTTGGAGTGGATAAAGAAAGGCTGATGAGTAGGTTTACGATAAATGCAACTTATCACTCTGTCTTTTGAAAGCTGAAAATTAAGGTCTAAATCAGTGGTTTCCAACCTGTGGGGCGCGCCCCCTAGGGAGGCGTGAGACTGTTGCAAGGGGGGGCATGCAGCTGTTTCCAAAATACCATTTTCGAATACAATCCAAAAAAGTCGAATAGGTGTCAAAAAATGAATCAGCAAAATAGGTATACGTAATCCACAATCCTCGCCGCGAATTTTTCGGGTACAAATGCTAAAACATCCATCCATACTCTTACTGGAACGAGAATATCTCACTTTCGCGTTTGGAGCCGAGCGTGCTTTGAGTATTTATGAAATTAGATTGTTAGAAAAATTAAGGGGGGGCACAACAATTTTTTTTAAAGGGGGGCGCAGGTACAAAAAGGTTGGAAACCACTGTCTTAAATGGATTAAAGACGATTTCACCCACATCAATTGATTCAAAAAGGACATTCTCGGTAGCAGCACTTTTCTTTAGTAAAATAAGAATCAAATTGAGCAATCAGAGTATTGAGCATCTTTGCTTTTTAAAATCTTATTATAAAAATTTACAATAATATTTCATATTATGTTTTATTTAAATAACGAAAATTACCTTCTAGAAGTTTGATCTAAGTTCTTTTTTTTACAGATTCATCTGTGTAGGTATAGCCAGGCTTCTTTTCATATTTTTAAAAATATGACTTTTAGCTGACACCCCAAGGCTTTTTGCATTCACAAAGATGCAAAAACCTGACCAGCACCTTTGGACTCATGGAATAATTCATGTCTTTGTATAATAATTTAGAATTATTTGTATGATAGCATACTTCAATAATACTGTTCTGCCATTTGTTTCATTGAATAATACAGTCCAACCTTGGGTTACAAACTCCCCTGTTTATAGACAATTCAGTTTATGAACAAAATTTTGAATGCCATATTTGCTCTGGTTGCCATATAATAACTCTGTTTCCAAACAAGCTACTCAGCAAGAATCATTCACAGACAGTGAACTCCCTATACTTCCTGTGTTAAAGAAAGTTGACAGCCTGACCAATCAACAACAGTACTACCAATTCAGAAGTTAGTGGCACTGAGATTGCCTTGCATCACGTAATGAATCATCAATGACATTATTTAAACTACATTTCAATGCACATTTGGGAAATATACTATTTTCATTTTTCAGTATGTGCCACAGTTGAATTTAAATCAAATTAATTAATAAAAACTGCATTAATTGATGTTCACATAATATAAATGGCATTCAAGAATTTGTGTTTAAATATACTTAAGTTAAATTAAAAAACCAAAATTTTTTAATATAATATTATATATTATATTATTAATATTTATTAATAATAAGTAACCAGTGAATTAAACTAAAACTAATAAATTAATTAAAATTAAAATTGAAGTCAAATCGATTGAAATACAATATTTCAAAAAGCATTGATAAAGTACTTGTTGATTGATTTGGTTATATTTCATGCAGGCAAAGTTGAGTCTCTATTTATAATACTTCTTTGTAAAGTATTAGTTTTAGTTTCTGTTTTGGTTGAGGAAACATTTTGCTTTTAATACTATATATATATATATATATATATATATATATAGTAAATACAATATATGTATAGATTAGATGAATAGTATATATAATATAATATTGCCTTTATAGGCATTTTATACATGAAATACAGCTAACAAGGTAAAAAACAGGTTTTGTTTTGGATGTCGGGAAAGAATTAATTCATTTTACTTTGTTTCTTATAAAAACAGTTTGAGAACAAATCAGTTTCTGAACAACTTTAAGGAATGAATTAAGTTCATAAACTGAGTTTTGACTGTATTGCTATTTTGAATGTGCACAAGGTTCATGCTAAAACTTGGACCTGGTAGAAGTCTGTGATTAATTTATAAGAAGAAGCACAGTTAGGAAAAACATTTTCAACGTAACACACTTTTTAATGAACAATTATTTATTGTAACATTGTCACAATGCCAGACTGCAATTTTTAATCATATTTTCAATTTATTTAATTTAAAATATATGCTCTCCACCTCAAATTAATGCTGTAGTATCTTGCCCCTGTACATCATACTTTTCTGTAAGTAATGGAAACATGCTGATCATCTATCTAACTCAGTGTTTCCCAACCTTTTTTGTGCTATGCCCCACCTAAGCCTTTCTAAAATTCTTATGACCCCCCAACATATATGTTGAACTCTTTTGGAAGGTCTCTCGTTGTCGTGTTCGTTGAAGTTTTTTCTTGCACTTAATTGCCGCACTGTTTTATCGTAACCACGATAAAACCCATCCTTTCATCAGTCTTTTGCACTTTCCAGTCATTGCCAAACGCGACCTGGAACACCACAACTCATGTCTGCCCACCTCGAGGTCTGGGCAAAGAATGTTCTTTCTCCTCTTTCACTCGGCCTCAGGGCCTCGTTCATCTCTTTGTTCTCAGTGGTTCCCAGAATTGTTAATCCCACCCCAAGGGAAAAGGGTTATAAAGGAAAGTTCTAGAAGGAAAGGGAAACAAAGAAAATTAAAACTAACTTAAATCATTACAATAAATATAGCATACAGCGGCCATACGGTTAACTTAAACTCTGGACGAGTTTCGAATTGCCCCCCTTAAGAATCAAATTGCCCCCTTGTGGGGCGTGGGCCCCACGTTGGGAAACACTGATCTAACTCCTTTTAGGGGAAAATTTTTGAATTGAAATAACGTGACTTTCAGTTTGCATCAGAAGTTCATATAGTTAATCCAGGTTTCCTGCCCCTAAGCTTTCTATACCTACTATTGACTTTTATCTACCTAACTCCGTTCTCAAGATTAAGAAAGGACGGATGGACAGACAACAGTGGGAATTTATAGGAATTCAATTTTTTAAATTACTGCCCAATGATAAGTAATCATTCTTTAGTATATTAGTAATGGTTTTATAGCTTTAATACCCTAATTTGGTAAAATAAACATGCACAAGTTACAGATACATTTTAATTTGTGAAACATTTCTTCATAGTACCACATTGTTTTAGTAACATTTTAAAACTGTACTAACTGTTGTCACTAAAACACCCAATATTTTGGTGTTAAATAATTATATTTTGTAACTTAATCTAAATGTTTTTATATAAGTGAATGTTTAATATTTACACCAGATTTGATTGATTGGGCTGCAATTTGAAAAAATTGTAGACTTATAAATTCCTGATGTCATTTGGCTGTCTGTCCATCCTTCCTTAATCTCGAGAACAGTATTAGATAAGTAAAAGTCACAACCAGATACGGAAAGCTTAGGGGTAGGAGGTCCAATTAACTATATATGAACATCTGGTCTAGACCAGAAGTCACATGAATTTAATTCAAAAATTTTTTCCAGAAGGTGTTAGATGACTGGCACAACTTTATTGCTAGCAGAAAAAGATGGTGGCAAGCTACTACTAATTTCAAGTGGAGAGCATATATTTTTAATTAAATAAATTTAAAATATTAAAAATTGCAGCCCAGCATTGTGACGATGTCAAAATAAATAATTGCTCATTTATTTTTCTTTGAAATTTTTACAGCTTTGAGCCATACTTTGAAAGTTGGCAAAAATGCAAGCTCTAGGTGAAGGAGAGAAAGAGAAAACTGAAAAGGAAAAAACACCTGCCCATTGAAATTTATGAATCATTAATGTTAAAAGATGGAAAAGAAAAGAGGAGAAGACTATGAATCAAAAAATGAGACTATAAAGTCTTGTGAATTTTCAATTAATGGCCACTTGTTGAAGTAAAGGCTCCTTTAAGAATTTTAGTTCTGTGAAACAAAAATTATATTTTTAATAGTATTTTGGCAAGTCTAAGAAAGATGACTTTCTGGCAAGGTGCATTCATTTTAGTTAGCCCCAAGACAAACTATAAATCATATCCACAGAAGTGACTTGGAAGTATTCACTTTTAAAAGAAACTGGGTAGCCACAGTAAGTTGAGTCATGTTTTTACAATGTCTTAAAAGCAGTATTAAAAGACTAAAAAATATTCAGGCAAGGATCAAAATAGGAGTTTCATGTTTGAGAACAGAAATACAGGTTTATCTCTAGAAATTGACAAAAGAGCATCTAACTGTTTTCTACAGTCACATTACTCATTGAAAAAGACCTCCAGAAAATATTTCATTAACTCAGATTTGATCATTGTAAAGCTCTACAGAACATTCCAGAATTATTATCTGGCTATAACTGGAGAACCTCTCTGCATTAAATGTATTTCTTATTACAGTACAAACATTTTATAGAATCCTTTCAGATTCAATGTTCCTTGAACCTTAATTTTTGCATAGTAAACTAAAAAAAGTCTAAATGATCTAAAGACATCTGCAGCACAGAAAAGTGAAAACCCACAAAGCTCTCAAACACCAGCTTCTTACTAAAGCTAAAACAAACAATAGTAAAGCTATAGCCATCAAATTTGATTATGCTCAAAACTAGAGTTGCCAACTTTCTTGTACAACAAAGAATTTCACAGACATTGTACAATGGAAGACATTTATAAAGTAGTTTGTGATAAATATTTATTGACTAACTTTAAATTATAAAACATTAAATATGATTTTAAAGTTGATATTAGAATTATTACCAAGTATTGGATAATACCACCCTAATTAAGTCCATAAATTTTATACGCTTGTCTGACTCTGATTAATTGTAATGTTTTTCTCTTTCTGTTATTTTAGTGAGTGATAAAGATGAAACTATTACTTTAGAATAAGAAAATAAAATATTGGATTGTTGTCTGCAAGTAATATTTCAGAGATAATGAAGTAAAATTAAAAAACAAAGTTAAAATACAAAAAGACAATACAGTTCAATGGAGGACAGTTGACAACACTACTTAAATTCAACCATTGCTAAGTCGATCACTACCAACCAATTCTACAATAGATTACTTTGGATGTATGTTTTCAATGTATTATACAGTACATTGCATTGTGTCCCTGTGATGTTTGTAAATATTTTTTCTGTTGCATAATGAAAGGTTGGTGGTGCTGTTGATCCCTCAGGGAAATATTGGTGATGGTGACCTTGTTTTACTCTCCCCTTTATAGCACTGACCTTCCATGAGTCAAGTCACTGTTGTCTTTTAGTCAATCTTTGTTCTTTTGTCATGTAACCAGTTATGCAAGTCTAACCAGTTTTCTTAATCTCCAAAAAGCAACTAATCTAACAAGTTTACTGTGAAGAAAGAATAATGATTGACAAGTGAAAAGGTAGAATTGAAGGTTAAAAAGAGGTTTCACATGAAGAAAAGATGAAACATGAAATGTGATAAGTGTATCTGCATGGTGATTAGAAGCACAATTCATTGATTTTTTTGGAAATCAATCTCCCATGATCAAATCTATTTTTTTTTTTTTAATGAAATAAGCAACACCAATTTACTGAGTATAAGTCAACTTTATACAGTGGGTGATTGGTTAACGAATAAATTGGATAATGAACACTTTTGCGAAAGATTTTTACATTCAGACAACAAACACCTCACAGAACAAACACAAGAAGAAGCAACATAAAATAATGAATACCGATTGGTCTTCCCTCGTCTTCAGGCAACAATTCGAAACTTTTCGGAGCGCGGGAGACATTGACATAAATGCTCAACCCAGTATATACTGATTGGATAGTCTTGAAACTCTCCCTTGTAATTCCAGTCTTTTATTTTTCTAACAGAAACAATTCTTTTATAGTATTCGCGAGACTGTCAGACAGGCACTCGTTAAGTTTTGCATCTGTTTTTATTTTCGAAAGGTGAGAGTATAATAGCAAAGTTAGAGAGTGGGCAGATGTCTGATGTTGCTGGCTTGAACAGTTCTACAGTAGGCTGCAGTTCAATCTTATCTAAGAAAGATACAATATAATCAAGAAGACTCAAGCAGCTAAAGGAGTAACAAAAATCACATCTGAGAAATAAAGAACATTGAAGAGATCCTAATGGTTCCTGAAATTGATCTGACAACAGAAGAACGCCAAAAACTCTTGAATAAAAAACACCAAGAAACTCGGTGAGATATGTTTTCTTCTGAAAAAGAGGATTAATGCCGATATCTGCTCTTAAACATCTTTTAAAGAAGTGGAAGATGTCAGAACAATGGTCTTAGAACGGATCAAAACCAGGTTGAGGTTAATAGGCTCAGGGATCTCTACAATTACAATGCTATTAATTAATTCCGAAAAATCCTGAAGAAGAGAGAAAAGCAATTGACATTAGACAGATTCTTTAACACCCACAAATGGAAAAAAACATGACTAATAAAAATGCAAGACTGTGTATGTATGTATGTATTATTATTATTACATATGTAATAAGAAAGTGTATATTTTTTATTTTTTGGGATCTCCAGAACGAATGAATCAAATTCCCATAAAAAGCTATGGTAAATTGATAATCGGTTAACGAACAGATAGCAAACAAAGTCTTGGAATGGATTATGTTTGTTAACCGATCACCCACCATATTGTGTATTGAAGACACTTAAATACCTATTTAATTATCAAAAATCAGAATTCAAAATTATAAGTATCATCCAAACTAATTGCATGGAGACATTGTTACTTGAGAATAATCAGAGTTGCCAAGAATTGGTAAGTCTTGCTCTACTCCCAGATCCCATCTACTTGAGCAGAATTTTATTTGAGGAGAGTATAAATGCTGTTGACCAATCCATGTGGTCCTCATTTCTCAAGAGAGTTAAGAAAAAGAAAGAAAAATTTTGGAAATTGAACTTTTATTCTGAAGACATCATCATGGATTCATTTATCATTAATACGGACATCACGTTTTTACAATTTTGAATGGAAATAGACAAGATTGGAATATATTTAATTACTGATGAGAAGGAAAATTCTTTATATGTTAAAGTATTGTCAAATATTTAAAACTTTATTTATTATATGTTTGTTAAATATTATATTATTGGCTTAAAATGAAAGGTAAAACTTTTATGTTAATTTTAAAACACAACTTCAATATTAAAAAATTATAATAGAATTTATGAATTATTAAAGTAGTTGTAAAATATTCAAGAACAACAACAAAGTAAGGCCACTTATTTTTTAGAATTATAATTATAATCCTATACTTTCTAAGCTTTATTGCATAGCTACAGTGCTTGAATGATGCACATTCAAGAGTAAGCATATCACTTCCATTTTTATTCTGGGAAATACTTTAAAAAATAAATAATGAAAAAAGACCCTTTAAAGAGATCATATTATCCCAGATAGAATTCTGGATGCTTAGGAACACAACATTAACTTAAGCACACTAAATGTTGGTTAAGTGTGATTTTTCTCCCCTATAACAATCCTGATGTGAAGTGAAAATTGTTTTTGTCAATTATCAGCATGGAAAGTGCTAAAAAGCACTTCAAGGAGAACTTTATTGGTAATCATGCATAATACTGATTTAGAAGCTACCTGCTTTTCCTTAGAGTGTACTTAAATTTTATTTTACTTAATAGAATACAAATAAAAAAAAAGAAAGATTTTCTCTTCCTGAACCAAAAATACCAAGAACTGTTTAAGTATGTGCACAAAAGCAAAGAGCATTTAAAAACAAACCTAATGTAACCTAACCTTGTCTAAAATAATAATAGCAATAAATTGAAAGTAAGTTGACAATATTTAATTCGGGAAAAGTAGACTTAAAATTTATCATCTCAGAATTTAGTTGATTCCAAATAACTCAATAAAATTTTAAGCAAAAATCATCTTTAAAATAAAGGAATTGCAGAAAACCAAACAAATAGCAATAATCATTCAAGGATTGAAATTGGCAATGTAAAATATGACGGATAAATTTAAATGAAAAAAGTATGACAAGCCTTCCATGTTATATCATTAAAATAATCAAATCTTTAACTAGTTAACTATCTATAAAATGAGTTTATGATTGATTATTGTATTACAGTCATTATCATAATCAATCTAATAAATGGTGCTATCATTAAAATAAAAAAGAATTCTTCATTTTGTGACTAAAAAGTAATAAAGTGATTATTACTTTATTATATATAGAATTAATTACTTGTTTCAAACTTAAATTAAAAATAAATTTTTAATTTTAAATTACAATTACAGTGTGATCATAAAGTTCCTCTGCAGTAAGTTAGTTATGACATCATCACTCAGCCAAGACACAGAGCCGGATTTTAGGCGATTTGAGCGATTGGTGCCAATCGGGCCCCGCAACACATCAAAATTTATATATACAGTCAAACCTGTTTTTATGCGGTGGATAGGGACCGCATAAAAAAAACGCATAAAAAAATCACACGGAACTTCACGAGTGGCTATAAAAAATAGTTTTCGCAACACAATTAAAAAAATATTTCTTTTATGTGGTTAATAAGGACCACATAAAAAAAATCTCACATAGAAAATAACTCAAAACCGTACGAAATAGAATTTATTGACAACAGATGTCAGCACTTGACTGCATCGTCTTGTCTATCGTCTGTTTTACATATTTTGTCCAGGTGGTGTTTTGTTGACTTAAAAAATAAATTATTTCATTTTTTCACATATTCATGCAATAATATTACTATAATAAGTTCATTTATGCTATAATAAGTTTATTTAGCTATAATAAGTCAACGTGAGACATGACAAATCGCACGAGACTAGTCGCCAACTATACCGCACAAAAAAAATCGCACAAAAAAAGACCGCATAAAACCAGGTTTGACTGTATTTAAAAATAGTACGTTACAAAAATAAATATCTAGGTATATTGTTATGAAAAATAAACAACATATTTCAATATGTAAATTAACTGTTAATTAATTTTGTTATTTAAAGTTTGAGGGGCCCCGCAAAAAAGAATTCAATCAGGCCTCGCAACTATTGGATCCGGTGCTGCCAAGACACATGGGCATGATTCCACTGTGGAGGGACTTCACAATCACATTGTGGTAAAAATATGATTAAGATCATATTGTAAAAAGCTAGAATTATTTTTGATTAATTTAATATCATTAATACAAATTGTTATATAGGAAGATAAATTTGAAAAAAATATAATTAACATTATGAAACAAAAGATAAATCTTTTTGGGTGGATTTTAAAGAATTAAAAGCTATTGGCTTTTTTTCAGTAACATATTACACAAGGAGAAGTTGTTGATATAGACAATAAAACCTACATCAACAACTGCTCCTTGTATGATACGTTACTGAAATGATTATAGTTTTTAATTATATTCTTCATAACACTAACATAAAAATAAATGGAATAATAAAATTATTCAAATACAGATGTTGATTTATTTGTTATAATCATTCTGAGAAAGAATTACAAAAGTTTTCAGAAATAGTTGTCAAAATAATTGTAATTAAATGAAATCAGTAGTGCACTCAGGATTTAATCTTGGGGAGCAGAGTTAAACAGTAAAAATATTTTTAATGCAAATTCAATAAAATTCCTATCTTATGTGACCACTATTTCATAACTAGTATAAAAGTAGAAGACAGGACACAGTACAAAGAAAAAATGAATTTAAATTAGGAAAAGATTTTTGGAAGATTTTTTTAGTGTTTGTCTTCCTTTTTCTTTGGAGTGTGCCATGTCCCCTTAGCCCCCTCTGGATCTACCACTGAATAAGATCATAGTTTTCTTTAGCTTTATAGATGCAGAATAATTTTAAAAATGTTGCATGCTAACTCTTTTGAGTAAAAATATCAGTTCATTGTTTTTAAATATTAATTAATACTTCTGAAATAGTTTTTGGACAATTTCAAATGACCAAATGATATAAGTTGGTATATATCTTGATGAAATATGCCACTTAGAATTTTTTCGTTTTGGTTAATTTCATATGACTGATTGATAACAATTATTTTCAATTGACAAAACAATTGTAAATGGTTAGTTGACATAAAATGATAAATCAATTTACAAAGTAGTTTTTAATATATTTAAAATATAAATAAGTGTACATAAAATTAATTAATACACACTATTATTGATAAACAAAACATTATTAAACATGTATAAATTTTATAAGAAACAGTTCTTGAATTTAAGAACATTAATAATATAACTCTCTTAATGTACAATAATTGATGCTCTAAGACTGTTCAGCAGTACTGTATGTATAGTACAAGTTTTTAATTACGACAATTAAGACACGATATTGTTATGATCCTGATATACCTGGGTATACAGGGTACACGGTTGGGAAACAGGCGATACAATAAAAAGAAAAACAAAGGACTTTACACTTTCTCATACAGTGAGGTTTTAACAAAGGTTTATTTCTAGACACTACAGGCTTATTTATATATATATATACAAAAATTCTATATACATAAACATAAATTTACAAAAAAAACTATTCTATTACCTCTCTGTGGGGTAAAAAAAATTTATATACACACGAACTCGAAAACCTTAATAAAACAGTCTCACACGTGTCCTTTTGTGGTTATAAAAAAATATGTACCCAATTCGTACAGATGTCTTCACGCAGGCCTTGGATGAAAGTGGATTTCTTTTCACGTTCAAACTGGTCTCCAATCTCTCTTCCTATCGTACACGACGATCTCCGACGAATCCAGTCCGAAGGTCAACAAAAAGTCCCGTCTCCAGTCAAGCACTTCCCTTTTATACCATTGTTGACGTCATAACTCGTATACGTCAACTTTCTCATAACCAATAAGAGGTTATGAGAAAGTGAGGTTACATATAAAGTGAACTCCCGACACAAACAAAAACGGACGCGAATAATAATACAGAATTTACAACCCGACAAAAAAAATCTAACATCCATAATGCAGGGGAAAAACAGTTATATTAAGTGATGGATCACTACAATATCAAATTAAAGATAAAATTTTGAAATATCCAACAAATACATTCTTCAGAATATTCACACACTTTGTTTACCTTTCTTATGAATGTAACAGTAATAGCTCAATGATTTCTATACCATTTAATGCCATTCACTAAAATTATATTGATTGTTATTAATTGATATCATGTATTGAAAATATAAAAATATGATACATTACATCATCATTTCATAACAATTCATATTATTTCCATCATTTAATATTCTCAATGTAAATGATTGCAAAGAATTTGTTTCCATTTTCTACCAATTGGTATCAACTCATCATTTGAAATCATTTACCATTAGCAAATAAATATATTAGGAAATGACCACAATTACACTCATAGGCAAGTTATAATGGGCATAATTGTGAAGGATGAGGAATAATGTTCCAATCTATACTTCAGTTTGGTGCGAGAGTCCAATCAGACCCAGTTGATGTATATACACTGTAATAAATTCAATCTCACCAAGGAGTCAGATTCCTATCTTGATTATTATAAACACACAATTACCTCAATACTGTACTTAAGCAGAGACACAAAATTATAAAATAAATTTTATTTTATTGTTATACTTCTGAATAAAATATACTAAGTACAGTATACAAAATATAAATAATTCTCCACAGGCAGGAAAGGAATTAAAGTTATGAATAAGTAAAGTAATCAGATCCTGAAATGCAAATAGCAAGGAATTAGGATGAGTGCTTCAATGCAATGTGAGCAGGAGAAGATCGACTTGAGGTAAGCATGTGAACTAAATTAAAGGAAATCTGCATCAATTGGATTAATCTTTTTTTTAATTTTAGAGCTTCATTCATACAATTTGTCAAGCTGGTGAGGGGAGAATGATCATCCAGCAGTACCAGCATTTATCACTTGTACCAATTGCTGATGATTTTTTTTCTTTGATAAAACCATCTGCTTATGGAAATTGCACAATGAAAAAATCAGTTTTGGATTTGATAGATTTCCAGCCTTTGACAACAGAAACCTCTGGCTCAATAAAAGCCATTCACATTAATCACATTAATTAAGAAAAAGCTGAACAGTTAATTCAGACACCTCCAGTGTGTGATGCTGTTTTTGAACACAGTTAAATTCAGAAGTTTGAGAATGCGTTGTTTACTTTGTGGTTTTTCTCTGTAGACATCTTTTGAAGAAAACTCTGTAAAGTTTGCATTGGGGTATTTTCTATATTCAGTACTTTTCCAATTTAGAAGCTGAACTTGTTAATGTGAAAAATGGAGGTGAATTAATTTATCCAAAAATCCAAATCAATCCAGCAGAAAGAAATAATTATTAATTAATCATTAATCACCTTATGACTGTTGAGAAACATTTACTTCAAAGTTATTTTTTCAATAAAATTTTTATATCATTAATCATAATAAACAAAATTGTGTGTGGCGCCATCTGTTATAAAATTTTGTTATGAAAAGTTTCTACATTTTTAATTATTGATAATATAGAATGTTAAAAGACTTAATTTTGAGAGTAGAGAAGAGTTTTTAAAAAAAACTGTAAATGCTAACAAGTAAAATCGTCATTAAATCCGACCCCAATCGATATGTGACACGTAACCACCCTTTCGACCTTTCACCACCAAAATGTAATGGCATCAATGCCTCATACTAGGGTGACCGTCAGTGCCAGATTTAACAATCAGGGGGCCCTGGGCACAAATACGGTGGGGGCCCCTTTTAAGAGTAAGCAAATTTGATGATTTAGAAAATTTACACAAAATACTGCACTTTCAAATAGATTTCAACTAGGAAGTTGTAACTTTCATTTAAAAATAAGGTTATTGTAAACATACATATATTTTATTGTGTAAAACTAATTATTTTAATTTAACTGAAAAATACCTATGTGAAATTTTTTCCCAAAATTTTCCGATGTTTCATAGGTTTTTTTTATTCTGGGTTTGGATTTCTCTGCCTGTGGCCCTCATGATTAGGCCACACTAGACTGTCGCGGTAATAGAAAAAAAATTATGTTTAAACAATTTTTTTTTAGTTTTGTGGGGGCCCTGGGCACAGGACCCAAATGCCCTTATGTAAATCCGGCCCTGGTGACCGTCCATCCCCGATTTCCGGAGACAGTCCCGTTTTTGATCCTCTGTCCCCAGCAAGTAAGCGTTTCCAGTTTAGTCTCCGGAATGGAGTCATGTCCTCGTTTGTCCGTTTTTTAGTTTCCTTGCGGATACTGTAATATTGTCGCTGCTACAGTTTTTCCGTAGGAGAACTTGCCCAATGTCTTCGGCGTATCCAAGTAATTTTTTAATGACGCAATCAATTTTTTGAGGACATGCCAAGGAGGAGTAAAATTTTAAAACGAGAACGAGCAATTATTTATTGTGATATCGTCACAGTGTTCTCATTTCTTTTCAATCGTTCAGTGTTCTGAAGACCTACTGCTAACAGAAAAAGTATGGTGTATGGTACAGGGCAAGACACTAGTAGAGTTGTGCCAGTCATCTATCTAACTCAGGCATGGCCAACATACGGCCCGCTTAATGAATTTATGCGGCCCGAGATTAATCTTTCAATATTAGCTACTTAATTTCCAATAATTGGTCGAATGGATTCGCGATACTTTTTTTTTAATTAAAAAAAATTCCATTGTAGAGATTTACAACTTTTGTACTTGTCTGTGTGATAGTGCCAGAATAAAAAAAAATGATAAATTTAAAATATTAATATTTATCATAAAATAATGTATGTTAGACAGTACAAGATATACAAGTGATATTCAATTTAACTTAGCAATTCGTGTGCTTTGCTAGAAATGTAATAATAATATATTTAAACATTTATTTACTTAAATGAATCGTTTTTGTATTTAACGTTTTTTAATTTTAATATTTCGTTCGGCCCGTGAAAAAAGTTTTCTTTCCAATTTGGCCCCGAGGCAAAAACTGTTGGCCACGCCTGATCTAACTCCTTTCAGGGGCGAAGTGGATGTATAGATTTCTCCGGTGGAATTTCAGAACTTTGAGTATATATCTGAACTGGGGTGACCGAGACGAGTTCAACGGTACCCTACTTTTGGGCCGGAGACAAAAAATGACAAAGTTATTAGGTTGAGTCATAAACAAGTTCCGTTTTCTAAACTGAAATTTATTTGCCAATAAAATGTACAAAAATAGACTTTAATTAATCTAACATATATTCACCATCATCATTAATGTAGGGTTGCCGACAGGGTGCAGACTATGTCAAGAGGGTCGAGCGGTCGCGAAGGGTCGTATGTGGGCGATCGGCACTGAGACAGACTCTACGGCTACAAGAAACCGTTTATTTGACACGAAAGAAGCTTCCGCGATCTTGGAAGTTCTACGTTGGCAGCGGCCACTGGGTCTTTCTCTCCTTTCCAAGATAGTTCCATTTTGAATGAGTGTCCCTGGGTCGCGAATAGCCAGTTCCCTCGACGTCTCGACGACTTCGGGACGACGCGGTCGACTTCCGTTGATGGAAAGATATCGATCCGAGGTCGGGAGACGGAGACGAAGATGGGCACGAGACACACACACACAACAATAGATCGGTCACTTGGAACTTTCGGGAGAAGAAGCCGTCGCGTCCTTGAATTCTCAGGTTTTATTCATTTTCCTCCGCTTCCACTTTCCGATTGGTGTCTCCTCGTCACCTGGTGACAATTCGAAACCTTTCGGGGTCGCGGGAGAGGTCAAAATCGAAGTTTAATTCTATTCCCATTCGGAGATAGACAATCTGCGTTTCTTCATTGTTCTATTGTTTAAAAGTTCGCGTCGTTTTCATTATAAGAAAAACTATTTCTAACTTCTATTCTTTTTCTAAAAACAAGATAATTTTTTCCTAAAAATAAATGATTTTAACGCAAATTTCAGTGAGGTTCGGACCTATCCAGAGCCTCACATTAATGACTTCTTGCCATTTTTCGGGCATCTTGCCAATTCCCCTTGCATAAAATTCTGGTGGTTTCGAATCAAAAAACTCCTAGATGAACTCCTGAACTTGGTCATCATTTTGGAAGCATTGCCCTTGTAAAGCATTTCGCAGTGCCCGAAAAAGATGGAAATCTGTTGGTGCCAGGTCCGGTGAATATGGTGGATGAGGCAAAACAGACCAGCCGAAGTCCAAAATTTTTTCTTTTGTAATCTTTGCTGCCTTGCATTGTCATGCAATAAGGTGATCTTTTTTCTGTTAACAAGTGCATGACGCTTTTCATGAAGTTTTAGCCGAAGTTGCTCTAACTGTTGTATGTATACATTTGCAGTAACAGTTTCATTGCGTGGCAACAACTCAAAATGGATAATTCCTCGACGATCTCACCATACACATAACAAAATTTTCCTTCCATGCACACTGGGCTTAGGGTCTGGTTGTGGCTGATCATTTTTTGTCAACCCATTGTCTTTTTCGAATAACATTTTCGTATGTGATCCACTTTTCATCTCCCGTAACAATTTTAGCCAAAAAAAGATTGCTTTTTTTGCCAAGAAAGCAAGGTAGCAGCTATCGACCTTCTGTCAGCTTTATTCCGTCATCTGAGGTTATGTGGAACCCAAACTCCCAGCTTGCTTACTTTTCCTAGTTTTTGGAGGTGCGACTGATGGTTGATTGGGATGTATGCAGTTTCTCTGCTAACTCCCTCGTCGTTTGTCGTGGATTCTGCTCAATCAGGACCTTTAAAACGTCGTCGTCAAAGTCTGAGGTGCGGCCTAGTCTTTCATCATCTTTTAAGGAGAAATCACCAGAACGAAATTTTGTAAACCACTTTCAAACTGCTGTGTCTGAAATTACACCACTGCCGTAGACATTGCAAATCTTTTTTGCTGTTTCTGTAGCGTTATTGCCGAGTTTAAACTCCCACAACATGATATGGCGTGCATGCACTTTCAAATGTTCAATTTTAAATGAATTCAAAAATAATTTTTTATTACATTATTGACACTTCAGTGTTAAAATTTACATTTATAGACTATTTGCTAATAGCCACTAATAAAACTCAGTTGAAGCAACACAACATCTGGCAAGTATTTGACAGTCATTTACACTTACTCGCTAACGGAACTTATTTGACTCAACCCAATATTATATTTACGATTTCTTGCCTTTCACAATGCATTCTACGCCATTTTAGAGTTTTCTATGGTATTGTGAAAGGCAAGAAATCGTAAATATGGTAATTTTGTTATTTTTCGTCTCGGTCAGTTCAGGTATATACTCAAAGTCCCGAAATTCCACCAGGCCGTAAAAGTTTTGAATTGAAATAACGTAATTCCGGTTCGTATATAGTAAATTGGGGCCTGCTCTAAGCTTTCATATTTGATCTCAACTTTCATCTGTGTAACTCCGTTTTCGAGATTAAGGAAAGACAGACGGCGACAGTGAGGATTTATAGATCTAACAATTTTTTCAAACTACAACCCAACAAAAAATGCGCCAAAAGTAAAAACCTTATTGAAGGAGAGCTATTTGAATTGAAGGAAACGAGCTCACTCAAAATTAGTGTTCAGATCTCAGATCATGTACAGTACATGGAACTCAGATCTGAGTACGTGTTCAGTTACCGTACTGTACATTACTCATTTGACAGTACAGACAATACATATAGGTTGCTGCTGTGTGCCCTAAAAAGTGACGATTGACATGTGTCGAAAAAAATCTCGTCACTCTACTTATAGACAAAGTACCGTGCCAAATTTCGTTTCTCAATCTTTACCCCATCTTGAGATATTAAAGGAAATAGATACCAAACACTCACACGCACTCATATACACAGAATTTTTTTTTTTGCAGTTTTTTTCGACTTATTTGGATTCAGGTCTAAAAACGTGGAGATTTGCAAAAAATTTGGAAGGTCAAATTTAACACGATCCCAATATTTTCCTTTGTTAGGTATACCTAACAGCCTGAAAATTTATATTAATTCTAATAAGTGACCACTAGTAGCCGAGTGGCTAACCAATCAACGCATCACATACTAAAGTTAATTGTGACCCCAGCCGCTAGGATCGCTCCGGTACGGTGGACAAGTTTTTAAGCATAGAGAAGGGTTTCTCAAACGGGATCCCGGGATCCCAGCTGTTTTTTTAATCCGGAAAATTCTTCTCATCCCGGGAAATCCCGCAAATTTCTTAAAAGTTCACTTTTTTCTTTTTTTGTGTGTTAAGGTTGAGGAAATTTTGAAAATAGAAAGTATAAAAATAACTCATAAACTATCAAAATACATTTGTATTTATTAATTTTAAGCCTGCTTATTAGTTTTTAAAATTTTTACTTGATATATCACACAGATCGTCAATAATCAATATGTAGCCTATTTGTGACAGGACTCCAAAAATTCTTTAGTCATAACCTGTAATATCTTGAATAATTGCACCAATGCTATCTTAATTTTTAACTATGCCTAGTAGCTTCAATAATTCCATTATGTCAGGTTATGGAAATTTGGCAAGGATACAAACGAGTACGAAGTTTGCTAGTATGACGTGTTTCTTCATAAACCTGATTATTAAAGCCAAACGAACTGCCGAATTATCGGGCTATAAGCTCGATACCGCTATTAAAGCAGTCGAGGTAGACAAATCAAGAATACTTGAGAAAAAAGAAGTACTGCAACGCATCTCGAAAACGAACTAGAAATCTTCCGGGCTACAGGTGAAAAAAACACATAACATCTGTCTTCTCTTAAATGCATTAATTAAAACGATTCCACTCACATCAGTTGAATCGGAAAGGGCATTCTCGGTAGCGGGACTTTTCATTACTAAAATAAGAAACAGACTGAGTGATCGGAGTATTGACCATCTTTGGTTTTCAAAATCTTATAAAATCTTATATAAATATCTTACAATAATATTTTGTATTATGTTTTATTTAAAAATGAAAATTACCTTCAAATTACCTATCAAATGATAAATTACTTTTAAAAAATGAAAAATAATTATAATACGTTCTGAAATCTCCAATATCATAATATTAACAATGCTGTATAAAGTATTATTAAAAATTACATTTGAATTACGTAGAAATTTTCACCAATAGAAAAATTCATTAAAGTTTGGGGTATACTATAGATTATCCCCTGTGGAATTTCAGGACTTTGATTATATATTGGAACTCAGGGGACCGAGATGAGTTCAACGATACCCTACTTTTGGATCGAAGACGAAAATTAATAAAGTTATCATACTTTTTCACTTACCATACTTTTTTAATGCTCTCACGAAGACGACACCATAGTTGCTAGTACTGCCATCTTGCGGTAAAGTCTGCAAACCATGACGTCGGACTACGGTCATCTACAGTAGGGTTAAACACGCGATACGAGAGCGGAGAGAGCGACGCGACTTCCGATCATCGCGCGATCGCCATTTCGGTTAATGTTACTTATGGCAGCGAACGTGGCGGCCGTTCCGACTGTTCGTGCTCTCGACTGACCTCCCGGAGGGGAGCCGCCGCAGGCCGCCATGTGCTAAACGTCACTAGTTATTGATTCACGGTAGTTCTTGAACAAAGTAAAAAAAAGGGGGAAAACGTCTACTAAAGGCAATTTTAACGGCAAGCGACGCGACTGCTTATCATCGCGCAATCGCTGGAAAAAAGTATGATAACTTTATTATTTTTCGTCTCCGGTCCAAAAGTAGGGTATCGTTGAACTCGTCTCGGTCCCCTCAGTTCAGATATATACTCAAAGTCCCGAAATTTCATAGATAGTAATCTATAGTATCCCCAAAGTTTGTTGGAAACTGCTTACAACAAAAATGACTTTGAATTGAGCTGAAAATTTAAAGAAAAAATGAACTTAGATCAAACATCTAACTTAATGTTCGATCTAAGTTTTAATACATACTTTATACAGCATTGTTAATATTATGATTTTGGAGATTGCAGAACGTATTAAATTACTTTGAAAAAATGAAAAATAATTATATCATTTGATTTTAAGATTTATTTTATATCTTAAAAATAATTAATTAATAAGCAAAAGACAGGAAAATGAGAAATTCTAATAGAGAGTATAGGAACTGTCCACTCCATATATACTTACTCCATGGTTGTAGACAATTGGATTCCGTATTACCTGAAAGCAGAAACTCGGAAACAGAACTGAAACATACAGTTTTCGTTTAACTTGACTCTACTAGCACCGAAATGAATGTTACACGGAAATGCGCCACCTGTTGATCAGTTCTGTAATTGTCGTAGAGTCGAACGCCAGCGACGCTACAGATTTTGCCATGCTTTGTCCCGCAGAACTCTTCCGATCTTTTTTCCTTTCTATTGTAGCGATCTCTCTGTACCTTCCACTTTTGTTCTGCTTCTTTTCCCATTTAAAACATTTTATAATTAAACGATTCCACTTTAGGAGTTCAATGCAGTATATCAAATTTTCTTACCATTCAATCCAAATTTCATGCCAATCGCAGTCTATACCGTGTGTTCAAATGTGTCTTTCAATTCTTTACATTTTTTGTCGTACAGACATCTGTATTTTTTAACTTCTTCGATAAATAACTCCAAATCTATTTGTTTCCTCATCCTTTTCGCGACACTTTTCGCCATTACGACAATCAAACTACACGTCACAAATCATCGCGTTTTTATTGGTTGCAGTTCGTAAGAAGCGCGGAACGAAAACAGAAAAGTTAAATTGTCGTTAACGCTGCTTTCAGCAAGGACGACGCCAGCCAATGGGTAAGGGGGGGCAAGATGATGTAAATTGATAGAGGATATGAATTGTATGTAGGTAAAATAAAAACGATTCATAAAGTTTTAATCATTTACTATGTACCGGAAAAGAAATATCTCAAATAAAACATTTTCTTTGACTTACAAGAAGCCTAAGAAGATTATTTTAATTAAAACTTAGCATTTAAATAACTTTTTCGAATTTCTAGGGAAGGGCAGCTGCCCCTCTGCCCCTCCCCTGGCGACGCCCTTGGCTTTCAGTCTTGTTTCTGTCCAACTGAACGTTCTAAAACTGAAAGTTTCGTCAGTTTGGCTTTCAGTTTTACGGATTGGAAGATTACCAATTCGAAATGCGTTGTTAAATAGCCGAAATAAAGTGAACTGCTTAATCTTGGTCTCTGTTAATTGCGGATAATTAAGAAAGACCTGATAAATATCACTAGTCTCACTATTGGAAGAAAAAATTTTACTTATATTTTTAATTATCATCAAATAGCAAAAAAGCTTAATTTTGAAGGTAGTGATGAGTTTTATAAAAAAAAAAAAAAAAAAAAAAAAAAAAAAATGTAAATGTTAATAACGAATAACATATTCATTAAGATATGACACGAGACTTCTATCTCCTCACCCCTTTAACCTTTAACCACCAAAATTTAATAGCGTCGATGCTCCTTGTATACAAGATATCATGCTAAATTTCGTTTCTTATAGACGCCAACACATACATACACGGAATATTTTTTCCATTTTTTGGTCTATTTTGTGTTCGGACAGTTTCAAAACGTGACGATTTGCAAAAAACTCTGAGGGTCAAATCTGACACGATTCCAATGCTTTCCCTTGTTATGTAAACATAACCGGAAAAGTAAAATTAAGAATGTTTAGACATGTATTTAACTTATTGCTACAGAATATCTTGATTTAGAGGTATAGCTGATAATTAGAGATATATGAACTGTATGCGAACAAGATATAATACAAGATATAACAAAAGTTAATAAGAAATATTTATTAAATAATTATCGAAGCCTAATATTGAAGAAATGGTACAATCACTTCCTCCTTCACAGGTACGATGTAAAAAATAACAAACGGGAAGCAATTTACATAAAATTACCTTACACGAAAAATACTTAAATAAAATCAGCAGGAAATATATATTTATATAGCCCCAGATTATGCAATAAAGTAAAAAATATATTTTACAATAAGATTTGTACAAAAAACTAAAGAAAAAACAGATTATGTAGGTTTCGTTTATAGTTTACAATGCCCATGCCAACCCCCATATTACATAGGGGAGACAGACAGAACCCTAGGTAAAAGATTAATTAAAAGAACATGATGCCGCTATACGTCTTAAACATAAACAATCACCATGGTACCATCACAGAGAACAGACAGGTTGCACAATAGATAAAAACCAGATTAAGACATTACATTTTGTATATGTCCTTTTCACAAGGAAATTTAAAGAACACAAGGTTACGGAATTCTCTAGAATTTTCTAATTAGAATATTTTATCGTTTAGAAACGTTTAAATAAAGTGTTAAAGAGAGAAATGTCTTGTTATTTACTTTCAAAATTAAAAAATATAAACTAAGTAGTTATTTTGAATAGCACCATCTCAGCTGAGGATTAAAACTCTTCCTTTCCTTTGCACACTTTTACACGAGTTAAGCAACACAAATGGCACGCCCCCTTGACTAAAAGGAAAATGGCGGGTGTATATTCAATTTTCTTTAAACATGGGGTCAGAACAGCCACTTGTTAGAGCTAGAATATACTTATGTAGTATATTCTAGCTCGTTGCATCAACCATTAGGTATTTTTATAGAAGATAATGTCTGAATCTAAACTCAACATTTCAGGGATTACACTTCAATCCATTAAAAAAAATTATTTCTCGTATGTTCATTGAACAGGGCCGGATCATCGCATAGACAAATGAAACAAATGTCTAGGGCCCGGTCAAACAGTCTATTTTGAAAAGATTTATAAATAAAATAGTTTTATAAATAAAATAGTTTACTCTTCTGTTGGACAACTGTATATAATAAACAAATAAACAAAAATATATTGATTTTTATATGGTTATTGTTAATTCTAAAATCTAAAGAAAATGTGTTCTTATGTTTCATCTTATTGAAAGTAATTCTTCCGATAATTTAAAATATCTTTATAGCGATAAGAATAATATTAACCATATGTATTCTTAACATCCTGTGAAATATTGTTAAATAATTTTGCTTTTATTTTTTATTAAGCAGTTGCAGTATCCGTACGCGATTTAATAGAAATAATACTAACAAGATTTATTAATTGAAAGAGCCAGAAATTTAAAAACAATAGTTACGTTCTCAGTTGTGTGTAACAGTGAGTAGTTAGTTGCAAGTGTGAATTTTGAACTCTATTTTTCTAGTGTAAGGGCTAGTTGAGGTTGAGAGGTAGATCATTTACCATTATTATAATAATTTTATAATTTTGATTATTTGAGCTTGTTAAACAATATATTTAAATATATTTTAGAGAAAATGAATTACCATCACGCTTCGGGTTCTGAAAAAAGAAAGTGTAAGAAGAATTTGGAGGAAGAAGCAAATAAACAGAGAAACGCTCTGCTAAAATGTTATTCATACAAAAGTAGACAATATCAATGTGGAAGTTCAACCTGAAGAAAATATTAACGAAAAGGACGTTGGTCAATATTCTGGAAACAGTGAAAATCAAGAAGTACAAGTAGAAAAGACAGAAAACAATGAAAATACAATTGTAGTAGTAGAAATGAAAAAATGTAGAAGACAAAGACATACCAGAGGTTGAAAAGAAGAACGAAAATGCTATTAATGAAGTAGAAATACAAAATATAGAAGGTTTATCCAATATAGTTAATGATATTTTAAGTTTTGACAATTTGGACATTTCGTTGTGGCCTTTTGACAACAGAATTTAACAACAGAAATGCAACGTTATTTTGCTTAAAAATAAATCATCGTCAAATATTTCTCTTGTACATACCGCTAAAAAAGTAGTGACAGAAGGTGGAAAAACTAATTCGGACATTAAAGAAAAATATTTTTACTGGTAACAAGGCAAACGAAGAAAAAATTTAGCGAGAATGGTTAGCCTAAGAAGTAAATAAATTTACTGCCATGTTTGCAAGATATTTGCGATCAGAAGAACCGCTTTTACAGAAGGTTACTTGGACTGGAAAAATGCAATAGTAAGAGTAAAAGAACATGAAAGCTCTACTGATCATAGGCATTCTATTGAAATTTTGATAGCAAGAAGTTCAGTTGATGGACGTGTAGACACTATAGTTGAAAAAAAGTATTTAGAAGGAAAAATATACTGGAGAAAAGTACTGCTGCGGGTAGCAGCAACAATAAAATTTTTAGCAAAAAGTTCTCTGGCATTTCGTGGCTCTAATAAACTCTTTTCTGGATGTCAAAGCGGGAATTACATTGGAGCTCTAAAATATTTGGAAAAATTTGATGAGTTTTTAGCATCGCATATAAAACAACATGGATCAGCTGGAAAAGGCAACGTGAGTTATCTTTCTTCGACTATTTGTGATGAATTTATTCAAATATTGAACAAGAAAATGTTAGAAACATTTGTGTCAGAAGTTAAAGCTGCCAATTACAGTATTTTTCCATAATAATTGACTCTACTTTTGATATAACACATGTAGACCAATTAACTTTTATATTGCGCTATTTATCAGAAGATGGAACCCCAATCGAGAGATTTTTTGGATTTATTCCATTTATTCTCACTCATGGGAATCATTAGAAAATGAAGTTTCGCAGAATATTGCAAAATTAGGACTGGGTATTGTAAGGGACGAAACTACGATAATGCAGAAAATATGTCCGGCAAACACAATGGGTTCCAAAACTGCATTAAAAGACATAGCGAAACAGTCCATTACGTTCCTTGTGCTTCGCGTTCATTAAATCTAGGAATAAATAATGCTAGTGAATCATGCTTGCAGGCAATAACGTGTTTTCATTTACTGGAAATCATTTATACCTTTTTTTCGGCTTCTACTTATAGGTGAAACATTTTAGAAAAAGTTTTGCCGCAAATAATAAACATTTTATAGTAAAAAAAAGTTATGTACTACGAGATGGTCTTGTAGAACTGATGCAATTAAGGCAATTCGCTCTGAGTTCAACCAAATAAAAAGTGCACTTTTTGAAATATCTTTAGACAAACCTCATAAACGTTCTGTTAAAGAAGAATCACGAGAAATAGCAAACAAAATGAATACTTTAGAATTCATTTTGTTAACAGTTATTTGGGATAAAATTCTTTTCAGAATGCAAGCAGTAAATCCTTATGAAATCCTACTTTGCCACTCTCGTTTGCAGTAAATATTTTTGATTACGTTAATGGTTTAAAAAGTTTATTTCTGGAAATAGAAGCAGAGAGATTAAGAACGTCAGAAATAAGTTTATTGTGATTTTAAAAAAAAGGTCCCAAAAATGAAAACGTTTCTTTGATGAAGCTTATAATGATGAGGAAAATGTAAGTTTTTGTCAGGGCCAAGAACCGTTTAAGCGAAGTTGTTTCTACGTAATTTGTGATAAAATATCTTTTGAATTAAAAGTTAGAAGCAAAAGTTACAAAGATATTGATGAAATTTTTAAAACGCTTCATACATACAGAAATGCAACGTTATTTTGACGACGACGAGGACGTATCAGTTAATGTGAGGACCCAAATGGGAGATGTTAACAAGAGCTTAAAAATCTCCCTTTACAACACAAAGGGACGAAATTGGAGGTCTACATTGTTCAATAGAAGTTTTTTTGAAATATTTAATCAATAGAAAAGAACGAATTCGAGAAACACGCGACGAGAGAGGAATCAAGTTCTGTCGCGACGATGACCTCTCCCGCGCCCTCCATCGGGTTTCGAATTGGCACCAGCTGACAATGAGAGACCAATGGAGGACAATGGAGGACCAATGGAGAGACAATGGACTGGGGGGGAAACGATATAAAACCCATCGTTTCTGAAGGACATCAGTTGGTCTTGTTTGGATACGTGGGTTTCCTCTCTTGCCATGGGTACTCCCGAAATATTTGGGATACGGACCTTTCGGACTTTGTGGAGGCATTGTCAACTGTGGTGTTTTCTAGCAATCTCCAGTTTCGTCGGTTCATCCAGGGATCGCCGTCAAGCCGTGTTTTACGCCCCGGGACATACGTATTGTTCACCGACACATCGAACTGCCAGCAACGAAAACACGGAATTCTCGAACTTTATTCTCCGCGATTCAGATTGTGAATCTCTTCACACAAGAAAGATTTGTAAGGATCAATATATTTTTATTAAACGGTTTTCGATGGTAACCCGTCTCAGTGTGTCAGTCCACTCCCACAAGACAGTCTGACCGCTCGACCGCCGTAACATTCTTTCTCTCCCATCGGCTAAACTTTACATTAATATCGCATTGCTAAAAAAATGATATAGTGGCGACATTGATACTGAAGAATTGGACGAGGAATTGTTGCAATTTAAATTAATTTACAAAAGCCAAAAATTAACGTTGCCATCTGATACGCTGCAATTTATAAAGAGCACAAAACTAGTATCAACATTTCCAAATATAGAATTATTATTGCGAATATATTTACCCTTGCTTATATCAAATGAATCTGGTGAAAGGTCATTCTCAGTTTTAACGTGTAAAAAATTATTTACGAAACTCCGTGAGTGAATCAAAATTAAATTCTTTACCTGTTTTATACATCGAACAAAATGCTTTGGATATTATTAATTATGATGAAATAATTGATAATTTTGCTGAATTAAAGACTAGAAAACAGAAGTTTTAAATAAAGTTTATTCATATTTATATACTTACTTTCTTTAAGCTATCTTGGTTTTTATTTAAATTATCTTTTTCATTATTCAATTTACCTTTCATGGGTAAAATATTATATTATTTAAATATTAACAAAAAGGTTCAATTAAACAATTAATATTTTAAGGTAATATTGTTATTGTTTAACAACTTTTGTTAGACATTTAATAAAATAAATTTCAATTTTTTTAAATTTATAAACAAACTGTTCAAACTTTTCTAGAAAAACTAAAATTTATTGTTGTATATTAAATATTTTTTATTAATAAAAATTTAAGATTTGTTTTAGTTTTTCACATTACAGTCAACCTGTTTTTATGCGCTCTTTTTATGTGCGATTTTTTTAATGCGAATTTTTAATTTGTGCGGTTTTCTTTTGTGCGATTTTTTATTTGTGCGGTATAGTTGGCGACTAGTCTCGTGCGATTCGTCATGTCTCACGTTGACTTATTATAGCATAAATGCATTTATTATAGTAATATTATTGCATGAATATGCGAAAAATGAAATAATTTACTTTTTAAGTCAACAAAACACCACCCGAACAAAAATATGTAAAACAGACGATAGACCAGACGATGCAGTTGTAAGTTCGCCGAAATGGGGGGAGTTTTACTCCCAACCGTCGGGATGGCTAAGGGCTATTCGCATGTGGGTGGCGGTTTTGAGGAGGCAGAAAAACAAGCGTTTCACATAGAAACCGTTTATTTTAGTCGAAAATGCTTACATAAATTTAGCAATGGTCCTTGAGTTCAGAGCTTTAGGTGGTTTTCGGTTTCGGTCTGGTCCTAGGCTGTAGGGGCCCCGTAGCAACGTCGAGTAAAAAGTTCGAAATTCTGAAGAGACGGTGCACAAAAGATGAACGGAAACACTACTATTGTAGGTAAAATACACAACAGGTAGTCTAGAGGAACTCTTCTGTCCTTGACATCGGAGGCTTTATAATTTTCTCGGGATCGAATCATCGCTAATTGGCTAATTCTTCTCCTCCTCGCTTCCCAATTGGTATCCCACCTGTCTCCAGGTGTAAATGGAGCTTCGTTAGGTCGCAGGAAAGGTCGACAAAAGAAGGTTTATCCGACACCGTTTTTTAGACTATGATCGCGTTTAATTGTTGACTATGACACCTACGCTCATTTTGATATTTTTTTCTTTCTAGTTTCGTTTTGCTTTCTAAACTGCGTCTTAAATTTTTAATATTTTTCTTTCTAAATTTTCTTTACCTAAAATTTTGTTTTTCCCGTTACTCTTTATGAGCGTCGACATCAAAGTCCGGTGTCGCCGACTCGACACTTATAAAAGTTATAATCTTAGGGTTTGACTTAACAAACTTGTACATATCCCTTTTGGGGGGCTATTTCCGGGCCTCACACAGTCAAGTGCTGACATCTGTTGTCAATAAATTCTATTTCGTACGGTTTTGAGTTATTTTCTATGTGAGACTTTTTTTATGTGGTCCTTATTAACCACATAAAAAAAATATTTTTTAATTGTGTTGCGAAAACTATTATTTACAGCCATTCGTGAAGTTTCGTGCGATTTTTTATGCGTTTTTTTAATGCGGTCCTTATCCACCGCATAAAAACAGGTTTGACTGTATTTAGTTTTGTCTTATTTACTGTTTTACATTTTTTGTGCGCTCTATTTCTTGTGGGAGAGGTGGTGGCCGGGTAAGAAAATGCCGGATTAACCCCTCAAAGTGGGTTAATCCGGTCCTGTCGTTGAACGAGATAAAAATGTCTTACTAGTAGGAAGCACAGTTGAATTAGTTAATTCCTCCACTTTCTTGACCATATTGATGAGGGGATAATCAGTTTTTACACAAATTTGCCAGCCGTTCTAATTTAATAGATAAATCCTCGAGTTTAGTTAAAATGGCGTCAAATCTTTCCTCCAAAAAACAAAATCAAATTTTGATATACAGTAGTAACCAAATTGAGAGCGCCATTGTGGGAGATTCTGGGCAATTTTTCTCTTTTCAGAAAAAATGGTAAAATTGCAAAAATTAACGTATAAATATGAGAATTT
This sequence comes from Centruroides vittatus, assembly GCF_030686945.1. Lineage (NCBI taxonomy): Eukaryota > Metazoa > Arthropoda > Arachnida > Scorpiones > Buthidae > Centruroides > Centruroides vittatus. Next base: position 2,996,519 of record NW_027122385.1, read on the forward strand.
AGCCAAAACTTTTCCAAAATGGGCGTGGGACGAAAAAATCTGGCCGCCAAGTCTTGTATGTACCGGTACAGTACCAGTATTATATTTCATAACAGTTGTAATATCTACGAAGGATAATCAAAAAAGTAAGGTTACAAAGCCTGCAGTGAAAAGTGTACATTTTATTTCATACAACCAATACAGCCAATTGATAGTACAGTACATACATTAGGTTATTTATCGACATAGTCTCCACATCGGTTTAGGCACTTGTCACGTTGTGTGATGAGTTTGAAAATTCCCTCCTGGTAAAAATCCTGTCCTTGCGGTTCAGCCAAGTTGTCGCAGTGTTTCACTTCCTCGTCTGAAGCGAATCGTCGTCCTGCTAGGTTCTCCTTCGAAAGAGGAAAAAGGTGAGTCGCTTGGAGCGAGGTCTGGGGTTCTCCTTGCGTTGGTTAGACAGATTTCGTGAAACCCATCGGGCACAAATTTTCCGGTGCTGCAAAATATCGTGAACAATGTGACGAACGCTTCCGAACGACATTCCCAATTCCACCGTCATATGCCGTAACATGATCCGCCTGCTGTCCTGAATCAGCTCCTCCACACGAGCTGTGTTGACATCTGTTGATGCCGTGCTGGGTCCGCCATTGCGATCCTAGTCGGTGACGTTCTCTCTACCAGCTGCCCGTGAATTTCCACCGCGGTTACATGTTTCACCCACAGAAATCGAATAACTGAGCGGATTTCTTCGCGAGACCTGTTTTCCAAACGAGTCGCCATTTGTGTTTACCTACAACTAGCACTGTAGGTGGCGGGTGGCTGAAACACTGCACAGTTGCCAACCGCATGTATTGGAATTACCACACACTTCTCATTTCTCCATAACGACGAAACTCCAGGAATATTGGCCTTGTAACCTTACTTTTTGATCAACCCTTGTACAATATATTTCAGCTTGTGTTGTACAAAGTTACATAATAAATGCATTTTTCGAAACTGATGACTCGTGGATTACTTAAGTTGACTCACATTTACAAGCCCAACGAATCACCGTGTTTCAAAATTTTCCGCATATGCTCTAGGTCGGCGTTTCTCAACCTTGGGGTGGCGGTGATACTAAAGGGCGGTCGGCGAAATAATGAAATAATTTTATGAGAAAAACATCATTTATTATAAACATTTTACTTACAATAAGTACATATGTAAAAAAAAAATTAATGTGATGGTTGCATCTGTTTTTCATTTAAAATTTTCTCCATACGTGGATCTGTTAGAAAAACACAAAAGCAAATTTTCTTAATTGGTTATTATTCTTGAGTGGGGTCGCGAAATATTAATTCTATTTATATTTACTATTTGGGGAGTCGAGCTAAGAAGGTTGAGAATCGCTGCTCTAGGTACTGTACTAGTTCAGTGCTCCACAAACTTTTTTCACGTACGGTACATCTACGTACTACTTAGAATTCTGTGGCACACAATAAAAATATAGGAATTACAAAATACTGTACATACAAAGGTTTTCGAATATTTTTTATCACAAGTAAAAAATAGTAATTAGTTTATAATAGATACGGGCGTCGTCATTTTCTTCTTTCTTTCACTGTAGTTCCTAAATGCCTATAAACAGCAGCGCATATCCACAGAGCGACCGCTATTAACGAACACACCCCTTGACGCTTCATAAAACTTATTGACAAATGTAACATGCAACTCACAAAATTTGAACGTGCACAGATTCTGTGAAATATGTCTCTAAAGGTGTAGACTAAAAACTAAGCTTGTTAGAATTCCTTGTCAAACGTCAGTAGCAATATGTAATAGATAAATGCATGTCTATTAAAAAAAAGTCAATGATTTATCACGTTCGTGTGTCTACCATAAACTCTGCTTTTCCTCCTCACAATGTGTATTTTAAATTTCGATTTCTGTTGTTGAAAACTGTTATCTTCATTACTGTTTAATTAAACTACAGTACCTCTTTGCTTCTATTATGCTGATTTATCCCTCAAAGATTAAGCGCACAAAATTTCAAGTTTAAGTTGTCAATGCAATGCTGCTGCACGGTTAAAAATTGCACAGTCAGTCTTGTGGAAATGTTTGAGAGACAGTAAATATTGAAATATCAGCACAAAAAAATGAGAACATGATTCTCAAGAGAAACTGAACTAGAAGTTAGTGGAATTGAATTAGCACTTGAAGCTGTAGTTTGCTAAAGTGGACCAATAACACATTATAAAGCAGAATTGGCGAAAATTTTATTGCAAGTGATGAAAAAAGAGCATTGTGTAAGATGCACTCATGATGAGGAAACAAATTTTGATCTTGCTCTGTTGAAATGTGGATAAAGACAGAATGGCCAAACATTATTTCTAATAATCATCAAGAAATAACTACAATGCAGACGAAACAGCACTTTATTACCGTGCAATGTCTGATCATACTTAAGTTTAAACATCAGTGCTAAAGGATATAAATCACCAAAAGTATTTCAGTTCTTTGTTGTGCTAATAACAGTAACAATATTAAGATTATAATTACTGGAGTAATTCATCAAGTTAACGATGTTTAAAAATAAACTTAATCATTGTTTTAACATGTTGAAATTATCTGATTCAATAAAACTAAAATCTTCACTAATTATAGTCTAATTACCTTCACTACATCGTTATCACTTGGTTATTTTTATCAATATAGTCTGGTCTAAATGATCACAATATGCAGCACCTACTGTACTAATAAATTTAAAAACAATTGAAATTTGAAAGTATACCTAACTGCTTTGAGAATAATTATTCCTTCAATTGTCGAACTAATTTTGTATATTCTTTTAAAAATGACTTTTTTAAAATGAAATAATAAACAAAATTTAAGTATCATCTAGATGAATTTTTAATTTAAAAAAATTATCAATTGGAATTGACTAAATCTTTATTGAACACTTTCTGTAATAGCTCTCTTCCATTATCACCATGACAATTATGGATGCTAATAATTTTTATAAACATGTGAAACTTTACATTTGCATCCATGCCGATACCCCCTTTGTACATTTAATTATATCTCGTTGTTATATCCACCAAATTTTTAAAAAGAAAATAAGTACTTTGGTATATTACAATTCTCTCTTCTAGTCAGTAACATACGTATTATACAAATCATGTATTTAATTATAATTCTACAAAATTTAAATGATATATTTAAACAAGAAACCGTAACAGCCATAATTAAAAACGATTCCACTTACAGAAAACTGAGCGAACTTACTCTAATGGACACTCCTTTCGATCTCGCACCGTATAATTTACACATACTTGGAATAAAGAATAACCACACTTGAAACTATATTAACAAAATAAAATCATCCCATTTTTATGGACACAAAAAAGCACAGCTTCACTCTTTGCATGTAATACTTTAACAACAATTTTTAATTTTCAATAATAAACGTGAAACAGGAAAATTAATTTTAGAATTAAAAAATTAAAATTATTTATATATATATTATGGTAATTTAAATAAATCTAAGTATAGAAAATATTTAAAATGGGCAGTTAAAATTATATTTTATCCGAAATATTCAGTGATGATGATAATGTAAAAATCAGATTAGCATTGCACAAGAAAGGAACTATTTCACTTTATAAACATACAAAAACAAAAAAAGCCTATCAACTTTGATTTCACTTTCTTAGAAAAAATACAAATTTTGTACTTTGGATAGCTCATTCGGCAATTTTTAAAATAAATTTACCTATTTACTTAAATCACTTTAGCAACCATAATCATATATATATTAGTAATAATATATATAAAAGTCTACCTAAGAAGTAAATTCAATAAAAAAATCAATTGTTAATTTAATAAAAACTGATCAGATAGTTCTAAAATATATGAATTATTTTGTTTTAATATGATTTCTTAACAAAACAAAAAAAATTTATAAGAAATAACAAATGGAAATATATAATTTGACAATTTATTAATGCACATCTAGACATCTCATTATTGAACTGTAGAGATTTAGAATATGGGCATCATCTTTTTTCTTTTTTTACAATATGCCTCACTGCAAGCAACACCCTAACCACAAAACTGTGTGTGTGCGCAGTAAGGTAACAAGATATTCTACATAAATTATCCCCACAACTAAAAATGACATAGTAATACAGATATTCAATCTAATATAAACCATGAAGTCATGAAATATATATTGATGATTCTTTAAAGTGTCCTTTCCATTTTTTTTACTGAAATAAAATTCCAATTATTATAAATTTTTCTACAGAAAGTTTTTCTAAAATACATCATAATAATATGACTGCATACATGAAGAACTTTTTATATATAAATGATTGGCTGCTGTAGTTTGATTACCTTTGGTAACTTGGTTACCAAAATGTCAATTATTTTTGCACAGGTGGGGCAATCCAGTGTAGAATGATTGGCAGGTATCGAAAGATTTTATACGTACGTCAAAGTATTTCATGGCCAGATTCAATTTACAAGCTCCCTAACATAAATTCAAATCACAATATCAGGGCACATTTCTTCCCTTGTGGAATGCTTTGTAAGCATAAAATTATTGAAGTCATATTCCAATGAATTATTTTCATTCAAATTCATTTAATTCCACATAAATTCTATTATATGTTCTGGAAAGCAGTCTCTTGTCATTTATGTTTATGAGAATTTCTCGCCACAACTTCACTTCTTTTTAATGACAAACTAATTTTCAGATCTGTACAAGTAATCATTTCGACTTGCACACATCTGTTATGACTGTACACAATGTGTGTAACAAGCAACAAGTGTTCCAGATGCAAACAGGCAAGGATCTTACATACATATATATGTATATATACGTATCTACATATATATTACACATATGTGTTATTTTTTATTTATTTATATATATTTATATATATATATATTTATATTTATATTTATATACAGTAGCACTGTGTCTTGAGTAATGCTATAGGAGAAGTAACAAATTTGAACAACAAAAAGGTGCATATTCTCATCTTTGCAACAGTCCACTCCTGAAAAAAACCATTCTGTTAACAATCAAATAGCTTCTTCCAAGTGTCTGGCCTCATCTAGTGAGAAATACATGAAGAAAAGGCATAAAATGCCTTGAGCAAACTTGGTAAACAGAATTCATCTCTCTATTTCTGCAAACTTGAAATTCAAGTTACAGACTGGCAGATGCCAAAAATTATCTATACCTGTAAATAAAATAAAAAATATTTAGACATTCCTATCAATTTTTAAATAATATATTAAATATAAAATTTTATAAAATATTTAAATGAAAAACAGTGTGTGAAAATATGTTTGTAGATCAAAATTAAATATCTTGCTACAATCCAGGCAAAAAGTATTTGAACATCCTGTAAAAAAATAAAATTGTTAACTTTGATTTAATTTTCTTGTAAAATGAGCTCAATGTTCAAAACAAAAATATGTTTTATTCATTGGATTAATAAATGTTTATCAATTTAATTTCAAATAAACAAACCAAACCATTTATCAAAAAAAAAAAAAAAAAATATTTTTATATATGAAACATCATTTAAAAAGTTTTTCAACATACAGTAAGTTGGAAAATGTATTTGAACACTATTTTAAATTTACACATTTGAGCAATCTAATTGAATGGAAGAAACCATTAGCTTAGAGAGATTTGTATCATTTTCTAAGTAAACAGTAATATTTACCTGTCTGCTTAAACAAGGCTCTCAATCAACAAATTTAGAAATGCTGAGAGAAAACAAATTATAAAGCTGCTACATGATGAAAAAACCTAAAAACACATGTTGCCACCACATGTGTTTATGCATCTTTTAGGAACTGTAAATTACACTTGGCAAAAGTTTACAGAGGAGATGTAAAACCATTTAAGCTCAAGATCACCTACTGAAAAAAATATGTTTAAAAAATCAAAAAAGGTCTTCCAATCAATCAAATGTGAAATGGAAGAAAAAAATGTTTATGATAGAACAGTAAGAAATAGAATGAACACAGGATTTTCATTTAAACACAGCCAAGGAACAAAAAAAGAAAGTATGACAACCCAAAATTTAAACAATAGAAGACAAGAAAAAGGTTAATTTTTCAAATAAAAGTCATATATGAATTGGGTATGGTGATGATACAGGAGAATTCATTTGAGAAGTACATCTGAGAAATTTAAGAAAGATTGCATGAATAGGAACACCGTTTTCAACAAATTTAATTATTTGGGGCTACATGTCAGTTGAGACATTATTGGATCTGGAAATATATGTATTCTTAATATAGTTGTAACAGCAGAAGTGTATGAAGAATTTTAGGATCATTTCTGAGTCCACAATTGAAAATCATCTTTGGTGATGATATTTTTCAGGATGATGCTATATTCCATCAAGCCAAATGAATTAAAGAATTTTTTGAAGTATTAGGGTATTAAAATATTAACCTGACCTGATCTGGGCTGTTTGCAAACAGCCCAGATTTAAACCTATTGAAAATTTATGGAAAGTTGAAAATACTGGTTAATGAAAGAGCACTAACTTAAAGAAGCCATTAAAATTAGCTAAAATAAAAACTTCAATGAAATAATCTAGACTCCAACCAAATGCCGAATTCTATCGGGCTAGATATGGCTAAATACTAAATAATGCAGCCAATTTGGCACTAGAGGGAAGCATCAGGCACCATCTCTTATTACTCGACATTTGGTTGAGTCTAGCTTATAGTATATCGGGTCTAGAGATGTTATTTATTCAATGAAATAATTTTGACAATGCCAAGATGCATAAAAAGCTGAAAAAGATCAAGAGAAGGATCAACAAAATATTAACTTCTATAATTTTGTGTGATCCTTTTATTATTATTATTGTTGTTGTTCAAATACTTTTTTCCAATACTGCTTTATATAAAAATTTTTTTGAAAGAATGGTTTGGTTTATTCATTTGAAATTAAAAGGATGAACACTCAATAATCCAATAAATAAAACATATATTTTTCATTTAGAACATTACATTTTTATTTTCTTGTAAAATGAGCTTAAACCAAACAATTTTATTTTTTTACATCATGTTCAAATACTTTTTGTCAGGAGTTGTATAAATAATGAGTCCCTTCTTTATTAGCCTTTGATTAAATGTTTCTCAAGAAAAGTACTTCTCATCGTAAGATTGAATTCTTAAATTCTGGCACAAAGCTGTTTTGAATGCAGAATATTCTACGATCAAAACCATTTTTTTCCAGAATTAAAGGAATGCTTTTTTCATTAGCAGAATATTTGCTAATAAAGGAGGAGTCATTAAGACAGAATTGCATAAATGAGCAATAATACAGCTTATTTGCTATAAATTAGACTTTACAGTCTTATTTATAAGATTTGGACTCATTAGCCAAGCTACAAATCTGACATAATCATGTCTGCAACTTTGCATACTTAAATACACAAAGTTTTCAAAAGTAGAAGAGGAATGGGAGGAATTGGACACTTTTTGAAAAAGTATCTCAACAACATAAGCAATGAAAGAACTCTTAAGTCTCTTTTTTAGCTTGTTAGTTTGAACCATCTATATCTTCTGAAAAGTATTGGAAGTTTCAATGCTAACATTCATTAGAAAAATTATAAGTTTTGTATTCTGTGACAAATGTCTTGCTCCTCCCTAATAAAAGGGAGGAGTGGGACAGTTCATAAAAGGATAACAAATTCACATAAAATTGATATTAAAATACTCATTTAGCAAATATAAATAGTTATTACTAGTGTGTGTGTGTGTGTCTATACAATATTAGTTTTACTGAGATAATCATACTATCAACAAGGTTTTGCTGTAAAGTATCATAGTATTTTACTATAGTATTTCCTTGAAATGCTTGATTTGAGGTATTAAAAGAAAATTTTACCACATGATTATAAATAAACAATTTATTCAGAATACTGTGAATCAACATTTAACAGAACATAAGAAAATGAACCAACAATCATTGCAAATATTTGTTGGACATTATATGCAGATAAATTAATATATTTTTCATAAATAGATTTCAGTTTGTCCATGAAGTCATCAATATTCTTATTGAAGCTAGTAGTTCTTCCTAAGCTAGTGGCTTCTGGTGATTGCAATGAAAGCTGTAAATGACATCCCATAAACCCCACGAACCAGTCATATCCTGCAGTTTTATTGAAATTCCATGAACTGGGATATGTTTTATTCAAGACAGCAGCAAACTCATATGCCAAATTTCTTACCTACACTGTTGTCAGGTCATAGTGCATTTCACTTTCACTAAGCAAGTCATTTCTTAACTTTGCTTCTTCCTCCACAGAGAAAACCATTCCACAAATGAGATTAGACTGAAATGCTACAGACTCCTTGTCTGAAATGCTATTAAATTTTACATGTCTTGCTAGTGCTGATTTTGATAAATTCATTGCTTTTGTAACTTTCCTTATACTCTTTCCCTTGTGACACACCATGTTCATTGCTCGAAGAATCACACTGTTGGCTGGTGTTGATTTTGTTGGATCTTTCTTCTTCCATTTATGTGGCATTTTTCCTGAAAATAAAAACAAGACTATAAAATTTAGCACCACATCAGAAAAATTATTATTAGGGAGGAGTGGGACATTGTCCCATTCCTCTCTATTATGCAGTGTCCCAGACTTCCCTACTGGGAGGTTTTGTATTATACTATTATGCTATAACTAACATATGACAGAAATAGCAAGAAAGTAATATAACAAAATTGTACTATTAAAATACTGCTTTCACTTCCTGTAATAAGCACTAAAAGTTATCTTTAACATAAAATTTTAGATTACATCAGATATTGGTATTAATATTTACCTGGAGCAGTGTAATATAATTTTCTCTTCTCTTCTGTTGAAACAATTCATCAGCCATTTTATATGAAAATACAAGCACAGTCACTCTCACTTGGGGACAAATAAAGAATTACAATAAATAAATAGGAAATCAGAAAATTCAAGTGTCCCACTCCTCCCTTGTCTCCCCTACACATTTTCAAAATAAAAGTTAAAAATTTCAATACATACTGCACTACTGTCATAATGGGAATTAAGTATAGTCCCACTAAGCAATCCAGTCTTTTAGTATATCTGTACTAAGATATTTCTCTTGGACAGACAGACAGACACACACACACACACTTATGTTAAACAAGATATAATTACATAAGCTGATAAGCTAGAAAATTTAAATCTTAGAATCAATATATCTAAATCTTCTTCTATGTGCTATTCACTATTTTTCCCAAATTATCTTTCTTTTTTTCATCCTTAAATCAACATGATTCACAACTTGAGTCATTTTTGACTTAAAAAAAATTAAACATTCAAACTACATATTGACAAATTAATAAAAATCTTATCTATATGCACAGGATCTGTTTCATTTCACTAAATACTTTGGTCTTTATGTTTTGTTAATTCACAATCCATAATAGATTACTGTATTTTTCCATATGGACACACAGCATTACTTTCTGCTTTACAACAGCATTAATACATTTTCCTAACTGATTCAAAACTATTTATGACATTATAACATTGTTTCATTTTTCTAATTCTAATATAGAAATGTGTGTACTGTAATTTTATGTATTTATTACAACAAAATACATTGAAAATGCCATAAAACAATGGTGTCCTCCTCTCTTTAAACGAGATTTGTTGTTTTGTTTTCATAACAGAAATAGAAAATCGTAAGCAAAGTGTAGACATTCTGAATGTTACAAACAAGAAAAGAGCAATTATTAATAAAACCTAAAAGAAAGTACAAAACATAAGTAAAAACCACAATTATAAATGCAAGAATAAAAGTCTAGTTGAGACAGAGCATTAGCAAAAGCATCTTCTATCTGGCTTTCAACATTACATTTGATCTCAAAATTTGATTGATTAATTTTGATTAATTGATTTTCCCTTTGTGATGCAGAATCCAAAACATTATTAAAAAAATGGTGATCAATAACTTCATTTGAGATACAAGGTTGTAGCAGAGTACATCGACAAAGTGATATCACACAAATTGTGTGATATCACTTTGTTGATGGGCTTATAGAACTGAGCTTGATATCAAAATTTGATAGGCTGATTTTGATAAAAATTTCCCTTGCATTTTCCATTAATTGCAATGAGGGTCCACTTAAGTGTAAAAAAATAGCAGTCCATGATATTGTTATCAATATATAGTGGAGTCAAAGTGACAATGTCTATGCTCCCTAGCACAAGTGAGCACATCTAATGAAATTGAGGGGAGAAAAATTGAACAAAAAGAATAAAGCCATCAATAGAGAGTGCTTTGTTCACGTGTGCATGTTTGTTTTGTTCGCATCTCCGTGTCAGCAAGTGGAAAGATCATCTCTTGTACCTGGACAATGCAAGCAACACAACTTGCATGGCTAGCAGTTATGAGGATTGCCTATCACCTCTCCCATAGTTGACAGGTTCAAGCAGGGTAGTAGAAAGATAGAGGCAGAGGGTGTGTATATGCCAAATTCCAAACTTGTTATAGGGGTAAACTAATAAATTCATAGAAAACTGTCACTCACACAACTATAAAAAAATTATATTATAAATATAATATGCATTATATTAATAAAAAGTGATTTTATAATTTTGAAATTTGTAACAGACTAATGAAAGACTTATCCAAAAGCCACCATATTTAAGTTTGCCTCTACCGAATACTCTAGCCACATATTAATATATAGGTACAAGGATGGTCTCTATTGTGCAGGAGGTGCAAGGATCACTTTTTTCTTCTGGCTCTGCTTCAATTCTATCATGATACAACAAAGTCATTTCTATTGTGACAATGTAACAATGCTGAGCAGCAATTTTTAATCAATTTAATTTAATATATATTCTCTCCACCTCAAATTAATAGCAGCTTGTCCCCAAACATCATACTTTTCCTTTAACAATAGAGTTGTTCCAGTCATCTAATACCTTTCAGGAGAAAACTTTTGAATTGAAACAACATAACTTCTGGTTTGCATTGGTAGTTCATATATGCCACATTTTCTGTTATTCAGCGAGACATCAGCGTAGTGATAAAACTCATTCCACATTTTAGCTTGCTTGCAGCACCATCTCAAAACGCTTGCAAAATGTCATTAGCGAGGTTGAAGAATGCTAGCTTTTGCTAAGACAATGAGCACCATGTTTGAAGGTTTTAATTGAACTAGATCAAAATTTTCTTTTAAATACAAATAAAAGAACTTATGACAGTTTATATATAGCTTTAAAAAAAACATATTTTTAACTTTTGCCTATCTGAAAGAATTTGACAGGCATAATTGTCTTTTCGTCTTCATATGTCAGATACGTAGACTGAATTTCTTAGTTATCTTATTTGTATCTTGATTTTAGATATCAAGTAATACTATAATAATTAGCATTATATAACCCACATGGTAAAACTTTATATAATGGTTTTGCTGAAAGTTTCAACATGTGGGTTATATAATGCTAATTATTATAGTATTTTTACTTTTTTTATTACTTATATTTTATAATGCAATCTACAACATATTTATACTCACAGCACATTGTTTTGTGTACCTTTATAATTTAATCACTATTATTTGTTAAAGATCTTCTGAATGAAAGTAATTAATTATTTACTGAGTATAATTTTGTTTTAGAACTAGTAAATGTTTCATGAATTCATTAAAAACAGCAACCAATATCAAAACTTATTTTAAAGAACTCCAGACATCATTCAGTGCAGCTGACCTATGCTTGCTTGAAAATATTGTCACTGTATTTAGGCACGATGTCATGAACATAGCCAGATATTTTCAATCTATCTTTCTGATATTCCTCATTGAAATTGATTGAAGCTATTAAAGATGAGTCTTATAGCTCATCATAGTCATTTTTAAAAAGCTAGAATTGGGATTTATAAGATTCCAAACAAATACTCAAAACATTTATAACAGATGCTGTGAAAATGTGATCCATTTTTATTAGTGAGATGCTAGCCGTTGTGTTCCTTCTAACAAGTCAGCAGGAAGTTAAGTGTTTCACACACCCGTTAACAGATAGCAAGTGCTACACTGAATAATGGAAAACATGAATAGGGCCTCCTGCCCCTAAGGTTTCCACATCTGTTCTCATCTTTCATCTATCTAACTCCATTAGAGATTAAGGAAAGATGGATGGATGATAGTGAAAATTTATAGGTCTACAATTTTTCAAATTACAGCCCAAAAAGGAATGCTGTAAAAGGTTTAATCTGTATTGCAGTTGGTATATAAATGATCTGGTTTGAGAAGAGAATATTGGCATTCTGAGTAAGAAATGAAAAGAAGTAAACTGTTATAATATTTGAGTACAGGAGCTGATCAAACTATGATTCTTTTCATCATCATCTCAGCTGTTTTGTTGATCTTGATCAGAATATCAGCAACATTTTCATAGTTTTATTTTTTATCAAAAAAACTTTTTCTAGCAGGTCACATTTGTTCAGTACAGTACTGAGTGACTTTTTTCCAGAATTTGTGTTCTACAGAGTAATACAGTAGAGAGTCGTTAATCGGAATTGCTGGTAATCTGAACGATTTTCAGTCAGACTGTGTCGTGCTGAATCGAACTTTTTTGATACTAGATTTACTTTTAAAATATAATTTTTATGTTTTTATATTTTTCAATATATTTATTTTGTTTGTACAAAATAAAGAAATAATTTTTAACAATACAATAGCCTCGATTATTATTATAAAAATTTTCGTTAGGCTTAAAATCGACGAAAATTCAATGCGAAGCGACACGCAACGGAGAAAAATTTCAACATCGGATAGGTTAAAATATTTTTTCGTACATAATTGGTAATCCGAACAAATCACTAATCTGAACAACCCCAGTCCCCAATTGATTCCGATTTTGGACTCTCTACTGTACTTCCATATCTCATTCATCATTTTATGAGTTATTGCTTACCTACAGTTAAAAAAAAAAGTTTAATAGCACTTATCTAAAAATATTTAAATAAACTTTACTGAATACTAAGATTAATGTATAAAAACAAAACACAGTGCAGTGTTAAGAGCTAAAGTCTGAAAGCAACAACAATGTCACCTGGTTGATCGGAAACCTAGGTCATGGAAGGAAAAAAAAAATTGTACTATTCAGTTTTCATTAAAGTAAATCTGATGAAAGGCACAAAATAATTTGAAAATTTCAATGTTCTAATCCATGGGCAAATTTGAGACAATGCATGCTTACTTGAATTTAAAAAAAAATTGAATATGAAATTTACACTTAAAAATATTGAAATTTTGTAAGGAAGATTTCCAAAACCATGTTGTGCAAGAGTTACCTAAACATGGGTTAATTTTTAATAATGTAAAAATTTTTCAATGGTATCAAATAAGATTTGGTAAGTAAGGTTATATTGCTGCTGACCCCAATAGATTTTGAAAGTTATAATGATATTCTTTGAAAGCATCTCCAATGGACTAGACTGGTCCTGACCTCAAATATCCCACCGAATACACAGCATTACCTTGTGCTGATGCAATTCTGGCTTTGGCAAGGCCTGTGCTGCTTGACTGACAGTTATCCATGGCCTTTTGCACTTTAAGTTGATATACAGACACCAGTTTTCATCTTTTGTAATGATGATATCAAGCAAAATATAGTAACGCTTCTTATGGCACATCTGCACATTCACTAATTACCAAGTTCTGAGCAAACATTTCATGAATACTGAGTACTATGAATGGTTTACTTGTGATGAATATTTGATATTTAACATTTCCAATTCTTGTTAAACTGTGTTGAATCAAAGCAGACGAATATTCATCTCAATGCATTTGTCTTGTCCATCCATACATCCATTTATTTCTAAGTTTTTGATCATCAGTATTGCTATTTTAGACTTTTGTAAACTACATCTACTTTTTTTATTTTTGAACTTGGAATGAACATTTGTTGATCCTGCAACAAACTGATGCTTGGCAAATAATCAAATGTTTGTGTGTGCGCGCTCATCAAGTGATAAACAGTTTGGCAAATAGTTTGGTGAAAAACAAATATTAGGTATTTACCAAATAGTGAATGTATGGATGCACCCTTAGGGAGAGATTCAGTGTACACCTTCACATGAAGTTTATCATCTTAATTCAGATTACAAGGAACTCAAAAATTAATCTCACAGACCTTTCCAATGTCAGGTAAGTGACTAATTATGGTGAACTGTTTACAACCAAGCTCATTTCTCTGATGATCAGGAATAGGTTGGTTTCCACCAACTGCTGCAGCTTGTCATCCAATAAGATGGAAGTCCTTCCTGAGTATGGTTTATCTTCAACTTCATGTTGTCAGCTTTTAATTTACTGAATCAATCATAGATTGTAGACTTGGAGACTATATTCCTGCCAAATGATTGCACCATACAATGATAACATTCTGCTACTTTTATACCAAACTGTTAATCATAAAGTGTACACATGCAAATTTGATCACAAGAAAGCATTGGCAAACTTGACATATTTAAAAAGTTGGTATTGCGCACAATATTTTTTCACTTATGATTGTGCACCAAAATACTTTTTATTTACATAGTGTATTCCCACAAAAACTTCTAGATGTTATGTATTGGACAATTTCAAATATATATATCTAGAAAACTCCAGAAACTTTTGCATCAATCCAATAGTTCATGCATTCTTCCATTATATTACATAGATCACTTCTATCAATTTAATTATTATTCCTAGAAAATAATTCAGTGTAAGAACTGAAGAACTAAGAAAACAAATAAAATAATACAAAAACATTGCCGTTATGAATACAAAAGAAAAAAGAACTAAGAAGAGAAAAACTCTAGAAATACTTTACATACTGCTAATTTCAAATTTGAATACCTTAAACAATCCTGTAATAATTAATTTTATCTATCTGATTTTTAGCAGCCAAACTCAATTGAATGCCAGTTAAAATATCTTTTTATGTCAGTGGATATTTGTTAAAAATGTTTATTTTAAATAATTACAAAATATATATACATACATACATATTTTGTCTAATTGGTACAGTGTGCCATTTTGAATAATATATTACATTACATTCTATACTTTCAAAAGATAATTAAAATCACAAAATATTCTCAACATAAAAATTAAATAAAAAATTTGGAAATGTATTTACAATTATCTTGGTCCATGATCAGCAACTGCAATCCCATGTTGTTGCAAATGAGCTCTTAACATCTGATTTTCATTTTTTAATTCTTCACATTGCTGCCTTAATAATTCAACTTCTACAGATAAGCGTTCTTTGTCTTTTAATATTTCTGGCATTTTTGAGTTGATGTTTCTTAGCTCCTGAATATAATCACATGCTTTTGCTAAAATTCCTCCTTTACTCTGAAAAAGAAAAAAACAAAAAAGCAATGAAAAGTTATGCTGATTATTCTCTAAAAATATAATTTAATATTTTCATTATCTGATATTTCAATAATGATTTCAAGTCAAGTTATATGAATTATAAATTGTAAAATGCATATATCCATTTTTCCTTTTTACAAAAACTGACAAAATGATTATTGAATAAGTTAATTCTGGACAATTGATAATATAGTCTTAGATATAATTACTATAAATCAATAACAATAAAATTTTTAAATATATTTTTTTGTAAATTGATGTTTTAAACACAGTGTTACCTGGTGAATCTGATATCAGATCAATTAATTTAATAATAAGCATTTTCTGGAATACTTTAAGTTAAAATGTGCTCTTTAAATGGCATGAAGAATGTCCAATTAATAACTGATTTCCTGCCAGGTAGTGTTTCAGCAAGACAGTACATTCCCTCACTGGGCAGTTTCCTTATGTAATTTGCTTAATATAGTGTTTCCTGAACAATGGATTGGCCACAGGGACTAACACCGTAGTGGTCAGGATAACACCATTGGATGTCTTTTTGTGTGGAATTTGGTACTGATTTGGTTTGAACATTACATATATGATGTAATGTTCTGTTTTGAAAGAAAGGATAACTCTTGCAAACCCCAATGTTACACAGAAAATGCTAAACAACACTTGGCAACAAATCAGATACTGAGACATTCTTTGTGTAACTAAAGAACATGTTGAGGTTCGCTGAATGTACACAAAACAACTTCAATTTTTGTACTAAAAAAACTTCAGTTAATCTTTCTTTTACTGAAAACCAAATTTCAATAGGCACTTCTTTTTTTTAAATAAAATTTTATAATAATTTAGATCTTTCTTGGACATCCTGTGTTAATTTCTTGTCAAATTACTGGTTTATTAATTAATTAAAAACTTCATAATTTGGCATATGATTAACATTTAATTAAATATATCCAAGTTATCAGTCACATCTACTGTCACTAGTTCGATTTTTATAGATTAAAAGAATTATTTTAATTTTATAATGTAATAGTAATTCATATAAAATTTTGTTTATTTAGGAACTAAAATACTGATTGAAATTATAAACTAAATTTCTGTTTATGCTTTTAAGTGAAATCACCTAATATGAAAACTAATAATAAAGTACAGCGTAAACACTATTACTTTCGACGAATATTCAAGAAATTTTTTAAATTTTATTGTCTGATTTGTATCAAATCAATAAATTGTGAAAAGTCTAATTTGAACATTTATTGAGAAAAATTATTTAAGAAAGCAATTAAAATTCCATGCTTAAAGAAAAGCAATGTTAAAATTATAGTATTATAGTAGTAGTAATTATTGTAGTCAAGCATTATTATTTAAAAAAAACAAGTGCCTACAGGGCAGAGAGTATGGTAAAAGTGTCACAATTAACCAGTAGCAGAATCAAATACTTTTAAGAATCATCCGAGTTTCTGAGAACCAAATTTTTGAAAAAGCAACAAATTAATTTTTTGAAAACAGTAAGAATAAGGTAGCACAATGCTGCCAACCTGTCTCATACTGAGAACAAAGTACAGTGGGTGATTGGTTAACGAACAAATTGGATAATGAACACTTTCACTAAAGATTTTTATGTTCGGACAACGAACACCTCACAGAACAAACACAAGAAGAAGAAACGTCAAATAATGAATACTGATTGGTCTTCCCTCATATTCAGGCAACAATTCAAAACTTTTCAGAGTGCAGAAGACGTCAACATCGATGCTCAACCCTGTTGGATAGTATTCTTCTAAACTTTGAAACTCTCCCTTGTAATTCCAGCCTTTTATTTTTAAACAATTTTTTTTTATAGTATTCGCATGACTGTTGTTAAGTTTTGCGTCAGTTTTTATTTTCGAAAGGTGAAATGTATAATAGCAAAGTTAGAGAGTGGGCAGAAGATGTCTGATGCTGCTGGGCAGTATGGCTTGAACAGGTCTACATTAGGCTGCAGTTCAATCTTATCTAAGAAAAATACAGTATAATCAAGAAGACTCAAGCAGCTAAAGGAGTAACAAAAATCGCATCTGAGAAGTAAAGAACATTGAAGAGCTCATAATGGTTCCTGAAACTGATTAACAACAGAAGAATGCCAAGAACTCTTGAATGAAAAACACCGGCAGAAACTCTGCAAGATAGGTTTTCTTCTGAAAAAGAGGATTAATGCCAATATCTGCCCTTAAACATCTTTTAAAGATGTGGGAAGATGTCAGAACAACGGTCTTAGAATGGCATCCAAAACAAGTTGAGGTTAATAGGCTTGGGGATCTCTACAATTACAACGCTATTATTTATTTCTGAAAAATCCTGAAATGAGAAAAGCAATTGACATTAGACATATTCTTTAATCCTCACAAATGGAAATAACATGACTGATAAAAATGCAAGACTGTGTATGTATGTATTTTTATTATTACATATAAATAAACGTAGTAAGAAAGTATATATATTTTTTTATTTTTTGGAGTCTGCAGAATGAATTAATCAAATTCCCGTAAAAACATATGGTAAATCAATAATTGTTTAACAAACAATTCAGATAGTGAACAAAGTCTTGGAACAGATTATGTTCGTTAACCGATCACCCACTGTAGTTAGTAACTAACTAAATGTATTTGAGAAAAAGTTGATTAACATTACTATAATTACAGAAATTGAAGTTAAAATTCACTAGAGCAATCAATTTATTAATTGATCAAGTTCACGATGGGAAAATTCACTGATATTCCAAATGATAATACACTGGAATAACCCGAGTAATAAACATATGGAAATATCGAGTTAGAGTTTTTAAAAATAACAGTAAAAATTTTGTTTTGTTGTAGCTTTGTTAATTGACTTTTGAATTATTATTTGTTGATTTTTTTCGTCTGTGGACACTTGAAAAAGGCCAAAGGCCACAGTGTCTTTTCTTTATAAAGAAAAAACTTAAGAAAGAAATAAAATATTAAAATTCCTTGAGAAGTTAATTACTATAATACAGACATAAAGTTGTTATGTGATTAGAATTTCTAACACCAGAGTGAGATACTATTTCTTTATTCTCAAACTGGCTTATTCACTATCATGTAAGGATCACAATGTAGAAGTATTTGAATATCTAGAACAAGTTCTTGGGGAAAATGAGAACTTTAAAGAATCAAATAGTTCTCATTCATGCATTTGAATACACCTATCTTTATTAGAATCACTTTGGATTAAATTTAGTAATAAAATTGTTACATATGTAAGATTATTTTAGTAATGAAGTGAATTCAACGGTGTAACATTTTTCTGGTATAGTTTATACATTTAAAAAAAAAAACTAAAACCTGTTCAAAACAAGAAAAATTCAATACCATGCAATTCCAGTTAACATGTTTCAATGTTTTTTTAATTAAATATTCATCTTGAAATATTCCATTAACTGAAGCAATAGAAAATATATTTAATAATAAAGAACTATGTTGCTTCTCTTTCAACACATTTTTCTCAATAAGACAGTTCAAATTAAAATATTGTCCTCTAAAACTTTGTTTAAAAACTTTTCAAACACTAATATATTTTGCTATATTACAATATGCTATTTTTGCAATATTTTCATTAACAGTCTATATATCTACAAGCTATATATAACAGCCGTATTTATTATAATAAACTTAAATATTTAAATTTTTGATAAAGTTCATGAATATATTTGAATTATTAATTATATATATATATATATATAAAATTAAACTTTGGTTAATGAAGAAATGTTAAACTTTTCAAACGTTTGAAAAACACACCCTGATTTCAATTCAAATTTTTTATTTAAAAAAAATTGAGATTGTAGGATAATGGGATATTGAGAAATTAAGTATAAAAACTCAAATAATAAATGTAGAAAACAACATTTTGTGACTACTTTTATACCCGAAATTCATTAGATTATAATATATAATATGTGTATCAAGAAGAAAGCAGCACCAAATTTTGCCCCTAGTGACTGAACTTTGAAAAAACTTTATCTACAGAGTTCTGAACACCTACTCTACTTATGATCACTCTGTACATTAAAACCAATCTGTGCATGTCTTAAAACAATAGGCAGATGTTATCAAAGAGAGACATCCTATAGTAACATCCATGATAATTTCTGACATATCATTAATGATTTTATTGACCAATTACTATGGCCTTATATTTTTGTAATTTATATAAAAAAAATGTAACACAAACTATGAATAACAACTGCTCAAAATCTTTTACTGATGAACATATATAAATATGAATCTTATCTATGCAATAAATAAATTAAAAAACTAAAAACAAAGATTTTACAGTGAGTATCAAATCTGAAAAACATTTCTTTTGAAAACTAAGAATCTAGAATCATATTGCTTGTAAACTGAATATTAAGTGTTGTCATAATATTCTCCATTCAAATTTTCATTATTAAACCCAATTTTATACTTATGATACTATCTTTTATACTGTGGTTTGAAAAACAAATATACATGATTCTGGTTTTGTTAGCATATCAAATTAATAAAATAACCAATGAAAAGAATAAAAGAATTTTATAGTTATGCATTATTATATAATAAAATTCTTACTCTATATAATTTTAATTTTATTAGTATTATATTTCAATAAAATTAGGTGACATATCTATAAAATTAAAGCAATCATTAGCAATGAGGACTTAAGGTATTTGTTTCTATTGATTATTTGAAATAATTCATTCTTTTCCTAAGCTAACAACTGAAAGAAAACATTTTATCTTAAAAAGATAATATACAGTAATATCACCACCACAATGCAGAGTTGCAATTTTTAATAATATTTTAATTTATGTAATTTTATATGCTCTTGATTCTAGTAATGTCTTGCTCCTGTACATTTCCTAATGACAATCAAGCCATGCTGGTCATCTATCTAACTCCGTTGTGGAGAAAAATTTTGAACTGAAATCATGCGACTTCCAATCCAGACTGGAAGTTCTTAAATAGTTAATCAGGGTCTCCTACCCCTAATCTTTCCATATCTGGTCTTGACTTTCATCTATCTAACTTGTTCTTGAGATTAATGAAAGACAGATAGCCAGATGCCAATGTATAGGTCTGAAATTTGCATCACAAATACTATAAATTATCAATAAATACTATTCCCTAACTAAAATACAGCAATTTTGATGATCAATGTTTGAATAATTTGAAATCTTGTATGACGTCAAAATCAACATTTAAATAACAAAAATATACATATTAATAAAATAGGTACTTTTCAAATTGCTATCTGAAATTACACTTTGTTTATTTCGGAGAAAAATCAGATATATTTGGTCTTTAAAACTTTATACAACTTTAAATAAATCACAATAAATTATGATCCAATTTTAATATGTTATAAATAAACTTTTGTCAAAATTAAAGATTTTCAAACATTTGAGTCATTTATATCCTGTCAAAATTCATTTTGTTGTACAATTATTAATTTATAATATTTATTGTTTTGTACAGTAAATATTCACAAAAATCCTTCAGCATGAATATTTTTATCATCATAAAATTCTTAATTAAATTTCATTGATTAATAAGATAAAATATAAACAGGATTAAAGCAGTTTATATTTTATAATTAATTATAATTTACTAGTGTTTCATGTTATTAAATGTACATTTACAGTTTTTATACATAAATTAATAATAAATTGTTAAATAACGTTTAAACACAAACGGTTTTCACAAATTAACTAATTATTATTAAGTCACTTAAAATAATTGTAATTGTTAAAATATAGTTTAATATCAGATCAAATAAATTAGATATTCTCAATCAAACCCAGATTGAGCATATCAATCAAAACATGCCATTTAAAATAAATAAATATACTTTTAAAATTTTTTATAAATTCTATTTAGAATTCATTTATAAACAAATTCTGATAGTTATTGCAACACCATAAATTTCAAAGATTTCTTTTGATTAAAGTTTTTTATTGTTCAAATAGAATTTCATTTAATAAAAAATATTTTATTTATATGGAAATGAATTTTAGAAAAACTAATGAAAAAAATTTTTATTACAACTTGATAAAACAACAATAAGAATCACACTAATTTAATAAATAATACAGAGAATTTGTTCTAATAGTTATGAATAATATGTAAATAATCTTTATACAAAATTTTTATGTGGGCTTAACTTTTCACTTGCTAAATATTCAGTTTATTTCTTTATAATTTTCTGTAATAGAAAATCATAAAGAAATAAACTGAAATTCTATTCAAAAACTTTCTAACATTTATTACATGATTATAACACTTAATGTGTGTGGCATTACATATAACACCACAACACATTAAGTGTTATAATCATATAATAAACGTTGGCATGAAGTGACATTGTATTATATAACATTTATTACATCTTTCATTTTTCAGCAATGATTTTCATTCTGTGAGAATTAGAAACTCTTGATGTCTAAGTTCTATTTTATTTATAAATACATTATCTAGTTAAAAGAATTTATTTTTATCTTTATACAAAATTTAATCTACACCACTTCCTTAATTTATATATATACATTATTTCAAATTTAGTACATACTTTATTCTGATTTATACTTCTTCCACTAATTTGCAATGTTCATTAATTTAACTTTTAAAAAATTTGCCTATGGCTTCCCTAACATTTACTTATAAACAAAATAATAGCAAATGAAACATATTTTATTTACTATATAAATATCAATATGATTATAAAGACTATCACAGGCAGAATTTAAAGCACTTCATAACAAACAAATCCACATTTCTAAACCGATTTCTCATTGTATAGCTAATACACAAAAACTAATAATTATGTCCAAAACAAAAATAATCAACAAACATTAAGTTTTTTCAAAGTAACAGTAGTAAACTTAAATGACAAATATTAGAATCTAGTCACCATAAATAAATTCCCGAACTTACAAACTCACCTTTATTAGAAGTAATAAATAATAACTATATTCTGTCCTATCTTAACATATACTGAATTTTGGTTTTCAATGATAATTTTAATTTAATTTTTTATCTGTTAAGATACCCCGTTTCCCCAAAAAGAAGACAGTGTCTTATATTAACTTTTGATCCCAAAGATGCACTAGGTCTTATTTTCAGATGTCTTATTTTTCGTATGGTATGGCAGCTTCCAGCCACCAGGGGAGCTCACCACAGCACACTCGTACAGCATAGCAGGGACAGTGTACGGTATGGCAGCAGGCGACGGGCCTCTTGTTGCCTTGCCTGCACATTTACAAGTGACAGCCGCGGAAGGGAACATCAGGATTGGTGGTAGGTGACGGTCTTCGTGTCCTGCATGCAGCTGCTCTGCAACAGACGGTAAAGGTAGGGGATAACGGTGGCAGGCTAAAAAGAATCACAGCTGCATGCTCTGGTGTTCTGTTTGGCGGGCATACTTCCAAATGAAAACTTTGCTGGGTCTTACTTTCTGGGGAGGGCTTATATTTAGCAATTCAGCAAAACCTCTACTAGGTCTTATTTTCAGGGGATGTCTTATTTTCGGGGAAACACAGTATGTGTTTGATAGTAACAGCATAACTATTGTAATATACACCTTCTATCATATACTCTCCCAATTTATTTTGTTGTAATGCCACATAAACATAACAGAAGTAAGATTTTTATAATTTGAATAATTTCAATATTTCCAAATATCTTTCTATTTATTATATTATAGTATTTAATTTATATTTACAAAAGGTATATTACATAAGGGTTTATCACATCAAGTGCCCACTCTAACACATTTTAAAAATTCTTTAAATTGTGTACATTAGAGAAATAAAGTATTTTTAAAATGTGTTAGATTGATCACTCGGTGTGGTAAACCCTTATGTAAGATAACCTTTGTAGTTATATAAATCAAATACTATAATATAGCAAACATTAGAACAAAAACTAAATAGAGTTTGGTTATTTCAGCCTACCACTGTCGCATTTACTGAGATACTTGAATGGTACAATATAGCAAAAATTCAATGGTCAAGTAGAGAGGAATTGAAAATATATTTTAAATTTTTCAGATATAATATTTTCTAATGTTAACTCTAAGAAACTGTACCATTCACATCTGAATATCAAATGGTAATCTGCCAATGAATCAAATCTCAGAAAAAACAGACCAAATATTTAAACTCAGCACCCGCAAAAACCACTTAAATCATATTTTGTGCTGGCCAGTAACTTTATATTGGGTATTTTTTTTATTCAAATGCCACCATACTGCTGGTCAGATTGTACTATATTGTACTTGCCGACGAGCCTGACATTGCACAGGCAAATAATAAAACCAGCAAAGATTAAGAATATTAGATTCTTTTGTACTTCTAGCCCTTCTATTACATTATATTATAGTATTTGATTTATATAACCATGAATGTTATCTTACATAAGGGTATAGTAGGAACAAATAATGATCAAAAGGTTGTTTAACAACTACTGGTTATTATAAAAACTTTTGTTCAAAGTGAATTCAATGAAATTATTATAATTACATTTGTAAAGTTTTGAATTCTGTTTTTATATATTTTGCTTTCTTTGTATCCCCAGAGCCCACCAGTAGTCAAATGGATAATACAGTACACTGGTTTGTATCTAATGAAGACTATATTCAATGGTAGTTTTAAGGAATTTAAAAAACAAATACATCTTTATCCAGTAAAGCTATAAACTTTTGTAAACAGAGAAATTACTAATACAAAAACATTGTAGTTACACAATAAGATTATTAATCATGAAATTTTCAGCATTATATAAAATATATTAGAAAAATAATTCAACCTATATCAAAAATGATCTATTTACAGTGATATGTAAAAAAAAGAAAATAAAAATATCACAAACACATTTCCCAAAATTTGTATGAATAAATTTAATACCAAAATTTTCAACAAAAAACTCTGTAATGTAAATGATATAGAAACAGTTAGCCAAATGATTCTGATATATGTGTTTATTAAGTAACTACACCACAAATTTTTAACAAACTATTAAATAACTAATTTTAATATTCTTATTCAACAATAATAAATTGAAAAATGTAAATATTTTGTAAATATTTTATTTGACTTTCATCAGATGACAACAATAAAGCTGTCAATCAATATCATGCGTTCAATATAGTAATCTGTTTAAGTAATCAGAAAATTTGCAGAGCAACTTTCAGTAAAAAAATAGATATTGAAAACATTGTCCTTTAAAAGACCAAGTATCCATAATGATTGGTCAATTTGATAAATTAATCAATATTTATCAAACTGCGCACCCTTTTTGGTCATTACGAATAATGCCCGATTAATCACTTTGTCCATAACATATACATATAATCCATCCAATAATCAATAAAATTAAAGCAATATATACAACTGTTGGGGAATACGGCCTTCAGTTGTTGGAAAGCCAAAAGAATATAGTGTGCTTGATAGCTCACCACATCATGACTTTTCCAAGTTGTATGTTTCCTGGCCACAGCTTCACACATGAATCATTGAATGACCGCATTAAAATGCATGTATTTGTCCTCTCAAGTTGATACATCTTAAAAAGCAAATCACCCATTCATCAGATAATGGAAACACCAGCATAAGCAATAAATATATATCTTTGCAACTCATCAGTAATTTCATCTAATGAGTTGAAACATGAATCACACCATGCTTACTGACCACCTTTTTAATTTTCTGAAAGAAATTCTTATGAATTGTATTACATAATTTTTTCTAAGGATGCTCTCATCTAATACTGACCTTTGCACGTACAGTACTTTGAGGAATGATTTGAATGCAGGAATGTTTACCTTACAGACAGGAATTCCTGATGGATTAATACTGATAAGATATGCACTGAACTTACTCAATGACCACTGCTTTTCAGATCCTGAAATAAAGGCATGTATCAAAGTATCAATAGTTTGCCTACATTTTGACTTGTGAAGTTCAACGTTCTTTGCTTGCTTTCTGTACCAGATGTGCTGGTTGGACTGCAATTTGAAAAAGATTTTTGACCTATAAATTCCCAGTTGTCCCAGAATGGTGTTGATGAAAGCTGAGACCAGATATGGAAACCTTGAGCAGGAGGCCCTGATTAACTATATACAAACTTCTGATGTAAACCAGAAGTCCTGTTATTTCAATTTAAAAATTTTCCTCTGAAAGGTGTTAGATAGATGACCAGCACAACTATATTGTTAAAGAAAAAGTATGGCATACAAAGGCAAGTCACTACTAATTTGAGGCAAGAGAATATATTTTAAATTAAATAAATTAAAAATGATTAAAAATTGCAGCTTGGCATTGTGAGGATGTCACAAATAACTGCTCATTCATTCTATCTCTTTGACGCTTCTTGTTGATCACAAGGTTTACATTGTAGACGGCACATCGAAGAATGAGACCACCAGTTTCAATAAATTCTTCTTACAGAAGGAAGGAACTTTTCCTTCTTAACCTTTGGCATGTTTTATTGGGAACAATTGATTCTGGTTCAGATTAGTACAATACTAACACAACCAACTATAAAGAGCAACTATTTATCAGGATAACTAACCAAAGTCATAGGCCAGAATGAAATGCTCTTTTCTTTCCTCCTTTATATACTGGGCATGGACCACACAGATAACTGGCAAATAGAGCACTACTATTTTATCAAAGTTTTGTATTTTATATCACGGGTTTTGCTACATTAACTTGGGAACTATTGGGCTACGATGATATAAATATACCATTTTAAAGCTCTCAATCTGCTACAAAATAAGAGCATGGGACTTTATCTAACTGCTAAAGAAGAGTGAAAATAATTTATTTCATATATTTTTCAGTCCAATCTTTTAAAATACAGAAAAGTGGGGAAAAAGGTGCTGAAATGACAGAGAAGGGAAAAGGGACAAATGTGCTAATCTCACAAAAAGATTAAACAGAGTATTCATTTCATTTCATGCCCAAAATATATAACTTGAACTATCCATATGAAAACAGTTCTATTCTTAAAAAGGTGCTGCATTTTAAAATCCTTCCATTAGTTATAAATAGTGATGGGATGATACCAAAATTTCTCCCAATTCTGATTCTGTCAAACCCCTAATTCTAATTGGAAATAATATATTTTAAATTAAATAAATTAAAAGTATGATTAAAAATTGCAGCTTAGCATTCCAATTCCAATTCTTTTGAATAGTTTCTAAAATTTATATTTGTTTAAAAAAATTAATGATTTACATTACAAGCACAGTACATTCATTAATTAATAAACATAAAACTTAAGAATGGAAAACAATTTGAAAATCCAGAATCAACCTTTCAAAAGAAACCTGAATACTCTCCATATATATGTGGATATGAATGCTTTTATTGTGTATTGCAAAACAAATTTGTAATCTTATTTTAGATAAAGTTAATATTGCAACACTAACCTCAAAGAAATTACAACTAATTAATTCCCTTTTTACTCAAAGAACTCTCCCATCATGTTACTTAGAATTCACATCTTTGGAAACTGTTTCATTAGCCAACGTGATGACTGGGGAAGGAGAAAGTAAATGAGAAGATGCACTTCTTTTCTCAAAATCAGTATGCCTCAAATGCTTTAATTCTATCATATTTAACACTAAATGAAGCTCAGCAATGATGCAATGAGCTGAACAAATATTACCATCATCAAGAGTTAACAAATTTCTGAATTCATTCACTTGAGCTAGGTTTTCTAAATGAACAATTGTGTGAACTTTTTCCAGGAAAGACAAATCAAATGAATTCCTAGACTGATTCATCTTGAAAAATCAATTTTTAAAACTCAAAAAATGGCAGTAAATTTATTGCAAATAATTATTTTTACTTAGAATCACATGAATTGCATTTGTTATGATTCACAGTATCTACACTTCTATATTAGCTGAAACTAATTTAGCTTAAACATCACCTTAAATACTTTTTTCAGTAACATTTTTAATTTCTTTAAACAGATGTTTTTGACCTGTTAAACCTGACCTTTTTCATAGGTCAGGTTTAACAGGTCAAAAATGTTTGTTTAAGAAATTAAGCATTTTATCATTACAAGCAGACATACTAAATATTAAAAATAATTTAATATATTTATTAAATTAAAGTATAATTTTGTTTATATTTTCAATTGTTTTGCTGACACTTAAATATTTTTGTTGACCGCCAGCCCCAATTTGAAATTGATGGTCAAGCCTATCCAATACAGACTGGGTGGCAACCCTAATGTCACCCTATCTCCCTTAAAATGGAGACAGAGCAATGAGATATTGCACTGACTATATGAAAGAAAAGTCTACTGAAACAGATGTCACTTTACATATGGGGTGTCACACACACTCCGGTTTGTCAACATGACAGCTTCCAATAAACAAATACTTAGTTATTAATATTGAAATTTTAAAAATTTTTAATCTTTGACTGAAACAAAAAATTAACGTTCTTGTTAAATGTAGAAAAATTGTTTTAAGAATCCGAAATTGTAATGAGATTTGCTCAATTCCAATTCCCAAAAAATGGCCGATTTTTTCCAATTTTGATTAATCATCCCATCACTAGTTATAAATATAGTTTTTAATTATACAGTAAATTATAAAAATAATTTACTGTATAATTTCATTTGAAAAATACAGTCAAACCTCAATTTACAAACTTAATTTGTTCCTAAAAGTTGTTTGGAAACAGATTTGTTCACAGACAAACAAATTTTTCCCACAAAACCTTTTTGTTTTTTATCTTTTTAGCTGTATTTCATGCTTAAAAATATCTACAAATGCAATATAATATTTTATATATATAAATATAGAATGGATATAGATATTAAAAGCAGAATCTAACTTTACAAAAAGTGCCATAAATAGAGACTCAACTGACTGCAAAGATGAAATATAACCAAATCAATAAAGACAGACAATATTTTGGAAAGTGTGGATAAAGTACTCATGTTTCAATTACTTTGATTAAAATTCAAATAAATAAATTTATTTTAATTTTAATTTCAGTTTCAGTTTCCATGTAAAAACCAGAGTTTTAATTATCATTTTTAATTTTAATTAATTTGATACCTAGTATTAATAAATATTATTATTATAATACATAAATAAATTTTTGTTATTTAATTTGAATTAAGCACCTTTAAATACAAATTATTGGATGTCATTTATAATACAAGAATGTCAATTAATGCGGTTTTTTTTATTCATTAATTTGATTTAAATTGAATTGTGATGCATACCAAAAACCAGAAATAGTACCTTACCCACATGCAATTTGAAATCTGATTTGACTAACAATGTCATGGATGCTTTACATGTTGTGACATCTAATGATGTGAGGCAAATCTCGACACCATTACTGAATTGGTAGTCCTGTTGTTGATTGGTCGGGCTGTCAACTTTAACACTTTAACATAGAAAGTATAGGAAGCTGACCATTGGTGGCCGGCTATGCTGAGTAGCTTGTTTGGAAACCGGAGCAAATATGGTGTTCAAAATTTTGTTCATAAACTGAATTGTTCATAACTCGAGATTTGACTGTATTAGTTATAAATTATTTGAATTACTTGCACTCAAATAAATTTTTGACACTATCATTAAGTTTTTTAGATATATTACATATTGTAATAATACTATAATTAAAATTTTTCTTCAAATTAACAATGAACTCACATACACAACTTATTATCATTTAATCTGAATCAATATAGAAAATTTATGATTTGATCTATTGAAATTGTTGCATTTGTATTTTGAGAGATAAAATCATATAAACTGCAAATTATATAAAATTTTAATTAGAAAGCAATTTTTAGCATTGTTATATTTTCTTATAGAAGTTATAATAATTCTAATAAAGCCTTACCAACACTGTAAACTCTACTTAATTTAATCATTTTGGGATTTGCCTAAACTATCATCATCAACTGATAATATTAAGCAGAGTATCTAAATAAGACTACAATTAGTCAATAAAACCAATATTTCCTTTAACGGCAAGTACATTAAAATGTTAAAACAATTAAAAAATCTATAACTTTGAAGATTTTTTAATTATAATTATTAATTAATACACAGGGTGTAACAAAAAAAAAACTGCCAAATTTCAGAGATAGATTCTAGGATCAGAAGCAAGCTTTATATCTTCTATAAACATTTTTCAAAATCTAATTCATTTGATATATGGCCTGTCAAAAAAGAAGATATTTTTCAAATTATCCATCAAAGCATATGCTAGAGTTGTCAACTTTTTAAAGTAATTTTGTATTTGTTTCTGCCTCTGCCAACAGATTGAGATACCAAAACTAAATGATGCTCAAGTAGATCTTACTGTAATAAATATAAACAAAGTCTTATCCACTTTACAGTAAAAAATAAATAGTAGGAAATCAAAAATTTTTCAATGTAAATTTATTTAGAAGAACACTGTTTTTTTTACAAAACTAAACAAAACAATTTAAGAAAAAATGTCAAAATGCTGCTCAAAATGTCCTCCACTGATGTGGAGAACATTTTGAGAAGTTCAGGAGTTCAATTTCTGTATAATAGAAATAAAATAATAATAATAATTTTCAACATTCAAAATGAAGCTTCAGTTTGTGTGTGTTGTGACAAAATAGAAGTAGAAAACAGTAATATCCCTTTGGCAAAAGGATAAAAACTCATTTTCAATATAAAGATTTGGCAGGCAAATCAAAAAAGGAGAAGAATTTAAAATCTTCTATATACAATTTTTCAAGTTTATTTTTCTAAAATCTATCCCTAAAATATTGACACAAACGTTTGTTACGTACTGTATAAGTCATCTCAAGATTGTTGTTTGCTACCAGCTTTAACAGTTAGCATAATCAGCAATTTAATTTTTTCTTGAATTTTGTAGGAAAATTAAACATTAAATATTAATTGTTTTAATTTTAAGCATCAGTTAACATTTAACAATAACTAATAATGACTGTTATCAGCTGTATGTTGAGATTAACAGAATAAAAAGTCTTTTAAAAAGACTATTTATCCTAATAACTAACAACTAACTGAATCCTGATTGCAATAAACAATTTTTAAATAATAAATTTCAACTTATACGCTTTAGAACTTGCTAATTTTGATAACATTAACCATGATTACATAAGCAGAGTCTACTGTATTTAAAGTTCTTTTTTTAAATAAAAGAATACCCATGAAAAGTTTTTAAAATAATCAATAACCTTAGAGGACAATATCACTGAATAACAGATAATTATTTGTCAATATTCTTAATTTATTATCGTGTTCCTTCTAAGAAAGAGAAAATACTCTGAACTAAGCACAAACTAATCCCACATTAGGACCAATTACATTTAAGAATTTAAATGCAATTAATGTAATTGGTTTGAAAACTTTTAGATTATCATGCTTAAAAATATTTATGTGAAGTTTAAACCTATTTAAAATAGGAATTAATAAAAAATTTTAATATATAAAATATGAAATGGCATCTTTTGATTGATAAATTACAATAAAAATCACTTACCGTTTCATCTTTCCTTACCTGTCCTTGCTTGGTGTGGTCAGAGGCACAGTCTGGAATTATCTTTGAGAGTTTTATAATCCAATTGTTTATTTTATCCCTTCGTCTCCTTTCCACTAAAAATAAATTTTTGTTTAACTTTTCAGAAACTGACAGAAATAATACGTATAACATGCAGAACCTGTTCAGAATTATCAACATAAAGTTTTAGAATATTCATTGTTTTCAAAATTATAATAGTATTTTATTCAATTTTTTAATACTTTTATTTTTTGACATTTTATAAGTCAAAATTGATGATGATGATAACAGAAAATGAGTTCAGATTTCATGTAATTTAAAAACTCAAGGATGTAATATTAGATGCAATCATATATGAATGAATTAAATTTTTAAAATGTAAATTCTCCAAATATTCATTAATATTTAAAAATTCAAAAAGTATTGTTTCAATTCCAATTTATCTTTTATACTGTAAATGATGAATCAGAATTGTAGAAATATTGTTGTTTTTTTTAAAATCAAACTTCAGAGTCAATTTAAGTTAACTCCATTTGATGTAGTTATAAGAACACTGAAAATGCTAATATAAAAATAAAACTTAAATGATGAATCAGACATAATAAAAGCCATAGACAATATTAGCAGAGAAACAAAACATACAAAACAACTCACATAAAAGGAAAAATTATTCAACAGATAGTATAAGAAAATCATTTTTGACATATGACCAACCATAAACATTATCCAATCAGCTTATATTTAAACTACAAAAAAGAATGATTTAAAGAATTATATTTCTACTAAAGTTAAAAAATTCATAAAGTTATGCTAAGTTAATAATTATATCATTTATTAATTAGAGCAATCTGGAAAAACTGATTCAATGTAGTGCTCAAAACTGAACCCCATAATTTACAAGATATGATGAAAAGTAAGCAACATAGTAATATACTGAAAATTTAAATATTTTTTACTAGTAGACGATAATCTATATTGGTAATGGCAAACCCTGACCCATGCAGACCATCTCACAGGTCATACAGTGACCCAAATGACAATTTCAAGTTATCCACATTGAATGTTTAAAAAATATTAGTTCAAGTTCTTATAAATTATTTGATAGTGTGAAAGCAGGTTCCTAAAGCCATCATGAAAGTCTTAAAGATCACTAATTATGAATTGCAAATTATAAAAAAAATTATAATTAAATAAACAACAGAATATTCTTTTGTTATTGGGCTGCAATTTGAAAAAATTGTAGACCTATAAATTCCAACTGTTGTCCATCCATCTTTCCTTAATCTCGAGAATGGAATTAAATAGATGAAAGCCGAGACTAGATATGGAAACCTTACGGCAGAAGTTCTCAATCTTTTTGAAGTCAGGGAACAGAAAACTTTGACGTTTTTTTCCGCAGAACACTTAACACTTACAACACATCAGCTTTAAAGCAAGGTGGCAAACCTTTTCGAAATCAAGCACACTTGGTCTAGTAGATGACAATATTGGCATTTGCTGATTACATTACCATACAAAAATTATTTTACGTTGTATTGATATTTCTTTTGCAACAGTTTTTAATTGTATATTTGATTTTTTGAGGAACACTTGAAGTGGCTTCACAGAGTATCCATGTTCCGCAGACCATGGATTGAGAACCATGGTCTTAGGGGAAGGAGTCTCCAACTAACTATATACAAACTTATGATATAAACCAGAAGTCCTGTTATTTCAATTCAAAAATTTTCCCCTGAAAGGTGTTAGATGATCAGCGTGACTATTGTTAAAGGAAAAGTATGAAGTACAGGGGGCAAGCCACTACTAATTTGAGGTAGAGAACATATATTTTAAATTATCTTAATTAAAAATTGCAGCCCAGCATTGTGACGATGTCACAATAAATAATTGCCCATAATCACATAATATTGTCTTTACATTATATTGAGTTTATTGTAATTTTTGTCATATAGATTAAAAAATTAAAGTAAAATTTGTAGACACTTTTTGTTATTTTATAATTATTCAAATTAAATATTTGATCTATGATTTGAAGTTAATAAATTTCAAATTTGGTTTTAACCAACATTTGGAAAAAGGTTTGCCACTAATAATTTCTTTAAAATGTGGAATATTAGTTAAATCAGCTGAACTACTATAAATTTCTATGTATATGAAAGCTTATTTTTTTTGTTCTGAAAACTAATGCCACAAAGGACGGAACATAAACAAATATTATTTAATAAATTTACTTATTCTTAATTTTCTCTCTATTTAAAAGTATTTAAAATTCTATCAAAATCAATTACTTTAGAGTCAATAATAAAAATAATATCATACAACAATTCTAGAAACTTTGAATACAAATATTGGACAAAAAAAATCAAGATAAATACAGCAGAATAACTGTTACTTTGTAATATTTAAATTCTAAAAATATAAATATTTTACAAACTGTAATATACTAATGATGACAATGCACATTAATTTTTCTCCTAGTTAAAACAAAATCAAATAATCATTTTTTTATAATTACATACCTTCATTATGAGTAGCCCGTCTCTTTTCATCTCTGGCAGTTTTTGATCCATCTAATTTTGGTGTAAATTGGTGTGTTCTAGGAGCCAGAGTTCTTTGTCCAGTCTGTAATACATCTTGTGGTGACATCATTACATAAAATTGACCTGAATATATAGGAAATTTAATGTAAAATTTGAAAACTATAATGCTCATATATTTATTATAACTAGAAATATACTCTATTTCTTGACAATAAATGAATATAGATTATATTTAATGCTATTATCTTAAAACATGTTAATGACAAATTTAAAAATTAAATTAATAATAAAATTTTAAAATTATAAACTGTAAAAATATGCAATTCATAATTATTCTATAACATTTAAAATGTGTTTAATTTCTTATTTATTTTATCTTATAAATATAAGACAAAAATCTAATAAGACATTTTTTTTTTAATAAAAATTGTCAGATAAATTTTGTTAACTTCTTTTGAAATTTTAAAGCAGAGGAGTCACATCAAACTTCTGTGACAATTTTTTTATATTGTGTCACAGAAGTTTGATGTGATGTTTTGAAATCTATGTTTCAGTCAAATGATGGGGTACATTGTCCAAAATATATCTTTGACATAATATCAATAATAAAGCACTTCCAAATCACTGAATAAACCTTGTGCCTTGTCTGATTAGTCCATATCAGCTAATTTACAAATTGTGAATATAGCTTTTATACTCAACATAATAAAAGAGCAGGTTGTCCAAAATTAAGCAGAGTAAGTGACAAACATGTTATTCAAACATTATTCAAGAACTATCAATATACAAGTTAAACAATCTACTTATTCTATATTGTGTGCACATGCACATAACACTGGAAAACAATAATTAGCTTAAAAAATTCCTCTGTTTTAAATTACAAATGTCTTTTTTGCAAATTTTCAGGAAAATGAATGAATTCCTTGATTGTTACTTGACATTTTCCAGTTTTTCCCTGTGAGGGAGAACCTGAATTATTATTAGCTTTCTACAATACTTAATTACTATCAATACCACCTTCTGCTGCTAAGAAACGTTTATTAAAGCAAAACACAAACGTTTTCAATCTAATACAATAAGCCATCCTCAGAACATTATGAAACAAGTGGCAAGTAAAAAATACTTGAAAATGGATTTCTAAAAAGCTCCTAACTTATACAGTATTTTGAGAAATGATAAATACATGTTTAGAAAAGAAGAAAAAGCAGCCATATATAGAATTTCATTTGAAAATCAGTAATTGGGAATAAGCAGACTAAACTGGGGTCACAAGAAGGAATCTAGCCATTAGAATTAAGAAGCACAAATATGACTAAAAAAAGGGCACTGCAACACAGTTTTGTCCAGTATGGCACAAGTAGAGAACTCCATATTTAAATGTAATGAAAGAGTATCCTCAAAGCTAACAATGAGAAATGCATAGGCATTCCCCATTGTTAGTAATGAATGAAGAAAAAATTGAAGTTTATAAAAGCATATTAAATTAAAGGATGGTTGCATAAATGCCAGGGATGCAGGTAGACTGTCTTGTGCATGGAAATTCTGTATAAAAAAATTTAAAATACAAAAATTCTTAGTTGGCACCTGCCCTTATATTTTGATGCATTTTTGTTTATTTTATTTTTTTATATTGCTGTTATTATAGTTTATTTATCTTATTTTATCTTCATATTTTATTTATTTAATTGTTAATTTGTCTAATATTTTGTTTTAAATTTAAACATAAGAGTTCAGATGTTCCTTCATTAAAATGTTTCATTTTTTGAAAAGGCATTAGAATTCAGTTACACCTGAGTATGGCCTATTGTATTAGGTTGAAAACATTTGTGTTTTGTTTAATAAACATTTCTGAGCAGCAGGTGATATTGATAATTCATTAAGTATTTCACAAAGCTTTCTACAATATTCCAAAATTATTCCAAAAAATAATAAAACAGGGAGAAAGAAAATTGCTGATATTAAAGAATACTTTGCTACAATATGAATATATTGTATTTTTCAAGTATTTTTTAAGTTGCAATATGTATTTGTTACAATATATTTGTATACAAAAACAACAAAAGTAAATATAGTAACCCCTCAGTATATCACTCTTGTTGGGAGACAGACAAAAAGTGCAATATTTAGTACCAAGTACTAAATATTCTGGATTTTTACTAAACAAATTAGAGTATAGATTCAATAGCATGTATATTCTTTCGTCAGCAAGTGTTTCTGATATAAAATTAGCTTAGTTTTTCAATTCTGAATTTTATTTGTGGTTATATCTTATTAAATGACATCTACGTAAACATCGATACCAGAAACGCCCATTTAGCATTACTGTTTCTTTAAGAATGACATTTAAAGACAAATACTGTTGATATAAAAACAAAATATCAGTTGCAATTTTATTACACAGTACTATATTTCATAATAAATTGCTTATTAAAAATTTCTGTAATTTATATATTTTTCAATAAAAATTATAAATAGTAATTAAAAATTTTAAATATATATATATATATAGAACATATGAATATATAATAGAACATCAAAACTTATAAAATTACAATAAGTAAAGTCTCTAAAAAGCAAAATAAAGTTAGTACTAAATAAAAAATTTTAGCAATTTTCCTTCAGAAATAAATATTTTCTGTACACATTACTCTTGAATTTGAAATTTCACACTTTTATGGGAATTGACAGTATCCCTCAATTCACATAAAAGTAAAATTTCAAATTCACTGAAACTTGTAAATGAGGAGACATTACTTAAAATTAATAAACAAACAATTTTTAATATCAAAAGGAAACTTAAATGATAATTGATCTGTCCACCTGTTTTGCTTATTTAGATCTTGACAAATTTATTGTTTCACCTGCAGTGGTAGTTTCAAGTACATTGGTAGGAATAAAATACTGTATTTTGTTGCAAAAAGAAATTCAATGGCAATTGGTAATTTAAAATTTATTGATTCAAATACTTTTACAACTTGGAAAAAAAAAAAAAGCACAATATATCTGAATCCATCATACAACAAATGGCTACTGTATATAAAAATATGTCACATCTAAAGAAAAAATATTACAGTAGAGTCCCAGAAACTTTACTCTCAAAAACTTGTGTCATTAAAAAAAACCCCTGCAATTTAACTTATACCACTATAATTTAACACTACCATCAAATAAGTTATTGTTCTTCACTGGTGACACTTGATAACAGCATCAATTCCGTATGTTAAAGATTATCATTATATAACCCCTTTATCTGAAGTTCCACCCACAAAATGCCACCATGCAAACATCACTAACTCTATAGTAGCCATTAAATAGATATTTTTTGAATTAAATATAACTACAAACAGAAATAGTCACTATTAATACATAATTAATACATATATGAATTTGCACATATCAATACGTGTGTATTAAAAAGTACTATAATTGTTTGGAAAATATTTATTATTAGAATGTACTGTAGATTTTCATTCATACTAAAGGTGTTAAAAGATTTTTAATAGATTAATTTGTTGATTTTTGTGAAACCGTGTTGTATTATTCTTCGAAGTATCAAACACAAATTCGTGTTAATAACAACCACTTGGCTTTTTTCAACTAAATAAAGGTGGAAAAAAGCCAAGTGGTTGTTATTAACACGAATTTGTGTTTGATACTTCGAAGATTAATTTGTAGTAATATATTATGGATTGTGAATAACCCAACCCAAAGTCTGCAAAACTCGTGATTTTCAGTAACTGGTTGCCTTCTCTATCCACATTGAATTGAGTTAGTAGGATTCTACTGTATTTATTTTTATGACAAACTGAAAAACGTTACTTAAATTAATTTTATTTTATACTAAATACATTTGTTTAAAAAAGCAAGAGTAAAAAAAATATGTTTCATAAATATATACAGGTTTATATTAATTCATAATTATTCCAGAATTACAAATTATTGTTTATAAAACAAACAAATTATAAAATTAACAATAAAACTGATACTCCTTAAATTCTAGAAATTGTTATTTTTTTTATATTCAATTAATTATAAACTGGTCAAACCTTCATAAAAAAAAATCTTGTTAAAAGTAATTGTAAATATATTAATCTAATGCATATTAGATAAAATGCAGTGTTATCTGATGTAGCTTAGAATTCAGAAGTTATTTTAATAACTTCTAAATCTGTAATTCTAACCCCTACAATTTTGAGCAAACTGTTGCTACATAAACTGTCAACAGTTTGCTCAACTTTCCTGATAACATTTAATATTTGTGGTGCCATCTGTTATCATATTTTATTAAAAATCTTTTTATATTTGTAACTATTATAAAATGGCAAAAAGCTTAATTTTGAGGGTAGAAACAAGTTTTATAAAAAACAGTAAATGCTAATAATGAATAAAATTGTCATAAGTCAAACCCTACTAGAGATACATATGACTGCCATTATCTCCCCCACTCCCTCAACCTTTAACCACCAAAATTTAACAGCATCAATCCCCATAATAAACAAAAATCCCTGCAAAATTTCAGAAAATTTTTGATAAAAAGGACAGGAGCTTCAAACAGGGTGAACAAAATCATGCCACCCATACATCCACAATCATACATAGAGAAATTACCCTCCCCTGAACTTTTTTGCATTTCTCGATGTTTCAAGATGTCCTGAGTTCAAAAATATAAAAATCTGGGAATCATTTTCTGCTGGATTGCCATACTTTCTCTCTGTTATAAGCTGGGAAAGTAAAATTAAAATATAACTATGAAACTACTGTATCTGCTTCTTTGCTTTTGTTTGCATTTATTAATTCTGTTATTAGAATCAAACAGCAAAAAATTTAATAAAACTAATTACCTTCAAATAATGCTTTATTTTAATAAATGTATATTATTTACATAAAAAAAAATGAGAATCAATGAAAAAGCTTGAATTATTTATTGTCTAAAAAGTATCACTCATTCAATCATTTATTTTAAAATTTACAAATGATTTTCTTCAATAATTATAATATTTGATTCATAATACACAATTACATATTCTTAAAAAAATTTTGAAATAGTAATTTTTGTAATAAATCAAAATTATTATTAAACAAATAATTTGTACTTTTGATTCTGAATTTCTGAGAACTATTCAATTTAGAAAAAATTACCTTCTCCTCCAGGCCCTCCATTTCCATTAGTTGCAGTAAAAGGATTTGTAATAATAGCCT
The DNA here is from genome assembly GCF_030686945.1 of Centruroides vittatus. Lineage (NCBI taxonomy): Eukaryota > Metazoa > Arthropoda > Arachnida > Scorpiones > Buthidae > Centruroides > Centruroides vittatus. Next base: position 3,035,229 of record NW_027122385.1, read on the forward strand.
GTGCAACCTGTTGACCAACTAAAGCAGCACCTGCAGATGATACAACTTGAGTAGCTTCAGTGGTTACTTCAGGTTGATGTGCTACTTGTACTACACGATAAGTCACAGCACCTGAAAATATTTTTTAAAGTATACTTATGTATATTTTATGATTTAAAGATGATATAAAAGTAAAATAAATCTAATAGCAAAATGACAAATCTTAATGTTGTCAGATAATTGTCATTATTGAATATATACACAATAGTAAATTCCAATCAATTACACATCTGTGTTTAATCTGTTAATGTTGAAATTGTAAGATAACATTAAGAAATATTATGTAAATTTATCATAGATTAAATAAAATCTGGTATACAGTTAAGTATTTACAATTTAACAATAGTAATAAAGAAAATTAAACAATTTTAGAAAAAAAAACATGTAGAACATAAAATAAAATAGCATTATTAACTAGAAATCATCTTAACATAAAAAAACTGGTTAATCAATTTTACAGTTTGGTTATAAACCAAAATTATTTATGGGTTTTCTTCAAACAAATTTAAAACTTCAATAAAGGATGTTGATTATGATAATTATAGAAAATACATGAATACATATGAGCATCTCAAAACCAATATTTTATACTAAAGTAGTCAGATTTAGCTTAAATCCAGTAATTGTTTGGTTTCAATATAACTGATATCTAGATTACTGAGTTAATAATTTAAACTTCCAGGCTAACTTCCATCTTCATACATCTTTATTGATTGTTATATTACATACATATGATTCTATCTACCTTTTTACCATTTATATTAATATAGAATTCAGAGATAAAATTATTTTCATGCCATGTACAATTATAAAAATATTGAAGTATGTTACTTATTATACAATAAAGCTATAAAATAACATATATACTCAGTTTGAAAGATATTCTCAGGAAATTTTCCTATGATTACACCAGTTTAATCTTCTAGTGTCAATCATAGCTTTTGACATGAAGATTATACATACAAATAAATCACTTTTAATCACACTATGTAGTATGCATGTACATGTATTCTAACTGGAATTTCTTGAGGGAGAAGAGAAAAAACAACTTTCAAAATTTTTTTACATTAGTGAGAAAAATAATAAACTAAACTATTCAGACATTTTTAATATCTATCATCAGGCAAACTTTACACATGGAACATCACATTTTATACTTTTTTCAAAATTTAATTTGTGATGTTCCATGTAAAGGTTGCTTGATGAATGTTAAAATCATCTCAAAAATGTTAGTGAGAAAAGTAATAAACTGCTGGTATAAAAAGATTTTGAAAGTGGTTTCTCAACAATAGATATTTATGTTAATGAATAATAGCTCAATAACAAAAACAAACATCATCACTACATGATCTTTATACCATTAAAATTTTAAAAAATTCTATATAAATGCAATATCATTTACAACTATATTCATGTAAATACAAAAACACTATACTTCTTGTGAAACTGATGTAAATATCAAACGTCTAATAACCAAATATCCAGCAATAAAGAATAATTTAATAACTGACAAACATTTACAAGGTCATAAAATACAACCAACATATCACTAAGATTCACAAACAACTAGCAAGAGCCAACCAGATCAAGAATGCATTCAAAATGAGCCCCTCTATATACTCCTTACTTAGGAACACTGAAGATCCCATCAATAAAAAATGCCTTCCAGGGGTATGTTCTATTCCTGTTACAGATTTGGCAAAAAAAAAGTACAATACTCTTATGTCAATCATCTTTGACTTTTTGTTAAATGCAATTATTATGAAGAAATATTGTTCCATAATAAATAATAAAGAGACACATACAGATGACAATCCTTTCTACCACAGATCAAAATAATTCAATAATCATGTGAGTAATGTTAAGAATAAGTTATAATTAAAAAAACTAGCTAAACAGTTAATAACAATTATATTCAATTTAAATAATACATCATCCAAAAAGTTAATTTAATATTGATTATCACTTATACTTGATTTTGTAACCTTAAAAGTGACAAATAATGTAAGAACGGATAAAAATAGAAAAACAAATAAATACCAAGGACACATGACAAATCTTATAATTAATAAAATAATGTTATGAATAAATATTTAATGAAATCTACAAATTTTTTTTTACCTTAATTTATATTTATAAACTTTATAAATATTGATGTTTTAAAACTTTGCAAAACAATTTTGGTTAACCACTCAAACAAGCTTACTAATACAAATACAATAAATTGATTAATTTTGAAAAAATTATGAGGGGAAAAATCGATTAATAATAAATTTAAGAATTAAAATTGCACTGCATGTTAGTAGTGTTTGTAAAAAGAAAACAATTATATACACACGAAAGATAATTAATTTCTACAGATGATAAACATTCATTACATTTGATAATCATTTAGCCAATATAATTTAAACTGAAATGATATTTCAAACATTAATTCTTCTTCTAATCTATTTTAATGAAAACTGCTAAAACAAAATTTGGATATTAAACACTTTCTTCATTTATCATTTTGCTAAAACAGTCATTTTAAAATCTTGTAATTTACCAATGCCTGTAACTTGACTTGAACAAAAACATTCATTATGAACACATCATATTCAATATTGTAGTCAGATTAAATTTTTTGTGTTATGCACAAAATATCAAAGTCTGAGTTACAGCCAAATGATAAAATTTTCTGCATTACACCATACTATTTTAACAATCATAATTTTGTGTGGATAATCTCATGTTTAAAAGTCAATTTGACAATGTGTTTCAGTTATCTCTCAATTTTAACTATCAATTACAAACTCAAAACAGCTTATTTTTCTTGTAAAGTCACAAACTATCTTTAAAAATTACAAAAAAATCATTTTGTGCTGTTGAAGTATTCATCTGGTTTGTTTTGTGTTTCTTGGCACAAAAGCCACATAGGCTATGCTGCACCATGCAAATGGTGTATAAAAGATAAATGACAAATACATACAAAATATAACAATAACTGTAAAACAGGTATAATACACTATAAATAAATACATCTAACCATACCGTTCGCGAAAAGACAACAATGACAAAAATTTAGAATTATAATATACAACAAATAAATCATATTTATTTATATACATTAATGGCATTCAGAAAGTCCAGCAGAACATCAAGATTTGGCCTTTGATCAAAAATTCTTGACAAACTTGCATTTCTAAAATGACATGAACAAGCCCTCTCAAATTCAGAGCATTCATACAATGTGTTTGACACTTAAAAGTACAATTGCAGGCTGATCTTGTATAGCTTATTGTACACTTGCTCATTCCATATGTTCTGCCATATCTATGCTAGTTGTTTTTTAATGACTGGCTTCACATCACTGCCTTCAGCAGGCATTGGAAGCATTAAAGAAATAGTTGACTTTGCAGCTGCATCAGTTTGTTCATTCCCTCTTATATCTACATAGCCTGGGATCTAACAGGATTTGAGAGAGAAATTCATCACACAGAGATGGCAAGCAAGTTTACGAATCAGTAGTGTGAAATAGTTTTAGATGAGATTAAAGCACTGAGTCAGTGTAAATACCACAGCAATGACGACCTTTTCTCCTTATGTGTTTAAAGCTAAGTAGATAGCCTGCAGCTCCACAGTAAAAATAGATGCATCAGGAGAGATTAATTCTGCATCACAGCAAACAAATGCTGAATCAACATAGTTTCCTGATTTAGATCCATCTGTGTATATGGGAATTAAATGTCTACTGTTATAACGGGAGTTGATCACAGTGATACACTATAAACCTGTAAGATGTTGATTTTGTAGAAGTCAATTGTGCTGCTTATAACATCTATGCTAATGTCAAAAGTAGGGACACAAGATGGGTGAATTGCAAATAATCTTTTAAGATTAAAATCACTTATCATAGAATAAACAGAAAATCTATACTGAGATTTCAGTTTATATGTAATAAAACAGAGACAGCTGTTTTCTTCACAGTGATAGTGCAGCTCAAAAGCATCCACATACAGGTTTTTAACAGGAGAGGTCTGAAAAGCTCCAGTACACAAGTGTAATGCTTGATGATGGATTAAATCCAGAATCTGAAGAGTAGACTATTGCACAAAACCATATACAACACATCTGTAATCCAGCGTTGAGTGGACAAGGGCCCTGTAAATCCTGATCACAGAACATTTATCTGCTCCCAAGGATGAGCAACTTAGTACTTTTAAAAAGTGTAGAGACTTTAAACATCTACTCTTCAGATTGCACAAGTGAAGAATGCAATGCCATAATGTTTAAATGCCAGAAAACAAACTTTTCAGAAGTAAAAAGACTTTCTAGTGAATGAATTCATTTCAATTTTACAATAAAATGGTAAAAACTTCATTAGGTTACAAATTCTCTGGAATATCAAAATGATGTAAATATAAGCCGTAATGTTTTAATCCCTTAAAAATCAGCGGCAACCAATAATACATGCAATAATATAAATTTACATTTTGCCAAATAAGTTTATTTTTAATTTTTTTTTTTTCCACTTATATTATTTATTAGAGCATTTTAATATTTTTCTTCGTAATTATTTGTTCAATTTGTTAAAACTATATAAATATTTACATAAATATGGCATATGTCAAGGATGGCGGTTTCCGGTCTGGAATTTAATTGTCCCGAGATGTCAGGCTTAATTCTTTGTTAGCTCGAGTGGAGGAAGCGAGGGGATTCGTCGATAAGATCGTGGCGATATTCGAATAATCAACACCATTTAACCAAAGAAACAGCAGTTTATTTAGACATAAGTAACAAATACAACTAAGCCTGCGAGTCTAACACTTCAGATTCCTACCCTGGAGGGGGGGGATAAACACGGAGAGAGAGTTCACGAGTTTCTGCGATCATACCTTTTTGCTAAGTTTAACGGCCGGTGAAGATATTCGACAGAGCAGTCTTCGGATGTTCTTGATTGGGCGGGGTTGTGGGCTAGATCGTCAGCAGGCTTGGATGATGGACAGATTTGGCTCCAGTCCCAGCACTATCGAAACTCGACAGACACTCCCTTCGGGCTTTCAGCAACCCCATTTTCTGCTCTCACCCACCTTATACACCCTGGGTCATGTTATCTCGGTTCTCCAATCACGATTGTTAATGACTAACTCTCCATGATTCAAAGATTTAGATCCGGATCGAAAGGAAGTGCTTTCCGGCAGAGGAAGGATGAACATCCTTTTAATTTCGATCTAGCTTTTGATATGGATTCCCACTGGGGGGGGGTTGTTGAGGGACTGTTCGTCCGATGTTTGTCCGGTTTGCTCGGTCCGGCCCCTCACACATACACATTAATTCAAAAACAATTAATCAAAAGAAAAAACAGTGTTTTCAAACTTCGAATCTGCTTAACTTGTCGCAAGCCACTGAATTTAACTGAAAACATTTGTTTCCTAAACAGTGAATACTGGAAATTGAGAGAAAGGTGTAAATTTTCATGTTTTAAGATATTTATTAAATCCTTTTTTTTTATTTTTTGTTTCTAGAAAATAATTGGCAAAATTCACATCTATAATTTTACTAATATTCCACTGTTATTATCTATCAGGAAATATTTATAAATTGCCATTTAACTCAAAGCAGTCCAAAATATTCACAGATTATCATAGAATTAAGTCTAAGGCCAAGACTCCACTAGCATAAAAACCCTCGTCATAAATACTTTTAAGCACATGACCTATTTGCATTTGTAGTGAAGGACTGGCTCCACTAGCAAAGTTTTTACTTCGACAGTACTATTGAAATTATGGTTGTATATGTGATATATCAATACAAAGACAATGATTATATTCTACGAGTCTTTTCTGTACTATAATTACAAATGTAGTAAAAATAACTTTTTTGCTTTCATATATTAACTTTTATTATTGTACTAGAAGATAAGCCTGGCATTGCTCAAGCAAAAAGTAATGATAGCGAAGATTAAGATTATTACATTATAGCCAATCTTACCCATTTTCACAGAATGCAAGAATTAGGTCCCCCGTTTCCAGACTAATTAGAGAAATTTAGAAGGTCTAAAAATATGTTCAATTTCTTGCAAAAACCACATCTGCACCTATAAATCTTGCATGTCACTTTCTCTTAACAGTTCCATTGTTAAGGAATACACTTCTTTCATCCCCCACTGATTATGGCTCTTTTGTTTGCCTCAGGATTCTTTTCTTTAAATTTTTGTGATGCTTCTCTTATTGTTTTTTGTCCAGTGCCTGTAAATCTTGCACATCACCTTCTCTTGTTTTCCATTGTTAACACTTCCCCACGGGGGGATTTCGAAAAATCCTGTCTTAGTGTACATTCTCGTGATGTACCCTATTAAAATGCAGGTCTTTTCCAAGTAGCCACGAGTGAACACACACAAAAACTCATTTTCCGTCATTTTTGCACAATGTCACAATGACCTAGATTCCACTGACTTCTGATTGGTGGACAGTACCGTTTTTTGGACGTATTCTTGTCAAAAGTTGAACACTGCTCAACTCGCTTTACACTGGTTTTAAGACCTGTTCGGCATAAAATATCATGGTCACGTGATTAAAAATTTTTATGGTGAGGATCTTTATGCTCATTTTTACGCTAGTAGAGTCTTGGCCTAATAATACGCTAGCAGAGCTTCTTCTACAAAATTGTATTTTCTAACTTATTTTCAGATGGACAGCAGTTTTCATCAATTAGTACTATAAAATTGTGAAATAATGACATGAGAGAATGAAATATCCAAGCTATATTTGAATGTCTTATTAAAAGTCTATGATTACCAAGAAATGCTTAAAAAAAATTTGAAGACAAAGTCTGTCCAAAAAGAACCACCACTGTGTTCCTGATTTATAAACACCTGGCTTTAGTATATATGTACTTCTGTGAAGAAAAAGCAAAATAATTGAGACATGTTTTCAGCATAATATCCACTTGAATATCATGATAATTAAGAAAGCCCAAATTTGTGGGTTAAGCAGAGGCTCACATTCTCCCTTGATTATCAGTAACAAACATAGCACTAACACACGTACTGCATAAAATAGCTACTGTATCAAAAACACATTCACCTATAGCTAAGCTTGTAGTAGACATTTGTGTTCACCAGCCCATTTTTGAAATTGATAGTAATATCTAGGAAATAAGTCTGTGCATTGCTAAGTTGGTGTAGCTTTAAAGTCAATCCATATGGGTTGTTGTTAAATGCCTGTAATACACCATTCATCTCCAGCTTAATTTCCAAATAATTAGGATGTCAGAGTATTTTACTTTTGTTAAACATTGCAATTTTATATTTATTTATGTAATTAATTAGGATGTCATCCACATAATGTAAAGAAATTATTCTTTATATTATGAGGATGACCTGGAGTTTTCTAGATTTTAGTTCACTTACTAGTAATTCAAATTGATCCTGAAAATGTCCCTAAATGGGACTCCTATGGGAATGCTTCATCTTTGCAGATAAGTGTGTTTGCTAAATGTAAAGAAGGATGTATAGCATAATGTGTGAACCAAATCTAAAATTTGTTGGTGGTATGATTGTTTTGCAGAAATAATCTGAAAAAAAACACAAAGCATAGAAACATGGCTACAATCTAATAGATACATGGAAATGAAATCTAGAACAGTAAATATGTTGTTCATCATCCATCAAAGCAATTTCATGTGATGTCTCAGTCAAAAACCCCCAAAAGGTTTTTGACAGAGTATTTATGGCCCTTCAAGTGCTCTGCTTATGGATACACTTCTCAATGGCAAAAATTAACAATCTGGCTTTGTCTAGAATTGAAATGAGTTATCTGCATGTAATATCTTTGCCAGCTTTGTATGTGTTAATTTAATGACTTTTCTCTGCAACATCCACAAGTAATCACCTTTAACCTGTTGGCATTCAGTCAAATTGATGTATGCTTCAAGACTCTTAACATAAGAAGCTGTCTTCAGTAAAATGACTGCTCTGCTTTTGTCTGCTTTAATTAGTAGTAGTAGTGTTACCTGGTTATTACAGAGCTAATCCTGACTGTCAATGATGCCATTTATAACCACTTGGTTCGTTGTAAGTATTCTGTTATTCTTCAGGTGAAACAGAATCATCAGTGTAAAGAATTGGTTACATAAAATTTATATAAAGCAATAGAAACAAATTACTAATAAATTAACAAAATTAAAATTGCTTAAATAATGCACCATCTCAAACAATATCACTTAAAAATTAAATGTTTGGCTGGAGATGGGCCTGAAGCCATGATCAATATCTGTTCTCCAAAGCTCTGCCTCCTAATGCCAAGGAGAAAATGAAAAACAAGAAAAAATTCAGTAGCTAACAGTTTTCCCCAAATGCTTTTCCTGTTTAAATGTCAACAACTCTTAATTAACTACAGAAAAACTTCAATTTAACAGACTTCAAATTTAACAAAAAAAATTTGCAGTCCTTACATCATATGTGAAAATTACACCAGTACAAAAGATGTCTGAGTATTTATAAATGAATATAATGCAACTATTATATCAAATATGCAAACCTTGGTACTATATGTACATATCTAACAAAATATCCTTCAATGTTGTATTCTTATATTGTGTTATATTTGATGTTAAATATTACCATCAAAGATAATAAATTTATCTTTATTGGTATTTAAGGATATCAAAAAGTAATTTCCTTTTGATGGCCAAGTAATATTTTGTTGCATCACCTTACATTAAATTTTTGAAAACTTTGCTATCAAAAGCAGAAGTTACTAAGATAAAAATAAATATAAAAAACTTCAAAAATAAGTAGTTATTGAATTATTTATGTTCGTATCTAAATGAAACACACTAATTATAATGTGATGTTGTCATCAACAACTTTTATTAATTAATTCTAAATTAACAAAATATCAAATTATATTAAATACATAACAAACCTACCATACTCACCGTCTGAATGTAAGTGAGACGTTTCATCTGATGTAGCAGATTCATTTCCTTTATCTTGAGAACTAAACAAAGAAAATTTTAAATCATTTTTATTATGAAGAGTTAAATATTATTTTTGAATATTTGTAACTATATTTTTTTATTTATAATGATGACATATAAATGTGTATCTTAAATTATGGTGAATGTTTCCCCAGTTAAACCATAGAAATTATTTAACTGAAAACAAAAATATTAAGCTATTATACATAGGATTTTTTAAATTTTGACATACACTTATTTTCAACTGGATATTAAAAAAAATATTCTAACTTTTGAGCTTAGAAATTTAAAAGTATCCAGCAATGAACTGGCTATTAAAAAATATTATGATAAAATCTCATATTATTATTTATTATAAAACTACAAAAAGTGTAATTTTGAGGGTAGAAATAAGTTTTATTAAAAAAATTGTAAATGTTAACAACAAATAACATCCAAAAGTCCAATCCCTCTCAAGATATGACACAATACCCCTTTATCTCCCCCATCCCCTTAATGTTTAACCACCAAATTTTAATATAATCAATATCCCTTATATACAAGCTACTTGCAAAATTTTGTTTCTTCATTACTCCATCCTGAAATATTAACAAAAATAGATGCCAACACATACACGGAATTTCCAACATTTTTTATAATATTTTTTTATTCAGGTCTCAAAATGTGGAGATTTGCAAAAGAAGCTCAAGGTCAAATTTGACACGATTCCAATGCTTTCCCTTGTTACGTATACATAACAGCTGGGAAATTAAAAATAATCCTAAAGCAAGTGCACCAAAACTTGCAGCAGAGTTACACTAGAAATTAAACTTCAGGTCACATTCACCCAGAAACAGTAAGGAATTCTGTAGGAAAGTGATAATGGTAGGGTGGCCAAGAGAAAATTTTGTTAAAGAAAGAAACAGAAAAGCTCATTAACAGTTTGCAAAAAACATGGTGGATAAAATGTATTGGAAGCACATAGTAGTTGCAGACAAAGGTAAAATTTAACATCTTTGATTCCCAGTAGTTGAACTACAGTTTGAAGGAGGCCAAATTATGAACTGAATGAAGAAAACCTTATGTCAACAGTAAAACATGGAGGAAGCATTATGGTTTGGGCCTTATGCCACCTCTGGAATTGGAAGATATGTTTATTGATGGAGAAAGATATATATAATATCCTTCTAATATTTAATATCCTATTAAATATTCTTTTAGACTTTTGCAGAAAAACTAGGTATATCAAATAGCTTCCATTTTTATCATCAAGATAATGATCCAAAATGCAAGTCTTATAAAGTTCAACAGTGGCTACTTTACAACTGTCCAAAAGAGACTAAGATACCAGCAGTCTCACAACCTAAATATAATCAACATTTATGGAATCAATCAGATAAAAAGGTTCAGAAACATATTAGTAACAAAAATGAACTGAAAAGGTCAAAAATTAAGTTGATCATCACAGAAAAACTAGTAAAATCAATGCTAAATAGACTGAATGCTGTGTTGGAAGGAAAAAGCAATTATTAACTGTCGTATATAATTTTTAATTTGCAACAAAAATTATCTGTCTGATGATTTTTGTTAGCTAGCTTTGTTTCTCTACTTTTTTTCTAAATTGGAATCCTTAACTGAAATAAATATGATTGTAAAATAAAAATTACATGACTAAATAATAAATAAATTTTTATCAATACATTCACAAATTAAAAGTTATTATAAGTCTTCACTATACTAATCTAATCAATGACTTGTAAGTCACCATAGTTAAATCCATAACATTTATTTTGTCATCAAGAAAGATGTTAAAAGATTCTAATCATTAACAGACCAAATACAAATGTCACTGCACTCCTGTAATTGAATATACATCATTAATCTGAAAATATTCCACCAATTATACAATCTACTTAACTCACAAGTTATCTCTCAATAATTTTTAAATGTACACTTAAATAAACATTAAAACTTAAATATTATATTGCTCCTTACAGTTCAATTTGACAATTGAAGAGCTTATTTCCAAAGTTACATACCTCCAGGAAATACAAATTTCCAAAAACCACAAATTTTAAATACCTGCTTTAAATGTTAAGATAAAATCTTACATTATTGGTACAGAGCTTTATTTTTATATTCTGAATATAGGTTTAATAGCAAAAAAAGTCCTGAGGCAAAGGAAATGGTAGTTTTGGTACTTCAAATCATGAACTTATACCACTTTGGAACAAAACTGCACCATTTAAATAAATAATGTAATAAAAACAACAAACAGATATTAAAAGTTTTTGACTATATAAAAACAAAACAGAATATACAAAATAAGATACAAAACAAAAATGAAAATCACATAAACCTTGTTCATATGACTGAACATAATAAAAAAACAGTGTTTAAAAAACTACCCTAATTCCAAAAGAAAGAAAAAACTTAACGATTATGTAAAATTAATAAAAATCATATTGTAATTGTTCTGTCACTGTACCAGATTTAGAATCAATCACTTTCTAAACAAGAAAACACTTTGTAAAATGTCATTGCAGTATGCCCATCACTTATTCCCAGTTTATTTAAAAGTTTCTTCACATCATCTATCTTTTCCAACTTAAATTTATTATCCAATCAACAAACATAATTAAAGTTTATTCTGATTACTTTCATTTCAGATACTTTAAAATCCATTTTTGACTTAATGAATTGCAAGTTTCCAATTACCAAATTGCTAGTCTTTACCAAGAATATGTATTTGTCCTATACACTCAAATTTTATTCTACTCTTCTGGTAAAAGAAGCAGCTCAGTTTTTCTTCATATTTTTTCCACTCTTTCAAAGGCTTTTATGGGTAAATAACTGACCCTGCACTAGATATGTATAGTGTAATTTTTGAGATTACATATCTGAAAATTTACTTAGCAATACTAATAATGTGTAATTTTTGTTTTATGCACTGCATCTATCACAAAACAAATTTCATTTTCTTGATTTTTGGATTTCCTTACAAAAATTTCTACAAAATAAGGATGTGACCTCTTTCTAGCATATCGACTAAATACTTTTTGAAATTCTTCAGAAAATGTGGCCATTATTAAAAACAAATTAAGAAAACAATCAAACACAATAGCATTTGCCCTTCAGAAAGCAGTCATTACTGTGGAATAGTCACATGACCAAAATACACTTTGTAATTGGCTGTTATGCAAATGCAAAAGTTTGAAAATAAATACAAAACAAAAAATATCATTTGAGAAGAAAACCAATTTTTTCATACATTTTTCAACAGAAGAAACACCCGTTTCAGAAAAAAAATATTGTAGCACTATAGAGAAGCATATTATCAATGTGCTGGTGCCATGAACTAAAAAAAAAAGTGGAGATACATCACTTTGGAAATAAGCTCTTCAATTATACTTTATATAATTGTGTCAAACTGATATAAATTTGATGGAAAAAAAATGTACAAGTTAAAAAACCCAACATAAAAATTATATACATATTATCTTTAAAATAATTAGTATTTTACAAAAATAATTTACATAATAAGATGATGATTTAACAAAACTACAGAGTTAGTGAAACACACTTTAATAAGATTTTTTTGTTATATTACACACAAATAAATTTATTGTTTAGTTAGCTACTAGATGCATATTATAATTGTGTTTGTGAAATAATTGAAATAAAACTTGAAAACTGATATGACACTCTTACTATCAATCTTTTTCATTATCAATATGGATTTACCTTATATCTTTGTTTACATGTTGATTGAAAGATCAAAGGATGAAAATTAGTAAACTTTTTACCTGGAGGACACACTTTTAAAATTAAGTACTAATTATTTTTGGCAATTACTTTTCCCTTCACGGGTTTAAGTTTTTTTCCATTCATTTTCTTTGCCAAAACAGCTAGTCATGTCACTTATACTTACAGTCCTGAATATAACACCTATAACAGACTGAATTTTTAAGTCATGACACCTTTACATGGATAACACTATAATGATTATTATTTTTGAATAAACTATATATAAGCTAGATTCTGTTAACTTTGTCAACATTTTCTGTCTTCTGTTATTATACCTGTTATACAATAATAGCCATTGAAATTGTATTACTCAAAATCCTACTAAAACAAGTTTATTTTTAAATTAAAGTATTATTTTGCTACAGTCTGCAAACCTGCAAGAAACCCTAAAAATTAAATCACCCATGGCATCATAAACATGAGAATATTTTTCATTGCCTGACAAAGTCTATAGCAGCAATGTTTCTGGTGATCACATCATCTATTAGTATAAAAACCAGTGCAAAGGCATAAACTTTTATAAGAAAAATGAGAAAAGTTTGTGACAATTAACATCACAAAGTAATCCGTAACTGTTGCTTTGAATGCTGAAGATCCTCTTATAAAATACAGCAGTCCCCATTCTCTACACTTGGTGTTTGAGCATGTTTGTGAGTTTTCATTTTGATTTGAGTAAACTGCATTCTTTCTTTCATATGGACATGGAATTACCATTTAACTTTGTTAAATTGTAATTCCATATTGAAAAAAGTCAATTTTTCATTTTGTTGTTCAAAGCTGAAACTTATCGTAACAGTAATTAATCTCACACCTTCCTTATGTCAATTCGAATCTATAGAACCTGTAAACTAGGCCAAGTGTGTTTGTTTTTATTAAAGAATTGCTGGAAGATGTCAATTCTTTACAAAATTTTGGAACAAATAATCAATACCTTTCCACTTTTCTATAACTGCACAAGCATTAACTATGCAGTAAATATTTACTAATCATCAAATTAATCATTGAAGAGCATCTATAAAGACCATATGCTGGTGTCTCACAGATGCCACATAACTAAGCTCATACACCTGTACACTAAATTTTCATGAAACTGTATGAGTGAGCATCACACACAATATATTATTGTGCTCATTATTTTAAAAAATTTATCTTAAAAAAAATAATAATAATACTATATTTTACATTTTTTTTCTTTGGTCCATTGAAACATATTGGATTTGGTCTCCAAGTATGAACAATGTGTTTATTTTTAACAACACGATTCTCTGACTATCATGTTTTTATAGCAATAATGTGACATGAAAAAGTTTAATTCTGCAAACTTTGCACCAAGTAAAATCTTTGTTTATTACATAACATTATTATTCAGTTATAGTAACTAATGCCTTTTTTGTTAATAATATGATTTTTCAACTTATTTAGCTATAAATTTACAAATAGGGTATTTTGTTGTAATTTGTCAAATTTTTTTTTATGGTCTACCCATTATTTCTTCAATCTTTTCATTTCTCATATAGAAAACCTTCCTATTTCAACAACCAGCCACATACTTTGAAGCTAGGGTTGACAGATGTCCTGTGTATACTGGATTATTGTCTTTTTAAGAATATCCTAATGTCCCAGCAAATTTTGTCAGGACACCGTTTTGTCTCATATTTAGCAAAAGAAATGATGAATTGAATTTTATAGAGACCTGCTGTACTCTTTTTTTTCAGTTATTTTTCAGTTTTGTCTCATATTTAGCAAAAAAAATGATGAATTGAATTTTCAAAATCATTTTCTACCCAACAAGAAATTAACACCACTTTAAACAGGTTGGATATCCCTCATGCCTCATATAAATCATTGGAATAGGACTGGAAAATAGAATATTGTTTTAAATTCAAGTAGTCCATACTTAAGGCCAGGAACACATATGCATAAAATTCGGCATAAAACAAAAATTTTTCTGAAATTTTGCTGAAAAATAACTGAAAAAAAAGAGTACAGCAGGTCTATTTTTTATGCCAAAATTCCTCCAACAAAGAGGTCTTTTTTGTGATGTCAAAGTAAACACATGGTTTTTATTCTAATAATGGCAGCAATGGCAGTTAGCCCTACAATTCTGATGGTCTCCCAAGAAATGAAAAATAAATGAAATAGAAGACTTTATTGAATCCGTTTGACCACATCAATGTCTTTATGACAAAAAAAGTGTCATGTATAAAGACACTGTATTTAAACAAAGTTTATAGAAGGCCATAGGTGCTTAATGTCAAACAACAGGTAGGTCTAGTAGAATCGATATATATAGCATTTAGATCACACGTTCTTTATTTCAATTTGGAATACAATTTAGAATACAGCCACCAACAAATAACATCAGATACTGACAGCACCATTTTACTAAACTCTGTATCAGTGCTCCACAACCAGTGTGACGTGAACTTTTACATATTCTGTTAATTTAAAGTTTTATATATTTTTATCACAGTTATTGTGTTTATGCTTGTATTTCATTCTCTGCTGCAGCACTGATGAAATAAGATGATGATTGTTTATTCTTTATTACAAGCCACACATTTTTATGTATTCTAAGAAATTATATGTAAAATAAATTCTCTCACAGGTGTTGATGTCTGTTTAATAATAATAATAATAGGTTAGTGGCATTACATAATTCCATTAATATTATCATATCATATACGTTTTTGAGGGGAATAACATTTTGGTGTGCCATGTTGAGTCATGGGTGTTCCACAAGTAGAAAAAGGTTGCAGAACACTGCTCTATATGACGACATTACATTTCAGTTTCCTATTCGGCCAGAATTTTTACATATATGTGTTCTGGCATAAAAGCATAAAACAGACACTGAACTGAAAGCTAATTTATGATTCAGTTTTCTGCTACACAATTTTACGCATGTTTATTCTTGGCCTAAAAGTTTCCAATTTTATGATCTGACTCATTACTGCATAGGGGAGACAGTATTAATAAAACATTGTCATAGAACATGAGTTAATGATTGACCTTTTTCTTAATGAGTCATTGTAAAAGAGCAGATAGTGTATTGTTGTCTGTTTCAAACATTCACTCATAATTTTGTAAACTGCTAATAGCAAATAACATGACTACAAACCCAATACATTATATAACTACAAGCCAAACAATGCCATGTCATCAGGCTAGATAACAACTATAATACTAATAAATTATGAAACAATTTGGTACTCGAGGGAGGTGTTCGATGCCATCTCTTAAAAAATTTAATAATTATAATTTTTAATTAAATAATTTAGATAGTTCTAAATTAGATAAATTATTTAATTATCTAGCCAGTATTTATCCCAATGACATATGGCATTGGTTGGCTTGTAGTTACAGCTAATAGCTATCATTTGTTTGTTGCTTTTGCAACAGAATCAGAATGGAGTGGAGAAAATTCTAAACTCAGGTGCTCTGAAGTTTTCTTTTACCTCATCATGCCAAAAAGAAAGTGTTCATATAGTAGTGGCTATTTTAAACAGTGGGATTTTATTGTAAGAATTGACAATAATCATAGTCTCATGATGTAAATTGTGCCGTTGTACATTCAGGATTGTCCACTGTGGGAAGGCACACATTATTCAACATATTGAAACCTGAAAAAATAAACTTCCATCTTCCAAGTTCCATCTTCTAAATCTGTAAGTAGTTATTTCTTAAAGAAAGAAACAGTAGAAGAAGATAAAGTATTTGTAGCAGAATTAACAATTGCATACATGCAATATCTTACCATTAAGCACCCCCAATTGTTTAATACTACTGACTAACAACCTTTTCCATACAATATTTCCCAATTCAACAATTGCTGCAAAGTTTTCTAGTGCTAGAACTAATCTACAGCCTTTATAAAAAAATTTGATTACTTCCAACTTCATGAAAGATGATATTAATGATATAAACAACAAAAATTAAAAGCTTTATTCTATCTCTATTAATGCTTCCAATCACAGCAACAAAACAATATTTCCTGTTGTCATATAATATTTCACACCAGAATAGAATGTAAATAAAATTGCTGTTAGTTAGTTCACTCAAAAATGAAACACCAGATTCTATTGTTGAACTTTGAATGAGAACAATTCAGTCTTGTGGTTTGAATGCTAAAAATTGTACCATATTCTGCACAGATAATTGCAATACAAATTTTGGCAACTGAGAGTGCCATGGAAACAAACAATGTTTGTTTACTTTAAATTGAAAGGCATTTTAAATGATGCCATGTAGGGGACTGGCTGCCCTGCTCATCTCTTGAATAATACCATGCATACCGCTGCATCAACAAGTATTAAAGTTATAGTAATAATTAGTTTCTTATTCTGTCTTAAGTAAAGTCTATTTGTATTTTGTACATAGCTTTCTTCATACATTGAAGTGTAAAAATAATGGAAATTGATGGAAAAGTCAAAATCATTATTGAAGCAAGCACTACATAGAACCAATATCCAGCAAGAAAATACAAAACTACATGAAGGCAAATGTTTTTCATCTGTTTGAACAGTCATCTTCAGGCTAACTGACCTTCAGTTCAAATGAAGCTGTTAAAACAAATAGTCCAAACAGAAAAGTTACTCAGAATAGGTGATTGCCATTCATGTTACAGAAGAGAAAGAAGGAAGTGAGAGAGAGTTATAAGACTGAACTTCGTAGATCAACTTTGAATCAGGAAACAAGTCTATATCCTTAAAGTTAATAGCTGAATTTTTTTCTCATGGCTGTCAACATTTAAACCCTTCTTTAGTCACATGGTTTAAATGCACATTAAGAGTTGCATGACTTGTACTAAATGCCATTTACTTTTTCTAAAATTGTGAAATTAATTCAAATCACCCTACTCAACAGCCTGAACTCCAGCAAAAGTTTAGGCTTTCGAGTAGGGTGATTGAATACAATATATCCAGCATTTAGCTATCATTTTTTATTGTGAAATTATCATTGGCACATCAAAACTACAATTACATTTTTAATTTCTTTCTAACAATATAAAATACTTGTGGACTGAAAAAAATGTATTTTTTTTTTATGTTTGTTTTAATGTAATTTGACCTAAAAATTCATAAAAGTAAACACTAAATTTCAACTTGCTGTAAATTATATGAAGCTTAACTGATTAACATAGGAGTTTATGTAATTGGAGATTGGTAGGTTTTCTTTCAAGTTCAGGATAGTGAAACAATAGCGAGGTTGAGTCCAAAATTTTAAATGTAAAAACGTGTATGTCGGATGTTCAGCGTCGCTTTCCTGTAAGCCTAGAAGTTTGACAATGGTGTTTGGAAAGTCAGTGGAATCATGCTCGGCATTCCAAGTGTCATTGTCAGACTTCTAGGCTTACAGGAAAGTGGCGCTGAACGTCCAATGTACACGTTTTCGCATTTAAAACTCTGGCCTCAACCTCACTAATTATTACTTTTATGGGAGGGTGTTAGGAGAGGAGTGAGGCATGCCCACTTCTAAAATGTTTTATTACTCAATTAAAAATGCTCCTTCTTGGTTGAAAGTTGGTCAAATTACAATGCTATTGTTTTGTTCTACTTGGGAAAATGTTTTCTTTCAGATTACACACTTAGTTTTGTCTGATCAGATTACCTTAATTTTTTACCAATATAGTCATGCTGTTTAAAAAAACAATATTGCACTAGAGAAAGCTGCAAATAGGACTGCCAGATTTCCAAAATCAAAAAAAAAGGGATATGTTGATTATATAGACCAACAGTTAAATTTATTTTGAACAACATGAAACGTATTTTAAACATTGTAAATCCAAATGTGACCGCCATAAATATTAGTCATTGGACCTATTTACTCATCTGTATAGAACTGACAATAACTATATAATCCACATTTAAAAAAGAAAGATTAAATTCCTAAGAGAAACTATAAAAAAAGTAAAATTTTATATATTTTAAAAATTACCTGACAATTAATTAACTAGTTATTAATCACACAGTTACATGATTAATGAACCATTAATTGTGACTGTATAATCAGCTAACTTGACAATCAACTCATCCTCAGAAAAGAGGTAAAGTAAGTGCAGACTCTATGCAATATATGTGTGCAGCATGAATTTAAAAGCCACATGTCCACACAATGAGCCATTACTTATGAGTAAAATGGAAATATAGTGGCTTATCTGGATAAAAAGCACATAGACTAGAGCACTGACATGTGGTATTCTTTCATTTTTGGATGAATGCAAATTTAATCTGCAAAGATATGATGGTAAACTATGTTAGACATAGAAAAGGTAAAGACTATAATGGACTACTTGATGTAAATAGTACAGTAGAGCGTCGTTTATCCGATAGCCGATCAACTGAAACGTCGGTTAGGCAGAAAGTTTTCCAGTCAGACTGTGTTGTGCTGAATTGAACATTTTTGGTACTAGATTAAGTTCTAAAGTATAATTTTTTTTGTTTTTTTTATACTTTTCAATATATTTATTTTGTTTGTACAAAATAAAGAAATAATTTTTAATGATACAATAGCCACAATTATTATTATAAAAATTTTCATTAGGCTTAAAATCGATGAAAATTCAACACGAAGCGACACGTAACGGAGAAAAATTTCAATATGGGATAGGTTAATATATTTTTTCGTACATAATCAGTTATCCGAACAACCCCAGTCCCCGATTGACTTGGATAAACAACACTCTACTGTAGTTTCTGGTGAGTCAAATGGTGTAGAGATCAGTAAAGGTGTCATTCAAATGAAAACAAGCCAAAGGACATAGTAAAATGCTGAATGGATATATTTCAGTATATCTGACATGAAATATAGGTGACATCACTGTAATGTTATGAGATTGACAGGTAGTTTTGCAATCATGTGGCAAAACCAACAATCTGTCTTTATTCAGGATGTTGTGCTAGTTTACCATCTAAACAATCTTGATTAAATAAACAAAAGTTGAACAGCAAGTAGAAATCTGTTTTTTAACCATGGAAAATGGCAAGAGTATAGAAATCCATTGTTGCATGAGTAACATGTGAAAGACATGCAGGTTTTGTATATGTTAAAGAATGGAATAAGAGTTCTGAAAAGGGTGATCATCACTGTCTAATGTTTCAAGACTAGTGCAAGCAAATCTTGTTATAACCAATGCTTTCATAGCAGAAGTTAAGTCTTATTCAAAAAAACAAACAGTCACAGTGGAAGCACTTGCCAACAAATGCTGGAATCAATGTTGAGATTATGCTCACCATTATCCAGGATTATCTACTATACTGAAAGATTTGCACACAGTGGATGCCAGACAAATTTAAATCTATGTGAGAATGACATCTGCATGAATCTTTACAAGGAAAATTTTATGAATATCATGCTGTTTTATTGATAGAATAGTTGTAAATGAAATGTGATGCTTTCATTATCAAACAACGAAGCAGCCAATGGAAGCATACATTGTCTCTGCCACCAAAGAAGTCAAAGAGACATGTACAGAAAGTTACGTTGATTTTTTACCTCAAGGGTCCACTATTGATCTCCTCACCTATAGAAACATTCTAAATGCTACTTTGTATACAGAAACTCTCAAAATCTCTTCAAGCATCAAATCAACTCCGAGCAGCCAAGCTGCTCACTCTTCGCAATAACACTAGCTTCCAAGCTGCAAAAGTTGTCAAGGAATGCTCTTCAAAATACAAATGGTATATATTCCAGTACAGCATACAGCCCACCTGTCTAACTTTCACATTTTCAGAGAAGCAGCATCTGCAGGGTCACAATTTCAAAAGTAAAGGATGAAGTTCACAAATGGGTTTCTGTCATCAACCTACCTACTTCTATATAATGAATCAAACCTCTGGTGTCACAGTAAGACGAGCTTTATAAGACAATCATAACTTGTTTTAAAAATAATTTCTTTATCTTATAAAGGTCTTTCGGCTAATTTCATTTGTATGACTCTTATATTTGTAAAAAACTATTTGTAAAAAACTATTTTGTTACTAAAAAATATTTTGTGTTATTTATTTCTGTGTTTTTTATATCTATGGAGACTTGAGAGACTCTACTATGTCATCCAAACAAAGTAGAACTGATTCTTCTGCATCAAACGAGAAAAGAAAACTATCTTTGGAATGTAAAGTTAACATTATTAAAGACTTTGATACAAAAATAATAGGGGTTACAAATTTTAGAAAATATAGACTCCAACGCAGAGCGCATTTCTTCTACAAAATGAGAAATAAAAAAATTATTAGCATGCTACAAGGAAATTTTGCAGGAGAAAAAAAATCTTTGAGCTGTCAGACGAATTTGTTAGATTTTATGAAGCCTTCTACATCAAAATAACTTCGGTTTATGATTTTAATAATATAATTTGCTATACATATGTATTATCTAAGATTTTATTAAACATTTTTTTCTATATTATTGTTTTCTTTAGTTTCCGGCCCCAATTAAAAATAATTTGTACGTATTTATATGCAAAATTATACTCCAACTTATGCAAATTCAACTTAAGTGGTTATCGCTCAGTCCCACCTATCACATAAGTTCAGGGTACTAGTGTTTTGTTCTATAAAATATATTGAACCAAAATTTGTTGTTAAGATGTCAATAGGAAATTCACATAGGAAATATTTTTGAAAGAAATTTAATGTAATCTTCAAAAGAAAACATATTTTAAAAAATAAAAACTTGTTCTAATAATTTACATATTGATATATATTATAAGAATTATAAATAACATCCAGTACAGGAACTGTATGTTATTTATAATTTCTATTTTAAAATTTAATGATATCTAAAAAAATTTTAAATTTGGATTTTAATTTTTTGACAATAACAAAAATCTGTTGCTGGAAGACTGTTTTATTCAATGTTTCAGTAGAAATATTTTCTTGTTATAAGTACTTAAAAAACTTCTTTATTTCAAAAAAACAAAGTTCATAATCAAAAGTTAGGCTACACATTTACATCTTCAAAAACTGGTTGTATTTAATAAATAATAATAGTAATAATATACACAAAACCAGATTGCTTAACATTGTTCTGTCTGGTTAACATTGTGCTTACCATTTGTTAAGATATATTTGATGATGTTTGTTAGAAACAGATAGATGAAAATGTTCATATCATTTAATACTTTTATTCCGTTTACTGGTTTAGGTATATTTGTATGTTTTTCATTAAAAATTGCATTTAAAATTTTAATGAGTACAATATAATCTATTTTGAAATTTTCCTGAAGTTTTCTTTTCAAAAATTTTAAATAAAAAATAAAAATTTTTAAAATTTTTTATAAATTTAGTTTTTTCTGAATATGTCAAAATGGCAGTTTTACCACATTTGAAACTAAGGTGCTGATAACTCTAGAACAAGTTTGTTCCATTTTTAAAAGCTTTTTCTTCTGAAAATAAAATTAAAAATTATTCCAAAAATGATAAAGTATTTATTTTTAGAAGAAAAAGATCAATGTGTAATTAAAAAGTGAGAAAGTGAATAAATTTCAGATGTACATATAGGAAACTTGAATTTCTCAAAATTATCCAGCAATATCATTGCTTACAAATTTAAAAATAAATTTATAAAAACTTACAAAAATAAATGTTTAAAATTTCAGCATTTTGAAATTTATTGTAGAAATCCAATGCTTATATTAAACATTTTGTTTAATGTTCTTAAAAAAAACTGACTTTTTCTCATTCTTACATTTAACCATTCTGAAAATATGTCTGTAAATGAACTAGATGGAGTTTGAAAATATTTAAGGAATAAAGTATTGTAAATAATGCTCACAAAACTCTTTGTGCTTTGCATGTAATTGTGAAGCATAATAAGGTTTAAACTGTCACAGTTCTGTTACAATACCTTAGTAGCAAAACATTTTTCGTAATTACACAAAAAGCATAATAAGCTTTGTGAGCTTTATTTACATTTATTAATGCTTTGTTGCTGGAAGATTACTTTATTAAAATATTGATTTCTAAACTAAGTCTGGAATGGGTTTTTATTTTTATATTGATTGGTTCTCTAATATCTTTTTGAATGAAAAAAAGAATGCTTAATATGGCACAAATTTAAATTATTAAAGTCTCTATTAATGTAAGAAATTATTTCAAAACAAACATTTTCAAAAATTTAAGGAATTATAATTGTTTAATTTGTGGAACTAGATTATTCATTGTATTAAATGTCATTATAAAATTCCTATTTTGATTATTATACAGATATTTCCATTTAAAAAATGAAAAATACACATTAATATTCTCATATATTTTTTTAACAGAAAGAAATAGCAGCAACTGAAACTATCTATTTTGAAACTAATACTAACTGTAGTTAATAGAACAAGAACCAAATATATTAATAATCAATGCA
This sequence comes from Centruroides vittatus, assembly GCF_030686945.1. Taxonomy (NCBI): domain Eukaryota; kingdom Metazoa; phylum Arthropoda; class Arachnida; order Scorpiones; family Buthidae; genus Centruroides; species Centruroides vittatus. The sequence goes on from NW_027122385.1 coordinate 3,058,371, forward strand.
AACAACAAACAGCATCTGCAAGGCTCACATAACAAATAAATCATAACACAAAACAAGTTTCTATGTTCAGATTTCAAAAAAATTTTAGTTTGTCAGTTAAACTGAAATATTTTATATAAAAGTTTTGTATTATTTTAAATAGAACATTAAATATCAACTTACTTATTCAGCAGAAAAAATACGATTAATGTTTTGAGAATTTAACTTGTCAACAGTAAATTTTTACCATTCAGAAACAGCAATACTTCAACAACAAAGAATAACGCATACTTATGCAACAGTTATGTAATAATTTGATTTTTATGGAAACATATTATTATACAAATATATAGAAATAAACAAAAACATATCAACATATTACTTTTAGTAGTTTTATTTAAAGCAAAATATTCCAAAAAGTGATAATTCAGATTTCTTATGTTAACTAAAAAGTAGATGACCTCAGATCTTACGATAATTAAAATAATAATAATAATAATAAATTAAAGCAATTTATAATTTATACATCAAATCGAATAACAGCTGAATTCAAAATCCAAAAATAGCTACATAGTAATTATAAAATTATACAATATCAAGTCTGAATTTAACACTTCAAAAATCAAGAATTAAGTCAGTGCATAATTTGAATAGAATCAATATTTACTTCTTTTAAGAATTTCTATATATATTCATTAAAAAATGAAATACAGTATCAATAATTCATCATCAAAAACCTCTTAATTTTATTTATGTTATAAATTAAAATCTTAAGTTCTGTAATTTTAAAACATTTATGTATAAATGTCAAGAGATTGGTAATTCTGTAACACCAACAAATGTTCATGGAATGTTTACAAATTTCTAGATGAATTTTAAATTTGATTTATAACATTGTTATACTTAAAATTATTTATATTTATTTTCTGTTAAGTATTTAGCAATGGATTGGATTAAATATTTTTACCATTAAGTTATTATAGCTGTTTTTTCAACCATGTTTCTTTATAATATACATAAAAGAGTATTAATGAGATAAACTTTTGTAATTTAAATTTTAAAAAATTACACATCAGATCACTTTTTGTTGAACTTAATTAAAATAGAACTTTTTTATTTTCCTTTTCATTATAATATGTACAATTTTAAACAGATTTATAAGGATGAAAACTATCATGAAATATTATAGCAAAATAAAGCAATAAATCACTCAAGAAAGGAAAATTTCCACATAAATGCAATGCACTTCTTTAGATTAAATGTTTCTTTATCATATCAAAACAATTCAATTGGAATATTTTTTCTACAGCGTATGCTTCGTGTACCATTTGCTTATTCAAGGAAGTATAAATGCAACACTACAGAATATATTGGGAAAATAACGCCGAAATTGTGGTAGAAAAGCATTTTATAGTTTACTCAGCATTAGCTGGTTAACTTAATAAACTTTCAATGAGAAAGCTTAACATTGATAAAAATTTTAGATTTAAATCAGGATCAAAGGCGTGGTGACAACATAGCAGGATGATACGCTAGTGAAGAAATGCCTATACCATTGTTTTTATTCTTACCTGGTATCTAGGGCTTGATCTAACATATCCATGTGTGTGTTTGAGTCAATAGTTTTGAATTTGCCAGCAAGTCAACCAAGATTGATCAATGGACTAACAACCAAGTCATGTGAAGAAAACATGTGACAAGATGGCGACCGATCCACGTCCACCTCTTCAAATCTACTGTTGAGATTAATGCGCTTAATCATTAATTTACATTTAACGCCGGGAAAATGGAACGAAATACTAAACTATAACTTTATAAATGTAAATATAGATAAAGATAACTTGTACAGTAATTTGTAATTATACGTACGTTATTAACATATTCGAACTATTTACTTACTCGACGAAATACATTCTGTATAGATGAAATACATCCAATCCTTCTGAATTTCCGGACTTGATGACGTAGTTGGTAAAAATCCAATTTTCACGTGTACGATTCTTTTTAGATAATATTGTTTAATATTAATTACTATACAAATAAATTCGAAATTTAGGAAAATCCTCGTTTAACTCGTATATAACTGTTTTGTTACGGGATTTTTAAGCGGCCGAGGTTGACCTTGACCACGTGGATTGATGATTACTTTGATGACGTGAGGTGGTAAGAAGGAAATTTCGACTTTTATACTATCATCAATTAGTCATCTAACAATTTGATATAATGAAAATAATAAGAATAATGTAAATATTCGTAATAATAGGTTATTAACCGTAATTAAAACTTTTTTGCACAAAGTGTTATACTCGTTTAAGTTTAAAAAACACTTAAATTAATAGTAATTACTTTAAAATTCTCCGAAATTTTGTAATATAATTTTAAATAATTGATGTAATTTTAATAAAAAAAACAAAAAATGTTCATTAATTAAAAGTTTTTATTTCATCCAATCACACGACTCGTTATAACTATTTACATATGTATGAAACTTCACGTGTACTTCTTTTCTGTTTCAGTTAGTCAAAACAATTAAGATTATAATTTGAACATAATTAAATTCTGATTGGTTATATTGTAATCTTGTAACCCATACAAAGTTGATTTCTTAGCGCTAGTTCCACAATACACTGCTCAGTATAAATATGAATAAGAATAAACTATAAAATAGTTTTCTATACAGGCCTATACATAAATAAATTCACTTTCAAACATATACAATATCAATTAAGAGATTTTTATATTTTTTCTCTTATTTTACTATATCTAAGTGAGATTGCTCACTTTTAATATAATTACACACATTTTATGTACAAAATCACCCTTTTTATGTTAATAACTCCCCGAAGAACTGATTTTAAAATAGGACCTTGATCGGAGCGAAAAGTATGTATTGTTGGCAGTCTTTATTGTATTATTCTAGTAGAAGAGTAATGCAATAAACAGTTTTACTGTATAAAAATAATATCAGATAGTACCATGTGCTTGTAAAATAAGGTAGTTGATGTACTTTACTGTACCTGTGGAATATCTTACTTAATATATTTACAGAATAGGCCAATTAATATGCCTATAGAAAAGTCCAGTTACATGTCTGTAGAATTGAGTGTAGAAATATAATAGCAACCTACAATTGGTATCAATAGAATGTAATTACGCGAAACTTAATTTTCACATCAATGTCCAACCTTTAAAAAACTTTTTTAATAAAAATTTAATTTTTCTTTAACTTACTGATATTTAAGGTTCAAATACTTAAGTTATTCAAACAGTAATTTTACTGCTAATTACTTTTGAAAGCGTTCATTTATAATTATTGTCGACTAAATTGTGATATGCATTTCACATTACATTATTAATTAATATATTATTCGTTTTGTACTTTTTCACATAAAAATAATCATTATACGTAGAAACAAGAGTTTTAGAGCCTGATATATAATTTATTTATTTCAATATTTATTTAATAATAATCCTATATATTTTCTTATATATTAAATTTTAAAAACTTCTGAGAAATTTGTTATATATTTGATAAAATTAATATTTCTTCCTTATTTATGTAGTTATGACGATAAAATGGCACAATAGATTTTCCAGTAGTTAGTTTATTGCCACTTCTCTGAGCTAATAATATACTCTTCGATTAAATCGTAATTTTTTGGTAACCTTACATGGAATAAAACGTAAATTTTAAATATTTTGTGCAAGTAATTTTTAAAACAGGTTTTTTCAAAACGTTCCAGTAAAAAATTGAGTCGTAAATTCATTACTATACAGCTGTAGAAATATTTTAAGAAATAACACGATGTGTGGTGCCATCTGTTGTCCAGTTTTCAAATTAATAATTTCTGTCTCTTTTGATGCCAAGTATTTATTTTGATTCGATTTAAAAAATAAATAAAATTTTTAATTAACAATTAATTTACGCAACCTAATTTTGCAATAATATTATAATAAATATAAAATTGTTTATTTTAGCGGTTATTTTTAAGCCTGTAACGCTATTTGTTTGCGACCTTGAACCTTAGTATATTTTACAGTTTTAATTAAATACATAAAGTTAAATTGAAAAATGTCTATAATATTTTTCTTTGAAATAAATAAATAAATGTATATTTTAAACTAAAATATTTGACAAGTCATATAACCTATTAAATAACTGAGAGGATATGGAATTTTCATTTTTGGATTTTTAATTTAGAGTTAAAAAATTCGCATAGAATAAATTTTTATTTATTTATTTTATTTTAATTAAGACTAAATTTTTTTTATTATTATTTTATGTATCTTCTAGAATCGTTGAGTAATTTCTTAAAAATATTGAAAATTAATAACTATAAAATCAATATAAATTGATACATTTGTTTTATTGTTTATTTTTATTTTAAAATTTTAATGATAACTTCATTTTTATTAATAGGTTAAACACTCTTGTATATCTAAATGTTCTAGTATGAAAAATTCTAGAGATTATACATACATATCACCACATTTAAATAAAATTATAGTTTTCTTATCTCGTTGAGCTGCAATTTGAAAAACTGTAGACCTACAAATTCCCACTGTCGTCTGTCTGGTGTCTGTCCTTTCTTAATATCAAGAAAGAAATTAGATGAAAGTCGATGTGAAAAGCTTGAAGGTAGGATGCCTCGATTAACTAGATATGAACTTCGGTTTGCACCGAAAATCATGTTATTTCAATTCAAAAATTTTTTCCTGAAAGGTGTTAGATAGATGACCGGCACGACTTTATTGCTAGAAAGAAAATACAGGGCAAGCTGCTGCTAATTTGAGGTGGAGAACATATATTTTAAATAAATTAAAAATATGATTAAAAATTGCATTCTGACATTGTGACGATGTCACAATAAATAATTGCTCGTTTAATAAATAATAGTATAGTATCTTAATATTTCTATAGAACGGGCTAGTTAATATGTCTATGGAATGGTCAGCTTATTTGTTTATTAGTAATGTGTTTACAGAATGGGCAAGTTAACTGTAGGATAGAAATATATGAAACAGCTTCAATTCTTATCAATTAATAAAGGTTAATTACTCGACATAATCTTTATATCAATCTGCCAGAAGTGATATAAAAATATCGACTAACAGTAGCCCACTGAAAATACAAAATGTACTCTGTAATGACTTGTTTTATTCATTATTACTTATGCCCGACATTATCAAATATTTTTGTAATTTAAATTGAATTTCATAATATGGAATTATTTAATAATAAGGAATAGTCACAACGTCTCCAAACACGAAACCGTGTCCTGGATGGTCCTATTTAGAGAATATTTCGGCGACAAATTTCTGTGGATGTAGAATTGATATGGTATGGTTTCCTCGTAGTCTACATTTAATAACAAATGAAAGTTCTCTTCTGGCATTGGGAAAGAGAAAATTTCTTAATTCTGCCTTATAACAGTTTTAAAAATGTGTAAAAATAGGGAAGATATTAATGATTCCAATGGGCAACATAGAAGACGTTTAGAAGAATATAAACTTATATTTATATTTGTGAGTCTACAGATAACTTTTAAACTGAATATATAAAGATTTTGTAGCCATTCTGTACCGTTAATATCTGTCTATTGGAGATTTCTAGCTGTACTTAATATTCTTAAAAAGGATCAATCAGGTGCAATATATCTGTACAGACGAATGATAGAATATTACGGTATATCAGTCATTGGATTTAATGTTCCGATCATAGAAAATCCAATAACAAAATTTTTAAAACTTTAAAAAAGTTAAAATTGATTTCATTGTAGAACTCATTAACAATTAACAAAACAAACTCAGCAAATGTGAACTCTTTGCTGAATTAAATCAGTTTAAAAATAAATAAAATAATTTCATAAAAATTAAATAAATACGATGCAGATTATTGTGTACTTCAAATGATTTTAATCACTTATCTGTAAAGTTATTAAGGGTCGTTGTGATTGATATTAATTAAAGGTTATTTATCCGATCCGATATGTTATTCGACTAGAAGATACATTTTTTTGTAAATGTCTTTGGAGAGGGGGGAAATTCTCCCATTTATATGAAGATAATGGCTCGCCATCTTATCCTCCGGTGTTGTGATTTGCACTTGCACACTGCAATACAGGTGACTACATCAAGAGGACAAAAGAAATTTGTTGCTTTAATCCTTGTCTTGTCCCTACGAAGCTCAAAAACCATGGAATTTTTTCTTAGAAGTGAAGTTGTATGTCCCCATTTACAAAGAGTTCTTATCAGGAGTCAGACTGGCGCCTAATAAGGACGACTTGTGCATTTAGATACTTAACGAATTATAATTTATTTTATTTTAATTTTTAGTTTGACACTCAATCTTTGATTGAAAGTACGAATATTAACAGTAGAAGGGAAAAGAAATGTCTGAACCATGGCATCATCAAAACTATAGTAAAGCTCAGCTTAAATTTGGGCCACTGTGAAAGCTAAGGATCGCTGAACACTAATAAGTAATTCACAACAAAATACAATCCGAAGGTAGGCGTAACATATTCTACCCTTAATTAATTACCTTACAAAATTATTATTATATATTATAATAATAAATGTGTTAAAAAGCCGCTTTAGCATTCGCAATAGTCCAAAGTTATGGTGAACTGAACTACGCGTGATAAACGGCGGATGGCCGAGCGGTCAAGGTGGTAGCCTACTGCTCTGGGGGACCCGAGATCGAAAAATCCCCAGGAATTTTTTGGAGTGATCCGTCCGAATATGTCGGGCCCGTTCCTCACCACTCGGCCGCCCTATTGCAAACCACCCTCGGCCGCCACTTTATCAAGTCTATTATGGGTCCGGCTGAACCCATAATGGGCTTGCTTAAAGAGGTCCTCTTAGTGCCAACAGGGCGGAGAGTTAAAAAAATTACCCGTGATCAAAACGTATCGATAATGGTTCAATAAATCACAGGATTTGAATTTATTCATCAAAATTTATTTCGTCCCCTTCAAAGTAATCCCCTCCTACTGAATGCACTTATACCAACGTTTATTTCCATTCCTCGAAACATGCTTAAAGTCATTTTCGTGAAGTCTCTTCAGGACTCGCAGCGAATTTTGTTTTATGACATCAGTCGACTCAAAACTGTGACCACGAAGCGGAAATTTTAGTTGAAGAAACAAGGAAAAGTCACACGGTGATATATCAGGTGAATACGGAGTTTGCGGAATCCTATTATATGAACAACGAGCATTGTGAGCAGGTGCATTATCGTGATGCAAAATCCACAAGTTTTCTCACTACGTATCAGGTCGTTTTCTACGAATTGCTTCACGCAAATAACGCAAAACGCTCAAATATTTTTTGTCAGTCGGAAGGAATAGAAAAAATTCAACGTTTTCGGGACGACGCGAACAAGCCCAAATGATCATTTAAAATTGCTTGACAAGATCCAAACGATACTATAACATGTTCAATAATACCTCTAATTGTTATAATTGTTAAACAGCGATTATTGAGCACCAAATCGCTGATTCGAGTGATGTGTTATTCATTAGTTGAAGTGGATGGTCTTATCAGAGCGTGGTCATCTTCGATGCGTTTTCTGCCTTCCTTGAACGTCTTGCACCACTCGAAAATCTATAGTTTTTGATAGACTATCGTCAATTTGAAATACAGTAGAGAGTCGTTTATCCGAACCCCGGTTATCCGAACGCTTTCCAGTCGGACTGTGTCGTGCTGAATCGAACTTTTTTTGATACTAGATTTACTTCTAAAGTATAATTTTTATGTTTTTCAATATATTTGTTTTGTTTGTACAAAATAAAAAAATAATTTTTAACGATACAATAGCCTCGATTATTATTATAAAATTTTTCGTTAGGCTTAAAATCGACGAAAATTCAACACGAAGCGACACGCAACGGAGAAAAATTTCAACATCGGATAGGTTAGTATATTTTTTTCGTACATAATCGGTTATCCGAACAACCCCAGTCCCCAATTGATTCGGAGAAACGACTCTCTACTGTATTTCAAACGTTTTAACAGCATTAATTCCGTTACGAAAACAAAATTTAATGCACGTTCTTTACTCAATGACACTCGACATTTAAAAAATCGCCAGCGAATAGAGTAAAGAAGAATTTTTATTCTTTACACACGAGTTTATTTGGAAACAAAAACAGACAGTGACATACCGATTGTCGATGCAAGTCGTGCCAAACGACGACAACGCCCTCTTGCACGCGCGCGGTTTAAATGAACCATTCGTGATACTTTTTGATCACAGTAGTATAGTGATCTTTACTTATGACGTCGTAAAATTATGTCTGCATGAAATTACCATAACTATAACCATATCTTCAAAGTAACATTCACTAATTTCTTCGCCCGACGGTTCTTTTTATTTTCTAATTTTTGAAGACAAATTCGCCCGAAATAGGGATCACCATTTATTACTTTTGCGTTCTAGACGATACATTTTCGGCGACCGACCTTCCTTTCTAGCCGCCAAAAAGTTAAAAAAAGTCATTTAAAAAACACAAAAAAATTTCCAATTAAAAAAACACAAATATTTTCTAAAATCGGAACTGGTGTTATACGAACGTCTTTCTTGTTACCATCTGTACCTTCTCGGGCGTGTTTCGGACTTTTATCCACAGGGAAATGAGCGCTGGAGAATGTAGATTAAGAAGGTTCCCCTCGTGACGATATTTTACAGTCATAATTCGTAATTTCTTCGCCTAGAACTCAAAAGTAATAAATGGTGATCCCTATTTTGGGCGAATTTGTCTTCAAAAATTAGATAACATTCACTAATTATCAAGTGCAACATAATATGTAAATTATGAGCATATGATTAAATTACTCGTGAATAAATTAAAGAAGTAGAAATCTTTAAATAGCCAAACATTTTGAAGGTTTAAATGAACTCAGAACGTTCTTTAATGGGCCTACCCGTGGTCAACTGGTTCCGTTCCCTGAACACTGGGAGTTCCGTCACCTTTACTTTTGGTATAAACGTTGTATATATGTATATTAATTATTATTATACTTTATAAAAAGTTTACATGTAAGAATTTTTGTTTTCATCTATTGATTATGCAATGAATTTTTCTTCTCTAAAATCATGTAATAATACTAATAATTTTGTAATTTCGATCTTCTATAAAATTCGAATATTAATGACATCAAAGTTAATTTTAAGCTAAAAGCGTCCATATTAACCCAGTTTTGTTTCCTCCGATGCTGCGATCGTACGATTCGTTTTTTTCTGGCCGAAGCTTACTGCTTGGACATACGTGGGGAGCGGGGAATAATGCCTTCCGGGAGGTCTTTTTAAGGGTAACTGGCCCCTATTTAGGCGTTAAAGACGTGGAGAAAAGCCGAAAAACTCCACGTGACCAGCCCGTTCTGGTGAGGCGAGAACCCACGACTGAACTGCCTGTGTTCGGGGGAAATGAAGTCTAACCAGTAAATCAAAGAAATCATTTCCTGTGACAAGCTTATTTTATTTATTATCCCAATCAGAACAGTAGCATCTAGTAGATTCTCAGTAGAAATTATTTTTGGCTAATAATATCCTTTACTCAGAAAAGAAAGAAGATGTGCAGAAATAATAATGGATTTCAATCTATAAATGGTGCACACAAGCATTTGAGACAGTGGGCACATTTTATAAATCTATTTTAATCACAATCTGCAGCATCACATACAAGATTGTCGTTCTCTGTAAATTTGAAGCAAACTTCCTTGAACGCCGAAGAATTTTTCCTCATCAGCCACAAGCCCAGAACACCACGAGTAACGAATCATTGTTTGAAAATGTCAGAGATAAATGAAAGTGTAAGAAGATTGCAACTTTTCTTTCCTTTGATAACAACTTTGCGTGTGTTCCAATTATCATTGCTGTGTATCTCTTTGGCGTTGAAGAATATCTGTAGTCCTGTAATAATTTCTCTGGAAAAATATTTTAACTGCCAATGAAAGATGGTGTCAAGAGACTGCACCAGAGAAATACAGTTTTCTGGTACGATTTTTAAAGTAATTTCTGGTGTATTGGCAGCTTGACCGAATAATTTTGTATATGAATCCATATTTGTGTCCGCTCCATGAATCAATCACAAGAAGGAAAGTTTTCTTTAGGTTTGATACTATTTGTCTTTCCAAAAATAATTCACTTTGATATGCTACAAGTGACAGTGACATTATAAAGCGTGAAGCTATTAAACTCCACTTGCATTTTTATTTTTATTTTTATTTATTTCATCTACATTAGGAAATGTCGCTGGACAGCAGATCTCTTCCCCTGATAAATAACAAGACCCATAACAAAAAAAGATAAGATACGTAAAAAGAAAATCAACTGACATAATAAAACATAAATGAAAATTGCAAATATATATATATATATAATTTGTGTATTCTGACCTATTTATATATATATATGAATAAGTCAGAATACACAAAAATGTTTAAAATATTAAATACGTATAATGCTAAAATTAAAACATAAAAATTTAAAAACAGTATAGGCCTTATAATAACCAAGCCGGAATACAAATTATTGCCATAAAATTCGTTTGCGTAAAGTGGAAAAGAATTGAAATGCAATAGAATATGTAAAGTCTCGATTACAAACTATTAAAAATTATATATTAACGTCGACGAGATGTTTTATAACCTAAAACATCGACGTGAAGCAAGTCTTCTACACTGTTCATGTTTCCGTCTATGCGGTAGAAAAGGGATCAATGTGAAATAGATAAGCAGTAAAAGGAGTAAAAATACAAGTGGTGTCGCGTGTATTCTTTAAGGGAATTCTAAGACGAAGCCGTAATAAAACCATTAAAATATTTATAATAGAGTATGCGATCATAGTACCAGTACAGTGGGTGATCGGTTAACGAACAGTTCTGATAACGAACACTTTCGCGAAAGATTTTTATGTTCGGACAACGAACACCTCACAGAACGAACACAAGAAGCGACGTAAAACGACAAGGGAAGACCAATCGGTATTCATTAATACCGATTGGTCTTCCCTTGTCTTCAGGCAACGATTCGAAACTTTTCGGAGCGCCGGAGACGTCGACATCGACATCAACGCTCAACCCGGTTTATACTGATCGGATAGCATTCCTCCTAACTTTGAAACTCCCCCTTGTAATTCCAGTCTTTTATTTTTCTGACAGAAACAATTCTTTTATAGTATTCGCGAGACTGTCGGACGGGCACTCGTTAAGTTTTGCGTCGGTTTTTATTTTCGAAAGGTGAGAGTATAATAGCAAAGTTAGAGAGTGGGCAGAAGATGTCTGATGCTGCTGGGCAGTATAGCTTGAACAGGTCTACAGTAGGCCGCAGTTCAATCTTATCTAAGAAAAATACAGTATAATCAAGAAGACTCAAGCAGCTAAAGGAGTAACAAAAATCACATCTGAGAAATAAAGAACATTGAAGAGCTAATAATGATCCCTGAAACTGATCTGACGACAGAAGAACGCCAAGAAACTCTGCGAGATATAGTTCCTTCTGAAAAAGAGAATTAATGCCGATATCTGCTCTTAAACATCTTTTAAAGAAGTGGGAAGATGTCAGAACAACGGTCTTAGAATGGATCAAAACCAGGTTGAGGTTTATAGGCTCAGGGATCTCTACAATTACGATGCTATTAATTACTTCTGAAAAATCCTGAAGAAGAGAGAAAAGCAATCGACATTAGACAGATTCTTTAACACCCCCAAACAGAAAAAACAAGTAATATAAAAAAAATTTTTTAAAGTCAATTCCTACTTTGGTCAACAAAGAAAAATTTTATTTTAGTTACTTTTTATTAAATAATTACAATTAATATAAATATGTATATACATATGACAGAATCACAATATTAAGTGGCAAAATAGAAAGAGAAATCGGAATTGAATCCAAAGCATAAAATTTCTTCAATTTTATTTTTTGAGAAAAATCCTTCATTCTAACCACTAAGCCACAGCTGCTAACTCACTCTCGAAAATCATTTGGATTAAACGTCTACTTAAAGCAAAAATTTTCAAAAATTTATTGATTTTTCGCAAGAATTGAACTCTCATTCTTCATCTTCACGTGAAAAATACTGAAATCCTTGCATTTTACCGATTGAGCTACTGCCTGTTGATTTCAATTTTCATTACAAACTGCTAAAACTCTATTTAAAGTATTAATAATTAGGTTAATGTTACCCGTGGTATCGAAGATGGCGACGGGGAAATTTTTTTCCCTAGATACTAGACGGCGACGGGGAAATTTATTAATTTGCATAATGCGACAGATAGTACGGGTACGCCCCCTAACGTTTAGATCACTCGGTATTCTACTTCGAGATTATCCATTGTTAATCTGCTTCCAGATTATCACTCGAGAATCTGATTCGAGATTACCGGAAACGCGGCCATCTCGAACGTAGGGAAAAAAATTTCCCGTCGTCGTCTAGTATCTAGGGAAAAAATTCCCCGACGTCGTCTAGTATCTAGGGAAAAAATTCCCCGTCTCCATCTTCGATACCACAGGTAATATTAACCAATATTTAAATTTAATTAATGAATTAATATTTGAAAAAAACTGTACTAGCATCAAGTGTCATCCACTACAAGTTTTAAAAAAATGTATTTGAACTTGAGTGGATGAATAAAAAGTATTTTATTAACGATTGAAAATTTGAACAAGATATATATAGGGAAAGTGTGAACTAATAGTTGGAATTTAAAAACGTAACTAATAAAAATGCAAGATTGTGTATATATGTATTTTTATTATTACATATAAATAAACGTAGTAAGAAAATATATATAATTTTATTTTTTGGGGTATCCAGAACGTATGAATCAAATTCCCATAAAAACCTATCGTAAATCGATAATCGGTTAACCAACAATTCGGATAGCGAACGTCTCGGAACGGATTGTGTTCGTTAACCGATTACCCACTGTATTTGATTCTTTCATGTATGTTGGGAAGACGTAGCCTGAACCTTGGATTGTAACGTTGGATTGTTAGTAAACGGTAGATTACTTAGTTTATTTAACAACAAATATATCTTATTGTGGTGATTTCCTATAACCGTGAACGAGTCAAAAACAGGGCGAGACGAAAGTAACAAGAACATTTATTAACGCACACATCCAACTTGGATCTTACACAAAAGGACGCCTCCTATCGTAAACAATTGACAAAACGAAAGTGTACATTTATCAGACAATAGACAAAGACTTAGCTTGTAAATAATTTACCTTTTGTATATATATAACTGACAAGGTCAAGTTTCAAATTATGAAGCTCGATCCCGAGCGGTCCCTTGACGGTCGGACACAAAAATGAACGGATAGCGCCTAACTAAAGCGCGGTTTACAATGACGAATATGATTAACCTTAACACTCCTCCTTAATCATATTACAGCGTAACTTTTCGAATATTACACGATTCAAAGGTTTTGTTAATATGTCAGCAAGCTGATCGACGCTTTTAATATGTTGCAGTTCAACAGTCGTGCCAATATGCTGCTGAATAAATTTTCTCTGAATCTCAATATGCTTTTTACCCTTGGTTATCTTTCCTTGGTGAGCGTTTTTAAGCATGTGAATTGCCGACTGATTGTCGACAAGTAACGGGGTGGGTTTATCATTCTTTAATAATCTCAGTTCAATTCCTATTCTTCGTACCCAGCAGATATCGTCGATAGATGAAACTGCTGCACGGTACTCAGCCTCAGCTGTTGAGTTCGCCACGAGACGCTGCTTTCTTGAATACCATACAATTGGACCTCCTCTCATGATAAGAACTCCACTTGTGGAATGTAGACTATTGGCGTCTCCTCCGTAATCCGCATCTGTATATGCTATCAATTTCGGATCTTGGTTAAAAAATATTCCAAAATGTGTAGTTCCTCTTAAATACTGAAAAATTCTTTTAATCATCTTCCAGTGACTTTTCATGGGTCGATTACTGAATCTGCTCAGATAATTGACGGCGTAGCTTATATCTGGGCGGGAAATTGTTGCTAAATAAAGTAAGCTTCCGACGGCTTCGAGGTAACGATTTTGTTTTTCTAGTGGCTGGTCATTGACAAGATTTTCAGAATTCGTTTTCATTCCTGGTTCTATCGGTGTATTCACGGCGTTCACTTGATCATACCTAAATCGTTTCAATATTCTTTCTGTGTAATCAGGTTGACTCACAAAAATTCCCTCAGACGACACTTTGATCTTCATACCTAAGTATGTCATATGTGATTGTAAAGTCCTTTTATAAGTAATTCCAAACTTGTCATTCAGTAACTTCAGAATCTTGAAAATGTCCTCCTCATTTTGGGCGGCAATGAACCCGTCGTCTACAACTAATATTATTATCACACTTCTGTCGTTGTTATAATAAACGCACGGGTCGTCGTCGGTATTGGTGAATCCTATCGTGAGAAAAAAGTCAGAGATTTCGTCGTTCCAATCTTTGGCGGCTTGCTTTAAACCGTACAGACTTTTTTCAAGCTTGCAAACTTTTTCTGTCCCATCAGAGAATCCTTCCGGCTGGTTCATATATATCTCTTCTTTGAGATTGGCATGTAGGTAAGCTGTCTTGACATCAAAAACTGTTACTTTAATTTTACTGGATGCTGCGTGACTGAGCACGAGTCTGATAGATGCATGTCTGACTACGGGACTGAAGGTGTCTGAATAATCGATGCCTTGTCTTTGCTCGAATCCCCTCACAAGTCTGGCTTTCATCCTGCCGTCCTGTTTACGACGTAACACCCATCTGCATGTAAGAGGTTTTGCATATCTTGGAGGTTCCACCAAGCTCCAAGTCTTCAGTTTGATCAGGCTGTCGTACTCGTTCTGCATAGCCTTATACCATCCTCTGTCCTTCAAAGCCTCCTTAACTGAAGTATCCTCGGTTTCTCCTATCATGGCATAGTTGTGAATAAGTCCTATCTCATAATCGTTGAATCTAATTGGAGCCTTTAGTTTTCGGCGATCTCGTAAACTTCGTTGAGTTTCCTCTGGTGGTTCTGGTCCTTCATCGGTTTCTTCTGGTGGTTCTGGTCCTTCATCGGTTTCTTCTAGAGTGATGTATCGTGAATGATTCTGTGAACATCTATCATCCGAATCCTCCACGGTTTCGTCTTCAGTTTCAGTCTCTTCTATCTTCTCTCCTGTTCTTTTTTCTTTCATGCAGGTCTCGACTTCGGCAGTGCTTCCTTTAGTTTCAGACTTTTCATTGAAAATCACATTGTCAGAGCAGACGACCTCCTTTTCATCTGGTAAGTAGATTCTATAACAGGGTGAATCGAGATCATATCCGACGAAGATTCCTTTCATAGACTTTCTCTCCATCTTTCTCCTTTTATGATCCTCAATCAACACGTAACACTCACAGCCAAAACTTTTTAATTTTGAGATGTTTACCATACGTCCAAACCAAAGTTCGGCAGGACTTTTGTCATCTACAGAGCTCTTTCCTGTCTGATTAATGGTGAATACAGCGTAGTTAATAGCTTCAGCCCAAAGATTCTCGCTTAAATTCCTGGCATGTAAAACAGATCGAGCTGACTCTACTATGGTGCGCATCTCCCTTTCTATTCGTCCATTCTGCTACGGTGTATATGTGTTTGTTCTGGTATGTAAAACTCCAAGCTCCTCCAATAATTCTCTGGTAGTCGAATTTTTGATTTCTGTCCCGTTGTCAGACCTTAGGCTTTTCACTTTTCTTCCAAATTGATTTTCAACTAGTTTCATGTATTTATCCAATGCTGCAGGGGCTTCGTCCTTGGTTCGTAAAAAATAAACAGTTCTAAAATGAGAAAAGTCGTCCTTGAATAAGAGAAAATATCTTGCCTTTCCCAGAGATAAGGTATCCATTTCACCTAAGTCAACATGTATCAGATCCAATACTTCCTTCGCTACCTTGTTATTTCTTGGATGAGAGATATGATGTTGTTTGCCGTAGACACAGCCAATACAAACGTTGTTGTCCCAGTCATCAATATATCTTATATTGTTTCTGTCCAAAATACTCTTGCAATACTTCACATTCTGATGTGCCAGTCTTTCGTGCCAGACTTTGATTGAGTTGGCCATCATGCACATTCCTGTGACCTCTCTGCGGAACATCATTTGATATAATCTTTCGAGTCGTTGTGCTACTGCTATTTGCTCCTTTCTATCGGCCGTTTCGATAACTGACATGTTGGCATTGGCAGTCTGAATAAACAACATTTGGGTAACCGAAAATAGATTGAATGATATATTAGGAACATATAAAATGTCTTTCACGGTTGCTGGATACCATTCCCTTCCATTAAAGGCCTCGAGTTCGACGTCGCCTACTCCGATTCCATTGATTTCTGTGTTGTTCCCGAGTATCACCTTCGTATACTCCTCCAGCGCTTTGTAGTTTGTCAGCCATTCTTTCCTGAAGGTCATGTGCTGTGTGGCAGCACTACCTTGATACCAAATATCGGTTTCGTCTTGAGTTCTTGTCATTTATTTTCGTAGACGTCAATCCTACAGTGACAAGAGCTCGTCGTTGTCCTTTGGTCTTATCTCCTTTGTCTGATTCGTCTGACTTCTCATTTTTACATTCCCTTGCAAAATGGCCCTTTTGATTGCAGTTGTTACAACTGTAGGTTTTCCTGCAATATTCGAAATATTTCTGACACGGCTTATTCTTGCAATATTTCTTTACATGTCCCTTTTGTCCACATCTAAAACATTCGACTTCTGAATTTTTCTGCTGACTTCTGTCCTTGTTACCTTGCGTTTTCTGTTTTGAAATGAGGGCATTCTGTGCAATTGGTTCCTTCTTGTCGTCTTCCTTCAATCTGTCTTCTTCCAGTCGAAGTCGCTCAATTAAAGTGTCGATGTTCTTGTCCGTTGGATTAGCGTTATCCCATGACGTCCTGAAGTGATATAGTTTCGGCGGCAGTATTCCGAGCATTCTTGTTATAATCCAGCTTTCCTTAATTGTTTCTCCTTCAGCTTTTAAGTCTTCTGCATATTGTTGAACTGATAAGCAATTCTCCACTACAGACTTACTTGAATCATACTTATAATTAAAAAAATTTCTCTGTAGTCCTTCAATTGTGAGATCGGACCTTTTACCATACAAGGTTTCTAATTTGTGTATCATACTATACGCAGAGGTGCAATTTGCAATTTTCTTTGCGATATTACTGCTCACATTTAAACCTATACAAGTTTGAGCGTCTAAATTCTTTTTAATCCACGCTGCGACATCTGCCGCATTATTCGCATCTTCAGGTTTAAGAATGATTCCGTTCGCAACGTCGTACAAGTCCTTCGATCTCAACGTAAGATTTAGCATAAACTTCCATGAGATATAATTAATATTTCCCTGCGAATCTTCTGACAAAGTTTCCATTTGAGATTTCACGATATCCATATTGACAGACTAAATAATTTACTTAATTAGTTTTGTGTCTTATCTAAATACACTTACGGTGATAACGGGAAGCAATTCACGATCACTTACGAACACTGACGAGGTTAACCGACGAGTGAAGCTCGTCAAAGATGGCGATTGCGGACGATGAACGAAGATGTGGCTGACACGTGTCTCGACGCAACTTGCGGTTCTCAATTTATGCAATTTCCTTTCTTTCAGACAAATTCGACTGTTGAGATTCGTTCACGGGACCTGGGCCCATAACCTGTGGTGATTTCCTATAACCGTGAACGAGTCAAAAACAGGGCGAGACGAAAGTAACAAGAACATTTATTAATGCACATACATCCAACTTGGATCTTACACAAAAGGACGCCTCCTATCGTAAACAATTA
Organism: Centruroides vittatus; assembly: GCF_030686945.1. Classification (NCBI taxonomy): domain Eukaryota; kingdom Metazoa; phylum Arthropoda; class Arachnida; order Scorpiones; family Buthidae; genus Centruroides; species Centruroides vittatus. The sequence continues at coordinate 3,076,149 of NW_027122385.1, forward strand.
ACAAAACGAAAGTGTACATTTATCAGACAATAGACAAAGACTTAGCTTGTAAATAATTTACCTTTTGTATATATATAAATGACAAGGTCAAGTTTCAAATTATGAAGCTCGATCCCGAGCGGTCCATTGATGGTCGGACACAAAAATGAACGGATAGCGCCTAACTAAAGCGCGGTTTACAATGACGAATATGATTAACCTTAACACTTATCGAGTTTTTCAAAATTTTATTGAGAAGGAGCTGCCATAGACCAAATCTGCGGGCAATGATCAATAATAGATTGTAAATTCGCATAAAAATCGATCGTAAAACAAATTTAGATGAGATAGATTTGCAAAACGCCATAAAATACCTCTATGAATTGCAAGTGATTTTATCGACAAGATTATTTGTTTATTACGGCAACTCAGCACTTGGGCGATGCCTTCCGGAAGGTCTTTTTAAGGGTAACCATTTAGCCAGCCCCTCCTAGCGAGGCGCGAACCCACGACCGAACTTCCAATGTTCAGGGAAGAGAACCGCTTGGCCACTGGTGGGCTTTTTATCGGCATGAAAATGAAAAGTTAATCTATTGCCAAATATAATGCCAAGGTTATTGTAGGAGCAGATATATTTCAGAATATTGGCATCAATGACAAGGGGGGAAGAGGAGGGTTCCGAATCAACGAGAAGCACATATACTTTTGCATGGTCAACGCTTTCAGATGAGATGCGCTCAATATTTTGAATTTTTTCCCTTGCTATTACGACCTTTTGTTGTGATATGGAGATTAATTTGACTATATTTTTCTGTGATATCCTTTTTTTTAACTCTTTCCTCCCTGTGGGCACTAAGAGGGCCTCTTATATCAAGCCCATTATGGGTTCGGCTAGGTCCACAATGGGACGGCCAGGTGGTGAGGACGGGGTCCAACATATTCGGTCGGATCACCTCCCAAAAATGGGATTTTTCGACCAGTCCGGATCGATCCCGGGTCTCCCAGAGCGGGAGGCTGTCACCTTGACCGCTCGGCCATCCGGCCGTCGATACATTGGGTTATGAGTATTTACCGATTATACGCCATGACGCATTGGGGCTTATAGTTTAGCAACTAACGACCGGCTGATAACCGAATATACATAATTTTAACAGCTTTGGAAAGCTCTTTACTATGACCGTAGCCCTTATTAAGTGTAGACTGTCCATGAAAATTTCTGAGAATATATAGAGCTTTTTAAAAATATTCCTAGCATTTAAAATACAGTCGAGTTCTCGTAACTCGAGAACGCGCAAATAAAGCAAGCAACAACCCTCGAATTTTGTCGATCAGAGGTATACGTTTATCTTTTTTTTCAACTTATAGGCCAAGGTGTAAACATTTCCAGTGTCATTCCAGTGTTTCATTCTGTAACTTTTTTCTGTGTAATGTAGTGAAAATAAGTGCATACTCATCAAATACTGTACTTCTGTATTTTTGTTACAGTTAATAAATCCTTTTTCAATCAATACATCCTTTACACTTTGAATTTCTTTCCATGTAGATATTTTGATTAATTTCGACCATTCAAATATATCTAATTCTTCAAAGAACAAAGTCCGCTGCTCCAAATATTCTTTGCTTTGCTTATTGTAATAGAACTCGGCAGCTGTAGTTTTCATATATTCTTTTGTCAACACCACTGCAGCCACTTTCTTGCAATTTTGCCATTAAATTACAAACGGAGCGGAGAAGAAACAGAGTACTTTGTTTCAAGGCCAAATTGTCCTTAAGTTGATTTATCTCCTTAGTGACTTTAATTACAGAAGTACTCTGGCGCTCGATCTTTAACACGGTTTGATGAACGTTACTGACTGTGCATGCATAAAAAATCCATAATTCAGAATTAGGATTTTCAAAAATGATTCTCAATATGTTTGGACATTTATCGATACTCAAAAAGTAGTCTTTTAATGGTTTGTACAGTAAGCGCAAGCCATCTAGTTTTACTATAGCCTAGCAATTTGTGATACTCTGTGCCAACTTCATTACAAAATTCTGTCAGAGCTTCTACACAAACACTATAGATATAAAAATGTGAATATATTTTCACAATAAAGCATTCAAAGTTTACAGGTAAACAATTTGCAGCAGTTTTAATCGTGTTGTGAATTATGCGAGCGCCATACCCGATTCTTATCAATATTCTTTCAAGAGATAAATTTAGTTTTGCCTAAATATTGTTGACACCTCGTTTTTTCAATCCTCCAAAATTGCAGTTAATATTATCTCTATAAAAGGACACGATTTTTGAAGTCAAATTATTTTCTGTCAATATTTTCATTAGATAATAGGCAATAACGTCTGATGTTTCGACCGGTTGGTCTTGAATTCTAAAAATTTGATTTGTGTGCCTTCGTATGGTAAAAAGAAGCGAACTAAGACAGGAAATATTTTCTTGGACTTGTGGTTTGAAGCATCAGTTAATGTAGTAACACAGTTGCATTTCCCGAGGCAATGTTTTAATTCACCTGTTACTATTGGTGCTAACACATTTACAACAATAGCTTCTATTTTCGTATGAGCACAACTAAATTTCTGTTGAAAACATGTTTAAATTAACTTAGAAGCACAGTTTGAGCGAAAACTGTGGTTCTCTTGCACCGTATGATAAGCCCAGGCGCCTTCTTTCGCAACAACTTCCAGATCTTTCGAAGTTGGTTAATCCGTTTTCTTTAAAAAATAAGCATAGAAGAACTTGAAGCAGCAACAAGATCGGAATTTTTATATTTTTCTGATTTTAAACGTTGGTTAATATCGCTGGCATCTCATGGGCTATTCTAAATTCTGTACGACACTTTTCACATCTGATGTTCGACGGAGTACTTCTTTACGGCTACTTAGTTGTAATAACTTACAACTAACTTACAATTAAGTACCCGTTAATAAAGCAAAGAAGTACTCCGTCGAACATCAGATGTGAAAAGTGTCGTACAGAATTTAGAATAGCCCATGACATTAAAAAAGCACTTGCGTTTATGTGAGGACCAGAACGGGTCGACTTAGAGGTCCGAAAGGGGGGATATCAATCGAGAATTTAAAGAGCTCCTTTCCCGACACGAACGGGAGAGATTAGATGTCTCGATCGAACGATAGATTTTTTGTGTAAATTATTCTAAACAATGCGAAGGAATAAAGTAGAGGAAAACGCAAATGAAGAGGAATCATATTCAGTCGCGACGTTGACCTCTCCTGCACCCTCCATATGGTTTCGAATTGTGAGTGCTCCCAAAATATTTGGAAAAAGAATCTTTCGGACCCTGTGGAAGCATCGTCAACTGCGGTGTCTTCTAGCGATCTCCGGATTCGTCGTTTCGTACAGGAAAAGCCACCGAAAGCCGTGTTCTACGCCGCGGAACCTACGGATTGTTCACCGTCCACACCGAACTGCTAGTGACGAAGACACGGAATTCTCTAACTTTATTGAACTTGATTCCCCGCGATTCGGATTGAGAATCTCTTCACACTAGAAAGATTTGTAAGGATCTTTATGTTTTTATTAAACGTTTAAAATGGTAAACCTGTCTCGGTGAGTCTGACTACGCCCACCCGACTGTTTTGACCGCTCGACTGTCGTGACAAATTTTCTCACCCAAATCAGTTAACCTCACATTTAGGCATTGCTAAAATGAGGGGTTCAAGTACAAGAAATTTACCTAAAAGCGGTTCATTTTCATAGATAGTTTTTCTGAATGTCCCTAGATGGCGCTGCCCGATGCAAATTAAAATCCTCGACTTGACTATATATTCGATTCGATAGGCTGGCTACAAGAACCAGATTGTATTGGATTGATAGGATAAACGCAATAGGGTAATCCAACACATGGGCAAACTGCCAAGGGGCGTGCGTCTTCTTTTATATATATATATTTTTATCATTGTGCCTTCGCCAAAAGAAGTTTTTAACATGCTTTCAGTTAGATTTTGTTATTTGATTCCGTGATGTTCTTGATTATAATTGTAAAGGTCGCTTTTAGCGTCCTAAGTCGAAAAGCCACGCGACAGAGATAATTAGTCCTACCTGGGGTTTGGAGCTATAAACGGCCGGGAACAACAAAGGGAGTAACGTCTCCGTTTATGGTCTGTACATGTCAATGTGTTTGCCACGTGCTGGTCGACTTGTAAAACGTAAACAAGGGACGGACGCGTTTGTAAGCTACGTCGTCGGGCGTAGGGCGGACGTCTTTGGAAGCTCCCAGGGGAAAAGAAGAACCTGATTGGCCGCAAGTGGTCGCCGTAGAATCCCTTAAAAGCTAAGGGTGGCGAGAGAAACGAGGAGAAGGGCAAGAGACTGATAATACGGTAGTCTCAGGCACTTGGACAGCCCGCTGAGCGTAGAGAGAGTGTTCTCCTCTGACAACGATCTCAGGGACGGGTAAGTGCGGAGACTGGACAGGCCGTATAGTTGAGCCAACTCCGGAAAGGCGACCTGAATTCCCCGAAGTTTAACAGTCCCCAATAGACAAGCCGACGTGAGATACCACATCTTTGTTGCATAGCGTATGTAATGTTGTCGAACATTGTACATCTTGTAAATATTTGTTGTGTAAATAAACTGTATATATTTACTTGTTGAGTGTGGAGGTGTCGCTTTCCTCGAACCATCTTAAGGACATTCTCGAGTCACAAAACCCAACTCGAGACGATTCATCGTAAAGATCGTAACGGCTTAATAAGGATCTTCACTATAATGTTTTTCTTTTCTATGATAATCCGATTTGCAATATTAATACATGCAATATTGACGAATGTAGATTTCGACTCTTTTTCATTCCTCCTTGTGGACACTTAAGAACGTCTTTTTTCATGTCAATTATGAGTTTGGCCAAGTTCACAATGAGAGCGACGGGGATGAGGGAACAACATATCCGAAATAGATGCCGTGAATTTTCTTAGCATCTATCCCGATTTTTTGCCCACCCGGATGTCGGATTCCGAGAGCAAAAGGTCGATGTCTTAATAAAGATGCACACATAATTCCGCGAAAGAGGTGCGTTGTCGCAAACTTGATATGTTTCCGCGAAAACTCTTAAAGTCATATCAAGTTTTCAGTCATTATGTTTACTAAAAAAGTATCTTAATGAAATTTTATATATAAAGTCGTCAGAAATTTGTGAAATCACTTTTCAAACATCCTGTTTTATTAAGAAAGCATATTTTATTAAATTATAGATTTTGAACTAGATTCAACAGGAATCTGATTCATAGTTAAATACACGTACTGTAAAAACTATCAATTGAGGATTTGATTACTTGCTTTCAAGTACTCAAGGTTTAGGCTTGAGTACATTCCATAAAACCTATGCAAATTGCAATAATTTAAAAACTAAAGAAAATCTCTGGAGCAGTAACCTGATAAGGTACTGAAAATTTAGAAGTACATATAAAATATGTGAAAGAAACATTTCGTAATTACTTATTTGACAAATTTAGCAGCATCCTTAATTGTTGATTACATGAAATATAATACTAAAATATATTTAAATTTTTATGACTGTATTGTATATGTACAGAATCGTGACGTTAAGATATTAAGTTACCTGTGATCTAAGTTCAGTTATTGACTCTATGGTGCAAAGATAAACGTTATAGTGCTGCTGGTCAAAAATATATACAGTGGGTGATCGGTTAACGAACATAATCCGTTCCAAGACTTTGTTTGCTATCCGAATTGTTCGTTAACCGATTATCGATTTACCATAGGTTTTTATGGGAATTTGATTCATTCGTTCTGGAGATCCCAAAAAATAAAAATATATATACTTTCTTACTACGTTTATTTATATGTAATAATAAAAATACTTATATACACAATGTTGCATTTTTATTAGTCACGCTTTTTTTTCTGTTTGTGGGTGTTAAAGAATCTGTCTAATGTCGATTGCTTTTCTCTCTTCTTTAGGATTTTTCAGAAGTAATTAATAGCATCGTAATTGTAGAGATCCCTGAGCCTATAAACCTCAACCTGGTTTTGATCCATTCTAAGACCGTTGTTTTGACATCTTCCCACTTCTTTAAAAGATGTTTAAGAGCAGATATCGGCATTAATTCTCTTTTTCAGAAGAAACCATATCTCGCCGAGTTTCTTGTTTTTCATTCAAGAGTTCTTGGCGTTCTTCTGTCGTCAGATCAGTTTCAGGGACCATTATTAGCTCTTCAATGTTCTTTATTTCTCAGATGTGATTTTTGTTACTCCTTTAGCTGCTTGAGTCTTCTTGATTATACTGTATTTTTCTTAGATAAGATTGAACTGCGGCCTACTGTAGACCTGTTCAAGCTATACTGCCCAGCAACATCAGACATCTTACGCCCACTCTCTTACTTTGCTATTATACTCTCACCTTTCGAAAATAAAAACCGACGCAAAACTTAACGAGTGCCCGTCCGAGTCTCGCGAATACTATAAAAGAATTGTTTCTGTTAGAAAAATAAAAGACTGGAATTACACGGGGAAGTTTTAAAGTTAGGAGGAATGCTATCCGATCAGTATATACCGGGCTGAGCGTTGATGTCGATGTCGACGTCTCCCGCGCTCCGAAAAGTTTCGAATTGTTGCCTGAAGACAAGGGAAGACCAATCGGTATTCATTATTTTACGTCGTTCTTCTTGTGTTCGTTCTGTGAGATATTCGTTGTCCGAACATAAGAATCTTTCGCGAAAGTGTTCGTTATCCGATTTGTTCGTTAACCGATCACCCACTGTATATACAGTATATAAAACTTCAGTATCTGCCAGAGCACAGGACCGAGACCAAGCGCACTACTGTATTTACATGTTAAGTAGTTATTTATTGTGTGTAGACTTATTTAAAATGTTTATTGAATTTATTTTTAAATTCAAAGTTTATTTTTTAGAATATTACCAAAGTAAAAAAGAAATATAGAAAAGCGACCCCTGACGATGTTTTCTAAATCTGCAGACTACAACGCCTTTCATGAAATAGATGGAAACAACTTTTGAAGTTTGGAATTCTTTAGTTGTGAATGTAATGCGGATGATGTCCAATGGATTGATGTTGATGACATAAACGTGACAGAACAAAGCATTCCCACGAACACACATTCGTCCAATATCCCGGCTGTGTCAGTTGAAAAGTACTTTTACATACCATTAAAGTGAAATAACTTGCTAGTAAGGTATAGAAAAAATAAAATTTTGTTTAATGTAACGTTATTGTTATGTAGTATTTTATTTTGATAAAAGTGTAAATAGTCGTAAATCATTTTATGCTAATATTCATTAATAATTGATAGTAGGCCGGATGGCCGAGCGGTCAAGCTGGCAGCCTACCGCTCTGGGGAACCCGGGTTCGAATCCCGACGGGCCGAAAAATCCCCAGGAATTTTTTGAATGGGTGGTCCGTCCGGATATGTCGGTCCCCATCCCTCACCACCAGGTCGCTCCATTGTGGGCCTGGCCGAACCCATAATGGCTTGCAAAAGAGGCCCTCTTAGTGCCCACAGGGAGGAAAGAGTTAAAAAAAGTAATTGATAGTGTGTTTTCGTCGTAATAATACAAAGGCTTTGTCGGAGATGATAACCTTGCGACTTCATTTGGAAGAGGCTTTGACATAATGTGGCAATGAGTGACGTGGGAGGGATGGAGGTTAAAAATGTGGAATTTTAGCGTGACATCATTTGTAGATGACTCCCAAGAAACAAACTGCTTTTCGCTTGGTGCTTGTGGCCACGCATCTTACCGTAAAGATGTGTTTTGCGGCGCGCTTTTACGTTTCTCGCCTCATATGAGCATTCTTTTTAACCGCCTCGACTGTCTTCGACCCGATAATGTGTGTTCTTGCACATACGCCTAAATTTCTTATTCAAAGTCATAAAATACTTGATCCCTGGAACAATTTTATGCTTTTCTAAATATTTTGGCAGTTCTTTTTTATTTTTTATTTTCGATAACTCAATAACTTTGTACAAGCAGTTTTCAAAGATTTTTAATGGTCGGCACTAAAGAAAGTTTAGTTTGATGAGCTAAATTTTCTTTACCGAAGAAAATTTTTTGCATAAAGGTATCTTATCCAGTTTTTATTTGCTTATAAGATATCAGTTTTTATCAAATTTATTGTAATGTACTTATTTATGATAAATTAATTTACGACATGTCTTCAAAAACAAAATAAGAATGAATAAATTATGTTCTACTGGATTGTCGATATCTCAGATTCGACGATGTGATGCTTTCTCACGTCGATCGGCGATAGTGATGCTGATTTACTTTGTAGTCACCTCTACCCGTGCTCAATTTGTCACATTTCTATCATTAATGACGTATTCGCCTATATGTGAACGGAAATTGAATTAGCAAATAATCAAACTGTTGTCTTATAATAGCGTTATTAACATAATACGACAGAATAAAAAAAATCTCGTAATAATGCTGTAATGCATGAATTTTTTCGGCATTTCTCTGAATGTTTCAAAAATTTCCTTCTTTCTCCAAGATTCATAAAAAGTTAACGGTATGCGTACCGGCGTGTTTCCATTGAAAAATAGCACTCAATATAAATAACACAAATAAGACAATTTTTACTGAAAAGAATACAGCAAAATATAAATTTACTATTAAGGATATAAATGACTTAATGTTACATCCGATTGATTATTTGCCAAGTATTAAAAATTATTAGAGAAAATGTTCGATTTTAAAAGAATGTTCCATTAGGATAATGGAGCATTATCTTTTAAATTATAACAATAATTTATTTCAACAATCAGATTCGATATAAGTGAAACATTACTGCAAAAAAATCTAATTAATCTAATTAATAAATTATTCTTTAATTTCTCTGAAGAATATTCAATTTCAGAAACGAAAAATACGACACTATCAAATCTGTAGAATTTAACATTTGTAGGAACAAATGGCTTTGTAGGAACAAATGGATTAAAAAATAGTAGAAAGAAGAATTTTCGTAGAGATATATAATAACGAAAGAGAAATTAAAGTATAGATATTATTAAAAGAGTATTTGGACTATTTAATCATATTAGTGAACTGCTGCATATTGATGTTAGCATCGTTTTTTGCAGAAGTCTCCATACCAGTGGCGTAGAGTAGTGGGGGCGGCAGGGGAGGCCCGCCACGGGCGGCACTTTTAGGGGGCGGAATTTTTTCACAGTAAATAATAATAATATCTTGTAAAAATTTAAACCATTTCATTTGATATTTTTGTCGCACCTACGATTCGGACCGATTGAAATGAGCATGGAATTTTTCATTACTTATTCTGTGACGAAACTGGGGAATCCCCTTTCTTTAAATGAATGTATAATAATGACATCTTGCTCATTGCAGCGACTGATAACACCGTCTGTACTGACTTGTAGGGATTTCCCGTATTTTATTTAAGGGGGCGAAATTTTCCTCCGCCCCGGGCGGCTGACACCCACGCCACTGCTCCATACTGATATATTATATATAAATAAAATTCTAACTGTAATGTTTTATAATTATTCTTTCTCCCTTTCATTTCGATGGTCGAATAGATCAGTGATCGCCATCTCATTTTTTTTTTCCTAATCTTCTCTTCATACTGCCTTAGAATTAACTCCTCTTCTATGTATCTTGTTCAATCTTGTATTTCCGCATTTTCTCGGTTATCCTCTCGACCGCTTTTCTGTGAATTTCCTCTTATTAGCCTATCTTGAATCTTTCTTCTTCATTCTTCTCAAATGTTTGAACTATTATAATTTTATATTATGCTTTATGGTTAATAAATGAAAAAGTACATCCTGAATTTCAACCTTAATATAATACTATCCTTTTAAATCCAAATTCCGAGGTTAAAAGTAATTAGTGTTTAATACGTGTTGTAAAGTCAAATATAAAACACGGTTCTGTGGAGTAATTATTGTTAATATAAGTCTACAGACGAAATAGGTAAACTTATTTTTATAATTACACGATATTAAGAAAAACAATTATAAAAGTAACATAATTTTTGATCGCCTGAGTGTGATGAGAAGTTGGCTTAGAATTAATAATGATAAATATTCAATTGAAGATTATTCGAGTATAAACGAGATAATCCGATTAATGTAAAAATTATTGCGATTTCTTAGCGACAATTGTAGATACGGAAAAGAAACAATACAGATTGTTTTACTAATTACATAAACTATAGAAGGCTAGATTATAGTCTACATTACATTTTGATTCCTTTAATCACTCTTTATTTAATGACGTTGATAATTTTTGAAAATGGAATATTTCTAGCAACTGATTCTCTATAAGTTTTACTTCTTTTTATATATTAAACAAGAGTTTTGATAAAGATTTTACTTAAATTATAAATATATAAAATGAATTTAATATCCACTTGGAAATTTATATGAAGGTTTTCTTTATCCACTAGACAATATATTTCAATTAACCGATGATGGTAATGAAGATATGTCAAAGACTTTTGTCATAATTCTTTATAAAAATCAGTTTATGAAGATAATATCATTACTTCGGATAATTCAAGTTAAATTAATTATTTTAGAAAATTTAATTGAAAATATTAACAAAAATGTTAATGCATTTGAAGTTAATGAAGATAAACTTAATGATAATGTAAATAAAAATGTCACTAATTCACAGACTAAAATTATTTTAAAGAAAATAACACAAAATTGATAAAGGAATTGTCATAAAAAATATTTGATTAAACTTTTCAATTTTGTTCAGTAAACAATTGTTTTATTGACTAGCAGGAGCAATCGCGCCGCACGATACAATCTGTATTAAATTCCTTTTATGTTTCAATGTGGATTGTATTTATTTTCGTCACAGTTAAATAATTACAAGAATTTTTAGGAATCATTACGCCTATACGGAATCGTTCATAAAGTATGTAACACTATATTTACAATTTTCATTTACAATATCCCAGAATCCCGTAACGTCTGTAACACCATTGCACATACCTCCTCCAAAATTAACGCATATTCTTGATTAACCTCTTTAATTGTACTAAGGAATAATACTATTTAATAAATGTATAACTATTTTCAAAATATATACAGACCACGACGAACTTTTAATTGAAAATGTGGTTAAGTACTTTAATTCTTCCATTAAATCTTAGAAGCTAGCAGGAAATAATGACGGCACTTCCGGTTTACTAAAGTGAAATTATATTTGTATGACTGGCAGAATATAAGTCACGTGTCAGATGAAACACTGTTTCTGATTGGCTGTATGACAATTTTCGATGCTTATTCCTTTATACATACTTGTATACTCTATATAAATACAGTTGATTATGTACTGAAGGACATTGTTAAATGAAAATATTGTAAAAAATAACAAACTGTTATTGAATTACACAGTTTGTAATTAAATTAAATTTGAATTTAAATTAAGGACCATAAAAAACAGAAATCAGATTTTAGGAAAAAATTTGAAGCATTAAAAAGAAAATAATAATTTTTTTAAAGGATTAAAAGAAAATTTATGAATTGTTTTTAAATATTAAAGATTCCATGGAAAATATCAAATAAATTGCATGCAACATTAAAACAAAATAATGATGAAAATATTAATGATTACGTAGAAAAAAAACATAATTTAGATATAAGTGATTTCAGGATACATGCATTAAATTTAAATAAGAATATTGAATACAATAAAATAAATAAAATGTGTGAAAATATTGATATAATTAAATAACTAGAAATGATTTTTTTTTTTAAGTTTAAAAGTCGATTTGATAAAAAGAAATGAATTTAAATTTCGAAAAGTTTACTTTCGAAAATAATAAAATATTCAAAAAATAAAGATAAATGTGATTTTAATAATAAGTAATTTGAAAAATTCATGTATAGATTTCAATGTATTTATTAATATAGTAATTTTATTAATTGAAATTTGAGGTTCGAAACCTTAAATGAATACATGAGAAACTAAAATTATCTTTACAGAAGGAAAAGAAAAGAAATGAAATCATTATACCATTATATCAAATTTAATAACATTAAATTTTTCTCTAGTAACTAATACTCTTCTAGTAACAATATTTTTAAATTTATAAATAAATTTAAATTTTTAAAATTTAATATTTAAAACTTGCAATTACTGTAATTCATTTTATAATTGTTATCCAAATATAAACATCCAAACCCGATAGTTAGGCTATATATTAAAGCCAAACGATTGCCAAATTATCTCGGGCTATAATTTGGCAATCGTTTGGTTTTAAAATATAATTGTTATCATTTCTATAATAAGTAATTCAGTATTTAATTCTTGACTACATATAGAAATTAACTAAATACTAGTTTATGTTGTATTTTTAATAGAAAAATCAAGTTTATTAAAAAAAATATTTATATAATGATTTTACATTTTAATATATCTTTGTAGAGATAATCATAATTAAAATTAAATTTTGGTAATTTGAATTAAGACAATTGTGAATTTCTGTTCGGAGAAATTCAGCTTTGTCATAAATGTATGAATCATTTATTTTATATTTTGTGTTAAGCATTTCTTATCAACATGAGTAAATAATTCTTTCTAAAATATATATATATTGTATAAAATAATTGAATACCCGAAGAATATCTTATGAAAGTATGAATCAGTTAAATATCTTGCAAAATTTTACATTTTATTGAAAGAATTTGACTGAATTTGAAATTTTTAATATATTTTACTACATTTGAAACATTTCTAAATTATTTTTCTACAATTTTTATGAATGACAAATGAAATTCTTTTATTCTTTTCATTAATGTTTTATATTTTAATCCTTTAGTTTTTTCCTTATATTTATATATATAAATCAATAAAAGATTTATCAAGAATTCTGTAATTTAACTTTTTAGGATTAACAACATTTTTCACTTAAGTCTTCTGGATGATTGAAGAGACTTAGATTTAGAGTAAGCCACACCAATAAGTCCATTTAATCCAGGGTTTAAATTTTTATATCGAAACTATTCTCTTTGTTTTTTTTTATTTTTGTGTAATATTACATTAAAAAACAAATTAAATGAAAATAGCATTGACTTAAAGCAATGACATGTTTAAAGTTTTAAAGAATAGTAAATATAACAAATTAGTATAAAATATTTTTAAAGATAAGGATTATGCTAAAAATATATTTTATATCATTTTATTTTTGTGATTAGAATATATTAATTCTGAATTATATTATTTATTTTTATGTAATTTTTCTATTAGGTTCAGAATAAAAATATTACAATCAATCTTTATGATTACTTCCTATTAAATAAGGAAAAACTTAGATTCGTATGATAAAAGTGCGTGAGGAATACGGGATAATATCGTCACGATATTGTTTTTTGTTTCTATAGTCACTATAGAACATATCAAAACTCTGCCTAAAATATCCAGACAATAACCTCAATATGCGAGTAGTTAAATGACTGTGGATACATACAGGTTATTGGACAATATATTTTTATATATTTCAACGGAAGAAAGTTGTTTTCATGTAAAGGAGAATTCAGGAATATGTTGTATTTTTCTTCAATCGACAAAATATAGTTTATATAAATAATTAAATATCTAATATTTCATTTAAAAATTTTTAAAAAATATAACGTAATTAATTTTATTGATATATTTTTTATTACAAATTTTAAAATATTTTTATTAAATTTAAAGAAGAAAATAATATAAAATATGTTCATGAAGAACTGCAACTTTTAGTTAATGGTATGAGAGGATTAAACTGTATTTTCAAAATGAAACTGCTATCGTAAAGAATCCGATTCGGATCTTTTTCGCCCTTATAATTTTCAATTGATAATTCAGAAAGAAGGTTTCCACTCTACAATTGAGATGAATTTTTTGTACGTCATGCTCACCAACAATAGACAAAATCTTTCTTTTTCAGCTTAGAGTTTTGGGATGAGGACTTGAAAATCTTGCGAACATGAACTGCCAAGAATAAACTGATGAAATCCTTATAAATGATAAAATTGTTTTGAAAACACTATGTATACAGGTATAAGTGCTCACTGAAAAATATAGATTGTAGATTTTAAAAGAAAAAATCGGAGAGTTCGGCTTAAACTGAATATATAGTAATTCTATGGTTGGAAAGCTGGAAATCTCATGGATGAGAAATAGAAAATTTTTGATGATTCTCTACGTTTTAAAATAATTTATATTATATTATGTAATGTATTTCTATTATCTTTACATAGTTACTGCAATGCTTAAATATTTAAGGAATTTTTTTTAAAACATAATAATAATATAATTCTTTAATATACAGTATTGTAATTTTTAAATTGTTTTTTTATTAACAACAATTTTGTTATTATTTTTTTATTGCAAATGAAAAGGCGATATTAATAATCTTATGTTCTACATTAAATTAATTAATTAAATTTATTTGATTCTACAAAATTACAAAATAAATTGTGAAGACTCATTTTATTCTTCACGCATGTTTATCAAATAATATTTCAATTTATGTTATTACAAACCATTTTTTACACTTATTAAAAATGAATATATTTTTCCTAATTACATCAAAATATTAAAATTATAATATATTTTTCTGTAAAATAAATGAGAAAATTTTGAAAATTTTTTTAAATTAAAATTAGAATTAAATGTTCCGCACTAAAATATTTAACAAATTTAATATTTAAAATATATTTTAAGCAAAAATGAAATACAAAACAAGAAAATGAATTAATTCCAACATATTTGCATAAAAGGGTGACATCATGCGATTTTACAAACTACAAATTATTTTTTTCTCTGTTTTATGCACGATATTTTGACTAAGTAATAGTTTAAAAAATTACATTTTATAAAAATAAATCAGAAAATCATTTTCATATTTTAATAATGGTTTCTAAGTCAACAAACCAAGAAATTTAAACATTTAGATATTGATTTCTGATGTTTTAAATTTTGCAAATTTGAAATATTACAAGAGGTGAAAAGAATATTTTCTTTTACTAAACCACAATGTTACAGGACAATGTTTTATGACTATTTTCTCAATTTGTTATCATTTATTTAGTATTTTGGCAAAAGTCTTTTTATCGTTTTTCTCATTTCCTCTCCTTTTCTATACACATGTATCGCTTCTAACAAAATTATGGCATGTGTAGGATATATGGATCACATCATATACCTCTAGATTATGAAAAAGATCCATAGATGTCGTCATCTACAGGTACATAAATTTCATATCTATGGCATATATTGCCGTAAATGCGAAATTTATGTATTACTACTACAAATATACTGAAATTGGAATGAATTGGATAAGGATAAGATCTATTCCAGTTTTATTTTTTTTGGTGAAGAACTACATTTTATTTTATTTTTTTATATATATAAAAAATATTTTTTTTGATTTTAATAAATGCGTAAATTTTTAAAATATATAATTTTATATTAAAATTTATTATTAATTTTTACCTTAGTTGTAGATTATATACAAACTTTATTTTAAAAAATAAGCTCAAAATGTGTTAAAAAATAAGATAAAATTTTATAATTTTTCTAATGAAAAAACAATTATTTTAATTGAATTTTAATTGTAAAAATTACGTTAATTGTTTTAATTGTTAAAAATTTTTTTAAATATTTTAAAAATAACGTTTGAATTATTTGTATAATAATTTATACATAGTTTTTGTATATAAGTTAAAAATATACAAAAATTAAATATAAAATTATATAATTTTAATAATTAAAAACTGAATTAATTAAGTAAAATATATTGCTAAAAAGTTATAAATTTTACTTTAATAAAATATAGTTGGAAAAAATATATTTAAAATAAATTAAAATATCTATTTATAATTAAAAATATAAAAATAAAATCATTATATATATATATATATACATACAACAAATTAATTAAATATAATGTAAAATTCAAAACTCTATTTTAGATAATTTTAAAGATTTGTTTTAAAATAAAATAAAATAATTAAACATTTTTAAAATATAGAAAAGTTGGTTCGTTATCCGAAATTTTCGTTAACCAAAATCTTTTGTTAACAGCGCAATTTTCTTTCAGGTTATTTATTTTGCGGTTTGAACTACACGTCTCTTAATTAATTATATTTAACGAAGTCACTTACAAATTAAAATTTTCGCGTCTACTGAGTCTTAAACAAAACGTTCCGAAGGACGTTTAGAAAAATTCTTATTTAAAAATCGATAAATAATTATATTGCAAATTAACTAAATCGATATTAAACAATATAACGTTAATAAGGAATTTAGTCATTGATATATAATTGGTAATTAATACATAATTGGCATTAATATATAATTAATATTTATTGATAAATACGTAATTAACAACGGAGTGTAAGTAATATTTATACTTACTTCTCTCATATGATATATTTTGATTTTTAACAATATATTTTCTATTGTAATTCCGAAAACTATTTACGTACGGTCTATTAAAAATAAATATAAATTATAGTAAAATGTATTTTAAAATAAGTATTATTCGAATTAAGAAATTCTGTATGAGTGGCAAAATTTAAATTAAAAATTTTAAAAAAATGACAATAAAATTTGTTATTGATTTTACAACAGATGGCAGCACAACTCCACGTTTATTTTTAACACACACTTTTTTATTTTTAATAATTTTATGTATTTATAATGATTTTAATGATTTTATATTTGATATTTATAATAATAATTATAAATAAAATTATAGTAATTACGCTTGTATAAGTTTTTTTTATAAAAAATATAATTTTGTATAACAAACGCAAGCGATAATTTTTAAATTTGAAGCTACGATTTACAACTACATTTTCAAATTTCAAAATGTAAAAACTTGAATTAAGATAATTTAAAAACTAATTATAATTATAAATTTTTATTTTCTTAAACGACAGAAATTTAAATGTTTTTTATATAAATATTTTATTTAAAAATTCTACTAGGATAAAGATAAAAAATTAAATTTTGAATATTCCTACAGAGTTTGAATTTTTATAAATTAATTTTTTATTCGTTTTGTTTCTGTTGTTTTCTCAAATCCCTTCGAAAAATCGTCTCACTTCTTCCCCTCTAGGGGGCGCATCATTCTATAAGGGAATCACTAGAAGAGCGAAAATGAAATTTTTAGGATGTATATACATTTAAATCTAATAAAACTTATGAAAACAACAAAGTTTTTTTTAAATTTTGTAAATTTAGAGATTAAATAAATAAATAATTAGTAAATTTAGAAGGCTGTTTTGATTTTTTTAGATATTTTTATCTACTTAACTGTAGTTTTCTGTTATGTTTCTTCTAAGTTTTCCTTATTAACCAATGTTTTTATAAAGATTTTTCCCATTTATATTTATAAATATTTTAAATTTCTATATAATGTCGTATAGTTTATATGTATAAATTTACAGGATGGCCCAAAAATAAGTTAATCGTGTCTTTGTTTTGTGTATTCCAGATGTAATTGTAAACAGAATTTATTAAAGCGTTATATATGCGGATATATGTTTTGTACATTGAATAAGAAGGATTTTATCTTAAGAACAATTCTTGTAGAATTTGTAAGTAATAAGTAATTGAATAAAATTGCAATTTAGCTTTTATAATAATAAACTGACTATTAAGCTATCTATATTTATCTATTGTAAGATATTTGAATAAGACAGAAGTTTAATTTCTACACTGATCATTTGACTTTGGGCTAACTTGTATATTGCTTTATTTTCTCGATATTATCAGTCTGTATGCATGTCCGTAACTTAAAATAGTATTCATTATAAAATGGTGTTTTGACATTCACTTTTTTCCTAAATATCTGAAAATTATTTCTATATTTTTTATTTTATTATTATAATATATATTTTATTTTTTATATATAGTATATTCATTTCTCACTTTATATTCATCGTTTATTAAAACAAACAATATGCAAATTTAAAAAGATTCTTAAAAAATTATAAAGATTAATTTATTTTAAATATTATAGCTTATTATTAAGTGAAAATTATTTAGTCTATTTAAATAATACTAAGTACTTAAATCATCATTCCTTTTATTTTCTGGCTCGAAAAATTGTATTTATTTTAAAAATATTTTAAGAATTGCCAAAAGAAAGAAATAGTTATTAAATATAAAAATTAATTCAGAAAATAATGTAAAATACATTTCTTAATTATTTTTATTCAAGTTAATACATTAAATATTTACTAAATAATTATTCATAAATTAATTTTTTATATTATTCTCTTAGATATTTTATTAAATATAATTATTCATGTTGAATTTTTTTTATAATTGCTTCTTAATGGATTAATTTTTCATTTTACTGATTTAAATTGTTTTAAAATGAAATTAATTTTTAATAGCAGAAATATTTTAATATATTTTTTATAGTTGTTTACCATTTAAAATATACTTACACTCATTGGAACAAGATATTGATATATATACATAAATATAATTATATACCTATTAGAATTATATGTATATACACAATTTAATTTACAATAAATTTAAATAAAAATTATAGTAATTTATTTTAATATTTTTAATATGAATTTATAAAAACGTTTTTTTTAAATATATTTTAGCATATGCTATAAAGGAAGTAAATCAATAATATATATTTTTATTCTTTCTTTGTCTCTTTCTATCTCTAAATATACATAACTTATAAATATTGGAAGATTTTTTTAAACAAATGCTAATTTATGATTCTTCAAAGCATTAAACTCTGAATTAATAAAAATTGATTAAATTTGAAATTATATTTTTATGTATTTTTATTCAAATAAATTGATTTTTTAAAGTCGAAAGATAATATTAAGTTTGCTCATTATTTTAACCTGATCAGTGTGTTAGCACAGTTTAATGAAATGGTCAGTGAGATTAACAGAAAGGATTAAATACAAAGTATTATTTTCTTATCGAGATTAACTGGAATCTAAAACCAAGATTTTTACTCTATAAAATTCTCTATAAAGATTCTACAGTACTTAACTTTAATAAGTATATACAGTATGACTCAGAAGTCGTTGCAAAGACTAAATTTCTGTCTTATTCTAATATTTTATTACTTATAAAATTTATTAAAATAAATTTATATGTTAAACCATTTTAATTCATTATACACTTTTGATTCATTTAAAAATTATTTATAAAATATTCAAATATATAGTATAGTTTTAATATTTTATAAAATTATAACAATTTTTTATGGTTTTATATAAAAATTATATATTTTAAGTTTTTTTTTTTAAAAAAAAGGAGAAAAGCCTAAGATCTATATTATTTTAAAGCAATAGAAGATAAAAGTCTGTATTCAAAACAATGGAAAATAAAGGAATAGAAATGTGATATAAATCATTCATATATTTTAAGTCAGAAGGTTTTTCTTTTGGTTTAAAATTTACGTATTTTAGTTTACAATTTTCACATTTTAAAGCAGAGTTTGCAGTCCTAAATTTGTTAATTAAGTTATGCTTTTTAAGGAATTCTATTCAACACCTCTTACAAATTAAACTAATTAAAATTATTTATATTTTTTATTTTAAAAATATTTAATTTAAATGATATTTAAATTAACATAAAGCTTAAAATTTCCAAACAATAATTTATCTCAGAAGACGGTTCGAGTAATCAATTAAGTAATTTTACAGATATATATATGTGCTGCCATCTGTGTGAAATAATTCCTACTAATTTTTGTAACTGTTATTTTTTTTTTTAATTATTGAAGAATACAATAAAGACATTTTAAGGATATAAATTAAATAGGTTCATTAAAACTTAAATACTTGGATAAAATTATTTTTAAATCTTCAAAACAAAATATAAAATTTTATAAAAGTTGTGGCACCATCTATGAGACTTTTAATAAATTAAAAATTAAAAATTATTATTATTTTGTTTATAATTGAGGAAATTAAGAACATGTTTAAATACAATAAAAATTATTTTAAAAAAAAATTTATATAAAAAATATAATTTTTAATGAATAATATATCCTAAATTTAGTTTTGGTTCTACTACTTTAAAGTAAAAATAATCATGGAAAAAAGAGAAAGGGGAAAAAAACGATAAGCGATATCGTATAAATGGCAATTGCATTTCAATTATTCTCTTTTATGAAATTTCCTCCTCTTACATTTTTTATTTCATTTAATTTTTACTTAATTTTTGCGTAGCGTGATATCAAAAAAATTGTTCTAAACCCATTATCAAAAGAACTTTTGCTCTAGTTTACGAGTTATAAAGATAATTATTTTGGTCACGATAATCGATTTTCTTTCTCTTTTTTCTAAAAAAATATATATTTTAGAATAATCTAACTTAGTCGGAATGATTAAAAAATCGATTAAGATGAGTCATTAACTCTTTTGAATCGCTCATCTATCCACAGACTTACTTTACTTTCTCATATCTACCGGACGGGGATAACTACAACGAAAATATTTAATTTATGAGATAATTTACTAATGGAATTATAATTTTATACGTAAAAAAACTGCAAAATTTTGATTACTACCAGAATAATTTGTAGAAAATTTGAAATTTTTCTGTTAATTGGTGCGTAATCAACACGATGCTTATGAAGAATCATGATGGACTCGCTAGAAATTTCCGCTTTGCAAACATATTTACGATTGTTCCGCAGCTTAATTTTCTTCTTAATGAAGATTTAACATATACGAAGATGCAATAATTTCAGAAAGTTTACAACACTTGCTACTTTTATAGGTTAAATCATACAATAACTCAATACGGTATATGAACCTTTATGGGAATTCATATATCCGTACCTGTCTATTGAACAGAATTTCAGAATTCTATTTTAGATCTTTCAATATATCTTTTTGTCTTCAAATTTTTCCATATTGCTGTCAAATTTTCAGTCTTTTACCCTTCTTTCTAGCAAGTATACTTATGACAAAAATAAGATAAATATCTGAGTAAAGATTATCAGGAAATTCTTTAAAATTTCTATCTATATGTCTGTCATATTTTTATATAAGAAAACATACAAAATCTGATAGTTTAAATATGGAGAATTTATAGATTTGAAATCTTAAAAATTTTTTAAAACAGTTTGTAGATAATATAGAATTTTGTCTCATTTAAATTTAGAAAATAGCATTATTTTTTCATTGTTTTTATCATTCGAATAACAAATGTACTGTACTTTTATTATTAAGTTACAAAATTTTTGTTTACTAATGTATATTTTTTAATACCCGAAATAAAATTCTTTATAAATTCATGATTATGAAGTCAGATGTACTTTTACATCGTTAAAAACTTCGTTGAATAGAAATTTTAAACGAACAACTTGAAATTCTGTAACGAGAGAACATTATAAATTTAAAACTGTATATAATTTTGTAAAAAAAAAAATCAAGAAAATATGAATAAAACAGGCAAGATTTCATCATTACTATTTATTTAGCAAAGACATGAAAATACAAATTTTTCCACAGATGCTTCTTTTTTCAACCGTCATTTCAAGGTTTGACTTGATTTTTATTATTATTTGTTTTTTTTTTTTTTTTTTTTCTATTTTAGGACAAAGAAGATTATGGAATTTGGCAAAAATCCCCTTTAAAAATGTCAACAGGTGGGGATTAATTTTATAACTAAACGCAACATTTCTCCTTCTTAATCCCAGAATCCTTCTAGGAAAGACAAATTGGTGATTTACCGAATCTCTAGCGTGGATGACTCACAACGGCTGAACAATAAGAGAATGACAGTTTTAGAAGGGGAAACATTACAATTTTCATTGTATAATCGGATTTTAAATTCTTAACTGTGCCTTCTTTGCACTCATTTTTATTCTTTCGTCAATTATGTCCACATTGGCCAATCACAGATAGATCTGAAATTAAATCATGAATATTTGTTTTATTTTCTTTTTCTTCACACGTATATATATATATATATATATATATATTTATTTATTTACAATATAAAATATAAATAACACTTTGAAAGTAGATATGTTTATAAAAAATTATTACGTGAAGACCTTTAGTTTTACCAATATGTGGCACCACAACACTACAGAGCAGGAACAACAGGCGCCTTTAAACTGAATGGCTTTATAAATAAATCTAATTGAAGTTGAAGTTGGCAAAGTTTAAAGAAAGCTCTCCTCTTTTATTCTTTTCTTCCTTTATCTATTGATAGATTGAATTTTCTTCCACTATATAAGAGCATTTATAGTTGATGAGGTAGACTTTCTATATTGAATTTAGTTATTTGTATTCTAAGCTTTATATGTCATGATTTTGTTTCAGTATCTCTATAATTGACCAATTCGAATCACACATTTAGAAAGACATTTGGTCTCTTCTATCGAGTCCCGTCGTTAATTTCTAAGATGGCGCATATTAACGTCAACTTTTCTTTTCTTGCTTTTCTTCTTTTTTTTTCGACGGAATGTATAAGTCTCATCATGATTCTCTCCTTTTAAATTTTATTTTTTGTTGCGAGAAACTGATTCGGACTCGTACAAGGCACAGCTGTCTCTGAGATTTGCATATTGCCCCCTACTCAAGCTTCTTTAAATCATCTCGTTTCTCACTTTTATTTGTTTGTTTTTTATTTCGGAGCACGTACAAGAATACGCGGACACCAAAAATCTTCTCGGTCGTCCTGGATGTAAATTTACAACATTTGTCAGCAACACAAAACAATGACGAGAAGAATCAAGGACGTTGCAAGGAAACTTGAGAGCTGGATTGATTTGTTTGGTGCACCATTTACTGCAAATGAAAAAATATTAATTAAAAACTCTACTTCTAAACACTTAAATAATCAATTTTTTATATTACTTTGTATATAATTTATTTATTTTATATATTTTTAAATTAATTTTGTATCTATATTATACTTTTCTCTGTGTGTGAATGATTTTGTTTGCAAATTTTTTATGGATTTTCTTTGTTAAAAACTGTAAAATCGTAGTAAAATCACATTAAAATTTCAGCAAAAATCATATTTAAAGCATTATTTTTCAATTATTCATTATTTTCTTTCAAGCATTCTACAACATTTCATATACATAATTCATGTAAACTTGGAAAATTTTATATTATATAGATGAATTTATAAATGATTCATTCAACAATTCACTTATTTAATATATTATTACTATTATTTAAATATTAAATATTTTAACATTTTCTTGATAAATATCATATACTTCAATTACTTGTAAGATGTTTAAATCATTCATCTTTCTTTATATTAAATGAAAGAAAAAGTTTATGAATTTATAAGTGAATGATGTTTAAATAATAAAAAAATTAAATTAATGAACTTATAGTTAAAATATTTTATGAATTTTTAACTTTAAAAATTGATGAATATTACTCAATTCAGTTGATTAATATATTACTTTTAAACATTTTTTCGAGAAAAATGTATTTTTAAGTTTAAAGTATTGGAATTTTTAAAATATATCTATAATTATTATTATAAATATAATTATTAACTACTTTTTAGTTATTTTTGTTATTTTCAAGTTTTTATCGGTTTCTTTTTTCTTTTTAAGATGTTCAAGCTTTTCACATGACAACGTTTGGAATCATTACAACGTGATTGTTACGTTATTCTATTTTTCATGCTCTGATGTTTCCATACATTCCTATTCTTCCATTTGAACGAGTTAATTAAAAATTTTTAAGTTTTATAAAATTTTTGAAAGATACTTTAGAAATTAAATTTTAAAAAATTGCATAAATATATATATTTTTAAAAAATTTGCAAACATTTTGAGTATTGCTTTCAAAAGGATTGTTGAGGTTTTTTTCCAATTCTCAATTCTAAATTTATGTTAAAAATAGAATTAAAAAAATATGTTTATAAAATTAAATAATGTTTTCTAATGCTTCGATGAATTCTGTTCAAGTGCCATTATATTTTAATTAATTGAAATTTTAAGTAAAAGAATATACGAAGAAACACTGAAATCGTAGTCTCTCTCTTGGAATTTTGAAATCAATTCTTTAAAAATTGAATTAAATTTATCATTTTTCTGACATACGGATAGTGTAATTGTTGAATTAATCTTCAATTCTAGATCATAATTATCTGCCCTTTTTCTCATTTTATGAGAAGGTAAGTAGAGTCGAGGTTTTCAATGAAAGTGTATCTAGAAGATGGATTGAGTGAGGAGACCTAATCTCTTGAACTTCAGATATAACTCTATTTCATTTTTCCTTTGGGGTTATGTCAAAGACAAAGTCAATGAACAACGAGTCTAAGACTTTCAGGAATTGGGAAAATCGGATACTAGATACAATTTCAAGCATATCTCTCCACATTTTGGAAAGTACGTGGATGGATTTGAAATAACAGCTTAACGTTATATGCGCTACAAACGAAGCTCACATTGAATTGCAATGATGCTACTTAACTTACTTGAGTACACATACTTCATTGTTTAATGAGTAGTTTCTTGTAATCATCATTTATAATAAAAATTTTCATTCTCCAAATTGTAACTCTCTCTCTCTCTCCCTCTATCTCACTACATAGTATATACTACAGTAGTATATACTACATATATGTAAACATATTACGCATAAAATAGTAATTTTTGATTACCTAAATCCAATTCTTTCTTATCAAATGAACATATTTTTAAAAACATTATTAAAATATTTTAGAATTTAAATAATTGAGAAGTTTGTATATAAATGTGTACAAGGTATCCCAAATAAAAATGTATGTAAATATATGTATCTCAGGCTTAAAAATATCAATAAAGTAAAAATATACATTGCAAAATTTTTGTTTAAATAACATAAACTTTACAGGAAATAGACTTTTATAAGATGCAATAATAATAATAATAAAAAACTTCACGCACACAATTTTGATCTTCAATTAAAATTTTCTTATTTAATTTTCTTTCTAAATTTTGTTTTTGCTTTTTGAAAATATTATATAATTTAATTTCTAAGATTCCATTAAAATTTAATTTTAGTAAATTAAAGTGTAAACTTTAAAAAAAGAAAAGAAAAAAATAACATTAATGGTTTAAAATTAAGGTGAGAATCCTGTCATTATTGTCACGATTTATCGTGAAAATATTCTCGTAATAGTCAAAGTTTTTAAATAAATTACGTCTTAAAATTTAGGAATTTTATATTTTTAAAGTTTTAAGACAATAAATTGTAATTTTTAAAAAATAAATATATGTATTATCCGATAATTTAGTGTATATAACGTGAAACAAATTCAGTATGTCGCATATTAAAATATTTAAAATAAAATTTGTTTACATGAAAAAATTTGCTAAATTTACAATTTAATACACAAAACTTTTAGCAATTTATATTATTATTTTTTTAAATAAAAAAGTATTTTATTATACATATAGTTTTAAATTTTAACACAATTTTCTACAAAAATATCTAATTTAAAATAATTTTATCTGATGTTTATTTTTAAAATATCCATGTAAAATTCGCCTTAATTTTATAATATATATATATATATATATATTATTTATTTATTTATTTAAATATAAACGAACTTATTTAATAAATTTTTAATATAAATTACAAACAAAAACTTGAATAAATAATAGAAAAAATATTTGAAATAATAAAATATATTACTTTAAATTCTACAGTTCTTCTCATTTTATACAAAATAAATTATTCTTGTTTTATAAAATATATTTACATATGAATAAAATTTATTTTAATGTAATTTCTTTCAAAATTGTTTACAATAAGAAATTTTTCTTTTGTATAATTTTTGTTTTGATATTTAATAATTCGATAAACTTCTGCGTTTAAAACATATTCATGGAAAATATAATTTATATATATTTAAAAATAAAAAATTTTAAACGGTTTTATAAAGTAATCTATTCATTATTCTTTTACAGATATATATAAAAAAAATAGATTGTAAGAGACAATATTGTTTTTCCATGTATCATATAAGATGCTCTAAATCATATGGGAGGATGCAGAGCAGAATGCTGTAGAGTAGAATAACGGAGATGATGATAATTATAAATTAATTTTAAATATTTAATGAAAGGTGTTTTAACGTTTTTTAAAATACAGTTAACTCTTAATCGTTGATATTTAATTAATTAAGCTTGAAATTATAATTTTTTATTTTACTTGAATTGTTGCATTTGAAAAAATTTCAAATTAATTTTTTCTGTCTGTGTAGAAATTTAATACTTTATTTAAAACATTTTTATTTAATAAATTAATATTTTAAATCACACAATGTTGCTATTAATTTTAGAATTTAGCTAATGTATAATATTTAAAAAAATAAACAGAAAACAAAAAATATACATTTTTCAATAAAATAAATTTATTTTCCAAATTTTTTAATGTAAATTACAATTAGAATTATCAAGATAAATGAATTAAAAATTGATTTTATCAAAATTACAAAATCTGATTATATAAAGAACAATTCAAAATTTTGATTAAATACATGTTTTGGAATAATTTGAAAATAATTAAAATGAAAAAAAAATATAGAATTTCGCGAAACTTTTATTTATATTTAGTAATTAATGGAATATAATAAGATAGAATGAGAAATTTTATAAAATGATTAATACAATGTTTAGTAACAATTAACATAGGTTCTAAGAGAAGGAATTAGAAAATACAAATATTCTAAACAGAAAAAATCATAGAGGGAGAAAAAACAAGAAAGCCATAATGCTAAGTAAACAGGTTAATGCTTTTTGATCGATTAACATATCATTTTGACCTATTCGATGACCTATACTTCTGATATTGATTATTGATACCATTCAATGAAGAATTTCCAAAAGATTTTCTTTACATTATCCGAACTTTAATGGCTATTTATAACACACATTTTCATTTTTAAATTTACAAAATTTAATTAAACTTTTTTATTCAAATTCGCTTTAAAAAAAGAATTTATCATTATCTATAAACATTCATTATTAATTATTTTTTATAATTTTAAAATGAAAATTATTGAAGAGAAAAAGAATTCACTTAATAATATGCTTTATCCGTTACAAGTTAGTAAAAAGAATGTGATTTTTCAGCAAATATCACGCTTTTATAAAGAAAAATGCATCATAATCATAGAATTCTAGTAAGATAATCGAATTGCTACTTATTCTTGATATTAAAAAAATAAAAAAAGGAAGAAAGTCAATGGCCATATTAGAAGAGGAGTAGAGATGATCCCTTATAGAAGTAAAGACAACCTTAATCTAGTCATTATTTAGGTGAGAAGAAAGTTGGCAAGATATCATAAGTACTAAGTGGTGAACTGTCAATAGCAGATCTCTAAGAAAACGGATTGTCTTATTAAACAAATATGAGAAAAACGGATTCGGTTGAGTCAACATCTCGGTTGGATTTCTAGTTTTTGGTTGGACGACAGTAGGGGGGATGATGATTTTTACCTACCATAAACGGTCATCGTTTTGTCAGCGGCCACTGTTTGGAAGGAGGGAGCATCTGCAGAAACTTCGCATCTGTATTCTCCTGCTGTTGAGGATGAAACGTCACGAAGATACACTGTACCGTTGTTAGAATGTTCAATCTGTAAAGAAAGAATAAAATTGTTTTCATTCCAACCGTTAATTAATTGGATTCTTACACTAAATGGAACTTACAAGTAATTAGACATAGAGGAATATTTTTAATAAAAGTAGAAGCGTATAATATTACTTTACGAATATCGAATAATTGAAAAATGCTAAAAGTGTAATATTGTAGAAAATATTTTATTTAATTAATAAACAATGTAAAAAGTAAATTATAGATTGTGCATAAATATAGTTATTTAAAAATTATTTTAAAATCAAAATTCTTGTTATAAATTAAGCAATAGATAGTTGGATAATTTAAAATTGTATTAAATTATGCTTTTTGTAAGAAATTTCTTAAAATCTTAGTCTCTATCTATGTAAATTATATATTAATTTACGGATACCACTATATTATTACACAATTCACTCTTATTATGGATATTGTATTACGCTTGAAAGCATATTATATCTATCTATCTATACAATATGCATAAACTTACAAAGAATTGCTTATTAAGCATGCATAAAGTATAACTATATTATATAAAATTTAAATAAAATAATAATTTCACTTATATTAAGATAATTAAAAATGAAATCTTCATGAATTTATGCAAGTTTTATGTGCAATAAACTGATTATATATGATTCTCTACTCAATTAGATATAGAAAATATAATTATCAAACTTATGCAGGAAACAACAATTTAATTAATTTTTATTAAGATAAATGAATTAAATATATATAATTATGTTTATTGAGAACGTCTTTCTGGAATTTTTCTCTTGATTAAGAATAATATAAGCATATTATATATATCTAGCTATACACGTTGCAATAATTTTGCAATATGCATAAACTTGCAAAGAATTTCTTATTAAGCTTGCACAGAATAAAATATAATTTATGTAATATTAAATAACAAAGATAATAATATTAATTATATGAATACAAAAAATAAAATCTTTACGAATTTATAAAGTTTTATATGCAATAAAATAGTTATATATAATATAATATATCTCATTAAGAATATAATTATCAAATTTATGTAGGAAACGATAATTTATCTTAATAAAAACTAGTTAAATTTATTAAAGGTACATAATTATCCTTGCCTTTTTGGAATTTTTTTTATTAATAAAATAAAGAATAACATAGGCTACCATGTAAATTTTGATTGTAAATGATAATAAGAAATGAACAATATCTATCTCCTTGACAAATTAATGTGCCACACAATTACTAATTACAAAATTATTGTCAGATATTTAGAAGATAATTAAAAGATTGTTGTTATGTAATTCATCAAAGACGATATTTCAAACTTCCATTCAAATTACTGATTATAATGATAACTTTAAATTAATTAGTAGATTTTATTAGAAATTTTAGAAAACAATATCAGAGAGTAAATTCTCTCAAGCATTAAAATCTTTGTCTTTCTACACATTTATTTTCCTATGTGCATTTACAGCAATTCATAAGTTTAGAAGTTGTTGTGTAATTAAAATTCTTTAGTTCAATGAACGTGTTGTATTACATTTTTAAATTTATGGAAATAATAAAATCTAGATTCTAAACTTCTTGATATTTTATCAGTAATAGTATACTAAAGACTAGATACTTTCAGGGTGTCTAAGGAATTCTAATACCATGCTTCCGGCTATTCTAGTAAACTATTGATTTCCAATCTATGTTACAAGCAATGTCAGATATAGTTTGGTCTGACATCTTTAACTTCATATAATATAACTTGAAAAGCGAATTTTTTTTAAAAATAAATTTATCAAAAAATTATATATATATAACGTTTTATCTTCATAGAAAATTATATTAGTTTATTATTATTATGCCTACTTACATCGACATCGATTCCTTGAAGAGGGAAGAACTGACCGGGCGGTTTATCACTTGGAACGTAACGATAAAATTCCATAGCATCTCTATACCACTTTACAGAATACAAAAGATCGCCTTCTAATTCAAAAACACACGTTAATCTAACTCTTTCTCCTACCGCAACAGAACCAGGAACGTCTAAAGAAATTAAACGAAGACACGAAATTCCTGGAAAAAATAAAACAATCAAATTTATAAAGTTCACGAAAATATAATCCTAAATTTAAAATTTTAGTAAAGTTATTCATAAATTATCTTTTTAATTGTTTAAATAAATAGAAATCATTTTAAAAACTTCGTTTATAATATTATTTATATCGATGCAATATAGGAGTACTTCGTGTATTTCGTTGAAAATTCAGTTTGATTTGTAATTTTAATTTTTAAAGCATTCGAGTCATTATCGAAGATCTAACAAACTAATTTTCATATTATCTAGCACAATTTAAGTTTAAAATTACTTTAATTGTTATGAATTATCGATTTAAACTATTTTAAGTGTAATTAGTTTCACTTAAAGAGATAGAAAGAACCAGGAAGGAGAAAGAGGAGGAGAAGAAGAAAAAATTTCAGTTTAAGATAATAAATATGGCAAACAATTCTGATGATTGGGTATTCGTGTCACGATCCATGTTTCTTCCTTCTATCGCTCTGTTTAATTGGACAGACTGAACATATGTCGTTGTTTCATGGTTGAACGATTTTTGCCTTGCGACTGTATTCACTTTAACCAGGATCGTGATAAAATTACAAGTTATTGTATGCTTGTTTCATTGATAAATTTTCTCAATGAAGATTATGTTACACAGATATAATCTTCTTTTTACTGTATACACTAATTTTAATTAAAATTATGTATCTTAAAAATTATTTAATTTTATTTTCAGCTTTACAACTTACTTAAAGCAAGTAGAGTAAAGAAAAATTAGTGATTAGTTTACCTAGTCGACAGTTAGGCTGGTGTAAATGGAATCAAATTAAAGCAAAGTGGATAGTGACAAACAAACCGGCCATTTCGTTCTCAGAGAAGAGCCACATAAATTGAGCTTGACAATGGCATGTTAAACTGGATTGCTGTAGTTAGTTGAGGTTTTTTTTCTTTTTGGTGTGTGCGTATGTGTGTCTGTTTGTTGCTTTTACCTTAGAGAATGCCATTTACGAAAATGAAATCAGACAAGATATTATATTTATATTAAATATGAAAGGGAAATTTTTGATATTTAATTAAAAATATTATCCTTCGGTTGCATAAAACAAATTATTTATATTAATTTATTATTATCTAGAGAGTAATATTTTATTTATACGAGTCGCACAGCGTATAGTCACTTCTCATTAATTATTTAGCATTAAAAATAATTTTAAATATTTTTAAAAAGAATATTTTATTAAAAATTTTGTAATTTATTTCTTATTTTTACTTTACTGCCAATTTCATTTTATGGACGCAGAAAATGAATTCGCGCAGCACTCTATATTAGAGCTTGAGAATCTTTTCCAAACTCGAAATTTATGACGAATAGATTAAAAATTTCTTTACAATTAGAATAAAGTACAAGATTCAATTTCTATAAAATAAAAAAAAAATTAACTTTGAAGGAAAAAATGAACTGAGATGATCAAAAATCATTTAAGTTGAAACAAAAGTGGCGTTGTGACAAGATAACAGCAATGGTGATAGGAATAAAATAAAATAAAATAAAATAAAAAAAATGGAAAGAAAGATTGAATGGAAGAGACGCATACCTCCTATTACCTCGGAAGAGCAGTTTAATCTCGCTTCCTTTCCTTTTCAGTTTGCCATTATTGGAAATAGCTGGTCTTTCTAACTCTCCATATGTCTGTGTGTGTGTGTGTGTGCGACTTTCTGGTTCAACCGGATACTTTACACTATCTCATCAATCAAAACTATTGTTTCTGAGGTTGAAGAATAAAGGGAGGGACATAAGAAAAACGCACTTTCATATAAAACTCCACGGAAACGGTAGAAAAATTGGCAATATTGGAAAACGAAAGTATTCGAATATTAGGTACAGTTCTTAGACAGGTGATGAGTTATAGCTACGAAATGAAACTTAATAAGAAAAGTAGTAAAGGCATCTTCTTTCTATCTCTCTGTCTCTCTCTACCTCTTTATCTCATGTGTAATTTGAATTTATAATATATTAATAAGATGTTATTAAAGCAAAATTCTTATTCATTAATATTATTAATTTTTACATATATAAATGAGTTTATAAATTTATAAAATTATGCTAAATTTTAATTTATATTAAATTGAAAATATATTTTTTGCTTATTTTTATCGTAATCTTAATATATTTAAGAATATTTTTAATTTATTCGTTTAAAAATTTGAATTTGCGAAATTAAAAATAATTCTTTATTCATAAATTTTTATTATAAAATGTAATTAAATTATTATTTTGAATTTATTTAACTCTCTAGAATTTAAATAATGCTTGGATATAGTAAATATAATATAAAGTTAATTAGAATTTATAATAAATGTCACATACTCGACTTATATTTTAATTTATAATAAAGTTAAAGTTCATTAAAGAATTTTATTTATTTCTAGAGAATTTTATAAAGTTTATAGAATATATTCTTTACATATATGAAAGGGTTTGATTTAATTGTCAATCAAGGAAGCGAAGACAGCTTTAAGTACTTGTCTCGCTTAGATTACTCGAACCGTAATTGTTGAAGTGAATCAGTGAAATGGCAGATTTTTATTTTTAGCAATATGGTCTCTTATGATACATTTGGGAAAAGAATCAACTGTACCAAAAGGTTTGCTAATCAAGATACTCATCCGTTTTACGTCTCTCTGGGGTGTAAATTGGAGACTGTATGTTTAGTGCACATTACAGACTAAATTATGAGACATACTTCACTGTAAGGAACTTAAAAATAGTAACATTTAACTGTATTTTTATTATAGAAAAAGAAGGTAAATCTTGTTACATACCTTACTATATTTTTGTTTGTTATAATTAAAAATTGTAAGGAAAGAAATGAAAGATTTGCGGATTAATGAGAGAAATAAAAGATAGTGAGAATTGAAAGAGAGAAATAAAGATTTTTGCAAGGATTGGAGGAGTGTAATTAAATGTTTATAAGATGAAAAATGGAAGATTGTGAGGATTGAAAGAGAAAAATTAAAACTTTATGTAGATTGTAAAAAAAGAAATGCAAGATTTTAAGTGTTAAAGAAGAAAAATAAGACATTGCAAGAATATAATGAGATAAATTAAGATTGTTAAAGCTTATAAGAAAAAAATGAAAAATTATAGTAATTAAGTCAGAGAAATAAAAATTTTGTAAAGATTGAAGGAGAGAAATCAAAAATTTGTAATTTGAAGAAGGAAAATAAAATGTTGGAAATATCATATATGATTTGTTTGAAAGAAGGTAGATATTTAAAGATTAAAGAAGAAAATAAAAGATTGTAAGGATTGTAAGAAAAGAATAGATAATCATTGTTTATTACGATAAACATTTATCGTATTAATTGCCCTTTATTAATACTTGTTACTTTCTCTTATTATTTAGAATCTTCTAGATTAATAATAATAATTTAATTCACTTATTAATAATATACATTTTAACAATTAAAGTTTTAAGAATAGACCGATTTTAATATATATTTTAATAATAAATCGTTTAAAAAACTTTAAAATGATTTGAAACACGGATAAAGTTATAATATTTCGTAATATATCAGATTTATTGTAGAAATTTCAAGAGAAAGAATTTAACTTTCGCGTTAAAAATTGCCGAAAAGAAATGATATATACTTCGCTTTTTAACTTTATAAATTATGTTAAATATAACTTCAGTTAAATCAGTTTATAATCGACAATTTTCTTTTAAAAAAATAACATTTTATACGTAAACTAACTGAAGAATAAGTTAAATTTTTCCATAAATTACTTTATTTTTAAAAGCGAAAAATGCTAACAAAAGCAGTTACATTTTTTTAATAAAAAAAATCAAGCATAGTTTCCTTTAGAATATTTTCCATGTTCTTTTCTTATATATATATATAATTTTTTTTTTCTTTATCCCATCAGAGCAATTTTCGTATCTCCCACTCCTCTTTCTATTCTATCTTGCAGTAAACATGATTGAAACCATCTGCTATGAATAAATTAAACTGGAGATGGAAAGTTGCTCTCTCGAAATAAATTGAAAATTCACTTCTCGGCTATTTTAATATTAAAATTGATGTTTCTGAGAAATCCTGTTGAGGTACTCCAGATATTACACCTCTTCAGAAGGGAAAAGAACTTAGTATGATTGATGGACATACGGAGTTGAAGGTCAAGCTTTGATTGGTCAAACTTAAGAGAAAAGAGGGAAGAAGCCTTCTGCACATTTTCATGTTAACTAATGAGTTAGTAAATAAAGTGTGACTAGCGTAATTTTGAATTAACTAAAAGCACTTTTAAGAAATTAATTTTCGTTCATGTCTATAGAAATTACTACAAACAGTAAATAAAGCATTTAATGATGGTACCTATACTTTTTAAAAATAATTTCTTAAGGTATAAAGATATATTTTTATTTTATTATCTAAATATTCTTTTGTATTCATAAATTAAGTAAAATGCTATTAAATTGTATGGAAATTTAATATAGCCTATTCTTTAGTAGTTTTAACCGGATAGCTACGTTTAAAATTGTGAATTAAATTTATAGATTTTTAATGTATTAGAATATATAATAAATTTCTAATATTAATTTAATCTAAATTTAATTATTATTTAAATAATATTTCTTTACAATTTTTTGTAATTAAATCCAAGCATTGGAGTATAGCTGGTGCTGGTTCTAATTTTCAAGGTTAGTTTGTATAATTTTTAAACTTAATTTAGGAAACGTATTTTCCTAATGGTAGAAAACGCTTAAAAGAGTTAAAATAATACCTTTTAATTTAAATATATAATTATATAATATTTATAATTAAAATAAATTAAGATAGATCAATAATATTCAAAATCAGTCAATTAATGATGATGTTAGATTTAAATTAATTCAATTTTTAAATAATCAAACTATTTTTATAATTATTATATTAAAGAAAATATAATCTTCTTATATATAGAATTATTAAAAATATTTTTGATTTTATATATATACATAATCAAAAATATTTTTACGTACAGTACATATTTTATTATATATATACCATATGTATAATAACTATGTATACATATGTATATATATGTAAAATAAATACGTACTAACTGATGGATAATTCAGTTTAAACTCACATTTTTCTACATTAAATGAAATTTATGTTTAAAAGAATGTAATTTTGATTTATCCTAAGCTGTACTAATTATAAAAATAATCTAAATAATAAATTAAATTTTAAGTAAAGATTTAAACGGGATAAATTCTCCACGAATTTAGACGTTTATATTAACTATAAATACATAATACATTCATTACTTTTGACAGATAGCATCTGTTTATTATATAAATTTTATGTTCTTCTTCTCCTTACAGCAGTCAGAAGTTATTATTAAGTAGATCTTACACGTTATATATATATAATATATATATATATCATGTTCCTTGTACATTTCCTTATATATATATATATATATATCCATTATTAGTTATTATTAACATTGTCATTTGCAATCTTATCACGAATATAAAATCTTTATGTTGGTAATAATAATATATGAAGAGAATATGCAAAGATAAAGATAAATATCTAAATATACATATAACGTATGAGTATTAGTTAAGTAGTTTGGCCTTAAGAGATCGAGCTAGGATGAGGGAAAATATAAGGGGAATAAATAAAATGAATAAAATTTATTCTATTTATCCACTCTTTCATCCTCATCATTCTTTGATAGTACCACTAATATATATTTATTAATAAATTAATTAATTTTATAAATGTTTTAAACTAAGATTTCAAATAATTCAATATACAAACACCACAATGCCAACTATTTATCATTGAAATAGATTTAAACAGAGTAAACTAAACAAATTGATGTAGTACCTTCTTTCACTTTAATTAATATTAGATTTGTAAAGGTTAAATTATAATTAAATATCTGCTTAATCTTATTTTACTAGTATACAAAGCTTTCTATTATCTAAGTTTAATCTTATTATAGTGAGTCGAACTGTGAATATCCTAGAATTTAAATTGTTAGATAAATGATAGCGAACAATCACATTAAGACCCTTTTAAAATTAATCACAGCAATGTGTTATTTGTATTGGGAATTTACAGTCGAATTTCTGTATAATGAGTAAGAGTTGTTGCTACAAGTTCATATCACATAAATTGTTTAAATGGTATTTTATCAATAAAACTCTTTACGTGTAACATCCAGTAAGTTAAAGTGACATTGCTGCAAAGACTATAGTCATGGCGGTCGGATGGTCTAGTGACTTAGAGTGTCTCTGGTGGCAATTAACGTCACTTTAAAACCGACGTCTCTCGTCTCACGTCTGACCATTAACTTTTACGTTCTTCTAGTTCTTAATGGCATCTTGGGTGTGAGAAAGAAAAGATAGCAGCTAAGGAAGATTTATCAATCCAATCCATAGCTTCTAGGTCATTGAATCTATTTAGATTCTATAGGATTCTTTAGAATACTTTTTAAAGCTGTGCTTTATTATATTACGTGTTTAGTATATTACAGCAAGTATTAATAAGTTTATTCTATACTTTCTTCAACGTATAATAGGCTTAATTTGTGGCGTTGGTGGTTAGATTTAAGCTTCGCTTGTATTCGCTTATAGGAGAAGTATTAGATCTAAACAGTTTTACCTTTTCAAATATTGAGGGTGAAAGTAAATTAAATTTTTATGTTATTCTAGAAAATTGAAAGATTCTTTACCGATATCGATAGAAAGATTGAAAAATTGACTCGATGGTCAATACAAATCTATCGCATCCAATATATTGATTAAAATATATCTTGCAAAACGACTCGCGTTTGAATCCAATTGCCAATCTCGCATTTCTTAGGATCTTACACAAAATGAAAGTTTCAGCAATCAGTTCAAGAGGTTAGAATCGATGGTTCTGGTAAACTATAGAAGTCTTTCAAGTCGTCCAATGCGATCGCGAGTCTAAAAGAAGTGAAAAGAAAAACATCTAAGAGTAAAGAATGAAAAAAAAAGAAATCGAATTTCTTTTCTGTTCCATTCAAAGTTATTTTACCATCTTTTGAAGTGAAAAACTATCTTAAGATAGACCTATATATAAAATCGACCAGTGAGGAGAGGAAAGTGTTAGAGATGCTAGAAGCACCAAAAGGATTTGCGCCCCAACGAGGTGCGCAATGGACCATGAATTCGTGAAGAACCAAATGTGTAACGAAAAACAGGGATGAGGGTTCGTGACCTGTTTCCTAACTCTGTCCCTTTCATTCATTGATGGAGACTTCGGTGACAGTTTTTTCGATACCCTTGGGACGTAAAGACAGCCGAAAGACTGATTGCTCTCTTGATTATTTATATCCTTTTCCAACGGATAGCAAATACCTTCAATTTCATCAATTGCTTTAATACTTTCTTAGTGGAAGAAACAAGTTTGGTGAAGTTATTTGAATAAATTATTGTCCCTCATTT
The DNA here is from genome assembly GCF_030686945.1 of Centruroides vittatus. Taxonomy (NCBI): domain Eukaryota; kingdom Metazoa; phylum Arthropoda; class Arachnida; order Scorpiones; family Buthidae; genus Centruroides; species Centruroides vittatus. Next base: position 3,113,216 of record NW_027122385.1, read on the forward strand.
TTAAATATTTTATTAGTTCGACGATTTAAAAATAAATCGAAGAAAATAGAACAAAATAATGAAATAAATAAAGTCTTTTTCTGCTGATAAAATAACCATTGGTTTATTATTTGTAACCATGTTAACAGAACCCATCGAAATACCTAAACATAAAAACACAACTAGTAAACAAGGCATTTCTATCATTTTAATTTCAATTGATCCTGTTTCGAAAGATTGTGCACGAACTTTAAAGATTGTTTTGTTCAAAGAATTCTTATAGTTTAGACAATCAAAAGATCATGTAACGTACTGTATTGTGTATTCCCGCAAATTTTGTACTTTGTGGAAAATTATTGAAATTCCGGCGACGGATTCTGTATTGGTCCAACCTCTTTCGGATAGTTTAGCAACAAATGATACCATTGTGTCAGTGCAATGAATCGCTAGCGGAAGATAGATTATTGGTGGTTCAGGGAAAAGTATCTTAGACAACTCAAAATGATGTTTAGAGTCAGAGACACCATAACAAATTGAAATTACACTTTGGCCTAACACAAGACGGGTGGAGACAGTCCAGTTGTCTGAACGTATTTTCAAAACATTATAATAAATAACGAAATCATTTATTATATGCAAACCACGAATATCTAGTATAACTTACAATTTCTAGTAGGATATACATATATTGACAGAAACATTAATTTTCAAAGCAGCAGCTCATGATATCTGCTAGTAATACGTCTCTACATTTTGAAAATATGTTTCAAAACGTAAAGAAATAAGACATTTATCAATTAAATCATCTTTTTTACTTCTGTTATATAGTAGGAATACATTACCTAAAGAATATTCAAACCAATTACTGATGGATTTAATGGGCAGATTAGTGAGTATAATTATTGCTTAAAATATTTTTAGGATATTCTTACATAAAAAATAACATTAAAAAGAACAATTTTATTACATAAAATTATATATATTTTTTTTAAATATTTATTTCTCGTTAGAGAAATGAGAGAACTGCTTACAACATTCTTCTTTTTATTATTATTATCATTATTATTATTATTGTGAAGCGAGTCAATAATTATTAGATTAAATCTACAAAATTTAAAAGAATTTTTGCACATTTTTTTATTTTTTTGATTGAATAACTACAAAAGAACCATTTTTTACAAAACAAAATTTTTTAGAAAGAAGAAATGATTACATTTCGAACAGCAGATTTCAATGGAGGGAATCATTTTTACATATGAGAAAATTTCTTTGATCAAAGAATAATTCTCTTTAGTATCTTCTTAAAGTATTTTTGAATTCTTCTTTTTCTTATTTACTTATAAAAAAGTGATTTCTAGTCAAAGAAATTTTATATATTCATTTTTATGAAAGATCTTTTTAGAAGAATCATTCCAATTTATTTAACTTAGGAGAAATGTATCTCTATATTTTGCGATTTAACCTAAAAATGCCGGCGAGAATAAAAGGTTCTATGTTTAAAAAGGATTAAAGGAACAATAATAACAACAAAAATTCTTTATATATATATATATATTGTTATCTTTAGACTTAAGAAACATAGTTTGTGTTTTAGTAGAATCTTAGGATGAAAGGAAACGAAAAGAAAAATGTCAATCGTCAAGATAACACTTGTGAACTTTTTTACTTGGAGTTGATTGTTATCTAACAAAAGAATTGATAGAAAACAAATATGATTCCTTAATTGTAACATCTCGAGTATTTTTTTTTTTTTTTAAATCAAAGAAAACTTACCACTTAAAATTGTTAGAGTCCGATGTTTTTCCTTTTTTCTTTTCCTTTTTCTTTTTTTAGATACGATATTAAATTAATTAAAAATAGTTTTTGAAAAGAATATATTAATGCGTTACAAATTAAAAACAGGTTTTAAACGCAACAAAAGTTTTTTTTTCTAATTAAAAATAATATAATCCCCTCAATGGAACTGCAGTAGAAATTGTAAACATATTCTTTGTATTTATAAGGTTTATGAATTTAATTTAAAATAAGGTTAGATAGTATGTATAAGGATCAAGTTCTGAAAGGACAAATAATGTTTGGTTATGATTTAAAAAGGTAATTTCTATAAGGTGAATAATCTTAGTTACGAATTTAGAGTGTATGTAGGAAGATAGTTTGAGAAAAATGAATAAATTGTAGTATAAATGTTTGAGAAATTAATATATAAATTTAATTAGGAAAAAATTTAGAAATAGCAGAAGACGTAGAATTTATAAAGGCATAAGATTCTAAACGGAATTACAAGGCTATTATATAAACATCCGATACCATCAAGAAAAAAAGGCAGAGACAAGAGATTGACAGAGAATGCAAGAAAAATTAATAAATTATATCCTAAATATCTTTACAAAATATGGAAAAATAAAATAAGAAACGAGAAAAGATTTAGAAAGAATGAAAGACTTAGAACTTATCCCCAGAGGAAAAGGTATAAGGTTCAAAATGAAATTACATAGACTATTATATAGACACTCCCTACAAAGAGGAGTCATCAACTCGAAAAAGATATTTCGAACATTTCTCAACCTTGAAATGGCTTATTCGTTCAGTAAATCGTTTTTTCTCTGCAGATTTCTTATAAAGTATGGAAAATACAAAAAAAATGTTATAATAAAAAATTTTCTTTATAAATAGTTAATTTTTTAATTATTATACTAAATAATAATTAAACTTTAATTTATATCAGAATATTCCATTTAAAATATGACGATTTAACCAATAACATCTATACAACAGTAGTAAATCCTACAAATCCCATTTAATCCTCGTTATCTGAAAAGAATCGTGCAGAAACCAGCGAAAGAGTAATTAGTAGAAGTAAGAAACCATTGAGTTCAGTGACAATCGACATTCCATTCAGTGTGGAAAAGAAGTCTCGTAAGGATCGAACAAGAATCCTCTAGAAAGAATTCAAGATTAAAAAAGAGAGAGAGAGAAAAACACATAGAAAAATTTGTAAATTATAAAATATTTTCAATAGTTTTAATGGATTTTTCGTTTTACAACTTAAAATGAAGTAATATCTGTCTACATAAATCTGTATATACATATAGAAGCATAAGCAAATCGCAAATTATAACTTAATTGGCGAGTATTTTTATATATAAATATTAAAATAATGTTTTAAAATAAATTAATGTTATAATAAATTGTCAAATTAGCTTCAAAGTATATTTTTCTCTTCTTAACTTCTAACTTCTTTTAATTATAAAAAATAAAGACATATATGAAATGATGATAAATAAATTAAACGCAATTAAATATGTTTTTAAATGTAACCTTTTGAAAATTGACAAAGTAAAACTTAAAACTGTTTTTTATTGAAATTTATTAAAAATTCAGATAATATAAAGTTATTTTTGAGTTCGTTGTCTTTAATTAAAAAGATAGTTAATAGCTTTATCCTTTAAATAGTTTTTTAAATCAATTATATTCTATAAATGCAACAAATAACCTTATTTTTTATAGAAGAAAACACATCAATGAAGAAGTTTTAATAAGCTTCACTAGAAAGAAAAGAATCTTATTGAGATACTCAAAGAGGCTCGGTGATTGCCCACAGTTGAGTGCACGCTTTCAGAAAATGGGAGGAGATTTAGAAGTGAGAGAGAAGCGAGGATAGAATGAGAGCGAGAAGTGGCTAGAGACTCACTTTTGACAGAATCCGCGTAAATTACCTCGTGAATATTGCATGACCCTACGGACGTGCAGGTGCTATCGCCCATTTGGTTCACCTGTCCTAGTCATGGTAAAAGAAGAAAGATTCAAAAATGGTTTTGGAACATTTTACAAAGCTCAATTGCTTTCTTAATAGAAAAGAAATTGATAGAATTTTATTGAAATTTTGTAAATTCAGAAATGTACTCGAAATTTAATTAATAGTTAATTTAATCAAATAAGATTTGAAGAAAACGATGGAGAAACATACACATACGCACACAAAAATGTATATTTGTAAATTAGATTTATTTTTTAATTAAATAACTAACACAATTCTTTCTTCTTTAGTTTATCGACTTTGAAAATAATCTAAAAAGTTAAACAATAAAACAGTGTGATCTCTTTTGATCTGTTTGCTTAGTTCGAAGAACAAAAGAGGAAACTCTAGTCGTATTTTTTGGATTCTTTTCCTAATCTAGACTCAGTTAGCTTGGTCGTCGTTGAAAATGGTTGAAAAAATCACAAATTTGGACACGTGATGTCAAAAAGTAAAGCTATAAAGTATTCTTGCCTACATTTTGTGGACATAAGGTTATACTAGTATCGAACACATTCTAAAATCTCAGTCATCACACATAATACATAGCTTACTGATAAACAAAGTTCTTAAACAAACGAACAGCTTTAGAATAAAACTTTAAGAACAATAAAAAGGATAATATTCATTTTAATTATAAAATTTATTTAATAATTCGGCTCTTGTATCTCTGCTAAAATAGCACTGAAAATATTTACAAGTAAAATTATTTAAAATTAATCTTAAAAACCTTTAGGTATGTAAATTTTTAATGAACGATTTGTCATTGCTAAAATATAACACAAACTATCCATACATAGAGTGTAATTTAGATATAAAGCTCGAATTTAACTACATATATTCGTATACAAATTATCCATTAAAACAAAATCCTTGATAAGTAATAAATGCTAATTAGCTAGGAGATGTATTACTAATTTCGACTCTAGTGCTATTAAATTCATTAAAGATATTTTGAACCATTACTAAAGTATATCTGAAAGTATTCAAAACAAATTTAATTTATTGTATAAGTATATTCATATTAAACAATATGCCATTAATAAAATATAACAAAATATCTATGTGGAGAGAAAGAGAGAACAATTTAGATATAAAACCTGAATTTAATTACATATATTCGTACACAAATTATTCATTAACAAAATCATTAATAAAGTAATAAATTCAATGAAGCAAAGCAATGATGAGTTTTAAGAATATTGATAATTAGTGTTACAATTACTCGAGTGCTCTTAGGTTTTTATATTGAAGGTCTTTCCATAAATAGCCGTAATTTAATTATTAAATTTTATTATTATTTTTCCAAGTATGTACTTAAGAAAATTTAAAAATTACAAATAAAAATAATGATTTTAAACGAAAACTTTCATTTCTAACCAACGAAGAAAATTGATACTTTAAATATATTTATAAATATATTCTATTGGAACAATTTTTGTTAGTTTTATTGCTCAGACTTAGTTGAAGGATATAGAGATCCGAAATTGTTCTCATATATTATATCATAAAATGGATGACTTTATTGTTATTGGGAGCCCATTTTTCCCTTTTTCTTGTTTCGGTTTAATCTTCTTTTCTAGCACAGTACTGAACATAAAAGATCACAATGAATGTTATAGTTTGAGTAGTTTTTGTGACAGAAAAAGTTTTGATACCAAAACTTGGCCATAAACATTGTCCAGTTTTGTCACAGATTAACCAACATGCGGGTAATGTTGTGATTAGAAAGAAAAATCTACTAACAACTCCTAACACGTTTAAAGGATTATTTTGTAAGGTTTTTTGTACTAAGAGAGCAAGAAACAAGCGGGCAATTTGAATAAAAATATCCTTAATTTTAACTTAAAAAAGCTAAATAAATATAACATCATTTTATAGATAAGAAAATTATATTTTTTTATTCATCAAAGAGGAATTATGAAGCTGTGTGTGTACAAGTTTATATGTTGATAATACTTTTTTTGAGTACCTCATACATTTTTATCTTAACGTATTCCATTAGGAGTGTTTTTTTCTAGGCACGAGTGACAGTGTTTGTTTTGACCCTTCTGCAGTTGTCTTTTCCTTAAGAAGTTAGGATTAGATAGGCCACTCATGTCACTTTGAAGAAGTACTCTTTGTCAGCTATCGTACTTGATCGGGATAAAAAGATTTTGACTTTCAAAAAAGTCGTTCTAGTTAAAAAAAAATTTATATATATATTTATTTATAAAATGTGATCTATTAAAAAGCAATTTTATAAAATAAAAACATCATATTTTGCCTTTCTGAAATAAATTTATAACCCTATAAATACTCATTAAGAATCATTAAAATTGCAATTTTTAACTGAAATCTGATGCATTTCTACAAAAAACTATTTGTTTAATTATAAATTATTTTTATTTAATTAATATAAAAAAGTAATCTGTTTAAAATTGTTTGAAACATCTAAAAAAATTAATTATTTTTGGAATTTAATAGATTTTAATTAATTAAATAAGGAATTTATTCAATTAGTAATTTATGAATTCATTATTATAACTGAGCAGAAATTAATTTAAATAAGTAAAAATAAGTTTTAAATTAATTATAAAATATATAAGTCTATATTTTATAAACTTCAAAGTTTTAAAACCATAATTTATTATTTAATTATATTTTTTATAGTAGTAAAGTAAGGTTAGATTTTTCTTAAATTTGAATAAACGGTGTCTTACTTGGAGCCTTTTAAAATATTCAACGTTAACGAAAATATATACGAAAAACTAATAATTTATAAATATTCATATATTTAGAGTGGTAACATAAAGAAAAATATTCTTAAACTTAAAAAAAAAGAACTTTACTTTCTAAGTTTTTATCAAGTTTAAAGTAACTCCATCCAGTCAACGTTGCTGAATCTTCTTTTAAATAATGCAGTTTTCGTTGGAGTGGCAAGACTTTTTTCATAAATATTTTTGCACTGTGCCACCTTAAAGGAGACGTTCATTACTTTTTAGAGCAAGTAAAGAGTTTTGTGTTGATGATGACGTCGTCGACTCTTCCATAATGATAATCCCTATACTCGCTGGAGTAATCTAACACATCGGATAGGGCGTGCCGGGAATTACAGGATTTAAAGGACCTTAAGATCCTCCCCTAGACGACCATAGTGTTAGAATGGAGTCGGAGACAGTACTGGATTATACGGAATCGTTAGGGAAATTGCCATGTAAAGTGGGCAAGAAAATAGTTTTTGGTAAACTCCCCCAAAAAAATAAATAAAAATATGTATATATAAGGAAGTAAGGAAGATCATTTAAAGAGTAAGCAAACATTCTTAAGAGATTTAAACAAAAACACTTGATTTTTCCTACTTTTCTCCTTTAAATAAGTTATTTTATAGTGTCTAGAAAATACTTTTTACTATAATTTATTAATAAAAAATGATATATTATTATAGAAGCTACTTAAAGATAAGTAAAATGGATATTGGATCTATATATTATGCTTGGCTGATTGTTAATTTTATGATCGTTCATATCAGATCCACTGAATAATTTATAAATGAATCATAATACCTTTAATCACTGAACTAAAATAGTTTAACTCAATTCATTAAATATTAAATTACTTTATAATTAAACAATTTATCAATCAAAAATTATGATATCTGAGAAGACTCGACCCATTAAAATCGTTCTATTAATGAAAGAATTTCTTTAAGAAATTCACAAAAATATAAATATAAATATAAATATAAAACTACTTCAGAATTATTAAAATTTATTTTAAAAATATAAATATTTTTCGAATTTTTGTAATGTTTGCGCATTTAAAACATCGCATTTTTTGACGAATATGTTTAAAATTAATAACAATTTGTAATTGTTAAAATAGAAAAATATATATATATATATATATATATAGGCCTATATATATAAACTTAAGTATAAGAATATTTAAAAAGAGATTTTACGAGTTTCGAAAATTTTAAATTAAGCTAGCACAAAATTTACAAAGGAATAAATTAATTTTTATTTTCAATTTCTTGTATATATTTTTCCAAGTAGAAGAAAAAGAAGGAGAAGTTTTGATTGAAAATAAGAAGAATTTACTAAAAAATAAAAAAGGTGCTGGTTACGTAAAAATGCAATTTTGAAAAGAAGCGAATATCAACATTGGTTAATAATGTTCAGGATTGTTTCCAACTGAAATAAAACATTCATTATTTATTTCTAGCGATTGCTCGATCCGGAATACGAGAAAAAAAAATTCTTTCCATAGATATGACTGACATAAAAATCTGGTGTGATTTTATTACTGAATATTCTTTTAGATTTGTGTGTTGTATAACAATTCAGTTATAACTTTTTCTCCTTCTTCTCCCTGTATTTATATTGGAAACATAGAAACAAATCATCATTTCATCGTAAATATGTCATATTTATTATTTATTTTTACAAAACTTTCTACTTTTAAAAATATATTTTACACACTTTTCTAATTAGAAAACGATTAAGATTATACTATTATAAATTCTATAAAATGAAATTAAATATATTTTATAATTATATTTAATTTTACAAAATTTATGCGTATAAAATGACAAATTTTATAATCTGAAATGTAGTTTGTTGAAGGTATTAGTGTATAAAGTGCTTTCTTGTTCTTGAGAAAAGAGTATCAACAGGTACACGTTCTTGTTCATCAGGATGATGTTCTACTACATTTTATTCAAAGATTAAGTCATTCATATTTTAGTTTCATATCTCGACTTAAACTTAAGAAGCGTGTCATCCAGGGGAATAAAAAAAAGTCATGTTTCTTTGCTTCTTCCATCACTTGTACACTTTATGACAATGTTACTTCTGACATTAATCATACGTTTACCTATATCGTGTCATACTCAATTATGGGAAAATAACATCGAATGGCTATTTTTTACTACTAAATTTAAAGAATTTTTTATATTTTTTTAATCCAAACTTTAACAATACTCTTTAAATAAAGTATTTTTTCAATTAAAAAATTATTTTTTTAAATTTTATCTCATCTTTAAAGTAAGAGTTTGTATCTTTTTAAATTACTAATTAAATTAAATTTTTAAAAATAATCTTTAAGAGATTTTTTCTATTATATCTTCCATAGAAAGTTGTCTTTGTTTTAGGAATTATTTTTTCAGTTTTATCTAGCTTTTCCCTTTAATCTAACTAAATTGAATCCCTGAAAAATACATCTGTATTCAAAAAATAATGATAAGTAAGAAAGATAATGATCAAAATTATTTTAGAAAATTAATTAATACTCTTCATTCAGTTCTTAATTTTTAAATTTGTTAGATAATACAACAACTTCTTTTATTTGTATCACATTAAACGAATTACTGTACTTCTAAAAAATTAATTAGTTCTTCAATAGTTAAGAAAACAAATCAATTTAACCTAAAAAATGAATATAGTATAATTTTTTTATAGTTTTAATTGAAATAAATATAGATATAATTTATTAGTTTATAAAGAAATTCTTATATTTTTTTAAAGTGGCAATTATTAGAAAGGTCATAAAAAATTAGATTTCATAAGAATGTTTTAACGTTATAAAAGATTGAATTCGCTGAAAAATTTTATAAGGTTTTTTAGTTAATTTTTAATATAATTTTAGTGTAATTTTTAATATTACATAATGTAATTTTTATATAAGATTCTAAGCATCATGTATCAGAGAAATTATAAAAGAATAAAAATTTATATGGATGTTAAAAATATTGTTAGGTATAAAATTTACTATATAACTTTATAAAAGTTTAAATTTTTAATATATGAGTTTAGGCTTATCTTATAAGAAAAATAGGGATTTATAAAAATATTATAATGTTATAAAGAATTAAATTTGTTATCAAACTCTAATTACTTTTTAATATAAAACTGTAATTTTTGACATTTTTAAAGCTAATTTCTCAAATTAATTCGAATTTGGAATCATTAATTTAACACTAATCAGATGTAACGTCACCTTTGTGTTATTTGATAATGAAAGTTAACATTTATTTGCTTTATATACGCGATAGAGACACCACATCAAGAATAGATTAAACAGGTACAAATCTTTAAATGACATTGATATGTTCGAAAATGCATTTATAACAAAAGGCGCACAATGCGTTAATTATCAAACAACTTTGTAACTATGATACATCCTTAATCCTAGACAGGACTCAACTCGTCACCACAGTATTACAAAATAGATGAAAGTTTCTGCTTTCTAATCCTCCAGGAAGATTGAGAAATCATCTATGTGATCTACCTTACCTGTAATTACGTTACTGATGTAATCTTGCAAGCTTAAACGCTTTCCAAATCAAAGATATTATTGACAATATTTGTCATTGTAAGAAAATTACTATTTGATGAATATATACAAATAGGATTTATAATAATTTTTTAAATTTTATATATTTAATAACGTTAAAGTCAATTAGTTGTTTAGTTTATAAGCGATAACTAACTTGATATAGAATTCAACACTTTGATGCTTTACAAAATATTAAAATCAAATATATTATTGACAGTATTTGTCATTTTAAGTAAATTACTATTTGATGAATCTATATAATTAGAATTCATATTTTTTTTTTTAAATTTTATAAGCCGTAATTTAATATTAAAGTCAATTAGTTCATTCTCTTATAATCGATAACTTGATATCAAATTCCTTATTTTGATGCTTTTCTAAATGATAAAGGCTGTGATTAGAGAAATTCTAATTGATCTTATTATGTTTAAAAGCAAGAATTTATATTGCAAACTTATATAAATATAGAAATTATTAATCATTAAAATTATTAAAGTTATCGTGTTATGATGAAATTCGATGCTATGGAATGTTGTATGGAACGTTATAACTTTGACGTTAATATTAATTCTTATATTGATTTATGGTATTTTCAACTTTAATAAATCATCATATACCATCAGTAACAAGTTGTGTTTATATTATAGAATTTATATTAATTTAATTATGCTTATAAAGGTGGCTATCATATAATGAATTCCGCGTTATGTTTATTTCTTGATTTGTTAATTATATAATTAACATATTTTTAAAATTTATTTTTCATAAAATTATAGTTATTTAGAAAATATTCAATAAGAGTTTTTATTAAATTTATTTTTATTTATTTTTTTCTAAAAATGCCATACTTAAGGTTATATAGTATAATATAATTCTCTAATTAATAAACATATATTTTATACATCATAATACCGGTAATATTTCAAAACAAATTTTAGTCAAGTATGTTCATAAAATTCTATAAAATAAATTTAATTATTATATTTTAAGTTGATTTTTTAAATATTGTTTTATATGCTGTAATCCTACACTTTCTATTTTTTCTTTAAAAAATTTGTGATTTTCGTCATTTTAAAACATCACTTTAGCAGCACTTTTTAAAATATTTTTTAAATCTAAATAATTTAATGAATTTTTTTGTATACTACTTTAAATGTTTTAAAAAAATATATGTAAAAATCCCAGAAATTTGCATAAAAAACTAATGATTTATCATTTTTTTTCTTAAGAAACTTTATGCATATTTATATATCAAAAAGTATTAAAATAAATGTTTTACTGATTATATTATACCTTAATTAAACTTAAAATTATGATATAAGCAATTATAATATATTGAAGCCATATTCTCTTATATAGAATCATATACAAAATGATAATTAGAAGGAGATTAAAATTAAAAATAAAATGAATAAAAAAATGTTTAAACTGCTGAATTGACTTATCAACTAGTTTCCATCTAAAATTGTCTTTCTGAATTTGAACCCTTTATTGTGACATCATCAGATGTTACTTCCTAACTCGTGGGACATACCCATAACATGGACCATATGGTATCTAATAAGGTGGAACGTTGTAAAAAACAAGAGAAAGTACCACTCATTTTCTTTGTTTCTAAGAGGCTAATCATAATAAAGACTTCTATTTTAACTCAACAGAAAATAGTACATAAATTTTTTATTTATCTTTGATTTTTTTCAATAATCAATTATTAAAAATCTTCCTAAAATCAAGAATAAACAAATCAATTCTATATATATATATAGAATTAATAAAAATCGAAATAATAAAAAACTATATATATATAGTTTTTTATTTTAAATAAATTTAAATTATCAGTAATTTCTCCTAAAATGCCTTTTTATAAATATTTTAAAATTTAAAAATTAAGCGACATAAGGTAATTCGGAATTTGCAGGTTTGCCCAAAAGCAGTAAATTGCTTTTATCTGTTCAGGGTATACTGTACTTGTGAATATATTTAGAACTACATTTAGTACAACTGATTTCAGAAACCGAGTTTAGACTATGTTTTTCCTTTACATAATGGTGAAAACATGGTAAAAAAGAAAGTATACAAAAGTTAGAAATGTTCTTTCTGTTATCTCTTATCCGAATTGCTGTACTCAGCTAATAAACATGTTTATTGAAGAATGTCATTATTTTTCAATTGATGAACTTCGAACTGACTTTCGGGTCATCCTCTATAAGACAATATAAGGAAAAAATAACTACACCAAGCTAAAAAATTAAAAATGAATAAAAATTAATAGAAAAACCATTTTTCAAAAAAGATAAATTTTCTAAAAAATGCATTTTTAAATTCATAAAACAATTTTAAAGTTAGGGGTCTCTGTTTAAGTCTAAACTGAAAAAAAAATTCCTTGTCCTTTGTAAGAAAAGTGCAATTAAACATAACCTCAGAAAGAAAATATTTATATATGAAAACATTCAATAATATATATATTGATATATATAAATTTTTTCTCTTGATTTTCTAGAAATCGACTCAACTTTAATATCAGACTGTTGTTGTAAAGTATCCCAAGAAGAATGCAATCTTCGATTCTGAGTGCTAGTTTGTAGAACGAGAATTTCAAGGAGATTCTTTTGGAAGTCGGTGGTAAGCTCTGACGGTATCGTTGGGGGTCCATTATTGTTGACTGGCAACCGTGCTCCGGGGTATTGACACAACTGTCATTATACACAGTCTTCCTTTCCTGGAATGTTTTTCTGCAGTGAGATCACTCCCTACGGGAGAACCGACAAAGCAATAAAAAGTGCAGATAACTATCGGAAGGAACTGATCCAAAATTCGGCCACAGTACATTATATAGTTGGTTGCATTTTAAAAAAGTAAGAAAAAATTTTAAAAAGATTTTAAAGTGTACAACTTTATTGAAATCACAAGAGAATCTTATTTTTTCTTAAGAGAAAAACACGGCATCTTTAGTCTCTACTTGGATATATATAAAATAGGAATATATTAACTATAAAGTCATTCGATAAAGTTAAACAAAAGAAGTAAATTAAATATAAAAAAGAAGTTTTTAAACATTCTTTCGATTCTAAAAATTGAAAAATTCTTTATCCATTTTTTAATATAAAATTTTTCAAATAAATTATTAATAAAACTATATAGATAATGGAATATATATACATATATATAGTGCAAAACATGTTAAATATTTAAAAAGTTATTAAAGATTTATCAAGTAATTCACTCGAGAAAAAAATATGTAAATAAATAAAAAATTGAATGGACACGAAAATAAGAACATCGAACAATTTTGAAGCGTTATACTATATATATATGCATGACAGGTTGAAATTTCGATTGAGATTTTTATAAACACGAAAAAAAATATTTTATCTCTTTGTTTACAATTCTAGAATATTTACATATTGAATTTTGTTTTTATTTTTTGTAATGAATAAGAATAATTTTTTTATACTTGATACACTTTATCATAGGAGAGAAAGTGATTTTATCATATTAGAGCCGTCAGGAACATTGACACTTTTTGAATCATTTAAAGATATCAATAATTTGAGAATTCATATTTTGTGCCAGTTTAAAGTCTTGCATTTAGAGGCCTAAAAAATATTATTACAAAATCATTCATTTCGATGCGTTTCTTAACTATTAAGAAAAAAATCCTTTATTTTTTGTCAAAGGAGTCTCAAAAATTTAAACGTGTCGAGTCTCCCTTCACTTTGAGAAGCACCGAAGAGAAATATAGAAGTAATTCGTTTAATATGTTGCAAGAAAAATGTATATTTTTATATTTTAATAATAATATTATGAATTTTATATATTCTAGAACAATTTTATAAAAGCCTTATATTTAGATATATGAAGATAAAATGCAAAATTTGTCGCTTGATACAAGATAATTTGATGATTTATTTAAAATATGAAATTTCCTAGTTTTTCTTGAAATCTATATATAATTTGTAATTTTTGTAATGATATACAGATGTACAAAACTTATAAGTTAAATTATGTAGAAGTATATGTAACATGTAAAATAAGAATAATTTTGTAAATGAACCTGGTCAATTCATTACAGTGTTATAAAGAAAGTCGACGAAACAATTATATATATATATATATATATATATATATATATACACACAAAGTAATGCTCGTTAGGTAAAATTAGTCTTTCTCTTATAAACAATAGGTTATAATTACCCCAAAACAAAAAACGAACAACAAAAAAGTAATAAAATAATAAATTATAACACATATAAACCTTTTTCCTTTTTACATTTTTGTTTGTATTTACAATAATGAAGAAATAGTAAGTCCTCAGCGTTTTTGACAGTGTTGGCAAATCTGTACAAGAGGGTATAAAATTTATCTTAAAATAAAATCTTAAAATAGGATTTTGACAATGTAATATTTTAAAAACAGTTTATAAAATTAGAATACAGTAATACAAAGGTTTTACTTATCCACTTCAATTCAATTTCTTCCAGTTTCAACAACACTTAATACATTTAACAAAAATTTTAGTGTCTATTGAAACATGTCAGACAAAATATTAGGAGAATAATATCATCTTTAATCAATTTTATAGGATATAATACGAAAATTTACATTAAAATTTCTTACAATGATACAAGAATGGTTACAAATCTATCAATATTCAGTACTTAGCTACTAATGAATTAAATTTTATATTATGTAAAGAAGAATTGTTGAATTCTTTTTATCACAGATAGATTTGTATTTAATTGAATCTTTGAAAGATCTGTACATTAAAAATAAGAAAATTCTTTCGATTTGTTCATTTTTCAGTTACATAAAGATGTATTAATTGTGTCAATTCTCATTAGCATTATAATGAAAGAATTTTAATTTATCGTTACGGGCTTTATTTATATCTGTAAGAAAAAATTAAATTCAAAACGCCAAGACAAAATAAACAAAACATTGAGAGAGTAATTTTAAACTTTGAAGGGAAAAAGTAACTGTGAGGATTGCGGGAGTGACTTTAAGGATATATTTTGTAATAATTAAACAATATTAAATAATAATTTTAGTCTGAATTTTTGAAAGAGAATAGCGAAAGAGAGAATAACGTCAAACTTTCTTTATTCCCTTAATAAATTAAATTCAAAATCCAAGATATAATAAACAAAATATTGTGAGCGTATAAGATCTTTAACTTAAATTTTTGAATTTAATTCATTATTATTCTCATGAAGAAAGTTTGAAGTTGCTCTCTTCTTTATTAATTTAATTACATATTATTTAATAATTGTTATGCAATTATTAAATAATATGCAAGTAAATTAATATTTCTATACTAAATTTTCTGAATGAGAGAGTAACAAAGAAGAAAGCAACTTCAAACTTTCTTCACGAGAAAAATAATAAGTTAAATTAAAAAATTTAAGTTATATAGTACTAATGAGATAATAAGTAATTAAAATAGTATATATTTTATAAAATATAAATAAAAATATTTTCAGGACACTCATCAACTAAGTCTTGAATAGATTTTATATAAAATTAGATAATGTATGGACTATACAGTAGTGAATTTTATACAAAATTGAAATAAATTAGACGTTAAATTTACATATAAAATAAATAAAACATTGATAAAAATCTTATTATATTATTTATTTATTTCTTGAATTTTTATTCATATTTTAACAATATTTTTTCGGGATTATTTAGCAATAAAAATAATAATTTTAATGTAAATTGCATAATTTTTAAATATTTAAAAGTAAATTTAAAGAAGAAAAAGAAAAAGATTTAGAGAAATGTTTCGTGAAATATATAAAGATGCCATAGAAAATGTCAGGATAAAGGATTGAAGCATTCGAGATGAAGAAGCATGATATAGCATCTCTAGAATGATTCTGGCGCGTTGAGTTACAGATAAAACATAATTTTAAAAATTCAGAAAAGTATCTAAGGCGATTCATAACAATTTTCCGCAATAGAAAAAGTAGGAAAACGAAATTGAAATTTATAAATTTAAAATTAGGATCTCTATCTATTTTATATAGAACTACAAATACTAAAATATAGAAAAGCTTTACATAGTATAAATTTAGGTATTGAGAAGACAGATGCACAATTTTGCAATGATTAAATAATATATAAATAAATTATTATTTTTATACTTTTTTTTATTATATTTTTATATTAAATGTAGCTACAAATGCAATATTTCTAAACCTTAAATAATGACTACAGACAAAGCTTCTAACAAAAAATTTCATAAAAATTAGAAAAATATTAATAATAATAGTAATGTTCACAATAACACCCAGTCGGTTGAACAAAACACAAAGTTATATTTACAAGACAAATATACAATATAATACAAAATAACGTACAACTAATTATGCACCAAAACATTAATCCAAGTGACCACCGACTATTATCCGTACAGGTTTCGTCAGAAAAACACCTTACGACCTCAGGTTACAGACTTAGAATCAGCAACACCTCTGAGTCCCGAAAAGTTCGTAAGAAACCACTGGAGTTCACTTTCACCAGGTTTCCGTCACGTCCACAGAGAGAGAGATATAGTTAGAACTTCGATAGCGACGATCCAACCACTTTCCCGCCGAAACTACTTCTTAAATAGTGGCCCGCGTTCGAATCCTCGGCCAATCAAATTCGAATGTTTCCACAACGTCCGGCCAACGGTCACTTTCCGACAGCCAATCGTCAGTCTATCGTCGATTTGAAACACAACGGATCTTTTCAACGGACCTTTCTAACGGTTCTTCCGTCACGAAAGTTCGATATCTTAAACCAGGGCGGGAATTGCTCGCCTAGGCGATTCCATACCCTACAATAATTACGCATAAATTTGTTTTAAATTTTGATTAAATTTTAATAATTTTTCACTACTTCCAATGGAAATCTTTCCATATATCCTTCTTAAATATAATCGTTAATACCATTTAAATAATAATGATATTTAAGTATTTCAATGAATAAATTAAATTAATTTTAGTTTAAAAAGTTGAAATGAATGCTTTTTAAGACAATTAACGCAGAAAAGACTTCAAAATTAAAAGGAAATCTAAGTTATTTGGTTTGCTGTGTTTAATAAAAATATATTGTCAAATCTGAGTATTTTAGCAAATATCATTTTATATTCTTGAGTTTACATTTAAATATAATGTTCATTTGTTCATTATATTTTATATAAAACTTACTCATAATTTTTTATGAACTTGTTATATAGTCTAAAGTACTAAATACTAATATATAAACTATAAAAATATCAATATGTGTTATTGCCAAGACCATTTGATAAAAGGGAGAGATAAAAGGAAAAAACAGGGATAAAAGATAAGAGGAAAAGATAAAAGGGAAAAAACTTCATATGAAGTAATACCGTATAAAAATTTCCTTCCGTAAATAGTAAAAAAAATGTACTTTTCTTCATTATATTCTTATATTTTTAAAACTTTTGAGAGGAATGAGGACCCATCCCTCTCAAAAGATCACCCTGTAACAAATGGGGCCCACATTTGCTACCAGGGTCTGGCTCAAGCTCACCTTTTAATTAATATCATTTCTTTAGAACTAGACCAGCGTTTCTCAAACTATGGATCGCGACCCAACATTGCAAAAATACCTGTATTATTGAAATATCCTTCAATAATTAGGACCAATAGATGCATCTCTGAAATACTAAAAAATTTTTAACAATTTTTTTCTTATAATTATTATTGTCATTTAGTAATAAAATTAAGATTATAGAATGTGCATATATGAAATTTATTTCTCTTTTATATTTTAAATAACATAAAAATAGATATTTTATGTAAGATTGTAGTCATAAAGCCATTCAAGTTGCAATGGTTTGGAAAATATTCCTTGTTTATTCAAACTTTTAGGTTTATTGTCATACATAATAATAAATTATAAAAAATAAATAACGGATGAATCGTCAGTCTTACATTTTGTAAAAGTTAAATTTCAATAATAAAAAGTGAAATTGAAGTAAGTCATTTGTTACGAATCGAAATTGGCCTGAACCACCTTTAATAGAAATGTACTTAATGTTACATTCTACACGTAGAAATTATTATCTAAAAGGCGTAATTTTATTTTTTATATAATAAACAGTGACTCCAGTTTACCAAGTTTTTTTTAAAAAACATTTTATTGTAAACATTTGGGTCGCGAAACCGTTACTAACAAATATATTTGGTCGCTTGAGCAAAATGTTCGAGAAACACTGCACTAGCCAATAAACCTAGAGCTGCATACAGTTTAACCTCTCTCAAGCTTATAGAACTATGTAAATTTTATATAACTATAAATTTAGTATATAGAAAATCTTAATTTAATCTCACGTTCAACTTACAAGAGAATTTATATATATAATTTGCAAATTTTGAACAGTCAAACATTTGCAGGTTCGACAATGCTATTCAAAACAAGACACAGTAAGTATTACTTTGAAAAATTCCGAATAAGTATTATTAAATAAAACAAGAAAAACTGAATAAATTTAAAATTGTTCAAAAATAAAATTTAATTTTTGATGAATATTGAAGATTAAACTTTTCTAAAAATATTTTTTCATTGTAAATTTAATATTTATTTTCGTTTCTTTTATTTTACTTTTTAAAACTTTACGATATAATAGAAAATAAATCTTTATAAAATTCTTATTTAAATCAAAATAAAAATTCAGTGTTTCATAAACTAAATATAAAACATAGATTTATATAAATTTTTATAGAATTTTATTATAGGTAATATATAAAAACTTTTTTAAACCATAACTAAGGTAGTTTAAATAAAAACATAATTAGACTGTTAATTATTTAAAAAAATAAAATGTTATTTTTATAATTATATACCTATATAAATAAATACATCTATTTATTTGTTTGTATTTTATAATTTTACTTTTTCAAGCCCAAGATAAAATAAAAGAAATGTATAAAAGATATGTAAAATAAAAGAAATTTAAAATGAAGCAAAGTATTTAGTGATTTTTAATTAAACTTTATTACCTTTAAAAAACAGAAAATTCCTTTTGATAAAGAGATGATTATAAAAATTTAATTAAAAACAATTTTTAAAATGATATAAATTTAAAAAGAAGAAGGAGAAAAAATTGAATAAAGCAATAATAAGAATATTCAAAAATTTTCTCATTAATGTCCCATTACTTATTAAATTATATGACACGCTTTCTGTTCATTGGTTGAACATGCAATTTTCATATAATAGCCAATTATTGTTATCAAAAGTGGGAAGTCTTCATTTGCATATTATCATCCTGCAGTGAATAAGGATAAATGAAAAGAAGGATCTTTTACTTTGATGAGAGAGAAAGAGTAAGAGAATCAGTTTTTATCGATTAATTCTTAAGCTACCTTAATGGAATTTTAGTATGGGTATCTTAAAGCTTTGTTTTGTTAAAAGAATCTTTATTTTACGTTGACGCCTAAACCTTGTAATAACCCCAGGGGTAAAAGAAATACTCATTTAAACATACTCAATATGATATTTTGTAGTAGTAATAATGAAAAAATCTTTTCAATTTTATCGCTTTTACTCATTTGAAATATCGATTTCAATTCAATTTTTAAGTATATACCGGTATATTATTATATATACTACATTTGCTTAACTACACTTGAAAAAGCTAAACGTTTATTTTACTGAAAATAATTTGTACAGTTTTTTGCATAAATTTTTATACAGTGAAGAGGAGTAAAATGAATATCTTTATACCAGTTCGTTGTGTTGAACTATGCAAAATACATGTTCTTTTTCTTTAAGTTATAGGCAACTATGAAGATTTTATGTAAGGAATTTATGCTTTTCGTTATCGTTAATTTTATATAAATTTATGATAAGAATATTTGTTATATATATATCGATTGTATATAAAGAATAAGTGTCTTTTATATATAGGCTATTGATAACTCTGTGCAAATTCTATAGAAGAACATGCTTTACACGCATAAACATTCTATAGAAATTCATGGTACAGAAATATATTTGCATATCGTTATATTATTCAAATAATTGTGAAAAGGGTAAGTATATATAAGCTAAGAAAATTTTATAAAAACAAAGCTGCTTTTTTATTTAAGTTATTGATATTTCTAAGTAAATTCCATACAAAAAAGATATTCCTTTTTTCTTATTTATGAATTATTGATAGTTCTGAATAAATTTTATGAAAAATATATATACTTTATATATCGATATAGACGTGTATATATATGTACAGTACGTATATATCGATATATAAAGTATATATTATATATATCGATATATCGTATAATTTTCTATCATTTAAATGTAGGTAATTAATTACGTATATAGGTTGATAATTAGTAATTACGGATATAAATAAGCATAAATTATTTCTAAATAATTTTAATTTAAATATTAAGAAAATAAAAACATTAAATAGCAGAAGTTTATCGATTAAATGTAAAAATAAGGATAAAAAAATCAAGATTTAAACAACACAAAACCCCAAAATTGGCATGTAAAAAACACTAAAATCTATAAGTTCAATGTACGACCCACGAAAAAATATAATAAAAAATTTAGAGAGAAACTAAAAGTAATTGGAATAGAAAAGAATAGTTTAATTCTTATTTTTGTAAATTGGAAGGTACACTTTAATATATTTTTTCAGGAATAAATCGAATTCAAATAAATAAAAGAATCTTTTTCTTCTTTTCATATAATTTGATTTGATTAAATAACTAATTTAAAAGTATAGAAAAATAATTTGCAATATAATTTTGCATAAAAGTTGTATTATTTCAAATAATATTACATAATAAAATTTCAAAAAACTATATAATAAATTTAGTACATTAGAAAATTCAATATTCTATATTTTATTGCTTGAAATTGAATTGATTAGCCGATTCATTAATGCCAAAATTCCATTCATCGACATCATTTATAACGTCTTTCATTCATTTTTTTGTTATAAATTCATTTTTCTCAACTTCTTTTTATAAAAAAAAAATTAAATTCTTGACGTTCATTTCAATGCATGGAAATTTCAATAAATATACTTTAAACTGAAGATATTTTTCGCTATTTATAGGGTTACGTTTATATCAAATTTTCTTTAATAAAATAAATTAAAAATATAAATTATACTTTATAATAAATAAATATACTCATAACTTATACTTTTATTAATTTAGTTAATGTATTTAGTTAAAGTGTAAATGGATATGAAAACACTTCTACTATAATAAATGCATATATATAGATTATATTTTTAATTTTAAAATGATAAAATATACTCTTAAATTATAATAATAATAATAATAATATTATTATTATTGTAAAGTTTTTCGCCTCTTATAATTAGTAACAAAATCTTTAAAGCACATTCTTAAAACTCTAATGGATTTTGTCCATTGGTAAGACGTCCTTTTGCTATCACTAAGAAGCTGACATTGAATTTTTTGAAAATATATATATAATTTTAGAATTTTTTCTTTTTATAGATTAGAAAAAATTCCTTAAGAGTTACTTTTTCCTTCGATAATATTTTTTTGGATAACAGTTAATAATGAATCTTATCCTTAATTTTCAAGTTACTACTCTGAAAAAACACAACAGAAAAATGCTTTTTAAAATGTCTGTCTGCCAGTTTTTTAACATTTTTAAATTGTGCTAACGTTTATAATAAATGTTAGTTAAAAATTTGTAATTTTAAAAAAATATTTTAAAAAATGTTTAAAGAAATATAAATTTATTAAAGATTAAAATATATATATATATATATATATATTTTAATCTTTAGTAAATATATATTTTAAATCTTTAGTATATATATATATATATATATATATATATATATATATATATATACTAATATTCCTATATAATTTCTCAACATTATAATTTCATATCTATGAAACGGTATTTCAAATTATAAAAAAGTTGTAGAAAAATCAATAAAATAAATAACTAATACAAATATTTTTATATTTATTTTATTTTTATTAATCATCGTAATTTTTTTCTAAACTGTAACACGTAATTATTTATTGTGGCATCACAATTCAGGGCTGTAATTTTTCATCATATTTTTAATTTATTTAATTTGAAATATAGGTCTTGATTTTAGTAGTGTTTTGCTCCTGTATATCATACTTTACCTGTTAACAAATGAGTCATGCCAGTCATCTTATCTAACTCTGTTTAGGTGAACATTTTTGAGTTAAAATAATGTGACTTTCGGTCTAGACTAGAAGTTCATATAGTTAACCGGAGCCTTCTATCCTAAGCTTTCTATATTTGGTTTCTTTCTAACACCATTCTCGAGAGTAAGGAAGGACAGACAGACAGCATCAAGCAACGATGGGAATTTATAAGTCTACAATTTTTCAAATTTCAACCTAATTAATGAAGATGCTTTAAAGTAAGTAATATAGATGTTATTAATACATAAGCACTAATGTATATTAAATTTTTAAAAATCATTTATGTTCTTGTAATTTAAAGAAATATGTAATAAGTTATTGAAGATTTAATAAAATTTATAATGTTTTTCACTAAATACACTAAAAAGATTAAGATAAAAGTTTTTAAAAAATATAATTTAT
Organism: Centruroides vittatus; assembly: GCF_030686945.1. Taxonomy (NCBI): domain Eukaryota; kingdom Metazoa; phylum Arthropoda; class Arachnida; order Scorpiones; family Buthidae; genus Centruroides; species Centruroides vittatus. Next base: position 3,135,914 of record NW_027122385.1, read on the forward strand.
TAGTACATTAATCAAAATACTTTTAAAAATGTATCAGATTTCTCACTTTTATTGTTTTAATAAACTAAAACTATAAATTTATTTCTTAAAATTTTATTACGTAAATTTATCCTTATTTATGTTAATTAAGTAAATCTGTCTCAAAGTGGAAGATTCTCTTTCATTTAAATTAATAAAAGGTTTAATTTGTGATTCAATATTGATTTAAAGACGAAGCTTTTGTAAATTAAAATGAATTTATCTGAATTAATATTTTATATATAATTTTATTATATTTAATTTCAGTTTAAAAACGTTAAAATTGATAAATTTTTCAATGTCTTGTAAAATTAAGAAAAAGAATTTTTAAAATTTAAAAATAAAAAATTGGCATTCAAATTGTGTTTTTAAAAATTAAATAGTCATTTTTTCCTCTTTTATTTAGCAAGATAATATAATTTTTTTACTATTTTTAATGAGTTTTTTAAAGGAATTTCACGCGAGTCTTTAACTAAAACTTGTGGATTTGCATAAATGTTATGCATAAAACTTCATAGAAAGATATCTTTTTTTTAGTTTTTTACACACGAAATACTTGAATAATAGACATTCATTAAATGAAAGATAACTAACTAAAAAAATAAAAAAATAAAAATTCAACATCTTTCGAGTAACGATAAAATTAAGATCACGTTCATTTTCCTGTTTAAAATTAATTTAAAAGATTAATTTAGATATGAAAATACTAAAAAATAAATTTGAACATAAAATATATAATTAAACTTTCAGAATATTCATTTGAATGGCAAATATACGGACTGGCTAAAAATCACTTAACTGTCTTTTGTTTATTGTGTTTTCCAGTACATTCTGTGAATATTGTACTGTACATATTTAATTCCAGTAACATACAACTCAGATTTATTTCAGTAATGTGTAAGTAAAGCTTTTTAAAGTATAAAATTGTAAATATTAGTGATTTTATATAATTCTTCTACTTTACAAAACATCAATAATTATTTTTGTTTTGTACATTATATAATACTTAATTTAGAAGACACTTACTTTAAATTGCGATTCAATTAGTTAATACACGTTTATAAATAAAGATTTTATGGGTAATTGTTTGTTTAAAACAAAATTTTGATGAGATAAATGGTGTAGAAGCAAATGTCTACGAGAGTAAGAATCGGTTTTTGTGAGTCCAATCGGTTGTTTTGACCAAGTAATGTTAAGTCTTGAATTACTTCGTAATTCAAGACCAACAACGAGTGAGCATTGCTCTCTGGGGAAGTAATGTTTGTCTAGAAGAGTTGGCCCCAAAGCACGATAGTAGTATAAGCCACACCGTGGGGAGCCATGTTGATGGGGCGCCACGTCACTTCTTGTCGCATTGGGAAAAGTTAATCGCGGTCTGAAAAAAGCGATAAAGTATGCCTAGACTTAGATGGACTCATTGGGGCACCAAATAATGAGAGAAGCGACTAACTAAACAAAGATGAGACGAATCTAAAAAAAGGCAAACAAACAAAAAAAGAGCTCTGATTTGATTGAATTAGCAAAGAGAGAGAGAGAACAGGAATAAGATTTTTTTTTGTATAAAAATCCGTTATTTTCGAGATAACAGTTAGTCGAAATGAGACAATGGTTAATGCTCGTTAAAAATCGATAAATAGGAAGTTTAATGAATAGAAATAACTAAAGTTTTGCTGAAATTTAGTACCGAGTTTTACAACGTAATAAACGTTTGTTCGTTTTACTTAATTTTGCACATTTCTTTTTAAATTTCGAAATAATATTATCAATTTAGTAAAGTTGCATACAGATATTAAAAATATTGTAAATAATCGATTCAACGACGTTCAATTGTATATGATTCAACTATAATACAATTTAACTGTATATAAATCAACTGTAACTCGATTCAACTGAATCTACGTAACATGATTGAACTGTTACTCGATTCATCATTCTACAATATACAAAAGCCTATCATAAATATTTATGATAGGTATTTTTTTATATTGTATTTTGGGGCCGAAATATTTATGATTTCATATATAATGTTTCCAATTTTAAAAATTAATAACAAATTTATAATATTAAAGAAGAATTTAATTTTTCATTTATTCTATGACTAAATGACAATTCTTTGAGACTTCTAGTCTACGTACGGTTTTATATCTTATCGCTATTCAGAGTTTTATTTATATCGGAGAACAAACTGATGACAAAAATAAACAGAAAATAAGAAATTTAATTTTCTTTTCCAAACAAGTAAAACAATAAAAAAAAGAAAAAAGTAGAAAAGAACGTGAAAATCAAAAATACACAAAAGAAAAAAAAGAATGTTTAAAAATCAAATAACGGAACCAAACAATAGCAAAAGGGGGAGGAATAAAAGGTATTATCAATTCATTTTAAAGTTGCAAAATAAAATAAATAGGGGAAAAATTATATTTTACTATCTTAGAAAAAATAGAAAAAAAGAACAAACCAAATCTTCCACGAAGCTATATATATATATATATATAAAGAAAAGTTATTTACAAACGCAATACAAGAAGATATACGAGTGGTAGGATATCCGAGAAACAAACATCCAGTGGGCCAAAAGTAAATCTGGCCAAAGTAGGTGCGTCGAAGATACAAAAGGTTTCTTCAACGAGATCTGCTTTGACGATAAATCACAGTCGTTTCGTCGGATGTATTTTATATTGTCACCCTTTTTCACCTATCGACTACTATAATCGGATGTATCAGATTCGGTCTCAGCTGCGTCGAGAGATGCCTAAACCTCCGCATGGGCGCATTTGAGGCCGTAAAAAGAAGAAAATGTGTAGACCGAGCGGAAATAGTATTGTCGACTTGGCCGGAAAGAAATGATCGAGTGAAAAAAAAATTCTAAGGAAATTTAGCACCACGCCACTTGTTACCTAAGTTATATTATAACTCGTTAACTTAACCTTAAACGATCTTTATATAAAAATTTTCTTTCTGTTTAATTTAATATTTTATACATAAAAATAGATTTTATGCTTTGTTTCAGCCGCTGATTATATAAAGGATAGAATTTTTCTGTTATTTCCAGTTTAAAATTAAGTTTAAACATGATAACCGTGTATAATTCAAATCAATAATTTAGGAAATAATCATATTTTTCGCTCTCTCTATTAAATTAATTTTTATACATTTGAGCTTATAAATAATGTTTTGAAGTATAAATTCACTTTCTTTCTATTTAATTTAATATTTTATATATGAAAATAGATTTCTATATTTTTTATCAACTTCTTATTATATAACGAATAGAATTTTTGTATTATTTTCATTCTTAAATTAAATATTAAGTCAATGATTGCGTACACTTTATACAAATAATTTAGAAAATAATCATTTTTTTCGCTGTTTTCAATTAAATTAAATTTTTATAAATGCATGCCTATAAATGTATTAAATGCTTAAAATATAAAAATGCTATATATAATAGATTCTAATAACGTTATATAACTTTTATTAAACTTATAACTTTAATAAGTTTTATACTTAGTATCACTAAGTATAATTTATTACTAAGTGATAAGTTATATGAGTTTTATAAAACTTATAAAACGTTATCAAAAAACAAATTTTTAAAAGTTTATTTTCTTTAAAGTACATTTAATGTACGGTTGATGATAAAAACAGGGGAGAAATATTCCTTTTAACGGATAATCAAACAAATTAAAAACTCAATTAAAATTTTAATATTTTATAAGAGTATATCATTCCAATATTTTTTCTTTGAAAAATGAAACATATTTTTAAATATTTATGAATATATTTTTCATTTATAATTTATTTTATATATTTAAAGAAATGTATATACGAAGTTTTAAATTTGAAATTCGATCTTTTTAAGTAAATTCACATGAAAATTAATATATAAATATAAAATTTATTGGCTTAGTTGGTGCAGTACACATTTTTATATCATAATGATGTCACCTCAACAGTTTTACAATGAGCAAATTTAAAAAAGGACGCCAAATTGACGAAAAATGCGCATTGTTCAACCAAACGAGCAAATTGCATAGATTCCATTTAAATTCTTATTTATCAATGAAACTTTAATTAAAACAATGTGGAATAATTTTAAATTAAAATGAAATGATTTTAAAACTTGATAAAGTAAAGGATTAGAAAATTAATGCATTGTTTATATTAAAATATTCATTATATGCTTTTCTGTAACGCAAACAATATCCATTTGTAAACAAACAAACTAAAATAAATAAGTTCTAATTTTATTAACAAGTTTCGAAATTAAATTTATTTAATATATAGTAACATTTTTAATATATTTATATATACTTATTTATATACTATTTAATATAATAAAGTCTAACTAACATGGAAAACTTATTTAAAGTGTATATATATATATATATATGTGTGTGTGTGTGTGTGCATACAAGTAAAAATAATATTTCTTTTTATTGCATTTATAAATATGAAAATTTAGCAACTATCTCTTTATAAACAAGAATTTAGTGAGTGTCTCGGTCATTAGTAAAGATTACACTGCATAGATTCCATCCATACTTTCTAATTACTGTACCTTATGCTTTATTGCATTGAGAGATTTCCTCTTTTAACCCAGGAGTGCAATGATACCCTTAGCTAATGACTTTTGGGAACATTTACATGAACACATTTCTATGGCAAGGTGTACAAATCTAATGTTTCACAACTTAGTTTTAGGAGATATTTTACTCATATTTATTATCTTCTTACATTATATAAGTAGCTATATTATTATTTAATTTAAAAAATATATATACACATTTGTATATATTTTTATGAAAAATTAAAAAATTATTGTCACTATTATGCATAAAAATCGTACTTTTTAAAACATTTTTATTCAAATAAACTGAAATAAATATTGGAATAAATTGTTAATTAATTAATTTTTAATTATTGATTTATTAACTTTTGATATAAATATTTTACAATTTTATATACTTAAAATTCATATTACAAAGAAAAAATAAAAATAACAAAATAATTTATTAGTTATATTATTTTAATATAAAATAAGAAAAGTTTAAATTTAAATTTTAAATTTTTTTTTAAATAAAATTTGAGTATCGAAAACACACTGAATAAATTAAGAAGTGGAAAAAACTTCGAATTAAAACTTTAAGTATTTCATATTTAAATATTTAAAAAAATTTATTAGTTATATTAAAATTTTTATACTTTTATTTTACGTAATTTAAGTGTCTTTCCCCCCTTCTTTTTAAAATTTATTTTATATACATTTTTAATAAATATAATAAAACAAACTATAGCAAAATTATTTTTAAAAATAATAAAAGTTTATAAGTGTTAAATAGTTTTATCGTTATCGATAAAAGTAAATCAAGCTCAATTTTGCGATCGTTTATTTGTATAAAGAAAAGGTAGAGCATTTCATTTATTGAAGTGATTTACAGCCTAAATAACATTGCAAGTTAATAGAAATAATTACAACCCCAGTGCCACTTTCAACCATTTCGTTGATACACTTGACAAACTTCCAACTCCCTACGTGTGTGTGTGTATGTGTGTGGACATACGACTCATTTCCACTAAACTGCACGAATTGCTCGACCCAATATATTTTCCACGGACCATAAAGGACTGTCTGCTATTAACTATGCTGTGTTTGTGTCACCTCATTCATGACGTAAATTATTTTATAGGTTGAAAGTAAAAGTCTCTTTCTCTCTCTCGCTTCTCGTATATTTACGGTATATACAGGTACAGTGGCGTACGATTGTTGTAAATTCGAATATCATTGTGCCACCATTTGTTAAATACGTTCGACTCGTTGATAAGTTAATAAGTGAAAGTTTCTGAATTATTATTTTATAAAAATTAATTATGTTAATAAGTTATTAATACAGTTTATTTTATGAAATTGTTTTATTAATTGTAAAAGTTTTTCTTTTTGTTATCATTGATTTTTATATTGGTTTAACACCGTTTTCGTTAAGCAAGTTGTATTTGTTAATAGGCGTAGGTTCGGACCCAGTGTTTTGAACCGAATCTACGTTCTTACAGCTTTTTCTATATATTACAAATTTGATTCAACTTTAAATACTTATTCATTAATAAACTGTTTTAGATCGAAGGGTGAGATCCTAACTCTCGACTTTAATAGTTTACAAATAGACTTGTGCTTTTTTAACTCTAAATTTTGATATATTTTTTCAAAAATAGAAATATGATTTATACACCAAATTTATACTTCGGATGATTAACAAAATCAGATAGTCGCTTTATATATATATACAGTATACTCGATACAATATTTGGGGTATTTTTTATGTTAAATATTTATGAAAATGGTTATTTATGTATCATTCGAAAAGACTTTTTTTAAAATAAATTTTCAAGACGTCAACAAATATTTTTCGAAAAGAACCGACTTCATTGTAGTAGATATTTAACGCCTGAATATAAATCAGTTGAAGTAAGAACCATTAGTATTGTTTAACGCTCAGTATCTACACCACTAGTATTGGGAACGATTTCATTCGGACGTTGCTTAGAAAATAGCAGATGCTTGCAACAGATGGACGTTTTGCCACAGCAGGTGGTAGAGTTTCCATTAATCGGACATTTCAAGAGAACAGATGAGAAAACAACGAACGTCCGACTTTGAATTAAGAAGCATTTCTTGCTGTTTTTTCTTTACCTTTTTTTCTCTTTTCTAAACTAAACGCGTCAATGTAGACAGACAGAAAGTTAGAAAGGAAAAAATCGACTTCCGTTGCAAATGAAAGGGTTTAAGAACAGTAGATGTGTGTGAAGACAAGATCCATTACGAAAGGCTTTTACGTATCTGAGTCCCATGTCCCCACGCCGTCAGCTTGTTTGCGTAGTTTAATGGATTTTTGCTGTTTGAATGAGAAAAGTAAAGCTTAAAAAAAGTAAAGAAAATTGTAAAAAATATATATACAGTGTACATATATATATAAACTTTAGAATTTTAAAGTTGTTTAAATGCCATTATAATTTTACGCTTTATATATATATATATATATATATATATATTATATATATATATATTTTAAATAAGCGATCAATTGAGGGAATAAATGTTTGTGTTTCCGATATGAATTTACTTGCTTGAATTATTCAAGGTATTGCTGCATACTGTATTGCTTATTTACCGATATCATAGTAAAGCTTTTACTCTAGAGAATTTAAAAATTCTTCAAAAAGATCGTCGAAATTCGCTTGAATAAATGATAGAACACCGTCTCGACTATATCCCTTCCTGATCAAAGCTGACAGCTTGAAGCTAGTTTCATTCGCATCTAATTTAATTATATGATTCCCCCTGTGATGAGACAATACATTTTAGAGATTACTATAGAACTTCTGTAAAAATATTTTGTTTTACCAACATAAATCATTTTTGACACTAGCTTTTTCGAATGTTATAAATAAATAAATATAAAAATGTAGAGAGAAGGAAAAAAACAATAATAGTAATAATTTTATTTTCAGCTTCTATGTTTTAAATTATAAACTATAAATTTAAATTTTAACTTTAGCGTTATATTAATATGCATGTAGTAAGCTATATAAACATATAAATAAGTTGTGTTTACAAACACAATGGTTAACATGAATATATTAATGTAGTTATTTAGTGCATTAAGTTTGTTAAGATTATATTCATTCAGTTTACTGATGCTAATAATAAGGATAATTAAACAGAAATGACGCAAATTTGATGATTAGACATCATTAGATGATGGATTTGAGTATATGAAATAAAGATGATTAGGTGATGCAGAAGAGGTTAGAGAAAATGATGATTGAAAGGATGATTAAATAGATAGGAGAATTAAATAAATATAGTTGCATAAAAATGATTAGAATAATTATGTATTAAAGATGATAAGGCGATATAGAGGATAGTTAATGAAGATGATAAGGCGATAAAAAGATAGTTAATAAAAATGATAATTAGAAAGAATGGACAGAGAGGAAATAATTAAATAAAAATTATTGCAGAGAAAAGATGATTAGAAGTGATTAGATCGTAAAGATGATTAGAAAGAGAAGTTAATTCGACATAATTAGATGTTGCTTTTTCATTTGTAACAGTGACTAAACTAAGATGATTAGGCCATACAGAAGATGGTTAGAAAAGATGATAATTGGAAAGAATGAATAGAGAGTGAGAAGACAATTAGATAAAAATTGGTTAAAGAGAAATGTTGATTTGATATACGTAAATGTTAAACATGATTAGATGTTTTTATTATTATAATGGTAATTAGGATGACAAAGATATTCAAAGAAAGATGATAATTGCAAAAGCTAAACACAGAGAGAGAGAATATAATTAGAATCAAAGTTATTATATAGAAATGATTACATGAGGAATTTGATTTTTAAAAAGTGATTATTTGAAAAGCTAAATAAAGAGCAAAAAAATTAAATAAATGTTAGACAGTGACGATTATTAAACACGATTAGATGAATAATTTTGAATCAGTAAAGATGATTGCACTCGAATGTTCAGACGAGCGAGAAAGATGATGATCGGAAAGATGAGTAGAGGAAGAGAAACTAATTAGGTAAAAATAATTAAAGAGAAGGATAAGAATAGACATGATTAAGGAGTAATTTTGAATTTCTAAGATGATTAGATTTTGATAATTAGACAATAGACAGAGAGAATTATTATAGAAAAATATTGACTAGGTCACGATTACGATCGAAGGGACGATAACTTTGATGATGATTACACGAAAGAAAAATTGAAACAAAGGCAGGAATATAAAGTAAATTTGTAGTTGATAGATGTATCTAATGCGATGATAACAGTGAATAAAATATAAAAACTCGTAAAATTAGAAATAAGTGATATAAAAAAATCACTTAAAGTTATCCAGAAAGTTTTAATGTTCTATTACAAGTGCCTATAAATAAGAAAGACTGATTTAAGGGAGCTATTTCACTCTTATCCTCCCCAGCAATCGGAATTGTTCACTTTCTTCTACGGACATTATGTGACAAGAGAAAAGACAAAGGGTCATGGGTCGACTGCTGAAATACCAAAGATTACGACCTGCCCACCTCTTGTGCTCTGTCCGATAAATAACAAGTGCTAAGTCAACGGACGTGTAGGTTAAGAACGAGTGTGAGTCTTTTTTGTTGGATGTGTTGTCGAACTTATTGTTAGTGATGGCAGAGTCACATCGTAGCTTGTCTTTTCATCGATTCCAGATGTGTATAGATTCTCTCTAGACGTCACGATCTGACTTCCTAAATTGTTGATGCCCCATTCAACTTTGGCAGTTCATATATCTTCTTTTATAGCCCCGAAAAACTGTAGAATTTAAGAGGGACCTATCCAACTATATAGCATTTATCGTGTCACTTAAGATTTATATACGAAATATTATATTGATAAATAAATAATATATATAAGTGTAAAGAGGAAATATATATATATAACTATACTATTTTCTAATGGAACAAGAAGGAGGAAAAAGTTCGGTTCACTTAAAAGAAACGATTCACTTTCTAAGAAACGAGTAAAAATTTCAGTCGATAATGTTATTCAATATTCTATTTTATGTGCTTTTGAAATATGCAAGAATCCGTTGAATGTCGATGCAAATGTCCAGAGAGCGAAGTTGAAAGTAGGATCAGCAAACATGTTATCATCATTTGTGTAGTTTTTTTCTTATTGAATTGATGCATTTTTATCATTGATCATATCATGCATGTTCATTATATATTTATTCGATAGTCAGGATTCTAAAAAGGAGAAAAGCCTTTTCTTCTTTTTTAACGTTATTGACAGAATGCTTACAATATTGTTTAATATTTTCATTTTTATCGAAATGCATTCGTTGTATCAAATAGTTTTTCCTAAATTTATAGTTTCTAATATTGTAACTATATAATTTCTTTATAAATTATGTATAATTAAAAGAAAACATAATAAATATATGAATAAATATATTGTCTAAACTTTCTTATGTATTCCTCGGCTATATATACTGTATATTTTTTGAATAAGTAGTTTAATCAGCTTATTTTACATATTTTGAAAGTAAATATAGTTAAGTAAATGCTTTCACTTTTTGCACATAAGGAGTTTGTGCCATTCGATCATTCCTCTCTTCTTTATATTTGCATTTTACTTTATTCCATCCAGATAAAATGTAATGGATCTTTTTATCCTTATTTATTGCTTTTACTGTTAGGTTTATCTTTTATAAATATTATCTAAGAATTAAATTAAATTTTTCCTTCTCCAAAAGCTACATCTTATATATAACTCGTTAGCAGCTAACCATTGACATACATGAAAGCCTATAAACATGAAATTATAGTAATATAGTTCTATATATATAATTATAGAATAAATTATTACAAAATTTTAGCTTATTTTCCTCGATAAAGTAGCACGAATAACTGTTTTTATACACTCAAAATGTTATAAAGAGTATATTTACTATAGCGTCATATAGTAGACTATTGATTCATGTAGATCTATGAGATTTTAAAAAAAATATATAATAACATAGTTTAACTGAATTTACATATTTATAACTAAAAATGAATGTAAATAATATATTTTAAGCGCGTGAATTTAGATTTGGTCCTAAATTTAATGATATAAATCCGATTTCGGACGTTTTGTATTAACTTCTGTGATTAATAAAATGACTTTAATTCTTAGTTTAGATAATAGATACTTGTGTAACCTATCGATAAACCAGATATATGGATAATTATAATGAAAAGATAATATAACGAACACATTATAGCATATCTATGTACATAAAAATTCCGCATATTTAGTTTCGGATGTTGATGATTGTAAACCCTGCCATTAAAGACATCATCATCGTTAGATATTTTAGCATAAAATTCTTTCAAAATAACCAAAATCATCATAAAATAAAGATAAGAATATATCCTAATTTCTCATTCATATTTATAAGAAACGAAGAAGATGAATATTTGAAAAGGTAAACAATGTAGTGAAAGAGTTAAGTAACTCTTCAAGAATAATAAGCGTAAGAAAAAGCAGAAGAGAAAGTGACAGATGGTACAAAGTTTGCCTCCATCTTTAGCTATAGCGGAAACATTTAATTCATGTGAAGTCCCAGAGCAGGTCATGTACATCGTAGCAAGGGATTTACTGTCGGCTTTTCCTACCAAAATACCTTCCCTAAGGAATTAGTGGGAATCCCGAGCGTTACCCCCAGAGATCCTCCTTCATAGTCCCACTAACAGTTAACCCGAGTTTGAAATAACTCCCTTTTATGTTCAGCTTTGTGTAGGATGGAAGCACTCGAAAAAAAGAAGAAGTATCGTCCGTTAATACAGTAGATATTCAATTGTGCAAAATGAGTGTCATACATTCTTCTAATGTTCCGTAATACTAGAAGCTTACGTTTTTCAAAGTACTAAAAAAGAACTTATCCATAACGTAAGCTTTAACAGTTAAAAAAAATAAAAAAAAACAGTTTATAAACATTTTAAATTCACTTAAATCATTGATGTGTATATATATATATATAAAGGAAACAAGTAAACAATGTTTTTAAAAGTAGGGTCGTTTAATCGAAATAACATTTGGGGTGAATAATTTGTGGAAAGTTTGGAGTTAGAAACAATTTTTCGTTAAGTATTGGCAGTCTTTATCAAGAAGTTGTCCGGATAGAAGACAGAGATGCAGCTAAGTTGCAATAATCAATGAAGAAAACTAGGTCTAATCTTAAACGATGCGATCAATAGCACAGCAGCTCGGCTAATGTGTTCCTTGTTTCTCAGAAGACTGTCTAAATTCTTTTTCTTTACTTTGAGAATAACGTCTGGAAGATACAGATAATTAATGACCAGTTTCGACCACTACACAGAATCTATCTCAATATTAGTTGCTTTGGGAAATAGCTATTTTCCTCACTTAACTATAAATCCTACATATAAAAAATACAATTTTTCTTTAATTCTTTCTTCATTTCTAATACTAAAAGAACGAAAAAAAATGTGTATAAATTAAAAAAATAAAGTTTTAACATTAATAATAATAACATACATTCAAGTTGATAGTGTAGCGGTGTCAAATTCCTTGACAGTTTTATATTAAGCTGTAATCTACTTTGATATGTTGCACGAGTTAAGATAAATTAATTATTTATATGAGCTAAAATGACTTCATTTTAATTTCAGGATTGGTCATAAATTTTCTGTTTTACCGAATGGAACGTGATTTACATTTGTTACTGAATTATTTTCGCTTTAGTAAAAGAGACAATTAGCAGTTTGGTTAGAATAAATGAAATGGCATTGAGAGAGGAAGGAAAAAAAGGGATAGAATATCCTTAAAAGAAATAAAAGATAGTTTTGGCACTTTGCCTGAACTGAGCTGGATGCTCAGACGGGTGAGTGAAAGCTACAGGTTGTTACAATGCTGAGAAATAATCTACAACAGGTTGAGCAGATATGTAAATCGCAAATTTTGTTTAGTATTTCTAAATTAGACATTTTGGACAGACAACTCTTCAGATTGATTGATATCTACAATATACAATAGTTTTTAAAACTTTTTATCTTTTTATTGTAATGATTTTGTAAAATTTAGATTAATAATTTTCATTATTAAGGATTTATCACACTAATTTGTAACCACACTTATGTGACTTTACAACTTTTTATTTTCATTGTGTATTATAAAAATTAATACACAACTAAAAAATCTTATTTCAATAAAATACATTTCGTTTTTTTTTAAAATTATAACCCCTCATCAGTTAGCATTCTTTCTTGAGAATTTTAAAGCGCAGACAAGATCTCTAACAATTGGTTTACAATGTTTATAATGAACTCTTAACAAACTACGATACTAGAGTATTTTCTACATATTACAATGATATTATAACTAATAAACTTCTAGTTTGAAGATAATTTTTATTAATGTATAGTATGCCTCTTCTTATATGTTTAACTAATATTGTAAAGATTTTAATATTTCGTCTATTTATTGGTATATTTTTTCGTCTTATTTATTTCTTGTCTGCGTTTTACAGTAAGATTTTTTACTTGTGTATTAATTTTTATAATAGACAATGAAAACAAGATATAAAATTGCATAATCATGGCTATAAATTGGTGTGATGAATTTTTAACAATAGAAATTATCAATTTTACAAAATCATAATGGTTTATAATTTTACTGATTATCTTTCTCTATATTATTCAAGAACAGCACTGTAAAAGAATCAAGAAATTCAAGCTTCTTAAAGTTAGCCGCAATCTACAATAGACCTTAACTTAGGACTAGTAAAACAAATTTAAAAACTAAAAAAAAAAATCTATTGGTTAAGAAAATCTGATGCTAAAATACTCTGTTTAGGCTAACTTAATTTTAGGAAATTCAAAAATGTTTTTAAATTTTAATGCCGAATAACTCAAAAATTCGCTGGATTGTTACCAGAAAAACTCACTTATTAAGACACTCTGATACCGCAAACTCAAAAAATTTACAGAATTAAGTTCCTATATTGAATAACTAAAAATATTTAATGCAAAACTCTAAAAAAATAGCAATCACCACTTATGAAAACTGACAATTTTCATAAGTGGTGTGTTAATAATGTTAGAAAAATTCAAGAAAATTATTAAGCTTGATTTCAGTAACCGAATATACAGTAATTTCCATATCAAAAATCCAAAATGAAGTTGAAAAATCATTTTTCTTTCCTTATTAAATAATAATCGTGTCAAATGAAATTCAAGAATTCCGCATACATTTATTAAATAATAGAGTATAGAGAATCTTTATTCAAGAACATAAAAATAGAAATCGATGAAAATTTGCAATTAAAACTACAATCGTGTTCAAAGTAACATGATATATTCCGAGAATTAAGTCTTTCCTGATAAAAAGAGTTTTATAGCATTTACTATGAATGACATAATCTAACAGGATCTTAAAGAAAAAAATCAATAATTCTCTCATTCTCCATCATGGATTTTATTTACATATCTATGGCTGTATTATTGAAAAGTACATTGAAATTTTAACAAATCATTCTTAAAAAAATTTGAGAAAATTTCATTATTTATGGGAACATTTAATAAACGCTCAGGACACGTTAAGCTCTCTTCGAAAAGTCTATTTCGTTAACTAATTAAATTAATTTAATTAAGTTTCATAAATAAAATTGATAAAGAGAGGCGTTAGAGAAAGGAGGGTGAAGTATTCTAATGATACTCTAACGCATATTTTAATAGCAATTTGTGACTAGAATCATCATCGTATGATTTACATTATTTTTTAAGGGGTTGAGATGTAAAAAAATGGTAATAAATTTTTGATATCAATTAAAAATAGACTCTTTTCTATCTTGTGCATATTTTGGGGGATAGAATATAATAATATACGCTCCGATGTGAGAGGTGAAAGGGCGTATCCCTTCTATCATGTATAACTATCTAGGGAGGTGTTACTTTGATAGTACCACACCCGACACTTATCACGTGATCATAGCGCGGGAAAAGGGTTAAATTTTTTAGTTGCATTAGGTGATTATAGTTTTTATTGTCTCTTATACTTTCTAACGTTAAATTATTACATTTTGAATGCTTTCATTGCTCTTCCTCATCCTCCCTTTTCTGCTTTTTTTTGAAGTTTGGAGAACATCCAAAATGGTAGCCCAATTTTCAACGTTCTTGTTTAATGAAGCGTTGAAGATAAGGAAAATTATTATGTGAGTTAAATTTTAGATTTATTTGAAACCAATATATTAATTTTTTAGAATTTTAAATGAATTTTTTTTCTTTTAAAATTCATTACTTTGCCTTATATAATAAGCAGTTTCTTGATAATTGTTTTAAAAATTAAAATTAAAATTTATAAAAATAATAATTTTTATACATTACAAAACTGTGAATAATAATTAAGAAAACTTATTAAAATTTTTAATTTTTTAATCATTTTTTATAAAGCAATCTAAAGAAAATTAATTGAATTTAATTTCGATAATTGTTAAGAGTTAATTAATTATTTCTGAGGATAATTAATTTAATAAGTAAGTAGTATATTTTTTTTTATTTTTTAATCTTTTTAAAACTTTAATAATACTTTTAAACTGTTTGAATTATTGATTAACGTAGAGCATCCTCCTCACTATAAATGCAGTAGACGTATCAGTGATAACCATTAAAGAATATGTATTAAATATAAACTTTAATTTGAAAAAGATTAAAAATATATCTATATATTGAACTGAAGACAGATTTCATAATTCATTTATGGTTGTTTATGTCAAAAATTTCTACTAGAATATTTTTATATAGGATGTGATTTGAAGAGTGTACAGCAGGGAGAAGAGGGGAAAGAAAATAGTGGTAATCACATCACTTGTTACCGAAGAAGTATTACCTAGAATGAAGTATGTACTTCTCCCGTTAACATTGATATATTCTTATTACAGTAAGGTTTTCTAATTTCAACGTATGCCTTTAAATCATTGCTATAACGTTATCGCTTTTTCTCACCGCACGCACCCCAACAGTTGACATCCCTTTGCCATGTCTGTGATTTACTGGCCATTACATAAAAATCTACCCTCAAACTGTTCCTTTTTTGTTTGCCGAGTGCTTCTCGATGTTTTAAATTTACCGTTATTCTAGTAAACAAGCTCATATAAAGCCTGGAGAAAGAACATTGTCGTTTATCTGTTTGACATGTGGTGCTGACTTTTTGGTGCTACCTTGCTTTATGTTATTCGTGCGTTATACGACAGGTAGAGGTGTGCTATCTTCACGCTTTACCTCAGGCTACTGTTGAGTATCGTCAGAGTCCTGTTATCTATGAAGATATCCAGAACGTTAATCGATGCATGTTTCTGTTTTTAAAAAACACCTTTTATTATAACCCTATATAATTTCTTCCTGTAGTAAAATTCATATTTTAATACTCTAAAAATGTTAGAAATTCGAATAAACGTGCAATAATCAAACGTGATTAGAAGCTATAGAAGTGGATCGTAAGTTGAGATAAGACTGGAAAAGCTGAGGATTTACTAACTAGAAACTGTAAAATTCTCCTTTAAGACACGAATATTTAACATTATATAGGATTTTCTATAATAAAAAGTAATTAATAAACTACAAAACTTTATAAAATCAAGGAAGAATTAAAGGTTCTTCCTCGTTATATAGCACTAGAAAGCTTCAGTGTATGATAAAACAACGATAACTCATAGGATCTCTCTTTAGGATTAAGAGAATATGTAGTCGAGTTATAGATCAGAATAAATCCAAACTTTGACAATTATTACCAAAATTTTACGACTTTAACTTGTAAGTTGTTAAATATCCGTAACTAATTAATATAAATAATATAAAATAAATCCATATTAACAAATTATTACACTATCTTAAACAAGAGTTACTAATATATATATATATATTCGAGAATTTCTCAATTAATTTTTTTGTTTTGAATTTAAAAAATAAAAAATAATAATAATTAAATTTATTTAATACCTCATAAATTTAAACAAAGAATTGAAAATGAAACGAAAGGATTTAAAGTAAACTAAAGCAATTTAAATATAATGGAATTGATATAAAGTACAAGAAAGATGAATGTGAGCAAGCAGCTGTTCAGAGATGCTCTAGAAAAGCGGGTATCAGTGTTGTCAGGATAAGATGGATCATATGCAGTTGAAATCACTTTGGAGACAAAATTTAATTCCTAAATTAACCACTCGCAAGAGCTTACGAAAGAGAAATGTCGACAGATTGTCTGCTATTTGTTGTTATAGATAGGTTGGCTTAGTTTCCGGATAGTTAGAATTTAAGGCTCAGGAAATCATTAGAAATATTGAGATGATTTAATAACTAACTACACATTGACTTGATGAGGCGTTTTGATCGAAAGTTATGTCTGAGAATACATCACAAATAATATCTTTCCAGTTAACTCAAAATGTAGCTTTATATATGATTAATGTCACAGATTAATAAGAATTAAATACACATGTATAAACAGAATTAATATATTTTTAAAGTTTATCTGACGAATCCTGTGTCAATAAAATTATTTACAAAACTTAAATTATTTTATAAGTATTTATTCCTTTTTTCTCCTTAAAAAAGTTAAAAATTGAAATTTTTTTTATCTAAAAAATGTTAAATTTTAATCTCAAATCGGATTAAAATTGTTAAAAATATATAAAAAAATAATGAGAATATTTTAGGTATTTTGAAAAACTGCGTACCGGGGATTAAATTTATATTTTCTATTTTAAAAATTTAAAAATATAATAGTGTAAATAAATACGAAAACATTTTTTAAAAAAAAACTGAATTGGAGTCAATAAATTCTTAAATTAACTTGGAAAAATAATTACAAGGGAATAAATACAGTGTTATTTTTAGAGTTAATTTCTAAAAATATCATAGTTTTTCCCTTCTTTCGCCTATGATTAAAACTATTTGAAGTATCATAACATTAAAGCGTATTGATTCTTCAAAGAAAAGTAAAGAATACAAGAGGCAGAGAAAAAGAGATTCTAATTGCAATTTTTATGGGTGGTCTTCAAAAGTTTCTTTCTAGTTTTATGTCCGTAGACGGGAGATGATGGTAATTTGTGCGATTTGATCACACTTTATTCGGTTGTTTTAAGGATAAGATAACAAAATTGTCTGTCAAAATTAATACTTCTCATTAAGAAGAGTAGATATCGCAACACCCTTAACATTATCTTAGCGTACTCAAAATTTTTTTCTAGTATTATGAATAATATCTTGACATAGTCAACAATTTTTTAAGCATCCTCGACATTATTTTAATACATTCGAAAGTTTGCATCTTTAAAATTATTCTGACATATTTAAAAATTCAATCGTTATTGTAAACAGTCTCAACATACTCAGAAATTTATAATATCTGAAATTTCTTTCAATATATTCATATGAGTTTTAGTAATTTCGATAATTTGATATATTTTTTAAAATCTTTTAAACATTCTTAACAGTAGAATAACATATTTAAAATATCTCAGCATTATTCAAACATATCCGTACATTTTTCGACATCCTCAATATTACCATAACATATATTTAACATTTTTCTCAACATTTTCTCAATATATTCGTACATTTTCCAACATTATCAGTATTTCCTTAACATCCTCATTCTTAACATCTTTCAGCATCCCCATCCTTAACACCTTTCAGCACCCTCAGCTTAAGTTAATATATTCAAAATATTTTTCCATCCTCAGCCTTAAGATGTTTATTTTTCATCATCCTCAACATTATTTCAGGCATATAAAAATTTCCAACGTCTCATTCTAAGTTGCTGAAAATTTTTCAGCATCATAAACGTTATCGCAACATTCCTTACAAAAATATCGCAATATTCTTACAAACATTCCTTACAGCATTCTGAAACATTATCACACATCCTCACCATCCTTATAAATTAAAGAAAAAAATTAAAAAATAATTTAAATCTCGCTAAATTTAATGAAATATGATCACTTGTTGGCATTATTTTAAGACAGTTTTGATTATTTAAGAGAATAATTTGTACGAGAGTAATAAATGAAAATAAATGGCAATATTTTAAGTAAAAATTTATAAAAACAAAGAGAAATTTTAATAATAAAATACCCAAATCAACAATATTCTCTCAACTATATTCTTTATCATCACATCATTTCTAATTTCATGCTCAATTCAATAAAACCAGAAAAAAAAGGTAAGTAAAGTACAAACAGAGAATTAAATAGATTGGATTTTAAATTGATTCTATGAATGTAAAAGAATGATCGACCGTTAAATAATGATATTTCTTATCTTCCAAAAAGACAAACACTTGACGACCCTTTTCTAAAAATACGTAATTATATATGACGGTGGAAATATTAAACTTTTTCTTTGAGAAGTCAACGAAGAGGAAGACCGAAAATATTTCTAGAAAATAAAAAAAAGAATGAAGCCAAGTAAGAAGAAATAAAAAAAAGTCGAAAATACCCACGGACGTTTTTAATTTCGGGGTTCCTCTATCGCTAACGAACGAAGCGTACCGACAAAGCTGTCAGTCAGAGGAAGGTGCTTATTAAAGTCTGTAGGAAGATAGGGTGAAGTTCCATCTGGCGAGAGAAAGACGTACTAATGATTATAAGGATCGATATCCCGAGTGGACAGACATACAGTTGGAGTTTGTGTGTGTGTGATGTGGCTTTTTTCTTTTACTAAGTCTCTAGACTTTGGGATTGAGGGGTGGGGATAAGAGACTAAGTAGAAATTTCTCGACAAGCGTGTTATTAAAGACAATTGCTTCCTTTAATTACAACTTAGAAGTTGATGTGGATTTTTCCCATTCGTGTTCGTTAGAGTCGAGTCGTGCTGAGGGACAAAACGACTGTAAGAGATGAGGGTCAAGACATGGCTGATTGAACAGGATGGAAGTTGCTTCTTTTTTTATATATTTTTTTATTTTTTAAGTAAAGAAGAATTGTTATTTAGTTGCGGTTAGTAAAATGGGTTTATTTTCGTGAAGAATAAAGATAAAAATAACTTAAATATTTATTTATAATTTATAATTCTGAATGTTAAACACTGTTTTTAGTAGATTCTGCATATTTCAAGTTTTGTTCCAAGTATCATTTTAACTATTTATTTTTGGAATTTAAAGATATATATATATATTATAATAATAAAATAGAAAATTTATACGATTTAATAACAGAATTTTTTTTTAAATTTTATATAATTTTATTAGAAGTTAAGAGAAATATCAGATTATCTAGCATCTGTGATTTTTAAAATGATTGTAAGAGAGACAGGATGCATCAGAATAAAATGATTTATTAGATTAATTATACTTTGAAATTAATTTTAAAAAATATAAAAATTTAATTTAAAATCTGTAAAATTTAACTTTTTAATTAAATTTATAAACATTAAAATTATATTTATAAAATGAAGATTTGATTAAAGATGCTTTTTCAGCATCTTTGTTTTATGTAAAGATAGTGAAGAAATGATTTCGAAAAAAATTGTCTTTATAAATTAAATATTTATAAAGGCATATTTTTTGGAAATTATATATATATATATATAATTTCGTATCTATTAACATTCATTTTACGCATTTTTAGAGCATCCTCAAATCTTACATATAAGATAGTGATACGATTATGTTTCATTAAAAATGCTAATATTTAATTAAAGAAACCTCGATTGTGGATCGCTGAATCTAATCAAATTTTTATTATTTTATTACAAAAAAACATTAAACGTATTTCTTTCTAAAGCAAACGTTACGATAATTCAGTCGACATGGCGCCTCTTCTAGATAAAAATTCTTACGTTCAATTACAGGTAAAGAACGAGTTTTTCCAACTGAAGTATGAGATCCACCCATCTCATCGGATATCTGACATTTAACAGAATTAAAACTAATTCAAATGGTAGAAAACAGCATAAATTTTATTCACAAAAATATATTTTTATATATTAACAAACCTTATTTTTATATTTTAAATTCTCAGAAACATTATAGAAAAATTGATTTTAAGAGAAGATTAAATTAAAATTTGATATACTTTTCTGCAAAATTTACAAGTTAATAATTCTTTTTCTAGATTTTTGGTAATGCTTCCATTAATTTTATATTTATTAGCAAAGAATTCATAAAAAATCTTTTACGTTCGAAGACAGTTTTAAGTTTCACATCAGCAATGTCTATAAAGTATTTTCTAGGGATTTATGTGAAGATCGAAGAAAATTTCTGGTCATTTTTAAGTGCAGTAAAATCGAGAAAATGTGAAATAAATCCCAACAACTATTTCCTTACAACCGTAAAAATATAAATCTCACAATATATAACATATGAAAAGTATCGGATATTTTAAAAATACAAGATGTTACGTTGGAAATTAAACAATTTTTCCTTACTTTTCTGCATGAATTTTGTAGGAAATAATGGAAAAAAAGTTAAATATCTCGTGATCTTTTCTATTAAATTATCAAACGATAACATTTTCAGTCGTTAAATCTTCGATATTATCATAACTGGACATTCTTATTCTTATATATATAAACGTTTAAAAGCATTAAAGATCCGGCGTGTCTAGTTGCCAGAAGGTAGATTGTTATCAACTTCCTGCCACGTGACACGATCTTTCTATGACGAATCAGCAGAGAAGAGGAAGGTGACAGAATGGATCGAAAACTGTCGCGTGAAAAGGTTACGTAGTAATTCTCCTACCAATCCCGTCTTGGGATTTGTGGATGTGAGAAGTTGACGGCAGGTCGTAGCATTCGGAACTTGTGTCTTCTTCAACATCCTCAACAATGTTGTCTAAAATATTGACAGAAAAAGTCACTAATGATAAAAGAATGACAAGATATATATATATTACTCTTTTTATAAAAAAAATCTAAGAACTGAGGGGATTTAGAACGTATACTTTACTTGGTCATATTCAATTGTATATGCTTTGTTTCGAAGGCTACTTAACAGAAAAAATGAAGTAAAATACATATTTTGACACTTTCTAAAGTTTTTTTTGGAAGTGACAAGAAAAATCTAACTGCAATTCCACAATTTAACTCGATAGCAAAGTGAGGAATTTAAAGCCAATTGAGGAAACTAAAGCTTTAGTTATATGTTAAATTTAATCATTAAAATTCATGAATTCGAATAATTAATTAATTAAATTAACCTTAATTGAATAATAATTATAAGTTTCAGAATTTTTTATAAATTCATTTAAAAGTCGAAAATGTTAAAAAAAAGAAAGAAAAATAATAACATTAAAATTTAAATTACTTATAAATTAATTGTTTTTTAAAAATCTTTTCCTTTTTGTCTTCTTTAAAAAAGATGATTTGAAAACGTGCACATTGCAGTATAATTTAATAATAGAAATTCATAAGATAAAAATAAATTTTCTCTTTTTAGGAATACTTTTCTGAGAATATAGCGTGAGTCATTCTAACTATTGTCATGGAAACATTACTTGGGACGGAAGGAAGAAGGGGAGAAGGTTACGTCTCACAGCCACTGTTAGAGGGAGTGGTTAGGGAGTGCAATCAACCGTTTCTTTCTATAAGTTTTCTTAAATTCCGGTTAAGTTCCTCATACAAAAATTTTATTTTTTTAATAAAAAACAAATCTTTAGTCTCAGATCTATAACTTATAATTTTTTATATAAACGGAAGAAATTAGAAGCATTATAAACCAGTCTTGAACTGTTTTATAGAACCGAAAACGGTTTAAAACAGTTGCACATAAACTAGAAGCTATTTATAGAGGTCATATATAAATTAGAAACAGTTATGAAGAGGTTTGTATAATTGTATATAAACCAGAAACGAATATGAAACGGTTTGAATTACTTAAATATAAAGTAGAAACAGCATGAAGTGCTTTCTAGTATTTAAATTAGTAGCGAATATTTACAACTAGAAGTGATTTTACTCTACTATAAACTTACATTAGCATATTAAATAATGCAAGATGCTCAAAAATCACCACGTCAATATTAGCACACTTGTAAGCAGTAAAGGAAAATGGAGATCATGGAAAAAGGACAATAGATGGAATATTCTCAACTCATAAGTTGTTTTAAAAAAAAGAAGGATCTACCTAAAACAAAATCTAGTAGTAAGGAAAATAGAAAATTTGACTTATGGCATAGAATAAATAGAGGATTATCCCTTAGGAGAATATGTCACGTTAGATAGGTGACAGGTCTTGACGTTTGTTCGTAAATGGCTTTCTTTTTTCCATATCCCAATAAAAATATTCTTTTTGTATTCATAACCTAGGTAGCTGATCAATCCGGCCTCGGGGTGAAGCGCTACTGACAATAGTTGCTTGCCACTTTCGATAAACCTCATGACAAAGAGATTACATTTGTATGGATGATCAAAGAAATGTGTGAAGATGATTTTCTTAATATTAGTTTTTTTATATAAAGCTTAAGGAAATCTTATTTTTATCCTTTTAATATCAATTAAACTTTATTGTAGAGTTTATAATTTAATTTATTATTATTCTTTTTTACCTAAATGGCAGCAGAAATGATTAGAATTAGAATCAGTTTTAGAGGTTTTAGTGTAAAAAGTATTATATATATATATATATATATATATACAAATTATTAAAATTTTAAATTCTAGAAAAAATTTATCTAGAAGCTTAAATTTATGTAAGAGTAAGATATAAATAGAATTGTAAAAAGGAAGATATTATATCTTGTTCGTGATTGAGATATCGTAGATATTAAGAGGATATCATCACCTAGCACTTTTTGACATGTTAAAAAAGCTCGAAATATCTGTCAGTAGCTTTGTAATATATAAAATTTCAACATTTTCCACCAGAAAAAGTTCATTATAATGATAAAAACTTAGAGAATAAGTAAGTGGGTAATAAAGCAATGAAGGGAAATAACATTATGTTAGACAACTAGAAAGTAAGTTTCGGCCTATTTTATATATAAAAAAACATCGATTTGATCGATTTTGAAGAGTTTTACGGTTAAAACGACCACTCTCTTTCTGTGCTGCACATTCGTTAATGGCCAAGTTTCTTGGAACTTTAGATTTGATCTCGTTAAGTTTTGTTGGTAGTTGGTGAACAATGGTTCAACAACATGAAATTTCTATTTTATTTTATTTTATTTTTCTTATTTAATTTATAAAAATGATAAATGAAGATTCATTTCTATAATAAGAAGTTTTAGAATTAAAAAATAATAATTTATTATAAAGATAAACCATTTAAATTAATGATGAAGATGATGCTAAAAGCTAAGCATCGTCATCTTTTCTAACAATGAAATTCAATTTTTTCTCCTTAATTAAATAAATTAGAATTAAATATAAGAAAAAGAGAAATAACCATAATGAAAAACTAATTGAGATTTATTAGAAAATATGAATTTAATTAACTAAAATTAATTACCAACTTAATAATAATAATCAAGTTAATTACTTTTAATAAAGCTCTAAAATATGTGATTTTTAAATGTGAATTTTATCTTTGATAAATATGAAAAATATTTTTCAATGTGGAACAAAGATGAATAAATTTAATTTTGATTAATTTTTTCTTCTCCATATATTTTTTAAAAATAAAAATGTAAAGAAGAAAAATGAAAACTTTAATTAAATTTGAAATTAAAGAAAATCTTTAATTACTTTCGTATGTAATTATATTTACTACTGATAATCTAAAGAAATAATCTGATAATCTCTTCATACACTCACACACACACACACACACACACACACACACACACACATTAAAAAAACAACATTATCCAATTTTTAATTTAAAAACAGTTTTAAAAAAATATGAACGAAAACTTGAATTAATTCTCTTACTTGAAACTATTATTTCAAAACTTTAAATCGTTAATTAGATATTAGTAAATAAATATAACGATATCGAATATTTTCTTCTTTATCAATATAGTTTTACACTTTGTAATTAATTTATTAATTAATTCTAGACAAAATTTTTCTAAACGAAATTAGAAAAAATAAGAGCAAACTCGTCAGCATCTCTATGAATGTTCAGAGACAAAGTAAAAGAATTTTATTACTTTTAAATTTCTTTATATAGATTTTTCTGAGGTTTTTATACATGAAGTACAAAGATTTTTAAATGTTTTAAACAATTTAATAAAATAAAATAAAGACAGACTCAGTAGCATTATTCTGACGCATCACATAGATCTGTAGGGAACTCTTCAGCATTACTCTATGCTATTTAACAATAAAGCCTGATATTTTAATACTTTTAAACTTTCTTTAATAAATTATATTTAACGAAAATATTATTAAATATTTATTTAATAATAGAAAACTGTTTAATTTTTCTTAAGATAAAAATAAAAAACAGAAAAGCTATGTTTTCTTGTTTATAGATCCAGTTTCATACATAAGTTCCTAAGGCGTGTTTGTGAGGCGCTTTGATATTTCCCTAAGGTCAGGAGGATAGAAAAGTCTATATATATAAATAAATATATATATATATATAAATACATAAAAAAATTCGATCAAGCCACAGCACGTTGATAAAGTTTATACAGAATCAACGAAAAGTGTTATTTTAACATTACAGAGGAAGGGGATCTTTGCACATTCTCTCTCACTCTTACTCTTTTCTGTTCCTCACGGCGGTAAACATTCTTTCCGGGTTACTTTGGTTTTTCTAAAGAAAACAGTCTTTCCTTGTTGACAGTAATCAAGGAAAGTGGCTCAAAAACGTCAGCTGTGTCTCGTTCGTGCACAAACATTTTCTATGAGATGCATCTAAAACGATAAATAGCACTTATCCTAGTGATTTAGATTAAAGTATTTTGCATTCGATATCATTGTTAGATTGACTAAGAATTAAGAAAAATTCTCTTTCTCTCTCGCTCTTTCTTCTTCTCCAAAGATTAAATTTTTTACGTTTTCCTATTTTTAAGAATTACAACTAAACTGTTAGATAATTAAACTTTTCAATGAATTTATAAAAGAAATCTTAATGAGAATGTGAAAATCAAATGATCAATGTATAATCGATACACACAGTTTACAGGCTTTTTTTAAGATATTTTCTTTAAAAAAGTCCCTAAAAAGTAAATAAAATGACATTTTGGATTAGAGGAAGAATATTAAAATGTATTAAAAAGACAAAAAGAAAAAAAATATATTAAAAATCACTTAAATTGTTAGTATTATCAAATTCACTGATAAATCCCAAACACCAAAACTTACTTTAGTTTTGGATTTAATTTAATTTCTTTAAAAAATAATTTTAATTTCTTAAGGATGAGAAAAATTAAACAGGACATTTAATTTCTATTTAGTTTTTATAAAGTAATTAAATTGAATTTTATAAAATGTAATCTACTTGAATTATGTTTTAGTTTTTTAACTCAAAAAATATAAATTTATTATATTACTTTAGTTAAATAATTAAAATATCTTTTAATTAATTAAATTTATTAATAAATAATTATAAGATGTTTTTAAACCTGTTAGATGTTTACGGAATCGATATTTATTATTTATAAAATATTTTCTCTCTACTTTAAAAAATAACAAAAAAATTTGAGTTATTTTGGAGTGTTTTTAGAATTTTTTATCGTACTTTTTCTTACAAAATACGAAATTATCCTACTTACATGTGTAGAAAGGTTGTTTGTATATATACAAGTTCAAAACTTCTGATTTAATGTAATTTAAAATTGAGATTTTTTGATGATTTCAACAATAAACTTACAACAATTTATTATGAAAACTTTTATAATGGGACGTTGCAAATAAATAATTAAAAAGCAGCTAAATTTTAGGAGAAAATTATCTCAACTGAAATTTTTAAATCCGGCATTTTGAATTTCTTAGAAATCTTGTGAACAGACACACAGACAAACTGACTTTAAAATATATATATATATATTTTTTTTTAATTTTTAGTATTGTAGGATTTATTATTAAAACTTTCATAACAAGACATTGAAAGTAAACAATCAAAAAAAGAGGATCAATTTTAGGTGGAAATTGTTCTTACACAACTGAAAATTTTCGCTTTACAGCACCAGAGTTTTCTTAGAAATTTTCTGGATAAACAAAGCATACAGCATCTAAATATTTTAACGTCACAACATTGAAGTTTTTTAGAAAGCCTTGCTTATAAACACGCAAAAAACTGACATTAAAATGTACTTTTAAAAATTATTTAAAAGGATCTTCTTACATTAAAATTAATTATAAATATTTGAATTTCAATTCGTATCTCATAGACAAAAATCCTCTAAAGATAAAAAAAAGAATGAAGCGTGAAGGAGAAAATTCCTTACATCTGTATTACAGGATCTTGGTATCCGGGTAAGAAACATTTTACCTAAATTAACTTCCTAGAATTCGAATGGTATATTATCAATATTGGCTTGTTTATTAATTTTTCTCTAATTATGATAATAAAAATTAAGTTATCATAATCATTTTACTGTATACTATGTTAACTAAAAACTTTTGTGAATTATCAATTTTTTTTAATTAAAAACGATTGGTCCTAAAATCAGTTAATTGATATATAAGACATTTAGTCAATCAGTAAGACGTTCTTAAAATAATAATAATAATCTTATATATATATATATATTTTAATTTAAAAACAAAATTTAAATCTTTAAACAAATTACATATTTAATTTAAAATTTAAAAGTTTATAAAATAAATATACTAGAGATAATTAAGTTATAATACAATATTTAATATATCTAAAGATAATTAAGTATCTTAATTGTCTTTCAAATTTAAATTAATTAAACCTTAAAAGATAATTATTAAATTTGAGTTTTATACATCAAACTTTTTTAGAACAGACTAGAATTAATTTATAAAGATAACTGAGAGAAGATGACTAGAATCTTATTTTCTTTTATTTTTCTTTGAGAAAAGTTCCTACATCGACTAAAATATAAAGAATAAGCAATTATTATAGACAATTTCTTATCAGAAGACATTAAGAGAACATCAGTTGAGAGAGAGAGAGCAAAAGATTAAAGATTCTTTGACAATACAATTCAAAATATTAGATTAAGTTGGAAGTAATACTGTCACAAGGGATATACTTCATGTGAATAAAATATCCCAAGTGCGTAACATTAATTAAGAAACAAAGTTTCTAACATTCGAAATTTAATGGACAAAGCATTTCAACATTGAATTGATATTCACTAAGTATACACCTATGGTTTTAGTAAACAAGTACAATTTCTCTTCGAATAACAAACATGTCGTGCTCAACATATAAGTGATATCAATTGGAAACACTTGGAAATAAATTCAAATAATTATCCGCTTTTAAAAATTATCATTTTAATGTGTCTAGATGTTGTATAAGGCATAATTTCCATTCAAAATTGATCCTTTTTTGAACATTTACAATCAATTTTACTTTATGGAAGTTTTAATAGTAAATTATGTAACATTAACAATTGAAAGATAAAATAAATATATTTATGTATGTAAAAGTGAATTTGTCTGCTTGTCTGTTCGACTAATTTATAGGAAACTTTGGAGTTTTATAATTAAAATTTTTAGTTGTGTGATATAATTGCCTCTTAAAATTGACCTTCAGTTTTGATTATTTCTTTTCGACGTTCATTTACAATAATTTTAATAATAAATTACATAAAATTTCACCGTTGAAATCATCAAAGTAAATATCAATTTTTAGAGTGTTAAATCTGAATTTTTGGATTTATATACATACGTACTGTACAATTCTTTTATATGCAGTGTGTAAGCCTTGTACACTATGTACAAACACAAATTAAACTTAATTTGTTTGCGTGTCTATCTGCAAAATTTCTAAGAATCTCAGAAGATTCCTCCGTCTCGATTATTTACTTTCAATGTCCTATTTAAAAAGTGTTAATAATAAATTTCACAATATTAACAATTCAAAAATTTACATTTTAAAATCAGTCTGTATGTCTATTCTCAAGATTTCTAAAAAAAAGTCAGGAAATGGAGATTTAAAGAAATAAAAATGATTCAAAACTTCCGTTATTAAGAAAAATTTATTAAAGGAGAAAGGTTTTATATATATATATATCAAAAGATTCATTCTGTGCTTTATTCCTTATGGAATTCGTTCTCATAAATAGTTCCAGAGACATGCATCATCTCAAACAAGAGTAAATAGAGAAAGCAAACACGGGCCAACTAATCACTTTGTCTGTCACTCTATATTTACTTGGAAACGCTCCCAAACGTTAAAAAGATCGATATTATTAAGTAAGAAATACGTTGAAAGAACTTTATTGTTGAAAGATCCTTTCACTTGTAATTAATTGATTCTAGAATTCTTTCTTTACTTTATTGTATTCAAACGAAAACTTTATAAACAGTATTCTAATGGATGCGTTAATATTAAATAAAAGTTCTTTTTATTTTCAAAACTTATATAAAATTAAGAAAAGATTCTAAGTAGATCAACGTTTTTCTAACGTACTCTTTTATCACATTTTATGTAGATAATGCTGGGGTTAAGCATTATAAACCGTACTTCTTAGCTGGATATGATATATGAATAAAATATATTTTTTTATTGTTAATAATGCCTAATTTATTATTAAAACCTTCATAATGGAATACTGAAAGTAAATGATCAAAAAGGAGTTAACTTTAGGAAGAAATTATGTCTCATACTGCTTCTAAATACTTTAACTCTATAGCTCCCGAGTTTCCTAAAAATTTTATGGACAGACACACAGGAAAGCTAATTTTAAAATGCATTGTTAATTGTTAAACTTCGTAAACAGATTTCTAATGGATGCATTAGTATTAAATATTTTTTTTTAGTTTAGAAATATTCTAAATAGATCTGGACAACATTTTTCTACTGTATTATTTGATTATTCTTTCCACGTTTTATGTAGATAATGTTGAGGATAAGTATTATAAACTGCACTTGTTAGGTGGATATGATATAAATGTGTTTATTGGTAGAATTCTGTGTGTTGTTTCTCTTCATAAATATGAATAAAATTGATAATTTATTGATGCGAAACTATTTTCCTGAAGATGATAATGGAATTTTGAGTTTCTCGAGAATATTAATTAGAAAACTCTATTCATAGTGCATATTTATGTCAGTAAATATTTTCTAGTAAGAGAGTAGAATGAAAAATTTTCGTATAATTGAAATAAATTATAAATTAATATGCTTTTAAACTTATTGTCTTTGTATGTTTATATATGTAATGTAAAATTATAATATTTAGTAATTGAATTTACATATTGATACTGCTAACATACTAACTCAATTAGAAATTTTTATGTCCTTATAAAGAATGTAAACAACGATTTCTTTTTTAAAAATTTAATAAAGTTATTAAAAGTTTCTATAAGCTGAATAATAAATTTATATGTTATATATCTTTCGTAATATGCTTAAAACATTGAGTAAAAATGATGCCGAGGAAGAGACGCAAATAACGTTGCTGCAAGCAATATATTTTAAATAATTATCATGTTTGAACACTGAGGAAAAATGCAAATGAGACATTGAAGAGAAAATTCATAAATAATATATTTTGTTGTTATTAACTTTAAAATATTGAATAAATTTACAGATAATTTATATCGACGAAAAGTTGCAAATAGTAATTACTATAGAAAGCAAATTTCATTTAAATTTAACATATTAAAAGATAATGCTAACGAGGATGATAAGAAAAAGATGCAAATGGAAAATTTATTTATTAAATTTTACGATTAAATAATAATGATGATAAATATTCTAAGTGTATTTTATATTATCTTTATGAAACATTCGAAAAAAGTTTCGATAAAGGTGCTAAAGATTAAATTCAAATATCAATAAAAGCACAAAAGAATCCAAATATTATCATTTATCGTACGACGAAAAAAATCAAGATAAAGTTTCTAAAGGAAAAAAATTTGAAAAAATGTATTATAAAATATAGAAAATGCCAGGAAAGGATGCAACGATCATTATAGATAACGTAGGATCCCATTAAAAATTATAAGCAATATAAATATATCAATTAAGAGGTTAAACTTTGCAATTTGGAAAGTGTTAAAGAATTGGAGTAGCCACAAAGTTGCTCCCGAAGAATTGAGACAATACAAGTAATAGCTTTAGTTCAGCAAAGCGGAAAACGACGACTATTACAAACCAAATATGGTTAAAGTCTAGACATAATTGGTTGGCGTTTCGATTAATAGGATTAACTGTCGGAAGGTGGAAGTGTGGTAGCGAGATAATGTGCTTTAAGCTGATGTCTGAAAACCCAAAGCAGCAGATATCGTATCCTTTTGCTTTTGATTCATCCACGTGGATAGCGAAGGTGATTTGTAGGAATCTCTAAGCAGGTGAATTGCTGAGATAGTCAAATGGAATTTAGATATCTTTAGCAAACAGAAGAGTATCAATGTTTATATAAATGTCGGAAACTTCATTTCTGGAATGGTTCTTCCAAATGAAAGATTTACAGTAATTCTATTTCTTTTGAAGTATATTCTTTCGGAGGCAAGGAGATAAATCTATCACTTTTTGTCTGCTTTTTTTATATTATTTTTTCCGCCATCTAGTTATTGTGGTATCAAGAATTAAAGTTCCGAAAAATTGTATTGGAAAAAATAAATCTCTATAACACGAGTTTATCATCAATCTTTCCTTAGAAAGACATTTGATAAATTAAAAAGTATATATATATATATATTTATTTATTTATTTATATTAATAAATAAACACATATATGCAAATAATTAGTTTATAACGTTTAAGAAGTTATATCAAAATACTGTTATATGCTGTTTCCTGTATAAATTTTATTATATTTTTAATTTTATAATCTAAAAATCTTTATAAA
Source organism: Centruroides vittatus (assembly GCF_030686945.1). Classification (NCBI taxonomy): domain Eukaryota; kingdom Metazoa; phylum Arthropoda; class Arachnida; order Scorpiones; family Buthidae; genus Centruroides; species Centruroides vittatus. The sequence goes on from NW_027122385.1 coordinate 3,167,350, forward strand.
ATTTTATTTTTTAAAATAAATTAATTGAAAATTTCGAGTTATCTTCGATTAAAAGTAAGCACTTTAATGGTCCAATTGTAATTACATAAAATATACAGAAAAACTAGTATATTTTCAAAAATAATTATAAAGGAAGAAACGTGTGAAAAATATTTAAAAAATAAAATTATTTGTTAAAATTTAAATATCATAAATCAAAACCTATGAATTTACAGCATCAATAAAGCTATATCTCTTTCCATTCATGTGCAAATCTACATTGTGGTAAATTGGAAAATTGAAAAAAATATATAAATAAATCTTACTCTTTAATGAATACGTTAACATTTATAGACAGAAAAATACGATATTTTATTTTTAAAATATTTAAAATATATGCAAAATATCATAAGATATATAAACACAATAAAAAATTTATATTAAAATATATATACATATAAACAAATTCGATGTGAATAGTTTAATTTTTTTAATATTTATTTTTCATATTTTTTGACAAAATAAATTTATTCTATAAATTTCACTCCGTTTTTTGTATAACTATAAGTCGATTCTTATAAAATTCCCAGTGGGCAGGAGTTCAGTTGGCAAATATATCATGTAGGTATATTCCTCATTGGATTAAGTTACTGGAAACATTTCTCTATCCTTCTTATACATGCTCTTTTGGTATAATAAATTTCTGACTGTTCATTCACCATTGTCTTTATACAATATCCAATCTTCCTTTCTGACATGTTATCCATAACTAATATATGAGTAGGAATTTTTATAATATATAAAAATAGAAAAGAAACAAACACCAGCTGATTCATGTAAGTTTCCTGATAATTTTTTTCTGAATTTCTTTGTTTCAATCCAATGTTTGTATCTTGAAAAATTACCATTTAATTTGATTTTTTCTCTTTCCTGAATTATTTTTATTTTGAGTTTGATTTTTAAAACTTTAAGTTCGATTTATTATTAACATTTTTAAATATTTAAAAATTTTAATTTCCTTTTTTATAATTTTAGTAACTATCTTTGTAGTTTTGATAAATAAAACATGTTAAAACGAATCTTAACATGTTAATATATATATATACGTTTTATATAAAAGTAATCATTTTTTGTCGCTTTTTTAAGAAACAAGTGAAAAGAAAATAGAAAAGTTTAAATAATTTTTTAAAAATATCAGAATTAAATTAAAATATTATCGATTTTTTTAAAAAAATATGATTATAAATTATAATAAATCCAATTTATGAATTTTAATTAAAAATGAGTTTTCAAAAAATTGGAAGTGATTTTTAATCAATTTTAAAATTATAAAAATATTTTTATTCTTAAAATTTTGATTTAAATCTAGTAAAAATGATTAAAAAGTTGATCTATTTTATATAAAGAACATTCTTTAGTTTCTTTTAATCAAATAATTTCAGTAGTTTTAGTGCAGAAATGTTTAATTTTTATGAATAAAATTGATTGGAAAAATTAAAGAAAATCTTAAATATGTACGAATAAATATATATAATAAAATAAATAAAATGAAATAAAGCCTATACAAAACTTATATTATTTTATTTTGGCAAAATAAACTGTTGTGTGTTTATATATAAAAGAATGGATCATCCTACGAAAAGAGTTAAATTCAAAGCTATTAGATTTAAGCATGGTTTATTTCTTAAATTGGAAACATTAGGAGTGATATCCGGGAGAACAAATACCTTAACATACGAAAAAAGTAGCAGTTTGTTCAGTTAAATCGTTCATTTTTCAAAAAGGCGTGCTTCTCAAAATGTGTTGCACCCCAGAGACTGAAGATATGGTCTGCAGTTCCTGAGGTTTCTCAGAGATGAATCGATGATCGTCGACACCAAACTCACACTTAGTCCTGGCATTTGTCTTCTATCCTATCTGGAGAGTTTCTTGATATTGTAACATCGTTACATTACGTTATCACCTCCAGTGACAGTGTGAGAAATGAGGTTATTAGTTCAGTATTGGGGAAACTAAGGTAAGTCAAGAAGTTATACTGTCTTATGATTGTTGTTATCTTCATCAGAAATATTTATTTCTGCATCAAATCCGTTAACACCAAACAATTTCTAAAATTGCACACGGTGTTAGATCTTTTTCTTGTATTTTTTTATCACTAGGGAATGAGTTTTCAACATTTTTAATGTTTACACTTTGTTGGTTAGAAGTAATGCATTTTAAACTCTTGTCACGCTCTACAAAGTTTTTATTTTTGTATTAATAAACATATTAAATTTTCATTTTGTTATTTTTTCTTTGTTTATTTATATAAAATACTTTAAAAGATTAAAAAAACAAATAAAATATTTAAAGGAAAATAATATATAATATCGCTAAATCATAAGATAAAATGTTTTAAAATAAACAAAATATAATTTATGTAAATTTTAAATTTAAAAATATGTTTTATATTGAATTTTATCAATTAACTAAATTCAATTAGAATTTAGTTAATTGATAAATATTTTCTATATTTTATCTTGTTATAATTTTATTTTTTATTAATGTACATAATACTTTTCATTAGTATATTTATAAGATTTTATTCATTAAATATTTAAAAAGTTAGTAAAAATTAATTTAAAATTATTTGAATATAAACATTTAATCAAATAAATAAGTAAAAAATACTTTAAAAAATTAAACATCGTCTTGTCTGCCGGATAATATACTAATGATGGAAAGCAACAATTACAGGAGCAGTGGTTAATTAGAAATTATACATCTAGAGTACCACTTCGAGCTTGTACTTTTACTTGTTCTAATACGAAATACACACGAATGGAAAGAAATAATTTTAAATTATCATGTATTCTTATTACGAATTATGAGAGAAAAAATTAAGCAAACAGAATTTTAATTTACTTAAATCTACTACCAACGAAGAAGAGTTTTTATAGCAACTTTCCGTAATTAACTATCGCTCAAATCTGAGAAAATTCAATTAACATTTAATTGGAAAACCCCCTTGAAAATATAAATATCGATTGTTATATTTTATCTAAGCGTTTTAAATCTAAGAATTGGTTATAAATTATTTTTAATATTTAGTTTGTGATTAGATCGTTATTTATACAGTATCATCATCTCAACAAATTGACAACCATTCCAGCAATATCAATTTACAAACTTTACAGATGCTATTTAAAGACTTAGAAACGAAAGAAAGGTAAGGAAGGAGAGGAAAAAGTCACCAGGCAACACATAAACCTTATCTCGTACTGGGACCTCACCCTGATTTTATTACGCATCATAAATATGTCATTACATTAGTGAACAGGGAGGGTCAAAAAAGCCAACACTGTGGATGGTAAAACTAAGATAAATGTTATTATACGAAAAGGCGCCTTGTTTTAATAGGTATGCTGAACTTGGTGAACACGAAGCAATTCTGATGTATCATTAATCATAACCACGTCATCTTTTGTTTGCGTGCAGCTTAAGAACCGCCAACACTCTTTACAGGTACTGTGATTTCTTACTGAAATACAAAACAGAAATCTATTATATACAAAGAAAAAATAATATTTTGTGATTATGGAAAATAACGGTTATCAAATAATTGCTGTAGTTTAATCTGATATCTAGTTGTTAGCTAAACTTCCTAAATAAAAGTGGACAACCTTTTCGTTTTTGTGTTAGAAAATTAGAGCCACTCTGTGTATGTACTTATAAAGAATGCAAATGAATAGTTGTGGTTGTTCGCTTGTAAGAACGATGTATGAATTATAATAGCGATAATGGCACACGGAAATAAAATGGGACATTAAATTGCATCGTGTGATGTTCGGTGTTTGTAAAAGGAAAGTTGAAAATTTCATTATGCGTGAATGATACGAAACAGATTTCATTGTTTTGATATAATTTTATCAGACTAATAACATAGCAAAAGTTGTAAGAATGTGAAAAATTTTCACAACTGTCAAAGCACAACCAAAACTTTACGCGTGTACAAGGGTTTATATATTAAAGTTTTATTATGTTTGGTTAAAGCGAGTCATTTCATTGACGATAAATAAATAAAATATCATACTTCGCTTGGACTTTTTAATAGTAAATTCTAGAAATTAACGATTGTCATTACTAAAATCATCATCGTTCGATTGTTAGTTATTATCCCTTATCTAAAATTTAATATTTAAAAGAGAACTTTATATGGATTAAGAATTATCCTATTTTCTATTATTTAGGTAATAGTCCCATACAAGAGGAAAGTATTAATACATGCTTTTATTTGATGTTAAATCAAAAATTTCACTTAGAAAAAGTTGCATGATTGTGAAGAAGTCACAAATATCAAAACCAAATGAAACCAAAACTTTATATGCATAGAAAAGGATAAAACTTTGGTTATGTTTGGTTAAAGCGAGCACTTCCATAGATAATAATGAAAAATTTCAGATAATTTTAATGATAAAATTAAGTATTTAAAGAGAAAAATTCTTATACTTTACTTACTGGGATAAATGAAGAAAGGATAAATAAATAAATAATTTATATAAAGTTATTGAAATGTAAAAAATTTTCCACAAAACTTGCACACTACATCTTAAATTATTTTCTATCTTTCAGAAACTATTTTTAGTATACATTTCTCGAATAATAGGAGTAACTATATATATATTTTTATGAAGATAAAGTGAAGCTTTTATTTAGGGTCGTGTCAGATAATTAATCAACATTGCTCGTTTCTTATTAAGGGTTTACGAGTTTAACAGTAATTATGTAAAATGTAATAGGGGAGTTTCTCGAACGTAATATTACTAATCGATTGGAAAATTTATCTTCTCGATAGTCGACAAAAACACATTAAAATGAGTGGACAATTAACATAAATTTTCAAATTTATTCCCAAAGTAAAGTTTTGTAGACTCTACGGATTTATAGTTATCTTTTATTACCAAAAATTCTATAAGTATAGAAGGAAAGCATGCACTTTTGTTCGCGTTAGACCGGTAAATTTTGAGTAGTTTTAATGGTAAAATTTAAATTAATTATATAAGAGCATATCTTAAAATCCATTCTTGATAATTTTAATAGAAAGCTCTACAAGTTAATAGTTATGTTTTATTATTTAAAGCAACTATAATTAAGAAAAGAAGTGGCACTTCAATTGGCAATAAATAAATAGTTTAGGTAGTTTTAATGATAAAATTAAATTACTGTTAAGAAAAAATGTTCTTACACTCTACTTTGACAGTATGTTATATATATTAATAGTTATCTTTTTATAAAAAATCCTGTACTCAAGAAAGGATTTTAAACAGATTCATGTTTATGCTAGTATCTTATATCCTCTATAAGAGAAACGTATACGCTTTTATTTGGGAAGGTAAAGCATTTAAATAATTTGAATAATAAAATTATATTTTTGTAGGAATGAACTATCCTTATTCTTATCATTTCGATTGAAAACTCTACGTATTATTATGCAAAGCCTTAGACTTCAAAATCAAGTAAGTGCATCCATTGACTATAAACTTCTAATAATTTTTATAATAAAAAAAAATTTACTAGAAAAATAATATTCTTAAAATATAACTCTATTTCGATATTTTTAACGGTAAATTTCATAAAACAGCGGTTATCTTTAACCAAAAATTCTGTATTTAAGAAAGGATCCTATCCAGGTTAATAGTTATCCTATTATGTAAAATCTATATAAGAAGAGAGTATATGCTTTTATATGATAGTAAATCAAAAAATGAAATAATTTTAAAAAGAAAATTAAATTTTTATAAGAAAAAAGGCAATTCTTACACTCATAATTTTGATAGAAAACTCTACAGATTAATAGTTATTTTTTATTATCCAAAATCCTTTGGGAGTAATAGGAAGATAGTGCGTGTTCTGTGAATGGTATATTGTTATGGAGATTGTTTAACAAAAAAATGAAATTATTTATAAAGGAAAATTATTTTTGAACTCTTATTCGATAATTTTCTATACCAAGAGGGGATAGTTATTCGATTCTTCGACTATTTTACCCTTAAGACAAAAAGTTCTTACGTACTGTTTTCAGGCAGTAAAGAATTTAATAGAAACATAAAACAACCCATAATAGGTATTGGGTGCTGAGTAAAGTAAAATCCCGAAATGCTACTAAAAAGGGAACAAAATTTAAACTTTTGTCAAAGCAACTAAAAGGATGCAATTCACTTCTCAATATCTGAGATTTTATTGTGAAAGTACAAAAGAAATTTTTGAATTTATGAAAAGACTTTTTATAATATGACAGTCAAATGTGCTTAAATGACAGTTTACAAATGACACAATCCATCTAATGATTCCTCCAGAGATAGAAACTACAGTCTGCAAGAGACAGTTAATGACTTAAAGATATGTTCTTTTTTTTATTAGCGTTTACTCGATATAATGCTGCAGATGGAGTTCGCCAAATAAATGACCAGATTCAGCAAAGATTTATACTTTCTAAAGCCAAAGCAAATTTTCTACATTTATGTTTTGTAAATTAAAGCAAATGTCGAATTTTTCAACTAACTCATTAATTGAAAATTACTAACTTTATTTGCTTTAACTAAAATTTCCGAAATTTTTCTTTTACTCCTTTTGAATGAACATTTAACTAAAAACTAATTAAAGAGCTAATAATTGTATAAGTTTAGAAGGTTAATGAAGTTATTTATAAGAGTTAATTAAGGTCTTAATGTTGATATTTATGAGAAGAAATTTATAATAATTGATGTTGCACGCTTTCAACTTTTGGATAAATAATGTACTCGGAGAATGTCTTGACCTCACAATAGATAATTGAAGTGGAAGAAGATGTAAGCGATAAAGTTTTTCGCCAATTGGCAGACAACTTATTCTGTTTTGCGATAAGACATTCCACGTTCATTTCTTTCTAAGCTGATAGGTTAGTGACATCGAAGTTGTAGTATGGCCAGGAAGTTCTTATCTGTTCCAAGCAACCCTTGCAAACGCTTTCTACTAGTTTCCTTTAGTGGAAACTTGTTCCGCAAAAGCCACTGCTGCTGACCCAAGACCCTGCCAAGTTAAACAACGACACCTGCCATTGCTAGAGACATGCTAATGAAGGACACCGCAACAAAAAGAACAATGAATCTTCATTAAATGTTCCGGACATCACACCTCATACATATTTCATTGACGTTTCGCTCCGCCAGCTTTCTATTGTTGTTAATTCTATTTGCATCTGTAGATAATGTCAAATAACGGTAGCTTTCTAGACACATCGTAATGTAAGTCAACTGTAACAAAAACTTTACATTGTAAACGGTTCCAACCGGGTCGACAATATAACTGTTCTAGTTGCATGTTTCCAACTTATCGTGTTTAATAATTAAGGAAGTTCTTTCCCTGTAAATATCTTAAACAAAAAAATTCAGAAAAAACTAAATTTTGAATTAAACATGTTATATATTCACGAACATTTTCATGAATTTATTATTTTAATTTACATAGAAATTAATATAGTTAAATAATATTTTAACTTAATAAGTAACATCACAAATATAAGTTCTGATATATAAACCACATATTCAAGTATAAAAAAGTAAAGTTATAAAATCCGAACCCGATCTCTCAAATGGATGAGTCAGATGTTTAGTGTAGAGTATTTGGTGTGGGTTCGGATCCATTTTCTGTCTAGATCTTTCTTTTATATAATGGATAAGTAATTTAAACACTACGATTTATACGCTGAGCTTGGACATTCACACGAGAAGACATAGCATACTGATATCGACTACTCAAGATCCACAGAATACAAGGTAAGACCCTCCTTTTTGGTATGGACCCATGATAAAAAATAAATATTGATTCTGTAATAAAGCTTCTATTATGGGATAAAAATTTGTTAAAGGCCTACAACACTTACAGGCGGTCAAACTTTGAACATTATTTATGATTTTAAGTATTCATTTACTACGCGATCCTTTTGCCTTATTTTTTCGAATATAAAATATAAAAAATATTTCAAATTTTATTATCAATTCTGTAAATAAATATAATTTTATATATCTATTCAACTTAAGAGAATAGTTTCCACAAAGCTAGAGTATATACTCGTAACCATTCAATTCTCAAATGCGAGTCACTAGAGAATCTGGTGCACTGTGACTGAGTATAAAGTTACTTCTGTTATTCATTTAGCTTAGCCAGAACGATCTTGATCGTCAATGTGTATGTCCCTGCGGTTGCACAAGATTGACTTCTGTGTCCACAGGAACATACGGTTTGGGATCTGCATCCAAACAGCACAAGAAACGATTAATTTTGATCAAAAGAAATTTTTATTTTGAATCCATTTACTTTAATTTTAAAGACTGACTTTAAAATACTTTAAGGAATTGCATGAGATTAAATATAAAAATTTACTTATTTCATAAGCAAACTTTAACATTTATTAGCAAATATTTTACTATAAAATAATGGAAAACAGTTTATAATTGAAATATTTTGAATTTTAAGATGAAAATGAGAAGAAATTTCTTAATATTTTATCTGTTTGGTGAACTAGTAATATTGATTTAATATTTCAAGACAAATTTTTGTAAAGAAATTTAATAAAAATGTTAAAAGAAACGAAGAAAAATCATTCGTTTAAGTGAAAAGAGTCATAATATAGACAATAGTTTGTCAATAATTCTTTATTTTAATATCGTTTTCGAGAATTCGGTGGTAGAAAGATGTAGCAAATATTGATTTAGTATATCAAAATTCAATGTCAACGACTATATTTTCGAATATGGTAAACAAGTTTTGATGAATAAGACAAAATCTATAAGATATTATGTAATTCTGTTTCAAATATTACCTGTTTACACCAGTTTAATTCGCTTTAAATAGAAATAGAGCTCGAAAGTAAAATTATTTTACTTATAGAAATAGAAGATAAAGTAAATATTAATAGAATCATACTAATTTCTTTATTTTAATTTTACGTAAATAGAGTATAAGATCATTATTTGAGTATATTTATAAAGTGTGAGATTAAATCGTCTGAAATTAAGTAAAATAATAGGTTTTTCTGTCAGCAACGCATACGAAAGTACATATTAACGTAAATAAAATATGTATAGATATGCTATTTTACCTGTTATTGGAATAAAATGATAAATTGTCATATTTTCTCATTTTCTCCCATATTAAATTACATATATTTAGTTTTTTTTTAGAAAATTATTTATAACCATTAATTATTACATTAATTTACTATTTAATTTCAAAACAACATTAAACCGTCATTTTCTCTATGATCTAATGGAGAAAAAGTTATAGTGAATCTCTTTCCCAATCGAATTTGGAAAGCAGATTGAACGAATTTCCCTCCCAATTAGGTTTGGAAAAGAGATTCGCAAGTGATATGAATTCTATTCCAGACTTAGTTTCCATATGAACTACATTGCCTACAAGCACTTATGTTAAATAGTTAAGTTAAAGGAATTCAATTACAAATTAGTATCTATGTGAAGTTCTAAACGATATATGCTTATGCATTTCGCTGGAGCATTACCTATTATCGTATGCTAGATTAGCTTTAATTGTTATACGAGTATTACTATTGGTGATTTAACATCGGTAAATCCCCAATATTGATACTTAACACCGGTTGACATGTTACGTCACAGGGAATTTGAGCCAAAAGTCAACAAACTGAATAATGTTCCATGACAAGTTTAGCACCGATGTGGCTTGCGATTTTAAGATGGTTTCAATGCATTATTTTATGTTAAGATATTCTTAGCATCTTGTGGAAAGGATAATAAGGGTTTTAAAGGTCTATAAAGGCTCAAAATTACATAATGGATTTCAAGGATTAACATGAGCTTAGTTTTTCAAATGTTAATAATGACGTTAAAAAGGTTTTAAACAGCAAAATTTTCAAGTTTTAAAGCCTGTAAATGCTTTACAATTTAAAAATTATTCATTATAAGACTCAAAAACTTACGTAAATTCACTTAGAAAAGGCCTATTAAATATATTTATACAAGCTTTTAAGCAATTTTAATCTCAAATTTATACAATATTTTAAGGTTTAAAAGCCTATTTATAGCCTTTAGAAATATTAAAATTAAGATTTAAAACCAAGAATTATAATTATAAACATCCCACATCAACGACGATAATATAAAACAATTTCATTTACGAACGATCTTAATTAATTTGTATTGTATGCAATATAAAAAAAAATAATCGTACTAAATTAAAGCCATCACGTAACAGGCTCAGACATAATATTTATATGGGAAATTAATTAATAAAACAGACTAATGCATGATATAAGATTCTCGAGAGATATGGGAAGCCCCATGCGAGTATTTAGTAATGAGGTGGCGACAGTTATGGCTGCCACGCCATGATTATGACAGGAGAGTTGTTAGAGTACTGACGATAATAAATAGACTATTGATAGCTGTAATTAGGCCAGAGCTACACTGATCGACTACAATTTGGTAATTACAGTGTCACGATGCTTTCGTTATTCCCTGTTTCCCATCTCGCATCTCGGAGACGTTGCACCCTGTCCTAATGGCGTCTTAACTCAGATAACGAGGTGAGTTAATGGTGAGTCGACAAAAAAAGAAGAAAGTACATCTACTAACGTGTAGGCAGCATGGATTTGTTTCTTCATCGATAAGGAAATGTTTAAGTACATTACTTTCCAATGATACTTATAATACTACTGAAATTAGGGAATTTGATTAAAAAAAGGGTATTCAGACATTTTTTATGGATATTTGTTTACCAGCCGACAAAATATATGATGTGTAGTGTAAAAATATATAGAAGCTAATAAATTTTCTTCGCTATGTTTTACAAAATAGTTAATTTATGATAAATTAGCATAGAATAATAATAAAAAAATCCTTAATTTTCCATAATATATATATTGAAACTTAATTTTTCTTAATTGTTTCTTCATAATTTATATCCCATAATTGTTTTTCTATAATCTGTTTTCCTATAACTCTTATCTCATATTTTGTCTTTCATAACTTCTCTTTCTATAATCACTTTCCCACAATTTATCTTTCGATAACTGTTTTCCTATATCTTATCTGACTATAACTATTCCCATAATTCATCTTCCTCTAACCGTTTTGCCATTACATTTCTATAAATGCTTTCCCATAACTCATCTAACTATAAATATTTCCATAACTTCTCTTTCTATAGCAATTTTCCCATAATTTATCCTTCTATAATTGTTTTGTCATAACTTACTTGGCTATAACTATTTCTATAATTTATCTTATAACAGTTTCCTCTTAATTTATCTTCATATAATTTCCTCATAGCCTGTCTAGCCATAACTATCCCCAATAACTTATCTTCTTATAAACAATTCACGATAATTTATCTTTTTGTAACTGTTTTCCCATAATGTATTTAACCATATTTTTTCTTTTAATTACTCGAGCCATAATTTGTTTTCCATAACTGTTTCTACAATTTCACTGGACTATTTTCTCACGATTGACTCTCTCAAAATTTATTTTCTCTAACACCATAATCTTACCATAATATATCTTTCTTCTCTATTAATATTTTAATCTTATCCTTTACTTCTCCATTCTACAACACCATTAAATTAACAAATAAAAACAAATATTATGATAAAAATAAAGAAAAATTTATTTATTTTTTGTTTTAGATAATAAAAAATCTAATATTTTTTCCATAAAAATCTAAAGTAAGTCTAAAATTGATATTAATATATAAGAGTAAAGACTTAAAAGAATAACGATTCTAGATTTTATTTACCGTATATATATATACACACAGAAGTTATATATATATATAACTTCTTAACTTTAGATCGACAGTTAGAGTGTACTAGAAAAATCTTTTAAGTGCAGTTAAAAAGTATCAAAGATAAAAGTAACACACCTTAAAAAGAGGACCAAGGCTGTCAATGTTAGAAAAAAAGGAAAAAATGTCTTAAAAGTCTTACATTCCCGTCGTTATAAGGGACTTTTAGCTGTTTCAAAATATTGCATTCTTGTGCCTTAAGGTACTATTCGACCTATGTTATTTCTTAGAGTCTGTATTATACTGCCTAGTGGTTTACTCTGTAAATAAACCGTCTGTAAGCATGAAAAGAAGATCAAAACGTTCGAAACTGTTCAATCTCTGTCGGTTTGTGATTGAAAACTACCTCTTGTGACTATTATTTCAAAACTATTGTTATATAGAACGTTTGTTCTTCAAAAAATACCTTAAGTTTTTTTTCTATAATCCTATAAAAAGGACACAGATCTATAAGATTAACCAATACGCTGTGTTGTCTTTATACAATATTTTTGTAAGTTATTGAACATTATATTTACAGAATCGTTTTGATACGATTCAATAGTTTTTCTATTTTTATGATAGACAAATATTATCAAAAACATTTTAAAAAATACTATATTTTCGCAATGTTTAAAATAAAAAATAATAGTGAAAGAATGACGAATGTTCTTATCTTATCGACTTAATAACGCCATTGAATATAGAATTTTTAGAGAAAAAATTGCATTTTTCAAAAGAATTAACGATATTTATTGTTTTGAATATAAAATAATGTTTGCTTTTTTGTAAAAATAAATAAATTTTTTCGAATATTTGAATTTTTAAGTGTCAAGAAGCATTTTTAAAATAGACACGTGGCTTGGCAACGTATCAAAGCTTAACCATGAAAATTTCTTATGTATTCCATTTAAAATTTGCAATTCAAAAAACCTAAAAATTTTTAAAATAATTTTTTAAATTTAAGTTTAACATCGTTTTCATTTTAGAGACTTTTAAACAGTCATATTTTTAAAATACATTTATATTTGTGTGGCAATAAGTTAAATGGTTTTCCACATAAAATTCTACACATCACTTTCATGAATATAAATTTTATTTTTATTTTTATCTTAATTTTAATTTATATATTTATAGACGAATTCTTAATGCAAAAAAGATAATTTATCAAGGTTCTTTCCACATCTGTCAAAAACAATCCTTTAACAATCACTAAACTATATGAACTTGGTGATGAACAACCGCAGTTTGGGAATATCATGTTACTTTAACACTCTTTAAGAGTAAGAAACTTTGACAAGACTAACAATTTAACGACAAATGATGAAAATTGGAACATCTAAGGTACTCCATATATTCATAAATACAGTACATTAGAAATTCGATCTAATTCCATATCAAATACTACATTTTCTACAATTATTTTACTTGCTTTTTCTTTTTTCCTCTTCTTCTCTCTCTCAAAAATAATTCTTTTATATATATTTTTTTATTCTGTTAAAAACTAATTAGGAATTTTCCCGAATCAATATCATTTTTATAGTGGAGAAATGAAAGTAAAGATGCACAAGATAAGCTTTTATCCTCTTTGCATGCGACTGCATCAACGTACATTAACTTCAATCTGACTACAATTGTGCAATTTCTTGGTCTTCTTCATGATGGACAGCTGTGGACTTAATACGTTGTTCGCTTGGCAAGGTAGAACAAATCCCTTGACTGGGTATGCTAGAGATAATGGAAGGATAAACATAGGCGTTTATTTGTCAGAGAAAATGACAAGACATGACATTCCAATAGTCTATCCTTTACAAATAATATACAACTTATTATATTCAACACGAAAATGTAAATAAATTCATTATTGATTCTTCCAATTTTTAAATATTCATTTGAAACATATTTCGATATTATATAAATATCCTATGAAATAATTTTTGATATTTTTATAGCTTAATTTATTTATTAATTTAACTAATACGTAAAGAATTTTTACTGGAAAATTTATAAGATATAGTAAAGTAATCAATAGAATTTTTAGAAAGATATAGGGCCTATGTCAAAATAGTAAACAATTTATTATATACGCTAGATTTAGTAATACAATATATATATTAAGAATATATTATATTATATTATATATAAAAGAAATATTTACTTTAAAAATTCAATAAATTTATCACATTCGTTTTCATATTACATCTCTTCAAATACTATATATATATATAAAGCTTAAAGGCTATGATGGAAACAGCCCTCTCTCTATATATAAATTCTTACATCAGAAAGCAGTAAAGTGAACAACATTCGGTTCGTTTCCTTAATATATATGTTAGTAAACATCTTGTGGTTTTGAAGAAAATGTAGAGAGAAAGAGAGAGAGAGAGATTGAGAGTGAGTATGGAAAAGTAAATTTGTTGCTGAAACGACAACGAAAGGTCTAAGCATGGGTTAAGTTATCGTTGGCAGTTGGCACGATAACAGTTTGACTTGCTCTACCAATATTTCACGCTAAGCCACGACAGTTATTCACCTGGTGGACCTCAGTAATCTGTATCATCTCACGACCCGGTCTTTGGGTCATTCATCAAAACACCGACTGCGACACTCATAAATCATGAAGTCCACCATTTCATCTTTTGACGTTACGGTTGGACGCTAACCTCTTTCTTGAAAGGAAATCCACACCAAAGAAAAAATAATAATAAAAATAAAAGTCAAGTCACGAGATAGAGAGATCTATGAATCAGCTTATGTCTAACTTTATGAATAGAAAGAAGATTATTAAATACTTTTAAATATAAAAAATCTTACAAAATTTGATTGTAAACATTTAGGTATTTAACTTGAGCCTAGTTCTTAAGGAGATTTAATATTGTTGAAGATTAAAAGAGTCGGTGACAGCATCTGTGAAATATGTGTCGAGAGGAAAAGATGCTTTTACAGGGGTTACAATAGCAAAATGATGTTTTAGCTTGCAAAAAGGGGAAAAAAACATAAAATATATTTATAATTATTTTTTAAAAATATTTTATTCGTTTCTGTAAATAATCTAATGTGTGAATTATTTTTCATTTTCTAATCTTTCTCATTAATTCTTCTTAATTATAAAATATGTTTATATTTCTTAATTAAAATGAGGAAAAAAGAGTCGAATTTAGAAGAAAAGACGTAAATTAAAGTTAAAAATTCATATAAATTTACATTAAAAATTGATTTTTTATTAAAAAAAAGCTTATATTTTTCTTAAATTCAATTAAAATAAGTAATAAAAGTATAATGTAAAAGAAAAAATTATTTTTTAAAAGGAAAAATATTTTATAAGACAAATAATTAAATATAAAACTCTTTAGGATTTTGTGCAATATTCTATAGATGTATATAATGTTAAAAGTCTGGACAATTTAATAAATAATATATTACTAATTCTGTATTTGTATATGCTAAATTAAACAACTGATATCGTTGAATAGGAATTGGCATTAATATTAAACGCAGTAGACAAAACTCAATTAGTGAAAATTATCGTTGTAATCAGTAAAATTTCTGATCAAAGGTTACAAATTACAGCCATTCTTCGAAAGTTCACAGAAAAATATAATTGGATTTAGCTGTCTACAGTATTTCGGTTTTCATTTCTCATTCTTTTGCTGAAGCTTCTTGAAATTCTAAGATCGAAGCATCCAGCCCCAGAGACCATTCTGTCCAGCAATGTTAAATGAATAAAGTTCTTTCTATCACTTTTATCATTATTTTTTTCTTGTAGAAAATATTATGAAACTCTTGATAAACAATATTTAATTTGTTTATTTTCGATAGAATTGTAATTATTTCCAACAAAAACTATAAGAGAGTTACAAACTGAAGATACTACACATTTTTTCAATTTGAGAAAACATGAGAAAGTGTATACTTTTCTCAATTGGTTTTCAGTAAAATTATCCGTTTTTAATAAAAACACTGCAAAAATCTTTTGTAATTTAAAAAAAACAGATAATTTCACTTTCGATAAACAGATTTTTCTGATGATTTGATTCTTTTCCATTTCTTCACTGAATTACTTTAAATACCTTTACTCTTAAGCAATATAATTTTCTTTATCATTAAATTACAGTTGTAAATACTTAAATTTCTAAAAGAAAGAACAATAATGATGTCATTTTCTTTGATATATTTTATTCAGATGCTTCAATTATTGGATTAAGTGTAATGTTTAATTCACAGATGATCATCAACTTTTTCTGAATTATACAATGTTACTATCACCTACATTTATATCGATATAAGATTAAAAGCCCAATATTATTGTATATATTCGTGCAGATTTTCGACAACTATTTAATAATAGTCTCTAAAATGGAAGTACATACAGTTTGCGTGCCAACAATCTGCATTCGATTTTCGCTTGGAAAGAGAAAACGTACATGCCATTTACAAGTATGACCAACCATGCATCATGATTGAGTGTTGTCACCGCATTCTAATTGTTGGTAAGGACGAAAAGATATTGGAAACTATCAAAAAAACATAAGATTTTTTAAAATATAAACGTGTTTATAGTATGTTAAATTAGCTAAAAAAGCTACAACATTAGATTATATCTTGATCTGGTTAATCTAAAGTCATTACATTATCTTCATTGCAATCCCGATAAAATTAAATCAAAAAAATGATACTTTTTCTCTTCTACAAAAATATGTTTAATATAGTTTTTATACCAGAAAAGAAGCTGTAATTACGTTATAATCTGATTTTTAGTATGTATAGAAGGGATTTTTAGCTAAAGCTTATGATAAAATTACAACTAATGCTTAGAATTTATATGATAAAGAGTCGATTTACGCATATAATTCTGAAGTTTTATCGAATTCTACAAGCATTCATTGAGTGCATTGGGTGTAATAAATAAGGTTGAAGTTAACTTAACTATCATAAATTTACAGTTTAGTAAATGATACCTTGGAGATAAAAATAATTTCGTGAGTAGAAAATTATTTAAATTGCAAATAAATATAAAAATTTATATTTATGTTTACAGAAAGTCAATTTCTACCAAAAAAAGAAATTTTAATATTATCAGTTTGAAAATTCGTTGTAAAGATCTTACAATTTAAAACCTTTATGTACATTTTGAGTTCGGAAGAAACAGAGATTGTGGGAGGCAGCAAATCATGTTATCCGCATTCAGTTCGATTCTGAGTGCCTCAACAAAAAAAGATAGCAATCAATCAAGGGGTACAGAAGAACAGGTGGCGATTGTTGTCCTCTAGTACCTGCAAGAGATAGAGAGCTGGACTTGGTCCGATTGAAGAAACCACGATTGACGCCACTAATTTCGTCTGGCAGCCCTGAAAAATCTGATTTTCCACGTACTGTGCTAGTTTTGGACGATGTCTTGATGCCTGAAACCATCAATTCAATCGTCCACTGCTCCAATGGACGAAAATGTTGTTATCTGGATGTTAGTCTCTTTCTTCATGCAAAAGAAAAATTCTTGAATTGTAGAAAATTTAAACTGAACACGATAAAAAAGTTATATTATTTTTTAAATAAAATTTTAACTATTGGCCGTTTTTTTATTTTTTTTAAATATTTAATCAATAAAATATACAGTTTTCAAATAGAGATTGTGATTGAAAAGTTGGAAAAATCGCTATAAAAATATTTATTTTTAGTAAATTTTAATTTAAGTTTATTTAAATATCGTTGAGGAAATTATAACTTAATTTTACTAATTTAATTATATTATAATTATATAAATATGTGAGAATTTTCAAAGGAATTTATTATCAAGTTTCATTTAAAATGTAGCTGTTAAACGATAACTTATTATTGAACGAGTTGTTAATTATTTAAAAAATTATGACAAATCTAAGGAATTTTACGAAATAAAATATTTAAAATCATTAAAACTTTCAAAGTAAAGCATAATTTTAGCGTCACTCTTTAGAGAATTAATAGAGAAAAAGATGAAAAGAGAAAATATTAAAAGTAAATAAATCAAGAAAAGATAACAAATATACAAACAGCAATTTTCCAACACGTTAAAATGAATTTCTCAACTCATTTATCTTTAGATAAAATAATAATTTTATTAAAACAATTTCTTAATTTTTTATTAATTATTCTTCAAAATATGAAGAGTAATTAATAAAGAAAATTAATAATTGTGTTAATAATACAAATGTTTACTTTTAACAGTTTTAATATATAAATTAATTACATGTAAAAAAAACATTTAAAATTATTTAGTAAATTTTAATAATAAAAATTCGATAAATTAAAATTTTTTAAAAAATAAATTACATATTTTTTGAAAGAAATTTATATAATTATACACTTTTTATTACTTGAAAATACATGAATTGGAACAAAATTTCGTAATTTATGTAATTATTTCGCTTTATTTACTTAAATTTTATAGACTTTGTTTACGATTTATATCGTTTCTAACCCATTAAAATGATTTTAAGACATAAAGTTTAAATTTTTAAAAGAAAAAACTAATTTAACTAGGATGAAATATAGTCAACTTAATACCGCATATAAAAAACTTCTGGAAAAGTTTATACAAAAATAAAATTCTAGAATGATATCAAAATTTCTTTAAAAATACATAATAAAATTTATATAGACTAAGAAAAGAAAACAATTTTAGAATTTAAAAAATAAAATTATAAAAATCAAAAAATAATGTTCTAGAAAAATGCAAAGTTCTAGAATAATAAGAAACAATTTTCTAGTTAAATACGAATTAAGATTTTAGAAAATCGCAAAAATAAAATTAAGGAAACGTGCAAAGTCAATAGAAATTCCAGAAAAGTTACAAAGTAAGTTAAAATTATAGAGTAAAATTCTGGATAATCACCAAATACAAATCTATAAAAAGGCACTTTTCTATAAGTTTAGCAAACTAAACGTACAGAAAAGTGAAATTCTAGAAAAATACAACATGAAATTACAGAGAAAAAACAGATTAAAATTCTAAAAAAAATAATTTTTTTTTTGTTTTCCAGGACTTTATACAACTTATGAATTTTGGAAAAAAATTATAAAAATCTAGATTCAAGTAAACAATGTTCATATTTAAATCAACAATTTAAATATAAACAAATCAATAAAGAAATTTTTCTGTTTTAAAAATACATTTATTTGAAAAAATGATTTATTTATTTTTATATAATACAATTTTCAAGGAAATAAATAAAAAATAATGTTTGATTATTTTAATTATATTTAACGTAACTTTATCTGCTTTCTAGACCAACATTGTATATTTTTAAAAGAAAAATAATATATTTTTTTTTATTTCAAGAATTTTAGGAATAAAACGTAAAATAATATTTGATAATTTATAAAAGAAAATATTAAAAAATATATTAGAATCAAATCCAGTTAAAATGAAAAAATAAATCAAATGTAAATTTGATACACGTTTACGTTACTTTAAATAAAATTTAAAGTTGGTTACTGACATTCTTAATTTGAAAATAGTAGTCGATATTAAAAATTTAAATTCACAGAAATGAAAATTAAATATTTAAATCCTGTTAAAATTTTAATTTTTATAAACCTTAATGAAGTAAATTTCTCTAAGAATAAAGATGGATAAAGGATGCAGAAGATGAAAAGATGTTATATTATCCTTTCTGCAATTTACATAACTAATTATTAAAAAATATGATTTTATAATTTAATATATATTTTTTTAAAAAATATTTGTTAAATTTTATAAAGTTTTAGATTATCAGAGAAATTGATTATCCAAATTTGATCCATCATCAATTAGACGAAGCTTAGCATAAGACAACGATTTGATAGATCTGTTATAATTGAGTTACGGCTTTTCGATGATAATATTTTTTATGTATATATTATTATTATATTACTGCTACACTTGATCTGACATAATCTGCTTATTACTGACAATGAAAGAGCTTACTAGATGTATACATCTACGAATTCTGGAATCAAAAGTCTGTAAAACCTTTTACAAATTAGTAACGAATATTTACTTTGTAATCATATCTTATTGCAGAGTTTTTATTCGAGTACTTTTAAAAATGAAAAATACGTATAATGTTTTAATAAATTAGAAAGAAAAAGGCACAAATTTCTTATTATCTTGGATGATTTTTTGATGCGTGAACATCTTGATATGATGGAGGATGTTGAAGATTCTTCACTATTCCTTGCACGCTTGTTGATTCTTTTATATAAAGATTTCTCTCTATATTGTTACAATTTTAAAGTTCTTTTAAAGAATAGAAAATAATTATTTTCTTGATTTATTTTTTTACAAATCTCTTGATAAATATTCCGTGTGGAATTGGTACTATCCAATGATGCTCAACGAATATTGTTAGACCTCAAGAAAGGATTTTTTCGAACTCAGGTCTCGTTTTCGCTAAAGTTGGACGCCAGCTGTGACCCTCTGGGAATTACTGTTGCCGTAAATACAATCATAAAGTCTTGTCATGCACGCATTGAAGAGAAAATATTAATATTCTTGACAACGAGGACTAATGAATTGGCGTCAAACTAAGCAACGAACCGTATACAGTTCCTTTAACACGAACGGATTGTACTAACTTCGATTAACACGAAATAAATAAGAGAGTTAACATAATTTTTATTTAAATTATTTGTAAAATAAACCTCGGCTCTTATTTTAAAACAATTTACAAATAAATTACTTATTTTGATACAAAAATTAGCTATAAAGAAAAGAAAAGTCAATATCACCTCTATAATTCGAAACCCATTTTCTGGTCAATTTTAAGAAATTTATTATAGAAAGTTTTGAATTGCTGTTATTAAATCTATAATATGTTTTTTATTAAATGTAAAATTAAATTTATTTAATTGATTATGTATATTTTAAATAGTTATATCGCTTTAACTGCTTATTAGTTTATATTAGAAGGGATTAGTATGGGAAATAAGATAATGCTCGTTCCATCAGGTTGGTTGATTCCAGCTGGTGAAGGGAATTATCATTGGTTCAAATCGAATGAGAAGGTAGAGAAACGGGGATCAAGTAGAATAAATCTTGAATTTTTCTACTAGCATCATTCGTTCACTCGGAATGATATTCCTCAAGTGATCGTATCAATTAAAGACAAACTATCTATCGAAGCGTATAGAGACAAAAGTTTTCGCTATTATAATAAAAAATATTAAATATTATCATTAAATATTGCTTTACTTAAATTATAAATTAAAAAACATTTCTAGATGAAGAAAATTTATAAATTATCTTATTTTAAAATGTAATATCTATACATCGAGTTCCACACAAATTATGTTTAAAAAATATATTTTGTATTTTTTAAACTTAAACTTTTAAAACATAAAAGGTAAACTTTTTAAACTAAACACTTTTATTTATAATAGGATTTATAACTGGAAATTTAATGGTATTAGAAGGATCTTGAACCATCTGCCAGTATATGTACAAACACATTTTTTGTTATAATATTTATCAATCCCATTATATAATTTTAAGTAAATTCCTCTGGTTAGATTGATAAACGTTAAGTTTAACCTATACTTTTGTGCTTGGTTGCACATAAAAGGTTTTCCAATTTGTATCATTGCAGATACAGAATAAGCAATTGAATCCTAGGAAGTGTGCTCTCTATTTTTTCGAAAAAAGAAAAAAATGTATTAAATCTTTACTAGAAAGACATTTACGATTTAAAATTATAATTCTCAGTTCGAGCAAAGTTTTCTGTAAACTTGATAAAGACTTTTAAAGAACCTTTTCGTTTTTATATAAGAAACGTCAAAATTTCTGGAGATTATAAGGATCTGTTTAGTTAAAATTACTAAAGGACGATCGTAATGGAGAGAAGAGACTCAAATTCAATTATGATAATGCTGGATATATTTAAGGAAAAAGTATTATAATTTTTTGATCATTGGTATACGAACAATTGTGAATAAACGAATTGATTCAGAAGGATCTCAAGTTGCCAATACATCATCAAAACATCTTCTTCGATGATGAATTAGCAGGAGGTGGTAGTTTGGTGTGTCCAGTCCAACCCGACTACGTGTCGATTGGAGTATATCCAGGCAGTAGAATGCTGACAAGAAGATGGATGAGACCTGTGAGGATTCACGGACGGCAAAGTCCGTCTTGCGATGAAAAACGTCTAACCATTTATCACTCGAAGAAATGTCGAAGATATGAAGTTGGTATTGTAGGACAATTTCCAGACGCTAGCGGCTAACATCCAATCCCATTTGCCCCTGACGATATTGTAAGAAAAAACACACTCTCTTCCGTATATATACCTACTTTGATATAGTTTATAAAGGACTAAACTAGCTACTCGATGTTGTATACAACAAAGATACAAGAATTCATTCGGTTAGATTTTCATGTCTCAAACACAGGATTTACTTCTTTCTTCAGATATTGGAAACTTTGATCTCCCGCTGTGTCAAGGATAACTTTTTGATATTAGTTCTGCAGTATTTTTTTCTCACTAGTGTATTTTTAAACTTCATAATAGTGTATAGAAGACACATTTAAGAGTTAAGCTTCCGAAACTACCAAAAAAACTTGCATTTTCTTGATTAGTTATTCCTTTAGTTTAGTGGATTATAAAACTTTTACATCATTATCAGTTCGATATCGACGATAAGAAAGTCTTTAGAAAAGTAAAAGATATAAATCAACAGCAAATTAATCCCATATGGACTTCATTTTGCCACCTAAGAACCACACCTCGATTGTATGCCATCATTCAACAACTCCTCGAGGAGAGAGACGAGCACACCGCCGCCCAATTTTACTTATCACCCCTTAAAAGTTAAAATTGTAATCGACTGGTCCAATTGCCACATGAGAAGAGGAATTTGGACAAGTTCTTTATCATGGAAAGACTCGTTTACAGCCATTTGTTTCGATTAGGTGAATATGTTATTGCTACCAAGATCCTTCCAAGAGATAGTTCATGCAAATCCTTGTCTGTAATTGAGTTTTCGTTATTCTGCTTTTTGTGTCTTTACGACTTTGTCTGTTCGATTTGTAAAATCAATACTATTAGTATGTAAACATTTGCAAAAGCACATCGTCTAATTTAATTTGCTTGAAAGTTATTTTAAGTATGTTAAATAGTTTCTTTGGATTCGAAAAATGATTTAGAAATCTGCATTCGTTGCTATTAAATTGGTAGAAAAAATTGTTTTTAATAAACTACAATATTATAATGTTCTTTATATAGTTTTTATTTTATTTTATTTTTTATTATAATAAAGAAAAAATTATATAGGCTATATTTATATACACACACTTTCACTTGCTTTAAAGCCAAATAAATCGATAATTTTTTAATCAAACATTTAATTAAATTATAAATTCATAAATAAAATTTGGTTTGATTTACATTAAATTAATTTTTAATTATTTAAAAAATTTTACAATTAAAATTAGTTTTATATTTTTAAATTATGTTATTTTTTCTTGAATTTTTATATTATTTAATATTAAAAATAGTTTTTATTTCTGTATTTTGAAAGTATAAAAAAGTGAAGAATATTTTTCAAAAATTCAAAATAAAAATGCAATTGTTATTTTTCGTGTAAGAAATTCGAAATAAAATTTAAATGAAAATTATAAATTTTATTTTTTAATTTTTAAAAAATATTTTTTTACAAACGTTTAAAGCTTTTTGCGTTTTTTAAAAATTAAATTTATTATTCCGCAACTTTCTGCGGCAAATTAATATAAAAATTAACAAATATATTTTCATTTTCTGAATTTTTAAAAAATTTTTTACAAATATTTAAATCGTTTTTCTGTTTTTGAGAATAAAAATTATCATTTCTTCATTATTTATATGAAAATTAACAATTGCATTTTTATCTGCTGAATCTTTTGAATTTTTAAATATTTCTTACAAACATTTAAATTTTTTAAAATACATTTAGCTATTTATCTTCTAAATTTTTTTAAAGAAGAAATCCATATAAAAGATTTTTCTCTTTCATATTTTTATTTTATTCTTTACTTTTTAAATAATTCAAAAGATAATCTTTGATGATGGTTGATGTCTTGATATCTTTCGATTGCTTACTTCAAGAATAAACGATTTAGCAGAGAATATCTCGACATTTCAAAACATAATCATAGTAACTAGATATTAAATCTGAAATTCTTGACCTCTTTGGTTAGAAATATTTATAAAAATGATGACATAGTTCATCCTGAATATAAAATAAACGCTTAAAAACATGTTATAATCTATTTTATTATTTTATTTATAAAATAGGAATTGATATAAATTACATTTCTAATATAATTCTATAATAAATTATGAAAAATGCATCATTTTTTAAAATTAAATTGTATTTTGTTTTTATTAATATTATATAAATGTTCTTGAGTAAAATAAATAAAAATGCAAATTACTAAGCTTTTAAAGTTGTTCTGATTCGTTGTTAGCATAATTACTATAAAAATTAATTAAAAATATAGAAGATAACATGATAATAAACTGGATAACATGTTCCATAATTTTCTTTTGTTTCCTTCTCTTCACAAAGCTAATAGCTTTCTTTATTAATAAAGCAGACTTTTATTAATAAAGAACAGAATGCAAAAAATTATAATATAAATTAGCTTACTTCTTATGATCAAATCTTAGAACTTTGTTAATAATGGGCTTGAATCTTGAAACATATTAATCGAGTTCTAGAAGTACGTTTATGTCTGAATCTTGATGCTTATGAGTGAGATTCTTAGATCCTTAAATATAGGATTTAAGGATCTAAGGAGTGAAGCTTGGAATTTATAGTTAAATTTTAAAGTTCGAAGCTAAATAATAAAATTTGATTCTTGGAGCGTAAGGATTTAGATCTTAAGATTTATAAATTAAGATTTAAATATTTGCGTATATAGGATTTCAGACTTAGAAGTTGTAAATAAGACATTCAATTATTCAATTCGTAGATGATGTTTATAGATAAGAAAGATCTTAATGTTTATAAATCTTGAGCTTTGTTAATAAAGTCTGAATGTTAGATGTTAATAGAGTATAAATTATTGATCTAGATCATATTTCGATACTATTAGTAAGATTAGTAAGTATTAATAAGGCTCAAAAGCTAGAATATTTTTAATCTTATCTTGACTTTAGAAAATGAAAATACAGAATTCTGAGGCTTAGTAATAAAAAGTAAATCTATATAATCCTCTGAGAATCACTTGCTTTATGATTTAAATTGAATACTTAATCAAACACATTAACATTAGATATGATGCTATTTAATTATCATATGACACTACAAAAAAAAACCTATATTTCTGTATATAGTGCATAGAAAATAAACACCATGGAAATATATATATATATATATATAGTATACTGAGTAGACAGTATATAGGCTTTCGAACACTTTGTACGGTAATTCACGTCTCTATCAATCATCGAAAGAATCTGAGGAAGCAAAATCACTATCTTGGTTTAAGATAACGCGATCGCCACCTTTTATGAGAAATTTTTCGCAAACTCGCTAGCGTGATTGTTATGAATGCGTGACGGATGATATCATTCAGTTCATCAGTCGCCTAGTAGCGCTGTTTGGTTGTAAGTTCTTTGACACACCATCATAGCGAATCAAGATGCATTGAAAGTCAAGAATCTTTCATTTATTTTTCGAGAACTTTGCAATATCTATAGACTTGTTACTATCCTGATAAATTGTGAATGAGTAAGGTTTAGTTTAAAATGGTTTCCAGTTATATCAACGTCATTACTAAGTAAATATTTTTGATAAACATTACTAAGTAATATTTTTGATAAACATTTTTTAAATTTAAAAAAATATAAACTTTACAATTTTATTTATAAAATATTTATATTTAAAGTTATATAAATATTTTTTAAATCTCATATAAACTTCGAAATCTATGTTTATAAAGGTCGTTAAGGTCTATCATATTTATCTTTCGAAATCAATTTTCATGATAAAAAATGTCTACATTTTTAGTTCATATCACTTTTCAAAATATAATATATTTTATTAAGTTTTTAAAAAATTTATTATAAACTTTCAGTGGATGAGCCACGTGAAAGACAGATAATGTTTTAAAAAAATTACTTTTATTATTACATAATTTAAAATATATAATATATTTTGCTTTTATATTACAAATACATTTCTATTTAATATATATATTTTCGATGTAAAATTCTAGAGATTAATACGAAAGATGTGCGTTCAAAGTACGAGAGATGCGAATGCATCTCATGATATTTACAGACACAGCATCCAGGACGCATGCGTATTTACAATGTGGCTACTTGTCGAAGCTCATTCCATGAAATTCTAATGCCGAAGGATAAAATAGACCCAGCTATTCAGTATTCCACAGCAGATCACTGACGTGTTGAAGAGAGAGATATTTTCCATGAGTAGTAGATATTCTGAATTCAAACACAAAAATCGATAAGCAATTTTTTTTGTTACTTCGTTCTAGTACTCGTTGATCGATTGGGTTTGAGTTGTGAAATATTTATTGAAATGTCTTCATGTTATACCAATGTTAAAAGTTCTTTTCATCCTTACTCAATTCGAAATATCAACTAAAAACTCTACGAATCTACAGTATTAACAGGATAGTCTAAGATATTGCTCTTTGTATATTGCTCTTTGTTGTTTTTTAAACGAACCGAGAAAAAATTATTGATATAATGAAAAAAGTAATAAAAAATAACGATTGAATGCCAAAGAAAAACTTTATTTCTAATCATTTCTTACGAAAGAATTTCTATTTGATCGTTTTTGGTATCACAAACTTGCCACAAAATTACAGAAAAGTAAAAAGAAAATTAATTAATTAAAATAAGAAGATAATCAAACAATTTATTTTTCGTTGTAGTTTAACCAAGTTTAACATTTTTTCCTATTTAAACAAAGTTTGCTTCTCTGTTTAAATATTTTTCCTAAAAATGATGATGTTAACAGAGCACTTAACTTCTATCGCTGTTATTTTAAGTTATATAGAAGGATATCTGTCCAGGAAACTTTTTCTATAGACTAAAGAGCACTTAAGGATGTTTCTTTAGAAATGTTCACTTAAAATACTTCTTATATAATCTAAAAATAATATCTCAGCATCTTTTTCAAGTAATGTTTTTGTCCATATTCAAGTATATGGCTTAAGATATTAATATCAGTGTTATAGTAAAACATATACAATATATGGCTACAGAATGCTAACAATCTATGAAGTAGTGTATTGTAAAAAACTTTTAAAGTGTTTTGTAAATATTAGTATTGGAATAGCATAATATACGGTTCGGTAGGTGTATAAGTTTCAAATATAGACACAAAACTCTAGACAAGATTCAAAGTTATAGATAAAAGACTAAAAACTAGGAATCTATAATTCAAAATTAATGCTAAAAGATTTAAAAATAAACACTAAGGTTTAAAATAAGGTTAAAGGGTTTAGCTAAATGCATAAATGCTCGAAATACATACAAATAGTTTAAAAATAAGAATAAACATTTCAATAATAGGTACAGTACATGAGAATCAAAAGTATAGACATAGTTCAAAATAAGGCTAAAAAAGTTCGATAATTATTATGTGAGGGTCAGAAATATACACAAAATGTTTAAAATAAAAGAAAAATGGTTCAAAAATAGGTACAAAAATATTAAAAACAAGTAGACATAGAGGCTAAAATTCATAAACAAGGCTAAAAGATTCAATAATAAACATAGAGGGATATAAAACAAGTATATTAGATTCAAAACTGTTTTCAATAGATTAAGAAATATGCAAAGTTTTGATTTCTTTCCTTCTGAATCAAGAAGACTTTATTTAACATTAACGTTAAAGAACCGTTTATATGGCAGAGATATTCCGATGTTATTTTCATCATCAGCAACAGAACATAATATACTTTAAATGAACATCTTTAACTCTGTAAGAATATAAAAATATCAAACATGAAAGAAAAATAAGTGATCCGAAATTTTTAAAAATTAATTTCTTTTCATTATTTTTATTTAAAAAAAAAATAACTATCGATAAAATTATGTTAGAACTACCAAGAAAACATAATGAAGAGAATTTTTTCCTAAATTTCATCTCAGTAAATGAAGCAGAGTTTCGTTTTACATCACCCATAAATCACGAAAGAAGATTATTTCGTTAATGCACTTGACTTAAATTGCAAAGTTATTCTATAAAAGTATTCATCGTTGAGTTGTAGATGTTTACCTAACGGAGATGCATGAACGCTCTGAGATCAGCAAATGGATGGGAAACGAGTTAGCATCAAAAGGGAATAAGGTCATTGCAACTGCACGTGATTCTGTTGTCCACTAGAGACTTAATCTATCAGGTCTAATAAGGTTGTTAATCTAAACATCGCAGATGAATTAGCAAGAGTTGAGAATACTCACGAAATCCCTCTTGCTGCTATTACTGAGTGAATTCTGACCTAAAGGGAACTGTATTAGTTTAAAGCCACCGTTTCATACTTGTAATTAAAATATTTTTAAATAAATATAACTACGAATTTAAAGTATTAAAATATTTAGAAAATTTAAAAAAAAAATAGTTTGTGAAACTCACTTTACGACGTAATTAGTTGCTTGATAATCGAACAGTTACTTCAACTCATAAATCGAACCTTGATTTTCGAGTAGTAGATGAGAATTTTAAGCATATCGACATATAAATTATTTATTAATTTCCAAAGGGAAAAAATGTATTTTAGTCATTAATACACAGTAGATTTCCACATTTACGATTAAATTAATACCTAGAAAAGCGCCGTCGTAAATCGCACCATAATTTCCAAGATAGGAAAAAATTTTTTTTCTTTAAATATATTGATTTATATATTTTTTGATTAATTTATAAAGAACGAAAAATACATTTTTTGTTGATAAGTGCATTATTTATCATAAAATGTGTATACCAAACATTATATTCTTAGATCTTTCTTTACCATTAGCCGAATAAATTTTATACAAACTGAGAGAACATCAGCTTTAAAAATGCATTTACTAAAGATATGTTTGCATCTTAAAACTGTTTATCTTTGCAAAAACTGACAGCTTTTCGTGTTATCATTTTACGAAATGATAGAGAAGAATATCCAAAATTATTATTTTTTGAATCTTTAAATCATTTTAGTGATTTTTTTTATACAAAATAAATTAAGAACTTTACAGAGTAAAGCTATTTTATTTATTTAAAAAAAAGATAAAAGCGATTAAAATACAAAAGAAACCGTTTGTATGTCAGCTTGAATCTTAATATTATATACATTTGTGACATTCTTTAAAGACAGGTACCACGTGTGTCACAATTCAGAATGAAAGATGTTTTATTCTATTTGATCTTCATATTCAAAAATATAAAGAGTTTTTACTTTTAACTTAAAAATTCGAGAGAGTAGAGTACGTCAGGAAATTTCAAATTTGACAAAAGTAATTTTGAAAGCTGCAATACTGTGACAAAAACTATCTGATGCAGGTAGGTTGTCAAGATGACTTCAAAGTGACAGCTGTTGGAAACTACGAAACTTGCAACTTTCAAGTCGATTGAAATAGTGTTTAACGCATAAGTTTTAAGTTGACATAAAATCTATAAAAAATAAAATAAAATAAATACAATTTTTTATAACATCTATTCTTTTGTTTTCCTCAATTTAATTTAATTTTAATTTATTTGAATTATACTTTTTCCCTCCCTTTCCAATTTAAAAATCTGTAAACCAGTGAGAGAAATGTGTTTGTAAAATTTAATACGTTCGTGAGATTCATCTTAATTCAAAATAACAAATATTTAAACGTTAAAAACTGACTTATTTTAGCTTAAAAAATGCCAATTTTTTTAAAAGTGGGTTTATAAAGTTCAATGGTAGATGACAAAAGAATCAAAAATAGGGTAACGTGAATAAAAAACGGATATATATAATTCAGAAATATGTTTCTGGAGCTGAAAAACGGATATAAGTGATTTAAGAACAGATTCGTTTAAGAAAAGAATGGATATTAAGATTTAAAACTGGGTTGTTTAATGCTTGAATGACGGATATGTAAGATTCAAAAGTACAGTACATTTATAAAGACCGAAAATAAATATTAGTTATAATAGTTAAAAAAGAATAGGTATATTGGATTCAAAACATATATCTGAATGAATAAATATATATCCATTTTTAATTTTATAAATTTAAGATTTAAAACACAGGTTGAATAAGCATTTTGAATAAGCTCAAAAACTGAATATACACGATTCATACACAGGTACAAAAGACTTAAGAACATACCTAAGATTCAAAAATAGGCAAATAAATGATTCAATAGTAGATATATAAGTTTAAAACATAGTTACATAACATAAAAAATAGATTCTGAAGGGTTAAAAACGAATACATCAGATTCAAAAATAGCTTCTTAATGTTCGGAAACAGATACATAAGAATTTAAAAATAAATTTCTAGTGCTTAAAAGTAGATATATAAGACTTAAAAGTATGTAAATGTTTCAACGCGATCATATTACACGATCTATAAGGAATGAAAACTTAACTACAAATTACAAATAGAAAATTTGTCGTTTCCAAAAATAGCATATTCAAGAGTTTGAATATCAAGTCAATGTATTCTGTGCTGTTGGTTATCGAACGAAATGATTCAGGAAGGAAAAAAACCATCCACGACGAACTAAAGACAAATCGACTCTATAACAAACCATCTGATCGAGAATTCATCAATAATTCACAAAGAATGTTTTTGTCTCAATTACGTCACATTTTATCATGAAAGTTTGATGATTTTGGAAACTCTATCATGCTACAGATAAAAATATATCGTTGTATTTCTATCGATTTTGTTTCAATGACTTCTAAGAACATGTTAAAAGAAATATCTTTGTTATAAAGTAACTAGATTAACGAATGCTTCTGGAAGTTTTACTATTAAACTAAGCAAAAATATCGATTTTATTTGACTTCACAGATTATTAATGATCTTATAAAATATGTTCTGTACGTTATTCTTATAATTTTAGTATAAGAATTAGCAGTAGATAATGGGAAAATGCAGAATGTTGGAATAATTAGAGGTTGCAATTAAATTTTTTCGTAAAAGTCTTAATAAAATTATCATAAAAAGTATAAATTTCACTATTTTTCGTTATAAACTTGTGTTGATTTTTGTTATATATATAAATTAATTATGGTTAAATTTCAATTTATAACAAAAATCAAAATTTTCTTATTTAATGATATTCTAAGAAACTTGAAGGCTCTTTGATATAAATGACAGTTAATTTCCATGGGAATTGTCTAGAAATGATTTCTGACAATGATGCTTCTATAAAATTATCTAATGTTTTCCTTTTCAACTTATTAAAAAAAACAAAAATGTGTTACTATCTTACAATTCCAATATCGGACAGAATCGCTACATAAAATTAAAAAAGAATAAAATTTAGTAAGAAAAAACACGAAATTTTGAAAATTCGATATACAGTACTTCTTTTACGTAATTAGTAGTAAAATAAACAAAAAAAAGGGAGGAAAAAATAGAAGACGAAGAAGACGACAATTCGGGAAAAATATAAGAGTTTTTTTGATAAATTTAATTTGTCTAATCTTGTGCTTTTAATGCACATTGCCGGAGATTAGCGAAACATTTTAAAAGCATTTATTATTTTAGGAACAATACAACGAACAGTAGGCATGTTGTTTCTTTTGTTAACAAAAGACTGATAAGAACTAAAAAGTAAATCAAATTAATGCAATAATGGATAATTAGTTAAGTATGTGATTAAATTTTGCATCGGAACCAGACAAAGAAAAGTATGTTCGTTTACTTGAGAGATTGATAAAGGAGAAAAAAGAATTGAATAAGAAAAAACACAGTAAATATACTAAAAATTCCTTAATGATATCAAAACCTACAGTTTGAAAGTTAACAAAAAGCATTCTTTGAATTAACAAAAGAAAGAAAAAAGAGGGAATTGGCCGACAAAAAGAAACAAATTATCGTTCTTATGCTGTGCCTGCAAACATTTACGATTGACTCACCGCCGTCTAAACGATTAGGGAAAGTAAAGATGGCTCTTGCAACCCCCCTACTTTCTTGCATTTATGTTTACAAAATGAATGGTTTGAGTTGTCGATGCATGAAGTGTTTTATGCAGACAGGAAAAAGTGAAATGCTGTTAGGTAGATGCGTTATCTTTTATTCAGTTTAAGTAGGGAAGGTTTATTTTTTGATAGATAAAGGGTAAAAATCGAATATTTTTTCCTTTCCTTTTCTCTCCACCCCTTCTCTTATCCGCATATATTTTAATGTAGAAAAAGAACAACAGCAACAACAAAAATACCTCCTCTTTAGAGTAGTAAATGTAGATTGTTGATCATCAAAATACTTTCTATATTATTGAATTTGTAGAAAAGTAAACCTTTCAGCTTTATACGTTATATAACTTTAACTTAAATGGATGTATCTAAGTTTATAAAAATAAATATTTGATGATTGAACCCCTATAAGATTTATGTAATATTTAAAAATATAAATAAAACTGTTTACAGTAACAACATATGTCATATACTCTGTAAAGAAGGGAATTTTATTTATTTATCAAAGCTATAAAAGAGATTAAAGTCTAGGTATTGTACAGAATAATCTTCTTAGTGGTTTCTGGAATTGTATCGGATTATTATTCGAAGAATCAGTACAATGAATCGAAAACAATTTGTACAACGGTACGAGTGATATATAGAGAAACGGTTAATTTAACGCCAGAAGGAAGTAAATATACCCAAGTCCCATGAAAATGCATGAAAACGTCCCGAAGATAGACAAAAGAGTCGTGTTTACACAGATGTCGGTGCATCTGAGTAAACACATTACATTTCCACCCACTGATATTCACACTAGTATGTTGACACTGTTTATTAGGTAGTGGCAGCTTTCTCCGGGGCGAACTACAATTTGATTAGGGTACCCTATTACGCGTAGGGGTTGGCGTGAGACGATGCACTTGACAGCATGCCAGCTTGATCAATTCGCTTCCTCTATGTTTCCCTGACGCCAGATAACACCGTTGGGAGTCGCACCCGTCGGTGGTGTTGTTTGCAACGAAATATGGTAGAGTTAATGCTCTCGTGTGAGGTGGTGTTAGTCCCTCACGTATACATTATAATGACGGAAGTTTGAAGTCCATGTATTAGAGTAATTAGCCGGTTTTGGTATATTTTATTTAATTAGTACTCTTAAGGGACTGCAACATGTGCCATTATTACTCAAATGATTAGAACAACATCGAACATGAAAACTTAATCATTCTAATATATTGCTAACGGTTAATTACTCATAATAGTTAATATTTTCTTATTGTTACTTTTGCTTAAAGGAGAAATAATAACAAGAAGAAAAAGATAAATTTTACTTCTGCCTCTTTTGAGTCCTTCTCTCTCTCTGTTGCTTGTTCTCTCTTTCTATCCCCACTTTTCCTTCTTTTCTCCCCTTTATCCTTTTGCATTTTTCACTTTTTCCTATCCTCGCATATTTTTACTTTTTCTCGTTCTTCACTTTATCTTTTTCCCTTTCCTCTTCCTTTCCTTCTCTCTATATCTTCTCCCTTTACTCCTTCCCTTTTCCCCACTTCCCTTTCACTCATTTACTCTCCCTTTCTGTTTTCACACCTTCCTCTACTTCTATTTCTGCCCTATTTTTCGTTACCTTTGCCTTTTCCAACCATTTCCTCAACAGAAAAAAAGAGAACAAAACAAGAAAATTCTACTTAAAGAGACGACATTTTGTTACTATTATCACAGCGTGTTAACCAAAGAAAAATTTACGAGCGAAAGTGAATTAAAATTTAATTCAACTTAACTATTTTTACGATACTGTTAACTAATTATTGTTAAATGTTTACTAAATTAATAAGCTTCGTTGTTACTTAAAAATCGATTTTTAAGTCATAAAAAAAAAAAAATAAAAAATTTTACACACATACACACACATAAATATACTCATTTGACTATCGATAACTACATAATCGTATACGGTTTAAAGCGAAGATAGGAATTTTTAAAGAAAATTTATGATATTAATAATGACAGAAACATCGAAAGTCCATTTTGAACAGGTTTACTGATCACAGAAAATCAAAAAAATAAAAACCACAAAAAGGAAACTGCGAATAATAAAGATATCGTTTCCGTGTTTGGTAAAGTCATCTTTACTTTTATTAAACCATTCTTTGTACTTTCATTTTGCAACACAATATAGCAAAATGATTTACGTTCGTACTGTGCTGTTACTACTCTATTAATTTAGTCTATATTCTAAGAAAGTGACTTCGTACATGAAGAGAAAATTTTTAAATGAAACGTTCTCTTTTCCCTAAAGAGGCAATATGATTAACAATTTCACAAAAGAACGACGAAATTGTTTTAAATTACAATTTAAAAGAGTTAAATCCTTTAGGAATTTTCTATTTTTTAAATTTTTTTATTTTATTTTTTCTTAGTTAAAGAACAAGAAAAGATAATTTAGTATCTTTCTACTTCACCATTTATTGTTTTAAAACATTCCGATCTTTCGCTTTATGTTTTATTTATCTAGCTAATTTTAATGCAAGAATTGCATTAAAGACTTTAAATATTTATTCTTTTAATATTTTAAAATATATTCTAAATGTATTTTAATGTAATATTTTAAAAAAGTAACCAGGTTTTTTTCCTACATTTAAATGGAATTTATACAAAATTAATCGTAATGGTTTTCATACGTAATGTATATTTTTTTTTTAAAATAATTTCATTAATTTACTTTTTTATTATATTTATTTTTAATTTTCTAACTGTAATGAATCACATAATAGAGATATTCCTTCATTTTGTTAGATAAAGATATTAAAATTAAAGGCAAACAATTTGTATTAAGATTCATTCAAGCATAATTAGAGAATGTGATGAATTTAATGAAGATCGCGAGTTATTGTACGAAGTTATTAAATTTATCTTTGAGGTAGCTATCCATATATATACGTACATACATATATATATACATATGCATCTATATATAAAAATGAATGAATTGATATGGTAATATCAACACGTTAAATTCGATTTATGTTGTGCTCTAGTGTAAGGATATATATATAAAAAAGTAAGAAAAAACTATTTACATAATAACAGTTTATTGCAGAATTAAAAACCTTTTAATAATGTTTATTTTCTATCATATAATTCCTCCTATATCTATTTATAGGAAGCAAATTCCTTGTGTGGCATGTTGACTGAGTGGAAAATGGAGTGGAAAGAATGTTACAACAAAGAACGCAACTATGTCCTTCGACGTTTTATTACGTTGCTGTCGGACGTATTCGGTTTTTGGTATCGAGGGGTCTTCAGCAATATACTGAAGAAGTGTCGAGAAAAGAGAAAGGAAAATCGTAGAGGCGTGCAACTGGAAAAACAAGTGAAATGCAGTCAGATACAATGCACCACTTAAGCCTAATGGCACGAGTAAGACGAACGTGGTAGCTTAATGGCAAGTACTTGACACCGAAAGTGAGATGGGGAGGAGTGAGAGAGTCCCTATGTCCGACCAGTAAAGACACCACCGAGTCGAAGCACCTGCGTAACCACTTAGTAACGCCTCATTTGTAACGACTTCGATACCACATAGCGAGACGCATAGAAAGGAATACGCGACATCTAAACTTTTGTCCTTGCAGTCAAACGGAATTGAAGCGGATCAGTTTGGAGCCACTCTATCCACTTTATTTACAATATACTTCAATGCGATTCCAATATAAGAAAAAACTAAAGATTCGCTATCCGATAACAATTTTGTAGGATCGATAAAGTTTTTGTGATTTCAAAAAATCCTAACCAATTAAGGATATAAAATATCATCTTAAGAATTAAATTTATATATTTTTTGGAAATTCTATCAATGTATTTTCCTATTATCGTCGTTATATATATTGTAAATCTCATGTTTATGCTAGAAATATTGAAGTAGATAAAAAGTTTAGAAAAATATGAAATTAGATTTTCTTTTCTAGATAGAGAAAAAGATGATGAATATTTTTAAATTTTAATAAATAATTTTGGTAAAAAAGTAAATTGAAAAAGCAAATCAAATTTAATAATTTCAAACCAAAACTTATTGACTTTTGAAGTCGAAAATTTACAATTTTGTTTGAAAACATCAGAGATCGTGAATTATTTTCTCTCTCCCTCTCTCTTTTTTCCCTGATAGGAAATAAAATTCAAAGACTATTCACTTCTCTGTTTTCTCTCCCCTGTACAGATCACGTTGTTGCAATCCATTTAAATGGAGTTACTACCGCAGGAAGCCGGACAATAACATTTCGAAACGAGTCCATCGGACCGTACGGAACGGAAATTCCATTGCAAATTGGAAATCTCCAAACTCGGAAAATCCACCCAAAGGTCAGACCGATTCTCTACCAAAAAAGATGAAGGTAGAAAATAGTTTATTTTTGTATATATACATACACCCCTCTATCTCGACATTTGATCGTGATTATCAACTCGTGGCTTTGTAGTCCACGTTCAATTTTTTTCCAAGTCCCTCGGCAAAAAATCGATAGATATTGGTTATTTGTTAAAAATAATTGATTCTTCTTTATCTTTTAAGGGATTTAAGGTAATAAGGAATAGAAAGAATTTTATAAATTGAGAAGAAATACGATGATAAAGACTGATTCAATTCTACTAATGGCGCATATATGCTTCAGCAGTATTGTAAACGTTGATAACGATTTCCAAAGCTGCAAGAAGTGCAAAAGGATTCCTAACGAGTGCAAATTGAAAGACAAGACGAGTGCGAATAGCACTTTCACTTACTCTCTCCTAACTTTTCCATTATCGGATCTAATCAATGATAGAAGAAAAGATACAAGATTGACCGAAATGACCAATTGTGCAAAAGGTACTACTGTGAAATTTGACTCGGATGTTTTTTGTTGTAACATTCAAAAAAATGCTAACTTTTTAAATAAAATTTTATAAAAATAACCAGAATATTTATGGGATTAAGAAGATAAGCAGAAAAAATTCTTAATTAGAAACTATTTCCCCTCCTCCTCCTCCTCCTCCTTTTATAATTTTTATGAAACGAAAGTGAGATTTTTTTTATTACTATTATTTTGATCTTATAATTTTTCTCATGAAAAGATTTACTTATACATTATCGATCAGATAAAAGTTTAAATTTTTAAAATTCTACAAAAAGCTATTTTTAACTTCAAATTAGTTTGGATATATCAAAAGAGAAGTTTCTAGTTAGAAAAGTAAATTTTTATTATCGATTTATCGACGAATTTCATTTGGATTTAAGCCAGCTTTTGTTCAATTAGATTTTTTAATTTTTTTTAAATCGAATTGTATCCTGATATATAAACAACAAAAAAGAAAAATTGTATTCTAAATTTTATACTAATATTGAATTTTCTTTAATTGTAACTTAGAAGAAGTAATAAAAAATAGTCAAATATTATAAAAGCGTTCTTGTAATTTATATATTATACATTTTAAATGTTTTATATAACTTATAAGGCAACGTTTTTCAACATTCTTAATTGAAAAATTATCGAAGCTATCGCGATCCACCAGTAAAATAAATAGTAAAACGGTATTTAAATATTATAAAAATGTTTTTGAAAATTATGTGTACATTATACAGTATAGATATAGAAAGACCTTACTAAGAAATATTAATTGGAAGCTTTCTAACATTCGCGACCTACCCGTTGAAAATTTGAAGTGTTTATTTTTGTATATATACATACACCCCTCTAATCGTAGATCTGGGAAGAAAATATTGAGCAGAAATTTTAAATAATAGCTTTAAAATTTCACTTGAAAAATCGAAATTTCATTAATTTAACCAGTTTTTAATCAGTCTACCCAATTTTCAAGTTAGACCTATAGATCCACTGATTGCAAATTGTAAATGTTCATAATTAAATTTTAGACCCACGAAACAAATAGTGAATACAAAATTTAAATAAATGCTTTAATTTCCATTCAAAGAATCGAAATTTTATGACGTGGATCCAGTTTATAATTAATTTATCCAGTTTGCAAAGTATAGATCGTTTCCGAATTGTAGCACGCGATCTACTAGTTGAAAAAGACATAACAAAATAAAAACATTTTAGGAGTAAAATAAAAGTTAAAAATGTGAAAAATGTATATAAATCTTATAGCAGAAAAACGAAATTATATGACATATTTATTATTTTGAAAATTTATTAAAGCAAAGATTTATTTATACATATCAATTTATAGAGTAAGAATTCAAAGATTTATACTTAATCTCTAATAGAATTTATTGATTAAATATGTAATCACAATATCGTATTTCTATTCTGATGATAGCAATGGGTGATCATTGTTTCGTGAAAATTTTCGATTTTCGCTTAAGTAACTTTGTATTCACTTAAGAAAAAAAGAAGAAAAATATAAAAAAAAAGAGAAAAATAAAAATAAAAATCGATCTTTTAGTTTTCCTTAAATCAATTATTTGGAATATGCACGAGAAATAGAATTTCACAATTTGATGAACACCGATGATTTAAAATAGTTTTATTTTGTGGCTAATGAGAAAAAATTTACGTCGTCTTTTTATCTAAAGTTTCTTTATTCTAATCAATTATACTTTTTGAGGGAAATCAATTTAAGTAATACTTTTTTTTTATCAAAAAATCCAATTATGGTTACGAAAAGGATATTCAATTTTCCATTTTGAAAATGTCAGATATGTTAAAATGCCGTAAATACTCTTGATCAGGCAATTGAATTTCAAAGAAACGAATAAAAAGAAATTTAAAATCTTTGGATTTATATATATATATTCCTATTGGAAAAACATATGAAATATATAAAAATATGAGTAAAATATAAATATAACATAGACTGCCCAATCAGTTAACCATTGTGGAAAATAAATATTAAAAACTACGACTAACTCAAAAATTTGCATTTTTATCACGCTTCCGTCAATTCTGTAACGGAAAAATAACCCCATTGTTCTAAGTTCAGGTTACGATTTATAGTCACAAATGTAGGCCCACGTAGAACACACACACAAAAAAAAAAAAAAAAAAAAAAAGCAAAGCATGGTTAACTGAATTTTGAACCGTCCTTTATTCCGTGATATGATGAAACGTGTAATCGAATTATTTCATTTTTCTAAAGTAGTTACATTTATAAATTAAATTCTAAACTGAGTGAAAATACAGCAATTTTATTGTTTGTAACACTCGAGGCTATAGAACAATGCACTGTTATATCTTTGATATCTACTTCATAATGGATTAATCAACACGTCTCTGACTTCTTTCCAATTGTTTTGATGTGAAATTCCATTTATTTTTCTCGTTTGTTTTTATACAGAAAAATCCGTTTTTCGAACAATTTCTATTAAAATAATGAAACTTTATAATTTAAAAAAATCCTGTTAATCTGTTAATTAATTTAAAATATTTTAAATAAAATTTATATATATATACAGTATATATATTCCTACTTTTTAATGTAAAAAAGTTAGTAGCTATCATATAACTCCCTCAAAAATTATTATTTTTTCTTCGAAGAAACTTATTACAGTTTGCAATTTTATAGTTTGACATCACTCCACGTCCTACAATAATTCAGATATCTTATGAGATATACCTCTTTAAAAATTCAATGGAAAGAAGAAGAAGAAAAAACATTCATATCATCATCCTTAGTTATTTATGTAGTTGATATTATTTTGACGCATCTATATACTTAAGCGAAATATTCCTCGAGTGAAATCTCTAAAAAAATGAATCTGAAAGAAGATACAACATAATATAAGATAAACTTTCAGCTTTATATTTTCTGTTAACAAGTTTGAAAGTTTTAAAATTATACTTTTATATATTTATTATTTTATTGAACTTGGCATCTTACAGATTTATCCTGATAAGTTGATAATTATGTTTAATGGAATGAACGTTTTAAAGATTAGAAGTAAAGTTAAGTAGGGAGTAACATACAGTGACTCGATCAGCAGTCAGTACACAACATTTTGCCAGTTCACACGTGACAGGAAATTCAGAACGGAAGGACCATTGTCACCAGTTCAGAAGCCAACACTTCCAAAGAGAGAATTGTAAAGGAACGCAAATTGGTTCCAATTTCTGTTGAGCAGAATCGAGAAACTTGTCAATAAATGTAGAAATTCAGCAAATTAAATAATTGAGACTACAGTTTACACTAGAATGTTTCTTATTATGTTGATTCTATTTCTAATAAAATTCAATTCTTTACTATTTCATTATGATGAATACCAAGATTCTTTTACGTTAGAATTGCTGAATAGAATCGATATATGTAGCGAGTTTGTTTGATAATTCTTTTCCAAAAAGCCTTAAAATATATAAATTAATATATATTTTACTAAATTTATATACTTTCATTAAATTTCGCATTAATTAATTGTTGTAAAGATTTAATTTCCTCTATCTTCCACCCCATCTATCTTACTTTCTCTTTACATATTTATCCAACGTAATTTGATCATCGTTAAGCTGTAAATTAACTTTATTATAATATTCTTCACAACTAAGAAATAAAATTGTTTAATTTAAAGCTATAGAATTGTTCATAAACATATTAAAAGCATATATAAACCCGAAACGATTTTATGCGCGCTTAACCTCTTCGTTTAAACATCGTATCTATATGTATATATAAATGCATTTAATATATTAATTATCATAATGAAAATTCATTAATGAGAATATTATAAATAAATTAAAATAGTAAATGTCTCCAGATGAATTCATGTATAAATTTAATTAATTTTTCTGCTTTTTTATAAAGGTTTTCTTTTGTTTAATATGAATGTACGCTTCGATCTATAGGTTAATAATTTATGAAAAGAAAAATAAAATAAAAAAATAGGGTGGAGTTAAATCAGTAGTTTGTCATTATATATATAATCACGACACTTAAAATCGTATAAATAATTATAGAATTCTTGGAAAATAAACACAAATTTATATAAATTACAAATGAAATTTAGTCATTTATAAAAATGAACGAATTTCATTCATTCTCTAGTTTTAGCATCATTTGTAAGAGAAAATCTATATAATTTCAGCTGTTATAACATTTATACAATCTTTTACAAATTTTTCCCTTTATAATAAAATGTAGTGAAGTTAAATTAGTAATTTAGAATCACGATAGCTGAAATCATATAAATAATTATAAAATTTAATTATTTATAAAAATTAATTTGTGTTTTTCTATATTTTAACACTATTTATAAAGAAACATTTATGTAATTATACCTTCAGTAACATAACCTTACACTTTCTATAATAAAGGGTAATATTCGTATAGAGTTATCTTTTATTACCCTATTATAATGAAGAATATTTCTACTATATTTTATAAGAAAATTTAGTGGAGTTAAATCATTAATTAGACATTATATATAAAGTTATGGCACTTAACGCCATATAAGAAATTATAAACACAAATTTAATCATTTATTTTTTAAAAAAACTTGTATTTTCGGTTATATTTTAAAAGCGTTTGTAGAAAAATCTATATAATTACAGCTTATATAACATTTATATAGTTTTATACGAACGTTACCCTTTATAGTAAAATTACACGTAAGTGAATTTATTATTCAGTAACCTCAATTAAAACTCAAATCCCGAAGTGAAAAGAATAATAGGAAAATCTTACCACTAACATCGTGGTACAAATAGGAGGAATAATTGCAGTGTGCAAACCTCTTCTCACTAATAGAATAGGTAGTAGGGTCTAGTAGCCTAAGCGTGAGAGAAGATGCACATGTTTCACAAAGTTAAAGTTAGAACTGCCGCAAAGCCTTGTATTAGATTACGAGTTGCCATTGATCGGTAAATGCAGCAAGTTCGTTGGAAGTGTGAGAATAATGTTCTTGGTAGTAATACTCGGTAGCCACAGTAATTATTAGATAAATATAGATTAAAATTCGCTATAACTTTCAACATGTTGTATTTAGAAAATGGTATAATTTCAAATTGTTATTTTTCTGTAATTAAGTGATGAAAAATTTTTATAGATTTTCTTTTATTTATTTACACTTTCTCCTATGAGTAATATGCAGCTGCTCATGGGTATAAACAATTTGGCAATACTAATTCGGTTTCCGAGTAATTGGAAACATAATATTGTTAATTGCAAGGTCTACATCTAATTAGTGTGTGCTAGGAGAATCAAATTAAATCGATTAAATACAATATACAGGTTAGAACGTTACATCAATTTAAGAGGAATTTTAATTTCGTGTATATAAAATTGATAGATTTATTTTTATTTTTCAGGGTGAAGTTTTTTGTTTATGAGGTACATCTCGCGAATTTATGATTCCACATAAAAATGTTCACAATAAATATCTTTTATTGCTTTCACCGGTTTATATGTAACTACTACATGTAAAAATATACATATATGTATGTATATGTATAGATCTATATATGTTATATGGACCTATATAACGTATATAAGTCTATATGTTTATAGAAATATGCATGCAGGTAAAATATCGGCCTATATATATATATGTATTTCTATTATATGTTAACATTATTTATAAGGAAAAATCTAAAAAATTATACCTTATATTTAGAGTCATATACAAATGCTATCTATAAAGAATAGTATTATAAATTATAATGAATATTTAAAATATAATATTAATGTTTAATATGTAAAGAAAATTATAAAGAATATTATAAATTTATCCTTTATCACGTTCTATAATAAAGGGTAACATTCCCACTACATTCTATCAATATAATCAAATTTGGTGGAGTTATACCAGTAATTTGGCATTATATAAGTAATATAAAATTATAAGTAATTATGAAATTCATGGAAATAAACACAAATTATACAAATTACAATATAAAATTTAATTTATTTACATTACTTTATATGTTTCTATGAGTGTGTATCTAGATTTGTTTATATATATAGTTCTATATATGTTAAAATATAAAGAATTCGTGAGTTAGAATCATCACGAAAAGTAGAATGATCATATTCTTTCTCTGAAAATTGATATAGGTTTAGTCAGAAAATGAAACCTTAAAAAATAAGCATACAGTTTAATATCATCTGTCAAAAGAGTAAAAGGGAAAGAAAGAATTTAAAAAATGAAAGTTTCAAAGATTTTATATAGAAACTAATATAAAGTCTGAAAATTCAATTTTTTTTTTTTACCATTTTCGACTTCGTATTGTTATACAGGTATTATTTCATTCACAGTTCTATCAGAACGCAATTTTATTAAGC
This sequence comes from Centruroides vittatus, assembly GCF_030686945.1. NCBI lineage: Eukaryota > Metazoa > Arthropoda > Arachnida > Scorpiones > Buthidae > Centruroides > Centruroides vittatus. Next base: position 3,210,517 of record NW_027122385.1, read on the forward strand.
TGTAATTTGAAAAAAAAATGTAGACCTATAAATTCCCACTGTCGTCCGTCCGTCTGTCTTTCCTGAATCGTGAGGTCTAAGTTTGACAGATGAAAGACGAGACCAAATATAAGCCTTAAGGGAAAGGAGGGCCTGGTTAACTACATACAAACTTCCAATGCGAACCGAAAGTTATGTTTTTTCAATTCATGTTTTCACCTGAAAAGTGTTAGATAGATGACCGGCACGACTTTATTGTTAAAGGAAAAGTATAGGGGTAAGACACTACTAATTTGAGGTGGAGAGATATATTTTAAACTAAATAAATTAAAAATATAATTTAAAATTGCAGCCGGCATCCTAATGATGTCACAATAAATAATTGCTCGTTTATAAGTAAAGAATTGTAATAATTTATATAAAAAATAAAAAATTATATTCAAATGTTAAAAAAAATAAATTAGAAATTTTATACGAATTTTTATATTATTATTCACCATTAAAGTTGATTTTATGAGAATTTTAAAATCGTTTATAAAGTAAAAAAAATTTACGGATGTTTAAAGAATACTAAATTTTGATGTTTTTAATTATAAAGTAATTAAAATTTAATTTATTAATATATATTTTCTTTATTTTTACATTTATATACTTTTAAAGCATCTCTTCTGAAAACGAAAATATTTAATGCTCTTAGAGATCCATTCAGTATTTAAAAAGAAAACTTTAAAAGAAAAACGAAACTAAAAAGAAATGCAAATTTTTTATTAACTTATTGTGCTATTTTTTTTATAAATAAACAACTTTTTGTTATTATAGAATTGTTGGATTTATGCGTACAAATATTGTTAAATTTTTTCTTAAAATTAAGAATGACAACATTTTTATTCTACAATATATGTATTCCATTGTTTATATGTATATGTAGAAAGAATAGAAAGTAAAATTAAAATATATTTTCTATTCTTTACAGAATGTTTTTACTTTTGTAAGCTATTTTAAAAAATAATTTTAAATTTTTCATTTGAAAATAAAATCAATATAACAATATAGACGTTTTCATTTGTGTTTTATGAAAATAAATGCAAAAGTTCATATAAAAATATATCGAGTGAGCTATTTAAATTATTAAATTTATATTTAATACTTATATACAATTAGAAAAGTGAATTAATATGAAAATTAACGTAAGCATGCGATTAGATTGGTAAATTTTATAAATATAAAAAAAAAACTTTTTCTCGATTTATGTAACCGAGTTCAATTATTTTGTTTTTGAAGTTAATGTTTAATTGTATATTTTATAGACACAAGGAGAAAAGACAGAAGGAACAGAAACAAAACAGAACAGAGGGAGCGAAAATTATAGAAACAAGCAGAAAGCAAAGCCAGAGGCCATAGCTCTTTACTATTGTTTCTATAATTATGCCCATATAAAATTCGGAAAGAAAGGAAGAAGGTAGAGGAAACAAAAACAAACATAGCACAGAGAACAGAAAATTATAGAAACAGAGAACAGAAAATTATAGAAACAGAGCAGTGGCAATTATTTTTTAAATAAATAAATTATGTTTAAAAATATCAATTAATATATTTACTGTAACACATTGTAAGCAATTATAAAAGATTAGCTGTGTCAAAATTAAATCCGAACTATTCAATCAGCAAAGGTAGTGATCTGACCAAAATATCATTAAGCGTGCAATAAGAGATATTGAGATGCGGATAAGTGGGCGATGACGTGTACGTTGAGCACATTCAGAGAACGATATTCGCGTGCACATCACAGCAATTAGATTTCTGAATCGGGAGTATGCATACAGACGGAGTCTGTAATTTTCTCTCGAGTTTGGTGATGTTTGATATCTCCGGAGATCTGATGAGGTGTGACCAAAATGGTCCGTATCTTAGTAAACTTATTCCATTGCAATAATTATATTCGAATATGTGATTCTTTCGTGATCAAGGGTGGGTCGTATCCGGAAACGACACGAAATGATGAGTTATATATACCTACATTTATCATATAAAACTACTAGTTAAATACGAAATATAAATTTAAAATTTGTTTAAATTGCTTTCATATCACTTATTCTTTATTATGTTATTCATTTAAATTAAAATTTTTAGAGAAAAATTAGTTTAAAATGTCAAAAATCTTCTTCGAGTTTTAATTGTAGAAAGAAAAATGAAATATTTAACTTCATGAGATGATTTTTCTGCTTAAATTATGATTAACTTATCTTCAATACATTTAAACATGAAGAGAAACGATCAATCATGTGAATTTAGGACAACGATTCTCGTCTAAATGGGATAAACTCTCCCTGGGGATCAGTATAACAAGTAGCAGTGACCCACGTCTAGCACTTGCAAAAACACAAGATCAGCATCAGACATCTAGAAACGACTTTCTAGATTTTATTATATCAATAAGCAGCATTTGAAGCTTATTTTGCGTAATAATTTTTAAAAAAAACAAAGCAAAAACTAGCTGATGGTCTAATACAAAATGATATTTATTTTATAATTTTAAAATTATTATAATAAAAATAGTTTAGATGATGTTATACGTAACTTTCTAGTAATCAATACCTTTAATTTTAAATTAAGATATTTATTGATGGAATTTACTATTATTGTATGTAAAATGAGGAAAATTTCGGGTGCAGATGTATTATTTCGCTCTTTTTCTGTTTGTATAACATGCTATCATTAATAATTTCGATTGAATCTAAATATAAATGAAGATAAATTAGAAATGTAAGTGAAAAAATTAAAAGATATATTACAAAGGAAATATAATAAATCGTCTATATTATTGTAAATTCTGTTATAATCAATTGTAATATTCTAAGAATTAGAATATAGAACGTTATATAGCAAATTATTTCATTCTTCTCACATAAAATATTCTTATTTTTTTACGTGTCAATGTGATTCAAAGCTTATTTTAGAGATAATAGAATTACGAAATCTAATTTTCGAAGATATTGATTTTTTCTTTTATTTTTTTTCATGATTTTTCTATCCTATTAAGTGTATATACAGCTAAATAGTTCTACGCCATTTTGGTTGCAATTTAAAACACTTTAATGCACTTTTTATACGCCGAAATGCAGAAAATAGCTCCATCTAAATCGCCTAAATTTAAATTGAATAGATATATATTAATTTATTTAAAAAGCATTTTATTTTAAATTAAAATAATTACATTTAATAAATAGTATTTAACCATTCCAAACAATTAATATAGATTTCAACGTGTAAAATTAAGCCATAAATAGCTTTAACGTTGAAAGTTGAATGCAACATTGATCATAAATGTTGAATACAATTTTGCCACAAATGACCTAATCCTGCATATAAATGAATTAGTATATTGTTGCTTAACTATATTATATATTATAAGCCATTTATGACCTATATATCAGTCATAAAACTAGTATAATAACTCACTTCATAAGCTTACATTAAGTTTTGAGAATTTTGATTTAAAAAATTGTTGAAATGTATTATATAATTAAAATCTTAAAGTAAAAAAAAATTATTCTAATGAGTCTATGAGAGCTTATACTTGAAGAAACCTCATTCACTCGCAAGTGAAAAAATACGTTTACCTTCGAGAAATATATTAGAATAATTAATATTAGCAATATTCTACAGTCTATTTAAAAGAATTTACTTTAATTTAGGCTTAAATGTAGAAATGTATAATATAATCAAATTTTCAAATTAATACATCAGTTTCATGTGTTTATCAGGGATTATAACTGAAGAGATTTTCAACTACTTGCAAGTAGAAATTGGACATATTTCCATTTGAGAGGGAGATGCTAGAATGAATATAGCTTACTCTACAGCACCCATTTCTGAGTTATATAAATAGAATTTTACTTTAAAACCAACTTTTCTTAGTATTTTATCAAACATTGCAACGAAACAGTCTATATGCCACGTCAATCTCAACAAGATTCTGTCCACCTGGGAGAACCGACATCGACCGCGAAGATTGAATTTCCGATAAACACGTCTGTCAGTGCTGCAGATACTGGATAGATAACCCTTAGCCTATCGCGTTACTTTGTCTCACTCACAGTTGGCCGCAGTAACGCGATCCTCTGTAGTGTAGGTCGCATGTAGCTTCAGGCTGGAGATTAAATAGCGATCAATACCATGTAGATCGCTCACACACTGTACTGTTTGGATCAGAATGGAATGTTGCTACAGACTATTGTCGACTAAGAGAGATTGTGAGTTTGTCTTGCTTTGTTGTAACGTTAGCTACGAAGAGATGTTTCGATTAACTGTTATCACTGCAATTATTAATGATGTCTGTTTGTTGTTTTAGGCCTTACACGACCTTTTTATAACAATTATCGGCGATCGAAAGTAGTCTACAATTGATCCGGTTGAAGGTTCGTTCTATGAAGAAAAATTAGTGCGGCATTTACTGAGATTTTTCTCTTTGTCTTCTAACCTAAATCACCTTCCAACTTAAATTAAATTAAATTTTAATATTTAATTTTTATAATAAATAGAAAATTTGGTGTCTAAATATATAAAATTTGTAATAAGTTAATCGAATTTTCTACAATTTTAACAAATTGAAACGCTTAATTATATATTCCACGAGAGTTGAAAACACTTCAGCGATTCTTTACTATAATAAATATATTTACTTAAATTGAATTATTTATTATATACATATAGATATTTCGATTATATATTATTCCTAGTACCATTATCATTATATTATTATAATCTATTTATAATGTAATGTTTTCTATCAGGTACTAAAATATTCATGATGTATAATCTATAAGAGATTAAGAGACAACGAGAAAAATATTTAAGAAAAATAAAATTGTACCTTTAAAGGTATTTAAATAAATAAAATAAATTAATGTTTTAATATTTAAACAAAGAAAATAGAGAAAAAAAAGCTAAATGCAGAAAATTGTTTTTCCTTTTTGCTGTGTATAGAATATGATGAAGAAGCTGTTCTCATAAATAGATCAATTTGACCACACTTATTCTGATATCGTAAAGATGTATGTTCACTTCATTTATCATCCAAAACATCGCACAGAACAGAACAGAGAAGTCGATAACAGGATTCCTCCTATAGAAAATTAGAAATCTCATTGAAAACAAAACAGAAAAATCGGCGCTGTTTGAATTCTTCATCAATTATCTTCAATATAAAATATAGGAAAACGGTGTTTGTTCGTGCATTAATTATATATATATATATGCTATATATGACTGTATATAGTTTAAATATGTTTGTACGTATAGCACAGCTTTGTATCGATATTATTATAGATCTTGTATCTATACTGTACTTTTATACTATATACTAGTTTGTACTATACTATAAAATTAGCGTTTACTTCTATACTATATACTAATACTTATCTATACTCTTAAATAAAAAATATAGGATAATTTTTATCTGTAAACAAATTAAGCTAAGCTTTCTTGATTCTATATTTTATATATAAGATAATTGATCACGAATTCAAACATTGATTTCTCTTCCTTTTTTTCTAATATTTTTAAAATATCACATTATAATAATATATATATATATACGCTATAACAATATTTACATTATTTTTCTTTCATAAAAGTCTTAAAGATCGTAACTTAATAATATACGAATAATGATATTTTATTTTAAATAATTGATGAGAAAATTCTCAGATTATTAAATTACAGATAAAACTTCAATAATAAATTTACAAAATTCTTCTCAAGTTATATTTATTTTAACAGAAATTTTCTATATGTAATTTTCTGCATATTTTTCAAGAGCGATAAACTTTTATTAATAATTCTGTGAGAAGAAATGAAAAAAGAAATGTTTAAAAGAAAAATAATTAAAGTAAATTAATGAAAAATAAATAAAGCTTTTAGTTAAAATTAACTTGAAATATTTATTTAAGTATTTATCCATAAGATTAAAATAATTATTTTCTTTATATAAATACTCATTGTATTTATATAAAATATTGATAATTCAGTTATAGGAAAAAATGAATTAAATTTCAAAATTGTACGAAGATAAATTGAAATCAAATTAAAAAATAAATTTTAATGATTCACTGATTTCTTTTATAATATATTTTTTGAAATAAAAATATAAGCCTATAATCTAAAATAGAGCCTGACAAAGGTAAGGTGGAACAATGTGAAATAAACTTTCAACCATTTTCATATGAAAGTGTGTCTGAAATTTAATGTTTTTACAAAAAAATAGTAAATTTTGGGGTTCTTCTGTATCTATACCCTAACTAAATAATCATGTTAGACGTCTTTTTTTGGACTTAACTATCCTTCTTATCTGTGCTCCTGCGTATGATAATTTCTATCACTAATTTTATTTTTAAATAAAATTTAATATCTAAAATATAAAAGATAGTTCATAAATACACAAACATGAATTTTATAAAAGGAATTAAGAGTTAGTTAAAAAGAAAAAAAAAATGGGTAGGATCCGAACCGACGTTCTTCAATTAAGTGCTTAATTGAATAGCAGAATAAGGACGTCACAATATTATTCTATAGGTACTGAAAAATGCGGGTTCGGTTCTCATCAAATCATATTATAATCTGTGTCTTTAAATGGTTTAATAAATTATAGACTGAAATTCACACTTGAATATAATACGTTTACTAATAATTTAATTAGTGAATATCTTTAACAAATGCACAGTTTATTTGTCATTCCTTTTAACTCTGATTTATATATATTTTTTTAATTTTCAAATTAAATAGGATTTAAATTTTAATTATAATAATATTTTTTTAAAAAATATATTATAATCAGCTTATAATCATTAAATCTTATACAAGTAACAAAAGTAGCTAAGCATTGTTAAAGGAAATTACCAACAATAATTACTTTAAAAAATAAAAAAATATATTTAACATTGTATTCAATATAAAATTATACATTTTACTAAAATTAAAATATATATAAATAATTAAGAATTGAATTTAGAATAATCATATTAACAATAAAGGAATGTAATTATAAATTGATACAACTAGGAAACTTTTTGAATAAAAATTTACTAAAATATAAATAGAATTTTTAATTAAGTACAGTTAAAACTTTTGCTTTTAATTAGATTTAGTTCATTCTCCACTGATTATCAAAGTAGATTTAACGCATTATTTTTGAGACCTTAATCAACTCTATCAATTGTCTTTGATCGAATTACATTAAAACCATCCCAATACTTTTATTATACAAATAGACAGCACAGGTTTATCTAAGTTTTATATATAGCGATCTATCTTATATTCTTTAAAAATTAATTTATAAATAAAAAAAATATTGTAAATTATAACAAATAGATTATAATTATTATAATCTAACTTTTACATAATTATTATAAAATTATAAAACTAAGATTTTAATTATAAAAAATGATAATAAGTTATAAAATATTAAAAATTTATTTTTTATAATTAACACATAATTCATAACAATTTTTTATAAGTTAATGTTTATAATTTTTTATAAAATAATCTTTCTTAAAATCTTAATTGTAAGAAATAAAATTGGAATTTTAAAGAGATATTTTAAGAACTAACAGATTTTAAGGAATAAAATTATTCAATATGTTATTGTGTATCATTAATATAAGATAATATATTATTATTAATTTAATTTAATTTAATTTGTTTTATCAAAACAATGAAAAAACTTATTTTAATGTTATATTTTTCAATCTTTAAAATTGCATATTTATTAAATAAAATATTTATTGCAAGAATGAGCATCCTGTATATTATTATTTACTATAGTTATTACTATATTATATTAGAATTGATTTTAAATTTAAAAATTTTATTTGCTTATTTTTATTTTATTTAATAGAACTTATTATATATATATAAAATGGTTTTATATATTTCTATTTATTTTTTCTACATAAGAAATCAAAATTTATGAAGTGAAAATGTTTCTACAACTTTTTATATGTTTAATTTAAGATATTTTTAAGATGATATTAAATGTAGTATTTAATTTTACTAAAATTATAACGTTTATACAGTAAATTCATATTTTATATTCGTGTTATGTATTATAATTTTATATATTTATATATTTATTTATTTAATTAAAAATTAAAACGTTTAACATCAATTATAAAATTCAAGGTTGTGTTTTATTATTTATATAAAAGTTAATTAAACTTTTAATACTTATATATAATTAATTTTAAATTTAAATAATTTCTTAAAATTAAATTATGAAAATAATTCAAGTAAAAATGTACAGTATTGTACATACTGAAAGAATAAATATGAAATTTTGTATGCAAAAATACATAAATTTTAAAACGGTTGATATATTTTTTTATTTAGGTTTGCATACAAAATTTTATATTCAAAAATTTAATTTTTATCTATACAAAAATAAATAAAATAATTTTTAAAAATTATAATTATAAACTAAATTATAAATCAAAATTTTTCTAGATCAAAATTAAATTTTTTGCATAATATAGCTGAAACTCTCTTTACATACAGAAAAATAAGATTAATTTTATATTTAAAAAATCTCTTAGATATTAATAACATTTGAAACTTGAAATAAATATTAGATTGAAAATAACACCTCAAGTAATATTTTAAAAGATAAAGTATTCTTATATGGAAAAGTTTCGAAGAAAATGAAGTAAATTCAGTTTCTCGATCTAAAAAGCGTGTAGAGGTAAGAGCTATCTTACCTTGCTTTCTCAACAAGAGTGGAGTAGCCATTAAGGTGAGTATGCGAAAAAGATGACTCTAGGCCACACACATACACATACACACACACGACTAAAGATAATCCTAGGATTTCTCCAAGACTTCAACTTTAATCCTGAATCCTGATGTTTACACTCGCCTTAGATAGAAGCTTATTATGACTCATAAATTATAAATAAAACATTATAAAAATAACTTCATAAAATTTTAATTTACTCCAAAATATCTCTAATTTATTATTAATTCATAACCAGATTTAATTTACTCAAATATAATTTTAGCAAAGTTTTTAATATTTATGTTATTGAGTTTCTTATCTCTGAGTATAATTTTATTTTAAATTACGTATTGTAATTTGAAATAAACTGAAAACCTAAGACGAAATATACTTTTAAAATATATTACATTTGAAAACAAATATAATGAAAGATTTGGAACTACAGGAACATAAGTGTAATCTTAGTGGAATTGACTCCTAATTTAAAGCGCCTCTTCACCCAAAATGTACAAAATTTGCTTTAAAGTGCCTCTAGAAGAAGGGATTTTAAAAACAATATTTTACATGTATTATTCCCCCAAAGTATGAAAAACTTCCTTTTTATTCACTATTCTAGAGGGACTTTTTAAAAAATTTGTTTTAAAAATCTTGTATTCTAGAGGGATTTAAAGCAATTTTTACGTACTTTGGGGAAGAAAAGATTACAATAAAAGATAAACTCTTTAATTGTATTCCTGTAGTTAAGAAGAACGTATAAGAAACTCCAAATCTTTTACTTATATTTATTTTCAATTATAATAATTTTTTAAAATAAATAAATAAAATTCTTAATATAATTATAATAATCCTTCCTGTTTTAAATATAATGTATATATTTAGTTTCTTAAAGTTTTTAAGGTAATGCATTGTTAAATGCTTTAGATAATTATTTGAAATTCGTAGCACAGAATTCTAATAATATTTTAAACCGTGCTTGAATGCAAATCACGTTGATTGATTCGCCTGTTTCCACTGAATCACAATGGAATTAACTACTGTAATAAGAGATATTAAATTACCTAATGATGTAATATTATATAGCCGTATATTATATTATTATTAATACTTCCATTAGAATTGATGATGAAATTTTTATTATCATCATCATTAAATTTTATATTGATTATGAATTTTAAAGTAGTTACGTAAATCAATTTATTAAAAAAAGATAATAATTTCTAATTTTCTTTAAAAATTGATTTATTTTATGTTTCTGTATAATTATGCAAAGTGATAAAATAATTCTGTAAGAACATTTGTAAGTTTTAAGTAATTTTGTACGAAAAATGTTTAGATTTTTCTATAAAAATAATTAATAATGAGGGGAAATTTCTGCAGATTTTCAATATTAATAACTAATTTTACGAACATTTTTTAAAGATTTTTGCATATAAACTAATTTTATGAGGAAATTTTTAAGATTTCTACACAAGCAATTAATGTTATAATGGAAACTTTTAAACAATTTTATAAAAATCTAAAAATCTAAAATTAATATGGAAAGAAAACGTTTTGGATTTTGAATATAAACTACAAATTCTACAAGATTTTCAAGAATATTTTTCAACCACAAAAATAAAACTTTCTCAATACGTTTTTGATAGAATCGTACGCGAAAAGAATATTTAAAAATATATAATTTATTAGCGAAAACAAATCGTAAATATTGTAAAATCGATTTGGATGTTTATGATGGGATGTACTAACCATCTGGTTTTAAATTACTCATTTAAGGTAGGGTGTTGTAACGTTTAAAGATTCGACTTCCCTAGAGAAGTTAGTTTTTATTTTTATCCTTTGGGAAACGGAAACGGATACGAGAAAAGAATTCCCAATATGGAAACGGATTCTAACCCTACAGTAAAAAGCTATAAAAGTAACGTTTTGTGTGAGAAAAGTGTTTGAAATCGTTACGGTTTTATATAGTAGAGTGTATTACTAGAGTTGTAAACACGCGAGAACATATATATATAGTAACTACAATTACGCGCAATCGAATTTAGTAACAGAATTTCTTTACAGCTACACCTCGAAAAAGAGTTGAAACAAATTGTTAAAAATAAACATATCGTATTTTTAGGTGGGAAGAGAAGCGTGTAGCAAAGATAAAAATCGCAGAGGACCTGCAACGTGAATGCAAATTGGCTGTCTCACGCTTGTCGCACGAACAAGAGGCCGCAGGGAATCGAGTTAGGGGGAACCACTGAAGCGAAAGCACTCGCCTTCATTTAATTAGAAGCCACCAGATGTCGCTCTGGGTTTCTCGTCCTCACAAAAATATGGCGATAATCGGAAAGATAGAAATGCCTTTGAGCTAAGATTTCTTCTTTTATATTTTTTTTATCCCTCTTTTACTTCTCTCGCTCTCTCTCTTTCTCTATCTCTCTTGATCTGCTATTCTCTGTGAAGCTCATTGGCTCAATACGTTTTAGTATGTGAGAAAATATAAGTAATTAAGTTAATTCGAAACGGATGGTTGATGAAATTAAATGGAGAGAGAGAGAGAGAGTAAAAAAATTGATGCGGTGGTGAAGAAAGAACGTACTATTTTCATCCGTGTAGACAAATTGATGATAATGGATTCAAACGTTTTCAGAATTTTAAAAGTATGCCTGAGATGGCAGAATTGTGAACTTTGAGAAAACTAGGATTTAAATGAATAAGAATTTATGTTGAAGAATGTTTGTAGCATTTTCTAATATGCGAATGTATGAACGTATGAAAATGGCATACATACATACGAATATATATAAACACAAAAATATATATGGAATATAATATACTTATGTGTGTATAGCAAATCAAATGCACGCTCCATTTTAAATTCGAATGCTCAAATTATTTTTCCGTAAAACAACTTCAATGTGAAGATATAACTACATCAACACCAGGAACATAATTTTATAATATTATATACCTTAAAATCAGAATTAAATTTTTAAGAAATTATATTGAAGAAGAAGAATATACATTTATTTACGGAGAAGTGTTTATTATAAAAAATTCAAATCATTCAAAGGTTTTCAGATAAGAAAATTCATAATATTTGTGAAAAAATCAACGTTGTTTACATTCAATAGATTATTTAACGAGTTAATTAAAAATATTTAATAATTAAAAGTCATTAAATAAGCTAAGACATAAGACAAGCAATCATCCCATTAAAACAGCGTAATATCGTATAAAATCTTGGTTATACAATTAAAAAAAGTTTAGATAATAACCAAAGAAAGATGTTAAATTCTTAATAAACATAAATATTTATTAAAATTTGTTTACTTTATACAAAAGAATAGGAAAATATGAAAGTATTTACAATAAGAAATTTAATTTTAAAAGACATATCTAAGAGAAGAGAGAAGATGAATAAAAATCTTATCGGGAAAATCAACCCGAAATAATTTTGTTATCACACAAATGTCTATATCTATATCGTTAAAAGGACAAATGAGGAAATTAAACGAAATTTAATTAATAATTAACCACAGTAAAAATGACCAAAATCTCCATTCTTTTTATTATTCTAATAAACGATGAAAACTTTAAACCTGTCACTAAATTCAATTATCTGCTTGAATACCCGAATCTGCAGGGAGTGCTTAGTATCGGATGGTTGATAGAAGATCGGGATATCAATATTCCTTTATCTCTGGTCTGAGTGCAATTTTGTCGTTAGGTGCCATTAAAACTCCCTTTACGTAACATTTGAAATGGGAGAGAGAAGAGTTGCAAATTTTCAATTGGATTGATTTTTCATTTCTGTTAAAAACACGTTACCAAGTCATTCGTCTCATCGTTATCACCTCAAGATATTGCTTTTAATGTACTGTCCATGTCAATGTCTAAGAAACTATATAGCTTTGAATAAAATTAACAATATTAGGAAATTACTTTTGGTTTATATGACTTGTATATATATACGTTTTACTGTAAATAATCATTTTTTTCCATCAAAATAATTTACTTTTAACATTTTAAATGCTTTTAACGGTTTTTTACATAAATATTTCTTAAAATTACTAGAAAATTCCCTTTTTTATAACTATTTTTTTAAATTAAAAGAGTAGTTTTTAAAGTCCATTTATAAACATATTTAAAAAATTAATTTTTATATACTATATTAATTCAATTTAAACTTTTTGAATTACTAAAAAAACGTGATCGAATAAAATAACTTATTCGAGATATACGCAAAAATAAATTATAAATGAAAAAAAAAACGATTTAATTATAACTTATTTAAAAACTGCTTAATTATTTATAAATAAAAAATGATATAAATTAAAAGAATATTTTAATAAAATTTAATTCGTTTCTATTAAATACAGTATTTTCAATTATCTCTTCGTTGGGACGTTGCACAAAATTAAATGGCGTTAACCGAATTACTTTAAAAATATATTTTATACAATTATATTTAATTTAAAAGTATATGTAATAAAAATAATAATTTTAATTAGATTTAAACTATACGATAGATACAACAACATTTTATCCATAAACATTAATTGAAAAATACAACTTGCAAATGGTGATTATCATCAACATCTTTATAATCCTCGAAGGCATTTAAAGTAATAACACTTTTTAAAATATAAAAATTTGTTTAAAGATATATTTAGTTGCCGAGTAAAAATATCTTAAGGCTTGAACTGATCGGAAAATCAAAATAATGTAAAGTCCATGGAGAGACAAAAATCTGTACCACAAAGACGTTATCGAGATTATGATTCATGTAGAATAAACTAGAATTAACACGGATGAAAGATTTCATTTTCAAAACTTCTAGCGATGTTAAAAAAAATTGCAAATTTGTAACGGATGGTCGAATCCAATTATCAAATCGTCTTTTAATTTACTAACATTAATATTTGAATTTAAATTCGTTTAAATTATATCAAGACGTTTCTTCACCTTCTTCTTTTTCTCATTTTATAAATTTAATGAGAAATTCCCGAAAGTGTTATTATTATTAAATTATTAATTAAAATTATTCGTAATAACATGTTTAATAGTCTTTATTGTTAAAAATGTGAATTCTTATTAAATGTATTCGATATTGCTTCAAAACAGATACTTGTATTCAATTAAAGTCATTTCTTTGTTTACTATTAATTAATTTTCATTATACTTATTATAGAGGATCAGTAGTTTAATTTATGATTATTCTAGTCTTTGAATTCTCTTCGCTGTTTGGTTCATCAGATAGGACAGAATAGTGAAGAGGTTGTTTCAAAAGGATTCAGAAGTTGGTTGGAAATATTATCCTTTGAAACCTCTGTAATTTCGTTGAATTCGTCTTTGTTGTTAGATCGTTCTAACTGCTCATTGAATTACCTGTGCTGTGATGATCATTATGAACTGGTTGATGGTAATGATTCAATAGATAACGGATGTATTATCCTCCGCTGTTCATATTGTTTCTCTTATTTTTTGATTATCGTTACTTAATGATCACAAAAATTATCAGCGTAATGATGAGCCAGTAGGAAGGATGAAGAACTCCTAGCTCTTTCAGCAAGAATTCTTTTAGCTTTTTTACTAGTTTTATCCCAGAAGGAAATCATCTTTACTCTTAAATCTTTTAAAGAAGAAATAAAGAACGAAATAATGAAACAGGTAATAGAAACATCAGAAAGCAGTTAAAGAAGTGCAAGACGGAGAAACAGTGAAAGAACTCGAATATGATTTCCTCACCTGAAGCACTGCATCATTTTCCATAATTCAAATTTAAATAAATGTTTAATACATAAACCTATCATTATTTGATAGAAGCCTTGTTAAGCAAATCGCATCATTTGCTAACCAAAAGGCATTTTGTTACTCGAATGATATACGCGTTGACACATGTCACTGATAACAATGATCATGATTGAAATAGATGCTAAAGATAATCGAGATGAAAATAAAAACTTTTTTAAGATCTTCATTAATCCTATACAATATTATTATACAAATTTGTTATGCATACTTCAAGAAATTCTTACTTAATGAATATATAATATATACAGCTTATATAAACTTAAATCTAGTGTAATTTCATAATCGTGAAATAATTCATTTTCTTAATATATGCATACCATTACGAAACTTGCTAAATGTATAATTTGAGAATAGTAATTTGTGAAATATAGTAATTAAAGAAATAATAATAATAACAGCATTCCTATAATTTAATTCCGAAAGTGTTATAAATTACAAAATCCATTTTATAATTATGGCATTTAAATTCGTCCCCCCTTCAAAATATTATTATTATTATTTTATGTATACTCAAAAGTAATATTTTAAAAATAGAATATATAAATTATACTTCACTAAGCATAAACCTATAAAAATCAACAGAAAAATTGATCATAACGCGTAAGTATTGCATGAATATCATTCTATCATTAGAGAAAATTTTCTCGATTCGAAAAACTTCTTAATGAGGTGCGGAAAGAAAACGTGACGAATATAAGTGAAGAAATCATTAAATTGAAGCAAAGATGGAAGAGAAGAATGGACTATCTAATCATCTTCAACTATAGTCATTTAACAAAGTTCTCGCACAAAGTTGCCATTAGCTATCACTTGACCCAAGCGTGTTCTAACATGGAATGAGCCAACCTAATACTTTCAGTAATAGAAAAAGTGTCGAAATTGAGTAAAGCAAGAAAAATATTTCCTACACCCTCTTTCTTATTACTGTAACTCATCCAAACTTTAGAGTTATCTGCTTTTACCTGCAGCACATTTTTTTATATTTTTTTCTTTAGGGGGAGAGTAAATCAATCAATATCTAATGAGAGGTGGCTAGCTTGTGACCTTATCTGCTGTTATCTGGACGTTGTACAAGTGGCTTGCTAACGTAAACAGCGAGGAAAAGTCACTCAGCCGAAAAATGAGGAGACGGATCTTTGTGTTGATAAGGCACCAACATAATTAGGAAGTTGGAGAATGATCGTTTTACATCCGATTTGAAGTAAAGATCACAAAAATTCTATCATAAACTTACCTGAATAAATAATTACTGATAAAAATAAGTAACGTCGTTTTTGATGTTATATAGATAATTGAAGAGAACTCATTGATTTTTTTTCCCTCTTAAATTTATTATAATATTATTAAAATTTCTAAGTTTTTGTTTTTTGCTTTTTTTAAATAAGAATACAAGTTTTCTTTTATGTTAATCACCTATTGAAAATTTGGTACTAATTAATGATTTTTCAAAAACCAATTGTTTGATGTTTCTCTTTTTCAAAAATCGATGCAGGGTTACATGTATATCTAATTAAGAATGGTATCTAATGATAAATGAAAGACAGAACACTCAGAAAAGAATCAAATTTTTTTGAAAAATGTTATCAAATAGATAAGAAAGACACGGTTTTTAGCTTAATAAGAATTGATTCAATATACTTTTTTACTTCTCTTCTTTATTTATTTATCAGTAATTTAATTTTAACAAAATTTAATGGAATTGTTTGAATTAAAAATATCGATTTGATGAGGTGTTTTTTATTATTTATTTAAAGAATAAGAATGTGTTATTAAAAAATAGTCAAAAAATAATTTTCTTTTATATATTTTAAATCCGTTATTAATAAAAATAGTCAACAAACTAAGCGTGTAAAGGGTTGAAACGATGAAGAAGATCGATATAAAGTTGCTCGCCAACATCTGAAATGTTACTTGAATCAACAAAAACCTGTCATCAGATAAGAGAGAAACGAAGACAGATGTCACAAGAAGAGATATGGATCGTTAAAAATCGGAACAGTTTGTGAAGTGTTTACTCAAAGACCGTAAATTACGATGAACGTAAATACTATTAAGTTCTATAACAAAAATGCATATTAAAATTCCTATAAAATTAAAAAATATATAAGTTAAGATCATCCGGAATGAATGGGATGAAACGGGATGAAATGTACGAAGCGAACATTTTAACTTATGGATTTTAAAATTTTATGAGGCTAAGACGAAGAAATAAGACAAAAGAAAGACTTTTTTTAATCTTAAAACTTTAGAGAAATGTCAAAAATATTTAGAATTCAAAACAAAAGATGCGTGACTCCATACAATAATTCTAAATCGCGACATTAATATAATGTTTAGTTAAGGTTTGATCGTGAAAATAAACAGTTTTAAAATAATGTGATGATGATTATATTTAGAGATTAAAATACATTATTTAATTAATGTATCAATATATTTTTATATAAATAAACGAGAAGATTAAGTATTTTTTTACAACATTAGAAAAATCGTTTTTGTAGGATACAAAGAAAAGTAATGGGGATAATATATATGAGATATTATAAATATATTATTAGAAAAACATCAAAAAAGTAAAATATTAATATCTAGGTGTATTTGATTTTAGATTTAAAAACCATTATATCGTAAAAAAGAAACAAACGCCTATCATTAAAAGTAGTTTCAATCTGGTAAAAGTTTGGTTATGGGCGTGTTTTCCTTTATTAAAAATGAATTCGTAGCTTAAATCTGAAATTATTGTTTTCTTTAAAAAAAAAAAAAAAAAAAAAATCCGTTAGAAACGAGTGAATATCTGCTAAATGTCTCACTTTCTGTATAAGAGAAAGCGAATTGCGAAAAATTTAATCTTATCAGCAAATCTAATTTCCAGTAATCCCCAAAGAGAAGTAGTTTTTGTTAAAAGCAATCGTTATTTTCCAATCGAAGTTAATCTCATTTTTGCTCATCTTGAAAATTCTTTAGATTGATTCGGATTGAATTATATGGAAACAATTCAATACGGTTTATTCCCTAATATAAAATAATTGTTCGAAAATTGTAATACTTTTCTAAAAATGTACACCTGTCTAATTGACTATCATAAGATGAAGGGCTCCTACGTGTAAAACTGTATAGAATTCCTGTTAATTTTGTAATTGAATATTAGGATATAATAAAGGTAAGCTAAAGATAGATAAGTTCTTAAATACAATTGTTTGAAAAATTTAATTAAATCAGAAAATCATTTCATTCTATTCCCTGTTTGGGCCATATTCAGCCTATTGAATATCTTCAAGATGAAACGTTCTTATGCATACAAATTTTAAAATTTACCGTTAATTTTGATTATTTTATGCTGAGATTTGTTGCTAAGCTAGCAAAGTTAAGCTAGGAGTAGATGAGTTTTTGAATTCAAATAAATGCATCAAAGATTTAATCAGATTGAAAAATTATATCATTCCATATTTGGATTACTTTCAGCATCTTGACTATCTTCGAGATGAGAGACTCTTTCCCATAAAAAATTCTATAAATTTTTTAACTTTTATGACGTTATCTTAAATTATATAACGAAAATTGTATATTAAAATTGTTATAAAAGTTAAATATAAGTCGAAATCATCCGGGATGAATAGAAAGAAATGTATGAAGCGTGCGTATTACAATAAAGTACCGTAGTAATTAAGTAACGATTGATAAGTTTTCAATCCAAATAAACATATTAAATATTTTAATTATACCAAAAACGTACCCCCATCCCTTATTTAGATCATGACCAGTATCTCTGTCCCATGTTTATTTAGATCCCACTTTTCTATCTCTCACTTAATTATCCCAAATCTTGAGTTTATAGGGGATTTAAACTAAATTGTAAATTCAATTGGTGTTTTTTCTAGTCTATTTATTCAAAATTTATAACTGTACTTAAAAAGTATTTTACTAAATTTCTGCACCGATAACTAAATTAATAACCCGCACAATTTAAGTAGAAACAAGTGATTTAGCAAAGTAAGAACTCTTGTAAACCATCCCAAGATATCTATGTGTCATTTATACGGTATATGGCTTTTATATTCTTCTAACAGTAGCGATACGGGAGTTTTTACGACAGGTTTCTTAGCCACCAATGTGACATTTCGGACACATCCCGTACAGTCGCTCCTAATTCGTTCTGTAGATCAACTGTGCCAATGACCGAAGGTATTTGTACCTGTGATAAATAACGTGCCTAGTAAAGCACATCTGGTTGGCCGTCGCACGTATTACTAATTGAAGCGACTGACGCCAGGTAATGGCTGTAATTAAGTCATAATCAACGGAAGGTAGGAGAAGCGATGCACTGCAGACTTTTACATGAAGCAACTTTACGATGGTAACAGTATAACGGGACCAAACTTTAATTACGAGAAGAGCAGTAAATTAGGAAGAGTCGACCAGCTTAAACTGCCGTCTGGTTTAGATCGACGGAACGGAATTGACTTCGTTGTAGAGGCAATCAAACCTGTTTATCGTTCCTTCTTCCCTCTATCAACGTCACAAGCGGAAGTTCCGCTGTCTGCTTCTAGATACCTTCCGTAGTATTTAGTTACGGGGTAACCATAGAAGTCTAGAATAGTTTATAGTTACTAGCAGCTTCGAATCTCCTGTGGGTATTTTGATAGCTTTTATTGACAATAATTCGACTCGCAATACTTGCTTTAAGTCCCTTCTATTGTCACTCACAATTAATTAAACATTTAATAATACAGTTAAATGTATCTTAAACATTGAATTATTTACAATCTCAATATTGTGTGTAAGATATTTATTTTCCTGTCTATTTATTTCCTTTCTTACATAATTAAATATAGACATATTTATTATGTTTCCTCTCTATTTTCTTCATATAAAAGTAATAAAAGGATATAGAAATAATGAAAAAAACTCTATTCGATAGAGAGAATTTGATGCTGAATAAATTTCGAATCAATAGATTACTAAGCTGATAGATGTATTTAGTTAATGAATGATGAATGTATCAGTAACTCAGTATGAAAAAATTTATTTGAAAAAAGAAAATAATTTTAAAACATGTAAATAATAAAAGTACAAATTTATATTTAATCTATTTAATAGTCGAGTGGGAATTCACAAATCTCTGCACAAATTCTTCTATGCTATGAATAATATATGTAATTCAATTCTTTCTTATTATAAATTTAAACATTTAATAATAAAAAAACTAGATTTATATTTTGTAGAATTAGTTTTCCTGAAAAAAATCAATTTTACTTAAATTCTTTTCATTAAAAAAACTTAAAAAAGAAAAGAAAATATGGCGTAGTTAAAGCTCGATAAGAACTTGTAACTTTCCCATTTTAGAAAGTAAAAAAAGCAGCTCGAATTGAAACCTAAAGTGATATATCCAGCGGGTTTCTATAGCTCATAAAACCTTGTCTCACGTAACAAGTCGTAACCTCCACCTTATACTGGTTACAGCTCCAAATTCTAGGCAATAAATATTGCTGTACCCGAGTTACGTATGCAGCACCTGTTCGATCCATCTACGTTTTGTCAGAGGACAGACTAGCAAACGGTCGATTCAGAAAACAGAAAATTGGGTCTTCGAGTATAGAAGATGCTGTGTGAAATAACAAAAGTTTACCTTAAAAGAATAGCAAAATAAATTTTAAAAAATAAAGAAAAATTTAGGGCTTTCTAGTACTTTTATAAAAATCCTACCTATCAAAAATTCTTGCTTATTGGTCAAAAGTCGAAAATCCCTAGGAAAGCGACAGTCAGTATTTTTATACTTAACATGTATCATATCGAAGTGTAGACACTTCTCTAACGTTAAAGATAGATTCTTAAAGCAGTAAACAGTATTAAAACATGATGTTGGTAGATTTTCTTAGAAGAATTATTTATTCATTAGAAGGAAAAAAAAATCTGCTTTTAAAAAAACAGAATAAGTTGACGTGTAAAGGTAAGAAGAAGCAGGAGGGGGAAAAAAATATATTCTAGAAGTGCAACAAGAGTCAATGAGCCATATAAGTCGCTTTAGGCAAAGTACAATTTCCCCATAGAATTAAATATTTCCTGTAGTTATCGATTTAAACACTGTTTTATCTATTAGAATTACCTCGTTTCTTTTCTAGATTTAAGAGAGAGAGAGAGAGAGGGGGAAAAACCAAAACAAATTTAATAAGTGTGCAAATTTCGGATGCCTCTAGTCTCACAAACTGATTGAATTTTTGAATTTGGTATTTGTCTGTTTGGATTGTGGAGAAATTCGTGAACTTTACTTTTTTAAAGAAAAAAAATTTCTAGACTTAATTTATTTAAATTCTTTTTTATATTATAAAAGATTTAATCTAAACAAATAGTTCTACGCTCTCCAATTTTATTATGAGAACAAACTTTATTACATACAAAAACTAAGATTTTTTTAAAAAAATCTCTTTATAAACTGTGAATATTTATCGCTAATTCTAATTTAATTCAATTTATAAAATATTTATAACATATTTAAATTATCCAACTGAATATTCTTTATATTAATTAAACACTTTTTAAAAGCATTATAATAAATCTTTTTCATCTCCCACTTTCCTTTAAAGTATCAAGTTCAGCATTCATGAACAACGGATGAATATAATTAAAAAACACTTTTAAAGTAATTTTATAAAAATTAACACGTTTTATTATTTCACTTTATAATAAATTTATTACTTTTTTATCTTAATTAAGTTAGAAAATATAAATTAAAGACAAAAATTAAGAAGTTAAATGAGACAAAACTGGCGTAGCAATTTTAACTTTAATAAGTAATTTTTAATGTGTTTTAGTACTGAAAAAATAGGTTAATTCATTAAAAATTAATGATTTAGTCCAGAAATAAATCTAAATTTTGATGATACAAAATGAAGTAAATTTAATATTCAGAGGCTACTGAAGATCTTGTACAGTATGGCCTAGACAATACGACGACATCATATATTATTTAACATCGATTGGTACTTGATATTCTCACGCACTATATTAAAAAATACAAAATATATACGAAAAAAAGCAAACCATCCCTTATATGCACTCCTGTAATGCAGAGAAGACAACTTTACAGTAGTTTAACACCCTACAAGCGTACGAAATTATATTCGTAAACGATTGTTATAAATCTTATCTTAATAGCTTAATTACAACACTCTAAGTAAAAATTTTAATTAGTTAATTAGTACAATAACATATTAAGTTAACGTAATAACATGTGCTTTTTTGTACAATACAACTTTTGTAATTGTATAAGCTGAATTTTATCAGCTTTGAGTTTTCATTTTATTAATAGAAAAGCAGGATACAATTTCTATTGAATGAAATGGTGTCGTCTGTAATAATCTCATATATATATATACGGAGTATATAGGAGCATTGAAAGTCACGTGGTTAATACAATAGTCGGATGTCTGCTCTCATTTCGAATACAGGGTGGACCGAACGTGCGATTAAATATTTTATTTGCGTCTGTATTGATTACATACGACTGTACTGTATGCCATACAGAGAGACACGCCTTGTGTTAGTAACCGAAGTTTTTGTATAGTTTTCGTTAGAAAAAAAATACAAAAAATATTTGGAACTTAATTTAAAAATAAATAAAAATATGCACAAGTAAAGGAATGATATGTATTATATTTTTCTTTTTTATGTCAATTTTTTAAATTTTACTGCAATTTTTAAACAAATTTGTTTTCAATTATTGTGAATTTAATATGTTATAAATTTGAAATTTTTTAAAAAAATAAAATAATTATTAAAATATTTTCCGTTTAATTAAAAAGTAAATATATATATATTTTAATTAAAAGGAAAAATATTTTTATAATAAATAAATATATATATAATTATTATAAAAATATTAAAAATTATACACTACATGCAAAGTAGATATATTCAGGATTTTACAACCACAGAACAGAAAAATGTTTAAAGGAAAGAAAGTATCATATCTGCGAAAATAATTTTATTTACTAACCTTCTTTAAATTCAACGAGTTTTATATATTAAACATATAATTCTGTCATACATATAAAATCTGTAAAGCTAACATATTCGTTGCCTCCATCCAGAAATCTTTTCAACCTGATGCATAGATTAAATGAGATTTTTCAATTCATCCTTATAGGAAAGTTATAAAATTTTTCAAGTACTAAACAGCGGAAAGTTTTTATATATACTTTGATATATTTTTTTACAATTAAAGTCGATAATATTTTCTTTTTCTTATTAAACAGTTTAATTTACTAAAAAAATATTTATAAACGGAAGCGTGGTATCAAATTTTTAATCTTTTAAAATAAAAGTTTTGATATGCTTTTTATTATTATTTATATTAAATAAATATTAAATATAAAAATTATTTTTATAAGAAAATAAATATTAAAAATTTAAAATTATACAAAAATTATTTTTCTAAAGCAATAAAGTATAAAATTCTTAAAGCAAAAAAAATTAATAAATGTCTAAATTATACCGAAGAGTTATTTAATACATAATATAAAAATATAATGTGTAGAATAAAGTAAATAAAATAAGTTCTAGTTACAGACTAATAAAATGTAGCGTGAGAGAAGCAACAGCATCCGAGATGTAATGAAGAGGAGGAGGATGAAGATGAACAGAGAGGAGAAAAAAGATCAAGTGTCCGTTCTGTAAACACGAATTCCTCGTATCTGAACTTTAATTTAAGCTTTAATAAATAAATAAATAAATAAATAAATTTTATTTTAGTACTGATTAATATTTTAAAATATTTATTAATTTATATAATAAATAATACATAAGAGGTAAATATGTATCTACTCGAAATATATTTAAAGTTATAAAAAAATAAGTAATTTTATATACAGAAATATATATATATATATATTTCGAGTCAAATTTACACGATTTTTCTTGTAAATTTAACTCGAATTTTCATAAATATTATATTAAATCGTAAATATTTTCAAGCTATCTGGCGTATTAATGGATGGTTAACGATTTATTCTCTATCGATATATATATGTATATGTATATATATATTATTTTTATTATTGAATAATGTATTTCAACTAGTAGAATATGTTTAAAATAAGTTAACAATGATAAATTCTCATGTAAATTCTTATTTCTTTCGCTAGAATAAAAATTTATATATGATACACGGTTTATCTGTTGGATAAATCTCGAATGATCAATCTTTTCTCTATGCACGTATTATTTTTTAAAATTCTTAACTGTATGTTTTACGAACCAGAACAATTTTCTGGTCAAGCTAACATAGTTTATATCGTTAGTATATGTCCATTCCGAATGTAACTTCCTTTCTAGATCGGATGTAGCTGATATATACTTTCCAAACGCCAAGCTTAAACTATTGAAACGTGATAATGGGGAGGAAGTTGAAAGTAGGAAAACGGAAACACAGGATAAACAGTCATGCCATTAAACGGTTCAAGGCGCTGTTTGATGACTGAGATAAATCTAGAAACCGTGCTATAGCTGAACAGTTTAGTAGTAATTCGTAGACGTCACGTCCTTTAAGGAAATTTTACCTTTAAAAGGACTAAAGGATTATCTAGTGGATTGTGATGGAACTAGTTGGTTGGTTGGAATCATACTGATAATATCAATTGCATTGGGTGATACGCTTCACAATAAAAAATTGCTACTCGTACAGGAAGTGAATTAAATCTTTATTTTCAATTTAAAGATTATTTATTAAAAATCTAACCTCCTTTCTTAATAGTAATAAAAGCATTAAAGTGTGTTTTTATATATTTTACTCCATAATATACTTAACTTTAATGCAAATTTATTATACTTTTGAATATTCGTTCGTGGAAAAAAATACGCTTTATCATTTTACTTTATTTTTATTTAAAATGCATATTGTGCATCTTAAATATGCAATGATCCATATATTAAAATTATATTTTCAATTGGATTTATGTAACTATAATTTGTAAAAGAGAAGTAAATATATTAACTTACATCTTAAGAATTATTGGATTCTTGTTTTACAATTTACAAATGATAAATTCTTAGAATTTGACGATAAATTTTGTTATTGAATGTTTTCAAAATGATATTTTTATCATTTAAAATCATAAATAATCTTTTGTTCGAAATTAAATATGATAAATGCTTTACCTATAAATTTAGATATCCAATTTAGCTCAGTATAGTCAATTCAATTTATCAATTTCTTCTTTTTTCGCTTTTCTCAACATTCTTGTCACTTATTTTTCTTAATTTCTTTTTCTTCTTCTTTCATCGAATTAAAAATTGTAAATTATCAAATTTTGACTCGTTTAAATTGGAAAATTACAGTATCACTTTACACGGTAAAGGGAAATTTAACTGATTTATCCTAAATTGGATAGTTTCTTTCATGAAAAATTTAAAGCATTTACGAAAAAAAGTAACACTAACTTGTTTTTTAAGTAGTTTAAATTTTTCTTTATACGCTTTTTTCATAAATGCTTTAATCTTTAAAAGAAGTTTTTGAGTGCTTTTTTATTTATTTTTTGTGTATAAGCCATTTTTAAGTGCTTTATTTTTTATAAGTTTCATCATTTTTGTACATGCTTTGTCGTAGAACCTTTTCATAAATGATTTTCGTAGTAATTTTTTTTAAATAAATGTTTTTCTTTAAGCGCTTTTTCCTCTCTCTCTCTCTCTCTCTCTCTCTCTCTTTCTAAGCGTTTCTCATGATGCTCTTTTAATGAATGCTTTTTCACAAGCATTTTTTTCTTATGAATGCTTTTCATAGAGGCTTTACTGTGTATCTTTTCTTAAACATTTTCTGTGAATACGTTTCCAAAATATCTTTCTATAAGAGTTTTCTGTAGATTTTTCCTATGGGTAGTTTTCATAGATATTTATCCAGAATGCTTTTTCTTAGGTGCTTTTCTATAAATGTTTTTCATGCTCTGTCTTTTAATTAATGCTTTCGTAAATTTTTATTGGCACTCTCTTAGTTGCTCTAATTTTTTAAATATATTTTAAAATACTTTATCAAATATTTTAAAAATTTTATCGCTTTTGAAACGTGATTTAACGTTTTCAAGAATTATTAATAACAATAGTAAATTTTCCTACATGCAGCGAATTTTTATAAATAAGAACAGCAAATATACTTTTTGGCAAATAAGGTGAAAGTAAAAAATATATGTATATCATTTTTATTCTAAAAATAGTCGCGATACAAACGTTTTAAAATTTATCAATTTATATAGATAGATATAAATTTTATTTAATACTTTTATTACTCGTATCGTTTCCATTTTATGGATGCAGTTAAATAAATTAGAAAGGAGACAGCTAACATCGTAAATATCAAAATATCAAATATCATCGTTTAGATTTTCTCAATTATTTTTAATGTTTGTAATTTGCTCCTTCTCAATTCTATCTGCCACACAACTGTCAGATTTCGCAGATAACTGTTTCGTAAAGACTGTCAAATTTGGCAAATTCTCTACCGAAATGCTGTCATATTTAGATCTATCTATATATATATATTTGTCTATATATACAATAACATTATTAACATATCGACTTTAGAAACGATTGTAAATTTGAACAGAAAGCATTCTCTTGTTTGCCGTCAACATTGTATATTCTAAGTATCTATAATCCTAAGAATTTCATTATATAAATTAGAATCCGTTTCATTAAATCTTAATGGAATCAATTCTTTCTAATACTTTTATCTTGTTATTAACGTTAGTAAATGTAGAATCGAAATATTGTAACGGTAGTTATTTTTGTCACGAAAGTAACCTTTACCAAAAAGCACGCGATTAAACTTTGCTTCCGATATTCTATGCTTTGCTGGATGTTGGTTTGTCGTCTATACTGGGTTTCTTTTTTCTTCTTCTTTTTTCTCTTTTTTTCTTTTCATTTTATGCCGGAATGATATCGATTCTGGCCCTTCACTTACAGAGATATATTTCTGGTATTGTAAAAATGCAACTGCATTTTACAAAATTCCACAGAACGAGGTTTTGACGTTCAAGAAAATAAAGAAAATTTTCGAGTAGAAAACTTAGAAAGAAAATGCTAAATTTCATTTTAATATTTCGATTTTTCGTATAATTTAATTAATTTCTAATTTATTATTGATATCGATATAAGGGTTGTCGAGTAATTAGATCAAGTTTTTAAATTTTATTTATAATTATCTTATAAAATTAAAATGAATGAATAGATGTTATAACTATCAGCAATCTTTTTTTATTGCTATCTAGTGTAACATCAACGAAATAATCCCAAGAAACCTATCTGAAGATACCTAAATGTGATAAAAAGTAGCTATCTAGAATCCATTTTAATTAATTTCTGAAGCAGGTATCTACGAAATATTATAAACTGCTACTTAAATGTTGATAACTCTTAATAAAATCATTAATATTTTTAATTGACATCTGATGCAAGAGCTGAAAAATATTAGCAACGACTAAAGAAAGTACTTAGTAGGTTATCTTCTTTCACAGGAACCCGATATAGTTACTAACGAAACAATAGCAGCTACCAACAAAGATACCTGTAACCTTTTTTCACTTGTATCTGATATAGATATCAAAGAAACATTAGCAAACTACCAACAAAACATTGGCAACTACCAACAGAAATAACCAAAACCTTTTTTATTTGTACCTATTATAGATACCAACCAGACATTAGTGGCTATTATCAATAGAAGAGCCTAAAATCTTTGAAAGGCACTTGAAATAAATGAAGAAACGTTACATTTTTAAATTCTAATATTATATCAGATATCTAAAAATTATTGTAGCTTTAGTAATGTTACTTCCGTTGATAGTTGAAAACTAATGAACTACTGCTACTGCTAATGAAAACTATTTGTTCAGAGGCATTCACTAAGCTAGAGATGAAACAGACCAACTATCTAAATTAATTTGCTTTAACCAAGCATTATTGCAGAGGTTGGAAGCAGGTAATAGAAATCGTCATGACTAACATACCAAGAATTAAATGTAGTATATTAAATAAAGAAAACAACGCTAGCTATTTTTTCGTCTCTCTTCTGATTGAAAGCGAATGCATATCGTTAATTAAGGATTATTTTCGACTTTATTTTATGCCGAATTACCTAATCTCCTTTGAATAATAGGATATATCTGTTACAATGACGACTTAATTATTTTAATTAAATATATGCTAAGTTAGCTAATAAATATTAAAAATGTGTCAAAACAAATTTAAAATTAAAAGAATAATAGAATTTAAATGATGTAAAAATCATTCGAGCGTTAAGCATGTTACTCGAAAAGAGTACTGGCATATGTTTATGATACTTTAATTCTATAAAAGAGTACGTATTACCTATTCTAATAAATGCTATCTTCTAGTAAAGAAATAAAATCGAACAAAAGAGCTAAAAATAAAAAAAGCCACACAAAGTTCAGAAATCACGCTTTGTTCTTTGTGTCCTGCTGTTTGTCTAAAAGTTCTTTTGATGAGAGCGACGTGTCTTGCACAAAGACGTGACAGATCTGAGCTAAGAAACCATTCTAAGACGTCTAGTTTTTGCTTGAATTTAATTCTCTGCCAAAACAGTTTGATGTGATTACAAAAACGAATACATATTTATGCTGTTCAGATAGAAAGAATCGTTTCATTTTGCTATTTTCTCATGCTAAACGCATTTTAAATCTTTTATACCCGTTTTTCTTATTTTTAAGAGATAGGAACATTTTTGACAACTTAAGACTTTACAAAAATAAATAAATAAGGAAAAAAATAACAGAAAAAGGAAAATATGTTAGATGTCAACTTACTTGTTTGTGAAATAATTTTTTTCTTTCCTTCTTTCTCTTTCTATATATATATATTTTATATAACTGTTAGCTGTGTTGTCGCTGATAGTTTATCTCTTCCTAATAAATTTTTAAGTAATATATATAGCCTATATATTACTAGTTCACAGATTAAAAGCTTCAAAACATTGAAAAGCTTTCAGTAATATATATTAAAAGTCACAACCGCTTACTGTAATATATATAATACAGAAAACTTTTGATACTTAATGGCAAGATGCTTTTAATCTGTAAACATTAAAAGTTTTACTGATTTGTTATCAAAATTTTTCAACATTAAAGGAATTATATTAATGAAAAATAGCTTAAAAATTTAAGTAAGGATTCATTTATATAAATTAAAAGCGTTAACAAGTCTAGGTAATTGTTTAAAGAATAAAAATTGATGATACACGAGAAGTATCATTAATTAATGTTTATAAAAAGTAAGAAGTATTTTAAAAAGTCTAAAAGAATTTAAATCAATATATACAAATATTAAATTTTAAAATAATTTATTGAATAAAAGAGATTTTCACGAATAAAATAAAATTGAATGAAGTGGATAAACATTATTGTTTATATCAGTTATTGAGAGAGAGTGAAAAGCAATTTCAAGTATTGTTAAAAAAATAAAACAATATAAAAGAAAATTGAAGGATTATATTGTTTTGAGAGAATGTATTGTTTATAACATAAAATATAGGCTTTAATAGAGCGATATCTCTTCCAAAAATCTGTAAATTCTCAAGAAAATGATAAATAGTGCAGTATCATTTGAACCAATATCGAAATGCATCATCTCTTCCTTTGGAGGAAAAAAGAATATATAAATTCACTATGTAAAGTTTCTTCAAATAGATTATATAGGAAAAATTTATCGTTTTTCTTTTGATATTTTTATTGAAAGTTTTATGAGTTATATAAATATAAAAAATCTTACTTATTTTTTCATTGAAGTACTGTATATACAACAAAATTAACTATTGTGCCATACAAAATATTATATTTTAGTTATAATTTTTGTTGACATCTGCATGCTTTACTTAATATATAGATTAATTAGCTCATATCTCTTAATAACTTATTTTGTTATTCTGAACAGAACAAAACTGTTATTTAAATAACATAATAGATGCGAGCCTTGTGATGAATGATGTTCAAGGAAGAAATATGATGAATAGTTGTATATTTATCGCTGATTTAAAAGATTTGTTAATTAAAATTAATTGTATTAAACAACACTTATATACCGTTTGTTAGAGATAAATAAGAAATTTTTGATTTGATGAAGATTAAATTATTTTTTATAGTTATATTAAAACTGCAAAGATTAATTAATTGTTCTATTCTGAAATACCGTATCAGTGTTTCTTAACTAGTAAATCGCAATTTACTAATTGGAAAATGTTACTCTTAATTTTTAAAGTGGTTGTTTCTTAATCAGTAGATCGCGATTCATTAATTGGAAAGAACTACTTTAAAAACGTTGCTGTGAATTTACTGAAAGGGAAACATTCTTGTGAATCACATTGAAAGGGGAAGTTACTGCGGTAAACCCACTGATGGCAATTTATTATTTGAATATAGTAAATATATTATTCAAAATTAGTAATAAAATTGTTTATTTGTAGATACCGCTAATAAAAATTTATATTATACTCTTTGAACAATTTATCTCAAGTAATTACTCTTTGATAAAATATAGAAGCACTGTTGATGCTTATTGGTTTGGAAATACCGAATGTACTACTTGTGTAACCACGTTATGAACTTCCAGTTGGAAAATATTGTTATGAGTTCACTGGCTTAAAACGTTACAATGTCTAACTATCTGGTATAAAGCGCTATTGAGAACTTACTACATGAATGTTTCGTATGTTTTTAGTGATATTTAAATTAGTCTTAAAACGGTAACAACGCTTTCTCAGATGATCTTTTGTAAACGATTAAAGATAAGCATAAATTATAAACCGTTTAAAACATTTCATAATAAATATACAGATCTATAATTATCTATTTGAAATTAAATAAGTTTAAAAAAAAAACTTGACAAAAAGTTATTAAATGCTTAATTCCTCTTAAGAATGTCGCCGCTCTCAAGAATTTTTAGGATTAGTTTTTTCTAACAATTTCGGAATCTTGACATTTTCGAACTGTAAAGAAAATACTCACGAAGTCAGACATTTGAATTACGTTTCGTTATCTTGATGTTTGACTACCTCTCAAGAGAGATTGAAAATAAGAAAAATCTCGGATGAAAGGTTTCTTTCTTGAACGAATCGCGACCTTAATTAATGATTTTAATTACTTCTTATAAATTATTTTATATAATAATAAATTCTAAAAAATAAAAATACTTTTTAAAATATAATAAAAGATATCTATTAATGTTTAACGGAAAAATATATATAATAACTAAAGAACGATTAAATACAAATATTTGTTGGAGAGTTTATTCAATACTATCCTGAGTATATCTATTGAGAATTACCTGGCAACCAGTCAAAATGGGAAAAGCGGCGAACCAAAATGGTTCAGTAAAACGTCAGAACGATAGTCATAAAGACGACTTGAATGCCTGAGTGACAGACGAGGAAAGTGGAACCCAATATACAGGAATAGGTTAGGTTCAGTGATTCTTTTTGACTGTGATATTTTTACGATTCAATATAAAGTTGCAGACCAAACGTGTGTCTCCGATGGGGGACAGATGGCTTTGACGCATACTGCAAGATATGTTGTTAAAGAGGACAGGAGATACTTGTTATAAAATGATGTCGATAGAATAGATCTCAATAGGTTTCAACAGATCTGTTCAAACGTTGCTATAGCCCGTGGTTAAGAGAAGAGTGTATCTCTATTGGACGTGTATAAAATCTTTTTCTTTCAAAATTTAATTTATTTCTTAATAAGTCATTTAAATTATATTTTAGATGCGTCTTTTAATAAATAAATAAAAAAAACATATTTTAGTAATGATTTTCACGTTAAACTAAATTAAGCGTGTTAGCCTGTAAATGTCTCTTTATAGCAGTATTTTTGTGTTACGAAAGAAAGCCGAACCGCAAAGGGACTCATTAACATATTTCTAAAACTGTAAGCATATTTTAATGGAATTATATATAGAAATTTATTTAGCTTTGCTCTTGTATAAATGCAAAATATTTTATTTATTTAGATAAGGTAAATTATAATACTGTTATTATTTTTTTTGTAAACAAAAAAATAATTCAATATACTATTCAAATACGTGCATTAATTTACTCTTATACGTGTTTTAAAAGTAAGGAAAATGTTTCTAAATTTTATGTTTAAATAAAATTATAATAAAATATATTTATATTTCATTGATAATTCTATAAAATAAAACTTTAAAGTATTTTATTTTTAAAAAATGTTTATCAGATTCCTTTAGCATTTCTCGTATACGAATAAAAATTTTAATTTTTAAAGAAAATAATTAAAATATATAAGTATGGGAAAATATATTTTACAAGTAAATTATATAAAATATTTATTTAATGAAACAGTAATCGAGTGTGACGTATCTTTTAAGTGTAATATTTATTTGAGAATAATTATTTTTGACCATTTAACGTTAATATATATCAAATTGTCCGAGAAAATCCACATAAAATGAGGATATTCCGACGATAATCGCGATTCAGTCAAATTATTTTAGGCGTGAGTAATCTTTGGTAACGATTCTTTCTCAATAAATATTTCAATACTGGCACATCACAGCTGCATAATGCGCGTATGACACGAGACATATCTCGATCTCTTAGAATGCTTCAGAACAAATGGATTCTAGTGACTTCAGTAAACTTTTAACAATGTAACTTGTTCCATTAGAGGGATGAAATATCCTACTCCGGATAAGGAAAATTTAATGATGTTCTGCCACACCCAATGCGGTCCAATACCAAAATTCTGCAAATAGCTTTTATTGTGAGATGTAAGAAACATTCCAATAAGAAAATAGTTGAAACACTTAATTATTGATGTAATAAAACCCGTAAAATATAGAATTTCTCTCTCGAAAAAAGTTCTAATAAAATTTATCATCTAGAAGCTAATAATTTTATCCTTACAGCGTTGTAATTTTGTCAAAATACAATTAGAAGATCTAAAAATTCTTCTATCATGAAGATGAGAAAATGTTTAGTGTGGAAAGTGGAACGAATGTAGAATGTTATAACTAGATTTTCATAATTAACAACATTCATATTTTATTATTAACCCTTTAGAAGTTTATTCTCTTAAGAGTATTCGTAACCTTAACGTATTCTAAATTGTTTTAGAATACGTTAAGGTTAAAGCATATATCTCTATGTATTTTATGCTTAATATGTAGTATATAACTTTAATTTATCTTGAAATAATTTAATTTTTAAAAAGTTATACTTTTGTTAAATAAATTTACAAATGGTAAAACATCCATTTATACAGATAACAAATCAGATTAATTATCTTAAAAATTGTATTTAGATTCGGACAATTATAAAATACATATGCCATTCTTTTTAATCTTATAAAGATTTAAATTTTTTGCCAAATATAAAAATTCGGAAAATTCTATTTTAATAAAAATTTAAAAAAAACGTTTAAAACAGAAATTATAATAATTGGAAAAATTATAACTAGATTTGAATAATTATTCATTATAAGATATAAACAAAAATAGTTGCTTCAATCGCTCATTATACAGTAAGTCGAAGGAAGTAGATATGAATAACAATTATACAATACTTTCTCGAAAACAAGCTTTAGGGAATGTCAGGAGGGTTATTCTTCCGTGGTGATTATTTATAATGAGGACTTTGCCTTATACTTCGTTCCTTACGTCATAACCGTCTGTTGTTCAGGCAGGTGGTTCCTTTGCCCCGGGTAATGTTATATTACGGCATAGCTTTGCTGATGTGAGGAGAAAGCCCACTTAGCCAATTTCTACTATATATAATGAGAAAACGGACTCATTGTTATAACAATGAGATCGATATTTCTATCGAATAACACTTGTTTCGATTCTTAAAAATCCTTTCTAAAACTAAGAAAACAACAATAACAATAACAATAATAATTAAAAGTTAAGACCAATTTCAAAAAGGATAAACAGGAAAAAAGTTGTCAAATTAATCCGAAAAATCCTCGTGTTTACTTAAGCGAACGCTTGTATAAGATAAACAATTTTTAGGTATACAAATATGGTGTTATTTGCAAGTAGTACGATGTATGGTTCATCTCGTTGTGACGCAGACTTTACGATGTCGTTACGTCGTCCAACGTTATTAAAACGTTATGATATCCATTTAATGTTCCTTATTTCCAGTCATCTTCTATCGTGAAAACGATAATGCTATTTATGGTTGAACATAACGAAGTAATACAAGCTAACTAATAACAACGTATATGAGAGCGAGAAAGACAAGATACAACATTGAAATAAATGAATTTCAATTTAAATGAAAGTAGTGAATTGTTTTTATATTTTAATGTAATTAATCGAGACTTATTATAGTGACACGTCAGATATATATATATATATTTAAAAAATTATAAATTTGATGAAATTTAATAAATTAAAAACAGATATTATCTACTAATGGATGGAGTTATTTCTTCATGAAGTATAAATAGTTGCACAGATTCGCTTCGTTGCTTTCACACTCAGGCAAAACAAATGAGGAATTACTTTAATTAAAGAATTCATCGTTCCGTTTTCAAAGTTAATTTTCCTCATAACTTTTGTTAACGTATTTATAAAAATCAAAAGCTATCTTACTCTCTCGCTCCCTCCTTCTCTTTCTCGTTGGTTATAATTATTTTTGTCAGTACAATAGCAGATGTTAATCTAGTAGAACGTTAATTTAACCTTATTATCTATCAACAGCTAATTTTATAAAAATAAAATACTTAAAATTATATTTTATTTTTCAGTTAGATTAATTTTGAGTTGTTTATAATTACTCTACGAATGAATTGAATTTTTAATTTCGATTTAAAAAGACAAGTAGTAATGATAATGATGATGATGAGGAGGAGGAGGAGGAAGAGGAGAAGATAAAGAAAAAAGAGCAACGTGTAGACAAATAATATTCTGATAAATACTACAAGAAAGTTTTAAATCTAATTAGTCGATTTTTAATAAAAATTACATAAATAATATTTTTATAATTAAAAATATTCGTATTTAATGCTTGATGTAAAATAATGACATTCAACTTTTCGCTAAAAGAAATTGTTATTATTTTTAAGATACAAAATTTTATTTCTTAATTAAAATGTTTGACTGATAACTTAAAATAAAAACTAAAAACTATTTTAAATTTTTATATTTAGAATCGTAATATCTAAAGCAAAATCGTCTCCAGAGACGGTTGTTCTATAGCTAAGAAAATGAACGTTTTCTTTTAATTCTTCTCCTCTTCTAACATCGAAAACATAGAACATATTTGACAGGAAACCTCGAAGGAATCTACTACATGAAAAACATGATCAGAGAAATACATTTTTTTGTATCTAACAATATATTAAGCTATAAAAAAATTGTTCTTGCTAGCGAAAATGCATTGATTCTTCTGGTCAATCAAAATATAGTTCATCGTCTTATTTGTTCTGGTGTTGTGCAAGAACTAGCTGAAAGTCATTATTGGGTGTCTGTTCCAGAGAGAAATTGCCTTTTCTCACTGCACCACCTAAGCCTTCAAATAAGAGATGTCTTGTAAGGTTATGTCTGACTGGTCGATGTAACGGTTGGACGACTGTTGCAACTTTCAGAAAAAAAAAATATATATATATATATATATGTATGTAGGGAATTGAGCGATCTTTTCGATGTTCCTGTGTACTGAGGAAATAAGTACCTGTTAGACTTAATCGCCAGAGATCAACTTGCGATGCTGGAAATACTATCTTCTTATTTGACACTGCTTCAAGAGCTAGAAAGAAACACCTGTCCAATTTAGGTGCTCTTTCTAAGTCCAAGAAAAACATTGGATAAGGAAATAAATGTTTATCATAGAAGGAGTTGGTATTGAATAAGATTGCTCTTCAACATACTGCATTGATGTTGATTCTAGATGACAATTTTAGTCTATAGATAAGTATATTTGCTTCACATTTCACTTACGAGCATCACTAATGATTAAAATATTTATCCTGTAAATGATAAAAATTTCAAAGTATTTTTACAAAACGATATAAAGAAAATTATTAATTTTAATGGGATTTGTTTAGTAGTATTAGTTGTTGTTGTTACTATAAGAAAATGTGTAAAATTAATCATGTCTCGATTCCTTCTAAATAGATGTGAAAAATCTTAATTGGTGCAATCTGTTATTAGACGAATTAAAGAAGGAGTGAAAGGATCGAAAGTGTGTATATTAGAAAGCTTTGGATACTCGACAAACATTATTGTGAATGATAGTGTGCTAAATCATCGCCATCAAAGACACGTGAAATATCGTAGTAATTAAAACGAACAAGGAGGCAGGTTACTTCGAAATTAATGTTCACGTTATTGGTCTGCTTTGGTGCTGTAATATTTACCTGTCAGAAAACAGCGTTGAAAACGTTTTTATCTTTCTCTTTCTTGTCAAGCTCTGGATATATTGATAAAATATATCCGAACGTTTCGCGATAACGTATACACACACAAACACACACACAAAAAAGATGCACCTGTAAAGGAACAGGTGTTTACTTAAACGCTAGAATCTGATCACCATATTCTTATAATATTTAAGAAAAGACCATTAATGTTATTATTTACATTATAATAGTGTAAACGATCGTTATTTTTAATCGTAAATTGTAATAAAATGCGTGGAAAAATGATAAAAATAGCTTTAGCATCCCTCATAAAAAAGCACTCTTATCTGTTGAAGAAATTCATTAAAATATGCTAATTACTTATTATATTAGCTCATAAAGATGAAATCTTTTTAATAAGCAATAATTATTCTTTAATAAAATTTCTTCAATACTTTCATAAAACTTTTATCGGTTTATGAAAACATCTCTATTATTACAAAAAAAATTATTTAAAATTATAAGATCCTTAGATTTATAAATTGAAATAGTATAATTTATGTAAAACAACAAGGAGGGAAAAAGGTTTAAAAAAAAGAAACTAATATGCAAATCTCAGAATTTATCTTTTAGCTTGTTTACTTCATTATCTTGTATCCTATCAAGTAAGCGCTATAAATCATTCTTTTTACATTGCTTTTATACTCTAGTAATTACGATATCAGGTACCCTCTGGGACATCCGTTACTTTTGTCCCTATTAAGGAAAAAGTGTCATCTACTGTAGAATCGTACATACAGTAATGAGTAAAGACGGAATAGGTATAGATATAGTTAAACAATTCTCATACGTTTACTTTGAACACGAACCGATCTGTCTCTAGAGAGGTATCAATCGATACTACGAGTGGTTTGTAATTTAACGGTAGCGGACATCCCTCTCTCGATTTGACCCATGCAACCCTCGAGAGCTCTTTCTGCCAATAATACTTGTTTATATCTCGAAGGGGTCAGATAGTCGGTGACGTAATTCATTGACCGGAAATGCACTCTTACACCTTGAAGGAGATTATCATTTTAATTAATAGTAAAGATCTACAAGATCTAAAACTATATCTATACAATAAATATATATGAAAAGATAGATAAGGTAATTAATTATATGACTGTTTCTTTAAAAGTAATCTCCATGTTCTATAAGCATTCAACTTGAAGAAGACTGTATATAACGTACGCTGTCCTATCTTCAATGTCTACGTTCTAAACGATAGTTTATGTTCGTGTATTATCACGATTTAATTAATAGATTGAATCCAAAGGTTTAAAACCATATTTACATAATTATAATTTAATATATATGTATATCAATAAATATGTTAATTCTATAAATTACTCCTTTAAATGATCATTTTATGTCATAGAAATGTGCATCTTATAGGAAATCGTCAATATAATAGCCAATATCTATAAAGTCATAAGACATAGCTATAGCCTAAAATGGATGTAGGTTATATATATAGAAAATATAATTATATACAACACTTTACTACTAATACTATATATACACACACGCCTTTATGTTTATGTTTCACCACAGTGTTCTATAAGGTTAAGGAAATTACCAACTTTAAATGAAATCGAAATTCGCATCATCAAGAACGATACCTGCTTAATATATAAGATAAGCTAATCATATAAGCTATTCTTTTTTTTGTGGTTTTAGGCCCTTTACCGCTCTGAGAGCACAAAAAGGCCATATAAGCTATTCTTTTAAAACATATATTTCTTTACGTTCTATAGCATATATCTTGAACAAAATAACAAAGATTCACACGATTTCCATATACTAAGAAGATACATATTTATTGGAAGCTTAGTCAATTATATAAATTATAAAATGCACGTCCCATACTTCTCTAAGCATAGAATTTAAATGGAATAATTCTAAAAATAGAATTGAATAGATCAAAACAATATATTAGAATAACATCATTTATATCTATTAGTTTCCACATCACCATAGTGTATAATGATTCATAGAGATAGCAAAAGAAAATTAGATATTTGCGTCAATATTCAACATAATGAAAAAAATATACATAATTTAAAAATGGCATAGGTAAATCTAATCGATAAAATAGTTAAATGTGTCGTTCTTTTAATTAGATTTTATTAATTTAATTATTTATTTAATAAAGTTACTCTTAAAGTTATTGCTTTCTTGGCCATTGAAACATTAACAGTGATAACACGTAATTCGATAAACTAATAAATTAATTAATTATATTCAAAATATTAATTACTAATACAAATTATTGACATTCTATAAAAATCTATAAAGCAATCTATATCAATGAATTTTTTTAAATTAAAATTTTTAATAGTAAAAGAATATTCTACGTGATTAAAGTGTATAATTTTTCTTATTTATTTACGTTCAGAAAATATTTTTCTGCTTCTTTATTATTTACTCTTTTATTAAGTAAATCATATTGTTGATATCAGGTATATATATATATAATCTTTATACATTTTGATTATTATTTTTAAGGTAATCAATTTTTTAAATGGTATTTTTTATGAGTTAACATAAAATATATAATAAAATAGCAAAGTAGGTAATGTTTACTAATTTTTTTAAGAGAAATTATTTGTTGGAGTATGTCAATAACGGTAAATTTTTATGAGAATATTTATATATATATATTTATATATTTTTTATCATTTCAAAATTTGATATTGCATCTAATAAGTTTTTCTTAAGCGGATGAACTGGAGAATTCCATGCATCACTTCATTTTCACTTAATGAGCACCGCATCATTTTTTACTCCTCGTTTTTTAAATTTTTTCTCTAAAAACACACAAATTTTTTATCATTTTTTTCTTAATATATTTTTCATAAAGTAAGTAAATTAAAAATAATATTTATGACTATTAAATTTCAGATTTTTGATTAATAATTAATATATATATATATATATATATATTATAACTCGTATATTAATGTTTAAAAATATATAAGATACATAAAAGAAAATTAAGATTTACTTTAATGTAAAACCATTAATAATAAAGTAAAGTATATATTAAATAAGAAATATCATCATTTTCTCATTTTTAAAAACCATTATCTTTGTAAAACTATTGCAATATAAAAAAAAATTCAGTTTTTTGTGACGTGTCACGTGTCACTCTTCTACTGTATTTTAACCATTGGGAGTTGTTGTTATAAAGTTTGATTTGTCGGGGATGAGGAATAGGGATAACGATGTTGTCGGCAGGAAATGGCAAGAAAGCATCGTGCCAGTTGTAACCAT
This sequence comes from Centruroides vittatus, assembly GCF_030686945.1. Classification (NCBI taxonomy): domain Eukaryota; kingdom Metazoa; phylum Arthropoda; class Arachnida; order Scorpiones; family Buthidae; genus Centruroides; species Centruroides vittatus. Next base: position 3,249,742 of record NW_027122385.1, read on the forward strand.
TTAGTGAACGGCAAACGACCAATTCATTGGTGCAGCACATGCTCAGATCACTTACATTACTCGTCTGCAGTGGCTCATGATCGTTGTCTCAAATCAAATTACCGAATCGCCAAAGCTTGTTGATTGCACGACACGAATATAAAACTTTCTGCTGTTCTAACAAATATTGCTATTTTTATGACACTTGATACTTTTCTATTTATTAGTTGAAGACATTCAATCTAATGTTCTTCGGGATTACATCTTTGTGTGTGTGTTTATATACAGATAACACTTCTTATCTGTTTAATGTCCCTATGTAATTCAAGATGGAACTAAGTGCTGTTTACTTAAAAAACACTATTGACAGATGGAAAATTATATAATTGATTTTTTAAAAATTCCTAAATTTCTTTATGATGTTAAAATCAATTTTGTTGTATTTAAAGCTTTTACTAGGCGGAGAAAGTAAATGAAACAATGTGATAGAGTAAGATGATTATCGGAATTTTGTTTTAAAATATATATATAAATTTATATAATTTATTATGTTTTTTACTATAAATTTAACATTATTTAAAAATGCAATAAGTGCATAAATTTCTATTTAACTTGATGATGAAAGAGTTTCAAAAGGATAAGTGAGATACCACGTGAGAATTGAATTTTTGAAATTTTTATAAAATAAATAACATTATCTAGAGAATAGATAATGATAATATTTTTGAATTGGTTCTTGTAATTTAATATAAAAATTTATTTTTTTAAGTTACTTTTTTCTCAAGTATGTGATGTTATCATGATGTGGCAATAGACTAAAATATTAATACTGTAATAATAATCCAGAAAATAGGAAGTTATAACTGCCTGTTGCTCTATCTAGATTAAATTATTTGTAGAGGAAATGGTATTTATCGGTCTGTTGATGTTTCCCTTGATGATATAGCCACAGATAGCATTTTATCTCAGAATGTCATATAAACAACCATGCAAAAAACTAAAATAAAATTCAATGAAGTAAAGTGCTCTTTTGATTAAAAAATAATAATTGATAACTTATATAAGATTATGTAATAAGTTAATGAAAGTCAAATTAGTTATTTCTTTCACTAAAGCATCGAGTCAATTAATAAAATGAACAAGCATTTATCCATGGATTATTTAAGTCTTCGTCGAGTCATTGTATTGGATGTTTGTATCCTCGATACATTTGCCTGGTGAAATTTATTCGTGCCACAGAATTCTCGATTGCTTAGCGGAAAAGGAAAACGAAGTTATCCTAGAAAATCCCGGTTTTGGAAAGCGGAAAATGGAATCTCATTCTCACGGGACCGACTCTGTCTCTTTTGCAGAAGGTTAGGTCTACATTGTGAGCTTGAGGACTTGAGGGATTAATTACGTCAGCTATATGATTGATAGAAGTGTAGCAGACGCTTCTAACAACTATATCCTCAAACATCAGAGTAAAACATTAATTAGGGGGGTCGTATGTCCCGTCAAAGTAAATTAACATCAACTAGTTTGGAAAACCTGTAATGAAATCCATTCTTTAATGAGCATCCCTCCGATTTTCATTTATATAATTTTATACATAAATTCTAACATCAAATAGTAAGAAAAAGGAGAGGTATAATGCGAAAATTCATTAAATTGTTACAGAAAGAGAGAAAGGGAGAGATTAATTCTATTAATTAAAACTAAAAAGTTTTATCTTCAACTACCATTGAAATTTGCATAATTATAACAATTTCTCTTTTCTCGGTGACACCAACCTCGTAATAAATAGTATAATCTCCTTCTACTACAATTTCTCTTACAAATTGATCCCCAAGCCTAGAACTAAATGCGAAAGGAATAGCGGCGATCCATTGAAAGATTTCTGATTACATCAATGATGTAGTGTTCATATGAGAATGTATCAAAAGTGGATGGATTTCTACCACCCTAGCTATTCTTAGAACGATAGACAATTGCACGCACCATACGTCACTACCACGTGGCATGGAAATTAATGAAACCTATGTAGGTGTAGTTAATTGGAGTGTTGGAAGCAGCCGCACATTGATAATAGGAGGAAATAGCAATGAATGTCAAGATATGATGATCTGTGTAAGGTAGTTGGAGAGTAGAAAGTTATACTGTAACATTCATTTATAAAACTCTTTGATGTGACAGCTTCTATTAATCGAGTCAAAGGAACAAATTTTAAGCATGTCGAAGATAAATAGCTCACCAGTTATAACATTTTTTCTTCTTCACCATTAGCAGAAAAAATGTTAATGTTGTATTTATAGAACGTACCACAACTCATAAAAGTAAGTGAATAAATCAGCAACCTTTACTAATTAGGTGTTTAATTTATATAAGATATCAAAATTTCTTAACATTTTTATTAAATTTGATAATATACTTTCAGGTAGTAGGTAATTATATGGTAGAAAACAAACTATCTACTTTCGAACGTACTGAAAAATATGAATAATGTTCCAAGTGGATAGAGAACATAAATAACTAGAAATAATTTATATACAAAAGTAGAAAAATAATTCACATTTTTTTTTTACAGAAAATAATGATAATTAAGAATAGAAGCAAAGATTATATTTCTGAAATCTTAACTGATATCATCAATGAAAAGGTCTTGAAATATGTCATTTAATTCCCTTCATTTTCATTCTGTAAATCCATTAGTTCTGACGGATGCTTGGAATTGACGGCAAAAATAATGAACTCACTTTTCCCTACTTTTTTTATATTCTCATCCCATTCACTAAGAATATCAAACCAACTTTTCTTTTATGAAACGATAAAAAATTACTTCATTACATTTCGAAAAAGAAATATATTAAAAGAATAATTAACTGATAATGTATTTGAACTTTTCGTATCTTTTTGAAAAATCAAAAAATTTCTAAGTTAAAATAATAAAAATTCATTGACACTTATTTGCATAAATATTAAATTTCTCAGTTCTATTAACATTTAACTTAACTTCGATACAATTTATTCTTCATAAACATTTATAAGGTGAAATTTCTAGATATTTGTATATTAAAAGATACAAAACTTCATAATTTTTGACTTCGTTTGATGCGTAATTAATTTAATATCCAATTAGGCAAGGGAAAACAGAAGAGATATGCACATAAATGATTTTTTAATGAATTTCCTAACTTATCATTCCTTTAACAATATTATAGAGTGAAGAAACTACGAATTCTGAACTCTAGTAACATTTAACTGAACTTCTTTACGGCTTATTTATTTTAAACGTTCATAAATTCACAATTGTTGAAGATTTGCATGCCAGAACATATGAAATTTCGTGATTTGTCACTAAGTTTGATCCTTAAATAGTTACAATATCCAGATAAATAGGAGAAAACATACAAAAGAAGTGAATTTAAATGATTTTTCTAAAAGAATTTCCTAACTTATCATTCATTTAACAACATTATAGAGTGAAGAAGCGACAAATTCATTTATTACAAAGTCAATGATTTATAGTCAATTTTTATTTATTGACTAGATGACAATTTATAAAAAGGTAGTCATCTACGAGTCTAAGAAAGCCAAACTGATTAAGAGTAGTGTGAAAGGAGTAGGAGAATCGGGGGTGACGATATCGAGAAGGGGGTTTAAATCGATTCATTTCTCCTGTTGTATGGCACGATTGCTAATCAACGTGGTAGACGTTAATGTGTTTGCGAAGGATGGGGCGGTCCCAGTAACTAGAAAGTTGTCATTACGTATTCCGGCTATATTTCCGCTTCATCATTACTTTTATGATTCGCTTCTCGGATCTTTCTGAGTTTCAACGGTCATTAATATTGTCCGCTACGGACATATCATTATGAACAGCGTATTGCCTAACGATGAAACGTATGAAATATTCATGGACATTTGATACCATGCGGGACATTCTAGCAGTCTTACTCAAGTATCATCTTAAACTCAGTCTGCGGATCAAATGAGGTCAATCTTTCAACGTACGTAATCTTATAAAACGGTTTGCAAAATCTTGCATGTCTAGATTCAAAGATCTGTATTGAAAGTTTCACCCCTTTACAACACATTAATTGATAATTCGTGATTGAGATGACAGTTCCAGATATCAATTTTACTCGTATAATGAGATCAATGATATTAAAATGTCGAGTAACCTTAGACATAGAAATTGCATTCACTCAAAGGGAGTGAATAGTAAAGAACTGGTTCATCTCCAACTTTTACTAATTGCTATTCGTGTAAATGTTGGCACGAATATTAATTTTTGCTCATAAAATTAACTTTAAAAGTTCGAAAACTGTTAGCTTATTCGATATAAGGCTTATTCGATATATTAACTTAAAATTTAATTTTTTTTTTTTTTTTACAAACGTTGAATTATTACAAATTTTAAAAATAGAAAATATATTTTTAAAGTCATAAATTGATTTTTTAACAACGTTCGATTTATACGTAGAAGTAGTTTTTACAATAAAAAAAAATTGTTTAGTTATTATTACATTTATTTAGTACGGATACTTTTATAAATAACGATAGTCCACTTGGAATTTTAAACAAATCAGTTACCATACATCTTACGCTACTTTTGTAGCAAATCTCTGTAATCTCTAATCAACATGTCACTCAGTAATTGAAGCCTCTTGAACACGGCTATTCTATGCTGAAGGCTTTTATCGGTCGGTTTAATACAGAAGAGTGTGCAATGAATTCCTAAACAAGTGTCTCTTGTAACGTTCCAAAACATTAGGAAGTACATTATACAATGCCGAACCGAATAACACACGTACACGTATATAATTTTATACAAAAATTTTCTTTTATAAGTTGCATCTTTCGGTGCAATTGTCTAGAAGTATATCAGCAATTGTTGTGGATAGAATTGTGTTTGCCTTTAGGGTTATACATAGCACGGAAGAGGGGGTCATTATCGATAAATTTAAACAATACTCACCGGTTACGATGCTGAAGAAGAAAATCCACTTGATCATAGTGAACAATCCACACATCACGTGTAGTTGTAAGAGCAGCTTGGACTGCAACCTACCTCGCCGTATGATCGCTACTGTCCTTCTGATTGTAGCACACGAAGGCGAACGAAGCGCCGCTGTTTTGCCACACCCGATCGACGAATATGGTCTTGCGATCACAAATAAGGTAATTTACTTCACGGGTTGGATATCCAACAGACACACCTCTATATAAAATTAAAAGATATGATCATATAGATGATACTTCATTCCCCCATTAAATAGAAAATGCTCAATTTTTTTTTTTTTTTTGTATTTTTTTCAATTTTTCTTCATCTTGAAAAGATTGTAAGTGGGTAGAAAATCATGTTGCAATTAATCAATCCCTACATTAATGATATTTAACTGTCATTCGGATATCACAAACGGATTCTACGGTTTTTCATGCGTGAAACACTTGCCAAGTACAATATACATATATATGGAAGGAAAAAATTTGCAAATTAAATGATTGATTATTTTAATATTTTATAAATATTTTATTATCGTTTGTCAAAAACAGTTACAGTTGATACTTTGCCACTAATAAGATTTCCTGTTTTGTTTTGATAACGTTTAAATATGATATAATAATCGATAGGATGAATTAATTGGAAAACTAATGGGTCAATTAATTTTTTTATTTTCTTTTTCCTTGTTAAAAATATTAAAAATTATCAATTAAGTAGAAATATTTTTATTATTAAAGTTTATATTAAATAATAAATTAGCAAAGTATAGAAATATTTACTAAAAATCAATTAAATTATTTATTTTAACTAGTAAAAATTAGCTTTGAAGATAACCTTTTTGAATTTTGTTAAATATATATATATATATATGTTTTAATTTTAAAATTCAGTAACAATTTCTATTTTTGTTTTTTTTTCAATTAGTTTATAATTAGTTTTTGTACATTTTTGAAGATTTTAAAAACAATTTTTGCTTTTTTTGAAGTTTTTTAATGAATAATTTTTTAATATAAAAATTACAATTAAATAATATAAATTTATTAGCTTCATTAAAAAAGAACTGAACGATATTCGAAAAATTACCGAAATTTTAAACATTTATCTTCAATTTGCTTAAGATAAAAAAAAATTCTTTTCGAGCTGATTATAAATGGATAAAATTTAAAAAATTTAAATTGTTTTCCGAAAAAATATGCACAAAAATATATACTTTAGAAAGTTGTATTTGGATAGAAAGGATGCCAATTTTTATATACCAAACTATATTCTAGAAAAAATAAAATAATATTTTCAATTTTCGACTAAAGTATATCCTATAACTAGTTTCTTTCATAAATGACTACTATAAAACATGATTCGAGAACTTTATATGCATATACATTTCCCTTAAGAAAACATTCTAAATTGAAAGTTTCTATTGTTTATAGTTAATTTTCTATCAAGACTTTAATTTTTTTATTTTTTAAACAAAATTCTTACATATTAATCATTTTAAATTTTCTCTCGAAAATTAAGTTGTAACATGAAAAATTTTTTAAATTTATATTTTGTAATCTAGATGAAATGAACTTAATTAAAATTCTTTAAATTCTAATGAAAGGAATATTTTTCAATAAATAAAATAAACAATTATCATGTTTTATATCTTATTAATTTTAAATTGGTTCTTTTATGGTGCTTTATTTATACAGATATTCAATATTTTATCGTTTTATTAACTAACGGCAACTCTGTGCTAATTTCTTCGGAATAACACAAGGATCGGAATTAGCACAAGAAATTTTAGAACTTGGTTGTTCGCTGTTCAACCAAGATACAACAAAGTTCTAAGATTTATTTATGTAAAAACGCCTATCGAAATTTAAATTTTGCCTAATTAAGCATCTGATAGTTTATATAGTAATTCAAAATTAATTTACTTTTTATTATTTTATACATATATAAGTTTTTATACGTTTATATAGAAATGTTAAGAAAATAACGCGATATTATTAATTATTTATAAAAAAATTAGATTCTATTGTAGGTATATAGAGGTAACAAGAGATTTTTGTATAATTTATTAACAGACAAACGGACGTACACAAAACTTAGAGAATGGGCAAAGTTCCAAAAGAGAAGATAGTTTATGAGAAAATTGAAGAAAGTAATTAAGAATCTTGATTAATTTAGGATTATTTAAACCATAAAGAAGATATTTTTGATATAAATTCGATTTAAATATACTCGATGTAGGAAGGAGTACTTAAGAATCTTCGATACGCAACTAATCATTGTTAACTTACTTATTGCAGTGGAAGGCAGTGAATGAGCGCTTCGTTGGCTTATTGTTTACTTTGCTCGCCATTAACAACCACTTCCTGACTGGATGGTTCATCAACAAAACGAAGGGTAGACAATACAGTCGCCATCTCGCGGCAAACTAGAGAACAGGAACCATCCAGGATGCTAGATATATTGTACAACGTTAAAGATATCTTCATAACATTAATATGTAGAGCAATTTATGTGCATAATTTATTAGTTTATTTTGCTGGAAGCTTTCTACTGATTGCTGTAAACAACCTCATCAATTCTGTTATAAATATCTTTACCAAATGAATAGTCCATTAAGATAACACAAAGGAACGTTCAGTTTTACCTTAAAGGTTTCCGTGAATTTACAAGATGAATATAAGGTCTTTTAATGAATTTTCTACAATGAGTCAACATTCAAATGACACTTATTATCGTTTGGAAAATTATTAGACATTCATCTTGATGATAATATATTTGATTTGATGAAAAATTTATGTTTTAACAACGAATTTTACTAAGGGATTTACATATTAATCAGTAGTTAATGGATTGTTTTATGGATTTTTAATGAATAAATTTAATAATGAATAATCACCACATCATTTTCTAGAATCTTTTATATAAAAGATTTATGGATTCTATATAATATTATTATTATTTTATTTACTAATTAATTTGCAATTATTATATAAAGATTAACACTAAATTAAAATTTTATTTATCAAGTAAAATGCTTTTTGTAAATCTAAAACATAACAAGTTTATTACACGTAATTAGTTGATTTCTCAGGAAAAAAATAAATAATTAATTAATTAATATAATCGTATTAAGAAAATTTTATATTAAAACAATTAGGTTAATTGGTTAATTGGTTATTTAGATAATTAAAATAAAAAATAATAATAACAATTATCATAGAATTTCTTTAATTAATACAATGGGGCCCAAAAGTCAGTTAGCTATCGTAAAGACTAAATTTCTCTATGATTCAGATAATTAATCGTATTTTATTTATTTCTGTTTTTAAATGTACAAATTTGTTCTAAACTCAGCTTACGATTCATACTCACACTTGAACCTAGAACAAATGAAACGATATATGTTTGACTAATTTTTGGGCTTCTTATATATTTTTCATTGAAGTAAATATTTAAAATATCTAATTAAAATTTAGTTAAGTTATTTTAAAATAAAAATAGTGCGTAAAATAATTAGTATTTAAACGCTTCAACTAAGAAATTTATTTATTACGATGAATCTACAGCATGATTCAAAAGTCAGTTAAACATTGTAAACACTAAATTGTTGTGTTGTTCAAATACTTAATCACATTTCTATCACGTTTCCACCAATTCTGTAAAAGAAAAACACGTTGTTTTAAATTCTTTTTACGAGTTTGATATTCACAGATGCACCCGAAAAACACAGGAATAAAACGCAATTAACTAATATTCGGGCCATCCTGTATAATTTATTTCAAAAAAAGTAAAAGTAAATAGTTTATGAAATTAAATTAGTGCCTCTAGTTCTTAGAAAGGCAAAAGAAAACATTTTAAAAAACATCTATTTAATAGTAAATTATGTGTGATTATAAGATAAATTGCTTAAATTAATTAACATATAAATTAAAAGTATAATTTCTAAAGAATATTAAATGAATGTAAAATAATTGTTAATCAATTCTAAACAGTAGAAATTTATAAAAACTGTAAGAAGAAAGTTTATTTAAATATGAATTAATAAAGATTATTATTTTTATTAGTTTTTTTTCTCCTTCTTTTAAATATAGGAATTATTCAAATCAGATTATTCAAAATGGAATTTACTAGTATTAATCTTTTCAAATTATAGGAATAAAATAAGATTAATAACCAAATAAAATATCCTATAAAAGAATAATTTAAAAAGACATTTTTCAATAATTCAAAAGACATCTATGTCTAAATACAGTTTTTTCCCCGTTTTTTTCATTCGATGTTCGAGAAGTTAAAAAATATAGATGTTTGTCGAATACAATATTGTTGGATCTTCTAAAAAAATATAAAAAATTCTAAAAAAAATAACACGAAGCAGCTTGATTGTTAGTTAAAGAAGTGTCTGGCATTAGGAAACATTATTCTTAATGAATTACATGTGTTTTTTTAGGTGGTGTGTGCGTGTTTTTAGAAGGAAGGTATGACAGACTTTTATGACGTTTTTCTTAATTATAAAAAATTTATAATTTTCTTTACTATTTTTAGAATTATAAATCAACTTTTTATTAATAGACTAAGCTTAAATTTCCTTAGGAAATTTATGCAAAACTCGAAATGATTTTTTTTCTAGATTAATTACTTCATATACTATTAATAAATTCTCGTATAATAAAATGTCAGTAGTTGTTATTTTATGATAAAATAGCTTATTAAAATGTAATTTTAGTTTTTCAGTTTTTGATTTCCAATTACACGTAGAAGGATCTATAGGAAATGATATTATCAATATAACTAAAAAACGGGGCATTTAATTGAACAGGAAACAGATGTTTTATAAGATATTTTATTGATATAAGCCAATTAAAAGTAATTTCCTAAAATGCTGCTAAAGTAAATTTACTTTCAACCCCATGACACCAGAGAACGACTTTCATTAGTGAGAACGGAAGCAAAAAGATAACCCCCGAGCAGATACTAGAGGTGGGCGGACATTAGACTGATTAACAGGAATCCAACTGCAGATGAAGAATTACCAAGCAGATGTCGTACGTCCTCATCATACCAGACGAACTAATAAAGCGAAAATTTACGTTTCGAAATCGTAAATCTCATACATACGTAGTTATAAATACAAGAAGCGTAACATTCCACCTATTAGATAATTTCTGGTGTTCGATTTAAACAGCTGTGACACCCATCACTGTCAGTAGGATGCCAAGTATCAAGACTGCTGCTGATGGAAATGACGTGTCGTTTAACTGTTCCATTAGATATTAACCAGGAAAGGATTGTTTGTGACGATTAAGCAGAATGTTCCACTTCATTCATAACTCACAAAGTAACATCGCAATAATAATATTAAATTTATCAAAACTTATATTCAAGTGATACATAATGGTTCTTGTATCATTTTAATACATTCGTTTCGTTTCTACGAATTAATTCAAATAGTTTTTAAATAATTAAAATTATAATAAATGATAAATTGTAATTTGTGCTTTTATCGAAATTATTTTAAGAAATTAATTGGATTTAATGTTAAAAAATTACTTTTTTTTTCATTGCTAAAGTGTAAAATTGTGTATTGTACTTCAGAAAATCTACTATTAAGAAAAATACGTAATAATATAATTAATATTTTATATATGTTAATGAAATGATGTAGCATAATAAAATAATTGATTTTATAAGCACTTAATATACATAACACAATTAAGTAATTGAGTTTTTACAGTTAATTAATGAATACGCATATTACAATAAATTAATTAACATACATATTATAATCAGTACTTCTTAGAAGTAAAAGAGGCCCCACTTACTTTTTGAGACCTCAATATATTTAAAAAAGTGTTAAAAATTGTATTATATTTTTTTAAATAATAAAATTAAACAAAAACTAAAGATTTTTTTTCTCTTAAAACAAAAGGGATGCTATAGAATAAATAATTTGTAACAAATGTTTTTGAAGCTCCGTAAACACGAGACTTGGATCAAATGGCTTTTAATAAATTACAATCAACAGTAAATTAATTATGATCAAGTCTTATGATAGGCATGATCCTAATAAATTTACTTGTTCTATTAAATTTAATGTTAATTAAGAAACCCATTTTGCATCGCTATTTTTTACTATTAGCAAAACGAATAATAAAATAATTGATATTTTATTGCTAAAAGTACACAAAATTTCTTAAAATTTTAAAGAAAAATCCCCATTATATATTTAATAAAATAAAAATACTTATTATAATATAATTTTATATTAATTTATGTATTTGCGTGTAAAGATTTAGTAATTTTATTATTATATTTAAAGGAAAAGAATTAAAATTGATAAATTTTGAAATGATTAAATGGTTAATATCGAATGGAGACGAATTTTAGCCGGAAGTGTTAGGTCGACGAAGATGATACATTAATTAGCTTCCGCTCATAATTAACATTTCGCGCAGGTTGCATTAGTGTGCGGTGTCAATGGAGTAAATGTCACAGAAAGCAGTCAACAATGATCATGTAATTTTGCTGTATCATTAGAGATAATTAATTCCTTTAATAGTATAACAATTGCGCAGGCATTTTAAATATGACAACGTGCGTAATCATATTCGCTTATATAAATAAGTTATTTATAAGGAATCTAATAATATATGCCAACCTTTAATAATACATAATTTGTTACATTCAATATGTTAAGGTTATAAATGTACCTAATAAATTTGTTAATTTAACACGTTTTCCTTTAGATTTATTTATTTATATAGGTTTGTTTATATATTTATGTTTATGTTTCTTTGTAGTTACGTTTTTTTTTTGTGGCTTCGTCTATGTTGCTTCATGTTTATATATTAATATATTTTTTTATGGTTTCCTTCTATGTTTTTCATATTTACATATATTCTTTTTTCTGTATTTTCTTCTTTGTATTTACATGTTTTACAACATTTTATCACTTAAAATTATATATTTATTTATTTGCATTTATATTGACTTATATTTAGATACGTTTAGAATATAGTATGCAAATAGCATAAATGCTAAATTTGCGTATATATTTTTTCACCTAAAAGTATATTTTCATTTAATTTTATTCATGTTTAATATATTTATGCTTTGTAGAGAGTATTCAATTAGGTTTATTTAGCCATGACATCTACTTTTATTTTGAAAATCGTATTTAATCATCTTAAAACATACTTTTTATAACATTTATTTATCTATGACTAAATCAATGTTTATTTATCAAAAAAGGATTTTTAAAATTAAATTTAATTCATTTATAAACATGTTTATTCATGTATATATTTACAAAATATGTTTCTTTATTAAACAAAAACACATATATTTTTTTATTAAAAATATATTTAATTACCTAAAATCATATTTTTAACAATATTTATATTAGAAATTTACATAAAAAACAGTATAATTTATAAACAAGAAAATTTAATTTTTTAATGTTTCAAAAGTTATCTAAAACTTAATTATCATTTAAATATTTATAAATTAAATTTAATGTGTTTAAACAATTTATTTCTTTTCTACATCAAAATATATTTTAAAAAATAAATCATCTTCTAAACCGGAAAATATTTAAAGTTTAAAATATACATTTTAAAAAATGTTTATTTTATTTAAATTATTTAAATAAATCTATTGTTTTAGTTTTTTCATAAATAATTAAATAAAATTTTCTAAATCTATCTTTAATATTTTAATTCTAATTTTAATAACTGGATGAGAGTTAATAGATCGTTTTAATCCTTAATTTTCTAGCTTATAATTAATATTTAATCTCGTTTTAAAATGAATGATGGATCATTTTTTAATTAAAATAATTATTAAAATTTTAATATTACTCTTCATAAAAAGATTTTAAAATAAAAAATAAATACAACTTTCTGTAATCGAATTTCTAAAAGTTAAGAGAAAAAGTAAAAAGAAGAATATTTTGACAAACTTATAAAATCCTTTTATCTCTTAATGAATAAAATATAAATGATTTAAAGCAATCTTAAATAATATATTAAATCAACAATTTTTTAATTACAGAAGAAGTAAAAGTTCTTAATTTATTTTTTTTCGGTTTTAATACTATTAAATTTTCAATTTTTTATAAATTGTAGTTAGCTAATTACTTTTTAATAAGAAATATGTTTTATATAATATAAAAATGAACTTATAAACTATCATATAACTTCTACTTATGCCACTATATAGCTTATACTTTTTTATTTTATATATATAGGCCTATATAATTTAATAAATTAATTAAAATTTTATTATATAACTTTAAAAATTAATTAGACTTGTTATTATCATTTAAAAACTAATTTTTTACGATTTAAACGGTTTACGATCGTTAAAAGTTGACTTGTTTATAATTACCTTTTTAGCAATTGAAACCTTAAAAATTGACTTTTTAATAAAAAAATTTTGATATATAATATTATTTTAGCATTTCTTTTATTTATTTAAAGCTATAATATTCTTGTACACATGTGCAATGTCCGAATAAATCCTCTTAATTCTTGCAAGCAGAGAAATCTGAAGTGTAGTTAAGCAGTGCTATGCAATAATTCGCTGGAAACGAGATAAGAGACCATTAAAATGCATTAAAACGTAATTATGCGTAATATATCATTCCATTGCGATAGTAGTCAAGGGGTCTAAAAGATGTGGGGAAGAGAATTTGCGACAGGAAAAACAGCAACTGTGAACTGTAAGTTTAGATAAAGCTAGAAGAACATTCGTCAGCCTGTCAAGAGGTTATATTTCCAGTTGAACACGAAATAGTTTAATTAACAAAATTAACTCTGCAGTATGAAGTAATAAATGTTGACTAAATTATTACTTTCTTTTTAATATATTACTCTTATATAAGTTTATCTTTATATTTTGTTACTTTGCCTAATAAAATGTAAAGTTTTATACAAAGACAATATATTGTTCAACATTATAATTTATTATTATAAATGATATAATTCTGTTATAATATTGAGATATTTTAAAATAATTTGTAAAATATTTTTTTAATAAAAAAAGAAATAAGTTTGTTTAATTATTTTCTTAATTTTTTACTAAATTAAATTAATTAAAACTATTTTTAAAACATTGAAAATATATGATAGATGATAGGCATGAGGAATATATTGTTAAATATTTATTGAATTATTAAACATATACAAAACATAGATTATTTTAAACACATTATAACGAATTTTTAATAATTACTTATAAGCTAAACTAGTAAAACTTAATAAAGAAATGTTTCTAACAAGCATTAAAAATTAGAAAAATAAAGGATAATTATTAAATTTTCTTAAATATGAACATTATTATTAGTAATTAAGTTAAACAGATTTATAAAATAAAAATATATCAAATTAGTTATTATTATGTAATTAAATATATAACTAGTAACAAATATTAAATATATTCTAAATTCCTAAATTGTTATTATTCAAGATTACTAACAACTATAATTAGAGATAAACGGATGAGAGGTCAATGGACTCGGATTCATTTCATTTCTAGTTTAAGTTACAACTATTATATTATTATTATTTTATAATATTTATATATATTAAATTTATAATATATTACATAAAATATCTTGTAAATTTATTAATTAAAATAAATATTTTTTAACGTTTTTGAAAACTCAATTATCACTGTACTTCATCATTTATTCCTATCAAAAACATGAAATTTTCAGTTAATTTTATAATAAAATTCGAAAATATTATAAAAAAGTAATTAAAAGTTTCAGTTAAAAAACAAATTTAATATACAAATATGTTATATAGTTAACACTTTTGAAAATGCAATTATTGCTTTATTTTTCTCATCTATTCTTGCATTTATCGCTATCAACGGCAAATTTTGAAGCAATTTTAAAAAATAACTAAAAATATTAATATAATTTTTTATAACTTTAGATATTTTCGATTCATTAAAGGAGAAATCAATAAAACATGTAGACATAAGTATGTATTTGTAAAGAAGTCCAAAACTCTTGAAATAATAAGATATTATTTTTCAACTGAAAGTATAAAGAATATATTTTTTCTTTATTAAAAAAAAGAAAAACGTAATGATTTTTCAATAGAATAAGTTATGAACGGTAACAGAATAAAATCGTGTGATCTACATTAAGAATGCATTTACAACATTAATATTTGCTAGAATAATAATATCTTTACATTAGATTAATGACTTTCAAACACGACTGATATATTAAACTTACACAAAATTGATATTGTATATTATTAATTGAAAATATTATTGTAATGATTTAGTTTAATTAATTTCAATAGGAAAAAAGTATTTGTTTATTAAATTTTCATATAATGAACATTAGTAAGTTCAATAAGTTGAATGGTAAATGGTTTAACAACACTTTTAAGATAAGTTAAGGGAAGTTTATGTATATTAAAATAAATTATCTTTCGAAAATTTTACATCTGGTCTTTAAAACAAAATTAAGAATATAATTAATAAAATAATTTTTAAACGTTTATTTATATAATTCTATAAATAATGAGTTATATATTTAGACTTTACAAGGAATTCATATATATAAATAGGAAACTTTATATTTAGATTTTACAAGAACTTTAAATGGACAAATAAAGAACTTTACATTCAGCTTTTACAAGAGTTTATGTAAATAAAGGACTTTTACATTTGGGCTTCACGTAGAATTCACATGTATAAATTGAGAACTTTACACTTAAATTTTACAAAAACTTTACATACATAAATAAAGGGCTTTTACATTTCGATTTTGTAGGACTTTACATATATAAATAAAAGATTTTACGTTAGGGTTTTACAGGAACATTACATACAGTACACAAAAAGGCAAAATTCAGAGTTTACAATATGATGTAAAAAATAATTAGTAAAATAATTTTTGGAAGTTGACTTATAAAATTCTAATATGAAAATGATGATTGTCGAATGAAAATAAATAAAAGATAACTAAGTTTTACTGATTTTATTTTAATTTTATAAATAATTTTAATTAAACATGAATTTTGTTAAGTGTAATTTTGAATTCATTTACAGTGGAATTTATATAAATAATTTAGAATTAAATTTAATAAATAAGTTAAAAATTAAAGAAAAGGAAAAATATACAATAATAATAATATTTTATTTGCATTAAGGCTAAGCCTTGTTACAGGGGGTTATTTTTCCGGTAATTTATTAGTACACATTTGTTACATGACAATCGTTCAATGTACATTTTCTTAAAGAACACAAGTAACATTAAAATAATCATTTAGTAGTACATTTTCTCATTAGTTTGCTTTTAAATATTTTACTTTAAATAATCTAATTAGTAAACGATATTTTACTTCAATTAATTTTTCATATATTTTTTAATTCTTTAGCGATTTGATTAAAAAAATCCATTAATTCTATACATTTGATTTAACGTAAGATTGCTTAGTTTAGTTCTAAAGTCTTGATTTTTTTTTCGTGGATATTAGTTCTTTAATTTCATATTTTTGATGGTATTTATTTAGTCCTTCACACTCTTTTAGTAAATGGTTCAAAGAATAGTCACTTGAGTTGCACCAATAACATCTGTCTTTTTGTGAAATCCAAATAAGTATTATTAATAAACAACGAATATTTATTGAGTCTTAATTGGATTAATAATCTTTTTATATTCATACTGATATTAGCTGTTAGGATATTCGTAGACGACGGGATATTTAGAATGTTGATGTATGTACCATGGATGGTATACTGAATGATTTAATAAGTTTTGATCCATTATTATTGATTGAGAAAATGCTAATTCGATCATTAATGAGTAGCCATATTGCCAATCCGTTTCTGAATTATCAAATAATCTGTTTGATACACCAAAAGATTGTAATAATTTATTAAATTTATATTGCCATAGATTTTTATTGTTATCTGAGTTATTATTTTGATTTTGCATTATTTGATGTAAAAATCTTATGTTATCTTCGTTAGTACTTTTTAATCTGTAATAAAATTTAATCACACTTTAAATAAAACGGATATAGTTGGAATCTATTTGTTTTGGCTCGAATTGCATATTCTGGAACAGTTCTTTCTATTTTATATAGTTTTCGTAAGTAAATAACGTGGAATTTTTCTAAATCGTATAATAAATCTAGTGCCCATATAGGGCTTGCATAGTATATTGAAGGGATAATCAGAAGGTTAAATAGTTTCATCCGTAGTTTTATATTCGTAATTTTTAAAGTTGCGCATAAATAGTTAACATTATCTATTAAAGTATTTATTTGTGTCGATATATTCTTCAAGTGTGATTGAAAATTGCAATTCCAGTTGAATGATATGTCTAAATATTTTATTTCATTTACTAAGGTAAGAGATTGATTATTTAAATAGAATGATTTTTCTTGTTTTGGAAGTTTAACATTATTTCTAAATATAATGGTTTTGGATTTAGAGATATTGAACGTTAAAAACAGAGAATTCAGATAATTGTTTACTATATTTATTTTGTGTTGCAAGGCGATTTTTGTTGGTGCAATTAGTACTAGATCATCTGCATATAATATATAGTGATAAATTCTTTCAGAAATTTGAATTCCTTCAGTATCGAGTAGAAATAGTTTATCTATATCATTTTAAAAAATTAAACAAATATGGCGATAGCGGTTCTCCTTGTAGTAATCCTCGATTTATGTTTAATTCTGGGAATATTTAGTTACCATGAATAATGTTAATTTTGTATATTGAAAATAATTTCGCAATTGGATCTGAGAATATTTTTTCCAGAGCCACAGATTTTCAATTTATTTATCAAAGTTGGGACATGAACTGAATCGAAAGCTTTTGATATATCGATGAAAGCTGAATATATTTTTCTATAGTTTAATAGTAAGTAAATTTGTATTATTTATAATAAGAAGAATAAGGCCATTTCTGTTCCTTTTGTTTTTATAAATGCGAATTGAAATTTTGAGTTCAAGTTAAGTTCCGTAGTCCATCGTTAAAATCGTAGCGCCAGTATAGAAGTAAAGCATTTTCGTAATATTGGTAATAACGCTATAGGTCGATAGTTTCCGGGATCTTTTCTGTCTCCTTTTTTATAGATCATTAGCAGTTTTACTGTATTCCAAGATTCTGGAAAGTTTGCTGAGTTGTAGCATGAATTGAATAGTTCAAGCAATACCAGTTTTCCTGATAGTGGTAGTAATTTTAAGAATTTAACTGTAATTAGGTCAATACCAGGTGAAGATTTTGTTTTCATTTTGTTGATTGATGCTTCCAATTCATCATAGGTAATTACCGGATTTAAAATTTCATTTTCCAGATTTAGCGACTCTATATTAGTTATAGCAGTTATTCTTTTATAATAGAGTGACCAGGTTAAAAAGTCAATTTGCGATTGATTCTCAGTATCCTGTTTACGTAATTTTCGTACTGTTGACCAAAACAGAGTATTATGTTTATTTTACATTAACTGATGTTCTAGATTTTAAATATATTTTATTTTCTTGGATTTTAACAAATTATGATACATTGTTTTACGTTTCTTGTAGTTTATAAGATTTGTTTCGTTTGACATATTCCTAAACTGCTTTAAGGCTTTATTTTTCTTTAATTTAGAGATATAACAAGTAAAGTCATACCAAGGTTTCTTAAACTTATTGGTTTTTATATTATTAATCTTTTTTATATTAATGAACTTTTTATTAGATTTTCCAATTGGGAATATAACTGTAGTCCATTTCCCGGTATAATTTTAGACAAATTTTTAATTTTTTCACTAATTTGCATTTGAAAATTCAGATAGTCATTATTTATTTTTTTATAAGGTTGAACTTCTCTATTATTTACTTGGATATTTGCCAGTTCAAAGACAGTTTTGACTGGAAAATGATCAGATAGGTCGCAATTTAGAACTTGAATTTCTACACATAGGTCAGACAGCAATTCAGAACATATCGTTAGGCCTATTACCGAATTTCCAATATTAGCAACACAAGTGAATTCAGATGAATAATCATTTTTTATTCTTCTGTTTAAAATTATTAATTGCGATTGTTGAGTATTTTTTATTAATTGAAGCCCCAATCTGTTGTGCTTTTTATCTTTTGATTCTCAGTTAAAGTGAATTAGATTATTTGGCCCTTTGTATTCTGTATCTATTATCTGTACAATCCTGGAGTTAAAATCACCAAATAGCAATACATATGGAGAGATATTTTTTCCATTTTTCGAGATTTTTAAATATTTCGTTTAATAAGTCTATCGGATCTGGAGGAACGTAAACTAACATAACTATAATTAACTTTTTGTATAAGTATTATCGATTTGCAAGAAGATTAAAATATAATTATTTGCTTTTTGGATAAATTTTACAGTACCGATGTTTTTTCTTATCATTAGACAAAGGCCTGCATAAGGTCGCCCTGGTCCTACTGGTTTCTGTGCATCAGAAGATATAATTGTATATTCCATCCTATTTTTAATAATTTCATTAACTGGATGTGACTAGCCAGGTTTCAGTTATACCCAAGAGATCAGTATTATATAGTAATTGTGAAAACTCCTGACTTTTTATTTTATAGATTAAGCCTCGGCAATTGCAGTTCGTGATATTTAATTTAAGATTGTTTGAAACTTTACTATATTGATTATTCTCACTTTCTTCTTCGGGATTAATTATGTTATTGGGTTTTTCTGTAGAAAATACAACAAAAAATCATCAGCGTATACTAACTAATTCTGAATATATGTAATTTTTTAACTATTAATTATCAAACAGTCGTCACGTAGTTTTAATTGTAAACCATGTTTTTTAAAATCTATTTAATATGGTAAAATTTTGTTTCTTCTTTTGCGGGAATCTTTATTTAAATCAGCTGACATATTCATATCTTGCCAATTTCCTAGCGTCTTGCTATACTACGACTTATTAAAGGCTGCAGGGATTCTATTTCTTAATTGATTTGACTTTAATACCATGCACTTAATATAAATATTTGAATTGGGTATTGAGTAGATATTTTCTATATCTTCCGATTCGCTGCATACTATTTTTAAAGTACTAGAGAAAAATATTGCTAATTCATTTTTAGTTATATCTTTAAACGGATTTGAATAGTCGTATATTATTATTTTATTACTATTCATAGTGTTAGTAAGAGTATCCAGTTTATATTGAGTTAATTCATTTTCTAATCTTAATTTGGTAAATTCAGTTTCTATTTTATCATTTCTCATATTAATTTGTTGTAATTGATCATTAAAATCTTTAATTTTATTTTGAATTATATTAATTTCTTGTCTTATAAGTGAAAATTGACTCAACAGCTTATCATTACTATTGGTTACCAATTCAACTATCTTTTTCCATAATTCTGCTGTTGAAATGTCTGTTCGTTCCGTAAGTAATTGTTCTTGTGAGAAGGTTAAATTAATTAGCTCACCTGTTTGGAATAATGATTCGGTTCTTCTAGGTTCTGTATATTCGGTGATAAGATTTGATTCCGATTCCAATGATTTGATATTATTAGTCAGCAATTTTTGACGAGCTAGTGGTGGTCTTCCTCTCTTTATGGGAGTTTTCTGCAAGGACCAGGATTCGGTTCTATTCCAGCAATTAGTAACAATAATATAATAAGCTTAACACCATTCATATTATTCCAAAATAATTTAATATTCTTCATCTCTTGAAAAATTAGACAAACTTTGAAAGTGGAGAAAAATTCACGCCAACAGCTGTGACGATCAAAACCCCCTATATAAAAATAATTAAATTTAACATTTAAAAATATATATATATTACATCGTAAATGTTCTAGAACCATTGAATTATTTAATGTTAATAGCCTATAAAATCATGTTACGTTATTCAACATCATCTCTAGGAGACAAAATCGAACATGTTTTTTTTTAATTTACAAAGATATTTGTCGTAAAAAATAAGCTTATAATTATTTTCTTAACTAATTCCCATTGCTTAACGGCATCTAGTTCTTTTTTCACGAACAAGATGTTTGTCTCCATCTCTTTCTGTATAATGAATTTTTATGTTAGATCTTTCTTCGTTTGAAAAATTCAATTCTAGTCCTTTTCCGATGGGAAATGTTTAACACAAACTTTGATTAATGAGAGTTCAATATGAACGACAATGACTCTACATGTGGCTATTATCTGAAAGTTTGAAATTCTCTAGAGTTTATTAAAATAAAAATGGAAAAAGGTAAATAAAGTTAATAACTTTAATTTATTAAATTTATTTATATATATTCTTTATTTCTTATTTTTCAAATTTAAATTCAGAATGATTAAAATTTCCATTATTATTATTATTTTTTATAAGATACAAACAAAAATTAATTATTTAGCTATCTTTGAATAAACAAAACAACTGCGTAGATGTAATTTTTTTTTAAAAATATAATATAATCGTATCTAATTTTTAAATAAAATTTTGATTTTCAATAATATTCATGTTTTTTTTCGTCTTAAGGATTAAAATATAATTAATTGATAATATAATATAAAGTGATAAATAATATTCTATACTTTTTAATTATTTATATTATATTATGTTTTAAATATATTTTTAAATAAATTAATTTAATTAATTTGATTTGAAAAATAATTTGTATATGAAAGTAATTTCATTTAATTATAGAAAAATTTTAATACTTTTATTTATCTTCATTAATAATTTTTCTTTTGATTAAATATATATTTATTTTTAGAATATTTAAATTTTTTTCACCAGAAATTTTTTTTATCATTAAGTAAACTTATTAAACAGTAATTGAATGTTTTTATTAGAAGTTTAAAAATGGTTTAATTTTAATTAATTTTAATTAAAAATAAAATATTTAAATATATTAATTATTATAAATCATCTACATTTATTTTATATTTAAATCTTTTATTTTATGTTTAAAATTTTTTTAATTACAAAGATATTTTTGATACAAAATTCATCTTCATCATCACGGTGCAGTTGGATAAATGGTAAAAACTCTTCCTCTCTTTTTCCCTTTATATATATATATATATAATTTTTTATTGACGTTTTAAGACTAGAAATATATGTATTATAGTTAATTGCTTTGAACTCTAGTATAAAAACAATTATTCCATCATTTATTACGTGGTTATCAATCCAATTCAATAACGATCATCTTTTTTTATAATTGCTATAGTAGCTACCATGATGAATGATTCTCGATGAGGTTGTAATCGGAGACCATTTCTAAGATAGTTGTAGACGAAAAGGGTCCTTTGACTGATTCATCCTTCTGCAGGATTTGACAAATGATGGCAGAAATGACTCGCATGTTGTGTTTACGAAGGTGGATGTGGATGGATGGATAGGACGCATTACCGACCAAGCTAGAACATTCGATAGACAATACATACAGTATATATAATTCTTTCCTCTCATCTTAATGACTATTTATGTAATTAAATTTATTTCCATTTAAGTTATTTATAGACGTATTATTTCATAAATATTTTTAGTAAAAATTATAATCTATCAAGAGGCGTAAAGTAACCATATTTTTAAAGCTAAATTAAATTCTTAAAGAACACTACATAATTTATAACGTATTTTTAGATTAAAAAATTATTAACAAATAATTTTTTTAACGTCAAAGAAATTGTTTTATTATTTAAAGAAAGTATACATTACAACGTCACATTGCTGGCATCTGTTGTTACACAACACCTTTACTGATGTGCAAGAAAGGCACTTGGCATTTGTGTCAACACAACCCTCTCTGGAGATATCATTCCCTTAAGGCAAGGCCCGGCAACTCTTTGTCTTGTAAGATGGATAACAGCTTTCTTACTTTGTTCTTTTGTTTGTAGATATCATGATCTAAATATCTTTTAGCAGATTAAATGAAATGGTGAAATTCATCAAAAATGATTGTTATCTTCTTTTTGAAAAACTTTTTCTTGTGATTTTATTATCAAATTTCTATATATTGTCTTTTAAACGTAATTGAACGTAACAAAACTGTTGGAAAACTTAAAAAATAATATTATATTACATAAATTTGTCTATTAATTAATTACAAAAACACCAAAACATAGTACTTAATTATGCTTAATGAATTAGAGATTATGCGGAAATAATATAACAAAAATAAGGTTATTCTCTGTTAAATATGTTGGATTTTATTATAATTTATTTTAAAAATTTAAAAATTTCTAGTTAAATAAATTATATATATACCGAGTAATACATACATACACACATACAATACTCTATATAATATAATTTTTACAGGAAATAATATATTAAAGTATTTCTAAACATAATTCAATCATAATAAAATATAAGAAACATATTAAGATTTTCCATATTACATACTATATTTTTATATAATATACAATAATTTTATATATTTGTCTGTGTAATATTAATATAATTAGACAATTTTCTTGCATAAACATATAGCCTATATGTAGTTACGCATATATAGTTGCCTTTTTTTTACATTTATAAAATATTTTAAAAATTCATAAATATATACTGTATATATATATATAATGCATCCACAGGCAACTAAATTATAACTTAAGTGAAAAAAAAATGATGTTTTTGCTAGAATTTCTTGTTTTAATGTTACAAACTAAAGTTTTCTTTTTTATATATTATTATTTATAAATATTATATAATAGTTTAAAGACAAAACAGTTCTAAAAATTGCTTTGAAATTGTTTCAAAATTGTTTTAAAATTTAAAGAATGAAACAGTTTTAAACTAAAAACTTTCTAAATTAAGTTTTTCATAATTTATATAACGATAAACAAATATAATTTTTATGTAATCTCAATTTTATATAAACTATATTAAATAAATAAACAATAAATATAAAAAAGTTTATTTAAAAATACATAAATGTAAATTATTTGAAATTTATTTATTATTTATGTTATAATTTAATCTATACAATTTCAACAAATACAAAGATTTTAATTTTTAAAAATTATTTTATATATAAATTATTTAATAATAATTATAAATAAATATTAAAATATCAATAAAAATATATGCTTTTTTAATGAAAGAATTTATTTATTTTAAAAGTTGTTAAATTAATTTTTAAAAATATATACAAATTTTATTTTATTCTATTCTATTTTTTTTAAAAAAAGAGATGATTAAACTTTTATCTAATTTTTAAATATGTAAATCTTATTAAAAACTTAAAAAAATAGAAGAAAATTAACATAAATCTATTGTTTCTAAAAATGAAACATTTATATTTTATTAAAAACGATAGAAAAATGCTTCAAGAATTCATTTAATCAAAGCATTTTCCAATAATATAATTCCCAAAATAATCAAGTAAGAGATTAAAAATATTTTGATAATGTTAAGTATAGGAAAATACAAAAAGAAAGGAAAGAATTTTCTTGATTTTAGAAACAAGAGAGGAAGTTTAAGTCTTTCGTTACTTCGTTAGATGAACAATTTTAAGCAAAGACTATAGGTTTGAAGAAAAGACTTCTATCCAAAGCAGGAACGTAACACCAGAATGCTTCAGAAATTAGAGCGAAGAAGAGAAAGAAAAAAAGGATACTCTCTTCTTACAAGGCGATGTGACGAGGATTTTCAAGAAAATAACGATCATTATCTAGAACAATCGGTGGATTACCAGAGTGGAGAAATTTAATCATGTCTTTGGGCGGCTTCTTTTGTCGCTCATCCTACAAGAACATGAAGTTTTACACGATTTTTAAAACTACTTCTCGGATAAGTTTGTTAATACTGTCCAAATATGAAATGACAATTGTATACACATCGTATTAAGTTAGTAGACTATATCTTTTGTTCTAGAAAATTAAGATAGATGCAAGGTATTTATTATTAACAATAACAATTCTATAGATTTTAATCAGTGACGACAAGATAAAGATGAAAAATAAGCCTTAAAGTATTGTCACTTGAAATTAAGGATTATTTAATATATTTTACAGGATTCGTTCGGTTTTATGTTGATTCAATCATCACTTTCATTAATCTCTTAATGTATATTACGAAATGGATAGTCATTTAAAGAAGATTTTCATTATATATTATTTAAATAAGAAAGAATATAATGTTTTAAATTATTTATTAAAGTTGTAGGCTAATATAATTTATAAAATATATAAATTAAATACGCAGATTTTTGTGCATTAAATAAAGGTACAAAAATCTGCTTATTTAATTCGTTACAGGTATAAATAAAAATTAAGCAAGGTTGTTTAAACAAAGAAGAAAAAAAAATGATAATAATACAAAGTATAAACTTATTTTAATAAAATACACTAAAATATATTAAAATTTTAATAAAAAATAATTTTTCATATATTTAGTTTCAAAAATCTTCATTTTTTAAACATCTAAAATCATTAAAGACGTATCAATTAACGTTACTAATTACTTATGAAACCATCAAGATATAACTGAGGATCTGTTCACTTGAATAGGATACTATACGCTTTTACCTTAATTTGACGTTATATCATCAATTTTACAACGGAAAAAGACATCAAATTCAGGTAAAAATCTCAACCAATTAAACAAATCTTAAATTATAATACTGTATTCATTTTAACTAATAAATTAATATTTAAAAAATAATTTTAGTTGTAAATTTATAAAAATATTTCAAAATATTTAATTAATATAGTTACTTTTAAAAAGAGTCTTAAAAATATTCGAGATCTTGAAATAATTCACTATTTTACAATTCAAAAATATAACTTTTCGACGTGTGTTCTATGTATTGAATTTTACTTTAATAAAAGTTTTATATATTGTAAAAGTTATTTTTAGATCTCTATTTGAAGTTTATTTTCTTATAATAATCTTATATATATTATTTTGCGAATAAAATATTTAAATTTTGTTGTAAGCATTTGGAAAGATAGTTCAAAATATAATCCTTATGAAAAATTCATCTAAAAAATCTATTAGAAATTAAGGAAAAAAAATGATAAGTTTAAATAATTAAATTTTGTAATAAAATATTTAATATCATTATCAATACATACTAATTAATATATACGTATATTTTAAATATAAACTATTGATATACCATAATAAAAAGCAATAAATCTCATTAAAAATATTTTTGATAAAAGTTCTTGTTATTTCCTGTTATCATTTCAAATTAAAAAATGAGACCCTTTAGTTTTATAAAAGTAATTGATTAATGTAAAATTGTGTATGTGATAGTTTTCATCATCGATAATTATCTAGAAAAAGATAAAATTTTAAAGATTTCCTTAATTGGAATCTTGAGTTGAATAGAAAGAGAGAAACGAAATTAATGAAGCAGAAATTCCAAAAATGAATAATTTCGACAATTAAGAGCAAGAATATTTTATCTAAAATATTCAGAAACGTTTCTCGAATAAAATTAAGAAGTTTTCTCGAGAATTTATTCTATAAATAAAAGTATTGTTTATAAAGGAATTAGAATTTCTACTGCATCAAGATATCTCCTTTTTTTAATACAATAATCACCACGCATTAATTACGAATTTAGAATAAATTTTTATACACAAATCTAAAGTAATACCTAAATTAATTTGATAAAAAAGAATAATATTTAAATATGGTTTTAAAATTATGATCTATTAATTTAAGATAGGATTATAAATAAGGATTCTGAAGTGTTGATTTTATGTAAGTGGATTTACATATTGTTAATAATGTCAGATAATAAAATTTTATTGTTAAAAAATTGTTAACAATGTTGTGTGTCATGTTAGATTATAAAGATTACTTCAAACAATCAATATAATAAGCAGAGTAATCAACTAATGCACATACTACCTATTCGTTTTGTCGTTATGAATGAATTCTCAACATGCGAGTCTCTATTAACAATGATTATGTTATGCATTCTCTATTAGTTGTATTATTATTTTTCGGAAGTTTTTCTGGCAGTTTACATCCTTTCTCATCTATTAATTCAACATGCATTCAGCATTATTGTTAAATAATACATAATGGAATATAGATGTCTTAATTGACATAATTTGATTGTAATAATGATTAATTTGAAACATCTGGATTAGATTTCACTAAAACAATTAATGTTTTTGGATCTAATTGTTTGATTAAATTGGTTATTTTCATTTGTCAGCATTCTATGTTATATTTTATAAATATATTGATACTATTTGATAGAATGTGTTAGAAAATCACGAAGCATCAAAGAGAAAATTTCCTGTAGTTCTCTGTAGATGAGCTAGAGAAAACTCAACTTCTCTACACTGTGATATAAATAAATAAAAAATTGTAAACTAAATTTTAAATTTGTGACATTTAAAAAATATTTCATCAAATTTTTATTCTATCTTATTTTAAAATTTAATTATTATCTTGATTAATATCAACTTTTTACATCATAAATTTAATTTCTTAGATGTTTTTCGTTGTATTTTTATAAATATATAAGAAAGATATTATTTTGGAAATTTTTATACTAAATTTGTTAAACGTTAAAATAATAAGTTTTAAAATTAACTAACACAGCAAAAAGTTAATTAATATATATGTATAAATATAAATTAAAGTAGAATTAATTAAATTATATTTATAATTATATTTTATATGACTTTTATTGAAAGAATAATATGTAATGTAATTAATTTTTTTCTCCTTTGACATAGATAAATGTTTTCGTATATTTTAAAATTTATTACAAAAATGTTCATTAAATGTTATTTATTTTTCACATCTACATCATTATTGAAATTAAGTGGATTTCTTAAACTCTATATTTCTTTATTCCGTGTAAAGCTTATGAACATATTTCATTTTTCGTAATATTTTAGAATTTCATATATCTGAAAAGTGCCATCTCTCCGATTTGTCGCATCCAAAATTACTTTAGATGTAACAATATTTTATCAATATCGATAAACTTCGAGATATCTAAATCTAAATTTTTATCTTTATAATGGTATATTTTATATTTAATTTTCTTATTTCATAGTTTTTACTAATTTTTATATAAATTTTAAAAAAAATTTATTGTAATTATGAAGATATTTTTAACATGAAAAATTATATAGTGAAAGCTCTTAAACAAACAATAATTAATGTTAATTAACATGTCACAATGCAACGCGGTTCTATGTTTTGCTAGGCTTCTTCCCTCCTATACATTCTATCCTATATAAAAAATTATGTGATATTTACATGAACATTATGAACATTTGATGAAATTTGTAGAAGTTATAAAAAATAATAAATTATTTTTTATGAGCTCTTTGGATTTCTTCAATAGCCTATAGCTAATTTGTACTTGTTGTCTCGCTCTAGATTAACCCTAGTTACAGATAATAGAGATGAATAAAAGTCAATTTTGGAGTGACATAATGATACCTTTAATAAAATTTACTAGAAAAATTTAAAATTAATTAATATATATTAATATTTAATATGGACATGCACTTATCGTAAAGACTAATAAGGGGTTTTGAATCACTGAATAATTTTTGATTAATTTTATAGAAAAGATTTTAAGCTTGTCTTTCTTTAAGAAATTTCTCAATTTTAGGTTCGTTTGCTTGTCATGATCGTAACATGTCTCTGTCACGGCATAAGCATTGATAGTGTCTTAAACTCTTCTTCAGCCTCTTGTCGCTTATGTTATTTTCCTAAGAAAATACCTTTTCATACACTCCGCGAGGACATGGCCTTATATACTGTCAGATTTAATCATTTTGGTTTTTGAAGCCGGTGACTTCTGTTAACTTCAGCAAAAACCTGTTTCTTTAAAGGGCTTATGACGCTATAAATTTTTGGGATGTATACTAGATTTTACTCAGAATATACGATCCTTTTCAGTTAATCACTCTTTCAATTTCAACATCCAAATTTAATACCAGTGTTGAAAATAATATAAAAACTTAATATATATGTCATTAAAATTATGTTTTATGATGTTTAAGTAAATTTAAGAAAAGTTTTTATTGTTTTTATTTACAACATTTAATTTTTTCTAATTAAAAAAAGATGTAGCAGCACTTCATAGGGAATTCTATAATACAGATTCGTTAAAACATTTGATTTTATATTCTGGTGCGAATTAAGTCGGAGCTTTTTTGGTGTGAAAAAAAGAAACTTTTATCGATAAATTTGTGGTTAATTCAGGTATATTTATTGGTAATTATAAGGATAAAGCTGATAATGGCTGGGATAGAACAAAACCCAGGACCATTGTCACATTCTCCGCCAAAGAGAGGACGACCGCCACTGACTAGAAGCACAAGTACAGTTAAGATGTCTAAAGCAGCCTGTGTGGATACAATGCTCCGTAGACAACATACATCATCCAAGGAGAAGGAAAGGACGGAAATAACACAAGAAAATAAGAGAGAAAAGGAAAAGGAGGCTATGTTGGAAAACTATGATGAAGTGAGGGAGACAGATGACAATCCGATAACAACCAGCATAGAACAACTGTCAAAACTAGTACAAGCTTCTCATAAATCCATAACTGAACAAATTTTGGATCTTAAATCCGAAATAAGTTTAATTCACCAGGAGTTAAAGGAATTCAAAACAAAGTTTGGCCGGTTGGAGCAGAAAGTAAATCAACTTGAAGTAATAGTTCCTGACCTTGACAGAAAAATCGAAGCCCAGCAGTATATGGTAAATAACACTTTAAATATAATTAAGCAAGCTAACCTAATGTTATTCGGATACCCAATAGAAGAAAATACAATTATAAAAGAAAGCCTAGTCAAATTTATTCAGGAAACCTTAAAAATAACAGACTTTAAATTAGAGGAAGTTAAAGACATTTATATAATTAAAAAGGAAAAACCTACTATTCTAAAAATTTCTTTAACTACTGTCCAAAGGAAGAACCAAATAATATCTTATTTTTATAATTATAAAAAAGTTTCATTGGAAGAGCCATATAATAATTTGCGCATGTCATCTGACCTTACCCAAGAAACAAGAGATCGTAGAGCCAAAATTCTTCCATATTATATAGAGGCTAAGAAAAAAGGTGTACAGATTTTACTAAGAAATGACTATATCATTTATAAGAATAAGAAAATTACATACAGTTTTGCAAATAACTGCCTAGTGGATACTAACACTTTTTTAGATGTAAATTTCAACTACTAAATTTACCCAATAATAATAATGTTTTTAATAATAACAGCAGTAAGTATGATAAATCTAAAATGGAATATATGAAAGAGTCTGGAATTAGGATACTCACTTGGAATGTCCAAGGATTCAGAAATAAGTTTTCTTCAACTTATTTAAAAAAGATGATGGAGAAGTATGATATAATAGGTTTAGAAGAAACTTGGCTTAATAAACTAACCACAAACGACATACATATTTTGCGGGCTTTTGATTATATAATGGTCCCTGCAATAAAAAATCCCGGTGTAGGTAGGCCTAAAGGTGGAATTATGTTAATAATGAATAAAACTTTGGGGAGCTTGATTTATTCTTATACAAGTTCATATTTAATATTCTCATTGATTAAATTGGAAACAAAAAAACTTAGTAGTTTTTCCGAAAGATATCTGGCAATAATAGTCAATTATATTCCGCCCTATGAAACGCTTCAAAGTCCTTATCAAGAAATTGAAAAGATTTTATCGAACTGGTTAAATTTTACTCCATTATGGCTAATTATAGGCGATTTTAACGCCAGAATTGGAAATTACAACGATTCATACTATAAAGGAAACAATCGAATAATTTACAATATAAGGAGTAGCTCTGACACAGGAAGTAATAAAAAAGGAAACTTGTTACTTAAATTGGCCAAAAGTCACGATTTTTACATACTAAATGGTCGTACTATAGAGGATTATCCTGGCAGACATACCTTTCTGTCTCCAAGAGGAGCATCGGTTATAGATTATATAATATGTTCAGAATTTATATTGGACCACTGTACTGAATTTAAGGTGTTAGATAACGATCTATCCGATCACTTCCCTTTACAATTAATTATAGGAGAAGACCTGCCTAACTTATTATTGTGCGAAAGGAAAAATATAAAAGAGAAATTACAAGAGATGAAATGTAGATTTAACATTAGAAAATACGAAAGTGAAATAGGAGAAAGAATCAAATTAATCCATAGAGTACAGATTGGAGAAATATATAATTCTTTAATAAAAATTTTTAAAGACTATATTATAGAACCGAATTGTCATAAAACTAAAAACTTAAATAAGAAGAAATACAAATTTAAGCAAGAATGGTTTGATATGCAGTGCTATAGAGCAAAGAGAAAAAAAGAACATGCATTGGTATTATTTCGTAAACATCGATTAAGAGAACAACTAAAGGAATATATAGACTCAAAAAAAGGATATAATAATCTTATAAAGGCGAAGAAAAAGAAATATTTCAATATGATCAATCAAAAATTACTTACTGAGAAAAACAATAATTTTTTCTGGTCAACAGTTAAAAAATATCGACCGAGAATAAATGAGGAAAAGCAAGTGTTTGTTGTCTTTGAAAAATGGTTTGAATTTTTTGGAAAAAGGAAAGCAAATAATATGAATAATACTCTAGAATCAGGACAGGATACAATGAACAGAAATGAGGGTGTATTAAATTCGCCAATTCAGGCTCTAGAAATAGTAAATATTATAAAAAAATTAAAAGAAACCACTGCTGTGGGACCTGATTCCATTCCAAATAGTTTTTTAAAAAGATTACCATTCGAAACGGCTGAATTGTTAGCACTTAGTTTTAATTATATGTATCAAAATAGTATTTACCCTAAGTCATGGAGCTCGTCATATTTCCGAATGATATTTAAAAAAGGCGATGATTTAAATCCTAGCAACTATAGACCTATTGCAATTCTCTCTTCATTAAGGAAGATTTTTACATCAATCTTGGCGTCAAGATTTATTCAATGGACGGAAGCAAATTCCCTGATTTCAGACACCCAATTTGCTTTTACTAAAAAGACTGGAACAGAAACAGCATTATTTACATTAATATCAATCATTCAAATCCATTTATCCAGAAAAAGACACAAATTATATACAGTCTATTTGGACCTAGAAAAGGCTTTTGACTCGGTGCCAATAGGAACACTATGTGATAAACTAAAAAACCATGGTGTGGATACTTTGTTTATCAATGCTATAAAATTTTTATTTGGTCATTACTTTGTTACAATTAAATGTGGAAAAAATGTATACCCACCATTTGATATTTATGGTGGTCTTCTGCAGGGTGACCCACTATCGCCTCACTTATTCAATTTTATGATTTATGACATTAATGGGCAATTTAAAAAAGAAGAGGATGGGATTTTGATAGAGAATCAGTTAATTCACTCAATTCAATATGCAGATGACATTGTGTTAATTTCGAACACTAAAATGGGTCTACAGAGAAAAATTAATTTAATGCAGAAATATTTCTTACAACTAGGTTTAAAAATCAATCCAAACAAAACGTATGTACAGATATTCCGAAGGGGTGGAAGACTGTCTAGACAAGATCATAATTTTTACCTTTTAAATGATAAACTAAAAGTAGTCGAGGAGGTTTCGTACCTGGGAATCAGCTTATCTTCAACATTATCCTTTGAAGCTCATGCGCAATATGTATGGAACAAAGCACACAAATTAATTAATAACCTTATTTACTTATTAACTAAAATAAGAATAAACTCTATACAGAAACAAATGCAGCTATTTTCAACAATAGTCATAAACTCAATATGTTATGGCTTTCCGATATGGGGCATGGACTGGATATCCCGACTGGAAAAAATTCAATTATTATATATAAGGAAAATATATGGCTTAGACAGAGCTGTACCCGGATATGCGATCCGACATGATACAAATCGCTTACAACTGGAGTCTTATCTGGTATTAAGAATACTAAAATTCTATAAAAGATTGACTAATAGTCATAATATTTGGATAGACATTATATTAAAAAAACTTAAGAGTCTAACTGAGACAAAGAAAAATTACGTAAATAATTGGTATAATAAATTTTGTCAAATGCTGGCAAAATATGGAATATCACCTACACTATTTAATAATACGGAAGCAGATTGGAATTTTGGGTACTCCATTCTAATAGAAAACATGTATAACAACTCAATCCATCAAGAAATGGATAAACTACAGAGCTCTAAATTTCATCCCTGGTATATTGATAATCTTAATTTCCCTCCTTCGACTGTTTATTTGCATTTTCCCATTCCATTCGCGATGAAAAGATTTTACATGCAACTCCGATTGAATAGTTTTTATGTAATAGTCAATCAGAATTATCTGAATATCAAGAACAATTTGTGTAACTTATGTAAAGAACAAAATTCGATTTATCATATAATTTGTGTATGTAAGGAATGTACAGAGATCAGATATCAATTTGGTATTACTGCCCTGTCTAACAGTAAATCAACCACGAAATTCTATATCAACTTATTTCAAATAAGTGCAACAGTGTTAATTAGGTTATATAACTTTTTCAATAAATATATTAAAATGTCTGAGAATGTAAGTAAAAACATAGAAAGCGAATCATAGAGTTAACTGTCATTATAAATTATGTAATTTATGATGTTTAAGTAAATTTAAGAAAAGTTTTTATTGTTTTTATTTACAACATTTAATTTTTTCTAATTAAAAAAAGATGTAGCAGCACTTCATAGGGAATTCTATAATACAGATTCGTTAAAACATTTGATTTTATATTCTTAAATTAGTTAAACTATTTATTTTTAATATGAAAATAAAATATGATTTAACTAACAGTTCATTTCTAATACAAGTTTTGACTATTGCATAATAAAAAGTATCAGTTAAATAATTTTATAATGAAAACAGAGCAAATGGATCACACTAAATTAAAAATGTTTCTGAATGCTTGATTTTTCTAATTGAAAAATAACAATTTTCCCCCATACATTTTAGTTTTGTTTATAAAATTAAGACAAAGAATATTTCAAAAATTAGATAAACATCCTATCTTCTGATCTCTATACACCTGCAATGATGTATCAGAGAAGAGAATAAGAATTATCTTATATGCAATTTCTGAAATTTTGTCTTAATTTATAAAATAAAACTGTAAAATATGCTAAAATACATTATTTTCAACTGAAAAATTAGAGGAAAAACAAATGTTTCCATTAAGAAATACATAATTCTCCAATTATCTGGTGTATCTTCATCTAAAAATGGAGCTAAATCAGTTTATAAAAGAAATACAATAATAAAGTTTTCCTGATTTAAATTTAAAATATGAATACTTTTTCACTAATAAAAAACCATTAATAAGAATATTTAAATGATAAAAATAGATAACAAGTATCTGTTTATATATATATATATTAAGTTGAAGATTTCTGTAGTAAATCCATGCCTTAAACAAATCTGTATTGATTTGCATAAATTTAGATAGAGTAGTTGTGCAAAAAGTAGTAATTTCATTATCAGATAATAGTGATTTTAAGAAATTGCTAAACCTGGAGGATATTTTAACCTTTTCCTTTTTTCCCCTTTTTTTAAATTTAGAAAGTAATGAGAAAATTTGGCAATTATTAAAAGCTTTAGGAAAAATCTATAAAAGTTGCTGAGAATCAATTATTTTTAAAAAAATAAGAATGCATATTATTATTAACTAGTAAATTAATAATACAAAGAAAATATGAATTATTCTTGAGAAAATTAATGTTTTACATTATCCTTATTATTGACAGTAATAGGATCAACAGAACGAATAGAAGCAATAGCAAAACAATAAGTCAGAAATAACAAGAATTACCTTTTATGTAAATAATTGTTTCTAAAAGTAAATGGATGTTAATTTTTAAAAATAATTTATAATTATATTGTATATATCATTTTTTATATTTTCATTATGTAAAACATTTCAGAAGAATTAAATTAAAACATATAATATTATATTTTAAATATTATATATTCTGTAAATATTAAATCAAAAATTTCATTTAAAATATTAGTAATTAGATTTTTAGACTGATTTTTACTTATCAATTTATAGTTTTCTTATATTTATATAAGAAGATATAATAATAAATATTAAGATATAATACTAATTATTATTATATCTTTAGCTTTATAATTTATATAAAATTATAATGATTTCAAATGGAAGAATCCATCAGATAATGAATTTAAAACTTTTATTTGTACTTATATAAATTATTTTATTAAATACAATAAATAATTTATTTTTTTGGCATATTAGAATTATTTAGCATTAAAATATAATTTTATTACATCAAAAATTTATAAAAATAACTTATAGTTGTCTTTTATATACAAAAAGATAAATTTTCTTGAAACTATTTTAGTATTCCTCAATTAAACATTTCAGTTTCTGTAGTAGAAAGATGTATAATTTAATGGAATAAGTTATATGGCATCAATATTCATAAACTTTAAAGAATGAAAGGAAATCTAATTATAAGAGGAGCAAAAATCTGTTACTGTATCAATCAATAGTAACAATATGTTGATTGATTAGTTGATTAGAATTACATTGCCAACAGGTTACAATAAACATTCTTATTTATGCATTATGTAAATATTAAAACCGCATTTTATTATGTTAAGGAAATGAATAATAGATGTTGTGAAAAGGTAACATTTTATACATTTCACCAAACTTGTTGGAAAAATAAATTAGTTAATTTATTTTGTAGCATGATGTTTTCATTTGTAAACTATTCTGAAATGGAAATATTAAATATTCGATTATTTAGTTTGTCTTTAGAATATCAATCAATCATCAATCAATCAAAGTTTATTAATCGTATAAGGCCTTCGCCTGTTACAAGGACGTGATTAACTTATACGGGATAATTAACCACCCACATTAGAATTTTCTTATATATAATAAACGTTAGTTATCAAATGTGTAGTACATTAGTTAGTAATTAACACTACAATGATTATTCGTGAGTTGCTTCGTATAATTATATAATTTAAAGATAGTATTGATGTTTGCTATATCAAGAAACTTGTACATCTCCATTTCATTAGAGCAGTCAGTTAGTCGACCAATGTCTGATTGTTGAATGTTACAGGTTTTGCTGCAGTTTTCACAGAGAATATGAAATTTAGATAATGTCTTACTACAACTTGGGCATTTGGTATGAGAATAGTCCAAGAATTTATTGTTTAAATTTATCCAGTTTTTATTTAGTCTTAGCTGTATAAAAATTTTTTTAACATTAAATGAGAGATTCGTCAACATATAGCTATTATTTGATGGATAATTTAAAATTATTTTATACCAGCTTGTATTATTTCGATTCTGTATGTCGTCAATATCTTGGACAATAGAGTTTTCCATCACTCTTTGTATTAATAGTTTATTATGTTGCTCACTGATGTATGGCTGATCCATAAATAGACTCATGGAAAATCCGTATGTGTTAAATATCCTCGAGAGACTAACTATCCAATTTCGTTTTAAATCTGTGGTCTTGGATTTATGATATAACACATTCAATAATTTTGTAGTTAGATCATCAGCGTTTTTAATTTTTTGTAAAAATTTTATGTACCTTTTTATTAATATAGTGTTTAGTTTAAATCTACTTAGTTCCATTCTTAGAGCGCAGCCTGGTATATTATATTCTAATTGGAAAATTTTGCGGATAAAAATATTTTGTATTTTTTCGAATTCGTTGAATTTACCTGTAGACCAGATAGGAGATGCGTAGCACATCGAGTTAATGATAATTGAATTAAATAGTTGAAAATGAGTTTTCAGATTCCTGATCTTAGCTTTACAGAATAACACTATCAGATTATTTGTCTTTAGAATAAATATTCAAATAAAATTAAATATTTATTCTAAATATTAATTAAATAATAATAAACTTTAAAATTATAAAGTTTCTATTATAATTGTAGAATTAAAATAGCACTTTATAATGTTGAGTGCTAAAATATTATAATTTGAATAAAATATTTAAAATAATAGTTTTTATGGATAAAAATAAGAAAAGTAAAGAAGTAAAATAAGAGAAGTTAATAAAAATATAAGAATAAAGAGCAAAGAGGATTAAAATATTATAAATGTAAAAAAAACTATAAATTTTAAATAAATAATAATTTAATGGATAAGAATAAAATACAATATTTTAATTATTTTTAATGAATATTATAAAATATATTGTTGAAAGATCAACAATAAACGTAAGTGAAAATTGTGGATAATGACTTTTATATTGATATTTTATGTACTGTACTTTTAACTATATTATTTATACTAAATCTGTATTGCGTTTGTAATTTTTAATAAAAAATGATTATAAAAATCTAAAATGAAATACAATAAAAAACAGAAATTAAAAAAATATATAAATTTTTATAATCAATAATAACGAGCTTATATAAAAATAGAATTTTACGATTAATAAAATTTTATTTTATACAATATCATTACATAGAAATATTCTATAATTATCATTTAAATTTGTTAAAAAATTATGTATATTATTATTGCTTTTAATTAGTTTTTTTATAGGACAATTAAAATTTGAAGAAATGCAGGAACATAGTAGAAACCTTTAGAAATAATAAGATTAAAAAGAATTTATTTTGTATAATGAATAAATTTAATTATAAAATGAATTTTCTTTCGAATAATATAAATAAAAAATTCTACGAGTATAAAATAAATCGTTAAAATATTGTTATTTTATTTCACTCACGAAAAGAATTTATGGATGATGTAGAGGGTAGTCTACACGGGAAATATTTTTATTTGTTTTGAATATTAAATGAAACAACAGTAGCATAAAATATCAGTAACATAACCTCCTTTTTTAATGTATTATTTATAACATATTCGATCAAATATACTTTTATTTTTCTTTCAATTTTTATCTTGTAATTCAACTCAAGATTTTGATACTAATTTAAACAATTTGAAATTCCCTTGTAATGTTATGTTTTTATTTTTTAAAATTGTTTTATTTAAAGAATATTCTTTATTTATTTATTTAAAAAAAATTAAAGAAAAATTCGAATATGATAGTTTTGAAATTCCTTTTCATCTTACAGAAATCATTGTTAAAGTTTTATGTCAAATTCTAGAGAAATGTTATTGAATTCTTGAAGAAAAATATTTCTTTCAAAATATAAAAATATATGCATAAATGTTTATGTTCTATGCGAATTTTCTATTATTCGCATATATATATATATATATATAAGTTTACTATTAAGGAGTTTATGGCAACTTCTTTTATTAAAAACTTAAAAATATTAACATTTTAATGATAAAAATAATTTTTATACTTATTTTATTCCTTAATATTGAATTCAATTGATTATTTTTATAGGCTATGACTATTTTTGCTTAATAAATTCTTTTTCTATAAATTTAAAATTAATTTATTTAACACACCAAAAAAATTAATTAAAAGAGGTTTTTGTTACATAGAATTCAATTAGATAATTAGTAAAATTGTCTAGTTTAAAAAATATTATAATTAATGTAATAAAATTATTTTAATTAATTGCAATAAATTTTAAACATATTTTTATATTTTAATCTCTTAAATAGATTTAAATTAAATAATTTAAACGTCAAAATCATCATTCATGAGTAATAATTAGTGAGAAATGAAGTGACAAAAAATTAAAAATTATATATTTTATGAATTACAATATCATTATATAATAATTTGTATTATTAAATTATTTAGTATACATAATTAAATTTTAATTTTGATAATTCATTTCTAATATAGTATATCTAAATAAACACACTTGTTTTTGTCTAAAATAGGTTAATATTGTTAAAAGTCATCATTGTAATTGAAAATTTTTTTATTTTTATTGAATTTTTACTGAAAATAAATAAAATATAAGCTATAAATTAAATGTATGTAACATATGTAAGAGAATACTTTGGTTTATAATTTTTTTATAAATACAAGATGATCCAAAAATCAGTTAATCATTATAAGTTCAGTTTAAATTATTATATTGACCGCATATCTTATTGCTTAAAAATTTTACAAAAATTATTCATAATGTGCAAAATGCGTTATTATTCGATACAAATTATAGCATTTTGAGATACAAATTGCTGACTTCGGGCCTTCTTCTTCAAGTGAGTTCTTCAAGAAGCAGACTTATGCAGCAAAACTTTAAATATAATAATTTTTAATTTATATAATAATTTATTTGAAAATATATATTTAATTAAATTAATAAAAACATTAAAAACTTACGTCGTATATCGGACTTCAATATATTTAATACGGTAAAGTTATAATAATTTATATTTTAAATAAAATTAATATAAATAACATTATTTAACATCCTAACATAAATAAAGAACAAGATAGAAGTTAAAAAATTAATTTCTTAGCAAAAATATACAGTTTCAAAAGAACATCGATGAGAAGCAAGAGAGATAATTAACAATGAACTAAAGCTACACACACTATCCAAAATTTTTTTTATATATTATTATTATAGTTTTTTTTTAAGATACGTTGTTTGTCACTCGAGTTTGTGTTTTTATTCGAATAATACTAGGCATACAAAGAGATGAAAAGAAATCAAACAGAATCAAATTAATGGGCAAGTAACGTTGGGTAGAAAGATGCTTTATTTTGTAGTCACCGAAAAGATTTTTTCCCTTATTCTATTCTTTCTCTTATAAGCAAAAGTACGCGGATGGCTACCATCGATTTTCTTATTTTTTTTATCTTCCTTTCTTTTTCGATGCTCTTCTTTCAGTCTTCAGCAAAACGAGCAGCGGATTTAATAAAGGCGGACTGCGGACAAAAGACGTTGGTCCAAATGCACCGCGGGCGATGAGCTTACGAAAGGGAAGTGTTTCTTCGCTTTTTCGAATAATTTGAGAACTTCTACCATTACGAAATCTAAACCAGATTTATTTAGGAACGTTGGCATGAAAAGAAGAAAAAATTAATCAAATGTACTTCGTTTTCTCCTACGTTGAGAGTTCTCAACCAGTGAATCACAGTACACTAGGGTGTTCATCATCTACAGGTTAGAAACGTATTAGATTATAGTAAATGCCTATTTGAGAAAGAATACTTTGAAAAAAAATCTTCTAGAAAAGCTTATTAAAACAAACACTTTTTGAGGAAATACATTTTATGAATTATGTACTAAATTCTAGATTAAAGAATGGTTATTTATCATCCGAAATATGGGTGATGAGGAAAAGTTTAGTGTAAAATATGAAGAAGATTCCAGTAAAAATAACACTGGATAACATTTTCCTTATATATGTATTTTACTCTACAACAGTTATATGAATTTTTTATGTACAATCCTCGCATACCTTCTTGACACAAATATTCCATACTATGCAAGAATTTTTGGAAAATTCAATTATTTAGCATAATTTCATCAACTATTCACAAAATTTTTTCGCATAAAATTTAATAATATCACAAAATTATATTCAAAAACATTTATGTTTGTACAAATATAACGTATTACTGACAATTCTAGTTATGGATTTCACAAACTATGTTGTATACTACAAATAAAAAAATAAACGTTGAAAAAATAAAAGCAAATAACATTTAAAATTTCAATAATATAAAGTTTTCTACAGTTTGATCAATTTCTTTTACAAACACACATATAAATATATATATATATAACATATCGGTATACCGTAGAGCGTGTATCTATCTATATATACATCGCAACCGGACCATCCATCACTGGTTTCGATACTAGAACGTGGGCTAGGCCATCTGTCTGTCGCCGATAAACTCGACCGTCCGACATAATTGTAAACGAAACATCTTAGGAGTAAATAAAAAGATTAATGTACTTAGCAGCTGGTGTCTGGCTATATCTCAGCTTTGGCAAATATAACGAGCGAAGAATAGACCGTATCGCCTTCAGCAATGGATACCTTACTTTAGATAAATTTTCTGAAATTCTATCGGATTATTCCATATTAATGTTTAAAAAATTATATTTTTACTTATTATTAAACTAAGTGAGGATTATTCTAAATCATTTATTAATAATAAAGTAAGCCACAAGCAAGAATCGTTTAAAGCTTTCCCCCCATAAAGAATATTAAAGAATAAATTGAAATTTAAGTAGTTAATTTGATGAAATATTATTTTTATTAATTTGAACAAACAGTAAAAATTTAGGAATTTGTAAATTTTTTCTTGAAAACTTTAATTTTTCTGTAAATGATTTTCATTTGATAAATTTAATCCATTAACTTAATTACATTTTGAATATTACAAGAGAATAAACAATTTGTAGCATTTTAAAAGTTTTATTGTAAGTTATATAATTTTAAAAATTAATTATTTTTTATTTATTTACAAGTAGAAAATAATGTAAAATTTTAATCAAATGAAACCGATAAAGTATATTAATTTATAGATTATCTTGGATGAAAGATAAGTAAAGATTATAGGATTTGCGTGATGTTGAAGTATCTAAATTTCGGCTACGTCTGGTAATGTTTGAGATGTTTCTAGACTCGATCCTAATGATTCCCAATGGCATGACAATCGGCGATGCAACGTATGACATAACGAACCACAAGGGAGGTTACTAGTCATGTAACCGCGTTGTTCCCATAGGATATGGAACCATGATCGTTTGATATAAGATAAATAAAAAAAGAGTCATTTTTGTATAGAGGAACACAATAAAAACAAGTCTTTACTATAGAAAATTCCTTCTTTATTTATGCATATATCGACATTAAAATGTATGAATTTGGAAGAATATATTAATTTTTTTATTTAACAGGATTTTACAAGGTAGATGTTTAAAGCTTTTGATTTTATTTGAAATGTTGCATAAAAGTAAACGAATTTCATCATTTAAAAAAGTGTTGTTTTACAATAAATTAATTTAAGCCATTTCAAAGAACTAACAAACAGATTTTTTTTTTTTATATAGAAAATCAGTCTTCAATGACTAAACATTTATTTATTAGAACGTTTTCTTTATTAATAAATACTTTACAGACTATATTTAACAGTTTGAGTAAATCATAGAATTTTTCAATATTTATATTTATTGAGGAATTAAAAAAAAGTTCCTAATAAAGTATTTTCTTTAATTGCTTAACACCTAAAACATTATAATAATATTGCATGATAATTTCATTGTATAATGCTTAAAATTATACAATAAAGCAATAAACTTATAGAAGTGTAGTATAGCTAATATAATTATCTACTAAAAGAGTAAAAATAAAAGATTTATAATTAAAAAGATTTATGATAGTAACTTTTTTAAAAACATAGAAGAGAGAGGAGAATAGTATGGGATCTTTATTGGATTAGCTATCATTATTCTACAAAACCACAATTACAATATTTAAAAAAAAAATTTTGTTTCGGCATCTGATCATATCGCATTCCATCTGTAATTTACAGCAGACTGGAAAAACTTACAAAAAAAAAAGAAAAAAAAATGGATCTGCCTTAGGGAACAAGACAGAGAAGTAGTTTACCACAGTAAGTGCCAAACACTGTTATCTCAAAGTGTAACGTGTCACTTTGAAATAAAAGAATAGACAGTATAACATCGGATAAAGAAAAGTCAAGCTATTTATTCTACCATCTTTCTATTCTTTAGTAACTAGTTTACCTGCCTTTGCATACTCAGCTTGCTGTCAGATATTCACAAAGAAAGAGATAATAACCTGTCAGGAAATTTGCACGTTCAAAATAGGTTAGACCATCGTCTTTCGATGTCTGATTTCGTCATCAAAATTAATTTCCGGTATGAGGAAAGTTTTCAATGAACTATGGCAGTGAAGGATGAGTCAAAAAATTTCTTTTTCTACTTTACAAAGAAACATATTTGTTTCTTCAACAATTTAAGAAACTATGTTTGGATCATATCTCTAACTTTCTTTATTGAAAATAATGGTTTATATATATATATATATATATATATATTTACAGTTGAAAAAATATATAAAATCTTTTTAATAAAAAAAGTATAATATATTTATAATTTACATTTTAGAAACAAAACATTATTTAAACGTTCTTAAAACCCTAAAAATTAATATTTTGGAAAACTCAAATAATTTAATTTGCTTAAATCTTTCCTGATTTTTAAAATAAAAATATTGAAACCAGTACATTATTTAATTTATAATTAATATTTAATTGCTAATATATAATTCTTAAATAAAATAAAATATGAATCAATATAAATATAGATAAATATTAAATTTAAAATATTTTCTTTATTATTAAAACGAAAACTACTAATTCAAATCACAAAAAACTAAAGAATAAAGAATCAATTATATTTTGGAGCAAATATTTTTGAAAGGATTAGTATATAAGAAGCATAGATAAAAAAAATTATGAAGAAACTTCAGAAAAAATGAAAAAAAACAAATCTAGAAAATAGAGAAATCAAATCGTCATGTAACATTAAAAGATTTGAAGATTTTGGCACATTTTATCGAAAAATTTTTTCTCTCAAAATTGAGGAAGAAAATTGGAGGTTAAGTGCCGAGAATGGAATTTCAGAATTCTTTAAAACCGATTTTAAGTAGAACTTTTTTATTTTTAAAATAAAAATATATTTTTCACTTTTTTGTTTTTTAATTTATAATTTTTAAACTAAACAAATTAAAATTTTTAAAGTAAATATAATGCAAAAATTGTAATTCATTCTATTCATAATTTACACATATTATTAGATATTGTAATATAAAATAAATTCATTCAAACTAACTTATTAAAG
The DNA here is from genome assembly GCF_030686945.1 of Centruroides vittatus. Lineage (NCBI taxonomy): Eukaryota > Metazoa > Arthropoda > Arachnida > Scorpiones > Buthidae > Centruroides > Centruroides vittatus. The sequence continues at coordinate 3,293,480 of NW_027122385.1, forward strand.
AAATTCCCTGTAGAGATAGACAGAAGAATAAAGAAGAAAAAGAGTATAATACAGTTATACATATTTATTTTAAATTACGAATGTTTAAAGTAAATATTAATATTGTCATTTTATAAATATATTTACTTATTATTTGTATCTCTCCATTTTACAGAAAATTTTCCACTAATTTGATTAAATTGTTATGATTTTACATTATTTAACATAGAATATTTTTATATATATTTGTAAATGTATAACATTGTTATCAAAATAATAAAAAAGATTTGCTAACGTTTGCAATTTATAGTTCTTACATTTTTTGAACATACCAATACAGATGGATTAATCTTCGAGGGAAGAAAATCAAGATAAACCAATCTATTCATTGAATATATATATATATAAAAATAATATATTTTTTCTTTATTCTATTTTCATTTTTTTTAAACAGAAGTTTTTCTTTTTTTAAGCAATGCAGGATACAAAAGTTTCATCTGACGTGGAAAGTCGCGTATTAACAGGGGTGTGACTGTTTTTGACATATTTCGTGCAAGTCAAAATTGATTACGGTTCCAACGGAAATATCGATTCGGAGCGGAAAATGCTCAACAATACTACTACATTAATTTCGCACATATTGAACAGTTTTATATGAACAAAAGTCAATTTCTGTTTTAGACATTTGCATATCTGATAACTATGATATTTTATTTTGTTAGCAATACCACGCTCAGTAGAACATTAAATTAGAACATATATATTAAAGAAAATTATTAGAAATTCATTTATTATTAGTTGATTTAACTTTTTCTTCTTTTTGTTTTTGTATAATTTAATTATAAATCATCTCGATATCTAATATTTATTCATCATCCGTTTAGTGAATTGATCATTCTAAAAATGACGTACAGTACTTATTAAATATATATTATAGACACGTAGACTATATTTTTAACTTTTAAATAATATATTATGTATAAATGACTTTAAAGGTAATCATTCGTATGGTAAATAAATAAATAAATAAAACTTAAACATATATATATTTTTGGATCAGCATCTAGTAATTTGTATGTATACATTTATATAAGTTTACATTGTTTATTAATAGTTTATACTATAATTATAGTTTAGTTTTATGTGAGTGTTAAAAATTAAAGTTTAAAAAATTAATGTGTTTTTGGGTAAACTATGTCATTAAATATATATATTTTTAATTGGCCTATTATATATTAATTTTTCTGTTTTAAAGTTATTTAACACATTTTCAGAAAATTTAAAGTAATTTTTAAATAATAAATTTAATAAATAAAATAAAAATCTAAGAATCAATAAAATTATTAAATAATCTTTATTAAATCGACACAAAACATGCAAATGAACTGTGTTCTATTTATAGAACAAGTTTCTATTTACAGCAACACTTTTTAAATGCAATAAATTGAAAACAGCGATTAAAATTTTCAATCTAAAATCTATCAATTTTATTATCATAAATTAATTTAATTTTTTTTCATGGTTATTTTTCTATTCTTTTATTCAGTGACAATAATCTGTTACATATTAAAATAACGGAAATCCATAAGAATAGTGAAGTAAGTATTGTTTTAAATGCATATTTTACATTTTACATTTTCTCTCTCTTTTTTTATTTTAATCATCAGATTATCTTCTGGTTTATTATTAAAGAAAAATAAGAACAAAAAAATCGTATCTATTGATTTTAAAAATACATTTCATATTCCTTTTAGAATAATCAACGTTTTCGAAACGTTGACTACAAAGAGTAAGAGAAGAAGGAGGGAGGAGGAGGAAGAAGACGAAGAAGAAGACGAAGAAGAAGGAGGAGGAAAAGGTTTTTAAAAATGAGTCGATCAATAAAAAAGACGACAAAATTATCGGATGAAAATTTCTCTGACGTAATAAACTATTCTCCAAGGTGACATTTCATTTTACTACGACAAATTGTCTTGATTTTTATCCAATGCACTTTACGTAGATGTCGTAAAAGTAATGAAAAATTTATGTTTTGTAATGTCTAATGTAAATTTATTTTTTACCTTTCTTTCCAGGGAAAAAAAGACGAAAATTCATGAATTGAAAGATTGTAATGAAAATCAAATTTAATTTTGAATTTATTATTATTTTTAATGATTTGCTTGTAAGATACACTTAAATTTGTATAGAAAGCTTCGAAAAATTAAGCTAATTAACATTGTCCTGTACTTATTCAGTTAATTGAGTTCAATTGGAGTAGTTAAAAGAAGCGAGTTCAATAGTATTAAGTAAAAGGAGTGAATTTAGTAAGAACTCAATAGGAGTAATTTCTTTAGGGAGTTCAATAGGAGTTAGTAAAACATAGATTCAATAGGAGTGTGGAATTAGGAGTTCAATTGTATACTTTCTATTACATTTATAGTTATATAAATAATAAAATAAATAATATCATATATATATATATTTAATTTAAAATTTTATATATTAAAAATTTGTCTTATATTAAATAACAATTCTTGTACAAAGCCTATCGTGCCATAAAGTGATGTTATCTTGAATCGTATTATATAACAGCTATTAAATCTTTCAAATGCTATTAAATAAAACTATTTTAAAAATTTTCAGCAACAGTTTTGTGCAATAGAAAGGAAAACAATGAAATAATTAATTTAAGAAAATAAAATTGTTAGATTTTCAAGAGGAAGTGTTTACAAATGGTTTTAAATCTTTCCGTGATTTGAAGAGAACAAAAAAGAAAGGTAATATAGAAAATCAGAACCGCAGTGGTTCGTTTTGGATTTCAAGTATTCGTGAGGATCGTATTCTTCGTTGACTGAACTAAAACAATCGATCTGCAACGTCACAAATACTGAGAAAAGAATGGAAAGCATCAACCACTGTGTCAGCAAGTACTCTTACAGTTCGTTGTCGATTGCTTAAAATGGAAAGAAGAAAAAATATTTTTATAGCTACTTCTATAAATTATAAAGTAAAAAAGTATATATAATAAAAATAAATAATAAAGATATTATAATTACGTTAATATTTCTTAAAAGTATCATATTTGTTTAAAAAATACTAATATAAATGGTATAAAATTCGAGCAATGTGTTTAAGTATGAATATACTTCTCTATTGTAAATTAGTGGAAATATATTTAAGAAAAAGATTTTTAAAAGTTTTGTTTTTTTTATTCTTTTAAAGAATTTTTAGCTAATTAAGAAATTTTTTCTATGAAATCTTTACTAAATAGCTATTCAGATCCTGTTTTATCATCAATAATGAATTAATATATTTAAACTAGTGTATCATAGAGTTAAAATTTTCAGCAGTTTTAAATAATAAATATTTTAAAATGCTTTATATCACATTGATATATTTATTATACTTTTTATAAGCTTAAATAATAAAATCCGAACATCTAAAAATGATTATAACAACGTATCAAAATATTTTTTTTAAATAATATTATTCTTAAAAAATATAACAAAAATACAATTATTATTTTTACATTTAATTTTAAATAATGTTTTACGACAATAAACATAATTTATTATGTATAAATGAAACTTGCAATATTTACTATAGGCCTATACATTTTTAACATTGTATATTTAATTTTATTACTAATTTTAATTTTTATAAAATTTAACCTTTAAATTCAATTCAAATTTTATTATTTATAAAAATATATTCAAAATCCTTTTAATAATATTAAACATGTTACATTTATAAAAATAATTCTTATGTTTAAAAAAATTATAAATGTATTTATACATTTTATTTCAATTTTATAACTGTTAAATAAAGCTTTTAAATCTACTTATTTTATTTGTAGATTAATAATAAAATCTAAATTGTTTATTTACATTTTTCCTCACAGAAATTTTATTTTTTTAATGCTTTAAACGACCGTATCTAACATGTATATTTTAAAAACTATTTTTATTTTAATTTTTTATCTATTCTAATTTAAATAATTTTATTTTTTATAATATTTTCTCTAGTTTAATCTAATTGTGAATCCAGTTAAGCCGCTATAAAATTTTATGTTAACTATGTTTCTTTAACGTAGATTAGGAAATTTTACAATTGTTTTTTGCAAGATCAGATGCAAATTAGCTTCTCTTCTCTAATTAATTAGAAAAGTTCAAAAGAAAAGTATTGGAAAATTATTGAAATTGTTATGAAAACTGCAATGTAAATCAACGTAGATTCATAACATGCGTCAAATTCAAAAATATATATATTTTATTATTATTTTTTCCAAAGAAATTCAAACTTAAATTAACAATGAAAAATAACAAATTCATTTGTTGAAGCTATGTTTCTCAAAGATACTGCTACTAGAAATTCGTAAGATGTTGTAACAAAATCAAAGAATATACTGTAGTAAATATGAAATATATTTCGTATTCATTTAAATATTGATTTTTAAAAGTATTTTGTCTTTCATCCTTTAAAAAAATTGATATATTATAAAATACTCAAAAATGCAAATTAATTATGTTTTATTTCTCTTTTCATCTTCCACAGAAAATTACAATATTCAATTAAAACAGTCCAGTTACTGCGTTAAACATATCATTAAAATATAATGTATTTTTATTTTTATATACTTTCAAAATTAAAAATAATATATTATTTATTAAATTATTAAATATATATTTAATTTTTTAAAATAATTTTTTCAAATAGATGATGTGGAATTGAGATAATTGCTTGGTGATGGCATTGAATTTCATTCAAATGGATGATAATGATAATTAAAAAATCGTATTTTTTTTAAATTGCTAACATTACTTATTTCCTTGCACTTATTTTATTTAAAATTATAATGAGTTTCTAGTTATTTTATATTTCTTTATTTATTCATTTATTCCAAATTGATTTTATTTAAAGTTTAGAACTTTAATTTTTCAACCTTTCATTTGTCTAAATACGAAACATATTTTGCCATTTCGATAATAAATTATATCGAATTTTATCCAAAAATAACTGTTTAAAAGTAATCAAAGATAAGAGCCATCAATCAGTTCTCATTATTAGATATTTTCTCTTTTCAATTTATAAATTACATTAATTACTTTCGAATAGAATTACGAAATAAAATGTAAAACTAATAAATGTGTCAAAATATTAGAAATTTAATCATTCTAATTAATACGTTTTTAAATTACATTTTACTTATCGATTTTTTATATTTTTATAACAACTAAAATTAATTTTTTAGAGTTAACAATTTTTAAAATGTCAATTTTAAATTCATCTCAAATGTTGTATTTGTTTAAAATATCTTAAATCTTTTAACGAAATTTTTAATAAAGTTTATTTTTATTTAAATTATTTTAGTAAAAATTTAAACATTTGATGTTATTTTATATAAAAGATACAAAAACATAGCAAGAATTAGTGCAGTGCGGCTACGTATTGTGTTGTATCTTTGTTTAAATACTTTTAAAACACGCAATTTTTTAAATTGTTTAATGAAATTTTGAATTTTTGTATATAAGAGATGAAAAAACGTGGAGTAAAATTCTTTCAGATTGTTTATTATATTTTCACTAATATTGAACGCTTGATAAAAAAAATTAAAGAGAAAAATTTCATTAAATTAATTAAAAATTATATGTATTCTATATAAAAATAATAAAGTTAATACAGTGCTGCTACAGCATTTTTATTACTATAACAGTATATTTCATTGCTTGAATGCTTTTACAATACTTAAAATTCCCTTGATGCGAATGTCTAAGCGGATATTTAATCAAAAATATAAGAATTTATTGTGAAAAAATAGTGTTAATCGAATACAAATTTTGCTTAGATGATCTATTAAATAGCTATAAAATTCGTTTTTTAAAGTTATTGATAATATTCGATCGAACTTAAATTTTCTGTAAAGATCGATAACAGTTCAGTAACACTTTCTATTCATTGAAAAAGTATCAATGATTTAAACTGCTTGATTTTTTTGGTCGAACATTCGTTTAAAAAACTATATATAATATAAAAATATCTACCAAAAAACTTCAAATTTAATTTTTTTAAGTTCAAAACTCTTAATACTTTTGATGCCAAAGAGAATCATTATCATTGCACACATTGATGAAGGTGATTAATAAATTTATAAGCAATATTTATAGATAATTAGACATAGAATTTATCAATTATATTAAAGTATTCAGAACGAAACTTTCTTATCTTTAGGGTGACAAAATAATATTTTCATCTGGCTATATAATAATAATATTTTAAAACGTTAAAAAACAACCGTGTAGCTTTCTTAAAAAATATTTACTTAACTCCAAAAAGATGACGATAGGAGGAGATGAATGTTGTTCGACTGACAGAAAGAATATATAAAAATATATATATATATATATCGGTATAGTGTTTTTTGCTCGCTCCTGTTGCAAGCAAACCAAGCAATAAAGAAGCTGTACAGAAAAACATCGCTCGAAGCACCATATAATTGAATCATTTTCTATCTGATTCTGTAGAAAGATGGCTGTTTTTTTACTTCTTTTCTTTTATAATGTTGCTGCTAAAGGCTATAGGAGGGGTGGTTTCCTTTCCGGAAGATCAAAAGTGCAATGGAATCGTTTTTGAAGTGACCGATGGTATGTGACAAATAACCACTTATATTTTTCCTAAGTTAGTGATCATAAAAAAGAAATATCAACCCTCGAGCATACCCCACATACACACACGTATGTGCGGTATGTTTTAGACTACATTTTGATAAATATTAATTTTATTCTTTTCACGAAAACAATAAAGAAAATTAGATAATATGTCACCCCGCAACGTTAATAGATATAACGAGAAAAACATGTTTATCAGTTGAATTGGAATGCTAGAGGACATAATAAAATTCATGAATGCGTTATGATATAAAGTACTCTGCGTTGATCGAATCACTTCAACAGTTGACACCTTCATGAGGTAAATTCGGTATGACTGCATCCAAGATGAATCCAATCTAAGTTGGTAGTCGTTGACGATGAAGTGCATCAGGAGTTGACCGATCAATGTCATGATTGATTCTACTTTTTTTCCTTCTTCTTCTTCCTTTTTGAGGTCTGCTAAACCGGAAGGAGACGTTTTAACCACTACACTTCCGGTTCTAGACAGCGCTTGGTGGAATTTTACAAAAATTGTTTTCGTTTCTCTCATCTTTTCGTAGCAGTTATATATATTTTATTATATATATATTTTTTAATCTTGTAAAAGCTGTTGCAATAAATAATGTTGCAATCACATATTTCTTTCTACAATTTTTTTTAAAAATGTATTATAAATCTTATAGAAATGTAATGCATCATATAATATACAGTATATTTTCTGTGACCGTAAATCAAATTTATATTAATAATTTTAACCGAGATAAGGAAATTTTTAAAGATATGCCTCATTACTTTAATTAAAATCGTTTTTTTAATTATAAACGTTAAAGTATATCGATAATTAATTTCATCTTATTGATTAAAATAGACATTATTGAGTTATATTATAACTATATTCTGGATAAGTTTAATAAAAGATGTTGCTTTACCTACTTAAACCTATAAAGTGAATCACAACTTATAAGTGTTACCCTCTATCTGCTTGGATCTTAGTTGAGCCTTTGATAACACCAACCAACCTGTTTTATTAGATAAAGTATCTTTGATCGGTATAAGAAGAATAATGAACTCTTGCTTCTCTTCATATTTATAAAAAGAATATGCCACATAAAATTGTATGTGATTTAATTTAAAGAGCAGTATTCCTCTGAAGAGTTTATTTTACGTAAAATTCTTCTTATTTCACACAAGATGGTACAAAGGTCTGTCAACAGTGTTTTATTTTATGTTCCATGTAAATATGTGAACATGAATCAAACTGAATTTATTAGTGTTGCAATTGTTGTATTGAACAATTTATGCAAATATTTGTAAGTAATAAAATATGTAAATACAACTTCAAACTAAGTCTTTATAGTGATTAACTTTTGGGCCATCCTATATTTTTGTTCTGAAATATAATACTTATATTAATAAGAGAGCCTTATAAAATAATTACCCATGCTCTTCATCTTGTTTCTTAATTGCAGAATTCAGCTGAATGTCTAAGCATTAGTAAAAGATTATCAATTTATATTTATTATTCTCTAATTATTAGACTCTAAATTTATTAAGATGAAGGCATATTCTGTCTTTGAGCTGGATGTGATACGTAATTACTTGAGGAATCCTTGTGTAAAATATTTAAAATAGAGATAATTTAACTATTTAAACAGCGATAAATAAGAAAATGATAAATGGGATTCAGCTTTACTTATTATTTATGAAAATAAGGATAATGTTTATCATTGCTAAGATACGAAAATCTAGAATATTAGATTTATTGTTATCTTTTATCAAGGTCATAACGTTTAGATTCATAAACGTGATACACATAAAAATGTGTTGTACGATCAGAAGACGTGTGATATCATACATTACAACCTACATATTTGTTCAAAGAGAACATATCACATTATATTATTTTTTAAAGTTGAAAAATATTCATTATAATAAAGGAATTTCTCATTTTGTCTTTCTAACTCGAAATGAGAAAACAAAACAAATATTTCAAATGAGGATTCATTAAAAATATATGTTACTAAAATTCCTTAACGTTATATTTCCAAAATATTTGTCAATTGATTTATGTAATGTCAAAAATATGTCAAATAAATTATGTTTTGTATTTTGTATCTGTAATTTATATTATAAGAGTAATGTGTCGGGTCTGTTGCACATCTCTTAAATCACAGCATTCAGTTAGAACTAACATTAGAGAATAAAAGAAATTTTAAATAATTCGCACTTTTTCTGTAAAAAGATTTTATTTAAGATTGTTTTAGAGTAAATGTATGCTTTAGTTATTTTATCAATATATAATTTAATAAATTATTATACATTTTATGTAACTTATATAAGTTTGAGGATGCAGCTGAAAAGATGCGAATGAAAATTTGAAAAATCTATATCCAATTGCATTCAATTGTCATCTTCTAGTAAAGATAAGGTATTATAGTAGTGTAGAATTAAGAAGTGATGTTTTCATTACGGTATGTTCTTTTCAACATCGTCGTCTTAGTAACATCAGTTCCGTTCTATCCAATATTCTCCTTTATCAACAACAAGGTAATCTGAGATTGCTGCTACCGAGGTGAAATTCAGGAATGTTCTCATTCGTTCAAATCTTTACATGACTTGTCTACTTCTAACACGAATATATTGAATACTTCAACTATTTTTTTCAACGCAATAAACATATTTTATAACCTCAAACTAGAAAATCTACTTTCGAATCAATAAACGAATATTCAACAATTATTTATATTTAATGAAATATTTTATTACTTTAAAAATATATAATTTTAATGAATTGTCTTCTTTTTAATACATTAAAAAATATAAATTTTTTATTTATTTTTGATGAATTTTAATTACTTTTTGATAGCAAATTTCTAGCTCATGTATGACTTTTATGACGCGTGATAGGTAAATAAATATAATAAATAAGATTTAATAGATACTGTAAAAATTCTTAGTACTTATTTCTTGATAATTTAAAAAAATAAAAAATAAGAAAACAAAGTCATAAAAACTAGATAATTTACCGCTAAGTCATCAACGACATAAAAGGATTTGGAAGTAAGATGGGGGTATGTTATTGTACTCATAAGCAGTACAAACAAGGCTTTCTTTATGGAGTAAAGAAAAGATTTTTCCTTTGTTTAAACGAGAGACTGAATAAAATAGCAATAAAAAATATTAAGGTTCATTATTATTAAGTGAAAGAACATTCCATTTGTTTTTCTAATTAAAGTAGTTTCTAAATTATCGTGTCGGCATCCTTACATAAAATTTAATAACAGAAAAATATGGCAAACATGATTCTAATCTTTATATATTATCTTTAGCAATTTATTTATTTTATTTTAACAAAAATTAATTATAATTTTCTTTTCTCTCTCTCTCTTTTCGAATCATAATAATTTTAAAATTTATTTATTTAAAAAACATAATAATAAAAATCCATTAAGTAAGTGAACAATGCGTTATAATTTAGCCGTTTTTATGAGTGTTAAAACGATTTTTGACTGTATATTTATGAATAAGGATGGAAAAAATTGTAATTTAATTAACTCGAAAAAATGTTTTTGATATTTACAATATAATTTAACCATTAATTAAGTCCATATTTTTGTATGAAATGTATAAAAATTTAATTTAATTAACTCAAAAAATGTATTTTTTTTAAAGATATTTTATTTAAATAAAATTTTTGGGGAGAGTTCAATAAGAGAAGAGTGTTTGTTAGAAGCATGTATTTAAATAGCAACCTAACACCCATCATTAAGGGGCGGTTTAAGCAGAGCCAGGATTCTCGAAAAGAGGCCACAAGATAAATCCCGTATGGCTGGCGAAACGGAAAATCGAATTTTTCCATGATTGATGTTTATGTTGCAGTCAGAAGTATACGACGAACGAAGGCTTTGAAGGATTAGCAATGTTGCTCATTAGATTGTGGCAAAACTGAACTGCAACCTATCGAATCGATGAATAAATTTAATTTGAAAGAAAATTTCTATTTTATATAAGATTCTTTATATAGGCTATACAAATAATATGAGCATTTAACTTATTTATATAGATAAACATTTTATTATTTTCAATTATGAGAAAACTATAAAGAAAAATGGTTTTATTTAAGTAATCATGTATTTGAATAAGTGCAATTTAGTCTTTACAATAATTAACTGATTTTGAACCACCCTGTAGTTTTGCTATCAAACAAAATGTTCGTCAAGTTACTCCTCTTGCTCCTCATCTTCCTAGCTTTTTAGCTGAAGAATTTAAGTTATATTTTAAAGATTTTAAAATGTTCAAAATAATTATTTTTGTATTTAATTTATTCATTTATCATCTGTCTGCCTACATGCAAGATTTCTATATTAATTTTGTATAGCTTATCTGTTAGTCTCTATTCAGTTTATCTTTTTGTCTATTTATTCGTCTGCTTGTCTGTCTATCCGTCTATAAGATTTCTGTATTCATTTTATCAGTCTGGAGGATTTGAGTACTTATTTTATTTGTCTATTTGCCTTTACATCTGTCTTCAAGACCGTTATATCCACTTTATCTTTCGGCTTCCTGTCTGTCTATTTTGAAAATTTTTCAAAAAATAAAAGAATGCTAGAAAATAGAAATTTTAGGGATTTTTATACACACAATTTCCTTACGGAATCGCGCATAATTCTATCAAGAATTATTTTAATAATTTAACAAATTACAATTTCATTATAGCATTATCACAAATTTAAAAATTAACATATTTAAATAATTATAAGAAAATGAAGTTTTAATCCACTTAATAATTTACGTAAATTTTTCTAGATAAATATTAAAATTATCTAATTTCAATTTTGATTTATCGACACTTCATAAAGGTTAGTGGATGCTAGTTATCCTTAGATTATAGATATAATGAATAAAGCATGGTTGTATCCTTTTGCAGTCTAAATGTGATATAGGAAAGGTGGAATTATCATAATCCAGACATATGGCATTAATTTGCCTTGTCATCTCCCATCGCGTACCAGTTATGAATTATAACGAGATGCGAGAATATAATCATTGCTGCATGCTATATATATATATATATATATATATATACACACACACACTCTCTATCGTGTACAGTTAGCGAGTGGATGGAAATGTAATTGCTCCATTATTGTCCCATAAATCTCCTTTCTGCTTAGTATCTAAATTGAAAATGGTGAATTTAAAATTGAAATTTGTACCATTTACGGTTATACATTGATATATATAAATAAGTTAATTAAATATATAAAAATAATAAAAATTCTTCTCCATATTCTTGACGAGAATGAGGAAGATAAATGTCGATTTTTCTTATTTAATATATAAGAATTTTTAATCTTTTAACTCTAATTATTATTACTTTGAAGGAAAGTTTAGAAGGTACATTGACCGTTTGCTGGAAAATTAACAGTTAATGTACGAACTATTTAGAGATTTCTTAATGAGTTTTCAACGATTATCCATTTTTATCGTTTTTATTTAAATGTAATTGAAGTAAGCGTACATCGTTTTCGAAACTGTTATACTTACGAAATTTTCTAATATTAATGAGATGATAACGCTAAAATTCAATTGTAATTCTTAACGAAAATAATTAAAATTTTATCATTATACTAAACGAATTTTTGTTTTAAAAAAGTCCATTAAAATAATAATACTAATAATAAATATTTAACTTTATAAATGTAATAAATTAAATGTATAATATTTCATTATTTTTTAATAAGAGAATTTTTTTAAGATGCTTACTCTTGAGAATAAGAATAATTTGTCGAAAAATTCATAGAATGATACGCCTTTTGTGGATAAATTACAGCCTCTTAAAGTGCGTAAATGATAAGAATAGAGGCTTATATTATTGAACAAGCAAAAAAGTTATTTTATAATAAGGCTAAATTTAAAATTCTAAGCTAATTTTTCGTTTAATACTAAGAATCCATAGCAAAGAAAAGAAATTACTGTCTTTTAGTATCCAAATTTGATGATAACGAAGACTATTGTATTCTATAGAAAAAGTAAAAAAGTAATCTTAGATCAAAAACCAAATATTCTGAACTAAGTTTGATTCAATTATAAGAATTTAAAAAAGCAGTAAAGAGACAAAATACACCTTTTTATAGCCAAATATCAGCTTCCTAATATCAAAAATTGATGAAATGAGCGATGTTTATAAACTACAGATAAAGGTTTAAAAAATTGCCTTAGAATTAAATCAAAACATTCTTATATATTTATCAAATAAAATTAATTTTTACTGTCTAGCAAACAGACAAATCATCATACGACAGAAAAAGCAAAAGGAAAGAATTTACATAGTTAAGGGAAACATATGGAGCATCAAAATATCAAGCTAGAAACATATCTGAGTGATGCTGGAGACACACACACAGATATAGAAATATTTATTAAATTTCTCTGGGAGAGCAAAACCGACTTGAAAGAGGATCGACCAACGACCATACATCATTCGCAGCATAAGTTGGAAACAATCCGTACAGAAGCAAACCAGATGCGTCAATCGATGGAGGACGATATAAAGGATGCTTGCAGTGGAATTCGGCATTCACCTCGCAAACGCTTGCTTCCAACATCCGGACTGAGAGGCTTTAGAAGAGTTTCTAGCTTCATATTAATTCCAGTCGCGGACATGGTCCAACCGAAAGTGTTGGATCAATTTACCGGTTCTGTTCCTGTGGATATTCAAATCGCGATTTCTTCTTGATACCATCTGAAACTCACGCACCGATTAAGGGACAATGTTACACGTGATGTTTTTACAGTTAGTAGAAGCCAAAACACAAGAAGTGGCTTGTGCTGGAAAACAAATTTACTTCAAGTTCGCTACACTTTTTTCCTTTTTCCTCTTTCTTGCTTTTCTTTTTTTTTTGACATTTTTCTAAGTGCGAAACTGAATATGTTGGGGAGCAAGTCGTGTCGTGTGGTAAAATAAATCTGCTACCGATGTTTTCTGCATGTATAAGTGTAGAATATTGAAATGTTTTGAAATCAGTGAAGTGGACCAACTGCATCACAAGCTTTCTGTTGATGTATCATCGAATTCCTTCTTCATATTTTACTCTTAAACAGCAAAGTGAAAGGTTTTTATTATTCAACATAAGCTATAACATGCAGTATCTATTTTGGTAATGTACTGATACCAAGACAAATAAAATATATATATAATGTACTGTTAAAGGTTTTCTTTTCTACTTGATAATAAATTTATATATATATTTATTAATTTTATATTAAAATACTTTTTTCAGTTCCTTTTTATGTAAATTTATGAATAAAATAGTGTTCCTCTTCGTTAAATTTACTTAATTATCATTTAAAATTTTGTTTAAATTTAATATATTTAACTATCTCTGATATTTTACTTATAATCAATATTTATAATTAATAACATATGTTTAAATGTGCGAATAAATGCATTTGTTAAGCGTATCAATTATATGTAATTATATAATTTTGAAGTTAATTATAAATCTAAATTTATAATTTTGATTTAGTTTTAAAAGTTGATTTGTAAAGTTTAAAGCAGTTTAATAAAATGATAGTCAAATAATTTTTTAAGATCGTGATGATGTTCATCTGTACATATTTTCTTGAAGAATTTGATTACATTGGCCTATAAAAAAAATCTTGTACTTTTTAGTTGATTTATCTGTATTTTCCATAAAATATTTTGGTTAATCTTGCATCAAAAATAATTTTATTTTATATTTTTCCAGAATATTACATTATTAAATTAATTTGACTGGAAAAACACATTTTTCACGTATATTTTCTATAAACCTTAAATTTTTTGATTAATTTTACATGAGAAATTGTCTTTATCAAGACTTTTACTTAATTTTACGTAAAATTAAATTATAAAGCAATCTAAATAATTCATAAACACTCTAAACAACTTAATTTACACAAGATTTCTTCAACATTTGTACAAATAAGAAACAAAAACCTTTACTTACAATATCAAATATCAAATCTTTAACATGTTAATAACTAATTGCAATTAACAAATTAACAAAATCATTAGAAATGTAATTTCTAAACTCTAAATAATTTCTTGTAGGAATTAATTGAGATAGGTAAGTTACGCAACTAAAGTGTTGTAATAGTAATAATATAAAGAGATGAACAGTTTTAAAATTTAGTCAGGAAAATACAGTTTACTTTTATGATGTTCAACATATTTCAAATAACTGTCATGGTTCAAAACTCAACGAAACATGTGTGTAGCTTTTCATAGGATCATCCGAATAGCTTTATAATTACCCTTGTAAATTTTGTATGTTGTACTGTTACAATTTCTACTGTCACGACACATCACAGAAAGGGAAAGTTGCTGTAGATAGTGCTATTCCTAATTGGAAAATAAATAATTAAAATGTTATTTAGAGATGTAACGACCCGAAAGAAGAACATAGCAACACCGAAAAACATTACATTGTTTATTAAATGTAACCACACAGGAATGTATATATGCACTCACACATACATACAAACTTATATATATATACACTTTTCTAATCCTTTTAATTATTAAAAATGAAATTTTTAAATAATTTTATTAATAAATTATTTAACTTTTAAGCTTTCGTATTATATAAAATGTATGACATTTTATTTCTTTTATGGTAATTTATTTTGATTTTTTACTTACTTTAATATATTCATATTTATATGTATTAAAAGGTAAAATTTGTATACATTTACGAGTTTAAACTTTTAAAAAGATGATCATTTTAATGAATAATTATGAATAAAACTTAATAAGTATTAATAACACGAATATTTTTCAAATAAACGAGGATATTATTTAGACCTTTTCTGTGAGAATTTAGTTAAATTTTTGTAGCTTAATGCTTTTATAAGTACAAAATATTAAAGTTTAAACTATATAATTTAAAAATTTCTTTAAAAATTTATATATTTTTGTTATAAATTATAATATGATTAATAAACAGAAAATACTGTTTTATGAAGAAACAAGAATGCGTATATTATGACTTTTTCTATGAAAAGTTAATTAAATTTTTATAGTATAATATTTTAAAAATGATTAATATTTAAACTTAAAATTATGTAATTAAAAAACTCCTCTAAAATTTATAAATTTTCACGAGATAAACGACGTTTAATTGTTAATAAGACTTTCACGAACAAGAAAAAACGTAAGATGTTTATTTAGATCTTTTCTATAGAAATTTAATTAGATTTTTGTACATTAATATTTTTAAATAAAATATTAAGTTCAAAGTAAGAAAATACATTACAAATTAGGCTTTGATTAATAATCACAAATATATTTTTTTACAAATAATTAAAGAAATAGCTATATTTATTTAGAGTTTCTAAATAGAAATTTACTTAATTTTACAGTTTAATATCTTAAAATATATATAATAAAGTTCAAAATTATATAATTAAAAAAAACTGTTAAAAATCTATAAATTTTTAAATTATAAATTACGTTTCATTGATTTTCATGAGTACTATTTTACGAAGGAACTAATAAGTAAAGTGTTTATTTATAAATTTTTTTATAGAAATTTAATTAATTTTTTTATGATTTACTATCTTTGGAATGAAAATATTAAACTTTAATACTATACAAGTAAAAAATTTCATTAAAAATTTATAAATTTTAACGTTATAAATTATGTTTAATTAATCATCTCCAATACTCTTTCGTGAGTAAATAAACAAAGAAAATACATAAATATATGTATTTTATACAAGTTGAAAGATAATTATTCATGATTATAATTACAGAAAAGGAAAATTATATAAAGTAATTAACATAATAATTGAAATTGTTGACATTCGAGAGGATGATTAAACATGCCACTTTCAATAGAGAACCACAACAATGTATTATAAAAGGATCAATTATCCTTGTAGTTTTCATTTCAAAATATCATAATTACTAGACAAAATCGGAATCAGTAGAAGAGAGGGAGAGAGAAAGACACAGAAAACTTTCTTAAAACATCATTAGATAAGGACCACACCCGAAACTTTATAAACGAAAGACTATCATTTACATAAATAGTCATAAATTATAAGTTTAAAAAGTGTTTTAGAACAAAAAAAACGATTTTATTAAATGTATATTTACAAAAAGTTTATAGATATTAGTTTATTTTTTAAGAAAAAAAAAGTTGATTAGAAAATATATTTTTTCCCTTAATCTTCAATACAAAAAATAAGAATAAAAAAATTTATCATAGTAAATTGTAAGAGAGTGACAAAGTAAGTCTTTGGAAATTTACAAGAAAGGTTTTCTTATATAACTCGAATTCTTTTCGTAACATTTTCTTCTTATAAAGCTTAACGAAAATTGATCACGTGTATAAGAAGTAGATATCGTTGCTATGGTTACAGACAGATGCCTGGAGAGCAGTACGACTGCTAATGGTTGTTTAGTGGATGAAAGTCGCTGTACCAGGTGTCCAGAGGTTTTTACTCTCTTCTCCCATGAGATGATTCCTTACTTTTAGTTGTAAAGTTATTTGTTACACTTAGGTATCATTTGCTTTCTAACATAATTCCGATATTAAAAAATAATGGTCTAATAATCATATTGAAAAAAAAACAAATAATTAAAATTCTTTATTCTTAATAACTGTTTACACATAAATG
This sequence comes from Centruroides vittatus, assembly GCF_030686945.1. Lineage (NCBI taxonomy): Eukaryota > Metazoa > Arthropoda > Arachnida > Scorpiones > Buthidae > Centruroides > Centruroides vittatus. The sequence goes on from NW_027122385.1 coordinate 3,310,756, forward strand.
CTTAAATAAAATAATAATTATTAAAATGTTTAACTTTACATTTGAAAAAAAACGGTTTTAGATAGATATAAGTTATATAGACTGGCTCAAAAGGTAGTTAAGTATGTTTCGTATGTTTCGTATGTTTCAGGTACACCTATGAATATGAAGCTGAAAAACTGAGTTTAAAACAATGTGTTTTTCTATATAAAATTGATGATAAAATATGATTACGTGTTTAAATTAGACAAGAATTTAGTCTAAATAATGGTTAATTGATTTTTGGCCCATCCTATTACTACATAATTCAAAATGTAAGAAGTTTTAACTTATAAATAAATAAATAATTTATAAATATATTATATTAAAAACTATATTAATATTTATTAACAAATTAATTTATAATAAGAAAAACATTTATTTTTCATACATAATCTACTATATAAAAAGATATTTTAATTGAATTAGCTTATTCTATATTAAAATTTAATTATTTATTTTATGCGTTTCTTTGTTTTAATTTAAGTAAAAGAAATTTTAGATAATTAAAAATTTTGCGAAGGTAAATTATAAATTTAAATGTTTTTCTAATTATCAATTTGAAAATTAGAAAAATGTGTTTTTTTATTTGAATTTTCCCATTTGTAATATAAAAATTAAAAATATAGAATCAGCCCAGATGAAGAAGAAATAGTAGGATCATTAGGGCTTTATCGGCTTTCGTTTATTTGGGCCTGATCTCACATTCCCAGGTCAGTCCAATTAAAGGAGACAGTAGGGCCTATCCCATATAAAGAAGATAGTTGTTCGAACAAGGAAGTAACTCCCAAATTTATTCTTTTCTGTAAAGAATATGATATAAAAGTGAAACAAATTAGCTTTTTTAGATAAGAAATAAAAGCTTATTTATTTATTGATCATATTTATATTTATTTTTATGGCTTTTGCGGAGGGCCTCACATTTGTGAATGATACAGGCCTTTTTTACGTATCTCAGGTTTATAATACAAAAAAACTGTAGAGAAAACGATGTTAAAATTTAGCACAATTTTAATAAAAAATTATAAAATGGAATTTAAAAAATTAATAAAATAATATATATGTTTATTCATAAAATATTTATTTAGTTATAATATTTTATAAACATTATCGAATCTGTTGTGTTATGAACGATGAATTAGGAAGCAATGTCTTTATTGTTTATCATGAATTATTATTCCCTACAAAGCAATAATGATTCTAACACATTCAATAATATTATATATTTATGCCCTTAACAACCACATTTAAGCTATGAAAATAAACCATATTTAATGGAGTAATCATATTCGTGCATTTATTATTTATAAATGTATATTTTATTATCTAGTCTGAAGATAATTTTATACCTGTATAAATAATTTTTGATGGTTTCTATACGGATTTTAATAATGTTTTATAATTAATTTTATAATTAGAGAAAATTGTGTTTTAAAATAACTTCTTACCTAATTTAAAGAATACTTTTTTTGTGGTTAGTGCTTAGATCGTCTTACCTTCCGTCTTTGAGTTAGTTGGAAAAGTGGAGTATGTCAATCACAGGTGTCTGGTACATTGACCAGAAGATAGAAAACAGGGTTAAGAAAGCAGTCTTCTGCTGTCGAATACGTTTACTGAAGGAAGAAAGTATCTTCTATCCTAACCGTGCACTGAATAACTGATCTGTAGTATCAAAGAACCACATTTATATCAAAGTTTAACACAATTTTAAATAGAAAAGTAACACTAACTTTTTAAAAGAAAAGTTAAATAATTTAAATTACAGTTTTATAAATTTATTTTACTTAGAAAATTACATTTAGAATTATCATATTTTTGCTAAATGTTTCAAAAATTAAGCAAATTTTAGATGATAATTTTTGAAAAATTTAAAGATATTTAATTGTAAAATTATCAAAAGCATCTTTTATTATTTATTTTTTTAACTTCAAATTTATTATATTATCCATTTATCTTTGCATTACTTAAAATCAATAAACCCGATTTCATTATAAAAATGTTAATATGCTTTTAACTATCAAGTAAACTCTTAGAAGAAGGCTTTTTAACTAGAAAGAATAATGGATTTTTCTAGAAGAACAGAGAAAAAAAGATTATTTCTAATGATGTGTTTGAAAGAATGTTAAGTTCACACGCATTCCAATCACACTTCGATCAACTAACAGCATCTTAGAAATAAAATAAAAGAAGAAAAAAGAAGTCAGTGAGAGCAGAGACTCAACAAATGAGAGAAACAGAACGAAAATACCAGAATCATTTATCAACAGAGACAAGCTTACACGTGTTGGACACCTCAGTAACGATTGTTGAAGATCGAGAATCGGCACATTGTACCTTAATTGCAAAGAATGGTTTCAAACTATCGCTTTGGTTAGTTGCTTTCCAACAACATCAAATCATCTTCACTCGCGACATTCAGATTGCTATCTACTAAAACTCAATCTTTCATTTCTTCCTGAGCTTCCATGATCGCTTTTGGAATCTTACAGCGATAAAGTCACGAGGAGATAGCCAGTAACTGGCACACTATGGAACTTATATAATTCAATCTCAGAAAGAGAAGTTGCTTTTTCATTAGTAAGGAAATCAATGCATCAATCATATATGCCCTATGTGTATAGAGCCCATACATGTATAGGTATTCAGAAAGCGATGGTGCCCTACAATTCTTGTTATATTTTGTCTCGTGCAGCTTATCGCCATTGTCAAACACATCCATTTGATGTCCTCCGATGATATATTGAGAGTCATTTTCTAGCGTTGACGTCGAACCATCAGTGAAAGCGTCTTTCCCAAATACGAATAGAATCAAAATTTCCAATAGAAATTCTGTCTGTTATGTGCATATTTTATTTTAAAATAATTAATATTCTAATCGCTTATCATATTATTTAACTCTTTTACAACACTTTGGAGAATAAATAATTCATAATTTTAATTTTTCTTAACACTTTTGAGTTCTTTTAAACTGGATTTGTCATACTTATATGATATCATGTATCATACTAGATAAAAGAAAGTTTATATTTTTAATGGAGTTCTGATTAATTATTAATAATTTTTAAAATTATTACTGACTTTATAGTAAGAAATTATCAGAATTTTTTTTTTTTTTTACATTCTATTTGCTTAAACATCTCAATTCTCATTCAATCTACAGGAAAACTGATACGGAATATTTAAGTAAAATTTTAAATTTTTCATAAAATAAAAATAAATATAAATAATAACTTCTATATTTATTTTAAAACACTTTTTCGACATAATATGTACAATTGATTGTTTTATTTTATAAGATATTTATCCAAATTCCTCTTCAAATATTTAACAATACTGAAGTATACTTTTCAATATCTTAAATTATATACCTTTAAATTTATAAAGTATTATTTTTAAAGCATAAAACTATCTGAAAAGAATATATTGTTTATAATAGCGACAATGGTGTATATGAGGTGTTATATTTAGCATCATTTAAATTATATCCAGTTGAATTGATATCAATCTAATACAAATAAGTTAAAAGCTTCTATGATGACACCAATTACGCATAGAAAATTTAATAAAATATTAAATAAGATTCTGTGAAACTTTTAGGTTAAGAGTATTCACGTTATTAGTTTCGTTACTTGGAGAAGAAGGGAAGGGAGGAAGAGGAGAGATTTTTCTGAGGATAAAGTAATATATATTTCATGAAGAAAACGTTAATACTGTAATTATTTTATTGAAAGTTATAATGAAATTAAAGGAGTAGCTTTACGTTTTTAAAAACATTTTTCACTTATAACTTTTTATATAATATTGATATACGTGACGATCGAAGATACTTTTTATTAAGGAGTAAGTAAGATTCTTCTATGCAAATAGTAATCATTTGTAATTTCTTTTTGTTAGTTTTTCTCGAATAGAAGTGATTTATATGTTCTTGATGTTTCTAACTTCGAAAGAGAACATGTTTTTTCATTCAATTTCTTTCCGTACTCGTTGTTTTATTCATCATTCTCTGCTTCTCTCTGTGTTAAATTTGGAACTGGAATAATGAACATCAGTTCTTTTTTTTAAAATAAATTTACTACCAAAAATCATATTTTCTACTACATTTAAGGCACTGAAGCATCAATTTTTAATAATTTTATTTTCTCTATACTAAATATTATTGGTCTTGGAAGGTATTTTAAGAAAAAATATATATAAATTTGTCTTATTTTTAATATGACAAATTTCATACACCAGAAAAAAATATTGATTTTCTAAGTTTGCAATAAGATAATGTAATGTTGAAAATTTATAAGGAATATTAAAAAGTTATATAATAAAGAATTCTATATTTACAAAAATCCATTTTATATAAAGCTTTAAAAAGAAAAAAGAAAAAAATAGTAAAAGTTAAAGTGTATAATTTGGATTTATCTTAATTAAAATCTAAAAGGTTTTTAATTAAAAATATAAAATATTCATTTATAAATATTTTTCTATTTATTAAATAATGAAGTTTTATAGAAAAAAAATACTATTATTGGATTTTTTCTTCCTTCATAAAATATTTTGGTTACTTAAAGGAGTTCTGTTTACTCATAAGCATCTGGAAATGAGGAAATGATGTAGTTGTTTCTGCTTATCGATATTCGTTATGCTTGAAGGGAAATCATAGAAATGTCACAGAATATAATAATAAGATAATCAATATTTATCCTAATATTGAAAGAAATAAAATTTGTTCATTGTTTTTCTTATCAAGAATTCTTTCAACATTATTCAAATTATTTTAACGTCTGAAAACTAAAAAATTACTTTAAGAAAAAATTTTCCGATAAAAGTAAATTCTAAAATAAATATTTTATTTAAGGTTTCTTATAGACAATTATAACACTTATAAGAGTATATTTAATGAATTTATGGATATTTTACCATAAATATTTCTGTTGTAATACTATTTTTTAACGTAAAAATGTGGTATAAAATCTTACAATTATTCAAATAATTTAAAATTGTTAAATTAGAATAATACAAAAGTTTAAATAAAATATATACCTAATTATAATCCAAATTGTTTATAAAAAATACACTCAATTCATCAATATTTTTCGAAAATTTTTGTATTATAATACCATTTATAAGGCTTTATTTTATATAAAATTTCGTTTAAACAGAAAAATCTTGCGATAATAAACGAAATTTTATCATTTTTATTAATTTTGTTTACTGCTTTAATTAAAAAAAAGATAAAGCTGCAAATTCTATATGAAAATATGAGGTAAAGTAAAGCTGTTTACGACTTCATTCAGAGTATTGATGGTGAAGAACACATAGTGGAAGAGGTTAACCTCTTCACCTTGCTCATGTCCCTACAGGGATTCATCACTTGGTTCTCGGCCATTTGATCGACCGACCGTTAGATTTAGCCACGACACTTGTCTCCGGGGGCAATAGATGTACAATTAAATAACAGTGATTACTGCATTGGTGGCTCTTTGGATCGACTTGGACTGCTCAAGCTTGTTATTAACAAAAGTTTCTTAATAGAATGTATCAGACTGCACTTAAACAGGATTTTACCTTTTAATTAAATCACTATAAAAGTTTTATGTATTTTTCTTTGTTCGAATATTGTTTTAACAATGATAACATCCGAGACTTAAGATGAAGCTCTTAAGATATTATATTTTATTAGGCAATAAACACTGAACATATACGAACTAAACGTTAGAAATTTATCCGGAAACATTAAGAAAAGTCTAGAATAATACAGTGATGAATATTGTCACTCATATAATTTGTCGAGTGTGAAGTCTTTCGTTGTCTTTTGTGACAGTGAATCATATGGCATCAACATATTTAAGCTTTCACATGGAAATGATTCATTTTAACTCGATATCTTACTTTACATTTCAATATTATCTGTTGTTAGCTTGTTTGAATAAGAGAGATTTTGAACGTTTTCGACAATGTAAAGAACTCGAATGATTTATTCTTTCATATTATCAAATCTACCGTAAATAAAAGTTATATTGAACCATCGCGTGAAAATATTCTATTAAACTTATCTCGTTTTCACTTCTTAAACTGTTTGAATTTTCTATTAAATAGTCTTTTCTATTGATTTTCTTTTTATTTAGTTTTATCATGAAGCGGGAACGAATGCACGCATTTCTCTAGTTCTCTCCTTTGCTCTCAAATTAGTTTAATATAGGGTAGGCCAAAAGTCAGTTAACGGTGACTTTGTTTGTATCATCCAAGTATATTTTGTAAATATGAAATTCATACATTGGGCTCACAATAATATGCTTTTTCTTTATAAAACTGTGATTGAATATACAATAAGACAAGACATCAATTTAGATTTTTAAAAGAGCCACTACTTTTATATATATGTTCACCAAATAACTTCAATAATTATAATGTTTATATTTAACATTTTATAATATTTTCTGCGAATTGAATAATGTTTTAACAGATTAAGTTATATGCTTAAGCTTATATAATTAACGAGCAATTATTTCATTGTGACATCGTCACAATGCCGGGCTGCAATTTTCAATCATATTTTTAATTTATTTAATTTAAAATATATGCTCTCAACCTTCAGATTGGTAGTGTCTTGGGCTGAATTTCATACTTTTCGTTTAGAAATCGAGTCGTGCCGATCATCTATCTAACTCCTTTCAGGGAAAATTTTTGAATTGAAATAACGTGACTTCCATTTGTACCAGATATTCTATTTGTACCAGTACTTATGTAATTAATCTGGACATATTTCCCCAAAGCTTTCATCTATATAACTGTTTTCGAGTTTAAGGAAGGACAGACAGACGGACGATGGTGGGAATTTATAGAATTTTTTCAAATTGCAGCCCAATAAACTAAAATTCTTAACTTTATATTTTAAGAATAAATATCTTATAAATTAATTTAATTTGTAAAAAATATATCAATTTTTTGTCGTAAATATAACATTTTTTGACAGATTCAAGTTATAAAAAAGTAAATTTGATAAAATAAATGTAAAAGAATAATAAGAAAATTCTTATAGTTCAATTTAAATTTTCAACAATAAATTACTTTTTAAAATAATTTATTGTTATTTTTAAAGATTTATTTTATAGTTGATTGTTTTCATTTATTAAAATTCGATTTTGCAAGTTGAATAAATAAATCTTTAATTTATAATATATATATATATAGAGAGAGAGATTTAGAATTTTTTAAAATAAATATTATAGTTTTATTTGATCTAGTTAATAATAAAAAGTTATTTTGTTTCATCAAAGTGGTTTTTTACAGATGATTTGTACATAGTGAATTATATAATACTGCAATGTTTTTGTTAGAAATTATATAAAAATGACACGATAATACATTCAAATGATTATCAAATTGACTTAATGAATAAAATGACTTGCAGCTATAAGAAAATTAAGATTTCCTGTCTAAAAAAAAGGATTCAAAATAAAAATTTTTACACTAAAAATGACAAGAAAATTGCGTCATTGATAACTTATTCATTAGCCTGTACAAATTAAAAGAATAAAATAAAAAATATTTTTAAATATTTAAAAAATAAAATGTATTTTAAAGTAATAATTATTATAAGTGATGATAACAATTAAATCAATAGAGCAATCCATTTACTTAATTGAAATAATTCGTGACTGTGAAAACACATCTAAATTTTAATGAATTGTTATTAAATTTTATATATATATATATATATATATATATATATAATTATATATATATATATATATATATATATATATATATAATTTAATAACAATTCATTAACATCAAACGTATAAAATAAATTATTAAATGGAACCACGTAAGAAAATTTAGATGTGTATATATATATATATCATCATTTAATTGATAGTTTTCAATTTATTATTAAATGACTTGTGGATTATTATCCATTTTATCTTCACTTTTTAGTTTCTTCCTATTATAAATGTGTTTTTATTTCCTATTTTATGAATTTCATTTTATTTTTTATGTCTTTAATAACTAAAATTAATATGTTGCCTTATATAAAAAGATAAAGATTATATTTATGATTTATTATACAATATATATTGCTTAGATCAGTGTTTCTCAAACTTTTTGGACCGCGACCCCCCTTCTGCACTTAAAAATTTCAAAAGACCCCCGAAGAATAAGTATGTGTCAAAAAACATCCCGGAGGGAGGGGGTTGGGCTCGTATTTAAATATTTATATTATTTTTATTATTTATATGTGCAATTTATTTAAGTAAAAATTATTTTATATATTTTTTATTTCTATTATTTCTAAACATGAATCCATAGTAAATTTATAAAATATTTGAAAAAATTGATCTGGCATCAATTTTTCAGCGACCTCCCAAATATTTTTCACGACCCCCTTGGAGGTCGCGACCCCCACTTTGAGAATCACTGGCTTAGATAATAAATTATTTTGTAAAAGTTTTTGGATAAAACTGAATGTGTTTCTCGAAAAAATTGCTTTAAAATTATAGATTTTTCATATTTAATTTATAAAAATTAATATATTTGCTATAAAAGTTTAACATTTTTTACATATGTTAATACTTTTCAACCGTTTCGCTTAGAGAAGGATCTTTACTATTACATTATCGTTCGTGATCTACCTGTTGGCAAATTAAGGTATATTATATATTTAATTTAATGCTTGATATTAAAAAATCTTAAAAGTTTGCATTCAATTATTAATTAAATTCTAAAAAGTTCTAATATCTAAAAATGTGGTAGAATATTTATCAAATCTTCATTATTTTTTGTTTTCTAGTCATTTAATAATGGAGAAAATAGAAAATAATTTGCATAACGCTGTCATTTAAAAATTTTTTTTTCCTTTCAGTAAATAAACAAAAATATATTAAAGTTAAATATTTAATAAGATTAATTAGATCTTTATAAAACTTGAAATTTATTGATTTATTTATTTAAGATTTTCTAATTTATATCTGCAAAAAATATCAAAATTAGAATTTAAAAAAAATCACAAAAAATTTAATGTGATGAATGAAAATAAAATAATTTTATATAAATTCATTAAAAAATTTTCATTTATTTTATATCTTTTAGTACTTTTAAAATATATTTTACTTAATGTTTATATTTACTTAAATTAAATTTAATTAAATTGTTTTATTTTCTTAATAAATATTACAAGAGTATATATTCATATATAAGGGTCTCAAAAGTTATTCAACCATCTTTTGTTTGTTTCAGGTACACTTTTGAATATAATTGGTAAACTGACATTGTTCAAGCAACGTTTTTCTTTTAAAAATTAGTGAAAACATGATAAAAATGTGATTAAAACAGAATAAGACAGTAATCCTTTACATGGTTGAGTCACTCCGTACTTACAATGATATTTTAAAAATATATTTAAGAATAAAATTGCACAATATGTTATAATTCCTTTAAAAAAATAGAATTTTGAATTTTTATAAATTTTTTATTTAAAAAAATTATTAAAAATACATTTTATTTAAAAAACTGCAAATACTTTTTTAAAAAAGTTATCGATTTTACCAAAAATAAAAGTCGTTTAAAACTTCTAATTATTAATTAGAACGATTAAATTTTGTTTATTTTAAGCTATTATCTATTATCGTTATAAAAGAAATTTTATTTAAAACAACACAAAATTTGATATTCATTAATTTTCCACTCGAATATGATATCCTCTTATTCATTAAAATAAATAAAATATTTTAAAATAATTTATTTTATAGAATTTTCTTAAAATGAAGAAGAAAGATGAGGAGGAAGTTAGGATGGAAGAAAGGAAGGAAAATGATGATGATGATTAAAAAAAAGAGGAAAGGAAAGAGGAGGAGGAAGAGAAGAAAGAAAAAATAAAACAAAAACGAACTGGAAGTGATTATTTTTCTACAATGTATAAAATGAATAAGATAATCAAATAAGATTAATTATGGTAATATAATACATATTTAGAAAATTAAACATGGAAATTCATTTATCGAAAATCTTTACTGTTTTAATTATTAATGCAATTCCACTTATTATTTGCAGAAAGTACGATATTGTTGCTGTTTACTCATTATCACAATGGACATATCTCACTTGCCTTTGTTAAGATCATTGGTGCACAAACAGCTAACATGAATACAACTTATGCGGAAATAATCCGATTGTGTGTAGCACTAATGTGAGGTTGAAATTACCTCACCTTAATTGCTATATTGAGATAGTGTAAGTGTTGTTATCCATGTTGGCAATCACGATTCAACTATGTAATTGCTATGATTTTAGTTGTATACTAGAGATGTCAAAATATTCCAAATACTTGCTTTGAGTGTTCGCTTAATACCCTTAAGGTATAACAATTGCCTTTATAAATTTAATAAATATTATTTCGTTTTATTAATATCAATTCTCGTAAATTTATTGTAATTTTATGTTTATAATCAGTTTAAAATCGCATACTTTAAAGTTTTATACATAAAAGTTATTAATTAATTAATGAAATTATTTAAACGATATCATCAATTCTTTTATTCTTAAAATTTTGTCATTTCTTCGATATTTTTAAAGTTCTTTTCATAATATTCTAAAAGTTACTTCAATAAAAAAATATTAAATAAATAAAATTAAAGATAAATATCGAATTAATAAATTACTTTTTAAATTTTTGATATAAAATTTATTTTAAGAATATTTTTTATGTCGCTAATTATAATGAAAATCTATAGGCAAATTTAGCAACAAATTTATAGTTTATCAAAAAAATAATAATTAAGCCTTTGCTTAATTTTCGAACGAAATTTAAAATTGATCAAAATATTTACTAATTTAAAAAAAATGCAATAGTTTTTGCAGTAAATTTCATAAATTTAATTACTTTTTCATCATACTTTTACTCACCTTCCCATTAAATATTGATCATAAAAAATAATTGTTTACGTTATGTCTCTAAGGTATTTAATCCTGCTTTAAGGCTTCTTTATAGCTTTATTTTTAAATCTTTTTAATTATTTTTGATGCGCAATTTTTCATATATTATTTTTTAACTTATAAATTTTTATTTCCTCTCAATTTAGAATAATTATTATTGTGGATAAGCTTATAAACAGGAAAATTAATTTAAAATGCATTTTAATAATTATAAAGATAATATTTTGAATATTAATTAAGTAAATGAAATAAGAATTTTAAATATAAAACATTATTAAATTATTAAAAAATATATTTTAGAAACAGAAATTTTAACAAAAGAAACAACTTTCATAAGATAGAAATTCGATTGTTTTCTTAAATTTGTATTTGATGAATGCTTCTAAAAATAGATTTATTACACTTTAATATAATTTATTTCAACTCGAAACACGATCTTTTCACATTTTCTTCTTTTAGAAAAATCGAAAATCTTGCACAATTTATTATATAAGAAGACATAAGATGAATTAAAGTTTTTCTTCATTACTAAATAATGCATTATGGAAAATTATATTTTATAAATCTTATAATTAAAATTTACATTTTTCATGACGAAAACTTAAATAATTATAAAAAAATATAATTAATTTTAAGAATTTTTTAAGTCACGTTACTTTATATATATATATATATATATATATATATATATATAGAAGCATTTTCATTATCTTCCTCTTTCTTCTCTTTCCCTTTTGTATCATCATTATTATTATCGAACTGATGACGAGGATGAAGACGAGAAAGAGATTGAGAAAGAGAAGGAAGAGGATGAGGAAGAGAACTTCACTAATAATGATGGGAAATTCCGGAGGGGAGAAAGAGGAGGAGGAGGAGGAAGAGAAGAGTGTTTTAATTAAAAACATTTTTTAAATAAATCAAACATTTATTTATTAAAAATCATTCTTTAATTTATCTATTCATTATAATTACATGCATTAAATGCCTTTCAATCTAGAAGATATATCGTTGCATTTTCAAAAATGAAAATCTATTTTAATGAAAAGCAAAATATTCCATTAACTTACAAAATATCCTAATTTAAGATCTGAAAGATAATATACATGAATAATAGTAGTAAATTTAGATAGTTAATGCAACATTAAACATTAAAATAGCTTATCCTCTTAAGAATATTTATTTTTGAGAAAGAACGAAAATTAACACATCAGAAAGGAGGAGGATCTTAAGTAAAGTTGTACACACCCTCTCTAAAATCGTACAGTAGTAATGTTAACACCTATTTTTTTCATTATACAATTAATTATTCGTAGAATTTTACAGTAAAAACCTTTGCGTGTCATTCAAATTTTCACCGTTACTGCACGCTACTAAACTTAAAGAACGTAACGGATACATAGGATAAAAGACGCTCTATAGCTTCTAAGAGCGACTTATACGTTGCAATGAAGTTCTCAGACGAAATAGCACACGACAAGTGATTTATATAAGGGAATGATTTATTGTTGCTGAGACATGCTGATGTGACGCTTAATGGAGTTTTAGCGTGCAAGATGGGTGGGAGAAGGAACAGGTCTACGGAAGTCGCAGTCAGCACATTTCAACCAACATGTTAATATTTTATTTATGGTTACGAATTAAAATAATCTATAATGAAGAAAAATCATTTAAATATCTTATTGTTAGGAGGAGAATCGAGCAATATCATAAATTTGATAGGAGTAAATGATTACTTCAGCCTTTTGATATATAATATTCAACTGATTTTTTTTAATGTTTGATATTACGTGAATAGCTTCAATTTCCATTATTATATAATCATTATTATGTATTCTACTATTTCGCTTTATATAATTAAGATGAATAGTCTAAAAATGGATAAAATTTTGAGATCAAATTCTTGTTATCTTTGATTATAATTTCATGAGTTACATGTTATATTGATAATTAAACTTTTATTAATGATAATAAAAGATCAGTCACGGCATTAGTTCGTAGAACACAAGTAAATTAAAGTAATTTTAATTACAATTAACGTATTTATAACACGAAAAATCCATTTTTATCACTTTAAAATCATTGATACCCTCAACCGAACTGTGAAATTTTTGAGTAATTTTAATCTACATTTTATTAATATTTAATTATAAAATGCTTTAAAAATAAGGGTTTTTTAGTAAAAACTTTTTAATATATTACATTTCAGTAAGTTTTAAATGTATATAAGAAAATGATACTGTTATATTGCATAAATAAATTAAATCAATAAACGAAGAAATAAAAGTAGAAACACATCCATATTTGTAGGTTCAACTAGTTATTTTTGGAGGTTTCTTGAATAAGATTTTTTGAGAAAAATCCCATATCCGTCTTCACAAAAATTCCTCCAAGGCTTTAGGAAGCAGAACGAACACTTACCACAACAACTGTATGATATAAAATGAATGAAAAATATAAAAGATACACTAGTTTATGATTGCAAAAGCGAATAAGGCCTAGGGGGAAAGAAGGGAGGAAACATTTTTGATCAATAAAAGCAATTTTCCACAAGCAGAAACTAGCTACCTGATGAGGAAGAATCTAGTGATCAATGGAGGCAGAGTAAAGGCTTTCTTTTGCGAATTTAGAATTTATTACATTGGTTATCCACGTTTCTTTCGATTGAAAAACGTTCGTGTAAAGTATCCTCATCAAGTGTTCATCATTTTCCCTAACAAGGTTGAAGATTATTCTGTTATCGATAAGAAATAGTGGACAATATATATATACATACATAACTGATAATAGAATATGGCAAACAAATATTTTAAAAGTAAGATAAACTATAAAGAAATGATATATATTCTATGTATAAAACACTGATCTCTTTTAAAATCGTAAATCATAAGATGTTTATCATAAATTCGAGAAAAAATATATAAAAATTTCAAGCAACTGACACAAAAAATGAATAAGTACATTCATAAAAATAAATTCAATTTAATAAAGATATATATTTTTTGTATCATTAACAAATTATATAATTTTTTATTTGTGTGATAAATGTTACTACTAAAATAAATTTAAAATTTTAGAGAAAAAAAATTAGATTCCTTTTTATAGTTTTTGGATTGTTTTCTCATATAATTCTATATATTTTAAGCTATTAGAAAGTAAAGGAAAAGTATATTGAAAAAATCTTTATTTTATGCTCTTGAACAGCAATAAACTTCATGAAAGAAATATTGCTTATAGTTTTTCTGTTGTTGATACTTCAATATAATGCATGTCTAGTAAATGTAATCATATAATCCTGTTCGTTGATATCAGAAATTTCATATTTTATCCAATATAATGTTTCGTTTTTTGTAACTCCATATATATTTTTCCTTCTTTTAAAATTATATAACAAAGTACTTATCGACTAAAACACAATAATAGTATCAACAGTGCTAAAACATATAATACAATAATTTAATTAAATAAATTTTAACTAATATATTTTATTTTTTGTTTTGATTAAACTGCATACTCGATCACTTCATATTTAAGAATTTTAACTTATTTAATGTTTAGGAATGAATTCTCAATAAATTATACCATAAAATGTTTTAAAGAAATAATTTTAAGTTATTTATTTTTTTTCAAATTATTTTCTACATCATTGTTTAGATTTTATTAATCGTTCTGTATTTTTTTCACATCATCTAAGAGCATTTGTAGATGATTAAAACGCACCGTTCAGACACACTAACATTTGTTTCCTTATATTCTAAATAGATATATTATATTATATTCTTATATTATTTTCTACATTCAAAATACTTTTCTTAAAATTTTTTATAAATTATTTTATATCTTTTCTCTATATTCTCTATTAATTACTTCTATCCTTCTCCATCCTCCAAAACAATTTCTTTATAAATTTCCTATAACAATTTATACATATTTTACTATTTATAAATTAATCCATATTATTTCCTGTATTCGAAACAATTTTAGATTAATCTAAAAGAATATATCAATATCTTAATGAATTAATCTTCTAATAATTACATTTTATCCTTTAAAAATATTTTTTAAATAGAAATATATAATTTATTTTATAAACTTTTAATTAAATATTTCAATAGAAATCAAATAATAAAAGAAAAAATTTTAAATATATTTTTTTCTTTTCTTTATGGTATCATCGACACATTATCAACAGTATCAGTTGTATGATGAACATTCCAAACTGATATCATATATTTGGGTTAATGATTGTAGTACAATAGGAAGATCATCAAGGCAATTATAGTAAGTGTTGAAGTTGAAAGATAACAGTTGAACTATTTCTTGATATTCTATTTTATCAAAATCTATAAATGAAATCATTCTTGAAAATATTTACAAATGCGAAAACTTCACATTCTCATGAAAATAAAAAAACAATAATTGAAGTTCTTCTGAAGAAAACACATATAAATCATTTAAAAATAAATAATATTAATTTAATTTATACAAAATTCAATAAAATCATTTATTTACATCTTTACATTTATTTAAAAAATAATTTATTATATTTTTAAAGCAACGTTATTAAAATATTTATAATGTTTTTTTTATTAATTATTGTTTAATTTAGAAGAAAATTTGAAAAAATTAAATATTTTCATTTATATTATTTTTTAAATTTTAAAAATTTAATTAATTAATTTTTATTTATCATTATTTTTTAAATAAAAGTATTAAATACAGTTTTTAAAATTTATTATTATACATTTTATTATTTTTAAATTTTAATAAATAAAAATAATATTAAAAACGTTTAAAATAAATAAATTATGCAAATATTTTTTCTTGTAATATTTTAAAATTTTATTTTATAAAATTCAATCTTTTTATTACAATAAAGCGTTTTTAATATAAAAATTTTATCTTTTAAAAAAAGCAATAAGTGTGAATTAAAAAACGAATATAAAAATACAAATTCGTAATTTTAAAAATTTATTTTCAATATTATTTTTGTCAAAAATTTAAGATGAAGATGTTAACATCAGAGTCTCCCATATATATATATATAAATATATATCTTCAAGTAAACCTTTTCCACTTGAGAATTATGATTCCCAAGGCAGAAATCTTTTAGTAGCAGAAAAAAGGTAGGAGAAGGAAAAAATTTTGCTTTTCTTTTATGCCAACGGTAAATCACTTAAAGAACGTGAATTCCCTTTGGTTTGATTCTAGATAGTTTTGTCAGCTCACGTATCTTCAATGATTTTTGGATTAAGGAAATTTTACCTTTCGCTGTTCAATATTTCTATTTGTGCCGCTTGTATTATAGTAAATACTAATTTATACTTAATAGAAGATTTATTAAACTTAAAATAAAATAATTTTTTATATACAAGAGTTTTTCTTCAAGATTTCACTTTAAATAACTTCATTTACAATCTCGAAAACAACTTCGATATATTATTTATGTATTACCGCATATAATGCGCTCTTCGGTTACTCTTTATAATTTGTTGCTTTTAATGCTAAAAATTAATTTTATGTAATACATAAATTATTTTAAAGCTTTCGAACTTAGAAATATTTTAAAAAGATATTTACTTTTGTTTTAAGTTGTAAAAGTTTTTATACCTCTTTCTCCAAGCCATGTACGGTATCAGAAATCGATTTGGAGTTTCAAACTTCAACAATTCACTAAAGTCTACTTGCGGAAGAAACAATTTCAAAGCAAACTTAATGGGAATTGGTGACTAGTAAATTTAACTTTGTTTGGAACTCGAATTTAGTACACATTTATTAATTATTGATAGATATAACATAACATAATTTCACATATCAGAATATTTAGTTAGAGAATGTGAATGTCTATCTATAATTTAATATTATATGAGTAATTTATTATTTAATTATTTTGTACTTAAAATTTAGTAAACTTTATTATTTAAAGTCGTTAAACAACCGTTTTTTTCCAAAAGAAATAAAATTGTAACAATTTTATTAGTAGAAGTGATACGTAACTTTCACGATAGACATAAAAGTACCTTGTAAGATAAAGTTTTCTACTAAACTTTTCACTTTCAACAAAATATAACTCTTCTAAAAACAGTAATCTTACATAAAAATATCAAATAATTTTTATATTTTCTTAACCAACAAATTAAGTAAAAGCAGAATTCAGAATAATATTCTTAACCACAAATCTAAGATGCTGTAAAAAATAAACGAATGTCGACGTTGATTTGTGCATTAGAAACGTTCAAAATATTTGAGATTTTTCTTCGTTATTTTATCAGTTTAATTTTACAGAAACATGAAACGTGTCAAAAATGAATTTCGTGAATAAATTATTTTCGTTTAGCATTTCAACCGTTATGCAATTTCTAATGACGTTTCACGCTTCAACTATTTGGAAATCTGACTCCGTTTGTTCCTCCAGATTTATGACTCATAACACCGAAAAAAGGATGCGAATAATATAATTGGATATCTATTTTATTTAGTTAGTTACTTGATTAAATGACACATATAATTGTTTCCACATGTCTTCACATAAATAGCCTATCAATGTATTTTATATAAGTGTCGGTTACTTATTACTATTTTTATAGAGTTTGCTTTCTGGAATGATCTCGGATCTAAAACCGTTGTACTGATTAAAGCAAAAAACCTATCTGGGAATAAAAACTAAAATAATTATCAAATTTTCTCAATTATTATTACATAAATTGTATTTAAGATGCTAAATATCTTTGTTATTGCTTTGAATTATCTCTTAGATCAACAAAATCCATTTCATCAACTAGAAAATTTCGTTACACTTGATAAAATTCATTTTAACAGGTAAACAAATCAAACTGAAGGTAGATAAACAATATTTTCTGTACAAGTTTGGCGGAAAACATTTATAATTCATTTTCATATATGTATACATGTATATGTCTGTTTGTATTGAAGAGCCTAATTAGATAACAATTGAAAATTTAAACAAAAAACAAAGTTTATGTACACTTTAAATGTATTTTATACATTCATATAATTAAAATTTCGAGTAATTTTAATTAAATAGTGATTAAAATTTTAATTATTTTATTCTTTCTTCTTTATTCAATTCAACGCCTAGGTAAACAGATATGTTTTTAATTAACTAAAGAATATACTGAAAATTACTAAAAAATATATTTAATAAATATAGGCCTATATATTTTAATATATTTACAGTAAAATTAATGGTTTTATTTATTTTAATTTTGTTCTAAATATCAAACTCGTACTTACTCATTTATTATAAAACATATGGGATCTATGCAATTATTGTGACAGATTAATGAAGAGATTCCAATTTCCTGAAGAGAACGACATTTACATATTACAGTTAATTGCTAATCGTTCACAAAATTTCCATAAATTTCAACAAAAGTTAATATTCTAATTCGTTGCTATACAATAAAATATTACTCTAGAGAATACAAAATTTAATGAATTTCTGATAAATTTTCATAAATAGAAAATATATTTATATATATAATTTTTCATTATTTACACTATTTTGAAATTAATTTTACAGCATCCTTTTGATGAAAGTTACTTTTAAAAATTTATAATTTTTTTTTATTTGGTAATTCATTTTCTTAAGAAATTTATCAGGAAAAGTACAGAGCTTTAAAGTAAATCGCAATTATCTATACAGTATCTGTCTACAAGACGATCGTAATTAAAGAGTAGTTGTTGAGAGCTCTCTGTAGAAAGAACTATTGAGCAAATTCAACCAAACTTGGTATGTACAATACACTGTCCTGAATTTGCGATTTTGATTTGTGGGACAAAATTTTATTAAAAAATTCAGCCGATAAGGAGAAATTTGGCACTCTGTCTTCTTAAGGTGTATATTACGTACATTTCGTAATGAATTTCGGGACAAGAAAGAAAACGCAATAATTTTATCTCAATTACAGGTGTGAAATGTGGAATTGATTAACGAACGATCAGGCAAAGTGAGTGCCAAGAGTGTTCACCTGTAGAAAAATTGTGAAGAATGTTTTGAGACTCGTTTTATATTCGAAAATGTACGTAATATGCATGTTTAAGGAGACATCAGTGCCAAATTTCGCCCTTGAGGCTAAATTTTGAAGGAAAAATATTTTTCTGAAAATGGAAACAGTATACTTAGGACAATATGTATTCCAATTTTGGTTGAGATTTAGCCAATAGTTTTTCTAGTGAGTTCGGAACATCTATCCTTTAATTATAATCATTTTTATATCGATTTATTTTACTTTTATTTTATTTACTTTTACTTGTTTTAGGCTCCAAATTGGGCCATTGGTTAACTGTACTAACGAGAAGGAAATGTACAAGATGTTTGATAGTGCTAATACTAACACGATTTATATGTTATATAACTACGTTAAACAATTTACTAAATGATAATTGTGACAAAATATTAATGAAATTCTATAGACCAGTAAATAGAAAATATCAATGTTGTTGAGATGTTATTATATGAGTACGAATATGCGTTTAAATAAAACGCCCTTGTAACAGGCGAAAGCCTTTTACGTCAAATAAAGATTATTATTATTATTATACTTGTTTTAGAGAAAAATTTATTTATTATTTTAATTATTCAATTTATAAGTTGATAATTCATTTTATCAAGAAATTTATCAGATACAACCTACACAAAATATCAGTAGTTATGTACTGTGACTTTTAATAAATTGTATCTATAAAGATACAATTGCTTGAAAGCTACGGCGGTATGCAATATACATCATATAATCTGTACGATATTTCTGTAAATCTTATTTTTTCATTTGTTTTATACTAAAATTAATTTGCAAATATTGCAGTGTGTGCATAGTCTCACACTACATATTTGGAATATGTTTCTTATTTTATCAGTATACAGTATACTCATTACTTGATTAGTATAGAATCTAGATCTAGTATGTATTATAATATACTGTATACGTCATTATCAGAATGACTTTAGAGAAGGAACATAAAAAGAAAAATTTTGCATCGAAAAGTGTTTGTAAAGTATTTAAAATTATAAAATTTTTATTTAATTTTTTAATAAAATTTAATCATTATGTAGAAATCTTTAAGATAAATATAAACATTCTATAGCATAATTATCATTAAAACTAAAATTTGATTAAAGTTTTCTTTAACAATTTCTATTTGATTTTATATTCTTATAATTAAATTATTATATTTACATTTTAGAAAATAGCGATTTTCTCTTGTTAATATTTTTCTTAAATATTAGTATAGAGTTTATTAGAATTTTCTCTATCTCTCTTCTAATTAAACAAAACTAATATATTTATAAACAGCTTTTCGAGATAAGCGTATTAAAGTTTACAAAGTTTTAATTGAGATTTTTTTTAACTTTTATTTTTATTTATAAATGAAAATATATAGTATTTAAAATGAATTTCATGTATCATTATCCCTTAAATTAGTCTACTTAAAATATATAAAATTTAATAAAATATATAAAATTAAATCGTTTTAAAAAATAATTGAAATTAAAATTTTAAAGATAAAATTTCTTTAAAATTTTAATATAAAAATATAATTTTAATATAAAATTTTAAAATAATTTTAAATAAAACAAAATTATTTTTAAAAAATATTAAAATTATATTTTTTTAAAATAATTTTATTTTTTATTAAAGAAAAAAATTCTTTTGTTTATTTAATATATAATTAAATAAATGAGATTAAAAATTATATAAAAATAATTTATTGTTATTATTTTATTTATCTGTTTGTCACTAAGTTATTTATTTTTTAAAAAAATAATAAAAATGTATTTACATTTTTTATAAATTAAAATGTAAATAAAAGATTTATTATTTTTAAATATTAAAAAAGAAAATATTTTTAGTGTTTGTACACAGTATTTTAAGAAAAATAAGCAAAATTGATGTAATATTTTAAATGACATAAGTGACTTTAAGTTATAAATAAAAAAGTTATAAAGTTATAAATAGGTAAATTATAAAATAATTTATAACTCAAAATTTATATTATATATAAAACAACGGTGAATATATAGAACGATTTCAAAATGAATATATAGATATAAAAGAGATATTCGAAGAATTTATTAATCAAGATTATATTTAATCAAGATAAGAGTATATATCAATTACAGATAAAAGTCAAAAATAGTAAAGTATATGAGAATATTTTGTCAGCAGATTCTTTATTCTTCTACGTTGGGCATTATCCCAAGTATGATATGTACCCTGTTGTGTTGTAATTACTGTTTGCCAGGTGATTACAACGCCTGGTGACCATTATCTTCCGTTCTGTGGAAGCTTCAATGATGATTAATTACAGTAGTGCAAAGAGCCAACGGAATTCATTCATCGTTCACATGCAATGAATACATAATTGATCTGTGTAGATTTTTTAAAATATTTTTTTTTTTATAAAATACCTTATATTTTCAATATGTAATTTCTTTTTTTATGTTTTATAGAGTATTTATTGACTTTAAAAAATATATTTTCTTTGATTATTATGACGAGTAAATATTAGATCATGTAATTGTATTTTCTCTAAGAAATAAAATTAATTTTATAAAATATTATTGAGTTTATAACTTTATGTATTAATATAGTTTAGTATTAATATAAAAATGTTCATGTATTAATATAGAATTGTTTTTAATTTAATATGGTCTTATGGCAAAAAATTGTTAATTTAAAATATATAAATTCCTTTTTAAAGAAAGAAGATAGATAATATTTTCTGCATAAGCAAAGATTGTGCAATTATTGTCACTAATTCCCGAATTCTTATCATTTGTACTAGATTATCAAGGAATTGAAAAATTATTATTTAACACAGATAAATGCATTAAAATTTCAAGAATATTTTATTATTTTTAAAATTAAAATAATATTTTAAATAATTTTTAATGCTTTTTAACGATTACTAACACTTCTCAATGTTTTTCTGTAATTGTAATTTATGCTCTTCTCACTTCTCTTTCTCACATTATCAATTAATGTTTGTACTGTACTGTATCTCATAATGCAGACCTATCAAAGGGAGTTTTTGAGATCGTTTGGTTGAGCCTCACGTTAGGAGACTTCAAAGCGAATTCATTCTATTATATTTCTTGTGTATGAAGAAAACATCTTTATTTTTGTCAAATTTTATTACATAAAAACAATAAAGCAATTTTTTAAACGTTATTTAGTTTTTTGAATGCCCTTTATAAACATTTTAGTCTTTCAATATATTGAAAAAATTAATTCATTAATTAATTGAGGACCTTAAAAACATTAATAGCGCGGACTTCTTTCTACTTTCGAAAGATCCTTCACAAACTTGTAGAAGAAAAGAATTTAAAATATTTTAATAAGTAATTAACTAATTTTCACATCAAAAGTAAATACTTTTATCTCAAAAAGCATGATTTTTATATTAATTTCGTGCTTCTTAACTGAAGCTTTTATAACAAAATACCTAATATAGTACCTTTTTATATAATATATAATCAAAAATTATACTTAAGAAAGTTTCGGAAACAAAGTGCGATTAGTTTCTAAACATTTGCGATTCTGTACATAACAACTATATAATAAATGTTTATAAAGGGTATCCATCAATCATATACTGATTCAGCTATTAGTTCTATGACAGATATAGCTACAGCTTTGTCTCAGCTGTGCGCATAAACCATGTATTAAGTTTAATGATATTTATTATTATAGAAAAAGATATAAATAAAGCTTTTTTTAAAAAAAAGTGTGTGCATATAGCTACATTCAACAGAGAAATAATTGATTTTCCGTGTGTAGAACCTATTAATCATGATTTAAACCCTCAATGATTTTTGTACGTAAAGTACTGATTTTCTTTATAATTAAATTAAATTTTTGTAAAATTTGTGTAAATTACAGTATAATTTAATTTAAATTTTATGAATTTTTATGATAATTATGAAAAGAGTGCAGAGGAGGATGCGGATTTTTGGTTTTTCTCATCAAGAAAAATGTCTTTCCTAATTATAAAAGTCAAAAAATATCATCATCTTAGTTGATTTTTATGCAAATTTTTAAATATTTTTTACAATAAAATTATATTAATTTGAAATTAGTTATATTAAAGTATCAGCAATCTGTCTAGAAAAAGAATAAAATAAAATCAAAGTGATCCTCATGACACTTCTAAAATATTTGATTGATTAGGATTGATGACACGCATAATAGACCTCATCATCAAACTTGCCAAACATTATATGAACCGTGCACATTATAGGATATTTTTTTAACACGAAGATTTATGGATAATAGATGTGTTCTGATTAAAATATTTTAATTAATTGCACTATTAATTAAACGGGAAAGTATATAAATTATCATGAAATAAAACACATATTTTAATAAAAAAAATTACATGTATTAATAATCAATTTTATTTTATAAGCATGAATAATCTAGAAAATTTTATTTTTTTCATTAGCATCAATCAGTATCATTTACTAATGATGCTGATTGATCCTTTTTATACAGATTGTATCTATAATTTTTAGGCATAAAGTTCTTTAGTTTATATTTTATAAAATTATATTCAAATTGAAAAATATAATAATAAATTGATAGAATTTTTTCTTTATTAAAATATATTTAATCAATTGTACAAAGAAAAGTTTAGAGAAATATCATACAATAAACCATATCATCTGTAATTCTAAAGTTGTACGTTGTTTCGTGTACATTCTTTCTTTTATCATGTACTTGGTTAATTTTCTTATTTCAAAAATAAATTAATTTTTACTCGAAAGAATAAATTAAGTTTTCTTCTCTTTCTCTTTAAATTTAATCTTTTACTTTTAGGAACTTCTTATAATCCTGTCTCTTTTAATAACTTGTTTCATCTCTTTTCACTTTAGAAAAATCTTCAAATATATTTTTAATAATATAGATATTATTAAAGAATATAGATTGTTTTCTGTTAAGCTAGATTAATATATTTTAGTGTTTATTTAAAATTATTGATGATCGAATGCCAGCTAAGTGAGTTAATTTGTATAGGAAAAAAAACCATTAAAAATTATTATACTTTGTTATGAGTGAAGTAGTTTTAACGGGTGGATAACCACAAGAATAAAGGTGTATTGGTGACACAAAGGAAATTGAAACCATTTTTAAAAACTCACCCTTATTTCCGCTAACCAATACTAGGAAGTTCACCGTATAAGGGCGTAGTCCTGTAATATAGAATACACAATACTTCAAAATCCACTATTATATTACGATCTGTATAAAAAACACTTCAATAGCTTTCACGAAAATAAAAATATAAATTATAATTAAA
Source organism: Centruroides vittatus (assembly GCF_030686945.1). NCBI lineage: Eukaryota > Metazoa > Arthropoda > Arachnida > Scorpiones > Buthidae > Centruroides > Centruroides vittatus. The sequence goes on from NW_027122385.1 coordinate 3,335,017, forward strand.
ATTTTAAGATGTTTTAATATATTTTTAAAATAAATTATCACGGGTTGCTTTATGGTACAAAATGACTGACAACCTATTACGTTGTACTTTGATCGGAAAGTTTTAAATTACTTCAATAGGTGATTCAGTTATAGAGGTAGCCAACGGGGTGGAGAAAGCACTTCAACTAATTAATTTCCGACCAACAGCTAGTCATACCTGTTAGGGAAGATACGAGAGAAACAGAAAATAGCATATCATCCACCTGGCAGATTCGCACGAGATGTAGTACTCTCAGGTGTATTTAATCACAAGAGACATTTGTTTATATATTTATTTATATATATATATATATATATATGATATTAATAATATACATGTTTATTTTAAACAAACACTTACAAACTTTAGTTTTAAGCTGTTTTATTAACTAATTTTTACGTACTATAATGTTTATCTGAAGTTTTAAGAATTGTACTTTGAAGGAATTTGTTGTAATTTTGCGAGAATTTAATAAATTTTCGTATAAAATAGATATAAGTATTGTATATAACAAGAAAATTTTTGGCCAGAAAGCAGTGAGTGTAACAGATGAGCTGTCGTTACTCCTTCTCTTAACAGGCTTAATTATTGTTTGGATGAAAATAGCTATGTGTATAGAGATAGGAACGATCAATACTCTAGCAGGAAAAATTAAAAGAATCAAAAGTTAACCTTGTAAAAAAATTATATGAAAGTCAACTTTCATTCATATTCAACATTTTTTGAATAAATTTGAGATAGGTGCGTAAAGACAAATTATTAAATATAATCGAAATTCAGAAATGTAATTAGCAAGAGAAATAAAAAAAACACTTTTTTAAAGAATAAAATACCAATTTGTTAACGCTTTTCTATAAACGCAGCTATATATTTATGTAATTTTAATTTATAGGTTTTTTTATTTAAGTGTTATTTCATGTACCTTTATACAGTATAATATCGATATCTAACCTTGCAGAACGCGTGCTTCTAGTTCTTAGAAGTTGCTGCATATAGAAAAACACACCCATTACTCCAACGTCTTCGATCCATCGCACCTAACCTCGGGATTCCATCCACATACAGCAGTCACTCCATCTTTTTTGCGCTCTGTACAATCAAGCATGGCTGAGGGTGTGATGGATGGTCGAAGGTTTTGGTTGCTCGATCGTCCGCACTATAGGATAGGAAAAAACGACCGCTAACGACCCCTCTGATTACTGTCAAGTTGAAAGTTTGCTAAACGTTGTCGATCGGAGCAAGTTCAGTCAGAAAACTAAATGATTAGTCGAAAAATAATTTGTTAAGTTCAACAAATATCTTTATAACAACCAACTATTATTTCTCTACTGTTATCAACATTCCTCTTCTAGAGTTACATAGAACAGTTGCTTTTTCTTCCTTGTTAAAATATTTAAACCTATCTGCACGTAACCAATTTAGTGATTTAATCGATCACTCGCATAAGTTTTAATAGCTAAAGAAATGCTAAAATTACAATTGAAAGTGGTGAAAAAATATGAAAGTTTACAAAATTTACAGAAAAATCTTTGTTTTCTAATTCTTTGTTTTCTTTGTAATGTAGTATCTTATTCTATTTATTTATTTTGTGTAAATAGTTTTTGTTTTTATTACAAGATTTCTTGTTTCCTGATATAAAAAGAAACTTCCTTTTTTATCATCCTTGTATTCTTGTAAGTACTTTTCGATAATTCTTAACAAAATAATTCGTTTCCTTAGAAAAGGAAACAAGGAATTACAAAGACTAAAGTAACAAAATCTCTACAAGAAAAGAAAAAGTTATCGTTCCTTGTCTTCTAGTAATGTAGTTCTTGTTTCATAACAAAATAATTCCTTGTTTCCTTTTCCTTGTTTTTCTTTCTTACGTTTTTAAGATACTTCTTTCTTTACTAATTTATAAATAATTTATATAACATTACCATACTAACCATTAACAACTATTACTACAACAATTTAATTATTATTATAAAACTTTAAAATTAATTTTTTAAATGATACAGTTCATAAAATATTATATAATAAATTATAATTTTGTTAGATTCTGAAAGGAAAATTACGTGCTTTCCACACATAAGCAAATTCAGTATCGTCTCCTCTCTTTCTCACAACAGAGTCAAGAGTTGTAATCGTCAGCAGAAAGTCAAATTGGTCTTTAGAAAGGAAATATCATATTTTCAGTCACGGTGCAACTTGTCTTCATTTCCTGTATATTGATGACTTAAAATTTCACTGATTTATTGTATTTCTGTTCTTAGACGAAAGAAAAATGATCACCGTAATCATTCTTGCAACCTTTTTTTTTTCTTTTCTCACTATTCAAACGTTCTTTATGATTTTCTTAGTAATAAATTTATATATTTAAACACGTCATTAAATGAATAAAAAAGAAAATTGTATATAAAACTATTTTTTATCTATATTTGTGAATATTTTGAAATTTTTATGTCTTATTATTTTATTTTTTATGATAAAATAATTATATAAGTTGTTTTTTAATATATGAAAACTCTATATTTTTCTACATAACTTTTTAAAAATAAAATTTTAATAACATTTCTTATTTAATTTGTATAATTAATTTTCAGAAAAATATTCTATAGAATTTATATAATAAAGCAGATTATAAAAATATTAATTTAATTAATTTTGTTAAGTCGTATAAGAAAATTCCATTAACATTTTATAAAGTTTTGCATTTAAAAATATAAACCTTATTATAATTAATATTAATTAAGTAGAAAATTAATTAATTATTATAATAAACTTTAAAAATATGTAAATTGTATATTATAAAGCAAGTTATTCTGAAAACATTAATTAGTTAATTTAATTTTTATAGAAATTATGTAAAAAAACATATATCTAATTAATTAATACATAAATTAGAAGTAAAAATATATTAAATTCCAAAATCGTTTCTAGAAATTAATAAAAATTTTAATGATTAAAATAATTATTGTGATTAATATAATCATATAATAATGAATATAAAAATAATTTAATATATTGATTTATACAATTTAATAAATTCAATAAAAATAACTTTAATGTATACAAAATAAAAAAATGAATTTTTTTATTATTATTCAAATGCATACATTTTTAATGTTAAATTTTTTCCCCTAAGAAATCAATTCTATAGCGTGTTGTATGGCATATTATAACATAGAAATTCGTTCATTCGTGCAATAACGGAATTAAATATACGGCAATTCTTTGAAGTCGTTGACATGAGAATACAGAATCCCGATGGATGAGTTAAAAATTTGATTTTTTTTCAATATAAATGTTAGAAATATGTTTAAAAATTCCATAAATAATAAAATACAGAAAAAGTTTAAGCTGTATAATTAACTTTAAAAAAATCATCTAGTAAAATGAAAATTGGTTTTATAGCATTTCAAGATAATAAAAAGAATCTTCTTCTCTTATCTATTTTTTATTTTTTTAAATATCTTTTCTTTTGAATTTTTTAAAATATATATGTATGTATTTTTTAAAAATACATTGCATTTACATCTCAATACTATAATAGGTACACCTTAAAAGTTTTGCAGTTTAGAAAACATGTTTTTCACTTACTGAATATAAAAAAATGGTTGTATGTATCATATCAACTACTTACTCGACTACCTTAAGAGAGATAAGAAATAAATAGCTGCAAGTGCAACGATGACAGTTAGGTTGTCTGTAAGGAGAACAAATACCTTAGACCATACCACAGTAAATGTGGTTATGTAACAACAGTCACAGTTTCGACACAGCTATACTAAACTGTCCTTGCAACAGTAAAAAGAATATTTGTGTATTCATTATACTGTCAATTTCTATTCGTAAATGTCACATAAACATATATATATTTAATTCTGTGCATGTATAAAGTTATAAAATAAAATCTATGTACTGACTTTCTAAACATTTTCGTATTATGTTGTGTAAATTGGAAAAAGTATCAAAAATTTATTAAACATTTTATATAATTATTATTATATAAAAGTTATTGAATGAAATAGAAACAGTATTAAAAATGTTCTTATGTTTCTATAATATATATAATTATATATAATTATAGAAATAAGTAGAATAAAATACAGTAGAATAAAAATATATATATATATATATATATAATATAGCTTTTTATATAAGTTTTGTTTTTCTTATATATAAGTTTTTCAAAGCATTATATTTTTTGTTTTAAACAGGAAGGTTCTCATTTTGAACAATTTGTTTCTACAGTTGTTCACTGACTTCAGGGCTACCACACATATATTCAAAATAAGTAACGAGAGAGAAATAAATTATGTATATAGACGTGTATAATGAATAGCACAAAAGTTACGTATTGTAAAAACAACGAATACAATTAAAAATAAAACTTTATATGATAAATAATAAATATAAAATTTAAAGTTTGATATTGAAGTATAGTTAATTTAATAGATATATTTATAATCATATATTCATGCCCATATGATATATTTACTTGGATACAAATGCTCAATACAGGAAAAAAAAAAGGAAAAAGAGAAAATAAGCATCAAAACATAAAAACAAAACAAAAGTTAAAGATTGTGGTTATCATTCAGAAGATTTTAACTCCAGTTGTGTACGTGACAAGAAATGACCTTTCTTTTATATAAGAGAAACGTGGACATTTCACTAATGCTAGGGTTACGTGTAACATTAACGACAGACGACGTCATAAGATGTCTCTGAATTCATCACGCAATCGAGATTTGGCTTTGATCGATTTTCCATTCCAGCTGATGCTCGAGGAAAAAAAATTCATATTTTTTGTTACAACTATGACATAACTAAGTCAATCTTCTCTGAAAAATTTTCAACTGTTTTAAGCTTATTTTATGTTTTTTTTTTTCATAATTAAGCAGCTCATAAATTCGTAGCAACATCTCTATAATTACGTGTAGAATATAACGCAGAAGTATCTTTTATAAAAAAAATACACTTTTTTATATTTTTGAATCTAAAGAATTAAATTTTTTATTAGTTCCTATTTTCTTATTTTATTTTAATTTATAAAATTTAATTTTTTTTTCAAAAATATAATTAATTTAGATAAATTGTTATGTGTGTTTATTACTATAAGAATATGAGAAATTTATTTCAACTTATTAAAATTTTCAAAAAATTTATTACAAATAAAATTATTTAGAAAAGTATAATTTATTAAAACATAATAATTTTTTTGTTTTTATAGTTTTATTTTTTTAAATTATTTATTTAAAACCTGAATCGTATTATTAATTATCCATATTTCTCATACTAGTAAATTACACAATTGAAACTTTTTATGATTACTGTTAATTAACTAATTAATTAACTAAATAATATTATATCAATATATAAAATTAAAAACATATAGTAAAACATTTCTATACTTTGCTATTGATCAAATTTTTCTCTTTAAACATTTATCTTGAAACCTCAAGCATTGCTTTAAAAGTAACTTAGTTCTAACCTAAATTGCCTTTAGGATATTGAAGCAAAATTTGATCTAATATTTTCAAAATATTCGTATATAACTGTAGTAATTGAGTTTTTTCTAAATATTATATCAAATTAAAATATTAAAAATATACTTTATAATCTAATATAAAACATACTATACTATATTATTTTTATACTAATTATAATATACTGTAGTATGCTGTAGTATTTCACGTTAAAATTAAGGCTAGGACATCTAGGCACTAAAAAGAATATAAATAAATATAAAATTTATAGCTTATATAATTTTTATAACCATTTGTATGATTATTAGTGCTTAGATGTCCTCGTCTTATTTATAACAAATTACAATATACTGTACTGTACTTAGGATACGATCTCAGACTGTAGCATATAAGAGGCTGTTTTTTTCCATCAAATAAAAATACATACAAAAACTTAAGATTGGGCTGTAGCCACTGTAGCTTGAGGCTCTAAGCTTTAACTTCTTTAATTTATATTGCAAGGATAAATTTACACATAAAGTAAAATTAAAGTAGATTTTTTACTTAAAATTTTAATTTTTACATAAATAAAATAACATATACAATAGTATACCCTTACGTTTTTATATATATACACTATTGTAGATAATATTTTGTTTATGTAGAAATTAAAATTTTAAGTAAAATCTACGTAAAAATCTAGTAAAATTAGTACTTGCTACATACAGTATATCATAATTGAATTTTACTTTAAAATTTATGTTACATAAATAAAAAATATAAATTTTATATTAAAAATATTAAAATGTTAATGTATTTTTATATATAAAAGCTTAATTTATATAATTACATTATAGGATTTATAACATACATATACTGTTAATTACTTTTCATACGAAAATCAAGATTAAATAAGAGATTGAAATTGTCATTAAATTTGATATCAAGATATAAACTATCTTTACATTTCTTAATCTTTCTGCAAAATTTTATTATTACTTCTTTCCAGGCAATACATTCTCAAAGGAGACAGATTCCATTATTATTAAAAATTGACACAAACATATGTTCATAGAAGTAATCAATTCTTGAAAATTTATTACTTTCTAATCAAACTTTTCGATTTAAAAAAATAAGAAAAAAAATTGAATTCACTTAAATACATTCTGAAATTATTTTCTTTCTAAAATTAGTATTTCGATATTATTTTTTATTATAATTATTTAATTGATAAAATAATATTAAAATGTAAAAGAAAAATGTTAAAACTTTTTAAATTTAGATTTTTAAAAAACATATTATATATTTTATTTCTTATAAAAATATATTTTTAATGTGTATTTTTTCTAAAATTTTGAAATATTAAAAAATTATATATAATTTAAATATAAAAACATGTTTTTATATAAATGCAAATAATTTTTAAAATTATTCAAAATATATAATTTTTTAAAGCTTAATTTAAAAAGTTTACAAGAATCTAAAATTACTTCATATAAAATAAAATATGCATAATTTTTTTAACGTTCTATTTATTTAGTCTATAAAGAAAATTTTCAATAAAATATATTTTAAAATAAATTTTGAATATATTTAAATATTGAAAAGTATCGAATAAAGTAGCTTAGAAAATTAATTTTTCTATACGATGACTTTTAATGAATCTCTTTTATTGTTAAAGTACATATAAGCCTATATTGAATTTACTCTCTTCATTTTCCTAGTTTTTAGTTTTTAATCATTTTTGTAATTAAATGAAGAAAAAACAGAATTTGAAGGAAGTTATTTGAGAAGGAGACCATTTTCTTTGCAATGAAGATAAATTAGCAGTACAAATTATGCATCGTACATTTTCAGAAACGTAGATAAATCTTTAAAGCAGAAGTCAAAAAAAAATAATAATAATAAAGAAACTCATTTCATTAAAAAAATTAGAATATTAAAATATTATAAATATTAATACAATCATTTTTCTATCTAATATTTTTAAAATTTAGTGTCAGTTAGAGTCAATAATATTTTTCTTACAAAAAACAAAGTATCATTGACACAATATATCCTATAGAGAATCCCAGTATTAGAATTTATTTTTGAAAATATTAAAATAAAATTATTAAAAATTTTTAAATTAATTTCTACTTTATAATGAAATATTTTAAAGAAAATAATATTTAAAGATTAAATCAATCTAATATCAATTTTAAAGAATTTAAAAAAATTAGACATTTTAACGCATTTTTATTTATTGGAGTAAAAAGGTTTAAAATTTTATTTTTTGATATATATCTTTAAAATAAAAAATATATAATATATTTTATTTGTATAGCATGAAATAAAAATATGAAGTATTGTAAATTTTTCAAGATGATCATACTCCACATCTGAGTAAAATGAAGTAAAGTATAAAGAAACCATTTAATTCTCACGGGAAAAAACCGTGACAGAGAAGGAATCTTACAAAAATCTGTAACCACTTCTTTTTCCTCCTTACATAGTTTCTTGGTTTCAATTGAATTCCATCGGTCCATTTCCAAAGTGCGTGCAATGCGTCCAAGATCTCTCGGACTCTTAGTCCTTGGTAATGAATCTCTCTTTTCCATCGTGTCCCTGTGGTACTTGGAACACATCAGTGGCCAACCCACACCAAACTCTCAGGTTACAGCTATAGAATACGTATAAAACAGGCTATAAAACATCATCGGTCGACCATAACGGTTTCTCAGCACACCATATAGTAACTGGAGAAGATTCGACCCAGCACTCAGCAAAGAACACTTTAGTAGCAAATATAGTCTTTAACACTTTTCTTTCAAATTTTATCACTAAATTTTGCGATCAAATAAATTTATTTCTCGATATCAATTGATATCATAAATTATAAATTACATATTTAATAAATATTAAACCATTTTCACAACGATTTTCGCTGTAAATAAATGGAAGAGTGTAGATCATTAACAAGAAATTTTTCGGTCCAGTAAATGAAGATTTATGTAATTTAATTAATGTTAAAAAAATTTTATTTTTTATAAACATAATCGATTATATTTAATAAATTTTTTCTTTACAAAAATACCAAAATTTATTTGCTTAAATAACAATAATTACACGGAAGATATTTTTAATTCGACTTAAGTAAGCTAATTTATCATAGAAGACAGTACTTTAAGATTTTCTCTTTTCGAACGTATTATTTATGATATTTGTGATAAATGATCTAGTTTTACAGATGGGAAAAATCGTGTCCTAAAAGTTTATGCAGGAAATTGTTCATTCTGACAGTTTTCGTAGAAAATTATCCGCAGATATGGCCAACTTAATCATGGCAGCAATCCAATGGAAAATCCAATAAGATTGACAAGAAACATTATTGGTTTCCTATAAACGATTGTTCTCTTGGTCAATACATCTAACATTAAGGAATCGACTGAAATACAGAAGAAAATAAAATAAAAAACATAAATAAAAAAACCATTTCGTTTTATTTTTATATATAATGGGGGTACTCTGCATTAATTTACACTATATAAATCATATCGAGAATTACTTTATGGAATGGTAAAATAATAATTTTTACTTCTTTTTTCTTAGATTATAATGCAAAAATATATTACACAGAGCAACTTATTGATTTTAGGATCAATTCCTCAAGAAAGTGGTATAGTTATGTATCCTACTGCCAAGAAAGCTGGGTGGAGATCTAAATTGTATTAATGTTCGATTTTTCAAGACCGCCAACCTATATAAATATTGAAATTATGTAATTTAGATTTTTAAAATAGATAAACTTTAAATTATAGGATTATATGTAACTTATTATAGCGTTTTGTTACATGCAAAATATTATATAAAATAATGTTTTAAATGTATTAAAAACAAGTATACACGTATAAAACAAATTTCGTATTTATTTATTTATAAAAAACAGCATTCATTCATTAAAACTTTCAAGTTAGTGGCAGTTATGAAGACATCTTGAATTATATTTATAATTATTCTCACAATTAAACCTAATTAAAAAAACAATTTGAAAATAATAATAAATAATTTTTATGAAATATCACTATTTTTACGAAGCATCACAGTTATACAGTAAGTTGTTTCTATGATTCTTTAAGTTATCTATCTATTTATATAAATAATGTAAAACTAAAATAGTTCTTTTTCATCTTTGTGAAGAATATTATGAAAAGACTTTTTAAAAATCCAAAATTATTCCCATCATTAGAAAGATAAAACAAATAACTAATTTTTTATGAGACATCTTTAGGTTATATTTTTATAAAGCTGTATCACTCTCTATGAAGAAAGTTGAGAACTAATTCCAAAACCAAAATTAATTTAAAAATAAATAAATTTTTTATGAAACATCTTTAGGTTATCTTTCTATGATTAATCATCTCTTAATATATATAACTTGAAAAATAATAATAAAGACTCCCTCCTTTTTGCGAAGAAGATTATTAAAAAAAAGATTTTTAAAAAATGCAAAATTGTTGTCCTAATTAAAAAATAAAGCAATAAATAATTTTTTATGAAGCTTCTCTTGGTTATTCGTTTAGCTACAAAAATAGCCTAAATAAAATAGGATAAAACATTCCCTTTTAGGTTATATTTGTTTTTCAATAAACAACCATAAGAAACAAGTGGTTTTGTTCTTTTTTACATTTTAACTAAATTTTTCTTATTTAAGTCTACAATTGCGGAGCTTAATCAAGCATATAACTGCCTTAGCTTCTATATTATGAATATGGCGAATAAACGGACGATAAGAGCAATAAAATTATCGCAGCGGAAATAAGTATAGCTTTCGTCTTTTATGACTGGCAAGAGAACCCAGAAATGATTTTACATCATGGAAAATTTTGAAGTGAATGACATTCAAAATCCGTTTATCATATCCTATTACACGATTCGCTATACGCTATTTCGACATTGAAAACTATGTTTTTACCAAACTCATCAAAAACTTTCTATTGTTTTATCAACATAACTTATTGAGAATAAATTGAATAATTCCAAAAAAGAAAGAAAATTCACTCGAAATGCTCCTTAATTAATATTTACGTTGTTTAATGTTGTATTAAGAATTCAATCTAATAAATTACAACGTTATGAATGTTTAGTTTAATAGAAATTAATATGTTAGTGTATAACATTAAATTTTGATCTACAGGAATCGATTTTGGGCCTTTGCCAAATTGGCATTGTGTAAATGATTGTTGACATTAAAACCAGAAACATCTAATAACTGGAATATTACATAAATCATTAAGGACAAGGTTTACTTCAACAAGTAATAAATTTATAAAAATAAATATTTCTATCGGTATTTTTTAATAATATAAATACATTTTATAAAATTATATAAATGTTTTTAAATAGATATTTTTATACATTTCTAAATACATTATAATTTATACATGAACTATGTGACTATTTCATAAAAACATTGCATTTTTTAAAAATAATTTTTTTTAATATTTTAACTGAAATATGTATATTTTTGTAAGAAATTATAAAAACAAATTTGTATGACAAATTTTCTTATATATTTATATACAGGATGGCTCAAAAGTCACTTAAACGCGTAAATGTCCCGACTAAGCTATCAAAGAATTTTTAAAAATCTTATGATTTAATTAATTTGTTAAAGCATTGTAATTTTTTTATTGGCCAAGATAATCTTGTTTTGAACGATATTTGCAATTTTTTTAAGTATATGTTATTTAAACAAGACAATAACTCATTTTTTACAACGGTTATCCGACCTTTAGACCACCCTGCATTTTCTTAGATTTATTACTATGATGAACTACTTCACGAACAATGTTTTAGAGTTATATTTTTGACAATTTTATAAATAATATTTTATATTATAATTAAAAAAATACGTAAATTTATAAATTATAAAAACTATTTTTTTAGCTTTTTTATGCGATTCTTAAAAGAAAATTGCATTTTTTAAAACATTTTTTAAAAATTACTTAACAAATACAATTTTCTTTCTTAAAATCTTTACAAAATGGTATTACATAAAATATAATAAATTTAGGAATGTGCATAGTAACCCAAAATTCAGTCAACCATGGTAGTTTTGACAATTTAAAATGCAATAATTGGTATTATAGTTTAAAATAATAACTATTAAACTCATTTTTTTAATTTCTGTATACAATTCTCAAGTTTGTAGGCATAAAAATTAGTGTTTTAACAAAGAAAATTTCGAAATTCATATATACCAATACACATTTAGTAATACTGTAAAATTAGAAAGAGAGATTTTTAAAAGAAAGAAATTGCCGTTATATATACTTTTCAGAAAACAATAATGGATAAGGTAAATATTTATTATTGAGTTAGCGAACGTGAAAGTACACACATTGAAGAGATTAGACACGCAGCCGATTAGAAAATACTAGACACTTAAAACTTAGCACGATCTCTCTCTACTTTACATTACGTAAAGAAATAGTTATAATAAGAATTCTTGAAGCGATATTTGTGCATTCTTTTGACAAAACGATTCATTCTTGCGTCTGGACAATTCGAAAGAAAAATAAAAATAAAATAAAAATAAAAAAGAAGAAGAAGTAAGTGGGAATAACGTCAAAGCGTGAAAATGCAAAGTGTAGATACGACTGGAATTTTAATTCGTTTCCTCAGATAAACAAACATTCGAAAATATTCGAAGTTTAAATAAAGAATATCATAAATAGATTTTGTGTAAATCAAAATATTGATTTATTATTATTGTTGTTTGGAAAAATTAATCAGAATTTTAATCTTTTTATTTAGAAAAATTGTTATAAAAATATTTAAAAAATGATAAAAATTACAGGAAAAAAATTGTAAAAAATTCAAAATGATTAAAAATTTGTTTTAATATTAATTAATTAATTCTATGTTTTTTTTTTAATTTAAAATATATAAATAAAAATGAAGCAAAATTTATATACAGTATTATATAAAAATATAAAATTTTATGCGATAATATTAATTTTGCTGGGGTAAAGTTTGAAGGGTACAAACTTATTATTATTTTGTATTAAAAAAAAAAAAAAATAGAGATAGAAGGGGAGAGGATCCAGGCAACTAGTTGTTAGCAGTTCTATAATTGAGACAAATGCATTGGCGGTCGTCTAAACTGAATTTGCGTCAAGGGTCTAATCATTTATCAATCCACAGGATGGGTGAAGTGTAACTTGAGAAGAAAAAGTTGGAAAAAAATGAAAAGAAAAATTTACACACGAATTAATTTAATATTATATAGTGACTTGATTTTTGCGTAAATTTATGTATTGATTTCATTGTAATATATTATATATTACGCAAATTTTCTTATAAAGTTGATATAACAAATAAAATTTTATTCGGAAAAATTTCAATTTCACGTGATTTTTCATATTTAATTAATGATATATTTTAATAAAATAATAGAAATACAATCATTTTATTTGATTTTATAGAAATATTTCCGTTAAAATTAACCTTAAAAATTATATTTTTAAAATATAACTTAATGTAAGATAAGCTCTTACATGAAGACATAATAAAAAGTGATTTTAAATGTATATAATTAAATAATAATATTAAAATTGTACTTAAAGATTTAAACAAACTCTGAAGTTATATAATAGCAACTTATATAATGTTGTATCAAGAAACAAGAAAATGCTTTCTATGTTGAAAGTGGTAAAGATGGCGAACTCCATTCTTCGCAATAGACCCATTTTGTTGAGGAAATTAAGTCCATTGGGACTAAAGAATGCCTTTTACAACTGTGTTAACAATGATTCTGAGAAAATATTATAGTCAGTCATCATAGTAAACACAAATAAATTACTTACCATTGTTAAATATCCGCTAGTAAAATCTATATTAAAGATACTATAATTTAAATTTTTTGCATATTTTATCATCGTACATTTTTGGTTATTTAACAATGTAAATAAATACTTTAAACAGTTTTTATGTACAAAATTATGATAAAAATGTGTGTAAATAAGCCTGAGAAATCTCAAATTCTTTAATTCTAACATCCATTTTTCTTTTCTTTTTTTTGAGAAATTTTCTGTAATTTTTCTTTCTTGCATTCCTGTTTAAACTTCTTAAATTCATAAAATTGCCATTAAAATCTATCTTAAAGATATTATAATTATTTTATTATTATTTCATTTATTTCATCATAATTAATAATATATATAAAAGAAAACATATTGTTTTCTTAAAGGCAGTACGGATGTCAGAATCATGACTGTGATGATACAAATAAATGTCTTAAACAATTTTAAATATATATATGAGTGAAAAATCTTAAGTTCTTTACTTCTAACATTCATTTTCTGATCTTGAAATCTTGTAATAATTCATTCATGCTGAATTCCTGTAAAATTTTTTTAAAATATAACCTCAATTTTTTTAATTGTGTCTAAATATACTTTATATAACATTTAATGGATTATGTTTCATATAGCAATAAAATATTTGTTGCTTTTTTCATATTATTTTAGTATTTATTCTTAAAAAACAAAGATAAACATTAGAAAAATAACCTACTAAACAAATATTTAGACTATAAAGTACCAAAAAATAATAATAAATAATAAAAATCACTATAAAAGTATACTTTAAATTTTTTATTTAGTTATTATTTAATTGAAAAAACGGTTATTGGGATATAAAAAATTGAAGAATTTTTGAAAAACTGACAAATAAAAATAGAAATATATTTTATTTGATGCACAGAATGCATTTTTTCCTTTTATAACTATAAGACATTCAAAATTTATAGTTTATTTTTACTAAAGTTACTTAATTCATATAAGAAGAACGTTAAAAATCTTTGAGAAAATATATAATTTACTATTAATTTAAAATATTAAATTTATATTTTATAAACGTTTAAAATTAATTTCATTATCAATAAAATAAATAATAAAATAAAGTATTCTACTTGATGTTCATGTTTGAAATACAGGTTAGTCCAAAAGCAGTTAACTGTGTTTTAAGTATGCTTGTAAATATGAATTTTAAACTGAATTTAGAACAGTGATTTTTTTTTTATTATATAAAATTGATAAAAATATATACTTAAATGTAAATTGAATCTTTAATCATAAGTTAACAGCAATTTAGTTTTACAATGGTTAACTACTTTTTGAACCATTATATACAGACACACCTACGCATACACTTTATATATATTAATATGCAGACACTAATTTATTTATATTTATAAAAAAATTAATTAAAATTTTATTTATTTATTTATTTTTCTTATCTTCTTTAACTAAATTGTGTACAGAAGTTAATTGTCTTTGCTTACAGATATTAAAACAGTATCCATAGCAACATCAATCTCTTATAATTGCGAAAAGAAGAGAATGAATGAGTTTTGTATTTCAGTTATTTATCATAAACTTTAAATTTAACTCAATAAAAATTATCACAATTTAAAGGGTAAAAAAATTGAAAATGGTAAGGAATTTTATTATTAACGTATTTGTTTATTCATTTGATTAAGTACAAAATCTTTGTATTAATTCGCTACTAAAATACAAAAGACACATTAATAAAATTAAAATTATGGATAAATTGAAGAGAGAATACTAATATTTATCATTTATTTATTTCAATAATTAAATCTGATTCATATGTTTTCAGTGATATTTTCATCAACAAAGATGACTAAAATATCAATTAACTATTGTAAAAATTAAATTACTGTTTTATTCAAATTTTTTACTGTTTTTATTAATTTTGCAAACGAAAAACATATTTTAAAACTTAGTTTACAATTCATATTGACAAGTGTGTCAGACACAAGCAAAAATGAAACCTAATTAACTGACTTTTGTAACACCCCTTTATACATTGTATGTCGAAAAGACTATTGGGCTAAATGGATAAACAATAAGAATAATAAGATATTTTTTTGAATTGATACGAATTAAATTGTTATAAACATATATATTAATATTTTTAAAATACATTAAATTTAACTTTTTAGTAAAAATTTAATTAAAATTTGTTTAAACAGGTTTAATTAAAGTGCAATTATTTATTAGATTATATATAAAATATTTTCATCGTTTTTGTGAATATATTTTAAGTACTTTTTACAAGAAATATTTTTAAATGCATACAATTTCAAACGATATGGAAAACTATTAGAATTGTAAAATTGTGCGCCATTTTAAAATTTTTATACTAAAAATTCCTTAAAATATATAAGTAAAAGTTCAGAATAATTAATTAAATCGACAGTATTAATAAGAGAAAGAATTAAAAATAAGATTATGATCATTTCACTCGAAATATGATATTGAATTATCATTTATAATCAAAGATAATGTTACTTTAAGATGGCTTCTAACACTTCCATTACATCTTAATGATATCTATAAATATTTGAAGCTAATCATTATACTTTTAAAGCTAAGAAGAGAAACAATTATAATGGATACAAATGAAGAGAAAAAATATCATCATTTATGTCTTGTAGCGAATGAAAAAAAAAGAAAACGAAGATGAAATCCTCTCAAAGGGAACAATCCACCACTAAAGATGGAAAAGTCTCCACAATATATCACTATTAAGGTCTACTTTATCCAATATTCGTTTGAAAATAGTGTACAATCCACCATAAAGACCTTATTTATTGTCATCAAAAACACATTTGTTAGACAATACAAGTTGAATTTTATAAGCTCCGCTACTGATGGATGCTACTATATTCACTGGACCTGTACGTAATCGTCGCTGACCAAAAATGCACAAAATCGACTCTTCGTAGGATCCCGTCAAACGTCTCTTGGGAAGGATTAACTCTGTTATCAATTCCAGGCACATTGCGCCTTCTAACACATACCGCTACTGTATCGTGCAGCTCCAGGCTTTGTGATGCAAGAGTCTAACACCAAGATAGCGTTCTTCCCCTTAGCGGGCAAAAAATATCCTATTGAGGGTCCGACACGGCAATATTTAAAGAACCAGACGGATAAAGATTTGGGTCGAGTGTTCCCTGCTTAGACTATCGACTGAAGTATATACATTTTCGTATAATATAGTTATTTATTTTATAAAGTGGACAGAAGTAAATGAACGGTAGGGAGGGGGTGAATATGTGACAGAAAGTGAAAAATTGATTTTGACAAGAAGTAAACAGTAATAAATTCTTCTCAACAAGAAACTTACCTCTGTTTCTTTTTCATTTTATAAATTAAAATATTTAATTATATTAAAAACCTGTAAAATAGCAAAAATTCAAATATTTAAGATCATCATCATCATCATCATCATCTGATAATGTAAATCAATCAATATATATAAAATAATTATAAAGTTTGACGTAAATGTATCAAATTTGGATGAAATTATCATTAATTTTACAAGTAAAAATTGGTAATTTTCTAAGATATCTTTCGATTTATATTCAGTGGAAATTTTGGATAGAATTACACCTTTAAGAAATTGTAAATTGTCAAGATAAAGGATGGCACTCAGTTTGACAATTTGATTACCTTTCACTTTTAATCTAACTCAGGTTCATTATCGTAACGGAAGGTTGTAAATCTCACGAAAATGTGACTCGTTTCTAATGTAATCTTGATGTTGAGTAATATTATAATGGCATTTCTATTTACGTACAAGTAGAATATCATTGTGAATGTTTCGAGACTTATAATCCCAACCATTTCAAACCAAAACATTCTTAAGTATTCGTTTAAGTTTGGATGTAAATCAACCAATTAGCATTTTCATTCTGAATAAAATCTAAAACAGATAAAAAGTTTTTCTTTTTTATGAAAAAATAAATTAATTTATTTAATTAAAAATAATTAATTTAAATTATTTAATTAATTATTTTCTTTTTAAAAAACTACATAACGCCTAGAACGTCTTTAAGTGGTTAAAAACTGATTTAAATTACAAGTGCATTAGTTCTGTGAGTTCGTGTACACCTTTACGTCAGTTTAACATCATTCTTTCATATATATAGGCTATAATATATATATTTTAACGGATAAAATGTAAAATGACGTCAAATTGATATGATTGTATACCATTATCACAGAATAAAGGCATTTTATAATTATATTCGTTTTGTCAGAATTGTGTATACTGTTATGTTAACTTGACGCCATTTTAAATAAATTAAAAAATGTAAGAATGACATCAAATTGGTGTAAAAACGAATGCGCTGTATATTGTATTTAGAGGTGCATTCTATTTTTAGAATAATGTACTTTTATGTCAATTTGATGTCATTGGACTGTAATTTGAAAAAATTGTAGATCTATAAATTGCCACTCTCTTCCGTCTGTTTGTTTGTCTGTCCGTCCTTAACTCGAGAACGGTGTTAGATAGATGAAAGTCAAGACCAGATATGGAAACCTTAGAGGCAAGTGGTCTCGATTAACTATATACGAACTTCTGGTCTAGACCGGAAGTCATTTGAACTCAATTCAAAATTTTCCCCTGAATGGAGTTACGTAGATGACCAACACGACTCGCTGTAGCAGAAAAAGTATGATGTACTGTACACCAGCGAGACACTACAGATTTGAGATAGAGAACATGTATTTTAAATTGAATAAATTAAGAATATGATTAAATATCGCAGCCCGGCATTGTGACGATGTCATAATAAATAATTGTTCGCTCTGTAATGGGCAAGTGTAAAACAAAGTCAAATTAATGTAATAGTTTATAGTATTCTGATAATAAAAATATTTTAAGGTGCTTGTTTTAATAATATTTTTTGCAAATATTTTTTATATTTTTAAGTTATTTTCTGTTTTTATCTATTAAAAATTTCCAAAATTTTCTGTATATATTTACTATCCATTCGCTTATTTTATGATACGATATGTCAAAGAAAGTTCTTCCACAAGAGTTATTTTAACTATTTAAATTGTATAAATGACTAAGTGTTTAGTTTTCAAAAGAAACAATCATTTATCACATTCAAAAGACTTTTCAAAGAGGATTCAAGCAATGACTGATTTTCCCCTTTCTTCTTCCCCTTACTTTCAGACGTTCACCATTCTCTTTGTTATCTTGATATCACGAAGAATATTTATCTGACAGAAGTAATGATAAATATTAAATTTCGTTTTATTTAAATGAAATAAAATTAAATTTCCAGTTTATGTACATCCTTATTACAAAATACAAAATTCTATTTAAGTTAATTAGAATATAATGTATTAGTATGCATCCTTCAAACTTAATTTAGTCTTTGAAAAATCTCATTTGTCATATTCTCACTTATAATAATGATTTTCTAATTATTAGTTTTAAAATATTTTAAATCGTAACTTAAAAATATTTTTATTTTAACAGGAAATACACATACACACACACATTTTTAAAATTTTAAAATCAGTTTAAATCAAATTTTCAATAAATAATTAATGCTTTCCAACGAAGTAAACTAAGGAAGGAATGCTTAGAAAATACTCTAAAAATATTAAATATTTAAAAAAATAATATTGTCTATTTCATATATACACATAAATAATATATTTAAAATATTATAATTTATTGTATAAATTAGTCTTTAAATTAGTTTGAAAATCTATTTTTCAGTAAGTAATTAATACTTTACTTTTTTTAGAAATTTAGATGATGTAGGAAAATGCAAAAAAAAAAAATATATTATTCAGTTAAACTTTTAATTATAAACAGTAAAACTTAATAAATATTAAATGAATATTATTATTTATATACTTGAATTATTATTGTGAATTGCTGTAAAAGGGCTAAAGGCAGACTTCACTGATTAGCATTGTTCCTTATGCAGAATGTTAATTGGATCGTCAGAAGCCCGTCAACTTTCATGCAAGAGAAGCTATTAGAGAAATCGTATTATGGAAACTCAAAATGTGAACAATACTTGTCACGAATGAGATAGAGACTTTATTGTAATTCATTTTATTCTAAATAATTAATGAATTTTTTAAATAAAAATTTCACTTCAAAAGCAAAAGATTTCTCCAATTTTTATATAAAATATTTATACATACGCTTTGTGTAGATATATAATTCTGTGATATTGAAGGTAGAGTAAGGCATTTTTGTAGGTTTTTTTTCCCTGTTGTAAATGTGTTACAAGCACCGTTTAATAAATTGATCTTTTCTCTTTTACCTCTTTTTTTATTTTTTTAGATATATTTCGTGGATTGCAGTTGGTGGAAAGTAGCAGTATGTCCCATTTTCTATTGATCGAAAGCCGTGAAAGATATAAATGACTCCGATCGACCACTTCCTTGTCGTGTACTCCACCATCTCCAGCATAGGACAAACAATATTCTTCCTTCCTTTGCTGAAGACCGTAGGAAATGACACACGTCTCGATGGACGGAAAGAAAAATCACAGTTTCAAAAAATTAGAGGAATACCTTTGGGAGAAAAAGAAACGGGGATGAAATAACTGATGCTTTTCTAGTGATATAGAAATATATATATATATATATACACATTTTACCGGTAGACAAACAACCTTTAAAAAAAGTAGCATTTCTTTTCTAGGTGTGGAGGATGGGAATACAAGGTTTTTGTTATTTGCTTGGATGATTTCTAACTTGGCTATAACTGAAATCCCATTGCACAAGTGATAACGTGACAAGTCATTTAGGAAGAACGATTTGGTCCCTTGCTACTGTGCCTTTGTCCTTTTGTAATCGTTTAGATGTTTGGTTGTTTTCCCTTTTTTTATATTTGGAAACGTATGTAATTTCAAAAATTAGATTTATTAATTAAAAAATAAATTGCTTTATTTGTTAAAACGATTATATATGATACACGATTTGAAGAGAAAGAGACTCGTTTAAGGTGCTTGAAATATGTATTAAACTGTTTACTATATGTAATTCTACCCAATATGTTAAGAAGAAAAAAAGATATATCAACAAGTAAATTTTGATAAATTTTTAAAATATATTATAGAAATTTTTTAGAATTCTTCTCTTTGGATCATATTCGATCTATCAATGTAAAGTAGCTGAAGGACCTTGGACTTTGATCGCTGGACTTTACTATTCTAGCCATAAGTTTGTAGTCTCCGGTTCGACATAATAAATTGGTCCCTGTAGAAAACGCGATAACTTTTCTCTTTTGCCCTACCTTAACCTAGGGCAACCGATTGTCGGATCGTCTAGCTTCAACGGATGAGTCAGAAGCACTCCAGCCTGTTTATAGTCGCTTTCCTTCTGGATGTCTTATACTGGCGCAGTAACACCGGAGGAAATTAATGTTTTACGACTTTTCCGATAATAACGTATAAATCACTCCCCTTATAATAGAAAGGACGATAAGTATAGGATAGTTCCACTCCCAATAAAAGTAAACGCGACTGGGGAAAAGTTTCATCCATTCTGTTCCCCTCTGAATATATCCCCATGGAGATACCTTAAGGTACTTTGTGCAATAGTTGAAGCACTTCACAACATCCTGCCCTGAAGGAAGGGCTACAGTTTAAACCGCTTGAGAAAATGTCGTCGGGGGTAGATCAGGATTGACCTGAAGCTCTATTTTTATGTTTTCGCTTCTTTTAAGTGCCGTTGGCGACATCTTTTATAACTTTACGTCACTTTATCTGTTTCGCTTACACTTTGTAAAGTTAAGGATCGACTGAATTATCGGATGTGACGGTCATGTTACTCTTCATGACTTTGTTTCTCAGTTTTTACTGTTTCCGTCATTGAATACAACTTTGATTGTACTACTCTATACTTGATAGCTTTCTATATTTGTTCACGGAGATAGATTTTTTTATATTTTTTTATTTTTAATTTTACCACGACTCTTGGGCCGTTAGAAACGTTTGATCTCAACAGTAAAAATGGATTATTTCAACTTGTCTCTCGCTCCTGAGAGGGAGGAAAAGAAGAAAAAAAAAAAAGAATCTCAACGGTAAATAATGGATTTCTTCGACGACATTTCAAGTATAACTTTTTGAAAATCTGTTTTTCAAATTGATTTTTTTGTTTTAGTTTTATATTTTCCTAAAAAATTTCTTTTAAAATAACCGAATAGCTTGAAATGGAGTTTATTTTTCAAAAAGAAGAATATAAATTACTATTTATCAGCCATTTTATAAAGAATTGTATGTATGTATGTATATACTATATATATTTTTTTATTGTCAAAAATATATTTACAAATTAAATAAAATTTTATTTACATTATATAGAAAATCAAATAGGTTAAATATTATATATTTAACCTATTTTATTTTATTTTAAATGTTTATTACAATTTATTTAATATTGTTATTCATAAAAAAATTAATTAATGTATAAAGCATTAATAAATAATATTAATTTTAATGAATTTTCTAGTTATGAATGTATTTATAACCCATGAAATGTTTAATTTGACGTATTATTATTTATCCAGTATCAGACTATTGAAAGTATCTTATCATTTTATTTAAGACGTGCCATAAAAAATCTCTTCAATGCATTCTAAAGTGATAAATAATTATAGTTATAAATTTTATAATTTGATAGCGAATATTTTATTTTATAAAAGTATTCAAATATTTTAAAGATTAATGAATTTTACAGGAATTTAATTTAAATATTTAAATATATATTTAATTAAATAATAATATTAAAGAATGTGTTTTTATCAATTTTCATTTTAAAATTTTTAAATTTTAATTTAATTACACTTAATATTAAAATAATAAAGTTTAATTTAATTGTTTTATTTTTGTTATTTATTAGAAGATTTTTTACTTTTACAATTCAACTGAAATTTATTCATTTTTTTTAAATGTTTAATACTCATAATAATTTGATTAAATGTTAAAAATATAATCTTAATTTTAATAATAAATTTTATTTTTTAAAATTAATGAATAAAGTAATAAGTTCCGTAAATATTTTGTTTATTTCCGCATAAGGACTCTTCAAAATATAACATTTATATAATGTCAAAATACAAGAAAAAAGTCAAGTTTTAGCTATAAATTTTAAATTTAAAATCTTTTTAAATAAAATAATTATATTTTTATTACAATAAATCATTCTTTAAACAAACTTGGATATTTTAAAACTTGTTATTTTAGTTTTAAATATAAAATAAAATATTTAAATATAAATATTGTTTATGAATGAGATTGCTGAACATTCCATATGACAAATATTCTCATATAAAATAACGTGATAAATAAAATATTAGCTATGATATTCAATGTATGATCCAGAAATCTACTTTATGAATATTTTATACTCTATATCATAATTATATTTCCAATATATAATAATTGTATATAAGACTACTATATACATTATCTGTTATCGTTAACTGAAAATGTTCATAATTATGCTTACATAAATATAATAATCATGTTTACACGAATATAATGGTCATAGTTATTTGAATATTAAAGGTGTAATACATATATTTACATTAATTGATTCTAATTAATTCAATGCTGAATACAATTAGTAGAATGGATAATGTGTATATTTAAAGCATTGATAAATTAATATTTTTACACCATTATACTTATACTTTTTATATAAGTTAAAGAAGTATTTGTTAAATTTTTATTTATTTCCATTGATAATGATGACATTTTTCAAGTTATTTTCTATGACGATAATTTTTTTAAAAATATTTTTACTACTGATGATGTCCTAGTAATGTAAACTCCCCTATGAATATAACTTAAACACTAAAATTATGTATATTTTAATTTTGTTCGTTTAAAATAGCATTTATTAATAGTGTGAATAATGCATATTTTATAATAATAATTAGTTAATTATTTTACATTAACTAAATAAATTTTAAAGTATTTTTACTGATTATAATAATCATACTTGCTTAATATTGCTAATAACAATATTTTCCTAATTGTGATACATAGTTTCTTAGTATTTCTACTGATAATAATAATATTTTCTTATTGTTACACGCTTTAATATAGGTATAATTTCAATTAAACACTTAAACAAAATTAAAATTTCAATGATTTAGTTTGAAAAGATAGTTATTTTTATTTATTTATTTATTTTTTAATTTTACTTTCCGTGAAATTAAGGTCAACAAAGTCTTTGGACGAGATAGTGACCAAGGTGGGCTAGATTACAGATACTACATAAAACGACCAATCTAGTAAGGCATTACTAGTATTCCAAAGCCAGGAATGTCTCCCTAGTTTCTCGTCATTTGATAGAACATTGTTCTTAGAGCTTATAGTTCTCTGACTAGTCGTAGCACTCATCCGAAAATCGGACATCTGGTTGACCACCAAACTGCTTTTGCACAAGATACAATTTTCTTTCTGATCGATCACTATGTTTGAAATGATTATTCGTTTCTCAAACAATATTATTTCTATTATTAAAAATTCCTACTCACATGTTTAAAAATATATTTATATAGAGATAAATGCTTTAAATTATTTATTTAAATAAGTTTATAATTAAATACTTTCTTAAATGGTTCTTTACACGATAGACATTGATTACACAAAGAAGTTATTAGTTTTGATATTAATTGTTACAGTGTAAATTATGTATAAAAATTAATTTTAGATATTTAATAATCTTAATTTAAGTTGAAATAAGTGAAAAAGAAGATTACAGTAAATGAGTTTTCTTATTAGGTTATATAAAAGATTATTTCTGTAAACGTTTGTATTAAATAATACATCCAAAATTATATAATATTAATATTTAAAGTTATTTCTTGTAAGTAAATAACATTTAATTGATAATATGTTAATAAATAGAAACAAGCTGGTTAAAAGACATCTGAAAAAGTATGATTAGAATCCACATTCTTGGATAAAACGTTTCACTCCTATTGAATTTTTAAAATAAATACTATATATAAGAAGATTAAATTTAATCAAAACTGATTTATTTATTAAATAAAGAGTTGGATCGTTTCTCACAAAGTCCAAACCCGTGCTCACTATTTATTAAAATTTATATTTCTGTAAGAAAGATCTAAACAAAGGAATATATAAATATATATGGATAATATACAAGTCCTTATTAAGGTCTGAACCTTTGACTATATATATGATTCTTTATATCTATATAAGGATGAAATAAAGATCTAAATAGAAAAAAATGTGTATGGATAATGCATAATACAGACCTATGTTCAGATCCTGTTGAAGACTTATGCATTATCCAAATGCATTTTTTTCTATTGAGGTCTTTATTCCTTCCTTAGATGAATACATTTTTTCTTAATAAAATATAAATACTTCTATTTGTTTATGAACGAAATATCTAAAAATTATCTTGTTCTAATTATTTTATATTACCATCTCTTCATATTCATAAGTTTTTATTAAAATTTGAATAAAATATATGTTAAAATGAAATATTCATATTTTATACAATTATAAAATTTTGAATAAATTATAAAAATAAGCATAAAATCATTAATATAAGAAAGGAAAAAAACATATTTTCATTCATATTTATGTTATGTATTAGGCTAACTTGAATTATTTATATAAAATTTGAAATTTACTTCTAAGAAACAATATGAAAAATTGTTACAGAAAAAACAAAATAAATTTTTCACTACTTTTATAATATTTAATATAAATAAAAAATTTTTGTTGCATAATTTAGTTTGAATTATAAAATTGTTGATCCGCACTCAAAATAAATAAATAAATAAAGTTTTTTAAATGAAGAAGAAAGGATTTTATAAAGAAAATAAATCACAAGTACTTAATGTAACTAGTTTCTTATCTTAAAAGTAATAGAAAAAGTATATTTACAGGATGACATGTATAAAGTGTATTTACGATTTTAATTATAAATATATTATATTTATAAATTATCTCATAAATATTAGTAAAATTACTAAGTAAACTAAAGACAAACTTAAAATTAAAAGTCATTTTCATTATTCCTGAATATTTATCACAATACATAGATAATGATATATTATGAAGCTCTCCAGCATCCTTAAAGATGTTCGAGGGCTTTCTAGCTAACAATCATCTATATTGTTGAATAAGATTAGTTAAATTTGAATTTAATAGCTTTTATTAGATGTTTATTTCATTACATAGATGATTTTATGCTATCAAGCTCTTTAACATCCCTAACAACGTTCAAGAGCTTCGTAGCTAAGCATCATCCATGATGTTGAATTTGTTTAAATTAAAAATCGTTCTTTTACTTAATGCGAAGATTTAATTAATAAACAAAATAGTTTAAAGTTCTTATAATATTAATTAATTTATTGAAAGATATGTATAAAAATTACTTACAGTAAAGTTTATATTTAAATATTATTTATTGTAAAGTAGAATAGTTTTAATTTACTGAAACTAAAACCAAAACTTAGTTTTAGTCACCAAAATGTAGTTTTAGTAATATACTAAAACCAAAATTAAAACTGAAACAACGTTACTGTAAAATTACTGTATTTAATGATATATTTTAAAGCAAAATATTTTCTTGTTTATTAAAAAAAAAAACAAAAATGAATGAGGAAATTGTAAAAAAATATTAAACTTTATATTAAAAAAAATAATTTCCAAATAATATAATTCATTTAAAATAAATAAATATATATTAATTTTATGCTAAAACCATAATATTAAATTGTATAAAGAAATGAATATTTTACAAATTTTAGAAATCTTCATACATATCAATAGAATATATAATTATTTTTGAATAATGAATAATTCCATTTTATGAAAAAACAGAAAAACTAAACAGAAAAAAGCAGAAAATTTCTTCAAAAATATCATTAATATTTAAATGTTTATGTATGATTTTCTAATATCTTTATAACAAAAATTATAAATATGGAATATTACCTCAAGCAAAATGTTTATACTTTAATAAACTATTTGAATTTAAAATTTAAATCTAAATACGAATATTTTAAAATAATACAAATTTATACAATTCAAGAAGCTTGTAAGCATTTTATTTATTCTAATTAAGAAAAACACTGTTTAAAAACTGTTTAACAATCAAAACATCTTTGGTAACTTACAAAGTACATGTTGCTGAATAAAATTTATTAAAGTGAAATGACGTAAGAATTTGCATGTAAATTAACCTCATATTTCTATAATTTACATATTTTGTTTCGTAGTTATTCTTTATTTATTGATATTATCACAATTATTATGTTTACTTATTGACAGATTGAAATCATTTGAGATGTTACGTTCGTTGTTAAATTGAATTTAGTAATAAACACCCGGAAATTTATGAAGAAAAAATGTAAAAAAAATATTTTAAAAATATTTTTAAAATATTTTTTTATAATAAAATAATAAATAAGTGCTTACAGATTAAGTTTCAGCATAAACTTTATGAGATTTAAGTACATAAACATGTAATTTATCTTTAATTAACATAGATAAACATTAAATAATGTGCATGAATGTTCTTTGCTATAAAAAGTTTTAAAAATTTAAATAATTTTATGTTTAACACGCAAATTGAAGTTTTTGTTCCACTTTTGTCGAAAAATATTTGCTTTATTATTATACGTATTACACGTTATTATGAAGAATTTAATGGCATTTTTATCTCAAAAAATTAAAATAATATATGTTTATTAATATTAAAATTAAAGTTTACTCTTAATTTAATTAAATATTACGATTATAAAAAAATATTATAGTTGAAAACATTTTTGTACAGGAGTATTACCTTTGTACAGTGGGAAATACCTATAAATTTAACAAATTCTGATCACTTTTATTAGAAAAAATCAATAAAAGTTAAAAAATAAATGTAAAATGTATAAATTTAAACAAAATTTAAGAAATCCTTTTCAAATGTATACTCTTTTTTTCAAATTTACTTTTCACAGATTATAAGAATCGGTAACTCTCTTTAAAAAAGAATGAGAATTTTCTTCAAATCATATTCTGTTTTCAATCTTTTCCATTATCATATGCAAAGTAAAAAGGTAAAAAATCAGATAAAAAATCACAAAGCAGTTATCAATTTAAGAAAGGAGACATTTACAATCTACGTTTTAGAAATGAAAGAAATCCTCATCCATTGAATGAATTGCGATGTTCTTGTAATACGTTACTTGTCAAGTGATTCTTCATTTGTTCACCATTATGAGGAAACGATGATAAGAAGATGGCTAAGTGGTGACAGCAGTTGATTTATATCTGGTCTCTCAGACACAAATCCACTTAGGTGTGTTCCTGTATTTTTTTATTTGTTGTTTTTTTATTCCATCCTCCTTATAGGACAACAGCCCAAACCATCATAACGATTTACCATCTTCGATAGCATACTCTGCAGGTTTCATTCTCCCACACTAGGCCCATAAGATAAAGGAAAAAGTTTATATAATTTGCTTATAATTAGGGATTTTATCCTAATTTTTTTTATTAATAATAACAAGTAATAATAATAATAAACATACACAATTTAAATACAACTTTTTACATATATATACATTTTATTTATTTACATTTTAATTTTTAAAGCGTATAAAAAAATTAACTGTCATAAAAATGTAAGAATAAAGAATTCAAAAAAATAACATTTGAAAGATCTTCAGAATTTTAAAGCAAATATACCAGAGTTATGGTATATTTATTCATTGTTTTCTATGGATATCGCTTGGGTATAGTTTAAAGTTCTTACTTTGAAATTTGTAAAACTCGTTCGAGCAATGCAAGTTATTGTTAATATTATTAATGCATAAAGAAAAGTGTCTCTTTATGGCATACGCTTGTCGTGGGACTAAAGTCACAATCTTCTGTTACATTAGGCAGTCTGAGGGCATGCAGGTGGCGATGGACCGTGCGAATGCTGACACGTGCTTCCCATATATTATGGCACATGAACAGACAGAGACAAAACGTTAGCAACGTCTTAGCAAAACAGCCAAGTTTCTTCTTCAAGAAAATACCTTCAAAACATTGAAGTTGTATGGCATTTTATAGCACGTTTTTCTCTACTGCTATAAACTCCCGTTTATTCTATTTGTGCTTAAATCTATAGCAACGTCTATCTACACTTTATAGGCGTGGTTGAAGACAGTAAAATTTACTTCTATCTTTTATTTCAATTCTTCTTTTCACCAACAAAAAATTTTACATTTAAAACTATATACATTGATACGAAGATAAAATATAATTCCCATATAATCGAGTGAAATTTTATTAGAAAAAATATTATATACATTTACAACGTTAAAAAACAGTTTAACTAACAAATTTAATTGCATTTTTCTTATTTTTTTTCATGAAAATTTAACTCGATACTTCTAAAGATATTTATATTTTTACTAATTATCTAACGTGTTTTTCTTATGTAATGAATTAACTTACATAAAAATTTTTGATGAAAATCTAAAAGAAAAAAAAAATGTATTTTTCCCTTTAAAAAACTGGATAAAGTAGAAAAAATAAATTCTTACATAGATAAATTTAATTCATTATTCAGAAAATAAATAATTATTTCAATTATCTGAAGTGGAATTCTATACAAATTAATGGTTCGAATGGTAAATTCTCTAAAGTAATTAATTACATTACGAGAAAACTGTTACCAAATAAAATTATTTTTAATAATTTTTACATTTTTTTACATTTATTTTATTGCTTTGATGTTTATTTTAATTCCTTTTTTAATCTGAAACTAAAAATGTCAATGTAATATTCTTGAGAGTAATGTAAATTCATTAGTATATTTCTTTGTATTGATAGTAAAAAACATTTTTAAAAATTAATTTATTTTTTATAAGTAACAAATATTCATTTTAATTTTTTTTGTATCAAATTATAAGTAAATTGAAATGGAACCATTTAAATTATTCAAATTTTTCCATTAATTTAAGAAAAATAATTCAAATTTGGCTTATTAATTATTATAATTTTTCTATATATTTCAATTGTGCTTTTATAGTAAAATATAGAGTTTAATTAATAATTTCAAGTTAATGATTTACATAAATTTTATTATAATCATTAAACTATAATAAAATCTTTTACTAGCATTTATTTTAATATTAAATCGAAATAAAGTATAAAATTATGACAACAATTTAAAAAATTTTTAGGTTATTATTAAAGTATATGTAAATTATTTATATAAATAACTTTATATAACATTAAAATTTTACAGCTTAAGAAATGAATATTCAGCTTACTAAAATTACTATTTTAAAAATAAAATTTTTAAAAATATTTTATTAAATTATATCGTTAGGAAAATATTTTAAAAAATTTCTTTTAAAATTAAACATATTTTAAATATTTTTTGACGTTTTTAATTAAAAATTTTATTATAAATAGTGTAAATTATTACGTATTTTTAATAAATAAATTAATTATTTAAAGTCTATTTAAATAATGATTTAAATTTTTAATTAATTTATTAAAAGACTTTCAAAATAATATTTTATTCTTAATTTTAACAACCGCTTAAGTGCAAAGTTTGAATAATGTAAGGGTAAAACATGTTTAAAATTATTAATTTAATTCATTTTACAGTAAATATGTTTTGAAATTTTCATTTTAAGAAAAATTATTTATTTTAAATAGTTATTAATATTTTTTTTTTATTAAGAAATATGGAAACTGGATAATTTATTCATTTTT
Source organism: Centruroides vittatus (assembly GCF_030686945.1). NCBI lineage: Eukaryota > Metazoa > Arthropoda > Arachnida > Scorpiones > Buthidae > Centruroides > Centruroides vittatus. Next base: position 3,365,089 of record NW_027122385.1, read on the forward strand.
TTATATTTAAAAATTGATTCGTAACTCAATACATGATTTTGTATTATTACATTGTTTAATTTATGAACGTTTTCCATGTTTTTCTTCGATCAACGACAGATTTCTAGCCGCTTTTAGACTTTATTTATTATACCTAAGAGTCTTGTCTTTCTTATCAGTGTCGACTGAAAACTATAATTCTCAAAGGTATCATCCTTTTGTTTTGGAAGCATTAGGTATTAGAAAGTTTCATAGTTCTAAGTAATACACACAAAACGTAGAATGACATTCGTATTTTCGTTTGCTATTTCTTCACCTTTTTTTTTTCTTTTAGATCTTTCGAAGAAAATTTGCTAGATCCCTTGTGTTTTGCTATAAGTTTTCGACTTTATGGATGAGTCTAGTTTAAGAAAGTAAAAGAGAAATTCAAAATAGAGAGAAAAATTCAAATTGGATAGATAAAGTCTTCCAAGTAATTTGGTTTATCTGTTTCTTTAAAAGGTTCATAACTTTTACATATATTCTTCAAGATACATAGTAATTTTAGATAAAGTTGAGCTTCTTAATTTCTTTTATTTTTCTAAGATAATTTAATACCTTGGTGTTTTTAGTAAATGTAAAGAAGGGAAAAAATTACTACAAAAATAAATTTTATAAATGATTAATTCAATCATTAATAATTAAATTTATTATCCTATTATCCTATCAGTAATTGTAGGAAATAATATGTGCTTACTATAAAAAGAAAATTTTGTATCATTTAGAATAGATACTCTAGAGAAATTAAGCCCTGCATGCAATTTCCTGTATAGTGATGGACGTTGTTCTCCTTAATTGCTGAAGAATTTTTATATCTTACATGATTTCCTGACTTTTCTCAATTGTATCTTTTGAATAATTAAAATCACTCGAATCATTTTAATAGTTCTTAAGTATTTGTTAATCTTTAGCAACTTCAAGAGTCGTATAGTAAATTCTCTACAGGCGACATTGCCATTAAGACGTTTTAGAAGGGTTTTCTGAGTGAAAACAAAACATTAAGATTATTTAATTTTTTAGTATTTTTTATCTAAGCAAAAAATGCAATAGCTATTATAGATGCGATATTGCATGCAATTTCTCCTTTCCATTCCACGTATAAATAAGCTATCTCTAGTAAATCTGGTATTATGACAACGTCCGATAAGTAACAATTTTCTGTCGTTCTGTACATTAGGTAAATTACTACAAACTCATTTCCTCTACCGTTCCAACGTATCTCCCTTGGAACTTGAGAAAAGATTCCAGATTTTCCTTTCCCTCCTTCAACTCCATGAATAATGCCTTAGATCGTACATAATTCATGATGTCTTCAAGACTGGCAGAGAAACACCGCGTAGACGGTGATGTAGGGAAAGCAGCCAAATAAGTTATATTTAGGAGAACGTGATGAATTAGGGGAAAGGAAAGATCTTAGCCCACCCTTCTTTCCAGGCTGTCTCAGTTCTAGAAACGTGAGACGGTTTTCTAAAGCTCGAAACCACTCTTTGCAAGATCTGAGTTGATAGTCACGTTCAGTAGACGGGTAGGTTGTCGCACTCTTTTCCTAACTTCTATGCATACTTTGGTGTGTTGCTTCTGCGTTTTAACAAAAGCACACGACACTATGTAGAAAATTAAAACTAGTTGTTGCATTTGGTTGACATATATTCTTAAATATTCGAATAATTACTACACTCTTTGCATATTTAAGTAGTCATTACTAAATACTTTTCTCTTAAATTTACTTGCAAATTAAATCAAATATTAGACAACACATAATTATTTTTTTATAAACATTTTCTCGAATTTTATATCAAAATTATAAAATCTGTAATTATTTTTGGTTTTAATATATTTAACATTAATGTTAATGGCAGATTTATCATGAAATGCCAGTGTTTTATTAACTTCTAATTCAAAATTATTAAACTTTTATGAAATTAAAATTTAAAATAGAATTATTAATTTAATTTTTGAAATGTTATTTTACTCATTTTCATTAAATTTTATAAATCTTTAAGGAAAAATTATACTATTATCCTAACGTATTTATTGAACGTTTAAAGAAATGATAAATACGTTGTAATTGCAAGTTATATCAGTGAAAAATTATAATTTCTCAAAATCTACTGCGGTTCATTGCTTACTTTTCAGTAAATAATTAATGCATCTACAGAAATATTTATTATTTATCATAAATAATTTTCAAATATATTATTTATAATCGTAATAATATATTAAAATCTACATAATATATATTTTTGAAAGACGGTATTATCTTTCATAATTTTTTACATACTCTTTACTAAATAATAAATAGACTATTATTTTATACTTTGATATCTTTGTTACACGGGCATAATTAATGAAAGTGTAATTAAATTTAAATATTTACAGTTAAAATAATATATTAGAATGAATTTGTAATAAATAATATATATGTTTTTTTAAAATCAAAGAAGTAGACTCATGACATGTTGATTTTATTAGAATTAAAGTTTATATTATTTGGGGGTTAAAGATGAAACAGGATTATTGTAATGTCCAGTTTATATCTTGGAACGTTTGCCATTTAGGATGCAATCTGATAATATAATGTTCATAGCCTATTATTTGTTTGTGAAATGTTATGAAACAGCTTTGATGGTGATGCTGATATTGATGAGGATGAAAAAGAGAAGGAAGAGCGAACAAGAAGACGCAGGAAGAAGGAGAAAAACGAATATATAAAATTTTTATATCAATTTATATCTTACTTTTCCTTCTTATCATCTTATCAACATCATTATTACCAAATCTGTTTCATTTCATTTGAAGTAAAAAATGATATAGCCACAAATATTCTCTTTCAAGAGTACATTTTAAATAATGAATGATCCAAGATGCAGACTGAGTATCTTAATAATTCTATTTTATCTGTTTTTCTGTATATTTTATATAAAAAATATAATTTGTATTTTAATCATGATATTTTATATTTCAATATAAAGACATGTTGATTAAAATTTAAAAAAAAATCAATCTAAAGATTTATCATGTCTTTAGATCTGTAAACATTATCTTTTGTAAACAGAGAAAACCTTTTTTATAAAAACCAAAAACATTTTCTGTAAATTTATATAAATATGATTTTATCCACTAATTTTCGATTTTTGTTAAATATCTATCGACATCTTTACAGATAAATGAGTTACTAAACAGCGAAGCGTTCTATTACACACTTTATAGATAGTCAATACATCATCTGTGATTTAAAGCTTTCTAATGGCTTATATGTAAATAATATTTAGGAATGAATTAAATTTAAGCATTTTAAACTAAAATGTAAATTAAAAATTTTAAATTTTAAAAAGTAAGCAAATAAATATTTTATTTTAATTTAATTTGCGTAAAATTCATTTACAGTGTACATACATAGATTAAATTTTTATATATAAATAAATTATAATAAAAAATAAATTTGAAGATATTTTAGTAAGTTTGTATTTTTGTAATTACAAAAAAAATTCAATATATTATTATTAGAAATTTTTTTTTTCAAAGTTACGTTTTACAATGACTTACCTTACTATTTTATAATGATAAAAATGTATACAGTGATTCTTATCTACGTCTCTGCTTATAAATATAACTCTGAAAATATGAGTTATTGATGTGAAAAATATTAAATTACTGCTTTTTTTTCAGAAACTTTTATACTTTCTGCTATCATGAAATAGATAAAAGCTACGAAATTGACGTTCGATGTTTTATGCTGTTTTTGTCAACGCTTCAATGACATCGATAAAAAAACATGAAATTTTCAAAACAACTTACAAACAGGACAAGAAACTTCTTCAACAGACTTCTCCATTCTTCAGCATTTATCCTTAATTCCCATTCTCTAACCTTCTGTATCATAGCTTTGTTCTTCTTAAATTCATTTCTTCCACTTATAACCTTGCAGATAACTTAATTTTTATTTTTTAAAAATAAATTCTTCCTTGCTTATTACTTTCTAAATCACGTAAATAAGAGATAAAGTTATCTATTATATATAATTAAAATTTTTCGTTCCTAATACACGCTAATTATCTTTAAAATATGTTTAGCCTACACGATAGAATTTTGAAACGTATTTATTTTATCCATTTTCTTTAATATGCAAACGTAATTTATGTATTTTAGATTACTTCAGTAATCTCTACTCAGATAAAACCCCAAATTTAAGGCTATTTTTTAGTAAACTTAAAATTAAGAGCTACAGGACAGTATGAAATTGAATACAAAAATAGAAATTCCACCCAAAAATAAAGAAAAATTCAATAAATATAACGAAAAATAAATTAATTTCACTTATAAAACTCTATTTAATATAAATGGTCAATATAAGATAATTGAAACCATAGAAACATAATGGACTTTGATTCATTTCTCCTAATCAAACTAGTTTATGAGGTATTTGAATCTGTGAAATAGCCTATTAAAATGTTACTGCTGTAATTTAACTTTTTGACTTTTCTTCTGATAAACAAAATCTATGGCTTGAGTTATAAAATAAAAAAAATAAAATAAACCTTTGTCTATCACACAAAATTCCATTATAACTTTTCTTTGATATACAATAAATAAAATTACACTTTTGTTACCATTAAGTAATTTAATTTACTTTTCTAATTAAAAAACATATAAATAATTAATTATCTTTTTATAATAATCAAATTTTCTTAATTAAGTTTCTTTATTTATTTAATTACGGGAATAATATATTCGATTATTCTCTTTTCAGATAATTCAGTTAAGATTATTCTCTTTCAAAAAGATACGGGTCATCTATAAATAAATAAAAAATTAATTAATTTTAAATGATTAAATATTGTTATATTTTTAAAAAATATTTATTAAAGAATATTTTATAGAATTTTATTTAAAATTAGTATTTAAATTTAAATCTTAATATAAAAATAATTAGGGGAGAAAATAAATATATGTCTGTAGAAAATGAAAATAAAAATAATAATATGTAATTATTAATGTAAAATAAATAAAAAGATATCATTTTAATTTTTAAATTTGCTTTACAATAAAATTAGTAGAAGATAAAGGCGATTATTTTAATACAGTATATACTTTCTAAATATACTCAAAATAGTTTTTAAAAATAAATTTTTATCATAAAAATACTAAAAGTAATCTACTTTAATTTTATCTAGAAAAATACATATGTTTTTTATTTATTTATCTAAAATATTTCTAAAACATCCATTAAATAAAAATTTAATGGGTTGTTTAGAATATTTAAATTTATAAGGTTTTCCTGTATATTCTATCATCAATTTTACTTGTAAAATTTCAATATTTTCGTATAAAATTTATTAAAAATATAAAAAATATTTTTGTGTATTAAAATTAAAATAATTTTTTATTTAATTTTATGAAATATAAAAAAATCAATATCTTTAATTTTAATATAAGCGATGAAAGACACAGAGGGAAGAGAGTTTATCTGAGTAATATCTACAATAATAAATAGAAAAGTAATTAAATGTACTAAAAAAATTTACGAGAAAATTTTTCAAAAATGTAATTATAAATTTTAAATAAAATGTAAATATTTTATTAATAAATTAAGTAAAATATCCGTAGTAGTTGGTTCTTCTTTATTTGTAATTTAAGGGAGAAAAATTGTTTAAATATATTCAATATAATTAAATATAAGCATAATTACTGGTTTTAACTGTAACTGTGTTTAATTTTAATAATATTTAATTTAAGTTAATATTTTTATAAGTGTCATATACTTATTAATTTTAAAAGAAATTTATTGATATTTTATTTTTTGTTAACATCGTAAATTAATAATTTATAAAATATATATTATTAAAATTCTTAATTAATTCTAGAAAAAGAAAAAAGTTTGGGATAAAAAGTACACCAAAATTCTTTAGGAAAAAAAGACAGAGAAGCGGATTTTAAGAGTTAAAACTGTACTTGTTTTCACTTTCACTCCTTAATATCCGCTTCCCTGCAATGTTTTCTACTTTATGAAGTCGCAGCGGGAGCACGTTTTATCTTTTGAAAAGTCGAGAATAGAAGAATTTTTAATGCTTTTAGCTTAACAGATAACGAATTAATACCTTTCTATTGATAAAAAATAAGAATTTTGATTATATAAAATTCATAATTAGGTATTGCAACAAAGAATCTTTTTCTTTGTGAATTTTAAGGAGGTGAATAAAATTTTACTCATATAAACTGTATTTAATAGCTACTGTGTTTTACATTAATATTCTGTATTTAAGTAATTAATTGCATACTTTACGTTTATACCTATATAAATAAATTATCTGCAAAGGTTTTTAACTATTCTTGGAACAACTTTAAGTAAAAATTTATTTATTAAAAGTTATAAATTTATTCCAGGTCTATATCTAATATTCATAGAATTATATAGCATGCATTTAAGACTGAAAGAATAATATAATGATTTATTGCATTTTGTATATATCTCGCTTCTCTTGCAATTTGTTTATTTGTATACAAAGACAAAATGTAGTAGAATCCTGTATCATTCCCTGAAGGTTAGGTAAAGGATAGTGATATACGATAACTTAATAACTTTTACTAAAGACATTTTTACTTAACGATATTCTAAGAAGAGATAGGAACCTTTGCAGAGACGTTATTATCTTCGTTGTACTGATTAATTGGAAATCGTTTTTTCTCTAATAGTTTTATTGATTAGAAGGAGTAAATAACTGAAGATAGGCTGATAGTTGAAGATGATAATTACGTTGTGATTGGTTTAAATCTTTCCAATCAATCACAACAGGAAGATTATTATATTCTATTAAAATAATTATGTTATATAAATAGAAAATGCATTCAGTATAAGGGTAACAATATATTATTGAATTTTAAAAAAATGATAAATTATTTAAAAATTTTATAATAAAAATACCATATATATAATATATATATATATATATATATATAATATATAATACTTATTAGCTTGAAATTGTTAATCATTTTAACATATTTATTCAATAAAGGTAAAAGTATATTTCATTAAATTTGTACTTTTAAGGCATTTGAATATATTATATATGAAACTGTAATCATATGCTTATTTAAAGGTATTAAATGAAAAAATTATAACAAAGCAATAAGAGAAATTTTATAGAATATCAAAGAATGAAATGTCACTATTGTTAAAGACCTGCCAATTTCTATCTTATGAACATATTATTTTAGCAAGATAATGTCACTGTTCAATCTGTTAAGATATTAAGGGATTGTTAGATCATAATCTTCCATCAGGGAGATAAAGAACAAAGAAATCCAACGAACATCTCATTCTTTTGGTCTGATCCAACTACATCTGCTGGTGACCAGATTTCGGAATATTTTACGAAATATTTTCGAAAATAAAATTGGTTAGTTAACAGAATAACATAGAATTTTGAATCACAATTTTGATTCACCCAAATTAAGGAAATTCATTAATGAATTCTTTCTAACTTTCATTGGTAGAGGAGAATCTATATCCATTCTGAAGTCATTTTAGATTTTGAATCATTATGAAGTAAACTAGATCATTATTGTCATTAATGTGAAATGAATTTTAACCAATTATGTAGTAATTTTCTTCAAAAGTAAGAAAAATTTAATTTGGATTCAAAATATTAATAAATTATTCAGAAAGATAATCTTAAAAAAATTTTTAAACATTTAAAAAAAAATTTTGATTAATATAGATTTAATTGGATTAAAATTCAAATAGTTTCCTTTCTAATAATGAGAGAAAATGGTTTTGAATTGTTCAATATAAAAGTAGAGTGATCTGAATGGCTCCTTCCTGCTGCTAGGTAGATTCAAGTGGAGTAATTTGAAATAATTACTTTATCCAAAACTTACTTCAACGTAAAATATTTGTGAAATTATTTGTAAAATTATTTTTAAAAATTTATTTATTTAATTTAAATTTTCCGAAATAAAATATTAAAATTAGTCTTAATATATTTTGGTTGAATTTTATATTTAGCGCTAAAAAATTATTCAAAATGTTATTAAATTATATTATTATATGAAAAATAATTAAGTAATTAGAAATTTTCATCTGAATTAAATTTAAAGTGGAAAAAGTGTTTTTAAAAAATGTTATAATTAGTTAATATAATATAATTTAGAATATTTGATATTTTCTACTTTAAAATTATTTTGTTGTAAAGAACTTTATTTTAATTAATGACTTTTACATATTTTTATTATTAATGATTGTATTGAAATTTAAATTTGCTATATTTATTAAAATTTATCAATAAATTTTAAATTTAAGTAAAGAAATATTTCAGACCAAATTGTCCAAATGTAATTATTAGTGCAAAATTTCTGCATTGACGTTCTCAATGCAGACCCCATCGCTTGATAATTTTGTTTGAGATTCACATTTAAGAATCTCAAAATAGCATCTTATATTATTCATTTCATCGTATATCTCGTGTATAAAGAAAAATATTTATTTTAAAATTAAATCTTTATTGTTTAAATTGTTAACGTTGTATTTTTAAAGTTAAGTGCCTCAAATAAGTAAATATCTTAGGGCTTTCCTGTAATCTTCTCTCTCTCTCTCTCTCTCTCTCTTCCCGATCTCTTGATAAATGCACAATTTTCGAGATAATTTATTATTTATTATCAAAACATCACATATATTAATACATTAGCAGTCGTGTATAATTTAATGTCTATGTTATATTATCCTCGATATAGTCTTGATTGCAAATATATTAATAAATGATGCTTTATTTTATTAGAATACAATATTTATCAAAACTATAAACTTGATAACTCATACAAGTTCTGCAACTTTCTCATTTCTTCAAATATTCAATAAATTCACATTATTCCTTACAATATTTACGAACAATTTTATATATTTTTCATTTCATCCTATTATTGAATTCATGCTATAATGATAATAAAAAATATCCACTTGCATGAAAGAAATCTCATCTTTCGAGCATATATATTTAAATAAACTTGCTATTAACCAACATGAACAATCTTATGATATATAGATCATTTCTTTCAGATTTAAAATATAAAAACATAATATAAAACTTTGGTAGTTATAAGTAATTTTGTTTTGAATAATTTATGAGAAGAACAAAGTTATATAACATTTATTACATGAAAACACGTATAAAACAAGTTGTTTCCTTTCTTAAAATTAGATATATGCTCTTTTCTTTAATAAAGTTTACAGGTCATAATAATGTTTCTGTATCATAAAATGTTCCAGTTAAATTATTATATTATAAAACTTATCTCTATTATAAAATATATCTTAATTCACAATATTATGAATATATTAAATAAATTAAGAATTTTTACACAATTTATATATTATTTATTTATTTATTACTCTCATAGTATTTATATATTATAGAAAGTAATCAAAAAGTCAGTAAATCGTGTTTGTCTCGTGTTCCGGGTACATTTAGTGAATATAAATCGTAAACTTATATTAAACATATTGGAAAAAACACGATAAAAATATAATTAAGCATGTTAATAAAACATCAAGTTAGTGTTTACAATGGCAAACTGACTTTTGTGTCATCCATCGATGCACAAAATTTTTTAAAAAAAAGGACTAAAATAATTTATACAATATAGACATGTAGAGCAACACAATGCAATAGACAAAGAAAGAACTCAAGGAGACAAAATAAATGTAAAGTTGTGTACTATACTCTACTTTACTTTACTAATTTTTTTTAATTTTTTTCAATTGGTATGAGTAAAATACTCAAAATCACAGTATTTACGGCCTTGGGTCATTCTGTATGAAATATAGGTTGTAGGAACCAACAATTCCGGGATTTGGCATATGGTTCCTTACCTCGAATAGTTTAAAACAACGACGCACAACACCTTCAAAATAATTCCCTTGTGTAACGATACACTTTTGCCAGCCTCTTACTGTTTCTGGAAGATTGCTCTATGCAATCTTTTGCAACCACTCGTAATGCCCCCTGCGATGCTGTTTTTACCCTGATTCGATGACTCGAAACGATGTCCCTGCAGATGTGTTTCATCAGTGGAAAAGGATAAAAATCGCAAGAGGTCAAGTGAAGTGTATAGACGAGATGTAGAAGCATATTAATACCATTAATTATTATGCCTTTGTGTCCTTTTTAACTCTATTTAAAATTTATTTTGTATACTAGTAGTTTCTTATATATTAACAGGACTTATTAGACTGGAAATTATGGATGCAGATATTTAGTCTTACAGATCAAAAATAATGTTCTTTATTTAGTTCACAGGTGAACTAAAAGAAAACATTATGTTCTTGTATTTAGTTCACCTGTGAACTAAATAAAAGAACATTATTTTTGATCTGTAAGACTAAATATCTGCATCCATAATTTCCAGTATAATAAGTCCTGTTAATATATAGAAAGTACTAGTATACAAAATAAATTTTAAATAGACATATTAATACCATTTCTGGCGAGAAACTCTGTGACCATTATGGACTGATGTGTAACGTATTGTCACGGAGAAGGTACTATTGTCCACTTTACATCTCAAGCAGTTTACGATAAATAGGCTCACCTAAATGATGTAAAATGTCTAGATATGTGGCGAAGTTCTTGCCAGAAATGGTTCTAATGTGCTTCCACATCTCGCCTATTCACTGCACTTGACCTCTTGCGATTTTTTTCCCTTTTCCACTGATGAAACAACATCTGCAGGGATGTCATTTTGAGTCATCAAATGAGGTAAAAGCAGCATTGTAGGAGGCATTGCGTATGATTGTAAAAGATTGCATACAGCAATTTTCCAGCAGCTGTACGAGCGCTACCGTTGCCCAAAGGGATTATTTTGGTGGTTGGGCTTCGTTGTTTTAAATTATTCGAAGCAAGGAACTATACGCCAATTCCTAACATTTTTGCATCATACTTCGTATACAGTATATGGTTTTTCAAAAGTAATGCTCTAGAGGATGATCCACGTTATAGCAGGTATGTTTCTACCATAGGCGCTGTCAAGAAGAACACGTAATTTACACTGTAAAATGTCGTAACATGCAATCATCAAGGTATAACGCACAGTTATTAATTATTAATTATTTAATGAATGTAGAACTTAAAATACTACAGTATAATGACCATTTCATTATGGTTTGACATAAAATTTTTACAATTTATATTCACAAGTATATTTGGAATATAAAACAAAACATGATTATCTAACTTTCGGATGATGAATAACTAACCGTTATATACTCTCGATTTTATTAAAGAAAATTATTAATATATAACTAATTAAAATCGCTTACGGAGATTAATGATATATTCAATTAATATAAATATTTAATATGTCGATTACTGAATAAACAAGTTGATCACATAAAAATAATTTTATTTTACCAAATATTTACTTAACCCAATAAAATACAAAAATATTTGGATAAAGTGCATTATTTGATTAGTTTACGTTTAAAAGATATATCAAAATTTCTATATACTTTTTAAAAGTAAATATTATATCATACGAATTAAGTACTAATTGGTTAAATAGCTTTATTGCTATTAAATATTATTTTATATATTTTACGTGAATTAGATTTATATTATATATATATATATATATATATATATGTAATTTTATGTTATATTTCAATATATATTCTAATGTATTTTATATAATAATTGGAAGAAAGATGCTTCAGACAGAAAGAAATGGAGAAAGATTATGTCTGCTGCTAAAAATCTTAAAGGATTATTGTGCTGGATATGATAATAATAATATACTATTTTATATATTTTATAATATTCTAATAAATGAATTAAGGAAAAAAATATATTTTATTGTTAATTTATGAAATATGTGTTTTTTTAAATTTTAATATAACATTATTTATTTTTAACTTTTATTAAGTGATAACGGGTGTTTGAGTTATTATTCTATAAAGTTTTCAATAGCCGAGACGTTCGTATTTTTCTTTAAAATCATTCTTTCTACAGTGTTTAGTATTCTTTAAACTGTGTTCGTATGTTTGAACTTTGTTGACTCAGAGCTGTTGGGATTTGAATTTTCCTGATTCATTCTGTAAGAATCAGAAAAACAGAGAAAATAAATATCTGCAGTTGTAAATGTCAGAATGTCATTTAAACCAATAGACTATATATTTAATTATTAAAGGTTGTAATTTAACAGTAATGAGTTGTGGTAAACATTGTTTATTAGTTATGGCACTATAATTTTAATTTTAATTAAATTTTTTAAAATGATGAAAATTTTGACTCATAACATTTAGATTTTTATTTGTTTTCATTTATTTGCTCACAAATAAAATGAAATCTTGAATATAATATTTACATGGAGTAATGTTCAAAATAACCACCCAGTCGGTTTAACTAACACAAAGTTTATATTTACAATACAAATGTACAGAATAATACAAAATAGCGTTACAATTAATTATGCACAAACACTAATCCAAGCGACAACCGACTATATCCGTACAAGTTCGTCGGAAAAACTCCTTACGATCTCCGCAAACAGACTTATAATTAGCAACACCTCCCAGTCAGGAACAAGTTCGTACTAAACCACTGGAGTTCACTTTCACCAGATCTCCGTAACGTGCAACGAGAGAGATAGTTTAGAACTTCGATAACAACGATCCTGATCCGATCCGATCCGATCCCTTTCCCGCCGAAACTACTTCTTAAATAGTGGACGGCGTTCGAATCCTACGCCAATCAACTTCGAATGTTTCCACAACGTCCGGCCAACGGTCACTTTCCGCCAGCCAATCGTCCGTCGATCGTCGATTTAAGACTCAACGGTTCTTCGAACGGATCTTTCTAACGGTCCTTCTAACGGTTCTTCCGTTACGAAAGTTCGTTATCTTGAACCAGGGCGGGAATCGCGCGCCTAGGCGATTCCATACCCTACACATGGAATTAACTTCATTTCCTATGTGATTTTTCTTATATAAAAATAAGCAATGTTGGGTGATACTGCACATAAGAGCTCAAAGATATTTTTATTTTATAGTAGATAATTTATTAATGTATTTTTGTTCTCCTAAGGCTTATAAAATGTATTCGTCTATTGAGTAATAGAAGAATCTTATGAGAAAAATACTATTAATATATAAAATCTCGTGATGATCAACGTAATTAAAATTGTTTTGTTAAAGTAAGAACTTTATGTCTAGAACTTACCTACAGTAAAATCAATGTTTCTATAGTAAAATTTATAATAATAATAATAACCATACTACAAATATATTCCACAGACAGTATTGGAAAACAACACTCACAAAATGTACTATGACAGAGCCATAATCACAGATAAAATAATTTACCACAACAGATCAGACATCACACTCATTGACAAACACAATAAAATCACATACATTATAGACATATCCATTCCAAACACTCACATTGTATAAAATACATTCACTGAAAAAATTAGCAAGTACACAGAACTCACTCAGGAAATAAGGTATCTGTGGAGGATGGATAAGGTCCTTATTGTACCTGTTGTTCTCTCCTCTACAGGTGTCATTCCACACACACTACACACAAGCCTGGGCACACTACAATTGAATAGAAATACATACATCACACTACAGAAGGCCACTATATTGAATACATGCCATATTGCTAGGAAATTCCTGAATACAGACACACACACTGAAACACTAATTTAATTTTAGTTTTGTTTTGGTTGCCATGCCTTGACTCTGGTCCGCATAGTACACAGCCACCGGTGTCAACCGAGTATAACCCACTAAACACAATAATAATAATAATAATAATAATAATAATAATAATAATAAGAACACAAAGTATAAGTAATAATTATATGAATTATATTAATTATGACATAACAATTATAAAAACATATAAAGCAAAAGTTTAAATTAATTTAATAATAGAGTTATGTGTAACTTATAGTAAATGCAAGCAAAAAATATTGTTTTTCTACTAAAATAATGTGTAAAATCTTCATGTATATTTGATAAAAATTTGCTTTTAAACGTACAATATCATCACAAAGAGAAGAGAACAATTATAAAATTTCATATTTATAAATAAGTTAACTGAACGTCTATAAGCAAAATTCTTTCTTAAATAAATTTTTTAATTATTATTTACAAAAATATAATTGACATTTTTTGTCGATTCAATTAATCTGATTGTCAATCTCTAAAGCTTACGATAGCACAATTGTTGAATTAAGTAGCATTTTATTGGAATTACATATATCTTTACGATCTCTGACAGACAGCACGAAATAATTTCTGTAAACGTTAAGGTTTTCTCGTCACATAAATTTAATATAACGTAAAGAAGCAACTTTACTTAACATTTTATTAATCATATAATTCCATTATCTTTAAAAAGGACGTACAAGAAAAGAGAAGTTATTGTAATTCAAGTACTTCCCTATTATAATATTCATTGATTACTTAAATTTATTATTGTTAATGAAAGGATTCATCATAAATTTAATGAGGCATAACGTTTACGAAAAAAAATTCAATAATTATATAATCTTAAATACTCTCTAATTATATTTTAATATTTAAAAAAAAATAAAAGAAGAACCAAAATAACAACACCGTTAAAGGTTCCTGATGTAAATAACTTTACAGAAATTTCAAAAAGTTTTACCATTAGAAACCATTAACTTTTCTTAAATCTCTCAACTTTGATCTTATCAAGAATATCAATTTCTGATAAGATTTAAATTGATCAATAAGTTATTTAATTTATAATTAATTATTTATTACAGATATTAAAGAATTAAACTATAAAAATATGCTATAATATAATTTAAAATTTTAATTTAAAAAAATTTGAGAAATAAAATAAAGTCCAAAATTCTTCTAAGAATCAAAATAAGTTGTAATGAATTTTTTAAATATTACACAAAGAAAAACTTTTTATATATATGGAACTTTTTCCACCTGTTTATAGAAAAATATATTATAAAAAAATAAAATTATACTTGAAAAAATTTGCGGTCAAATGCCTTTTCTCATTTTCAATTTCCTTTACTTTATTTATTATTATTTTTCTCCCTTTATCAGATACAGTTAGAGAGAAAAAAAAATTGCCGAGTAAAGTGACGTGAATTTCGTGAGAATAAAACTATGCAGAAACGTGTATTTTCACCAGATGTTAGTGTTCACTTTAGTAGTTTATGATTTTTTTTACTTACCTTAATTTTTTTATTTTTACTTTTTTTCTGCTATGCTATCATACGTCAAAACCGAGAGTTCTTTTTTTATCATTAGATTATAGTCTCTCGTGTGCACAGCCATGACTAATTCCCATCAGATTTGAAACTTAAGTTGTTCCAGTAATTGTTCCTGGCGTCTATGATCACGCAACGATGTCGCCAGTGGTATGCTCCTACTTTAAAGATTGGTTAATATTCTCACCTATAACAATCGACAGTTCTGTTTCTGTTTCAGAGTTACACACCCAATTGTAATGCGCATATATATATATATATATATTGTAATGCGCATATATATATAATTACTTATACCTACTCATAAATGACGTCATATTCATAAAAAATGTAATTTTTATTACATACAACTGATTAGAAAATTGATTTTTTTATGAATATGACATCAAACACATAAATAAGTATCAATTTTGTAAGAATGAACTATCAAAACTATTTTAAATTTATTCTAAGTTTTATAATTTTTATTTCTAACAGGAAAAACTTACTCTTTTTTAAAAATCTTTAACATTATTAAACTGTAGAAAAACTGATACGGTGAATTTTGAAAGGAATAAAATTCAGTAATTTATGCGTATAATTATTTATACCTATTCACAAAAACATTAGTTTTTCATTTCACACAATAGATTAGAAAATTCATTTTCTATGAATAAATAAGTAAATATTAATTTTTTCAGGAATAAATTACTGATTTGTTTTGTAAATCTTTACTTATAATAAATATTAACATTATTAAA
This sequence comes from Centruroides vittatus, assembly GCF_030686945.1. NCBI lineage: Eukaryota > Metazoa > Arthropoda > Arachnida > Scorpiones > Buthidae > Centruroides > Centruroides vittatus. The sequence continues at coordinate 3,381,105 of NW_027122385.1, forward strand.
TTGTGTAAAATAATTAAGTTGTATTTTAAAGAGAATAAAATAATATGTATCTACTCATAAACTGATTGTTCGCTTCGTGCTGTTTTAAAAATTTTTTCTCTATGAATATGACGTCATATATGAGTAAATATTAATATTTTTACTGAATTTTCCTCAATGAGGTATCGAAAAAGCTTTAGTTTCTTCGGTAAATCTATACTTCTAATGCTTAAGAATATCTTTTTATAAAGTGTATTTTTAACACTATTAAACTATAGAAAAATGGATAAGTTGTATTCTCAAGAGAATAAAATCCTGAAAGCTGTTAAATCGTATAAAGTCATGTTTCGATGAACAAAACTATTTTTTCGATAAGAAAATCACTTATAATAGTGATGCAAACATAACTCGAAACCCTTCTACGTCTAGAAAGAAAAATAAACTAGGAAATTGAATATTATCATTGCTATTTTAAAGAATATCTCCCATTCTTATGGAAAAAACTCCAACAATATTTATGTCGAACGATCAAAATGGATATTACCTGATTACATAGACACAGACACAGGAAAAACAATGTTAGAAAAATCCTGAAATTTACGATAGAATTTTTGAGTTTGTTGACTTTCAGCTTGGTTTTATGAGATTTCAGAAAGTTATAAATCATAAACTTTGTACACCTTGATACAAAATTGTTCATTACACGAAGCAAAAACTTCTATTTAAGGATATTTTAATAACTTCATAAAATTTCTAGAGAATAAATAAGTTGATATCAAAATTACAACTCTCTTTACAGTTTATCCATAAACGTAAATTTAAAATTTATTAAGTAAAGCGTAAATTGAGAATGTGTTTTATTAAAAATTTCCGTCACGAATTATTTAATAATTTTTTGTTATTAATTTGTAAAAATATAAATGATGAAATTAATCTAAGAAGATTATTTTTATAATGGGATTAAATGGAGACAATTTACTTGTAATTTAATTTATTATATAGAAAATAATTTGTGATAGAATTTACTACTAGAAAATTATTATTTTTTTAGCTTAATTTTTAAACATTAAAAATTATTTTAATTTTACTTTTATATTAGAAAACATTACTTATTTTTAGAGGAAATTAATAAGTTAAATTAATTTTTGTAAAATTTTATATACAAGAATTTCTTTTCATGACATTTTATGTATGAAAATTAATTGAAATTACATGTAATTATCATTTTCGATGGAGTTATGTGTAAGCATTTTTTAAAATACAATTTTATGTCTAAATTTATCTGCAATGAAGCAATGGAAATTCACGTTTAGAAAGTATTTATGGTAAAATTTCGTGTTTAAATATAAATTTAAAAGAATTTCACTTAAAATTATATTCAATTCGGCAATGGAAGTTCACATAATGATTATTTATAGTATAATTTCATGTATACGTATCTTTATAATTGAATTTCTTCTTAAAACTATTTGCAATAAGAGCACGAAAATGCACATATAAGGGTTGTTTTCTTGTATAAATGTCATTTTTAATAAAACTTCATACAGTAAATTAATCTGCAGAAGAAATTCCAATGCAATAAATTTATTTTTATATAATTCAACGTAGAAAATTGATTAGGTCTATAAGAAAATGTAATTTTTATTTAGAATTTTTATCGAAGAAAATTAAACAACACACCTAAATGAATATAAGAAAAGAAAAAATCTATTATCAAATATTTTAAAATTCGTTACGATCTCCCCTTCACACTAATCAATTTCTGTGAATTTCCATTCTGTAACAATAGCTATAATTAACTGAGTAATAATTACAAGCCAATGAAGTTCTGGGCGGCGGTTCTGAACGGAGGTGTTGTCTGCATAATAATAATAACTACGTTGGAGTGTGTTGCGGTAATAGGTTCATCGTTTTCCGCCGGGAATTTACCATCACACAACAACAAAGCACAACAAAGACCAGCAATACTATTGATTGTATACCGCAATAGATTGAATGCACACTTAGTAATACTCTAACTACTAAGATGTTATCTACTACAAATGATTCTACAAATATATTGATACATATACACTTCAGTTAAGCGTTATAAAATAATATTTCAGTTTTATGATCTGAAATTAGTTTATATAAATATATTAATGCTTATTTGATTAAATTTTTATTAATTTTTCTGTAAATTAATTACTTTTCGTTGGAATTAAGTGAGAAGGAAGGTTATCTGCAGTAGAATTTAGCATATAAAAATTACTTACAGTGGAATGTCGTGCATAGAAACTATTTTTTTAAATAAAATTAAAGATTAAAAAATGCTTTCTGTGGAATTTAATGCAGAAAAATTACCTTTACAAGACAATTAATATAAGAAAATTATCGGTAGGTATTAATTTTCATTCATTCCATAAATTATATTCTAATTAATTTTAAATTCTAATTTATATATGTGAGGATATATACAAAAATCTATGCAAGAATAAATTATATATGCATTAGTTTAATAACTTAATTAAAAGGTTAATCTTCCAGACTCGTACGAGGTCAACAAATCGTGTTCTCATCATTTTTCTCTTGCCTAAAGATAAAAGAAGCTCGAGATTTCTCCTACGATATTTATCTTTATCACTTCGTTGGATTTCTCTTAAGTGAATTGCCTTATCCTTACACAAATAGAATCTTATGATGAAAATGATTATTCCTAATTAAATAAATAATTAAAATTTTTATTCTTGAATATTTTCTCGTTGATTTGAAATTTATTTTTTCGTTGAAACTTTACAAAAATGTTATACAATACTTTGAAGTTTGTGGTAGCATCATCAATCACAGACGTTCTTGTGTCAGTAATACATCACGATGTTTAAACTTTCAGGTATTTTCTACCAAACTCTACAGTTTAAGAACATCTTTATCCATATCTCGATTTATAATACATCAAACGAAATGGCTTCGGACAAAAGCTTCTAACAATTTGGTCATTTCAACATCAACCTTTGATCACTCCTTTCTTTTTTATTACAGTTCTTTACAATTTACAGTCTTTTTTTAAAATAAAAAATAACTTCTTGTTCGACAAGTTTTATAGTTATATATTTATTTTTTTTATCAAAATATAATTTCAAATATAAAAATATAACAATAGTATACACTTGACAGAAAACAAGAAATAAAATATCTGCAGGCACTTGATATATTTCTTTCTTACTATACTTTTAGTTCTTTTTTCTTCTTCTTATATCTAAAAAGATGTCTCTATTGGTGTCTTCATCGATCTTTTTTATGACACAAAAACGAATTGATGTCATATAATTGTCAAAAACCACGACTTGCACTGACAACCTGTAAAGAAGTAAAATTTGATCTAATTGAGTTATCATCACTTACTTAACTTGTTCATTAAATACAAAATTAATTATATTAACCTCTAAAAAGTATGTAATAAATTAGTTTAAGTAATTAATGAATTTATATTTAATTTATTTAACTTTTAACCACCATTTTTTGCTTAATAAATACAGTAGAATTGATTCGGAATGTTTATCTTCCTTACCAAATCTAATGTTTATTTTGATTTCTCATTGATTCTATAAGGGATTTTTTGTTTCAGATGCATTTTATGAGATAAAAGTCTTTTATTTTCATCGGAAAAAACAATAACCAAAAACATTTTCGTGTCGGATTTAGTCAATATTCTTGGCAGATAGCAATAGCCATGCTTAGAAAGAGAAAATTGTATCATTGATCAATGGCGTTGGAAATGATTGTTGACACGGTAACTAATGACCTCTTTCGGCAAAATCCCGAAAATAAAAACACTCTATCATCTCAATGTCTCTGGTTTGGTGTCCATGAAGTCTGGCCTCATGGCACGTTTACAGAAACAAGCATTTGGTGGGATTACTATGTTCTTTGCTAGGCATTCCCATAGGGAAGGTCAAAGAAAAGCTCTAAACACTCCTGATTCTGATGCAAGGAGAGCATGGAGGATTTTGCTTTCTATATCATCAAAAACGTTATCGTATAGACTTTATTCAAAAACTTGAACGGAAAAACGGTAGAACGAAATAACTTTTTAAAGTTTAAACGTCGATACATGACATAATAACGAATTAACTATCAATATTTAGTATCAAATATTTTAATTTCTACTTTGAAAAATTATTTTAGTAATTAACAAACAGTTTTTCTAAGTTAGCATCAATGATTTGGTAATGTTTTTGAAGAGCTGAAGAAATGGCTTTGGTGAGCGATCTTCGTAGAGTGTTTACTAAATCGCTTCTTGATGTCTAATCATTCCGTTTTGAACAAAGAGACTGTTTTTTGATTGTCAGAAACAACGTTAGAAGATTTTTGTAGATGTTGTAAACCATGCACATCATCCGGGATTTACTTTACTTGTCTGACTTTTTCCCATTCAAGAACGGATTTATATATATTTATACACGTAATCCTGACATAGTATAACAAGTAACTAATCCAATTTTTGGATTTTTCTTATAGTATATTAGTGTGTTTATTATAGGGTCTTCCATAAGTTTACTTTGTTATATATACATATATATTTAAGCTTAGTAAGAGTAAAGTAAGATTATGAAAGAACCTATATTAATCACATTAAAACATATTATTTTGGCATTTTTAATTTATAATCCTTACATATTCCTGTACAATTCACAAAATTTGTTAACAAATTAAACAAGTTTTAAGAATTAAAAGATTAAAGATATAATTTTTTTCTTTCTGTAAAGATATTAATTAGCTTTACTACAATAAGTGTGATAAATAACAAAAATAAGATTATAACACTGTAGGGTTTTATAGAGAAAGAGGTGTTTTGTATGATTATATGGTTAAAGGATTATATAAATAGTATGTGTTTAAGTATTAAAGCATTTTTATTACTCTAACTCTTCAATCCTTTCGCTCTTTTGGTAATTTTACTTTTCAAATTATTCAATAGCCTGTTCAATGTTTAAACATTTTCACGCATTTAGCATTTTTCAGCTCTTCTGTGTATACTTTCAACCTTTCTTTCACGCATTTAACCTTTCAAGTCTTAATCACTTTCAACACTTTTCTCTCGTTTCTCTTCTAATAAAGCTCCAATTACGTAAACCTATAGAAAATTTAAAAGAACTATAATATAATTGAATTTTCACGAATTCTATTCAAAATAAATTAATTTTAACATTATTACAATTTAATATTTTGTAAATATTATTTGCGCATAATATAACTTCCATCTACTATTATAAATTATCTTGTAGCGATGTGAATAAATCTGCATTTACAATAATCCAAAGTGATTAATAATTTGCTTATATATGTGTACATAATGAGAATCTTATAAATTTTAGCAATAAATTTCGTTTATTGTTTCGTTTGTAATCATTTAATTATCTCGTACTTAAATTTTGTTTAGGGTGAATGATATTCGTGACTGGTACTAATGAATGTATTCATGTTTATTAAGTAAATTATATGTTAGAATTAATGAACAGAGAAAGAATTTATCGGAAGAATCAGAAATTCATTTTCCGCAACAATTCTTTAATGTATTTAATTTAAATTGCTTATTAAATTATGTTCTATTCACTTAGTATATATATATATATATATATATTATGAATAATGACTCTTTGTAAGTTAGAAAACTTGAATCTTAATAAAAGAATCTTTATATATATATATATATATATATATATATATATATATATATATTTTAAATAAAATTTCTATTTTTTTATGTATGTAAATTTCTTTTAAATTATACGTATTCATATATTTTTCCGATGGATCTTATTGTCAGTACTTCCGACGCAAATCAATTTGACCTACAAGAGAGACCTTCCCAATAACCATAAAATATTTTATGACTCTTTGTCTTCAATTTATTCTTTGTTCTGACTGCGATCTGTCGACACGTACGGAGGTTCGCCCCTCAGTTATGTAAAAACTTATTTGTACATTAATTCCTTGATTAAACGAAGATACTTTAACCACTATACTGTGTTTCGTCTGTGTGTCTCTCCCCGGTTACAGATTAACGACACTTATATATAAAATATAAACTTATATATATATATGAGAGAGAGAGAGACTTACAATGATATACTACATTGACTTATGTATAAAAGTACTTTTTTATGTGGCAAAAATCGCATAAAAATGACTTTTCATGTAAGTCATTGTAATGACTTATGAATAAAATTCAAAAATTGATATAAAAATGTAAATAAGTAATAACAAAATAGCATTTATATATAAATATGCAAAAATAAAATACAATTTTTAATAACTTATACAAAATAAATTGTAAGAATTTAAAATTTTCTTATTTTTTCTTTCATATATGTATATTAAATTCACGAATAAGCGCTTTTTAAATTAAACATATTCACATATTCTAAAGATCTCTTATAAATAAAATGATATAAAAATGCAAAATTCTCAGCTATACAATTTAAAAGTATATCCTGGAGTTTTAAAAGAAAAAAAAAAATCCAAAAAGTGGATTCTCTCCCCTTTTTTTATTGTAATTTTATTTTTAAATAAGCTGTAGGATGTACACAAATCATATAGGATGAAGTGAAACAGGATATTTTTACGGATGTCCATTTGTTAGGGGCACTTACATTCATTTCTTTTTCTATATATATATATATATTTATATAAAGAGAAATTTCGAACTCAGAATAAAAAAGATATCTTTCCATAAAATAAGAGAGGTTGGAAGACAGTAAATAGCTAGAATCTACTTTCAGTTCAAACATGTTGCCACAAACCTCCCATTCAATGTTCAGTGACAGAAGTAAATTTGTGGACGATATCTGCTTGATTTAGTGCTCAGTTCCGATCTATTTGATCACCGGAATGGAGACTGTTTCCAACTAAAGCATTTACAGTAAGAAATACTTCAACTTCCATTTTTATCATTTCTTGAACAGCTTATTATAAATATATATATATATGTTGGAAGTTTTACTTTTTTTTTTTTACTCGACATATCTACCCTTATATATGTATTTTTAAATTTATTAATATTTGTTAAAACTTAGATTATTTTAAAAGTTTTTCTGCTCTTTTCACACGATAGAAATTCATTTGAGTTTTTATTTAAATATTTTCTCTAGAAAAGATTTTAAAAAATCATTATTCTTTAATATTGATTTATGTTAAAATATTTAACTAAAATTAAAGTTTTTAAGTGTATAATTAATTTTAAGATAAAAAAATTCTTAATGAATTTATTAAAGATGTTATTATTTTAAGTCTTTCTATAAAGCTTAACCATTTCATAATTGTTAATGTCAACGACTTAATGATCTTAGAAAATGATGTAAATTGTTGTATTTTAATGATAAATTTTATGATTTCTGTATTGAAAATCTGAATATTATAATCTGTGTAGTTCGAACGTCAGTTAACCAATTGTAAAGGCTAAATTGCTGTCTTATTCAAATACTTTATTGCTAACAAATTTTATAAAAATTATTATAGATGGAACTTGTTCAATACACAAATTTAATTATAAGATTTTAAAAATTTTTGATATCTTTCTGCGCAATTCATATAGTTAACTACTTTTGAATTATGCTATATTTAAAGCTTGCTTTTTAATTTTTTAAAAAATAGTTTGATTAATTTATAAACTATTTATAAGTTTACAGTTAAAATTAAAAATTTATTTTTTACTTTTCAATTTAATACAAGAATTTTATATTTTTACTAGTATCAGATATAAAATATTTTGAACTTAAAGTCGAATTGTCATTAATTAAGTGAAGATAAAAGATTAAAATTTTAAAATTTGAAAAAAAATATAAAATAAAACAAATGCTGCCTATTTTATATTTTGATTAGAAAAATCGAATTAAATTAATTGTGTCTACGAAAATTGTTCGTTCATGATGCACTGTTTCCGTTAGTTTAATATCATTTCTAACTCTAATAAGTTAACAAAAATAAATGAAAAATCTCACGTAAAAATTTTCGATGAAGATAAAGAATTATACTTACAAATTTTGGTGTAAGTTTACCAATTTCTGATTTTCCATCTTTCATTTTTAGTAATATTCTTTTGGGCTTACTCTTATTCAAAAATATACTTTGACTTCAATAATGTAGATTATACAAGGGCAAAGCCGGAAGCACCTCGAACTAAAAGATCCATTGTGCATCTCAAAAAATTATTTTAGAAGTTCGATTTCTTTAAAGAAAGATAACAGACTGAAGGAGATAGCTGAGAGAGGTCGCTAGGACTAAAAAGAAAGAAGAACCCAAATGAACAAGACTACCCCACCAAAGGTCTGCACACTCAGAAATGAGACGATTTCAATAATGACTTATATAATTGATAGAAAATAAAATTATGATTCTGAATAAATCGATTTTATATGAAAATTATATTCACTTTTTAAATTATACGAAACCAAAATGGCTATAATGAACGATAAAAGAAATTAATTTTAAGAGCTTTAATGGAGTCTAAAATAATAATGGCTGCTACTATTTATGTTTAAATTCAGACTGTTAATCATACAAAGAAGTGATTTATAGTTCCATATTCATTCCTTCTACTCGACTTTATGTAACGTTGATAAATCGTGATTAATTTTACTGAGAATCTTTAGAAATGTAATAAATATTTTAACTATGGTTGGATGGAAAGAATATAAAGAAAATGTGAAATTTTTTTAAGTATTCAGAGAGAATTTTAAAAATTTTATAAATAATTTATTTAATATACAAAATGTTGTTATTTTATAGTTTTTTTTCCATTGAACGATGTTTTTAATAAAACAATTTGTTTCATTGAAACAAAATTTATTAAAACTACTGTTTGCGATTCAAAATGAAACCACGATCTCGAATAAACTACCTCCAAATAATGTCAATTAAATTAATGGTGAGAAACACAACGAAGCACGTAAGCGATCTGTCAATGGGTAGAGACCTCCAGAAAGAACTTTCTCTGGGAAACTGGCTCCTATGTAGGAGTTAAACATGTAAAGAAAACCCCTAAAAACTTTACATGGTCAACACATTGGTGAGGCACGAACCCGGGACCAGTATTCAGTAGTTGTACCCACGCAGCCACTGGCAGGCTCTAATTGATCGTTTGAATACATTACACACACAAGCACTGTTCTAACAATCATATCACAAGATTCCTGGATGTACAGTGATGATTCTTTCGCAAATCCATTTTCTTTACCTAACATAAGAATCATTGACATCAACTTCGCATCTTAATGCTTCCTCTGTATTATTTAGGCTTTTGTTGAAGCTGTAACAAATATTCCTTATTGCAACGTTTTCAGAAAAATAACTTTTATTAAGTCAGTTGCCTATTCTGAGCTTTTATTAAAGGCGATCTAATTAGAAAATGTCCTCCAGTGGGGACTTAAATCTGATGGATATCTGATAATATACAGTCAGCATGAGTTTAAATAGGTTTTTATTTGCGTGATAATAATATATAATGCTTCGAATTTTAAAGTACTATTTCCTAAAATTCGCCACGAACGATAGTTTATTGATTTGAACCGGTTTCTCATAAACCTCCGAAGTGAGGAGCTGCAGGGATGGATGAACTGTCAGTTAGCACCTTGATCCGTTAAGAAAGTTGAAATATTTCTTCGATACTTTTCAGACAGGAAAGTTTCAAGTCTCTTAACATGTCAACTTCTATGAAATTGGTTTTACTACGGATACACATGTCACTAGGTATGCTTACCGTTTATAATTTTGTTCACTGTCTTACTCTCTTAAATTAAATAAAAATTGAAAATGTTCTACTTTTCATATTCATTCTATATCTAATATGATATATCTTATATTTTTTATCGTATGAAAACTTTTTCTTGGCAAGTTTAAAACTCGAGCTGTTACATTGCTTTTCTACAATTCGGCAAGTAGAATACACACCTCTATCCCTCTTCTTGCCGAATTGTTATAGATTAGGGAATATTTCACTGAAAGTGGATGCATGCTACGGGCGAATTTAGCTTATACTCAACTGTTCAACGGCAGACTAATGTAATTGGTTATTAAAATTCTTTCAAATTAATTCAACCAATCACGAGCTGCTCAACAATTAAATTACAGAAAGGGCGGTTGATTCGCACTGGACTGACAATTAACTATAGGCGATTGAAAACAATTTTATTATACGTTTGAGGTTGACGATTTGCGTTTGAGAAGAAATTCTGTTTTGAAGTTTTTTTTCTATTTTTATTAAATTTAATTAACTTGTTTGTAATTACTTTGCGAATCTTAACAAAAGCATAAATGGGTATTTATGGTAACAAGAAATAGTAAATCAGATCATAAAATGATGCCTACCAAATTTAAACAATTTTTATTTTTGAAAATTCTTGATTGGACGATGCTTGTAAAAATCCCTTTATGAGTGAAGTATTCAAACAATTGAGTATTTAAATTAAATAGGAATTATAATGTTTTAAAATGTTTTAAAATGTGTAAATCTGTACGCAAAGTTCAAAAAATAAAATAAAGTTCTAATTTAAATGGAAACCGACAATTTATAAACGAAAAATTATTTATATTTTTTTAAATCAGTAAGATATATCATTCCGAATAATACTCCGATTTTTCAGTAATTTATCAATATATCCCGACACACAAGCCCAGGGCCGAAATAGTGTTTGGTTTAATAAAATCACAATGGATGGGGGAAAGAGATAGAATGTTAGCTGACACTAAAAAAAGTAGTTTTTCCTCTGTCTTTAGGTGTCCTCCTTTTTTACATTTTTGTCTTTTTTTCTCATCAACTTTGCTTGGTGATAAGTTTACCAATCATGTTTGATAAACTTATCACTAGGTCTACCTCTGTTTTAAAGTTTCAATAAAGATTTCTGATGACAAGTTACTCACTATTTTACGATGAATTTCTCCAATAGTAAAACACAAATAAGGATTTCCAAAACGTAAAATAGAATTTCCAAGTCAAACACTACATGTGTATATATGACTTGGAAATTCTTCAACCGCAACTTTTATGATTTATTATTTGGCAGGGTCCTCCGTACTCTATATCCGTTGTTGAATGATCTGATTTTGATTATTACTCTCGGTGACAGATCTCCTATTTGTTGTTCCATGTTAATCTTATCACAAAAGCATTTAAATCATTTACGAGTATAGATTGTTCGTAAACCACATGAATGGAGAAGCTTGTTATGATAATCTCCAATTATTAGCTGATTTAAACAATACTTCTTAGGTTAAAGGATTAAATAATGCTTATACGTTAGCAATTACGAGACGAACGCCTACCCTAACAATTCTAAATTTATTAATGAATAGCTTGATAATGTGATAGTTTAAGATACGAATGAGAATTTGTTTACAATTCCTCAAAATCGTGATTAATCCTTGAATTTACGACCTCGGATTTGTTTTATCCAGCGATAAAGTATTTTGATTAATCTCTAATACTCGAAAATTGTATCAAATTGCTATTGACACGAGACAGTCTTATAGAAACTTTACTGCTTATAATTAAACAAATGAAGATACAAACTCGTGAGCATTTTGAATTATATAATAACTAGATAATTGCAACGAGCGTGAAGGCCTAGTTGGAATTATTTAGGGTCTGTTCTTATCTGAAGATGACAACAGATGTGAAAATGCGAATATGTTCATGAACAGTAAACGTTCAAGAAAAGCTGTTGAATTTGCTATTTTCTTAAGTCAAAACTAAAATTTCTTAATAATTGTATCAGCTGACCTAAAATTTTTCGTTTTCATCTTCTGACTGGACGTCGTCGACGTAAAAGTCTCTTAGCTCGGATAATATTCATCACAAGAAAAACTTGTCATTCCTAGCTAAGCTTCGTTTGTCATAATGGTCCTGTTTCTAACACATAATATTTACATTAGAATGCAAATTCTTATTATTATTGTTTTTTATTCTCGCAAAGCCGTACAGTATGTAAGTAATACTAAAAAGAAAAAAAAATATGCTACATTATAGTTAATATAACATTTATATAAATAAATATATCTCACAAACTAATGAATTAGTTCTAACAATAGTTCGTGAAGAAGGTTTAATAATTACATTATACTTAACAATTTTTATCGATAATACAATATCATCTTTAATTGTTCGCTGTTTAAGATTGAGCATATAAATCAATCAAGACAAACATTATATTCATTCCTCCTGTAAGTAATATAATTTTTATTCAATATATTCCTGATCAAACGATATTGTACCTTTTCAATGTCTCGTATTAAACAAACACTTTATGAAAAAAAAAGACCAAATTCAACAAATTAAGTTCATATCAGGAAATAAACATTATAGAAACTTTTTATATACCCTAATAGTTTATATGCTTTAGTAATAAAACTTTATACGTGAAAGGCAAATCTACAATTACTAGAAAATATGACACCAAAGTCAGTTGTTAAGAGATATTCCATTTATTGTACAATTATACGTTTTAAAGATTTTTAAACGTCAACTTTTAAGCATTAATCTATTATTGCATAACCAGGCATAAACGGCATTGAAAACTGACTGTCTTCTATATCTGTATTATTGCGAATATATTTAAACAGTTTTATATCATTTTATATTAAAGTATGGAGATAGTAATTATAATTCAAATAATATATTAATTTATTAATAAAAGTATCGGGTATGTATAAGATTCCTGATAAACAGTAGACGTTTATTCTCCTAACTAAACAGAATGAGTTCTGCAAGTAATAAAGATGATAGCCATAAATAAATTGACGTATTCAATTTTGTTACCAAATCGGAATGAGAAACAGTATTTATTGCTTTTTGAAAGTCAATATACAAATGTTTTTGCAGTTACAATACAGAAATACAGTATCAAATGCTTTCTGAAGATCGGGTTTCAATTTTTTCTTAATATTTTCATTCAGAAACGACATTCCAAAATTGTAATAAATTACTTTCAGTAGATCATCCTGGTAAAATACCGTATTGTTGTAAAAATAAATAATTAAGATAGAAAATAATCTTATTTAACTTTATACTTTATCGATTATTTTTATAAAAAATACGAACCAAACAAATTGAACGACAATTCTCTATTTCATTTTTATTTCCACAGTCGAATGAAGACTTTTTATATGCTTCAAAACGTTCGGATAATAAAAATTCTGAAAAGACGGCTAAAATATCTGTAATAAAATATGGAAAAAATAAATCTTTATATCTTTTCATCAGAACAATTGATTGATGTAATGGTAAGTAAAATTTTTAGTTTGTAAGAGCAACAGTAGTTTCATTTATGTTATATTTAGTAAGTCTAATATTAAAATTAATCAAGTAAATGAAATTAATGTGAACTACGCGTAATTTCTTTTCGTGCAATCGGCAATACTTGAAATCAACTAGTTTTTTATTCAGCTGTTTTGTAACCTTCCACTGTTTTGTTGTCTTGAAAGTAAGATTTGTTTTCTTTTGATGACTTTTTAAGTTTTTTAATCACAGTTTATAGAATTTGATCATCTTTGTTATTTGTTTTTGGTGGAATCACTCTAAGAAAAAGAAGTAAGATTGTAACTATCAGTGAGCTTACTTCTATGACACGAAGAGGAGTTGTTTAATTGTGAAGTTTGTTTAATTTTAGTAAATAATTACAAACAATCTTTCCTTTAAATAGACCGGGAAAATGGGAGAAAAAACGACAAGAAAAATGATTGTCCTTTGATTATAAAATCGAAAAGGAAATCCTGAGACAGTAACATTGAGTTAAAAAATGAATTAGTCTAGTAAAGTGTCAATGTACATGATTCTACTATTCGTAGAATGCGTCTAGAAACCAGCCGTAAACTCTCAAGCTCAAAAAACTTTTGACAGATCAAATGAATAGAGTGGGCAAAAAACGATGTAGATAAAAAATAGATTGAGAATCAATGGAAAAATCTGCTTTAACCTGATAAATGAATTTTGTTATACAAAGATATCTTTCACTTTATACTCTTAAATCATACAAAGATTTTCTCTGAAGCACTCACAAAAATGATTTGAGGTTGCTTTACATTCATGAGCTCGAGTCACTGAAACATATTGATAGATTGATGGAATAATAAATTCTAAGATTTGAAAATTATTAATATGAAGGTTAAACCAAGCCTAAAGATTGTGGCCTACTGGAGGCAGAAATAAAATCTTTTACTCTTTCACAAATCAAAAAAGTTAAGGAAATTTTGAAAATAATCATATTCAATATCTAAATTGGCCAGAAAACTCATCTGATTTCAATTCTATGCAAAATCTGTGAGCTGTTTTGAAGAAAAAATATGAAAAAGCAAGACTGTACCACGAAAAAAACAGAAATTTAATGAAGGTTTGGTATAAAGCTGATGATAAACAGCTGGATTCAACATAAACAATCATAAGTGTTATATTAGAAGTTATAGTATGTATTTGTAGTTTCTGCCGAGACGTGTTACTGTTATACAGTATATACAGACATTCTCCAGTTAACATCAGTAATCTGTCCCTGAAAATAAGACGTTCCGCATAACACATGAGTAATGTTCAAAATAACACTCAGTCGGTTTAACAAACACAACGTTTATATTTACAAGACTAATATACAAAATAATACAAAATAACGTTACAACTAATTATGCTCAAAACACTAGTCCAAGTGACAACCGACTATATCCGTACAAGTTCGTCGGAAAAACTCCTTACGATCTCCGCAAACAGGCTTATAATTAGCAACACCTCTGAGTCAGGAACAAGTTCGTAATAAACCACTGGAGTTCACTTCCACCAGGTTTCCGTAACGTCCAACGAGAGAGATAGTTAGAATTTCGATAACAACGATCCGAATCCGATCCGATCCGATGTTTCCGCCGAAACTACTGCTTATATAGCGGCCGGCGTTCGAATCCTCCGCCAATCAAATTCGAATGTTTCCACAACGTCCGGCCAACGGTCACTTTCCGCCAGCCAATCGTCCGTCTATCGTCGATTTGAAACACAACGGATCTTTCCAACGGACCTTTCTAACGGTTCTTCTGTCACGAAAGTTCGTTATATTAAAACAGGGCTGGAGTCGCTCGCCTAGGCGATTCCATACCCTACAACATGTTAACCGGAAGTCTATTTCTAATTATTTTAAATGGGATAAATTGTGATGTGTTACGTCAATCTAAAATTTCTATTAATTTCCGAAAACTTAACTAAAAGACTTACATACAGTTCCTTTATACGCAAGTTTCAAATTATCATATTAAGATAGAAAATACTTACGATCTTGCTTTTTGATCATCAAACAGTTAATAGACTTTTTAATAGACAGTTAGTGGTTTGTGTGCAGTAATATGTACAGTATACCACAATCTTCATGTCATACTGCAAACATTAAGTTTACGATACGGCATGGCATAAAATGTTATTCGTATATTTGTTTCATCTTCAGTAAGAAAATATACCGTATTTCAACTAATTCAAAAATTTTTTCAAATATTAGTTGGAATCAATTGTTAGAAAATGCACTGAAATAGGCTGATAAACAATCATTTTGAGCGGATCATTTGGTTGGACTTCAGATGATCTACCATATTTTACGGACCATAAGACGCTACGGACCATAAGACGCACCTGAATTTTGGAGGCAATTTTTCGAAGAAAAAAATGCGTCTTATAGTCCGTAAAATACGGTAATCAAAATCAGTGTTTTGATTAAAAGTAAGACCATTTGCTTCATTAATTTTTGACATTCATCGCATCCGTTGAGAATTCAATTTTACATGGTCTTAGAATGCAGGATTTGCTAACGTGATGTTGATTTCCAATCTGTAATGTTTACACGTGGCGTTAGAAGTAAACTATTGTGCTCCGAATGAATGCTTTTACTAAAATAAAGTATTGTTCAATGACTTATATTCTCGCATTCAACAATACTTCATTTGGATGATCGAGACAAACCGATACCTTTAACACTACGTACGGCATGATAACGCTAATAAGCTAATTGGTAAACTAACAATTCTATTACGAAAGTGCTCTGTGATGCGTTATCTAATAAGGTTCTGCATGACTGTAGTTTACTAAATGCATCCTTAACATTTACACATGCAATAGCTAATAACACATTCGACTCGCACTAAATGGAATAGTGATGATATCTGACTGAGATTCTGCTCTGGAACTCAATTATTTGCAGTTTATATTTCGAAATGTAATAAAATATTATGCTGTTTATTATCGTTCTTATATACTTTCTACGAATATTCTCTTTTAGGCAAAGAATTAAAGTACAGTGATTTTTCATGTACCAATGTAGTTTGCTCTCTCATTTTGTCTTAAAAATATTTTTCACTGACAAATTTGATATTTATTATTGCATATGAATAATCAGGTAGTGATTATATTCTGCACTCTTTGATGCATTTCGTAATATGAGTATTTCGATCCTGACTTCGATATAGTTGCATTGTAGAATGTAACTATATCGAAGTGCATCATCGTTGACCTAGCAATACACAAAGCTGCAAGAATGTTAAATTGTTTTTAATTTTATGATTGCTGGTTCTCATTGTTTACGTCTTTACTTATCCATTTATTTATTCATTAAATATGCTAAAATGTATACGTTATCTTTAACACATTCTGAACACTCGAACATGCTTTATTGTAGTGTATAATACTTACGTAACTCACTTGAAAATCCACTCTTTATAGATATTTGCTCGAATAACATTTTACTATGCCTACAGGGAAGAAAGAGTCAAAAATAATTAAAACGTAGAGTTGCCGTTTTAATTTTAATAAAGTTTCAGATGGAATTTTTGTTACTGATTATTGTGCATAATAAATACACACAAGTTATTAAATTAAAACTATTCAAAGTATTTGCCACGAAACATCGAGAAGTTCATTCTCGATAATTTTACATGATAACGCTCAATGAAATACAGTCTTGAATATAATATTCCAATAGTCATTTATATTCAAGTGATTCAATAACAGTAAGTTTAGCCTATTAGTGCCGATTCAGTTTCTGAGTTTAGTCACCATCTCGGTCGGGATGAACACATCTTATTATCCCTTCGTAGATCTAGATTTTTTTAAATTGACCGTTCATTGGCACATGCTTGGTACCGCAGAGCACAAGCAAGCAAAGAAGTCACAACAGAGAATAAAATCGCGGTTACAATTTCTTATCTCTTTCAATGGCATGAAGAAAATAACAGAAATAAAAGAGGGATTTGATTGATTTGCGTGTGTGTACGAAGACAACAGACAGCAAGAATCAAAGAAGAACACCCTTCTCCACTCTTTATCTGCCCTTTTTTTATGGGATTGGGCCACTCGCCTCTTAACCAATCCGGAATGGGACTGAGGATCATGTTGCAAGACCACATCCAGATCAGTCGCAAGTGCTACATGGTCAAGATACCCCCATCAGTGCCAGATTAACCCAGTTGTCTGTAATCTAATGATTAAGTAGTTTAGTAAAATCTGGGCATTGCTTTGTATTTTTGGCTAGAAATCAGAAATAAATACTACGACTGGTAACTTTCGATTAATCTTTACTAACAAACTAAAATGACCGTTTTTAAGATTTACAACATAACACACTACATAACATACTACACTAACACAAACATTGCAACATAAGTGACGTAACATTAGGCATTAGGAACACTCTCAAGTAATCGGTAACACGCCTGTCATGGTGCTACCTAACGGACAGCTACTTATCTCTTTTTTTCGACGTAATTCTTCTCTTTTTCTGGACGATTCTTATGTGCGACGACTTGAATGTGTAGGCTTGGGTGTGTGGAACTGTAGCCAGGCACTCGAGGTAGGTGTCGGGTCGGTAAATTGACCTACTCCCCTTCCGATCTTCTGTCTCCATCTGTCTGTCTCCCTCTGGTCTTCGTTTAGCGAAGTTTCTATACTTGATTCTTCTGTTAATATTCCGTAGTTGATGAGGAATAAAATGACACATACTTTCTCTATTTCCTTATATGATCAAAGAGTGGGTTCTCTTGGTCTTATTTAATTTTACTGAAAGTCCCCTTCTGAAGGATACTACTTTTAGTAGTGGCTATTTCATTTACTTTTATTTTTGGAATGTATTTCTGACCAGATTTCTACACTTCGACAATGCATAACGGCGTTCTTCAAAAATTATTATAAATTACATCCTAACGGCAGTGGCATCGCTAATTCGTTAGTTTTAGAGAAATAGCCTATATGACAAAAATATTCGACTCAGTAACCAAAATTCACAACTAATATGTATGTATTTTATTTGTAATTAAAATAATAGTAGCGAGGTGTTTAGAAGTTTTTAAAAAGACATTTGGCTGCATGCTTACATAAGCTAATGAGTTGGTTTAAACTTTTAACATCGGTTTAAAAATTAATAAGAAACTTCAAATGTTAGAAACCTTCATATTTCTTTAATTAAACCCTCGGGGTTTATTTTTAAAACATACGTATACGCAAGAATTTTCGAAGCCAGTGTTTATTATCTTGCAGTAGGAGATAAGTGGGTAAAAATTGAAAAAATATCTTAATTATTTTTATATTTTTAGAACTATCAAAACCGTTTATTGACTGTATTTATGAATTATACTACAACATTTGAAATATTTACTGCTTTCTTAGTTACCACGATTTAGCATTTTTCAATTCAGTTATTACGTTTTCATCGTAGGAATCAAGATCTCGACTACCACCTTAATCTACCATCTGGCTCAAACACTTCATCTCTTTCTAATTCGAAGTTTTCCTAATTACCCTTCGACTGATAATCTCTCGATTGCTACTTTTCCACACTCAGTACACAACAATATTTACAATTTTATTTCAAAAAATGTTCCCGTGAACCTTGAAACAGACAGAGCTGTACAATTCTAGACAATTTGAAGAGATAGAATTTTAGTTAAACTGTTAGTTAATTTTAGTTCTGTCACTCTAAACTATATTACTCTATTGCGGTGAAGTGCTGCAACACGTTTCCCATGCTTTTCAACCCAGAGTTTATTTGAGAACCGGGTTTATTTTTAACAGCACTTTTATTCCCCGGAGGTTTATTAAATCCCCGAGTTTAATCGAGAAAATACAATAAATAATTTTATACCTTTGGATGATTCGAAAAAATAGACATCTTTTTCTTTAAAACAATAAATTTTTTGACCGACTAACTGAATGACCGACCTGTAATGGTTTATGGCTATATACATTTGACCATTTCCCGACTGTGAGATATATTTTTTGACTGAAGTAATTTTATTCGAATTTTGGAGGGGTGACCAACTCCTTCATACCCGTATATAACGACGCCCCTGCCAAACAGTCAGTCGGGGAACTCCATTTTGGGTCTGCTTTCCTTCAGACATTCAGAAAATGTGCTTGATAGAGCGGAATATTTAATTACTATTGTACCCGAGAAGCTAACCTTTGCATCAAGCTTAGCTCTCCTCGACAATAACATTTAGTAAAATAAATGTAAATTAAGATAATATTGAAAAATACACATTACATATTACATGCGGAAGAGTAGCCATTTTGAAAAAAATATTAACAAATAAATAAGAGATCTCACACTATTATTATTTTAACACTTAATTTCTAAAGAATTTAAAAAATATATTAATTATATTTATATTCTATTGTGCTGCAATTTGAAAAAAATTATAGACATAAATTCTCACTGTTTTCCGTCTGTCTCTCTTTACTCTCAAGAGTAGAGTTAGATAGATAAAAGCCGATTAACAGGTATGGAAAGCTTAGGGTAGTGATTCTCAGCCACTGTGCCGCGGCAATTTAGTGTGCCGCGAGATTTTTGAAGCGTGCCGTCACTGCGAATATCCATACATAAGCGACGTCAGACTAATAGTTTAATCGGTTCTACCTTCCTAGAGCGCGTTTGGAAATTGTAACCAGTGTTACCGGTAACTGCCGGTAGTTACCAAGGTGTTTAGAAAACGTGACCTAAATAACTAACTGCATTTAAAAATCACCGTTATGACGTCACCGGTTGTCCTGCGGTACTTACCGAAGTAACCGTGTGTGCCGCCAAATTTTTAAATTATTAAAAGTGTACCGTGACGAAAAAAAAGGTTGAGAATCACTGGCTTAGGGGCAGGAGTCCCCGATTAACTATATACGAACTTCCGATGCAAACCGGAAGTCACGTTATTTCAATTGACACTTTTCCCCTGAAAGGTATTAGATAGATGACCGGCCCGACTCTACTGTTAAAGGAAAAGTATGATGTACAGGTGCAAGCCACTAGCATTTCAGATGGAGAGCAGATATTTTGAATTAAATAAGTTAAAAACATGATTAAAAATTGCAGCAGAGCCATTAATTATTGTGACGATATCACAATAAATAATGGCTCGTTAATATTACATTCCAAAAAATAATAAAAATATTTTACTTTAATATGAAACACGAAACCTTTCTCTTTGAAAAAGAAACTTTCTTTTGACCAATTCAAAAGATCAATTAAAAAACACATTCTGTATTTTTAAAAAGAATTTTAATACAGGAAAATGTTTTTAGAAAAGCATAAAATAAACCTTTTTGCATTCTCATATAAGAATGTTTGTTTTTATCATATTATCTCTTATAAATCGAAAATTATTAATGAAAACTGAAAAAATAATTAATGAAATTTTTACGCATAAAGAAATTATATTATAAATTATTCATATAACATGTTTAATTGTCGTTAAATATACGAGGATCGATTGATAAATAGTGTAAACTTTTTATCTCTAAAACTACAAGACATATCTGGAATATTTATTGCTCTTTTTAATCCTCATTAAATTACAAACAATTTTATACTAGTTCTGGCTCAATGATGTCGGCAACAATCATTTGGCGGCCTGTTTGAGTTGTACAAATTGTACAATTCAAATAGGCGGAGGTGTTAAGTCTGGCGCAAACTAGTGGATACTGTCGCTTTCCACGCAATGTCAGACAAGGTTTGTTCAGTTACGGGACTGTTCCTTTCGACGATCTCGCGATGTCACGGCAAGTTCCATTACTCGTGACGTAGCTCTAAAGAATCAATGACCATTTCTTTTACCCTCTACGATCTATCGGTCGGAAGAGTTTGTTTACAAAATGATGAAAATCTGCAGTGGCGATTATTTTGCTTATGTGTTATATTGTTTTTTTTATTGAAAATGAATTAATTAGTAGTCGATATATAAAATATATATCAGTCAAAAAACTGCAGCTTGTAGATGAAACAAGTGACATGAATATTTCACTGCGCATGAGCGTCTGACTACCGTCGCACAAAAAATCTAACATGTTAGATCCGAGAGTCTTCGATGGTACCGCCTACTTTCCGTCGAATGATATGACGTAGAGTGACGTCGAATCGATGTTCGGGTGGTCGATGGTCGAACCTACTACAATCGTTAGAATTAAGTTCGATATCGCTTCCGACAGTTGCTATTATACATTCACTAATGTAGTTTGCGCTTAGCTTTAAGGTTAGTTCACACTGAGCGAATAGCGAAAGCGAGGCTTAATGAAATACATCTACACAACCAAAAGCGAAAAGCAATTGCGAATTTTAAGCATCCAATCATTTGCAAGCAAGAGAAAACGTCATCTAGAAAAACAAAATGGCTGCTTCCGCCAAAATTTCTCCACCAATCCTATTTCGCTAGTTGTCACGTGGTTCCTGTTGTTTGCAAGATGGCTACAGAATAGTTTCTCACGCAATAGAATAGATGTTGTAATTCACAGTTCTTTAATATTCTTTTCACCCAGCATTGTTTTCTTTTCGACGTATCTTTTTTCCTCAATAAATAAACAAACAACCATTTTGTTTTTCGAGATGACGTTCTTTGCAAATGATTGGCTGCTTAAAATTCGTAATTGCTTTTCGCTTTTGGTTGTGTGGATCAATTTTGCTAAGAGAATAAAAATCGCTTTTCGCTTTTCTCATTTACTTTCGTTATTCGCTCAGTGTGTACTTACCTTTAGGATAGAGAAGCGATCCTGTAGCATTTCATCTATGAAAATTTAAGATGTAATTTAGTGTTCGGAGTATCAAACACGAAAACAAAGAACATGAGCGCAAGCACGAGCGAAAAGCATTCGAAAAGAGGAATTCGATGGAGCGAATGGTTACTTTGGAACTTTGGAATCGAACGTTTGAGACTGGTTCGTGGGATTTAAAGTTACGACTTCTGTTTTGGGAGAAAGAAAAAACGACAGACTTCTGATAGGAATTGTGTCAATCGGTATTGCGATGAACGTAAAAACACCAAGTGACGATAAACTGTAACTGGAGGGCGGAAATTCAATGTTCAAATAGAACGTGGAACTATTCGAGTTAAAACTGTAACGGTATTTTATGTGTAAAATTATTTTGTTTTCTTGTTGTATGTGTTTGGGAACCTGTCTGAAACTAAATAAATGTTGGGCTTGTGTTTTTCGTCACGTCTGTTGTTGATGTTTTGAAAACATTCTTAAATTAAGTAGAGAATATATCGGGTTTCGAGCAAAGATATGTAAGAAACGTCTTCGTCTGCTAGCACTTAGGCCCATTATCCTGCACGATAACGCTAGGGCACATACAGCGCACACTGTTAGAACATGCATTCAGAAAGGGGGCTGGGAGATTTCGGAAAATCCGCATTTTCTCCTTATCTCGGCCATGCAATTTTAACATCTTCTCCAAAATCAAGAAAAAAATTACGGGATCAAAATAGATTCAAAACGAAGAACGGCATTGTGACTGCTTGGCAACGATCTGTAAAACATATCGTTCAAAAGAATTCCGCACAAGGGATCGGACCCAGACATTAGAGGATAACGCAAGAAATTATTTTGAAGGAAGTTCCTAAGTGAGTTCTTATCATCAACCCAACTATTAAGTAATTTTCAAAAATAACCACTCAGTCGGTTTGACGAAACACAAAGTTTATATTTACAGCAAAAATGTACAAAGTAATACAAATTAGAGTCACAATTAAATATGCACAAACACTAATCCAACGACAACCGACTATTCCCGTACACGTTTGTCGAAAGAAACTCCTTACGACCTCCACAAACAGACTTGTAATTAACAGCACCTCCGAGTCAGGAACAAGTTCGTACTAAAACACTGGAGTTACTTTCCCCAGATTTCCGTAGCGTCCAACGAGGGAGTTAGTTAGCACTTCGATAACGACGATCTCGATCCGATCTTCCCCGATACGAATCCAGCCGATCCCGATACGAACTCACGATACGAGCTCCCGTTCCCGCCGAAACTACGGCTTAAATAGTCCCAACGTTCGAATCGTCCGCCAATCAAATTTGAATCCTTCCACAACGGCCGCCAACGGTCATTTCTCGCCGGCCAATCGTCCGTCTGTCGTCGATTTGAAACACAACGGATCTTCTAACGGTCGTTGCTAACGGCCGATCCCAACGGCTTTTCTGTTATGAAAGTTCGTTATAATAAAACAGGGCGGAAATCGCTCGCCTACATATCACGTATAACTTAATAGTAACGTTGATATTTTCCCATCCTTGCAGGCGACATGCCAGAGGGATGCTTCTTAGAACGTCCATTTTTACGCTCTCATAGCCACTACTCTATGGGACCTACAAGATTCAACTATGTAAAATTGTTTTTAATACAAGGAATAAATAAATGTTTCGTTATTCGTAAGCGTATTGTAGTTTTTAGATAAGAAATGATTGTCACTATTTATCATACTCTGAAATTATAAATCGTCTGCAAACTGAATGTACCTTTTTATATTGAATTATTTTAATAACATGTCACAAAAAAATAAAAAAACAGAAATTTCTCAATTTTCGAAAGAAATGTGCATTAATTTATAAAATTAGGCAAAAGATTTCAATAATAATGAATCGGTTGAGTTTTTTCCCAATTTTAGAAACTATTAGATATTTTTTCTTCTATTACTCTTACAACGATGTCCTTTTTCCTCTTTCAATTCTCTGAAGACTTTGTCGTGGGCATTGTTTATTTATTATCTACTTTAATTTACTTATATAGTTGAAGAAAAATATTTTAAAATATGTTTTCATCGTTCTTAAAACGCCTTTGACATTTCTTTTTTGTGACGTTTTATAAATTCTTTCACTTCAATCTTATTTTTTAAAAGGATTCAAATAAAAGTGTATTGTAAAGGACTTTGTAAAATATCCTTAACAATGCTCTAATGCATAAGTATAAAGATAATAACAACAATCTCTCTCTTCTGAATTCATAAATCTTAAAAAGGACTACTCAAAAATTCAACATATAAGATTCGATAAGAATGATTCAATAAGAAAACATATTTTCTAAAACATTGAAAAATTTCATTTACAGTTTATTAGTCATATCTCATCTTTAAATTTTTCTACTCTCAGTTTATTAATTAGAACGAAATTGGAGAATCATTCGCTAAAAATGAAATTAGTTAAATGCATTTTTTCCTTGGAATGCAGAATTTCACAAAGTAATTCAAGCTTCATTATTAAAGCTTTGCATTGTTAAAGCATCAATTATTCTGAATTCCAAATAATATATAAAATATAAGCTTCAAATTTCCTATCATAAATGAGTTTTACAATCATATCATAATCATTCCTTGTGTGACTTAATACGGAAATTAATTGATATTTTTCACGTTACTTCATTTCAATTAGCTTCTTATTTAGATAAACTGGAAATTAAAAGCAACTTATTTCACAAATATGTACTAAATTCATACAGCACTTACCTTAATGAAAACATGCCACTCTATAAAATAATATACATTATTCTCACTCCTCCAGATATTAATTTAATCGTTTGAAACACATTTCAACGAACTCAAGTTTCTGTGTAACAAATAACATTAAAGCGTAACGTTTTAGAAATTATCTAACATAGTCTGACAAAGTTATCATTTTAGTGTACTGTACAGCATCATTAAATATTGTATCCGAATAAAATTAATTAATCTTTTTCTCTTATTAATTAGACATCTTTTTTCATTTTCGTTTCTTAATAGTAATTATCGTTGATATAATAATACTAAGGATTATTTTTTTTTAATCTCTACATGCTAATAATGTGAATTAGGCTGCTAAGTAGGCTTTATTTTATTTTTAGAACTAGCTAATGTTTATATATGATATGCACACAAACAACTAATGTATATGTATGTATTAGGCGACCTCTGCGGTCTACAGAATGTCCAGATTGAGACTGTCACATTTTAAGTCGCTGCCAAAATTCACTGCATAGAGATAAACGCATTTAGCACATATCATGAGGAAGAGCAACTGCGTAAATATTCCCTATAATTAATTGTGGCATGCTGAGTAATTAGTTGTGACGCTGCAGTGCAATTGTCAAAATGGCGTCGGCTCAAGAGAAAACGCAAACTGTTTGGTAGTATACTGGACAAATTCAGTTGCACATGGGCAAAGAAACTTTCGTTTTATTTGGAATTTTTGTTTTGAAAAAAACTCTCCATTGCGAAACACCGTAAAGCGTGGAAGGAATAGTTCCTGTCCACGGAAGTGTGTTGAAAGGTCAGGAGATGGGAAATCCCGATTGCCGTACAAGAATGTGAAAGCAATCAGGGAGGATTTCCAATGAAGCCTATTCGTCAGGCAGTTAAGCAACTTAGTCCCTGCTCAACTGTCGCAGATGTTGCAGAACACATGACAAGAAATTGAATATCGTTTAGATTTTTTTAAAATATAATTTTATGTAAAAAGAAGTAAAGCTAGAACTGTACCAAATTTTGCAATAAAACTTGGAAAGTTTGTCTTAAAATTGCATATCTTACTTATGGCGTAGTTATTATCTAATTTTACTTGCAGCTTTTTAAAATGAGTCGGTCACAATCCAGATAGGCCTACACTGAATATTTTAATTTAAAAAATAACCTTTTTCCACCCTCTCCATTTTTACAATACTCATAATTACAAATTATAATATTTAACTTAAGTAAATATAAATGTAAGATTAATGTAACAAAGTTAAATATTACACTTACTATAGTAAATGTAATGTTTATATATCTCAAGCTTATATTTTTACACATATGCAATTACTGGACTAAAACTCGGTTTACTGTATACTTGTGAATATGATTGTAAATAAAATTTATTTTAAAAATTATTTCACATATTAGTGAAATAAAAGAGTTTATCATATTTAATTAATCACACTTCACTCTTTACAATGGTCGAGTGACTATATTTACACTTAATAAAACACTTAACACCTTACATCGCTGAGAATACTTTATTTAATCACAAACGTTTTCAGCTTAATGGAAATAGGCCATCTTCATATTTACAGTGTATTTATGTTTTCATAGTTCACGCTAATACGGGACTATGTCTTCAAGCAAAAGACACAGGAATGTGCTCCTTACCCTTTGTATAGGCTTGTCAGATATTTGGGGATGAAATGCGGGATAAAATAGCTTCTTCCCGAAATATACTGGGGCTCTTCAATTCCAGAACATGAATAGATATGTATTTTCACTCTGCCAGTGACAAGAATACATTAGAAATATCTAAAAAGGAAAAGGTACTGTACAGTACTTCACTACAGAAACAAATTTTAGAATAAAGTTCTCCTGTCGTTAGATGACAGTCGGAAAAAATCCGAGACATCCGCCAACTCTAGCTCTGTATACTGTCAGATAGCCTAATACTATATAAAAGTTATTAATAAATTAGTAAAATAATTCGTTTTCGTTAACACCAAGTAATATATTAAATTATATATGTGTATCTAAGAAAATATATTATTAATTATATAAAATTCTGAAAAAAAAACTGAAAATCTGATACTGGATTAGAATTCAAAAGTAATAATAATAAAATTAAATTTTAGAAAAATACTAGCAATTATTATAAGTGAAAAGAATCTCTATGCTTTGATTGTCTATTGACTAATAAAAAAGAATATTATTACTGAAAGATTGCAACTACAATAAAAGATTGTACAAACAATATTTTCAATGCTGTTGATGAAATAAAATATAACAAAAGAATAAATATCGCCGCTCTCAAAACTGTTTATAAAAAGAAAGATAACCAAATCTTTCTTTCCAATTTAAGCGTGCGCAAACTACTAATTGAAAAACACGTGTACAAAGGAGTTTGATAACATTAGACAATGAAGATTTTAGATTTATGATGCCCTAGGCGAAGATGGGACCCTTTTACATATTTTTGCATAATGTAAAGCCAATAACTACTACTGATTTACGTACTTGATTAATACTGCATTCAGAGTACTGGAATAAGTCCGAGCATTGATAAGCACATATTTAATTTGAGGCTCTTAAAAGTACGAAGCCTAGGAATAAGCTTAGGTTGCTCACAGGTATAGGTAAATTATCACTATCATTAGTATAAGAATAATGGTGTATTTCTTATCAACATATAGAAAAACAACAGTTTAACACTGGATAAAATACAAGTATTCTTACAGGAAGATGCAATAAAAAAAAATCAGAATATAAAAATAAATGATCAAAATTGTTAATAAGAATTTTTCAGATTTATAAGAAGAGAAAAGGAGAATTTTTATAATTATTTGAACCTTATTTTAAATAAAACAATAAAAAATAGGTAAATTAGGCGGTTTGATTAAGACAAGTTTTAAAGATGAAGTCAAATAATTTTGCTGTTTTTTCATATTATTTTATTTTTATAAATTTTTAGAAAATATATTACCATTTCTGATACATGTCTGATTTAATTTCAAACACTACCATGTCCGATACAGTTTAATTAAAATTGTATTCAACAAAACATCTGATTACTAATTTAAAATAAATATATTTAGTGATGCGGAAGAACAAATTCCACATCACTAAATATTTATAAAGAGAAAATAGAATTTATTGTTATGAATATTTATTCATTTACTTTAAATAATTAAATAATTAAAGAAATTTATCTTATTTTTTAAGTAATATTTTTAAATTATAAACTTAAAAAATTAAAGAAAATTATACAATTTTATTTAATGATGAATAATCAAATTCAAAAATTTAATTTATTATAAATTTAAAGTACTAAAAATAGATAATGATATTAAATATATTTATCAAAATTAAAAGGTAATTATTTTTAAATGATTATTTATTTATTTTAAACATTTTATCTAGATTTAATAATTAGAATTCGGATAATTTAAATTGTATCGAGATTGATTTTAATATGATTTCTTCTAATCAAATATTTCAAAATCGCTATGGAAGTGATAAAGGATAATGTTGTTTAGGATAATATATATTTTCCAAAATAACATGTCATTACTACAGTCTAAACAAATTTAAATTTGAATATAATTCGATATTGAAGAATTCAATGAATAAAAAAAGCATATTAAAACATTCACTGTTAAATTTCATGTGTTTACATTAAAAATGTATATAATATATAAATTTTCTTATCTGATATGAAGCTGAAGATTGTTTTTTATTTCTCTCGGGTTTTTATTTCGTATGAATGTTTTTAGTTTTGGAAGACTTGAAGTTAGATTGAATATCAGTTAATAATTTTTTTATTACCAAAGAATAAGAGGAAACTTCATCACCATCAAATTAACATAAGAATAAAGAAGTAGGAAAGAAAAACGAACGAGAAGAGTAAAGAGGAAGAAGAAATAAAAAGAAAAGGAAAAAGGAAGAGAAAAAAGAAGAAAAAAACAAGAAAGAAGAGGAAGAGGAAAAAGGAAGAAGAAGGAAAAGTACAGATCTAGACGTTTAGTAATGACTTAAGTAATGAAGGACAATGCCCTTCGCAAGTCATTACTAAATATTGGATACAAGTCTCTAAAGGTAATCTTTGTTTATCTTTTCCTCTTTTTCTTCTCCTTTCTTCTTTTCTCCTTGCGAAGGGCATTATTATTGTTCAAACAAGCAATTTATAGTTTGTTGTTGCTTCAAAAGTTATCATACGACACGACAACAATAATTTAAAATTTTTCTTTCGTGTGAACATATTGCATAGTGTTTAATATATTAATAGACTAATTAATAAATAAAATGGCCAAGATTTGAAGCTATTTATCCGCATCGATATGCAAAAACGCTAAAAATTTCAGGTCTACGGCACAATTATAAAAATATATTATGATGAATAGCCTCAAATAAAGAGTCGACTCCACCGAGCAGACACTTCGTAAAAACTGTTGTATTCCTGAGATGTTGGAAAGGACAAGTTATGAAAACATTTTATTGTTACTTTCAATTTTGTGAATATATTTTTTAATCTATCATTAGACATTTAAACATGGAAAAGGCATAGAATAGAAGTATCTAGTGATCTTCTAAGCTATAGTTCATTATTTCTATTACAATTTTGGTCACAATGGCTCTTAACATACAGAATCATAAATTTACAAGTTATAATAGATTAAAAACTAAATAAATCATTGATAAAATAAAAAAATGGAAAATAAGATAAACACAATTTTTATATTTAATAAATTTAAATGAATTACTTTTAAGATTATGTGATTTATTTTAATTAAGTTTATTAATTTAAAGTACTTTATCATTATTTCATTGAAAGTCTTTTTTTATGTATTCTACGTTTTATTTATTTTAAATGACGTTTGAAACTAATCGTATCAAGTCTGAAAATTAGTTGAATCCGTTTTTATTTGAACAATCTGAATGTAATTATTTGTTCCTAAAAGAAATTTCCTTGACTATAGAATCTTATAGCAGTTTCTTTTTTTTCCAATTGCAATTCTCTGATAAGGTTTTTTCTGTTTTTTTTTTTTTTTAATTGCAATTCTTGAGTATTCTTTGATAAGATTTTCTTTGTTAAAAATATAATTCTTTTAACGTGTTTTTCTTTTTAATTTTTAAAATAAAATCTATTTATTTGGTTTTTTTTATATTTTAAGCTTTTTCATATAAAATTTAAATATTTTTTCTATATTTTAACAAATTTTATTATATCTTAAACATTTTTCTTGAATTTTTATTAAATTTGAATGTTTATAACATATTTTAACACAATTTAATTATTCTTTCTGTATTTTAGCAAATCTCTGCATATTTTTCAAATTTTTGCATTATAAAAATTTTATTTAACACGATAACTATCAATTCTTAATATTGATTTAGTAAAACTTTGTAAAAATATCTTGTAAATTATTCAAACAAACTTTTCATGAATACAAAAAACATTATCAAAATAATTTTTTATACAAATATATATATATATATCTTTCGAAGGTTTAAAGTCATGAGATTATGTGATTAAGCTAACCATTAGTGAATGATTTTTCATACCCTATCATTTATTATTTCATAAAAGATAATACAAAGAACTTAAAAAAAATTGAATAAATCTGTGAATTTAATGATATCTTCAAGAATCTTTTGATTTTTTTCTCTTATCCTTTAAAGGAAAACATCTAATCATTCATTTAATATATTTATATCGTAGATTTTAAAATAAATTTGAAAAAAGAAATTAATTGTGTAGATAATAAATAACATTAAAATAAATAAATTATTCAATGCTTTATAATGTACGTAATGGATATACTTTTATCAACTTTTGGAAGACTTTATGTAAACTTCACTTGAAAACTTGATTTACTCTAGTGTTTAAACTGGTATTTTTAGTTTAATTTAGTATTAAAATACAGCTAAACTTCGATTTGATGTCGTATTTATTTGCTCCTGAAATTGACAATAGATTGAAAACTATACTATACTAGTTCAACCGAAGTACTCAAACAGCACGAATCATATATAGTGATGAAGTCTATACACAAATGCGAGTTTGGAATTTGGAATTCACATGATTTGGGGCTTATAATGTTGATTGCAGTGCAAAATCGTACATTTAGTACGACACAGATAATGAGATTTCCTATTAAATATCTATAGGAAAATCCGTACACAAATATTTATTGACGCTATACGAGGATACCAGTATTTAGGATGGTGCCATATCGAGGTTTACTGTAGCATTTTATTCATTAATTTTTTTATAAAATTATGTTTTTCTTAACATAAACTTTATATTAATGATTTAGTTAAAATTTTATGTCAATTTAATTTATATTATAAGTTAAAAATACAAATATATAATAGTTATAAATATTCTAAATATTTTTAAAAAATTTTATTTTATATTATAAAATAAAAAATAAATTTTTACAAATTTTTTTTGAAATTTTAAGAAATGAGAAAGGAAATTGCAAAAACAATTCAAAATTTCAAATTACTTAATACGAATATTTTTGTAGATTTTAAACTGTAGATTTATATAATTATAATACATTAATATTTATAAATAAAAGTTATTATTGAGCAATAAAAATTCTCTCTAATATTAAGAAATAAAAATTGTTGTTCTCAATTCTGTTTACAATTAATTTCAAATTAATTTCTAAACAGAATATGAAATAATAAATATAATATTATAACTATAGAAACGAAAGAAAAAAGTTAAAATATCATATAGAGGAATAATAAAGAAAAATTGAAACAATATTTTAATTTGTCCCAATTTGATATTAATTGAAAAGTTTAACACTAATTGGAGAAGTAAAAGGTCATGTTATTGGTTAATATAAAATAATAAGTGTATATATAAGTGTATAAAAAGAAAGTAATCTTTAATTTAAAAGGATTAAAGTATACAGTACATTTTCGTTTGCTCCTTTCAGACTATTTTTGTTAACTTGCTTATAGACTAGAAATTGATAGGTCAATTTGTCAATTTTTCAATTTGTCCCATTTGCTGTCAAGGTAGGTCAGTTTGTCAAAATTTAGAAAATACGCATGCAAATAATCGTGGCCTGACACAAAATTCATATCAAAGTTATTAGTCAATACATACTTGGCAACAGCTTTAACATGCAACAATAGTCTGGATATACATGACAATGGTCGCTAAAGGGTTATGACATTATCAATTGTTTTATCTAAACATATAGCCAGTAGCCATTCTCTTTCTAAACAGATATGTCTAGTATAATAATCCTCTCTGTTTTCTTATCTCCCTGTGCACCTATTTGATCTATGGCAGTGACCCAACACTGTTCATGTGATTGACAATCACGACGATAATATGTGGAAAAAATACATTCGTCTGAAACATTTGTAGGGATGTAAAACTGAAAGAGTCGTTCAAATGAGAGATTTTAGATATTATCTCCCATAGGTTTCAGCCAGGATCAGTGAAAAACGTTCATAACTGAGAGAGTCGCTTAAATGAGAGAGGTCACTGTATTTTAAATTTAAAATATGATTAAAAATTGCAGTCCAGTATTGTGACGATGTAACAATAAATAATTACTCGTTAAATATAATTCTTCTTTATTTGATTATGTTAGGAAAAAATATTTTTGTCATAAAATATGCTTAAAAGTTAAAAGGATTCAGCTAAATCTTTAAGAAGAAAATCAAATACAGATTTCATACTAAAAGCTAAGTCTTTAGAAAAATTTATTCATATCACTTAAACAATTTTTTAAACTATTTAAATAATCCAAGTAATCACAGAATTTTGAAAAATAGAAAATTAATTTTTTTAAATTTAAAAAACTATACTAGTTTCATAAATTGACATCATAAGTGGACCTAAAAAGGAAAAACGTACGAATACTTTTTTACGTTTTACTGAAATAAAAACAAAAAAATTCATATGTTCAATGAAATACAATGAAAATGTATTAATAAACACGTCAACTAAAAACTCTCTGGAAACTGAACAAATGCTACTCGAATTAGCAAAACAATTCGCATGTGACAAGAGCCAGAGATTCTAAAGGCGCCACCAAAAAGTTGTTTTTTTTTTTAAATTTAAGTAAAAATTTTTTAATTGTATAATTGAAACAGTTTAAATACGACTTTCAGTAACAAAAAAGCAAGTTTCTTTTTATTAGATTTAAAATTTTTCATATTTTTGCAAAAAAATATGATTTGAGGTTACTTACTGTTACTTTTTTACAAAATAGCTTCTAATATTAGTCAATGAGAACGACCTCCACCGCCTTGAATCTGTCAATGAAGACTGCATATGTTAAATCACAAGAAACACACAGGGAAAAAGAGAATATAACACTTTTAAGAATTATCAGATTCAAAAAACAATTCGTTGAATTTTTAACGGAAATTATGACAATATAAGAATTAAGTTCAACGCATATCACATAATCACATACACTACATTTATCGTTGTTAGTACAATGAATCTCGAA
Source organism: Centruroides vittatus (assembly GCF_030686945.1). NCBI lineage: Eukaryota > Metazoa > Arthropoda > Arachnida > Scorpiones > Buthidae > Centruroides > Centruroides vittatus. Next base: position 3,414,305 of record NW_027122385.1, read on the forward strand.
TTAAATCTGATAAAAAATTTGTCTAAATATAAATAATCTGATTAACCTAATAAAAATAAAAATTTTAAAAGTATCATCAATTTATGAATTAATTTCAGCTTATATAAAAAAATTAAAATAGAAAAAAATTTGTATTTGAAATTACCTCTAAGCAAAAACATGCCTTAAAATAAAAGCATGGCAAGTCATTTTCGATGTTGTTCATTTCGTTAAAAAACACGTAATAAAGAACATAAAATAATGTATTTATGTATTTAATTATGTTATATTTTTATTCCGCAAGTCATTATATAATTCAGAAAAAATTATATAACTTATCTGTCTCTGCTTTCCATCCACCGACTAATATAAGTTTAAATATCTAAAAATTTTATTGTTATATTAAACTATAAAACAAAAAGTATGAACAAGTTCTAGCAATATTCTTTATAATTTTTAACGTTAAGTTAATTTATTTATCCGTTCCGAGGGCACGATAAGTTAATTAAATGAAGTCTGATTCTGTTCAAGTTTTATGGAAATATCAAAAACAAGGTTCTGTAAGAAGATTAATGATTGGAGCTATTGCGTGTGAGTAATATTAAAATTACTTTAAAGGTTATTTTAACTTATCTGTTTGTGGTCTTAACATTTGTAACTATGCCCGATCGAGCTCGAATTTTATGTGAAAGTCAATAGATTTAATGTTCGAATGAAATTTTCTCGCCACTATGCTAGAACTACTAAAATAACCATTTAAGCGCTTCGTTAAACGTTTGTTTATGATAATTACTGTATAAATTTAGCTCGACTGAATTTAAATTTTGTGTAAATATCGATTATCGTCCATCAAAATAATTGTTTACATATAAATTTTTTCTTTAATAAAATTTTAAAAAGAGATCTGTCTCTACATAATTTTAATAACAAAAAAATTATAAACTCGATTCTTCTTTTAATAATAATAATAATAATTTATTAAAAAGTTTAGATACGTTTTTAAAATTCCCCTTATTAAATTTAATACTTAAAATTAAAGAAAATATTATTACTTAAATTTTATAAAACTTTCATATAGTATAACTCATTACGTAGCCTACGTATAGTATGTATGTACAGTACAGTACTGTACATTTTTACTAAATTACTAAAAATAAATAAATTTTCATTTTTATTTATATTTTTTAATTATTATATATTATGATATTACGTATTTTATTTCCGTATTTTATATTTAATCTTATGTTGTCTTTTAACTTAAATTTCCCTAAATTTTGCCACTTATAAGGTAAGTAGTGAAATGCAGGGATATGTGTAAGCCCATCGAATAAAGCTTCCCTAATTGTTTAATAAATAAAATATTAATAAAAACTTCATTTACTTTTTAATCAATTTGATTAAAATTAATACATTTTTCTATATAAACTAAAAGTATCAAAAAATTTTTAATATATTTTTTAATATTGTAGTAAAATAATATTAAATATCTTAGTCTAAATTTTAAAACTTATCATATTTAAAAATTATATATGTATATATATAATGAAAACTACACCAATTTAGCAGGATTAATACATTCTCTGTCTACTGTACTGTACCTCATCGACCATCTTCAAGTTTTATATTTTTTCAGAAAAACAAATTCGAAATTAATCCTGATAAATTGGTATATACTTTTCAGTATATATATATATATATATATATATATACTGAATATACAATTATAATATATATATTATATATATATATATTTATTTATTTATTTTTAATAATATAAATTCAATTCTTTTACATTTGTAAACAAATATATATATTTAAAAATTACAAAATTAAATAAATCGAAAACAAAAATAAAGAGAGAATATTTGAAAAATGAATTTATTCGAATAGAATTTAAAATATATTTTCGATACTTTTTAAAACAAATATTCTTTATAATATATTTTTAAAAATCGAATTTTTTGACTCATAACAAAACGAGTCGCTGTTTTTAGAATAAGTTGAAAACAGTTAAAAACAACTAAATCCATTATTCAGATATACACTTTACTTTCCTTTCTTAATAAAAATTTACAATGAAATATTCAACATCCCAATGATAGGAGGAGGAAAAAGCTTTGAAAAATAAATAAAATCAACTTCAAATATTTTTTCAAATATTATAAATTCAATTTTAAATCTTATAGCTTATTTTTATAATTGTCTTATACACGTGTGATTATTTTGTAAAATAAATTTATGAAATTTAAATGTTTTATGTCATATTTATATGTTAAAATATATAATAAAATATTATATTTATAAAAATATTTTAAATATATTTAGCTTTAAAACATTTACTTGATATCACGTATGATTTTTCATATATATATACAATAAATTATTATTAATTTTTAATATATTATATGAACTACAAAGCTAATAATAACGTAAATAATGCGTAAATTTAATATTGTAAATATTAAGGTAAATATAACCGTTTATTTTTAAATGTTCCAAATATACAACTAACCCGTGTGTTTGCAATAGCAATGTGTTATTTATTTACAAAACTTTTTAGGAAATAAGCCGTTTTATTCTTTACAATGCTTGATTAGGTACTGGGTGGTACAATGAACCACCCCGTATGTAATCTAAATTAATTAATTTTGAATTATATAAAATAAAAATTAATTTTAATTAAAAAGAAGTTAGTTTTTGTAATATTACAATATAATTTTTCTGATTATTTATTATAAACGTTTAATAAAAATGCAAATAATTTAATATCTTTTACATTTTAAAGCCTTTTTTAACTTATTAAATAAATTACTTATTTATTAAAACTATGTAAATATAATCCATGTGTACATATATTATTTTGAAATTCTTAATCTCAAATTTTTAGATTAAAAAATGCAAAAATGTAAATGTATTTTTAGTATATAATCATATAATGTCTTTAATCACGGAGAAAAATAATTACTTTCAAATAAGAAAACATAAAAAAATATTAAACAAAACATTATTTAAATATAAAAAATATAATCTATAGTTTACGATTCCTAAATAAAACCTTTTAGATAATTAAAAAAAAAGATTTTTTTAATGGATTATACATTTTAATCTTTCAATAAGTCAATATAATATTTAATATAATATTTTAATATATAGCTGTATAAAATTTTGTAATATATGTATATAAAAATTATTAATCATTATTTAGAAATAACAAAACTAATTTTTTTGTATATGTAAGTATATTTGCATATTAATTAAAGAAGGAGTAATATTGACTAACTTTTTCAAGTTATAAAAAAATCACTAATAAATTATTTATTATATACAATACTTGATTTTTTAAAATATATTATATATGTAAAGAAGAAATTTTGTAAACAAGAATGAAACAAGATTAAGCTTCTGAAAAGAATATGATATGGAGACTGAATACAAAAATTAAAGTAAATAAAAACTCATAAAATACACTTCTCAGGTTATATTGCTACATATAAATTAGAAAAAATTCTGATAAATAAATTTACGTAGAAAATATTAATATTATTTACGAGAAATTTATTAAAAAAGAATATATCAATAATAATATTTAATAGCCTTAGGTGATAAAGAAATGAACTCGATATTGTAGATAACCATCCAAAACCACTCGTGTAATGACGGTTTACACGTCTAAAATAATGGCTAGTTCCATTTAGAACAAGAGAACGAATCTTACATTAAAAAGGGGTGGAAGAATTTTCCATCACTGCACACTCGCAGCGCACTTGTTACAAATTCTTTCACCCCTCTCTCATTCTCTCTCTACTTTGATGCTAATAAACATTTGTTTCGCAAAGAAACGGAAGAGGAAAAATCAATTATTTACTTCGACAGATATATCTTTTGAGAAGAAGAAGCGTTACGGAAAACGTTTCCAATTCAGCGCTCATTGTAACACACCATTTACGAAATGGATATCGCCTACAAAAATACATTCTTTGCTTGTCATATCTCATTTTGCATAGATGCTACTCTTCTCCACTTACTTCTAAACAGAATTATTTATTAACTACTCATAATGTAGCTAATAAGTGATATTTCCAATTTACTCCGTATATTATGTTCGCTTGGTTTGTTTTCTACATATCTCTTTATCCTCTTTATCCTGGATAATTATCTATTGATGAATGATGCATTATTTAGCTGTTTTATATAATTATACTTATTTAATATTTTTAAATAATTAAAATTTAACTTTTATTAGAATTTTCTATTACAAAAGCTACAGTTTTTAATGTAAGTTTTACAGCTAAAATTAATATCTAAAATCCCGAAACGTATAAATAATAAATAAATATTGTATAAATTTATATAAAAATGATTTATTTTTCTAACACAATTAAAATTTTAATTATAATAACAAAATATCTATTTTTAATATAATAATGTTTTTATATTTTATTTTAATTTATTATTACATCATTATATATAAGTTAATAAACTTATTTAAATATCTAAAAATAATAAAAGCCAAATTAATTTTAATAATACATTTAAAAATGAATATATAAGTGCACTAGAAGACGAATAAATATAAGATAAAATACATAAATAAGTGCACATTTAAAAAATGAAAGTTGTAAAAGTATCCTCACAACTTCAATTTAATGTTGAAGTCGTTTCGTCTTATTTCCATTAACATGAAGATCTCACGAGACAAACTATCTCCTAATTACTAGACTCTCAAAATATAAAGAAAAATCAAGAAAATATAAATAAAAAAAATACAATAAGAAAGAAAAAAACATAGAATAGAGTTATTAAAAGATAACTATGAACTATATACATTAAGAAATTTTTCTTTTTTTTATTTTTCTATTGGTGAGATTTACTTTTCAGAGGTACTTTTTACGAAGTGTTTCTGTTACAAAAAGACATTTTTCTACATAAAAGAATGCTATTAATTGCTACTAGTTTCTTTATTCAATATAATAAAATCCAGTAAAGATAGAACTCATTAGACGAATCGAAAATTCTAACATAATTTTTTTTATTTTATTTTCCTTCATGTTAAAAATAAAAAAAGAATGTTGCTAAATTACTGAATATAATTTCTAAATAAAACTTAGAAAAATTATTTAAATTGTTCTTTATAGCGTGTATACTTGGAAGGAAATATTTTATATAATTAGATGAAAGTAATGAATTTTTTTAGTATTCTGAGTAATAATAATTATAATAAAAATTATTTTTTTAATGTATATAATTTCTTTCGATATTAAAAATGGAGTTTGAGTTAAATTTCGGTGTTTTTATCCAAAAGAATTAATTAGATGTTTCGATTGTTTATAGTTATTTAAATATAAATTAATTATTACTTAATGATAAAAAAATATTTGACTATTTTTATAAGTATAAAATGTTAAAAATTTTAAGTAAATATGATTGAAAAAGTCTATTTTTATCACATTTTTATAGCGTTCTCTGGAATAAATCTCATAGATGAACAATAGTAGTACTGCGATATGTGGAATGTTTACACGCGATTAAAAGATAAATTAATATTAATTTTAATATATTAAACATGTTAAATATTTAAAAACTCTACATTTATATGTTTGAGTAAGATTTTTCACAAGATTCTAAGGAAAAAAAAAACCAAAATGATCGAGAGGAATGTTTAAAGGTTTTATTAAAAATTATTTAATTATTAGAACATAAATAATACAAACTCTTAATATTGAATTTAGATATATTCAAATGTGTAAAATAACAATAACATCACATGGAATAAATAAGTATGATGTAGTAAATTATATAAAAGAAACCTTTAAATTTATTCACGTGTAGACGTGATTATGCGAACTCACACCCAACATAACTGTTCGATTAGGTTCTACAAATCTTCAAGGTGGTAGAATTCTAATCATTTTGAGTTTTTTGTTAACTTGAACTCATTCATCATGTTTCTTTTTCTTCTTCTTCTCTGTGAAACATTTTAGATGTAGAGCATCTATAATTTATCAAATAGATTTAATACAATACTTGTTTTAAATTTGTATTTTTTTTATAAAAAAATTCGATTTTTAAATAGTTAGGTAATAAAATGCAATAAAATTTTAATAAATTTATAATTTATCGATATTATAAACTTTTGAAATAAGAACTTTAATATTTAGGTTACTAAATGAATAAAAAATGAAATACATTTTTATAATTTTAAGTTTATAAATATTTAATTAGTAAAAAATATATAATTTAATTTTATTAACGCAATTATAAAAATTGCTTGAAAAGGAATGAAATCATTATTTTGTATAAAATATATTTAAAAAGTAACTTATTATATTTTATTAATCATAAAAATCTACAGTGTTAATACAGAAATTTTGAAGTTCTAATAAACTTTTTCCATTCTGTAATTTTAAAAATTTATGTAAAAATGATCACTTTAATAAAAAAATATTCTTAATATTTTTAAAATTTAACCTTCTATAACAATTCTTTCACCTTTCTGCTATATAATAAAGTCATATATTGGAAGAAAAATAATGGAGAAAGGTAAGACGACGAAGTAAATTTAAATTGTGTAAAGTAATATACGAATTGTATGGTTCAATATCTTTAAATACATCTTTAATGTACAATGTTGGAGCACATTTAGCACTAGGTACTCGGTCGTAATCCCTAGGGATTTAAAAAGATAGACTGAGTCGTGATAGATATGGTGAAGGCGTCGAATAGTGTCACAGAAGCAGCCTTGCAGAGGTAAGTTTCAATTGAGCAGAAAGCAATGTTACTACTATTTGACTTTCCAGAAACACAACAAAGTCACACGCCATTAATTTCAATCGGTGTGATTTTAGAAATTACGACTTTGTAAACTTTCCTACTATGTTAATTCTGTAGATTTGTCTATTTATTTTATTAATATTTTCTAATTTTTAACAATTACAGTTAACTATATGATTATTTTTATGTTTTTAATGCAGAAAAATAATATTTATACCGTTCGTTTAATGATAAAAAGATAAAGAAAGGATGCAATTAAATGTAAAAAAATATTTTGAAATAATATCAAAACTTATTATGTTTAGTGCTAGAGATTTATGACATTAATCCAGCTACTCTTAAAGATAAGAAGTTTTAAACAAAAGTCTTGATACCGAGTAGAAAATGTTTTTATTTCCTAAAGTATTTTTGTCGCGCCAAAGCGGATTTTGTCCTTTGTTGTTTGAAGTACCAATTCTTATTGACCTTCTGTTTTGAGATAAGAAGTGAAGAACTTATCTCAGTGTCCGCCTACATTTAATTGGTGCACTAATTGGCATGAGATTAGTGTTACCCTCACTGTCTTCTCTTCTTTATCTTTACCTATTAGCAGCTTTCTTCCTTTATTTGGATCAAGTGCAGTAGTTTAACATATCGATATAGTATATCTTCAATATAAGATAATTGCTTTTCGAACAGAATTTCTTCCTGATTGTCAAATATTTGCTTGCTCTCTTATAAAACAAACTTAAATATATGTATTATTTTTCAAGAATATATATTCATTTTCGAAAAAATAAAGAATTTATATTTTAAACATTGTCTACAATATTTTAATACGTTCTTTTCCCTTAAATAATATCATTCAGAAGGAGTGTAAGGAATGACTTCTTCTCTAGAATCTAACATTGAGAATGAATTTAAGAAATCAATATTTTATTGAGAAATTATTATAAAAAATTGATAAAGAAGATGAAGAAAGATCTAAAGATCAAATTAAATATTTCCATAAACTTTTTAAAAATATTCTCGGAAAAGTTCCATATTCCGAAGTTACCTCTATATACGTCTTAGACTAATTAAGATTTTATGAGTGTTAGAACACAAGACTTCATATAAATTTAAATTACTATCACTTTAAAACGTGCTAAAAATAATATAAATTCCAATTTCCTGTAAATTTCAGACATTTATTCTAATAATAAAACTCTCATATTTTGTATATAATTGATGATTCTTAGTAGAGAAGTCATTGATGATCTCTTGTAAGGAACCATCTTGCCTGATCAAATTATTCGAATTATAGGTAATTTAATTGAACTGTGGTTTCCGCGTAAGCTACTATACATAATTACACTCGGTCATTTAAATTGAAAAATAAGAATCTCCTTTATTCCAGTATCATTTCGAGATATTCTGGTGTCAAGAATTTACAGCATGTTTGAATGAACACTGAATGATTTATTAATGATACAAGAGCCAGCTGTCTGTCAGAGTTGGGAGGGTGTGTGATAAATCTCGGTGAAGAATATAAGACTAGCGAAACGACAGAATCTCATAAATAATGTCCTATATCTTATCAACTCTCAGATAATTAAGGTCTCTTCCTTGTCCGATACTTCAATGGCTATTGTTATGAAGATGAAACACACCCCAGTATAACCAATTGTTAATTTTTTAAACCAATACAGAAATAAATCAAAAATTAAATATATTTAATATATTAATTCATCATAATAAATTAATTTATTTAAAAAATGCTATTTATTTAATTGGAGTTAGGAACACATTTGACTTGAACTTTGTTCAATTTTAACACTTTTCTGTTCTTAAAATGAAAAAATGAATCTAAATTGTTGTAAAAATATATAATTTCTCAGCCAAAGAGATAAAATCTTAATTAAAAAGGGCTATAAACCCCAAAATTATAACAAAATACAAGGAAGAAGAAGATATAAATTATAAGAAAGATTAATCTTTATTTTTATATATATAATTCATTAAATGTAAGTTTATATTTTAAGCGAATTAGGTTGTATCTATCTGTAAATCAACTGTTGTTTTATGATAATAAATGAGCTATATTATTTCATTTAAAAATAACATCCACTCAGCAAAGAATGGACTTCAACATAATATAGATGAACATGAACAATGGTATTTAATGCGAGGTAGTATTATGTCAGGAAGCTCATACAATGTTATTCATTAAGGGATAAACCGTTCCAGATGTGTCAGTTAGTTTGCTTCAACAAACTGAAAACGCAATTAGTAAGATAAATGATCATAATAATTATGTTTTCCGCTACAAAGGAGCTTTTGTCCATGGTCACCGAAAGTAGAATATTATAAAATTTCGCTACTGCTCTTTACTATCAAAGTCTTTAGGGTTTGGGATTCTTTGGAGTAAGATGAAAATATATTTTAGAAATGAAGTTAAAACCTCTTGTTGAGAAACAATAGTTTAGCTTGAAAGAAATAGGTAAAGTTACTGCCTAAACGATGAATGGGCGTCGTGTTTAAGTTCTGGAAGAAAGTAGTCGGAAAAGTGCAATTTTCTTTCTTTCTTTAACACAGTGTACAAGTTGATCCTGAGGCGAACGACGAACAATAGACCGTCTATCTAATTAAAGAGGTTCTTTGTTATTTTCTGTTAACTACTTGAAGTGTAATGATCTCTCTTAGTTTTATAATAGCATCATTCGTTAAGCTCTATTTGGTATAAATTGACAAGCGAATAGATCCCAATTAAGAACTATATATATGACTCTCAAAGAAATTAATGATTGCAAAAATGATGTTTGTATTTGTTCTTTGCTTAAATTAAACTGTAAATATTCATCAAAACACATTCAAAAAACACCGTAGAATGGGATGAAGTGATGAATTTGAAAGAAATATTTAACTTCTCCACGTGACTTCCTCGTGTGGAGAAGTTGCTACCATGTGGAAATTTCTTGCTAATACTTAAGAAGCTTATTATATATTTTAAATTAATATTGTTTAATATAATTTTTACATTAATGACAATATATTAATGTAAAATTTTTAGAAGTATTTGCTTTGATAACAATATAAAAATTTAAATAAATAAGAAAAATCGCTAACTTAAAATAGGCATAATTGTTTTTAATATTTTACAATTCTGTAAATTTCACAAATAGTTTAACAAAAACTTAACTAATTATTTAATTTATATCTTGTAAATTCGAATAAAAAAGTAAATAAGTAGTACATAAACTAAAACATTTTCTACATAATCTCCTCTGATCCCAAGAAATTATTCTGGAACTTCATCTCTAGAACAAGTCTTTTAAATGTCTTCATAATATAAAATTTTTAAAATTTATTAATTAACATTATACTTCTCTTCTTAATTCTCAGGATTTATTCTGTTTTTTCCATACATTGTAACAATAATTTCTATATATTTTTCTCTAATTCCAAGAAGTTATTCTGGAGTATCCTTTCTAGAAGGCAATTCCTAATATTTTTAAAATACAAAATTTTTAAATTTATTAATTAGCATTAATTTTTTCTTTTTAATTCCGGAATTTAGTCTTTTCATGTATTCTAACAGAAATTTATTCAAAAAATTTTTAATATGATATCTTTTTTTTATGTTTTTCTGAATTGCATCTCATTCTGCACATCGTAAAATGCATATAAAATATTAAAACAAAAAGAAAATTAAAAAAAGTTAAATATAAAAATCTAAAAATATCACCGCTTAGTTTTTACATTTACAACTCAACGAATGAGATAATCGATCCTATGAATTTAGACATTCTTTATATTTCTATAATTAATTATTCCAATTTTTTAAAATTAAATATAATAGAAATTATAAAAAGTAATATTTAATTTTAATAATTTATAGTATTAATTATTTAAAATGTGTATATATATATATACAAATTTAGTCTATAGCATTTCTTATTTTGAACATAGTTTAATTATTTACTTATAAACTTATTATATTGGCATTGTTATTTATGGTTTTTACGTGAAGCTTTAAATTTTACCATTCTTATAAAAATATCTGATGAAAAAAAGTATAAAAATATTAAGTAAACGTTAAAAAAAACTGATCGAATTTCGTGTGTATCTTAAAGAATAATGTTACCAAAATAATGATTAATTAAAAGTTATTTTTTTATATAATTATGTGGATTTTATAAAATTATTTTAAGACCAGATCTATCTTAAGATAAATTATTATGTTTTAAAATTTTAAATAAATTTATTTCTAAAATATATATATTTTTTAAATATTAAATTGAATCTAATTATGTTATATTTAATACAGTTGTGCATTTTATATAGGAAGATCATGATTTAACTAGGGTACACCTTTAAAAATAATAGCTTATATTTAATGATAAGTAATTTTATAAATATTTTAGCTATTTTATAATGTAGATATATTTTATTTTTATAAATTGAAAGCTGCTTGAGTAGGAAAATATATTTTAAGTACTGGCTACTTGTTTAAAATATAATGGATAGTTCACTGATTTTCGTTTAAAAAATTCATTAAAATATCAAATAATGCAATCAATTTCTTTTAAAAAATTATCTTAAAGATTTTTTAAAGAAATTTATTAAATTACTTGATAAGTTATCTGATGTGAATTTCAGAATTATGTTATCTGATGATTAAAGTTTTTAAAAATGCACTGATAATATAAATTTAATGCTTTTTAATTAAAAATTTATAAAATTTATTAAAAATATAAATAGATAACAATTCCATTTGACGAAAATTAGAAAAAACGATTTATTAATCTAAAAATAACTTCATAAAACATAAAAGAAAAAGAAGAGAAATGGTAAAGCGTTAAATTCATTATATAAACCTAAATATGAAATTATGGAACAGAAAACGCTACAACTATAATCGACTTTAATTCATTCTGTTGCTTTTAACGATGTCTGGTTGTGCCTATGTCGTCTAACATAATCACAATTAATTCCTAATTGAAGCTAATTAGATGGGCATTGCACTTGAATACACAAGTTTTCAGTAAAGACGTTATTCCAAATCTAATTATCATTATTACAGACAACGGATTCCGCCTCTCATTATGTACAATAGTGAAATTTATTAACAACAACAATCCTTTAAGTGGAATGCATAGTAATTTCATGAGTTAAACTGAGTAAAACCGTATAGAATTACTTTCAGATTCAAGAAATGAGTGCATTTTCAATCATTTAACCAACAACAAAATACGAAAGAAAGTTCTTAGAAGAGAAATACTTTTAAATCAAATTTATTCAATAATGTATATTAAAACGAAATTCTTTTATATGAAGCATTAATTAAAGAAATTTATAAATATATTCTTCAAATAAATTACCATAGCGTTCTTTTCTAAATATTAAAATTTTATAGGAGAAATTATATTCTCCCTACAGTATAATTTAGATCAAAATATATAATTTTCTCCAGAAAGATATATAAATTTTTCAGTAAATGTTGAGTTTATGTTCTTATTAAAAGAAATATGATATTGTAAATGTGTTCAAAATGAAGAATTTATTATTGTTGTTCTAAAAAATAAAGTTTGTAACAAACTACACTAATTACTTAAGGTTAGGAGTTTTATTATAATATAAATTAATAAAAAAATTTAACGATCCTGAAGGGAAAAGATACTAAAGCAAATAACCGAAAGTTCATCAGAAATTAAATAAAATTTGTCATAAATTTCTGTAGATAATCTAAAATTTATAAAGAAACTTTCTATTCGAAACATCAAATAGAAAAATCCAGAATTGTTTCTAAATACGTCCACAAATTTAGATTCAATAGACAGACAGAATGACAGCAACCGTGCTTGTTTTAATCTCAAAAGCAGTGCCCTGTCATTTTGAAAATCAATCATCCAGTTCTTTCCATGTCATGAAGATAATATAATATTTCCTGACTTAATTAAATGTTTTTCGGTTCAAATATTTGAAATATGTTACGCAGAATCGGAATTTTATCTCATTATTAAAATATCATCTTCTTTATCATCATATCTAATTTTTTCCTTTTTTAGATGCACTTCCGAATGGAAATTTTTATTCCTTCCTGTGTATAATCCACTTATATTTATAGAATTAAATAATCTATGAATTTTTAATAATTAAGATGTTTTAATAATTTTTAATTATCAAAAATATATTACAAGTTATTTTAATTTTGAATTAATTAAAATGTTTCTAATTCTTCAATAGAATGAGATTTAAGAACCGACTGAAGAGAAGATATTTTCAAGTATTTGAAGGATACTTTTGCAGATTTTTATAGAATTTTAATAAATTCTAGAGTTTGTGAGCAATTTTATTAATGAAAAAAGACGAATTTAATAATTAAAAAAAATAAAATATTACATCTTTGTTTTTAAATTAAGCATCAATAATACGTTAAACACTTAATATTTGTGGATTAAGAACTTTATCAATAATGGCATCGAAATTCAGAGAAATTTGCTAACTTGCATATTTTTTTCAGCAATCCACTGCAAAACTTGTAAGAGATTAAAAGCAAAAACATCCAAGAAAAATATTATTTCTTCCAAAGAAAAAAAAATTGTAACTCCAAGAAAAACCATTCGGTAGCATTTGCGAAAGAAGTAAAAGTGATTGAGAAAGAAAGATTGACAGAAATACTTACAGCACCACTTACCTAGACTTTGTAGGGTGGCAAGAGAGATGTGCACCACAAATCGCAGAGGGACATTGAAGTAATCTTTAGGAATTGACGTAGTTTGACTCTTTTCTTCTCCACATCAGTTTATACAAGTCATTTTATTGTTTACTATCAATACACTTTACTTAACAATTCATGATTCGAAAATGTAATAATACGCTATTTTATAAGAAAAAATACATGTGTATTTTATATTATAAATGTTTTAGTAGTTCTATGGATATTTACCTTGCCTCTCAGACAATATTTTTAATAAATAAAAATGTATTCAAAATATAACGTTACTAAACTTAAACGAATTCACATTAAAACATTTGGTAAACCATTAAAATTTTCAATATCCAAATTTCACAATCATGGTACATTTTTATAGATAAAATTCGAGCTCGTTTTAAAAATATCTTTCAAAAAATATTTCGTTTCATTTCTATTGCAATATACAAAATATTTTTAAAACGTTCCTCGATGTTGGCTTCACTGTACGATTTCAGTAAATCAGGGAAAGCCAGATTTACAAGCGTTAGTTTGATTAAACAAACTTTTTACAATGGAAATAAATGTAAAAATTTCATGCTTTCCGACACGTTAAGAATAAAATAACATAAATTATATATTATATATATTTAATTTTTTTTCGTGAGTAAGCTTATACATTTTCCTCAACAGTTTAATTATAATTTTCATGTATATTATCGGCAAATCAATTACGTCTAACGCAAGCGAAGAGTTGTCGAACAAAATAAAAGATTCTCGGATTTGTAAAAACTTATATAATGAATGCGGCAATAGTTATAACATTTATCAATACAATGATGTTTTCTTTTCGCTTTAAACATACCACACAAAGTTATTGATTAACAATTAATGTTAACTCAGTAGCAGAAGAATGTACTTTATATAAAAACAAAATAAATTCCATTAAATGTTATTAATTGGTTATTTATTTCACACATTGAAATTTTCTAATTAGTAATTAAACGGAAACTTAATTTTAATAATAACTTTTAAAGAAGAAAAATTTGAAGTAGGAAAAAATGATGTAAAAATAAAAATTTTTGAAAATTTTAAAAAGTTTTACATATATAGAATATTTTCGCTCGATATTTTCCCGAAAACAATTAGTCCAGATGTTTTGAAATATGAAATTTTTTAAATAAGGAAAGAAATTATAAAATTGCTTTTTCTAATGTCGAAAAGTTTTATGAAATACATGGTTCATTGAATGAGTATATTTGTGATTTGTAACATTTATCTAATGATACGTAAAATGCATGAAATGCAATTCGATTGAATGAATTCGTCAAAGAAATGATGTAACCAAGTCAAGCATCACCATTAATATTTTCATTTTGAAATTATAAATTTTAAAATCAAAATTTTCTCTCTCTCTCTCTCTCTGCATCATCCTCGCTGTCGACATCTATGGAGGAGAATCAGAAGATGGCTTTCATCATTTTCGTTTTTTTATTTTCTACTTAATTATGTAAATATACAAAGAACGATTTAAATTGATAAAAGATCTTTAATATAAAAATCTCGTCAACGTTATAAATTTCTCATTGGACTAGGCTGGTGATGGCTATCGCTTGTATAGAAACTGTAGTGGAGGGAATTAATTATTTACTGACCAATTAAATAAGTTATTTAGGTGGTTCGCTTCTTGTGTAGCTCACTTCCATTGTAATATAAAGGTAGAGGGCGGCCAGCCCGTGACCTCAATCCATCAAACGGGTGTGAGCAACGTGACACGAGCGCCATCTGGCTTGATCGAATGACAGCGCTGTAACAAACCGACGTACAGACCGATTGCGGTCGTCTTCGACTCTCTCTCTCTTCTTGTTTTCAATTGAATCGATCAAGAAACTCGTCATGTTGTCCAACAGAAGGACCGTGCCCAGTTCCGTGCCTTCATAGCGTCTTTCTTGTCAATTTTTTCCTTTACTTTCTCTCCATCTCTCTCCCTCTATCCATTTTAACTTACCAAATTCAATTATTTACTTGTACTTTTAGCAGTATTAAATTTGAAAGTTTAGCTTATTTAGAACTTTTTTACTTTAAAAATAGTTGTATTTTTTATTTATTGATAGAAAGACATAAATTTTTCACATAAAAACTATTTAGTAAAGTATAATTTGTGTATCTCTCTCTCTTAAATTTTGTAAACAAGTTTCCTCAAAAACTCTTTAAAATAATTAAATAACCCTTTAAATAATTGAAATGTCCTTTTAAAATAAATTTTTCTAATGTATGGATATAGATGAAATGCATACATGCATATGTAAATGTTTGTATGATTAATCTTTAAATTAATTAATTTACAATATTTTTAATACTCACTTTAACAAGAAAGGAATGTTTAGTCATGTGTAATATCTAATTATATTTTTAATTCAGTTTCTACTGTTTAAATTACTTTATATAATCTTGTTAAAAGAACTTAATCAACAGATGAACCAGGCTACATGTTGACGAACTTCACTTTCAACAGGTTTTACAAGTCAACAGTAATCTATGAATGACTCGTCGAGAGTTTTTCATGTAGTTAGTCTGGAAATGTTCCTACAATCGATTTTATCTTTGCATATCTTTGTATTTTCATAAATACAGAACATAAATAAACTAATGTACTAGAGAGATGCACATTTCTAACTTGTTCTAAATCATTAAGCGTATCAAAAATTATTGATCCATAATAAAAACGATAGCAATAATATTGGCAAACCATGAAACGAGTACATTAATAAAATATTTGATTCCTTTTTTTCCTTCTTCTTTTTGATCGTTCTGATAAATCTATAATTATAAATATTAAAAAAGTATGTAAAAACTCTTTTCATTAAACATTAAATATGCTTTTATTAATGTTTTACTACAATAAAAGTATAAAATATCCATGACTTTGTAATTAGGAGAAACTCAATGATAAATTAATTTTTAAATAAGAATATTATATAAATGAATACTTTCACAATAAAAACCTATCCTAAAACATTAATATTACCTTTATTTTGTAGTTTTATCTTTATAAAATTATAAGAAAAATTATAAAATGAATAATTGTGTCTACAGAAATTCGTATTCATGATGCATTTTGGACAAAGAATGAATACGAGAGTAGATGTTTCTTTAAATTAAATTTTAAAAAATATAAATGTAAAATAAAATATATATTTTACTACACATTATTTTTAGTAAAATATATATTTAAATATATTAATATATTTAAATATAACTTAAAGAACTGGGTATATAAAATTATAAAATTTTTCTTTCCAGATTTACTTTCTCTAATGCTTTAAATTACGTTATAAAATTATTATTTTTAAATATTTTAAAATATAAAATAAGTAAAAGTTTAATCAAATATTAAGTTCTAAAAATTATAACTATATACATTATTAATCTAATTTTAAATCTTAAAATTTTATTCGGTTGTTAATTGTGATGAAAAAAATATATATATTTACAATATTATTTAAGATAATTTAATAAATGTTATTATATTTATAAAGATAAATAAATAAATATAGAATAAAAATAGATTATATAAAATATTTTATCCATTTTTTTTTTCATGTTAAAATTCTCGAAACTTTTCAACGTTATATATGACGTTTAATAACAATATTTGAATAAAGTAGATCATAAATATAGCAAGAGTATCCATAATTGAATCATTCAATAAATCATATTAAAAATATTGAATAAAATTACTTTAAAAATTAATAAAAATTCAAATAAGTTGAAAAATATGAAAAATAAATAATATTTTTTAATATTTACTTATTTCTTATGAAAATTTTAAATATAAATTCTCGTAAAAAATTTATTAAAATATCTTAATATTTTTAAAAGTACATTTATCATGTTAAATATTTAGTTACACTATCATTATTTTACACTCAACTGGAAAAATATTAGTTTTGTGGCACAAGAAAAGTGAGAAAATGTAAGTCCAGAATCTTTAATATTTCTTTCTAGTGGACGATATCTTCTTCTCATTTCTCATTCTAGATACTGAGATTAGCAATAGACCATATTAAATTCCTCCTCTTTTTTTCCTCCTCCTTCTCCTTTCATCCATCCCTAGCAACAATAGCTTTTACAAGGCAAACTTAAGAAAAACGATTCTACTCTTGCTGATAAAACTCTCATATTTCTTAGCAAATTATTCACGTCAACGATATATATGTGTGTGTGTATATGTATATATATAATACATTACAGCTATTGATAACAGTAGAAAGCTTTATTGAAGAGAGAAAGTTGGATACAATCGTTTTAAAATTAAATAAACGAAATTTAATTAATGAGTATTCTTAACTGTATGGATTATGTGATTAGTGGACACAGATTGGATAAATAAATTGGTTTAACAAGCCGTTCAAAATACTCGATTAAGGCTTTTCAAAGACGTAAAGTTGTTAAATCGAATCAGCTAATTAGACTTTAGAAATGGTTTCAATTGTCACTTAACTAAGTTTTAATGCTTTTCCTATTGTAAATTCATCAATCAATTTGGTGTGAGTTTTATTTAAATAATTATTTTTCTCTTCTTTTTTTCACTTCTTCTTTCTTACCTTATTGAAATTTCATTTTGTCTATAGAAAAGTATTCTTTGTTTAAATAAATTCATTCATTTACTAAACAAAGAGCTCGTTACAGTAATGCTTTTGTATAGTTAAATTACAGTTCGGGGTATAAGATATAAACAATGAAACTTTTCAAACGTTATTTATCATTTTACAAATAAGTCGAAATGCGGAAGAAGAAGAAGAAGAAGAAGAAGAAACAGAAAAAAGGAAAAAGTTTTAAAAATAATTTTATCAAATAAAATAGTGGAATTCGATACACAAGCCAGAAAAGGAAATAGTTGTTGCTGAGGAATGTGAGAGAGATGCTCAATGCAGAGATAGAATTTAATTTCCGTTCTAGACTACTATCTCTAGTTCTGGGAATTTTTCACGTTTTATATTTACTCTGGGAGTTATAGATCTCACTTTACACTGTGCTTTCGACCTTTGAGACTGAATAACTTGATCCAGTCAAGGGAAATATTTACATTTGTTTGCCAGTTTTGTATTAGGAATAAATCCTGTTATGTTAATACCAACATTGATTTTTAAATCAAATCTTTTCCTTAATATTATATAATCATTATTTATTTCTTCTACTTAATTAATGTTTGGCTATTGTTATATCTAATTTTTCTTTAATTAATGTACAGTAATTCCTGTTTAAGTTATCAAACAAAGATTCCTTTTCATGTCGATAAATTGCATTAATTAATATTTAAAATTATGTTAAAACTAGAATTGAAAGATAAATAAGTAAGTTTATTTTTAAAAATTTTATATAAGTGAAATTGGTGATGTAAAGACGGTCTTCTGCCATCTCTCTATCCATTATCACAACGTGTCGTTATCCATCATTCTAACTTTATAGTTTTCGAGATATCTTTCGGATAGACAGACGAACGAATTTACCGAATATGTAATTCCAATGTTGTAACTTTATTAATTTCCAAGTAAATTAAAATTTTGTGTTCAGAAACGCTGTAAACACTGCTGATGTTTAGTTTAAAAGATAAACAGAATATAAAATAAGTGGTTCTCGAAGATCACTGAAGAATCTTAATTCTCTGGTAAAATATATGTAAATTTTAGTTTTCTTGAAACAATATTTCTCGGAACGATGAAGAAATTTCGATTTTCTCGAGATTGTGTCCTACAAACGCCTACAAATTTTAAAGCTGCTCCTAAAATCTCTAAACCTTTAAAACTCTTGAGACAACATCTCCAAAAGGTCTATACTTCCGATTCTATTAAGATTGTGTCCTAAAAAATCCCTAGAAAGTTTGAAACTGCTCCTAAAATCCCCAAATCTTTAAAACACTTGAGACTGCATTCCCAAAAGGTCTGAAATTCCGATTCTCCTCTGAGAGTATCCCGAAAAACCACAAAATTTCGATTCTCTTGAAACTATATCTTCCAAAATCGGTAAAATTTTCATTCTCATCAGACTATTTCCTTCAAAATGTCTGGAAAATCTGGATTCTTTTACGACTCTCAAAAACCACTAAAATTTTAACTCTCTTGCGCTATTATTTTCTTTAAAAAAATAGTTAAAAAGCCAAAAATATGAGCAAAATAAATACGAAATGTAATTTTAAATCGTTATAAATTTAAATTAATTTGAAGGAGAAAAAACGAAGAAAACTGAATAATTTTTAAACCCTTAACTTAAAGCAAATTGATTTTTCCATTCGATGAATAACAATTATAATAGCAAGCAAATTATTTAATCAAACTGGTAAAAATAAAAGCATAAAAAAGAAGAAGGCAAGATTGAAGATTTTATAAAATCGATAAAACCTGTAGGAATCTAATATGGCGGGCATCCGTTTACGAACACTTAATTTAGAAGTGACGAAGCGTAGTTAAGAGAGAATATTTGTCATCAGAAAATGTGACATAAACACACGGTGTAAAATATAAAAGATGGTGTTACAACGAGGAATCAATATTTTGGTGGAAAGCAACGCCAAATGCATGGTATCAGTTAGTATCCTTACAGAACTGACAATGACAGATGTGTGAAAACATGTTTGTACTAGGACCATCAGGACAAATAGTTAAAATATGGTGTTAAATATATTTAAAAGTAGAAAAAATACGTAAAAAAATAATAAAGATAATTCCACGTTTTTCAGTATCAATTACTCATTATTACATTTAGAAACAGAATTTATTCAGAGGCAAGAAAAAACTCTATTTACTCCATTGATATTTTCTATTCATAAATTATAAATCTAGTTGTTTCTTATATTTTATTTAGAATTTTCTTTATTTGACAGTAAAGTTTATCTCAAATAAAATTTATGGAAAGTCTAATGTATTGTCTGCAACGAGGAGGAGGATAAAAAGATCGTTTTGTGCCTTCAGATGCTATTTCTCTTATATTTGACATCCTTCTTCAACTGAAGTACCTGCAGGATTCAGCACCAAGATAATTTATCTTACTTCTTACCATATAGTGATAACCACGGTCAGCCATCTGAATTATTCTTATACAGTTAGATCATTCAATCATCTCTTGAATCCTACTATTTTGGATCTTATTCAATAGCTGTACTTTCTAGCAATAATTCAAAATATGTATCAAGTACACCTGGTTAAAAATCATTTATTATTTTTCCTGTAGATGAAAATTTAACAAATTATAGTTAAAATCTTCTTTTTAGATATTAACTTATTGAATTTTTAAATATAATGATTTAGCTGTAGGATTCTTTATTATTTTTTATTTAAAAAAATTCTGAAGCTTATTATCTGTACTGATTATCTTTACATTGAATTCACGCGCCTTTTCTTTCTTCTTTATATCCAGGATTCGCCATACTCCTCCTACTTATCTTTTTCATCCTTTGCATTAAAAGTTTATCCTTCTCCTCATATTTTCCTCTTCTTTTTTAGTCAAATGTTTATTTTTATCCTTCATCTCTTCCTCCTCACTTTATTTACATTAAAAATTTGTCTTTCTATTCCTATCCTTTACATCAAAAATTTACCTCCTCATCGAAAGTTCATTTAAATAATGAACTTTCGATGAGGAAGAGATGAAAAAATTAATACAGAAAAAATTAAAATGCATAAAGTTAAGTATATAAAAAATTACCCACTTCGATTTAACTTTATACAGCTATTAGATAGAAAGCTATGCCAACATCTGGAACATTAACACCTTGTCAAAATATTTTAACTTTGGCTTGATAACAACTCAATTATGCCCACAAGGACAATGTCATCGCATTGTGATTACCGACACTCATTATTTAGTCATCAGAAGGGGGGATATGATGCGGTCAGTTTTTGTTTTGCTGCCAGTCGTTAGCACTTAATCATGAAAGATGTAACAAACATTTGCTGCCATTACTTGATTGACAATTGTAATTAACGATAGTTAATAACAAAATACGTGATAAAAATATGGAATACCTTAATGTTCTGTATTGCGTTAATTTTAATAAACTTCGAGGCACGATTAAAAAATTGTTTCTCTTCGTTTCACGTGGAAAATAATATAAATTTATACACTGAAACGTAAAGAAAAATTAGGTAAGTATAGAAACAATTACAATTGTAAGCGTAGAAGATATAAACAAACACACTTAAACAAAACACGTAGGCAAATTTGCATATACACAAACACTAATAAGTATATACGCGTATACATACAAAATCATACTAGAAAAACACACGCAAATATATGTAAATAATCTCGTAGACAGACACATATGTAAACGCAAATTTATATATATATATATATATATATATATATGTCTATTTATGTGTAACAAACATAAGTATACACACGTAGTTAACACAAAAACGTATAAAAATCTACACGTATAATAATATAAAATGATGTAAGAACGTATGAAAATATCTCATAAATGTGAAAACAAACAACACATCTCGAGAGAAAAATATAACTATGCGTGTAACAGTATATAACAGAAGATAATACAAACACACATAAAGTGGGTGTGATATTTATGTTTTCCTTAACGCATAAAAAACATAGAAATGATAATAAAATCCACATAAAAACACACATAAAACATAAATGTAAATACGTAAAAACAGTCATACACACACATATAAATCATACACAACAAAGAAAGCACATACATAATATTCATAAATATGTAGGATCGTTGACATAAACATAGAGAATTGCATATTTCCTTCATATTTACATATAAGCGATTAATTACACGGTTTAATCGACTTGAAGAACACAATCGATAGTTGTAGTGTTTATAAAAGAAAAAAGAAGGTAATTTCGAAATTTCGAAAGAAATCAGTTGAGAGAAGCTACTAAAAATAGAAATACAATCATTATCCTCTGTGAGATTAGTGAAAATGTACACATTTTACTGTCACTCACGATTGTTTCAAAGACTTAAAAGGATTTAGTGGCAACTATTTTAGTGATTTACTATCCTTCTATTCTCTACAATAAACATTATTTACCTTTTCCCATCTTCTTCTAATTGTAGATATTTCATTTTTTACAAAAGGAATTTATATATAAATATATTTAATGTATTTTTCTCGAATTATACACACCACGCTGATGACTTTATCAATTATAGAAAATTGCATTTACTTCTAGACTTGTGGTGCCATCTCTTATACAATTTTAACGTGAAATTTTATTTATTTTTATTATTATAAAAATAGTTATAAATAAAATATAATAACTAATTATCTTCAAAAATTAATTTTAAAATTATTTTAATATAATTTTGTTTTTGTTTAACTTTATAAAGTAATAGTAATGAAATGTTTTACATACATTAATTTCTCTTAATTTTTATGTATTTGAGTAGTTGCATAATTTAAATAAAATTAAACCAATGATGATAATAATAATAATAGTTTATTTTTCATTTTACTTGTCTAGAAGAAAATTGTAAAAAAATTTTAAAATATTTAATATGGCTCCATCTGGTATTTAAAATTGTAAATAAAACACTGAAAAATGATTTTAATTTCATTAAATTTAACTTATATAATAATAATAATTTTTCACAGTAATAAAGACGATATTTTATATTTTAACATTAATTTTAAACATATTTTGTTTAAGATTATTTTCCAACTGATACATCCCATATAGAAGCTCCAGATCCTCTTACATTAAATGAAACATTAGATTATTATTTTTTCTCTCATTTATTGGTTGAAAACAAAGATCAAAGGATAAATCTATATTAAATCTTTATTAACCTGAAAAAATTTCAAGAGTTTATTTTAAATAAATATACTTCATATTCTTTATACGCTAATAAAGCGTCATGTATGAAATAAAATATTTTGATGTGTTTTAAAAATAATCTTTGTTGAATAATGTAATTTATTATAAGAAAGCTATGGTTAATTGCTTTTATTTGCTGAGGACAGATCGATAGACGAACTCTTGACTTTTGCAATGACTTAATACAAGAAAATAATCATTTCGAATCGTATTTATCATTGTTGAGAAGCATCAGATGTCTGAGATCATCCTTAACTGCTTTAAGATAATATTTTTCTATTGATTTTTCTATAAAAAATATTAGGAAATTTATATACTATAGAATAAAGTAATAATAAATTTAATATTTTAATTTATTATTTATTATATTTAATATATTTTTCATTAAAAATTTAAAATATTTACTTAAAAGTTATTTTCAATCTTAGCAAATTGCTAATGAATTTTTATAAAAAATTAAAGTTTTTAAAGAAATTTTTATACTTAAATATTTAATAATAATTTTATAATTTTAATATTATTTGACAGATTTATAATAAATTTAGTAAATTATATATATGTATATATATATAAATCAAATCAATTTTTAAGTGCTAGACAAATATTGAAATGTGGAATGCTCTTCTATATTTACTTCTTTCTTGATTAAGTTTTTTCTTTATTCATCTAATACTAAATCTTTCGTAAAATAAACTGAATTAAATTATTTTTATCGTTAATTTTTATAATAATTTTTACCAAGAGGAATTTTGAGTTGTCTTTACATATAAAATAATAAATCAGAATTATATAATTTAATAAAGGCATCATTTCGAAGAGATGCTGAAGTTCCTGAAGAGAATGATACATGAAATTTTAACCTTTCCACTGAAATTTTATGAAATATCTGCAAGATGATGCATTCAGTAATACTGTATTAACTATGTAACATTTTATAAAACACCCAAGAAAATAAAAAAGCGTCTTAAACTTGTTTTCTCAATCGGTAGATCGCAATTCCCAATAGGTTTGCTTTCAATATACTAATGCCTTTTCCAATTATGCAAGGTTGAAAAACAAAAATCTTACCTTACATGAATGACTTTTATCTATGTGTTTATGACTTATATATGTAAATTCAGCTTAATTAAATACAATTATTCGTAAATGTTCATTTATTTCTGTATGCATAGTTCATATTAATTAACGAAAATAAAATTTCATGAACAAGAAAATATAATTAATATTATTAATGTTTTATTAATATATTCTATTAATGAAAGATATCTACTACATTTTATATACTTTTTATTGAATAAAATTAATTGTATTTTAATTAATTTATATTTAATATATTGTTAGATGCACCTTACATGTTCATAGCCACATATTTTAGATGTAACCGTTCATTAGGAATTTAGTCTCATTAATCTATGTTCATGTAAATTTACCATAAATCCGTGTAGTAATTATAGAGTTAATTACTATAAAATTAATTTTAACATTATTTTATTATCAGAGATTTCAATAATTGATAGAAAATATCAAGAAGTATATTTAAATAATTACAAATATATAAATAAATTTACAATTTAATTATCGTTTGGAGGTTTTATAATTATCTTTTTACAATAAAAATTGTAAAATTTAAAAAAAGCAATATATATGTGTATTGTATGTCCTTACTTTTAACAATTAATTGAATTCTAGAAACCTGGAAAAAAGATCCGTCGTAAAGCGATCCATACTATTTCTTAAGCTTAATGTTGTAAAAAACTTAAAAAATTAAATTATTATCGTTATAATTAAACTTTTTACAATAAAACTGAACAATTCAACTTGCAGTTTACATATATACTTTAATTTTCTAATTTAATCTGGTCTGAAAATCTCTAAATGAATGATTTGTCGTAAAGCGAAACACTTATTTCCCATAAGCTCAGTGTAATAAATTGAAGTTATGTTCCTGAAAATGAGGTTAAACTCTGTAATATGGTATAGAGATAATGAATTAAAATATGGCATTTGATATAGTCATAACAGAAAATGCATACAAGTCGTAAAATGGGGTTATAAGATTGTGCGGTCGTAAAGCGAGGTATATTATGAATAATTTCGAAATTAAAAGTAGATGTATGTTACTTTACTAAATTTATTACTCAATTTTCTAAAAATTCATTTAATTAGTGAGAATCTATTCATGCAGACTGATCGACAAACGAACGTATTAACATATTATCATTAGAGTAATGAATGAAAGTTATTAAAGAAATCAATACGAACAATAAATTTGATTTAATGATAATTTAATTATGTTAATACATTAAAATGACGTCAAAATTATTTTTTAGAATAAAAATAAATTAAATAATTTAATCTTCTTTTTAATATAAAAATTTAAATCGTTTTAATTAAATTTAAATTTTAAGTAAGAAAATTGCTTTTTTAAAACAAATTTATTTAATTTATAAAATTTTAAAGGATTTTTATGCATTTTAATTAATGAAATTTAAAAAATATCTCAAAATCTTATTATTTCTAGAAAAAATAATGAATTTATTAGCATCAAAAAAATAGAAATTTTCGTTTTCGGTGTTTTCGGCGACGAAAATTTTAAAAGAAAATTAATTATTTTTCTTGTAAAATATTATTAAAATAATTCTACTTAATTCTTAATGTAATATAAATGATTTCATAATATCTGACACCGAATTTATCAACCAGTAGATCGCGGATCCCAAGCGAATGCTTTCAATATATTAAAGAGTCTCCAATTATAAAAGATTGGGAAATATTACACTTATTATTATAAAAATTATAAAATGAATAAACAAAAATAATTTAAAACCTACTTAACTATATTTTTTAATTTAATTTTAATAGAATTTAAGGAGAAAAATTCTATCGATTTAAATCTATCCATTTAAACTAATAAAAGATTCACATAATTAATGTAAATGAAATTTATCAACCGGTAGATCGTGAATCCCGAGAGGATTGTTTTTCGTATGTTAAAGATTCTCCAATAACAAAAGGTTGGTAGAAAACACATTCTTAAAATTATTGCAAGAATCTAATATATAAAATACAGAAAACGATTAAACTAATTTAAAATAATTTTCTCTTGTATTTTAAAAAATTATTTTCAATAGAATTTGTAAGAGAAAAGATAAAAAAATCTAATTTATCAATTGGTAGATCGCGAACTCCCAGAAAGATCGATTTTAATATATTGAAGTTCCTTCAATTACAAAAAGATGGGAAACAATTTTCTTAGCTTAATGGTAAAATTTAATATATAAAATAATTTAAAACCATTTTAAAATAATTTTAAAAATGATTTTTCAGTAGAATTTAATAATAATAATAATAAAAAACAATGAACCCAATACTTCAAGATAATAATAAATGAAGAGATTTTTATTAAAAGCAGGATGAAAAATTTCTTAATTACGAAGTATGAGGTTTTTAGATAGTGGGGCAAATCTCATGAATAAATTCTCGATTATCAAAGAGCAATAAATGCTTAATTAGAAAGAATAATAATCTCCCAGTTTATCTGTCCCTGAGGAAAAATTCGATATATTCCTGACAGAAAAAAATCCCTTCTCCTCCTCTTCTTCTTCTTTTCTGGATATTTCATTTAATTTTATTTATTTTAGTAATTTTATTAAAGTTTCTCTCAAAGTTTTTATTTAGATTTTTAAAGAATAAAAATTAAATTCTGTAACAAATTTTAAAGTTCTTTTTCATTTTTAATTAAAAAAAAAATAGTGAAACAATTTTTATTAAAAATTTTAAAATATTCTTGCTTTGGGATTTAAAATAAACAATTTTTTCTAATAATGAGGAAATTTGTAAATAAATTATATTAAATATAATGTAAATTGCCGTTAAAGAATTTCTTTAAATGTTTCTGATGTCAAAATAAAGAAAAATTGTTGGTAGAAGAGATATTTGCCACGATTATATATGTAGAACCATTATAAGGTTTCTGTCTATAATATTAAAGTAATCCTCTCTGCCATGCTTTAGAATATACTGGCGTGTTTCTATATATGTTTAAATATACATAAGGTTATATCTAGTATGCTTATAATATTCCATAAGATCCTTTCTGGCTTGTTTAGAATATACACTAGATTCTATCTGGCTATAATTTATTTGCATTACGTCTAAGCAGATGTTCCATTTAACTATTCTAATTCTCCTGTAACTGAAAGGAAGAGTTTGTGATTAGATTACGACAATAGTTTCAAATGCCATTCAAGATTTTATGTACTGTATATTCGTGTATACTATTCTGAATGGAATGATTAATGGCAAATAATTCTATCTGGTATACTTCCTTTGTTCTAATGGTAAATAAGTTTACTATAATTGAATATTTTCTTGGATATTCAGGTAGGATAAGCATTTAATATTAATTCCATCTTGCATATTTAGTAAAATATAAAACGGACAAATATTTTTGAAAATAAGCTGAAAAGTTTTCATTTAATAATTATTATTTATAGTTTATTCTATAATGCTTAAAAATATTTACCTACAGTTTAGTTTTATTTTATAGTCAGATAATTAAAGCTATAATAATAAAAAATTAACTGATTAAAATTTATAAACAAATTTTGAAACGTTAGCCTGTAGCATTTCTGAAAATAATCAGAAATAATTTTTAAATGTTATAAACTTTAAATATTTATATTAGAAACTAATTTACAATGTTATAGAAACAATAGATGAATAATATTGACTTATATATTTTTATAAAATATATATTATTTTAATTCTGTACTTAAATAATTACTTTCTGTTGAAAAGATAAAGCATTAGTTAATCTTTCAGCTTGAAGAAACTGAAACAAATTTTTCTTTCTGGTCACAGGAAATTGTTATTTGTCTCAGTTAAGAAAGACAAAACATCTAGCAACTGCTAACTATAGTCTTATTATCTTCTATAAATAAATATATATTTATTGGTAGCAATGATCCAAAAGCCAGTTAACATCTTAGCCCAAAAGCCAATTAACCATTGTAATTGCTTAAATCTTCTATTCAAAATATTCGAATACTTAATCATGTTCTTAACTTGTTTTCATTAATTTTATATTAAAAAATATAAGTTATTATAAATTTATTTAACGATTCATATCTACAAGTATTTATTAATTATTAATTATTAATACATAAACGTAAAATTTAACATAAACAAAGTACCATTTATCTACTAAAATCATACATAAAAACGTTTCAATTTAATGAAAAGCACAGTTAAGTTTTTTTGGTCAGGAAGTCCTTCAGCTAGTTAATACACTTTAAAAATAATACACGTTCGCGTTTCTGATTGGCTGAAGAAAAATCCGTTATAATTTAAACATATGTCAATCGAATCAAGCGGCAAAATTGAACATTTTCATATTATAATTTGTTTTTCAATTTTAATTTAAAAAAATTCCTTTATTAATGAAATATTTGCAATTTTTATGTAAAAATATATGGAAATTACGTAATATAATATTTTACATATATGAAAATTCCGTAAATCATATTCTGAATCAATATTTTAATAATTTTATAATAAAAATTTCAAGTTAATAATTATATATAATTAATAATAATTAAGGTTTATTTACTTATTTATTTCTAATTAGTTTCTCAGGGACTATTCTCGTGAAAATAATAATATTCACATATTTATTTTACATTTAATTTTATTATTTCCTATAAATTTTATTATTAATTTTATATTATTTTTATGTTTAAAATTTAACTTATTATTTTATGCTTATTTAAAAACTTTAAAGTAATTTTTATAGCCTATATTAATCCTATTATAATAAGTTGTAAATATTAATGTCAAACATAATTTTTCGTTAAATAAATTTAAAGTGAATTATATTTTAAAAAATTAAAATTATCTACAATATGTTTATAGAATACAATTCATTAGTAAAAATCATATTTATAACAAGAATTAAAATTTTAATAAGAAAACTACTTTTATTTATAATATTATCTTTCAGATGGCGCCACACAACATATATGGCCTAAATATAAGCTCAATGATAATAATTTTAAATAGTTTATAAATAAACAAATAAACATTATTTTATGATAAAAGTAACGAATTTTGATATTATTTTTATCGTTTGATTTTTTAAGACATAAATATAGCGGAAAATATGTATTTTCATTTATTCATAAAAAACTTCAATTTCCTTGAATTCCTTTTTTTATATTAGTGAAATAAGTTTCTCAGCCTTAATTTTGAATTTTTTTAAAAATAATAAATTATATAAACTTACTTTATTATAAGAAATTAACTAATTCTTTAGAGAGAATAGGATCAATATGGAAGAAACTTAATTAGTCAGAGTTATGTAATTGATGAAAGTTGTGCTGAATGTTAAATAATTTCAAATTAATAATTAAAAATACTTAAAATTAATGATTTATACCAAAAAAAGTTTTTTTCTAAATTTAAGAACAAACTTTAATTATCAATTATGTAAAGTTAAAATTTTAATAATTTTTCATACAATTTATTATTAAATAAATATTTTTTAAAATGAAAATAGTTTAATTTTTTAAAATATATATACACGTTCTCTTTATAAAATAAAAAAAAATTAATACTAAATTTGCTTTAAATTAAATATTTTATATTTAATTTTATTCAATTAATTACACTTTTATTTAAAACATCAATTCCTCTTTTTTCAGATAGAATTTTACTCTGTTATGTACTAAAATTGTATGTTATATATAAATTTTCTATTTAATTTATATATTAATAAATTATTTATAATTAAAAACATAAAATTTTTAAAAGTTGTATGCTTATTAAGAAAACAATTCCAGCTTAAGATGTTTGCATTATATTTTATATGTAACTTAATGATAATTTTTAAAGAAAAATATTAATTTTAATAAAATGTTTATCTATACTAAAGAATATGTAATTTAAAATTTAATAAGTATTTTAATTAAAGTTTAAAATATGCCAAAAACAATTTTATGTTTAATTTCATGAATTATGTGATTTAAATATTTAATTTCTTGAGCGTAAATCTTATATGTTATTAAAGAAAATATGAATAAAATTAAGTGTAATTTATGTAAATTAATATTCAGAAAACATTTATAAAGATTTATCTTGTATAGAATTTACAATAATCAGAATGTACCATAAGGTTTAAAAAAATTATATCTTAAATTACTTACGGAACATTAAAATGATTATCCAAAAATCTCTTAAACATCTATAAAATTGTTATAGTAACAATTATTAATGATATTTCATTTAGTTATCACAGAAATTCTTTATTACATGAGATAGAAAACAATATCGAGTTTCTGGAAAAGAGAGATGTGGTTAATAGGCCCAATGATCAGATGAAGGATTTCGACAAAAATAGACTCTGGCTACATACAGATCCAGAAATAAAGAAGAAAAAAAGAGCAAAAAAGAAATAATCTTGAGACAATGCTTCGCTCTTTTCTCCCTTTTTTTTATATAATTTTTTTTTGTTTAGCTTACAGACGACATTCCATCCCATAACTTCTAACAGTAAACGCTGGCATTTACGTTCCATTGAATCAGGCGACAGTTTTCGGAAAAAGGAGTCAGTCTACGGGCCATTTCACCTTGCACCGTTTTCTGAGTGTCCAGCGGATTGGAAGTTGGCTTTTTCCTCTTTAGTTCTTTCTGTCATCCTTCACTTTTCTTTAGTGTTTCTGTATGTAGGAAGATATAAATCCTATCCCCTTGTTTCGAGATTGAGATAGAATTTAGTATAAGTCCTCTCACAACTTTTCAAAGTTACTTTTTTTTAGAAAAAATACACGTAAAGTAAAGGTAAAATACTGTACAACTCGCGATTTCTTTGATGTATATATGGTATGTTTGCTATTGAATACTAATGTAGAGTTTATTCTAGATGTACCAATTCTTGTAAGAAATTCTTATGATATATCTAGTCGAAGATATTATGACGTAAAATTTTTATATATATAAATATATTATGCTGTAAACAAGTAAATTATAAAATTTTGAAAGTTTTATTTTGCGTAAATTCGAAATGTTTAATTTTTTTTTTTTTTTTTTTTTTTTAGTTTTTCTTGTAAATTTTCTGATATTAAATCGAAGAAATTTGTCTTTAACTTTGTCAAAAAATAAAATAAAATAAAAGTTCGTTTCTTTCAATTGAAAGTCGAAAATTATTTTTAAGTGAAAAGTTCTTTCGCATTTAGAAATCAATTCTTTTCTGTTTGATAATCTCAAGAGTATTTAAGGAAAAAAGAGACAATTTAGCTCAAATCTCAAATGGTTTTCATCTTAAAAAATTGGATTTTTTAAGGTTTTTTCCTGTAGAAAACTTTATTTATTTATTTTTTAATCAAATAATTAATTAAATTAAATATAAAAATTAAATTAAATTAAATAATTAAAAATATCTTTAATTAAGTCGTTACAAAATCTTAAATGTTTAGAAAAATCTAAGTACAATGGACTCTCGATATAGTGACAAAGTTTTTCGCTATATCGTGTCGACTGTTTTTATATAAAAAATTAAATTAAAACCTTTATAAAATCTAAATGTACGAAAAAAATAATAATAAAATGAAATTATAAAATATTTTAACATTAACTCCGGTTAGAACCGCAAAAATAAATTATACAAAAGGAAAAAAAATTGAGTAAAATAATAAAAAAAGTAGTTTTAATTAATTTTATTCTATTATAAAATTAATTTTGATAAGAATAAATGAATTTCCTTAATTAAAAATATAGCGTTTATAATTGACATTTATTATCTTTAAGAAATATTCGTAAAATAAATGATAATTTATATTATTTTCTTTTTCTTAATTAAATATATTGAATAAACTTTTTAAATAGATTAAGTTAGAGGTGAATTAATTCAGTAGCCATTACTCCAAGTGTACAATCTAATGAGTGGTTTAGCTTTGATAACCGTCTAACATGCAACAGTGGTCGAGATGGTACATTGAATTCACGAGTGTCTGTTCACAATAGTATTCTGTCAGTACTGGTGAAGGGGGTGTATTGTCACCAAATGCATCTGCTCTGTTAACCAATGTATTGTGTAGCAATAAAGCTAACATTAGTGTTCTATATAATTGCACTGGTCTGGTTTCATATTGCGCTTTGTTATAATTTGTTACACTTGGAAATTAATACAGAAATTAGGTCTTGAAGCAAATGTAAAGTTTAATTATACCGCGTATGATTTTAGTTTCTATATAATGAGATGATAATTAATAACATATTTTCATTATTATAACCTCGATATATAACGTTTAATATTAATAGAAATCCTCCCATATCAAATGAAATTATTGTTTATTATGTCAAAGATATCTGTGATTAAATATTATTTCTTATTGTATTCGACTCTCTTAGATATTCATTAAGTGTGATTTCGATTGTAAATATGTTATATATTAGCTTATATATTTTATTTGCGATAAAATAAATATATTATTATCGTTGGTTAGAGTTAAATGTCATTCTTGGATGGATCTTATTATGGATAATACAACAATAGTAATGCAATGAATGCTATATTTAGATGGACGATGCAGAAACTCTCTTATAGCATCCCTCTATCTCTCTCACACACTCTCCTTTTTATCCTTTTTCTACCTTCCGATAACGGTCTTGATTAATTTTTATTCATGATTAACACAAAATAATTTCTATAGTTTAAAATAATGTGAAATTTAATATAATATTCTGTATATTAAATGAAGAATTTTAATTTTTTTTCGTAACACTACGAATATAATTTATATTAATTATGCAAACATATAACAGTGTGTATATATAAACGATTATTAAGATAACTGTATGAATATAACTATATAAATTTACTGTTAAAGCTGTACGGAAAGCTATTATGTAGATAATTATATACAAAAGTGCGGTATAAAAAGTAATAAAAGTATAGTAATTTTATGTGTTGTTTATATGAAATTACATACACAGTAATTTCATATAAACAACACATAAAATTACTATATATAAATATAACTCCATTTCTTATAAAACAATATATAAAAGCTCCTGCATATGAAGCGGTATATAAAGTTACTGAATATAAAGATGTAATGTCTCAGAGCACAATTATACAGTTATAAATAACTAGATTCTCTTTATCTCTAGGTAATTTCTCGAAGATTAAAGATAGAATGTGATATATTCGACAGCAGAAAGAAAATAATTCAATCCCGGATTTAGTATATTTCTTATCTGATGGATCCGCAGAAAATGAATACATCAAGGTAACTGACAATCCAAAGGAATCAAAGTTATACTTTGTTGTAAATTCATTCGTAGCTTATCATCTACGTTCCAGTGAAGCAATCAACTTCTTTGTTTCATCGCGTCTGAGAAACATCTACGTTCTCAATCATTCTTCGGGGATACAACGTTACAACGACTACGTCTCATATCGTCTATAGAACGACAAGGCGGCCGATTTCTGGCATCAGCTCCATTTGTCATGGTGACACGCTAAATCCAGGGTCATTGCTACGATAGATCGAAATCTCTGCCGCCAATTCTTGGATAAAATGACGGCAGTTGGTGTTAGGATACTTCTTCTACAAAGAAAATCTTGCTTCAAGTAAAAAAAAGTCTAGAAAAATACATATAAAAAAAGAGTATAGTCTGAATAAGATAGAATGAAATTACCTTTTAGTTATCAGGAATAAAATACTTGCAATAAAAATAAAATGACGTTTTGCTTTGTATTGATTATTCCTTATTTTAGAAAGGAAATTGAAGATTTTAAATTGCTCTACATTATACTTTACAAAGTATACGTAAATAATCAGTAAAATTTTCTAAATACAAGATAATAATTAAAGCATGTAACGTTTTAGCGATGTTTCTTAAAATATTTAATGTTAAATATTAATGATTTTAAAAGGTAATTAAAATAATTAACAGTTGTTCTTTTGTCCTAACGTATATTTAGAAAAATAAGATTTTAATATAGTCTAAATTTTTTGTTTCTTCATAAATTTTTTAAAATAATTTTTTTATTTAATCTTTTATTACAGATTTAACTGTTTTTATTTGTTTTAATCTGGTAATTTATTTATTTATTTTTAAAATTATATTGTTTATATCTGGATCCAGACGGAGGAAGATGTCAGCAGGGCTATTTACCTAAGGTTAAAGGTTCCAAAATTTAGTCTTTCGTGTAAGAAAATAAATAAATAAACGTAATGTGAATGAAAACTTTGTTAAAAAATCGGTAAAAATTTTGTTTTGCTGATTTTATACGTATATTTTTATACCTTTCGAGAGAAGGGACTAACTTCTCTCCGAGTCCCTTTTTTTATCTTTCACACTTATTTAATATAATGGAAAACTCTCTAAGAATTTTATAACCCAGTCAAATCTGAATAAAATTTATTAAAGTACTAAAACCATACTGTTTACATAGTTTTATTGAGGAGAAGAACTATTTTAAAGTTCTCGATACTATAATATTCATGAAAATAATAATATATGGCTTACTTCTAATATTATATTATAATATTTTAAACGTTATTTATGCAAAAACTTGGAAAAATATTTTATTTTTTTTTTAAATCTAAAATAACATATTTAATGATAATTTACTTCCTCGACATCTCATCAAAATGGATTTTCATATATAAAAATTGATGATGCTCTTCTTTCTTTACTTGTTATAAGATATAATATCATTAATAATATAAAAATAATTATTAATTCTGATCTTTTTATTATATTCTAGGAAGATAATTTAAAATTACATAAACTCTTATTTATTGGAAATAGAATAATGGACGGATAATCCAGAGAGAGAATATAATTTTTTTATATTTTTTATGGCATATGGTCAGAGGAAATGATCCACTAAGAAGATAAGTAATAAAGTTCTTCAAAAGAAGATTAGATGATTTCCTCTTATCGCATAAGATGGATAGAGAAAGAAACTATTATAGTATCACGTTTATCTTACTAAATTTATTCGATAAATATTAATAATTATTATTTTTTAATTATTTAAATTTTATTTGCATATATACATTCAAATTTTTCTGAAAAATATGTAGTAGAAATGTAATATAAAAGCAATAAAAACAGAC
This sequence comes from Centruroides vittatus, assembly GCF_030686945.1. Classification (NCBI taxonomy): domain Eukaryota; kingdom Metazoa; phylum Arthropoda; class Arachnida; order Scorpiones; family Buthidae; genus Centruroides; species Centruroides vittatus. Next base: position 3,449,690 of record NW_027122385.1, read on the forward strand.
TTTTACAGTTGTATACTAGGAAAACTCGGCTAAATATTATTTACTAAATTCATCATAATAACTCAAATTTTTTTCAGGGAATCTTTGTGTTTATTCTCCGTAACATTTTCGAGAGAAATTCGAAAGTTTTATAATTAAATATCTGTATGGCGTGCCGTTGATGAGAGGAAATTCCTCTCGAAACGCACAATAAACATAAGAACTCCTCGAAAAAAGTTTCAACTGTTGTGAAGACTGCTACGTTTTTTACATTTTTTCTGGAAATTGCATGATATTAAAGAGAAACAAATTGAATTATAATTACAATTACCGCAAAATTAGAAAAAGTTATATATATGTGAAGAGTAATTCAAAAGTCAGTCAACCCTGTTTTGTTTTTGAGTTTCAGATACACTTATAAAATTTGAATTGTGAACATTTTTTTATACCCTAAAACCTATAGACATCTGATAAAAAGTTCAATTTAATCAATTATAGCTTTTAATTAATTTAATTAATTGACGTTTACTTTTGACAATAGTTAAGTAAAGTTTAGATCGCCTTGTATTCATGTATAGCCTATACGAGTACTCTCATGTTTCATTTTCTATATGCTTCATTTTCAGGCAGAGAAAAAACTATATATATATATATATACAAGGTAAACCAAAAGTAGGTGGACAGTAAATGATAACATTTTTTGATATTACATATACAATTATATTTATTAATACAATACAATATAATTTTATCAATGCAGGTGCTTAAACTGCTGTCCATCACAACTTACACAGCTTTTAAGTCTACATTTCATCATTTCAAGCTTCGACAAACATTTTTGCACAAATATCTTTGTGTATTAATTTCTTGAAATGCATCTCTGATGTAATTTTTCAACCATAACCATAACTAAGTTAAATACACACCATTGTTATAGTATAATCCTAACAAAAATCCTATTCCACCTACTGTTCATCTACTTTTGGTTTACCCTGTATATATGGTTTAGCCAGAATATATTGTAATATTCAAAAACAATTTTGCAGCTTTCGATGTCACATTTTCGTTTAAGTTCTTCATTACATTCAATATGACTCATATTTCAGGAGGCATTTGCACTTTATAATTGTAAAAATATTATGTTTTATATAAAAATTATAAATTTTTATTTTTCTTTATCAAATAATACGTCCTAAATAATAAAATATATAGTACGTACTAAAATATTACATATACGTAAGTAATAAAATAAATAAATTTGCATCTCAGATCTTTTAAAAAAGAAAAACTAGCATCGCTAGCATATTTATATCAGTTAAAATAATATTTAAAATTTGCTATTAAGCCATTGTAATTTTAATTTTAATGGTTACTTGGAAAGTGTCTTCTCAGACAATTTTCCAAATTATCATTTCAAATCATTCTCTGCTTTCAGACCAACTAATGTACATAAGAGTAGAGGAAGACCACAAATCCAGTTCAAGCATCACATTGTGCAAACAATAGGTGATGAGAGAGTCAAATATCCCTCCAACATCTTTACTCTTGCTTAAGATAAAGAGAATCATGGAGAAATTTAATTGAAATGCAGTTATCCTTTATGTTTGTTTCTCTATTCACGTATACAATTAATAAAATGACAATAATTTTAATCCTCTAATAAAAATCTGTGAAAATTACCGTAATGATTTAAAGTCTATTTAATATTTAATTATATTTTCGAGTTCAAAAGAAAATAATCACGAGAGAATTTTAAATTTTTTAATGATTATCTTATAAATCAACTACTCAAATTTCGAACAATATACACAAGTATATTTAAAGTTCATCAGAATATTGATTAGCATATTTTTAAATAATTTAATAAATATGTTTAAGGAATCAGAGATTTTCAACAAATCTGATTGGAATTTATTGGAATCTAATCAAAAATTTAGGGGAAAAGATTAAAATAGATGTCATTCCTTTCAACAAAAGTAAATTTATATTACACTTGAAATTTTACTCTATTTATATAAATTTTAAATTAATATTCAGAAAATTATATAATTTTTCATATAGTGCCATTAAAAATCGATAAATTTAATGCTACTTTTCTAATATCTTCAATTACTTGTTAATTAAATTTACTCATAAAATGGAAAATAAATAATTAACTTTCAGGAAAATTTTGAATTTAAGACATAAAAAGTTGTCGTATTTTTAAAATATTTATTTATATATACTTTTAGCAATTATATTTGAATTGTAATTGATAAAAGATGAATTTCTCAGTTATGCTATGTTATGCTATTTAAAAAAATAGCTTGTTTCTGCCTGTTACCAGCGACGGCACTATGATCTTAAAACCATCTGTCATAGAGTCTATGGGAGTCGGCTATGTGGTCCTTAATCTGTGAGATGTAATACTGTATCTTAACGTTTTTTAAATGGAGCATTTCACGATGAAACATTCGAACACACGATTTAAAAATATAAATTTAAAATATAGAATACAAAAGAGTAAAATGAAATATAAATAAGAAATGTAATGTGGAATTTTCAAGCCGAAGGTTCTGCATCTCTAGCACTAATGCAATCATCAATTAATTTGCTTTTATATATTTCAATTTCTTCTTTTCTGATTGCCAATGTGGAGGAACGTAGTGCTTTAATGATGTTTGACTGTATAGTCTTCCAGTTGTGCCATCTTGGACAATACAGTGATACAATGCACTTTTTCAATGCTATATTTATGTTCTTTGAAGCGAATGACTAGGTTTCTTTTTGTGACACCAATATAGTCTTTTTTTATTCCCAGTTGAAAATATAGCATTGAAAAAGGGCATTTCAACAGCGTATTGTCCAAATATGTGTGTTCGAACGTTCCATCGTGATATGTTCCATTTAAAAAACGTTCGGATATAGTATTATTCCTGAAGATAATGTGTAGAATTTATGTTGAAAAAGTTTGTGATGATATAAATAAATATTTCTCAGCAAGCATAAAGTGATTACGAAAATTTGTTAATTGAAATTTAGATTATAAAATTTTAATAGTAATTATAATCAGGTTATACATTAAAATATTTTATATTTTCAATATTATAACCTGAAAACAATTATTTACAATTTGTTATCATTTAAGGTGATAAAGTGTACAATAAAAACCTGTCCAAAACCAAACATTAATAAAACGGAAACCTGCCTAAGCGGGAAAATTCCTTAGGAACTGATTTTCTGTGTTAAAAAAAACGTACAAAGCGAAAACTTACCAAACTGAAAAAAACTATTCGGTACCGTATGAGTCCGGTTTACACAGGTTTCATTGTATATTACTTTGTTTATTTTTAAGTTTTTAGATTTTTATTTGAAGAAATTACATTAAAAAATTAAATAACTTTTTGAATATTAATTTAAAACTCATTTTAAAAATTATAAATTTTAAATATAATTTAGTTTTGAGTGCGAAAAATTCTGAATTTTCTCCAGATAATGACACTGTTTAACTAAAAATCTGTCCTTTTTCTAAAAATTTAAAACTTTCTTTTTGATATTTTTTAAAGCTTTTCTAGAAAATTTTAAGTAAAAATTATTAATTTTTTAAATAAAAAAATGACTTTAAATTGCAGCATTTTAGCATTTTTATAGTAGGTCACAGAAATCAATTTAGTTAATTAAATTTAAAATAGATTTTTATAAAATTTTATTGTAAATTTATGTTATTAATATAATAAAATTTTATAAAATTCTATAATGTTTTTTGAAATAAATTTGTAAATTTAATAAAGAAGGAAATAAGACTTTTTTTAAAACAAAACTTGGAATTAAGGGGATAGCTGTAAGCTAAAAATCATTAAATTATATTTCTTATAAAAATAAAAACTTTTATATACATTTTTTTTGTTAATTTTTCTCTCTGTATTCCTAGATAATTAAATAAAATATCGTTTCACTTGGTTTAAGTTTGATAATTTTATAAGTCAAATAATAATAATTTAAAGTTAATGACCTGAAAATGTTAAGTTAATGATAATGTGAAAATCAGTAAAATGTTCACGTAATCAGAAAATTTATACAGAAGATATTCAATAAAATTTAAAATAAGGTTTAGTTACAAAAAGCACGATGTAATTTGTTAGCTAAACAAGAACAAAATGGTTTGAACATTGAACAACGTATTGAAACCTCTTAATTATATCTTATAGTCCAAGGGAAATATTTCTTAGTCTTGAATATTATGAATTACGTATTTGTAATTTTTCAAATTATATTGTAGAAATCATTACGAAAGATGTAAAGAATAAGTTGTAAATATAACTTTATTAAACGGACATTGGGAATTGATACATTCGATGATGTGAAATAGAGTAGAAGATTTTATCTAATTTATAGATGGTCACTGTGTAGTAACAATGCTTTAGAGGTAGTTGGGTAACCTTTATAAGTGTGTGCCAAAATCGTCAAATTTATGATGCAAACTTCTTGTACGAGCCAATCGGAATTTTTGGCAGCATATTTTGCTTTGGTCTAGCGGTTAGACAATGCCATAGAAAAGCTAGATTTGTCGAATTTTCCGCTAAATTAGCAATCTTACTTATACGTCAGTATATAGCAGAAATAGTTGTCTTAGAAATAAAATCTTTGTTTCATTTTCTTACATTACGGCACAATCTCGGTAATCCGGCCGTTTGCTAGTTTGACACATAGAGTAATTCGATACCAAATTCTCAGGTTGTTACCGGCACTGTTGCCAACTCGTCGACAAACTTCCCACTAGCTCAGGCTCCAGTTTCACTGAATTTGAACGCCTTCCCACTTAACTTGGCAAGCTTTCGAGCTTAAGCTTGAACACTATATTAAAGATTGTTCAGCCTGTCATCTTAGGTTGCTCAAGAAAGATACCTTATAACAATACTGTGTCAGTAGTCTAACTTGAATTTTACTGCATTACTAACATTTGACTCCATTCTGTCAAATTCGTTTGAGTGCTCCTTGTATTTTCATATTATTTTAATTACATCTTTATTAAGTTTAATTTGTTAGTTCATGTGTGTGTACTTTCAAACATCAGGTAATCTTAATACGACACTGTTTCGGTCCCAAATATGTCAGATTACCGAAACCGTACTGTACTTATTATTACTAAAACAGTTGTTGACATTTGTTTTTTTCTGTTGAATTCTTATTTAGTTTTGCTCTATTCAATAAAATTGTATTCTATTAGGTTAAAATATGTAACTCAGTGAAGATGTTCATTATTTATTTTTAAAATAAATCCTGCGTTGCGTGCCGAGAACAAGTCTTTGGTGTGCCAAGAGTTGACCATCCCTTCTTTGACGAATATTTAAGACAAAATGAGTTGAGTCGTAATTGCATGTAGAGGCTTTTGTAGTTATGATTCAGAATACTAAAGACGTAGTGTTGAAGAATGTCAGTTAACAAAAAAGATAAAAAATGTTGGTGTGAAAACTTTGATGAAAAGAGGAATTCTGAAGAAAGGGGCCGTCCATAAATTACGTAAGGTATTTTGGGGTGGGTGGGGGTCAAGAATTTCTTACGATTTCTTACGATTTCTTACTCAGGGGTAGAGGGATAATAAATCTCGTCTTACGTAATGTTCTTATTTATATTTTTTGATCTCGTTGAGTGGTGGAGTTTTGAATTTGGCTTCAATTTGGCGGTTTCTATTAAGAACGCTCGTTGTACTAACGCCATCAGGTGTGACGTGATAGAATAATAACGCTAGCAGACACATTTTTTATTCATGGGAGAAAGGCCTGTGGTGGTTTCTCTTTCGTTTTTTTTTTTTTTTTATTTTATTTGAATAAGTGCATTACTCCTATGGGTGTATAACACTAAGAATACATAAACCAAAATACATGATACAAAGTAAACATAAAATTAGTATTCAGTTTTTAGTGAAAACTAAAATGTAAAACTAGAAATTAGAAATTATAAGTAGTTTTATCTTCCATATTTTTTAAACATAATTGTAAAAAGCATCAAACAGTGTCTTCTGAACAAGCATGTTGAGTGTATATGGCCACCTAAAACCAAGCGTAAAGATTTCTAATTTCAGAATAAGTCTATCTTGATCATAAATTGGACAATGATAGATCATATGGTCAACGTTGTCTAGGTTTTCTGTAGAGCAAAAGCAAGAGGCAGTTTCTGCCCAGTTATACATGCTCAGTAAGTAGTTGAGCAGTAGCAAACGTTAAATCTCTAAGTGGTGATGAGAACCTGCATTCAACACTATGAAAATAAAGTCTTGTTATTCTACCAGTTTTACTGCTCAACTATTGTTGATTCCACTTTTGCATAGCGTTGTCATGAATATAATTTTTAAGACTGCTACGTGAAAGAGGGATGTGAGTGTAATCCAGTCAGTGTCATTTGCAGCTGACTTAGCCTCAAAGTTGACTGTTTCATTTCCTAGTATACCAGTATGGACAGGAACAAATATAAAAGTTATCTTATTTACAATATTTTTAATATGGTGCTGAATATATGTGATTTTATTGCTATTGCAATTGGGATTTAATAGAACTTTTAGGACAGACTGAGAATAACTGTAAATGTTGATAGACAGAGGTTTGTTTGGTAGTGAAGTGGTCCACTGAACAGCTTGGTAGACAGCGTCTTCTTCAGCTTGATATGTGGGGGTATCTGTACCTTCTAACATATTTTGGGCAAAATATGTCAGTTTGGAGGAAGATACAGATACTTGAGCAGACACGAAAGGGCTTTTGGACCCATCTGTGTAGATATTAATGTCTGCATGGTTATCCATGGAGGAAGCAGATGACACCAAATGTACCCTGGGGATAACCTTGTTTACAGGGTGATGATCAGAGATAGGGTAATTGCAATATGGTAGCATATGAACAGCCGTAGATAGGAGTAGCGACCGTTGTTGAGCCTTGATGTTTGTAGTTCTGACGTAGTAGTTTAGAACCTTTTCTACAATACATAGTGGCGAAGGAAGGAACTCTGCTAGAATCAGAGAGGCATTAGTAGAAACAGTTCTGCAGCACTTTAAAATTCTGATGGCAAACTGTCTTTGAAGAGAGAGAGTAATTTACTTGCTACTGAATTTTTACTAGTTACATGACCCCAGCTAGAGGCCGCGTAAAGTAGCATTGGTTATATTGCCCCATTATATAGAGTTTTGTAAGCTTTATGATTTAGTCCCCTGGTGCACCTAGCACATTTTATCAGCATGTAGTTTATTTTCTTGGCCTTAGCCAATATGGCAACGAAATGTGGTTTCTCTCTATTCTCTCTTGTTTTATTTTGTATGACGTTTCTGTTTACACGTGCACTAGCTAGTCGATTTGTCAAAGTTTTTTTTGCGTCCTTTTGTGAAAATTAAAATTAATATAAAAACGAATATTATGACGTTGATTAATGATAAAAATAAAAAGATTGTTAATACCGTATTTACTCTCTTATAAGACGATCTCGCATATAGGACGAGGTATGACATCAAAGATCAAAATAAAGAAAATTGGATTTATTAATACAATTTAATTTTCTTTTGTTTAATCACAAATAAAATGTTAAATGCACGTAAATGCACTCATTGTCCCGCAAAAATTAAACCTTAAGGAAAAACCTTGTAAAATCGACAACATAATTTGTTCATGTAAAGTTGGACAATGGAGAATCTTTTTTTGCCAATTCTTAACAGCCGAATCCACTCTCCGTAGATTACACTTATGAGTTTCTCCGAATTCTGATTTCCGAATAATCGTCTGTTTTCACGTGGGAATGGATTAAAACTTATATCGAGCTCCCGTGTGATTTTGGAATTTCAAATTGGAATTCAATTCAAAAGCTTTGCTTTTCCTATTGCTATTTATCTTTACTCCTGACAAATACACAAGAACGAGTGAACGACCCAGATGAAATTTGTTTTTAAACACTAGAGGGTGAGCATCTGGTAAAAAAATTCGAATAAAAATTATTGCAAAAACGGAAAGGATCCTTCGCTCGCGCGTATAGGATGACCTAGGTTTTTGAAGCAATGAAAAATGAATAAAAACCTCGTGTTATATGTGAGTAAATGAGTAAATACGGTAATTAAAAAATAAAGTTCTGAAATAAATTGTTCATTCGAATTTATTAAATTTTTAGATTTTAAAGTTTGTTCATATGTACTATTATTTATAAAAGTCTATATTAATTAACTAATTAATAATTATATATTTTGGACCTAAGGTTTTTAGGGTTTCATTAAAAAATTTTATGTTTGTTAAAATCTTTCTATAAAATTATGTCTAAATATTACGTAAGATAGGGAAGGAGAGGGGATCAAAGAAAATATTATGGTTTCTTACACAGGAGTGGATGGGATCTAGAATGGCCAAAATCGCCCTTACATAATTTATGGACGGCCACAAATCTTTTTTTTTTTTTTTTATCGAAATACCTATTACAATTTTGAAATTGAGTTGCGAAAAACAGGCCAATCGTCTACTGTCTTAACGGATTCTATAGTTACACTAACAATCCTGACTAATTTAAGCGGACGGCCGGATGGCCGAGCGGTAAAGGTGGCAGCCTACCGCTCTGGGGGACCCGGGATCGAATCCGAACGGGTCGAATAATCCCCAGGAATTTTTCGGGGGGGTGGTCCGTTCGGATATGTCGGGCCCCGTCCCTCACCACCCGGTCGCCCCATTGTGGGCCTGGCCGAACCCATAATGGGCCTACTAAAAAAAAAGGCCCTCTTAGTGCCCACAGGGCGGAAAGAGTTAAAAAAAAAAAAAAAAAAAAAAAAAAAAGACTAATTTAAGCGTCTATGTAAACGTGTTATTGAAAATAGGATTTTACAGATTTAAGTTTATTAAGTGATTTAAAACTTTACTAAAGAAGCTGTTAAGCTGGCTAAAAATTTTCTGATGAAATCTAATACGTGTATTAAAAATGAGGAATAGAGTTTAGTGCATCCTATTTTTTAGTGTCATGACGTATTCCGAAACAGAGCGATCCAGTTAGATAACGACGAATAAAGTCGCATTGACGGCTTTCAATGTCAAACAGTGGTGTAGTAATCCAAATAGCTAAAACATTGTAAAGGTCTTAACGATGGTGGTATTAAACAATTTGGAGACTGTTAGATGTTATCTTCTGTCCTAGATAGTAGAGAACGTAGATTAGAATTCATGAACGTCGATGCAGTTTCTCTGTAGACGATGTTTGAAGTTAGGAACTGCCGAAAAAAGTTCTTCGAGAAACTGAAAATGTGGAACAATTTCGCACTGCATATTATTTAATGTAAGTCTTATTTGGAAAGTTGCCATTTCTTTTTTTCTAAAAACAAGAATTCTTATTTTCTTGGTATTTATTTTACGGTTATTTTTATTACAATATTTAGCGATGAGATCTAGTTTGTGTTGTACAGAAATCCGAGAAGGGACAATAGCGTAGGATCATCAACATAAGTTAGTAGCAGTGGCGTAACGTGGGTGTCAGCCGCCCGGGGCAGAAGAAAATTTCGCCGCCATCTTATTTAGGTATCTCAATTTAAAAGACTAAAATATACAGTAATTCTAAAGAACTTTTCAGCAAGAACAATCATTATTATTGTGTATTGTACAAGATACTATTATTATTTATTGTGAAATTTTGCTGCCCTCTAAAAGTGCCGCCCGGGGCGGGCCGCCCCTGCCGCCCCCACTACGCTACGCCACTGGTTAGTAGTTGCATGTCTTCCATTTTTATGCAAAATTTATCTATTTAAGAATAAAGTATATAATATTATAGGCTATATTCATTCTTAAATATTAAATAATATTATAGGCTATATTCATTCTTAAATATTAAATAATATTATAAATAGTATCAAATAAATTTATGCATCTGTGACTTTTATAAAGAGGAAATTCATAAGATTTATTCCTTATAAAGATATCTAGCAGAAACCCGTCAAGATTGACGGTTTTATTCAATTAAAATACAATCAATGAGCTCATTTAAAATTTGGTTTTCTGAGCAAAAATCATCATACAGGAAGTGTTTACGGGTCTGTCTGCAGGTGATTCGCGTCTATTTGTGATCTCCTGTACTATTAAACTTTTTCAATTTTGCATCCAGGTCTTAGGGTGGCAATTCAGTGTTAAGACGGCCGACTTCGGCTTGGGATTAACGGTGGTCGTGGCTATCATCTTGTCCTAGGATTCGCGAATAAAACTCTTAGACCCACCAACAGTCGGATGTTCATCCTTACTCTTCTTTTTGTTGTAGTTTGAGAGAAATCCGTCAATCGACACTAAATAGCAAATAGAACAGTTAGAATTATGTTTTGGTCTCATTATGGAATAACAGTAAAATAAAAACAGAGATTGGTGCTGCAATGTTGAAAAAACTGATTTATTTAAAACTATGTTGCTGTTTTATTTAAAACTATTTAAAACTATGTGCTGTCTTTTTTAATGTTAAAAAGTACCTGTACATACGTTTATGTCGCTAATACAAACTTCTGTTAATACAGATTCTAAAAATTAAACTAGTCTAGTTCAGAAATAAAAGTGAATCTTGATTTTATTTTATTATTTAAATAGATACTGTTTAAATTTATTCATGTTAAAAATAATGCAAAAAGTTTTTTAATTAACCGGTAATTATCAAAAAAACAGCAGGAATTCGGGATAGGGGTGTGCAACGGGTTGTTCAAACTGTTGAAAAAAAAATCGCTAGATGAAGCGCGATAGCCCGACATGTTTTTCCCATAGACTTAACATGGTACTTTTGCCATTTCAAATGGTTATGACTTTTCATTTTTGATTGCAATGGACTCATCTACAGGGCAAAAGCTTTATTTTGATACCTGAATCATATTTTTACCCTCAGTCATTCTCTCAAAAGAAGCTGGACAGTATTTGTAGCTTACCGAATTAATATATAGATTATGACTGAGATGAAAAAGGTTATAACTTCTTATCTTAGAATCTATTAAAAAGAAAAAAGAGATTTTAATTTAAAAAATATAAATAATATTTTTATGAATTCTGCTTAAACTTTTTTTGACAGATCCTGCAAATTTTAATCAAGTATTCTTTTGGAGTTCTTCGTCTTTTAAAATTTAAAAGTTTAGAGATCCTTAATTCTTAATTTTAAAGGTTTTTTTAAAGAAACGCTCCTTAAATTTTTGTTTTTAATATCAAGGATTAAAAAACACGCAAATTGAATTTACAGAATTATCTAGAATTTCGTCAAATAAAATCTTGTTTAAATTTAAAAAATCTTTTCTAGAAAATTGGCATGCTCTCAAATGACGTGTTCTCATAGCAAAACAAGTGAATTTATTTTAATTTAACACTTCTTATTCTTATATTTAGGCTAAACAATTTTCCTATTAATATTTCATATAATTAGATTTAATAGTCGATGCACGTTTAGGTGAAACTTCTGATTATTTAGATATATTATACAAAACATATAAGCTGACTCGTGTATTTCACGCCCAAAACAATATTCAACAATGAAATCTCGTTTACTGCTTCAACTTAATTATACATATAAGTTATTTAAAAATTCAGATAATTATATATTTTAATTAAATAAAATTTTAAACATTTTCGTATCTGTAAGAATGAATTTGAATATTAATTCTTTAAACAGGCGTAGACTTAAGTATAAGCACAAGTGTATAGTTCCTAAACATATCTATATATGTTAATTTTGTAAATGTATATCATATATTTTTAAACAGGATTGTATTCGTCTATATAAGAAGGTGTCTTAAACGTTAGATCACGCGAACTACCTTTTGAGAAACTGAATCTAAACATCTTCCAAACTTTAATTTTCTTTTTCCGTTTCTTCTCAAATAATCTTGATGAAAAAAAATAAAATAAATTAGAATTAATATCCATAAGATTTTTACATAATTTCAAAAATTATTAGTTCTTTAAATAGATTAAATTCTTAACCATATTACTGATTAGATTCTCATTGAAACGGGTATAAGAATATTATTTCAATTGAATTATTCTCATTATTTTCGGGTCTAAACCAAATTAAAATATTGAAAATATAATATTTCAGAAATTTTAATGTATTTTATAATAAAAAAGAAGAAATAATAATAATTTGATTGAAAGATAAAACCAAACTTTGATGAAATTCCTATCTTAAAGCACGATTTAAAAGAATTTATATCGCAATTTAATTAGTTAAAAGATTAATATTAATTTCTATTTATTTTAATCGTTTGGTTTAATAACTAAATTTTGTCGAATTACCACTAATACTATCAATCTATTAAGTTGAAAAGAATGAAAATGGACCTTTTCTAACCGGCTTATCTGTGTACTTCAGCCGGAAACATTAAATAAGAGGATAATAACATTACTTGGATACGAAATTGTTTATCATCGAGTATTACTTTATATCCAATAAAGGTTAAATTTAGTCTTTTTATGAGTTTTTTATAAGAAAAAATCGTTTAAAAATAATTATTTTTAAGTGAATTTTGTAATAGAAAACTATAATATAGATATAAAATGATGCGGTGGGATTTTGAGATTATTTTCGTTATTTCTTTAAAGAAAAAAAAAGATAATAATAATAAAAATTAAAGAGAAATATTATCTTAAAAAAGAATTTAAGATATTCGTTAATAGTTTTAAAATTCTACAAATTTGATTAAATTTTCTACAAAATTTCTTTATAAGAATGTTTATTCTTTTATAAAAATCAAGAAATAAACATCCTTATAAATAAATTTTTAAATATTGTAATTTTATCTTTTATGTAAGTTTAAAATATTGTATTTATTAAATATAAATTTTAAAATATTTTAAAAGTTATGTTTAATAATTAATACAGTTAAATTATTTTCTAATACTTTCGAAAATTAATTGAAACTTGTTATAGCTTATTACAATACATTAAAGGTGAATTATTTTAGCTTATAAATACCGATAATGTAATATAATCCGATTAGCTTTTATTTTATCAGTTAAGTGGTTTAATAATCTTATTACAGAATTTTCGGAAATATTATATTTATTAATTCTGTAAATATTAATGATTTGTATAATATTGTTATTAATTCATGATGGAATTCTTAATATAGTGAATATGTAACCGGAATAAACTTGAAATGGATTCTGACTTGTTGCTTTTCTTGGTTTTTCCGAAATGATTTACTCAAGTCTTCTTTCTTCTCTCCAGTGCTACTGTAATATAGTAGGGGGATACATAATGAAGAAGATTAGCTCACTTTTCCTTCTCTTCTTTCTCTGTATGAAACAAATTATTAGTTTTGTGGATGGAAAAGATGATTTTTCGCTAATTAAAACTGATAAATTGGAAATATATTAATATACAATATTACTTTCGTATACACAGTGTTATATATACTGAAATGTTTACATTATCTTATTTTGTATAGTTAAATGTTTATATTATCTTATCTCTATTTACTATTTTGTAGTATACTTGTATTATATATATCAGTATGCAGTTTTTAAAGAAAATCTAATACGATTTGAACAGAAAATTGAATTAACGTAACTTAACATATCTCACATACAATCAGTAACTAGCTTTTTATTTGCCTTGTGCAAAGATTTATGTTTGTGCCTTTTATAATAATAACACAAATGTTTACAAGTAATTTTTTATACACAAAAAACATACAAAATCATTCACATATATTTATAAGTGAAAATATGATAAATTATTAATATTACCTTATGCTGCTGAGAAATGTTTATTAAACAAAACACAAATATTTTCGACCTAATACAATAGATTATCTTCAGGTGTAACTGAATTCGAACGTCTTTTCAAAAGTGGAACGTTTTAACAAAGGAACGTTCGAACTTTTTACATTTAAATTTAAAACGAAAATGTTAGATAAATTAACAATTAAATAATAAAATGCAAAGATAAAATATGTTAAATAAACTAAAACAATAATGATATAAATAATAAAATAAAATACATAAAAAATGTATCCAAGTATAAGGACATTACTTTAACAAATTAAATTATTATTATTATTTTAAATCTTTTGACAGCTCGTTCGAACGATTCATATAATTCATATATGTATTACAAAAATAAGAGAAAGTTTTGAAGAAAGATGAAAGAAAAAAATAAAAATAAAATGTATAATTAATCTTCATTATCAATACACTAATTCATTGTAAGCAGTAAATAGAGGAATAAATGACATTCCTGTCGCTTATCTTACAGATTAATGTAATTAAATTTAAAAATATTTTATTTTTATTATCATAATTAAATTTTAAATGACATTAAATCAGATATTAATTTGTTTAGTTTTAGAAACGTAATAGATAAAAATATATTTAGTTTGTGTTTTAAATAAAACAATTAGTGAGAGTTAATACTTCTATACTCTAGAAGATATAAGATAAATAATTATAAAATATAATTATGATGTAATTTTTTTTAAATTTTTGATTAAAGTATAATAATTTTAAACTAATATAAAGAATATTTTAATATATAAATCATTATAAAAGTTATAGAAGAGACATTAAATTACGTTCTTTAAAAAAATAATAATAAATGATAAAAATATTTTAAATAAGATTTTTTAATATTTTATTATAATAATATTATAGATAATAAGCACATTTTAAATTTAAAAATAAATAAATAGCACATAAATTAATTAAATGTTCATATTGTTATTATAATTAATTATAATTACTAAATAATTATTAATTAAATAATAGATAATTTATTTAAAATTTTATGGTAATTTATTTATTATTTGAAATTTTAAATGTATACATTTATAAAATTAACAATTTAATGTTAATTTTAATGATATACAGTATAATAAAATATCATTAAAATTAGTATAATGATAAAATAAAATAAAGATTATTTTCATTGTCTTCATGAAGTGTCATTCTTTATTAAAAAAAATATAAATTAGGTCTTAATTAATTTGCTAAACTTTTTTTATTTTCATAATATTTTAATTTTCTTAAAAGTAATTAATAGGTCAACTGAGAATGTTTGATTACTTTTTCCCCCTTCCTTTAAATTTCCTTTGTCTGTAATTATATCTTGGTCATTAACATAATTTTCTAACATTATATTTAAGTTTTTTACTATTCTCTTTCTTATAATTAATATTAGAACTAATAAAATTGTAAACAAATATAAGAAATACGTTTTGTAAAATTTAATTTCGTACTTATTAAATACGACTATATACTTTTATGTTTATATATGTGATTTTTAAATTTAAATTTTCGTTTAAAATTCAAAAAAAGTACCAAGATTTAAAATAATTTTATCGTATTTAAATTTAACATATTTGTATTTATTAGCAATCTGACGATGGAGATGATGTGATAAATTATTTAAATTATATAGAATCATAAACATCTTCATCATAAATTGTGTACAGATCATCATTATCATCGTAAACAATTTCAATTGGATTTTTAAATCAGTTTCTTAAATAGTTTATTTGTATAACAATTTTAAATGAATTTATTTACATTTTAAGTAATAATACGTATAAATTCTTACTAATTTAATTAACAAATTTTTAACATTTTATATATATATTTCATAAAAATGTACTGTACACACGAATAATTTTTTTTACTATTTTTTAAATGCGCTTTCATAAAGTATACGTTATATTAATCTTAGTTAAGATAAAAATGAAAAAAAAATAAAATAAATATTGTTCACGAAAGAATAAAATGAAAATAAATATAAAACAAAAGCTGGTAATAAGTCTTGATGAGAATTTCGTATCAAACCAAGCGTAGAAAATTAAACACTCGATTAAAATATAAGAACAAAAATACGAAAAATATTTTTATTTTACTTAACTATACATATACATATATATATTTATATACAACAGATAAATAAATTCAACGATGATTTTAATTAAAATTCGTGGTACATGTGTCGCTTACTTCCTGTTCGACCACGTTGTTGACATTCGAAAAGTTTCGTCAAACAATTACCTCACAACCTAATGTTCGTGTAATCACCACACTTGTATGTGCATCGCTATCCTTCGCAAATTACAAGGCTCGAACAAAGTCGACTCAGGACAGTACTAAGGAAGTCTAATGGGTTTCGCCATTAATTTTAATGGCTTTTTTTTTTTTTTTTTTCTTAAGCACTTCCTATACATTGACTTCTCTTTGTTCGTTCTTACTCTCTTTTTCTTGTCTACCGTTGTCACTATGTGAATAAATCTTTTAGTATATTTCTGTAATTTTAAGTTGTTTTTTGTAAATAAATAATTTAAAAGAAAAAGAAGAAGAAAAATATAATTGAGTAGATTATCTTTTTTTTTTCTAAAAAGACAATAACATAAAGGCATTTTTCTAAGGAACTGAGATAAATAGATACTTTTTCAATTTATTATTATTATTATTATATAAAAGTGGGAAATGTATTTAAATTGCTTAGTTTATAAAGGTAATATATTAAAATATTGTTTTTTATTAAATAAAAATAGCTTTTCAAGAAATTATACATGTTATCTTTTCTTTTAAGTAATCGCAATTAAATGATTTTTTTAATAAGAAATATTGAAAATATATGCAATGTTTATAACTTATCTTTTATCAAAATTTCATATTTTTATCATCATATTTACTAGTAAAGTACCGAATATTTGCCTAAGTTGGAACATTTTTATTTTTATTTTAGCCTTTAGCGTCTCTGTAAATGTCATATTCTTCTTCAATATAGATTGATTTATTACATCTTTAGGCAGTTTTGTTTCATTGAATCGGGCTTCTTCCTTAAAAAATATATATATTAGAGTGTATTTTTTAGGATATTTTAAAAGCATGTTTATACCCAATGGCATTCTTGGATAGTTTCGAATATGCTTATTTAAATTGTCTCTTAACATACAATCGTGAATGATATATAAACTTATATATTTATAAACAAAAGAAAATGAATTTTCTTTTTTCTTAAAGTTGAATTTCAAACAAATATAATTTTTATATCTGTTTTAGATTATCATAAAGTAGAATATTTGAAAAATTGGTTTTATCTGCAATATATAATCTATACTTTACATAATCAAGTGATGAAAAAACTATTGATGGAATATTAATTCAACAATCTGTAGCATCAAATCTTAAATTTAAAATAATATATTTAAAAAAAATTTAACTTATTAATTAATAATTATATAACTATTAAATATATTAGACGAAGTGAAATTATTATCTTGAAAAATCAATGCATTATATATGGCTTGAGATAATCAAAGAAAGCATGTATATGCCTAATTTAGTCATTAATAATATAAATTGTATGAAATATATATGTTTAATTCTGATTTTTAGACATGTATATGCCTAAAAATGAAATTAAACATTCATACCTTATAAATAATCTTTCAGTGTGATTTACGTAATTCTTATTATTTTGTGATCCTTCTTATCAATATGAATTCTAATATTTAACATTTAATTTTAATCTAATTATTGTATTTATATTATACATTCCTTTCGTATTTTTCTTCTTGAGATATTTAATATCTATTTATTTATGAATAGTTTTCATTTTACATCCTTCTAAGCTAAATTATCTATTAGGGATGATCAAAGGATGCTTACAGATAAACCTATACCATATATATAAATAATAAGTATAATTTATCATAAAATAACTTTTTATATCATTTTATGATATTTATATCAAATTACAATATTTATGAAATAAATATATGAATTAATCTATAAATTCCTTAATGAAACGTAAAAAACTGATTTAATTGAAACAATTCTTTACTTAATAATAGAAATTACATTGACATACAGTAGAACAATGCTGATAAGAGAAAGTCATTAAACATGTAATGTACCAAATTAGGCAATAATAATTCATACAATTTACACACTTTATCAATATTAAACATTGAAAAATTGATTTTTCATTAACTATAATAACTTTCAATTTAAAATCGAGTGAAATATTAATTAAACTGTTAAAATTAATTTAAATATTCTAAAATTGCGTTTATTTACATTTTGAGCTAATTTTTTTTTTTTTTTTTTTTTTTTTTTTAGAATAAAAGAAGAGCAAGAGCAAAGCATCATCCTTTAGAGATCGCGATCTATCAGTTGAGAAAGACTAATCTGAAGTTTAAACAAAAATGATTTATTGGCCTTAATAAGCTTTTCATTAGTCATACAGAAGATAGCATTCGATTTATAAAGGAAAAAATAATGTAATTTTAATGTTAGTAGACGAGACAGACAATTAAAACTTTCATTATAGATTGCGATTTATTTTCCTCGTACATTCGAATGAAGAAATCTTGTTATACGTTTAGTAGGCGTCTTTTCCTTATCAGACAATTACTTAATATCCAGCAGAGAAGAACTAATCGATAGTTCTTATAAATTACAATCAGTATTCATTCAATTCTAGACATAGAACTATTAAGATTTCCAAACGAACAGGTAAAGTAAACCTATCAACAACAATGAAAAAATATAATTTTTTTTTAAACTTCAAACAGAAAATTACAGAATAAAATAAAATATAATCATCTACTTAATTTATATATTTCATTATCATTGGATAATTTTTCAACAATCCCAAAAAACACAATCTAAAAGAAACATATCTATAAAAATGATTTATCGTATAATTACATGTTGATAAGTCAAGGGATATTCATGCGATCAAAGCACGAAATAAAGAAAAATTATGTTGCTATATAAAAGAATATTGTCTTACTTCTTTATTATATAGCTCGAAGCTAAAATATTTTATCATTTTATTTCGATAAAAGAATTTATAAAGAAGTTATCCAATTCTTCATTTTGTTCTTCCTTCATCCAAGAAAATGATGCAAAATAAATTAAGAGAAAAAATAACGTTTATGTTTAAAATTTTTTGCTTGTAATTAACTTATATTCTTTTTCATATTGTAGAAAAACCAATTTTATATTTAAAATATATATATATATATATATATATATATATATATATATATATATAGGCCATACTTTCGCATTTGAGACATAAATGTTCAGAAAGATTTATTTCAGATAGAAATGTTTTAAAATGTATATGGGCTATATATGTATCCATTTATATACGAAAATCCTTTCTTAAAATTATCGTAAATATATCAAAATATGTTTTTAGAAATATAAAAAATATTTTTTCAAAATAATTTAATTTTTAACCCGGAATAAAGTCTAAAAATACAAGTTTCTCCACTTAAAGTATCCTTTAATTAATGCATCTTTTAGTTACGTTAAACAGTACATAAATATATATAACTACGTATATAACAAAATCGATTTTTATAGTTTAAAATTATACATAAGATAATATAATATTATATGGTATTATTTTAATATCGAACAGAATAAGTACAAGAAAACAAAATGATGGCTTCAATCACATTACTAGATATATGGCAGTCAAACAAATGAAGTTGAGAGGCAGGTGTTCTAAGAAAATTGTCTAAGATTGTTCAATCTTTTTGAAATTGTCCTTCTCAAAGAAATAATGGTTTAAATAAATTACTACCTGACATCTGGAAAATGGACTCTTCTTTGTTGTAAATGGTCTGACTGTAAAAGTTTTCGTAAATTGACATTCCCAGTCTTTTTTGATGGATTATGTTGGCTTGTAAATAAACTTAAAATTTTTTGGATCTAAATCAAATAATTCTTTTATCGATTGAATGCTAGCAATCTAAGTAATCTTATGGGTTTTATTTGAATGAGATTTATTACTTATTTCAATATTTAAATTGTTATATTCTGTATATTTATCAACTATATAGTATTAAAACACGTGTTTTGAATATAGATATTACTTAATAATATAGTTTAAAAATTTTTATATTAAATTTGATAAATTTTATATTTCAACTTCATTTTTACTTTTTGTTAATTAACACATATTTACATATATTTATTATTTAATATTTTAAAAAATATTTAAATAAAATAATAATTTTTTAAAACACCAGATGGAAGCACGTATCTTATATTTTCACTCTCCCTATTGAATTATATACATTTAAAAGCAATAAATTCAAGTTCTAGTTATTAATAAATAATATGTTTAATTTAAATTCAAAGATAAATAAATCTGAATGAATTAAATTCTTAGTTAAGAATTTTGTAATCAATTTTAGATATTTAATATTTAATTCTTAGAATTTTGTATATTAAAGTTTATCATGATAAGTTTTTAATAATAATTACATGTTTTTAATTTTATAAAATAAATTTCTGAAGGAATAAATCTATTTATAATACAGCAAATTCTGTAATTTCTAGAGAAAGTCATTACTGTATTGATCTAACCGCAACATACATTTAATAAACTTCATATAATATTTATAATTATTATTCATTTCAATTTTATATTTAGTTTAAATAAAACTAAAGTAAAGCATAAAAATCAATTTTTAAGAAGATTTTTTTTGACAAATTTAAGTATAAATTGATTTATAATTATATAATTTTGGGGTTATAATAATTCTTTTTTTAAAGTATAAACAGCAAAAAGTATAATTTTATACGGAGAAAACTGTATTAAAATATATAAATTATTTATTTTTTACGTATATATGATATAAAAGTATAAAGAAATGCAAATATAAATGTACAACTTACGAGCAATTATTTATTGTGACATCGTCACAATGCCAGGCTGCAATTTTTAATCATATTTTCAATTTATTCAATTTGAAATATATGCTCTCCATCTCATATTAGTAGTGTCTTGCTCCTGTACATCATACTTTCCTGCTAGCAATAGAGTCTTGCCGGTCATCTATCTTAACTCCTTTCATGGAAAAATTTTTGAATTAAAGTCACGCGATTTCGTATATAGTCATTCGGGGCCTCCTATCTCTAAGCTTTCCATATCTGGTCTCGATTTTCATCTACCTAGCTCTGTTCTAGAGATTAAGGAAGAATAGACAAACAGACGGACGACAATGGGAATTTATAGGACTACAATTTTTTTTCAAATTGCAGCCCAATAATGTATTAATAATCTAGGCAGAATCTGTGTAGGCCTATATACTAAACGAGCTACAATTCGGACCTCAGATGCTAAGGGTCTTCTTACACTATTAAATTTATCATTCTGTGGTGAACGACAGACCTTTTATACGTTATAGCTTACGGTCATAACAAATGTAAATCTATCCCTGTTCGTAATTATATACGTATTAGAATGGTTATAATTATTCTAACATTCTTATACATAATGCATATATATATGTGTGCATTATGCATAACAATTATGTTATAAATGTCCCAAATTAGATTATATATCTATATTTAAATGATCGATAAACTTTATAAAACATATAAAATATATATAATAAATATATATATAACTATATACAGTATAATTTCCATGTAATGGGCTAGTGCGCATAGTTATATATTAATACATTATGCACATACATCTACGTTGGAAATGCCATAAAATGGTTTTGCTGAACGTACTCAGTTCATTAAGTTGTTAAAACATGCCTAAAATATATGTAATATGTATATAATTCCACATTGTAGGGTCGCGAGCATTACACGATAGAAATGCTATAAAATGGTTCGAATCCATTAAATTAAAATACTATCTAACAGTGGCGCATTATCCTAGAGGCAAAAAGGGCAATTGCCTAGAGCCCCAGAAGAGCCTAGGCAACTGCCCTAGTTAACAGGGGGCCTACCCCAATCTTTCATAAGAAAATATTTCCCTCAAAATATTCCCTCGGAGAAAAATGTCTGAAATTAACACTGTACCAGTACCTTGAGGTCCCCTAATTCAAATTTTGGCTGGACCCCATGAAGCTATAACTCATCACTGCGACATTAAAATTATTAATATTACTAACGATATTCATTACTTCAATGTTATCTGCCTCGCTTTAAACAATACTGAAAAGCTAAGTATATTCCTTATAATTTTAAATACATTTATTAATCAGAAAATATTAAAAAATATAATAACATAATTCAATATTTAATTACAATTTGACGATAAAATTTCCTGTAGTAGATACTACAAGTTCGATTTTTACTTGAGTTGAACAACTGTAGCAAACATTCCATTCAAGTCTCTTAACCTCAATTGCTTGTAAAGTTGACATTGTATCGTCAATAGGATGCTATAAAAATTGTGTAGAAAGCAACATGGTAATCATACATTCGACCCCACAATCAACTTTCCCAAGTTAAGGATCGTAACACTCGACGATCACATTGTCGTGTTAGTTGTCAACTGGTTCGTCTTTCGTCATTTGTCAGCTTAGTCCAATGTCAATTAATAGAGTCAGTGAACCACGCCTCTTCTAGGCAGGTCGAATGAGCACACACCCAACATGCATGATACAGGAATTCAGATTTGTTAGAATTGCTAGTAGGAGGAAATCATGTAAATCTATTCGTGTCGTTCGACTGATAGATAAATAAAATGATTTATGATTTGTCAATTTAAATTTAATAATGTGATATTTTTATTGAATTGTACATTTAATACAATGCTTTTCCATTAATATTAATAAAATAATTAATTGTTTTATATTAATTTATTAAAATTAAAATTAATATATATTTCAGTAATAAATTTTATAGGATTTCTAGTATTGTAATATATTTAAATTAATTTATTATTTATATTTTAAGAATTATTAATTATTTTAAAAAATTAAATGAAATATTAATTAACTATTTTTTTTAAATTAAGCTTTTAAATTTATATATAACTTTTAGTAAAATTCTAGTAAAAGATTTTAAAAAATTCTTTAAAGTATTTTATTAAATACAAATATTTTGCAAAAAAAATCATTTTAAATAAATAAATATATAAAATAATAAATTAAATTAATTTTTAATTCAGTTATATTATAAAATTTTATAATATTTATTATTTAAAAAATTAAAAATAAAATAATAAAATAAATAGAATTTTCTAACAGTTAAAGGGTTTATTTAAGAAAAGAATAAGTTTAGAAAGTTAAAATAAATATATAAAAATATACTTTTCTAACTTCTTTGAAGAATTCTGAAACTGTCTAACCTTTCATCTTAGCCTCAAAAACAAAAAAATAAAAAAAGGGAAAAAAGGGAGCAAGTGAAGAATTGTCCGTCTGTAGTCAAGGCTGCATGGTAACGGAATCCAAATCCTGAGAGAGATTTTTTTTTCCTTTTCTCTTTCTACACGAATTGTATTAACCCAATTGGTCATTCGTCTCTCGTGTGCTGAACGCGATCACTTTCTCTCTCTCACTCTGACCGTCCCCTAAGGCAGACTGAGGTATCCGAAAAGTTTAGCTGTTTTAGGCTTTCGAGTCACATCTGTTGGTAAGAGGAGGACCCATTTCTAACCCCGAAACCAAGCGATTCCATCTGTCCAACGGGTTTGTACCTGAGGGATTGGTATGGCTAGTACCCCGGAGGCTTGTTGAAACGTTATTCTTTTTTTCTTTATTTTTTATTTTTTATTTTTTTTTCGTGACTCTATCTAAAGTCAAGCTATTGAAATTTTCATGTCTCGCAGGAAAATTGTGTACGGTTAAAAATAAACCGTTTAAACTTACTGAAAAATACGCGTGAAACCGAAACTTGGCGGAAGTTTTGAAGAAGAGGAGGAGGAGGAGGAGGAGGAGGAGGAAGAAGAAGAATAATAAGAAGAAGACTTTCTTCTTGTCCTCTATTTTGGAAAGAGAAAAACTGAATCGAAACGGACATAAGGTGCATGAATAAATTCAAAAAAATATAAAAAAAAATTCAAAAATAAATAAATAAAACCTTATTCTTTCTATACAAATAAGAAGTAGCTGTTTTTTTTAATGTATATTATTAGTTTTTCGCATGAAAGGTTTTTTTTGTAAAATATTCTGAATATTTCTTTATGGGCTGTCGGTTCAGTTTCGTTGTCCTTTTTTGGAATTCAACGAGAGAAAGTTGATGCAAGAATAACTTTTATATTGTTGTATTTTTAGATATACCAAGGATTTTTATTTGTTGCAATATACTAAAAAGTTTTTAAAAATATAAAAAAGTAGATGGAAATTTTTTAAGTTTATAAATATATAAATAAATAAATAAATAATTTTTTAAAGTTAAAAATCTTTTAATATTTTTGAATTAAACAGGTTAAAACTAACTAAAATTTATCAAGAATTTTTAAATTTTTTCAAATTTAATATTATGATAAATTATCATTATTATAAATTCTTATTTATATAATTTTATATAATCTATAATAAGTATCTGTATAATTTTATACTGGTTTAAAATTATTATTTTTTGTATAGACTCTCTAGTTGGTTATCTGTATAGTCTGTCTATTAGTACGAATATTTTAAAATCGATTCAAGAAAGTGGTACATGTTACAGGTCTACAGAAACTATTTATAGGAAGAAAGGTTTTTTAATTAGCACAAAAATGTTCGATTTTATGCAAAAAGTTCTTAAATTATCGTAAGAACTCTTAATTTCGAATCAGAAAATGGTAGAAAGAGTAGAAAAATCCCTAAATCAACACAAAAATCTTTAATTTCAATATAGAAGATTTTTAATTTTCTGTAGTAAAACTAAAAATTTTTCTACAGAAGAAAATCCTTAAGTTAACGCATACAACCCTAATTTCAATATTGTTAAACCTTAAATTATTATAAAGAAATTCACAATTTCAAAACAGAAAATTCTTAGATCATATACAAAAAAGGTACTTAATATTTATTCATTTAGAACGATTGCACTTATAAATTTTTACAACGTAATCTATTGAAATTACTACAAAAATAAAAAGATTTAAAACAGCATTTTATTCTCCTTAACGAAAACATAACAGCAACAATAAATTAATAACTTTCTTACTAAAAAAATAACAATTTATGGACAATTATATTAAGGTAATATTCATAAAATTAAAAGTAATTTCTTTAGTTGAATAAGTAAGATATATTGTAAACCTTTTAATCAAACAAGTTCGTAAAATAAGGGTAATAACTCTTAGAAAATGTTAATCTAAACGAACATTAAATAAAGCGTGATCAAATTAGAATGAACTAATTATTGATATAATAAAATAAATGTCATTCTTATAAAGTATCAAAGCCTTTGTTAAGTTTAAATTATGTAACATAGAAGTTGAATGTTCGTAGATTAAGAGGTAATTCCCTGATTATTTGGCACCAATTTGAAGTTAGAAAAGAGCTATAAAACTTTGTCATTATGATGTTTTAGCGAAGAGAGAAGATATTAAACATTAAATAGTTTAAAGAGAAACGAGATGGAAACAAAATGTTCCAATAATATAATCAAGAAAACCTATAAAATGATTGTATACAACTTTACACGCTTTCTTTAATATGAAAATTAGTGATAAGTAAACTAGATTATTGTTAAAAGTTAGTAGTTTTCTACGAGATATTATTTTACTTTTCACCTCATTAGTACACAATGTATATAACGGTTTATATAAAATTATTTGCACAATAACTACAACTGACCTGTTTCCTGTTTTTTGATAATAAATTGCTCTGAATTCGTGCTGTTACCATGGCAGCATGTGTTGAGTATGCTACCGATGTACATTGTTAGAAAGCCTAAAGCTGAATTAAACGACAATAACGTTTCAATTTTCTACAAGTCATAACAATTTAAACAAATTTTAACGCTAGAAATATGATTGATACTTCAGAATTATAATTGTTACTATTCATTTATGTATGCGAAATGTATGTAAAAATAATTAAATCATTTAAATATATTTATTGTAATAATTACTTAATTAAAATTATTGCATTTCATTCAATTCAATTTCTATTATTTAATTTTAAAATTGAATTCTTGTATTTTGTATATTTGTACAATAAATAAATGAAACAATTGAATAATAAATAATTGTATATTCTGGTTTGTAAAGTGCAATTATATATTCTAAAAATGGAAAAATTATTCAAGAATTAAATAAGAATCGAACCTAGAATGTGGGTTCGGTTCCACAGATTTCATTAGATAAATATGTAGTTTTTATGCTAAGTTTTGTACTTTATATATTATTTTTCACAGGAAAGTACATCAAGTTTCTAATAAAAAGTGATAAATAACTTCATTACGATTCGAAACATTGTATAGAGTACAAAAATATCGTTCGAAAACTATTCATATTTCTAATTAAGATAAATTTGATTCTTTGAATGGCTATATACTCTATACGCTTGCTTTTATATTGTTAAAATGTTATTTTTGTCGTCAATATAAGTTATTTAAATTCAATTGCTTTAAATTATATTTAAATCCTAGATTTAAGCTAAATACGCTAAAATACACGAACAGGGAATATTCGTGTTTTTCGGTTTTTTCGGATAAATACGTACTTTATATACTTTAGTTTCGAAGATATTTATTGATAGAAAAATACTTTATATACTACCTAATACTTTAATACTTTAAGAGAATAAGAGATGTTCACTAGCCAGATCTACGATCTCGATGGAACTTACAGTCTAAATGCAATTTATCACTTCACAAAATATCGAATAAGAGTATCGTATTAATCAAATTAATATAGAAATATAACGTTATATAATAGTTAAATTGACGTAAATTTACTTTAAAACGTTTTTACTCAATGCATTAATAATAAGGTTGGAGAATTGACAAAATAGTTTTGTCAGTCGCCTGGAGTATAAATGAAGTTTAAGTTTTGACATAAACTGTACTATTTGACAAAGTGGTTTATGATATAAATTCCATTCTACACTATCATCTAATCACAGTCCAAACAATGACTTGTAATCTCTAACCACTAGTTATTTTGATGTCATTAATCATCTACAATTATTGTTTTGTACAACGTCTGACGTTTGAATAAATAAATCATAAAAGGGAATTTTCTTTAGGGTATAATAATAAATTCTCTTCTAAAATTAAACTAAAGACATTATTATTATTATTTTTTAATCATAAATTCGTTAATTTCATATGCTAAAACAAATATTTTATATAGTTTTTCATAATAAAAAAATAGGTATATTATATTCAATTAACTTTACATAAATACTGTACTTATAATGTTTAAAATTAATTTATTAAATTATGTTTGGTTGAGCTGGTTCTTAGTATTGAGGAAACTACCGAAGAGGAAGAAATAATTAAATACAGTACACACTTGATATAGCAATTTTTCTATATAGTGAATTTATTCATTATGTATATAACGAAGTCTTGGTGTAGTGAATGATCGAGCTCAATCCTTCGAGAGTATTACATTTAAATTAAAATTAGAATAATATTGAAAGGTAGTTTTAATATAAAAATATCGATTTATTAATTAAAAATTATGATAATGTATATAAAAATATTTTAAATAATTATTTTGTTGTAACTGTATAGAACTTTATATAGATGACGCAGATGAAAAAAGAAAAAGTTAAGTGTATAAAGTTTAAAATTTAAAAAACTTAAATTACAAAACATTTTAATTATAAATAATTTATAAAAAAATTATAAATGATTTTATTATTAATAATGAAAATTAAGATATTTGTGAAACTTAATGGGTATAAAATAACAAAAATGCGACTTTAATATAATATAAAGGTTAAAATAATTATTTTAAAAAATTTTAACTTGATGTAAATTTATAAATTTCTAATAATAAGACTAAAATCTTAATATAAATTACGAAAAAACGAAATTTAGACAAAAAATCGTGATGAAAATCTTAGCATTTTAACCTGTATATAAATATTTGTATGAGAAAGATGTGACATTTTTTAGCATTATTAAACATCAGAATGCACCTAAGAGTTGTTTTCTTATTTTTGAATTCCAATGAGTTAGAATGAAAAAGTCTTTTGAAACATGTCTTTACGTGAAGATCAGAGCCACAACCTTCTAAACTTCCATCGGAATGATGTCGTAAACGGGTTGAAGAATGTGTTTATGGCTGTCTAGAATAGCGATAAGTATAATTTATTGTTTATGGGAAGGCCAACGGTCATAAAACATGCAAATGCGTTCTAGCAAACAATAAGAGAACGTTGGACACAAAATCGTGAATCAAGAGAAAATTTGATAACAACGACTGACCCAAAGGAGAATAACAAAATAACAAGTGACTCTTTTTAATGTAGTAATGACGTAAATTGAGTCATTAAATATTGGAATTCTCTTTGAAAAAATGGTTTGATCTATCAAATACCTATGCAAAAATTATACTTATAAAATTTTTAAACTAATTATTTAATTAAATACTTATTTTTAACGATATTTTAGCTTTTATATAATTTTAAAATGTCTTGAAGAACAACATATTAGATATATTTATTTTAAAAATTTAATATTTATTAAATTTTGAAAATTTTATATTATATATTTTATCAAGAATCAGAGTGGTTTATACATATTTACACAAACTTCTAACTTTATAAACTCAGTAGGATTGATGTTTTACACGATTTTCTTTTTTCTGACAAAGGAAAATTTGTGTAAAATAGTGTTACTAAATTGATAACTTTAAAATTCTCAAGAGATTATCATTATTCTCAGATGAATAGCACGAGTAAGAAACGTTGTTTTTTGGAAGCTTTAGAATGTAAAGTACTTTATAAACTCTGTAGCTTCTTATAAATAATAATCTCTAGATTATGTAATTATTCATAAGAATAATTTAGAGTGAATTCGGAAGTTGTACAATGAGCCACAAATCCCTTTTATGGAAACTTGTATAGGATTTAATAGATTAATATTAAACAACGGTAAATTGAGTTATGGTTACTACTTAAAACCTGTTTTTGCATTTTTCTTACGTAATTACCTCTTTAAAGGAAGAAAAACATATTAAATAATAAAAATTATGTGAATAAATGTAAGATGGCATTTCATAACTAGGAAATTAAATAAAAATGAGTAATAATTAAATTAAAAAACTGTAATTAATTAGTAAATTATTCAAATTTTAATTTAATTTTTATAACTGATAGTATTTTAATAAAATTTCTAATTTATTTTAGCATAGTTGAAGCTAATCATTCATACCAAACTACTTTGGAGTGATTTTATTCTTATCGTAGATACACATCTATGGTATTTAGCAGACGCTATGAGAAATATTGATGTAAAATAAATACATTTTGAAGTAGACATATAAGTAACTGACAGTATTTATCACTTTCAAATTTATGGAAGTAGAAATTAATTGATTTTTCTGGGAAAAATCTTGATATATTGCTAAAGATCAGCGATGGCAAACCTTTTCCGTAAGGTGGACCAAAATTGAATCCAAGATATAGTATCTTCAAATCGTGGATTAAATATTTAATTCGAGTAATTCAAAAATAACCATTAACTCCATATAAATGAAAAGAAAATAATAAAATGCGATTATAAAGAAAACAAATATTTCGTTTAATGGGAAATCTGCTATTGTTTAATTGGTGATAATTATTCTACCTGAAGTTTATATTTTGTGATTTTTGAAATTTTTCACGACAACTTTAGGAAACTGCTTTATCACCACCTATGCAAAGTGTTAAAATACATCAAAAAATTTTTAAAAATCGAATACTTTTTAAATATTCCGTTACTATTATTTGTATAACTTCGTAAAGATTTTTAGCTCGATAATATATACTTTGATCTAAAAATTTTTTTATTTTAAACAATTTATACGGTTCACAGGATAATCAAAAAGTCATGTGCACCTATATTGCAAACAATACAATGTGATAGTATGTCTACGTTTCATTTTTAAAGGAAGAATCGTGAACAGGTTTGTGTGTAAATTTATTTTTGTAGCTAGATTTATACGCATATATATTCCGTTAAGTTAGAAGAAGGATATGCTTCTTCTAACTTTCTGACTATGCCTTTGGTGAGCAGTGACTTTTACGTTACTCCTTTTATCACTTAACGTAAATCATCAGAGAAAATCTTTCAAAATATTTCTACAATTTAAATTCTTACTAAATATTAAATATTTTAAAGAAATTTGTATATTTATGTTTATTTTTATATATAATATAACCAAACTTATTGAAATTAATAGATGTAAAATTAATGTAAGAAATACTACGCCGACTGACGACTGTATGTGATTTCATGTAATTAACGTTAAATATTATCAATATACGCTTTGTAGGGTATGGAATCGCCTAGGCAAGCGATTTCCGCCCCGTTTTAATATAACGAACTTTCGTAACGGAAAAACCGTTAGAAACGGCCGTTAGGAACGTCCGTGGGAAAGTCCGTTGAGCTTCAAATCGACGATAGACGGACGATTGGCTGGCGGAAAGTGACCGTTGGCCAGCCGTTGTGAAAACATTCGAATTTGATTGGCGGTGGATTTAAACGCCGATCGCTATATAAGCAGCATGTTTCGGCGGGAACAGGAGCTCGTATCGGGGGATCGGATCGGATCGGATCAGGATCGTGGTCATCGCAGTTCTAACTGTCTCTCTCGTTGGAAGTTACGTGGTTTAGTACGAACTTGTTCCTGACTGGGAGGTTTTGTTAATTACAAGTCTGTTTGATCGTAAGGAGTTCTTTCAACGAATTTGTACGGGAATAGTCTGTTGTTGTTGGATTAGTGTTTGTGCATATTTAATTGTGATCCTAATTTGTATTATTTTGTACATTTATATTGTAAATATAAACCTTGTGTTTCGTTAAACCGACTGAGTGGTTATTTTGAACATTACTCTCTTTTACATATATTATACATTTATCTAATCGCATAAATCATTAAGAAAAAATCCAGCAACGAGTTGCTTAACTTTCACGGCAACATTTAGCGGCGCCATCTGTTATGATGTTTTATTAAAAACAATTTATATATTTTTTAAAATTATTCTATTATAAAATGGCAAAATTCTTAATTTTGAAAGCAGGGATGGATTTTATAAAAAAAAATTGTGAATGCTAATAACGAGTAAAATCTTTATTAAGTCTGACCCTAATGGAGATACACACGACCTCCTTTATCTTCCCACTTCCTCGACCTTTAATTTAATATCATCATTTCTCTTAACAAACAAACCTCTCTGCAAAATTTCAAAAATTTTCGACAAAAAGCACAGGAGTTATTAAACTTCAAACTCCTCCACACACTAACATCCATACATACAGAAATTACCCCCACACCGAATTTTTTTGCATTTCTCGACATTTCAAAATCTCTTGAATCCAAAAATATAAAAATCTTGGGCGATCATTTTTTGACCGATCGCCATACTTTCCCTCTGTTATATATTACAGCCGGAAAAGTAAAAAAGGGTAAATATAAGAAACAAGATCTCCAAGATAGAAAAATTGAAAATTGAAGAATTACAGCTTCTAATGACCTCATAAAACTATAAAACTTTTTCTTAAATAAATTGTGATTATTAAAATATAAAATTACTCAATTAAGAGGGATATTTACAGTTTCACTACTGTTAATTTTCTCCTTAAAATGGTCTTAAAATTAATTTTAAAAATTTGATAAACCCAATTGCTACTGATAAAATTACTGTGAAACAGAATACATTTATTACATTTATTCGAAAATTGTTTAGATTGAATTATGACGTTCCGAGTTACGCTGTTGATTAGAGACGAAAAGGATCAGTAGTTTAATAGCATATTTTGTTTAAAAAATTATAAACTTAACTTTTAAATTTTAAAAGAATCCGATTTTGAAGGAAAATTTGTTTTGGTGAGCATTAAACAAAGAAAAAGTTTTTAAATAATCAGTGTTTTAAAGTGACATTTATGTTTTTTGAATGTTGCTAGTGAGCCAAGAATTTTAAGCCATTAAAAAGTAATATGCTTAATAATGTTATAAGTAGGAATGTATCTAGTTTGCCTAATTCTAGAAGACATAAAATGTTTAAATTATAAACAGACTTTCCTTTAAGATCGGACTTTTTATTTTTATCACTTCGATTTAAAGTGAAGCAGTTCTTTATTCAGTTAAAGTTGAATGACAAACATATTTGTGCTGGATCTACATTGGTTCAGTTGGAAAATGTAATTTGTGAGAATTGTAACGTGGTACGGGACATTTACGATATGCGTTGCGTTTACCATATCAAGAGGTCAGATTAAAATATAATCTGGAATATATGAGAAGATTTAGTCATGTAAATCAGTTGCGGATTTATTGGTACTCCATGGATTCCCACCAGATTTATTGTTTATATAATTATCTTGTAGAAATTAGCAATATGTAATTAACATATGCACTTATATAATGGTTCAATACGATTGTCTTAGACTAACATGCAATATTTTCATTTTGTAAAGTCAGTTTTGATTCTAATCTTCCGTGTAATCTGGCACAAATAGGTCAAATATACAATTTATTTCCCCAAACTCTTCATTTGTGATCTATTCTTTTTTTAAATAAAATTATATATGTATAAGAAATTTAACCAGATATTTTAAATGTAGATCTTATTAATATCTATTAAAAATAGTAATAAATCTTATAAAGCGTTATTAAATAACAATAACTTAACAATAAAATTAGTTGTTTAAAGAAATGTATTAAAAAATTTATTATCATATGTATATTAAATGTGAATTATATATATAGATGTATTTTTGTTTTTTACACTTTCCATCTGTATATATTCTAGTTTCGTTTCTTGAAACAAGATATACGAGTGGTGTTACGTAGCGTATACGTGACATAAACCAACAATGACAACGAAAGATTTCTTTGTAGTCTCTACAGTTAAGAGAAAAGATCCACCAAGAGAATTAACAGAAGACAGAACTTTGATAAGTTTGCAATAAACTAGTTGAATTTTTGTTATTTTCTTTTTCAACATGAAATAAATTCAGTTTGAGTAAAATAAAGTTGTTCTTTTGGGATGGATAGTACACTAAAGAAACGTGATGTTTACTTTAACGTAAGACTATATATTATTGAAAATATACTCTATGATCTACTCTATATAGAATTAAATCAGATATCTTAGTTTCAAAGAAAAATATCTTTCGTTTTCGAAAATTTGTTTATGCAATTTATATATATATTAATAATAGTAAATTATTTAATTTACTATTTAAATATTAAATATAATTAACACAAATTAATAAAATATAATATATAAATTATATTTTAACGATAATTATAATTATTCAATATATTATTTAGTCGAAATCATAAATTATTTATTTTTAATATTCGCAATAATTAAATATTTATTCTTTCAATGGGAATTTTATGATGTATAATGCATTTTAATTCCTTAAAAATATAAAATTTAAAGCATGTGTGCGTTAATTTCGATATAATAATATCATTTTAAACATAATTGTTATAGAATTATCTTTAATTGAATATTAAGATTTAAGTTGTCAGAAAAATTTCATCGTCAAACGACGTTATCTCAATGGCTCCGAATGATCTTTTTCTTTGATGTAATACATGAAAAATCATTTTTTATATATTATAATTTTTCATTAAAACGTTTTAAATGTAATGAAATTTTAATATAAAACTTATCTTTTAAATAAAATATGATATCAAAAATCCATTTTTCATGTTTCTTTTTTTATCCAGATGATCATTAAATTATATAGAGTTCGACAGTTTTGATAAAACTTTTATTGAGTTACAAATCTGAGAGATTAACAAGATGTTATATTATCTGAAAGTGAATTGAAATGGCAATAAAGAATAACAAATATGTATATATATTTTATCTTTATTATTCTTAATAAAATATTTTAAAAAATAGCGTGTTGGAATATATGCTTAGTTAATGTGATATTATTATACTTGTAATTTAAATTACAAGTATAATAATATCACTAATAATAAACTACTGTAGATAAATATTTAAGTATAATATAGTATTAAAAATTTTTAAATTATAGATTTTTTTTAAAATTTTGACTTCTCGTTAAAGATGAATTTTTGCAAAAATGATAAAGATCAGATAAATTCTTTGATACCATAGACACGAATTAGAATATCATTGAAAAGAATAGAATAAAAAACTTATTCATGTAATTTAAAAATTTCTCTTATATGATCTAGATAATTTTTAAATTTGATAAATTTGATTTATCAAATTTATTTTGCACAAAAAGTCATATCTTTGCAGAGAAGATGTCTAAAGTGAAGATAAAAGTTGTAAATAAATCATTAAAAAGTTTGAAATTTTTTAGTTTTTATTTAAAAAAATTGTGATTTTTTAAAATATATATATATATATATATCTTAAAATACTTTATAAATTGTAATTAGAAGGAAATTATGAAATGTTTGGGAATAAATCAAATTTCTCTGGGATGAAGTTTTATAAAAGAAAATCAGCCATTAAAATATCAATTAGAAGATCACAAAATTTGTCATTTTATATAAAAATTGATAACTAAACTAGAAAATAATAATTTAAATAATAATAATAATAATAAATTTAAAAAAAGATATTTATGTTTTACACAAATAAAATGTAATTAATAAACTCATTCTTCATTTTAGTCTATTTTTAATTAAATTAAAACACGTTTCCATAACAAAAATAATTAATTCTATATCAAAAAATGTTTAATATATTTTCTAAGAATTTAAAAAGTAAAAAACAAATATGTAAAATGATATAGATCAATAGATAGACATACGCTTTTATGAAATAATTAATCTATTTAGAAATTTAAAATAAAAAACTTTAGAGAAATTAATTAAATGAAATTATTACATTTGAAAATATATTTACTTTAAACAGAAAATTTTAATTTTAAAATGTAATTCTGGAAATCTTCCTCCTCTTCCAAATCAACATAAAAAAGTAAAGAGATTGAAACTTCTCTTAAATTTGTAGTTGAAAATTATCTTCTTTTTATTATTTATAAGTGAAAGTTATAATTTCTTTGTCGATTTTGTGATAGATTAAAGTTTATTTCTTTTTTGGAAACACTTTAAATGACGTTTCGTACAATATAAATGAATATAATTTTCATATTATATTTAATATTTTTTGACAAAGAACATGTCCCTAAATTATATATATATGCAAGCTTACAATTTATTTATATATGTAACTTTTATTAATACTTTCTAAAAATATAACTTATTCTGGAACTTTATGCTGCTATTTGTCTGTTCTTATAAATTTGATGAAAATCTTGAAAGAAAACTAGAAATTTTCAAGATAATTTTAGGGATTTCATACAGTTTTTACATATAAATATTTGATCAAGATATCTCATAAATTTCAGGAGATTTCAATATAAAATTTTTTAAATTATAATATAATTTTAAATAATTTAAGGTTTGTTTGCCTTGAGAAAGATAGCATATACTATATTTTAAGGTTTCTTTTTTAGTTTAGTTTTTTTAATGTTTTAATAAATATTTTTTATTTCTTTTATAGAACTACACGATTTCTATAAAGTTAAATAATTATGAATAGTATTAAAAGAAGAAATTCATAAAAAAAATATAAGAACATATACAGAAAGTATTTTGAAAGACAGTATTACATAACTTAAGATATACTGTATATCCGGAAATTACTGCGATAAAATCAGTTATCTGATATTGTAGAGTTATTGGAGTTATAGACAAGAATCATCAATCATATCTCGAGAAAAACAGGCATCATATGATACATGTACAATTTACTACCATTATAAAATAATAATTTTTAAATAATGATAATAATAATTTTAAGTTATTATTAAATTATTCGTGTTTTAATTATTTAAAATACACTTTAAAAATGTTTATAAATATTTTAAATAATTTAAATATATCTTTAATATTGTTATTTTATATTTTTTAAATCAATTTTTAAGATTAATTTTTGAGGTTTTTAAATAGAATATTTATAAGCATTTTAATTAAAAAATTTAAAAACTATTTCTTTTAAAGTAAAAAATTTCAATAAAATAAAAATAAGTGTTTTGCATATAAATATGTATATATTTATAATTAAAGATTTGAAATTATTTTAGTTTAAAATATTTAATATAAATAATCTTAAAAATATAAAATTATAATAAATTAATAAAAATATTTCACTTCAAAATACAGCGGTGATTTTAAGATATACGGGCATCATGGACTTGAAGGCCTTTTATATAGGTTTATATAATATAAAGCCTTATCTTAAGATACTGTACTTGATATTGTACAAGTGTAGGATCTAGCTAGTATTCAGACAAGCATATGTGCTGTCTGAGGTCCTTGTAAGTACGATGCCATAGACATAAGCGTAGATTGCTTACGCTTAAAATCGTCACAAGTAAAATATTGAAAAATTTAAGTATATATAAAGCCGAAAACGAGAAGGGAAAGCTAGAGCTGTAACCTTGGACCTAGACCTGTACAGGGACTGATCTGAATGTTTATAATAATATTTTAATGATCAAGTCTAGAAAATGAATAAATACAATTTCAATCTCATAAAGAGAATGCGTCATGTCACGACAGGAGAAGAAATAAACTCTTCTTCTCACGTCATAGAATGGTTTGGAATATTTTAACAAGGCCTGTGGTTGCCACTATCAAATTTAATAATGTGCCAAAACGATAGAATTTGTATGTTAAACAAAGATCTCATTTTAAACAATTTTTTCAGTTTGTAAGTAATAAGATATATGAATAAGGCAACAATTTATTTTTAAAGATGATTTTTATGCCACCCTGTTTATTTTACTGTATAAATTTAAAAATCAAGTTATTGTTTCCTACAAATATCTAAAACAAACAAATTCGTTAGCAACAGTTTTTAAAAAAAGTTTTCATTCAATAATAGTATAAAGTTTTATATATAATTCGAAACAATTAATAACATATATATTGAACAGAACATTGTCGTCTACTGTTATTAATATAGTACTATTGTTAAATTAAATTTCAATAATCATTCATGCATTAATTACTAATATACAATATGGAGCATATATAAGTAACCTATAATCTACATTATGATTATATACATATTCTATATTTGTAAATTAGTATTAGATAATAATCAAAATTCTATTAAGATAATCTACATTATATTAATTTTACAAACTATACAATAATTTTGTCACGTATTATATAAAATTAATAATATTTCTGTACAGATTTTTTCTGAGTAGACATCTCTATGCTAATGTTGGCGCTATGGTAAAATCACAATAGTTTTTATGTATTCATGTATTCAGGAATATTTTAATGCCAATTTTTATATGCTGTTTAAGAGAATCTCTGTACAGATCTCTCTTGGCTCTCTAGAGCTTTACAAATCCACTTTTCTACCCTTAAAGTAGCAATCTCAAGGTCCATTTTTGTACTCCCTGGAGCACCACAATGCTAATTTTTTGTTGTTTAGAAACATCGCTGTACAAATTTCTCTTGATACACAGAATACTTATAAATCTATCTTTTCTATTCTTAAAGTATTCACTTCTAATGCCTATTCTGATACTCTCTAGAGAATCACAACGCTAATTTCGTGTATTTAGGAGTATCTTCATGCAAATATTTTGTGTTCTTTAAGACTATCACCAACTTGCAAGAAGCATTTCCATCCTTTTTACAAGAATATAAAATTATCTTCCTTTTGTATAATATACAATTCTTCAAATAAATTAATAATAAATATATTTATTAATTTTGTCGAAATTTTAAAATAAAATATTGGCGTATTTTAAATTTTTTTCGTGTTTTTAAAGATATTTTATTATATTCTCAAGTAGTGAATTGGTAATTTAAATCGTTTTGAATAATAAATGAATATGTAAAATTCATTTATCAAATAAAATGGATATTTAAATTTTTCATATTAATTTTATTCTCAGATTTTATTAATTTATTTATGATTAAATTATATAAAATATTAATGCACATATCTCAATTTATATTTTGTGTTTTTACTTGGGTTACGTTAATATTTCCCAATCTTTTTTCGTGATAGAAGATCATGCTATTACTTCAAATGGATTTCCTAACTCTAAGTGGATCGCAAACTACTGGTTGGAATAAAAGAGATGAAAAGAGAAATGGATCGATTTTTCAAACTTATTTTTTCATTATATTATTTATATTAATAAGTAATAAATAAATATTTAACATTTTAATAAAAATTTCTATTTAATTGCATAATTTTATAATAAACATTAATTTAAAATAATATAAAAATTATTGAAATACTTCTCTTTTATTAAGAATCATAAATGTTAACTCAAAGAATACTTTTATATGTAGTTTTGGCACTTTAAAAAGATTTTTTCTCTAAAAGATAATTTGATTTATGCTGTTACGAATCATTTGATAAACTTTCATAAAATAGCATTTATAGAAAGTGGATACGATATGCTACAATGCTTAGACAGTATATATCTTATGTTCTTTTCAAAAACTAGACAGAAACACAAGAAAATAAGATAGACAAAGAAATATGACGTATAATTTACATATTCAGTAGAAAATGCATATGTCATTTTATCGCAAAGTTTTATTCTGGCATCAAGCCACGTAATAGTCAGGAGATTTGAATGATATTCAAAGAATAAATTCGACTGGAAGATATTTTCGTCATAATTCTCTTTTATTTAGAGTGTTAAAGGAAATCATTCATATTCTGGCTTTACTAAGCTATATTTTTATATATATTTTACTTGATTTAACTTTATCCTTTCTACCTATCGAATTCTTTGTATAGCTCATCAACATAATCACGCATCAATAATAAAAATAAGCAGTATATATATGAATTTATAGCTATTTTACCTTTAAAAATACTCACAGTTATC
Organism: Centruroides vittatus; assembly: GCF_030686945.1. NCBI lineage: Eukaryota > Metazoa > Arthropoda > Arachnida > Scorpiones > Buthidae > Centruroides > Centruroides vittatus. The sequence goes on from NW_027122385.1 coordinate 3,488,392, forward strand.
TTTCTTAATTTAAAAAAATATAACTTTAAACAGCATATTTAATTGTCAAAAATGCATATAAATTATACATTAATGGGTTAAGTTAATGGCTGTTTGCATGATTTATATGTATAGTTTTTCCTTTGAAAATAATCCTCAAATAATATATCAGCTGGGAAAAAACGTTATTCCACAACTTTTGTTTCCATTTAGTTTTGGTATTGTTTGATACTAACTCACTTTCCTGCTATGGATGTCATAATAACAGTAAACTTTCCAATTCTCTCTCTGAAGGGCATTATTGTTTAATAAAACGTCAAAGTTCCTTTCACCGAAAGAACAGTGTCCTTCGAAATTACAACATATTTCATAAACTGAAAGAGAAACTCAGCTTAAGTTCATGGTATTCTTTGATATACAGCACTCTTATTGTAAATTCTGATTTCAACTCTGTTTTCAATATTCTTTTTATGGTATTCTCTGAAAGTTTATTGGAATTGGTTTAAAAATCCAATTAATACACCAGCTTTTTTATATATAAAATTGATTTTAATTATCGATACTCAATAAGAGTTTATATGTAAGCCTATATAAAAAAAACAAGAGGATGAGAAATTCTCATCTCTTGTTTAAGTGCTTAGTTACTTTCCAATAAGAAGTTTCTGCTAGCGTCAGCCTATTGTACTTTATTCTATCAGTAACCAAATAAAGTGTGATTCTCATTGGAAATTCAATCTAATGGAAGATTCTGATCATCAGAAATGATAAAAAAAAGTCAACCATAGATTTTTATCAAATTATTTGATACATTTAATTCTTATGCTTCGATTCATTGTCTTTGTTTAAATGTAATTAAATTATTGCTATTTATAATTAAATAAATCATACATTATTCACTTTCGAATCATTATTACATGTTTGTATTGTTTGTAATACGCTTCACAAAGTATTATACAACAACGAAAAATTACATATACACACATACACATACACATACACAAAATATACATACACAAAAAATTATACTAATTATACTAAAATTAACTTTTAAAATTAAAAGTTAATTTTAGTATAATTAGTATAATTTTAAAAATAGCTAAATATTTCATTTTAAAAGTATATTTTAATAATTAAAATGTTTTTAATAATTTTTTTAATTAATTTTTAAAATATTTAGATATTATTTTTAATTAAAAGAATATATATTTATTTATAATAAAAACTTATTTTTGTATTATTAATTTTTTATTTTTAAAATATAATTTATATCTTTTATAAAGGGCGGTTCAAAAGTCAGATAATCAAGTTTTTTTTGTGTACAATTATAAATATAAATCTGAAAATACGTTTAAAACAACGCTTGCTGAACAATGCTTTTTGTAAAAGTTTATAAAATTTTAACTGTAATAAAGTAAATTTAATATATAATAAAGTATAGAAATTATTTTTAATTTATTTAAGAGTATAAATAATTTACAACTATATCTTATATTTTATTTAAAATTATCCTGAAGCAATTATTATAGTTTGAAAGATAATATCGATTCCTATTACTAAAATTTGTTTTATAATTCAAATTTATACATTCTTCGTTATTTTAAACATGATACATATTACATTTAGCATTATTCTTCTTGATTATAAGTGTTATTTATAGTTATAACTGTACTATGACAATAGTTTAACAATTAAGCAATATAATTTTTATAGATTTATTTATTTAGGCTTTATTAACTATGCTTTTATTTTTTAAAATTACATTTATTTATCAAAGAATATCAATATATATTTTACTATTTTCAGTTACCATCTTCATACTTAATTTTCGATATAATTGAAATTTCTTGGAAGATATAATTGTTATAATTGTTTTAAAATAAGTTAATTCAACTTATTCTAATCTTATTAAAACAGAATTATAAATATTTATTAAAGTTTTAAGCGTTAATTTTGATTAAAAGATGATAATTATGTTGTTATAATGATAATATTTAATAGTTTAGAAGTACTTGATGTTGACTTTTATTAGAAGTTTTTAAATACATTTTAAAAGTACAAAATTTATCACGACAAAAATTATTATAACTGGTATTAAAATTAAAAGTTTTAATTTAATTTTAATTATTATTTAATTGATAATTAAATACAAATTTATTTATTATTTCTTAAGTACTTTTTAAAATGTAATATGAATTTCAGTTATAATTATGTTTTAAATAATCAAATAAAAATTCTAATTATTATATTTTATAAATACATTTAATATAACCTTTAAAATTATTTTTAGCTTATTTCGCACTTTATTTTTAAAAAGATTTTCAGGGGATTTTTAAAAATTTTTATTCAGATATTCGAAATTATTTTATTAGAATAAAACTACTGTATTTTAAAATAGAAGAAAAATGCAAAAACTTTCATAAAAATTAAAAAGAATAAAAAATTAACATTAAAATTTTATATACTGTATGCATGTAGTAAAGTATAACAATGTATATATTATGTAAGCAGAGTTTAAAATCTGCTATTCATTAGCACCCCTCTCCTTTAACTCCACATCTGCGATGGTCAAGAATTCGGAGAACTGAGGGGTCACGAAGGGGAAGGAAAAGCTTGGACAGGGGAGAGAGGAGAGAAAGGTCACCACTTTTTAGACCGGACATGTGTGTAACAGACGTTGAAGTCATCTGTTCTTGTGATCGCCTTACTTTTTAGTTTAATTATTATATTATTAAATTTTGTAATATTACATATTAGTATTGTGCTTCATATTATTTAAATTTTTCAATATATAATATACTACACCGCAGAACGAAATATTAATGAAATCACTGAAAATTACTTGATACAATTAAACAAAATTGCTTATAAATTTTTATGTAAAATGTGACTAACATTAATAAAATCTCATTTGATGTTTACAACTTGAAAGATCTTTCATCACTTGCTCTCAAAATCCATTGTAACTTTTAAAGTAGAAACATTGTAGTGATAAACAAGGAAGGATAAAAATTTTGCTTTTCACTTATGGTACTGTATATAGATAAAAACGATAAAACCAAGTTAATGGTAATCGAAAAATCCACGAAAGTAATAAACTGTTAAAGTACTTTTACGAACTATTTTACTCAAAAATAAATATTAGATAATCAGTAAATTATCCAAAAGAGAAATATGAAATTTTATTATAAATTATTTTAAAATTTATAAGAAGTAAAATAAAAAATTTTTATAAGATTTTGTAATTTAAATTAGAAAAATAATAATTTTGATATAAAATAGAAATTAAATGTTATTACTTTTAATGAATTAATTCAAATTAAAACACCACCGAATGATTTGTAAAATATAAATTTTATATTATTAATTCGAAAATTCCTTTGATTTTGAAAGCTTGTTGGATTTCGATAAAAATAATGAGAAACGAAAGGATCTAAGTAGAGACACTTATCTGTTCGTGTGGAATTATTTGACTGAAAATAGTATAAGTGATGGTATCACGTTTCGAGCTTTTGTTACAGCTGACAACGTAGTTGAATGTGCAGAAACGAATGAAACCATTGTGCAAGTTTACAACCTATTGCCGCTGAAGAATCTGATGATGATGAGTCTCTTGAACATAAGCAATTTCCTTCTCTTTTGCTAGAGAAACATTGAAAATCTATGTAATTACTTTGCATTCGACATCACATAAATTGTAATAAAGTAGATATAAAATAGAAAAAAAAAAATAAAACTTTTATTATGTGAAAATTTCTATTGAAGTTAGTAATATAGTTATAAAATAATGATAATGTAATATAAATATAGTAAATCCTAAATAAATTCTTTTCTTGATAGTCTCTATTTATTAATTTAAAGTATATTAATATTGTTTTCTTTTAATTGTTTTATTTATATTAAAATTATTTTAAAAATTTATTTCATGTTTTAAAGAAATTTTTCTGCAAATTGCTTATATAATATATCTGTGTAAAAATAAATGCCTAAATTATAAAAATGTGTTTAGTAGCTTGTATTTATATAATATATACCTTTAATTGTTAATATATAAATATATACTTAAATATGTTAATATTTAATTATTAAGGTATGTTAAATCGTTGTGTTAATATTTATATTGTGGGAATAGATACATGCATGTTAATGGTTAATTTAAAGCACATATTATCTAATTAATGTCTGCATTTAAACATTTTAATTTTTAGATTAAAATGTGTTTCATAACGTTGAATTTAACTCTAAATAATGTCATTTTTATATACCTAATTATTATATTTTTAATAATTTAAGAATATTTAGGAATATAATTAATTATTTAAGCGATTTTTTTTTGTAAAGTACATTGCTAAAGAATTCATTAATATAAAAATAATTCATATATTATATATTTATATCTATATATCTATACTTAAATTATATAGAAATTTGACTGTCAAGCAAGGTTTCTTACAGGTCGAAAGTGGCCCAAGTTACTTACTTTTTCAGGCGCCCAATTTATTAAAAAACACAAAATAGCATAGAAAAATGATATTAAGTTCTTAAAGCAATAAGCTGTTTCTTAATATAATGTAATGAATAATTTGTAATAAGTGTTTTTAAGATTTTCGAAAATGTGAAACATGAGCCAAATTGCCATTTGGTAAGGCATACTGTCACTATAATTCATAAAAATATTTTAAATATAAATATGTATAACAAATACTTCTTACATATATCCAAGAAAAGAAATATTACATTAAAATCATTTTGAATGAAAAACCCTTATTCTAAATATAGAATTTTTATAAATTTTATAACAAATATACTTATTTTCTTCTTATAAGAGTTTTAATATACTTTACATGTGGATGTAATTTATAGAGAATTGTAATGGATCCACTCTGAGTTTATATATGAATGCAATATGCATGTTTTGTCATTTACTTCTGAATGTAAAAATATTTTAATTTAGTGTTAAAATATTGCTATAAACTTTCTAAAGATGTTATTTTATATAAAATATTAAATTAACTCATTTCTTTATTTTTACAAATGAATTTTATAAATTCCAGAAAGAAAATAAACGATTAACAATGTTTATTTCGCTAATTTAATATTAGTTTTCTTATATTGTCATCTCTAATGATGCATTTTACTTAAAAAAGATATAAAGTTAAATTTTTGTAATGAAAAAATCTAGATAAGTTATTTAAAGTCACGAATAAAAAGTTTTATTTAAAATAAATTAAATAACAAAATCCCTTGATTAATCAGCAAGAATTATTCATTGCAATAAATCATGCATCAAACATTACTTTGATTTATAGTAAATGGAAAATTGTTAAAATCAAGAATAAAAATTTTAATAATTTGAAAAATTTGACGAATGTTTAATGAGAATATTAAATTTGTTTAATTTATTCGTCTCAATTACGAGTCGAACATTTTGATTTTATTTACAAATTTTATTTGATTTCATTTCGTTTGAAAATTTGAAAATTTAATTTATTATTTACACATAATTTTTTTAAAAAATATTAATATTAAAATATTTAGAAATTTTAAAATAAATTATATAAATGATTTCGTAACCTTTTCTACACTTTAGATAACTTTTTAATACATTTTTAGTTTTAAGAAAGTTAATAAAAGATTTAAATGTATATAAACAAATTTGTGAATATATTTAAAATATAAATAAGATTTTTTGGTTAGCTTTTTATTTTTATATTATTTATATTTATTAAATATTAAATGTTACAAATAATATAAAATAAATATCATAAATGCTTATTTCTGTATTTTATGTTTATAGAAAAAGTTAAGTAAACATTTTATTTTATAATTTTTTAAATTATTCATAAATAAAATTAATTCACAAGAACTTAACACCGTTTTATAAATTTAAACATATATATAATTTAAATCAATTTTAAATAACCTTCACCTACATTTTTAAACAATTTAAAACAATTTCTTTTCGTTAAAAATAATTTTAATATATTTGAAATAGACAATTCGTAATTTAAATAATATTTTATCAAAATAATCAATAATTATGAGTTTTATAATTTTTTAAAATTTACTTTTATGAATAAAACATATAAATTTATCATTTGAAATAAGTGAAGTTTCAAAATGTTAATAAATTAATTTGTTGTTTAGTAAGAATCAATAATTTTTAATATAAGATAAAATATGTTTATTAAAAATGAAACTTTTCATAAATTAAAAAATATGTTTTTTAGGAAGTTAACAAACATTTTTTAATATAAGTTATATATAAATAAGCGTGTGTGTAAGGAAAAAAATGTATTTGCTTTAAATAAATTCATACGTTTAAATTTAGTCGTAACCGATATCGAGCAATTTCTTGCTTAAAAATCTACAGCTAACAGATCGATGAAGATAGGAGAAGTGGAAATATGATATCCTGAACAATCAAGAGTTCAAAATAAATATGGAATAGTTAAAAAAAGAAGTTTAAGTTCCGTAGACAGAATTACAGTACTTTAAACATGAATTAATAACAGTTATACAATAGTATGATAAATTTTGATTATATTTATTTTTATAAATTATTGTCTTCTAAGAATTCACTTGTAAAGAATCATGCATATTGTAATAATAAATAAATTACAGCAGCTTTCTGATTTTACTTTTATATATTTTAATTATGAATTTTGAAAGGAAAAATTATATAAATATCGAAAAAATTAGAAATAATAGAATAATCAAGTTTAATATTACTAATAAGAAATGTTATTTGAAGCGTAATGTTTCAATGATACAGTTGTTCAATTGAAAGAATAAGAGCGAAGTTTACTGAATGAAAATGCAATATTCTTTTCTTCTAGAAGTATATTAGAGAAAAATTTTTCTCGGTGAAACATTACTAATGACTACATTTATACATAGACTCTACAGCCTAGTCTGGTGTATGTAGTGGAAAATTTGCTAGTCTTTGAGTTAACGATCCATGAACTATGTAGAGACAACGCGGCTAATTGCAACTGTAAGCTGTTGCCCGTAAAATTATTTCTTTTCAGTTTACCAAAGAAATTATTGAATATATTCAGCTTTTTACATTTTCTACAATGCCACTGATACTATCTATAGCAATAAAGTCTAGAAAATATCTTGTGATAATATTGTTAAAATCAAGAGAAAGCTTTATAACTAAGAGAGCATAAAATTGCTTTAAATTATAAATGACTCGAAGAAAATAAAATTTAATGGAGATAAATATTTTAGTAAAGAAGAAAAATCTTATATGTAAAAGTTTTACATTTCTCAAGTTTTATTTTGTTTAATTCAAGATTTATAATCGAAAAAATTTTCTTAAAAATTTCATATATAATTTTAATAAGATGAAAATGGTTTTAAATGTTATTTTTAAAATTGATTTCAAACTTACATATTATTTTTATTTTAATAATAATAATAATTAATAAAAAATATCAAATAATAATTAAAATTAACAAATTTTAATTATTATTTGCTATTATTTTTTAGGAAAGATGAATATTTATTGTTCATTTAAAATTTATGAAAATTTATATATTAATTTTAAAATTTTATTTAACGTACCATTAGTAATAAAATAATGCTATCATTATCTATAATTAAAAAGATAGAAATGTCGTGCAGAAAAATATTTATTTAGAATCAAATGTAAAGATTTCGAATCACGATATTTTCAAATTTATTATTTGTGCAATCATCATGATATCTTAATTTCGAATATGTAATTATATTTTTAAGTATGTATTATGTATTTAATTCGTTTATCTTTAAGCATATTATTATATCGTAATTGAAAAATTTTCCTTTAAAAATTTTTGTGTAGTAAGTATATTAGGTTATAGTAATGCTGAAGTCGATAACGCCTTTAAAGCATTCTTCACTGCATTCATGAAAGTTTTGCAGTGAAGCAATTTTCAGGCAATTATGCTTATTCTTCAATTTTATAACTTCTCTAAGGTTACTGATTCATAACTAAGGTTTCAAAGATATCATTCTAGTTTTCTTATATTAAAAATATTTTTAAGTTACTTTGTATAGTTTTTTTATTGTAAATAAAAATATTATTTATATAATTAACATGGAATTCCTCTCCAGATATCTTTTATAAATTAATAAAAATTAAAAAAAAGATTTATATAAATTTTTTTAAATTTAAAAATAAATATTGTAAAAAAAGGCAAAATCCTTGTTACAAATTTATATAAAATTTAAAAATTATTGCATTTTAATTTGTTTAGTGTTAAAAAATTATTTTAGTTTCTATTATTCCTACTAAAGGTATAATTAGTTTTCATAAATATCCAGAATGTCCTTGTTTGAAGTAACATTAGCATAATCACAATTTAAATGCAGAAAAATATATTAACACAATTAAAATATATAGAAGCGTTCAAGAATTATTTTTATTTTTTCAAAGATTATTTTTTAAACTATGAAAGATAAGATATATCATAATAACAATTCACGATACATATATAAATTAATTATATTTATTTACTTGCTTAATTAACATTATATAAAATTAAAGTTTTGATATTAATATTAAACACATTTTAATTAATTTTTTAAGAAAAAATTTTCATTTTATTTCTTATTTTAAATTACAAATATCACAATCTGATGTTGCAAAAATATTTCAGAATCAATATTCTTTAGATACAAAAATTTTTAATAAGTAAGAAATACGTTATATTGATAAGAATCTTACTTAAATTGGCATAGTTTGATTGTTTTTTTAGTTGTATCAATAAAAGTAAATATAAAAACTATAAAAAGTGTTGGATACGATAATATATATTTATAATTCAGCAGTTTTATTGTATGAATGCTTTTATGGGAAGAATTAGGAAGTAAGTTAATACCTTGAAAATATTGTGTTGAATGATCATATTTATTAGGATTACTATTAGAAAATTATGTGGATACTTCTGTGATAATAAAATTACATCAGAAATACCTTTTAAACATTTTTCCCTGTAACTGTGGTCAGTGAAGGTTATATACCTAAAAGATGGCAGTCTATTTGTCTTAATTGGCGTAAAAGTATCCATCTGCCTCGTTTTTGTGTTAAGATAGAAGATTGCAGATGCTATATGACGTATGATGGAGGCTACTTTCAACGTAAGAACAGTTGCGTGGATGATATATTCACCCTGTTAGTTTCTTCCATTGTCTTTCGTAGGATTCTCCTTCCCATATTTGGACATCGCCTTGCGACATCACGTGCGACCATTACTTATCAAACGTCATGCGTTACATTCACTCCATCTGCACTTTCTTTTGGCATTGAGCCAACTATTTGGGCCTATAACCACTAGCCACTGCCTGTTGGTTGAAATATTTTTCCTCTCCTTTCATTGTTTGGACAGAAAGAAAAATGCAAGGTAAAAAACAAGTTAAATTCTTTATTTTTACTACATTTTGCTTTCTGAGAAGAAGATTCTTTAGATCATTATCACGAAGCAACTCCTGCATCAATTAAAAAAATATTAGAAACAAGCTTTCGTTATAGATTTGCAGTTATATAAGTAAAAATTATAATTACATTCACTGTTATCTTGAGTTATTAGTTCTAAACTTTATAGACAAAACAAAATCTCAATAAAATGAAATATAACTTGACCTGAATTTTGTTTTATGGTTATTATCTTGCGCTGCACTTAACAAATTGTTAGGTATAACAATATATGTTTTAAAATTTAAGAAGTACTTGATATCGACGATAAAGATGGCAGATCTGGAGGTTCTTATTCTACCAGTAGTTGATGGTAATAAATTACCGAGAGCAATAACATTTGTCACGGTGGGCAAAGTTTAATTAGTAAAGGAAAATGGTGCCCTGGGATATATAACTATCGATCCTTTCAGACAAATGGGTTTAATTAACGAAGACATAAGGACAATGAAGGTTTTTGTGTGTCTCGACTATGTATTCATTGACTGTTAGAATCACCATTGGAATAAGCTATAAAACGGAACTGTTCAAATATATATCTTTATTTTAAAAACAAGAGCTTAAGGTTAAAACAGATTTTCTCATCTTTTCAAAACCCTAAGCCAATTTTAAACGTGTCATAATTTAGTAAAACACAAACAATAAATTTTAATTCGCTAAGATAATTTACTAAATAAAAATTATTCAGAAAAGATAATGAAAGAATGTTTTCGAACTTGAATAAAAATCGTTCGAAAAGAGTTTAAGTCATATCTTTACGAAACAGAACACTTTCTAATAAGAGCTGGAGATTAACATAGCGACTTGCTTAAAATGGTAAACGTCTTTCAGACGTCATCCATTCTAATCCTGAGAACCTACCTCAGGGTCACGGGAAATTAACTTTGCCTCTTGGGCAAAGAAAACGCAGATGGCAATTACTGTACGATGCTGTTAAGCCGCCTCGTCCGTAGTAATTAATAGCAAACACGTCCAGAGGAAAATTGACATCTCAGTCATTTATTTGGTGTCAGGTGGATCAAGAACTAATACCTGCTTTCTCTCTATTCCAAGGTTTGCTTGAGTTCATCCTGATTTCATCTTGTTGTCATAAAGCCTAGTTAAAAGAAGGTAGAGTGATTTATGAAAGTTTAAAATCGAGTTTTCGAATATTAAATATTATATAATATTCTACGATGTATTCCTATTGGGATTTTTCCATTTAATTTCAGATTACGACAAAAAGCAAAAATTTCCATTAAAACTATTTAAATACATATATAAAAAATAGTTAAATAGATTAAAATAGAAAGGATTTATACTTGTTTACTACACTGAACAATTTAAATTATTCAGAAGTTTCGTTAGTTTATTTAGAATTAAACAGCATTTATTGAAGGCTATGTAAAATATGTTTTAATTAAAATTAATAAAATATTTATTAACTTTATTGAATTAAAAATAAAAAGATTTTTTGTAAATATATAATTCATGTTTTCAATGAATATGTAAGAAATTGAATGCGTACACATATCAGCACATAAAATAATTTTCTTCAGAAATCTGGAAAATAAATGTACAAAATAAAAAAAAAATAAAAAAAGAGGAAATGAAAAATGGAATACTTTAAAATGAAACTTCTAATATATCAAAAAATATTGAATTTTTAATATTTAATTTTTTACTACTTTTATTTCATATTAAAAATAGAATTTGACTTAGAAGAATATTTTTTGTATCGAATTTTTCCTTTATTATTATTAATAAATATTATTAATATTACTATTATTATTATTATTATTATATTATAGATATTTTTTCTTGCATTAAATATCTTTTTCAAAAGATAATTTTATATTTCAATATTTCATTAAAATATTGAAGAATAATTAAATGAAAAATTAATTATTTTAAATTTTACATCAAGTTTTTATTCATATAAATTAATAGATAAATAAAATTGAATACAAGAAAAATTAATGCTTATATACAAAAAAAAAATGGAAACAAATTAAGAAAATTGATTTGTTAAGAATAATGAAATAAAAATAAATATTTTCTAGAAAGTAATTTTATTTAACGTTTCCTTAATTTTAGAAATAACTGTTAGCTATTAAACAATTAAAATCTCCTAATGTCTAGAAGGAAATTAGCTTTGAAAGATTTACTGTACTTCAATTGTGTTTACTGTGATGGAGTATAATTACTATAAATTATTCATTAAATGAATATAAAAATATTGCAATTATTTTCAATGTTAAAATAAGAAATATATATATAATTTTTATAAATAAATAACGAGTTTCTAAATTAATAGATATTTCAGTATGTTACTTATAAAACTTTAAAGTTGACTCTATAAATATATGAAATATTGATTCAGCATTTATTTATTTACTTTATATATTTAACATTTGAATCTTGTAACATCTAAATATCTTTGTAGAGAAACAGGAAGTTAAAGTGAATATTTATTTGAATAATCTTCCTCTTCCTTCTAATTATTATTTTTTTTTTATTTAATTTTTTTATTTTTTATCTTCATGAATTTTTAAATCCTTCCTCTTCTAATTCTTTCTCTTTCTCTTCCATTCAGTGGAAACCTCTGTTTACGACTACATTTTTGTCTTTTTGTATATAATAAGAAAATAATTTGCTTCTCTTAATTAATCTCAACAAATAATACGCTTAAATTATTCTTTAAATCTTCTTTTTACTAAAAAATAAATAGTAAATATATTATTTTGCTTATTTATTGCACTCTTATTCTATTTCTAGATGAGAATAGGAAAGTGATTTACTTCTAATAAAGTAAGAATATTTATGTTGGTAAAACGGATCGAGATAATCTATATATTGATAACTTCTTGTATTATGCAGTAAATTTCGATTAATGGCAATTCAGTTTAAAAAAGTTACAACATTGCCTAAGAATATCGAAAAACTATATTAGAAAACAATTTCTTTGAATTTCCACTTTAAGTTTCGAATTGATGTTTTAGAAATTTATTATAAATCAATTCTTTATATGTTTTCATTTATATAAATTAAAGATATATTATCATAATTTTATAAGTTATAATCTAGCCTTGATTAAATATTCTACATTTAAAAAATGAATTATTGATAATGGCATGGGTAAGATACTTAAATTAAATTATCAAATTAAAGCACTGTTTAAAATTCGTTTAAGAATATTTTAAAGTATTAGTATTATTATCTAATGTTATTATTTAATTAAAAAATCGTCTTTTTTTAGAGTAAAAACATCAAAACTTCCGTAGAAACAAACCTGAATTTATAAAATGTTCATTCACACGAGATTCATTTATTTTAAATATTATAATTAAAATGAAATAAAATAAATTAGTAACAATAGTTAATTTTTAATAAAAATAAAATTATCAATGATTAAATTTGTAGTACTTGTACATTTTATTTTTAGAAATGATTGTAACTTTTAAAAGTTTAAAATATTATTTTTCTTAGATTAAGTTTATAAATATATATACAATAAATTATATCAAAGTTTGAAATAAATTACCTAACTTTGATATCAAATAAAAAGAATTCTATTGTAAATTTCTGATATAAGTAAAATAATTATAAATGCTTATTTACATATTCTAGATATAAAATCCTAAACTTATAACTTAAAAAATTGTAAATATTTCTAAAAAATATGAACTAAATCTTATTTTGTAAACAACTATAACCTGTTTATTTAGTATCTAACAATAAATAAAACCTTGATTTAGTTGTGTTTGGTTTTTGTTATTAAATATAAAAAAAATCTTTATAATATTTAACCTATATTCCCTCACAATAATAAATTTAAATTGATAGGAAATTTGTTGTATTTTTTCCATACGCAAGTTTTCGAATAAAAAACTTTATTGACACTAGTATTTAACAAAGTTCTTAATGAAGTGTAAAATGTTACTTTGAACTTTTAATTGAACTCTTTATACAATACAATTTATATTATTTAAACATTTAGAGAATAGCTTCATAATACAAGAATCCCGTTATAGAGATGATACAAAAAAATTATATCTTCGGAAAATAGAATAATTCAAAATCTACTTCACAAGATGATTATCGACATAATAAAAATAAATCGCTGGATAATTGGTATACAAAGTTTTATTCATTACTTACAAAATATGGTGCCAGCACTTTTCCAGTCTGTTTCCTAGCACAAAAAGTGCGGCCTTATGTTGTTATTAGAGTCATCAATCGCATAGTCAGCGTTACTACATGAGAAATCTTTACAGGAGTCCAGATATCATTATTGGAACACTTATTATTAAAATATCCAAGTGAAACTAATTATATACTCACTAATCTTTTTTTTTCAAATAAATTATACTGTTGACGTGTAGATGTAAATTTTGTAATGATTCGATGTATTACCTGAGTGTAAAGAATATCAAGAATTAAGATTAACTATAGATCTTATTTTCATAGAATTTTTGTCAAGAAAAGAGATGTATGAATATTCAGTGCAGAAAGTATAAACTGTATAAGATTATTCAATTTCCTGGTTAAGGCTTAGAAAAACGTTGTTGGTTTTAAAATATTTATTTATTTTTTGGGGGATTTAATAGCAAACTATTCTATTTTTACCTAGAATATATTTTGTAAAAATGTAATTTCGTTTACTTACTACATGTAACTTCATTTAAAATACTTGTTGGTAGTGAAAAAAGTTTGCAACTGTCCCTAAATTATTTTTGTATTTAACAAATTTTACGATATTCGTAATTAAAGTTACACTGTTTCATTTTAATTATAAGCCACAGTAAACGTAAATATTAAGCTACATGATATAATATGGTCATTTATGTTATTTGAAATTCATTAAAAATATGTAAACTGTTTATAACGGATCCCAAGCAATGGATATTAAAGAATATCGCGATAAAAATATTTATAGAGATCAGCATAACTTCTCCAGAATTCTGTATGATTGAAAATAATTAGATCATGTTTAAAGTTTTTAAATTAGTTATCATAAAAATACTTTATGCATTTGCTTCATTATGCTTCATCATTGTAATGACAACACCATAAATGAACATCTCTTCGGAACATTTTTATATTATACTTTATTTTGAAATTAATTCGGAAAGAGATTTTTTTTCCTCGACTTTTTAAAATTGTGGGAAAATGATATTTATAGAGTAATGCTGAAACAATTTCACAGATAATTTTGAAAATATGTAAGTGTATTTGGAGAAACCAAGAAAATATACTTAAACTCCCATTATGTTTTATCATCTATAATTTTCATTTTATTATCTTCAAATTTAATTCATCTATTCATTGTAATTGATGTCTACATTGTAAATCAAATGTTTAATCCGTTCTTCGAGTAGAACACTTTATACTTGAAAGCAATAACATTTTATTGCTTTCGAGTATACTTTTAAAAAAGATTAATCTTTTGACCACAACTTAAACCTGAAATATTATATAACAAAGGATATAAAATAAACTGTACAAATACATAGTGAAATACAGTTAATAAAAGTTATAATTTATATAATATTTAAGTTTAAATATGAATTTAGGCTATTTAGAGAAAGCAGAATACAGTTTAAACAAGCTCATTCACTAAAATTTTAAAATATTTAGAGACTCGTAGTTTATATTTAGTAGCTGATTTTTGATGACTGCTTGTACAACATAGTCATGTCTATGCTTGTAGTCAGTTTGAATGAGAATTTTGTCTGTTGTGATATACTGAATTGTCTTGCTAGTCATTCCTGTATCAAATGGCAAGTGTTGTCTCTTTCTCTCTTCTCAAATATGTTTTCTGTAAATGTTTTTTTTTGTGTAATGGCTTAGTCTTGAATTGCAACAATGAATCCTATTTGAGGGAAACAAATTCTTATACAAGAGCGATGTACGTAAGTCTTCTTTATAAAATATAGTATACTAAAATACTGCATGTTGTTTCTTCCCATGTGATGTTGCTAATTTTTTACTACAGTTTGTCAAATGCGATAAGTTCAAAAGTATGAAAATCTTTGTGTGTATAATTGAGGTTTTTTAACTCTTTTCTCCATGGTCACTAATAGGATCTTTTTATTAGATCCATCGTGAGTTTGTCCAGGCCCACAATGGCGCATATGAGTGATAAGAGACGGGACTCTACATATTCGGGATGGACCTGGAATTTTTCGATTCTTGCAAATTCGTTTTCGGGTCCCCAGAACTGTAAGCCGATACCTTAACCGCTCGGCTACCCGACCATCTGTATAATTAAGTAGTACGTTTATAAGCAATTTTGTTTGGTGGAAAAAGATATTCTTGCAAAAGATCTGAATGAAGCATAAATGTTGTCTATTTACTGTTTAGTATCTTTTATAAATATATATTACTGTATAATTTATGTTGATTCGAAAAGTAATTTTTTTATACTAAAATAAAGAAACATCATACAAATTATTTAGATAAAAAATTTATTATTATTATTTACTATTCTTAAATGGATATCAGTAAACTATTTCAGTATTATTAATCAGTGCCGTAACTAGCCATTCCTGTGCCCTGTGCAAGAATTTGCATTTAGGCCCCTTAGTTAATTAGGTTTGGGAAATTAATAAAACAAATACATGCATTTTGGGCCTCCCCTGTGCGAGTGTATTGCCTAGTTACGGCACTGTTATTAATATATACAGATAATTATGTAGATGTAAATCACGCTTAACATTTTTTCCTGCATCCTACGGCAATATTTATAATAATGATTTATCAGATTTTAATTTAAATTTTGAAGTATTATAAAAGTACCTAACTTTTATTTTATCATCTTCAATTTCAAATCAATAAATTATTAAAGTTATTTTAAAATTTGTCTATGGTTGCAGAAACGTTCTATATAAAACAATAAATATAGAACTATTTTCTAGTATTCTTCTTCTTATTCAATAAAAAGATCAATACTAAATCCATAATATCTTTTTACGTATTTTTATATAAAACAAATTTGAAGAGATATACTTTTGTCTTTCATAGAACGGTTTAAAATATTTTTAATGCCATTTATTATTATATTTCAATTATCGCCGATAAGATAAGGAAATATATTTTCTAAAAATTAATAATTTAATAATAAAAAATCATTCTTTTAAATATTATTTATTTAATAATTATAATTTTTATTTTGTAAAATCATTTTTTTTAGAAAGTAATGTCTTTGAACCCGAAGGACATTGTTTTTCACATTGGGTGTCTGGAAGTTAAGAAACAAACAGAAATTGTTGAATAATTTTGTAATAAAAAGTTATAATAGAAACAAAATATTGTCATTTATGAAACAAAACAACCTCTGTCTATTGCTCAAAAACAAAGTTACTCATAATTGTGTAAAATCACGCAAATTGGTAATCACAGTAGACCTGAATGTTTTTCCAACAGCTGCATTTCTTGTTAGCATTTTTACCATTCAATGCAAGATTTTTGCCATTATTTTTCTAAAATACGGCATATAATTCTTTAATTTTTAGTCATAATTATCAAAATTTAAATTATTTTTATACAGAAAAAAATTATAATTTTATATATTCTTAAAAATGTTCACGTTCACATTTTAACAATTTATCTTCTGATTTTTATATACAGAATTAATGAAAGTAAATATATATATATTCATTTATATTATTTCTTAGTAAGTAAAATAAAGGGGCAAATCCTGACATTTCACACAAAATAATTATAATAGCGACATTTCTTGCTATAAACATGCCAATTTAATTTTGTATACAATTTTGACTTTGTCTTTTCATTATCTGGTAGTACAGAGTTTAGTGACATATTAATGTATATAAAGAAATTAAATATTTAATTCATTACATTGTCCTGAAAAGCTCTAATACTGGAATGAAGTCGGATAAGCGTGTGGCGAAAACGAACCTTCTGGAAAATAGTTTTCCTTTTTTAAGACAGGGGATATATGACACAGTACACAGTTTATGTACCATAGCACTAACAAATCAAATGAAAAAAGTAGGTTACATTGTTTCCCAATTTCCGTGCTGTGAAGACCTACAATCGAAGTAACAATGTCTACAAAATCCACAGAGGTCTTCAGCTGAGTTTCTTACTTTGCTCCTTGCC
Source organism: Centruroides vittatus (assembly GCF_030686945.1). Lineage (NCBI taxonomy): Eukaryota > Metazoa > Arthropoda > Arachnida > Scorpiones > Buthidae > Centruroides > Centruroides vittatus. The sequence continues at coordinate 3,505,937 of NW_027122385.1, forward strand.
TGACTGATTTGTTCTCATCATTGAACGAGTAGTTAACCTTCTGCATGATTCTCGCCGTGTTCAGATACACCTGGAATTTAATATTTTTGATGAAGATTTAATTATTAGGAGATCTCGGAAGTTGACAACGAAAGCGTTTCTCTATTACTTGCTTCAGTGGTTGTTGACGTGCTTCTCTGTCTGCCCTTGTTGATATTCCTTTGCTGATGGTCAAGTGAAGGTACTGTACATGAAGATGGAAGAGGAAAGTTACTGTAAGATGATGGTACTGTTCAGATTCACTCTATATTATAATTTACAATTTATTTTTATATTTTAATGTATTAAAGATTTATTTTTTTAACTAATTCTATTTTGTATAGATTTGTTAATATTTCTTAATAAAATGAACAAAACTTCTTGTCATAATTAATTACATTTTTATATTTTAAATTTATACTTTTAAAAAATTACAGAATAATAATTTGTTACAATTCTTATGAACTATTAAATAATTTAGTAAAATTTGTTTTTTTTTTTTTTTTTAGTAATTTTTAAAGCCGTTCACGCGAGCATATAAGTATACACAATACATAATTAAAGATAAGTAATATAGAAATTTATTTATATTAAATTATAAATTAATTTCGAACACTCTACATGAATATTTATGAATTTGATAACTTAAATTTTAATTAAATTATTAAAAATCGTAAACTTTTAATAAATACTTTGCGATGCTGAGTACAAGAATTGAAAGTGTCAAGCTTGACATATTTTTAATCAAAAGTAAGAGTAAAATAATATAATATGTTAAATTGAAAGAGCAAATAATACTAATTAATAAATAAGTTATAATTATAAATTTATATTTAGTTTCTTATTAAATTAACAAATATTTGACTCAAGCCTATCGTTAAGTTGAGATTTTTTCGGATGTACAGGCTCTTCTGTAAATAATTTCAATAGAAATTAAATAAATTACACAGTGGAATTACTTTTAAATCTCGTAAAATTTAAATATTTTTATGTTCTGTACAATGGCATCGTTACAGCAATAATATGTTACGGAATAGTACTGTACATAGAGCTTACATTAAAGGCTAGCTTTCAATTCTTTTTATATTTAACTACTATACTTGACCGTTTTTTCTTTAGATTTAAAAGATTTAATTAAATAATTAAAAGATAACATTTATAATAAAAAGTTATAGATAAAAACATAACTTATTTATTCATTATTTGTAAACTAGATTGATATATTTAGCAAATTTGATTAAAAATTCAAATTTTTCTAGCTCAAATTCTCTAGCGTTAATATGATTTTTAAAATGTCTTATAAAGACAAACAAATAAATCTAGGTTGCGAATTGATAAAATATTCATATAAATCATAGAAAAAAGGAGAGATTTCATTTGCATAAAATGCAGATTAAGTTCAAATTTTGTTGTGAAATGTCTTTACAAATTTGAACAAAATCATACATTGTGATCATAAAATGCTAAAGTAAGTAGAAAATATTTGAAGTTATGAATCATGGAAGAAAATAATATCATTACATTGAAGAAATAATAATGATGAAGTTCTAACAAGCATAAGAAATATAGTTTCTTTCTAAAATATCGATTTAAAAATCTTTCTCTTTCTTTCATTTTTTTCTTATTATTATTTGAGAAAACTTAAACATCATTTTTCATCTCGAATATTAATTCATTGATAATACTAAGATTACCAATACTTTTCAAGATTGATCTTGATTCTTATTTCATTCTATGAGCATGATAATGGATCTATATAACAGTATTTTATTGATTTTTAAAGTTGTCAAGTGCCAATTTATAGCCTATAAGTTATATTTAAAAAAATAAAAAAACTTTCTCTGGATCGTCTAGAGTTGCCAGAAAACACTAGAAAACATTAAACAATGTTTTTATTTTTTATATTTTAAAATTATTTGAGATTCGAACCTTAGTCTAAGTTATTTTTAACATTTAAATTCAATATTTTTATGATTATTTCAAATTTCCACATCAATTATATTATAAAAAATAGATTTATAAACAATAAAATTTTAAAATTTATCATTAGTTTATTATCTATTATAGATATATTTTTATGGATGAGAATTTGTAAATAGTTATATAAATAAATTTAAAATATATAAAATTTAGATGACAATTTTTTACGAAAATACGTTAAAAACATAATAAAATTCATAATATAAGAATTTTTTCACCATTTATTCATAGTTACCATTTTACATCTATACATTTACTGATTAAAGGTATAAAAAACATATATAATACATTAGAGTAATATAAAAAACGTTCTTTCAAAGTTGTCTATCAGACAGCATTCTAAAGCAATGTACCTGATCACAGTTATTGCAAAGGAAAAGGGAGTAACTGATTGTAAATCCGAGCTCAACAAAAGCATCTATGAAATATCCGTGTAACGTTCTCCAACGTCAACACAAAGATAACTTAGGAGTTTCCTTTGTCAACGAAAGAAAAGCCGAATCGTTTCGTTCAGATCTTAGAAACTCTTCCAACGACACAACGCATCCGCATGATTGACGGCACAACCTTATCTATTCGCAAGTACAGCAAGGACAGACAGATTCTACTAATGATGACCGAAGTTGACGATTACATTACAGAAAGATCTTCATCCAACAGCCGTTCGTCATGTCAGTGCTTTTTCTTCTGTACTTCTCTCCATTCAAATCCAGTCTATATCATTTGACTGCAAGCGCAGTTACTCTCAGTTGATTCCTCGTTCGTTTTTCTCGCAATCTAGCTTCGACCGGCTGTTCGTAATGGCTGTATGTCAAAGCGAATGTAGCGATCTGAACGAGGCAGGGAGGTGTCGAGCAGACCGCTATTGTGTCATTCAAAAAGACTTCACCCCCCTTTCTCACCGGAGCTGTCTTTTAGTGGTGTCCTGACTCAACTGTCGCTTTTCTCTGGAGGCGAATGTCGTAGCTCTTTCCCTTCTGTTTTCACTGACAGAAAATTAATGACTTGACTATTTCTAGAATAAAAAGATGAAAAAAGTATTTTTTTTTTTTTTTACTTTTCTTTAAACCTCTAAATGTACTTTGTCACTGCATTTTAAAAAATTGTTGTTTTTCTTCTTTCTTCACATACAAAAGAGTAGGTACAAATGTAATATCTCTTCTGTGATTTTTATTTCTTCAACTTTTTTTAAGTATTTTTTCTCCGTTTTAAAGTCGATTTAAATTATCTGTCTGTACGATTGATGATTACGTTTCGTCCTATAACCTTCTTTTTCTAAAATTTCTACTTACTTTTTATTGCTACACTATAAACTAACCGAACTCTAGTCACGATGATTTATATTACATGTTTGCATTAGCATATAAATTAGTAAAAAAAATTAATGTTTATAAATCAAACTGATCTTATTTAACTTTAATTCATTAATTTTACAATGTATAAATATAAAGTATAATTTAATTAACTCGTTATTATCATCAATATTAATTCTCTTTCAACCTTATCCAAATTTACTGTACAAGGGACAGGATGTTGTACATTCCGCATTTGAATTTTTCATTTGAAATCAAAAATTATTTAAACATTAAAATAATTGTAAAATATTTAAATGAAATATAAATATTCTTAAAATTTTTTATAAATTATAAGATTATAATTAAGTTTAAATTTAATTAAAAATTATTTTCTAAACGAATTATAGCCTATTCCATTTATTAAAAATAGAATCCAAAAATTCAAAAAAATAAAGCTAATTTGATACATTATAAAATTATTAATTAAATTCTTGAAATGATTTAACAATAAAATATTTATAAAATTTAAAATGTTAAAAGTAATTAAATATGTGTTAAAATAATAAAATTTCTAATTAATGTACAGTGGTTTATTGTAATAATACATTTTTGAAAGAATTAAATAGATTATAATAATTTTATTAATATTTAATAAATTTTTAAGAATTAATTTGCTTAAAATTAATTCGTATGAAAATGAATAATTATTAAATTCATGTAGCATATGATCTAAAATTTAAAATTACATTTCTCATTTGCTTCTCCTGGGGCCAATTATTAATTATTTCCTTGATTTAATTACATAGGCGGTGATCCGATTAGAGCTATTGTAATTTTTCTCAATGCCCAAGAAACAAGGAAATAGTACTCAGAAAATTATTGGTTCTACCTGGTGCTATTGTCACATCGTCTGTCAAAAGCTAAGCCGTTCGACTCTTGACATCATTTTACATAATAAATAACCTTATTTAATTATGTAAAATATAATAATAAAATAATAAATTGGGTTAAAAACATAATTTTATATCTTCTAAATATAATTATGCATCTTTAAATCATTTAACTTAATGAATTTTCGTGATTTTTTATTCTTAGAAACCATCAAAGTTTGTATAGGAAAGGAAGGAAAAGAAAGGAAAATACTGAGTTCTATAATCAAATATTTTTTCAAAAGAGGAATTAGGAAGTTTTATTAGTTATTTATATTCTCTAATGCATTTTTCAATTTTAAATTTTCAAAATGTTTATAGCTAAATAAGTCAAGAAAGTTTATTCGTGAAACTTCAGAGTATGTCATTGGCGATTTACGCTGCTTCGCTAACGCGATCACTCTAACTCAGTGGGTATCATGCTACCTGGGATGATATCCATTATTCAGGTAACTGACGAATGACATGCTTCTATCCTTCGACTCTTAGACCTAGAAGCAGCACGCAGAAGCTTTGATGGACGTTGTGTAATCACAGGGATAGCCAGTAGAGTAATCACCTGATTGCTAGGCTTTATCTATTGATCCAAAGTAACATGATTATTTAGTGCATTTCTTAGCGTTACCTTTTCTCTATTTGCCTCTTTCCAATGATTCAAAGTCCAGCTGTTCGACGATTTTATAAAAATATATTATTTCTCTTTTCGAAATTGTTTAAAAATAAACAAATACTAAACATATACATTCACAATATTTTATTGTTATTTTTTTTATAAAAATAGCATTTAATAAAGATGGAAAGTTATTAATTGTTACTATAATTATAACCTCAATATAGAAATAATTTATAGATAAAAAAGTTTTGATTTTCGATATAATTTTAAAACATAAATAAGTAAATTTTTCAGAAAAATAGAAATAAAAAAGGGTCTATTTTTTGATAAATGTGATGCGAAACGTCAATATTGTCAACTAAATTTATCAGAAGTTTTAAACCATAATTTAGATTTATGAAAGGTAGATAACGATGTCAAGATTGAAGTTTTTAGAACTTTTAAGAATATTTTTCTTTATATAAAAGAAATTTCTAAACAAAATTGTTTTGAATAAGTTTGAAAAAAGTTTAATTCATTGAAAAAAATTGTCAAAATTAAAATAGTTCTTAATTGTACAGTACATTTAATAAAAGATTAAAAAACAGTTGAATAATTATTTAAAAATTTCGAAAATTTCATAAAAAACTGAAAAATTCAATTTTTTTTTTAACTTATTCAACATTAATTTTATCCAAAAGAAATAAGCTATTCCACATTTGTTATTATATACATTTCTTTAACTCATTTAAATTTTTTCAACATTAAAAGATATGATTTGATGTTTATGGTCATATTATTTATTATTGATATAAAAATAAATAATATGACCATAAACATCAAATCATATCTTTCAAGAAATATTATAAAACAAACAAAACTATAAATTAATTAATAAACATCACGTTTTGTATACTAAAATTAGAACTTATTTTTTAATAATAGTTTTGTTGAAATAATTTAATTAAAATTTTTAATATCAATATTTATAGCTTTTCTCGTTAAATAAGAGAAAATAAAACAAAAACATTATTTTTTTTTTGTAAATAAATTCTAAGAATACGGAGAGAACATTTTTATATCAAATTGAATATAAAATATAAAAAAATAATATATATAGATATATTAAATAAAATAAAATATGTGATAACTCTAAGCAATTTATAATTCAAAAAATTTAATATAAATATTTTATATTTTTATTGTTTACCAGCTTAAGATATGTCAGATATATAAATTGCCTAACTATATTGAAAATTTGAAGAATAGCAAACGTGATTATTTATTTTTTATTTCTTCTAACAGTTTCAAGGCTTTTTTCACATTTTTAATAATATATTCAAAATAAATTTTTAAAACAATTTATATATTTTTAACAATTAAAAAATTAATTGTTAAACAAGATATTTAATTCAATATAAAATACAGATGAACTATAGAAAATTAACTATTATTATTATTATTATTTTATTTTTATTTTTGGCAATAAAAAGAATAACGTTATAGACACTTCATCACTAATGGTCACTTAATTCGCCAATCTCGAGATCGAAATGAGGGGAGGGAGAAAGAAAGAAGAAGAGAGTCATTTTTTTTTTTTTTTTTTTTTTGTAATGACGATTGAGAATCACGTGTGACCAAAACAAAAACTGATGAAGACCTATGTCTGGACAAGTAGCCTCGTTATCGAGATGTCATGGGAAAAAATATTTTATTGGCGACTCCTTGGGACCAACGTATGTCTTCCTGTTTACTGTAGAGGATAGTTGGTCCAGACGACTGGTGTCGTTATCCTCTTTACTCGGGATAACTTCGAAGCTAATAAAGACGTACACAAAAGTTGTTAACTTTCTTTAGATCTTTATTTCCTTTTGTAATTGTTTCGCCAATGTTTATTAAATCCTAGAAATTTATAGTTATACTTTTATAACTTCATTCACTTATATGGCTCCACAAGTATATATTACATACATTTCTATGTACCGTAATTATTTTAAAGGTAATAAAATATTAAAAAATTAATTTTAATTTCATTTATACACTGATAAATAATGTGTAATATCGATAATTTTATTTAAAAATTATATAAATATAATAAAAGATATAAGAATATAGTATATGATATGAAAGAATGATATAATGTAGCTTTTAAAAATTATTTTTTTAGTAATAAATATATATAAAATTATATAAGAAAAGTTTATAATTAGTAACAAAATGAATTTGAAAATAATAAAATATAAAAAATTAATTTTAAGTTTCAAATTCATAAATAATATTTAAAAATATGTGAAAAATTATGTAAATGTATAAAAGAACGATATGATATAATATAGTATTGAATAATGGTGTATAAATGATTTTTTTCAAAAATAAATATGTATAAAATTATATAAAAATATAATTTATTATCATAAGTTTATCAAATCAATTCAAATTGTTTAAAAGTTTCATCTTTTTATATTCTGATATATTTATTATCATAAATTAAGATGATAATCTAAGAAACTTAACACATCAAATTATCATTATAAACACTTTAATGCATATTTTTCCACTCGATAAACTTTTATACATATTTATAAAATATTACATTCACTAATTAATTATGCATATAACGAATTGGATATAAATGAATTTTTTTATTCAAAACTTTCATCAAGATTTTTAAAAGTATTAAATTAAATAAATTAATGTTATATATATAGAAAATAACTATTAAACTTAACGATTCAACTATCGTCTTTAAGTAACGTTGAAAGCATAAAAACAAAGAGAAGTAGATAGATGGAGTAAACTCTTTAGCTTTAAAATGAAACTTTCAAGGAAAAATAAATAAAAATAGATGGATGAAACAGGAAACAATGAAAATAGAAAGACAAGAATTGAATTAAGATGAGATAAAATATCACTTAGGATAATAGATAAAATATTACAAAAAACAGTTTCAATGATTTGGTCACGTTTTGAGAATGAATTCTTATTACATGGTACTTAAAGGTAGAAATGGAGGGGAAATGCCAGCTGGAAGATCGAGAAAATGTTATTTTCAACGTTTTACTAGAAAATAGGGATTTCTGTCCTAAAAATATAAGCAATTTGACTAACGATTGGAAAAAGATTCAAATCTATAACCTAAATGGTTTTGTTACTTGCTGTTGCTGTTAGAACGTGTAAGAAATTTGCAGATTGAAACCATTTTTACTAATTTGCTTAATAAGTATTTAAACGTCAATATACTTTTAAATATTATATAAAATATTTATGAATGTGATATTTACTAATTTTACCTATATATCGTGAATAATACACGAAGCTCAACCAGTCGATTGCAATTTCACAAAGACATCTTTAACAATTGTAAAAGAGTAATAACTGTTAGAAGAGTTTGAGAAATACTTCAATATATAAAAATAAATTGCAATAATACAAAACCACAGTTTATTCAAATTTTTATGATGATTTCTTTATATATCTTTGAGAAAATTCTTTCTTGACATTTCTGAAACTATCGCCGAAAATTTCTTTAGTAACCTAAAGGGGCATTTTAGGTCTTCAGTATTCCGAAGTTGATTCAATATGTAAAGGTTGGAAATCTTATCTTATCTTAATTAAATAATGTAATTACATTTCCATTAAGAAAATAATAATTCTGTCAAATTTGGAACTTTGCAAGTCACTTTCTCGATGCCAGAAATAATTAGATATAATTTTTGATTTAACTGAAGACTCGATAAATAAAATAAATACGAAGCGTTTGTATCTAATGTATTTCATCTTTTCAAGCATTTCTAAAGGAAGATGTATATATCGCAATTAATCAAAAATGTTCAAGTAAGAAGTAGAAGAAGATATTTATTGAGAGAGAGATAAATTAAGTATCATAGATTATCTGACTCCGAGTTCGTAATGGAGTCAAGAAGCAGTTTTATCGAGAATTGAACGTTCATACAACTGAGAATGGTTTGGTTTGATTTTTCGATTTACCGTTGAGAAATTGCAAAGAGAATCGGGGTGAAGGATGAGAAAATTTTTTCGTTTATTTCCCTCTCACACATTTCTTCATTTAGAGACAGAGTCTAGCAAATGTGATATGAAAGTCCCTTGGCCACCTCACAAAGTGCATTTCCATGTTGCAGGCAGAGTACATTGTGTAACGGAAAGTGAGCGAAGTATTCAGTAGAGTTTATCAAACACTTGACTGTCTAGAGTATTTGGTCTAACTGCCGTTTGGGAGACGTTTGGTTTCGTTATCAAATGACTTCCTTTATAAAATAAGCAGTTTTTACTATATAAACGATAAAAAAACTAACGATCAAAACATTATATTTTAAATTATAATACCATTTTAAATTCAATATTTAAAATATAAAAACTGAGATATTACTGTGTAAGTCTATTGTCAATGTCGTTGTAAGTAGACGTGAGGACATGAAATATATCTAACTGCTGCAATACTTTACAAAACGGAATAATATTTTTTGATATTTTAGATATTAATATTAATATCTAAAATGTCAAAAAATATTATTCTGAAAACAGACGAAGTTAAGATATTTTTTGAAATGTTAAGAATGTGTTGTAATGTTAACATATTAACAAATGTCTTTCATTGTTAATATTTAAAGTAATAAAAAGCATTGTTCTGAAAGTAGATATTGTTAAACAATGAAAAGAATGATATTGATGATAAATAGATATTGTTGTAATGTTAAGAATGTTTAATAATGTTCAGAGCTATGCTAATTTATTAACAATGATAAAATATTTTACTATTGTTCTAAATCTTGTTTAATAAAATCGAAAAAACTATTCTGAAAGTTAAATATTGTTAATAATATTAAGCTATTATTAACAATGTTTACAATGACTTAACAATATTAAGAAAATTTATTATTGTAACAAGCGTTAAAATAGCATAACAATTACATACTTCATTCTAACTGCAACAATTTTTTTACATTTTATTAAATTGCTAATGAATGAAAATTTAAAACTTTAATTACTTTTCTCTTTTTTTAGATATTTAACAATATAAAATTTGTTTATTTATTATTCTTTGCTTATTTACATCACTGAAATATTTTAAAGATATCAGACATTTATTATTATTATTATTTGTAAATATATTAATATTTAAAAAATAATTTATATTTGTTTTTATGGTTAATAAAAAAAACATTATTTATACGAGTGAACACATACAAGTAACTATATTTTATTTGATTATTGTTTATTTCTTTAATGTGTTAATCTTATAAAAGATAGAGATTATAGAAAAAAGAGGTATAAAAATATCAAATAATATCCAGCAAATTTCCTTAACGTTCGTGCATAATTCATGAAAAACATTCCGCATGTGTATAGCACTCACTCGAGTATATTCAGTACCAAGAAAATAGATAATAAACGTAAATAAATTTTTTTAAAATATAATAAAAGTATTAAAGATTTGATAATTTATTTTATAACAATGATTATGTTATTAAATAATCAGAAAATTATTATTTTTTACATTAAATAAAATAGGAATTAAGATTCTAACATAATCATCGAGTAATTGGATATACTTTTATAAAATCATTGCTATAAATACTTTAAGAGTTTAAATAGATTTAAAGTGTATAATTTTTAAAATACATTATTATTTTGTTTTAATTTTTAAAGTTTAAATGTTATATTTTAATATTTTTAATGGAATCTAATTTAAATTTATGTATACTTTAAGATAAGAATATAAATTTTTTTTTATTTAAAATAAATTATAACGATTATAAAAAATATATTTAAATGTTATAAATAGTCTATTTCAAAATTTTAAAAGTAATATTTGTCAAAAGTTTAAAAATAATAATAAAATTAAATTAAATATTAATAATATGTCATAAATAATTTATCGCCAGAAAAACTAAATAAATTCTTTAAAAATTTATTGAATTTTTTTTATCTGTTATATACATGCATAAAGCATAAAAAATATATGGGAATTTTCTCCTTTGGAATTCTAGTAGTATTCATATTTTTTATCATTTTATTCTGCCTCAATTTGACTTGAATCTGACAGCTCGAGATGTAGGTACTGGTCTTTTGGGGGAACTACTGAGGTTTCTGTTGACGTCACTCTTTTGACAAGCGACTCTGCTACAGACCACAAGGTGCCACTTTCATTACTGCCAGCTACCGATCCTTCAAGACAGGCGCTACGTCTGTCAAACAAACTTCTCCCTCCTACATTGCTCCAACTTAAAGTCTAACGATGAGTATCTATAGCTTCTCCATCAGAAAAAAAAAGAAAATATAAAAAATATATATAAATTCGTCTTGATTGATGGGGTTTTTAGTCAGTTGTTGCCAAGATTGTTACGTTGAATTGACAGCATATTTAAGGCACATAGTGTCTCTCTATTTGTCTTATAGTTTTAATGTAATCCATAATGAATTTGCCAAGTTGTTATTTATCATACTTTCACATACTCTTAATCTTCTTCCTTTTCTATTCTATAGCTTTAAAGTCTATAAAAACATCGTTTGAAATTAAGAAAATAGTTTATAATCAAATTTTTAAATAATTTAAAATAATTTATTTTATAATTGAGAAAAATTTTAATTATTATATTAATAAATACACCGCTTAAAAACTCGTGTTTTTAGCCATTAAGCCATTAATGCATTTTAAATTCATTAAACCCACTGATTATAAAACAGTTGCCTAAAGGTAAATGCAATTAAAGTAATTTAAAGAAGATTTTTTATCTTGTTATAATGTTTAAAAAAAAGAAAAGAAACAAATACTTTTTTCTAAGGATAATAGGCCTTTAGAGAATCTTATATGCTTGACTAGACTATAATAAACAATATATGAGAATGGTATGTGTTCCCAAGAGCAAAATGACAATATGAATTCCTTTGACATGTAATAGCCATTTTCATCAGTTCCTTTGTGGCAATCAATAAATTCTGGAAGAAGATTGACATCTATCCACTATAGAATTACCCAATTGCATTCAAAAGGTACCATATTCGTATTGGCACTCACACACACACCAGACTCCTAGATTGTACTGTAATTATAGAACAATATATTCCTATAGGAACTAAACAAGCATTAGGACAAAGTTGCTAATTAGTATAGACCATTCGTAGTTGTAATTGACTGAGAAATTGAAATTCACTTTACAAAGCAAACATCATTTGTTTCCCACCATTTTGTTTAAATTTAATCAAGATTTGATTGTCTCTCTCTTCTAGATTTTAAACGTGGTACAGAAATAATTAGAAACAATAAATTTTCAAAAGTTTTAAATATTTAAAAAAATATATATATATAATTTAATATATCACGATTTTTATTAGAAATAATAAATAAGTATTTTAAAAAAGTTTAACATTAAAATGATAGATTCTAAACATATTTTCCTCTACCTTATACTATTTTTACGTTCAAAATTGAAGGATTCTTTTTTAAATATGCAAACTATTTTAAATTTAAAAGTATAAAAATTTTCTGAAAACTTGTTTGAGTTAAATCTAATTATTAACAAGCTGATTTTACAGAAAATATATGCATATATGATAGAATTTACGTCAATCAAGATATCCTTCTAATATAAATCTAATAAATATAATCTTTGAAGTAGAATTTTTTAAAATTTTATTGATATAGGAGCGGGAAAAAAGAAGAGGGAGAAGAATTTATTGATTATACACGTAAACTTGTTAGAATTTTATTTGAAAGATCCTTATTTACTATTAAATTAGCATATCGTTATTGGTAAATTTATTCAATAAACAGCTGATTCCAGATAATGAACACGAAACAAACCATTAATATCAGACTTATAAGTTCTCTTTCAAGTTAAAAATTATTACTTTGAAACAAAAAAATAAAATAAATTTTTATATTTTAATAATTCTATTTCTCTTATATGAAGATAATTAAAATTTCATGCTATATCTAATCAATCTTTTGAAGTATAACTTTGAACATTAACTAGTTTAAATTAAAATAAACGAAAAAGAATTTCTTAAGATCTTAATTGAATTATAATAAATTTAAAATTTTATATATTTTTAAAAATATTTAAGATTTAGATTTATAATTTGCATATTGTTGCATGCAATTTTATTAAAATATAATAAAAAACAGTAATTAATCGAAAATTTTTTCTATATTTCGAACGTGTAGCATGGTCATCATCAATTATGCTAACTATTCTTTTTAAATAATTATTCTGATACGTTTATATGTTTTAAAATCAATTTATCAATAATTTGAAAATTTTATTACATTTACAGATATTTTAAAATTTTATATAAATATCATAATGAGGAATTGTAACTTTGTTTCCAAAATGAAAATAATAAATGAAGTATATAAACAAATGTTTTTATTAACATTTGAAATAATAAAAATGGCATAAAACTGAGTGCATTCTCTTGTTACTTAAAATAAGCAGGCTATATATCTAAGAATAAATAAATAAATAAATAAATAATATATATATATATATATATTATATATATAATAATTATTTAAAAATATAAATTTAATATCGTTTAAAAATTAATAATAATTTGTTAATCATTAAAATTAAACGTGATTACCTTCAATTTTTATATGATTAAATTAATGTTTTTATATTATATTCCTCCGCTGTTGCATGCATAAATGTCTCATATTTTTGTAGCTGGAAGTAATAGAAGATTATGCGAGGTCCTAGACAAGCAAGGAGGTCTCTTTTACAAAATTTTATATAACTCAATATAAAGCTCATATTACAAGATATGTTTAAAGTATAGGGTCTCAAGCGTTACTGAATTCTGAGTATTGGAACAAGACCGAATATCGATAAACGTATACTGTATTTGCACGTGTCTGATGCCCTAAACACTTTTGTTTACGGTCTGCGACTTAGAGACTCGAGGTTCTAAACAATAACCTAGAATACCTGTCCCTAAAACTGCACTAATTATAGATATAATTTATAATCATATAGTTCATATTCATATTGCTACAACTCACAATTAATGTAAAATAATATTTAACTCATTCGTTAACAAAATTTAATTATACCTAAAAACAAATTAAAATGAGCAATTATTTATGACATCGTCACAATGCCGGGCTGCAATTTTTAATCATATTTTTAAATTTATTTAATTTAAAATATATGCTCTTCATCTCAAATTAGTAGTGTCTTGCCCCTGTACATCATACTTTTCCTGATAACAATGCGTCATGACAGTCATCTATGTAACTCAGTTTTGGAGAAAATTTTTGAATTAAGTCACGTGATTTCGTATATAGTTAATGGGGGCTTTTTGTCCATATGCTTTCCATATCTGGTCTCAACTTTTATCTATCTAATACAGTTTTCGAGATTAAGGAAGGACAGACAGTAGGAGTTTGTAGGACAAAATATTTCAAATTGCAGAACAAATTGTGTAAAATTTGAATATATATTTTAATTTTTGGAATTTTATTTATATTTTTCTAAATATAAGCAGAATTAACAGGATAAAGTATTTTTTATTTTTGTTTTTAATAAGAATTAAATAAATATTTAATTACTTGGATTTTCATCACTGGATAGTAATTTAAATCTAACAAATTAAAATTGAACACAGAGTCTGCTGAAATAGCTCCAATATGGTACCGATATCGATAATGGAAAAGAAAGACGTCTATGTAGTTACAAGCTCTAATTTTTAAAGTTGTTCGTTTTTAATTAGATATTTTTTACTATTTTAAAGGGGATTTTTTTAAAATTTTGCTGCTAACTAACCTACAAAGAAAGATTGGTCATCAAAAGTGGTATTTCGGAACGTGAAAATGAATAAATGATAGTTGCTATTTTAACAAACTGTGTCTTCAATTTTTATTATAAAATATTTAATTAACTTCTTAATTATTCTCAATTGAAAATCACGTAGCTTTCAAAAATATCTAATTAGTAAATATGTATTTTAATATATTTATAATTATAAAATGGACGAAAAATCTTAAAATGTGTACAAAAATGTTATGTTAATAGCTCAAATTTTTATTAAATATTTAAACTTAATATTATGATTATTTACGTAAAATGCTTATAGACACTTTTATTCAAAACAAAAATAATTTTCAGTAATAATTCATAATATTTAAATGAAAATTTATATAATTCTGACATTCAAACACTCTAAATTTTCACTATTTTGCGTGAATAAGTTGTGAGTTTTAACGTCTTTCACGAGAAAAAAACAAAAGAAAAATGATTTTTTAAGTGAGATTAAATGAATTTATTGCAATTTAGTTAATTTGTTGGATAAAGTTTCAATGTTCTATGAACATCTTAACAAATTTCTTACAACAAAGATTCAGGAAATGCACAGGAAAGATTCAGAAACGCAATTGCAAAAACTCGTGTATTGGGATTCACCTGTTGGAAAATAACACCATTAAATCCTTCGTCCTACAGGACTAAAAAAGAATTATTGCTGTAGATGTTTTCTCGACAAATCATTTTCTTAGAAAACTAAAAAATACAAAATGATAGAAATAAACATACTGTATTCATTGTGTAAGTTATGTAATAAGTATTCTTTGTATGTAAGGTGATTTTGACCTAATTTATAATAAGAGCAATTTTATTAATGATAAATATCTAAGCAATTTATTAATATACTTTAAAATGAAATATATTTAATTTTAATTGTTATTAATATAATTTTTTAAAAAATGTATTCAAAAGAAGATTTAATGAATTATCTTTTTGCAAAATTAGAACGGGCAAATTTTTAGCATTAACTGTAAAAATAAATGAGCTACTTTTAAAATAATTTTTAAAATTTTTTAAAATAAATTAGGAAAAAAAATTTCTTCAAAAATAAGAAAAAATTATCATTTTAAAAATAATAACAAAATAAATAGGACAAATTTATTTGATTCTTTGATATGACCAATTGAATTAATCAAGATAATTACTTTAATATAAAAATAATTTAGAATAATCCTTTATATATCTAGATATTATTTATTTTTCGGTTTAAAATTATCTTTTCTTCAGCTGATAAGAGGACAGTTAATTAACTTTTAACGAAATTTAAGCCAATTTGTGCAATTGACGAACAAACTGCCTAATTTTGTGTTAATTAGAAAATTTATTTTTTGAAAAATCCGATATCATACATTTGATAGTCTAATCTGTAATACTATTTATAATTTTATATCAAAGAATACTTATTTGTTATTATTTTTCAATTGGTAGATTGCGTTCAATTTTTCTATTATAACTCAACTAGTGGATCGCGATCTAATTATTGAGATATTTAAAAATATTATTATTTTTTTAATTGCAATAAAACGAGGGAAAAAAAATATAAAAACTTTAATAAATGTAAGTAATATTTTAATCGTTTTTAATCTAAATTAATATAAAAATACGAGCAATTATTTAAAACTTATATTTTAATGTTATTAAAAAATTCTAAGCTTATACAATTGTATTTAAAATCAAATTAAATAATTTTATTTTAAAACTTACTATTTAAATTTTTTTTTGTAAATTATTACGAAGAAAAAAAACATTATTATCATTGCTTTCTTTACATAAAAGTAGCAAAATAATAAAATAAATTTAATTGAAATTTAATGCGTCTTTATAAAGTCTTTAAGTACAATCATTTGGATACAAACAAAGTATTTAGTAATCATTTTAAAATTTCATAAAGCGAGTTTACAAATCGAAAGTTTATGAGGCGAAAAGAGAAAATTATTTGAGTTTAAAATTAGAAAATCCAATATTAAGTAGTTTAATTGTCTGCAAATTAAAATATGTGTTAAATATCTTCTTTATTTATATTACCCCGTTTAATTATAATTTTAAAATCATTTTTATTGATTTTTCTCCTTATTTTTTTTAAAACCTTTGTTAGAAATAATCGAAAAGATTTACAGACAGCTAATATTAAGTCAATGATCACGACTCTAGTGATCTTCAATTCTCTTTTCTTTGAAAGACATTACGAAGGATTCTCTTTCTCTCTCTTCTCTCGATATCGATTGATATTCATTGATCATACTAATTCTGTATTGACTGCCACAATCCATATTAATGAATTGAAAATCGATAATAACAAGCTTAACGTTGTTTCATTACCTTTATGAGTATATATATATTTCTTTGTGTAAATTAAACTGTAAATTTATCTTCAATAAATATTTTATAGTGATTTTTAAAAAATAAATAAATAAATTCTTTTTTTAATCCAGTTAACCGGGATATATTTTAAGATTTTCTTTAAACAATTTGGAATAATTACTATTATTATACGAATAAAAATAACAAATGGCTCGGTTAACTGATTTTGGGGCTTCTTAGACAGTAAAATCTGTCTAAAATGAACATGTAAAACAGAAAAAATTCGGTACCGTGCTGCTCCGGTTTTCATAGGCTTTACTATATTTAAAATATATATTAGAAATGCTTCATAATAATTTAGTTTATATTTTAATTTTTATTATAAAAATTTTTAAATAAAAATACGGTATTAATGCAAAGAATTTTGTTAATTAAAATGAAAATTTTTGTAATTATGGAACATGAAAATGGTTTAAGATAAGAGAAGAAGAGTAAAAATTTTAATATGTACTGAAATCGTATAATTTTAATATTGAATATAATTATTTTTAATATTTGTTTTAATAACATTTTACACAACAATTTTTATTGCGTTAAAAAATAATGTTTAAACATTATAATCGTATAATAATGTGCAATTTTATCATACTTTTACTAATTACCATTTAAAGGATAGAATATACTGAGACAATTATATATCAATGTACAGTTATGTATTTTTTATATAGTGTATACATGGTTACATGTATCATAAAAAATGTTATGTAAATTATATAATTTGATGGATCTAAAGTCTATGGAGGCTAACAAAAATGACTTAAATAACGACTTATTATGAAGGATCATAACACTTCTTGCTGTGAAGGTTTATGAATTATTTATATAAATTATCATCATTAATTTCGTAAACACATTTTGTATAGCCAGCTCTCTTTCGCAATAGACAAATCCTTAATTTACATGCCAAATAGTTAATTAAATGAAAGAAAATAGTTTAAGTACCTCGACTACAATTATAAAATTTAACTATAGTGTAAATATATGTATAAATATATCGATTTAATTAAGATTAATCCTTGTAAATTTACTTTTTCCTAAGTAATTACACTAGATTTAAGTATATTACATATACATAAGGCAGTAACTACTAGACGAATTATACATTAGAATATATGAATCAAACATTATTTGAATTTCAAAATAACTTTATTTCTATTGATAATATATGAAGTAATATTTTAATACTTTTTAAAATTCTATTTTCTCATAACTAAACTAATATAAAAAAAAATTTAATATCGAATAATAATGAAAGTCAGAGAAATGAAGAGGGTAATATTTCTCTATCGGATTCGTTTAATCGACTGAATATATGAAAAATTTCCAAGATGATAGAAACCTGGTATCATTTTATACGTTACTTATCGTTTGAAAGAAGTAAAAGCAAAGTATGTCGTGGAGTTTTCTGTACGTGAAACCTTGGATATACGGCGAATAGCAACTTTTATCACCGTCTCAGATCTCTAACAATGTAATTGGGACCAGACGGAGGCGAAGTGGGAGGGTGAATAACACGTCAAAAGTTTAATTTTCTAAAGCGAACCGGGCAACAAATTCTCTAGTTGAAACCAGAAGGAGATGAATTAACCACGTGCAGCATCATCTCCCTCGTGATTAGCAAAATATCCAGAAGAAAAGAAAAATCACTCCATTAGCAAGAGAGCATCCGTGAACTTTACGTATCTTGTTTTATTTTTTGACACTCTTTGCTTTTGATCAATTTAACCAAATTAACGTTGAAAAGAGCAAAAATTGCTGCTTTGTTAATTGCATAAAGAAACTATTTTTTCTATAGATTAGCTAAAGAATAATTCTTCTTAAATCTTGTTAACATTTTTTCATCTTCATCATCAATATCTTCTCTAACTTGAACGGTTTTATTTCTTTAAAATAATGTGAAATCGTCACCAAAAACAATTGTAACTTTTTAACTGTTTTATTTTAATTACTTCTGTTAAATTTAGTTTTAATTGTTACAAACATTTTTTTCTGTAAATAAATTTTACAAGACGTAAAATGATATGTCAAATAATGGTATTAACTTTATCTAAACAATCGTGATACTTGATTTCTCTTATAACATTTAACCACTTAGTGTTCAGTTGTCACTCACAGCTATAATCAATTTTTCTGCTAAACTTTCTTTTCTTTCAGTTTTTCAAACAGTAAATTCGATTTTATGTGTCAAATGCCTCTTCTTATCTGTTTCCTTTTTACTCTAACTAAATATCCTCAAAATTCTTTATCCACTTGAAAATATATAATTGTATCTTAGCCTTAACATATATATAAAAATTAATGAAAAATTTAAACAAATTATATTTTTAATAATTCAAGAAAAGTAATTAAAAATAAATAATTTCTAAGAATTTATAACTAATCCTTAAAATATTTTTCCTAAATTAATGATAACTTTTCCCTTAATTAATCTAAATTGTTCGGATGTTTTCAATAAAGAAAATATTTTTAATTTATAAATGTTTATCAAATAAATATTTTAATATTAAAATAAATGATAAATGAAAATAAAAATAAATTTATTTTTATTTATTTTTTTCTCGGTTTCTTTATGATATATTGCTGTAGCATTTTACATTTAACTTATACAAAATTAATAGAAAAATGTATTAAATTATTAAAAGTTTTTTTTTAAAATGAAGGCATTTTATTAATTTTTCATTATAAATATATTATTTTTATTGTATAAGATATAAAAGAAAAATCTTTAATGAATAATAAACTAATATTTAGAAACGGAAGTTTGATTATAATTATAAAAAGTAGTTAACAGAATAAAATATATTTAAAATTTTAATAAACCCTATTATTTTTCTATAAAATAAAATTTAAAATGTGATATTTTTTATTATTTCATTTTAATGTTTATTTTCCTCTTTAGAAATAACTAAAAATTATGAGCTTTAAGCATAGATCTGAATTAAAAATCAAAGTTTTATTAGACATATAATACAATTCAATTATGATTAATTAATTTTAATTAATTATGTATTTATTAAATAAGATTAATTATATAAAATCGTTAGAAAACTCCAATTATTTTTAGAAAAAAGAGAAGCAAATGAAAGTAGAAAGAAAATCTATGAAAACAAATTGTTAACTATCATTAAAAAGGAATTTCTTCAATGCAAGCTTCATTATTGAACAAGAGAAATTTGCATAGTTTATACACAGTAAAGTAACATTATAGTGAAACGAAATTAAATTTGTTATAAATGTTTGCGTTAGCCCCTTTTCCACTTCAAAGAATTAAGCTTTTGCCATGACGTCATTTTCTCAGATGCTTTAGAAGGATATAAACGACATCATTTTAAAATGGAATTTGAATTGTAAATTCTTGCATTAATTACGAAGAGAAAGAACCAAATAAGAAACTAAATCTTTCTCTTATAATTATTATTATATTTTTTTTAATTTGAATTCTTCTTTCGCACATATTAAAATTTAAAAAAAAGAAATAATAATCTAAATTATCATTTTGATAATGTGTAAAATATTTATTAAGTTAATAAATTGATATTTAATACTAATTCATCGTTGAAAAAAATTGTTTAATTTGTATAATTTATCATAGAAAAAAAATTGTTTAATAACTCTACTTTAATAATAATAAAAAAACTAATTTAAATTGTCGACACAATTTAGGAATTATATATAAATGTAAGTTCAACAATTATCTCAACTTTAAATATTTATCGTAAAAGATTAAGGATAAATCACAGAACTGACAATTTGTCTTATCTCAAAGATAAGATTAATCACGAGTCGGAAAAGGGGGTTGAAAGATAATTTTGTAAAAGGCATTAAACTTTAAATCTATTAATTAAACTACTCATAAATTAATTTAAATCGAGTAAGAATGTTAAATGTAATTAAAATTCTAAAACTTAATAAATGAATTTAAACTAGAAAAATATTCAAATTTTATGTTCAAAAATATGTTGAAAAAATCGAACGGATACGTAATAAAATTATTACAATTACATATTATCTATACGAAAGTTTATTATATTTGAGTAAAAAAAAAAAAAGTTGAAAACAACTAAATATGATGTTGGACGAATGAGAAAATTCGGAAAGTTTTGTTCCTAACAGCGATAATGGAACAGTTCCTATAACTATTATCGGAAATCATCAGCAATGCCGAAAGTGTCGCCACTGATAAGACAGTGTCGTTAAATCTTCATTAACCCAACTACGGACGTCGTCACATGCTGGGCAACCCAATGACCGTGCACCACTCACCAACCTGGGCTAATTAGGAGGCGTCAAAAATTCACGACATCACCGTCATCAGAGAAAAGTTAAAGAATGTTTTTGTTTTTCTTGCTGATGGCCACGTACTCTCCTTTTCCCGCTTTCAATAATGGAAAGAAAAAAAAGAAAAGGGAAAAAAGTATAACCAAGTTTGCCATCTTCTGTGTCAAAAATGTTGTATCGGTTAACGAATATCTTAAATAATCGTTTATATAATGATAATTAAATTACAGTTAAGAGTTTAAATTATGGAATAATTTTTTTTTCTTATTTATATAATAAAATGCATTAAATTTAAGTTATTTATGATTTAAAATCAATTGATTTTATTTAAAAATGCAGAAATATAGTTTAGATATTTTATTTTAATAATTTTTAATAATTAAAATTAATGTTAATAACTAATATTAAAAATATAAACCTTTTATTTTTTCCAATTATGATTTATATACATTTTAAATAATTTGAGTACAATATAATCAATTTTTCTCATATTCCGCATCAAATTTTGAAAATTTATTTTATTAATTAAGTGATAAATAAAACAAATTAACTTTCTTGATATAAATTAAGACATATAATAAATATAATTTAATCAAAAAATAATATGACTGTTGCTTAGAGTAGTAACAATTCTCTAGAGTTTATCTCTGTGTATTTACTACAAATATCTATCTGATTTTATTTTATCAATTTTATAAAAATGTATATTATCAGGTATAAATTATTAACATAGTAACACTATAATGTTACTTACATAATTATACATTAACTCTGTATTATATTAATGACACTTTAATGAATAATTTAAAGAAAATGCGTTTATTATTTAAGAAGAGTAATTCATTTATATTTTATGTGAGTCTTCAATTTTTTTTTTTTCAAATCACTTAAGATCTTTTGCTGGAACTTTCTTCGGTACCTCGTGTCATTTCATCTTTATTACACTCCCTTTGCTTGTCAAAATGACAAGAATAATTGTTTCACTCTACCCATTAATACCATTCACTATTCTGGCCTTAATGATAATGACAAGCTTATTTGTTGAGGTGCATGATGGACTGCTATCCTCAAGGGAGAATATTCATCTATTGATGGCATCTGATCTATCTAACTAGTTTAGGTATTTCTAGATTTTACATAATGAGCTCTTATATCGTGCATACACATATAATACTTTTATAATGTTAACAAATTAACATTTATTTACAATATCTTTATGGAATGTATTCTGTTCAATCACTTAGATTTGAACAATCAGTCAGTTTGTATATTATATTCATTTACAACCATAGCTCCATTTTCCCAACGTCAATTCTATAGTTTGGTCATAAATTATTGCAGTTTATGTATTAAATGATATTACTGGGATAAATTTGTTCTCATTTATCTGTAATATTAAAATCATTCTATATATCAATGCCATAGATAAGACACTATAAAATAATTATAAAATAAATAAAATTATAGTTTGAAAAACTCCTAATTATCCTTATAAAGTTTGCTTTCTATCATAATGATAGCTTAAATTTTCTCAGGAAAGCTGTACCAGCAAGCCATTTGTCTAACTTCTAAAAAATTTTATTATGACGTTTATTTTTAATTTTTAATAGCTTTTAATAAATTATTAGATTTAATTTTCAAACCGTACTAAAAGAATACATTTTTACATTTACTCATCACTTCATTATAAATTAAAACACTTTATTAAAATTAATGAACTAGAGCATTTTAAGCGTATATTTTTAAATATTTAATCAATATATTTACGTAATATAGATTTTATTAAGTAATAACTGCTTCTATCAGACTATTTCTCTTCTATATTTTCAACATTCCGAGATCAAGTCGTCCCCTCGAGCAGATTTGACTTTACTACATTCAACTAAAATAAGTTAGAGATATAGCAAATCCTTCTGCACTATATACAATATTCAGAATTTCATAGAAGCATTACTTTATTTTTTGAATCCGAAACTGAAACTTTTTTAGTCTCGATGGAATTATGTTTAAATTGTATTTACTCGAAACTATTGCTTTATGAAAACTTGATTTAAAATCAAGTGTAGATTTTTTTTATTTTATTTTTAAACTTAAAAAAAATAAATAAAAATATAAACGTTATCTATGTAATTAATAGTACATATATTCTATGTAATATTGGACGAGATATATATTCCTAAATCATTTTAATGGTGTGTTTATCCACAGTCATGATCGTGTGGATCATTTTTCACAGCACCATTTTAGTAAATTGGTTTTTGTGAGATTGTGTCGTGGTTAAGTTCATAAGAGTAGAATGGATTTTTAAATGGAAACTTATGTTTTATTAATAAATTAATCGCATTTTTTGAAATATTCATAAATAAAACTATTGACAGGATTTTAATTTTTTTTAAAATATATCGATAAATATTTTAAGTAATCATTAAATACTTGCGGTGTTTAGAAATAAATTTAGTAAAAACTAAGGAAAAAACAGTTTAAAATAAAATTATAATTAAATTATACTTTATTTTCTCTTTAGATGTATTTAAAATATATTAAAAATACATAAAGTAACAATTATTAAATCATAAGTAAGAAAATTAAAATTTACATTATCTTCAAAAGAAAAACTAATTATTTTACTTTACTGAATAATAAATAATAAAATTACATAATAAAAAAAGTAAATTTAAAAATATTTCATTATAATTTAATTTAAGCATCTGACAATTTTTATTTCATTATAAAATACCTATACATTTTAAGAATAAAACATATTACATCTTTAAAATTAATTTCATTAATGAATTCTTTTAAAGAAATATTTTAGAGAAACTTATATTATTTCAGGAGTTAATTTGTTCGAAATAATTCGAGCACATTTCGAAGCAAACAATTAATAATTAATGCTTTACTTTACTATGAGAATCGCTAAAAAATCTGTTTATAAAATCGATCCAATGACTCGATGTATATGAAATAAATATTTATACAGTCTCATCATTTGCATCCATTCATTAACACTGCTATCGTAGTGAATAAAATATAATTTTGTATTAAACGAAACTTTTTATTTTTTCAATCAATAAGTAAGATTTTTTTTATATTTTTCATTTAGATTTATATTATCATCTTTATAAAACTTTCAACGCTATATAAATAAATAAATATATATTAATGTGATATATATCACATTACTAAATGCAATTTTATTTCCATATTAATTGCTTAAAAATGATTTTTTCTCGCATAAAATATAATTAATTACGTAAATTTTAATTAATAAGTAAGATGAAAAATGTAGCTTTAACCTTTAGAAATTTTTCTGTTCTCATATTACAGAAATTAACCTAAGTCATCCGCGCTATTTACTCCAATGTTTTCAGACTATAATTATCATTCTAGAAGTTTTAGATTTTTAAAAGAAAAGGTCGTTCAAATAGCGGGAATAAATCGATTAGCAGAGGACTCTAACAGTATAGAAGTTCAACATCACAGACGGCGATAATTAGTGACTTCTATGCTCTAAATTGTCCGTAATTACCTGAAGACGCAGTTAAATTATTCACAGTCATTCACACTAGAAAAGGCTCAAACTCTTGCTTTTTCATCATTAAACTGACAAAATCTAAATAACTTATTATATATGCATCTAATAATAACAATAGCAATATAAAAATTTATAGTAATCTTAAAAGCGTTATTTTGTAGATAGTAAATGGATACCCTTTATAAAATGCTTCTTTTTTGTATTTGTGTTGTTAATTATCAGATTAATTAGTAAGCGGTTTCTTCTCTTTTAATACCGTCGTCTCGGATGAAAGTTTAAAAAATTATTTAATGAATAAATTTCTTAAAGTATAATTGATCTCGGAAATTATCCTTTAATTTTTGTAATGAATGAATAGAACGGATGTTAAATTCTTAAGAGTATTTAACTTATGAAAGAAATGATTCTCTCTAACCTTTTAAGTATTTACTTTCTAATTTTCTTATATTTTTGAAATAATAATAAAAATAATATTATTTTTCTGCGAATGGATTATTCTATATTTTCCAAATATTCTAAAATTGCGATTTGCTATCGGATTATCCAAACAATCCAAGCTGCTTAATTATCCGACTAATCCAAGATTACGAGGAGCTATTGAATAACCAGATAATCTAGAATTCTAATTTTATATCGGATTATCCAGACGATCCGGAATTATTATTCGTTATCGATGAGATTGTTTAGATAATCAAAAATTATAATAACATGGATTTTCTAAACAGTCCTGTATTCAAGGGAATTTGGCTTAATCCATTCGATTCATAATGACATTGATCTGTTGGATTACTTAGATAACGTTACGATTTCCTGTCTGATAACCAAGATAATCCAGCATTTTAATAAATTATTGGAATTTATAAATAATCCAGACTTACAGCAAACTATCAGCTTAGCTAGCTTATCCATAATAAGGAGAAGCTAATGAATTATCTGGATATCCAAGAAGAACAACCTCCTGTTGTATTATTCAGATAACAACTTTACGACGAACTATTGGAATCATTCTTTATTCGGATAATTCAGAGTAACAATGTATTATTCTATATAATCCATCTAATCCAAACACAACGACGACTTGTTAAAATAAGGCTAATTACCTCGTTTATATCGAGTAAATTATCACCATTTTAACAACCCTTTGCTTAAATCGATAATGATAATGGAATTTCATTATTAGAAAAACGATAGTTATTATCTTCTTCCTTTAATATGAGAATATTACATATAATTATCCATGGAAATTTTGTTGGAAATTCATTCTCGATATATTGTATTTAAGAAAGGAAGAATTGCGTTAAGCTCATTAAAACAATAATTAAATCTGAGTACCTGTTCATATGGTAATCATTCATTGAATTCGCATAAACATATCGATCAAACAGAGCATTCTTGTTTTAGTTGATAATCGGTGTCTTGTTCACGATTCAGTTCAATGTTAATGGTTAATGAGAATATTGCGTGCGAGTTGAGTGTTTCAAATTGTCTCAACTACTTCAATGTGATATAACAAACAGTCATCCAATGTATCTCTCTGTCTATATTTTTGCTAGAGAAATGAAATTCGTGATCCAATTATAGATTTCCTCAATTATAACTTGTTATTTGTATCTATACAATATTTATAAAATTGATATATGCGATACTTTAAATGCTTAAACATCGTTACTTCGCCTATTATTTGTTAAAATTTCTCTTTATTTTTATATTATGTCGTTTAAAATATTTATTTTATATTTATATAAAACGAATTTTTATTCGTTTAAGTATATATTTTTGTACAAATTAATTAGGAATTTTTAATACATTTGTTGTGTAAAATTTTGAATTGGATTTATTAATATATTTATAACTTAAAACTATTTTTTAAATTAAATTAACGATCAACTTTAAGTATTTAATGAATTAGGCTTATTTATTTTAATTCTGTTTATAAGAAATTTTAATTTTGTTGAAAAATATGCATAGTATAAATATAATTATATCTTATATCATTTAATGTTAAGACATTTATCATATATTCCAGTATTAGAATTATTTGTAAGTCAACCTACTAATCACATTTAATAAAATATATTAAATTTAACTTTATTCATTATTCTTGCTTTGTTAGTAACGTATACTCGAAGATGAAGACGAAAAAGTAATAAAATTAGACATATTAAAAAATGTAAATACTAAGAAGAATATTTAATATAAAAATTTCATATTAATTTTATTCAATTTGCTATAATTTCTGCCTAAGAAAGACGTTTAAAGTGTGCTTAATACAGGAGTATCTGCGACATTTCTATTCAGGAACTACACATATTCGAGATAAAGAAAGAACTATACGCTTTCACAAGAACAAATTACAATTTTTTTAATGTAATTACTACATTTAGAGATGAAAATTTATATATTTTAACAAACTCTTTATAGATTTTATCGAAAAACAAACACTTATAAAGTTATTACTTTTAGGTATCATAGTTTAGACATGTTGACAACTAATAATTGTTAATAAAAGAAGGTACTCTTATAAAGGAGCCATATTAAGGGCATTGGAAGGAAAGTGAATTTCAGACATGGACATTACTCACGTCAAGTACTTCGTTCGGTAGAAATGTAGTACCATTAGGACAAATAGAAGGACGATGCGAGTGCTGGTCAATCGATGCCTTGCATCAAGTGAAATTGCAAACGGAAAGTATCTTATGTGACCAATTGTTTCGGCTAAAGTTTTCCTGCTGTTTGTTTCATGTAGTGAGACAAAAATAAATGTTTTTCAAGCTTTATCTGATAGTTATTTGTTTTTACTTCTATTATGTCGATTTATTTTAATAACTATATTGGACATACAAATATGTCAACTTGTACTCCTCCTCTAATAACTAAATGGAAAATTGTAATAAAATGTATGCATTATATACATGAAATTCTATATAACTTGGCTATATTTATGGATACTAAGGAAATATCTTCTTGTGTACATTCTATATATATTTATACTGTGCATAAACCTATCCAGTTGTTGTATCATCGATTCGTCATTATGAAGCTATAGACCTATGTCTAATATCTCTTAATAGTATTGGTGGCATTTCGTCTTATTGATATCACAAAATGATTATTATTATTGAACTCCTTATAAATATATACTTATTAATTAATTATTAACAGAAGAAAACTTCTGCAATAAATTATTTAATATATTTTACAATTATCTATCAATTTATGATATAAATAGAAGATTTAGATAGCATTATTTTAGTTTAATTTATATAAGAGCTTAAGAAAAATCATTTTCTGAACGATTAAAATTTAGGAGAGACAAACGGGAGGTGGGTAGAAATAGAGGATTCTCGCTAGACGGCGTTCATGCATCGACCAGAATCACAGGCAACCAACAGAAGTGGGCTGATGTAGGAGACTCGTGCTACACAGTCAGGAAAAACATCCTTTCTTCAGCCTATCCCTCGTGTCTACAAATAACCAAACTGACGATCCACATCTATTGATAAAATACATCTATACCACGTAACAATTAATAAGGTAAGTCTGTTAAATCTTTCTATCCCCTTATTGGACTAAGATACAGTTTTATTTTCGGTGTTTTTGCAATGAGATCGATGGTTTCGATACAATTCCTCTTACTTCTTTCTAATAGAGTTACTTAATAATTCAAGCACGGTTAACTAAACGGAAACATAAAATAGATTGAAGACATTGTTGTCCTCTTTTTTTGAGAGCGAGTGGTAAGATGAAAATTTACAGCTCATCCTTTGGCAGGAATCAAAGCAAACGAATAAAGAAAAAAAGAAAAGGAAAACACTATTTATTTGTTTAAATGAAAGAAAAACACTTTCAAAAATTAAATTTAACAAATAATAAATCTAATGAGATATCGTAAAACTTTTAAATCTGCTGTGCAAAGCAATTCACATAAGTTTCAAACAATTAGGAGAATGGATTGGATTCTTAAGCTGTCGTTGAAAATAGAATCCACTCTTCTACTTTTTATTTTATCGAGTTGAAATATCTGACTTACGCATTATCGATAAATACTAATTAATAGTTGTCTAGAAAGCATTTTAATCACTTCTTTAGAACTTAGTAATTTTGTTGAAGAAAAAAAAATGATTTGATGAATTACAAAGTGTTTTGGGATTAGGAGATACTTTTTTCTATCATTTATAATAAAAAAAGAATATATTCTGTCGAGCAGCTAATACATCCATTTGCGTTAAGTCATAAAATTTCCAATTAAATTTGCTAAAGATGTAAAGCTTTGTCTATCTTTATCGTAAAGATTATTATAATTTTATAAAATTTTAAACAATTTTTTTTACTATTTTTTAAATTGTTCAAGCAAAATTCTTTTAGTAACTCACATAAGAAGTTCGATATTATTGATAAGTTTAGTGCTTTTTGAAGAAAGCATGTTAAGGATGCTGCTGACATTAATCCCTCATTCTTGAGAATAACGTTGATGAAAGAACACATACATGAATTAGAATATAACCTTTTAAAAGTTATATAATGAAATGTATAGTTTTAAAGATGATTTTCATGGTAAAAATGCACTAGAAAAAATGTATAGTGTTAACATTGTTCAATAAAAATACCATTTCTCTCGGGCGGTAATTTCAGCGTTAACTCGGAAGAGTAACAGTGAGCTGTTGCACTCCAGCTGCTTCTTCTGTCAATAAAAACCCAACTCGTTAATGACGAAAGACTTTAAAATCTCTTGTGACCGATATTCTCTGATCATGTTTTTATCCACATCCTTTAACGGATACTAAAAGTTTCTGGTGAAATGAGTTTGTTTATATATATATACAATCGTGATTGAATAACCATTTGCATTTTAATTAACTGTCCAGATAAGTCTGGATATTAAATATATCATGAATTTAATTAATTTTTATATAACTAATTTATAAATTTTCTTAAAAAGTAATTTAAATAATAGAAATTACAGAAATTACTTTTTTAATTATAAAATTAAACTGGTAAGAAAATCAATTACGTTAATGAAAATTCAAAATAAATGTTGTTCATTTATTTTCTTGTTTAATGTTCCACGGTTCTTCAATAGTTTTCTAAAGGATTTTTGGGCCTTCAATGGTTCTTCAATGGTCCCTATACACCAATCGTACTTCAATAATCCTTGGTTCTCTAATAGCTTCGGTTTCTCAGTGTTTCTTCAGTAATTCTCATTCTTCAATGAGTTCCACTGATTCTCAAATATTTCTTTATTTTCCAACGATCCTCCAATGATTCTTCGTTTCCTACTGTTTTTCAATACTGTCTATTCTTCAACGTTTTCCCAACGGTTCTCCAAATTTTCCTTGTTTTCTAATGGTTCTTTAATGGTTTCTTTATCTCATTGTGCATTTAATATTATCTTGTTTATTAACATAAATGTTATTAATAATAAAAAATTATTTTTAGTACTTATTAATCATTTAAATAAAAATTTCGTTTAGTTAAAATTATCATTCTGTATATGGAGCTTTGGCTTGATTGGTTCGTATTAAATGGCATTACAAAAGTATCAAAGTGATCAAATTTTATGAGAACATTCGATACGGGCTTTTAGTAAAGAAAGCTTTAAAATTCCTTCATTCTTTAAACGATTTTGTTTCTGCTATTTATCTCGTAAATGGAGAAACTCGCTAACGATTTTCCAATAGCACATTTAGAATTTTTCTCAAATATAATGACATAAATGTTTCGATAGTCGAAGATAATTCAATATAACCATTAAATCTTTATTATATATATAAATATAAACATTAAACATATAAAAGTAAAGACTAGTAGCGCTTCTACCTTATTTTAATTCTTGGCCAAAAAGTCCGTCGTTTATATACTTAGTTTATTTAGAGGACAAAAAATCAATTTTTTGACCCTATTACAAATAATTATGTGTGGATGGTTATTTTCAATCTCATTCTTCTATATTAGAAATATCAAGTCGAATGTCGGTAATCTAGCTACCACATTCTTCAATACTGTCCAACGATAGTCCTATACAGAACTGCAACCACCGTCGACACAACGAAAGAAAAGGAGTTTCAACGAAAGACGAGTCGTTGTACGTTATCAGTGTCCAGCACACCGTCTTACTTGGCTACGATGATGCACTCCTACCTAAGCGACTAAAGCACTGAAGAGAAAAACTATGGACAGTCGCTACTGCATCACAACAATAGACGGTGGACATAAGAAGTATTACCACAGTTATTAGGAGATAGATAGTAAATTATTAGAGCAGGACGTCAGTGACACAATAGGACAACGTTTCTGCTGCAGGATACGCCCATCGATACTTTTTTCCTGTTGAAGTAAAGGGTGTTTGACTCGAGTGAATATCGACAAAATTCAGGAATTTTCACTTAATATGTAGCTATCATTTTTAAATATATTTTTATGAAAATATTAAAAATGTCTTCAAAAATTATATAAATTATAAAACAGCAAATGTTATACTCATCTACAGTCTATAACATGATAAATCCCTTGTAAAAATTAAAAATATAAATAAATTATAAAATCGATATTTTATAAAATTTAATTTACATTTGTATGCGCATTGTAAGTAAATACACTATAAAACTTGAAGTGTTTTATATAAAATATAATATTAAAGTATTTAAAAATTTTATATGCTTTTAAGATTTATATTAAACATTATTTAGTACGTTAGACGTTACATCTAAATTATTTCTTATCTCACAAATCGTGTCATAAAACTTGAAACACTTATTCAATAATGCAGAAAGATAACAAATAATATTCTATCATCGAATACTTTAATATTTTTGTATTGTATAGTATTAAAATATATATTTATAATAATTACAGATGAATTTTACTATTATAAACTCGTAAATAAATTTTAAAAATCTGTTTTAACGCATAATATATTTAGAAAAACATATAATTATACATTTTAAGATGATACTTCTACATATTTACTATTTGTTTATCAAAAGACTATAAAATAATTCATTAACATAAGTTTAGAATTGTTTTACTTTATGATTAGCTGTTATAAATATTACAGATAATTAGTAAAATGATCTTAATGAATTATTTTAAATATTTATAATGCTTCCTTCAACTTCCTGGTTGTTATTGATACTTCACAGAGTTAATATTAAGTTAGAAAAATTTAAATAATTACTGATCTATAAAGAAAAATTTATAAGTTAGAACATTCTTCCATCGTCAAACATAGAGCACAAATAATTAAAATTTAAATTATCGACTACGTTGCAACTATAATATTTAAATAATATATAAATAAAAAGTCATTATTTTGTATTAAAATTAATTATAATATTTAAAAAAGATATATTTTAATTTTAAAATTTTATTATTTCCGACTAGATTAAACTACTCAACTGAGAGCATTGAACTCAATTATTCAAGTGAAACTATTGAATAATTCAAGACTAAGATTTAATATGGAATATCTATTATTTACAAATTAGAATAAAGACTTTTTAATGTTTATATTCGGAAAACAATTTTTTAAAATACGATTTTTGGAATTAAAAATGTAGTATAGAGTGCCTTAAAATAACATAAATATTAAAGAAGTTATGGATAAATTTTATTTTAAATTTTTGAACAGGTTTGTTATATTTTATTGTTAAGTTCAAATTAATTAGACCTTTCTTTATAAATTTAACGCTAAATCTTTAATAAATTATTAAATTTCAGTTATTGTAGTTTTACAATGACAATAAAAATGTTATAATTTAATTTTTAAAACACTTTATAAAGAAACGAAAAAATTTATTAATTTATACTAATTTCTGAATAATTATTGGAATTAATCTAATCTTCGAAACCGATTGATTAATTGTATTTCTTATAGTGTAGTGGTAGGAATATAATGATGTATATTGTATATCTTAACTAAGTATCTAAAAGAGAGAATAATTTAATATATTCATTGTTAAATAATTCCGTAGATGAATTAGTTTTTCCGTTTTAAACAGCAAAATTTGTTTATCTTGTTAGACAGCCATCATAGCATAGATTAGTCTTCGAAACTTATTCGCTAGCGTGCTGTACTAAAATTAAATTTACATCTTAAAACAGACAAGTCAGCTTTTAAGCTACCTCACTAATGTGATCTCCGATTGTTTTTCCTCAAATTCTAACGAATTTAAGCTGAGTCTACCTTTTTGTTTTCCTTTTTTTCATAATTTATATAAACTAAGACAGGTGCAAAATAATACACAAACAATTCAAAAACTCGATGATACAAATTTTTAACATCTTTAATTACTTTGAAAAACAAATTACGTAAAATTTTCGAATTTAAAAAAATATATATAAAAACAACTTTTTAAATCTGATTTTCTTCTTGTAATTTATAAAATTATAAGAAGAAAATTACTTGGAACCATCATAACTTCTGTATGTTTATAATATTTTCGGAAGAAACATTGTCTTAACATTTAATTCAATTTATGGAGCCTGCAAGACATCAAGTAAAATCTAATTATTTAGAAAGAATCAAAATATACATACGTATATATATTTTTCTCCTTTTCTTAGTTTAAGAACTCCAACTTATACGCCATCATGATAAAGTTTTGAATCGAGAATGCTCGGTGTTAGAATTTATCTATAAAGATTTATCTTTGATCCGATTAGAAATTTATAAACAGCCGAGCGACAAATGTTAAAATAGAAATCCAGTGAATTCAAACAGTGAAGAAAACGTTGTTTTGACCTTCCGATTGAATCTAATACTATCTGATACTAAGAAGGAATTTTAGAAACTAGCTTCTTGCTTTTATATATATATGTATGTATATATACAAAAAGTTTCTCACACAGCTTTCTGAAGTGGATTTATTCCTTAGAGAATCCATTCTATCTCCCTCCATTTTTCTCCAGGTCCCCGAAAGTGAAATACAGAAAGGATCAGAAAGACTTACCGAATCAATATTTTTGTATTTTTGTATGCAAGCCAGTCACGACCCTTGGAAGTGAAAATTGCTGGGTATGAGAGAAGACGTAAGTGCCATATGGCGTAGACGGATCAGTTGTTTGCATAATGGAAGCGAATTGCAAATAAACAGCCAATGATGCTCTTAAAACTATTTCTCCCCTTTTTTTCTGGTTAAGTCGAGTAATTTCTCTATCGTCTTTTCACTGTATTAATAACACGGATATTTGGATTTCTAGTAAATGAATAATGTCAGATTTTGATTTTCATCAACCAACACTGTATCGAGCACAACAAAAAAAATTGATAAATTTGCAAATAAAAATTGCTCGTGCGCTTCGTTAAATATTACAAATGTTGCGTTTTTTTATTTTATATTTAATTGTTCGAAACGTTTAATAAATAAATCTAAACTATATTTTTAAAACATAATTACTAAAACGTTAAAATATTAATCAAAAACGATCTTAATTTTATAAATATGCAAGCGTGTTGGAAGCGATTTTGTAAGATAAAAATGTACTCAAACTTTGTAAAATTTATACAGGAAGTTAAATAAAAGAATTTTACGAAGTAATAAAAAAATAATCTTAAAGTTTTTTACAAAATTCATCCTGAAAATAATTTACAAGTAAAGGTCATATAAAAACATTAAGCATACGAATTTATCTAAAGCCAAATTTCCAGAAACAAAAACAAAAAATACCCTAAAAATCCTTTATTCAAAGCTTATTTTATGGAAAGGTAAAAGTGGATTTAAATAAAAATAGTTTTTTTGGCTTAAAACTTTGCTTAAACTATATAAAATCTCGGCTAAGCATAAAATATTTTAAGAATTTCCGCAGCAAAGTTATCTCGGACGGGGAGTGTTGTTAGCTAGAATCGTTTTGGAGATCTTTTTATCATCAGTCGTCTATTTTCCCATCAGTGGCCGCGGGGTGGTCGAGCCAACTGACTTCCTTTCCAATTTTCAATTTTTGTTTGCACGCCGCCGGACATTTGCGGTCTCTAGCACAGCAAATCGATACTTGGATTCTGTGTACTTCCGGGCTTGGTTGGCCGCTTTGGTTATATAGCGTGGATCTAACAATTTACTGATTCGATGTTGATAGGAAATGCTTCGTTGACTTTAGAAGACAATTTAAACCGATCAATTTGCATAATAATCGGATATATGTGTATAGACATTTTTCTTCTATTCTTGTTATTTACTGTTTTTCAAACTGTCATTCTTTAATTACACTTCCATTTTTATACATAGAAGTTTCCTGTATAAAATAACGACATATTTATTCAGAATTACAGTTTATTAATTTGTAAAATTTTAAACAGAGCTTACATTTTTTAGAAAGAGTCTTAAAAAGAGTATTGTTTAACTTTACCTCTTTCTTATATTTTTTAAAATTTTTTACCTGTAAGAATTATACTAAATTTTATCAAAAATATATATTTTTTAATTTTTATAAATTAAATAGCATTAGTAATTTAAATAGTCTAATTATTTAGAAACAATCAAGATATATATTTAGATTTCTTTAAAAAAATAATAATAATAAAATTTTACTATTTAGTCACACTTTCTTAATGTTTTTACAATATTTTGTATATAAAATAACATAAAATACGTTCTATATTAAATATTTTAAACTCTACAAGACTATAAAAAGCTAATTACATGGAAATAATAAAAGTATATATAAACTAATTCATAATTTCTAAATTATGTCGTTAATCAGTTACACTCCACAACTATTTTTTTTTCGTATAGAATAATGCTTTATACTCTCCAAATTAAAGTTTTTATAGTTTTCAAGACATTAAATTAAATATAACTATTTATTTTAAAAATAATCAAAATATGAACACACTTGATAACCATTAAATGAATTTTCTTTAAAAAAACATTGAGTAAATCGCTAAATTTATTGAAAAAATTAACAATTATAGATATTTTTATAATTGACTGTAAATCTAAATATAGAATGTATTAAAATGTAATTTTAAAATATTGAAATAAAAATATAAAGTAAAAGATAAATATAATATTGGTCATTAGATAGCATTCTACATTAATTGTGCTTCAAAGCTAAGATCTTCCACATGCGTGGTTACATTATATAGTTATGCACATCTGTTGTTATTCGGTGTGAATTTTGCTTAGAATTTCATTTTGTATTAACAAATTCTTTACTTATTAAAGAATATTCTAAAAGATATTTAATCTTTCAAATAAATATTTTGTTATTATTAATTTTTCTTTTTAATACACTTTGGAGAAAAATAATAAAAAATAAAAATTTAATTTTCTGTTAAATGTATTTTTAGTTAAAATTTATTATTAAATAATTCTTTTAATAGAATTTTTTAATAAAAAGAAAATAATCTTCTGTCAACATTCAAATTTTATTTGTTTAAATACGAATAATTTATAAAGAGAAAATAAGAATTTGTTCTGGATAAATTTTACATGTTTAAAAAGTAAAATAATTTGAAGTACTTAGTAAATTAATTTGCTTTATCTTTATTAAATTATTATAGAAAAATTGTTGAAATTATAGATTTATAATTGTCATAAGTAACTTATAATTGTTCATAATTTAAAGTGATATATATTAATAAAATTGATACACTTGTTATTTGTAAAGAGTTTTATTTAAAATTTTTTATGAAAATAAAATAACTAAAATTGTAATAATTGTTTGTGAAGGAATACTTTTCATTTTTTCTGTAATGAATGTTATTAAGGAGTCTTTAAGAAGTAGGAATCCCTGATTTACATTCCTTACAAAATCAAAAAAATGAAGAAATATTTAAGAATTAAAGAAATTAAGAAATACTTAAGAATTAAATAATCAAAGAACAGAAACCAAGAATATCTATGAAGTCCTTAATTCTTTAATTCTTAAGTACTTAAAGAATTCTAAATTAGTCCTTTCCTGTTTTCCAAGTCTTATTTCTTAAAAATTCTAAATGAACTTTTTAACCAGTTAGAGTCTGAATTTTATCTATTTCTGAATTATCCATAGAAAATATAATTAAAAAAAATGCAAAATAACATTCTTTTCTAACGAATTAATAATAGATAATAAGGGTTAATATATTATAAATGCTGAATAATAGTAAATAAAGTGTAAAAATGAAATAAATTTCTAACTTTTCACCATATAATAATACTAAAAAGGTAATTTTTTTCAAAAATTAAGATATAAAAGTAACTAGTAATCATAATCTGCATATGAATTACATAAATAAATACATTATTTCTCGTCTTAAGAGAATTATCTTAAGAGAATTGAGACATATTTTTTCTTATTATTATGGATTTTCTTTCAACCTTTTCCTTGATTCGCGAGAAATATTTTATTTTACTGTCATATCTTTCTAAATGAATTCGTTATAAATTAAGTTCATCTTTTATAATTAATTTAGTTAACACACGTAATAACTTCTAAAAAAATGATTAAAATTATGTATATAGGATTATTTCTAATATTACAGAAAATTAATGAATTAAAATTTTAGTTATTTAGGTTATAATTTTTAAAATAAACTTTAAAAAATATTAGTTATGTTATTAAGATTAATTATTCTCTGTTAATATATAATATAGATTTCTCAATTAAAATATTTTATTGCATTTAATTAGTTAAAATAAATAGTTATGAATTTATGAATATAAATATAATTTAATAAAGTAAGAAAGATTGTAATAAATTAAGGTTCTATTGAGATGTTATACATACCTTTCATTAAATTTACATTGTTATATATGAATAATAAATTCTCTTTTAATATTGATTCATTATCAACATTAAACTCAAACTAATTTAAGACTTTAAATTTAATTTCCTATATCCCATATTGTTCTCGTTAATTGTTTAATCAAGAGATAATAAAAATTCAATTAATAATATACGTTTAAACGGCTTTCAAAACTACTTTTTAAAGGTTTAAATATTGAAGAATACATGTCATATACTTTATAAATTTTGTATGTATAAAATAATTATTTATGATAAATTTAATAAAAAAATCTTTTATAAGAAGGACATAAGTAAGTTGTATTTGTTAAATTTATGATTAAATATAGTAATGTTCAAAATAACCCACTCAGTCGGTTTGACGAAAAACTATCGAAATTGTATATACAGGATTGAGCCATCCTGTATATATAATTTCATATCCGAAATAAATTTGGTCTTTATAAACTATTATAAAAACCAAATTTCTGTCTTACGTAAACACAATCATATTTTTCACTAATTTTGTACATGATAACTGATCTTTTGGCTCCTTGCAGGTAGTCAAAAAAGAGTACAGTTAGTTTATTTTCTAACAAATTATATATAGATAATATACGTAATTTTACTATAATTTATTTGATTTTATGAGTATAGCACATTCCAAAAAAAAAGAACAGAGTCAGAAAGAAGGCCAGAAAGGCCAGCAGGGATTAAAAGGTATGTGAAGATTCTTAAGAAGATAACAAGAAAAAGCATCGGATTAAGTGAATAAAGTGAATAAATAAGCTAAGGGGGCAGCAAGTCCATTTGCAAGGATCTCAGACATAGAAATGGCTCTAAACTTTAGTCTTTTATAAAAAAAAAAAAGAGTGAAAATGATATAATTAGAATTTGTTTCATAAGTGATAAAAAATTTGTTTTTATTTGATTTATTAATTTTATTCGTATATATTTATGATTTTCTAAGAGATTTAAGACCAGGACTGCCGAGAGCTCATGTGGGGCCCGGGGATAAGGCGGGCTTGTTTTGCCTTTTCGCGGACATCCTTTAGCAATCTTGTCACTCTTGAACAAGTGAAATATGTAAAACTTTTTTTATTAATAGAAAGCAGTCTTTAAAACCTTTAAGACTGCTAATGTTATTTTCCGATAGTAAAATAACATTAGTTAAAAAAATAATAATAAACGTTAATTTTATGATAGGAAATACTACGGGCTTCTAAGTTTTCTCCGGAACCGTAGAAAAATTGCCATTCCCTTCACTCCATTGAGGTTCCATATGTATGACTGATTTAGCCTCATTTAGAGCTCAATTTAGACCTGACCTGTCATAACCCCTCTTTTATATTATAACTAGATTATAATATAAAAGAGAATCTTTCGCCTTATCAAATAATAATATATGCGAAATCGTAAAGCTGTAAGCTGTATCTGATGTATAAATTCGTCTTAGTATTCCTTCTCTCTCAGGCCCTAGTTAGCAATATTCTATTTAAATACATTCATTAAAGCAATATAATTTTAATATTATTTTACAAGAAACAGTAGAATTATACTAAGAGAAAAACTACACAATTTTACAATTTATAAATAAATAAATCAATTAATTAGAGAAAATAATTTTTATCCATTTATAACGAATTAAAAATAGAAAGCAATTATTAATACGTTAAAAGTAGTAATTATACCATTTCTAATTAATTAGAAACAATTATAATCATACGCTACAATTGATTTTAATATCAAAAATTTCAATTAATTTCTATAAATATAAAAATTTTTATTTTAAAAGTGTGATAAATGTGTTAAAATAGAATATTAAAATATTGCAAAATTAAAAATATGCTGTATATCATGATTTGGCAATTTTTCTTATAATTACATCAAATTATCTCAATGAAACAAAATAATAATAATAATATCAGGCGAATAAATTAGTTTAAAAGAGAAGGACATGTGTTAGTAAATATATAATTAAATTAAGAAAATTGTAAATTCTTCAGAAAGCTTTTTAAATAATTAAAAATCTCAAAGGCTTTACGGTAAATTTATAGTTTGATATAAACGCAAATTTTCCGTAATTTCTGTCAAGCTTAATTAATTTGTAGCTTGAAAGCGTATTTTTAGATTTTTCGTGCGAAAAGAGAGAAAATTTTACAGAAAATTCGAATTAGCTTTCTCTCTTTCTATATAATGTTTATAAAGGATAATACGATTAAATTAGTGGTAAAGATATCCCATAATTGAACCCATTCTACTTGTATCGTTGACAAGAACAAGCAAAAAAGTAAAAAGATAAAAATTAGGTAATTAGAATTAAAGTAGAATTTTCTAAATAATTTAAAAATCTTTTTCTTTCTTTTTATATAAATAAATAAACAAAAAATAAAACTTTTTTTTAAATCAATATTTGAACTTCACATACGCTTACATCGCATTTTATCGATATTCTTTAAACAATTAAATAAAATTTATAATATTTTTATGTATAGAGATATATAAGAATGTTTTCTATAATATAAAAAGACTTTTATAAAAAAAATAATTTAAAATAAAAAATTAAATTAAATTTAGATTTAAAAATATATAAAGTTTAAAGTATATTAAAAAATTTCTTCAATTTTTCAATCAAACATATAATTATTTGAGATAATTATTTAATATAAAATAAACTACATTTTCTCAAAATTACATGCATTTTTATTTTAAAAAATGCTTTATGTGTTTTAAAGTGTTTTAAATAATATTTTCTTATTAAAATTGTTATAAGTTGAGTCGTCAAATACTGCTAAATTAACTTACAAAATCGCATTTATTATATCACAAATTCATCGAATTAATAAGCACAAGAAGCATTTACTCAAATACAATAATTTGTGAAAATAAATTATTTTAAAATATATCTAAATATCAAAACTTTATAACATAATTAATTATATTAAAGCTTAAGTCCGTACAAAAAGTACAATGTAATTTGACAGTTTCGCATATAAATTACCAACGAGTAATTTATAAAGATTTTATTTTAGTAATTTCATTATATCTGGAATTCGTCTTCTTTTTTTTCTTTCTAATTTTACAGATAGAAAACTTTAGCAAAAATTTTAAAAGTAAGTTTACTATAGTTCTGTTAGAAATTTCTCCTTAACGAGGTTTTAATGAATCAATAATTCATAAGAAAAGATAAAAA
Source organism: Centruroides vittatus (assembly GCF_030686945.1). Lineage (NCBI taxonomy): Eukaryota > Metazoa > Arthropoda > Arachnida > Scorpiones > Buthidae > Centruroides > Centruroides vittatus. The sequence goes on from NW_027122385.1 coordinate 3,546,638, forward strand.
TTTTTCTACGTCTCGTTTCTTGATAAAACTGCATATCTTTTCAAAAAGTAGATTGGCGATTTAAGTCTTAATTCATTAAGTTTGCTGACACTTTTCTAGCTTGATTCTTATTTTATCTTACGAAAATATTTATATATGAATGATAAACCAAGATATATTTATAGAGCTCATTTATCATAAGTAATTGTATAGTTTTTTAAGTAATAAAAAAATATTTTTTACAGAAAAATTTATTTATTATTTATTATGATTTCTTATAATAATTGTTGAAATTACTACAAAAAAAAACATTCTAAATTCTTAAATTCTTGAATTGGATTCTTTAAATTTATAATCTGTAATCTTTTAAATTTTTATATGAATAATTATTCTATTAATATTATTAAAATATAAAAACTCTTTGCAATTAATTTAATTAATATATTAATTTATAAAAAATTATAAAACTTGTTTTAAATGTTTACAACAAGAATTTATCTTAATTTCTTATAAATACTCTATGGATTTAGAAATTTTTTCTTATATAACTTTTATAGAACATGTCATTTCATGTATTGTATAATTTTTTGTAAATGCAGTCTTATAATTTTATTCTAAATTTCTTTATAATTTGTTGTATTTTTGCTGTAAATCTCTTGTAAATATATTCTTGTGATTTCATTACATATTTTTTCTTTTAATTTCTTCACAGTTATAAATATCTGTTTGTCATTCTTGTAAAGAATTTATTGTTTCTTATATATATATATATATATATATATATATTTTAATTATCTTGTAACTTCTGAATAATGTGTCATTTAAAAACATTTTTTTCTATATTTTATTAAAATGATATGAAAACATTATAAAAATTAAATTAAAAATTAATACTGTTAAGTGTCTACTTGAATTAAATTGGTTAAGAAAATAATTGAAGTAGGAAATTAAGTTGAAAACTGATGTTTTAACTAACAGGGCGTTTACTGTCAAAAATGTCAACAACTGAATAACATAGGTAATTAGATTGCTCGCCTATTCCCTGGTTTGTATTAGCGAATGAGAGACTGTCAAACTTCAGAACGATTAAAAGCTAGCAAGAATATTCCCTAAGGGTACACATTGACGATCTCCTCATTTCACCATAAATCTTTCTTTCAATTTAGTTATGGCACATGCAACAAATCTTTGCGTTTTATTTAATTGGATCACTTCACATATAAGTAATATAATTGGATATAATTTAAAGATTAAGAAAATTCATTTAATTCTTGACTTGTTTAAGCTTTCAAAATGTCTTTAAGTAAAAGATTCTATTCGAAATTTTGTACATTTTCCAAGATGATATATGATAGTTACTTTCATGATTAAAACAAATTTTAAAGAATTTTTATCTCAATTTACATTATAAAATTTATTTTATTTGAAAAATAAGAAGACATTATACTTATAATTAACATAAAAAGACAATATTTTATAAATAAAGAAGAAAAACTACGAATTTTTTAATAAAATATTTATCTTCAAACAGTATGGTTTTTTCTTTTTTTTTCGAGGAGAAGAATTCTTAATGGTGCGAATACGAGTTACTAGTTTAGCGAATATCTAGCAATATAATCTAAAATCACTCTGAAAGAACCATTATCATGTTAAATTATGATAATCACATCTTTTGAAAATCATATTTATAGCAGGATTTGACGCGAAAAACTTTCCTGTACTACACGAAAGAGACTATTCCGACTTTCTGATGCGAGAAACCACAGAATTTTTCAATTCTTGCTACCTATGAAATTCTTTTTCTTTGAAAAATTTTGATTTATAACGTCAGTCTGTAGAAATTTGATAGTAACATTTATGTAATGAAAACTCTAAGGGAATAAAATTTCTATATACAGCAGTTGGAAAAGTATAAACATTCGTTCACTAAAGATGACATTATTCATATGATATAAAATATATATATAAATATTCTATAATTATAAAATAATGAAATGTTTTAGTTAAGATCTAATTCTGTATAATTAATTATTGAATTTACATTCCAGTTAATTATCTAAACTCAAATTTATTAATATATTTCAAAAAATTATTGTAACTAGTCGTCTTTTCAATATTAAAATGAAAAATTAGTAGTAGAAAAAATGAATAAATGTTTCCCCCTAGCTTTGCATTGTTCTTGTCTCTTGATATGGCTTACTTGCTCTCTTGTCCTAGTTCTGCATTGTTCCTTGTTCCTTATTCTTAGTTACTGGTTTATTTTGTTTTTTACTCATTGTTTCCATTTTAGGTTGTTCTTTATTTTTTTTTGTCTCGGATTAGATTGTGCTTTACTCCTTATTCCTTGTTCTTCATTTCTCTTTATTCCTTGTTCTCTAGATTACAAGTTTAGCTCTTATTTTCCTTTTTGTTCTTTTCTATCTCCATGGGAGTTTTCTGAGTTAAAAAAAATAATTGCGATGTAAAAATAAGAATTTTATCATATAGCGAAAGTTTAATATTATATAAATAACCTTGCTAATATTTAAATTAAAAACTATGATAATCTTAGCTGTTTAGGAAAAGTATTTTTTTTTTGTTTTATATTATTCCTATATTAGTATCGAGACTATGAATAAAAGATTTTAAACACTATTAAGAATATTCTAATTACAATATGATAAATATGGAAAGCATTTATCTTAAATTATTGTTTTATATTACGGATTTTAAAACATATTTATTTGTGCATCTAGCTACCTAAATGTAATCATAACACAGTTATCGTATCCATAATTTAACTGCTATAAATGATGGTTATTAGGAAATCGCTAGCGTATGTAATGTTTCATTAATGGCTTTATGAAATAATGAAATTATTAATTATTATTTTCGCATATTATCGTATTATTTACTATAAAAATAAAAGATAAAAAAGAATTATGTATTTCTGTATATTTCTTTAACATTAACACTTTCTTTAAAAACTGTGTGTTATGGAAAGAGCTAGATTTACAGATAAACTGAGCTTTAGAGATTCATACTACAAGGCTACAGCTTAAGGCTTCACGTTTTTTAATTTATTATTATTTGGTAAAAGTAAAAGGACTTTATTTATTTATTTTATTTTATACAGACGATGTCGCCAAGACAATGATGCTACCTCCCGATACAACAAACAAAAAACAAATCTCATTAAAATATTTACGAAAATACCGAAGAATATAAACAAAATAACAATAACAAATATAAAAAAGTAATAAAATAATAAAAAGTAAAGAATTAGAGAATATAAAGTATTATTTACAGATTAATTATAATATTTATTCCTTATTTTTAATAATAATAATAATAATAATAATAAATATATATATATTTCTATCAAGACGACATAAGAAACAAAGGCATGAACACTTAATGTTTACAGACGGGATCCTTAAATTGATGTAATGTGAAGAGATAAAACCATTGTAATATTTATAAATACTGTATCTAATTGATGTAAATAGCTTATACGTTTAAATATGCCAGGAAGACCTAAACGGATACGAGCAACATCAAGAGTAAGAGGCAGATAGTCTAACTTATTAAGGAGAAAGTATACTTTATAAATTTAGGCATTAAGCTTATTTAAAAGATAAGGGGATGCAGAAGCCTATACAGGTAGAGCGTAATCGATTAGATACTAAATACTAGTGAAAAATGTTGCGCGAAGTGTATTTTTGGCAAATATTGTTTTAAAATTGAGCCATATTATCCCGCGATAGATAGAAATTTTTGATTAACTTATCAAAAAATTGACTGAAACTGAGTTTGTGTATTCTAGATGTTGAACATTAGAGACAAATTTTAAAGTTCTGATTATTTAATTGTAAGTTAGTACTGGGAGGTGCTCTGACAAGGCTGAATATCATAACTTCGGTTTCTTAATATCTATTAAAAGGTTTAATGAATTAAGAAATTCATTTAATTTATTTATGTCACCTTGTAATTTTGTTTGGCAGGAATTAGCAATCTTGATATCATCAGCATATGGGTTAATAAAATAAATTAGAAGAGTAAGTGATTTATTAATGTAGGCGATAAAATACAAGTCGCTAAAAATAGAACTTAAGGGATACCTTATACTGGAGATAATTCTTGAAAATAGAAATCAGAGACTTTTATTCTGTAAGTACTCATTATGTAGAAATCAAAAGCCAAGCCGAGATAATATTATGTTGTTTATATCAAATTCAGAAGATAATTTTTCGAGAAGGATATTGGGGCAACAAAATCAAAGATCTTAGCAATGTATACGTAAACGACAAGTGTAGGTAACTTTAATTTTCAAGGTTTGATAAAATTTCAGATTGTATTTCTAAAAAGTTAATGGTAGTGGAGAGATGAACACCATAATGTTGAGCACTGTTAATACGCGATGTATCAAATAGGTTTTTGTATGGAACAGTATAAACAAATTTCAAAGATCTTTAACATAACAAGGGCAAAAGAGATAGGACGAAACAAATCAGGATCCTTTTTTTGGTAAAATAGAAATAACAGATTAAATCCACCTTGAAGTGGTTTAAGCAATGCCCAAGTATTGTAATAACTTATGTACTTATTATATGTTATAGCTTAGGATCCCAACCAGTCTAAATAAATCCGGCCTGGTCATGCTTGTAATTTATTGGATTTATTTAATAAACTTTACGGATAAAATATAATTTTTTTATATAATCTAAATTTTTTAAAAAATTTAATTAATATTTTTTTTTTAAATTAATTTTATTTCAAATATTCTTAATTTAAATTATGTTCACTTCATACGCAATTTCTTAGAAAGATTTGGTTTAAGAAAAGGAAATTTTTTTATTTAAGTAACGAAAGCGAGATTAATTTCAGAAAGCTTTGATAAAATATTTGAAAATGGGATAAATTTTCTTTAGTTATAGTAGAGTTTAAATGATGCTCCATCATATTCAAAAGTAAATCAATAAAGATGATAGAAAGTTTCTACAACATCTTCTACAGAAGGCTTTTCTACTCCACTCAATATGGCAGATATTTCAGCCATAAGTTTATTTTGTGGATTTTCAAACAGAAAGATCTTCCTCTTTTTAAGTTTGCAAGCAATAAAATAGATTTCTGAAAGAATTTAAACGATTGAAAAAATCACGTTTCCTATTTTTGCACTGTTGATACGAACAATTACAATGGTTGTATTTTATGCAATTTTTAAAAAAATAATTAATTTATTAAGAAATAGAATGTCTATATTTAAATATATTTTAAAACTTGAACAATATTTATTGACGTTAAAGAGCTATATATATATATATATATATATATACTGTTTATAAACACACACGTATAGAGTTATATGTATGAACAGATGTGTGAAATGTTTTGTTTTCTTCTCAATGCCTAACTAAAATACCGATTTTGATTTTCTCTCCTTCCATATCCAATATAGGACTTTCAGCAAAATGGTTTTGCCACATTATTAATACCAAACTGGTAGAAATAACACAGTTTTTATGGATCCAATATGTCAAATATCTTCAACACGCTGTTGTCTTCTAACGGTATTGTAACTGTCACACAGGATGCCGAAAAGTGGCAAAAGGACAAACTATTGTGTCAAAAACTGGGTGACACAGTGTCCGAACATTTTGGTACTGTCACACATTGTTTCAGGTCAGGCGTCCGCAATTTTGACAAGATGCCATCCACAGTCCGTTTTATATCTCTTCTTGCTACAGCAAAAAAATATATTTTCTTTATTTCTTAGATGACCAGAAGATGGTTACCGAAACAGATCTTTTGAGGGAACAGATGTGTTTTAGTTCCATTGCAAACAGATGTTGCTTTTGACGGGGTCAGACAAACTTATGATTGTCAGAAAAAAAGAGCAAATGGAAATTTCTCTTACAACAACAACAAAAATTTATTTTATTGCTATATAAGTCAAACGTGCGTGAAGGTGATTAAGAAAACGAGCGCGTTTTTTCCCTTTTTTCTTATTATTCTTTTACAAAAATATTAATTTATGTTTATAAATGGTACTAATATTTCCGACAAGAATATTTAAATATCAATTAAGTTATTACAAAGTAAATTATCTTGATATATATAGAATTAAAACATAAATTAATGTAAAAGCAGAAAACTTTATAAAAATTAATGTTAATATTTTTTTATTTACTTAATGTGTACGGAATTTAATTACAAATTTCTTCTAGATTAAAAACAAAATTGTAAAAATTTAACTATTACAATTATTTAGTTAACTTGTTGTATGTAGTTAACCATAAGTTAGTGATAAAATTAAATAATATATAAAAATTTACCATCAAAATTTTTTTATTCAGATACATACAAAGTTTAATCATTACGAAAATTAATTATCCTGATATATACAGAATTTTTTAATATATGACAGGAGAAATCAAACGGTAATTAACTTTAGATATGTAAAGATAACTAACTATGGATAACTAATTATAAGCATGTCAGGATAACTAATTATAGATACGTCAGGATAATTAACAATAAATATGTCAGGACAATTAACTAAGATGTATTAGGAGCATATGCTAGTAAAGAACGAATGTGCAAGGATAACTAACTATAGATATGTCAGGATAAGTAACTCTAGATAATGTCAGGACAAGTAACTGTAGATATGTCAGGATAACTATAACCAAAATGATTATAAATATATATATATATATTCATATATTTTTATAACCATAATGATATATAGCTTCTTTATAACCATAACCATTTTATTAAGTTATTCTAGCAACTTAATACTTTAATTATTTTATATTTAAAATAATAATAATAATAATTTTATAGCTTGGTTAAAGTTTTTTCAATTATTAAATAATGGCATTTTAGATTAAAATAAAATAATGATTTATACATTTCATAAAAATCGATATATAATAATAATAATAATAATAAAGAGGAATGTTGTATGTGTTTGAAATAAGATTCCGATAATGATACATATTACGAATTGATAGAAATAACAGCTTGTAAATATCATTTAATCATTCTGATAAACTGCGACGACAGCAGGAAATAGTTCAGTCTCTTAGTTCCGGTGTTGGAGCCATTTAGAAGATTGCAATCAAAGAAATACCAAACGTCATCACGTTGGTAGGGTGATAAATATAGTTACTAGAAAATTATCGTTCAACTAAATAAATATCTTATGTCAAAAAATATGCAACAATTTTCATATATATATAGGGGTTACGTCTTTAAATATTTATATATATATATTTACTTTGTGAAATTTAATGATATCGTCACTAATGTTAAATGATGTAAATGAACTGTTTTGATGTTGATCATTTATAAAAAAAATTTTTTTACTTTAAATTTATTATAAATTTTCATTTACAGATAATCTTGCCTGAATATTTGGAAGAAAATATATCTGAAGTTCTTTAAACTATTTGCATAAATCTTCAGATACTTTGTAGTTGATCCTGTTGTTGTATCATTGTATATAATTTTGTAAAATATATAATTAAATTATTATTTGTTTATTTATTTTTATTTATACAAATTGGTCTAAAAGTCAGTTAAGTAGATTTTTTGTTCCAACTTCATTTGTGAATATAAAATAATTTTTTGGCGGAAATACTATTAAAAAATGCTAAGTATTGAAGTAGATAGCAATTTGACCTTTACAATAATTAACTGACTTTCAGACCACCCGTATATAAAATTCCAATTTTTCCGTAACGATTTGAATGAGTTTTACCAAAAATATATTAATTGAAAATTATTAATGTTTTTAATTTTATGAAAGAAAGTAAATTCATATTTTATTTCCGTATGTAAATAATATTAAAATTTGTTTACTATAAAATATGTATGTAATACACTGATTATAATTAAATTTTATATTTTTTTAAATAAAATTTTTATATTTTTATATTTTAATTTTACATCACATGAAAGGATTTTCTGATTTCTGAACAAAAATATTCGATGTTAAATTTTATTTAAAAAAAATTCATACAAAGGCTTGTTCAAAATTTAATTATATATAATAATATATATATGGGTATTTAATTCTCAACAAAGTCTCTAAAATTTTTTAATTCTTAAAAAATAAATATATTTATTAATATAAAAGTTAAATTATATAAATTTAAAAAATGCTACTTCAGTAATATATAGGATGATGCGATAGCATATGAATAAGATAATATTACATTCGAAGAAAATGATATTCTCAAAAAATATATTAAATATATGTTTTCTCGAGATGTTATTCGTGTACTTTTATATTATTTATGAAAATTTTTATTCGTTTTTAGACAAATTTTAAGTTGAAATATTTGAAAGAAGCAGAATTTCATATAGAAAACTCTGTTTATAGAGCCCGGATCTTTTAAAAATTCAATTTTAAAATTTAAATACAAACTCCATTCATATGTTTTGACGTTAAGATGATTTTTTTTCTTGACCATCAATTAAATCAGTCGGATATGTTTCTGTAGACATTGACGAACAATTGATAGTTGGCAGACCACTTATTATCTACACTATAACCTCTGACCAAAAAAGGAAGAGGAGTGAGACCAAGATTCTCAGGTTAAAGTGGAGACATTCAAGAGAAGAATGATCCAATGGACAAACGGATTCTAAGAGGAACGGTCTAACGTCCGGACTGGGTGGGTCTAAATTTAACGTTGGAGGTTTACATCTTTTATCCACAACGTCACAAGCAATCTGAGACCGTCTTGATGTATGACTTCTTATCTAACGTCGGCCTTCTTGTCTGTCGGAAATTTTTCCTACCAATCCCCCCAGCTATCTTTAGCTTTCTGTCACTTCTTCTTGTATGTGTTATCGTTGCACATAAAATCTTCCAGTCTGTGGCCAGAAACACCCTTTCACTGCTCTCGGGAACATAAAGATGACACATGGCTTTTCTCTACAGTAGCATTTTGGCAGTTGGTTGGGCGGGTTTCACACACGTCTGGACATGACGTACTAAATAGCGGTTTCTCTCAGATCCAGTAAACTATGTGACTCAACTTTCAACCAGTTTTTCTAAATATTATAAAAATATATTTGGAAAATTAAACAGATTTAAAATAAATATTTTTAGTAATTCATATTAAACTTAAAATGAATGAAATTAACAATTTTCACACAACTTTATTTAGTATTATAAACAATAAGAGGCTGTTAAAATGAAAATTTTCTATGAACAATTTAAGAATTATATCCACAGAAAACCAAATATAAAATTTTAAAATGTATTCTAATAACTTAAAAATATGTTTTTAAAATCATTTTAACTTAAATTTGAGCTTCTAAACTTAATTAAAAGTGTAAATATAAGTGTAATTATATAGGGAAACAATCAAAATTACATTGATATGTATCATCTATGTTTACAATTACCCCAAAAAGCTATAAATTAAACATAAAATATTCCGAAATTAGATAATGCATTTACATATCAATACATAGAATGTTTATATAAAGATCTTAAAAATATACAATAAAATAAAAATAAAATATTATTAATTAAATTCATATCCTTTAGCTATTTTCAGATGAAAATACGGAGTATTTGAATATATATATTATATTTAAAGAATACATTTCATTTACTATTATGAACAAAAACATATTTAAAGACTATTAAATATTAATTAAATAAATATTTAATTAAGTTATAAAAGTGAAGTATACATTTATTTAGTTTTAAAAATGAGATGTATTATAAAATAAATTAATTAATAATGCATAAACAATAGCTGGAAGCTATTCTTATAACAGAAATCAGATATGCGTATTAGTTGTTTAATTACATTTTGGCTTAAATTTAACCATGTTATAACCCTAAACAGAGATAATTATTAATAAATATATAGAGAAAATATTTAAATTAGTATTAAGTATATTTTTTCTTAATATGATGTAAATAATTTAAATTTATCTAAAAATTTTAAAACATGATAAAATATCTATTAATTGTAATAAAAACATTAAGAGATTCTTTAAAAATTTGTAATTAAATAATGATAAAAATACCACTAAACTTTCTTTATTACCGTAGAGTTATATTGGTTACTTTGAAAAACAGGTATTTAGAAATGAAGATTTTTTGATATTTCTGTCGTCATGGAGAATTTTGCTATTTTCATAAAGAATTCTGTAAAAAAGTAATTTTTAGAGATAAAAATCTCTACGAAAATAGAGATATTGCCTAAGAAAATCTCTATAAATTAATACTTTTATTTTACTTATATCATAAATTTGTTAGAAAATAATTTTTCTATTTCCTTGCAGAATTTCATAGAATAAAATATCTTTTTCTCATCTAAAAAATGAAGTTTACTTTTATACAGTTTTATTAGTATTTTCTTCCAAAAACAACTATCTCATTTTTGGAAATATTTCTTTACTATTCTATATTTTTGCAAATATTTTAAATTTATTTACTTAATAATATTAACAGTAACAAAGAAAGGAAGGATATAATTCAAGATTTATGTATGTATATATTGTCAGGTAACGATAGAAATACATTTTAAACTTCATTTATATGTACGTTTGTCAATAGATAAAGAGAGAAAGGATTCATCCATCTGCTTTTACTGAACGCTTTCGTTCATTGGACACAAAATCAATTCGGCTTTCTCTTCATTACTAGACTCTTTAAACGGGTAATCACAGACACAAGACGGTCTGCTCGTTAATGAGGTCACAGAGCAGAGAACTTGTTCTAGCGGGTTACTTATATTTCTTTCTCTCTACTGACATACCAACACGATTTTTATTAACGTCTTTTGTTTTCAAGTAAATAGATATCGATAATAACCAGTTGTGTTATTGATCTTGACAATTTGTTACGGTATACCACTACAAAAATAAAAATAAATATAAAAAAACGTCTCAATATAGTCCAATAGTAAATAGCTTTTCTAATAGGATTTACTATATTTTAATAAAGAGAAAAAAAAATAATTTTAATATCTTCTTGAAAAAGTTTTGATGATGTAAATAAACTTGTAATTTTGCTACTGTAACAAGTACTATTACTGTATTACTGTATACATATTATCGAATTTCGTAAGACACGCTTATAATATATAGAGTAAGTGACATCATAAAATATTTTACAGCTCAAATCATAAAACTATGCCTCCAGGGAAAAGCAATATATAAAAATGGTATTCTTATATGAGAACTTGAAATTTGACTTTCTCCTTTCTACTTAAAAAAATGAATAGAAAATAAATATTTTAATTAATGCTACACAATAATTTTTCTATTAAATAATAAGTTTAATTTACTTTAATATAAATTTATAAAATGTATAACTTAATTATTTATAACGATATATTCGAACATTAGAACGTTATCTTATAGAGGAAAGTGTAGCAAAGAAAGCATTTCCTAAAGAAAAATATCTGTAAAAATATATCATTTATTCTTTATAAGCTTATTTTATAATTAAAATTTCATTTTAAACTATTTTTAATAAAAAAATTATTTGATATAATGTATAAAATATATCATTATATGAGGAAATGATGCAGGAAAGATTCTTAAACCATTATGTCATTATAGAAGTATCTTGTTTCCCTTAATTTTTAAAGAAAATATAATAACTTTCGAGGTACTTTACCTGTTCAAAGTGAAACAAATTCCTGTATTTGATAAATTTGATTTTACAGAGCAGTCTGCTAAGTGCAATTTTATGTAGTCATCTGTCAAAACGTTGTTTCAAATTATTTGTTATAATGTATTTAAAATAGCTTTACATAAATAAAGTAAATGTATTTCTTTATAAGTATTAACTTAATTGATGTCTTTGTAACTTTAAATGATAAATTAAGTGCAATTAAACATATTTAACTCGTAAACATGATTAGTAAATATGTACAGTATTTATTAATCTAAAATCTATTGAAGAATATTCTCTTTCTTTATTTAAATAAAAACTACGTATAATTTATATTTTAATAAGTTAATTAATTAAATATTAATAATTGTTCTTTAAATATCAAAAAATATTCAAATAATTTATACAAATTTATGAAATTTTAAAACCATTTTCATTTAAATTTATAAAGTATTTTCATAATCATTCTTCTACTGTATCTAATAAATTTTTTAAATATTCAAATAAAATGTCCTAAAAGTAACTTTCTGGGAATGATATCGATCGAGTTTTAATGCATTTTAATGTATAAAAAACGAAAATATAGGCCTATAATTTTCCTTTCTATAACTTTCAATTTTCACAGATCCTAAATTGCTATTCTAAATTTTCAATTAAAAATCAAAAATCCTACATATATATATATATAGGACGACCCAGAATAATAGATTAATTATAATGAAATAAAATCTGTCTAAAACGGACACTCTATGAAACAGATATCTGAAAATGAAAAATAAATCTCGAAATAGAGCGATTTGCTTGAAAAATACTAGGCTGGAAACCTGTCTAATGCGGAAACGAAAGACTTGTTTGGTGCCGATTGTGTAACATAGCCTAAATAAGATGGACTAAAACTTAATTACAGGTAAATTCTAAATTATAATTAAAACGAATTTAAAGGAGTTTTTACAAATTTTTTTCTCCACGCACCATACATATATTTCGATGATCTTGACACGTCTGAAACATAAACACCATACTTAAATATTAGAGGAAGAGCAGTTCTAAATATAAATTTTAATATTTTTCAATATTTTACTATTTTACATTAATAAAACATATAAACCTTTATACAATAAAATAGAAACCTGCCTAAACGAACTTCTTGTTGGTCCGTTCGTCGCATTTCGTTTCATATAAGTTTTACTGCGTGTTACATTAATTTTTAACTGCCCTATTACTACTGGGCTATCCTGTAGCCAATATTATGCATTATTTATATTAAAGTACTTTAGTTTATTTTAGTTCGTGGATTACATTTAAATTTTATTTTGAAAAAATTTTATGTAATAAGTATAAATAAGTAAAAAGCTATGTGGATATGAATGTAGATAAATGTGGTATTTAAAATTTCTTCTATGAAAATATAAATGTCTAGACAACTAAATTATCAAATGCACTAATTATTATAGATAAATCCTGAAACCATTATAAGATCCTTCGGTTTCTGATTCAAAAATAAAAATATAAACTTTCAACTTCTACATTGGAAAATGCTGAAAAATATTTGATTTGTAATGTACTTGCTTCATAAAATAAAATTTATATTTTAATACTGTAAATCAATAAATTTTATGTTTATATTCACTTCTATACATCATCTTATTTTTGATATGAGGGTTAATATGATGAGAATATTCAAATCTACAAGAAATAAAGAAAATACAAATAAGAGAAATTGTAATTACATGATAATGTAATTACAATTTATTTGAAATTATTAAATATTTCTAACAATAAATGCGCTTCAAATTTTTTAATTATGAATTTACTATATTTATTATCCAGTAGCAAACTGATAATGCTCAAAGATAAAATGCTACTCCATCATCATCATCATCATCATCATATCATCCCCGAACAGAAACAACCTTTATTTCTTTGTTCCTAAAGGCTTGAATAAATATTTTCTTAAACTAATTCTGAAACAAAATGCTAGTTACAACATCAAATACAGGTCCTAATTTGATCTGATTTTTATTTGGTAACGCTAAAAGAACTTAGAAATCTTAAGAATGTAATTTCAAACCAAAATTGCTAAATTGAGGTTTGTTTTCTCAGAATTAGTATTCTTCTAGTCAATTGGTAAAATGTAGAGGAAGTTTTAATGGAAAGATTTTGTGAGAAATTCTACACTCCACAAAATTTCTTTCTATATTTCTTGACGGGAAAATTGAAGAATATATTATTATTTTTTATAATTATTGAATAATATTTTGTTGTTTGATAATCATAAAAAATAATTATATATTTTTTTATGCATCTATTTATTATTAGCTTACCTAAAATTCCTATTAAGACTGCAAAACTTCTATAGTTCCACATGATTTTATAACAACATTCCGATATAACTAAAGAAATGTGATCAAATTGACCGTACTTTTAATCTCAGATATTTCTTAATTTTGCCCATTTATCATATAAGCCTATGTTTGTTTGCATTTTTATAAAATAAAAATTTTGCATATTTACACTAAGTAACATTTAATTTGAGTTTCTAAAATTTTATATACTTTCCCACGGTAATCAAATGAGTACATGAAATTACAAATAATCAAATATATAATTCTTAATATTCTATCATTATCAACTAAAAATAATTGAAAATATCTATATTTATAGTTTAAGAAATTTTCCTATAAAATCCTTAATTTGGGCAAATTTTGGAGAAACTTTCAAAATAATTGACTCTATCTATCCGGTAACCTTGATTCAAACACATGTTATATTTTAAATTTTTATTTCTTTTAACGGCAATTCTTCTCTTCCAATGAATAAAATTTAAAAAAATATATAAAAATTACCATTTTTAAAATTAAATTTAATTTTAGTTAATAACAATTTTAAGTGAAGGTAGCCTTTCTACTAACAGGCATTTAACAGATGAAGTTGTTGATGCCCTCGAGTCAGATTATGAATTTTGATAAGATAGAAATTTAACGTTATAAATTTTATTTTTTACGTATTAATATGCTTAAAAGTTTAATTTAGATTTTTAAGATAATATATAAATATAATAGAAATTAATTTACTTTCTAATTTTTTAGTAAACGCATTATTTTTTCCAATCCGTGTGCTGAGTATTATTAATTGTAAAAATATATTAACATAAAAATAATTTCAAAATATATAATAATTAATTAAATATAAAAATATATTTTTATATTTTCTGACAATATTTTTATGAATCAATAAAATTATTTTATTTTGTTAGATCAATTTTTATTGTCAATAAAATTACTAAAAATAATTTTATTTTTAATTTTTTTATCATTTTAATTTAAAAAATTTATTTAATTTTTTAAGAAATTAATCTGAAGTTTTTGAAGATTTGTCTCAAATAAATAAAATTAATTAATTTTTTAAAATGTTTTTTACATTAATAATAAAATTTTTTTAAAAATCAAAAAGTTATATTAAAAAATTCTACTAAACTATGGAAATAATAATAATAAATACCATTATCTTCTCAAGTACTTTGTAATAATAAATATAAATATAATAGCAAGATTGAATAGGCATATGCCTCTTGTAACAGGCATATGCCTATTATAAATAAAGTTTATTTACTTACTGACTTAATACTATTATCTTATTAATGATAACATTAAATTCATAAATTTATTATCGTTAAAATTATAAATAAATAAATTAAAAATATGTCAATGGGATAAATGTATAATCTTATCGTTCTTAATACATTTTTAATTACTTAATATATTTACAAATTATATTTATATTTTTTATAAACAAAACAACAATTAAGTGAATGTATTAACAACTTCTTAACATTAAAATGCAACTTTAAAACTAAAAAATTATTTTAAAATAATAAAAATATGTTTATTGTATTTTTTAATATTGATTATAATTATTTTTAATAATATTTTAAAGAATGTAATGAAATGTATTGCATATCGACAACAGGATCATAAGGATACAGCGTTATAAACTTTAGCATCAAATTGGATAAAGTTAGCTTTATAACTTTCTGCTTTTCAATATGAAAAAAATTTATATTGATTGAAATTCTTACTTTGAATAACATTTTTAAAAAATTTATATTATTATTATTTTTCCACATTTACAAATGGTCCAAAATTATGAAAAATCGAATATAAAAAAGATAATTATTTTCAGTAAGGAATTTACAAAATTTAACAAAATTATTAAATAAGAAAATTTTTAAAAAAAATAAATATTAATTTTGACAATAGATGGCAGTAATCTTCATTTAATTTTGTTAAACCACATTATATTCCCCCCTCCAAAAGTTACCTAAAATGTTAAATATCATTTGGACATTAATATCCTTTAATGCTGAAGTAAATGATCTTTGCTATGACTCGGCTTTGTAATTTCAAAAGTCAAAAAGATCTTTGGGTCTATTTAAATATATTAAATGAGTTACGAAACAGTAAATAAAGTATCTTTAACTTCAATATATCATTTTTCAATCGTCACAATACTTACTATTTTCCTTATAAAATGATAAATGGAGAATGATGAAACTCACAACATCATTTTCAATTTTATTAGAAATTCTTGTTTTTATTCTGTTAATTTTTGTTTAAATAATTATAATTTCATTATATAATCTTCATATCAATTATATTTTAATATAATGAATGACAATATATAAAATTAAATATGTTTATTTTTATTAATTATAACTCTTATTATCGTTCTATTTTTCCTTTTTTAAATTTCTTCCTAACTGCTTCTAATGTAAAATATGACATTAAAGAATATAAAATAAATGAAATATATTTATAACTATATTTTTTATAGTACCTTTGCCATTTTTTTCTTTTTTAATTGACATAAAGATGAATAAACAGATTGCAAAGAGCAACAAATCTACAATAATACATTTTCGTTCTATAAAATGGAAATTTTTCTGACAAAAATTTGTATAAATTTTTAATGAAAATATTTATAAAATGTCTTATTTAATTATTTTTATAATATAATATCATTAAATTATTTTTAAATTTTAAGTATTTGTATCAGTTTTGCCAGATGTAATGCTTAGTACTTTACATTGACAAAACTTACATGGGATAAGCCAAAAGTCAGTTTAATATTGTAAAGATAATATCACTGTCTTATTCAAATACTTTATTACTTGATTCATCTGTTTTATTACATTTTCTCTAATCTTATATAAGAAAAACGTGCTATGAACAGTTTACAATTCACAAAACACAGCACACTTAATTGACTTTTGAACTACCCTACATATTAAATTTAAGCATATTACAAAGCTTAATTAACAAAAATTCTATATTTTCTTATTTATTTTTACTTATTAAATGTAAAAATTTAACAAACAAATAAAACTGTTTAAGAAATTCAATGGATTGCTATCAATTTAACGGGCTACGTAAGATAAAAGAAGCTTGTGATAAATATCTTTCTGAAAAATATCGATACTAAGAGCAAACATTACCTATCGCCTTACTATCTACTCTTAGTAGCACCCATTCTATAAGTTGGTGGCCGTGTGCCTCATAAATGACGCCCTATGTTGACATTGTAAGTATGGTAAATATTTGCTTTCACTCATAGTTATGCTTCATTCTATTTCGGTTAAGGTAGTATTATAAAGAGATTCTCTATGATATAGTGGCAAGAAAATTGTTCTCTTTATTAAGCTTTAGCATTTAAAAAATACTTATTTATACTATATTCAAATGATCATTATAAATAATTATTATTCATAAAAATAATCAATTTTCTGTAATTTCATAAAAATTAATTATTAAAAAAATAAAATTTAAGTTTTTTCTATACAGTAAATAATATTTGGACGTCATTTTTGTCATTTATTATCACTCGTTATAAGCGTTGTACGTCTGAAATATTTTATTATAAAAAAAATAATTTATTTATTTTATTTAAATCTATTCTATAAATGTATCTTTAAATTAAAATTTTAAAAATGTATGTATTTACATGAGGATAATTAAGGAAGGAATTGTGCTGAAAAATAATAATAATTAAAATATTACAAGAAAAATAACAGAAAGAAAAAGTGAATTAAGGAAAATAAAGAATTAAGGAATAGGAAAATGATTAAGGATAAGAAATAAATAGGAAATAAGGAATAATAATGAATTTTAAGTATTAAGAAATCAGAAAATAAACAATATTTTCCTTTAGAATAAGGAAAATGAAAATATGCAATAAATTTAAAGAGCGAAAACAGCGAATATATATACTGTGTGTTGAATATCCAACGAAAAATAGAATATTACATAGAATGCAAAAGAAAGAATTCAAATATCTGGAGTATAAGTTGTAAATAGCAAAATAAAGTAACTTTAAAGAATGTTTATAATATTTACATATGTGAAGAAATATTTTATGATATTTAGATTTTTCAAAAAATGTGTATATTATTCCATACACACAAAAGACATCCTTCCAGAAATTTGAATAAAATTATAATTATCATTTATATTATTTTATGTTTTTTGCTCATATAAATCATTAAAATAAATATTTTTATCACTATAATTTAAAATATTTTAAGTATTTTTAATTTATTTAAATTTCCTGCTTGATTTAAATTAATTTTTATGAAGTTTAATCGTTTAAAAACAGGGGTTTTTTAAAAATGTTTTTATCGTAAAAATTAATAAAATTATTAATTGTTTATTACTTGTTTAACTGTAATTTAATTTAATGATTAAATAACATTATTTATCACTTTTTTATTCAAAGATCTTTAATGAATAATGACAGCTAACAACAAAAATATTTATAAATTATACGCTATCTCTAAAAATAAGAGAGTAACTGCCATGTATAGTTTAAATTTAATGATAAGGTCCTGAAATTTGAGATGATAGATTTTAAAAAAATACACTATAAATTTTCCTATCTTTTATACACAATTACAATAAATCTAAAAGTTAAAATGATGAAAAATACAATAAAATTGATGATAATTAAAATAAATCTTACGGTTATGATATCTTCCATACTCGATTAAACAAGGCATTAATCGTTATAATGAAAATCCAATATTTTCCTGCTTTTTATGTTTGAAAAAATGCATTTAAAAGTGTATTTTAATCAGTAATTCATTAGGAATTAGTTTGAAGAACATATCTACTAGACTTTTAATGAGACGAGAGTTAAAATCACACTTTGTAATCATCACTCTTTCACTATTTCTAAAAGAAAAAAAAAACGTCCAGAAAAATAAGTAAAATACTTATGTAAAGGTCTGGTCTATTAATTTCTTACATTTCTGAAGATAAAAATTAATAGAATAAAAATATACAAAGTTGTGGAGCGTAACTTTCTTGTGAAATACATTCATCTCTGCGACAGCTTGACACTCTGAGGTGTTCGTCTATCTAGAAGAAGAGCTGTAAGTTCACATCAGCAATGACCAGGCGGAACTGATGGGCTCGTTAGCATAAAAAGCCTTTTCCTCTTATACTCCGAGCTTTCTTTTGTAGTAATCTACCTTTTTCTTTTACGTACTGGATAAAATTTCATTCTAAAAGAGAACACGCTGAATTTTATTCATCGTGTTAGAGATGGCTGTTTTAACGTACTGCATCCGTTAGATGTCAATATCCCAAGTGATGCCACTAATATTTCCTTTATTTTAAATTCTCATAAGCTCTTAAAGATTTATTTTTTAAAAATAATTTTCAATATATAAACTATTCAAGAAAAGAATAAACTTATTATTATTTATGTAAAAGTAATTATTAGATAAAATATTGATTTAAAATGTCATTAATATTTATATATCGGATATTTTTTAAGAAAAATGTAAATGACTTTTGATAAATTTAAAACTTAAATAAGCTTTAGTTTTTCGATGTTACGAATCAATTCACCTCACGGTTATTCTATTCTTATTGGTGTTTTCTCTTAAACGTTTATTCTTTGAATGATTTCCTCGATACGAATTTGTATTCAAGTCAACACTTCTTTAGCATAACTACAATACCAAGGGATTTAAAGTATACTTTTTAAGCCGTAAAAGGTTAAAGAAAATCTTGACTATTGAATAGATCTGTTTTATTTTTTTATAAAAGTCATGTGATATCAGATTTTTGTCTTTCAAAAGAAAGAAACTGCTCCTCTTCTTCTTCTCTTTCACCTTTTCACCTTTATATATATATATATATATATAATTTATATATTTTACTTATTTTCTTTAATCACTTAGTTCCTTATTTATACAAAGCTTCTTTACAAGTTATACTGTTCAAGATTTTTGTTTTTAACTTTATGCACTTAAGAGATTAGTTAAGAAAATGAGGATTATTTTTAATCCCGTTTTTCGCTTTGTTGATCATATTTTTCTACCAATTTATAACTCTTTTATTTAAGATTTATTTACCATATTCAAGAAAACTTTACAATAATAAAAACAAGAATTTTTAATTAAAAAAATATATTTCCTTTGTGTAAACACATATATGTATACATACAAAGGAAATATAAATAAAGATTAGGTACTAAATATATAATATTTTTTAATTTTACGTACTTTTAATCAATTAATTGTTAAACTATTTAAACAGTTATAATTTTATTAACATTTTAATAAAATTATAAAATAAAAAAGTACTACATTTTTTATTTTTTATTTTATGCAAATAAATATAAATAATTTTAAATTTTATAACTTAAATTTTATTATTTGTTTTCAACGATTTTTATACATATTAATAAATTTTTTAAAAATTATTTAAATAATTTTTATTGACTTTTAATTGTATTAATTAAAAATTTGCTTAATTATAATTAAATCTCTGAAAATAAATTAAAATAAAGATAAAAACGTTAATTTTAATTAAGTTATCTCAAATTTAAATTATTACAATTAAATTAAATTAAATTAAATATTTAGAAAAGTAAATCGAATAGAATTTTATTAAATAAATAAATAAATATTTATGTTAAATAATATAAATTAAAAATACATTTAATTAAAATATTATTATTCTATAAATAAATAAAAGTTTTGAAAATATTTTTAGTGTTAAATAATGTAATATTCACGAGAAATTTAATTAAAACTTGTTTAATTGCTTGTTCTTTAAGTGATAAAATTATCACGTGTTTAAATATTCGAGTTTTACTTGATTGCTCCGTTTGCCTTGAAACAATTCATACATATTGATAAAGTTTTTAAAACTATTTTTCATTCCTAACATCTGTTTCATTTACGTTTTTCTTATCTGACAATGTTGACACTTGCTGATTCGAGAATTTTATGTAACTATAAAAGAACGATGCTAGAATTTTTATCCATTCAACCCTTAAAAAATACAAAAAATACACAAAATTATTGTTTTTTATTTTAAATTTAAATAATTATATAAAAGAAAAATTTAATCAAAATACAGGGGAAAATTTCTGAATGTTTAAAAAATTTCTGGGGGTGATTTAAAAATTGTTGAGAAAAGAAATTGCTATTTTTTCGCTCTTTCTTACTGTTTTTAATTAATAAATTATATCAACAGAATAACAAAAAATGGAGAAAAAAAAGAAAAAAAAAAGAAAAGTTGAACTCACTATTCCGAAAGTCAATATTAGTCTATATTGACTTTTATATCGATTTATTCTTGCAAGATACATGCTACAAAATCAATGAAAACTAAGCTAATACCTCTTTTGTTTCTAAAACAATTTCAATTAGCATTTTCCAAAAGTTTAGAAAGTTTAGATAAGTATATTCCTCACAATTACAATCAGAGAATAATCCTCAATTTTGGCTAATTCTAGCAATTTCGCAATTGCTTTTCTGTAAATGGTCAGAAGTATCTTTTCTATCTTTCATTGCAGGATATTAAACCCTGATCAGAATTGCACAAGTTTGCGATTGTAACTTGCACAAATTTCGTATATACTAGTTGAATTACTAGAATAAGAGTAGCGTGAAATTGTACTGGGTTAATTTATTGTCAGCAATGACCACCCAGACAGTAAATTGAGAGAGCAACGTATAGGATAGGTCACACAATATAGCTAGACACTTGACGCTGTGGTTTTCAGACAGTTTAGTTGAGTTAAAATTGGTGTGTTGAAGGACGATTCTCGAATATCGTTGAAAATGTATTCAATTCCTAACAATACGATTCTGTAAAAGCGTAGGGAAAAAATACAAAAAATTCTTTAAATAGTAACGAGCAAAAGTTATTTGACATCTTCACAATACCGAGTTGCAATTTTTAATCTTAGTTTTAATTCATTTAATTTAAAATATATGCTCTTGATTTTGGTAGACTTGCTCCTGCACATCATATTTTTCCTATTAACGACAGAGTCATGCCGGTCATCTATCTAACTCCATTCTGGAGAAAATTTTTGAATTGAAATAACATGACTTCCGCTGCAAAGTGGAAGTTCATATCTAGTTAATCGAGGCCTTCTGATCCTAAGATTTCTATATTTAGTCTCGACTTCCATCTATCTAACACCGTTCTCAAGCTACGGAAGGATAGAAAAACAGATGGACGACGTGAAAATTTCCAGGTATACAAGTCTTTCAAATTGCAGCCCAATACAAAAATTCAATTAAAAATCTTTATGAGTTTATCTTTTAATTTAAATCACGTATTTTCGATAGTGACACTTAGTTACATTAATTAAAATGTTGAAGTTTATAGAAATAAATTGCAAAATTTATTAAAATGACTTTTCTATACACGTATATATCACATATACACCTTTAACCGTAATTTTATTAGCCATACAGTAAATTATAACTGAGTACTAGAAAATTGTTTAGTTAAGGTCAACATAATACTAAATTAATTTAAAATAGCATTTATTAAATTTAAACAATTTTCTCCATTCGAAAGCATCACTTTTAGCATCAATGAGGTCATCGAGATAACGCGGATCAAAGAGGATTCAAACTTAAATTAAGAAAGAATCACGAATCAAATTTTCGGTTATAATTATTTTAATTATAATTAAATTTGATAAAAGCTATGTGTATTATAATGTGAATTATAATTTAAATCGATAATTTGATTTTGAATTTACTTAGATTAGATTTTAAGTCGTAGACGGTAGAAAGAGTTATAGATTCAGAAAGCGATAACACAATATTTCCACCCAAATAGGTAGAACCAATTAAGAAAATAGGAACATGATTAAGTAATGTATCTAATATTTTGACACTGAAGTCGTTAGCTAATATCATAGGGCTAAGTCATTCAGAACTCAATTTATTTTCATGAAAGGTTGCACATTATAAATGATCTAGTACTAGTAAACGCTTCAAATAATTTTAACCTTTCTTATTTTCATTTAATAAAGATTAATAATAAACTTATTTTAAATTTTAAAAGAACAATAATTAGTCAGTTTTTATTTTTATTTCATGATTAATTCATATAGGCTATTACGTATGCTTAACATATATAAAGATTTTCATTAACATAAATTTATAATTGTAAATTAAAATATAATAAAGTAATATTTTTATAATTCTTTACAAATAGGCCAACTTCAGGTCTTTTACATGTCTTTAAGTGTCTAAAATTTTTAAAAAATTAATATTTTTATATAAATTTTTAATATTTTTAAGACATCTTTGAGTTCCTTCGAGAATCTTTATACGTTTTCAAGCACCTAAAATTAAAATAAATTTATATTTTAATATAATTTTATATGCAATAAGATCCTTTCAAGACTCTTTACATTCTTTAAGTGTCTAAAATTAAGATAAATCAAACTAATTTATTTTTATTTTTTTTAATTTTCAGCTGAATATAAAAATGAATTGTGTAAAAAAATTATTTATTTAAAATTTTTTCAGTTGTAAAATATTTTTTCCACAATAAAAATCTATTACTTTCTCTTTCTCAATATTTTTCAAATTCATATTTTGGCAAATACTTTATATTAATAAATAATATAATATAATTTTTGATTGATTGTCTTCGTTTAAATGCATTATTCACAAAAATTTTTATTTAAATTCTTATATAATTTTTCGATTACTACACATATTTCCATACAAAATAGCTAATCGAATTAAAAAACAGAAATAAAATAGGTAGTATTTTAAAAAAATTTTAAATACATTTCGGTAATATTAATTTATTATTTTAATAATGAAATAGTTAATAAAGTGTTTGGTCGCGTTACGTTTGCTGAGGAATATTTATTTAGAACTTTACAAACGTTTTCGACATGATTTTTATAGTTCGTTATCAGGCGTTATCGTATTCGAACTTTTTAAATGAAACGTTTCATAATATGTCGTTAGAACACAAATCATTTAAACATAAATTTAAAATAAAGAATATAAAAATGTAAAATGAAATAAAAACATAAAAATAGTAACCAAAATAAATAAATAACTAATAATACTAACATCAATTAATATAACATAATAAATAAATAAATAGACGATATGTATTGTATATAAAAGGGTGTATGGTAACTAAGAGTTTCTATATCGCAAATTCTTTTTTGGGGCTGCAATTTTCAAATTGTAAACTTATAAATTCAGTCTGTGTCCTTCCTTAATCTCGAGAACGGTGTTAGATAGATGAAAAGCTTAGGGACAGGAGGCTCCCCGATTAACTATTAACTTTTGAATTGAATTTTCCCCTGAATGGAGTTACATAGTTGACTTTGTTGTTATTAGTTACAGGGACTACAAATTTGAGGTGGAGAGCATATATTTTAAATTAAATAAATTAAGAATATGATTAATAAGTGTAGCCTTGCATTGTAACGATGTCATAATAATTAATTGCTCATTTGTGTTGAATTTCCACGCCGAGGCTCCCTTCTGCATCTCTGGCATTAATGCAACAATCAAACAATTTGCTTTTATAAATTTCAATTTTCTTTACTGTTTGCCAATATGGGGGAATGTACTGCTCTAATGATATTGGTCTCGCTTCATTTGACTGTAGTCTTCTAGTTGTGCCATCTTGGGCAATATGGTGTTGCAATGTCCTTTTTCAATGTTGTATAACTATTTTTCATTTTCTGAGTCTAGTTGTGATTGTTTAATAATGAAGTTTAAATCATATGAAAAGTAAATCATAACTATTTAATTTTGTTACTGTTTTAAAGACATATTTTCAAATTTTATTATTCTTAATTTTGTAGAAAATCGAGTTTATATAAAGTGATTATTAGACCTAGTTCTGTACAGTGGAGTTGAGAGGTCTTTTTATATAAGTTTATACAATGCAAAATTCATGTTGTAGCCTTACAATGATACTTAAGCTTAGAATTACAGTTAAACTTGAATTCGGAGTACTAAATTAAGAAAGATTATCGAGAAGTATATGTTGTCTGCTTGTGAAGTCTGTACAAGTTCGAGGTTCTAAGCAAAAGCTCGGATTGCATATATTTGAAATCATCACTGATTCTATGATAGTTTTCAATATTAAAATTTTATCAGAAATATAGATTATTTCAAGGAAATTTAATAATCTTAAAAGTTAAAACTTAAATTTTTATGATAAAAATTCTGTTGAATATTATCATAATCCAACCTTTATTTAGTTGCTTTATTTAGTAAGAGAACAAGAAAATATTCTTGGATTTTTTAAAACACATTTGCATGCATTTTCACACAAAACCTTCTACTCAATGCAACATCACACTTATTTCAATTCTTGCGGAAACAAGAACAAAACAATAACTAAAATTATTCAATAAAAATTCGCTCAGCAAGCAAACAATAAATAAAGAAACATGATAATATCAGAAACATAATATTTAGAAAATTTTATAACTTTTATATACTGATTTCGATACTATTTGTTTGTAAGAAAACGTCGATATCAAACACTTAAGTCTATCAGAGAGGAAGTAGAGAATCACGGAAATGAAAAATAATCTTTAGTGACTTTTATGTTAAACTTAGCTATGACATTTTATATGTCAGCCTCTCTCTTTATATACGATAAAAATGGACAATATGACTTTCGAAAATCGACGTATTGCCGTTAAAGAATTTATTACTGTCATTTTGAGGTCTGAACGTGGTTTCTAAAACATCTATAAAATTCCACTTGCACTTTTCCTTCCATTCTGTTGAACATTCAACTGTCTGTCTGTCAAGTTCACGTTCACAACAGAGCAGTGTCTGTCAACACCATTCCTATCTATACCAAACAGATATAGCAAAGTATAATTTGTTTCCAGGACATCAAATTCCATTATATTGTTGCTCAGAAACTAAGCGAATATACAGAATTATTGCTTTGAATTCTTGCCTGGATCATAATTGATAAAATTCTGAAATTTTTCAATTATTTTCTTAATAATTTATAAATTATTTATTCTAATATATAACATTAAAATCTCAATTCTATAATTATTTTCCTTAAATTTAAATTTTAATAATTAATTTCAAAGATAATTAACATTTATTAACTAAATGTAAAAAATTTTTCAAACAAATTTTCTAAGAATTATTTATTTATGAACGTTCATTTTAAATCTATAAACGTAAATATGATTTAAGTTATGATATTAATATATTTAAAACTTTATAAAATATTTATAAAAGTAAACAAGGTGCAGTAATAATTTAAAATTTAATATTTAAAATGAATTGTAATGAAAACTTTAAAACTAATTATTAAATTAAAATTAAACTCAGAGATTTTAATTATTTAACAATTAAATTAATGAAGCTTACATTATTTTATACGGTAAAAAAAATAAAAAATTGTTACTTTGTTGAGAAATATTTGAGATATTTTAAGAAAGAAAATAAAATATATTTTATTTTTATTTTTTATTATTACTTTACCTCGAAGCTGACGCTGAAAAATTTTTTAGTGTGCGAATTCTTTAGCTGTTTTCTGACAACTCGAAACTTATTTTTATTATCAGAGAACAAGTATTGAACATGACTTTACTGATTGGACTGAGTCGACATGTGTTTGAATAAAAAAAACTAAAATAAAATAAAAAAATACACTATGTATGACACCTGACACCCAATGACAGCGATGAAAATGCAATTGTTTATATCAATATTAAATCTTATTTGGAGTGAAATATTATAAAAATTCCAATTGAATATTTTAGGGGAACATATTAATTTTCTCTTTAAAAAAAAACATATGTATATATATATATATATATATTAAATGACAATTTTAATTTTTGTTTATCTTTTTTAATTTATTTAATTAAAATAAAATATAAAAATTATTAATTGTTAATATTAAATTTAGAAAAATAAGAGATCCAATGAGCGATTTTTAATTTTAAAAAATCAATAAAAAATCATGTAAAATATCTAAACAAGGAAGTTGTTTACTTTAATACTAAATCTTATTTGGAGAGAAATGTTATGAGAATTTAAATTGAAATTTTTTGGAAAAATGTTAACTTTCTATTAAAAATTAAGTGTATGAATATATACAGTATAATATGTATTTCTCAATAGTTTTTAGTGCATTAAAATAAATTAAAAACTACTCACTGTAGACACTATTTACTTTATTTTAATGCTTAAAATACTGAAATAAGATAGTAGATGAAGATTTAATAATTAATTTCTATAAAAACTAATGAAAGACCAGTAGTACAGAAAAAATGTAATTATCTGTATCAATATCAGGTACTATAACAGGAGATTTGCAGAGTCATTTCATTTTTGCCTCACATTTATAGAAGCCTCAAAAGCATTTATTACAAATTATTCATTTCGTTGCATTTATTTTATATTATGAAAAAAAATATATATATATATAGTCAAATTTTTAATATAAGCCTCAAATAAATAAGTGGCTCAAACCTTTTTTTTGACCTAAGAAAGGCCCTGATCAATATTATAATATTATACTATAAATTCAGTTGAAATTCTCTCCAAATATGGGGAAAGTATGATACGAATTCTAGCTGAATTTTTTTGGGAGGAATGTTAATATTGCATTAGAAATTAAAATATAAATTATAAAATGATATCTTAACAATTCTTCCTCAATTAATTTTATTAAAATTGAATAAATTAAATAAGAAAATCAAATCTAATAACTAGTAAAATAAACTAAAAGAATAGTCAATCAATAAATTTCATAATAAGATTATGCTAATATTATATTTAAATAAGGTGGATCAAAGAAGAGCTAATATATTACCACAAATCTCTTTTTATCTAATAATTGCTTCCGTGAAACTCCTTTTTTATGACATATTATCCTTCAACTTAATGTATTTTCTGCATTTCTAATAATTACTATCATATCTGATCATAAAAATAGAACTGTAAACCGCGTTTTCCTTAATGAATGACTTTATTCTAGGGTTCAATGACCTGTTAAGTTATAAACAGTAATTTTCAAAGTAATAAAATGCATTTTTATTCGAATTTTTATATTAATTCCATATGAAACAATTATATTACATTCAATTGGTAAATAATTTTTAATTAAATTTTTATATTTTAAATTTGAGTAAATACATGAAAGTGGTATAAAATTTTTCTTCGTTAATATTTGAAAAAAAAAACAAAAAAAAAATGTCAAGAACTTATCAGGTGCAAGAAACGTAAGTTTTGGAAGCAGACAAATCCTTCCTTAATTGATTCCCACTGACCGTTTTCTGGCAGACTCTGTCATTAAGATAGGCACTCTCTCGATCTTTCGTGCTAAACGATAAGAAATAGGACACACAAAAACTCGATGAGTCATTTGTAACGTTCTGTCTTCATCGTGTAAAAAGGAAAATAAACAAATCCTATTTTATTTCATGATATATAGAGTCATCCAGTCACCCAACCACCTTCACACATTCCTAAACTCTGTAAAAATGTATGAATGTGATTGGTTGACTTAAATTCAAATTTTAAATTCGAAAAATTTAATTCGTTATTTTAAATTTAAAATGCTTTTTTCGAGTTTATCTGAAAAGTTTCCAATGAAAATATCAGTATTTTAGAAATGTAATAATAAAATTTAATACTTTAAATTATTTATTAATGAAAATACAAAAATTTCATGTTATTCTGATGAGAAATAATCTATATACAGTGTCACATTTTCTGAGTAAGCGTTTTTTAGCATGAAAACTAGTAAGCCCTAATTATTCTTAATTCTTATATTTATAACATGCTTCATAATTTTCATGTAATTCTTACACTTTAATATAATTCTTATATAATTTATTAGTTTTGTAGGACTTTAGCACTTTTCTAAATTTTATTTTCAAAATATTTTTTTCTTGGATTCTCTTCACGTGTACTGTTTCGTAATTCTTTAATTTATTATTCATTGAAGTATTCAATTATGTTAATGGGATCAATCATTAACTAAACTAATTATTCTTTTTTAAGTTCAATTCTTTGCTATTTATATTACAAAATTAAAATTTTATTATTATATAACTTTAAATAGAAAAATACAGTAACACAGTAACAATATCTTTCGTAACGAACCATTATAAATAGCTTTGTACAATATTTGACAAGTGACATTTTCATTATTTAATGAATAAATAATTAAATCATTATTTAAAAGACGAAATATAATCCCCTACGAAGACAACGATATATATATATATATACACTTATTTATTTATTTTATATATTATATATATTTTCTTAGAAGCGAAAACATAAAAGCTGATAAGTTGTTCTGACATTTGACGCTTACACTTTTCTAGCTTTTAACTTAATGGCAAAAGGTGTCCAGTCAAATTACACGTTTTCTGGAATTTTTACGTTTTCTGTTATTGTAAGAATATATATTTTAAATATTTTACAGTGAACAAAATATTGGTGCAAAAAATCATAATAAATTTTCTCGGGGATAAACAGGGGCTGTTTTAAAGTTCAATATATTTTTTGTATAAATTGAAGAATAATTTTACATATTCAGGTTATAATCAATGAATTATTCCTTCAGAAAATTTCCTCTTGTACTAATCTGTGCATCCTCAAGAAGAAATCTTTTCAAAGATAAACATATGATTTAAACTTTAACATTTTTTCTTGTATAAATTTTTTAAATTTCATCTTATACTTGAAGAATTATTCCTCTGGGAAGATTTTCGTGTGTATCCTTGAGAAGATTTCTTCTTGTAATCTGTTCATCATCAAGAAATCTACTCAAAGATAAACAGATATGCTTTAAACTACAACGTATTTTTCTTTATAAATTCTTTTAAGAATAATTTTATCTTTTCAGATTATAATCGATAAATTATTCTTTCAGAATATTTCCAAGAGTATACTTGGGAAGATTTCTTCTTGTAACAATGCGTTCTCAAGCATAAATTGTCTCGAGTATAAACAGAGGAGGCTTTACACTTCAACGTATTCTTTCTGATACAAGTCTAAGAATAATTATTGTATTCTTAAAGAATAATTTCATCTTTTCAGATTATAATCAATGAATTATTTTATTTTTGAAATATATTATAGCGAACAAACTGCCAGTTGCGCATACAATTAATCACGTGTGGTGATTATGACCACATTGATTTATTTATCGGCGAAAACTTTCCTAATTGAAAATGATTGATAACGCGTAAAACGTTGTTGGGTCGAAATATAACGTAAGCTTAATGAGAACTGACTCTATTGTTAACAATATCCAGATTATTATTGGAAGAATATGTTGAGTTATTATTGAGAATTACGTTTGAAATGTTTCTAGAAATTCAGAAAGTTGCTCGAAATAATGAAAATTATTATATATTATTTCCTATAAATCTATAATAAATATTGTTATAGTAATTGTTGATGAGTTTTAAAAGAAGTTTTATGTTTTTAGTTAATAGAATATTGATTAAATTGTCGTTAATCCGGAAACAGTGGAAAGACACACAGACGAAACGCAGTGTAGTGGTTAAAGTATCTTCGTTTAATCAAGGAATTAATGTACAAATAAGTTTTTACATAACTGTGGAGCGAACGTCCGTACGTGTCGACAGACAGCAATCGGAACGAAGAATAAGTTGAAGACAAAGGGTTTTAAAATATTTTATGGTTATTGGGAAGGTTCCTCTAGTAGGTCAAATTGGTTTGCGTCGGGATTACTGACATAAATATCTTAGATTATCATATTTTTCTTCACTTCATATAATAATTATAAATTATTATCAATTAATATTTTAAAATTATCAACAATTTTATCGTTGTTATCGAGTCTTGGAATGAATTATTTAAACACTCAAATTATTAAAATAGTCGATATTATTACAAAATATTTTTATAATAAAAAAAACGAATAATAATATTGTAATAATAAAACACGTTGCTATAAACTAATAAATTCTGATAAAAATTATCCATTCAAACTTGAAAAGAATTAAGATCCAATCATATTAATATTAATGATATATCAATAATGATCTCACTTACATAATCATCTGTAGAGCTGTCAGAATATGTCAAATGCTTAATAAATTAAAAATAAAGGAAGTCTTGCTTAAAAGCTTAATCTTACAAAATATAAAAAAAATTAAAATAACGAAAAAAATGACAATTTTGTATGTTTAAGAAAATTTAGAAAGTTTTAAAGCCTTTTAAACAAGCTTAAACTATATACTTTGACATTTAAACCATAAAATATTTAAACAGGATATAATTTTGAAATAATTATAAATTTATATTACCCAGTTGAATTAATATTAATATTTATTTAATTTATGGCACTCCCAGTTTGAATACTCTAATTAAAGATTATTAATAAACCTCTCTTTATGTACTTAATTTATTACAAATTAAATGTATTATTTTATGATTTAATATATATATATATATATATATATATATATATGTATGTATATATATATATATATTGGAAAGTTTATCTCGTGTCAACGCCCTTAAGGTATTATTTTTTATATATTATTTTCGTGTTACAGTATATCAAGTTAGAAGCAATCTGTACACGCAAATAACCTATTAACTATTGATATTTTATGACAGCCATATAGATGATTATGTAAGTGAGACTAGAATATTATTGATATAATTCATATTAATATGATTAAGATTTATTTTTCTTGGACTTGAATGTTAAATTTATATAATAAAAAATAATTTATAATATAAATATCTTCAAGTTATATATACATATATGTTTACTTTATACACATTTATGCTATTTATTTTAAAGATATAGAGTATTAAAATATAAGGAAATACTTTTAGTAGTATATGAAATTCTTAAAGGTTAAAACTTTTATGTAATAACAAGATTCTCGTCACGAAATTTCATTGAAAGCGAATCATTTCTGCAAGAATTATTTTGTCCAAGCTGCTGTTCAATTTTGTCCTCTTGAACTGATATGATATCAGACGATCAACAACCGATTCTTTTAACGTTAGATATTTTTATTATATATATATATATATATATAATAAAACTTTGATATTTCGCAATATGTATATATATATATATATTGCTAAATATCAAAAAATTTAAGAAATTATAGCAAGATATAACACATATATAACACAAATTAAGTCTCCTTGCATAGATGTTTAACTTGATAACTGGAATAGTTATAAAAATTATAATTTATATAAATAATATGTAAATAAGTATATAAAAATGATTTATATTCTTTGATTATTTTATTTTATATATTTTTGAAGATATAAGTGTGATGTATTTGTTAACTAAACATTTATAACTTAATATTATAAATTAAATATCTAAAAAAAATTATTAAATAAAATTTTTATAAATCATTTAAATTAATTAATTTTATTTAATATATATACAGGATTTATTTAATTTATTTTTCTATAATTAAGTAATTTAAATAACAATAAAAGTAAAAGTGAATAAAGTAAACAAACCTGCCATTTAATTAAAAGTTACATTAATTTAAAGATATTAAATAACTTTTGTATATCATTTATCAATTATTTATATTAGAATATATGATCTTTTTACTAATTTATTTTTTATTTAATTTTATTTAATAATCTAGCGTGTCTTTTATTACTTAATCAATTTATAAGTAGTATATTAAATAAGCGAAAAAGAACTTATTTGTATTTTGATTTTTTATATGTGTATATTTTTTTAATAGAAAAAGAATAAAATTACTCTTGGCAGCTTTTTAATATTCTAACGTATTAATCATACTCGTATATTCACTCTTAAAATATAGTATACCTGTATTAATAGTCACGCGTATGCTTACCTTCCATCAGCAACAATGAAGCGCAATTCATCATAAAAGTTGTCAGAAGCATCACCTTACGGATATGAGTTTCTAATAAAGAGGAAACACCCAACTTTAGTCTTTGTTATCGACTTAATACCTGGGATTAAAATATTCTTCCAAATTCCTTCCTTACGTTACACTTCTAATACACGAAAAGATTACTTTAAGATAACTTTGTTTTCTGTAATCTTATTTTAATCGATGTATTATGACTCATCTCGTATGCTTCAAGAATTTGTTATAGCAGAAAAGAATAAATTATTTAAAAAATTGAACTCGATACTTTATCCATAAAGTGTTTTTGATAGACGCTGTAATAATGTTTAAGATGAATATAACTAGTCATGTAACTTCCTATTGAATCTTCTATTCTTCCTTATACACAGAATAGCATAACATAATACATATTTTAGTATTCAATATATAAAATATAAGAACAAACACAAGGGAATAATAAATAATTGTTTGTATATATTATCAGATTGCATGCATGTTGAACTTTACTTTTCTGTATGGTTTATTACATGCTCTTACATTCTTTACATATAAAACACAGAAACAGTTTGATGAACCACACGGAAAAATAAAGTTTAACATGCATGCAATCTGATAATATATACAAACAATTATTAATTATACCCTGTAAATAACCCTGTAAATATTATTGCATTTTATGTATAAGGTGTTCTATCATCCTATATATATAAAACTGGAACAGGTTATTTAAAATTGTACGAATGGGCTGGACCTCTTGTTGGGAATCTTTATTTTCCCTTGCCTGGAAATTAGAAATAATTTTTTTAATTTATTTTTTCTGCCACATTGTTAACCGATAGGTGCTCATGTGTCTCCAATCTGACCAGGTCTTCTCTGATAACTCTTTTCTTCTTCAAATCTGCCCTTTACCCTTCCTTTCCCTGAATTTCTGAGTAGGCTTTTGCTTTCAATACCTTAAAAATGCATAAATTTAAAAACTGATTAAATAATAAACTTTTATGCGTTTTTATATATGGAATTATAGTTTTATGCAACGAGCTGTTTTTACATTCCATGTACTGAAAACGGCATAAACAAAACACATAAACCTAAAATCTCTATAAAAACAACAAACATCAAAAACGAATCAATTTAATTCTTTCTGTCTAAATGCCTTTATAAAGCAATCGATTATTGATAAATTTCTATCTACTTAAATAGCATAATAAAAATAATATTTAAAACGAAAACAAAACAAAAACACTAAAAAATTTTTCAAAAAATTGTTTTTAAAAACAAATACTAAAAAGTTTTTCCAATTTTTTTAAGATTTGCTTATTTTCCAAAACTCGATTTTTACTTATATAATTTTTTTTTTCTATCCAAAACTATATATTTTTTGGAAGAGTTCCGCAATAGATGATGGATAGCCAACTGTCTTGAATAGTGTGGATATACCGAAGATAATCTGCTTGGTACGCCTCCAACAATCTACGACGATAAGCAAATTGTCAGAACACTTATCTGGTCTCCAGGCATGCAATGATATTAAGTCGAAATGTTCTATTCTTTGATTTTATTTATGGACAAAGTTAGATCATTTTCTTCCATATCCATCCGTTTAAATCTAAGAAACTATACAAAAATAAGTCATTATCTGAAAAAATAATTTTCTAAAATTTATAAACAATATATTAAAAATATTACATATATATATATTTCTTTTTTATTTTATTGTTATTATTAGTTATAATATATTCCTGTACAAAAATAACGTTTATGGGTTGCAACTGTTTTACTGCGGTTCACATTCAAGACACGTTCGCACATTGAAGCTCAAACATAACCTAATTCAAATATCCCTTTGGATTATTATGCTGTATCTTAATAGCTTTGGAAGGGTTTGGCTTTATTTCCAATGACATCATTAAAACTTAAACAGTCGTAGAAGAATTTAATGCGTATTTTTCTACAGAATGTGATCACGGTGTTCGATTTTCTTTCTTTTTTTTTTCTTTTTCAAACTGTTTGCTCGAAATTTAGTGACATTAAAATTGTCTGTTGTAATTTTTCGTATCGTTTTAAATCAGTAGATTCATGGGTTAGCCAATGCATTTGGAACTAAGCCAACCACCATGTTGATAGAAGATTCTTTTAAAGATGAAGGGGGAGGAGGAAAAAAACCAACTTACATTTACTTAAATTAGATTGTGGTGAGAAGTTTATTTTAAAATATTTTTTCTGTATTTATCTTTTAAATTTTTTTAGAAATTAATTCATCTATCTATTATCTTTATCCTCATTATTAGTCTATTAACTCTATTAAATTGTTATAGATGTTGAAACATTTTAATAATTATCTACGCATTTAAAATACAATATTTAAAAAAAATTAATAAAATATACTTAACATAGGTAATATAATGAAAATAATTTAAATTCTAAAAATTCCTATTAAAATCTCTTCTGTCTATTCCTATTGATCTTCTTAAACGGTAAAAAGCTTGTAGAGCTTTCTATTTATTTACATGATAGAAAGGGAATTAAGCTTTAAAATAAATTTTAAGAATTTAAAATATTCTAATATTTTATTAATAATATATTATAAATTTATTGCGTATCACGGGAGATAAAATTTCTAAAGAATTTTTGCATTTAAAAGACGAAGAGATTGAAAAAAAATTTTTAACTAAAATCAACCGTCCGTGAATGAAAGGTTTCTCACCGTTCTTAAAATCAAAAACATCGTCAGAGAGGAACTTTAATTATAAAACATGACAGCTCTCTAATTTATTGATCGACTTATGTCACTGTTCGGTCTTCCTTGACGGAAATTTTTCCACTTTTATTCAAAAATACTTTCAGTTTTTGAATAATCTTTGATCAAGTAAATGTTATTATATCAATATTTTAAATAGTTTCGTATGTTTTTTCAAAAGGATAATGATTCTGTACACTTTAAAATGTTTTTAAACATATAAATTTATATTATTTTATATCTTTAAACATTAAATTTAGTTTAGGATCTATGTATTAGCTTCTTAAACAGTAGTACATATAACGACTCCATAGACATTTCAATCCCATGGAGGTCTTACTGTTGTTCTAAAATTAAAAAATATATATTTTTAAATTATAAAATAATTAAATTTTATTATATTTTTGTAATGTAATATCTGAGAAATTTTAAAATAAATTATGAACTATTTATTAATAAAAAAAAAAACCTGTTAAATTATCATAATCTAAACTGAACTTATGAACATTTTATGAACTACGAGCTATAAATTATTAACTAAAAATTTTAAAAAGTTGTATTTTTAAATCTGAAAGAATTTCTAAATTATCTATCTTTTAAAATATTTTTACAGTTTTTTCTTTTATATATATATATATTTTAGTCGAGAAAAATTCCATTTTATTTCATTAAAATTTATATTTTGTTATGTTACGTTTTCTTACATAAAATATAATTTTTCTTCTCCAAAACTTTTATATTACTGATTTCATGTTTTATGTACATAAATGAATAAATTATCTCAAGTTAAAATTTACCAAAACTTTTTCCAGTTTATATATATTGATATTTAAATACTAAGAATTTAGGATCTTTTCGAAAATTAATCTAATAAAAATGAAGATAAATTGTAAATTTTTTGAAGTATTGTACAGACGTGTGTATAATATATATAATTTTTTTCTTTTGACAAAGCATCGAAAGTGTACATTGATAGCATGCTAAATAAAAATTCTAAATGAAACTTTCGAGTGAAAGATTATATCCATACCCGCATCAAACTTGGAATATGCTTCTAACGAAATGTCGTTGGTGGTCTGCATACATAAACATGGAATGTATCCGAGATTCTCTGACATCTTCTGTTTTATTGATACAGAAATCGTGAGAAGACGTAAAATATAAACATTTTAGTACAAACTGCTATATTCTTATAAAATATTAAAATAAAAATACAACAAAAATATATATATATACATATCGCGAAAGTTTCTAGAAAACATGATATTATAACTGATTTTTAGATTTTAAACTTTTCCATTTTATAAAATATGTTTGTTTTTCTCCACTCCAATATCTATTACCTACGATTTTTTTCAATTAAATGGATTTTATGTTGTTTATAAATATTTTTAACTTTATAGAAATGTTTTAAAGATTATTTTTAATATTAATATTACATTGTTATTAATGTTGTTAAAGATTTGATGTAAATTCTTACATTAATCCTAATAGATGTGTAATCAAGTGCGATAGATAGGTAGTTATAATTATTGTTTTTATCGAAAAACAGTAAATATAAGTTTAAAATTATTGAGAAAGACATATAAAATTGATTATTTACTAATAGATCTAGTTTATCTTCGTTGTAAACTTAAGAAATTACCCTAAAACTCCGTTTACGGTATAAGGTCAGTAGAATTTTATTGAGAACTATCAATTGTAAGTTTAAAATTGTGAAAAAATGTGATAAAAATGGATAAAATTAGTCATTAAAATATTATTTTATTATTATTTAGTAATACGTTTAAATTAACTTTGTTTATAAACGCGATAAATCATTTCATGTCTAATGAATAGAAATTATTCTATCAAAAAAATTACAGACTTTTTAAATAAATAAATAATATATATATATATATATATATATTATTTATAAATATTAATTAAAATTTAACAATATATCTAAACGCATTTATTTAAGTATACAATTAATTTAATAGTATTGATTGAAGAGATACGCTGTAATGATCACTAGAGATTTCAGAAGGGCTCATATTTAACCTTACACTTATCCATAATGGCTGAGTGAATAGTTTCACAATAGATATTTAAACATTTATAATCAACTAATTCTATTATAGAAGAGAAATAATACTCAGACAGAAGTATATAAATTTTATATTAACGACAGAAATTCCATACTTTCAATACAGCCTTAATCTTAAGTCTTAATTAAAATATTGTAATAAAACGTTGAAGAGCAGTAGAAGTTTTTTTTTAATTTTATGAAAATATATTATGTATAAAATAAAATATATATATTTACAAGAAATATCGTATTTCTATATATATATGACATGTCTTTACAACAGAAATAATAACAAAATATAACGTAAAATTTTGTTTTAAAATTGTTAAATATATATATATATATAGCCCTTTATAATAATTTTGATTTTAAATAAATTTGCCACGTATAGAAAAAATTAAAATTTAAGATAAAGGGTGGCCTAAAAACTGATTTTCGGGCCATGTTATAAATAGAAGTATGTATAATTTTACAAGAAATAAGATACAGATGCTTTTAACATATACTCATTAATAAAATATAGCTATGTGTATAATTAAAGTATTACCAAAAGTAATAAAAGCATATTAAAATGTTTAACATTACAAAATTATATTATATTTGGAATAATTGGAGGTATATAATATAGTATATAAAAACATATATAAGAAAGAAAATACAGTATATAATATCTATATACGAACGTGCTTTTGTAGTAGAGATTTAATCCATTATCCTTTAACAGAATATATCTGTAAGTCTGTTAGTTGTTAAGACTTTTATCTTTAGTATTCTATATTCCATCCAACATATTCTACTCGAGATTGCAACGAATTCATTCTTTTCGATCTTCATGTCCGTAATCGACTTAGAAAATGGATAGTGCACTATCGTATCCCAGATCATAGTCGATCGGCAGACTCAAAAAAGAGAGAAGCACTGAAGTCATCAGGTTGATGACTTCTATTCCTGACTCTAGTGGAAGAGTACAAAAGGGCCGGTTTGTCTTTTCAATCACACGGTCGCAGTTACATGACCGGGTGTCTCTTGGGATGAGAGTCATACCTCCAGACCTACTTCCTTAAGTTGAATGATGGCCGTTATTCACACTACTAATTATAACGTTATTGCTATGGGCTACGTGATAATTTACTGTTTATCACAATGGAAATAATTTGTGATGCTATCTCTAGATATTTATATATTTACAATGCTATTTCCAGATATACTTTATATTAATTACGACTCCATTTTTATCGTTGAATATTATTTGTTGTTGCTTTCTAACCATAAAATTGCATTTATATAATTTTTACT
Organism: Centruroides vittatus; assembly: GCF_030686945.1. Classification (NCBI taxonomy): domain Eukaryota; kingdom Metazoa; phylum Arthropoda; class Arachnida; order Scorpiones; family Buthidae; genus Centruroides; species Centruroides vittatus. Next base: position 3,585,560 of record NW_027122385.1, read on the forward strand.
AATTAAAAATATAATATATGCTTGTACTGTCTATGTGTCTGTTTGTTTATGTTCTATAAATATCTATAAATGCATGAAAAGTAGAAATTTTTAGGAAGAAGTTAAGATACTTTCATACTAGAGTTGGATTAGGAGGTTTTTGGAATTTCTATACCAAATTAAAGAAAAAGTATTGAGAAAAATTGGAATATTATAATTGAAAATAAATTTAATTTAAATATTTTATTTTTAAAATTATTTTAATCGATTTAACGATTTTCTTTTTGCGATTATGTCTCAGTTATTAGGATGAAATGTATTAATACAGATAAAAATATTCATAAAATATTATTGGAATGGTTAAAAATGAATAAATTAGAATATTTTATACAATTGTTAATGTTTTTTCTCTTTTCGTTTTATTAATTTTTGAAAATATTTAATTGTTAAAATTTAATATAAAATCAGACAATTTGAAGAAATTTGCTAATTAAAATTGTATATTTATTGATAAATGAACTTAATATTTATTATTTATTTGATGTATTATTATAATAAGAGAAACTGAAATAAAATAAAACGTTTTATTGTTTCTTTATAATTTATTTTTGATTATTAGTACAATATTATTATCACTGTTGACTTAAGCTTATAAGAATATTAAAAGTAATTTTAAGATTCAAAAATAAGCAGCGATATTATTAATGTAATGAATTATATATTAATAAATTACATATAAATCCATTTATTATAATATTATTTTAAATAAAAGCAACTTTTATTTTACACGATTTAAAGCGTTTAAAACAAATAAATTTATTTAAAAAGTAAATAAACACGTTGAAATAAATTTTATATATTAAATAATGATGATACATTAAAAATGTATAAACTTTCACACATGAATAATCATTCATTATAATAATATTTAAAAGAATATTTTATTTTAAAGTGGACAGCTTATGACATAGGCGAATGTCCTAATACAAAAAAATGACAGATCCCTATTAGCAGGTTTATGAGAATTAGAGAGAGATTTCGTTTCTTCTATTAATTAAAGTCATTCATTGAGAACGGAGTGGATTGTAGTTTGAGAGAAAGTGTCATTGTGAGCGATGAAGCTAGGACACGCTTACAGCGACCCATTTCCGTTGCTTGGACCATTTCCGAGCCTTCAAGTCGTTATAATTAATCAGTCGCAAAGTTCCATGATGGAAATGACATCGATAAGTCTGTTTCGTGATGTAGCACACGCAATTTCAGCGATTTATCTATTTGAAAATCGGATTATTTTTATCGCGAAAATATAGGAAGAGTTTTGATCATTTTATCGAACATAATACCGTATCATTATGTTTGTAATAACCTTACGTTTTCTTTCTTTATACGTTGATATTCTTGTGTAAAATTGCACGTTTAAAATAAAGATGATTGTTTTTACTTATTTTAAAAAATAATAAATGTTTAACAGTTAATATAATTTAGTTAATAAAATATTTAAATACATATCTTTTTATTTAATTGAGATTTTAGAGTCTTACTAAACAAATATAATAGTAACCAATATAAATCATATAACTAATCAAACATTAGAAAATCGACATACAATAAATACTATGATAAAGAAATAATATATAGTAGAGGAGAGCATACAGATCCGAACCCATGTCTTTTGCTAACGTCTAGAGAGATCGAAACAATTGTGTAGATGGAAGAAATAGGTTCGGATCCTGATCGTTGCCAAAACTCTCTATCTTAGTTTCTATAGATAAATGTGTGTTTCTGACTCTTAGTTTCTTTCTTTTCATGAAGTGTGATTTATATACTCGTATTTATAATTTGTTTATTTGATTACTTTTAAAAAATTAACTAATTACCAATATTCTTCGGAACACGAGTTTTCAATTGATTTAATAAATATTCCTATTTATTGATTTAAATAGTTGTAATAATTTAATGAAATTTAATAGCCAAAACATTTTTGATGATAAAATGTAATAGAATAAGAAATTTAATATACTTCTTTGAAGATTAACCGTCTTAAAGATAATGTATCCTCAATAGATGTAATGTGACTTCGTGAAGTACAGAGTTTTAACGATCGAAAAGTACTGAAAATACATTAAGAAGTTTGTTTTTATTTGTATGATAGTTAGATACTTAAAAACAAAATAAAAACGGAGTAGATTAGATTAAAAGAAACTAGCTTTTCCCCCGAGAAGGAATGAAGAAGATGCAGAAAAAGAGTAAGCGATACAGAAAAGTTCTTCACACTTCTTACAGTTCCTGTATTTTCGACAGGTCCCGTGGGAAGCTTTCCAGTCACAGTGCGAACGCTAATGGCCGCTACACTGTTGGACTGAACAGAAAACAGATGGACAACTCTCACGCTAACTGTAGTCCGGCTTTCCAGCACAACATCGATTCTCTCATGGATTCGCTCTTTAAGGATTAGTTAGAGTCTCTCTCTTTAATTTTAATCTGTTTCATGTTATCTTGCTTGCACATTTCACTATTTTACAAACAGAATACTCACATTACTATCCTTTTTTTTATCAAGGAAAAGGGAAAAAATATTTTAGAATTCTACACAATTTTAACCGAATATAACCATTGATACAATTCATTCGCTAATATTAATTTTATAAATTAGATTATAACCTATTTATCTTCAGGTTTAACACTGATCATAATTACTTGATTAGGCCGGAAAATGTATACGCAAATGTTCTTAATGATGGAGATTATACTGTGTTTGTTTAATATCAAATTCTCTTAATATCCTGCAATTCGTTGTACAATATAATAACATTCTCAGATCTTTAATAAGATAATAATTCTGTATAATTTTCATATATTTAAAAGATCTAAATTAATAAAAAAAAATATAGTTTAAATATAAATTATAGTTTGAAGAGAGTGAATCCATTTTTACTTTGTATCAAATTTAATTTGTTCTCCTCGAGAGATCTTTGATGAGGTCTTCTAAAATCCCTTAGGGATTGTACTGACTTAAAACGAGGATAAGTGTAACGAAAAGAAATATATATCTTCTATCCTTAGCATTGTGGATTTCAGGCAGTAAATCCTCAATAATGGAAGGATTTAGAATTGACGTTCGCACTCTTCAATGCCCATACAATATCTCTTGCACTTTCTTAGCATAAAGTAATTCTTTCTTTCATTTTGCTTCAACTTTTCTCTCTATAAATTTGCTAATTTAAAAATGCTGTTTTTTAAAATAAGAACATTACAAAGTTAACATTTCAACATTTAAATAACAGCTTTTAATATTGAAAACTGATATTTTAACGTTGAAAAACTTAATAAATTTTTAATCTGTAAAATATTTGCATACTTTTTCGAAACTTGAACTAGTTTTCCCAACGGTAAAAACATTTCTTCAACGAATTGTTAAAAAGATTTTTTTCTTGCCTTACAGAATTAACATTTTCGTATTTAAATATTTTTCAATATTTAAAAATAATCTTTAGCGTTGAAAAACAGAAAAATTTCAATTTTCAAAATATTTTGGATACTTTTCCAAAGATTTAGCTGGCTTTTTAGAGAATTATTGAAAAATTATTTTTGTAACGCCATTAAATTAATTAATATTTAAATGATATTTTATATCTCAAAATGTTTTTAACGTTAATAAAACAATAATTTTTAATCATTTTTCAAATATTTAACTGCTTTTCCAACGATAAAAAAAAAACAGTTTACATTTAACGAATTGTTAAAAATACCTTTTCTGACGTTACAAACTTAAATTTCAATATTTTTTGTGTTGAAAAAATATTTAAATATTCCTAATTATTAAGATTCATGAAAATCTTTTTAAAATTAACTTCTGAAAATATAATTAAGCTGAATTTTTAGCATTGAATTAAGAGGAAAAATATTTTTCAACATTAAAAAATCATTTTTAGACATTATAATGTCATTTAAATAAATATATATTCTTTTTATTATAAATAAATGCAATTTTCTTTAAAAATATATATAAATATTTTTTCTTTCAAACGATATTTTGCAGTATCTTTAGAGGAATAAAATTAAAATTCTCGTAATTATAATTTAAAATATATTTTTTTAAAATTCATTTTTATATTTATTTATTTAAATTTAATGTAGAATTATTATTAAAATTATAACTCAAAAAATTAAATATTTTTGTATGTAAGTCGTGATGAAAAAAATTCTAAGAAACGTATTTTATTAAATTTTATCAGTTAAAAAATGAATTCTAAATTACAAATATTTTATTCAACGTTTAACAAAACAAGTTTATTTTTTTCAAACATGTTTATATTTCAAAAAGTTATAAGTTAAATTTATTAATAAATAAAAATAAAAAAACACTTTTTCAGCATTGAAAAATAATTTATATAGATATGAAATAACGCTATTTAAACCTTTAAACTTTAATGCTTTTAACACTAAAAAAGTCATTTTTCAACAATTCTTTGAAAACACTCGGTTGTAAAATTCATGGTTGTATAAAGTATGAAAAATATTTTATAAATTAAAAATTTATTATACTTTTTCAACGTTAAAATAACATATTTGAATTGAAAAATATCGCTTAAATGCTTAAATTATGTTAATTCTGTGACGTTGCAAAATAGTAATTTTTCAACAATTCGTTAAAAACAATTATTCAACCGTTAAAAACTCAATTAAATATTTGAAGAAGAGGGCAAAATATTATACAGTTTAGAGTTTACTATGTTTTCTCAATATTAAATATTGATTTTTATATATTGAATAATGTCATTTAAATGTTGAAACATCAAATTGTTTTTATGGTTAGAAAAAGTTATTTTTTCAACAATTCGTTAAGACACATATTTCTTTAACGTTAAGAAACCAGTTAAAAGCTTCAAAAAGCTTTTTTAATCGTTAAAAACCATTTTTACATGTAAAAGTCCTTATTTGGGTTTATGATTCTTTGGAAGAAGTTAATTTATATTTGAATGTTCTAAAGTTTGCTTCATATCTTACAAAAAAAAAAAAAAAAAAATGTTAATATTATTGTATTTTAAATATCCTCAGCGTAATTTATCTTTAAAATAAACAATTGAATTTGTCATACTTTTCGAGAATTGTTGTATTTCACTTAAATAGCCTTCTACTAATACATTCCTCAGCTACCATCGATTGCAATTGTTCGTCTACAGGCGTCTTTATTTCCCTTGAGCGTCCAGTAATCTTCTTAGACTTGTTCTTGCCTATTTTATCCACAATGTTAACTTGATCAATAAGAAGGAGGTTCTATCGAAGAAGAGAAAACTAAGCTAATGGCATATTGGCGATGTTATGTCAAATGCTCCAACTTTACTCCCATTAACTCTAGGCAAAATTTAACATTCCTTTAAAATACTTTTCAACCGAGTGTTTATGCAGGTTTTTTTCATTATTTTAGTACACTTTATTCTCTTCTGTGACATGTTGTCACTAGCATCTTGGCTATAATTTAAAAAAGAAAGTGTTTTCTGTTCTTCTTTTTTTTATAGTTCTCACGGGTGCAGCGAAACACAAAAGTGACAGCGATTAGAAACCTATCATTATTCCGGGACAAGAAGTGTTGACATGAATTCCCTAAAGACGAGAACCAATGCAGGAACACTACACATTCTATCATTTATTCATTAAGTTTAGAAATAAAATAATTATTCGAAATTGCTTTGATAAGTATTCATCATAATAATGAAATTTTAGAAAATTTGCTTAGAAGTGCAAGTGGTAAGTGTGAAAAAACTCGACTGCTTTAAAAAAATTGAAAGATTTTTCTTGTGTATATAGCTCAAGATAATGCCAAGAAAGTGTTTAGATTTAAAACATTGAATTGCTAATGAAGTAAATATTTTTATAATAGTACAGCAAAATGCAGAATATAGATAAGTGATGTTAAAGGTTCATCTTATTTATTATAAACAAAACAGTTTTTTTAAAAAAAGGTAAAACGATATTTAATCAAAGCATAAGTTAATTTACATGAAGCATAGATTTATCTTTACTCATACAATTTCATTTTGTCATTAGCATTTTGCTTTTATTACTAATATTCCCTTATATCTAGCTACTCTCTTGATTTGCATATCTCTGAAAACAAAATATAACCTTGCAGCACCTGGGACATCGAAATGAAACCTTAAAGAGAGATGCACACGGTCAGATCATCGCAAAGGAAGATAAAACGACTGGCTGTTCACTGCAAAGTGATTAGTGTTGGAGAAAAATTGCTAGAAGTTCCACTTCATCTGTTTGTCTGTAACGGTACATTTACTACTCGTGGACGTACTCCGTACCTCCCACTGTCTACTATCGTAAAAATTTTGTTTCTTCAAAAAGTTTTCTCTCTCTAGAAATGAAATAAGCTCATTGAAACCGTGTGCTGGTAATAATGACTTACCTCTTTCAAGAATATTGCCAATAGGTATTTTGGATATAAGAAACAAACCGGATGTTCTAATCTGTTAAGAAAGATTCTTACCAATAACTATGTAATGTGAATTTATAGCAATTATCTAATACATATATTTAATAAATGAAGTTTATTTAATTAAATTAACATAATTAATTTTAAAACTGCATATTTTTAATTGTAATTATGTTTTTTTAATTTGGTAAAATGCATTTGATTATTGTAGGAGAACTGTTAGTAATGTAGAATTCGTGACTTTTTGGTAGAGTGATGCTAAATATCATTCTAAATTTCACTTCAAAATGCACATTTTCTTAATTTTAATTATGTATTTAAATGTAATAAACCACTTCAAAAGACCTAATTATTGTGTGAAATTGTAAAATGTCGTCCAAATCGATACAGAATTCTTAACTGTAGTAAGGAAAGATTCTCGAGTTTATGAATTAATTTGACTTAAAAATACATATTTACTTAATTGTAATTACAAATTTAAATTTACTAAACTACATTTAAAAAGCTCGGTTGACGCAAGACATTTGTAAATTATTCAAAAAAATCGATACAGAATCACAAGCATCGATAGAAAGAGATGCTGAAACTCCGTATATTAATTTAATAATAATAATTATTATTATCTGCAAGACAATTGAGTGACGTAAATATCTTACTTATGATCATCATCTGTAGCCTAAAGGATTAGTCCTAGTTTGGAAATAAACGTCAGTAGGACGAGGTCTGCAGGACTCATCCATCATCGCAGAAGCTAGAATAGAAAGAATGCTTGGCTTTGCTACTTTATTTCGCTGACTTCTGTATTTTTCCCTTCTTCTTCCTCGTCACGTGATCGGTTTATCATTGTTGGATAAATCCTTACTTTTTTCTAAAAAAAAGTAATTTTTTTTCTTATTTCTCTTCTGTTGCAAACGTTTGATAACGTTTTTCGAACGACGTATACTTTTCAGTTGGATACAGGAGTATAGCGAATTTTTAAAAGTGTATTAAGATTACTCTTCCTATAATAGATATAGAAGAAATATTGTTATCGTATAAAATGAAATAACATAAATTTAGATAAAATATTTTTAAAATTAAAATTGATTAGTAAAGTTTTAAATGTACATAAATTTAATTAATAAACATATAAAGACATATCCATTCCATATTACGCACATTACATTAAGCATTGTTATATAAATTTTTATTATTACAGTTCATTAAATTTTTAAAATAAATTTTTGATATTTTATTTTATTTTTTGCTGAATGAAACAAACGTTTTAAGCTTAACATATTAATGCAAATTGTTATAAAAGTTATTAATTTTTAAGTAAAATTTAATCGAAATTCTGATGTCTAACTAAAATTATTTTATTATTTTTTTATTCTATATTTTAATTTTACAGTTTTATCTTAACAATAAATACAAAACTAATACATTACTAAATGTACAATGACTTATATAAACTGTTGTAAAATCATCTAATAATATATAAAAGTTTTATGATTGTTCTAATGATATGCATATTGTTTTTTAAATAAAAATAAAAAAAATTATTATAAAAAATTCGTTGGAAAAATTTTTATAATGTAATTTTTTTATATTACATAAAATATAATTTTTATATTATTAAAATTTAACTCAAATAATTTTAATTTTAAATGTTAGATTTTTAATTGTTATGCATAAAATTGACTTTAAACAATAAAACATTTTAGAATATCACTTGAAATTTCCTTTAATTAAAAAATATACATTAATAATTTATACGAAATTTATGCTTCCTTGACAGATAAAGTATCTATTTTAAAAAAGTTAAGAATAATTTACAATAAAAAATAAAACAAAATTAAATATTAATTGTTTTCAATTAAAGTAATTTTATTCCTTTTAAATTAAGAAGTTATTTGAAATTTAATATAAGCGATATAAATTTCTTCAACATCCCAAAAGCGATTACTCAATGATCCCAAATGAATATTGGATTATTATGTTATCCCTTTGAGAAAAGATATAAGATATGCTACAGAGAATAAACTATTAATCCTTTAATAATGTTTCGAATAATTTAAATTAATTAACAAGCTTCTGAGACATTTATTATAAAGTAATAATTATGATAATGAATTACAACATTCCTCCGAGTATTTTATACACTTTAATATTTTGAAGTACGAAATCAATTATCTTTGCGGTGACATATCACTTTGTAAGATAATATAATTAAAATTTTATTTAATTTAGAATTAAAATATATTTTCTATTTTATAAACACTTTTAGAAATTTTTATTAAATTTGAATTATTTTTCCGTATAGTCGAACAATCATAAGAATCTTAAAAGCTAACCGACGTCAATATATATAGATACTGTATATAGATTTTTATGAGTAAAGCTGCTATTGTGTCAAATCTTGCAGATATATCAGAAGAAATGAATCCTTTCTTTGCCAACTGCAAACTTTCCCACAGAGATTTTACTGCGAATGACAGTGAATCGACTGCGAAAACCGCAGCTTTTGGTTTACTCCATTTCACGACTCTTCACTCTTTTAGTATGATTTATCCTCAACGTCCCTTCTACCGGTCTCACACATAAATCAACTGTCTCAAGACTCGACCTCGTGTTAAGCAACCAACGACACAGGGGCGACATTTGCGTCGTCGCTTTTTGATTACCTTTTAAGAGTCAGTCGGCTTCCTACCATCGATCTCGTCTTTTGATCACCAACCACCCTCCTCCCCGTACCAAAGAATGTCTTTATTTTCGACCCGCTCTCTCATCCATCTTTACTCTAACGTTTGCCTCTTTATCGCTACTACAAACTTTACTAGAGATTGTTTTGTATTAAAAAGGGGGACGTTTTATCTAAATCCTCCAAATGGTTAAGGAAAAAAAAAACAAAAAATGAATGTCTTTCTTATTGAGTCGACCCTTACAATTTTCGAGTAGTTATCAGGCCGAATTATTTATTTTTTAAGAATTTATCTTGTTTAAAATTATATAAAATAAAATAACTTCATTTTTTTACTTACTGATTTTTTCAATATTTTCTTTTTTTTTGATATCGAATAAGTGTTTTTTTTTGAGAAAATGATACTTTAACCACGTTTTAAGCCATTTAAATTTTATTTTGTTTAAATAATGTAATATTTTATTAACTAAATTAATTTAAAAACTTGATAATATCTCTATTTTTGATTTATTATTATTATAATTTACATACTCTTCGAACAATATAGAAATATTATAGGCTATAAATAGTCTATTTACACAAAAAACGTTGAAGAAGTTAGTTGATATTTTAATTTTATAATAAATAACTTTTTATTAAATTAATTTATCCTTAATTTATAAAGTTAAATAATTTGACTTTTAGGTAAAACTAAATCATCACATTAGATCAACAATAGTTTAGTGTGTTGATCTAATGTGTAACAATATAGTAAAACTATAATATTAGAATATTAATTACCTGTATACAGATAAAACAATTCTAAACTTGCTCTCATTCCAGTAAAATCAAGTGTCAAAGTGGATCATCCTGAACAAAACTGAAGAAAATAAAACATATACTTTACATTAATTTAACAATGCTCCATATAGAAAAAAGCAGGATACTTATATATATAGAAACTGTTAGATATCGGGGAAAAAGTAAACATTAGTATTTGAGCGAGACCGAACTACAAAATACATGAGTAAGGGTGACTTTGGATGCTTCGATGGTTTGAAAAGCTCATGACATAGTTGGGACGTGATCGCATGTCTTTTGGGGATCGAAATTCGATCGGATTATCCCCAACCGTTTGATGTTAGGGAGAAGAGTCGGTTGGTCCTCGAGTGACTCGTAACTGGCGAGTTGTTGGTGAATTATGTAACCACCGTTCGGTAGAGTAAAATTGCTGGTGTCTGATGGCAAATTTACGTGACTCTTGGTGAGTGTGCCGTGGACCACAAATTGCCTGTCGATGTTCTCCGTAGAATGTTTTCTCTTGTTTTTTCTTTCGAAAATTTTTCCCTAGAGATGTTTATTTATATGTCAAAGATATGAAAATATCAAAAAATATAAATATTTGTGAAAAATTTTATAGTAATTTATTAAATAATAAACTTTATATTTCCTATGTGTTTTTATGGCTTAAGTTTGTTCCGTATTTTTTTAAACTTGCATTATTTCTTTTAACTTATTCTCTCGTAAAAATGGTATCTTTGTAGATAGAGAAAATTTTAAAACTTTTTGATAGAGAATTGAAAACGAAAGTTGAAAACTTTTGTAAGGAATTAAGTTGATTTTTTAACTTCAAAAGTATTGTTTGCGTTTTTTAACTTTAAAAATTATACTTGAATTCTTAGTTATATTATTTTCCGTAATTCGAGAGAGGGTAATCCATAAATCTAAGATTTTACAAGATAAATCATAAAATTTGGATTTAAGAGAGATAATTTATCAGGCATGAATTCGAGAGAATAATCCATCAAGAGATAACTCATGAAGCGTGAATTCAAGAGGGATTTTAGAGGTTTATGTATAAAACATAGATCCAAAAAGGATAATCTATAAGAAATGGATTCAAGCGGATAACGAATAAAGCATAGATTCAAGAGCATAATCTGTGAAGCATAAATTCAAATAGATGAATGAATGGCAAAGTCTATTTTCAAAAGGATAATCAATAAGACATAGAATCAAGAGCATAATTCATAAAGCATAAAGTCGAGAATATAACCTATAAAGCACAAAATGGATGAATTTTAGATAGTTTCTTGAATCTATGCTTTATAGATTCTGTTTTTAATTCTACGGTGATTCTATGCTTTACGGTGAATCCCGAATATATTATATAAAGAGTAGATTGAAGAAAATATCCTTTTAAATCTATATTCTATATGATGGTTGGGTGCTTTCAGCTCTGTAATTTGCTTTATGATTTTACTTTTTATTTTCAATTCAATAACATGATTTGGAACGCTCGCACTTATTAAATTTATATAATTATTGTTAAAACTGCAATTAGTATTAAATAAAAAAATAAAGATATACATGAAAAATGATTACATTTATCGTATAGAAAGAGATAAATTTTCACGAAAGTAATAAAACGTTTTATGGCATATATATTTATTTAAAAATAAGTAAAAGTATTAATCTACATTATTTATTATAAAATAATTAAATAGCTTAAAATATTTCTTCAAAATGCCAAATTTGTCGATTTATCGATTAAACTAAAGCGTAAAGTTATGCATCAACGTCGTTTCTCGCAATTCTTTTCTTAAAAAAATAAATAAATAAATAATAAAATAAAATAAAAAATATTTTCATTATTATATTAAAACTTCTTAACTAAATGTATTATAATCCATTAAATAAATGCTTTAGTACCAAATATTAAGCTATTGCATTTCGGAAATTGAATTAAATTGATTTAAGTATTATATCAATTCTGAATAATGTCCCTATAATTCGCATTATTCAAGATTATTATTAATATTTTGTTGTCCTTATTAAGTTATCTTCCAATAATGATCGTAATGTCATTTATGAGAAATTATTATTATATCAGAAAATTATTAGAAACTTATTTCGCCAGATGATTATCATACTTTCTAGCTTTAAAAAATCATTTAAAATATGTTATATTTATTTTTTATTATAATTTTTAACAAATTAATTTTTATCGGAAGTAAAAATATTCAAATTTGGTTAAAAAAAATTTTCTTTACTAAGCTCATAAGATTTTACTAAGAATCTAAGCCGATCCGCATCTTTTGATGCAAACATCTTAAATTCTTAGAAACGCTTATAATTTAAATAATTTATAAAAATGTTTATATTAGTTAAATGAATAAATTTTGAATATAATTTGAATATTTTAGTTTAAAATTTTGCTTACAAAAATTCTCTCTTGTTATTAGTGTAACGTCGAACTGCTTGGAGCAATTGCGATCTAAGAACCCCAGATTTGAATAAAATAACATAATATTAAATAAAAATTAAATTGTCAGCATTTCTAAAATTGACTAGAAAAGCTATTTTTAAATTAATGAGGTGGTAATTCGTGCTCAAATTTTTAGATGGAAATAATGTAATAATACTATAAAATTGATTTTTGTGAATAGAAGTGAAATGATCCGAATTAATCTGTTAAATAAAATTTTCAAATAATAGTCACAATTGAGAATAAAAAAAATAAAGAAAATTGAGGATAATTCATCGATATGTCACTTACATTGCTTACTCAGGCAAGCTTGTCTATTGCAGAAGCAAAAAACATGGCAAAGAACAACACAAAAATAGTGTCTAACTATATACGTTGGTCAGAATGAAGAAATGGGAGGAGAACAGTAGCATTTCTATCAAGCAAGAGTTTCTTTTTCGTCCCATCTGTTTCTGACGCAGAGTCGGTCTTGTCCAACGATATATGCTCCGCCCAGATAGCAGAAAGTCTAGAGGACTCCATCCAAAAGACCTCCTGCTATTCTAAGGGTAGATCTTCGGAAAAGACAGTCTGGATCGATCTTTTTCGCCGATCTAGATCTAGCTATTCTTTTTCTGTTTCGCTCATAGCTAGCTCTGGACGATTGGAAGTATGATGATGTATGGACCCTATATCTCTCCCATCACCTCAAAAAGTCATCGGATAAATGCTGTCAAAGAAATACGTCTGCTTTCTCCTATATATATATATGTGTGTGTGTGTGTGTGTGTGAGTGAATGTGTGTGCGTGCGTGTGTCTGTGATATAAGAACGTTTTCGAATCGCGAAAACCTTTTCCAGACGATTAGAGTTGTCTATTTAGAATTTCAAATACACAGACTGCTTAATCCACTGTAAAAAAATCAAGTAAAACTTTTGAAATTTAGAACTAAAAATCCATACATTATTTATTAAAGTTTTGTAGATATTTTCAGCTTCCTTTAATTAAAATATTCTGACTTAAATTAATTCTTTTGTAGAGGATAAAGATAAATAAATTCGCAAATGAGATGTTATTTTAAATCTAGTAAATCTATACGATTATATGTAATTTAAATCCCATTTTTCAACTGATAATTAAAATGTTTAAGATCCATATTCCATACTTTTTTAAGAACAGCGCATTCTATTAAGAGATTCTTTCATTATCTCGTTCTTTTTTGACATTAATAAATGATAAGTTTAACAATCCCGTTCGATAAATTCCACTCTTTAAGCTTAGACTTAGTCGACTATTATTAGTTTGCATGATTACATATGGCTTTTCCTTCTAATACAGCTTTTTCCTCCTCATCTTGCGTTCTTGGATACGCAATAAGAAGAATGATAGAGGTGAGATGGATGCATTGTGTTACTGCCTCAAGCTATAAAACTCCGTTAGTAGTTGCGTTAGGAATGGACAGTCAGAGAAAGTAATATCTGACATCGATGAAAGACAATAGAGTTTGGTAGTTTGCTTTTGACGTTTCCTTTTTGTAGTTTTTAGTCACCCCACTGACTAAATGAAAAACGCTTAAGGATATATAACAACTATCTATACATCTTTATCCGTTTTAATATGATGTCATCGTTAATTTCTCTTTCTAGATTAAGATAAAAATCGATTTATATTTAAATTACCTATAGAAAATATTAAAAGTTAACATAAATGACTCATTAAGATACAATTTTTTTATTAAGTTTCGATGTAATAAATATTCTAAGATTATTTTAAAGTATATTTTCAAGAGCAGATTTCAGAAAAAATTATAATTTTTAATAGAATGATAGCCTTTTTAAAAATTTATACTTAATTTTATCGATAAAGATATTTGTTTTCCATGTTGAAATAGTATAATAAACAGTTAAAACAGTGCTTTAATGATGCAATATTTAGTATCATAGAGTAGAACGTGGTAAAAACATTCACAGGTAGTTGTAACTCTGTTCATTGGAGCAAACAGTATCCTGATATATGTCTAGAAAGTAATGGCATCAGCAATATACAGTATCTGTGGTTTGGAAACTAGCTAACAGAAATACCTTCAACCAAATAGAAGTTACTGCTTTGTAGCGACATGTAGCCTACCACGTCCACTCTTGATAGCTTCACAAACAAGGCAATACTTTAAGTGGCCGTTCTCGCGTCTACTTCTATCAGTGATGAGGTCAGATCTTTACTATACTAAACGCTCTACCAGAAAATAGAACGCAATCTTAAAAAGCCATCTTACTTTATAATAAAATTTTATAAGTAAATATCGAGTTTCTTAGTAAAATTTTATTTATGATATAAAATCTTCGATACAATAGTTTATTACTTTAAACTATAAAATTTATATTAAAAAATATAAAAAATTATTGCATGTGAAATAAGTTTAGAAAAAATTTCTTAAGGTTCAAATCAGTTTAATTAATACCATGTGTGTGAAAAAATGAATGGAAGAAAATGATAATTCATATGATATAAAAAAATAAATATTTGTAAATATATATTTACTTTATTAAAAATATATATTCAACTATAGGAAGTATGAACAGTACGTAAATATAGTATTAAATTATAGCTTAGGTTTTGAATTTTACTAATAATTTTTAAGCAGAAATGTGCTTCTCCACACTCCTCAAACATATTTCTTCATTTCTATATTGGCAGAGTATTGATATTTAGGATAACTACATAACTAGTATATATGTCCTTTAAAAAAATACATTTCAAAATGTATTCAATCTGGGATGTTCAGATAATAGTACCCCGAAGTCATAGCAATGCTTTAGTGATCATTATTTCAGTTGAATTCTATACAACTATTCGATCGTACAACTATGTATTATTAGCTATTATTAGAAATTTTTAACTTTCTTTGGAAGAAAGTAAAAGATTTTTTTGATCACTTACAATAAATTTCAACTCTTTGTGATTTGTAATAATGATCTAAATATCTGTTCTTTACAAAAAAAACTTTAGCCAATATTTCATGATTCTTAACCTATTGAAAAAATAGGTTAAGAAATAAAAAATATATATATATCTACAATTAATTTTAATAAATAAATGTAATGGATTATAGTATAAAAAAATTAATATATATATATACGTAACTTTATCTCGTTTGAGTTTTACGACTCTTATTGTTTTATCTTTAGTTCAATGGAATAGTCAGAACGATGACTCTGGTTGTCCACCCCAACCACTTGGCGTCAGACGGTTGTCAGATATTCTTTTTTTTTTACGGTTTCTATTCTCAGTAATTGATGTCTAACTGGGGTGGCCAGTAAAACGGGGCAAACTAAATTGACAATGATGGTCAAGTTGGATACAGATACCTCAAGAAGTAACGCTGTCGCAACCAATCCCACATCATCCAGCAGCAGAAATGTTATCTCTGTTTCCTTGAAAGAGTCATTGGTGTATGTCTTTGCTTTCTAGAACACAGATAAACTGTTGGTGATATCGGTTGACTAATATTCCTCCTTTGGGCTTTCGAAGAGATTGTAACGCTATCGTATTCCCTAGATATCCTTCATCTCATAGACTATTTACAAATTATGTATAAAGAAAAAATAGAAGAAACATTAATTCTGCTATAGATTTCGTTCGTCTGTTAAAAATAAAAGAAAATTTTCATTTCGAAATGAATTTCTTGAGGGAATTCATATTAAATTATATGTGAACATAATGTGATATTAATAGCAAAACATTTAAGTTTTTTCTATTAATATTATAATAACTTTATTTTATATTTATTTAATTCATATGTAAACTAGTTTATTATATAATAATAAAACTAGAAATTTATATTTTTACTATTAATTTATAAAATAGTTACATTACCTTGTTGTGACTTAGCTATTGATTAAACTAATGCAAAACTTAAAATTTTACTATTAAATCGACTTCAAAATGTCATTATACTCTTGAAATTTTGTTTAAATTAGCTACAGAAACTGTAATTTTTCCGTAATTGATAAGTATACATCAGTTAAACTGTCTAAAAATGTAAACAATTTGAATGAATAATTAAGTAAAATGTTAACTTATCGACATTTTCTCTCCGTTACAAAATCAATAATTGAGAAAAGAAAAGAATTAAGAAAACTTTAAGAAATTCTTACAAACATTTTATCCATTTTGATGAGGTTCTTCTGAACCATTGCCTCAAGGAGAAGGAGTTCACATCACGTAATATGTCAATGCAACCAAACCATAATCTGACCACCTTTAATGGTAGCTTGTGTAGTGCTTTGATTTACATGGAAAAGCACGCTACACGCCTTTAGTTCAAAACTTTGCGTGATACAAAACTTTCTAATGGCATCCATCTTCAAATTATCCACTATCATTAAGATTACATTTTAAAAAAGTATTCGTTACATTGGTACGATGATATTGGAAAAATTCTACACGAATTATTGCATTTAATTTAATAAATTAATTTCATTTTCTAATGAATAATACTTTATAATAAATTCAATTTATAATGTGAATAATTTTCACATTTAAATTTAAGTAAATCTGTATCAATTATAGACTTATAAATGTATAATTTCTAATTAAATTTATTTCAAAAATTTACCAAAAATATTTTAATTAATAAACTTTTAATAAAAAAATTTTTTTTAAAAAGTCATATATACATATATAGTATTAAATAGATTTAACCACTTGATAATTTTAGTATTGATTTATTTATAAAATTTAAAATATTTATTAAACTAATTAAATTAAATTTTGAAAAAGAGATATTTATTTATCGATTTTAGCGATTTCAATTATTCAGTCGACTATATCAATTGTGAAAAATGCAAAAATTATTCACAATGTAGTACTAGACATTATTCTAGTGCTTCGATCATTTCTGTTAGTAGAGGTAATGCTCCCAGATGCTTCCCTATTTTAATGAGTGTTTCGCGTGACTATTCTTGCATCTGCTCTCAAACACCTTTAAGGAAAGCGCCAAATTTTCCATCTCTCTAAACCAAGGTATTTATTGGGAGGAAAGGTTTACAAAACGTAGATGAAAAGACTTGAAAACTTTGCCAATATTCATTGTAAACTAGATCTTTACTTCTTCAATCATTTTTCAACAGTCGATGGTAGTGGCATTCGTTTATCTAAGATGCTTTAATTAGTTATAAGAACTTTTTCTTTACTTTATTTAAATATTTATATTCAAATAAAGTAAAGAAATATTTTATATAATTAAATATAAAATGTAAATTGATTTAGATTAATTCTTTTAAATAAAAAAGATATATTACAGTAAGAAATTCATTATAAATTATTTAAATCTATTAAAATATAAGTAAAATTATTTTAAATAATTAATTCCATAGGCCTGTTTTGCAAATTCTATCAAGTGTTACTACTAATACAAATACAAATACTGGCACTAATATTAATACTATTACACCTAATGCCGCGTTTGTTAGTACTGCAATGAGAGCAAAGAACAACATTATTAATTTATTTAGATTTTTAATTTTTTTCCGTTTTTAAAAATATTTCTTCGACAAATAGACCTTTTCTTACATTCATTAAAATGCTATAAAGCCTATAAAGTATTTTAATTGGATTTAAGAATATTTTTTTAAATATTTAAATTTTTATGAAATAATTTATGGGCCTACATATGTCGTTTATAAAAAGATTAATTTGATTTTCATCAAAGCTTAACTAAGCTTTATCTAGACAATTTGTAATAAATTACTTACAAGTAAATAACTATCAGACTGTAAGCAAAATACAAAAAGATCCAAAAATCAGTTAATTGTTAAAACGTTGTGAATTGTCTCTTGAACAAGAAGACTTCTTATGTTCTTTCATGTATTGTAAAAATTTGTAAGTAATAAAATATTTGAATAAGATGGCAATTTAGTCTTTGCAATGGTTAACAAACGTGGCACCGTGTATAACTAAACAAGTATCAAAATTTTAAAAATATTTAAGAACAATTATCGAATTTTAAGCAAAATTATATTAGTAAATCGAAATCTAAGCGATTATAGAAACTCTAAGCAAAATATATCTAATCAATCCATAATGAATTGCTTAAGCCTGTTTATGATAAAAACATTCTTAGATTTTTGAAGCTTTTCATAATAAACTTTTTATATCTTTTTTGGAAATATAAAGGCGCATATTGTTATCGGAATAATGAGAGTAAGTGTTTATCATAGCATTTTTTTCTTATTTTTTTGAATTATGAAAATGTAAAGAAAGGAAAATACAATCAAATTCTTCTCTTGAAAAATAAAAACTTGCAATGTCGCTGTAAAAAAATTTTCCACTTGGTTTCTTTTGTCGATTCATCAGTGATTCTATCTCCGTTGAATCCGACTGAATACCTTATTTTAAATCACTTTTTCTTTTAGTTGAAGTACGATAGAGAAAGAAGCGCAATTCCAAAAGAGTTTCCAGAACAAGAAACTACCTTAGACAATTTATCATTTCAAAAGTTTCCTCTTTTTTGACGTCATTTTAGGAATATTTTTGAAAGGTATCGCTGATTGAATTTCCCAAGATATGAGAAACTGGAAAATATTATCTTATGGGTAATAGAATTTGATTATAAAAATTCTGAAATTTCAATTTCTTTTTTCTTCTTTCTTCTCTGAATTATCTAAATCTCTAGAAAATTTTTAACGTGGTTTCTTTTTTGTGGACAAGATACTAAAATTTTTTTATATTTTTTGAAGAAAAGGGGTATGAATTATTTTTTTAAATTTAAAAGAAAAATTATTTCTTAATTAAATTAAAACTTTTTGCTTTAATATATATACAGTGTAGAAAGAGTTGATGTTAATGTATGAAAAGGTTAACAAAATACGAAAGGAAAGTAAAAAGATCTAATTTTAGTAATGATTTTTCGAGAAGTACAAACCCGTATAGGAGAAACTAAACAATCGGGTTAAATACAATTGTTCAATTATTTGGAATTTATTTATCTTAGTGCAAGAATGATCAATGTGAACAATGTTCTTGTTTTAAAGAAACAAACAGACGGAACAACTCAACAACAACTTACATGCCTCTTGCTTCTCTGCTTTCAAGTCACGCCTTTTGTTACTTATCACTAATTGAATACTTTGCTTTGGAGAAACAACAGTACCCATTAAAAGCATCTCATGTATATTCCGAAAATTCACAAGTTTAAAAAATTTATGTAAATTTCATACTTGTATTGTTCTAAATTGATTTTTATGAATGCTTAGTAACTTAACAATTAAAGTTTTGTATGTAAATAATATTACTTAACAGTTAAATTTGTTGTGTAGTGACAAGAAACAGGAAGTTATAATACAAAACGAAACAGGAATATGTAGCAAATTATGTAAAATGGAAAACATAAATAAATAAAAATTAAAGGATTCCAAATAAAGCAAAAGCATGAAGCAAATACGCAAAACAAATTTTAAAATGTGAAGCAAATAGTAAAAAAATAAAGAAAATAATGAGAAATGAAATAAAGACAAATAAGCAAACAATAAAAAATTAAAGTCAATACACTCTATTTATTTTGATTAAAATAAATTTGAATCAAAATAAATAGAGTGTATAAAACAGACAAAGTTAAACGGGAATATTCAGCAAATAATATAAAATTAAACAGAAATAGGCATCAATGTCTACAGAAATAAAACATTTGCTCATAAATAAAACAGCATATGTCAATAAAGCATTTGTATAATAAGTAAAGAAAAATATACCACAAATATGAAACAAATAATAGGAAATAAAACAAAAACATTAAGCAAATAATAAAGAATCTGCAAAGAATATCAACTATACAAAATATTTACATACGTATTTACTTACATATACAGTATATATAGACTATATATTCACTTGAGTATTATATATATAATTGAATTATTAAGAATTTAAAGAATACAAAATAATAGTTGCCTAGTTTATTTTTTAAAATAAAGTAATTAAATATAATTAAGGCAATTAAAGAATTAAAATATTTCGAAAAATTCACCTTCTTTTTTCAACAAATTACGAAACAAATATTCCTTAGTTTCCTATAGAAAATAGATTAGAAGAAGCGTAAAGTAAGGACTGCAACGAGTAATCTAGTATTAGCATTAAACTACTTAATATATTTCGACACTAACATTAAATGTCCATCGTCGATTAGTCAATCACATTATCTTAAATAATCAGTTCCTTACGGGAAATAGCATTTGTTAAAATTTTACTTCATCCTTAACAGAACTACTTCAATAGATTCCTAATCGGATTAAGAAAGTACGATAGGAAAACGGCTGCCTCATTACAGAATGTCTCTACTAAATGCTTCTACCAGATTGATGAAAGACGAAAGTTAATCGTAAATAATTATTCATGAACTGAGTCTTTCAATAGTAAAAGTCTTGGCGATGAATAGAAAAGAAGATTGAAAAGCCACAGCTAATAACTGTCGTTCGACTTAAAATTATTATTAAATATAAATTTATCAATTAATTTACGTTTCTGCTTATAATTTGTTAACCAATAATAATTTTCTGACTGTTTATGTCGTTAAAAAAGAGCCAAACTCCTCGATGGCATTGGTATGAGTAAGGTACAGCTTACGTGTTACTTAATCGTAGATTTAAAATCGTATTTATTAAAATTAATAAGAATTTCCAAGGTTCTATGAAGAGATAAAGTATTCTAGAATGATATGTACAGTACGATGCATTATCGATACTAATCGCAGTATTGGTATGGTAAATACAATAGTTAATAACTCATTCGATTTAAAGCTATTGTTAAATATAAATATACATTTATTAATTAATTTACGTTTCTTCTTATAATTTTTAAACAATGTCCACTTTACTGATTTTATTTTTATCTTCAAAAAGTAGTCAAACTATCAATAACCTTGGCATGAATAAGATGTTTTTATTGCTACTGTAACAGTTTCTTACGTGTTTAGTAAATTTATACTTAGTTTTTTGAAAATTTAAAGTGTTTATAGCAATACCTATTAAAATTAATAAGGATTTTCGAGATTCTACGAAGAGATAAAGCATTCTAGAATATATCTTTTATTTATGTACGATAAATTATTGATGTTAATCACAGAATATAATACTTAATAATGATCGTTGACTTAAAATTATTACTACATATAATATATATTAATTAATTTACACTTTCCTGTAATTTTTAAGCAATGATTTTAATAATTTGCTTCTGAAGAAACAGCTAAATTATTAACGATATTAGCAAAGATAATTGCTATGTTTTTATTATTTATCAAACAATATTCGACGTTATTATTCAAATTTTTTGGATATTTCAAACATTTATAAAAGTATTTATTAAAATGAATAAGAATTTTTTAGATTCTACAAACAGTTAATAGGATTCTAGAACATATTTCTTATTAATGCACACTACATTATTAACGTTAATCATAGCATTAGCGTGGTAAATAGAATAGCTAATAACTATCGTTCGAATTAAAACAATAGTTAAATATAATATTTATTAATTATTTTACACTTTCGTTTAATTTATTGAGGAATAACAACGTTACAAATTGTTTCAATTATAAAAAAACAGTCAAAATATTAATGATAATAAGATATTTTAATGTTGCTTTAGAAGCATCTTGTGTTGTTACTTAATAGCAATTCCATTCTTTTCATAAGAATTTAAAATATTTATAATTGTATCTATTAAAACTAATAAAAACTTTAGCAATTTTTACAAGGATATAACATTTTAACATGTATACGATATATTATTAGTGTTAATGTTGGCATTGTCTTATCGAATACGATAGCTAATAACTATTGTTTGATTTAAAATTACAATTATATATATTATTTATTATTTTACACTTTTCATTAATTTATTAAGCAATAAAAACTTTACTAATTTACTTCTATTATAAAAAGTTATCAAACATATCAATGATCTTGATATAAGTAAGACACTTTAGGAGTATTCCATGTTGCTACTTATTAGCAATTCGCTTATTGGGCTGCAATTTGAAAAAAATTGTAGATCTATAAATTCCCACTGTCGTCCGTCCGTTCGTCCTTCCTCAATCTGGAGAACAGAGTTAGATAGATGAAAGATGAGCCAAATATAGAAATACTAGAGGCAGAAGGCCCCGATTAACTCTACATGAACTTCCGATGCAAATTGAAAGTTATGTTATTTTAATTCAAAACTTTCCCCTGAAAGGTGTTAGATAGATGATCGGCACGACTCTATTGTTAAAAGAAAGGTATGATGTACAGGGGTAAGCCATTACTAATTTGAGGTGGCGAGCATATTTTCTCTTAGAATTTTTAAAAACTCTAATTGTGGCTGTTAAAATTAACAATAATTTTTAAATTTTTAAAGGATCCAAAACTCTAGAATATGTCTTTTGTATATATATACAGTATACAGTATATACAACAGGTATTAATATTAATTGTGGCATTAATATGTCGGTTACAATAATTAAAAGCTAATAAATTTAAATCATTATTAAAATAATATTTATTAATTATTTTAAAATATTAAGCAAAAAAGTTAATATTTTTATTATATCATTTAAAGAAAATACCAAATTGTCAATGATGGCATGTTTTCATTTTGCTTTAGAAATATCCTACATTGTTACTTCATCCTTTAAATTAAAAAAAAAATTATCATTGTGACTCTGAAAATTAATAATAATTTTCAAACTTTTAGAATGAAATACGACTTTAGAATGCCTTTTATGTATGTATATGCGCACACAGATACATGTGATAGCCTATATTATTAATGTTAATCGTGGTATTATCATGTCGAATACAATAGCAACGTCTTCTGTCGTGCATAATTTTTATTGGCAAGCGAGTTAATAGAGCCACACCTTTTAGTTCAGCTCCTGTTGCATTAAGATACTAAAATTTTCATAATGGTTTTAATCTTTCCACATTATTAAACATATTCTATAATTGCGAGTTCTCTTGATATTTAATTCCGTCTGACTTTTGACAAATGATCGCTCGAAGTCTCTAGGATACAAATGTCGTATTAAGGAACCATTGTGAGATTTCTAAGCAGGAGGAGGTCTACAATTATCAAAACAATGTTTAATTCTCGGTATAATTGAAGTAAATTAGTAATGATGCATTGTTCACTTTCACCTTTCTAACAAAATATTTTCATTTTATAATTTATATAATCTCGCTTAATTGGCTTTTATTAAAAATTTTACTAATTCCAAATTGCTTAGAATATTCACTAATGCTTCATTATGAATTTTCTCAAATAAACTATTTTAAAATAAAGTAATAAATTATAAAATTACAGTTCGTTGAATTTCATTAAAAATAATTATTATAATTATATTTTTCTTTCGTGAAAATTTCGTGAAATTTTTGAATTAAAACAATTAAAATTTATTTGAATAATAGTAAAGTGTATTTATTTATGTAATTTTATATAAATTTAGTTTATAATTTACAAATATGGAACTTGTATTTAGCTTGTATTTTCACAAAGATTTTGTGTAAAACACTAAAAAATTATTTCTTTTAATAAAAATTATATCTGTTTAAATATATTAAAAGATTATTTAATGTTTTAATTTAGTTTTTTACATCTTTAATTGCTCTTCAAGTACATAATTTATCAGAAATTCGCATAAAAAATTCACTCATAAATTTAAAAATATTCTAAAATTATATCAAGAAAAAATTTTAAATTATTAAATATTTAAGAAATTTTTTCTTTTTTACTGATAGAATAAATTGGAAATTCTGGCTTATCTTGCAGAATGATAATTTAAGAAACACGAAAGTAAATATAGGTATTTCTTATAACATTTTTTATGTATTTGCAAGTAAATAAAGAATTAACTTATGATATTAAAAATTATAATAACAAAATTTTTTTGTTTTTATTGGAATTGTGTTATTAATGTGATATTGATTTAATTTTTATATAAAATCACGAATAAATGATGCTCAAAATAAACATTTAGTGTAAATTGTGTGATTAAATTGGGAATGACGTTGGCTCAAACTTTCAAACGAAAGAAATGCTTTAGTTTTAATTACAGTTATATCGAAATTATCAGTAAGAATTTGGAGAAAGCAATAATCCCAACGTCAGAATTTCTACCAGAAAAATGTCAGAAAGGAAAACAAAACCCATGAACACAATAAAAGAAAAAGATGTGTAGATAATATCAAGAAAGACAGAGCTATCATTGGTGACATTGCAAGAAAGAATCGTCTGTGTGAGAAAATTGAAGAAAACTTGTAAACTTCTTATGTTTTCGAAGATCTATTACACTTCAAATACCTTCAGACTACTTCGAAATAAAAATAAAAATATATATATTTTTTTACTTTATGTTAAATAATTTTAAAAAAATATAGAAAAAAAGCATAGGGAAATACATTTTTACATCAACAATTACAATGTTAAAGTGATTCAGACGAGTGATTGTGCACGACTCAGGTGAATCCCTTGGGCAATCCGGATGGACTTGGATCGATTCGTTTGTTTTTCTTCCTCTCAAAGAAACAGGAAAACCGACCTCGACTAAAGTAGACGGTTGAGGTAATCGTTTTGCGCTTTGCTGTTTCAAACGGTCATGTTTACAGTGTCAGATAACCGTGCACTCTGATAGACGAATAATAAACTGACAACGATACAAAATGGAGATACTTTAGCAATTGAAAAGTAGAAGAGATTCGCTTTACTGATAGATCTATACTAAAGCTTTTAGTGCTATAAAGATGCTTTCTTTTTCTTCTTCTTCCTCTAAGAATTGGTACTGTTGAATCCCTTATTGTCGTTTTAAAATATAATCGTTTTAGACTTATCTGAAATTATCATTCACTCACGAACACCTTATTTAAGGAATTCGGTTTAACAGTGTGTAATTCAAAATTTTTGAGCTATTTTAATGTTTTTTTTTAATTAAATCGATTAAAACTTGTATATTTTATTAATAATTATATAACTACTGAATAAACGATAGGCTTTCTTCTGTTTCTTTCATTACTTATTAACAATATAATTTAATACAAATTTTAAGTTCTTATACAAAAATAAAAGTATTCTAAATAAAAAAAGAAAACCTATTTCTAGATCTATTTTAGAAGATTTTCTATAGAAGATCTCTTAGATCCTTCTACAAGATCTTCTCTGGAAGATGTATTCTTTAGAATAGATTCATTCTTAGCATAGATTTACGAACTTTTCTTTCTATTCTGGGATCTAGAAAAAATTGTTTCAAGTAAATTTATTCTGATCTATTTAATGGAACAGATCTAGGAATAAATAAATCCATTTCTATTCTATAAAATATATTTATTAAATATTCTAAAGAATAAATCTTTATCTGAGAATAATTAAATTTAAATGACTGACATGATTTAATAACTTAATATCTTTATTACTAGATCCTGAATTAGTGGACATCGTAATAC
Source organism: Centruroides vittatus (assembly GCF_030686945.1). Lineage (NCBI taxonomy): Eukaryota > Metazoa > Arthropoda > Arachnida > Scorpiones > Buthidae > Centruroides > Centruroides vittatus. Next base: position 3,611,359 of record NW_027122385.1, read on the forward strand.
AATAATTATAATTAATTTCGATATGATTATCTTATCTGTAAGGCTTATAGAATAATCATTAGCCCGTTACTATAATTTTTAAGTGTATAAAAACAATTTCTATATGTTGAATATAAAGTAACAGGTGTTTTTATTTTTATGGTAAATTTTTGTAGGTTTTAATACTTTTTATGTAACTTTACAGCTAGAGTATCTTGTACTTTTATATATAAAAAAACCTATATATATCCAAAAGAAGTTGGCAATTTTACAAAGAATAACAAAATCCGGATTTCTCTATTCGACTTAAATGAAAAACTCAAGTACAAAAGGAAGAGTTGTGAGTGAGTCATTTCTTGTCGAGAAGATCCCAGACGTGGTCAGAGATGGATCACTTTGGTCTGACTCCCATCTCTTTGTCCGCTGTTATAGACACAGAGGAACCATATATCTCTGTCCGAATGACTCATTTGGCTCTCTAAAGTTGCGGCTCTGTCCAGCATTAATGTCCATTTAGTGCGACTAACGGAGCGAAGGTTGCTAGCAACTTATTTCACCGGCCATTAAACTGTCTAATTCGCTTACAAGACGATAAAAACCGTATATATAATTGCTACTATATATGCAGAAAATTATTTTACAGTTTTTAACATAAAACTAGAATCATGTACATTAGTCATAATCTCTTAAATTTCAACTTGAAAAGTGTAAACATTCATCTTCAATTTCTGAACTTTAATAATTTTTACAATTTATAAAAAAAAGAAATAATTATAATTTTCTCTTTTTAATATAATTTACGAAATAAAATATAAATATGCTGTAAATTTCCATAAACGAAAGTTTTTTAAGAGTTAAACGAATTATTTAAATGTAAAAACGTTAAATAATCATCGATTATGTTACCTTTTTTCCGTATTGCTTTAATTAAACCATGTAAAATTTTTATACAATGTAAGAACTTACTGTTAAGTAATAAAAAAATCACTAAATCTCAGGATACCACTTCATTATCTACCTCTTATCTTGTAATTAGTGTACGCTCTTTTTCATTCTGATTCATTTTTCCATCGAGGCAATCACCGTCCATAAACTCTTTAACATCCTCTTTTCTACACAATTAGATTTTAGGAAAATATTGCAATTCATTTATTCACGATCGGAGAACTCTCAGTTAAGTAATGCATCTTAGAAGAAGAAGAGGGGAAAAAAAGATTCTAAAGTAGTAAAACTTCGTAGTTTCCGGATTTATAACCGGGCCTCTGTAACTGCAGGCGTAGCCGTAAAACGACTAATGTTATTTTACAGCATCCGTGGCATCTTACCACCCTCTTTTCAAAAAATCCGGAAGAAATAATATTGCTAGCGGACGGAAGGATTTCAAGTCGACTTTTCTAAATTCTATAGTACAGTATACTAGAAAAAGATATTGATAGCTATGTCAGGTTCTTCTCTTCATTGCCGACTTTCTACCCCCTTCAGAAAACTCTGTTATTAAATGCTATATCTTCGGCCCGAGGGAAGACAAGAGATGCTTAGCTTTGCTACTGACAGAGGTAGGATTGAGATATATTTTGGTCCTTTTGCCTGAAGCTTCTTCACCTAACAAGTGAATGCACTTCGCTCCATCGTCGTCTTATAAGCTTAGAAGATGATCGTCGTGTCTGTTTAATGCAGTCTAGAGAAATAACTGGCCGTGCAAAATTCTGTATGTATTCGTTGACGCGAATCAAACAATGCAAGATAAAGGGAAATATGTAAACTTTAATATTGATTTGTCAATGTAGACATGGAAAGTGCGGTGGTGCTGCATAATATACTATAAACATGTAAACTCCACTTGCTGATATAGGAATCGATTGACATCTTGTTTCAAATGATGATATCCAATCGAATTCTTATCTGTAAGATTCTTCTGTACATTATTTTCTTTTTCTAACATAAAATTTATAATTTTCTCATAGAATATTTACAACATAAAGAAAATTAAGTGAAAAATATCACTAAAATTTACCATTTCCTTCTTATAAAAAATCAACATTTCGCGTACGGAAACTTTACTTTTTACATTATTTTTATACAAAAATAAACGAAATGTAAAGAAAATTAATATGTCAATAATCTCCAGATATAAAATCTGATTAATATCATTTATTATTTATTCAGTAATATAATTATCCAATTGAGATAAAAAGAAATCTACTTCATATTATTCTTCTATTTACTTTGTTTCTTCCTCAAAGAACACAAATTATGAACATTCGGGCTATTCCTAAAGATATTGAATCCAAGAATATACGCATGACAGGCATCTTTAATTTCGTGAACTACCCTTTTTTATTTTTGATAGAGATTGCTTATATCCGATCGAAACTAAATGTAACTCTTGTTACTTCAAAATGCATATGATACTTCCGTCCATTGAACTTTTTTTTTTTATTTTAATTTTCTACTCCAAAAAATATTCATTATGAAATTGACTAAAGAGAGAAAAAACAAGAAGGATTAATCTAAATTTTCTTTATAATAAATATATTTTGTATTTTGTTAAAAAAAGGAACACGTTTTAAAATTATTTATTATATTTTAAAACATTAATTAAAGTTTAAAATTAAACAAGTAGATTTTATTTTCTTGAGCTATCGTTCATATAATTAGAGAGTAATATATAAAATAATTAACTAAAATCATACAAAACACAATAAATAAATATTTAAAAAATTAATTTTAAAAATAAAATTATTTATAAAATTTATTACTTGAAAAACAGTTACTAGTTTTAAGTGTTATAAAACATCTCCACGTATCTGAATTTAGAATTGTATGAAGGTTTTATAAAATATCGGTTTTTCTGTATTAAAAATTTATTGCTAGAGAATATTTATAATGAAATTTTTATTTATTTATTTTCTTGTTTGTTTTTGTGTGCTCTGTAATAAATGTTACAAGCATTATAAAATCAAACGCAATTGAAGCAAAACGTTTTTTAAACGTTTTCTATTATAGGTTATATAAGAGGTTTATAAGTTTCCTTAAAAAGTACAGAAAAAAATCAGTAAAATCTTCAAAATGATTCATTTCCTTATGAACTTTCTTCATCTTGACCTATGTAACAAATCACTAGAAAATATCTCTCTAGTGATAAAAGATAGTTTACCTCCGATAGAAGTAGTCTGACCGTAGCAATAAATCGCTTCCATCATCAAAAAGACAATTTTTTTTTATTTCTCTTTTCTTTTTTTTGTTTCTCTTGCTGCTACTCTCCTATTCCACCACACAAACGGCTTGTTATTCAGGCGATCAGAAAACAAATGGTTACCATCGTTTTTCTTCTTAAATCCTGAATCTCTGACTTGTATATTAATTTCACTCTAGTGCTGTCTGTACTATAACTCCTACAATCAAATATTCATGCGGATATGGAGGATCATATGATCGATGGTTGACTTATGCACAATCTAGAGTCCACATTTCGTTCAATCTGCACAACCTGTCGCTTCCGGTTTTGATAAATGGAGCCTAGGTTTGTCATTCTCTCAGTTCCTAATATAAAAGTGTGGAGAAAAGAATGGTGCTGTTGTATCCGGACTTTACTAGAACGGACCTTGACAAGTTATCGATCTGAAAAGGCCACGAACGTGTTATCGATCTCGAGCGGACACTTACTGGACCTCTTCCTGAGGATTTGACATCGAAGGAACCATAAGAAATGCTAAAAAAGTTAGGCAATATGTGATGTTTTTTTCTGGTTCTCTATAAGGTATACTACTGCTCATTCAGACAGCTTTTATGGGAGATGGAAGTTGAATATGAAAGAACTGAATAAGAAAGTCGATGGTAAAAGAAACTCCCAGTAGATTCTTTGATGAATTTAGTTCTGTTGTTTCTAAGTAGTTCGATTCTTATGATTGACCACCTTTAATATAATCAAAAAGTTAGTCTATACGAAAACTTAGAGATGGATTGCAACCATTTTAATTACAAGAAACCACTTGAAATAAAATTTAAAAGATAAATATTATTTAGCTTTACAACTCGTTTTAAAACATTTTTATTCTATAATTAACTGAACTTTATAATCATTATTACTATGCATCTTCCGCAAAAAAAAAAAAAAAAAAAATTCTGATATTTCAAGAAAGTGGAATTGCAATATTATTTAAACTTTAAAATTCAATTTTTAAGTACCGAATATTTTAATTTTTCGTATCAAATAATAGATCTCTTGTGAATATTCCTAACAAATAAACCGTAACAAACCGCAATTGTGACAAATCTTTAAGTTAAATGAAACAAGTCACTAGATTATTAGCTATTAAATCGGATTAAGTGACAAAACAGTAAAATTAGTAACCGAATTGAACACTTTTAATGCTATTCTCTTAATCTTATTTTTAAATTTTTAATTAGAAAAAAACATGTTTTCAGTATTAAGATTAATTTTAAATAAATTACCTATAAAATATTATTTATTTATTTATATAATTTTAATTCTTATAAATATAACAATTTCTTATTTATAAAATAATAATAATTTTAATCAAAATTTATTTAAGTAAATTATATTTTTATGTATAAATATATTTTAATTAATTATTTATTTTTCTTCTGCTATTTTTAAATATAATTTTGTAGGAATGTAATTATTTTTTCGAGAAATAAAAGCTTATAATTAAATAAAATAATTATGTTTTAAGAGAAAAATAAATCTTTGAACAAATACATTTAATTACTGGTTTGTAAAATAAGTACCTATCTAATTTCAGAAAATCTTTATTTAAAATTAAACAAAGAATATTTTTATTAGAAAAAAATATTCATTAATTTTTTTAATCTTTTTTTTTTGTAAATACTTCAATCAATATTTAATAAAAAATATTTATAATACTATTATTTTTAATAGAAATCTACAAATTTTTAACGTGGATAAATAAATACTATTTTTCATACGTAAAATTTTTTTATATAATACGATTTTTAAAATATTTTATGCAATTTATAAATGTAAATACAGTATTAAAAAAATATTAACTATAACTCATGTTTTTAAAATATTTATTTTAATTTTGATTTAAAAATATTTATTTTAATTTTGATTTAAAAATAATTCATTTTATAATATAAACTACAATCAAATCCTACTTTAATAACAATTATTGCTAAAATGCGTATTGTTTTTAATATAATGATTTTTTAATTTATAAAAACATTTTTCTTGTTAATTATTTATTAAGATTAGTCTTTCGATTCAGGAATGATAACAGATAATAATTACAATATATTTTTTAACAAAATTAAATTAATTTTAACAGAAAAAAACTGACGTAAAAAAAATTACAAGAAAAAATTAATTTTTAATAGAAATAATTGCTTAAAAATTATTTTTACTTTTTAGATATAATAACTAAGTTGATAATTCATAAAATATTTTTAAAAATAAAAAAGTATTTTTTATTTATTTTAGAAAATTAAATTTTTTAATAATATTTTTAAATGAGTTCTATAAAATGTATAAAGACTAATTAGGAGTGATAAGAAATATTAATTATAATTTATTAAACGATTGTTAAAAGTCATAGAAGTGATATATATCAATGCTAATTCATATCTTAAAAATAATTCTTTTGATTCGTTTTGACAAACTTAAAAGAATTTTGTTGAAACTATCGAAATTCCATCCTATTAATTACTCGATAATTAATTACGTTTTGTCACCAGCTGTTGAAATCGCAGGTGCTCCTTCCTAACCGTTAGTAAATATTAATTGCAGAAACGATGTTAACTGAAGACATTAATCTTGCATTACCTTTAGGTTTGTATTAGCTAACAACAATGTATCATTTTATATACAATTATGATAATGCTGCATCATTGATCCATTTTTATCAACGCATTTTATATATGTACATAAACTTAAAGAATTTACCATTATTTTTGTTCATATACTAATAGGTTTGCTATAAAAATGGATAAATTTTCGAATGAGAATATAATAAATTATATATATAAATGTTATGTGAATTGTTGTTTCATAAAATTTTTAAGATAAATGGATGAACGAAGCTGTAATTGAATGGATTTGTTTATATTAATCTTTAGAGATTTGTTAATGTTTTGTAAAATATATATTTATTAGTCTCTTCATATGATAAATTTTATATTACTGTACTGTGATTATTTGATAAGTGAGAACCAGTAGCTAAATGTAAGTAATACATAAATGAGAAATATACTAAACGAGCAATTATTTATTGTGACATCGTCAAAGTGCCGGGTTGTAATTTTTAGTCACATTTTTAATTTATTTAATTTAAAATATATGCTCTCCACCTCAAATTTGCAGTGGCTTGTCTCTGTACATTATACTTTTCCTTTAACAATTGAATCGTGTCAGTCATCTATGTAACACCTTTCAGGGGAAAAGATTTGAATTAAAATCACATAACTTCCGATCTAAACTGAAACTTTATATACAGTTAATCAGGGAATTCTGTCCCTGATGTTGCGATATCTGTTCTCATCTTTCATCTATCTAACTCTATTCTCGAGATTAAGGAAAGATAGTCAGACGGACGGACGGATGACAGTGGGAATGTATAGGTCTAGAATTTTTTCAAATTGCAGCCCAAATAATGTAAAAATTATTATTAATAGTAGTATTATTATTATCATTTTATTAGCTTAAATTATGCAGTCAAATCTTGATTAAATTTTTCTATAATTTTCAGTTAATATTTTAAATTTTAAGAGTTTTAAATGTAATATACTTCAATTGTCAATGCTATTAATATCGTTATCAGATAGGAACGTCGCCCGAGGTCTACTTATTGGAAGTTTAAGACTGCTGCGTAGATGAAATATCTAATAATATCATAGAAATAATCTGAAAGTTTTATAGACAACGTAAAGTAGCTTTGGTATCTATTTTTATATAATTCGGTAAATTTAGATAAATTTATATCTTTTAATCTTAGCAAAATTTGTTCTACTTGAATGTAAAGGACATGTTTAATACTTTCAAAATAATGTGAAAATTTATAAAGATAATTTATAGAAATTATCTGTAGAATCGATTTTGATAGATTTTTTAAAATAAATTTAATAATGAAAGTTTGCTTTCAGTTTTAATCCTTGTATATTTTTAGCACTGCAGGATGTTGAGATATTTCATAAAATAATCTTGAATTATTTATACTTTCATAGGACTATGTTAAAACTTTACAATACTCACTTCGATAATTACATCTAGGATATATATATACAATTGTTATATAAGGTTAATTAATAGTTTTATTTAAATAATTTTAAATATACGTATATTAGAGATCAGAGGAAAATATTTACAAAGAAGTTTTATATATTAAGAATATGCATTTAAAAATATACATGCAAAATATATTTTTAAAATAAAACAAATAAGAAATGTCGTTTAAAATGAAAGAATGAGTGCATGCAGTTTTTGAAATTATAGAATATAATTTTCAGATTAACATCGAAATATCTATTTTAAAAACCTTCGATTTTCTTAGAAAATCTGAATATTAACGTTTTCCTCATTAAAACGTTCTGAAAATCTAATTTTATAGGTCATTTTGCCATAATATTTCTTAGAAAGTTGGAAATTAATCTTTAAACAATATCCAAATATAGTGTAATTTCATAGAATTCGTGCTTCAACAAAGCTTTTAGTCCTTTCAAGGACTAAAAGGAGGAAAAAGTTTATGTTTTCCAATTGAACTAAATATTCATAACCTAAATCCATAAGCCATGATATAAATTAAACATTTTAAAATATTTACTTGATCGATAACATTTTTAACAATGTCCACAATTAAAATCTTAAAATTCCAGTTTGCTGCAATTATACGTTTAGCACAGGCATGACAATAAACTGTTTTGAAATATTTTAATTTATAATTATTTTTTAAATTATGTTTTTATTTTATTCGTTTTTAATTTAAAAAATATTTAGTAAGGCTACTTATTGTACTTTTCTATTATGACGGATCTTTTGATTGGTATCAGTCACGTTTTTATCATCTTCGCAAAATATGGATAACGATGAAAAATAGAAATGTGAAACATAGACAGAAACGATTATTATAGTCTTGTACACTAGAATATAACAATCAGATCTCACATAACTTATTAATGTGAGCTTGTAGCTTGTACTAAAGCGAAACAAGTTATTATCTAAGAGATAAACAGAATCGATCATACTAAATATCACCATATTGAATAAAGAAACACATAAAAATTTGTTAAATATTTAATGCTTTTAATATGAAAAATATATATAATTACATGAAATTAATATTTTAGTTAATTACTATGATGTTGTTGCATTAGATTTACTTTTTTCTTGGGTAACAAAAGTAATTGTTAGTAGGCAATCGATTACAATTTTTTTTTTATAAGGGCAATCGAATGGACTATAAGTTATACGTTACCATTGTTGTTCCTGTTTTAGAAATGCTTCATAAAAAACAAGATTTCTAGCCATATAAAAAAAGCAAGGTACCTTTATCTTGAGTTATGTATTGCTCTCCTGCTTCCCTGTTTCTACAGTCAAACGTTTTATAGATTTGCGATTATGGTGAAAATTAACTCGTTTCTTTATTATAAATATTATTTTAAGTTTATACCAGTTCGTATATAGTGAAAATATGGATTATTTTAATGTAAATTATTTGTCTTTTTTTTATTTCGAAAACAGTGAAAATTTATCATAATGCAAAAATAAAATATATAAAAATGCCCCATGTATAACTTCTTACATTTATGCAATTAAATATTAAAAAGTAATTTTATTTGTTGTAATAAATATTACAATATATTTGAATACTGTATATCCTTTTCTGGTTGAATTTATTCTTTCATATTTTTCTGTATTTTTAATAGTGTAATTAAATAATTAAACTTGATTTTCTTTTTAAGCGATTTTTAAAAAATATTAAAATATCAACTTTAATAAAACAACCACAAGGGTTTTTTTAAAATTTTCAATGATATGATATACACTCTTAGAATATAATGAACTGCGCAATATCAATAATTTATAAAGAAGATTAATAATAAATAGTCTAGGTTATTTTTATAGTTTATTAATTTTAATTATATTGTTACTCTTGGGATCTTTAAACACAGTTAAAGCCTTAATTTAATGTTACAGCCATTTGTACAAGTAATATTTTTATATTAAACATCCTCAACATGAATGATTGATTAATTGGTTTAGTGATAAAAAATTCTAAAAAATTGCTAAATTTTTCACAATATTTTCTTATTGACTACATTAAAAATAGAGTACGTTTCTTTATTTATTTAGAAATAATAGTAATGCAAGTATTATCTTACATTATCATCATGACATTTGGATATATTATAAAATTATACAAATTTTAGTTAAATTTTTCTAATTTTCTTCCATTTAAATTGTATCATCGTTCATTAAACATCATCAACAACATTTTTTTTTATTTTCCTTTTAATATAACGATTAACAAAAGATTTTAATTTATAGAACTAGACATAAATTTCTTAGAAGATAATGGACTCAAGCATACGTTAAACATTTAGCAGATAAGTAAAGTAAAAAAAATCAAAATAAAAAAATTTAATGTCAAAAATTACGCCACAAAAATCTTCATTATGAAAACTCATTTTTATTACAATAGTAGTCCTTTGTCTTTTTAACATTTATTGACTTTTCTACAAAGTGCTCTGCCACCACTTACATTAAATGAGACATTGCAAACTTAATCGTTTTGCTATAATTGAACTATTCTACGGAGAAAACTTACGATGCAAATTTAAAAAAAAAGAAGTAAAGTTAATCCTTATTAATGAAGTAATTTTTGTCTGAGTCGATCGTTTAGAAAATTTTCTCTGACAATTTCCATTTGATCACATTTTATATTGCGTAACGTAATGGATCTTTCATTAGAATTTCGTTAAAAATTTTAAAAATATATATATGTGTATATATATTTAATCATTATGTTTGATTTATTATAATAGATTTCAAGCAATAAATAATGAAAATCTAATGTTTTAAACTTTATCTATCTCTGATATATATAAATATTTTTTGTTATATATTTTTTTTCCTACCGGAGAAGAATTTCTCAAAGTTTTTATTTCCCGTAGGATTTTTCCACATACAAATTAGATTTTAGCATCGAAGTAAAGAAAAAACTAAACAGGCAATAGTTTACATACTAAACTCATTTTTCAAATACACATTACAATTGACTGTTATTTGTTTAAGTAAAAGTTACGTTCCGACAACCAAGAGAATTCTTGTTTATCTTTTATATAAAGCTCTGAAAAATTCTTGCTGATTCCAGATTATTTTCGAAATTATTTCTAAATTGATGTATTGTTTTTATTAAATATTTTTTCTATAATTTAATACATATACATCAAGACTATTTTCTCGTTTTTCTCATCCAGTTTTATCATATATTAATAGCGAAATTAAAAACGCTTTTTAAGAAAATTTAAGCTTATAATATAAAATTATTTTAGTTTTTACTTAGTTTTAAAAATCATAATGTTATTAAAATTTTACCATAAATAAAACGTTATGCTTTAACGATTTAGAACAAAAGAAAAATCTAATGCAAATGGGGGGATTGTGAATGGAACAACGTAAAATTCTCTTATCCAAATCACTTTTTTTTTTATTTTCTGATCCTGTAAATCTGTCCGTAGCAATCATCAACCTTATTATTTTCTTCTCAATAATGCTATGAGCTTCAAATGATCATTACCATATGAATAGACATGCATTGCTTGCTCGCATCACTGAAAGAGCTTAATGAACGAATAAATCTCCATTGTGAAATTTAGGCATCAATCAACTTGGATTTTTTTATTTTTTTCTCTTACATCTGATTTATCGTAGATGAACATTTACATTTTTTGATATTTTAAATAAAATTATTGAAAAAATTACTTATAAGTTAAACAACTTGTTTACTCGATTCATATTTTGTATCTAAGAAGAGAAAGATGAGTTACTTTGTTCCTGGATTTTTGTTAAGAATATCGTAGTTATTGTAAAGTAAAATGGCGAATTTAAATGGGATTCAGCTGCAGATTTTATGTTTTAATAATTATATGCTTATTTCACAATAATTTTAGTAGGTTTAATAAAATATCTTACATTTTTTCTTACCTGACTAATTGGAATATTGGTTTAAATTATTTTTCTGATATGCTTCAAATATCGCATTCAAAAATAATTTTTATATAATAATATGAAAACTTGTTAAGATTTAAACTGCCAATTTACTCGTAGTTTAAATCTCAACAAGTTTTCAAATCTAAACTACCATAAAATTAATTAACAATTTTCCAAATTTCTGCAGACAAGTTTAGTATCTTGTTATATTTACTTTATCCTTCGTTAACTAAAAGAATAATCAAAGAAACTTTACTTTACAATAAAATTTATAAAGTATTTTAAAAATAAATAAAATAAATTATATTACAATTTTTCTAATATATTATTTTAACAGCATCACTATAATTGCTAATTCTTGATCGATCTGTAATCTTTAACCTTAAATAATTTGTAATAAATTTGAATAAAGTTTAACTATAGAAATAAAATAATTATTAAAAGTATTTAAATAAAAAATAAAATTTATATTCAGTCTGAAATAAGTTTTAATGAAAATACGATTTTAGTAAAGTAAATAATGGAGACTTGTCGATCGATTTTTATTCAAAATTTAATTTTAAAAGTAAAATTTTAAACTGTATAATTTATAAAATAGTAAAATGTATAAAATTTCCTTACTGAATCATTTACTTATTTACATATAAAGAGGAAGAAAAACGATATTTTTATATTATATAATAGGAATTTAGTATAGCAACATCCAGGACACACACACACACACACACACACATATATATATATATATATATAATTCTGTAACTTAATTTTAATAAAATAAAATAAAAATAATAAGCTTAAAAAATACAAAAATATAATTATTAAATCTATTTATAACATTAAAAATTATGAATTTTATTTACATGCGACTATATTATACTATGTAATCGTATTAAAAATCATAAATTCTTTAAAATTATATTGAGACTTATCATTCTTAAATTATATTAAAATTAAATAAACGCATACATTTCTCATCTATTTAATAATTCATTAATTATTAATATATATGGAAATATATTCATTTATTAGTAGAATAATTTATTTTCTTAATATATATTTTTGTAGATTTATATATTATTTTAATTAGTTCTAATGCTTAATAAAATGTACAAACATCATTAAATTTATATAATAATTAGGCAATTAAAATTATAAAATTTTAAAATGAATTTATATATATATATATATATATATATATAACTAGGATTTTTATTGAAAAATATTCTTAATTGTGTTGATATTATTAATTATTACATATATTATATTAAATATGTAAAGAATAAAGAATAATATATTTTATAATATTACTGATCAAAATTTATACTCGTATCTATTTTCTATTTTCCACAGATGAATAGGTAGATCATTTAGAATACCTAAAGTACTTTCTAGAGTAAATGATGGCTTCACTTTGATCTTCTTTGTTATCTGCAAACAACTAAAAATAATTTGTTGTCTGAATTATATTTATTTGCTTTTATTTCTAGTTAATCATTGAGGAATTATTGTAAATATTTACCAAGTTCTTCTAAACTGATTAAACGTAATTTTTAAAATGATAATAAAGTAGAAATGGATTCGGTTCTTGTTTGGGATTGTACACAGTTTTTATTGTCTGGATTTTACAGTGTGCTTTCTCCAAACATAGAAAACAGATCCTGAAGATTTGAACGTTTTGGATCAATTTTGAAAGCTTTTTTTTCTTTATAAAGCTATATTAATTGTTTTATTTGAGGGTCTTTCCTGAAGGTGTACCTACAAAATTCCAAATGATCTAAAACATTATTTGAAGGTTGTTTAAAAATTATTCAGAGATTTTTTGAAGAAAAATTATAGAAGGGAACGAGATTTATGCACATTGCTTTTATATATCTTAAATTTTTTTAATATTTATTTATATATTAACATATTTAATAACTGTAAAGCTCGTATATTTTTTAAAATTAAAAAAAAAATAAGTAAATTAAATTTTAGTAAATCTTTTCTTAAATGTCGATTATAAATCAAATAGATTTTATTTTAATTAGAATGGTATATAAATTGATGATTTTATGTTAAACGGAAGGTACTTAAAAAATCAAAATGTTCATTGACAATTAGAACTTTTCCGTTTTGCTTAAAGATTTCTGTTTAGAACTTTAGGCATATTATTCCGCTTTATGATGTCGATAATTACCTAGTTTCGATTGACAGCTGGAATTAATCTGAGATGCTGTGTTTCTGTCACATCCTCTACCATTCTCACTAACAATCTTATATGTATATATATTTATATTCTAAGAGTTCCTTTCTAAATCTTATTGAATACTACGTTAAATGAACGTTCCTCTTTTCAATTAACAGATATTTAGACTTATGTTTAATTGGCTTGTGGACGGTGTCAAGCTCCATCCATTACAAGAATAAACATTCATATAAGATTTGTGTTATATTTCTTTACGCGTAATGAATTTTTAATAATAAAAATACAGAATTTAAGAATATAAAGTAAAAGTTAATGTAAACACATTCATTAATATACTTTGTTACAGATTTAATTGAATTTTCTACATGAAAGCATAATAAATAGATCCATTTAAGAGTTAAGATATCGCAAAGTAATTCGGTTTTTCGGAAGATATTTATTGCGCAGAGAAATTTATATAATTCCAATAAAAAGTTTAAATTTTATAGTTCATGTTCAAGAATTTTCTGCTATTTATCAATCGTAGTTAGGTTTTCATGAAGTATTGTAGATATACTTCACAGTACACGTGATGAACAGGATAAAGTTTCGATTCAATTGGTTTTAAGGATAAAGTTTGTTAAAATATTTTAGAAAAATGATTACTTAAGAAGAAAAGCGTTCATGGAGATAATTCTATTGAAAATTAATAATTTTCGCTAATTTTTAAGCATTAATCTTTTTAACGAAGCCATATTTCATCTTCAACATCAATTGATATTTCGGATGTTGTATAATTCCCAAACAAACTATCCATTAAACATACATTTGATATGCTTAAAAGCACTTATTTTTATATTAATTAATTTTAGTAATATTTTAAAATAGTTCTAAACCAAAATATAATTTATATTAGTCAGTTTATCACTAATTTTATCAATGCAACATGCGTTAAAATCAATACATACCAATTTTTTAATTTTCAAATAGTAGAAGAATAGAAATATAAAAAACGTAAAGCACAGCAATCGTATTTTCATATTTTTACTACATTTCTTCTCAAAGAAATAAATTTATTATTAAAATAAATGGATTTTGTAGTGCTCCGTTCCTCTTTACGTTATAGCAAACGAAAGACAAAACCATGTCGGAAACGTAAGTCTAAAGCAATGATTGATTTTCAGATGATCCACATGGTATAATATATGGTAAGACAGACAGGAGAAAAATATTTCACAATATCTTATTATGGAACGGAGAGGAAAAGTGATTCATCAATGACGGTTAACATCGTCCCTTCTACAAACTAAGTTCTGGACTGTGAACGTAACATCCATCGATCAATCAGTCTTCAGGTTTAGAGTATGGTAACAGTTTCTGCAGGTGTTGACTACTCGTCATCAATAGATCATTCTAAAAATCTGCTCCGAGAAGAAAAGCAAATTGGCCAATAGCAATGACTGATATATTAGCTTCTTTTATATACATGGCACACGATTTGATTATCAAATATTCATTTTAATTAAAAATATTTTTATATACAAAATATCTTTAAAATATTCGATTATAAAATTAATATTAATTATATCCAGTTAATTAATGATGTTAATTAATTTTAATTAGTAGTGTACAGTACATCGCTAAAAATTCTTACCGATTTCATTTTAGTTAACTAATACGAGTAATGAAAAGTGATTACTGTGAGAATATCATTTGTACTTAAATTTTAAATTAATTTATATATGTTTGATTGGATTAGTCTGAAGTTGGAATGTTTTTCAAATTAATTTCTACATTTCTATAAATTTTTCATTAACTTACGTATTTAATTTTGCTGTAAATTAGTTTATTAGTGTTATAACTTTTTATTCTAAATCGTACTTAGTTTCGGCTGGATAGCTTTAAATACATATAATGTTCACAAGTGCTGTACTCGTGGTTTTGAGTACATTTCTACGTTAATAGATGCTTTGTTTTGAGTACTTTCCTATGTGGATACTGCTTAAAAGTCTTCATAAAAACACTTACAGTAAATACGGTATATAAGCAACTATTTTTGCATGTGCATAGGGATAATGTACCCAAGATTACAATCACACTGGTAGATTCTTTGTTCCACATCGCCTAGAATAGTCTGCATTGAATAAAGTCTGATAAAGTCCATGATATAATGATAACAATGTTAAATTGTTGATCTAATTATGAATTCATTACACGTTCTATTTTTTTATTGTTTATTTAGAATCACTATATAAAAAAGAATTCAGAAGAAAATAACAATTTTAAAAAATTGACATTTTTGATTTTGTTTAAATTTTAAATTTTTACCCACTTAAAAATTTCCGATAGAAATGCAGAAAAGAAAGATTTGGAATTGTTATTTTTTCTCTCATGCGCACATAATATGACATGTTGTTTCGCCTCCAGGCTTTACATCTGCCCAAGACAGATCTTTCTGGAATAATTGAAGTTCCGACCTCCCCTTGAGCTGATGCCTGCATTTGACACTGACGGCTACAACTTAAAATTCTTCAACTTAACATTAAGATGTATTTTTCCAATCAAAAATACTGTGTACTCTATAGAAGATAGTTGTACAACCATGAAATTGCAACATATTAATATGCTCCACATCATAAATTGCATTATATTTAAGAACCAAGTATAGAAATGATGCGAATTTTATTATTTTCTTTTAAATTTGGTTTATTATAGATTTTTATTATATAAGTAAAAGATATACAATAATATATATTTTCTAATAAGTATGTTTGTGGTTCGAAAATATGGTTAGATCTTAACACATCTAGATCCATGTATTTTCTTGTTGTAATTGTTAATAACATCTTGATTTTTAAGGTATTTTGGTAAATTTTAAGCTTATGTATTCATATAAATTTAACTTTTTCCATAATTTCTAATGAATATATTATTAAGAAACCATTTTTATGCGGATAAATGACTTATGAAAGATCCTCTACTTGGAACTTGTATAAAATTATATAAAGATTCCGGTTTTTAATAAAATGTTTATATAAAATAAAAATAAGTTTTACAATTATAATAAAAATTTAATAAATTTGAATCTAAAGGTTGCTTATTATTATTAATAATTTGTTTTTATTTGAAAATGAATTTTTTATTAATTTATTTTTAATTTTTAAAATAAACTTTTAGTTAAATTCTATTCAAAAATCATTATTTTACGAGCGAAACTTTACTAGTTACTTATTAATGTAATGATATGTTAATGTTATGACTTTTAAAACATAAAACAGGAACCTTCCATTAAATATCATTTTGAAATTTTCGATATTCGTGTATAAACGTTCTAACTATAATTAACCGAACTAAACTAAATTAATTTAATATCGGTTAAATTAATCTTACATAATCTACTATTACGAGCATAATTTGTATAATCTTTCCTTTATTATGTTATAAATCATTCATTCACATACAGTATCATTTTAATATATTGTTAAAATATAAAATTAAGAAAGCAAAATGTTATAAATTTCATTTAAAATCCTTGGATTAATTATAAATATCATTATATTCAAATAATGATAATTATGATTTTATGAGTTAGAAAATTATTCGAATTTAAAATTTAGCTTCTAGTTTTGGAAATTTATTTGTTATAAAATGTTGAATTATTTAACTTTTGCTTAAATTATTTCAATATGAAATTTATATTGAGTGTTTATGTTTAAAAGTCTGAATTTGTTTCATTAAATTTGAAGATTGCCTCTTATAATCATTTGCATCACTCCTTTCAGCATCTCTCCTTGTGATAAAATCTTGTGATATAACAAAAAATATTGTATATGAAATAATTTACAAAAACTATCTCTAATTATTTTTAAAGCGCAGAAAATGATAAGAATTTCCAATTAGTTAAAAATTGTCAATTTTTTTTTTTTTTTTTTTGGTCAATTTAGGTTCTAGTGTTATGAATTCTACAAAATACCGCTTTATAAAATATTTGTTTGCATTATATAGAAACTCATTCTAATATAATTTTTTTCAAATTTTTCTGTTTAATATTTTAGATTTATTTTATTAAATTTCAAGACTGCCTCTTATCATCCGCATCATTCTTTTCAGCATCTCTTTACCTGAAAAATCTTGCAATAAAAAACATAAATGAAAATTTATAAATAATCTGCAAGTTTCGTTTAATAAACTTTGTATTTAATGATTTTTAAAGTGTGGAAAATAATTTTAAAAATTCTTAATTGATTAAAAAACGTTTTGTACCAAATAAATTCTTAAAACTAAAAACTTATTTGGAATAAAATGTCAAATTATTTAGTATTTCTTTGTATTATATACAGTAAATATATAGTAATATCGAATAAAAGATACTGTAATATAAGTGAATCTCGAAATTTTATGTTTAAAAATTTGGATTTATGTCATTAAATTTTAAGATTGTCTCTTGTTATCATTCATTTCTCCTTAAGATAGAATATTTTGGATTATAAGATTTTATCTGAAATAATTTGCAAAAATCTATAAATTTTGTTTAACTAACTTTACGTGTAATTATTTTTTAAAGCATAGAAAACGATAAAAACATTTTCAATTAATTAAAAATAACCAATTTTTGGTTAATAAACATTTTTCGATCGATTGAAAAGTCTATTAGTTTTCTTTTATTGTCGGAAAATAGAGAAATAGCAGAGCATTTTAAATCTACTAACTCATTTTTCTGCATGATAACAAACATTCCATCCAAAAAATACATATATATTCCTCCATTTTATATCCACATCCTTATTTGATTCTTCTAAACACGAAAGCAACCAACCTCATTCTATTTCGTGTTTTATTTTATGCAAATGATCAAGAGAACGGTTCAATCTTTCTGTATGGATGTAGTAAGTTTACTGGATTCTCGAGGTCATACGTGGAATATTGAGAATGTTATCAATCCATACTCCACGAGTAACTATTATCAAGACATCACACGTAAAGAGAGTGAGAGAGGTATGTACCGAGCAAAATGGCTGAATATTAACACATCAGCTCACATCTGATGGTAGTTTTAGTCACATCTTTGCTATTCGGAAGAGGAAGGGATGGGTTCAAACATCATTTTATTAAAGACGTCGCGAAAATTAGAGGAGGTTGCTAAACCGAGTTGCGTGATGGCTGTAATGCCCCCATCAAAATTCCACAGCTACTGTAATAGAGATGCCTCATTTGCAAATAGATACGTCTCCATCGATGGTTAGAGTACAGTCAAAAGATTTATGAGGTCATTGGGTAAAGTAGTCCCTCCCACACGAAAGAAACGGTCGTCTAGTCTGTTACGATCTACATGTCACGTTACGTCAGTCAATTTAACGATCCTGCTTAGTAAGAAGTCTCGTGTCGTTGCTAGAGGGAGGGTAGAACCATTTTCATCCCACCTAGTGCCTCTGACGTCACGTAAATCACGCGAGAAATTACCGTTAAGATGGGAATGGCGATCATATTCAGTATCCTATCTCATTGCTTCGGCTTTATTATAGGTAAGGAAACAGCTGATTATCTAACTGATAGTTTTTATAAGAATTTAATTATATAAATTTAAGCGAATATATTATTTAAAATATATTAAATTTATTCCATTTCGCTAAAGATACCGTAATAAGATACAGTACATCAGAAGCGATGTATTCTATCATCGATCTAGACTATGTTTATTGATATCAAAGTTTATTGCTAGAACACACTGTAAGACTTATAAAATAGCGTTTTATTATAGGCTAGACTTAGTATCTTGTAATATATCTTTAACAAAATAATAGTAGTTTATTCGTTACAGTAAATTAGAAGTTAGTTCGGTCAAGAAGAGACGATGAATGAAAGTTTGCTGTTCCTGTTTCCATCCAAAGAATACCAACGATAAGCACTTCAAATCCTTCGAACTGTGCTGATAAGACGACTTTTACCAGAAAAACGCATTTTGCCACAAGCACCAATGCTTCGCGATTTTCTTTGACGATTCTAAACTGTTTCACAGCATCAATCACTTTGATATCCAGAAAGTTTTCTACTTTAAACGTTTTGGGAATAGATAATCTTTTTTCTTTCTCTTCTTCATCATAAAAATACTTTTTCCTTTTTTTAATTTTTATGTTCTTAATAAGTTTTAGATAATAATTCTTCGTAAAAGAATCTATCAAATCGAATAACATAACTCACACTTTCTCTAGCTCTTACCTTTAATAGCATTCTTATTTTCATCTTTAAGTTGTAAGATTCCGCATCAGAAGAGGAGATGGATGCTTTTATAATTGAATTCTTTCCATTAAATTATGTGAATCTGCCAGAGATTGATTATCTATCTGGTTTAGTATTGAACATTTTCTAAAGGTTTTTCTTTCACAGGCATTAAAATAAATTAATAATTCCAAATTTTCAGTTACTTTAAAACTACTTTTCACACGTCTCAAGTTATAATTCTTTAAATAATTCTATTCCTATTACTTTAATTTTATTTATTTGTGTTATTTCAATGATAATTAAACTGTATATTTTAAATTTTTTTTTTAATTTACCAAGTAAAAAATATATTGATTATTTTTCTTGACCGCACTTTCTTCCATTAAAAATCGCATTAATGACATAAATTATTCATAAAACCATCTCATTAATTGTTTTTAATTAACTAGAAACAACATAATTTATTTCAAACTATTTAATTTTTATAAAGCAAATAATAAATTTAATTTACTTATTTAAAAAATTTAAAGTTTCATCGGTTTATTTTTTTCTAAAAAGTCATTAAAAATATTTCAAAATTGGCGCAAATAAATAAAACGTAAATACAAAATTCGTGATGATGATGATTATTATTATTATTATTATATTTTAATAATTTTTAAACGTAAATTTATAATTTGTTAATGAAATTTGTAAAATAAAATTTTAATTATATTTTTTCTTTTTAAAATTAGCGAAATTTAATGTGTATTTTTTTAAAAAACTTTATAATAAATTGGAAGTTTTTCTGATCGTGTATCATTTGTTTCAATACTTCTCTATATAATTCTATTCAGAGAATGTTGAAACATGATTTGCATTTCTTTAAAAAAAATATATCTGGATGCATCAACAAATCTGATTCGCCAAATTTGTTTTTGTTTAGACTTTTCTGGTTATTTTCATTTATCTTTAAAATATAAAGCTTGTAGTTCTTCATTTAATGTTATCAAATTTTTAAAAATTTAATTTACTTTCAGAATTGTCTTCTTTTTAAAATTTTAATATTTTCTTTTATTTTTAACTATAATTTTAATTATATTTATTAGTCATTTCTATATTTAATAAATGTAATATATATCTGTGTATAAACATGTAAAATTGTATAAATATATTAGCATAAATTGTATATTTATATATATATAAAACAATTAAAGATTAGTGATATAAATTGACGAATTGGTGTTGATGCAACACCAAAAAATACGTTTAAAGTATAGAAAAATGGGTTTATCAAGGAAAATTTTAAAGGGAAAATAAATATTAAACACAATTTTATCATTTTGAACTTTTTTTTTTATATTAAGTCACTTTATTTCCATTTCCCGTATTATTTTTGTTCGTTCTTCAAACTGTACAGCACTCTTCATAGTAAAATGCTTTTAAAGTGAGTTACATGATATTAAACTTTGTTTACCTTAAAAATAATTAAATTTAACCTTTCAACTATAAAAATAAATAAAATAGATTAATTCTAATACAATTTAATACAAAAATAAACTAAGAAAAGCTCTTAGTTAATTTAATAAATTTTTTATAAATTAAATATCTATACAATATAATTTAATTATATAATTTTTTTATTATTTTATTAAAAAGGAATTTAATCTTATATCCATAAAACATCAAAAAGTATAAATAAAACTATATAAATAAAAATGTTCTCCTAAAGTATTTGATCTTAAATTTAATGATTAAAAGGGGGAGACATTCAATAAAAAGTGTTCACTTTTCTCCATTAAAGACAATAGTTCCTATCGGAAACTAACTTTGATAATAGAAGCTTTTAAGTTCTTCGTCGTCTGACTTTGTCCTTTCATTTTAGAAACAAAAGTGTTTATCACTGCATTTCCTTAATGAAGTATCGCATGAACCCATAAGATTCAAGGATATATTCTATTATTGTTCACAGTAATACTATTAACATTTATTTTGCATATTATCAATTTAAACTTAATTGTTTGCAAATGGATTCGAGTTTAAAATTTAGAGGGAAAAAAATCTATTTTTAAAATTTAAGACAATTGCTAATTAAAATTAATTTTTTGTAGTTTTTTATTTTATTCTTCGAAAATAATTTAAACGTATGCAGTTTTTTAATATTTTAATTCTTATTCTTAATATATAATTTTATAAAGAAAAATTAAGAATAAAAATAAATTTTAATCGCATTTTTATACATTATTATTCATAAAAATATACAAATTAGGAAATTTTCAATAACAAAAATTCTTCTTCTTAATACAAAAAATTTATTTTTTAAACATTGAAAAAAATGAAGTGACTTAAATATAAAAAAACTTAAGTAATTTTCTATATCTTTTAGACATATTAATGCATAACTTTTAGAAGAAAATAGCAAAAATATAAAAAAACAGTATAAATTTGTGAAATTTTTAATGCTTTCCGCTTTACTTAAATATATAATTTTAAAAAATTAAAAATTAAATTCACTTTAAACCACAATTTTATACATTAAAAAATATTTTTTATAATATAATTTTGCGTAATATTTTAAAAATAAACATAAAATTTTATAGAAATGAAAGTATTTTTCTTGCATGAAATTTGTATCGATTATATTTAAGATAAAATTTAACAAATTTTTACGAATATTAAAGTTAAAATTTAACATTTTAAATACATAAATTATTTAAAATACATTTTAACTCCGAAAAACATCTAAAAATTTTCTTTAACTTAATGGATATTTTCTCATTAGCAAACTATTTTGCTTGATAGGGGGAAAAAATGTTCTTTAAGAATTCTGATATTTTTTAAACTTACCTTTTAAAAGAATTATCGGTCGATAATTTCTCTCTCCATTAATTGAGATTTATTGAGACAGTGGAATGAAATAAATCATTAAAATAGTTTCTCGGTTCGATCATAAATTTATTTTATTTTTTATCTTTTCTCTTCTCTTTTCTCTTATATAAAGGTTTTTAAAATATTTCTTTAAGATGAGGATGAGAAATCATTAAATTTTAAAATAATTTAAGTGTCGACATTTCGTATTAGGAGGTCACAATCCCATCGGATGTTTCTAGAACTGGTAGTCCAGTAGGAAATTACATCATTGATGCTAAAGTGTGTGTATCGATCTCATTAGGATTGTGTACACCTCCAGGCAACTACTACTCCAACACGTCATTCGTTTCTCTTTACTCTGATTCACAACATGATCGTATCTGTGTATCTGCTATTTGTATTTAAAGATTTATTCATTTGTCTAACAGATTTTCAATTATATTTTTCTTCTTCCTTTGTACTATTTTAAAATATTTGTCCTACATTTAACCGGACTCACGTCTAGTTAAATAGAAGAACAGAACGTCTTTTTTTTTAAATTTTGTAGGATTTTAATAGGCTTGCAATATATAAAAACAACTCGAATAAAATTTAATTTACGTATTAAAATAGCTAATAATTGTTTTTTAATAAACTTTTTATAATTTACGTATTAAATTGATTTTACCACAAGTTAAAGTAGTCTAGATGCAATAGTCTTTTGCGAGGAGGTAAGTAAGAGATTGTTCAATACGTAATTAGGTCTGTAGCCAATTTATAGAGATCAGGTTAGTGGCAAGATACAGGAAATGAACAACTAGAACTAGATTAATTACAAGCAAACTGCAACTGTCAATTCTGAAAAATTTCTCTATACATTATGCTTGATCGAGACCATTCATTATTACATGGCTTTAACATCTCTTCGTCATTTTTTTGTAGTCTGAATAATCTTAATGTTTTCTTTGTGAGGTTAAACTGATAGGAAAAAGTTTCAAATTTCTTTTTTTCAAGTGAGTAAATTTGAATAGAACGAAAGATATATGATGAAGAAGGAAGTTTGCTACAGTTACGTTACAGTCATTTAAAAGTACACACGTAACATCAAGTAATAAAGATATATATAATATTTATTATAAATAATATATCTTTATCTTACACAAAAATAAGAATAAATTATATTGAACATTAATAATATGGAAAAGTAACGATTTAAAACAACTTAAGGCTGAGACTGAATTCCTTCTCACTGATCCATTCGATTAAACGTAGCTCATATTTTCGAGAAAAAATCTTTAAGTCTACAAGAATAAAAAAAATTACCGAGTTTAACTTAAATGTTTTGTTTCAGAAAGCTTTTCAACTCGATTATCATCGTATTGAACTCTTATTTCTGAAGCAACATTCCATCTTTATTCAATACGCTGTCAAATATTTTGAAAAACACTTGAGTAAACGTCCAGCTTACTACATCTTAACTTTCATCCGAACATATAAAAGAGAAATTCTAATCGTTGCGTCAGGTTAACTTTTACCTGTCACGAAGGAAGGTCCCGACGACGTCGACAGGAGATTAAATTCTCCCTCTATCCCTTTCCTCCTTCTCTGTACTACCCGTCAAATGACACACCGTCTAAATATTTCATGAAGATTCTGAAACTGGCGAGTATCTTTTTCTATTGCTCTACTTGAGATATTGTAGTCCTTCAACTCCTTCTTACTAGATGACATTAAATTTGATAAGAAAAAACTGTTTTGAGTCAAAAATCATCAGGGTGTATACTTGAAATGGCAAGAGAGAGAGAGATAAAAATGCGTGACGATTAAATAAATATAATATGACAATCTCATAAATAGATACATATTGATAAGATATAAAATGTCAGTTTTTTCGAATTTTAAATTTTTTCCACTTATATAAACTACACAAAATAAAAATTTATACATATATTTATTTTTATATTAAATATTTCGTCCACATTTTATTTAAAAATATATGTAATTATATTGCTACTTTTATTCTGTGTTGCTTTTGGAGAGTTCATTTCTTTTAGATACACTTACCTATAAATATTCAAGTTTATATTTAAAGTATTACTTCTTTATTAATAAAATTACATCCGATTTTCTGATTAATGTTATCTGAATAGCTTAATAAGCTTTTAAAGCTTCTTTCAGTCTTGTATCTACTGATAAACATCAGAGTAGAAGAGGTGACAGAACTCAGTCAAGAAATTCGGAATGTCTGCATCTAGATAGACTAAGCGGAAGGGAAATGTCTTCTACTCCCTTGTCGGCCTTCATTAGCCAGTGACTTTCTTGTCTCCCACCCAATCAGTGCTTGATAAGACGTTTTGCCGTGCTGCACGGTTAGCAGTACAAGTGAGTGGATCTTAATTGGCTGTGAAGCAACTAGATTAGGCGTTGGTTTCCGGAAGCATTAGTACTTTCAGTCACTCAGTCCATTTCTCTATTTCCGTAGATGATGGCTTGTCTTTTTAGACAATGCATTTCCAGAAAATTCTCAGAACCTCAATGTTTGCCTTAGAGTTAAGTTTTATTATGTTACACCCTTCGTTGCTTAATCCTCTTACAGATATATATAAAGCTCAGTACACTTAAACATTGCAGGCATAATTTAAAAGCATTTAAGAAACTTATATTTCAAATTTTTACAAGTGAATTAATTTTTTTGATTGTATATTATTTCTTATTTCTTAAATTTTATTTTGTCATATTCTCTGGAGATGCTTTCAATGATTTTGGTTCTTTAATGGTTCGAGGAACAACTGCAGATGTCTGCAGCAATATAAAGAAATATCTATCGGATTTTTGAAAGATGTGGCTTTAGAATTTATATATTTTTAGAGAAATTTATAAATTTATTATAGGAAAATTTAATAAATAAATTAAAAACAATAATTTTATTATTGAAGATAATAAAAATTAATTTTTATTTTATTTACAGAATATAATTTATCAATTCTTGATTTAATCATTCTCGAAATGCTTAGTTAACATTAATTTCTTTGTGATGTAAATGTAAAGAAACAGTATTTAAATATTAATGATGAAGATGATGATAAATAGAGTAGCATCACGTTCTGAAAGATTTTGAAAAAATTATCAAAATAATATTCAAAGTTTAAATTAAAATAACCTCTATTCTTAAATCAATATACAAATTAACATTCTTTGAATGTTTATATGTACTTAAGACTATAAAAATCACAAATTTCTCTATACAATTCTTTCTCAAATATATCCGCAATAAAAGTAACCGATTTCTAATTACTTCTACAAAAAACCTAATCGTTTAAAGGTTATAAAGGTAATTAATTATCTTTATAACCTTTTAAACGATTAACTAACCGTTAATTAATTATAGGTTAGTTTTACTTCAGGATATACTATTCAATTTATATTAATAGATTTAATTAACTATATTTGTAAAAAGTACAATAAAAATGAAACAATACACTAAAAGAGACTAAAATACAATGATTTAAACATATAAATATAAATGTTAAAAGTATTTTAGGGTAAATTGGCTTTTGTAATTACCTTTGACAAAAGAATTTTGTGTTGTCTTTATCATCCCTTACTTAGATTTATATATAAAAATGCACTTTTCTCTTCCATGTTTTTAATTATTTGTAGTTAATTGCATTATTTTTTATTTTAATAATTATCTACAAAACCGCGTGTTTTTTTAATATGTGTAAATTTAAAAAGTATATTTTAATATATTAATATAAACATAATTACTTTTTACACTATTTAGTCTGTAATTTTAATTATATTTTTATAGTGTAACGATCTAAATGCGTTAACTGCGTTAATTTTATTCATTTTATACACTCCTTATCTACAGTAAACGATAGAGAATGGGATAATAGTATTTCGAGTAAGCACTTTTGTCCAATTCACTGCCTCTAAGGATCATTCTACGTGAAAGAAACTTTTTGCTATTTAATTATTCAGGATATCAAAATAAGAATTTGTCAAAAAAGAACTTTTTCAATTGACTCTAAAAAAATGCAATCGACGCATCCAAAAAAGTGCAATTTACTTTGAATTCCGAGCATCAATAACTTACAGCAACGATTTTACTCATTAACAAAGATTTATTGACAATTTCCTTATAACAGTATATACCATTATCTCAATATTTAATTTAAATAAATCCTTTTTATTTTTGTTTTTTACGATTTGTCTCAAATATTTGCCAAGCAAACATTAATTAAAACCTAAAACATATATTAATAATTCAAAAATAAATACGAGCTTTTTGGAAATATATAAATTTTCTTCAATTTTTTGATATAATTTACTGGAAATTTATGAAAACGAAAGGATTAATGATCTTAGATCGGGGAGGAGAAAGTGTAACCACGCACACACACACGAGAATATATTAAAATGCCTCAAGAATAAAAGGAGTTAAGTAATTTGTTTCCGGGGGTCTATGAGTTACTCTATGAATATTTAATGTTTTTATATACTTTGCGTTAAGTAAATAAAGATGGAACCGTGTGTTACACACTCTTGCCCTTCAACCACAAGAAGGCGCTGTTGAGAATAAGTGCATCGATACGCAGTCAATGTAGGCAGTTGGTGCGACGGCAGCGCTCACTCTGCTGGTGTGCCTCTAACATCTCAGAACCACTTTAGACGTGCTCTTCGTGATTCAAACTTGAACGGGATAGTCAGCAAACAGAAAGGTAAGCATCATTCTATCCATTTTATAATCTTCTTCATACATCTCAATCTCGTTGCAAAAAGTAGATTACTTGATATATATCATCCCTTTGCAATATTTAAAAAAAAAAAAAAAGACTTAAAAATATATATTAAAATCGCTTCCCCTTTAAGCCGTAATATATAATTTTCCCATCATCGAATGTTTAAAAGTAATTAGCGTGCTCATATATTTAATATGTAACATAATTGGAGTTTCGTGATATGAGACCACCGTTGTTAAGGGCATTCGTGCAACTTTGGTTACTTATTGACGTAAACAGAAATTAAGTTACAATCTAGACACGTGTTTGGATATTCGCTACGCACGTATAGTATATACAATACTTTGATAGTTGCATATTTATTTATTTTTTTAGAGAGAATCATGTGGATGAAACAAACTTTTTCCTATAAAGATAACTATTCGAATGCGTGATAAGTCTTCCATAAAGTTTTTTATTTCTATTTTTTTAAAGTGTAGGATGTAAAACAACGCCAGATGAATGAAATATAAAGTTTCAGCATTTTTTTATTTTTTAGAGAATTAGAGCACGCATCATCATTCTATCTGAAGAGTTTTGCTTTGTGGTATCTCGAGAATTACTAAAAAGTTTTAGGATATTTTATAAATTTCAATGCTTTGAATCAATATTATTGTCATGTTTTTTCAGAAACAATTCGGAAATTTTATGCTTTTCTTCATCTGTAAGCAATCAAAACTTTAAATTGATTTTTAACATGGATTTTTAATCAATTAATATACCGGTTTAATGAAAGATACAATCTTTACCTTGTAATATATTGGAGATTATAAAAGAAAAAAAATTAACTTTTTAAGTTTTGTCGGTTTAAATAATTCTATTTTAGTAATCTTCCACATGATATAATCTTGATTATACTTACATGCATAATCCATTTAGTTATTAAAGTAGATAATTGCTAAAGGAATAATAATAATAATACAAAGAAAGGAAAAAAAAGGAATTTCTTACAGTTTCTCCAATAACTTTACAGAATTCTTTTTTAAATTTGCCAGTGTGCAGCGATAGATTTTTCCTCGTATGCCATTACATTACCGTGCAGCTTATCAGAGTTCTCCCACGTCGACGAGAATTGCAGCTTGTAGAGAACAAACGGTAAGAGGGACGAAACTGAGGACGTCACAGTAATAACAGGCATATCTACTCCTCTCCAAATTGCTGCCTCACACCTGAGAGCCATCGGGGACTGAATCCTCATCGCCTTCTCTAATGTCTGCAGAGAGAGAGAGCGAGAGAGGGAGAGAGAGAGGAGGGTTTACCAGTGGGACACATGTTCAGCCCGAGGGAGCTTCATGGTGATTCACTGCGATTCCCTAAGTTGTACTGAGTGCACCGAGTTTCGCGATTTTCTCTTATACTTCTGCCTGAAACTTTACTTCCAAACCTGAATTCGCATTTTACCTTTATCTATAGATAGAAATAAAGAAGTGCTTACTCCAAAACAAAGAACATTTTTAAAGTATAGAAACTTGAGAGTATTTTCAATAAATAACTTTTAATAATGCCGCTTCAAACGTCGCTTTAAAAATTGAACTTTTTAAAAAAAAAATAAATATTTTGAAATAAAATTCACAAGTTTTAGCACAAAGGAAGAAATTAGAGTCATATGGCTACATGCAAATTTACATTTTCTTTGATAAACTAGACTCTTCGATTTTGTTTATTGGAGAAGAGAAGACTATTTATAAAATTTTTCGATTAACTGTACATCATACTTCTTAAAAATAAAAAAAACTAATCATTTTTAAACTTTGATTATGTTAAATCCATCCATCAAAATTAAATTTACATATTTAAAATCGAGTCGAACGTACTCTACATACATTTAATACTGAGTTAATATCAAAAAACTGTTATTCATGTAAAAGTTTTTTACTGTAAATAATTATTTTATTATCTTTATTTTATAAAAATTTCTATTATTCTCTTTATTCTTCTTGGATATCTCAATTTTATCTGATTATAAAAGTATAATAGATCTATCAATTTTATTTTTCCAACTTAAATACCTTAACGCTATCGATTATTTTGGAAAATAAAAATAATGCATACATGATTGAATAAGATAATTTTTTTAATACATATAAATATAAACTTCTTGTTTAACGCGTTATTGCCTAATCGATTTTTAAAAAATGAATAAATAAAAAGCATATCGTTAAAATATTTTAAACGCATTTTAAAATGATTTTGTAAACATCTTCTATTGTTTGATTTCGGTTCCACTTTCCTTATTTTCGATTAATTAAATGCATTTTTATGTATTTAAGTTATTATTTAATGAGATTTGCTTAAAAATTATCTTTAAATAATTTTTCTTTATATTAATTTTGTTTAACTCTATAAAAACACGTATTAAATTATATTGCCGTAACGAGCGAAGCGTAATCATCAGCATAACCAGCGATAAAGCGATGCTGAAAATGATGTTGCTGATTATAATTTTTTATATTATCATTAATATCTTGTTATATAGCTTACTGTTATTTTTCTAAGAAGATATCTATCTGTTATCATTTCTATCATCTTTAATCTTTATCCGTACATCTTTATATATAGATGAAGCTTACAAAATAAAAGAATATATATATATATTTTTTTCTGTTAGTGTGCTCCAATTTTAGGCATTCTAAGCTACATATTTCTATAAATTAATTTCTAATATTTTGCAACTTAGCATAGTTAATCATTTCGAAACTTTCGAAAGTAATTATACTGTACTTAAACACGAGATGCAAATTAAATTTCCATAATATTTCTAATTCACAAATGAGGTGTGTTTCTCATATAATATTATGTGTCCCTATTATAATTTAAAGTAAAAATTAGTGTCATTGTTAGGCTGTAACGTTATCTATTTACGTTTATATTGTACGTAACGTTAAAAAAGACCACTTAATAGCACTTGAAACAACAATAGAAGACTATATGGGCGGAGTTGGAAGACTTCTTCTGGATCATATTTTACTCAAGGGACGACAACGTGACAAATGGAAGGTAGTCCAATGATGGAATGATTCATGCGTTTCTCTTTACTTCTCTACGCAATCCTTTGCGTTGTATAGCATCCAACAAACTCACGCGCCTCACGCAAGACAAAACGGAAGAATTCAAAGCCGTTGCCTGCACAAGAAGAATTGATAGCCAGTCCATCTGATTAGAGGACCATTTTTCTCTTAACTAAATGACCCAATGCCCCGCCTACACTCCAAATTTAAGAAACAAAAAAAAGGAAAAAAGTACTGCTCGAATCACTACTTAAATCTACATTCTGTGATTGGAACTAATCTTCTGCGTATTGTAGAATCTTTTTTACTGTTTTACGATTCTAATTTTGTTGTGTTTCTAATAAGAAGAATAAGAATATTTTTAAATATCTAAAGAATAATTCATTCAAAAATTGCAAGCTTTGTTTAACCACGAAACAAAGATTTGCGGGATGACGTACCGTCATGTAATTTGCATGCGTTAATTTATGAATATATAAAAATTAATTTAAATCATTTTTAAAATTAATTATTATATTATCCTAGAATGTTTTTAAAGACGGAGTTATAATTTCATTATTTAGGAAAATAATGCGATATAATAAAGGGAGATAAGATTATTTGTTGTAATTCATGATGCATTCGTGTCTACTCCTGATATGAATGATAGGAATCTTGTGCGTGGAGTTCCGCGACACGAAATACAAACACGCCAGAAACATCGTAAATTATTCTTTGCTACTGAGGACACTTCATACAATATTCACTGAAACTCCTCAGCCAATAGAAAGTAGGACGATAACCCAACGAAGGAGCGAATCCTACAATTTCTTGA
The DNA here is from genome assembly GCF_030686945.1 of Centruroides vittatus. NCBI lineage: Eukaryota > Metazoa > Arthropoda > Arachnida > Scorpiones > Buthidae > Centruroides > Centruroides vittatus. The sequence continues at coordinate 3,642,347 of NW_027122385.1, forward strand.
TTAAATTTGCAGTAAGATAGGCATATTTTGTTTCGTAAGAGTTAGATTCTTTTCTTTTTTTCTCGATTCTCAGCTAGCGTAGTCATCACCAGTGAGATTTTTGAGTCATGCACATTTTATTTAATTCTGTTTCTCTAGAATTTGTTTGTAGAACTAGTATTATATAATTTATAGTTTTAGCTAGGGATAAAAATTCGTGTTTATTTTTTTTCTTTAGATTGTTAACGTATACCGTGTCTCTTTATTCAACACGAAAGTAACAAATTTAAATATGTATTACTATTTAATAAATGTATTTTAAAAATAGTTATTTCTTACATATTTTAATCTACAAAAATTGTATTTTTGTATATATTTCTTTAAAATATTTTATGGAATGAATTTATTCAATTATCCTAAACTCTTATTAATTTTATAAATAACTCGAAATTAAATCTTAATAACAAAGTTTAATTATAATACATTTTCTAATTATAGTTGATAAAAATTCTTAAAATTATTAGCTAATGACTTATCAGATGACAAACAAAATGTCTTCGGAGAATGTTTCCAAAACTTCATTAAATATTTATTTCACATAATTTTTTAGTCAACTTAAATAAACAATTTTCTAGATAAGTTTATTTAGTAAAGGTAAGAAAAAGGTAAACTGAAATTGTACCCTTTTAGAAGCAGGATATACACAGTTCCTGTTCTGCTTCTAATTTAATTAGAAGCACCATCACCATCAAAGGAATATACAATATATATGTATATATATAGAAATAGGAGTAGTGATGGTAAGTTACTGTTAGATCATTTATATTCCCGTCAGTGAGAGTCTTGTTTGCAGTAATTGACGTAAGGAGGAACCGTTTAGCTACACGATCAAGAGAGAGAGAGGTAGTCTCATTAAAGGTAGCTTCCAACAGAATCTTATTTAACGCTTGTTTACCATGGATGGAGAAGATGCTGTTTCGTTCGATACACAACTTCTAAATATCGAACTAATTTAAATTTTACTGAACTACTGCCTCCAATTTTCTCGATACCAAACTAAAAAAAGTATATTCTTTAATCGTTAAATTTAGTTTTAATGTTTTAGTTTCTTTTCTTTATTGTTTCAAAGATGCTTTAGTATTTTAATTATTTTCCCATTACGTATCATTATTTGTTGTTTGAAATTAATTTTTTTTAAATATAATTTAACAGTTTACTTTTAAGAAAACAACAATTAAAATCTACCTAGTCATTTGTAAAAGTGGAAAAAATGTTATTTAGAAAGGAATGCTTATTGTTATGTATGTAATTGTAAATCATTATAACTAACAATCTCTGTAATAATTCGTCTCTCATCCAAATTTACGATTCGCATTTATCACTTTACTTAATGAAAAATAATTAAAAGTAAATATATTTTATATAATTATTATTTTTATTTTTTAAAATACTTATTTTTGTATAGGAATCCAATAAAATTAAGCACAAAAATAAATGAATTTTTCACAAATCTATAAATACATTTCTTAATAATCTTCTATCGAATTAATTTTAAATATAACTTATCATTTTATCAAAATTAATATTTAATTCAAGGAGTATTTTTTGTGTATTTTTTGTTTTTAAAAATACAATCGTGATCATTTTTTTCGATTATTAAAGAATGTTTAATTTAGAATTTTAAGACGTTTAATGTGTGTGTATTTTTTCCTTTGTTAGTAGGAAATTGATTCGATTTGAATAATTAAGTTTTGTGAATTTTCCAAAAAAATGCAAAGTAAAAAAGCACTGTTGCTTGGCTTTTTTAGAAAAACACAAATCGGCTGGAATTCTCTTTTCATCTCGGAAAAAAAAAAAAAATTCTACGATTTAGTATGGAGATAGTTGTGGACAGTTGGTGGTCCAATGTCTAAAGTTACCTTTTTCTTTTCATTTCTAGATAAGACTATTTCCTTAATGCTTTTCATTCTTAGTTTAATAGAGTTCTTCTTTCCATTTAATTAACACAGAAAGAAACGGAAGGAGGGGACTTCAGATAAGATGTCTGTATTAAACATGGAGTAGTTTCTTAGCAGATTCTTGAAAAGAAAATGCAAAAATTATGTCTTTATTTCCTACTTTCCACTTCGATAGTTTTCTGCGAGAATAAACCAAATTTCCTTCTACTTAACAATTTCCCTTGATAATTTTTATTCAACTTAAAATATAATTTAGAAAGCGAATACATGCTTTACTTATATATTTAATTTAATTTATCTTTTACTCGTTAAAATCTAATATTTTGCTTCTCAAAAAATATAATAAATAAATAAATAATATTATAAAATATTTTTTGATTATCTTTTATTCGATACTCTTATCTAAAAACACAAAAATTCAAGTACGAGATAATCGAAAAATGGATTATTTTATTGTATTTTGGCATTGTTACAGAATCAAAGGGTTATTTTATGAAAGTAACCATTCGATTCTATAAAATTTTTTGATAAAAATATCAAAAAATTTTTTGGCTAAACAACAATTTCAAAAATGGCTTTTAGCCAATATAAAAAAATAAAAAATCTTTTTATCTAGAAATTCTATATAAAATTTTTAAAGTCAATTTTCTCGTTTTTAAACCAAAATTTTCTGGTTAATTACTTTACAAAGTATTGATTATACATCTTAATTATACCAGAAAATTAAAAACCTATATACAGGGGGTCAAAAATCAGTTAACCAGGTTTTGTATGTTTAAAGGCACACTTGTGTGGTTTTTCTTTTACAAATCACTGGAAATATAATAAAAAATATAATTAAGTATTTGAATAAAATAGAAATTTTTTCTATATATATCTTCTATACATTTAAATACGATTAAATATATTTAGATATTTGAAGAGAGTAGCAATTTAATTTTTTCGATAATTATCTGATTTCTGGAGTATCCTGAATATATTAAATACATATATAAATATAACAAATTTTATGGCTTGATCTTCTCATCTCTTTTGACAATCCACGTAAAAGATTCCTTGGTATAACGATAATTAAATTAAAAGAATTAGTTTAGAGATTATTAATATAAATAGTTATAGTTATGTATAATGCTTTAAGTTTGTGTTTGTTCTGTCTGGTTATATTTCTCTGGACAAACTAACCATGTTTGTCCATTGTCCAGATATCTGATCTAGATAAAGACCAGACAAGTTCTATTGGTTGATAAAAGACGATAATCAAACAACCTCTTATCTTTAGCACTTCTCTTATTAAATAATGATAAATGGAGCGAAGTTAATTTGACAACACTCTAAACGTAAAAGAGATTTCACAAGATTTCAAATTAATCTCTAACGTTATTAATTAATTTATATGAAAATTAAACAAGGTGTTAGTTAGCTTATAAACAACTCTAAATTGTTAAATATTTTAGAAGATATTTGCGTTATAATTTATTATTTTACTCTATAAATTATTAGTTTGCTTAATACTTCTTTGTGGAAATGTAAAAAGAATATCAAGCCAACAATGATAAGTGTATAATTTAGGTTTATAATATAGTTTTATATAGGTTTACAGATTTATATACGTTTACGGGCTTATATAGATCTATGATGTAGGTTTATATATCATTTTCATTGGTATATAATATATTTTTTGTGAATAATTCGTCTGAAAAAATCATTAAATTATACTTAAAAATAATTAATTACTACATATTTTTGATAAAATTTTAATTTGTTTATTTTACGTAATTGAATTTTCTAAATGACGGTTACGTTGGTTATACGTCATATTATTTGATATGAGTTTCCAGTAATGGTTATGATAGGATTATCCTTTAAAAGTGACTCTAATAATGGAAAAAGGCTTAGAAATTAATTTAAAATAGCCTAATTTTAAGCTTTAAATTTGAATGGGATATGTAAAACTGCTTATGAAGCATGCTATTAAGTTTTATAGTGAAATAATTTAATATTTTTCAATTAAATCTCCAAAATATACGTGTTAAATTCTAAATATATCGAAACGTTCTTAAACATTATTATTATCTGAAATGATAACTTGGAAACGATCAGAAACGCTTTCAAAATATAAAATATTTTTAAAAAAGTTTTCGATGTATTTTTAAGATATAATTTTTCATTTCCGGGATTTATTAATGCGATTTGGATTTAAATAAGTTACAAATTTATAGGAAAAGATTAATATAAATTATATAAATATTTTACGGTATTTTTATATGATTTATACTTCAAATAATTCAGTTACTTATATCGTTAAGACAGTAAATTTATAATAAGAAATGTTTCTATCCTTATGTACTAGGATTATCCAGATCACATTAATCAAATTTATATCCTATAAAATTATTTAAAGATAAATTTATTGTTAAAAATATATACTGTTAGGTTAAAAAATATCCAATTGTAAATCAATAGAATTTTTCAAATTTTTAACTGTTTATACTTTATTAAAAATGTATTATCGTATGTTTTTTTAAATAAATCATTTTTTTCAATTTACTTTAATTATTTATTATTATTTTTTACTTAGAAAAATCTATTATAATAAATATTATTTTTATCCACATAATACTTTAAATTTCTTTCATAAATTCTGTTAAAATGTTGAAGGTGTATTATCGAAATTTTATAAGGAAATATATTAATATAAATAAATTTTGTTATTTTTAAGGGTCTTTATATATTTTCAATTTAATTTACAGAAAACATTAAATTTAATAGTTTTCTTTGATAAATTCAGCATTAATCCAAGAGAAAGTTTTGTTAATAAGTTAGTTATTTTAATTAAATCTAATGGATTCAAAATTAAAAATTATGGTTACAACTAACAAAGAAGCATCTAATGTTGGATAAAATAAGTGATTCAATTAAAAATAGAATAATGCATAATTAAAATATGTTCAAGAGAAATATTTCTTTATGATCAACATTAACTTCTCGACTGTACTAATAAGCAAATCCGTCCAGACATTTTTTCCAATTTAAGTGCCTCCGGGCTTAAAATATATTTAGAAAGGGGGATGATATACTAAATAAATAAATACGAAACATCCCATCGTAAATTTAGTTAAAAATAATCTTGTCAGACCAAGAAGTGTCGACCGTATCATGTAAATAAGACGATATGTTAAGTCAAGTGGAAAGACAGATTTTTACAATTACACCCTTGTAAAAAATATATATAAAAAATATTTTTTAAAGTTAGAAAAGATATTAAAAATATAAATGAAATTATTAAAATATTTTTCAAGTTTTAAATATTATTATAATAATATAATTTAATAAAAATGTAGCACTTTTTCTATTTCTTTTTTAAACTTAATTCAGATACATAAAAATATTTAAAAAATATTAATTTAAATACGTAAAAACACAAAAATCTTTTACTTTAATTTATTCTTTTAATAGTAAATTTGGTTATAATAAAAAATCTATTTACTAAGTTAAAGGAAATTTTTGCATTCTTTAATGAAAACTTTAATAAAAATTCAAGAAAATTTTATCTAAAATTTTTCTTTTTCTATAATATTTTTAATTTTTATTTATTTTATTAGGTTTTAATCTTAGGAAACAGGATGAGTTTTTATTTATTAATTTAATTTATTATTTATGTATTGTTTTAGATTAAGAATTCGCTTGTAAAGTTAATTGCTGTATGATTTCCTAATCCCGTAAGATTGATGCATTTTGAATATTCATCAATCACGCGTAATGATTTCTTTATTAAAGAATTTCGAAAAATACTGAACAAAACAAAACTTTACATAAATATATATATATATAATACTTTTTTCTATAAAACCATAAATAATTGAAGTTATATCAAATTATATTTCGGATTCTAATAGAATATAACTAATATTAGAACGCAGGTGAATTTCTAGATATAAAGGACATACAATTCTTTTTTCTTCATTGTTGGTAACAGTAACCACGTTTCTTGTCACCTGTCAGTTCCACAAGATTGTCACGTGCTCTAAGCCATCAACATCGAAAATAGTGAAGAATAACAGAACTCGTGTCTACAGCATGCTGTGTTACCCATTTCTGCAATTTCGCTGTATGCACTGAACTTAATAAGAATTCTGTAATAAATATGCAAATAAAATTTAATGTAATTTAATCTCCATTCTCTTTACAAAATTTTCTATTCAACATTTAATTTTGTATAAATATTTTATCAATAAACTAAAGTTTTAACGAATAATTCTCGTAACTAAGAACTATTTGATATGAAAAAAAAACGGAAAATTTTTAATGTTATCGATTTATCAATACAGATTTTAAAACATGTTTAGAAATATTAATATAAGTAATATTGTTTCTTCAATTTTTAAGTATGCTTTTTATCATTGCAATCTTACTTAAGAAAATCCATTATATCTTGTTTGTTTTGTAAAGAAAAGTCAATTTTTCTAAATTTTTATTTAAAATGATGTATTTAAAATTTTATAATAATAAAAAAAAATTTAAAAATATTTAGATTTAAAGCTATTCTGTTAACTCAAATCACATATTCCATTTTCTTTATTACTTATATATAAAAATATGTTTAGAAAAGTATATATCATCGAATATATTGTATTTCTGTATTCAATGATGTATGCTTTACATCATAAAGATGAATAATGATCTATTATTTATAATAAAAATGTTCGAATATTAAAAAATTGAAGTGATCAAGTATGAATATATAAGTTTATCGTGTTTCTGAATGGATTTTAGACATTTTATATCATAAAACTCTTACAGAAATCAACTAAACTATGCTGTATACTTAAGAAAAACATAAATAATTTTAATTTAATATATTTAAATCTTTTATAAGTTTAATAACATTTTACTACGTTTAATTAATTAATAAATTCAACAATTCTTCAAAATAGCTATAAGATATTTAATTTTGATAAATTATATCATAATAAAATTATAATTATTCATTAAATATTTGTTTCTTAAAACTATAATATTTAATAATTTAAATATTAAATATTTTATGAAATAAATTTAGATATTATAATGCAGATTCTTCTTGTCAAAATTAATAAATCTTTCAGTTTATTAATGTAAATAGCTAGTAAAATTCGGTATTAATTTTTATATTGAGCGATTAGTATTAATAAATTTTATATTTAAAAAAAAATTTATATAAAATTAATTTTTTATAAATTATGCTTATTAAAGTTTAGAAATGAAGTGAAAATTTGTTATTATTTAAATATTGAGAATTGTTATTTCGAATTACAGTTATAACTAGTTTCTGAAAGGACGAATGAGGCCTGAATTGTTTACCTTTATAAGCATTCCAGATCATTCAGGAACAAATGAAGTTAAAAAAATTTTATTGTATGTTTTAAGTAATAGAATTTAATGAAAAATGAATGTTTCCTTTCCTTAATGTGTAAGAAAAATTTAATAGAATGATTAATTTGTAAGAAACGTTTTGAGGCCTAGGCTAAATGGGCTCCTTACATATCTGGAGGACACTTCTCAATTTATTATAGTTGGGTTCAGTGGCACAGCCGAGGATACAAGACAGCAATTGTTCCCTGTTACTGATACATTTTTTTACAATAGAAGTTTGTTTATATGTAAGTGTAAAAGTAAACTAAAACCAATCGCGGCGTAAATTTAAATCATATAAGCTGTAATTTTCGAATATACTCACTTCATTTCCTTACTTTAATTAAATTATAACTTTTAAAGTTAATTTTATAATGCTTTTTATATTTATGTTTAACTTATTCATTGAATAATTTGAATTCATCGCTCATATTATTCTCTATTTAGTTAAAATATTTTAGTAAAATTAATTAACTTTAAAATTTCACGCAGTTTGTACGTTTGTCTATTCACAATTGACTTTTGGTCATTTGATATTTATATTAAAGAAAGTTTATTTTATATATCATTAATAATAAGTTTAAATTTGTTATTAAGTTAAGTATCATGTTTTTCATCTCAAAAAACCATCGAAAACAATGATATGACTTACTATCTAAAAAAAAAATAATTTTTTCCCATTTAATTTCTCGTATTCAAAAATCAACTTCCATAAAATGATAAGAGTTAACAAAAATATATTTTTGGCTAATAAAATTTCGGTTGACATGACATAAAATTATCTCTTCATCCACTTAATTAAAGTTGATTTTTTTAAATGAGTGCTTTATATCCATATATAAAAATTTCTTTAAAATTTTCGTAGGAAGTTACACGAAATATCTATTATTATTTTTTAAAAGTTTTACATGATTATAAATTTACAAAAAATTTTTAGATAAATCTATATTTAATATACGTTAAGGTTACGATTATAAATTTATTTTAAAATGTAATTTTAACATGAATTTAAATTAAAACAAATTAAATTATTTATTAATCATGTAAAAATTGTTAAAGTAATTTTATTAATAAAATTCATAAATATTTTAATAAATTACTAATTTTTAATATTATTATCAAATTTTTTAATAATTTTCACATTAGTTAACATGATAAATTTTATCTTAAATTTTAAAATAATTATTTTAAAAGAATTATAAAAATAATTATTTAAAAATAATGATTATCACTTAATGAAATATTCAAAAATAAATTTTTTAAATTAAAATTAAGATAAAATTATTTAAAGGTTTAAAAGAAATGCCTGTCGAGGAGGTGAAAGAATAAATAAATAAATAAAACTTGCATTTTTAAATATTATTTATTTATTTTTTAAGTAAAGTTTAGAACTTAAAATTAGATTTTTATCCATAATTTACTTATCGTAAATTTTTCAGTTTTGTACTAACAAGAAAAATAATGATTCGAGATGAAGTGGAAGAAAATTAATTATTTTAGCTATGACTGTTTTGTAAATTAATGATAAAATGAAACTTTTCAATTAAATCAACTTCACATTTACTTTATAATCATTATGTATGAAAAATTTATAATAAAAAAATGAATAATAATTAAATATTCCGAAATAATCATAAAATTAAATAACAAACGTAAATTATACAATAAAAAAATATTTTAAATGAATTTATACGGTTTAAATTATATATTTTAACATTAAATAAATATATTTTAAATTATATAATAATTATTATATATTTGTTATGAATATTTTAAATTTAACCGTATGTATTTTGGTAATTATTTAAATAAATGTTTTTTATATTAAATGTATAAAACAGAATATAAATATTTTCGTGAATGTATTTAAAATTTATATATAAGCTATACTAAATCCAAAATTGTAATATTCTGAAACAACTATAAAATTTCTGAAAAAGAAAAAGTTTTGTATAAGTAATCCCTTAATTAAAGTTACTTCGGAAACAGAATAGGCATTACATTTTTCTTTGATGGCAAATTTGATTCTCACTTTACAAAATCATCTACCAAGGCTATGCTACATATGGATAACATTCATTCTTTGTGCAACAGATTGAAAATATCAAACTTAGAAATTTACTTTAACTTTTACAATTTAATTATTGCATCAATAATATACGAAGTAAGTACTACTTAGGATTTATAAACTAGAAAAATTCCATATAATATTTAAAACGAAAAGTAGATTGAAAGAACGGTGTGGGATATGTACTAAAGTAATAGAATATGGTCTTCTTACTTCAAAGTTTTTTAAGTTTAAAATTAAATTTTTTTATCGTCTAAAATCAAAACTACGAGGAAAACTCCGCGATTTTATATCAAGTAATAAAAAGTAAAAATGTTAGATAAAAATCTAATATTTTGCCATATCGAATTAAATAAGTTAATGCATCTGTTTGGAGATTCAATGATTCTTTTAAAGACTGGTTTCCTTAATTGGAAACGGAACTATGAGTTATTAATTAATTCTGCAATTTCTCGTTCTGTAGCATTTGATCAAAACTCACTAATTAAGTCTAAATATCATCCCTGGTACATAACAAGTTTAGAGATTTCCAGTTACCACTCATACCTCTTTCAACCAATAGCATAAAATATTAAAAGATTAGTTGCACAATTGCATCTTAATAAAGAATCTATATATAGAGAGAATGTCTGCATTAAATTCTTTAATCAAAACCGTTTGTGACGCAACAAAACTGAAATTTCTTCGGATCATTTGATGTATAAGAGTAACAAAATAAATTAAATATGCATTAATTATAATATACTAAAAATAAACATCATCACAATGCCAGGCTGCAAGTTTTAATCATATTCTTACTTTATTCAATTTAAATTACGTTTTTCATCTCAAATGTGTAGTGTCTTGTTCCTGTACATCATACTTTTCCTGAAAACAACACAGTCATGACGGTCATCTATGTAATACCATTCAGGAAATTTTTTGAATTGAATTCACATAACTATCAATTTAGATCAAAAGCAAAAGTTTGTTTATACAGTTAATCGGGGTCTCCTACCACGAAGTTTTGTATGACTGGTCGCGACTTTCACCTATCTAACATCTCGAGATTTAGTTAGGACAGACACACAGACAGCAGACGACAGAAGGAATTTATAGGTCTGCAATTTTTTCAAATTGTAGCCCAATCAATTTTTCAGCCAATAAGAATTAGGGAAAATTACTAGAAAATTTATAAAGAATAGAAATGTATAATATAATTTTTTGTAAGAATATTAAAAATGTTAATGTAATATCAATAGAGTAATAATATGTTATAGGAAACTCTTATTGTTAATTATTGAACTGCTGTATGTAACTAATTCCCTGTGACATAGCTAACCCTAATGACAATAGATACTTATTATTAACTTTTAAAAATATAAATAGTTATATATATAAACATTAATCATTTTTTAATATTAAAACTTTTATAAATTAAAATTTACTATAAAATTCTTGATATTGAATTTTCAAAAAGATGCTTATGAATTTTTGTAAATCTTTTAATTAAAAAATATTTTTAAATAATAATGATTTAAATAAATTAATAATCGATTTTTATTTTTATACTTAAATTAGAAATAATACAGCATGAAAATCTATATTAAGACGAATCTCCACTTTTATAGGGATTTTCAGAAAAAACTTGAATGATAATTGGAAGTAACAGGGTTTAAAAGAATTTATTAAAGAATAGAAACGTTAATAATTCATTTTAAATTAGATACGATTAATTTTTGTATGTTTATTTTCTATTTAATTTTAATTCATATATTAAGTAAGTAAGTAAGGTTTATTGTACTAGGTGTAAACCTGTTACAAAGTGGGTTACAAGAAGATATTCACAAAAAGACAAATATATAACTTCACATATCATAGTACTTGGCTATAACAATCCTTTACACAGATTATAGAAATAATTAATAATTACAATTTATAACCATATGGAAAAAATTACATAAAATCATTATCATTGCTCTTGACCGTCTTACGGAGGTTGTATTAATCTTACAACTCATAAATTCGTCTATGACAGGAAATTGGAAAATTTTTAAATAATATTATGAGATATTGTGTTCTCTTTATATAGTCTTACGCCATAGATCTATATAATAACAATGACACAAACACATCATTAACCCTTAATATTCCTATTTTCATAATTATAACAATCATATATCTATTGCTTCTATCATTCAGGTTGTTCACTATTTCGAAAATAATCAGATACTATTAACCAACATTCAATTGAAACACTGTATCCAGGTTGATATCATATGAATATTTTTGGTTATCCTTAATGTAGTAATCGTCTCTTATGATTATTCTATTTCCATTGAGTTTTTCCTTTCTGATTATTGGTAATAATTTTTTTTCCTCATTCTTGATCTTTTACATGGATCTGTAGTGAATATTATTTTAGCTTTCTCCTTTTTACTGAATTTATTTTCCTTTTTTCAAAACTCTCTAAGAATCAAGTTTCTATGAAATAAGGAGGCTACTGAGATTTTCACTATAGGCTTACTCTCGCCATTAGTTAGCCTAACAACACTTTCTGTACAGCTATTAGCTATTCCCAAATTTTTTCTAATGTACTGGTCAATTTCATTTGCGTAATCATGTAAATTGAACGGGAAATTAATAATTATAATATTCCTATTATTTCTCTCGTTAATCAATTTATCTATTTCAAATTCTATTATACCTTTAATTTGGCGATTGTTCTTGGATATCATTTCTATTTCTTCTTGTTGAGATAGCTTTGTCAACTTTCCATGAAAATAATTATTTTCTTCTTTCAGTAAATCAACCTCTGTTTTAATTTTTGTAGTTCAATATGAAGTTTGAAAATTTGTCCTGTATTAGTTGATAAATCGATTTCAATGTGTATTGGGGTTCTTCCTGCGCCTGTGGTTCTTTATCACTGGCTATTGCGAAATAATCGTTTATTTTCGTAACTCTTGTAGTCTCGGGACTGTTTTGACGGATGTCTTCTTCTATTTGATAATAATCTTCACTACGAAGATGTTTCAATTGTTTTCCATTTTCCTTTTCTTGGGAATTGTCTTTACGTGGTCTACCACGTTGCCTTCTTTGCACGGTAGCTTGACTCATTTGTTGAGGAGAACGGAACCAAGATTCGATTCTATCCCGGAAATTAATAATAACAATATAATTAAGTCTAGGGATAGTCTACTCACAAATATCCACTTCCGTGAATTAAACATATTCCAACTATTTACAGCTTCCACTCACCAATACACAACACCAGGCTCTACTCAAAAGCTCACCAACACCACTGAAGACCAGTCCACTCTCCATTAGATATAATTAATAAAAAATATAAAATAAAAGTGAAATATTAAAAATTTTTACTAGATTAGCGTTAGAGTACTCTTTAGATTTGGGATATTTGCTGTGATAAAATATATATATATATATATTCTCACCAACCAAAAGAGACTTTGGATTCTTTTCCAAACACTAAATTAAAATGACTCCAGACTATTTTAATCGAATTACTATTATTATAACGTAATTATTTAAAATTATTATTTTTATAAAGAAAATAACATTTTTTTTTAAATTAAAAGGTTGAAGTTTAAAGTTAATGTTAAGTTTTATTATAAAATAAGTAATTTTATTCGACAATCTTTTTTTTTTTTACTATAAAACAGAGAGCGAGAATACCATTTTTATAGATATTCTAAGCAAAATTATCAAAATTTTTAGTAAATTTATGAAATACCGTACCGCAAAGAATTCCAGGTATTCTTTATGGAAAGAATGGCAAAGTATATCCTGAATTTAATAAGAATTATAACATTAAATCTCAAAACGCGAGGAAAATGTCTCAAATTCGAATGCGGCAATTTTATTTAAGCTGTTTTTGATATAATTTCTCTTAAATTTAAAATATATATATCTAAATACATATAAATATATTTATCTTGCATGATTAATTCATGCGAATTTTATGGTATCTCATGCATTCCATAATGTTATTGAACTTGCAATATAAAGAAATTCTTGTTTTGATTTAAAACATCATTTCTTTTTTATGGAATTTTGAGTTGTCATATAATAATAACTATTTTCTGGTTTAAATCAACCATTAAATTGTTATGTTATGATGATGATAAGGTCGTTTAATGGAATTTTTATCCTGTCGTATTCCTGCATTCATGAATTCTATTAAATTTTATTAAGTAGAAAAGTATCATTTGCCATGAATATTATCTTGAATATTTTTATTTTATATTTTATAATTTTAGATCTTAAAATAACCTTTTTACTATAAGAATATTTTTTTGTATAATTAGTAACTTTTTTAATTGAAATGTTTATTACTAAATGAAAAAGTTTATTTATTTAATAAAATTACTTAAAATACACAGATTTATTATATTAAGTATATAAAAATTTTATGTAAGAGAAAAATTATGTGCAATCGAGGAAATAAAAAAATATTGCATTATTTTTATGATTTTTTATACTTTGAATTCTTATTTTATCCAAAATTTCTTTAAAATTTCGTTTTATAAAGCAGAAAACACACTTTAAACGTATAAAAATAATATATAATTAGTTTTAAACTCAAAAACCTATTTCAAGATACGAAAAATTAGGGATATTTTATATTATTCACAAGCATTTACTGCATTATTATTATTTTTTTCTTCGGACTTTTTAATGCGATTTCAGTAACATTTCTTTAATATCATGCTCTACAAACCTGAAAATGTGGCTTTAAAAATAAACATCTAAACTATAACAACAAATAAAATAAAACAAAATAATCTACTTATAAACTAGAAAATTAGAATTATTTTGCTTTATACAGAAACAGATTATGGCACCATTTTTCATGTTTCTAATGTAATTTTGGTCGTAATTTCTTTAAAATTGTGCTGTATAAACCTTAAGTTACAGATTTAAACATTTAAAAATAATTTACAATTAATATTTAAACTTAAAAATTTTGTTTTATAAAACGAAAAATTGGAAATATTTCTACTGTTTTTAAATAAATCCAAATTAGAGATCTAAACTTAGAAGTTTATTTATTTTATTAAATAAAAACAATCTCAAAAGTTACAAATAAAAACATTTTATTCAAAAATTTTGATTATATTGGAAAAGTATTTAATATTTTCTTAAGTTTTTTATTTTAAAAATCATCTAGAAATGATTTCTGCAGAGTTCATTTACAAAAAAAAAAAAAAAACAAATTTTCATCAAAATATTTTGATCAGAAACTTATTTTAAAAAATAATAATTTTTTTAACAATTGAAGTATCATATATAATATTTAATTTAACATTTTTTAACATTAGATATCTTGAGCTATAAACGAAAATTTTCGATTAAAAAAAATATATAAAAAGATTAATGACAAGAGTTGGAATGAATAATATTTTAAAAAATATAATTCAAAAAAATTATATATACATTTTTTAGATGTAAAATATGATTACATTTATAAAAGATTACTTAAAAATTTTTCAAACCGGCATTATTTAATTAAAATTCGTGCACGAAAATAGAGCTTTCTTAAGAAATATACAAAGCGAATTTATTAAATTATATGATAAATAATTATATTATTTATTTTTTTTAATTATATAGTTGAGTTATTTTTAATATTTTGTATAGTAAATTAGTTTAAAATTTATTTTAATTTATATAAATTTCCCTCGTGTTTCAATTTTATTTTTTCTTTTAATTTTTTATGTTAAATTTCAAAAATTGTCTTAACTAGATATAATAAAATACTTTCTTTTTTTAGTACCGTTTAAATTGATGTTTTTCTTATAAAATTTTAATTTTTGTGAAGAAAATTGTGTTTTTTAAAATCAAAACTGTTGATTTAAATGTGCATTTTATTATTTAAAGTGATTTTATACAACAAATACTCACTGTAACAACAAATCTTCACTGTAAAGCTGAATCTTAAAATATTATTTATATGAATTCAATAAACGTGCTTATCCAATTTTTAAGCAAATTTATGAGATATTAAAACATATCAAGATTTTAAATAAAATTATAGGTACAAAACTTATTTAAAAATCACATAAATTAATAAATCATAAAAGATTAACGAAGATAAGTGTGGTTAGAATATTCATAAAATAATATTTTACGCAAAATTATTAAATTTCTGAAGGAAGATAATTTTATTTTTATAGGATTTTAAGTATAAAAAAAGTATATAAATTAATAAAGAATATAAGCATAGTGCAAAGAATTGTGTATGGATAATTATAAAACATACGTTCTAAACAAAAGTATTCTACTAAAATTTGAAGTAAATTTCGGAAAAATATTAAGATATTTTTGTAGGATTTTAATTATAAATCTCGTCAAAAACACGGAAATTAATAAAATAAAAAATAAATTATGAGTAGAATAAAATATGATTAGTTAATGATACATTATGGTGTTGTATAAGAATTCTAAACATATGATCATCATTGTAGATTCACTAAAGTGGAAGTGTTGAATCAACAATTGCTCTAATTACGTGCAAAGCAGGTATACACCTTTTCTCATTTGACAATTAATCCTATAATATGTGTGAACGCAAACCGCCAAGATAGGTGTTTGCTGCTTGATATCATTAGCTGCAGTTTGCTAAATTTAGCTTGTTAGTAAAGGAGTTAAGAGAATACAATACGAATAAATTTTATCAAGTATTTGTAAATTTATAAATCAATATACGTATGTACACACTATTTTTGCATTTTTTAAAATCATAAATATGTTATATAACCGAATAATTGTAAATATTTTAATGAATAATTAACAAGTTAATGTTTACCATGTTTGAAAATCATTACGTATCTTATAATTACTAATGATACATTGTTTCAATAATAATAATATTAAAGTTAAATTTCTCTTTAATACGTTCATAAATTATTAAACTATGTGGAAATTAATTTTGATGGATTTTTGATGGTTTTGTTTTAAAGAATTTAAAAACAAATTTACATTAAATTCGAATTTAATAGTTTTTGAGAGATTTTATATTCTGATGCAATTTAAAAAGTAATTTTCATAAATATTTATTATTTTGTTATTAAATTAATTTCTTTCTCATCATTATCATCAACTCCATCAACACCTTATTTTCATCAATACTTTTTTATTATGAATATTACTTTAATATTACTTCATCACTTCTTACCAAGGTCAGAAGCAGCACTTTTTCTGTCCAGCAGAGAACTACAGAAGAACGTCAATACCATTAACATTATCATCGCTATCATCATCATAAATTATTTATAATTTTTTATAACCAGAATTTAAAATCTTAACATAAATAAATATAGTTTTAAAGATATAACAAATGTTTAAATTATTTTTTAAAGTAAAACTATTTTATCAAATAAATAACCTTAATATTTTTTTTAAAAAATGTTTAGTTTATTTAATTTTTACATCCATTTTAATTATTTATATTCGGAAAATTAAAAAAGAAGAATTATTGTTTACCATTTTATTACTATTTTCTTTGAATGATCTTGAAATCTTCATTTCAATAAATGAAAAAATAAAATTATTGTAATGACTCACGCATTTATAATTCATTATTTTCGAATTTAAATTTATAATTTTACAGATAAGAAAAAAGAAAGAAAATATGAATAAATATCGAGAGTATTCACACCCTTTTGTAAAAACAAAAAAATGCATTTTATATTCATAACAATTCTTAACAATAATTTGCAAGATCTTTGAAAATTTATTTAGCGAAAAATATGTTCAAATTTGTTATTAATTTTACTATTTTTTCTAGGTTTATAAATATGAACATTTATTCTTTCATATCTAAAAATCTTGAAACCAACGCAATCATCAATATTATCATCAACGTCACTACCGACACCATCATAACCACAATATCATCAACGACATCATCAATATCATCACTACGTTAACACCAACACCAATACCATCGTCAATATCATCACCATTAAACTTATAATTCTTACAATTTTGATAAAATTTAAAAATTTAAAAATGAAATTATTAGAAAAATAAACAAATTGCAAAATTTATTTTTTCATGTCTAAATATATAAATATTCTTATAAATTTTATTTTTATTTTTTTATTTTTTTACAGTTGTTTAGTAGAATCATAAAATATGTAAATGGCTAACATAACTTTAAACACTATTTTTTTCTTGTTGTTTTTGTAAAATATTTGTCGACTTATCAGCTTAATTCGTTCTCTTTGCATTGTTTGTTTACTTTTCTGATTAAATTTGACAATTGTGGAAATTCACTTTAATAATTTAAAATTCTTGTGATATAGGCTAGATAATATTTATAAAAACAAAATGGAAAATTAAATTAAATTTTAAATAGTTTAAACAATCCAGCTTTTAAAATATGCAGAGTGGCAAAAGTCGGTTAACTACGTCGATCGAATTTCTTTTACTCCAGTAACTGACCAATGGGCCACCCTTTTTACACATACATACATAATTAATAATTCTAAATTTAGCTTAATTTAAGTTAGATTTTAACAAGTTTTGCTTGTTACAGCCTAACTATTTTAAGTTATTTTCTATTAAATATTCATTAAATTAATTATAAAAATATATAATAATAATTTAAATGAGCGTATCATAAATCATTCTAAGTTCAAAATTTATGTTTAAAAGTTACATTCACTTTTTTGACAAATGAATTATAATTAAATTACTTTATTGCTATTGTTAAACATAAAGCGTTAATTTTTCTTCATTATTTCCTCTAAAAATGCATTATTTATACATCAATCAGTCATATCAAGAAAGATAATTATTGCTTATTAATATAAATAATAGCGAAGTAAATGATTCAAAAATGAGATTAATGTAATGTCCTTGACCTGATTGATCTCGGAAGCTTTACTAGGTGCGGTCAGTTGCAGGGTGTGGTTATCAAATATCTCCTATGACATTGAATCTATGATGATAAGAGAGATCTTCTTTCACTCGTAATCTGTTAAGTAAAGCATAAGCCACGAGAAAAATATAACCCTTTAATCCTATTACTTGCAATTATGTTCGATATCATCTCTTTAATTAAGGCATTATATAGAGCTGTAAACTTTGAAGTGCAGTAATTACTGTATATAACATTCTTTCTATAATTAAGTATTTGATATATATATTATATAATATAAATATAATCAAAAGTTTTCAATAAATAGGCCAAAGCAGTAAAAGTTTTTAGAAGCTAGCAAAGGCCAGTAATGGTAAAATCAATGGTAGAGAGGTATTAAATCGAATTTCTGTTCTTTTGTTGAAATATTGAGAACAGATTGCAACGTTCAGCTAAAGACGAAATATTATTTGATGGAAAATAAATTCACATCTGTTCAAACTATTTCGGAATATCCTTAAATTTCTTTAACAAAAATTTAATCTAAAAAATTATTTTTAAAATATAAAATAATTACGATACATAATTAACTACATCATTTATAAATACGGGCATTCTGTCTTACTCTGGCTATTATTAATATAAAATTTTAATATTCTTTCATTAATTCTTATAATAGATAATATTAGAAAGTTTATTTGATTATTTTTTATTAAAAATTTTTTAAAAATATTGAATAGAATATTTAATGGATTATGCACTGAATTAATTTTATCATCATCACCCCCTTCTCTTATTATTAATAGAGTCGGTAGAATAAAAATTTTCTCAGATAATTTCTGGTTCGTGATCTCAAATAAACTAAAGAAAATCTAACAAATGTCAAGAACGTTCTTTACATTTTTCGTAAGTAATTCAAAAAAATTCCTTTTTTATGTCATTTTTTGAAGAGTACCAAATAATAGTTATTAGTTTAAAAGTATAGATAAGACTTGAATCAACCCAATATTCATTATATGAGCATTAAAAATAGAAAAAACTTTTTTAAATAAAATTACTCTAGTTTCTAAATTTACTTTCAGACGAAATTATTAAAACTGTAGCAAAGAGAAAATTGATTTCAAAAATACATATATATATTCTCAAATTGAGAATCTTTTTTTATATATTATTATTATTTTTGACTGATTTTTTTTCTCAAACATATCTGCTTATGGCATGCAATTTCTTAAATTCTTTGAATTCATTTCAACTTACAACACCTGTGCATTTTTAAACATACATATTTTTTCTTATTTTTAGTTTTTGTCTTCCCTTATGAAAATTGAAAAAAATAAAAAAATAAAATAAAACATTTTAGTAAAACCAGATGAGAATGTTCACTTCTTTCTATTTTCGAGAAAAATTCAATTTTTGCTTTCATTACTTAGGTAGACCGTGGTTTGACACCATGTGAAATTTTCAGACAGAATCATATGCTATTATATTATACATCTGTGAAAGAGGAACTGGAAATCATCGATTTGTTCTTCTCTCTTTGCTTATTCACTTGCTTCGGATAGTTGCTAGAAATTTTTATAATAGAAAAAAGTAGAAAGAGTGGAAAAAAATATCATTGTGCCATTAAATTAATGTTCAGATATTTTTAACTGATATTATAAAATATGTAAAGGAAACAATTTCGTATATTCAATATAATAATGATAAAGGAAAATAGTAGTGAATATTGAAAAAGTCTTATTTTGAAACGAGAAAAATTGATTGAAAATAAAACATTTTACTAATTTGTTCTTATTATATTCAAGTAAATTAATATACTTAACTTACATTAAATATCTTTTAGGGAATATTCTAAAATCTTATTTAAAACATTTGAGGAATTTCTAAATAAAATATATATTTTTTAAACTTATTTCT
This sequence comes from Centruroides vittatus, assembly GCF_030686945.1. Classification (NCBI taxonomy): domain Eukaryota; kingdom Metazoa; phylum Arthropoda; class Arachnida; order Scorpiones; family Buthidae; genus Centruroides; species Centruroides vittatus. The sequence goes on from NW_027122385.1 coordinate 3,662,523, forward strand.
GAAATTTATTATAAATATTCTGAAAAATAAATAAATTCTTATTGCAGAATTTAAAAAAATATAATTTATATAAATAAAATATTTTCTAGAATGCAAAAATATTGTATTCTTAAATATTGTAGTTATATCTGTAATATATTGTAGATAAGTGGTTTTCAAAGTGGGGTCCGCGAGCATGATTCAAGTAGTGCGTGGATTGACGTAGTCATCTTTCTAAAATGCAATTCTACGATGTTTATCCAGAGAAAAGACCATTTCCACGCATCGCATATCTCTTACATTAGGTTACAGAATAGACAAAATATTTAGGCACACACCTTAGGTGATATATACAATTGCAAGAGAATGGACGAGATGTCCGCGGTCCATCTGTGACTCAGTTTAAATGGTCCGCGAATCGAATAACCTCGAGAGTTATTATTCTAGATATTACTTTAATATATAGAATACAATATTTTATTTTAGAATCGAATACATATATTTTAAAATAATCTTTTGCAAGATTACACTAGAATGTACGTTCTAAATGTTATCTAAAATATTATAAAATAACGTCTCAACGTACAGTATATGTATAATTCTGTCTCTAAATATTCTAGAAGGGTATTGTATTCTAGAATATAGCACTATTTTATAATACGAAATTTCAAAATATATACGATATTAGAATGGTATCATATACACGTATCGTATTAAAATAAGATATTATGTTACTTATTACTTATTATTTTAATAGATATATCCTATATCTATTAAAATAATTAGGTTATTGTTTGATAATATATTTTATTTAATTTTCATAAAAAATTAGATTATGATAACATCATAACTAACTCTAATAACATTATTATATTATTCATTATCAAATTTTGTAACTAGTTTTAAATTAATAATACATAATTTTAAAAATAAACCTTTTCAAAAATCGATATACATTTATTTAATAAGAATTTATATTAATTTAAATTTATTACATTAGAATATAATACAGTATATACAATTTGAATTTTTCAAATTAAATTTTAATAGCGTATATTATATAGTTTTATAATTGATTCTATTTTAACATCTTTAGAATAAAATTAAAAGAAAAAAAATTTTACAATTGTTATACTCATCATTTGTTTAAATTTACTCTAAATAATTATCTCATAAATGGCCACATCATTAAATAAACGCATTAAGTTCATTAGATATTTGCAACATCATTAAGATATTAAATTTAAATTGAATAATTATTGATTTAAAATAAATATTTAAGATTCTAAATTTAGTACTTTAAATTTTTTATTACTTTATTTATTTATTTATTTTATTCGGTATTCCTCTGCTGAAAGACTTTCAAGTAGATATTTTAACATGAAGATATGAAAATAATTATCTAAAATATATAAAATACGGGTATTATTTTGTGATTTTTGAATGTCTAACTTCCTTTTGTATCATTTCTTTACTTTCTATTTTGAAAAGGGGGGATGAAGAATTCGCAAAAATCGTCCAATAGATGCGAATCAATCCGAAGGAAACTAGGGCGACAGAAAGAGGAAAGGTGGATACAAATCATGACGAACTGTTTTCCCCCATCCCCTTGTCTGTAACAGCTGACGCCTATGCACCGAAACTTCCGGAAAGTAACGGAAATAAAATATAGTTGCTTTATTTGTGGCTGAGCTAGTTTGACGGATACTGCTACTGTGTGGCTATTGTTACATCGTTTGAGAAAACGAAGGTTTAATCTTTGGGAATAATGCAAAATATTATGTCTTAGGTTACATATATAAGTTTCTAGATAAGAAATCTATTATAATATGAGGTATCCAGTTCATAAATGACTAATTAAAATTACTAAGAATGTTTATAATACAACCTAGTCAGTTGTTAAAATAGTGTAATGAATGAATAGGTGTAACTATTCATGCTTTATCGTTCTATTTAATTTATATGTAATGATAATTCAGATATTTTAGTTAAAATGTACTTGGAATGAAATTTAATTAAATGCTTCTTTAGAATTTAGAATGCAGACTAAAATTTTGCTGTTAAACGCCATGCTTTTTTGGGTTTTTTTAATAAGAGAATATTCATTCAAATTAGTGAAGAGAAAATAAGTTTTAATTTCATGAATGAATAAAACATTACTTGAAAATTACAGTTAAAAATCCATAAATTTCATTAGTTGTTATCGTGCATGAAAAGGCGAGAGAATTGAACTTATACAATTAACTGGATGAAAAAGTAGTAACCTTAGATATATCTTCGAGCGTTATTTTTATGTAGGAAACTCTCGAACAAAAGATTTACGTTTTCAACAAATACTGATTGCTGAATTTGCTTGATCAAAATGTATATTTTTATTTTATTTTAACAGCGTGATTAAACATAATTCTTTATTATTTATTTACTTTAAAAGATAGTATCAATTCATAAGCTTCCAGGAACTCGTATAATGTCCCGCCATATTCAAATAATACTTCAATTCTGTACTAGTTTCTAGATAATAATAGCTAAATTCTTGCTAAGCAAATGTTTATAGAGATCTATATGTAGGTCTATACTAAAAATTACATTTATTATTGCTCAATTCTTAAAAATATCGTCATATTTACAATGTACTGAGACTAACACTGAAAATGTAATTTATCTTAGTTGACAAAAAGTCATTCTATTTTTATTCGATTGATTATTGCTACATTTTAATGTAATCATTATCTGTAATCAGGTAAATTAAACTTCCAGGTAAATCAAACCACCCACATTTGTTATTATGTATTCAGCTTTTATGGAAGGAATGTGGCTTCTCTCCTCAATTTGATCAATTCCAAGACCATAAAATAAGTAATTTTTCTTTACTAAATATATTATATTATTTTTTATTGACGTTTAATTATATTACATTAATCAGTATTTTTTATAGAAAGCTTTTTTGTAAGTTATAGCGTGTAGGATGGCACAAATCAGTTGACTCAGTAAGCTAACTAAAAGTATAAGAATTAACTATGTTTTGAACCATCATATACAATGAATATAATTTATTTGATTTTTATAGGAAAAAATAAGCCAATTGCATTGAAGTTTTCATTTTATATATTCAAGCCTATTCAAACCTTTATGATGCAATTTAGAATTGTTTTAAAAAGAATTTTATTCAAAGAGTTTTAACACGTAAAAAGTTATATTATTGAAACAAAAATAACTTCAGGCAAATTTTCTTTTATTTACTTTTTCATAAACTGTTTTATATAAAAATTTTAAAAATATCAACGAGACTAACGAAAATTGGATTTAACTCTTCAAAAATTAAATCCTTATCTAAAATAGATGGTTTGAGAATTTAATCTTAAAAAATTTATTTTTAGTTCATAATTAATTATAAACATAAAATATTAACAAAGGAAAAGACTACACAATGAAATCAATTTTTTATAATATTTAATTATATAGTCCGTATATATATTCAAGTTTAGAATTTTAAATGATTTATTTTATCTTGCACTCAGAATAAGAATTTTTTTGTATCAAGTTGTATATCATATTAAAAGTAATTCTGTACAGACTCATTATGTTAAAAGTATTAAAATAGAGTAAATAATTTGACCATCGTCGTCTTCAGTTTCTATTTCGTCTTTCTCCCATTCCTAACTTTATTGGTTTAGCTCGGTCAGCTGATTCAACTACTCAGAGTGGAAGGCTCTTTATTTTACCAATTGTGGGAAAATAGGAGATTCTTATTCTTTCGCCTATCTTTTCATAATTTTTCTTCTTTTATCACCTTTCGATCTCTTCTATCTTTCCACAATCTTTCTTCATGTGCAATTTTTTCCATACAATCTTCCTTATATATTATTTTCAAGTATCTTCTTGGATTCTCATTACTTTCATAGACTATCTTCTGTTTCTTTATTTCCACAGTCTTCATTCATATACTATCTTCTAAATTTTTTATATTCTTTCCAGATCCTATTTAATCTGATTTCCCAATTTTTTTTCTTTTTTTTTTTTTTTGTTCTTCCCTTCGGTTTACTGTCAATAATTATGTGTTCATAATGTTTTCTTAATTTTCTCTCCGTGTCTATCCCGTGTCATAAGGGGACCAAACTACTTCTCATGCATCTTCTTCATTCTAACCATCAGACTGCTTACATCAAATAAAAAAAAAGTCTAAATATAATGGAAATTGTAACATCATAATTCTAAAATATACAAAATGTTTAAATTAAAATACAGTAGCCCCTCGTTATATCAAGGATTCGGATATATCGCATTTGTTTTTGATCCCCAAATTTTATAAGCAGTTGAGTTGTAGTGGAGGGAATCGCACAGGCGAGCGATTCCCGCTCTGTTTGTAAGATAACGGAAATTTTCGTAATTCAAAATCATGGCCGTTACGGAAGAACCGTTAGAGAAGATCCGTTGGGAAAGCCGTTGTGGTTTGAATCGACGATCGATGATTGGCTGTCGGAGAATGACCGTTGGCCGGACTTTATGAAGACATCGAAGCTGATTGGCGGAGAATTTGAACGTCGGCTGCTATATAAGAAGCAGTTTTCGGCGGGAAAAGGAGCTCTCTTTGGGACCTTGCTGAAACCTGCTGTAAGCGGACTCCCGTTGGACTGTCACGAACTTTTTCCTGACTCAAAAGTGTTGCGAGTACTAAGTCTGTTAGCGGAGGTCGTAAGGTGTCCTTCCAACGAACTTGTACGGGAACATAGTCGGTCGTAACTAAGATTAGTGTATTGTGGATACCTAGTTGTAAACGTTATTTTGTATTTATTTTGTATGTTTGTTTAGTCAATATAAACGTTGTGTTTTGTCAACCCGACTGGTTATTTTGAACATTACTTGTCAATACATTTTAAATTACCAATTGCCATTGAATTTCTTTCTGCAACGAAATACGGTATTTTATTCCTTCCATTATCCATGAAACTACCACTGCAGGTGAAACAATAAATTCGTCAAGATATAAATAAGCAAAACAGACGGACAGATCAATTATCATTTATGTCTCCTTTTGATACTAAAAGTTGTTTATTTATTGGTTTTAAGTACTATCTCCTCATTTATAAGTTTATGTGAATTCGAAATTTCACACCTTTATGTGAATTGACGGCATTGCGTCAATTCACATAAAGATGTGAAATTTCGAATTCACTGAGTAATGTGTAAGGAAAAGATTTCTTTATTTCTGAACGGAGAGTTCTAAAATTTTTATACAGTAGTAACTTTATTTTGCGTTTTAGAGAATTTTTACTCTGTAATTTTATACGTTTTGATTTTCTATTATACGTTCAATATCTATTTTTTTAAATTTTCAGTTACTGTGTTTATAATTTTTATTGAAAAATATAAATTATATGAATTTTTTATAAGCAATTTATTATGAGATATGGTACTGTATAATAAAATCGCAACTGATATTTTGTTTTTATATCAACAGTATTTGTCTTTAAATGTCATTGTTAAATAAACAATAATGCTAAATGGACATTCGTGGTATCGATGTTATATCGTATTAATTGACGTTTACGTCGAAAACGTCAATTAATACGATATAACCACGAATAAATTCAGTATTGCAAAACTAAGTTTATTTTATATCACTTGCTGTTGGAACAATAGAGGATAAAGATTTCATAGCATATATAATCTGTTTAGTAAAAGCCTAGCATTTTTAGTACTCGGTTATATCGCGCTTTTTTTGTCTCCCGACAAGCGCGATATAACGAGGGGTTACTGTAACTAGAAAAATAATTTAAAAATTTTGTAAAAATTATAACATACGAACAAAGATAAACATTTTTCAGAAAGGTTTTCATGTTAAACTTTTATTAATCAAATAATTATCATGATAAATACCAATGATTTAATTATTCGTGAAATATATGTTCATAAGCTTTGTATTTTATATATTGCTCTTATTTTTAATTATAAAACATTGTGATCCTGGATTTCGTGCTACTTTAAAATGAATTAAAAAGAAGATTCTCCATACATTTTACTGAATTTAATTATACATAAAAATTAAAATTAAGAAATAAATTCAACAACTTAATATTTATGCTTAACGATTTATTATTTGTTTCTTTTTAATTAAGATGATAATTTTTAAACTTAAAATTAACAGCTTTAAATTATATTATACGGTAATATACGTTATATTCTTTTTTCTTTCCTGATTTTAGTCGTTGTTATAAATATTAATGATAAGTGTGAATTATCTTAATAATTATAAAAATGATTTTAGATATAGGTAAAATATTCATACTTCTAATTGAATCCATTTTAATTCATTTATTGTGCTTAATAAATATTGTTATAATTACTTTTTGCGTAATGCATTTTTACGAATCAAAACTTAGCGCAAACATCTTAATTTAGTATTTTTACTTCGATATTTTTAAGCATATTTCACGTAGGCACTTGCTAAGAGTTTGCAATATAATTTATAAATTTATATTACTATATTTTGCGATAATTACATCGATTTTGATTATAAATCTTATATATTTTGCTTAATTACGATATAAATTAAACTGTTCTATAATTTTGTTTAATTCGTATTCAAAATGTATGAAATGTATTAATAATAATCTTTATTATATATTTTAGAAGTGAATGAATTACAGAGTGCACGTTTTATAAATATAACCGTTTTAATTTTTAGACTATATTAAATAGTTTCTCATCTTCCTTATCATACTAGAAATTGATGATTTCTATATTAAGAGAGAAACATCAATAAATATAGAATTGTTCTCTTTTATGTTTCGTTGCTCTTTTATTTTCTTAATTATAAAAAGTACCCATTAAAATAATTGAAGAATATTTTGAAATTAATTTTATTTAAAAAACTTGAAAATTTCCAAATTATTTCAATATTCAAAAAATTGTGTTATATTTGAATTTTTTTTCGTATTTGTAATTTTCTGCTTATTTTTAAATATTTAAAATAAGTATAATTTTATAAAACTTTCTATGTAATCGCTTTTTTTAAAAAATTTGATTAAAAAAAGCAAATTCATAAATCTTTATGTAATACCAAAATCAAAAATTCATCATCCAATGTAGCTTAATATTAAGGTTTTCTTCCTCATTATATAAGTTTAGTTATAAAAATAGATGTTATAACTAAAATATTATTGCAAATGTTTTGAAATGATTTAAATTTTAAAGTTTTATTCCTTAACATTGGTTTATTATTAATATTCATTTTCGTTAATAATTTAAACAATTTTAAAAAATAGAAATTTCTACAAACACATTGAGAAACTTTGAACTGAAACTAAAACTATTTATTGATGTTTAAAAAATTCTTAAAATGTCGTTTTGGAGGTGAGAAAAGTCATAATAAATAAATATAAGACCTGTAACTTCAGTAGATGCGATATGTTAGGACAGTTTATAAAATATTCAGTAATTTTAGTGAGATTCTCTTACAGTCTCTCAGATATAAGTAAATTGAATTTAAAGCAAGAAAAATATTAGAAATTTTTTTTAAAATAGATAAATATACGACTGAAATAAAATAAATAAATAAAATTTTTATTAGTGTATGGAATTTTATCTGATCATATGCAATTATATACATATAGGAAATTGTTACATATAACTTATGTGGATCTATACGTCTAGATTAAAAATTCAACAGCATTAAAATCAACGGGATCAAGCTACTAATTTTGTCGTCTTAATTTTTAAACTGCTTATACTAATATATTATTAATAATTTTTTTTTATTGTGGCCAAAAATGACATCTGTATATCACTATTTTATGTTGGATATTTCGGATTTTAAAAAATATATTTATCTCAAAATGACTTTTATGCTGCTATGCCTCTCATAATACGGTTCATAAACCGAATGGAAAGAAAATTCGGTTTAAAGTAATTTACAACGCACCTGGAAAAAGAATTTAGAGTTAGTAGGAACTGTGAAAAGTGGCCAAAACAGGGTTAAAAATAACGAAAAAAATCCAGTTTGCAACTTTATTCCAATTATTTGCATTTAAAGAATTAGCAAATTTTTAAAAATTATTGAAGTTCTTTACCAAATTTAACTTAAGCTTGTCGATTTAAATTTTTATTTATTATAAAACTTTTACATCAGATATAAATTTTATCTAAGAATATTAATTTCAGTTTAAGATGATATTTAAAAAATTCTATTAATTTTAAAACCAGAGTGAATCAAATAACGTGGAAAAATCATAAATCTCAATTTTAGATGCTATGATTAAGGTTTGAAGCAAAAAACTCGTGCGCTCTTTACTTCTAAAAAAAGTTTCAAAATTTGAAATTTTTTTCTTTTGAAGTTTCCACGCAATTATGAACACGAATTTAAAAATCTTGACGTACACTTTACTCGAATAAACAAGGATTTCTCAAAGTTTGAATAAGAGAATGTAGGCGAGACGTGATGTCATCATCACGTCTCGCGTGAAATTTCTTCCGCAACACTTATTTTATTATAAGAAAATATCATAAAATTTTATTTAAATTGAATTAATTTACTAATAATAAATTTTTATATAGATTTTAATTGTTTGAATTTTAAATAGTTAAATACCTGAATCATTTAACAATTTCAAAAGACTTAAAAAATTTTTCAAGATTCTATATGAAATTTCTTAACTCTTTTTTAAAAAGTTTACTTCAGTTAATCGTATTTATTTATATCGTAAGTAAGTTTTTATATCTTAAAACTATTTTAAAAAAATATTTCTATAAGCTTTGTATAAAATAATAAAGAATAAATTTAGATAATTAAAATTTCACAAAGTGGTTTTTTTCCTAGAATAAATTAACTTAAGCATAATATAAATTATATATAAGGAAAAACGTGTTTACATATTTCAAACGATTTTTATTATATAAAACGTAAAAAAATTGTTAGAAGGCAAAAATATCAATCAACACTTTTTTGTTTGTTTGTTTTCGTTTATTACGATATAAATTCTTAAAATCTTGTGTTTTATCTGTCTACAGGTGCCGTTTAAAAAATTATATTTAAATAATTTTATCAGAACAAAGAGCGAATATCCTTCATTGTTCACTTGATGAAGTATCACTTTATGAAAGGGTTGAGAAATACAATATTTTATGATTGATTTAAAACAAAAATAAAAATTACAAAATTCATTTTTTTATCTTATGAAAGTTTACTTAATAAAATGGGGTATATTACCTTTATATTTTAACTTATATAAACTTTTTAAAATTGATTATTTAATTAGTTTTGTTATCACGTTTCTTATTGTAGTGTTATGCAAATATTATGCAACTAGTCGCTCGCGGTTTTCTTAATTAATAAAATCCATAAAATCGTGACATTAATTAAAAATTACTGGTTATTGATTAATGATTACTAATATTGTACAACTTAATTGAAAGTTATTAAATATCTGTTTAAAATCAGTAAATTTGAAGTTTGCTCTTGCTCTATTGGTTAACGATTTATATATTTAATATTATTAAAACGTAGAAAAATTTTATATTTTACTTTAAAAAACACTTTAATAATTTATTAACCAATAGTATTATGTTCTTTTTATATTTTATACGCGTTTTTAATTCACAGCATCTGCCGTGATAAGGTTGTTTAATCGGTCGAACTTTCAGAAGATGAGAATATCGACGTATCTTCTTAAATTAATAATTGCTACCGAGCTTCACATTAACTTTCTTCTGTTGAATTTTCAAAATCCTTTTCAGATTTATAATTTTATTTAGGATATATAATATATTTATATTTTAAAAAAATGATCTTAACGCATCCTTAATCACCTCTGCATTCACGTGATAATGAGATACTTAATCTCTAGAATTTTAATTTCAAACCCCGAGAGACTAAAATAAATTTTTTAATATGCAAATTCTAATTTTTCTATTTAAAAATAATTATTAAGAATAATGCATTTTAGAAGAATCTTTTGATAAAATTTAAAATAAAAGTTTTTGAACAAAGTTTCGTTCAAGAAGAATTCACTTAAGAAATTTTTTAAAATGAAGTTATAATAAAATTCTTTTCAGAATGCTAAAATATAAGCAAAACTAATTAATTTTTCGGCTTATATCTGAAGCTGAATCTGCTAATTTTACATAAATTAACATTACAGATGTCTAAAATTATTTATTATTTCAACAAATACGGGTATAAATATTGAATGTTGTTAGTAGAAGAGCTTTGCAATAGATTATCTTTTGTATTAATAATGTATAGAAGCATTATCTTAATAAATATACATGTTGTCACAAATGATATGCAAAACTAAAATTTATCTGATACTTTCTTACAGATATTTTTACAAGAAATAAGACAATCATGAGGATATGACTCTAATCTTTATCATTATAATGCTAAGATGCGAATTGTTTTAAGCATTAAAAATATATTAAAAATAATCATAATTTAAAATCTTTTATGTTTTATTCAATGAATTAATTAAAAATACATAAAATAAATTAAATAAATAAATAAAATACAGTACTTATCTGTAACGTATCAAATGAACGTTAACGAATTATTTTCCTTAAGATTTCTAACCTAAGATAAAGCTTAATGGATATAAAACTCATGAATATACAAAATTCAAATAAAAATAAATACAAGATATAAAATTAATTAATTTAAAAAAAAACACTTTTTAAAAGTGTTTATTCTTTTATTTTTTTATTTACATAAAATCCATATTCGGATTTCTTTTTTATAATTGTATACATAAGATCTCTGCTCTACACTCGCATCACGAACTAATGCATATGATTTGTAAACAGAATAATAATCTAAAAAATTCAATATATATTACAATGTATGCTGTGTAAATATATGAGTAGGCCTATATGTAAACTACTATTCTCAAATTGAATATGAAATTCAATGTATAAATATATAATTTTAGTGATTCACTGCAGCATTAACTCTATTTTTTCCAATTTAAAAAGTTAAATTGTTAAAAATATTTTTCAAATTTTAAACTTAAAGATTAATTTAATTTAATTTATTAGATATATTTTTAATTTTTTTAAATTAAATTGCATGTTTAATGCAATATTTTAACAATGATTTATGATAAATTATCACAGTTAATTTTTATTATTATTATTTTATTATTTTAGAGATTATTTTGTCTAATTTTCTTTTTTGATCAATCAATGTGGAAAAAGAAATAAATGAGAGGATTAAAAATAATGAAACATACAGTAATGTTATTATCAATCATTTGGATTTATGATATCAAATGACTTTCAAGGATCAAGAGGATATTGAAGGTATCGACTTTATTTCGTCAATAAAACTGAATATATCTTTGGTAATTCTGTTTTTAATTTATTTTAAATAAAAATATCGTTAAAATACGCACTTTAAAGTCAAATCTCCTCAACTTGTTTGTTGAGAAATCAACTTTAATACTAGGACAGGACAGGATATAACCCGCGAGCGACTACTTGGGAAATATAAATCCGATCCAAGTTTTATACTCTATTGGTTAGCAAATTAAAAAGTATATGTATAAAATTAATTGGTTAATTGTAAAAATGTGTATAATGTATAATCTAAGCAGTATATTTTACTTTTCCGATAAATTCATCATTTAACACGTTTCCTTATTTAAAGAAGTCAATTAGTAGTTCTCAATTATTATCTCTTAAACTTTAAAATTATTTTAAAATCTTAATATTGCTTAATTAAATAAAGTAAATAAAATTAAGAGAATGTAGTGCAAAAATTACATTATTTTCTCTACGTTATTGTTTTATTTTTTGTAAAATAAAAATTATTTAATAAAATTATATATACATATACATATAATAGTCCAACTGTAAGAATTGCCTTACATTCAATTACACTTCTTTAAATTTATATATATATATGTATATACGTATTAAATTTTAAAGTAGAATTTCAACGAAAATAACTTTGAATTTTATTTGAATTATATTGTATATTAAAGGAAAATTTGAAAAATAGAAGACTAAAAAGTTGGCTATCTGCTGTATAATGGTATACTTAATAAATGATGTGTAATAAAATGGAAATTTTCAATGTTAAATTAAATTAAAATTATATATTTTGTGAAAGTAAAGTTTATATATATTGAAAACTACTACAATTTTTCCTAATAAAAACGAATATCTTTTCATGTTTTGCATATTATTACAGTACAATTTTCTCGTTTATATTACTCGAGTTAAGATTAAATTTGTGTATTTCTCTTCAATGAATATTTATGGTTTCATCTATTTTATCTTTTGTGAATATACTAAAGTATTGAGGATTCTCATATAGTAGAATATATTATTGTTGTACAGGAATAAATACAAAATCTTAATTTAAATATGTAATTTAAATAAACATTTGCTCATTTAAAATATTCTAAAGAATATTTAGTAAATGATAACGTCTGTTTAACTACAAATAATAATTTTATGTGGACTATAACGTTCTCGAAGTTATGAGTTTAAATATGGACCTTAATTTAATAATTTTTCATTTATAGTATTCTAAATAATGCTAAGTAAATGAAAATGTTATTTTTCAGTTAAACAAAGCATTCGAAAATAATATTTTATTCTTAATTCATGTATAATATAATCATCTCGAAGTTATAACAGTTAAATATGACTCTTATGTTTATAATTTCTGTTTTATAACGTTTTAAAGAATGTTCACTAAATGGTAAAATTATTATTTACTATTAAATGAAACAATTGAAATTAAAATATATACATTTTTGGAACTTGTCTTACGTAGAACATAATACTCCAGTAATTGTAAGAGTTTAAATATGAATGTTAATCTAACAATTTTTCATTTATTACATACTAAAGTATGTTTACTGAATGATAAAATTGTTAATTAACCACAGCCCTTAAAAATTAAATATACAGGCTATATATTTTTAACTTGTCTTGCGAATAAAATAATATTCTAATGATTTTAAGAATTTAAATATGAATCTGAAATTATTAATTTTTCGTTTATATCATACAAATAAATGATCATATTATCATTTTATAGTTAAACAAAGTTTTTAAAAATAATAATAAAATATTTATTTTCAGTTAAATAAAGCTTTAGAAATTTTTTAAAAGCTATATTTTGGACTTATTTTCCTAATATGATACTTTAACAATTTATAATTAGATCATAAAGTAGCAATTCTTTATTTAAAAATTTCAAAGAATGTTTGTTAATATGGTTATTTCAGAATTAACGAAATCATTAAAACCATAGTTATTTTGAATTCAATTTTATATATAACATAAAAATATAACAGTTATATTCCACGTAATTTTATCATTGAATTATCAACGACTGTGGTAAGTATAAATGGAGATGCAAAAACATAATTCAAGTTTTAAAATATTTTCAATACTTTTATTAAAAATATGTCTTTAATAAATAACTTGATACTCAAATCTTATTTATTTCTAAAATATTTACTCTCTATTTTTCAGTTTTATTCGAAAGATAAGTAAGTAACTACCATCCTTTGGCAAATTTACTAGGCTGTATCAACTTTCGTTCATTATCTTTGAATGTGAATTATTGAACAATTCTATTCAAGAACAACCTTCCGTAAAAGAGATAAATTTTCGATTATGAAAATCTTTGCAAGCGAAAATTGAACATGGAAATATATAAACTTCGAGTTAAATCTTTAATGTTCGAAAATATCAGCTAGAATTTTATATATAAAAATAATTATTATGTTTCAAAAATTAATTAAGAATATAAGAATTAATTATGAATATAAATATTCTTGGAAAGTTATTATGCAAATTAATAAGAAGTGACAAGTGACATGTTGTCAAACGGCTGTATATATGCATATTGTATGCTTACTTGTCAATCTAACTTACTGTTAGTTATATAAGAAAGTAAAGGGAATTATTCTCATCCCCCTCAATAGTCAAATTGACAAGTATTTAAATATGGTGTCGGCTGATTGGCGTTGATTAAATATTAATTTGAAAATTAATATTTAATCAAGATAAGAATTTTGTTTAACAGATAGTTACTTATGTGTTAACTGTTTCCAGGAATTTTTATTTTTTTTATTTATTAAGGTGTAAATAAATGATAAAATATTACTTTATGTTACTTTTATATAGGAATTAAAATGCCTGATTCTCTTCTTCTCCTTTCTTTCGTTTTTCTTCTCTTTAAATTAAAAACGTTTAGAATTTATTTAACTTCAAATTATTTAAAAAAGCTAATTATAAAACAATTAAAATATTTTTTTGCTTCTAAATAAAATAATTTAAATTTCCGTATTAAATTTATTCAATTCTCCACTGTATCGTTTATTTATATGAAGTAATTCAACATGTAACTTTTAATTAAAATTATTAATTTAGGTTAATGTTAGCCTTGGTGCCAAGATGGCGGCTCGTCTCTGATTCCAGCAAGGAAACAGTGCGACGCACGTTCTAACCTAACCTTACCTATTCTAATAAATTACCATAATTATTAGCAACCAAATTATTAGAATAGGTTAGGTTAGGTTAGGTTAGAACGTGCGTCCCACTGTTTCCTTGCTGGAATCGGAGACGAGCCGCCATCTTGGCACCTAGGGTAACATTAACCTTAATTGAAAAGTCACAAATTAAATTTGTCAGTTACTTTATAAATTTCTATTTTACTTTGATTTGCTTTAACGTACTGAATCTATTTAATATACATATAGGCCTATATATATAGATATAACTGTAAATTCAATCTTTCTCTATATAAGTTAATTAGGGTTTAGAAGACTTCAACTTATGCATTTTGCTTCTTTTTCTTTTTTCAATTTATCAATCTTTTTTATTAATAAAGAATTGGATTATTTTCATATAACTGGATTACTTTTAGAATTGAAACGATTGATGTAAATAACATCTGTTTTAGTAGAAATATATTGAAGAAATTGTAGCAATACATATCTAAAATGAAACGTCATTATTATACTTAATGAAACGTATTTAAATTATACTTATTTAGTTTATAAAATTTTATTTTTTATTTTTGAAAATTAACTTGAAAATGCGTTGTTTCTCCCGTACTCTTTATAAGTTTGTTTTCTAACTAGTAGTTCGCGAACTACAAGGGAAGGTTAGTTATCTAATATGTTGAAGGTGGGTTTGCAAAGTAAAAAAGGGGGGAATTTAGAAACATTAGATCGCAATAGAAAGCTTAATTTTACTTTCAAAACTTGCTTTTTCATTTTACATCCACAAATAGAAAATTTGTTTAATCTATATTTTTATGGAATAAAATTTAAATTTTGATACTAAAGAATATTAGATTAAAGAAGAATAAATATAAAGTTAGAGAAACTAATTTTAAAATATTAATTTATAAAAGAATATATTTATTTTCAATTTAGAAATATATACTGTATATTTCGTATTAGTATTAGGAATGAGAAAACAAGCAAACTCTGAAAAGCTACGAAAATTTAATTTTACATTTAAGTAAGAATATATGAAATTTTCAATTATCTTTACTAATTTCAAAGTTAAATGAGACTTAGATATAATTAGACAATAACAAGTACGTGTTAGGATTATTGTTTAATAAGACTTTTGCTTCTGATTTGGCTAATAAATCAATTCTTATTGCCTGTTCCTTTAGAGTGAATCGTTCAAAAATATTACTTCTACTGTATGATATAGCATTTATATTTAAAGATAATTTATATTTTTAGCAGAAAATATATTTACTATAATTAAATTATAAGAATAAATTGATAAATATAGTTATTTCTTGCATTAAATTATTAAGAAATTTGTCATATAAACTGTCGTATCGCATACAGAAACGTGAAATGATCGATAAAAAGTATATTTTCCTATTTTATTTAATTTTATGAATGCGTTTGTTTATATCATAAAAGAATATTGTTTAACCCGTATATTTAAGTCTATATTCAATGTTTAAATTAATGCAAAAACTTTTAGAACTGTAAAAATTTTCTAATAAAATTTATTAGTCTTGCAGTTACAATACAAAATGGAAGGATTTTTAAAGTAAAATTTCGTTTTGCTGATTGGTTAGTGATGATAAACGTAATAAAGAATAGTCGTGGTCGCTATAAATTCAAAATTCGTAGAGATTCAATTTTAAATCTTTTTATTATAACTTCAAAATATTAAAATTATAAACGCAATAACAATTAGAAATATAAATTTTAACAATTCTTATTATTAAAATTTATAGAAAATAAAAGTATGAATAGTGCTTAGTTAGTTATTAAAAGATATATTTAGTCAAATAATAAAGAAAGTTATTCTTTCAAACAAGACTGTTATTATCGCCTTCAACCATATATACCTCAAATCTCCGAAAATGCAATATTGGCCAATCTCGGATACTTCAGGACTGGTCATCAAGTAGATATAGAATAGCTTTCATTTATACAATCCATATCACTTCCTAGCAATTACAGAAAGGGACTAACCTACCAAAAACTGAGATTTCGCTGCTTTATTGACGATATATTATAGAAATTTTGGGCTGTAACTATCTTATATATATATATATATATATATATATAAATACCAAAAGATTAAAATGTATAAGCAATGATTAAAATTGATTATTAATTTACTAGGAAAGATATATTTTTAAGAAATTTTTCCATATAAATTGATTTTTTAATATATTGACTTTAAAAAATTATAATTATGATATTAAATTAATTGTAAATAATAAAATAAGGTATGTTTGTATCATAATACATCTCGATTATTTGTAGATATTAGCCTGAATATATCTACGAAGGATCGAGGAATGGGTTCCAATCTTTTCTTCGTTTACATATTCGTTTATTCTATAATCAGGAGTTATAATGATTAAATGACTGGCTTCATGAAGAAAGATACAGTCTAAACCAATATATCTCCTCTTAGACATAGGCGAAGGTTTGGATCTTATCTATAGATCTTGAATTTGTTTTCATAGTTTCTACGTTAGATGCTTTAATTTAGAAAATTTTAAATATTTACAGTGTAAACGCATTTTCTTTAAAAATACATAAGAAGAATAAATAAATGTAAAATCTACTCAATTTATCGTAAAATTTAATCGAGTTTTTAAGTTCGATCATTATAAATTATTAATGTGATTACTTTTATTATATAGCATACAATAAAATAAACAACGTTATAAAAATGTATACATATTTTATCACTAATTTAAAAAAAATCAATTGAAATTTTCAAAAACAATCAATATCAAAATTTATTAACAAAAATTTTTTGAGACGTTATAATGACATTATCTAATAACTTTTTATTTGTTATAAAAAAATCCTCAGCATCTTAACAATTTAATATCTAAATCTCATAAGGTCGCAAATTTAATTATTTTGTACTTGAAATGTATTACGCGTAGAAAATTAATTTATAATGTATTTGATTCCATAAATAAGTTAAAAATCGCAAAAAACTTATACAAAAATCTTTTTCGTAATTATATTTTAAATGGTCAACCGCAGCTCTCTGATTGAAAATCTAATAATAGTTTCTTAGAAAGATCTGTTTTATTTTATTTTTTTCTTTAATTAAGCATTGAGTTAGTCAATAAATTAAGTTTATTTTCGACAAGTTTGAAGAATAAAAGCTTTTTCTCCCTCATAATTTTTTATGCGAGATATTTATTATTGTTTATTTTATTAACAAAGTCATTATAATTTCATTAGGAAATACATTTTTTATGCTTTAGGACTTTCAATAAAATTTTATTGTTCATAAAAATAAAGCATTAATTTTGAAAAAATCAATATATGTATATGCACTTTAAATTTTATTTTTAAATTGTGTAAAAAAAGGTAGGGATTGATATTTTCTAGCTTTAGATGAAGGTAAGGAAAGTAATATCTTCTCTACAAAGTCGCAAAAAGATTGGAAGAAGTAGGAAAATAATCTATGTTCAAGAATAGGTGCGCTCGGTTTATTTAGTCGATAGAAAATGTACTAATAGACGTGTGGGCCAAGACAGCACTCTACTTTATGGGAGTTTGATCCAAGGATTTTCTTCAACATTGGATTGAAACAGAGAATCAACCTATCTTCTGCAGTTTCGACTTGGTGTGGAAAAATAAATTGTGGGAACTACAACACAGTTTCTAAACTAGAAGGTGGTAGTCGAATAGATGCAGTTAGTAAGGATTTTGAAAACTTTGGAATCTCTATAATGGAGAAAGTTTGCTTTTCTTCCCCTCTCCTCTCCTCCATTCACCAACATTCTGAAATCTAAAGCTTTATATAATATTAATCCAAATCCAACTGAATAGATCCTATTTAACACCCAACCATACAAAATGATACCGAGTTATAGTTTCGATAAATTTTGCAGAAATGTCGTTAAGAATTAAATATAAGTAAACATTATATATGACATCTTGACTGAAAGATTGATCAATTAGCATAGGTCACGAAAACATTTAAAATTGCCTTAGAGAATTTATGACTAGGGATTTCTACCTAATTGCAATGTAATCCATGCGTTTTACTTTCCATCACTAATGATTCTACATAGCCACTAAACATTTATATTGTCGTTTAAAACATTGTAATTTTGAAAGTGTTTTTAATGTTTAATATATTACGTAAAATTATGAAATTGGTTGTAATATAAATATATACATTTTATAATTAAACAAAAGATTTAGCGTTAGATTTAAAATATTTTACATAATATAAATTCTAAAACATTACCTCTCACTATTGGATATAAGAATTCTTGTTATTTCTCTAATAGTTTAATAACAAAAAATTCTATCTTTACGACTTATAAAATATATATCTTTTGTTGTTAAAATGATATAAAAATTATTATATTTTCTATATAATTTAACAATTAAAAAATGTCTAAGTCACGTAAAAAATTAAATTTTTTTACTGATTTTCATGTAAAACTTCTTTGTATGTAAGCTTTGATAGAAAATAAACTTTACTTTTCTTGATAAAAGAACAAATTAACTTTAAAATTTTTTAAATCTTTAAAATTCTTATTCAAATTTACTAAAGATATTATAATTTTCGAATATTACAAGATAAAAATATTTAAAAGAAAATGTTATATCTTTATTAATTTTAAATAAAAAAAGTAATAAATTTTTCATCAAAAAAGCAATATTATTCAAAATTAATATTTTAAATATTTAAATTTTTTCTGAAATATATATATTAATACTATCGTTTTACTTATTTAAATAAAAATTACTTAATATAATTAAAAGCAAAATTAACCACTTTTATAATTCTATATCTTATATAAATAAAAATTATGCACTGTTTTATTTAGAAAATAATTATTAATTAAGAATAAAAACACAGATAAGAGTTCATTAGAAATAATGAGAATTCTTGTTTTTAATTTTCACGAAATGCTATTAAATAAATGTAATTTTAACGTATTTCCGCGAAATAAATGGATCTGAAAATATTCTTTGCTTAAAAAAATATTTGCAAATATTAAAAAATAATTTTAAAAAGTATATTTACTTTTAGTAAAACCATAAATTTATTAAAATGAAAGAAAAAATATTAAAATTACATAAAATTTCAGTCAAATATATTAGTAATTTAGGCTAATAAAAATGCTGAGGTGACACTTAATATTTAAAACTGTTTTTCTTTTAATTCATGAACTTTAAAATAATTGAAATATCTTATAATAAATTATAGCCAATGATTATAAACTCGCTTTTTTATTTACTCTAATAATTTAAAAGCAAAAACATTTAAAAGCATTTAAACTTAAAAATAACTTTAAACATTGTATGGTAAATTTAAAATTTGAATCATTTTCTTAAGAAAAAGTTCTGAAGTTTTAGAAGAAACCAATAGAAACATTAAAAAATTAATTAATTAATATCCATGCTTATTATAAATAATAATTTTTTATTAAAAATATAAGTAATATATATTACATTAATTAAGTTCATTTAAGTTCTGTTAGGATCATTAGAGGTAAAATATGGATTTCATTTCAGATGTGCTTCTAACATTTAAGGAATATTATTATAGAGGTACAAAGAAAAAGGAAAAAAAATTTCTCATTGTTCATTTGCTTGAAGTGATTAGTAACAAGTTAAAAAAAATGTTGAAAAAAAGAAATTTGCTCTTCCATCAGAAATTAAGAATATCTGTCCCCGGAGGCTGATTTTCGCCGATGTATGCAAATTGCTGAAACAATATTATTCTTAAAGACGATAGTGCACTGCCTGAAATAAATTGGACCAGTTTTACATTCACTAATTTTGTAATTGTGTTCCTTTCAACATTTTTTTCTTTCTTTCCCCTTTCTTTCTTGTTTCTAGGAGGAAAAAAAGTAAGTTTTGTGTCCGATATCCAATTATATTTCCGATAGGGATTGAAATACTCGTACAGGGACATTAATTGGTGTTGAGCCCAGAGCCCTGTCGGGCTGCCATAATAGATTATGTAACATTTCCTAACGAGATCATTATGGCGCCGTAGGAAAGTAATCAATCTTCTGACATGCAAGAAAAGTTTCTCATTTTTTCTTTGTATTTTTCTATGTTTTTCTACGAAATCTAACTTTTAGACTACTAAAGTGATCGTACTATAAATCATAGGAAATGTAGAGGTAATCGATTGTGCACCAAAACTATTGAATCAAATTTAAACGGTTTCTTTTATTGTACTATTCTAGTATATATATGTACATTTTTTTCTTTGATATCTTTAGAAAAATACATTTACTTCACTAAAACACTTCCATATATATATATATATATATATATAATTTGATTTTACAACATTGATCAATATTTACTTTAGTTAGATTTCATACCAAATAAGTAAAGTAGTTGTTTTTTTTTACGATAATTTTATAAAATATTTGCATAAAAATAATATTTTATTAATCTAAAACTTTTAGTAAATGAAATAGAATTTTTAAAATAAATTCATTTCTAAATAAATTTTCCTCCTCTTTTTTTATTTTATTGTAAAATACTTGGATATTTGTAAAGACGTTACAACATAATTGAACGATATAATCTCATCAAAATCGTTAACAAATCTCATTTCGTTTTTGTCTAGATGCCATTAAGTCGAAAGTAACGTTCAGTTCATTTCAACATATCCTACTTAATCCCAGAAAGTGTTTTAGAAAAAGTCGCACACTCCAAAGATACAAAACATTGATATGCTTTAAATTTACTCTTCTCTGTAGATGTGAAACTTTTTATCTTTTAATTTGTGTAGATTTACTTAACTTAGGGCAAAAAAGGAATTATTTTCTCAAATAACTTCTTTTATATCTTTTAAAAAAGAAATAATTTAACAATTTTTTTCTTCTTTCAATAATTTCAAAATTTTAATAATTGAATGAGTAAGATTTTTATGTGGTACTCTAATGCTTTAAATATATTTAATGGAAGAGAAAAGTTTGATAACTTTTTAAGTAAAATATAAAAATATTTTATAATTGAAATTAACCTTTTTATTTTTTAGTATAAAATATTAAATATATTTTATTTCTTAAAGCTTAAAAAAATTTATCGAGTTAAAATTGAAGCAATTGAAATCACCCTGTTTATTAAAGTAAATTAAGTTGAATTCTTAAATTTGTTGTCTTAATTACAATTAATTACAGTTGTAATAAATATTTTAAGGTAAATATGGAGTTAATTTTAATAATATTCAATGCATAATGCAAAAATTAAGCTCATATAGTTAATTGTTAGCTCTTAAAAATGAATATCAAACACGATTCTTCGTGAGAAAAACGTTTCACGACATTATAAATTTTTAAAAAATAAAATTAAACCATAAAATTTTTAAATCAAAGAATTTTTTTAGATTTACGCTTCGATATTATTTATAAAAATACTATTTTTAGTTTTATTTTTTGATAATTTTCAGAAAAAAAAAGAATATTTTATGTAGTTGGTCGTTCAACTGCTAGATTCACGCAATTTTTATATTAAGCTTATATATTAAATTTTAAAGCGAATACTATCTATGCGTGGGGATTAGCTACAATGATATCTCATCAAGAACTTTGCATGGGTGACTCTCACGATACTTTAAATATTTATGGTTTGGGAAAGACCTACATAGAGAGGTGACAACATTCGGTGGTTTCATTAGTAGACCACTTTTCATTGATCTGTCTGTTAGCATCACTATCGGAAGGAACGGTTCATTTCCCAACTTATTTCCAGTTAAGTCGCCAGTGAAACATCCGAAGGGTTCCCCTATCATTAACAAGATACTGCGGCTATTCCAATAACTAATTAACTGCTTCATTATCCTTTCATTGCCTCATAATGGCAAAGACAATACGTCGCTACGAGAAGAGTGACAATTGAGTCGAGTCCCAAATGGGTGACATAGTTTTGCTACTTCTAAACCAATTTCCAAAATGTATTCTTTTACAACTTTTTATTTTTCTCTACTCTTTTATTAATTATTTACTTTCAATTGATCGCTACACTTTTATATTATTACTATTATCTTTGTCGTCATCGTCATCGTCATTATATGAAAAAAACTGTATATTGCGAATTGCTCCACGAAAATGGGAAATTTAATAATTTATTACTAGTTTTTATTTTAGTAAACCTACACATCTATTAAAATAATAAATTATCTAATTAAATAATAAGATTTTTAGTACATTTTCTGCAAATACTAATTTATCACCGTAATGACACATCACTTGAATCATTTTCTATTGAGTAAATTAATAATTTTTTAAATAATAAATAATCTATATAAAATTTCTACTGAATAAAATCATTCCTGTTCGCATATGCTTTATAAAACTATTGAATTCATCTTTTAATAGAGACATAGCCTATAATTGGTTGGATTTTGAGTTAATTAAAGAAAATTTACTTTACCAAAAGTTATAATAATTAAATTGAATAAACGTGTATACACACGTCGTAACACATAATTATCTATATATTTACGAGTTAAATTTGTATATGTTTATAATTTTATTGGAACTTTTTCTGCGTAATTGTAAATTACTATTTTTTCAACATTTTAAAATTATTTAACAAAAATTTAAAATAATTAAAGTTATGTATTAAATACGACACTTAAAATTTTCGAATTAAGCAATCTAATTTAAATATAACAATACTCTATTATATAATATTTATAAAAATTTTAAAAATGATATTATTAAATTCATTTTTATTTTATAATCGTTCATCATATTTAAATTGCATATTATATATATTTAGTCATTTATTTAAATTAGCATCACTTTAAATTTTATGTAATATAATTTTTTAGCAAAATAAAAGAAAATATAATTTTAAAAATCCTGAATAAAAATTATATAAAATTTTAAAGAAAAATTGCTTTAAATGTAAACACCCATTATAATCATTACACTATTAATAAAATGTCTGTTTACATATATATATAAATGTAAGTTTTTTGGTTAGTTTTTTATATATCCTGTATAATCAAATGTGTAATCGAAGCCAATTCTCATACATTATTCTCATAACAATAATTTGTTTCGCTAACCTATTACTTTTCGTAGCTATTATGTTTTGTATCTGGATAACATAAAGCAATAATATTATCCAGACTCAGAACATAATAAATAGAAAAATGCCTATTAGTGTAATGTAATGTTTCAATCATATTTATGGGTTTGTTTCGGATGTTGCTATTTCCTCATTTTGCTGATATCATTTTTATTGTTTATGTTCATTTCTGATAACTTTTTCTTTAACATAATATCTTTAAATTGTTTAAGAGGTTTAAATAAGAATGATTTTTGAAGAAGAAAATTGAATGAATGTTATGTTGAAAGAATTATTAGTGACAATTACGTTGAAACTGATAACTTACCTTGTAAAATTAAGAAGTAAAATTATAAAATTGTGTAGATTTTATAATTTGATAGCGTTGATAAGTTGGTAAATGTAAAATACCCTAAAAGGGCGGTAAATAATAGTTACGTTGGAAAAATTTATGTGAAATTATATAAAAAGCAAAAGAAAATTGCGCTGGATAAAAAGAATTACTCAAAATGAACAATCCTAATGTAATAATTATCTGTTTAAGCGTTTATTATGATTTCGAACAAAAGTCATAAAATTGTATAGATTGTAGATGAAAGTTACATTTGAAAAACAGTAACTTACGTTTATAAATTGGTAAATGGAAATTACCATGAAAGAACGGTAAATTGTCATTTATCTTTGTTTTAGGGTAATTTAATACATTTAATATATATTATAATGGTATCAGTAGTCTTTTCTTTCCTATAATCTGAGCTATTGTTAGAGCTAGAACAATATTAGCTTTCAATAGTATAAGGGGGACAGGATTATGAAGGAAACATAAGAAGATAGCCAAAAGGTCCAGCAGATGCGTCTAAGATCAGAACAAATCCCTTGGAGCGATTACGAACAAATAGTTGATTTCGGTGGTGTTTTGTTCCTGGCTAGAAGCACACCTGATGGTGGTGGTGTGTGTAGGTCAGAGCAGAGAATCGATGCATTCCCGACAGGGGTATAAATATAAGAAGTGACCTCTAATAGCTTACTGGTGTGTTTGGCCTGCCAGCTGTCCCCATGAATCCGATTTATTTCTCTGATCGATGACAGGAAGCTAGAAGGATAATGAGAATACATTTGTTAAGCTCAAACTAATTAAGGTTTGTTGATGATTTCGGTCGCATAATGGACTCAGAGTTCCGAGTTGGCATTTAAGTGGATTTCCGCAGATTTGTGTCTAAATCTCAACACACTTACTCCAAGTCATCCGAAACTCTTAAGAGATTGTACAAGCTTACTAATATTTGTCATGTTGAAAGTTTGTCTTTATGTAAAATTCGAGTAATATCTTTCGTTCATAAATATAAATTAAGAAATAAATGTCTCAACAGGATTTAAATTAATTGAATTTTACACTTAAAATCTTTTTCCATTTTTAAAATAATGTAATTAATAAGAATATAATATATATCGAGTCACCAATATCTCCTCTGTTGAAATTAATTTGTGTAATATTTGTATGGTTTTTTATTTCTAATTAAGGAAATTATATTCTTGAATAATTTTAAAGGATTTTCTTACTTAATTCTCAACGTAGAAAATTATTATGTTTGTATTTTCCATAATTTAATGAACAACTTTACTTTTGTAGCACACAATAAAGAATCTGTAGCGTGTAGTTACATTAGTAATTATTTAAGAATTCTTACAACTTATGAAGTAAAATGTGAAATATTTTAAGATTATTTTCATCTTTCTAGCTGCATAATAAGTTATTTATGCACAATTTCCTTCAAAGAAACAAGAAAATAATATACTTCAACAGAGGAAAAGGATTATATACAAGTAATAAAGATGATAACTTTGAAAGGAATTCTCATTTTTGTTGCTTGTTTTACTTATTAAAATTTCATAAAGTTTCTCGATTTGCATAAATGTATTCAAATTTAAAAATTAATTATATAGATATTCAGCAATAAAATTACTTTTTTCATCTTTTTAGTGATTTTATTTTGATGTTATTACTCCTCATTTTAGATTATAACATAAAAGTAGACACCACTTTAGGTTTATATATATATATCTTAATAAATGCATATTTTAATTATTTAATTTATAATTATGTTTCCTAATCTAATTATCTAAGGAAGTTTAAACGGAACAATTAATAATTTAATTAATTGTAGAAATATATAATATATATTTAAAGTTATTTTCTTTATTATGATAATTTTTAAAAAATAATCAAAACTTTAATTCCATTCTGACAATTTCAGAAAAATCATTTCTTGTTTTTTAAAACTGATTATCGATATTTTAAAAAATATAATAGCTTTACTTAATTTTTTTTTGTACATTTTCTCAATATTTTTCCATTCACATGCAAGAAAATGCCACTGGATAAAGAGCTCAAAGATGTAAACTTAATACGTTTTGTAGTTAAAAAAACAAGAAAATAAGTCTTTTAATTAAAACGAAAGTAACATTGAAGAAAAGAAAATTAGTGAATATTTTATCTTATTAACATCAATATGTTTACATTAGAAAAGATCATCTTTAATTATCTCATTCAAAACAAACCACGAGTATGTACAGTAAATTGCAATTAGCGCACATTTTCACCTTTTATGTAAACTAATTTAAAAGTCACAGAGTAAACTCCCATCTCACTAGTTGATGAAAGAAGTGGCTTGGATTCATTTCCTTAACGTCTTCCCGTGTTGGTCATAATTAAAACTTTCTCGGAAACTACACGTGACAAATATTAACATGGCCATCATCATTTCTAGTGATGAGCATTGTTTGCATTGGAGATGTAACAAGTACTTATTATAGTCACTTCATCAAATGAGACTTTTATTATTATATTCAGAAATAGCACGAAAAAAATAATAAAGTTCGAGATTTGGTTAATGAGAAAATGCATTTAAAAATAAACAATTTAGTAAAGTTATTCACTCACAACTTTACCAAATAAATAAATAAATAAAAACAGTAACTTTGGAATGTTACTGATTTTTAGTTAAGAAATTCGTCAAAAAATTAAGGTGACACAAAAATAGTTAATCATTTTAAAGACTAAATTATTCTCTTATTTTGTAACCAATCGTGCGAGCTGAGCCAAATTTTTTAAAAGAAAAACTACTTAGTTTACGATTTATATTCACAAGCACTCCTAGAACATATTGTACAACATTAAAGAATATATATATACATATTTTAAAGTTTAAGTTTATTATTATTACCTTATTTAATAATATCAAAAATTGATCAGTTATAAAAATCATTGATAAGCTGGAATTAACACAGAAAGTTTATTCCAATTTTTTCGGGACTGCAAATATCATTTTTGTGTGTTTTTAGATTTATATAAAATTTTAAAAATTCTATTATGTGTAATAATTACGATTATAATTCTTAATTAATAATAATTTAGATTCATATAAGAATTAAAAATAATTCAATAAGTTTTTTTTATAATAAAATATTTATATACTTTTTCCCCCAAGTATTTTGAGATTTTACAGAATTTCTAATAATTAACAAATATCATTAAAATAATGTTTTAAATATGTATTTTAGAATAATTTATGAAGTCAAATATTAAATTTTTAATTATTTTAGTTTTTTCCGCATAAAAACAATTATAAAATAGATATTTTCATTAAGTTTTATAGCATTAAATTGCACTTATTTGTTCCTTTAATGCAAAAAATACGATTTGTAAACTACTTAAATTATGCTTAAATTTTTAATATTTTATAAGTAGAGTATATGTTATCGAAGAACAAATGAAAATATTTATCTATATTTAATATTACGTTTAATAATTCTAACTTCGCTATTTTTACTAAACAATTAATTTATGTCATAATCACGACGAATAAAAATAGAATAGAAGAGAAAAATATATCTTTACTTTTCTTACCTGCAAACTTAATGGCAATAAACCATCAAAGATTAGGAGAAAATACTAAAATTGACAAGATAACGATAAAAGTTGACTAAATAATTGTATGATTCATCAAATATCAATTAAAAATTGATTAATGTTAATATAAAAAATTAAAGTGAAATTTAAATTAAGCTATGAACATTCTGTAAAAAAATCTTCCGATAGTTTTCTAGTGATCGATCGGAATTCTTAAATTTTTCAACTTGAATTTTTGCTGAATCGAATCGAATGATGATTTCCTATAGGAGATCTTATCCTGATCTGTCGATCTTTACGTCAATTCAACTCTTATCAATCGATTTAATCTATAAATAGTTTATAAAAGTTGGAACAACTCAATTAGAAATTAAATGAAATTATCTTAGCATTTTTGTAAGAAAATTTTATTATTGTTATTGTTTTTTATGTGTCTTTATATATTTTTTCTCTCTTCATAATGTTGTACTTTGTACCTGTTCATAAAACACACGCTACGATATCACAGAGTGAAGTGTATATGCTTTAAATGCCAGCACTTTCTTTTGAGATAACCAACAAAGACGAAAATAGTTTGAATAACACGTCGAAACAAAATTCTTTTAACGTTGCCTGAACATACGCGCCATTAATTTAAAAGAGATGTACTAAGAAAAGAATATTTTTGACTTTATCTTCAAAAAAACTAACTTTACATATATAAAACTTGATTTTTTCTTTGAGATTCCTATTTTTAGAATTAGCCTAATGTGCTTTAATTGTTCTTCTTCTTACTTCTATTATATAGAAACATAATAATATTCTAGCGCTGCAGAGCATGATACCTAGAGAAATTTTTAAGAAAATAAAACTTGAAATCAATCATTTTTAAAAATTATTTTACGAGTTTTACTTCTGTATAAGATATTCTTTAAATGTTTTTACATAATGCTTTTAATATATAAATATATGTAGCAATATTCTAACGTACAGAATGTAATAGACAAAACATTGTCAGAAAATAAAACTTAAAATAATAAAAAGTTATTGTTAAAATAAGAATTTAACTTCGTATAAGATAATATAGGGTATAGCGTTAAAAACTTATATAATTAATTATAAATATTGTATTTTAAGCATTAAATATTACATTAAATAGATGATTACTTACTGTAAGTTGGTTATGATGCATTACAAGTGCATACAGTTGATAGACTTCAAGTAAGCAAAAATTGGTTTTAAAAAAAGAAATATTTAATAATAAACTTGAAAAGTCTGCATTTTCAGCATGGACAACTTTTTTTTTCTTTTTTTAATTTTTATCTTTAAAATATGGCGTGAATTAAATCATGCTGAAGAAATGATATTGATTTTTTCAATACAATTATATACCATTATCGAATTATTGACTTTAAAAACGTTGATAACATTGTGAATGAAAATGCTGATAGGATTGTGAATTAAATTTTAAATTTGGTTTAGCTAAAGAATAAATTGGTGCGCCCTTGAAGTCGAATTCTTGTTCGATGCGTGACAGCTTTTGATAAGTTTTGGTTGGCGAGAAAGGAAGTAGATTTTCTGGTTTTCCATCTTCAGAATATAATTTTTTCCTCTCCTTCCCCAACAAGTTTAATTGCATTCAACAAAATGGAACAATTTTTCATCATGTGAATTTTATATCGAATTTTAAATTTTGTCATCTGTTAAATGTATAAAAACTTTGCACTTCTAATTATAATTGAATTATTTTTTTATATATATAATCACGTACTTTACTCATGGGAAATTTCAAAATTTTGGCTATTTCTTGTTACTACGAAGATTGGATTAGGATTTGCAGTCAACCTTGTCAACTTGACTACATGCTCTGTTGTGACTTTATATGGCATTCTCTTTGTTTTCGATTTACTTATATGTACTGCTTGCCTGGGTGGAATCTCTTTTATCTTTCTTCAATCTTGATATGTGTTGTTTACTGACAGATATCCTTTTCTTCTTAAGATCCTTTACAGTGATTGTATATCAATACTTGAGGTTTTAAAAGGCAAGCATCTAAACCATTTGTTTACGTTTTTGTATGTTTTTGCTTATCTTTTAATGCAAACTTTTTCTACATTTAAGCAAATTGTAGTTTGATTTGCTGTTAATTTATATTTCGTATTAATTTTAAATATTTAATTATAAAAGTATGATTGTAGGAAACTTTTATGCTAAAATATTAATTAAAATAAAATATTTCATATAAATTGAAAAAATTCTCCATTTTGATTTTATAGATTGTTATAACAATAAATTCGCATTTGAAAAATTAAAGTATGTCTTAAGTCTACACAAATTACATTAGATCCTTTCTAAAGAATTGGACTTTTGTTGCTTACGTTGTTTTCATTGCACAATAATTTGTAAAATTAATTAATAAACAAATGTACAAATTATTTATTAATTTATGTAACGAAGTCTGAATAGATTTATAAAATTAAGTAAACTTATCTGGGCTACAGCTAAGCCAGACAGCAATGTGTCTTTTAAAGGGGCCAGTCTGAAATATGAAAAGACGAGTAGTAATTACGGAGACTAATTCTATTATTGAATAAAATTCTTTTAATAATTAAGTTATAATGTAATTAACAAAGTATAAAGAATAAAAACGAATATTTATTTTTAAAATTTCATTCTTAAATTTAATAAATTTGCCACCAAATATCGCTGAAAATCTTTGATTTATTCCTCACCGAAATACAGTATATACTTTACTTATTCGTTAAATCTAATTGGATTTTTAATTATTTTTAATATCAATTAGATTAAACTAATCAAATAATTTGTACTTTAATTAAGAAACTGATCAGTAATAATTATTCTTTCTTTATTATAATAAATTTTAAATGAACGTTTTATGAAAATTAATTTTTTGTTTCTCAAAATATTCTAAAAAGTTGTCAGGAAATTAATTTATAAATTTTAGTATTTTACACGCATCTATTTATATTTTTAAATGCATTATTAATCTTTTCTATAATTAATTTTCATTCGTAATAACGTCATTCTCTTTGTATTAAACATCAACTAAATAATTATCCTGTATAAAAAGAGAACTTTTATTATCATTTAAATCAATATTAATATTAATTTTATTTTCAATTCTTGTTAATCAACCTTATGAAACGTGAAACAAATTTAATCGCCTATTCTGAACATTGCATTACATATCATATATCATTCTGTACATTTATGTTCAGTAACAACTTTATAGTGTTATCAAAGTTGTAACAACTGCATTTCAATAAGGAATGTTAAAAGTAAAACTAGGAATAAAGTCATAGAAAATTTACGAACAGTCATAAACAGTTAAAGAACATGTATTATAAAAAAGGAGGTGTTTGGTAATTCTTAAATCATATAACTTATTACGTTTCCAAGTGAAAAAAATCTATTCGAATCACTGAATAATAAATAGAGTCGTGATTTTTATTATGTGAGGCTTGTTTCTTTTAAAATCTAAATATCATCAGAAATAAGTGAAGTGAATTATTTACTAACCTCACTTCGCTAGACTTTTGTAATATTTGTCGAATGTAGTAACTTATTTATTGATACTATATACTTTCTATGGATATTTTGAATTTTATTCGTTTAAAGTTGAATAATATATTTATTTCTTTATATAATTTTAAATATTTTATAACAGGTAAAATAATTTACAATTTATTTTTACTATTTCTGATTTTATTTTATTTATTTTCTTCTATTCTGATTCTCTCTTTTTGTGTAAATAAATGAGTTTATATTGTGTTATTGAGTATAAATTCTTTTCAAATAGTATTTTTAATGTTACTAAAAGGTTTGTTTGTAAATTTATATTAGTTAAAATATTTTTATATAATAAATAAAATCACAACTTCACTTTTGATATTTTAAATTTGCATAAGAAACGTAAAGCATTTCCAACCATAGTTTGTTGATAATATAGGCCTATAATTTCTATGGATATTTTGAATTTTATTTGTTTAAAGCTGTATAATATATTTATTTCTATATATAATATAACATTTTAAATATTTTAGATATATTTACTATTTTAGATTTTATTTTATTTTCTATACTTTGATTCCAATTCTCGTGGTAAATAAATATCATTTGATTGCGTTAGCGAGTAAAATGATGACACTAATATAATATTTTTAAAGTCATTAATAGGTTTATTCAATAAATTTATATGAAATAAAAATTTTTGTTTGATGATTGTTGTTATATATTCACTTCTGACAGGTTAAATTTACATGAACGAGGTATAAAATCTCCAATCTAAATTATCCTATAAAATAATTAAAATACTTATCATTTAATAAAATAAATAAATATTTACGATATAACATCTTATGAAAGAAAATTAGATATTATATAAAGATATTTCAGCATATTTTTCTGTAACAGATAAAAACAAAAAGTATAATAACCAACTCTATTTCCACTCCACATAACATAAGAATCAGAAGAAAAAATTCCTTCTTCCAATTTCTAACATCAGAAAATAAAAAGGGATTGGATGTATACAGCCTTATGTTAGGTCGATTTTTCTCTGAATCTTTCACACAAAGTTCAACGCCGCCTACTATTGTTACCTGTTTTACGTGATACAAGGAATAGTGATCATCTTTCTACATCTAACCTGTTATTTTTACACGCAAAGTATAAACCAAGTTATATACTATAACATCAGAGCTTTCTTTACCATTGTTTGCACTCTTTTTATTCACATATACACCTTTTAACAAGTTTTCTGACCAAGATCTAACTACCTTCTTTTGCCTTTCTTTGTTTCTATAGTCACCTAAGATATAAAAATTTATGTCACGTCCGTGTTCGTGCATGCTTCACGTGTCACGTATTTTTCCTTCCTAATCTAAGAGACGGAAAAAATGGTTTCAGGTGAAAATCTTCTAAAGAAACATGTATAAATGCATTTTAAATTTTCATGCGATCAGACGTTATTTCATCCAAATTTAAGAGCTATAAGTGCAAGAATGTTTTTAAAAACGCATTGTTTCTTTTGAATATACTAAAAAAACCAATTCCGGAAGATAAAATGCAGATATAAAATATCTGTTCTACATTAGAAACGCTATTTTCTTAGGAAAATTTCTTAGAATATCTTCGGATATAGCTTTTTCCCCCTGTTCCATTTTATCATTAAATTCCACAATTTTTCAGTAATTTATAATTGATGATAGGTAGTCACCTTTGTCGACTGTGACTTCGCTAATTGTTTAACTCTAGGAGGGAAGTGATGTTGGGTCCAGTAATCCTGTAATTTCGACAATTACCGGTGAATGACCATACCAATTGGTGAAATTAATACGTAGTCATTCCGGTAGACAAACGTAGAGTCGGAAAATGACCTAATGTGTTTGTCATTTGTCACTGGCAGCGGCAACTTATATATATAAATGGCTGAAACTCGCAAGATTATATGTTAATATTATATGTCTGTTGTTAGAAATTCAAAAGCTTTTATAGCAAAGTTTCAAATAATATTTAAAAACATTTATAATATTTTTGTATGAGGTTTATTCTAAAAAATTAATTTTTGTACCGATACCGATAAAATATGAGAAAAATCATTTAAATTTTTAAATTTTCTTTCACTTTAATATTCAATTTTTAATTCTTTTAAAATGTCGAATTAAAATTTTAAACGTTGTCTGATTTTTATATATATTGGTGCATGAAATAAAAGGCTATTCATAATATTCGGGAGTTAGATAATGTGTTTTGATTACGAGTAAGAGCTGATCTATCCATTAATGAGATGTTTTAATAAAATATAAAACATTTAGCAAAGATTGCGGGTTCGAATCCGTACAAAAAATACTTTTTCAGTTTTTCTTTGCTCTTCTGTATTGGACTATGCTTTATATAATAATTTCTCATCTTTACTTATTTATATATTAAAAATTAAGGAATTTACAGCTTTATAAATAATTAAATATTTATATAATAAGTTTAAATTTTAGCTATAAAGTTTCCATGAATTTCTACCAATTAATGATAATTAAAATCCATGGACATATTGCTAAGATATTACTAAGACATTCCCACCTATTTTACATAAAAATTTATCAATCTTTAAATTAATTTATACTTTCTTTAATTTTTAAACAACAAACAACAATTTAAACATCTATAATTTCATATTTTTTTTCAATAAATCATAACTAAAAATTTGTGTAACTCGTTGACACTTCGCTTCACTATCAAGTAAAATATTTTCATTCAAATTAGAGCAATTTTCTATATAAATTTGACAATTTTTAACTTAATTTATACATTTTTTAAATTGTTCAGACGATAAACAACAATTTAAATATCCAATAATTCCGATTTAAATTTATAGAGTTCGATTAATTTCAGTTTATTTCAGCTCTAGTCAATGTTTCCTCCCAATTAGGTTTATTTAAATATATAATCGAACGTTTAAGCGCATTATCATAATAATTTAAATCTAATTATTGAATCGAATTACCATAGAATTAAAATAGTTGGAAATTAATTTAACAAATTAGAAGTCTTGTACTATTATATAACGAATATTATTATTCATTTGCCTTTGGAGAAAATTGCAAGATATATTTATAAAAACAATTATAGAATAATTGCATATAATGTGTCTACTCAATTTAATTAAAATAATTTTCAAAGAAGAGAAAAAAAACTCTTAAACAGCTTTATACAATTAAAAGTACTTACTAAATTAGTGCTTATTACGAAAATACTCATTATAAATAATTAAATTTTTAAGAAATAATTATTTTTGTTTGTCTGTTTGTCTATTCGCAATTTTCTCAAAAACTAAAATAGATACATCGTAAAAATTTATTGTAATGATTGTTATATACAAATATATTTGCAGAATTTCACAACGAATCTAATCATTTTTATGATATCTCTATTGTTATCAGATTGAAATAATAATAAATGTGATATTATATATGATATTAGTAATAATATTGCTATACAATAACGTTAAAAAATAATTTTACGTTAAGGTTTCCAGATATATAGATTTAAACGTTGTCTGATTTTTATATATATTTTATATATAATATATTTATATATATTATTTAGACATACAAACGTCCTGTTTTATATAAAGTAAATTAGTAATATTTCTATTTATTCATATATAAAAAATATATAAATATAATTTTAAGAATTACACGTAAAATAAATTATTTATATAAACTAAATAATTAAATTTCAACATAAATATAATTAAAATAAAATATAGAATTAATTGGTTGAATTATTTTTAAAATATTATTTTAAACAACTAATTAATTCTATATTTTATTTTAAGTAGAATATTAATTTTAAAAAGATTTAAATCATTAAAATATTTTTAACATGCAAAAATAATTAAAAATTTATTTGATTTTGTTATAATAATAATTAAAATAAAATATTTTTATAAATATTTATATTTTATTTATATAATTAAAAAATTTGTTTAAAGAAATGTTAATATAATTAAAATTTTTTATATTATTTAAAAATCTTAAAATTAATGTTTAAAAATTAAAATAAAATTTTTAAAGTACCTTTTAATACAAATAAAACTTATAAATTTATCTTAAACATAAAATATTCTAATTTAAATATTTTTATAATTGATAAAATAACACAAATTAATGTGTGTGTTGTGTGTGTGTGTGTGTGTGTGTGTGAGCTTATATTATGCATAAACGCATATTATTATGTGTGTTCACATTATATATTCCTATACACTGGGTCAATTAATGATTGCAAAGATTAAATTGCAGTCTGTAAATAATAAAGTATTAGAATAAAACATTGCAAAAATTGCTGAATTGCTTCTAATGTCCTAATGTTTGGACAACCCTATGTATGTATGTATGTATGTATGTATGTATGTATAATTATATGTACTGAGTAGATGAGGAAAGGTATATTAAATAAAATAGGCTTATGCGATAAAAACTAATAAAAAAAAATAATAAGATTAAAGTTTTAAAAAATATATAGAAAAATAAAATATTTTTGCCTTATTTCATCTATATTTACAGTACATGTAGTATAATTAAATCCTTACATTGTGATAAAGATAAACATATTCAATTATAGCTTTATTTCTATAGTTAAAATGATAAATTTAGAATATAAAAATAATTTATATAAATAAATATAATCTTAAATTAAATTATGATATTTAAAAAAAAATGTAATTTTTTTTTAAAGAGAAGGTGGTTAATTTTATTAACATAATCAAATTAAAGTTCTTGTTAGGTTGTTTGAGAAAATCGATGTTTACGATTATTTGAAGTTTTATAGCGAGGGAATAATTAGTAAAAATAGTATCAGAATAATGGATATTTTAAAAACTTAATTAAATTTAAATAAAATATAAAGAAAATTATAATTTATTTATAAGAAAAAATTGCTCTAAAAGTTAGAAGTAAATTGGTATTTAATAATGAAAATTGATATGTTGTTAAAGGTAAAAGAAGTGTGTTAATGTATTTATCTTTAGTATATAAAATCGGAAACATTTTCAGATAAAAAATTCAAGTTAAAAGAAATAACATGGGACCAGGTGAATTTGGCTTTGATGACCTGGATAATAGAGTAATTTAAACTGGATAGAAGAGCCAATTTGACTGTTCGTTTATTGTTCCTCGAATGCCTTCAGCTATTTTGTAAAATATTCTATGCAATTTAATGTTTTAAAAAATTTTAAATATAAAAAGAATTTGCATATATATATTTTTAATAATTATTTAAAACGTTTCCTTATATACAAATGATGCTGTTTTAGTAAAGATACAATATTTGTTCTTATTGAATGTTTATTAAATGCGTTGATATTTTACCCTTAAGCAATTGAATGCATATATGTATATTTTAATGTGTCTATTGTCAACAATTGTCGGAAATTAGCTTTGAAATTTTGTCTTCATTTTCATCTGTTCAGTCGATATCGTTACTTGAATCAATTGATGCAAACAACATTGAACAAGGGTTTGATTAGTATAAAAACAAGAAAAGGAGAAATAAGGAACATATCTTGGGTTCGCTCGAAGAAAAATTTAATTAGAATTACAATAAAATAAATTACTCTTCCGTTAATATCGCAGCCAATAACATAAACTCTCTGTTTTCTTAAAGAAATTTTATAAAAAATTCAGATAAAATATTAAATTTGAAAATACGAGACATAAAACATTGGGTAATTATTTTTAAAGCAGATAATTGTAATATGTTTTTTAAAATAAATTTAAAACATTGTAAAAATTGTTATATTTATATGATGATCCAAAAGTCAGTAAATGTTAAATTTCTTTATTAATTGAAAAATTTACAAAAATTGTTCAGAAATGAACATTTTCTTGTACATTACACAAATTAACACGCTTTAAATAAATTAAATTATAATTATTTTTAAAACTTTTTCTTATTTGTTCGAGACTGGTAACTGATTTTCGAAATATCCTCCTAAAATATGTATATCTAGGCCTAATACTTTTGGGACATCCTGAAATACTTTTTAATACGGTTATCAAACTAAACAGATAAAATATTTAGATTTAAAATTGAAAATATTATTAAAATATAAAATATTAATAATAATGTTAAATGGAAATTTATTATATATATATATAATATTATATTCTTTTTTGAAATAAATAAAAAGATATAAAAGTATTTCCTTGATATTTATAGGAAAAGTATTATATATTTAATATACTTTACTATATCTGTAAAGCTTTACTGATAACATATTAAATTTTAAGTAGTTTTATGGCTTAAAAAATATGATAAAATTGAAAATATTTATAATTATTTTTATAAAAAAGTTTTAATTTAAATAAAATAATTAAATAATTTTAAAATGTAAATAAAAAAGCTAAAATTTGAAAAATATTAGTGTAATTATCGTAAAAAATTAAGCTATAAATAGGTATATTATTTAAAATATTTTACACCTTATTTACAATCATTTAATAATAATTTTTTAAATGAGAACTTATAATATGCTGTTAAAATTAAATTTAAAAAATTTTAAATATGTAAGTTTGATAATGAAAATTTAATATACAGTAGAGCGTCGGTAAGTGGAATGGCCGGAAAGTGGAACGATTTTCAGTCGGAATCGAATGTTTTTGATACTAAATTTACTTCTAAAGTATAATTTTCATGTTTTTTATATTCTTTAATATATTTATTTTGTTTGTACAAAATGCAGAAATAATTTTTAACGATACGATAGCCTCGATGATTATTATAAAAATTTTCGTTAGGCTTAAAATCGACGAAAATTCAACACGAAGCGACACGCAACGGAGAAAAATTCAACGGAAGCGATAGCAACGAGAAAATTTGAACATCGGACAGGTTAATGTATTTTTTCGTACAAAGTCGGAAACTGGAACAAATCATTAACTGGAAGGACCCCTAGTCCCCAATTGGTTCCACTTTTCGACGCTCTACTGTATTTATATACCTTTTAAAAATCAAGATTATAAGAAGAATAAGAAAGAAAAAAATAAAATTTAAGAAGGAAAAAAAATAGAAAAAGTATATTTCAATCTTAAAATCTTTCTTTGAAGGATTTTTCTTATTTTCAAAGAAATCTCATGTAGAATTCCCTGATGCTTTTATTGTTTGGTCCTACGTTAGATGGATTGATGACTAAAAATACTAGCAGACTGCAAGATCTTTCTGTTCTCTTTGTTCTTTTCGTAACTATCGGATCTGCTATTGTCTTGTTCTTTTAGAAAATAGTCTCAAATAGTCTCGACGGTATGTTGTTCAGCATAGAAAATATCGAACTGTTGACTTTCAGGGGACATCATTGTCACATGGTTCTTAAGAAGCAACTTTCAAAGCAACAATATCGAGTAAAAAGAAATTAAAATGAAGAACACTGAAAAGCTTACCCAAATTTCTTTTTTAAGATGCTTATAAAAGGAAAAAAAATGTACTAATTTTTTGTTTAAAAAATGCTTTCGAAATTCGGTTCAATTAAAAGAAACTCAATGTGAATTTTCCGATAAAATAAGGAAAAAATTATAAATATTTTATTAGAATTAAATATATTTTCATTATTTATTTAGATTATAAATTCCACTTGAAGAATTTAATATTAACCTTAATTTAAATATAAATTATTAATTAAATTTAGAGATTTATCTCAATATATTTTTATCTCTTAAAAAGTAACTTATGCAAGAATTTAAAAGCATTCCCATTATAATAAAATTAAACTTTATTTTTAGTTTTTCTTTTGTCAATAGTACTATAATTATTTACATATAATTATTTAAATTGAATACCTCGGTTAACGGACTTTTGGCTTTCTTTGTGTATATAATATACAGATATTAATCCAAATTATTGAGATGATTGCTTGAAACGAATTTAACTTTCGTTCACGCTTTTTCACAAAAAATTACATTGCTCTCGTGAGGATTTTCATTAGTTTCTAGTTATAAAATTGTACTTAAACCGTCTTAGATAGTTTAAGCTACTGTTTATAGCTTTTAAAAAAATCAAAATCGAAGTTTTCTAAACTGTTTTAATTAAAAATAAACGGATAAACTGTATTTTAATTTATTTTTCCACCAATAAAAGATCTTATCGTTAATCTTTTCCTTTTAAAGTTCTATAATTGATATTTAATTTCAAAATAAATATTAAAGAAAAGTATAAATAAGTGTATAAAAGCCTGTTGAAGTAATATTTTTAAAGTACCGGTAATTTAATTTTATATAATTTTATAAAGAATAAAAACAAATAATGTATTTTATATAATGTAAATTTATGCGTTTTTAATGATTTAACGAATTTAAATCGAAACTTTTTTGACCATATTTTTTTTTTTTTTTAATATTTCGAATTATCTTCGGTGTTTTTAGAATTATTTTTTTTATTGCCCAAAATAAAAATAAATAAAGTCTACAAAATGCTAATTATTCGCCACTCTAATTGTCTAAATCAAGGTAAAAGTAATTGCGATAAATAAAATTCCAGATTTAAGTTGAATAATATTTAATTATTTTAGAGCATTTAGTTACGTTCTTACTATTTTTATATTTTAAAAGTTCAAATTCAAAATAAGGTACTCTATTAATAATAGAATAATTAATTTAAAATGCTATATTTAAATACTTAAATTACAAAGGTTATATTATTTATTGTTTAATGTAAAAAGTACATTAAATTGAAAATATATAAAATAATTCCATTTAGTATTTAGAACCTTTTTACATCTACTAAAAGATTATTTTTTCTGTTTTTTACTGTTTGTATATGTACAGTACTTCTCAAAAGCCTTGCTAGAATATTAGCAATGCTTTTGATGATCTCGTAGTTGATGCTCTAAGTTAATGAGAAAATGAAGATCTTCTCATTAATTATGGTAAGCATGTATGATAAGTTGAAAATATATACTTCTTTTTTACATCACACTTTTAACTTGATAATTTATTTCTTTTAATTAAGTTGAGACTAGTTTCGCTATAGTAAATGAAAAAATTATATCACACGAACTGTGATGAAATTTTAGCCCCTATCTAGTTAAAGAGACTTGTAAATCATCAGTGAAACTTGAAAATATAGAATAAAAAGGCATATATACATAGCTGTAATGCCACACGATTATATCTTATAGTAGAAACAGAAATAGTAAGCTCCCTTCTAAACTTTCCTACTTCTACAGACCACGTGACTTTCTCACTCCTATTTAATATAGAGAAATACAAAGCTCATCATTTTAAGTTATTATGGAAAAGGATAAAGATGCAGTTATCCAGTTTAATTCCCATGAATATTAATTCTACCCTTAAAGGAAAAAAAAAAAAAAAAAAACTTACATTCAAGAAGTTACTGCAAGATGCGAATGTAAAAATAATTCCAGTTACAAGTAATAAAAGTCGAAGGATTAAGCATTCTTTCCATTTGAATTCATTGTGTTTCCTTAGTCTTGTATTTATTAGAAGGTAGAAAAATTTTAAAAAAAAGTCTAAAGTTTACTTCCTCATACGTTTATAATACATTCTGTTGCAAAAGATCTAATCGCAAACAGCAATGTAGTCAGCTGCATCTTGTTACGGCTAATGGAAATGAAAAATGTTGCCTTTACATCGTAGATGATTACGTTAGCTTCGCTCTGAACATTAGTGGAACTTTAATCTCATACGAGGTTGATGAAGTATTTTTTTTTAATTTTGTTTCTCTTTCTCAATTCTTCTTTATCTGTTCTTTACGAAAAATACTATATACGATGGCAAAGGCGGTTCCTTTATCAGCTACCATTCTAAATAGTATTGAATGAAAGCAAAAGATAATAATGAGTTGAAAGGATTTTCGTTGAGCCAGACTTGTTCCCGAATAAATGTAATTGGAGATATGAATAAGCTCTTTCTACTTATCATTTTTGAACTTTAAATTAGAATTTCCTTTTCTATATTATTTATAATAAGATTTTAATACTAAACAAAAGAGTACAGATGATAATTTTCCTCCATTTCTATCTTCGTTTATTAAATTTCTATACGAGTTTCGTCGTTATCTCTAGAATCAGACTTGAAAATAAATATTAATTAGTAATCTGGAAAGGTTTATAACCTTTTAATGTAGTTAAAGTTTAATTTCTCTTTTAATTTTCCTTAAAATTTATAATTGGTTGCTTAAGTATTCGTATAGGGCGCGGAATTCTTGAACATATGGATAGATTATTATAATTTTTTAGCTGTGAAATCCTAATATCAAGCCAAACTAAAATTTTAATTTGTGTAAATATACGTCATGACACACTGTTTATTTTTGTTATAAAAATTGTTACATTTAATGAACATTTTCCAGATGTTCCGAACATCCGAATATCATTTCTTTACAAAAAATGTAAGCAAATACTTTAAAAAGATTCTAAATAAAAGAAACGTATCATATGTAGTGTATATATATATATATAAAACGTGTGGACTTTTTGGCATTCTTACAGGAATTGAAATGAGTACAGAGTTTCCCTTGCATGAATAACTGTGATGTAACAACATTGCAGATCCTTCTTTTGACTCTGGAAACTATAAAGAAAAATCTATCGAAACTGATTCGTTGTCGTGAATAAAAGATATATATATATAATAAGAAAAAATATATTTGAAGACTGAATATTTTATTCTCATTTTCAGTTTTGAAACAAACCATTTGGTTCAATTTTTCTTTTTTTTCTTTTAAATATTTTGCTGTTGGTGACAAACTTTTCTATATCATTAAGTTAATAGATAATAACCGATGACAAGAAGATTCGATGCAGAAGATAAAATACCACCATAAATTATTCATTGTAATTCTGTCAGTACAGTAAGAATGCTTTCATGTAAACAATCTCATTGTAGACTGATTTACAATCAGAGATATAATTCCGTTAGTTTCAAAGCATTAATTCTTACTGTCATTTGAGGTATTCAACATGTCATATTTTTACTGTCACACTTATCCTAGTTACTGAATAATTTTTGTGATAAACGATATAAGGTTAAACACTAAGTCTTTCAAAGACTACTATTTACATTTTGAATAAAGAGATGTCTTGAAAGATAATTAGTTTTCGCCTTTTTTTTTGCTTATCTACTTCATTATTTCGCTCGCTAAAGATGCGATATTTTCTCTCTTCCTCTTTCTCTCTCTTGTACTTTATTTAATTTTCGCATTATTTAAAGATTTTATTGATTCTTAAA
Source organism: Centruroides vittatus (assembly GCF_030686945.1). NCBI lineage: Eukaryota > Metazoa > Arthropoda > Arachnida > Scorpiones > Buthidae > Centruroides > Centruroides vittatus. The sequence continues at coordinate 3,704,684 of NW_027122385.1, forward strand.
ACATTCTTATACAAAATACGTTATATTTAATTAATTTAAAAAATTAAGATTTAGAATATACGATACATAATTGAATGACTATACTAAAGTTTACTATAACAACATCAATTATATAGACTGAACAACTTTCTATACAAAACTAAAAGAAACAGTTCTTATTTTTTATTCGTCAGCCCGAAAATTCCACTTGTCGAGAACCTTTCAAGCGACACAATTTGTTTCGTTTTGTGCCTTTCCTTGAATGACATACAATAGTGACCAGGACACGTTGGACAGAAGCCACTTTAAGAAGCTGCTTTCAGATAAGGACAGGTGGTTTGCTGAATCATTAGTAGCGAGTTACTGTGTACCATGTTTTTTCCCTCTTTTTCTAACATAAATGTGCTGAATTTATGTAGAAAATAATGATATGTATCATTCAAATCTATCAAAATTTCTTATTAAATCACGCAATTATACATAAATTAATCGTGTTTAAAGTAATGACTTATTTTAATATTTCATAGTTTTTAAGGATATTTTAACGAATTTAAATAAACAAATTATTATTTTAAACCTTGTTAACGACATTTTAAATAACGAACAAGTTGTTAGCTTATTTTTTTATGAATGAAAATTCCATAGAAAAAAAAGGTTTTAAACTTTTTTGGCTAGAGTAGACACGAGTTCAATGATGCTTGAAATGTTTGCAAAAAAGAATTTTGAAAAATAAAATTGCTCTACAAGAAAAATTGCCGTTTTAAGAATAAAAATTTCTTCACTACATAACAAGAGAAAACAATAAACCAATTAAATTTTTAATGAACAAACAATATTAATGATGACGTATATTCTTTTCTTATGTATAAAATTTTTAATTTTAGCCCGAAACTTAAAGAAAAAAAATCTATTTTAAAAAATAATATTCCTTTAATTGAATACCTTTTTTAATCAATGAATATTTTAGTTTATTCTAATTATCCTATTTGAACACGAGCCAAAAAGATGGAAGTTTTCAGGATTTTCTTTGCTTAAGAAACGAATGTTCAAGTAAAGAAAGAAAATCTCATTGTACGTTTAAGGTTTAACTACATCACTAATTGGAGATAATTAAATACTCACCTAAGGGCTTGTTTAGCCATCTCCTCTCCTTAAAGTAATTGACGACAAGTTTCTTCGTTGATCACTAGCAAAAAAATAAAAAAAAGGAAAAAAATGCACGTTGATGCTTATAAATAGAACATTTTCTGTCTAATCATGTATAAGAATGTAAGTAAATAATTTCCTCTCAATAATTTCTGTAGTTATTTATTGTGAAAACAAAATCTCTTGCTTTTATTATGTGGCATGTATCAACTTACATAGTGTTTATTTATTTTTTTCTAAAATTTATTTTTCGGTCTTGTTTCGTTTTCAGAGTGCTTCTGACTAATGAGATAAACTGAATGCTTGTATCTGAGTAAATAATGACGCGGTGACGTTTAATGACCCGTTTTCTCTCTTGCGTGTAGTCAGACGAACAACTTCATTACTACCGTCATTAAATGTTGTCATCCATGAGTACATTGCATCAAATTTCCGATATTCAAATAGCAAACAAAGACATTATTGAATGTGTATACTCTTGGTGCATTTGAAACATGATGACCATTTTCGATCTATAAAAGAAATTCACCTCGTAAAATTATACTATCGAATATTGGTTATGTTTTTTTAGACTTCTTACTTAAAAATCTCTGTTATTCTACAGATTTAATACAAATACTTATTTTACTTTCCTGGCTATTCTGTGTATAACACGGGAAAGTATTGGAATCGTGTCAAATTTGACCCTCCGGGTTTTTTTGAAAATCTCGACGCTCAGAGATCCCCTGAACCCCAAATAAATAAAAATAGGAGGAAAATTCCGTGGATATGTATATGTGTGTTTGTGTTGACTCTATTTTGTTTAATATCTCAGTGAGATAAAGATTAAGAAATGAAAGTTGGCATGGTAACTTGTATACAAGAGACATTGATGCTATTAAATTTTGGTGATTAAAGGTCGAGAATGTGGGGAGATAGAGAGTGGGCCATGTCTCATATCTCGAATGAAATCGGACTTGAAAATTTTACTCGTTATTTGGCATTTACAATTTTTAAAAGTTTATAGACGTGCTTGTAATATATTTAATTCTATAAAATTAAGAAAAATTACATGCATATCATTAGTATATTAGAAACACAATGAGTATTTTCGATATATGAAAGAAATTCGTCTCGTAAACTATACCATCGAATATTATGTACGTTTTTAGATTTATAATTTTAATATCGCAATTATTCTTAAAAATTTAGTATAAATATGTCCTTTTCATTTCAAATTAAATTTTTATACGTATAGTGCACAGGCTTTATATATAGGGCCTACCTGTAGTAAGCTGTTTCATTCGAAAATGTTGCATATTGTAGATAAAATTATTAATTAAATAATATAATTATAAAATTAGATTTTTTATGAGTTTATAGAGGTGTTTATAGTATATTTAATTTTCTAAAATGAAGAGAAATTGCACTTACAATTGGAAACGTAATGACCATTTTTGATCCAAAACAATTTGCCTCATAAAATAATATTATCGAATTTTAGACAGATATTTGAATTTATCATTAATAAATTTCAGTTTTTCACACAAATTAATTTAAATATATATTGAGTAAATTTGTGTGATATATATTTTTTAACTTGTTCTAATTATTACTTTGCTTGTAAAATAATTCATATAGCAAACCTTATTAATCAAATCACTTTAATTTATAAAATTAAATTTTAGTAACTTTCTGGAAGTGTTTAGAATAGATTTTATTATTCTGAAATTGAGAAAAAGTTGTTTAGAAAACAATAATGGGATGGGAAACGTTGATGGTCATGTTCTTTAGAGCTGTTTAGATCCTTGCAGACGATCAATGAATACCAATCTAGTTCTAAAAGCCCAGAAACTAAAGAATTGTGGGTTCTGCCCGCATGCATAGAGTACACTTCCTTTTTCTTTTCTTCTGTGCAATTAACTCAAACGAAAGATTGCGTGTGTACATTCTTTGTAATTTGGTACACTTCTTCTAAAATCAGAGTGCCATTTTATGTAGATTAATTGAGTGCGTCTAGACAGTAAAAAGTATGAAATAAATTGCTTTTATAATTTGAAATTTTAGTAATTTTATTTTAAGAAAATTTTTCGTTATATTTAAAAGTTTAAAAATTAATTAACAATTTAATTTTATAGAAGTTATATACATAGATGAAAGACGATTTTCTCGAATTTTTGGATACATATTCGCAATAATTTCTTTTAATATTTCGTATATTCTCGTTGAAAATTCAATTTTCAATTTCTAACTTATTCTCTGAACATTCCCGTTGGGTGCAATATCCGGAAAACTTCCGCAACTTCCGGACTCGAAAGCGAAAGTGTATCTCATTTCCGGTTATGCACTAAATTTTTTTATCTCGAATATGTAAAGATTGAGTTGGAGGAATTCCCATCTTTAAAAACATTACTGCTTATTGTTATCAAATTATTGTAATGAATAAGATGTATGGATTTTATCCTTATATGAAATCTTCAACTTAAACCCTCATAACAATGGTAACATAAGCTAACATCTTACTAGATTAATATTGTTTCCATAGAATAAAACGTTTATTAATTTAATCACTACAATAATTTAAATATATTTAAATATTATTATAAGAAATTATCAAATTACTATGTAAATTTACCACCAAATAATATCTTTAAAATGCAGAAAAAATGAGTCGTGAATCATTAAATTTGATGCTTAATAACAATACCGGAGCACATATATAGATTTTGATTTACTTTTAAAAAGTTACGTTTTATTGGTTAAAAGGCTAAAAATTAAAATATTTTATTCTATCTTTTTATTTTTATTTATTAATTAATAGAAATAACTATAATAAATTATTATGTAAATCAAAGTTTTAGTTGCCTGCCGAATAACATTTTCCATGAGTTGTGTGTAACACATTGCAAATTTGTAGCTATGATTATTGCCGCAATGCTAATATGCAAATCATTATTTATGTCTCTCAATTAAGTTAACTCATAATTTATTTTAATATTGTGATAATACATTTATAACAATATTTCACTGTCAATAATCCTTAAATTCGTTTCTGTTCTATGTCTATAAATCGTATTTTTAGATTCAGATATAAAATTGTAGTTTTCTTAATGTTTTATTAATTAATATAACTTAATATTATTATTAAAAAAAGTTAAAATACATTTAAATACAATAATTACATATTACATATTTTTCTCAATATTTAAGACAAACATAAGGATGGTAAATTCCATACTTATGCAATTATCTACATTCATTTACTAATTGAAAGTTCGTATCAATATAAATTAACTAATAAAGGAATAATATAATAGAGAACAGTTTTATTATTATAATACTGTACAGATTTATTAATTAAGAATGAAGACATGAAACTTGGATAAGGCCATTAAATTATTTATTGCACATTAGAAGTGTAAAGATTGATTCTTTATATATATATATTTGCCAATCACATCAACTAAATGTTGCTGTGATAGCAAAGATGATGACCAACCAGATTAGTCACTTGGTGACAAGGATGAGCTTCTTATAAGTTGCTATGTCATCTTCAACTGTTTGCATTGCCTATCTTTTTCTTGCCAGAGATAACACCATACCTTTCATATATAGAAAGAGAAAAAGAAATCTTTTTGAACATTAATATAGAAAAACCTAAAGAAACTTTTCATTTACTATTTATATAAAGTTCTACTCTACATAACTGCAAACCTAGTAGCTTAATTTTAAAGTATCCAACTGTCTAAAAGAAAAATCAAACTTTTGTTTAAATGGTCGTAAAACTTATAGTTCATCGTCTTATAGATACGTTTGAATAACTTATCACTCCATTTTCTGATATTCTTATAAAATAAGCTTATCCATTCGCGAATTACATTCGTTAATGATTGGTAAGTTATGTCGAGAGTGATGAATGGATGCCACGTGATTTCTCTATTGATGACCTGTATAATGGAAGCGTTATGACATTGATGATTGTCATCTGATGCCAATGACATTCATTTCCATCCATGGAATTTCTCGTAAAGTATAACTTCCAATTTCCTCAAAAAGTATATCTTTATAAAAGTTTTCCAAGTTTCAAAAAATCCCAAAAGAAAAAAATTCTTATGATGTGTCTATAACATCTTAAATCCTTTAAAACTATTTTTTAAAAGTTATTGTATTTAATTTATTTCAATATTTAAAGTAAACTTTTTAGTTAAAGTACAAAAGTTGAATGGATAAATTACTAGAACTAAAGCAAGATATAATTATTTAAAAAAAAATTTTTTAATGATTTTTTTTAATATTTTATTTAAATTAATTTTATAAAAGGTAAAATAATTTTTTTCGAATTATTTACTACTTTTTACGTAGAAAAATAGTGAAGACAACGTTTAATTTTTTCCAAATATTAACGATGTTTTTTGTTTATTTATTAATAAATTTTAAAAATATATTTATATATTTTTATTTACTGAAATAAGTGTAAAAAGTTATTTTATATATTTACAACTAGAAAATAGAAATAAAAAATTGCAGAATTCTGAAACATTTTCTTGTAACGTGGTAACATTTTCTTTTTGCTTTGTTTAAAATATGTTCAGAATTCTGACAAGGAATATTTTATATTTTACAAATAAAAAGCAGAAACTTGTATAAAAGTATACTAAGAATTTTAAAATAACTCATATTTTTATATAAAAACTTTATAACTTTATTTTAAAGCGTTAATGATTTAATGAATCTAGGAAAAGTTTATAAAAAAAGGTAATTAAATTTTGTATTTTTTTTTAATATAAAAAAGAAATGTTATTAAAAGCAAACGAGGGATTTTACACGTATAATTTAATAATTAATCTCTAAAAATTAAATTAAATTAAAAGCTTATATTTCTTAAAATAAATTTGATATAAAATCGTCGTCTTTGTTATTCATCTGGAATTAATGAGATTTTCTATATAAAAACTTTTATCTGAATTTTACCTCAATTAAATGCGATAAATTAGAAAATTTTCCAATATTTAATTATAAGAAGTGTGCTTGTTATTAGTTGTAGATAACTTAATCTAAACTAATCAAATCATTTTTTCAAAAAATGTTATTTATAGATACACAAATCTCAACTTAATGGCACTGTTTGTTCGCCTCTGAAATCGGCATTAAATCGAGTATGGCGTTAAACTATCGTATCTTCACCAATAAGAATTACATGTATATTAAAGAGTATTACACACAAATTTAAGTTTGGACGTTTGTAATCCAAAACAGTGCATTAGTAATTCAAATATAATAAGGGTTCTTTATTTAATATTTAATAATCCGTTTACAACTATTCATTCGCTCTTTAAGTGAGGATTTAGGAAGCGCTATATCGAGGTTTGGTTATAATTGTACTAAATTTTATTTTCATTACAAGTAAACTTCAATTTTTTTTTTTTTAATAATTAATAAATATATTCAAAAGACAATTCTGTAACATAATTCTTAATTAACATCATTTTTATAATTACTTTAGGATGGCCTATCGAATAGGCCGAAAACGTTAATTACGTTTAAATAAATATTCTCAGCAATTTAAGGTGTAGTTGAGTGATCTATAATTACTTTATTCAAAATCATTATAATAAATCATAAATTTCTATAATATTATTTTAAGAATACAATAATAATATATTCATTTATATTAAGTATATTTATCCTTATAAAATTAATTAAGATTTATTATAATATCTATGTTTGCATAGATGTATTCATCTTGATATCGATGATGATAGCTTCAATGCTTTACTTTACACTCATTTATCCATAAAATGTAAATAAACAGTTACAAACCGTTAAAATTTACATTTTAAACTTTCTAAATATTAAATGATCAGATTAAATTAGTCTAATATTTATTTAAGAAATTAATTAAATGAAATTTTTATACGAAACATTTTTAGCTCAATTATTGCCTTGTTTAAAATATGTATACCTGTATATTAATTTATAATTCCTTAATATATTAACAGACTATAAAATTATTTTAATATTTTAACAATTTTTAATCAAATAAATTGCCAATATTTATTATTTTTAGTAGTTAAGAAACAACAAAAATAAGGACTTTAACCCATACAAAAAAGGAAAAAAAATAATAATAAATAAATAAATAAAATTAAGTAATTATCCAAAAACTAAAATAAGTTACTAAACTAATAATATTTTCTGTAATAACAGAGTAAAGACGTGGACACTTTAACATATAGAAAATAAGAAAATAAAATAAAATTATTATTGAAAAAATTAAATTTTTATACTTAAAAAATACGTATATTCTTTATAAATTGTTAACAATTTCAACAGCAATTTATATATAGAATATTCAAGGTTCATAAAATCATTACAGTGTTTGAAAGCTACAATCTATTTGCGCGCTATTCAAGCATTCGTCTTTTACAGTCGCTATATAGTGACCCGCTTCTTGAGAACTTCCTTAATCCTAGAAAGCTGTAAAGTTAACATGTTTCTGTATTACAGGGCACACGGCCACTAAGTTCCGTTCTCCCAAATGACTTCCAAATATACGTTTAATGTCTTGTTACACGACTTGCCTGAGGGAACACGCTGTCTGGGACCCCGACACGCTCATTTAATCGCCATTCGGTCCTTAATGAGGTCGGATTATCTTGTACAAACATTAATTTGTACGTTTTTACTTTATGACCATGCATGACCCTTTTGTGTCAGCGTAAAATAAAACTTAACATCTTTTATGAAAAGAAGAAACTGTTAGAAAAAAATAAGGAGAAAAAAATATATCGTCATTATTCGCGAATGAATCTTCTTTATCGAAATTTTCTTATAAAAAATTGTGTTTTTTTTATTAATAAAGTTTATAATCTGTTTTTAATATTAATGAATTGATATGTTATAAAAATCATCATTATTACTAAGAGTAAGTATTAACGACCGAAAATGCTGTTTTTTTTTTTTTAAACAGTTTTAAAGAATTATTTTAGTTTTAAAGCGTTTCAATTTCATCTAAATAGTTCTAGAATATTCTAGAAATTTACTCAAAAATAAATATTAAAAAATTAAATTAGATTCTAAATTAAGTTATTCAAGAATAATAAAAAATATTCTATAATTATTCTAGAACAATTTATATACAAACATTATATATCAAAATTAAATATTAGTACAATATATCGCGTAATTTTATACATTTTTTTATTATTTAACTGATTTTATATTTAAAAAAATATTTATTTAATCTTTATACTTTTTCATAATTGAAATATTTATATTTGTTAATTTTTGGAATATTCGAGGATTAGAAGTGAAAACATTAATCATAAAAACATTCATTTTACAACAAAAATTATATATTTTTTGTGTGTTTAATTGTATATTTTAATAAACAATTTAAATTTTTTAAACAAATAAATTATTCAAAGCATTGTAATTCAAATCGTATAATAGGCTCCTATTAATATTTCATGAGATCATAAGATCTTTATATGCTTAAGATATTTTTTTTTCAACGTATTAATAAACTTTAATGATCTTTAAATATTAACATTAAAAAAAAGGAAGAGGACTAAAATTACAAATTCTATAAAAATAATATAAAATGGAAGATTATAAAAATTTCCTAAAAATAAATCTTTATTTACATAATAAGCTCAAGAACCTGATCAAATAAGATACAAGGAAGAAGAAAGTTATGAAAAGAAAACTAGTGTTGAAAAAAGTGAGTCAGAAACAATTGCGACGGTGAAGGGGGATTAGCTATTTCTTCGTCTCTTACGTTTCCAAGTCTTACATCTAAGAGGATTCAGTTCTTAATGAAAAGTAAGCTAGGTCGAGAACTGGTGTGTGGGGACAGAAACCGTCCACACTTGATTGATTTAAGTTCTTCCCTTCTAAAGTAATAGCGGAATAAATAGTATTAGTTCTCTTTCGGACTTTTTGTTTCCATTATGGACAATCTTTCTTGGCGAGACCTTTTGTTAAGCCCATACCTGTCCTATTCTTACGAATTTCTTTCTCTTTTTTTTACTTCTGTATCCATTGCTGAAAATGGAAATGGAATTAAACTTGAAATAGCTAAGAAAAGAACAAGACGTAATGAAAAAAAACTGTACTGATTTCAAATTCTTTTCCATTAAAACTTGCAGTTTGTGTGCTAAAACTGAGTGAGAATTATTTAAAATATTTATATTTAAATTTGCTTTTCTGTTATACATATAATTTACGATATACTGCATATATATATATATATATATTGTCATTTAAAATTTCATGATAATAGATTATAATTAAGATTTGCACTGTCAATATAATTTGCATTTTAACCTACAACAATGCTAATTGCAATAATAAACAGAAGTTTCCAATTACACGTTGCTAATTACTTTTACATTAAGTTTAATTTTATTGTTTTTACTTTAAGTAAACATTGAAGAGCGTTGTTTATAATTATTTCTATTGAATAATACAAAAGTTTGATATTTAAAGAAAACCATATTTTTCTAGCTTTTTAAACTTATTTTACTAATTTTCTTCCTAAGTATCTTAAGATATTTTATTCGCAACTGTCACAGATAATTTTCTTTAAATAAAATATGTTTAATTATCTTAATTGGTAGAATTAATTTATTGTTGAAATCTAATTATATAGGTCTATGTAAATATACATATTGCTAACTCTTCTTTAAGTAGTAATTAAAATATTTTTAACAGTTTTAATATCATAAAACTGTTTTTAATTGTGATTCTTATATATATATTTTTTATCTATATCCATATAAAATATATATAATAAATATGTATAATAAATATATATACTAAAATTGCTGCTATAATTTAAGTATTGTTAATAAATTTTACTAGTTATACTGGAAGAATTCTTCAGTATCTAATAATTAGTCCATCGTTATATTTATATTATAGGCCTACATTCCTTTGAATAGAGTACTCCAGCTTTATTAATATCTCAATGGAATCTTTCTTCCTCTCTTTCATTTATGCTTCCTAAACTTCTAAAATATTACATTGGAATGCAAAAAAATGTATTTTTATCTCCATTTGGTAAAATTTTTCATTATATTTTTCTGATTATCTGTAATTTGAATTGTTGCACCAACTTATGCTTGTTTATAGTTTATAATTTTTTACATTTTCTGATATTTAGGGCTAAGAAAATATTTTTCTTTTCTTCAGTGAGAGATAGAAGAATTCTGCACTTTCGTTTTCAAAATTTACAGTTAATTATTCAAGTGTTTGATTCAGTTGTAATCATAAATCTGCAATCTAACAGTAACGGTAATTGTTTTTGATCAATCGATGTTTATTATGGTATTTTTTAAGTAATATAGTTTATTTCTATGCAGCCACAACCTCTTTGCCACTATCTATTACTCAATTACCGTAAATATACAACATACATGGCAATTTAATGCATCTAGACTGTTTAACTCTAGCAATAAATCAGTGAGTTTAAAATTTCAATACATAAATCAAGCGTGTTTTTACTAAATTTTCTTCAGAAAGATTGAAGGCTTTCATATTTTCAAGTATGTAGAATGCATCAGAGAAATCAGTGCTTACAAATTTCTATTTGAAAAATAACTTTGAAATTTCTCTTTAAAGAATCAATGAACAGCCTTTTTTCAATGGCATGGTAAACAATTTTAAAGGTTGTTTATGCACAAATATCACTACAAAATATCATAAATTCTTCCTCAAAAAATATAAAACTAGATGTTTTTTAATGATGCCTATGTGTTTTAAACATTAGATTGATTTAAATCTAGATTTTAGAAGCTTTGATGAATCATTTGATTGTTTAAAGCAGTATAAAACCACCACGAAAATTTCTGAGGTTGAAATCAGTATTCAAACCTGAATCAATCAAAGATGAAAGCTATTGCCTTTACTTTCCTGATTATTTAGCCGTCCTGTAAAGAAATTTTTGGGACGAATATTTTTTTATTTATTTTCTCATAATAATTCTCAATTTTTGATTAATGTTACCTATGGTTTCAAAATGGCGGCTCGTCTCTGATTCCAGCAAATAGAAGAAAGGAAACAGTGGGGACTCACGTTCTAACCTAACCTAACCTATTCTAATAAATTAACATAATTATTACCAACAAAATTATTACATAGGTAACATTAACCCAATTTTTATCAGCAACAGTTTCAATATTCTCTTTACATTGTTTATCCAAACAATTAAATTCATTAAGATTTTAATAACTTGTTTCAATAGAAAATGCAAATGATACAAAATTTATTTTATTATTTTTTCCCCCGCAATCCAAACTTTTCGCTATTCATTTGACTAGCGAGTTGTCTACATTTGCTTGCTTAACTCTAAACAAAGATGAATATTTTTAGACAAAGAAATAAGACTTTTAGAAACATAATTGTGTAAAATATTCCTTGTTTAAATGCAATCATTTTTAGATTACATAAAAATTATCGGTTCAAATTTAAAATATCGAAGAAACTAAGTCGTCTTCATTCTTCCATCTTCAATTTGAAATTATATGTATATTTTAAAATGTTTCGGCTTATTACCAGTGAATTTCTAAAACTGTATTATATAATTTTGCAGAGGCTTAGGCTCAAAAACAGGTTCTCTTTGCCTGGAAAAACTGTTTTATGCTGGTGATTTGGCAAGACAGAAGAATGAAGACGACTTGGTTTCTTCAATCTTTTAAATTTATGAAATATAACGTCTGCCATTTTAATTTAAAATTATCAGTTCAACATAATTTTATTATCTAAGTTATCAATAGGAAAATAATATTTAGCTAAATGTAAAATCATTAATCAATTCGATTTTTAATAATAAAATTCATCAACTTCTTCTAGAAAAAAATCTTGAAACTAAAATTTTTAAACAGTTAAGAAAACACAATTAATAACAAAAAATAATTTTATTTATATCAAAATTGTAAGCAGAATTGTATTATCTTTATTGTAAATTTATATATTTACAAGAAGATCTTAAATTATGCAGAGTATATAAACACTTTTATTATTAAAAAGCAATTTTTTTTGGTACTATAAATCTATTGTAAATTATCTGTTTTTTCCTTGTTTTTGAAGAGCAAATAAGGTACCAAAAATATAGTTTACGTTGTTAGTTTACAGAATTCCTAAGGGTGTCATGTGCGATCGTTGGCTTTTACCAAAAACTCAACCACCGATAAGACCAAGTCGAAACGGTTATCGCGACCTCCGGCACAAGTTTCTACCCACACAGAAACTACTGTATCTAGTTTGGTCCAGCGATCTCTTCAACCTTCTAGAGGAATTCTTTTGTTAGGTCCTAGAATATATATATATATATATATATTTTTATTTTTTTTTTTTACCTCACATCATCAGTTTGGTGCCAAAATATTTCTTATCTCTACCTTCTGGAAATTTAGAAAAATATTGTCAGGTGGAATTAGCTATCTTCACATTTTTCATCAAAAATTTTTTAAAATTTATTTTTCTAAACATTTAAATAAATTAATTAAAGCAAACTTACTATACTTTTAAATAAAATAAATTATATTTTTGCTATTTATAAAGTGCAATAAAATATTCGTCGGTTTATACTTTATAAAAATAAACATTTTTCCCAAATGAATCAATTTATATATTTTCTAAAATCCGATTTGAAAAATTTAAGCTTAAGAAAAAGTTAATGAACATGAGAAATATCGAAAATCCTTTTCTTCTGATAAACATTTTTGGAATTGTTAAGGGGGTTTCTTTTAAAATCCTATTAGGCGGCATTTTGTAAAAAGGTTTAAAGAAGATACGCTAGAAATCTTCAAATTAAAGTTGTTTATAATTTTATTTTTACATATTTTTAATTCTTTTTTTCAGTAAAAACTTGCTAGCAACTAATCTCTTTTATGGCATGCTACAATTTTATTTTTAAATAAAGGTAATTTTTTTCTAGAGGGTGCTTTTAACTGGAAATTGCATCAACTATCTTGTTATAAAATTTATTTCCTTTTACAAAACAATAGTAGGCATATATCGATAACAATTGATTACTTTATGATTATCTTCTATATTTTATTATATTTTTTTTAATTGCATTTCCAAATATCATTCTACTATCTCATATCATAAATTACATTATCTTGTTTGTATTGTTATATAATTGAATTTAATCAATCAAGTACAAGAAGTACTGACTTAAATTAAATTGTGACGATTTGTAGAGATGAAGTGGAAACGCTTTTCTATACTTTATTTCGTTATTAAACCCTTGAGAAAATATTATATTTAACAACGCTGCAAATTTTCCTTGTAATCCAAAAGATAGCCTCAAGAATCATCCATCCATCCTTTTATTCATTGAGGTTGTCTTAGATCCTAAATTGTCGCCTCTATTATTCAAGAGAAAGTTGTCTATCCTTTTCTTGTTTCATTCTCTAATGGTAATCGTCGTTTCTCCCTTCGGAGAAAGCTTTTGTATTGTCACAATTTCTCCCGAGGATTGAGAATTAGGTTGGATGGAAAAGAATTCTTTTCTTATTCTATCGTCATACTGACATTTATTGGAAAGATGAAAGATTTCTTATTGCCAACTAGAGGTTTACTTGTGATCTTCACCATTCACCAAAATACTTTAGATAAAATGCTACACTACGATTATAATATCTTCTAAATAGTATCTCCAGAATATGTCATAAAAAAAAACATCTAAAACCATATCGAATTGGATTATTGACTTTTCGATTTTTCTTACCTTTCTTGTATCAAACTGTATTATTTGTAAATATTCCTCCCCGTTGTAACATACTACATATACCTTTACAATCATGAATTTTTGAATAACAAATATTTAACATTTACGCAATAAATTGTTAATGATTTTGGAAAAAATTTAAGGTTTTCTTTATTTAAAATTCTGTTTGATCTTCTCGAGTAACAGAGATTTTTACGGTTTAAGATTAAGAAAATGAATTTGCACAGTTGAGTTCTTAAGAAATTTTGTGTTGTTTTTTTTTTTTTTTTTAATCACAATAAGAAGAAAAGTAAATCGTTCTGTTTGTTTTGAACTAATATTTTATTAATAAATATTATTTTCAGTTACTATTGTTTATATTTGTATCTGTTGGTAGATTCAATATACCAGAAATGTTTTTGTTTCTTGATAAAAATTTTTTAAATTATTTAAATTTATTTAATATTACTTATAATTAATTTCACTTTTTAGATTTTTTTTTTTTTTTGGTTTATCTTATTGTGCAATATTTTAAAATATGGGAAATTTTAAATGCCATCTTTCTTATCTTTTCTTTTATCTTCAGTGTCTTCTTTTGTGAATCATTGACATTTATTCTTTTAAATTTTATTTTAAAAATTTCGTTATTTACTTTGTTTTTCAAAAAATATCTTTTTTAGAAATTTATTTCAAAAGATTTTTGTAATTTAATATATTTTAAAATAAATATCCTCTTTATTAAAAAAGTTAAATTTGTACTCAATATAAAGCTATTCATAAAACAATGAAAATTGTTATTACCTACATTTTCGATTTGAATAACTTTAAAGAAAATTGCTATTTTCTTTACAGTTATTAAATAGAATATTTTATCATCATCCTGTTTAAGTTAATGACTAATCAAAAACGAGATAAAGTTTTTATTATCCACATGTAGGAAGGAACTAGGAAAAAAAAGAAATATTTTGTGTAGATTGAGATGCAAACTGATAATATAATACAATTTTATTTCATACAAAAGTCTTATGTAGATATATATCTAAGTTCTTTCTACAAAAAAGCATTTCATAATTCTAATCTCTAGGTATTCAGATCTGGAATTTTTTGGATTATAATCCAACTATAGATACCCCTATGATACAGAACTCTCTATATAGCTATGATTAGATTACTACTACTACTACTAATAATAATAATAATAATAAATAAACAAAATCCTTAATCATTAACTCTATTATTTACACTAATCCAATATCAATAATTTAAATTACTTTATAAATTTAACAAGTTATAAAATTACTTTTTAACATATTGTGCTGAGGAATTAAATCGTTAATTTGCTGATCTAAATAGTTTTTACATTGCAAATGCTATCGTATTTCGAACTATTCTCATCTAATTAACGATTTAAATATTATTTTTTCCCCTTAAATTTAAGCAAATCTGAGATAATTAGACTAATAAGGTTTACGTTGAAGAGTATATCGAATTGCAAATATAAGATTAATTATAAGTGAGTGGTGGTTTGCTCACTAAATTAAACTCGTTGGAGATTAATAAATTTCTTTAATTCTTCATAAAAATCTTTTTAAAAATTTTATATTTGTTAATTTTTAAGATTGGCCTAAAATTTTTGTATTTTTTAAATATTGGAATTAAATAAATGAGGTTTTTAACTGGTTATAGTCCTAACTTTTGCAAGTTCCGAGGGTTCGTGATTTACTATTTAAAAAGTTAGAAAAGACATACGTTTCATTATATTCATAATGATTCCTAATATGACTTGAAACTAAATTACGAACAATAACAATCACTGGTCTCCTAATTTTCAGCCTGTTATTGACATTTAACTTTATCCAGCTCAATATAATACAACCCCTTTATTTGAAGTAAATTTAATATATTGAAAATCATTCATGAAATTAATATATATAGAAGATATTAAAATTGAATAATAAATGTAAATATAATTAATTTAAAATAGTTTTTAAACTTAATAATAATAATACAATTAAATAAAAATTTAAATATAATATGCTTGAATGAATGTACAGTATATTGCAACATTAAAATTCCTCCCATGATACTTAAAATTTTAAAAATCTTAACACGAGTATAAAATCTTAAATATTAAATTAGTAGATAATTGAAATCAATAGAAAATGTTTAACAATTTTGTATAAAACGATTTACAAGTTTAAAACGTGTAATTATTTATCACCTTACAATTTTCCAACGAATATAATCAGGTATAACATTCATGTCACGTTTATGCATTACTTAAAATATAAAATATTAATTATTGAATCGTTTAGTATGTGTTTTGTTTAATGTCGGGTAGAATATAAATCAATTAAGTAACTTTTTTTGTGTGTGTGTATTTAAAATACTTCTACACTTACCAACAAGGTGTGTTTGATAGTAGAAAAAGGAGTATATCTAAAATGGGAAGGTAGTAATCCCAAAGGATCGCGAGAAATCCCTAAGGAGAAGCGTCATTCGTCATTCTGAGACGACTGACGTTTTTACGAGAGAGACAGGAACAAATACGTCCAAGTAAATTGCAGAAGTATGGTCCACCCATGTCCTCCCGAGTACTGTGGGTAATAAAACCTGGCACTTGGTACCTCTACTGAGAGGGTTCAGGGTATTCCAACTTTAGTAGACTTCCTTGAAATTAAATTTCCTTTCATCTCCTTCAGTGTTTGACTTAATGTCTCATGTTTAGTTTGTTTTGAGAAAATATTTTTACCTAACAAGAACAATCTTTATTGACTACTTTACGAAATTGCATTTAATATTAATTATAATTAATTCCGAAAAATAACTCTTTATTTATTAGTTATCGTTTATATATTTAACTACTTTTAAAATATTTTGCATTTGTATATTCTAAATATATAGTTTTGTAGAAAAGAATTAAGAAAAATAATAATGAATTTAATTTTATGATTTGTAAATGTTATTGTAATCTTATTATATAATAATAATTATTAAATTATTATATTTAATTTAATATTTTCTAAGTGATGCAAAATGAAGAAGATAATAATTTTGCATCACTTTATAAAGATCTTAAGAGGAGAGACAGGATAGTTAACGTGTTATATTTGTATGTTCTACTTGTGTGTTTAGAACAATTCTTTTTTACAAAATAAATAGAATATGATAAAAATATGCAAGTAAGATAGCAATATATTTTTTACAATGGTTAACTGATTTTTAAGTTATCCTGCAATTATTTTGATTGAAAACTTTCGGAGAAAACGTTTACAATTTTTAACAATTATTATTTTTTTTATTACAGGTTTCATGATTTTCCATTTGAAATCTTCGAATTGCTTTTAGAAAAAGAAGGAAAAGAAAAAAAATTTAAAATTATTGCATATTAATTAAAATTGTGGCAATGTAATCTGAAAGAGATAACGGTAGCTTGCACCAAAATGGATTATACTGATAGATTAACATGTCTTAGTCGATTCATGATGACTATATGGGAAACATTAACCATAGCAGCCGTGCAAGGTAAGTCTACAAACAAATATTTGTCAAACAGTAATGATACATGGAATTAATAATTTATGTATGCATTATATCTATGCTTAAGGTAAGCAACATTTTAAGTAAATAAAGCATTAGATTATATATATATATATATATATATATATACACATTCACTTTAATAAACCTATATATAGATCAATATATAAATTTTCTAATAATAAATAAATGAGTACCATCTTATCATTGAAATAAATGTAATTTTATTTATTTAATTTTTTAACTGTTTGCTTATTAATTACTTTATGTTTTAAGAGACTTTTTCTAACGCAAACTTTAATTTTTACATTTATTAAACATTATATTATGTTGACCTTTTACGAGTCATTAAGAAATAAGGAATTATACAATTTTTATCACGCACATGTTAGAAACGATAAAGTAACTAACTATTCCCACCGGCACGTTATTTTCTAACGCATTTTCTGTAAGATGTACTGTACTGTATTTATATACATATTCGAATAAATTCTAAGAATTATAAGAGATTAGATTAAACATTAACTGAAACAATAAAATTGCCTAACTAGAACGTTAAGACAATCATAAAACTCGAAAATTTATCGTTTGTATGTCTGTCTGCGTGTATTTTTATGCTAAAAATTAAATAACATTATTATATCATAGATTTTAATATATTTCATTCGTAAAACTTATTAAATTCTTCGTGTTTTATCAGAAAAAAAATTCAAGTGAAGTAGGCTAATTTATTACTCACTGCTTATCTAAACACAGGATAGTAACCATTGTCAAGACTAAATTTCTTAATTGTATTTTTAATCATGTTTCTATCAATTTTATAAAAGAAAAGACGTTCTAAACTCAGTTTACGATTCATATTCACAAATATTCTATACCTGAAAGTAAGATTAACTGATTTTTGGGTCAACCTTTATGATAAAATTTTTAAAAATTCATATATAATGATTATATTTATAATTATTTTAAGTTCTTAATTTAAGATTTAATAATTTCTATAATTAGTTTTCAAAATATATAAATTTTGTTATATCAATTTACGAAAATACATTTTTGAAGCTAAATTAAGTACATTTCAAAGATGGTATTACTTTTTTTATAATGTGATTGTAAAAAAACTTTATTTTATTTTTTGTTTTATTTCTTCCTGTTATACATAAATTTACTAACTTCGTAGAAAGAAATGATGTCGTGCCGACACGCTATTCTTTTCACTTATAAACATGTTTCATCTTTGTATACGGAAAGAGTTTATTCAAACAGATATTTAAAGAGACATGCAAATGAATATAAAAATGAATAATTTTTCTTTTTACTCTTCCTCTGATTCTAGTCAATTTTGCAGATTTATATCAGAGCTTAACATCGCATTGTATAAATGAACAAAAATACTGTATTTACTGTTTATTTCTTATTATTATTTTTTTCTATTTATATTAAGATCTCTCAGAATGCAAGCCCGATCTATTGATACTTATCTTTTTCAGGCCTCAATATATTAAAAAATATATGGTTAAAACAATGTATATATATATTATTATAAAATTTGACAAAAATAAAGGTGTTTTCTTAATACTCAAACAGGGCCGGGTTTAAGTATATACGGCCCCAAGCCGTAATATATAAGAAGTGTTTTTTCTCCGCAAAATAACAATGACTTGAAAAGTGTGAGGCCCTAAATTGTAGCTTCATAACGTGAGGCCTGAAGTTGCAGCTTGCTCAGTTTATGTACAAATCAGGCACTGTATATAAGAAATGCAGTAGAATAAATTATTTATTTTAAAAAATGTTTTGAGAACCTGTAAATGTGAGCCCCATATTCACAGGTCCTTAAACATACTGGACTAATAGGCTGTTTGCCTGATTTATAGTAAAACAACTCAATTATTTTAACAAAATAAATCTATTACTTATTTTCTGACCGCAAATCTTTTAAAAATATCGATTTAAAAAAAAGCACTTCTAAATCTTTCATTAGATTAAAATTTAAACCACGAGTTTAAATATTCAGCAATTAGAGGCGTAGCTAAAACGAATAGCTCAATATTTTTCTAATTGTTAAGACACTGAGCGTAATAAATGTGTAGCCTCGTAGAGAATGAAGCAGTTAAAATAAAACTTTTATTATAAAAAACTAAATAAATTTGTTATAACTAAATTGATCAATAGATAAAATCTTTCTCAAATCATTATATATTTTAAAATTATATTTAATTTATAAATAATGATAAAATTCTCGGCTTTTTGAAGAGAGAGAGTGTGTAACAAGATGCTGCATATGTAGCATACGGATGGTTGAACATTGTAGCTTATGTATTGCTCGCTATCTTTTAGTATGTGGACAATATGTAGGCATTGTATAACCATGTATATACATAGGTAAAGTAAGTAAACATTAAGTCACTCACAGTTATCTCTAGGGGAGTTTCTTGCTAGGCAACGTGCGAAAAATAACGACATACTGACTATTCAATAACAGTGTTGACAGGAGAAGCAAATGAGAACTCATTTGCAACAGAATTCTTCCTTTCTGGTTTTACAAAACGAAGATTTCTGTTTGAATAGAGAAACTATTTGAACGATCGATTGGTTTGCTAGCGTTACTGTCACGAAAGGAATGAGATGCTGTGTATAGGTATGTCCAGTTCTATATATCTATATACATGTTGGTGGATTGTGTTTCTCTGTGTGTAGTAAATTGCGAAAATGTTGTTCTTTTGTGCTTTGAAAGATGAAAAAATATATATAATAATGGTTAAACTTATCGACATTTTCTGTGATGAAATGGAAGGAGGATGCTTTTTCCATTTTTCGCATATTCTTTGGAATATATGAAAATCCGGTGGATACCTATCCAATTTGAGAATTCCAAAAAATATTTTTTTGTGGATATTTTATGAAAAACATTCAAAAAATCTGATCTGTTGAGACGTGTAACGATTTTAAATAATAAAAGTTTAAAGTAGGCTTTAAATATGATAAATATGAAACACTTAAAATAAAGAAATGTTAGAAAAACATAGTCTCTAAAACTTTATCTGACATGAAACAGGCGTGGCTGTCGTTCTGATCGACAAAAATGCTGAGAATAATCAATATATTTTTATACAGTGAAGTTCTTATAGATTAGTTAGTGAACATTGTCATGAAATATTTGTTAAACTTCTTTAATAAAAGAATCATTGTATACATAGTTTTAGTTGTAAGAATCTTCTTCAATGATTTATACAGTAAAATTTTATACATTTTATAAAATAAATAATTCTTATCTATAAAATAAGAATTTCAATATGAAATTCCTAAATTAGTATATAAATATAATAATAATTGTTTAAAATGGTATGAAATTCACAAATTTGTCAAGGTATTTTTCAATAATCCACTGCTAATGTTAGTTGCTAATCTAATTAAATTTCGATATTAAGCTATAAAATCATAAAATGTATTAAATTTTATATTTTGTATTATAAAGTAAATTATTTTTTATATTTTAAGAGATATTTCATAAAAATGAAGAAAGAATGAAACATTTTTTATAGTTCTGCATTAGAAAACATTGCTAAACAGCAATAAAAGTAATAATTCAAACTAGCTAAAAATAGAAAATAAAATTAAATATACATGTAGTTTTATATAAATTTATAAATAAAAGTAAATAATAATAACAATATTCTACGAATTCAATTAAGAAAAAACATAAGCGAATAAAATTCAAACTTTTAATGCTGGAGGAAGTAATTTAAATTTAAAATTTTTAAATATTTTTCAAAAACTTTTTAAAAATAAAACAGCAAATAATTTAAATATATAAAAAATTTAATTTAGTAAACAAAAATATAATATTATTTTTTTATGTATACGTATTAGGCCTATACATAAAAATATTGATATAAAAATTAATTTGGAACGGGATTATATACTGTTAATGAATATTAATGATTGTTCTTGCTGTCATTTAATTGTTAAATAATTGTTTTAGGATTGAATAGATTAAATATTTTCTAAATAATTCTCGCCGTACAAGTTGAATCTAGTTATGGAAAGGGACTTATATTATAGTAAGTTAAGAGAAACCAAAGCTCTTCTTTTCGCTCGATCGCTTCCAATAGGTCGGTATGGTGACGGTCACTGTACCTGACTGGTGACCGTTGAGGACACCATCTGTTGCAGGCAGAGGAATATGAGCAGAAATCCCACTCGATTGAATCTCTCATCGACTTTCTCCCTACTTTGATACTGGTAGTCATCAACTCAATACTCTATTCTTTGCTTTCAAAAGCTAAGTTACTTCAATAAAATTTACTTTCTTCGATGAGTATTGCAAGAAAAAGTTCTATAGATTGATCTAAAAATACTCCATTACTAAATATTTCATTACCTAAAATAAAAAAGAAAAATAAAGTGTAATGAACCTTAAAAAAACTATTGCATGTTCAACTTTAATGCTTCTATTATTAAAGTATTATTATATTAAAGTATAAAAATTAATATAAATAATTTATAGTTGTATAATTATAAATTTGTAGTTATAAATTATAAATTAAAAATGAATTATAAAAAACTTATAATATTCATTTTTTTAATATTTACTGAATAAAAATTGATTCTTAATAAGAAAAACAACTTTATATGCTAAAAGCATTATTGTTAATTTATAAAAGTTTATTTAAGTTTGATTAAAATTATTTATAAAATATAAAACATGTATTAAACTAAAATATTTGTAAGTCTAGATGACATTTTAAATGATTATTTTATCATAAACGACCATAAACATTTTATTTCTTTAAGTGTAGACCTGTCATTTGTATCATGTATTTTTATTTTAAAAATAGCTTTAAAATACTTTTAATAGTATTATTAGTGTTTTGCATCCATTAATTTTATGGATACTTCAAGTAATTATATATAAAAGAAAAAAAAACCAGATTTTTTTATAACAGCATCGCCGACTGATAATTTCTGCATTTCAGTTAGAAGCTTACGCATTAGAAATTGAATCTATCATAAAAGTGCACTCTTCTACTCTTTTCGTCTATATATATTTTTTATTTTTATTTTTCTAATGCATTTTGGAGTTTTCTTTTAAAGAATTTTTTTTCAATCAGTCACACAGATTCAACGAGACTAGACTGTCGCTAGAGATACTCCCAAAGGAGGAAACCGTCTTTCTCGCTTTCTTAATCCGACATGACTGTCTTTTTTTATATATTTTTTTCTGCTTTCTTCTTCTTCTTCTTCTTCAGAACTTTACTCCAATTCCGTCTCTTCTAAACCAAAGCCGTTCATCAGTGGCGTTCGGAAACCGGCTTATCCAGGATACAGACTGATGAAACCTGTTGTCGTAAAAATCCCCCTTCTCTTCTATTCTTTTCTTCTGTTGCCCTGAAATTGTCCAGACAGAAGACCGCCAATTCTGTAAGGAACGAGCTTCAATCTGCTCAATTGCTGCAGGTCGAAGAGTGAAGTCTATACAACTGAAGTTTTTCGCCCCTTCTCAACCCCCAAAAATCCTTAGAGTGACGGAAAGACATGGGGGATTTCCTTTTGCCACTATCGAGATTATCTCCGAGAGTCCTACAAACTTTACTAACTTCACCAATGTCGAGAGTAGAGTAATGGTTATTGCTTCCTATCCCTTAATGGAAGCATTGCTAGCATGGTATGTCTAACGGTCAAAAACATATCGATATTTGTCTCACCACTTTCACTCTTCTGACGTTTCAAGATATGGAATCTAGAACTGTTCTGATATGTGTGTACCAACCGGAAGTTCTAGGATCTGTCATTTTCTCTTCTACTTTCAGCATTGAGTGAAATGAAAGAAAATTTTATCAGAAATAAGAGATATCTAACCCATCTCACACATGGTTGAAGGCTCTTCTTTGACAATCAAAGGTCATCCCAATAGATTTCGAAATTTATTGCATTCCTTTCGGTCATAAGATTCTATTTGATAATATGCTTCGTTTTTGATACGAACCAAAGAATAAAGAATCTTTTGAATGATTTATTTAAGGAAATACATTTAATTCCTGCCATTTTCAATTGGAAAATTTAGTAAAATGAGTTTAAAATTCATAAAAATTGCTAAGAATAGTCATGTGCTAGTAATTGATAAACGATTTACAATTAATATATTTGAATTGAATCTAGAATGAAGTGTAAAGAAATCGTGCACTTAACTGCCACCAGCTGCAGTTTGGTTGGAAGACATCTATAGCATCATTTCAATCACAGCTGGTGCAAAAGTTGTCTTGTCAGACCAGCTGTACGTTCCACAGGTCATTGAGCTTTTGTTAAACTTGTATTATTTTGTAATTTCACATCTTTAGAACATTATAACTCCTCTAATATATCATCTAATAATTTTACTATAAATTGAAATCATTTTTAATTCTAAAATTTCCATTTAAAATAAAATGAAAATTTAATTCTGATCTACTCCTTTAATATAGATCGCTTAATGAAAACTCCTTACATGCGTGATTTTTTTTTTTTTTTTTTGCTGTTAAAATACAATAAAGATTTTCTCTAGAACCAATATTGGCAACATCACTTTTTTTATTATTTTCTTCTCCTTTTCTCCTGTTTTTTCATCTTCTTCTATTAATAATTTCGATATAAATCATAAATATAAATCTTATGTCAATATTCCAAGATGTTACCAACGCAATGACATGTGGAAACCAAAGATGACTCATCACAAAGTATTAGATAAGTTCATATATTTTATTTTATTTTTTCATTTATAATGTCAAGATATTACATTTTCTTAATTCTGAAGTATTTAAGAAAGAGAATTGATTAATTCTTAATTTTGTAATATTGGTTTGAGAAATAATCCTCTTAATTAAAATGGACTTAATTTTAATGATTTATGAATCTTTCTCTTTCTTAACAATTTAGTAAAATTTTAATATTGTCTTAAAAATTATATACATCATTTAAAACTTTTTTTAAAATAATTCTATAATTTACATAAAAACATAATAAAGCTTAACGATATTTACAAAACAATTCTCAAGTAGACAATTAAATTATTGTCCTTATACTTTGTTCTTTTCACACACTATTTTTATCAAATGTATAATATTTAAATATTACGAGAGATAGTGCGCTATTATGAAGATTGTCCTCATGTTTAATTATTAATAAATATATAAATTTTGAATAAAAATATCAAATTTTAAAGGAATTTTTAAAACTTACGATGATAATATTTGATGTACAATTTTCTATTTTAACAAACTTAAGCTTAAGAACATTAAAGTTAATAATAAGGGCCATAGATGCGTCGTTTTGGGGATTATCCACTCTTTAATACTCTTCTATTTAATTATTACGGTAATAAATAAATATACATTTAAGACTCATTCGTAGTATAAAAATATTTAAAATTTTCCTTTTAATATACGTTTAAAGAAGATAAAACTCGCCAGTCTTTGCCACAACAAATATTCTACAATTATGGGTTCATCTTATATTAATTTTTATAATACAAGTTATATTTTATGTAATTATGCTTACTGAAAGAATGTGACTCAAATATTAATTTAAAGAAAAATATATTGTAAATAATTTATTTTAAAAATTTAATGTAATTAACTTTTATATCTGTTTCGTTCGAAATGTTACTTATCTCATTTTGTAAAAATTTTATATTATGCGCCTTGTAACAGGGTTTATCGCTAATTCCTTGACTAATAAAGATTAATTATAAAAAATAATTAGTTAATTGTTGATAATTGTTTCTTAGAAATTTTAAAGTGTTTTGTAATAATATTAAGTGTACAATTTTCTATTTTAACAAAATAAAATACTGCTGGAAGCATTTAAAATTATTGTTTTAAACAAAAAAATTCTCATACACAAGTACATTTTTTACTGTTTTCATCCTTAAAAACATTGTTAAAATTCTCTTTCTACGTAGTTTCCAATTATCTAGTAATCATATTTGCATCATCATCTTTTCTGTCGTGGATGCATTATTATATTAAATCCTTACTAAGCAAAAAAATGGAAGAACTCTTGTATTTTTTTTAAAATTCTGCACAAAAGCTTCAAAAAAATCAAGTTTTTATCAAGTAGAATTTTTTAGAATTTTTTTAGTACAATGGTTATAATAAAGCATTAATAAAATTTCTATATTTTAATACTATTGATATACAAGAATACGTACACTATATGGAAGGATAGTTGTTTTAAATAATATATTTTTATCATATGTTTTCTCTATGATAAACTGAAACTTTTGATGTTTAGTATATTGTTCTATGCCATCATTTTTCAATACATTCTCTAAATTATTTATCGTATCTCGTGGCCATGTTATAAAATTCAATGCTAAAACCAGGTTTAATGGTTTCTGGAGAATTCGATATTTTAAAGTACAAAGCATTGAAAATGATTCTTAATACTAAAAAAAACTTGTTAATATTTAAAATTTTACTTTATAATATAGTAAACTGTCATTATAATAAATTTTTTATGCCAACTTTAGTTACGATCATATAGCCGAACTGTACACTTGGTCATTTAGAAGGATTGTTCTAAGATAGAATTATATAAAAGGTAGCCAAAAATCAGTTAAGTATTGTAAAGATTAAACTGTTATTTAAGCATATTTTAAATCTTGTTTTCGCCAGTTTTATGAAAGGAGATTATTCAAAATCCAGTTTACGATTCATATTTACAAGTGTAACTGGAACACTGTTAACTGATTTAACCTAACCTGTATATATTTTATATATATATTTTATACAAATTTCTATGTATAACTTTATTCTAGAATAAAAATTATAAACATTAAAATAATTTAATACTTATAAATATATATGACATTATCATAATATAAATCTAAACTTTGATTATTAAATTAATACAAATTTATAAAAATAATTTTAAATTTTTTATGGTTTATAATACTATGAAGTTATAAATGTGATTTATTCTTGTGTAAGTCATTGTTTCTGTTACGCTGGGGGTAGAGTTGATAATATTTACAGTAGTATAAGCTTGCAGGTATGTAAGCATCAAAATACAATAAATCAATACACGGTTTAGAATAGATTGTAACAAAAAACTTGAAATGTAGTTCCATCAATAATGGCTTTAAATTAAAATTAAATATATTACTTTGATTAAATTACTGGTTTATTGGAGGAAATCATTTAAATGCATCTTGGATGCTTTGAGTAAAATATGATGTTTATAAATGTAATAAATTTTATATTTATAGCAAATGTTTTATTATTTTCTATTAATTTTAATGACTAATTAAATATAATAATATTAGAAATTTTGATTATTTATAACATTAAACGTATTTTTTAGTTCAATTTAAAAAAGTTGTTATATCGGTTTCGTGTCATTGACGGTACATTGATAATATTTTAAATATTTACGTAAAAAACATGAATTTTAAGTGATTAAAATTTAAATATTAATAAACTTCTACGTATTATTAAATTAAATTTAATCTTATAAAGAAAAATACCGCAAAATAACAACTTTAATGTTAGTATTTAAGATACAAAATGACTTTTTTCCGATAAGAACATTTAAAATAATGATAATGAATCGAGACAGATTCTTTCATCGAATTGCACATTTGTCGACATATGCTACAATA
Organism: Centruroides vittatus; assembly: GCF_030686945.1. Taxonomy (NCBI): domain Eukaryota; kingdom Metazoa; phylum Arthropoda; class Arachnida; order Scorpiones; family Buthidae; genus Centruroides; species Centruroides vittatus. Next base: position 3,731,680 of record NW_027122385.1, read on the forward strand.
GAAATAAATAAAATTATAAAAATCCTTTTGTTCTTTCAATTTAAAAGTTCTCACAGTTTCTTTGATCGATTGTAATTTCTCGAAATATGTACGATTATTTGAAACGAGAGTACATTGAATTTTGTCCAAAGTAATTGGATAAGGATTTGCATATAACGAAAAGAAATGACCAGTTAGTTGTATTCGATAAGAGTAGCAAAGACTGGCATGATTTTGTAAAGAGTTGCAATCATCCGAAAATGGAGCAATTTACTTTCAGTCGCTCCAGGCAATCTAGAATCAATATATTCTTGTAAACCTTGTATAAGCTTAGAATTACACAAGAATATTCATTCCCCTTGACTTCTTTATATTTACAATATTAATCTAAATAGTTAGTTTCATTCGATAGAAAATTATATTAATTGCAATTTATCCTTTTAATTTATATATATTTATCATTTATTTCTTTCTTGTTGCTCTCTATTACATTAAATAGAGAAGTATATGATTTCTCTCCAATTATATTTCTATATTAAGTTTTTCTAATTAACGTTTAATTTTTAATATAAATAATTGCCTATTAAATATAAGAAAATGTCATACAGTATATAATACGTGCATATGATGTGGAATTTTTCAAATACAGTAAAACCTGTCTATGGCGACCACTCACGGTTCCTTCAAAAAGTGGTCTTTTAGACAGGCGGTCGTCCAATAGGTGGTGCTGTAATACCGCATTTCCGTACGTATTTTGCGCACTTTTTAGCCATTTCTACTAAGCAAAACTCGAGGTGAGCAAAAATAAGCGAATTTTTTCAACGATAGAGCTATATTGGTATTATATTTTATTTTTATCGGATAACTCGATTTACAGAAGTCGTCGTGATTTTATAACACAGATTTAATATCAATATTTTAAAGATTAATGCAATACTCGCATTTTCTCGATTATAATGCACACTTTTTCCCGATTTAATAAATTCAACTCGGTTCTTTTCGTTCGCTCCTCAGTTACGTGTATTACGTCATCGATATACAAGCGCGTTGTATTTCTCCATTACTTTGGTTGGTTTTCGTTAGTTCAATCTTATTTTAAGTTTAAAAATACTGAATATTTAATATTTTATTAAGTACAATAAGAAAAATTATTAATTAATAATAACACTGTTTTATTATTTTTTAATAATAATACGATTTCATTACATTCCGCGATTGTCCAATGACAATCGCGGAATCAAAAAAGGAAAGTTTCCTATAAAACTGATTTTTGCATTTTGCGTTTATTGTTTTTTTAAATATTTTGCGTGAATATTATTTTTCTAAAAATATTGTGGAAATAAGGTAGGTTGATACAGAAACTATTTATCGCATATGTACAGTACTGTATATGAGCGTAAAAAATATTAATAAATAAAATAAATTTTATCAAATGAGATAGCCGATTAATTGTATCGTGACTGTACAATATTTTATACCCGTAAGGAAAATACTGTAGGCCTACGGTAAAATAAATTTCGTTTTCCCACAGTTAAACTTCGCCGCTAATTGGTGTTGTGATAAACCATTTTCACTTTCTCTGATAACTTTAACACGATCTTCTAACGACAGCACTTTGCATTTCTTCCATTTTTCGGACAATTTCGAACAATCTGAAGTGAATTTCCTTTGTTGCTAGACTAATTCATTAACACCTGCACCTCATTTCAAGGGTGGGAGAAGTGCCCGAAGTGGGTTCGAACAAAAGTTTAGACTACTTTATCATATTAGGAGGGGGGAATGTTGTTGAGATGGGTTCGAACAATAGTTTAGACCAGATATATTGGCAGAAGTGATCGCTTATTATAGTTATTGTATGTTGTTTCGGACCAAAAATCGATGCCCGCGGTCGCGTTACGCAGATGGTCGTTTAATACGGGTAACTTATACGAAGACTCTATGTATAAAGTATTCCGTGCCAGAAATTTTTGCCCGTTTTGACAGGTGCCCGTTGAATGCAAGTGATCGCCTAAGCAGTTTTCACTGTATAAAAATTATTTTTTATTTTATTTTTATGCGTAAATTAAATATCCTTAAACAGTTATGTACTAAATAAAAATAGATATTTATCGTAATATAAAACGTTTTTAATAACAGTATTGTTTAAATTATTGTTTCTTTTAGAATAGTACATTATTATTACAAATACCGGTATTTTTAATCACTTACTGGACCTACCAGTTGAGAAGTCTCAACTCATCTTAATAATTTTTCAAGTTACTCATTTCTTATAGTAATGATATCATATTTATACTATAAAAATACGATATTATTATCATATTTTTGGTTAAATAAAATATTTATAAATTTATATCTCAAATATATAAAATGATTTTAAATGTTATCTCAAACATAATATAAAATATTATGAATGATAATATTTAGTAAATTTGCATAGTTGTAATATGTTTTGAAAGAAATATTTTAGTCGTACTTATATATTTATTTTAGTAATTCTTTAATTCATTTGTAATATAAAATATTCTAACTAACAGCTTTGATCGAACGGTTGGAGATTTTCCAAACTTTAACTAAACCAGTTATTGTATTGTACTTTAAAAGAAAGGTATAGAGACATTCTGACGAATTCTGGCAACCCTAAGTTCCCTAGAGGATGCTGAGAACCATTCTTTGTCTCCCGTTGAAACCCTATTGAAACACAGAGAGAAAGAGGAGGGAAAAAAGACTTGCTGTCGAGCACAATCGATTGTCAGAAAAGAGCAGAAAATAGGTCAGAGATACAGCCAATAAAAACACTCCAGCGATTTTCCAACCTTTATGACGTTTTAAACTTCGAGTAGCAAGTCTTTGACAACAGAAAGGTATGGATAAAAGTCGTCTCCATCATCCATTGACATTAAATGGGGTAGGCTTTCTAACAAATTATGGATTTCCACTTTTGGTCAGAAGTGATGATCGTTAAACAGGTGAATGTACCAGAATGATCCTCTGATATATAAATGTTCTTTTAAAGCCAAACCTCTTCAGTTTTCATTCTAGATAGATAAAATAACAATCTGAGAAGTACTGTAGTAACAATAATAGTTGTAATTTTGAGATATTCAATAACCACACTTTCATACGACATATACCGAAACATTCATATGAATGGAAATAGAATTAAATGATTCTTACAATTAAATTCAATTTTATATGATTTAAACGAATTAAATTTTAATTAAACACGAAAATTTATGAGTAAAACTTGAAATAATATTATCATTATAATGAATTATTAAAGCGAAATTATTTAACTTTATTAATTCTCATCAGTTTTTATTCTGAAATTTAAAAAATGACAATATTTATTTTAAAATAAATTGAAAATTTCATCAATTATAATTAATTAAAATAGAAAAGTTTATAAAGAACAGAATTACATTATCAGTTAGAGTGTTGAAAAAGTTGATTACAATAGCATTGAATAGCACCTTATTTTTTTGATGATTGTCTTTTCTCTTCATTGCTCATTGTGTGATGGCTGCAAAAGGAAATAACAGAAAGATATCTTCTATTTGTCGTTCTATTTAACGCTGTTCATACTCCACATCCAGATTGTTAGAAGGTATAAGTCAAACCGTCAAACGAAGATCTTCGAGGTTGTCCATTGTCCCGCTGCGGACACAGACAGTGATTGTGATAAATGGATTTGATGGCTGACAAGGACCACCCATTCGACTTCGTGCAACAGGTTCGAAAATTCCAAAAATAATCTATTTAAGATTTCTTTTCTTCAGTTCTTTTTCCATTTTCAAATAATATATTTCAAAACAATCAAACATAGTGCTTTCAACTGGAATCGTGTTTTTGTTCTAAATATTCTTCCTGTCTTGAAACATAGAAAAGGTTTATAAATATTGATAAATGTTCAGAAAATCATATCAAATAAATATATTCGTATATATATATATATATATTCCCATAGAATAATTTATAAAATGTATGATATTTTGCATCTACATTTCCCAGATTTAAAAGATATATATTGTAAAATGTATTAAATAATTAAGACTTTTCTTATAATTTAATTAATTTTTATTCGGAATTTTAATAAATCAACTTACCACAGAATTAAATACGTAATTTTTTCCAAAACACGTTAGAACTGAAGATAAAAGCTTTATAGATTAGCTTCTTAACAGATAATTGATTAATGTTAAAATATCTTAATAATTAATTAAAAATTCTTTTTAGAATGAAAATTAAAAACAGTATTAATAATTCAATAATTAGTACATTTCATTTTCTAATTTTAATTTAATGATAGCATTAACAATTAAATATATGATAGAAATTGACTTTAATGCTCTGTTTACATTTTACATTGTTTAATAGTTGTAGGCCTATGCGGATATTAATATATATAAAATTAATTCTGGAAAAATATGAACAGAATTTATTTATTTATAAAACTCCTGAGAATCTTATTAAAAATTATTTTTACACTGTATAAAAATTATTATTACTGTTTACGTAATGTAAGAAGTTATTTAAGAACAATACATTACTTATGGTTTTTGAAAAATCAGATTCTCGAATGATTTTTACAAGATTCTTAAAAGATTTTTAGAGAATCTCTCAGAATCTTAAAGAATTTTTTAAAAATTCTTTAAAAATAAAGAAATCCTTATGCATTTTTACGAAAAATTTTTTCCTTTTTTCTCCCTTCTCTTTCTTTTCTCTTTTTTGAAGAATAAAGAGGATCCTAAACCCAAAAATAAAATTATATAAATATAATTCACAGCATCAACATGTATAATTTATTTTTATTCTTTCTGTCTTTCAGACAACCCAACTAAATGATTTAATTAATGTCCTAATCCTTTAACCTAAGCACCACTTGCCACTTAAATCACTTCCTAATACCCATCGATGCTGTCCCCTTTCGTGTCCATCATTGCGTTGAAATCCCTCTCAGTCAAATAGGTAACAATGATTTATTCTCTTGATTGAGAATCCCATATAGATTCTATGTACACGTTTGTAGGATTCTTTCTTTTGATTAAATTAAATCCTTCATGTTCATTTTATTGATTACAATCATTTTCTACTTATGCAAGTAACCAATTGTAAATCCCTTTATAATTCTATCTAGGTGTAGAAAATATAAATTCAACTGAAGCTTATTAACGAGATAAGAATCCATTAATGGAATATTGCATTCAATTCAAAGAGATATCTAATTTCAATTATTGTATTAATGTGTTGTTTACATCACATTTTTTAATATTTTTATTCATCTTTTTGAAAGATCCTAAATCATTTTATTATACTGTATTTATTTTTTAAAATAAGTTTTTCTATTTATAATTATTTAAAAATTTCTTTTATTAGATAATGAAATTATTGCTTTTTCTATAATTCTTGTCAATTCATGACAAGAATTATAGGAAAAGCAATAATTTTAATAAAAATATGGAATTGAATATTCCAAATTTTTATTAAAATTATCTTAATTTCTTTATTTTATTTATATAAATTTAATTACAAGAAATAGTTAAATTTTAATATTTTAAAAAACATTTCTTGATAATTAAATTAAAACTATAAATTTATTTATTTATTACTTCTTATAATATAACAATATAAATGAATTTAGAATATTTTCAATAATAATAATGTAATAATTTACTTTAAATTTCCATAGTTTTAGAGATTCTTATAAATAAAATTTTTCTAATTAAATTATCTAGATCAGTTATAATTTTTTGATACACAAATATTAAATATATAACATGCTATTTAATTTTAAAGTTAAGTAAACATATCTTTAAAATACAGTAAATATATATTATTATTCGCTCTATTCATACTTCATTCTTTATATTACCTCGTGTTGTATTTATACTGAATGGCGCAGAAAACTAATTATTATCATCTTTATAGTTAAATAAACATTTATTTAAATTTTTATTATAATAATATTTAATAAGTTAAATTAAACAACATATTTAAAATGCTTACATTTATTATAAGTATTTACTTCAAACAGTTAATTATAATAAAGTCAATTTTATTAATGAAAGTAAATCATATTGTTTAACATCTAATATAATAATAATTTATATTGAATATCATCTTATTTTTGGCATTTTCTTTGTTAACATTCTAGATATTAATCATGTGATAGCCGTTTACAGGGTTAACAAACTGTATTCTAAGAATTCCAGAAATCAAGATATTTGTAGAAATAATTCCCTTGCTGTTTATATTCTATATTTAATTACTTAATACAATAATATTTTATTTAACTGTTAGGGCAAATCCTTGTATAAAGGAAAGTTAGTGTTTGATTGAGTTTGAACAATGGCATGACAGATAAAATAGTACAAACTGTTATCGGTTGACCACAATTGCGGGATATATGGAGAAAGAGTGGCAACAGATGGACTGGACTGATTATAATTTTTTTGGCAACGTCGCTAAGGTAGTTGCTATTCCTATTATCGAATATTGTGAGATATTATGGAAGTAGAAGCGGAATTTGTCAGCTGGAATAGTATTTGAAAGCTCAAGGTCTTTTTTTTAGACGGCTGGTCGAAGAGCGTTGCAGTCTACTAAGAAATGATAAATGTTGATTGGATCAAAGTTGCAGAACGGACAAATCTTATGCTGATCAAGAAAGATAATCGTGGAGTTGAACCTCAACGAGTAGAGGTTTAGATGGAGTTGCATTAGGAGAAATTTATGTGGGTGACTAAGGTTGCTAAAGATATACGGTTAAGGGCAATATTCAAACAGAATTTAAAGGTACCGCAGATGATGTTTAGAGTGAGGAAGCAATTTATGTCTTCAACGGTCGACCAAGTTACAGCGTTATCGATGATTAGGGATGAATAGATGTTCCAGCTGGTCTGAGACTTTAATAGACTATCAAGAGCGATGCCAAATTGTTTGAGGTTGTTGTTGATTGTAGTATGACAATTGAGAGAATGTGAGTTGCTGTTTTTTTTAAGATAAATTCTTTGGAATTATTTTTGAAAAAAAATCTTTTAATGGAGTTAAGGATTTGCTTCAACAGGATGGGTATAATTTAGTTCTACCTAGTTCGATCCTCATAGTTTATACTAGTATTCAGAGATCAAAGTTTGAATAGTTTGCGTATAAAGACGTATTGAATTTATTCTATTTCTAAAAGCAGTTAAGGCGTACAGAGGCAGCATATGAGACAGAACCGAGGACATTAGAATTTCATAATTTGAATAATAATTTTTTTCAGAATAGGTGATATTGAAGAATAGTGGAAAGATAGATGCCTAAGTATTTAAAATGAGGAATTATATTCAGTTTGTTGGACAGAAGTCTATTTTTTTTAGTCTAATACATAGGCTATATATATAAATTATTTTTTAAATTTTAATTTCTGATAATATAAATTACAATTATAAGATTTATATCTTTATAATTTTGACTTTAACTTTATAAAATGAAAAATATTTTATACAAGTATTCTGAAAAATGTTTAAAAAATAATTTATATATTTTTTTATAATATAAAAATATATTTCTTTCATTTATTTTTTTTATTTCAAAATTTTTAAACTATTGCTATTTAATTATGTAATGTAAATACTATTTCATTTCAAAATTTGAAAATAAATACTTTCCATAATAATATAACTAGCTACTTATATTCTTCAAACAAGAATTTAATCATTTTTAGATAAAAATTAAAAAAATTAATTCAACTTTAGTTAGACAATTAAATTAAAATTTAAAATAAAATTTATTTTTATTAAGCTTATGGTAAATCCATTTAAAAACCACTAAGATCATTAATATTACGCTATATTTTTATATTTTTAAAGTTTGTATGCATGTAAATAATATTAAAATAACTAAAAATATTTTTAGAATCATTACGTATTTAAATATGTTTTAAATTTAAATAATATTTCCGTAATAAATAATTCGTAAAATCCATTTTCTATCTCTAGACTATTAAACATCCTAGTCTATTTTTAAGGATTTTTTATTACGGTTACCATTCTAACTATTTGATACAGTATCTAAGAATGATATCATATCTAATACAACGTCATATATATATTTCAGAGGAAAACTTTTTCCTAAGCTCTTTTCTCCTTTGTCGAGAAGTTGGTTCTAGCTTGCTGTCAATATATATACAATATATATTTTCCTTTCTCTCACAAGTCGGAAGTAGGGTTTCTACCCTTCCCCCTATTAACATTTCTTATTTTTCTTTACTTTATAGCAGACATTTATATCATCTAATGCTCTTATAGATAGAAGAAAAAAGGTGGGACCGAATAGATTTATTGAAATAGTCCATCTGTACTGCTCAGATTCGCATTCTTTCTTCTCCTTCCAGTCTCCTTGTCGTAGGGCATCCTGCTTGAATGATAAAGTCAAAGTACTGCTGATCCCTTTAGAGATAAGGGACCTCACACTTCTCATTGTTCAACCCTCTTCTTCTTTATTCTTTTCCTGTGTGGCTTGAAGTGATGACACTTCGACGGACGGAGTTGTATAATATAAAAGATTCTTGCCTAACATCTAATATCTGACTATCCCGTGTGAGTTGATTGTGAAGAAGCTACTAACTCAGCTGTCAGTTCTTCGTGTTTGCAATTTCTACCTATCGAGGGAACGCAAAAATCATGATTTTATGTAGGCTGTATATAAAAAAGTTAAAAAATATTACTCTAAATATGATATTTTCATCAATGATCAATTCTCTTCTAAACATATGAACGAAGAAAACTTAAAGATGCTCGAAGTTGGTTATAAAAAGCAAGAAAAATTATAGAAAAATTGATTTAAACAGACTAATTCGTGTGTATAAAAATTAGATTTTATTATCTAGAATATAATCTGCTGATATTTTTTTAAACACGATCGAAAAATCATTCGCATCGGTACGAGAAGGAAGATGCTAACTGGTAGGCAGCTTCCTTTATAAAGTATACGTTCCAAGAACAAATCAATTTTTTCCCACTTGTTGTGTTCGATCCCTTGATGTCATTAAAAGTTAGTAAATTTTTAAAGAAAAAGATTATTACATTTTCCATTCCATTACATAACAGATTTACTTCCTTTAATGGAAAAATCCATTAATTTTCTTCTTTTAACTCTGACGTTATAATAAAAAAGTTAAGCTATTAAAACATTAATTTAACAATATAATACGTATGACGAGTTACTTTTAAGTATTTATTTTATATTTTAAAATAAAAAAATACAAAATGTAGAACTGTTAGAAGATTAATTTTACTATTTAATTATCAACAAAAATAAGAGTTACTAAACGCTTGAACAATATATTGTAATTATATTTTATATAAAGAATTAGATTATAACACTTTTCAATATTTTAAATATAAAATTTATTATATTTTGCATTTAACTACATTTACAACTTAATGACATGTTTAAATTTTAAGAAACATAAAGGTAAATTTTATGGAGGATGGAAGTTTATTTCCTTTTTTTTCTAAACTTGACCGTGTTTAGAACCCATATTGATTAAGCATAAAAAATCCATAAAAAAATCTTTAAAAAAATCTATTTTAAATAAATTTAAATCAATTAAATTTATAAACATTGAAGAAATAAAAGCATATATATTCATTAAATTAGAGGAGAAAAAGTTTTTTTAATCATTACTCTATACCTTTATGCGACATTAAACTCAATGAGAAATGTAAAATAAATTTCAAAAAACTAATTAAAATAATTAATTTTAACTATATTTTTTAATAAGCATTAATAAACAACCATTCAAATTTATTATTAGTTTACTTTCGAATGCATTACTTTTATGTAGCCATTTAACGAACGTGTTTAAACGTTTTCAGATTACACTCATAAAAAAAAACATCATAAATGAATATAAAACATTTTAAAAACCAATATTCAGTCTTTTCTAATTAAAGACCCCGAAAAAGGCAAACAGGTAGAAAGAAAAAGAAGTTAAAGGAAAAAAAAAAAAGCAAACTCACGTCTTAGAACCTTTGGATATGGCCAGGATAGCACACGTGGTTTAGACATAAAAGGAGTTTGCAGATCACCAGAATCCAACGGAGCATATCAGAGGTGCACGCGTGGATGACTTGTTTACGTCATTAATTATCGTGTCTAGCGGGTTTTTTCACGCGTGAGGACTCTTAAGTTTATGACAAAATCGTAAAGTCTTCATTATACGTCTTTTCTGTTACCAGCGGGTTGGGTTAATTAAGCGTAGCAACTGCATCATCTCTTTATATCATACTTCTCTTAACTTCTTATGCATTTAAGTGTCGAATTCAATTAAAAATTAGAAATATAACACATTTTATCTGTTAGACATCGAAATTAGAAAGTAATATTTTTACTCAGCTCTTACTTATTTCATAGTTTACGCTTAAGGTAACACAAATATGATTACTTGTATCATCAAATATTCATATGTTTAATGTAAGTTACAATTTTGACAAGACGAATGATAAAAATTCACAAAAATAAATAACATTTCTGAAAAAATTTATTTTTTTAAATATGATCAATAATCGAAAAAAATAAATATTTTAAAGCTTTAAAGTATTCGACTAATTTATTATATAAAATAGTATAAAATAAATAGTGATAAAATTGTAAATGTTTACGTTATTTAAAAAATCAATTTAATATTAATTAAATTATTATTAATTTTATATAACTTTTAAACAAAAATTGCTCTTGAAATTCTTATCTTTTATGATTTAATTTTTGGATTTTATATTAATATTAATATAAAATCATATTAAATAAAAACATATCAATATATATATTGAATGTTTGATACCCCATTAAATATGTTTTTTATGCAGATATTTTTAAAAATTTTATTCAATACATATTTGAATAAAAAGTCTTTTTTATTTTTAAAATATTCATCTACCTTACTTTTTATATGAGAAATATAACACATTCTTCCAAGTTGTTAGAAAGTTTAGTCTTCAGAAGTTCAAGAAGAAATAATAATAAAAAAAAAAGAATTTTTAAATGGAGGAAGAAATTTGTTTTAATATATTATAATTTTATAAAATAGCAAGATTTATACTCGAATATATTATATTATATTTATTTATTATGAATTTATTATTAATTTTATTCGTTTATTTGATTAAATTATAAGCAAAATAAGTTATGAAGTGGACACAAATTTTTAAATTCATTTGTGTTTAATATTAAAAAAATTATTTCAATTTTTATAAAACTGATTTATTTACATATTTATTTTATTAAATTATAAACAAAATAAGTTAAAATTGGGCATAGTGTGTTTAATTAATTCTGCATTTAATGTACAAAAATATTAAATTAAATTATATAAAAATTATTTATCTATTTATTTATTTATATTCTTAAATTATGAATCCATACGTGAACTTATTTTTAAACTAATATCAATTATTTTTAATTTTAATATAAAAAATAAATTGAAGTTAAAAATAATTTTATTCATTTATTTGAATTTAAATTAATAAGAAATTTATTATCTAAATTTTATTTCATTAAGTAAATTATTTATTTATAAAAACTGGTGATAACTTATTCAATGGAATTTATATATTACATTATTCATAAAAAATTTAATTAATAAATGTCTAAATTTTAAAATTATTATTATTATTATTTTTTTTTAAAATTAGTAAATTGTTTACCAGCGAAAAAAAGTTTCAATATATTTCTAATTAATGGAATTGCACGAACAACATAAGCCAACAGAAAATTCAATATAGTTATGATGTACTTTGTTATATTATATATTATATCAAATATATAAACGAAAAAAATAAATAAAAAGAATTTATCACACGAATAACATTTTGATAAATTTATGTCATATTTTATTTACAATTGAGTTAATCTTTGATTTTCTACATCAAATGATAAATATAATAAATAAAATAGCATAAAAATTCTATTTTTAATAGAAAATATATTAAATACTAAAAGTAGAAATGAATATATATATATATATTAAAATATTTAGAATTTATAAAAATTAAAGATATTATTTAAATATTTTAAATAAGAAATTATAATATAAATTAAAATATCATAAATAAAAATAACGTTAATTATAATTAAAACTTTATCAAAAATTTTTGAGTTTTTTATACTTTACAATAAATATTTTTACTGAATGATTTAACGATAAAGTATTGTCTAAATGAAAGATATTTTGTAAATTATTCATATATAAATTATAAAATTGCACAATTACTTTTTCAACGAGACATATCAAAATCTAGTGAAATACTTTTAAGTAGATTTTGAAAATCTAAAAAGTAAATAATCAGTGACGAAAAAGTACTCGTCAATCAGTTTTAACTACAAAAAGCATAAATCTTCAAGCGAAATTCATTTATAGTCCATTTAAAGGCGAGTAAAACTGAGTGGGGGTCAGAGTTCATTTGACGTAATCGAGTCAATTGAACAATTGGTTAAATGTCCAAACAGCCGCCTTAGGATATCGAAAACTCTAACGAATTTCCAGTCTGTACTTGTATCGCTCGATAGATTGCTTTCCGGAAGAAAAAAATAAAGGATAGGCAATACACTCCACCAGTTCTCTAACTTCCGGCGGAAGGCATTATTGTTAGCTGTTCCAGTTCATTGCGTCCGCCATTGAATCGAATAAGTAGTCTTAAGTTGACATCCCAGCTAAACAAATGATGTCTGCATTTGACATTATGGGACTTGCCTTTACTATTCTTGCTAAGATCTACTCCAAGAGAAAGGAGGATAGCTTTGAAGATTATCAAATTTATTTCCAACGAAACCGTTTGTTGTGATTCTACTTCTCTTACGTTGTTTCAAAGAATCTCCGATTCCACTGATTTGTTGCGATTTTCTCACTGTTTTCTTGAACTATTTTCTAGCTAACTGGATTCTCAGGAATTCATTACACGAATACGTTGACTTCAAAACTAAAAAAATAAGAAAAACTTCTTACAAGTTGAGAGTAGAAAGAAAACTAAAATAAAATAAAACGATCTTATGTATTAAATGTGCAACAAATCTTTCATGAATGGCCCCAATCTTTTTCTAGAATGATACGTATTCGTTTCTTATTTCTTCTGATCTATTTCTAGAACTAATCTCTTCTACTAAACTTGGTTTCTTCTCTCTCTAATTTTGATTCTGATAGGTTAATATATCTCTCTTACTCGAATGGGTGTCTTTAATATATATATTGTATTTATATTTTAAATTATATAAATCCTCATGGCTCTATGTCTGATCGTAAAATAAATAAATAGTGGTTATTAATAGTTCTATACACGCTGTACAGGGTCTTAAGTATCTTTATATGCTACGCATGAGTTTATATATAAAGCTTAGACGTAATAAAAATAAGAATTAAATGTTTTTTTTGGGGGGGGGGCTTAAAGTAAACATTATAAAGGATATTTTGTATAGACACAAAGACGTACAATATAAAAAAATAATTATATATTATTTTATAATTAATTATTTAGAATGTTTTGCAATTTAGTAATTAAAGTACAGGGTGGCCGAAAAGTCAGATACAGAGTGTTTTTTCAAGAAATTTAGCAATTTGTAAAAAGGGTCCGCAGAGTTAATTATCTTATTACAATTAGTATTCTTGTCATTTTTAAAATAGTTTTTGTAAATTTTATAAGAAATAAGGTATTTGAATAAGATAACAAGTTACATTTTATGATGGTTAACTAGCTTTTGAGCAATCTCTGTATTTAATCTCGTTTAAAGCCACATATTGTAGTTATATAAAGCAAAATAAAATTTTACGTTAATACAATAAATTAAACTTACAAATTTATATTTAATAACAATAAAAAAAATTTAATTCTAAAATTTGTTAAATAACATTGAAATATTCTTAATTTTTAAAAATTTATAAGTTCTTATTTAACGTTTGTAGTAACGTATAAATGCGTAATAAAAGTTAAAAATTTAAAACTTTTTAATGAAAATTAGTGTCAATAAAGCATTAAAGATTTAAATTTACTTATTATTATATTATTCCCTTATTTTAATTAATACATTTTAAAAAATTTCATTTAAACGTAAAAAATATAATTCAGTAAATGTTTATTTTGATCTTGATTTTCAATTGTAATAGTAAAATTTTTTAAAATAATAACAATAATAATTTATTGCAATCATCGTGTTTCAAATGAGAAATGTTGTAGAAAGAGTTTTTATCACATTCTTTAATTACAAAACTAATTATGGAATAGTACTTAGGTAATTAAGCATAATCCGTGATCCCCGGAGTGCTTGCACAACATTTCACTTGATAGTAGTCCAGTTAAATGCTTCTCATCTTGATTGTTGTACTTTAATTTAAAATTAAATTAGAAAACTTAATTTTCGATATAAAAATATGTTAAAAAGAACGTTATTTTCGGTACAAAATTTGAAAATTATAAAAGAAAACAGATCATTCATACGTCATGCTATCTTCATTGATTAAATATTTTTTCTCCTTCTTACATAGGGAAAAAACAGCTTGTCTGTTGTACTGTACGAATAGCGTATATGTTTATAGAAAATCTCATAAATATAGTATTTTAAGATATCGACTTGAAATTTTTACCATAATTTAAGTGTCTCAACATACATATTCACAGCAAGTTTTATGAACATGAAACAATTTAGAAAAGTTACGTAAAAATACATTTAAAATAAAAATCTGAATATTATATTTTAAAATAATATAGTTTTTAAAATTTATATTAAAATTATTTCGTACTATTTAAAGTAGATAAGTGCTTGGAAATTTTTACAACTTCTTGACTAAACTATAAACGTTTATACTGAAAATGTAGTCTATAGTTAGATACATAAAAACATATCATTTACCTTTATAAAAATTTAAAAAAAAACTTTAAGTTATATGAAACGTAACTTAGAATCTATAAAATTATCTAAGAATCTTCCATTATAGAGTAGAATGTTAGAAGATGGGATAGTCTAAGTATAGCCGTCGATAACCGAAATCTAACACTTCAGACAAACCAATGGAAGCTGTAAGAGTTGCGACAATATAGTACTCTGGAGACACATGAGAGACGAGATGCAACTTCAAAGAATGTCTTAGAAGCGAGCTTCTCATATCTTTCTGTTAGCTAAATCGTTATGATTTTATTTAACACACGTACGAGGAACCTTTTAAAATATGTCGATAAATTAAAATGATTATGGACATAAAATTTATCATCGTCATAACTCGCACATAATCCATCTATAACGAATAATAACCTTAACATATTTTAAAATGTTGATGATCTTAGATAATTAAAATGATTTCTTACACGAAAGTTTCGCTGTCATATACCGGATATATTTTTGTTTGAGGATGTTATAATTATGATATATATTTTCTAATATTAGCATTGTAAATACGATAATATTAAAATTAATAACATAATTATGAGAAATAGGAAAATATTTTTGTGTATAATTGCATTTTATGCGTGACCATTAGCATTTACTAATGAATCGACTTAGAATAACATTAATATTAATAGGGCATACATTTACTATTTTATGACTCAAATTTCGTTTAGAATATGACTCAGAGTAATTAGTTTTCTTTATTTTTTCATGTAATTATTAAGTTTAATAAGTAAGGCTTTTGTTAAAATATTTAGATGAATTCGTGAAGAACCGTGGCATAAAAATAAAGAATAAGAACATTAAAAATTTTTTCTGTGTTTTTTAATCTTTCAAGATTTGGATAAATTATTCAGAAGCTCCAAATACGGAGAATTAAAAATTAAAATAAAACAAATTAGAAAGAAAAGTTTGACTTGTTAGCAATTCAAGTCTACATTGCGTGTTCAGTATAGTTGAGAGGTGTGTGAGATTCGGCAGGAATTTTTGATATATTAAAGAATATTTTTAATAGTTTAACATATATAAATGTTTATAAATTTTCTATAAAGATCTTAAGCTAATCTTTGTAATTTTACACAAAATAATTCTATTATAAGAAAGAATGAAACCACGAACGTCAGACATGTTGCTTTTGCTGTTGTACAAAAATATATTTTTGATATCAATAAAATTTAAAATGCATATAACTCTTAAAAAGATTTTTTAATGTTTGGCATTCACATTTTAACACGCATTTATTAAAGAAAAATAATAATAACGATAAAAAAATTCGAGCATTTTACTTCAATAGCAGATTTGGACGCCTATTCAAAGTGTGCGTAAAAGTGAAATGTCTCATCACTTTTCTGTGATAGCCAATGAAAAAAAAGCAATCACCTTTTATTTGTCGAATTTAAGAGTTGGGCGGAAGATAGTATCAGACATTTCTGGCCATCAATGTAGTCTAGAAGAGTGTACTGTCTTGTAAGGCGTTGAAATAACAACACTGGATATTCGTTCTAATGGACAAACTAAGTCTGTCTTTCTCAATAGGTGTTCGGCTATTGTATCCATTTAATGCTTCTAAATAAAATAAGTAAAAGGAATACATTCCATATACCTAGAAAAATATCCATTGTTCTACGAAATTGAACTAGAAAATGAGTGCAATGAAGAAGTTATAGCGTGTCTTCCAGAATAACTATTATCTTATGGATAAAACTAATGTTTATGGTTATTTCTTAACGATAATTTCTCTTGTATTTTTTTTAATTTCTTATCCATAAAAATAAAATTAATAAAGTTAAGATTAATTGTTTAAAAGAACGTTTCTCGAGGCATTAAATGGGGGAAGAAAATTATATTTTCCCATCGATTATAACATATTTTCTTATATAAATAATAAAAGTTCTTTTCTTAGAATTAATAAAAAAAGATTAATTGTAATTAGTTTAATTAATTTTATTCAAGTCGTTAATTCAAAATTATCTTTTAAAAATTCGAAAATAAATCATGTTTTTTTATGGTACAGTTTGGTAATTTATAGATCGGAGAAAAATTGCAATATGTTATTAAATATTAAACTAAAATTTAAAAATATTTTTGTCGAGTTTAATAATATTCAATATATATATGTGCAGTGTTATATCGATGTCAGAATTTTATGAAATTATTTGACATTATAAATATGTCGTTCAAATCCAATCATCTGCAAAGGTAAAGAGTCAGGCAAGCAAATATTGATCATTTCTCTTACTTTACCCAAATGCATCTTCTCGTGTGACGTTGCACGTGCTTCCGTCTGCTCCCTGAGCGAGAAAAGAAGTCCGCTCCACTCTGAGACATCCATCACATTGACGTTAACACGGTACCTTGCCACCGTTGACAAATGTCCGATTTGGTTGACAGTAAGTATAGTTTTGTCACTACTAGGCGTCAGGACTGCTGACCTAAGTCCTTTCAACCAGACTTGCCAGAATATTTTACCGACTTATTTACCATACAGTTCCTTTGAGATTTGTGTTATTCTTTGAAAATTTCCAGAGAATGAAAATTTAAACTCGATATGAGACGTTTCGTCTTCTTTTTCTTTTTTCCTTTTTTATTCTTCCAAACAAAACTGCTCATTTTTTCCTTCTTTTTACGTAAAATACAACTTTTAAATAGATAAAATATATAATTTTTACATTTCGGATTTATATTTTAAAGAAAAATAATAAGTTACCTTTTGTAGAATATATATTTATACATGGAATGAGATCGTAAAATTAATTGTGTGCTTCAAACGAATCGTTATCTTAAGATGGTTTTTTCCCCTATTCCTTTCATCTCTTCAATATAAAAGTTGCCTACGGAATTTCGAAGAGAATCATTTATAATTAAATATTAAACGAAGACGATCAAACGATATTGAATATTTTCCTTTACAAAATTCTACTTAGCTTCGGAAAATACTTAATCACGTTGTCCCAATTATATAGACAAATTTATGTAAGAAAAGCACGCTCAAAAGATCTATACAAAAAGAATAAATATCCAAACGATTTATCTACTTTCAATCGATAAAATTATTCAAAAAGTTGAACAAAATATTATATAATATATATGTATATTATTTATTCATTTTTAACAATAAAAATTTACTTATCTCTGCGTTTTATTTTGCGTAATTTATTAAACGTTTATCATAATTTTGTATTTTTATCATAAGATAAATCACAGATTAATAATTTTCCTAATAAAATTTTTGGAAGCGATAATTTAAAAAGTTGTGAGCCTTTATAAAAAAATTTAAAATCCGTCACGTTCATTGGTTAATGAAATATACGAAACAAAACAAATGATTATTAATGTAGGTTAGGTTGTAATTAAATCGAATTTCTGGCCTATCAGGGCATGTAAAACTAATGACTGACTAAAACTAAAACAATGAGAGCAACTAAATCACGCCTATCTTATTTATTTTCTGCTTCTAACCAATCAGCAGATCGAATTAAAGACATCTTTAAAGGGTTCTAATTTGTTAGAATATCATAACCAAACATTTATTTAACATTGTTATTTTACTGTTTACTATTTCTTAGTATTTAAGGGCTTATCACACATTGAGACTTATGTTTATTCCCTTTATTACTCTACTTATTATACATTATACTACAAACATCAACATTTTTTGGCCATTCTAAAATGCATTTTGGCTGTTCTATTACAACCCTCTTCAGCCAGGTTATATTGGCCAAATAAAACAGCATTAATTTGTATGACTCATACTGAAACTACTGACAAACATGTCTAAAATATGTATATATAGTTAAAAACTTAACACATCTAATTAACAAATAGCTGTCGACAGCAACACACCTACAAATATTCTTACTACACATTATATTACAATTTTCACGTGTAAACTACTGCATATTCACTCTTAAGCTAAGCATTACACTAATATTTAATTGCATTAAATTTTTCACAAGTAGTCTTAAAAACACGTGAACTGAAAGTTAACACTTATAGTATCTGAAATGTGACACTTTTTTCATCACTTAATTTTTTATTTCTTTTCAAAATTCATCATCCTTATAACTCCCTGGTACGTATGCTTGGTGTAACATTAGGAATTTCTTTATTTCCTAGATCTTATCATATTTAAATTATTACTAGTCCATGAGTTATGATCACTAGACTTTACATAATATAACTACATTTAATTACCTTATGGGTAATTAAATGTGTTAAGTTTTTAACTATATACATATATATATATATATATATTTAGACATGTTAGTCAGTAGTTTCAGTGTGAGTCATGCAAATTAATGTCGTTTTATTTGGTCAGTTTAATCTGACTGAAGAGAGCTATAATAAAGAAGATAAATATATATCTCAATGTGTAATAAGCCCTTAAATAAATACTAAGAAATAGTAAACAGTAAAATAACAATTTAATAACAAGTAGGCTAGAAACTGGTTAAGAATTTATTTAATAGTTAATTCAACTTTCAAATTATATTTAAACACTTCTCTATATTAGATTGTTTACTCTCCAAAGCAAGATCTAATTTAGTTTTTTGGGGTCTTAATGTAGCTTGCAGCTTGTTTAGCTTCCGTGTAAGTCAGCCCTAGCTTCAGAAGGTTATATATGATTTCTTTAAACAGTATGTATGAGATATTGAACTTTAGTAGTGTAATTTATTCTCTTTTCATTTTTGTGATAATTTATTCTTTTATTCCATTATTTCTAAGTGCGATTAAAACCGCATTAAACTGTTAAAAAAGAAACATAAGCTGTAAATTATATACTTTTTCTACCTGTATCTAGAGTTATATATCTCGAAAAGAAGCATTAATAAATCGAAAAAAACATTTAAAGAAACTTATTTTATATAAAAAAATTATAAATTAGATTAGAATTTTTCAACAGAAAGACAAATAGAAAAAAATTATTCAAATATTAAAAATTAACTTTTTGTTCCTCCTTAAAACAAATATTAATAATTTTTTCCCTTTCTTCTTTTTTTTTTCTTTTTACTTTCTACTACTTAATACATTTTGAATTTATTTTTCACGCAATTATTTACAGTAAAACGAATAAATAAAATCTATTTCTTTACGTAATTAATTTTTTCGAATGGAAAAATGTTTCAAAAATAATTTTATTCGATGTAAGAAGGACTAAACTAAAGTTCTTTTTTCCCCCTTTTTTCCATTTTTTTTGAAATTAAATTAAAAAATAAATTAATAAATAATTTTAATCATTTTTAAGGAATAGCTAAATAAATTATATATATATAAACTTTATTAATTTATACATTTTATTAGAATTTAAAATATATTTTTCTTAAGAGATTTAAAATTATAGACAGTAATTTATCTAACTTATATAAAGTATACTTGGAAATATGATATTTTTATATAAGAATTCTGTTCCTATAACTTTTAACTATTACTTTAACTTTGAGGCAGGGTATTGATTGAAATAAGTTTATTTTTTCCTCTAAAAATCTATACGATGATGATGATGATGATGATGATGATGAAGGGAGTTTACATTTGAAACATTCTTCTATCATTCTTGATTTGTATACGTCTAGTCATAGAACAACGAACGATGTTCTATGGTTCGTGAACTGAATTTCAAGAAAGAGCCACGATTTGTAATTCTTTTCTTTATTTTTTTCTTATCAATTCTCTGTCATCTGTTCGTTCTCTTGGTATCTCTTAAAGCCTTCTCCTGTTATTACGTTCAACTATCATTTCTCGGAAGCAGATTGAGTGCAGTCCACAGCAATGTTTGCCACTATAACATTGAAGTGCAATTGCTTCAGATAGAAATGATTTCGAATTTCATTTCAATCCCGTTCTGTCATATGCCCTATTTTTGTATTTTACATATAATTTATGATTTAAATTTGAAATGACTCCGATGATAAAATCGCTACAATACGAATTAAATAGTTTTATAATAAATCTGTCAAAATGTCAAGACCAAAACTCGTAACAAGATAAGACCTATCAACTTCTAAATTGTAGCCTACTGTAGCATGTTGAAATCTGAATGACGACTATTGTAACCTTATAATCTTTCTTCTTACTTTTTTTCTTTCGTTTTAAAGTTCAATATTTAATTTTTATTTAAATAAAACACGTGAACTGAATATTTTTCAGTTCTTTAGTATATTTTATAACATATACAACCTGTTTTTTTGTTTGTTTATGATGTGATTTTGCTTGTTTACAAGACTACAATTTCCACAAACGTTTAATTTATGTAAAGATTTTAATAAAAAAATAATATCAAAAACGATTTTTCAAATAAAAATAATTAATCAGTTAATATTTTTAATAGAAAATGACAATATTTTAAGGTGATTTTTATTTATTATTCTATTCTAAAATTGTAATAAACGAAATAATTTTATAAATATAATTTATATTTTTAATAATTTATACATATTTTTAACTTCTTGTATTTTGTTTATATAATTTATTATTTTTATTAAATATTATTATATACTTTTATGTTAAATCGTTGAAGCGATTTTCAATAGCTCTCCGGATCTTCCCTTAGAAAATAACTAATATTATTTAAAAAATTATTTTAAAATCACATTTAAAATAAGGTACGAATTTTGAAGTTTAAAATATATTTTTTTTTTATCAATTAAAAAATTTAAAGACTTTTTTCACTATTTTTTAACATAAAAAGTTACAAGTTAACAATAACAATTTACAATAAAAGACGAAAATTATCAAAAAATTAAACTCCACTTAAACATTCAATTATTCATTTTAAATTGATAATTTAGAAAAAGAAATTTGAATAACTTTACGTAAGAACATTTATTTTTATTTTTTATTTATTTTTTTTGTAATTCTTGAAATGCTTGTTATTCTAATTTAATAAGTTTTAGAAGTATCATCTTAAAAAGTAAAGAAAATTTTATTGTTTCTTTCCTTCAACAAATTATAATTCTACGAATAAAAAAATATATAAAAAATGAATATTTTTATCTTTTATGATATAATAATGATGATAATACTTAAGAAAGAATAGAAGATATTTTAAAAACATTAATTAATTTATTAATGTTTTAGTCGCATACTGTATTTTTTAAAAGATGTTTTTAATTCTAAGTATTAAAAAATAATATTTTACATGTTATTTCTATGTGAGTTGTTATTGTTTATGCGAATAAAGTTTCTAGCCGAATTTTTATTTTTACTTAATAAATTCAACAGCAGTTGGAAAATAATCTTCAAATTGAAGTTGGAAAAAGTATATATATATATAGTAAGAGAGGAGTCGCTCTTGTTAACGAAGTTGCTTTCAAGAAATATTCGATTGTCGTGACTTGTGTGATTAAACTTGAAGAAACCGTTAAGATGATAAAATTGACATTCCAAATATGCAGACTTGTAATTATATTGAATGTTTTTATTATTGTTTTTTTTTCGGAAAATTTTGAAAAGTATATATTTCCAACAAACCTCTTTGATTAAAGAAAAAGATTTTGCCGTAGAAAAGTGATATGATATTGAATTTTAATTATATAAGTTTGAGGAAAACAAATTTTTGTTTTCGATATTTTGCTACTCTATCATATTTTTAGTTGTTCCTTCTATAACCATTATGTTCTATCATATTTTCCGGACAGTTATCTGAATCAGCAGTTAGCAATAACTTGTTGTTAGAACTACATTCCCGCTGAGAATACGACAAAATCATATCATTTTATTCATAATACATCTTTAATTTTTAGTAAGTTTTAAGTATAAGAGCTTATAAATTTCTCTCTTAAGTTATTTCGTTTATAATGTTACCAGAATTTATATTTTTGATAGAGAAATTATAATGAAAATTAATTGAATACTTTTTTCAATTTAAAAGTTTTAAATTAGCTTAAAATCAGAGTACAGAAGAATTTTATATTACGAAAAAAAGTTTCTTATGAGTTTTCAATTCGGTATACCTTATAACGATTTTCATTACTGTAAAAAACAAATTTAATCTCTTTTACGGTTCTCGTTACGGTACTCCACATTTGGAAATCCTCAGATTAGTTTCAAAAGGTAATAGCCTAATAATGTAGATGTTGGTTACAAAAAGTACAAACAATAAGGTTAATAATTGTATAAATTTCTCCCATTCTAAGAAAGAAAGATGTTTACTGCATACACACCTTGAATAATCGTACGTTTGCCAATGGAGTGCCAATGTCACGCCTCTGGAAAGTTTGGCATCACAATACTAACAAGCTGATATCACAGTCAGTAGATGGTATACGCGCAGTCGCAGTATAGTATGACGTCCAACTGCCGGTACCACGGGAGTGAGGCGCGGTGGTGGACGGCAGCGATTTTGCTTTGCGCCTTGCAGGACATCGATCCAAGAGTAGATGGGACAGCAGTTGGTCTGAATGTGCTGAGACATTGCTGTGTGATAAATACAGTGAGGCTTTTGTACACGGAATGTGGTGGACTACCAGTGGTTGGCCATGATCTTTACTGTGAAGTTGCTCCTCTTCTTGACAGCGTATTGGGCGGGTAAGTATATGTTGAGTTGTTGCTGTTACCTTGCTTCACGTGTTCACTTGTTTTATGTATTAACCTGCTTTGAATAATACGCAGTTTAAATCAAACTATTTACTTACTACTTTACTACAAATATTACTACCACAGACTCTTTAAGCAACTTTCTTAATCTTATAACTGCTTCCAAATATTAAAAAAACAATTTGATACGTTCTATATATATACTTATAACCCGTTTTGTATATTAATTAGCACGTGGTTAGTTTTCTATCCCAAATATAATGTATAACATTTGAGTTTTTTCTTCTTAATTTAAATGTTGAGTGTAATTTTAGTTAATAATGAACACTGCGGCAATGCAGAAACCGATACTTGTGATTGATTAGCACTTGAAAAACTGTTATAATTATCTTTAATTATCAATGTTCCTCTAGTTGAACAAACTTAATTAAAAAGTGTCTTCATATTCGAACATTTCGAATTCTTTTCTCTTATATTTTTTCCTTTTAATTTACATATTTCTCATTTTCTTTCTTTAATATATATTTTAATTGAATTTTACTTTATAAAATGTATTATACCCATACAAATATTGATCAGAAATGTTTAAAATAATAAAATATTCATGAATTCTCTCAATTTTTTCACATACATTATACTATAATCCACATATTCACTTAGCTTGCCATATTTTTCAACGTAGTAAAAATATAAAAAAAATCATTATTCTCCAGCTTCTTAAAGAAAAAAAAATATATAAAACTTACAAAAAAATTTTTAAAAATAATAATAATAATAACTTTGTACAAAAGTATTTTTTTCTTTGATTAAAAAATGTTTACAAGTAAAAATACGCGTTTATTTCACAATATTATATTAGTAAAATCTTTATTACAAATATGTTATGTAAAGCAATATTAGAAGTAAATTTGTAAAAGTACCAACTTTTTATGAATATTTAATGTACCTCATTAAGACATTTTAAATTGCAGAAATTAATATTGATCGGTAACATCGCTGTAACCAGTTTTCTCACTTTTGATGAATAATTCAGGATCACCAGGTTCTTCTTACAAGAGGTCGAAAGACAAGTTTGGTACAGTTCCTGTCACACTCTTTGCAATGATTTTTTCCTCTCGTCAGCGAAGTTAAAGCGAAAACTAGCTTCCGGGTATCACCAGATATCTCTCTTGCTCTTCCTTTCTCTTTTGCTTTCCTTTTTCTTAAGAGTTAGCAGTTTCAATTCCCTATCCTATATGAAAAGATCAAAATTGAAATTTAAGTTTTAAGCTGACAAACTGAATCATCAACTTTATTGTTAGCTTCTAAAAGCAAAGAAAAAATCTTAAAGTGATATTAACAAAAATATCTTCACTAAACTAGAATAAAACACTAGAAGAAGAAAGTATACCTTTTTCTAGATATTCTGCATAAATTTAAATATTAAAAAAATTGCAACATTATTCAATATTTTAATGGACCTCATTAGTAAAACGTGCACTTATTCATTATAAAACTAAATAGAATTTATGAAGAAAGGAAGAAAAATATTGCTACATTGGCAAATATTGCATGAAACAAATTTAACCTTAAACTAATTATTAAATTTTTAAAATGGTTACTTGTAAAAGCTCACGTAGTTCGATTTTTTATAATGGAAACTTTTCTAACAATTAGGATTTTAAATAAAATTATAGCTTTCGATACTAAAAAAAGAAAGGGGAAAGAAAAAAAGGAATTGTTATTTAGTTAATTTATTCCCTGTAACTTTCTCTTATACAGTTCATTGCTTAATGACCTAATTATTATAAATCCTGCATTCCTTTCTATTTTTATATCTCTTCGCTGCCATTATAGTTGTTTCAAGTCGATATAGCCATTAATGTGCACACTAGAAGCACTGATTACATTTAATGATGTTGCCCACTAGCAGATGGCGTTATATCGAACACAAATAATGTAAAATATATTCCTTGTTTGTTACATTTTAAAGTAATGAAAGAGACGAGATTCTCTTGGATTTTTCTATACTTACCGAAAGAAAACTTTATTTAATAATCGTTACATAGTAAACAGCGTCGTAAATTTTAGTCAAATTATTTCTAACTACATAAATTTTGCTATAAAATAATTAAATTGTCATTATGTTCTTTGTTTCTAACATTTTAAAGCTTCGAAAGAGGTGAGATTTTGTTGAACTTTCCCACGCTTACAGGGAAAAAAATTCTGCATGTAATAAACTTTATACGAAAAATAACATTAAAATGTGTTTTTAAATATTTATAAACTGAAAAATCTTTCTTTAAAATAGGTAAATTTGACATTACATTACTTGTTTTTAATGGTTTAAAACAATGGAAAAGTTGAGATTTTACAGGAGGTTTCTGTTTTTATGAAAGAAATGGAGAAAATCTTCATTTAATAAATATCTTATGGAAAAGTAACGTTATAAATATTCAAAACAAGCATTTAAACCTGAATAAATTTCCATTTAAAATAACTAACTTGACAATTTAAAGCAATGAAAGAGTTGAGGTTCTACAGAATATTTTTGCTTTTATGAAAAATAAAAAAATTACCAGGAAAATGTCATCAAAAGTTTAAAAAAATTATCTTTCATTAAATAAATTTTAGATGAAAATAATTAAATCGAAACTGAATTCCTCATTTGTAACTTAATCAATGAAAAAGATGAGACCTTGTAAAGTTCTCCTATGCTTTTAGCGAGAAAAATCCTCATTTAGTAATCTTTTTACAAGGAAAAATATCAAAAATTCGTAAAAAATTTATTTCTATCTGAACAAATTTCAGTATAAAATAATTAAACTAAAACATTTTTGCATTCCATTTAAAACATAAATTTTTTCTACTACTCTTTCTACCCTTTTTTCTACATTTTAAACTCATTTAAAAAGTTTTATCTACAAAAATTCGGGATTTGTCAAAAAATATCTCCGCATTAACGAGCAAATGACGAGTTTTTTTAAAAGGATTTTTCTATATCTACTTTGTACAAAAATGTGATACTAAAACTGTAATCGTATGAAGCTCACAGAGATCTCTACTTTTGGCAAAATCGTATTGAGTAGACGAAAAACTAGGTAGATAAGAAGTAACATAAAAACTTAGTATCCATGGTAACTGGTGGAATAGTGAGTTGGCGAGTCTATAAAATCTTTTGTCATCAGATAGCCGTCATGCAAAGAACATTCAGTCGTCAGCCACACCCATGGGGTTGACTTGGGACTGGCACTTAGCCTAACGCAAGCTGGATGTGTTCCCAAGCAATGTGTGCAATAAAATTGGTTAAGTCGATTTACTTGTCTTTGCACAGTTACATTTGCAGACAAGATATATTAGTATCCATATAGAAATAGATATAGAATGTCTCTGACCGATGATCTCCTATAACAGATGATAACCTTTTCTACATATAGATTTTTGATGGCAAACGTCATTATAACATATGCATCCTGGTGGAAAAATTCTCTCACATAACGCTCAGATTTCTTATTTAATCAGCAAAATATAGGAATCTCGAATATTTACAATGTTTCAAATTATAGAAATAATTCAAGTTTCAATAAAAAAGAATAACAATAATAATATAAAGATAAAGAAAATTAATAATTTATTTAAGAAATTGCATTTTATTTATAATTTTATTAATTACATTTTTAAAATAAAAAATAGATTTATTTTTACCATTAAATGCAATATCTATTAAGTGTTTTAATAAATGTTTAATATGTTTTCTCTTCCTTTTTCTGAGCAATATTTAGTAAAAAAGAAAAAAAATCAATTTTTCTATCTTTAAATCTAGAAATTGTATACGACTTTTCTATAATATTTCTCTAGAATTTTATTACTGATACATTTAACTTAACATCAATAGAAAACTGTTAGTTGTATAAAGCAATTATATAGTTTGCTCGATTATCAATTGATAGACCCTTTTATGACATCGCTTGAATTACAAATTATATATACTATATATTTATATATAAAGCAATTTTACTCGTGTAGAGAAAATTTAGCCTTTAGCCCTTCTAGAAAACTGTTTATGTCGTCCATTCTTGACACACTTACAGATATTAGAATCCCGGTATACGTCACGAGTGCTGTTGACAATCGCTGTACGTGCTTGTCCTACATAAACATCCTGCTATAAACCTGTATATATTCGGATATTTGCTCAATGGTAAATATCAAAAACACTAGATAAATCCAATACTAACTTAAAACTGTTTTTATTATTCTTATGAATTATTTTTAAAAGCTATTATTTTGATTCACATTTAGACTATATAGTTACATAATAGTTTACTTTGCAAATTTATTTATATAAAATGTATTTAACAAAGTATATAACTATGTAAGGTTTAAAATAATAAAATAACTATAATTAATAATTATATTTTGGAATATTCGTTAAAAATTCTTGTGTGTAAATATTTGTACCTGAAAATTTCAATATTTCTTTCAGCTATTTCAATAAATATTTCTCAAATATTTTTAGAAATTTCGATGTAATAAATTTAAATGAATAAATAAAATATAAATTTATTTAAATTATTCTGAAATTTAAATATTTGTAACAAATATCTGATTTATTACAAATATTTATGATAAATATTACTTAAAAATTATTTACATTTTGAGTCATTCCTTACAAGTATTTTAAGCTAAGAATATTCATTGAGATAGATAATAAATATTCCGAAAAAATCTTCAAAAATAATTATAAAAATGCTTAATATTTTGGGAATATTTGTAAGATATCAAATATTCTTATAAATTTTTAAATTCAAGAATACTTAAAATAAAAGTTTATTTGCTATTGTTATTTATCTTTTTTAAACTTAGAAAGACTCGAAATTTGTTTAATTTTTGAGGAATATTTTTTAACTAAATAATTAAAAGGAATATTTTAAATTTTGAGGCACTCCTCGCGAATATTTATAAAAACATTCTTTAAAAAGTTTAATTATATTATTTTTTGAGACTATATAGTCTCTCTAATTATTACGAAACCTTACACTTTATCAATTTATCCTTACACTCCACTCTTGTAAAAGGAGTACAGTACTGTATACACAATACTCCTTTTACAAGAAATTTTTCACAAATATATGTATTTAGTAAAATACTTTGAATAATAATTGAGAGTCTGTTTAAGGAAAAATTCCTTCCATTTTGTTCTTATTTTATTTTTATTTTATTTTTGTTTGAAAAAATAAACTGTTCCTCTCAAAACATCTCAACTACAGTTTTGTCAACAATATTTTCTAATGCTTAAAATAAACATTGTCAAACGTTTGTGACATGAGAATATAAAGTATAGTGTTAATACAATTACATATAGTACTATAAACTATAGGAAAATTATATATTTATATAATTT
The DNA here is from genome assembly GCF_030686945.1 of Centruroides vittatus. Taxonomy (NCBI): domain Eukaryota; kingdom Metazoa; phylum Arthropoda; class Arachnida; order Scorpiones; family Buthidae; genus Centruroides; species Centruroides vittatus. Next base: position 3,760,487 of record NW_027122385.1, read on the forward strand.
ATCATATATATATATAATATATATATATATATATATAATCATATAATCTAAACCTTTAATTTTAACAGCATATCGCATGAACATTGCAAATGACGCAAAATAAATGCAGTGACATGAGTTCACATTATACGCATCACCCTATACTACCTTTATAGCATTAGTCAATTAGCACCCTAATTATTATACGCATAATATATCAACTTGGTTTGCTACATTATATTGTGAATTCGTGCATTATTATCATTAACATTTAATTACATTTATCCTTAAAAATTAAATTATTTATTTGAACATTAAATCATTAATTTATTACATGATAATTCTATAAAAATATTTTATATATATATACATAACTTTTATACAATATTTATAAACTTAAGTAATATTTAAAGCAATTTATATGAGATTTTTATCGATTAAACTGTATAAAGATTTAATATATTATCATTCGTTCTAGCTAGACTTATAAATATTTTATTTTTTTCCAAGAAAAGTATCTGGTTGATTTGATTTTATTTAAAAAGTTTTTATTTATTTATTTATTTATTTTTCTGAAAAGACAAAATTTATTATCTGTAGATTTATATAAAAATCGGCATATTTTTCCTTTTATTTTTAAAATAATATTTAGAATGAAATGCTGCGCACAATTTAGTACTTATTTTTCTAATTTTTTTATTATTAAATTTTACATAAAAGTGGCAATAAAATTGAATATAAAATATGGAATAACAATATATAAATAAATAAATTATTTTAAAGAAAGAAAATTGAAATTTATACAGGTTAATTTGCATATTTCATACAAGAAGAAACATCTTCAAGAAATTTTATTTGCTATAAAATTTTTATATTAATTTATTTTTCTTAATTTTGCATCAAAATCTACTTAAATTATAAACAAATATTAAATTAAAAATACAAAATTTTTAGTGAAATAAATCAAAATTTACATAGATTAATTTGCATATTTCGTGTTCTTAAAAGAAATATTTCCTAAAAGTTTATTTAACATAAAGTATTTTAAAAACAGAGTTTTATATTAATTTATTTTCTTAATTTTCATAGAAAATTTTCTCCAATTTTACTTCAAATTTCGCTTTAATTAAAATATTGATGAATAAATATAAGTTTTGAAGTATTATTCTAAAAAAATAAATTAATATTTAAATATTTTAAAAACCGAAAAATAAAATTTAATTTATATATGTAAAAGAATAAAATATTATAATAGTGACTTTTAGGCTATTAAAATAATTTTTAAATTATTTAAATATTTTATAAATTCTTACATAAAAATTTTCAAAAAATGTTTTAAAATTTGTAACCATCAATCACTTTTCCAATTTTCCTTAACTAGATATTAAATTCAGTAAGATAACATGGTGTAAGAACGTTCTTGACTCTAACAAACTTGTGGAAAACGCACGTGATTGGTTGACAACTCACGTTCTTGTGGCTCGAACTCGGGGATTGTGAGGCTTTGACTACCGCTTTTAGTAACAACGTGACCTCACTACAAGGTTGCTATTAAAGGCTCCACCCCGTAACTAACACTCTGCAAAGAAAGAATATGTTTGTTTAAAACATATTTAACGTCTCCGTTTAGTGACAATTGAAGAAAATCATTAAACTCATACTGAATTTAATGTATTTTCTTTTAGATTTACTTCTAAAAAATACAAAATTTTCAATAAATAACACAAACTATCATCTGTAAAGTGGTTCTCAAGTGGTGTATCGCGGTATACCGGTTGAAAATTAGTATTCTATTATATCTACTTTAATAATTTTCAAATAGTGTGCCGCGGCACATCAATTGAGAATCTCGTGATCTGTTTTATAAATTTACTGTTATTGAAGTTACTTTATAAAATATGTTACTAAAGTTCTTTTAATGTTATTTATAAATAAAAATTTAATATTTTATTATAATTATAATTTAATCTATAAATTAAAGCAAAATAATTTTTTTTTTAAGTTTCAGTCTATTAATTTTAGCTTCTTTACTGATAAATGCATCGATATAGAAAGGAGTAGTAAAATTTCTATTAATTTTTAAAATTAATTTATATAAAAAATTTATAATAAATAGCGATGTTTTTCTCTTTACAAAATTAAGTCAATTAATTTGAAAAGTGTCATATAAAGAGTAGCCAAAAAGCCAGTTAATCATCGTAGAGACTAAATTGATGCCTTATTCAAATACTTTATTACTTAAAACGTTACAAAAAAGACATATATGAAATGTAATTCAGATTCTTCTTGTTCAATATGCAAAAGTTAATACTTTGACAAACAAACTGTTGATATTCTTACACCTATGCATAATGACCATTCAAACTGCCCTATTTTACACATAAACAAAAACTAAAGCGCAGGGCCTCACGCTATGATGATTCAGTTTTAGGTCCCAGGTTTTTAAATTCATTATTATTTAATGGAAAAGAAAGGCCTTATATTTTATGTCAGGCACACAAGAAATTCAAATCAATCTTGTCTGCATTTTAAATATATTTTAATTTTAGTTATAGATTACATTATAATCACTTGAAAGTTATTAAATCTTAATAATTCTACTTAGTCATCTTATTTACAAAAGGACTTTATATATTTAAATTATTTTTTTTATATAGAAGAAAGTTTCTTGAATAAAAATCTATATATATATTTTTTGATAGTAACTTTCAATATATATATATAATTCTTTCAAACAAAATCTAGTCTCTTTATATAAATATTGATATGCTTTATAAGCTAAGAAAAATCAATATTGACATGTAGAGAGAAATGAAGATATGTCAGATGACTTTATTGGAAATGGTTTGTCGCAAAATACTAATCTATTAAAAGATATGAATGAGGGGCGAATACGTATTAGCATAAATTCGAATAGTGAAAGAATCTAGAGTGCATCATAAAATTGTAATTATTGATTTATAATCATAATTTAAGTTTGTTTTCTTCGATTCTATTTTTATCATACTTTTGTATATGTATTTTTTACTTTTATGTTAAATTCTTTCCTCTCTCTCTCTCTTCCATTCTCTCTCTTTGTTGTTGTAATACTTAAGAAAGTCTCTAAAATTATAGAAATACATTTCTGAATTTCTATTTAAAAAACTTTAAATATTCGTCTATAAAATTGACCTTAAAGTAGTTATTTTGTTTATGATTCATTTTTTAACATTTTGAAAAAGTGGGTATTTATGGTATTATTTGTCAATATATCGCAACTTATATCAAGGCTTTGCGATCTACTAGTTGGAAATCTTTAATAAAGATGGAAAATTTTTAATGTTATTTACTAAAATTAATGTTGAGGCATTTATTATAAAGTATTTATTTAGTTTCATTTCTCGAATTTTTAAAGAATAGAACGACCGTATTGTTATTTGTCAACACGAATGATTCATATCTTATCGGGGGTTCGCGATCTACTAGTTGGTGATTTTAATATTACATATTTTTACTTTTATAATGTTAAATTGTAGAAATAAATTTCTGAAATTTTACTTTAAAAACCGTGAAGAATTTCAATTTTTTTTAGAATTGAGACAAATTCTGTATGCTTAGTTCTTTAAATTCACGCTCAATTTATCACGTAAAGAGTTTTTAAGATGATAAAATTAAAAAAAGAAAATTATCTAAAAAATATTCATTCTAATTTTTTTAAAATGAGTATTTAGTTTATTTTATAATTTTTTGATATTTAATTTTTATTATTTTTACTTATAACTTTAGTTTGTATTGATAAACAATATTTTAATATTTTATGAAATTTTTTCTTTAAACTTCTAAAATAAAATTTAAAAAAAATCTTTAAAAAATAAATTGCTTTTTTTAAAATTAATTTTTCAAATAATGTATATATATTTTTAAAATTAAACTCATTTAAGCTAGGTCGATTTATTTAAAGATTAAATAAATGAATTTTCAATTTTTTTCATTCGATGTTTAATATTTCATGACCTCAAATTATATATAAATTCAATATTTCATGAAATCGTTATCCACAAATTTAATATTTCATGATATAATTTATGAAACGATTTTATTGAACCATACAATAAAGTTTTAGTGTAAAATCAATAGAGAAAAAGTAATTAGCATAAAATTTCGATTTTTATAATTCATTTATTAGCTTGTGTTATGTGTAATAATTTTCTAAATTTCATTTTTTTAAAATATTTTATATACATACTCTGTATATCATTCAACGATGAATTCATATGACTACTTTATTAAACGTTTATTGTTCTTGTGTACTTCCTTATTACAGTATTTAAAAAAATTTTAAAGTATTCTTTACTGAAATTAACCTTAAATGATTTATAATAAAGTATTTTTCCAGTTTATATTGAACTTCTGAACTTTGAGAAAATAGACAATCGTAACATTATTAGTCAGTATGATTCAGTTGCTCGCGATCTACTAGTTGAAAAATTTAATACGATAAATACGCTACAATGTATTCGCTTATTGTTTATTTGTGCTGTAACTAGGAGATTGAAAAGTATCGTTTATAAGATTTGAATCTAGACAAATTCATGTTACTATTTAAGGCATTTTGTTTTTTACATTTTATATATTTTTAGCTCTAGTCATAGAAATTACAATAATTTGAGTTGTCAACTAAACTGTTGGCATTATTACCCAAGTAATAATTTGTTTTTAAATTAAAATTCATATTTTTATATGTAATTTATGTTTGTATTTTATTAAAGCTAACTGTTTATGTTTTTAATATAAAAGATAACCCAAAAATTAGCTAACCACTTCAAAGACCAAATTGCTGTTTAATTGAAATATTTAAATATATTTTTAGCATATTCTCGTCAATTTTATAAAAACACATTCTTCTAAATTTAATTACGATTCATATAAACAAGAATACCTGGAGAACACATAACAAAACACAATTAACTGACTTAAACCACCCGATATATAAAAATTTATTAATACTAAAATAATAAATAATTAAGTAGATAGAAAACACAAAATAACATAATACTATATACAAAATTATATATTCACAGAAATATAAATAAGTCTTTTTTAAATAATTTATATGAAAATAAAATTGTATTTCGATTTTCGTTATTAAAAAAATAATAACAAATAACCATATAAATTGAAAGAATTTATTAATCCAAGGTTTTTTTTTTATTTTATATATTTTATTTTTAATTTTACGCATTAGTGATACAATTCTTATTGAGTTTTTCAATACGCTCAGTATCTGAAGATTACAGTTATAGAAAGTTATATCCACATATGCGTATTCGTATTGAACCAAAAGTGAAAAAGACTTTAGTTTGGAAAAGGAGACTCGAAAAAAGAAGAAGAAGACGACTATCTTTTCTGTCAGCTTCGTTTTTGACAGAGATACAATTTCCTAAAGCGACGTAGCTTGGGGCCGTTTCGTAGTTGAGATACGATTGAAAACCATGGTAACTGCATCCCCCTTATTTTTTTTTTATCGTTTGCGACCAACAACTAGCGTTTTGTAAAATGGGTTACATACAGATGTATAAAATTTCAGTTATCTTGGTTGCGTGAAAAATTTCTGTTCCCATTAGTCACGTGACATTTTCGGTTCTAAAAAGTAAGCAGCAAACACAAATGTCACGTGGTTTATTCGTAATATTTCCTTCTTTTTTTTCCTTTTGTTTTTTATTAAGCCACCGTTTCAGGCGACTGAACGTCTGGTTGTCTGTGGTAAAGGTTTCAGAATCGTTACTAAGGGAAGTGAATGATGGACAATCAATCTTAATTTAATCGATTTTAATTTATCATAAGTCTCACATATCATACTACAACACAGATAACCGATTTTAAGAAAAGAATTAGAACTTGTACCCAATATAATCTATGAAAGGATATTTATTAAATATTGATTAAAACTAATTACACTATCCAAATTCGCATAACTATTAAAATTGATTTAAGAATTTCGATCAATTAGTGAAAGTCTTATATCGATTTAATCAACAAATAAAAATAATTCGAAAGATAAATAATTGAGATAAAGGTATTTTTTAAAAAGAATTTAGTAAAAAAATTACAATTTAAAATCAAAATATATCAAGTAAATTGCTACACATCATGTGTTACTAAATTAGCAATTTTTAAATTTATTCCTTTGTTTAAGACTATTAAATTGTGAAGGAAACAGATATTTAAATGAAACGACTAAAACATTTAGTTTAATTACTCTAGGGTACCACTATCAATATTAAAGAGACAACGAATGAATCGAGACGTTTCCATTCCTTCAATCAGTTCAGGAAATCTACATTGTTCTTCCATTAATAGAATTTCTTCTAATTGAAGTTTTTATATTTTAAAATCGTACTATTAAACAATTTTATCTAAAATTTAATGTAGTAAAATTGTTTTAATTGCTACAATTTAAGATATTTACAAAAATAAAAATATATGTTTGATTTTATTTTAATAACAATTCTAGAAATGTTTTGTGTACTCTATTATATTAACTGTCTGTCTGTAACTCTTTTAAAAATCTCGAAAATTGAGATATCGATTCAAGTTTTTAAGAATGTTTTCATGAAATGAATATATAATTTTGTGTCAATTTCGGTTATGATTGGATTAAGCGATGTAATGGATTTTATAGAAATTTTGAAAAATAATAAAAAAACCTAATTTTTTAAATTTACTATTTTATCAATACGTGAATAATTCATTTGTTTTTTTCCGAATTTTATGAATTTGTTTCTTCACTTTTAAAATTTCTTTTAAGCAACTCGGTTCCTGAAACTTGTTAAAGTTATAATAGTAATAAATATAATAAAGAAAAATCATTCTATAAAAGGAAAAGAAAAAGAAAAAAAGATATATTTTCGGTTATAAATTACTAAATAAACTGAAGAATACAGTAATAGTTCTTCAGGATAAAACAAAGAAAAAGCAAGAAAAAAGAAACATTTTCTCTGTTACACCCGACAAAGGAGATAAATTTGCAGTTAGTAGAAACCCTTCTCGAAAAACTTTCTACCGGAACCCAAAGAAAGTACCATTTGACACAAGAATAATGTATCAACTACTATCAAAGTGGCTAAGTCTAACAGCCAAAAGAAGCACTTAATCCCGTTGGACACGCTGAGTCTGACTGTCAGAAGGGACTTCGATCGATATTGGTCAGTCTCAATGATTAAACCCGATCTCAAGGTCGTATTTTTTAGAGTCACAGACAACTTATATCAATTATTTTCCATAGAAAATAATTTATATAAGTTATCTGCAACCTGTAAAAAAAGGAACTAGCATAATTTTAATTATAGTAAGATGCGTTAAACAGGAAAAAAAAGAAAGAAAAAAAAAAGAACTTTTTTATTCAATTCTAGAAGTTACTGTTTGAAATATTTTATATTCCTCCACAATATTCTCTTGCGTTTTCAATATAAAGACAGCATTCTTCTGGGTTTATACTTTTTCTTTTTTTATATCTTTGTTTCTTCTGTTTACCTACTTCAAAAGAGTATATATGTATATATATGTATCTATTTTATAATAAGTTTTGTTCATATTAAGATGAATTTTCAGTCCTTGAAAGGAAATATTTTTTGTGTTCCTTCTTCCTCTTCTTTCCCTTTTATTCTAAATGTCTAACATATTTTATTGAAAGTTCTGCTCATAGAAACTTCAATTTTTATTGAGAATTCGCTATAGATAGTGGCTTGAGGCCTATACTTTGTCTATTTAATGGTTGCTAGGGTCACCATCGAAAACTTAAAAGCTTGATCTTACCACCAACTTCTGAACTAAAATTAACGTTTCCCTTATGGAAGATATCTGTCTGTATAAAAGTTATCAATGGAAAATGATGAAGGTCATAATGAAACTCGTTGATTCGACCTATCAAAGTTATGATTTTTCAAATAATTTACCAAATTTATAATAAAAATATCGATTTTTATTAAATGGAAGAAATTTTGATGCCATTTTATTATTTTATAAATGAAGAAATATGCAAAATCTATTATAAAATAAGCTCTGAAAATTTATTCATATTGTCGATAGAAATTTCTACATTGCTTTTTATAAAATGTCAAATAAAAATCAATATTTTTAAAAATAAAATTCTAAAGAATATTTAAATATATTTTAAGATATTTATATTTAATATACATTTTATAATGAAAATTCTTATATATTTGAAATCAAATTTAAATTTATTTATATAGAAAATTATTTTAAAACTTTATTATATATAAATAATTAATATAATATTAATATTATATATAATTTTATAATATAAAAGATTAAAAAATTATTAAAATTAGTTTGAAATAAATGAAAATTTAATGTTTAAATGTTTAAATATAAATTTATATAAAAATCAAGCTAATTAAAATTAACTTTAATAAAAATATATTTTATTTGTTTTTCATTAAATTTTTAATTTATGCTTTGTAAAGACGTTAGAGTCGTTTTTATAATTTAAAGTTGGAAAATCCATAAACAATAACTACTCTATTAATTTAATGCATATTGAGTAATATTTTACATATTTTTATATACCTAAATTATCTATTTAAACATTTTTGTTAATAAAAAATATTTATTTAACATTTCAGAAATACAAAATGTCATTTAATAAAATATCAAAATAATTTTACAATATAAAATTTAATATTTTATTCTTATTTTTTCGAAAAAAAAATTGATACGTAAATATAATTTCAAGTTCATATATTAATTATTTACGTAGTTTATTTTAATTGTATAATTTTATTCATATTAATACTACTTAAGTTCTTTATTATTTTTTATATTAGTATTTTATCTACTTCCCCACTGTTTACTTCAATTTTTAAAATTTAAATCTGGATTAATAAAAGAATGAATTTCATATTTAAAATTAATGTAATTAGTTTTATTTATTTATTTCTTTTATACGAGGAAAGATTTCCTATACTATTATTTTGCTGTTTTGCTTAATATATTTTTTTTCCATTTATGAGAGATTAATATATAAATGTGATAAAAATTGGTCTTACAGACTCATTTTATTTTTCAATATTTTCCTGTTTTATTCTGAAATATTATGAAATTATATGATATTTTTCTTTATTTTTATGTTCAATATTCCTTAAAAATGAAAATTATCTTAGTTTTAGCTACGATAGTTTCACTAGAAATAACGTCATGTACACAAATTGAAAGTAAAGATAATTATCAAAAAATTTTCTTTATTAAAATTTCTTCATAATTTTTACTTTAAAAGTATTTTAATTATGATAATTTTTAATAAAAATAATGCATAATACACAACTTTAAAACCTAAATGATATGCACATTTCCTTAAAATTTCCTCACGAAGTGACTACAACTACACACACACACACAAAAAAAAAAAAATTCACTGCAAAACCTAAAAAATTAATTAGTGAAATTAAATTAAATCTAGCAATAAATTTAATAACATTTAAATCGTTTTATTTTTTGAGAAAATGTACGAATCTGTATAACTTTAACAGACAGAAATGACTACATGTTTACGGTTCATACGTGAAATACATCAAAAGTCGATATGTGCACTCCATTACTGCATTACATTCTCTCTGTTGGGAAAACAACATATTATCCATTAAAAGATGATGCTCAATATAGTTTATAGTTTCCAATCCCTGACTACATCTTCAAGTACTTTAAACGTCAATACTTTGATATGTTTATTAACTAAAAACTAAAAATATATATACTCTTAAGCATTATACGTTAAATTTTTTTCATTGGTATTTCATAACATCGAAATTTTAAATTTAACCAAACAACTTGGAGATTAAATTTAAAAAATACTATTAAAAATTAATTTTTAAATGTAAAGGCGTTATGAAATTTTATTTTTTTTAATATAAATATCATAGTAATAACATGCATTTAAAGCTGTGTTTACATATAAACGAAATAACTTACTTCTTAGGGCCTCAAGCTGTTACAATATTATTATTTGACCAAGCAGAAGAGTCTTTTAACAATATAACCAAATAATATATATCACAGTTTATGCCTCAACGGGTATAACCATGGACTGGCGTCACAGTTTTAAATTTATTATTATTTGGTAAAGTGGAAGGGCCTGTTATAAGTTATTGCTTAGGACCTCAAGAGAAATCACGCTAAAAGGGTTGAACAGGTGGTCACACTTTTAAACATTTATTATTTGAAAAGGGCCTCTTTTTTATTATAGTTTAGAGTTCAACGACTCTAAATCATCTTTCTTACATATTTATATATTTCGTATTTAGTTTTATCAGTTCCAAACTCTGATTATAATGTAAATTTTTACAATTACACCAAAATAAGACTTCCATATAAATTATTTTAAAATAAAATTTAAAAAATAAATTTTTTTATATTTTTATTTTTAAAGAGCTTTATATCAGTTGTGTTTTAAATATCTCGCATGTTCTAACGTTTCGTGACATAGAAGTAACGTGAAACACGCTTGCAAAGTAAAAACTACAGTAGAAATCGTGCGACTTTGTACTAGAAAGTGCGTAGACAGAACACACGTTACAGCAACGGAAATCATTTGAATGTCGATATAACCCCTCTTCTGGAAACTGCCTTTCATTTTCATCATCGTATTGAAATTTTTACAGCAAAAATGTTTTCGTATTGTAAGCAATAAGTAACGTTTTATTGCTTATAATATTTGCATTTTATTGCTTTCATTTATTATTTATTAAACGTAAATCATTATTTTTATTACGTTTAATAATTTGTTTGTTATTTTAATTTATAATGTATATAAATATATATATATAATTATTGATTAAAAATACATTTTAAAAACATCATTAGCATAACTAGAGTATTTTAAAAAGAGGGAAGCCCAAGAGTCAGTTAATCGAGATATATTTATTTAACGAGGATTAAAATAATTTGGAATGTCTGCTCGTTGCTAATTAATGTTATCTTATTAGTTAAAAAATTTTATAAATGTTAATAATAATAAGTAAAGAGTTGCAATGAACGTTATCACCCAACCTTGTATGATAACAACGTGTTTTTCAATAAGATTTGGGAAGCTGCGATCTACTGGTTGAAAAGTATATGTTATACATTATATACACAGTAAATAAATCTATACTCCGTAATGTACATGTACATGTATCTATATCTCTACATTTAAGAATTTAAATAATATTTATAGCTGTATATACGTAAAAATTATTCAAATATGTTATTAGAAGGATATATTCTGAACAATTTCGACTTAACTCGTAAATTTTTGATAATAATAATTTATTTTCTCATTGACCGAATGATGATTTAAAAATAGAAACATTATAATTGTCCATATTTTTTAACTGGAGGTTAAAGCTAACGTTTTATAAATGTCAAATATATCTTTAAAACTAAATTGGATATGTCTCTGACAAGACTTTATGCTTCACATTTGGGAAATATTTATTTACAAATAAATAAATAAAACCATAAAAAACAGATAAGTCTTTCAGTTAGTTATATATATAAATATATTTAAATATATTAATAAGTATAGATAAGAAAAAAAGATTTACAAATGATTAGTATCCCTCAACCTTATAAGATAGTAATATACTCGACAATACGATTTTGGAAGCCGCGATCTACTAGTTGAAAAGTAATATCTCCTATGTTGTATATGTACAGCAGAGAAATCTATATTCTTGTAATGTATATGTATGTATATATATACATGTCTATATTTGAATGTTTAAATAAAATTTATAACTGTCTCATTTTACGACTCCCTTATCAACTCTATAAAAATTTTATGTTTTCGTAAAGGAAAAAAAGGGGAAGTGTATATTATGAATTATATATTGAAGAATACGTTTAAATGTATAAATATAATCCTGAATGTATAACAATCTCCTAAATATTTTGTAACTACTATACTAAATGATAGATGTTATATAATTTAGATAAGTTTTAAGTAATTTTTATTCTTAAATTAAATTTTATTTTAATAAATAAATTATAAAACGATTTTTTTATCATTTAATTGATGTTCAATGTTACTTTATAGAATAAATAATTTTTTTTAAAAAATAGGCACTACTCAGTTTATTTTTTACTATAAATATTGAATCGACAGACAGACATTCTTTCAAAATGTCAGAAATAAATTTTGTTTTCTTTCTTTTTCTTCTTTTTTTCACGATTTTACTTTATTTTTATCTCGTTTGAACAGTGAAAGAATTGATAGTCAGTTCTTTCTGTTTATAACTACTTTAACCTCCTTTTAAAATTTATTTTAAAAATAAATATATTTATATATTAATAAATTTATACTTTCGAATGAATATAAATTTTATGTTGTTGTTATTACTATCTTAATGTTAGAAATTATGATAAAAGTTTTAATAGAATTACTCATACAAAAAACATGAGATACGCTCATTCATGCACTAAACAATTGACGTCCAATAAATAGATGTTAATCACGCAATTCATAATCTCTCCCTAGAGTCATACATCAACTAACATTGTAGATATATTAATAGAACGATCACAAATTATATATTATGTCTAAATATAGAATAGAGGTACAATTTAAAATTATTATATGCATCATTTGTTAAAGGTTTTGCTGTGTGAAAACCTTGCATGTATTTGAATTAAAGAGGAGTTTTGTAGGTCATAATTGATTTCTTTTATCTTATCTGTATATTTAATCATTTTCTTTAATTAGAATATCATTGAATAATCTGTAATTCTTGTATTTCTGTACTCAATGAGTTTGTATTATCTTCAATCTTTACTTAAGAGATTTACAGATTATTCAATAAAATTTTTCTTATATTCAGACTCAATGAATTTCTGTTAATCTTAATTATAGCTTCAATCTAATTTTTCTTATATTTGCACTTTTAATGAATTTGTAATCCTCTTAATTATAATTAAGCAAATTAAGAATCTTGAATGATCTGTAATTCCTTTTCTCCTGTACCCTATGTACTCTCGATCTTTGCTAAAAGAATTACAAGTCGTTCAATATAATAATTCTTATATTTAGGGTGAATGAATTTCTACTCCCTTTAATTATAATTAAGCAAATTAAAAATATTTGAATAATCTATATTTATTTGTATTCAATTATTTATATTTTCCTCAATATTTATTTAACAGGATTACAAATCATTTAATATATTTACTTTACATTCGTATATTTACGAAATTTATACTCTCTTTAATCGATAGTTTAGAGAAATACAGATTAATAAATGATCTGAAATTTCCTTACCTCTGTACTAAATGAATTTTCACTCAATCATTTGTACTCTTAATCTATTTGTTAAAGATAAATGATTGAGTACAAACACGAAAAGAAACTTTTCCTTTAACCATCCATTCTCTTAGTCTAACAAAATTCCTTCATTTTTATTAATAAAAAATACCAATAAAGTATTAAAATTTATTAAGAACACAATTATATGTAATCAAAATTAGTTATTAAGGCTTCTAATTTATTAAAAATAAAACTTATAGTCGATTTTCAGTCACTAAAAACACAGTTTAAGCGTACTACTATAAATATTTTAACCTAATTGTAATAATAAAAATATATATTATAATAATTGCTTATTTAACTTGAGATATTTAGATACATTAATTGATCCATTGTTTATATAAAAATTTCCACTCGATATAATCAGTGAGGAGAATAAAGTAAACATTCAATTGAGATAAATTTGTTAAACTCCTCTTTAATTGCACAAATAATGATATTTTATTAAAATGTATTTCGAATTAGTTGTTAAATGAAAGTATACATTTGTGTATATATGTATTTTTTGACATTTTCTAAGAGATATTATCTCTTTTTCAATAATGAAAATTGTTGAAATGAGTTGGAAAACTGCCATAATGATTGTCCTGTTCTGTTCTCTTTTTGAAAGTAAAACAAAAACAGGAACATTGTAACTGTAAAAACCTCTATTTTTATGTGTACTCAATCACAAAATATAATGTATATAATATAGAAGAAGAAAATAGAAACAATTAAGTATAATGAATATGTTTTATATTTATTGAATGAAAAAATTCGGTAAGATAATTTAGAGTTTAGATTTTAATTATGATTCTCTTATACCTCATCTTCCAGTTTAGATAAAATTTACGCCATCTTTTGGTGCAAAATTCCACAGATTCCAGTCTGGAATTCCTAGACGCTGTTATTATGTGACATTCATTCACAGAACTGCAGCCAAGTAATTAATTTTCTTCACAGCTGGAATTCGAGAGAATTTGGGTGTAAATGCTTGACGAAACTTTGGTCTGTTTGAAGACAAAAAATTTACCTTTGCGAAGTTTATTGTGAAAATTAATATTAAGATGCTGTTTGAATATTCGTTTATTAAAGAAATGGTAATTATATTAAAAGAATATTTTTCTTTTAAACGAAAATATATCCCATATATTCATTACTCTACTACTAAAAGAAGAATAAAAGAAAGGAAAAAAAAAAAAAAAAAAAATGGAAACGTGCTCTCGCTTGGAAGCCATAAGTAGCATTAAAAATATTTTACCCATTCACCTTTGCTATATTGATAAAGAAGACTTACAAAAGCACCTATTAATCTTAACTTTTAGTATTTTAAATTAAATCACCAACACAAAAATTTACTAGAGAAAAATCTAAGAGATCTTTAACTTTTAAAGACTTCTCAATCTTTATAGTTACACAGAATTGATTAAAGTAAAATTAAATAAATAATGCAAGATATGTTTAAGATTGATTTTTCTTATATTTTAAAGTATATAAAACACCGTTTAAATTAACAATAATAAATAGAAGTTACGTGCAATAATCAACGATAGAAAAACCAGTAACCAGAACGAAAATGTGCACCTATCGTTTATCATTACTAAATGAGGAACAAAAAAAAAGGAAGGAAAAAGTTTTTATATTTTTTTTTCTAAGAAAAATTTATTAAGAAACTAGTATCATTAATTTTTTCCAGAATATTTTATTTTATTTTATTTAAATAACGAGACTAATCAACTATGTAATATTTTACATTTTTTAAATTTAAATGTAGCTGTTTTGTAATTTTAAATATATTTAAAATGAAATATTTTAAATACATTTTTATATTTTATTTTTTAATAAATATTAAGTATTCTTAAAATAATGTTTTCGTGTTTAATGATAATATTTTATTAAATTGATGTTTTGTAAAATGACAAAAGAAAATATTTTGAAAATAATACTACAAATAGAAAAGTTAATAACAAAAAAAAAATATGTTTTCTAAAATATATTTTTTTTAAAACAAATCTTAAAGTTTATAAACTTTAGAGGAATCTTAAACTTTAAAATAGTTTTGAAAAATCTATTTTCAAAACTATTTTAAATCTTAAAAGTTGTAAGAAGATATACATTTGAAGATAAACATCTTTATTCTCTTCATTTTCCTTTATATGTTCTGTTATAGAAAATGTAAAAAATGTTTAGAGCATATATTTAAGCATAACTTTAACTAAATTGTTTAGGTAATTAAACAGATCAAAAGAGCAATTAATGAAGTAAAAAATAAGATAAAAAATGTATGTATATATTATATACAGTAACTAGAAGTTTTAGGGTAATTATAGTATATTATTCTGATTATTAAGTTAATTTTTTATGTTATTAATTGATAATTATTTTGATTAATTAAAGTTCAAAATTCCCAAACAATACAAGGTTAGAATTATGAAGGACCACAATAATTCTGTGATGACAAGAAATGACAAATGCATTGATCTGAATAGGATACTTTAAATACTTTTAATTGTTTCTAATTTTGAGTGTATAATTATATTATGCAAATAATTAAAAAATATATATATGTACTACTTTATATATAATAAACTTTTAATATAGTAAATGATTTACTCAGTTCCTTGAGAATTTACTATTTCGATAGTCTATTGTATTTCACATTGTTTAGACAGAACTAATGGGATAATTATAATATACGATTGTTTTAATTATTAATTAAATTATCGTTCATGTTATTAGTTAATTATTATTTTGAATTTTTATATATGCGAATTATTTGGGATTTTTAGATTTTTAAAATCACCAAATAGTAAAAGGTTAGCATTATAGAGAAGTAATAATAAGTCTGTGATGACAAGATTTAATAGATGCATTGACGTGAATAAACAATTTTAAATAGTCTGTGTTTGTTTTGTGTATCTTAAGCGTGTATCTTTCAATGTAATATGTATATACATTAAAGATAAATTATGTTCTGCTAATAAAATTTTTTCTGCTAAAATGTTCTGGCTGTCTTGAATTACTCTGAAACTATCTTTAGGATTGCCTCTCCTCTTCCTTTATTAAAAGCACTGTTATTGGGATTGTGATCCTTTGAAGAGGAAGAGCAATAATTTATTATATTATATTATAAGATGAAGTCCGTTCCAGTCAAAATTCTATTCTGGAATGTTTTTTCTATAAACAAGAAGAAGGTATCTTAATTAATTCACTGTTACTGTTGCAGAATTTGTTCTTATAAAAGTAGAAGAGCATAAATTTATGCCTAAAATCACTTATGTATATACGAAATAAAATTAAGCATAATTATAGTTTTAGCAAAGAGAAAATAAATTTATATAAAAATAATTAATTTATTATTTTTCTTTGATTCTGTAAATAAAAGTAGTGAATAAATTAACTAAATAGTAAAATATTTTAGAATTAATAAATTTTATTAAAACTTTTAAAAAATTGAATTAAAATAAAATAGTTTTAAAGATTAAAATTTCCACTTTTAGAAATAATAAAAGTTTGTTAAATAGATTTTAAAACTTTTCAGTTAATTTTCTGAAGGAAGGATGTTTATTTTCAAACTCCTTTTAAAACAAGATTTTTCTTATTTACATAATTTAACTTTTCAAATACATTTTTAAAATACTCTTCATTTCATTGTATAACATATTTTAAGTTTATATAAAATACTTATACTGTTAAATTTTAAAACTTAAATTTAAAAATTGCTAAGATAGGACCTTAATTTATTCTTATTCTAAGAATTTTTACATTATTATAATTCGTAAAAATTCGTAGAATAAGAAATAGGTTTTTTTTAATATAAAATTGAAAATCTATAATATAGAATCTTCATTTTATTCAAAAAAACATTTAAAAAATCTTATTCTTTGTATATATTTAATAATAAAACACTGTAAAATATAATGTTTAACATTAAAAATTATTATTAGATTAAAAACACACTAATTTTTTAAATTTATCATTATTTTCATTTGAATTAAATTTAATTTTAAAAAACCTGCAAAAATGTCATAGATTCTTTTAAAATAATTGCATAATTTTAAATATAAAAAAATTTAAACCCAGTAAAATCTATATATATATTATATATTAATATATTAGATATTTGTGGTAGATATGATAATCAGATAAGGAGCTTAAGAGCAATGAAAATTTTTATTCTTAAAGATTATATTATTTGGTAAAGAAGCTGCCAATGATATCTTCTTTACCTTTTGTCACTGACAAGAGAATTCTGGGTAAAAACACACGGACCGGAACGAGGTAGAGGATGGTGGGATAGATGGAAAACGGATTTCGATACTATCTTCCACTACCTTGGTTCATCGATCTCGTTTTCCTGGAACTTTTAGTTTCCTGTCCAAATATAGAGGATGACGTAGACAGCATTTCTTACCACAAAAGTCAGAAAGAATTTCAAACTTCGATTCTAATATTAAGAAGAAGTTTATATATATATATATATTGCAAACGACAAATCGATAATCTGAAAATAATATTTTAACAATTTAATTGTCACAATAATTAGAAAATTGTTCTTCTTTAGTGAACGAATGTAGAATTTACTCTTTCAATTATCAATTACTCTTTGTTTAAAGTAGAATGGGAGGAAATGTCTTCTTTAACATATTTTTAAATTAAGATTTGGTATTTATTAACATAAATTTCTTAAATGTAAATGTAGATCTTTGACAATGGCCATTAATCGTTACACAATTATACTTGTAATTAGCAGTTCAAAATGTATGAAAATGAATGAAGAATGTGACAGAATAAAAATGATTTTTCTTGCTTTTTTTAACATTCTTTTCATATAATTGCTTAATTATTTAATAGTCTAAATAGGAAATAAGATATGGAAATCACACTACAATCAAAGAAAGGTAATTTAGTGAATAGGAATTGAAAATAAAAAATGTAATATTTTTATTTAACACTTCTTGAACTTGAACTTAAAATTTCAATAACGAGTAGAAGATAAATTCGTGGAACGTGGGTCTTCCTCCAATTGCGTGAATTCTGTGCCCAAGTCGCAGAATAAAGTTTGTTTCCCACGCATCACTTATTTTCTATTAAATCTCATGTATTTGTCCGCAGGGCGATACAGAGGATTTGCACTAAGTTTAAATTACGAAAGCAACAGTACGTGATACATCCTGACGATTTCAGCTTTAGTAATTAAGGTGTGAAAACTATATATAGGCTTAGAGTATGTATACGAATTCGTGCACAACAGCGTTAGAATATTATGATATTTGAGTGAAAAGCTTTATTTAAAATATAATTAACAAATCCTTTTGTACATAAATTGTATTAAATAATAATTATACTATTTAAAATTTTGAACAAAGAAACAATATTTAGTATTTTTTAGAGATTTTTCTCATTTAACAAACAATATTACGTAATATTTTAAGTTAAAAGGTTATTTGTTATAAGAATAAATAACGTATATTTATAGAAACCTATTTTCTAATATTACTATTATCGACTTTCTTTTATATTAAATATAATATTTATAAATATGCAATATAACAAAATTAATAGCAAAAGTATTGTTAAAGAGACATAAAATAAGTTATAAGACGAAGCCTGAAGTAATAACAAAATAATATTAAATTTACGAAGTGAGTTCAAGAAATCAATACAAAACTCCCCCAAATCTGATCCGGAACAATGTCTTCTATATTAAAACTTGTTCTATAGGCCTAAATACATTTATTTTAAATACAAATCAAAGTATTATTAGTAATAATAACTCATATCATTCAATATATTATTATATATTACACACGCAATAATTCAAATGACCTAGTTTCATAATCTGACATTCAGAACGCTATCATTATCTATAATTTACTAATTTATTTTTTCAATTTGAATTTAATTATCTACAGTATAAGCGTGTATGCCGTGTAATGTACATTATTCAATTAAATATAGTCATATATTTTGAAAAATTTTTTAAAAAACTCTGGGATTTGTATATACATTTGCTTATAAAACAGTGTTAAGTTACAAGTTACTTCAATATAAAATTATATTAATACCTATATTCTGATATAAATTCTACAAATATCTCGGATAAATGATGAATATTTCATCGCATTTTCAATCTTTCAAACTATGCATAAGTTGAAGGATTATCTTTATATATAGAGGACTTTGTTCTTATCTTCTCAATTCCATTTCTTATTTCGAATGTTTTTATTACATAATACTTATACTAAATGTTATTTCTAATTTTGTATTTGTTTTAATTGAAGCAAATATATAATCTATTATGATTTTATATCCATTTCTTTGTTCGATATATTCATTTTTATCAATAATTTAGTGTTATTCCATGGATATAATTTGATATGTGTACATAAAATGTCATACAAAAGTCAATTACCGTATTTTTTATATGTCACGTACAGTACACGCGTAAATGTGAAATATAAATTGAGTGTTAACAACGTGTATTTTTTTTATTACAAAATTAATGGAACTATAATAATAAAAAAATATAATTAAATATTTGAATAAGGCAACAATTTAGTGTTTACAATGGTTGATTAACTTTTGAGTCATCTCGTACAAAATTTATTGGATTTTAGAAATTGTCATATTTCTCATAGATATAACTAATTTACTTTAGATATAACATAATAAATGAAAGAATATATTTATAAAATATTTTTTAAAATATTTATTTTAAATTAGAGGATAACCCAACATTCAGTTAACTGTATTTTATTTTGAGTGTTCCGGGAGGACTTGTGAATATGAAAAATCTATTTAAAACAACACCTTTCTTTTTGTACAAATTGATAGAAACATAATTTAAGATAGCTTGAATAAAGAAGTAATTTAGTCTTTACAGTGGTTAGCTGTCTTTAGGGTCATCCTGTATAATATAATTATTATTATTGTTAATTAAATATAATTAAAATTAACAAAGTTTTAATAAATAATTATATTATATTTACAAAAATCTATAATTTCCTTGTCAATCTTGCTTAGTCATTTTAGAAATTTTCCATCCACTCTTTTGAATATTTCTCAAATATACATCTTTAATTTCATCTTTTGTGTTAATCCATCATCGTCAATAACAGACATTAAGATGTTAGAATTCTTCTTATGAGGGATTTTTACAGGAAAAAACTACCATCTACTTTAATTTTATATTATATTTATAAAAAATACAAATTTTTGCGAATATTTAGAACTAAATATAAAAATTCTATTTTTAAAAATTCAATTTTTTCATTTTATAACTTTATAAGCTATTAAATAAATAGTTTATGTTATTATTTCTCTAATTTTTTTATATTTTTAAATATCTAATTATAGACATAAATTGAAAAAATGGTGTTATATAAAGTAATCATCTGAAAAATTTCTATGTATAAGCAAAGTAATCTTTTTCATTAGATCGAATGTAATTGATTGCGATCGAATGAATGCCGTTTTTTTCTTAAATATTCTAATAAATTTATTACAGTAAAGAACCAATCAGTTTTTAATGACATTTTCGTGTATGTTAATAATGATGAGAATCAAAGAAAACTGGTCGATTTTTAAACCATAACAAGCCTCTCTCTCGTTGATTGTTCTTACTTTGAAGTGATTGAATTACGTTATTTTCTGACAAAACAAATATTTTTCCGATAAAATTATTACAAAGAATTAGATAATAAAACATTTAATATCTAAAATATAATAATTCGTATCGTATATTTGTAAAATAAATAATTTAAATTAAAAAGTTTTAAACGCACCCTTTTCCAGTTTTGTTACTTAATATTCCCTACGCTCTTATTCAGTTTATTTTATTTTTAATTTTAAATATTAATTTACACAAAGATATTTTCGTTGTCTTATAACATTTTGACATTTTAATTAACAAATATTCTATAAATTAACTTTTTTAAAAAAAGAAGAATGACTTTATAAAGTTGTATCGTTGCTTTGGATGGTTAATGATTAAATGTAAACATGTTTATTAAATTTTAATAATAAATATTTTAATAACGATCAAAATAACAAATATATTTCAGAAATTTTAACATTTTACTGCTAATCTATGGAATTTTAATTAAATTTCATATCTTACAGAACAATAAGAGAGAGAGAGTGAGAGAATTCAGGGCCTTTATTACACTGGAGCTTTCTAGACTAAGTTATGGTTTTGAGGCAATTTCTATTCTATCAATTCGAGGTTTCTAACTTGGAACCAACTTCATAAAATGATATAATTCTAGAAAGCTTTGGAAAAATCGCTGTTCTAGATATAGTTGGATCGAACCCAACTATATCTAGACCAGTAGAGTCAGCTGCCATACCAATTGAGTTATCGTACTTTCTCTGCTCCCACATCTTCATCTAATTTCAATCATACAGTTAACTATAATGTACTTTCAAGTAGGAAAGCGAATTTATCTTGTTAATATATTTTTAATACAAATAAATATTAAATTTATTTATAAAATTCATTAATTTCTTCTAAATTTCTAATGAAAATTATATTTTAATCCTTCTGCGTTTGTAATTATAAAACTACTCTCTCTTCCAATTTATAAAATAAAATATTAATATCTATTTATATAATTAACCTCATTAATATATATTTAGGAATTTCTTAGATATTCCATTTTCGAAACAATGGTTAAAGACATTGACTATTGTATTTCAGGAAATGAGATCGATCGTATAGCGTGACTTACCGACAGATTTTATAAATGACGCACTATGTAGAGGAAGCGTAGGTGATTTCGTACTTCTATCTTTTCAGTAGATTTGGTAGCACGCAGGAACCGTTAAACGTTTAAGCAGCAAGCAAACATAATCTTACCAATCAAATCAACGTAATGAACTAATGTTTGTCCAGGAATTGTGTTCAAATCATTATATAAGTTCCTATATAAATCCAAGTATATGTAGTATGTTTAATATTTCTCATGTTATACGTTTGAAAATCTTATTTTTATATTTTGTATATAGCATTAAAAGCATTTGCTAAAACCTACAACTAGTCTAAAAGTGACTTAACTATGTTTTGTCGCTCAGGTAACTTGCAAATATGAATTATAATGAACAAAGTGTTTTTCATTTTATAAAAACTGGTGGAAGAATGATAAAAGATACAATTTAATTAACTATATTTTTCAGTTAATTTCGTTAATTAAATGCAGCCTAGCTTTTATAACGGTTAACTGATCTTCTGAGCCTACCAATATCTTTCAATATTCATTAAAAAATTAAAAACCATATTATAATTTAAACTAGCAACAAATAAATATTTAAATTTGCTTAAAATAAATGATATTTTTCTATAAATTTTGTATTTAGAATATAATTATTTTACACATTTAATAAGTAAATTCAAATTAAAACTAAAAACTAGAGAAAAAAATAATTGTAAATAACTATTATTACTATTTAAGAAAAGTAAATTATTTTCAACAGAAATAAATATAATCTCTTATGTATATAAACGTATAAAATGTTTGCAAGTTTTTTTTTTCAATTTTATCAAATCTTTAATGAGTCCAACCTTTAAAAAATAATTTAATTAATATTTTATGTAGTTAAACAATCGCTAAAAAATTTAATTAATAACAAAAATCTTGACTTTAATTTTTAAATGCAATAATTTTATTTATAGACTTTAGAGAAAATAAAATTATTTAATTAAATCCAAATTAACTCACTTTTTATATGATTTTGTAATGTACAAATTTGTAAATATATTAATTTTATTTATTTGTTCAAATAAATAGTTAAAATGTAATCGTTTTTAATATTAGTAAATTAGTTACACACACGTTATGTGCATTTTACTTTAATATAACAGCAGTGCATAATTTCTTTAATGGAATAAATATTTCAAATTCAAAATAAAAAAAAAAAGGAAAATCATTTCGTTAGTTGCAATAAATGTAAAATATTTTCTTATTTCTATATACATAAAGATAATATCTTGATTACCAACCCTATCCTATGAAATATGTATGGACCGATTTACGTCTATACACAGCTTTATGTTGAATTGCTAGACGGTACCACGCCCCAGTTCTTCCGCACTAAAAATGGACTGATCTGTAACGTTGTCTAGTAAACGTTTCAGCTACCTTTTTTTTTTATATATACATATATATCCCATTTTCTTATTCGACGATCATCTAAACCATTTTTTAGGGCGGAGTCTATAGTAGGGTGCATGTAGAGGTCACGCGAAATGAAGTGAAGAAAGAGAAATAATATTTAAAAAAATCTGAACTGTGGAATAGAGCTATGATCAAAATGTCTTTTTACTTTCGTCCATTTATTGCTATGGAATTCGTAAAGTACCATTATAAGCACACACCCTTCCTGTAACTGTTTGACGAAAAAATGACGATTTGCTAATCTAACCGATAAATGGTGCATTGTCTGACGTTCAATTCAGTTTATTTGAGAACTATCCCACTTTTATGATTTGAAACAGGAAATCGTTTTTCTGTAATGAATATATAAAAGAATCTTTTTTATTATATATTATATATATATATAATGGCAGAACCTTTACTTATACCTTATTTTAACATTCGCCCTTTACTTGACGACTCTGGTTTTTTAATTACATTAATGCTACTTAATTGCTCTTAACTACATAAATACCACTTAATAACTATTAAGTGACTATTTATCATTATTTTCATCAATAATGTATCGCACAAATATTAAAAATAAGCTAAAATTCCCAGTAGAAACATCATTACCGTATGACTATTTATATCAATAACAGACATGTATTGTATTTATGTAAATACGTATAAAAATAAAGCTGTATCACTGTAAAAAAATATTGTTTTTTATGAGCGTAAATGAAAGGGGAAAAGATTATGACTGATAAATAATATAGGTAATTACAGTCTCGAGAGAAAATAAAAATTAGTTTTATTACAAGTAATTTTATTGCACCATTTACAAGACCACAAAGTATTCGCCATACGAGAACATATTAAATTCTAGTAGCTATATTCACATATAATAATACTTTGCAATGGCTAAAATAGTTTACTTTACAGAATTAACATGTGTCAATATTTGAGTGGTATGCATTTTAAACATTTAATGTTTTCGTAAGAAGATGAAAAACAATTTCCTATGGTAACGAACTTCTGTTACCTCTTTTATATATTATTTATCTACTTGTTATTGGTAAACATAAACGAAACTTTACAACGGAAACGCAATGGTGTTCTTCCATGACCATCATTATTCTTAGTTTTTATATTATTCATAACTCAAACATAAAAAAAAATAACACATTTAATCTATTGATTTTTCGTATAAAAATTACTAATTCCTAGAAAAACAATATTAATTTCTAGGAAAGGATATATACATTTATTTAATTTTACAATAAACAGTAACAGCTTTTATTATTATTAATATATTTTAAAAATTATTTATAGTATAATGCTTCGAATTTAAGATTCAGTCCCTTTATGTCTAATTATCATCCATTATTTTCTGAAAAATCCTCTTTAAAAAGGAAATTTCCTTAAAATTTCCTTTAAAAATATTTTTATCGTTCTTCCTTAAAAGAAACCTTAAAAATAAATTTTTAAAAGGGATAAAAATGAAATTTAAAAAGAAAATTTCTTCAAAAATCCCCTTTAAAGGGGCTATTCAGAGGAAAAAATTAGATGATAATTAAAAAATAGAAACCTCAAATTTATGACTTACCTCGATTTCCAATTCTAAAACTTTTTTTTTTAATGTGTTAAATTCGAATTAATAAGACGTTCTTATAAATTCAAGAGTTCTATCTAAAATACTTAATCATTAAATATTGCTATAAATGATTAAACATTTGATATTATATAAAATAAATAACATTAAATTATTCCCTTTCGAAAATTTCTATTGTTATGTAGAATAAATCAATGCATCATTTGAATAACGGGGGTTTATTCAGAAAAGACTAAGATGCCAATTTAGAATAGAAACATCGCCTCAGGTGCATTGAGCCATCGTTCTGCTGTAACATTATTAAATTAATAATTCATCACCTTTTCCATTTTACTTTACGCAGTATCGTTGAAAACATGAGCCATCTGCGTTTGAAAGAAGATTTTAAGATTTCTGAAAACTTAAACCTGATTGATTTTTTTATTACTTTTTCGGTAATTCAAAACGTACATGTGTTAAATCTATCAAAAAAAAATATCCAGAACTAAATTTTAATCAGCTAAATTTATGTTCTAAAAGTAAAACTGTCAATTCTAATCTATGAAATTCATAATTATTGATTCTTTTTTTAACGTTTTATTTACTTTTCTATAAATTTATTTAATAAAAGTATATACTCGAATTTGTAAATGGAAAATTGTATAATTTTTATGCACACATTTTAATGGTAAATGTTAAAACTTTATCGTATGATGAAAGAGATTTATCCATGCTGAAAGATAATATTTATCTGATGGATCAACGGATTTTTCGTGTTATCAACGAAGTCAACATGTTTTTTTTTATATAGTCTTTGCTATTGCTTACTATTTATTTTACTATGTTTACTACTACTGCTGCTATATACTTTATAAACTACTACATTTTTACTATATATTTTACTATCGTAATACAGTATATACTGTTACTGAGTATTGTATTGTAAATTTTACTGTATTATTTACTGTGTACACCAGTAATTTACTGTATTATTTTATGAACTTTACTATTATTATCAATACTTTTAGAATATATACTATATATTTTTCTATTTTACTTTACTACTATAATGAAGTATATATATATATATATATATAATAAGTATATATATATATAAATAAATAAGTAAGGTTTAATGCTACTATATTACTTACTGTTTTATCATTTTATGCTTCATTGCATTGTTTACTGTGTATTTTATTATATATTTTAGTGTATTTTTTACTGTTACGCTCTAACTTTACTACTTTATACTATACTACATTGCTTATTATTATATAATTTACTATATTTTTTATTTAGTATGTATAGGATATTGTTATTTGCTATTATTACTTTTTACTATATAATATAGTCTATTCTAAGTCAAATTCATATAATTTATTTCTTCATTTACATGCATATAACCTAATTCTCAATTACAGAAATTGTAATTTTGCAAACGTAAATCTCCTAGTTAACTAGCTTATCAATTGTTATAATACCGTATATGATTAAACTTTCTAAATGTTTTAATATATGATCCCCCAAAACAGCTCGTAGCGTTTTGAAATATAAAATTATAGATTTATATATGCAGTTTCCAAATTCGCAATACTTTTTAGTCAATAATCAATGCTAGAGAGTTCGTCATATCGATTTCCCCTTAAATATTAACATATATAATAGATATTCAAGTTTTTTAGGTCTTTCTTTTATTTAAACGAAATATATTTTTTAAAAACACCCTTCATTTATTTGCTTTTTTTATTAAAAAATCCAAGTAATAATTTATCTATTTATAATGCAAATTGCTTTTCTAGTTTTAAAATAACCAATAATGGAAAGGGTTTTTAAAAAAAATTTAATTAAATGCAATGTCTATAACATTAAAAATAATTTTTTAAAGTTATCTTCATCAAAATTTAAAATAGATTCACTTATGAGGGGAAGAAAGTAAGAGAAAATATATGAATTAGAAGAAAACATAGGCAGTGAAGTCTGCATATTTTTCTCCCTATATTTAGGGAAAAAATAGGCAAGAAACTCCCCCATATCTCCTTCTTATTCCTATATTCAGGAAAAATCTAGGCAGCGCGCCTCTCACTTCCTGCTTACTAATTATGTTTAGGGAAATGTAGGGAATCAACTCTATTTTTTCCGTATGCTCCCTATATTTTCTCTACTATTATATATATATATTTAAAAAATTATTCGAATAAATTTTTAAAACTAAAATTTAATTAATGTACAATTAAATGACAAAAAATTCTAGATAAAATTTGCATAATTCGTTATGATTCTAATTACAATCATGCAATTAAAATCATAAGAAATTTACAAGATTGTTATAATTTTAATTACTTCACATCTAAATATTTTAATTAAAATTCAAAAATAGAAAAAAAATCTTTTAATAAGTACATATATTTTTATTTAAATTCTTTTATTTTTCGTTTAAATTCTGTGCATGTTGTTCGTATGGTAAAATGAAATTCCTAGCTGAGAAAAGTATTGTATCTCAACTTTATTTATGTGATACACTATCCAGTTTTTTCTTCTACCACAT
This sequence comes from Centruroides vittatus, assembly GCF_030686945.1. NCBI lineage: Eukaryota > Metazoa > Arthropoda > Arachnida > Scorpiones > Buthidae > Centruroides > Centruroides vittatus. The sequence continues at coordinate 3,788,053 of NW_027122385.1, forward strand.
ATTGTGTAGATGTGATACAATCTGTATGCATCAACAAAGAAAATAGGTGCTAGATATTGTTATTTTGCTATATATATAACAATAGAAAAAAATAGATATATTCAATTGCAAATTTTATACGATATTCTTGTAATATAATTTACTTTAAATTTTGTTATGTAAATAATTAAACAAAATTAATTTTCTTTTTATATACTAGTTTATCACCAATGTAAGTTGTGAGTAATGTTTTACTTTACGTGAAGATAAACTTTTTTCTTTAATCAACACACGAAAATTAATAATGTAGCAATTTTGGAATTAGAAAAAGTTCCAAATTCCAGAATTGCCAAGACACCAAAATTGTTGGAAAGAGTTTCCTTCTGATTAATGGACAGCTAACGGTTCTTTCGCAAACTTTTTGTAAGTTCTATATGACTCTTCTGTATCAGTTACTCGAACAATCTTTGAGTTCTGTACTAAATTTTTGTCATAGTTTACTTCAGTTCGAAAATTTCTTTCTTACTTTTATTTTTATTTATTTTTTTTATAACTTTTCTTCATTAATTCTGAATTTAATTACTGTTTTAATAAATTTATTTAAAAAGCAAAAGAAAAATTTGTCTTTTTAAGTTTAATTCTGGAAAAATTCAGTTAATTTTTCTTTTATAAGATTACGAAAGTGATATAAATAAATTAATTTTATAAACTTGAGTATATGTTTAAAAGTATTTAAATTATTGGAATTATTATAATTATTCATACATTTTTAAATACTATATATATATAAATTTATAATAAATGAAGTGTATTAAAGTTTAGATTTTAATAATAAAAATAAAGAAATAAAATACAGAAAATTATTATAAAAATTCAAAAACTGCTTAAATCAGTTTCCAGTTCGTTATGATGAATAAGAAAAATCTTTACAAGAAGAAAATGTAAAATTTTTTTTTCTTTTTCTGCAAAAGTTTTCGAAAATCATTTGTTTTTTGTAAACGAAATTCATTTGGTGTAAAACTTTAAAAATATTAAATCACGGGAACTGATTTTGATATTAAAGGTATTCCTTCTTCCACTCATTAAATTCCATGCTACGTTTTCTAAACTCAAGTATAATGAAGGTGAAATATGATTCTTTCTTTTCATTATTTCAAACCATGACAAAATTTCGGCAGACAGGTTTTGAGCTTTTATGGATTAAATTCGATAATCATTTCAAAATTTTAAAATCTGTCAAGTTTTTCTTCTTTCTCAAAAAGCTCTGATGATTTCTATCATTATTTAAACATCAATTTTAGTAGTTTTTACATAACTTTTCGCTTTTTTAAATAATGTAAGTGAACGTACAAAGCGGGAAAGTGTATTTTAAATGAATATATAAACAGAATAGAATAAAAATAAAGCGAAGTATATGCAAAGGAATATAAAAGTTAAGTTAGAATGATGTGTAAAGAAACAAAACTCTAGTTAGAGTATAGTGAAGTGGTGCAGAACTTTCTATAAAATGTTATAAAAAAATAGAGTCAAAATTTCGCGAAGAATTGAATATGTCGTAAAATGGTATTGTAAAAATAAGTAAATCGAAGTAAAATATTGTAAAGAATATACAAATCAAAGAAGAGGGTCGAGGTCGAATATTGTGATGGGAACATACAGCTTGAAGCAGAATAGCACAAAGGAATATAAAATATGAAGCATAATATTATCAAAGAGCATAAAAACTAAAACAATGTCTTATAAACAAGCATACAAATTGAGTAAAAAGTTAAAAGACTACACAAATGAAGTCACAATATTGTAAAGATACAAAGAAATCGAAATAAACAGAAAATGATTATTAAAAAAACAAAAAGAAAAACTTTTTCTTAGATGAAAATCTTTTCGATATGTAGCAAAACATCGATTAAAATATGCAAATGATTTTTTTTAAAGTACATTGATGTGGATATAAGCCATATTTAATGAAATACATCCGAGCACTTTTTAAACAAATATAAAATCAATCATCTCAGAGTAGTCCTTTGGGATGTAGCTGTCTATCGCATAAGATAAATTAGAATCCATGAAAGAAATGCAGGTAGATCTAAATCAATTTTAATCCTAAAGCTTGGAAAAAGTAAAGCGATCACTCAGGGAATTTTAAATTTGCAAAAATCGATATTCATTTCTGAGTAATTTGAAGCAATATTTAAAATATTAAAACAAGAAAAAAATACAATATTATTGATAAGCAATAATTGAAGAATTGTATGACATTAAAAACTTATTATTATTATTTTATTTTAAAATAAATATTAATGATTTTTTATAAGTTTTTTTTTCTTATACTTTCAGTTAAACTGTTCTAAATTGTAACGTTAAACATATTCGACTGTTTCGAAAGTAAATGACCGAATTTTAGAAAACAGGAAAAGAAATTGGGATAAAAAGATACCATACAAGCAGAAGTCTTTCGAAATTACAAAACAAATGATTAAAATTCTAGAAAGTCTCCTTTCTTTTGCCTTTGCAAACGACAATTTAATGACTTTTTTCAAACGGTATTTCTTCTATTCTGCTTTTACCAAGCCACATAAAAAGTACATTAGGACAATCACTGGCAAGCAAGCCCACATAAAAATAAAAAAAATAATAAAAAAAATTATTCTTTTACCGTTTTACCGGTAAATATATCGTTGGTTATTCTTTACTAAATCGAAAACTGTTCCTATATTAACGCCTAGAGGTAATATTCGCACTTAAAATATAAAAAAAACAAGAAAAAAACAAACTTTTTCACTCCTCGTTGCCACTTTAACTTATTCTCTTCCTGTTACGAACTAAAACTTCTTTCTTTTAAGTCTTACAAATTATCAAATAACTTAAAAAGTAATTTAATTTATAAAATTTATAGAAAATTTTAATCTTTTAACGTGCAAATTTTACTTATCTTCTATAGCTTTATACTTTATGAATTTATAAAAATTTTCTTTAATTTTTATTAAATTTACAAATAAATAAAAAGTTTGTACTTGTAAAAGTTATTTAACTCATTAAATATTTATTTTAAACTCCTTAAATTGTATTCAATAAAGTCAAAATTTGTAAGCAATTTTGTATTTTAATATATTAGTTACTATGGTATTGTTAGTTTAACATAAATATCAACTTATGAAGATATAAATTTATATACTTTAATAAGTTTACAAAGTTTTTTGAATATTTTAAAAATATCTTTTACAGTATTGTTTAAATATTTATAAAATATATGTATATTAAGAAACTTTACATACAGGGTTACCTGAAACTCAGCTAACCACTTTAAAGATTAACTCTTTGTCTTATTCAAATACTTTAAATATTTAATCAAACTTTTAAAATCCAATTTGCAACAATTTGAAACAGAAAAATAAGTTTTTATATATTTATTTTACGATTTTTGGACCACCCTGCACAAGAATTCTGAAAAAAAAATATTCAAATAAAAATGAAAATAAATTAATATTTTATATAATTAATTTATTAAATACATTATAGCTTATATTTCTTTAAAAAATTAAGAAATAAAAAGTAATCAAAATATTAAAATTGTAATTTTCTACATATCAATATACATATATTATAAATTGAAAATTATTAAATATGAATTCTCACAATTTTTGTAGAGGCTAAAATTTAAGATTTTCTAAAAATTCAATTTTTTAAATCTTTAGTTTAAATAAAATCAGATTTTTAAGAAAAAAAATACTGAATATGGCACGAATTCATCGTTTAGAAAGCTTCTCGTCTCTCATACTCTGAATAGCTGATTTTTATAACTGATATCAGAACATTTCTTTGCAGAATTTTTACAGAAAGAAACTTTATAGCTTACAAAAGATAAATATATATATTTTTTAGTCTATTGTTGAAGAGAAATTGGTATCCTAGTCATGAATATCCAACCTTCTAACAGCAAAAAAATCCACTCAAAAGTAACATATTTTTTTCTGAAAAAAATGAAAATATTTGAATAATTATTATTTTTTTATATAAAATTATAAATAATGATTTTGAAAATTAATTACATAAAACTAAAACATAAAATAATTATTATGAATTTAATTCATTACTATATCACTCAACCGCTTGTTTATTTAATGCATAAGTCAATATACAAAGTGATATGGAATGCAGATATAATTTAATCAGACAACTAGATTTCAAATTGAAAGTTATGATTTATTAATAAAGTAAATTATATCTTGATATATAATTAGTCTATAAAGTTTAACTAAATTTATATTTTCATTCTGATTTCATTTAATTTATTGAGGTTTTCTATTTTATCTAAAGCATTGATTTCTTTGAATTCTTACAAGCAACAACTTTAATGGTATTTAAGGAGGGAAAAAAGATTTTAAAAAAGTAAAAAAAAATCAATGATTCAATTTCGATTTACTTTTACTTTCATCGTTTTTGACTTTTAGTAAAAGTTAATCAACAAATTTACAGTAAATTTGATATAAATTCGTGGCGATAGTTAATAGAATCGAAATAGTTTTCTTCCATAATTAAATTTTATATAATAAGTTTTAAAATTTAAATGAATTTTTTTTATATATTTAAATTTTGATATTTCTTTTATTATTTTTTTCTAAAAAATTATTCAACAGTTTCCAAATATTCTTCTTAAATCACATAAAAGAATCATCATATTGAAAGATCATCCACGAAACAACATCTGCTTTGGAATTCTGTTTGTTTCTGATGAAAAATAGGCCTTTTCTTTTATAAATCGATAGTAGAATCTGTCGAAAGATTTGCAAGTTATTCTCATAATATTTTAAATAAATATAATAGTTTTTTCATAAATGAATATATAGAATTTTGGTGAAATTTATTCATTCTCTTTGTATTTTATTCTTTCGTTTAATTGCTGTTTTTGGTTTTTTAAAATTAATGCTAGAAATGATTAAATTTGTTTTAAAAGACTTTAATTTGTAAATTATTACTGTCTGAAGATTTCTTATAAATTAGGAATTAAAATTTACCAATACAAACTTTAACTTATAAATCATGATTGAAAATTTTTTTATGAGTTAAGATTGAAAATGGTAAAGTTGTAATTAGCTTCTAAATCAGTACTGAAATTTTCTTATAAATTATTGCTGAAAATGGTTTAGTTTACAAAATAATTTGTATATAAATATTAAAATTTTCTAGTAAATCAATAGTGAAGGCAACATAATTTAAAAATAAACCAATATTAATTACTGAAAATAATTTAATCCATAGATAACTACAACATAAAGTTATTTTTAAAAAAATCCAACATATATATAGACATCAAGAATTTTATTTTTACTTTTTGTAATTCGTTCTTTTATATCGAATCGCAATTCCAGTGCAGATTCTTTGTTTCTGACACGATCAGAATACGGATATCAGTTAACGAACCAAATGTCTGCGTGCTCGAGCACAAAAAATATCCCAGGCCTTGGTAAGAAAATACTTTTAACTGTTATTATCGTCACTATTGAGACATTTTTTGCCACCTCACGATTCCAAGAAACCACCATCTATTGTTTAGTTTCATAGTCTGACCGATATCTTAATGGTGTCTCAAAGACAAGCTCTGGTATCTGTTTAGTTGCGACCAAAGTTGTTTCTTATCGGCTAATAGGGTTCAGTTGAGGTCAGAACAGCCACATCAATCAGTTCATTGCTTGGCTTTTGTTTCTTGTGGCTTTCTTTCTAAGTTATCAAAGGAATAACAGACATTACCTTACTTGTTTCTCCATTTGTTGTGCGTTATACTCTGGAGACTAAATGAAGAATACCATCAAATATGACTCATTCGATTCACTTCGTCTCTTATTACAGAACGGATACTAATGGGATTTCAAAGTGGATTATTGCAAGTTTTCTCTACGCTATTCAAGCAGAATTCAATAGAATTTGTATCAATATAACTGTAGTATCACGTTCGAGCGTATTGAATAATTAGTATACGGAAAAGCTTTTCTGTAATTATAAAACACGATAATTTAATCAAAGAAAACTTTATATTTCTATCCGAATAGTTCTTTTATCTTTAGGAAAAACTATATATATATAAACGGTACCGAGTATACATTCAATCGAATTGAAATAAATAAAACACGAAGCAATCAATCGTACTAATTCTTATTTGAAAAACGATAGAAACGATTGAAAATTTCTTTAGGCAATTCCAAGACATGGAAAAATTCTAATTTTAATTTAAAATGTTATCAACTTATCTACCTAAGTTATTCTTCTTTCGCTAACAACTGAGATTGACCGTGTATTTTAGCAATGTATAACCCGATCAAATATTTTAAGAGATCTTTAGATGATATCTTGAATCTGTTTTCATAGGAAGAGAGAGAAGAGAGAGAGAGTTCTTTTTTTACTTTTTCACGTTTAGTTTTCTCTTCTCGAACATTATTTGGTGCCTAAGGCAAAATTGGAATCCGGTATTCTCTCTCTCTCTTTCTCTTCATGCAGATCTGTTTTCTTCCAACGATACTATAGCATTGGATATTTTCATCTCTGTTTCCTATCTCTTTGCTATTCGACCGTTTTTTCCTAAACACAGAACTTTTTCTATTCAATTTCGATTTTATAAATTCTTTTCAGTTCCTCAAAAAGGAAAAATATATATATATATATTTACACTACAACTCAAACTTTTATTTTATATATTTTGTATATAAAAAATATTTAAGGTTTATATTAATAATTTATAAACTCCAATAAACTAATTCTTTAACTTAATATATTAAATAGAATTTCCATATGGAATATCATTTAAATTTATTTTTAGAGCGTTATTTATACTTATTAGAATAATTAAATATTCGAATTTTGTGATGATTTTTACGCATTAATTCCTCTTCTGTTAGGTTTTTGGATGCGCTAATACAAGAGTTAACAAAGTTATATATTTTTTTAAAGAACGTTAAAATCATTATTAATTAACATTATATTATAACTAATAATAATCTGCTCCCAACTAGTTTTAACCGGTTTTAGAATAGTTTACTAAATACAGATGAGTATTTCATAATGGATAAAAATTTTAAATTAAATATAATTGATTTTAAATGAATGTTTTTATTCTATTTAAATTGAAAACGTAAACAAATTTATTTAATTTAATCTTTTTTTTAAAGTGATTAAATTTAAATTAGAACTATTTACTGGGTTACCGAAAAATTAGTTAACAGAGAGTATTGAAGAATTAATAAGAAAGATTTTGTACGTTTTGATAATAAATAATATAATTTCATGTCACAAAATTTGTAGAAACGTTTCAAAACGATGTAAATTTTATATTGAACATTGTAAGTTGTGTATTAAATGTATTGAACATATGTATAGTTTCACATGAAATACATTTTATAAACTTTGTGAATAGAAACTACACTAAAACTAGATGTATAACGGGGTACTCTGAATCGATGTATTATTTCTCGATCGTTTTATTATATTTATATCTTTAAAAATGTTTACTCTATTTTTTTCAATATTATTTAATTTAAGATAAAATTTTATGCAACCAGAAGAAAAATATTTTAGAAATATTCTCCTTTTACAACTCTCTCTATTATGAAATTAAGTTTATAAACTCCTCGTTCCTAAGTATTAATATATATGTTAAAATCGTGAAATTTAGAATAATTTACGTTGCTTTTCTTAAATCATTACACAAGTGTTACAGAAGCTTAAACGTATTTTTGTAGGGATATCACGCAAAATATGCCTTAATAAAAGACAGTAAACTCTCGCTATAGTGTTTTCATAAACGTAAACAAATCGAGTTTTAGCTTTTTATGACGTTTTTTAATTGCCCAAATATTTTCTTGCTTTATCTCAGGATCAATTCAGAATTTCCATATTATGCTAGAGAATGGTCTTCATAATTATTTTTCGTCATCATTAGGAATCTTTTCTAATAAATTCTTCCAGTCTTAGTTCAGTCAGAAAATAATAAATTAGCGTTTACTAGAGAAAGCGTTTAAAAAATATTGAACAAATTCCTTGATAAGAATTAAAATGACACTTGATTAGTGAATTGACTTACTCTTTCTACAATGAAATGTCGGTGTTGATAGAGTATTTTTTTTTAAAGCCACACAAGTAATTTTCTTGACAGGTTTCATAAGAAATACAAAATTGAATAAGAAAACACTTAATTCAAATTGAAATTAATTAATAACATAAATTTGGTGAACATAAACCAATAGAAAAAGAATTAATAATTTCGACATTATGAAGCTATCATTTACTGGATATAGAGATAACATGTTTCACTTATGGCTTCCATGCTATAAAAAATATCGAGTTATCATTGATGGATAACGGATTTATGAAATAAATTCCAACAGCAAACATTTCATGAACATTTCTTCTCTATGGAGAACAATTTATTGCAATAAACAATATTTTGATCTAACTTTTATAACTGTTATCTTCACTTAGAGCATAAAGTTGTTTTCAAACTGTTACTTAGAGGTTTATACATATTTTAAATATATTAAAAGTTAATTTTTATTGTAGATTTTTATTTAAAATACGATTATAATTTAATACTATATGTATATTAATAATTACTCGCAATTCACAAAAATAGAAGGCTTAATTTCGACTGTACGGTATCCTATATAAAATCTCTTTAAATTATTTATATTTCTTACTGTATATAAACATAAGAAAAACTAATTAAAGAAAAAGCATATGTTGATGCTTTTTTCATTCGTAAAAATTGCAAATACTAAAATTTCAAATAAAAGATGCTCAATCAACAATTTTTTTCCAGTTTTCAAGCGATTGAAGTAGAAAGTCAACATAGAAAGATAGAAGCGTAATGTTTAGTCTAAGTGCTCGTAACGTCGTAATCTTCGCTGAACTGAGCTAAACAGTCGATTTGCCAGATCACCACCACCGAAAATATATAAAAATTCTTTAACTCGTGTATCAGGTGCACGCGTAGACTATCTCGATTGCATGAAATTGGATTGAAGGAAAAAAATGCATTGAAGAAAGTAACGTTATTCGATGTCTTGAAAGTTAAAAAAAAATCGAAAAATACAAAGAATAGCAAAGATATCAATGATAAAATGAAATATTTTTTGATGAGAATTGACGAGTTGTTTCTTTTTTTCTGCGGTCAGATTCTTTTACACAATAATTTTTTTTAATAAATTAGAAAAAGTAATATCACAACAAAATATAATCAACTTTCTATTGTGAATTACAAGTTATTTAAACATCATTTTGAATTGAAAATAACCACATTTTTTTTAATTACATGGTTACATACATTTTTCTATTCTAGGAAATTCTACATTCATTTTCTTCTCTATTTTATTGCATTTTCTTTAATAAATGTAAGAAAATGCAACGACATCAATGATAAAGTGTAAGTTTTTTAATGAAAATTTATCAGGCTTTCTTTTTTATGTAATAATCCAAAGAAAACTTAAATAAAATTACAGCAAAATTCTGTTATGAATTGCAAGTTATTTTGACATTATCTTAAATTAAATTTATATTATATTATATGAAGTAATTACAAATTTGGTAATTACAACTTTAAAAAAGTATGTAAATACGTAAAGATGCAAGATACCATTAATAAAGTATATTTATTTCTATATAATCCAATTCTTTTAGACAATAATTTAAAGAAAAATCAAGGGAAAAATAATATCAGAACAAAATATCATTGGTCTTTCTTATTGTGAGCTGCGAGTTATTTTAACATTATCTTAAATTGAAAGATATATTATGTGAAGTAACTACAAATTCGTTATAAAGTATATTTACATTTTCCTTGTTCTAGACAATTCTACATTCATTTTCCCATTTTCTTCTATTGTATTTTCTTACATAAGTTTCAAATAAAATAAGAAAATTTTCTTACGCTTAGGTTAAAATAATAATAATAATAATGCGACGATGTCAATAATAAATAGAAACTATCAGTTTTTATATGATCCAATTCTATTATACAATAATTGATAAAAATTGTGGAAAAAAGTAATAAAATCACAATAAAATGTCATCATCACGAGTAATATTAACATTCTCTTGAATTGAAAGTATATTAGATGAAGTAGCTACACAATTAACAAACTGTGTGGAATAGGAAAATATAATTAAAATAAACATTATTATTAATGTAAAATATTACATTTCTGCTCTTTTAATTATAATAAAAGCTTATTGTAGAATAATTCCTATTCAGAATTAATTTAAATACTTTTATTTTAAAATATTCTATTTAACCTTTACATTATTTAACTTTCATTAAAAGGTTTCTCTTCTTTACAATTAAAATTTTATTACTTTTTAAAAATAAAATCTTTGTATATTTATTTTAAAAAATTTATATTTTTTATAACGTTAATTGAATTTTATATTATAAAAAGTATTAAAACTCAAATAAATAAGATTAATTTTATTTACATTTATTTTTGAATAAAATCATTCAAAAATTTATTTATTTTTTTAAATCAAGAAAAATAAAGAAAAAAAAATTAATTAATTCCTCTTTTTTTATTTATTAAATTAAATAAGTTCAAATATAATTTCTTTATTTGTATTTTATTTGAATTCAATATCTAAGATGAAGTAATACGTCTACGGAGTGCGTATTGACCATTTCCTTGATAAAATCTTGAATTTTTTAACAAGTTCTGGCATCATGCCACATAACAAAATATGGTAACTAGAAATTTTATTTTTTATTTTATTTTTATATAGCAAAACTTGTCTAAAACGGACACTCTATAAAACAAAAATCTGCTTTAATGGAACGAAATGATTTACTACGTAAAAAATATTAATCTGGAACCTGTCTAAAGGGGAATACGAATACCTTTTTTCGTACCAATTGCATAAAATAACTCTTTATATTTTAATTTAGCTTCTGTTAAATTAACAGAAGCTAAATTGTTATCATAATTAAAGCATATTCGAAGAATATTAAGCTTTTTTAAGCAGAGTATCATATACACATTTCAGTCATTTTGGTCACAACATATCTTTAAAACATAAACACTTACACTGAAAGAGAAACAGTTTTAAATATGAATTTTAACACATTTTCTTCTTTTTTTTAAAATCTAAATTAATAAAAATATAATCATTTATAGAAAGGAACCTGCTTAAACGGAAGCTTACTACGTTATCGTCGTACGTTAAGCTTCAGTTCTGTTGTAGACAGGTTTTGCAGCATTTATGTATTTTTTTAAAAAGTAGATTCAAAATATATTGTGCATATTTTAAAACTTGTTTTCAATTTTATTTAAATTTGGGGCAATTAATGAAAAATTGAAGATAAAGAAAAATAAATTTATATAAAATAAATATTATTATTGTTTCTAATAAAGGTTATAAAAATTTAATTTTTATTTTAAAAACGGGAATTTCTTTAAAGACTGTATTTCGATTATTTTTTTGAAATTTAATTTAATTTAAATTAATGTTTTTTTTCTAATACCTTAAATTTTTATATGAAAATTTAATTACTTTTAATTCTGCTAATTAAAATATATTATATAGCTTGTTTGTTATTTTTCAATTTTATCTTAAAATTAATATATTCAAATGCCTCTTATATGTGAATTTAAGCTTTAAATTTAAGCGTTTAGTGTACAATCTAAATTTATGTTTTGCTTATTGTGTATATTGTATAAAATGGCTTATTTATATTTTTCTTGTTATTTTCTCGTTTTTCTCAATATAAAATTATCAAATTATATTCCATTTCTCTAAAACGAACAATTCTAAATAAAAATAATGTAAAAGTAATAAAATTAACTCCTAAAATTAAAAAAATATATATAAAGGAAATAAGAAGTAAAAACACTAAAAAAACATGAATTTTTATACTTACTTAATTTTTATATATTAATTCTACATAAAAATTAATCAACAAAAATATTTTAAGAAGTCACTTACAGTAATTATATTTATAACCTCAAGATGAAAAGCAGAAAGTAAAGAAACTATTAAATTTCTTTAATTTAAATATTTGAAATGCGTTTTATACGTAATTATCTAATTAAATAAAATAATGTCTAATTCGGTGTGGCGTAATGATACATATGAAATTAACTAAACAACACTTCAAAGGCAATTAAAAATTTTTAATCGTACGAAATGAAAGAACGATAATCACTCAATTTACAACAGTTTGATGAATTTTTTTTAGAGATTTATCAGCCTAAATCTTATGAAAAAAGCATATTTATCATATTGCTCGAGACAAGATGACGAATTAATTTTCTCTTCCACAGATTATATGACGACATATCAATTTTCATCCATATCACTTTAATATTATGCAAAAATTGGCCCAGAATTAATATTTTTTTCATTAGTTGCATCACTTTAAAGCGTGGGATGTAAAGGAATCGATGAGCGTCGAAAGAAACAAATTCAAGAGATCAAACACCTTCGAGGTGATAGTGAATGTGTAAATTTGTACGACAGTGAAAAATAAATGAAAGAATAATAAATCAAATTGGTAAAAAACTAACTATTAAAAAAAGCGAAAATAAAAGTAAAAAGATGGCAAGACTGCATACTAAAAACACAAAGAAAAGAATTGTAAAATGAAAAGTAGAAGGAATAAGAATCAAATTGACTAAGAAATACATTCATTGAACAAATAAAGAAAAATATAAATTCAAGTTTTCAAGAATGGAAATTGCAATTGTTGACGAAAACATCATTTCGGAGTTTCTTTTTTCGAAACGTTATCCGAAATTACTCCAACATTTTTAATGTGTGATGAAAATGATATATCTACTTTATGAGAAAATAGAAAAATCGAAATAAATCTAAATAAAATGTGTTTGAAGCTTTCAAGCATCAAAATACATTGCTTAAGACAGAGATTTCTAATAAATCTTATTTCAAATATGGTTTACAATAATTTATACAGCCACTTAATTAGAATACTTACTTTATTAAGCATTAAAATCCTTTGTAGCACTAAAATTTCTGTAAATTATGAACACTTTTATGCATATTTCGGTAATTAAAGCTCTTTTTTTTTTTTTTTTTTTTTTGACAAACTCTTACAAAAGTCAACTAAAATGTGTAATATATTTTGAAAGTGGAATTCGAACCCACAACCTGACTTAAAAATAATTTATTATAAAATAATTTTAATGTAAAAATAAGCATTATTTTTCTTTAATTAAAGTTTTTTTTAATGTTATTTACGCGAGTTATTAACATTTTGTGATTATCTTATGCTCATTATTGAATACGAAATTATGTAAATGTTGTTCTATTGTATTTTGAGCAACATAAGTGTTCAAAATTCTAAATATTGATATTCGATATTGATATTCAGTAATAGTCCAACATTAATCCATTTAATAAATGTCAATGAAAGTTGGAGGATCATTGGATCAATTAAATGCATTAATTAAACTCAATTAATTATTATTTTTATTAAATTAGAAAAAATAAGCTTAAGAGAACAAAAACTAAAGTTAATTAAATTTCATTTGTTTTCATATTTTAGTAACTTAAGCAAAAATTAAAGATGTATATTTATCAAAGCGCTTATTTAATAATAACAATAATAATGATAATTAAATAACATCTTTTAAGTTTGTTTAAAAAGTAATAAAGTTATTTAGAATTGAAAATCCATGTATTAAATAACATTTTAATTACTGTTCTCATTTTACGTGAAGATGGTGATGTCTTTAATATAATTGGACTATTACTTTCCCGTCTGTTAGCCTATATTTAACAGAGGGAAAGTATGGTATCGGTCAAAAGATACCTCATGATTTTTACATTTTTGAACTTAGGACAACTTTAAACGTCGGGAAATGCAAAAAAATTCGGGAGTAATTTCTGTTTGTCTGAATGTTAGTGTGTAGTGTGTGTGTGAGGGGGGCACAATTTTGTTCACCCTGTTTGAAGCTTAATAACTCCTGTTCTTTTTGTCAAAAATTTCTGAAATTTTTCAGAGAGGTTTGTTTATTAGGGGATTGATGTTACTAAATTTTGGTGATTAAAGGTCGAGGAATTTGGGTGAGATAATGGGGGTGGTGTGTATCTCCAGTAGAGTCGAACTTAATGACGATTTTACTCATTATTAGCATTTACAATTTTTTTCTTAAATAAAACTCATCCGTACCCTCAAAATTAAGCTTTTTTCCATTTTATAATAGTTAAAAATATAAAAATTTTCTTAATAAAATATGAAAACAGATGGCACCACCAAAATTTTAAATGTCGCTGGGAAAGTTGAGAAACTCGTTGTTGGTTTATTTTTATCTTTATTCATGAAACAACACTCATTCATAATAATAACAATAAAAGTATTTTATTATTATTATAAATGAATGTTCGCTACTCATTTGTCGATAGACTTAAAACTTTCATATTGTAATTTATAATGCAAAACTTTGATCGCTAAAATTGCTCTTTGTTTTTCTAAGAATAATATCAAACTATTTATACCATGCCTTGAATTCCACATTTTTTTATTATTCTGATTCCTTAAATACTGATTTATATATATATATATATATATATATATATATTGTGAATCAAATGGTCATGCAATATTGTATTAACTTAGTGGCGAGGGTCCGCATTCTAATTTGATACAGATTCTTTTATTTATCAAGAGCAATACGAATTGGGACATTTCTATCACTGTTCATGTTGGTCATTACAGATCAAGCTCGTACTAATTATAATTAATTTGTATGTACAGCTTAAAACGTGTTAATTATTAACCATATGTATATATAATTTTTATATGTAAGTATATAGACAATATTTATATAGTCCTACATAAAATGAAAATGAAATATACATATTGATATTTCATTTTCTAATCGTAGATTTAACATAGAAAAAGTCATTTATCGTACAGATAAATGACACAGTAAAGTATTCTTTTCACGTATTTCTTACAAGTATATTCATATATATTATATATACAACAATAAATGTTTTTAAGATGCCATATTTACTTATACAGAGCCATTACCAAACAATTTCTTCAGAAAAGATTTATGTGCCATTCTCGCAAAAACAAAATTGAATATCTTTATACATTTCCTTTGAAGCAATTTTCTATGTTAACTGAACAAAAATTCCTCTCTTATCGCAGGAATCCGAACTCAAATTTAGTCCGAATTCTTCTGATTTTTGCTTCTTTTCACACACTGAATATTACTGAATATTCTCAGTACATTCATTGTAAGTTTGACCATAATGCACAAAATTGAAGTTACGCTATAAGATTGCTGAAAACCTGACAAAATAGGTTTAGCAGATTACGGAAACTTTGTAATTAACGAAAATACTTAATATTATTTCTAATTTAACAAAATTATTTAACGAGAAATTATTTATTGCGGCATCATCACAACGCCGGGCAGCATTTTTTTTATTATATTTTAAAAATTTATTTAATTTATATATGCTCTCCATCTGAAATTATTAATGTCTTACCCCTGTACATCATACTTTTCCTTTAGCAATAGTGCCGTGCCGGTCATCTAACACCTTTCAGGGGAAAATTTTTGAATTGAAATAACCTAACTTTCGATCTAGATCAGACGTTCGTGTACAGTTAATCGGACTTCTTTCCCTAATCGTTCCATATATAGTCTCGGCTTATATGTATTTAACACCGTTCTCAAGATTAATTTAAAGAATGATAGACAGAGAGACAGAAGGGCGGACGACAGTGGAAATTTATAGGTCTACAATTTCAAATTGCAGCCCAAAAACTATTACTTGATTGCTGGATTTCAAGCTTTAACTTTTTACTTACATTGTAATGTAACGAAACTTTGAAGGTCGCGGATTCTTTTTTTATAAAACATATTTTGGCAAACTCCAATTTTCAACTTTTAAGCTTTGTCAATAATTAATAAATTACAATTAGGATAAGCATCTGAAACATTTATATTAATTTTTTCTATTGCGTTAATTGTAATTGTAAGGTTTTGTTAAAAGAACAAAATTAATGAATTACTGTATAAAATTTAATAAAAAGAACCAACTGTTTGACTATTCATAAAGTCATTAAAAATACAATATTTTAATATATAATATACAAAATTATTATATTTAATTTATGGCTCAATGTAGCTTTAAATAATATTTTTCAGTATTTGCTAAGTAATAAAATAAAACGTCTTTAGAAAATGGGCCTGCGGACTCCTAGGGGTCTCAGAATCAGTTTTGGAACCACTACTGTAATAAATTATTCTTAAATATTGTAATGATTTATATTATGTTTTATATTTTAAAACATTTTAAGTAGCGTATTACATCAAATTTCTTAAAGTTTTAGACATAAAATTGATTTTTCAGTACAGTTCCTCGTACTTCGAACGATTTCGCCAAATTCAACAAAAGTTTGCTTCGGAGTTCGTTCAATATTTCAAACTTCGAACTGCGCGTGCAGTGAAAAATGCACTCCAAGCACAAAATAAATTTCTGAACGAACAATACAATCTCAAATTAG
Source organism: Centruroides vittatus (assembly GCF_030686945.1). NCBI lineage: Eukaryota > Metazoa > Arthropoda > Arachnida > Scorpiones > Buthidae > Centruroides > Centruroides vittatus. The sequence continues at coordinate 3,804,548 of NW_027122385.1, forward strand.
CAATGTGTTAAATTTCACAACTATTATCGATAAAAGCGAAATGGGTCGGTAGTCATCTATGTTAACTAACAAAAGCTGTTAAAAAAATTTCAGTTCAACCCAATATCATCTTAACTTATTAATCATGGCATTTGAGAAGTGTGCAGAACGAACGAAGTCTAACAAGTAAGAGGTAGGCTGTAATATCTACGATTCAGATGAAAAAGGAACTTATCGCGAAGCGCGAAAGCGGTACGCGTGTGGCGAATCTGGTGGCCATGTTTAAGATGCCGAAATCGATGGTGTGCGATTATTAAATACAATTTTCATTTTATTATACAGTATTTACGTATTCTATTTGTTGTTTTCGTGTTTTAATTCATTATTAGGGTATTTAATTGTTATTTTTAACCTTAAATTATATGTATGTGTTGTTTTAAATTTATTGACATGAATGTTGTTTAGAGTCTGGAAATTAATTCGTTTTCCATTATTTCACAACTGGGAAAATTTATGGAAAATTTTACTTCGGACTTCCAACGATTCGAAGTTTGAACTGGAATGAATTAAATTCGAAGTACGAGGCACCACTGTTTATCTTAATGATATACTGAAAAATCCTTCCTTCCCTCATCTCACTTGTTAAACTAATATAAAGATGCTAATTATTCTTACAGTAATATATTAAGCTTAATAATTAAAATTAAATATAATTTTTGGTAAAAAAATTCTGTTTAGCATATAGTTTAGGAGAGTTTCTTTATTAACTTACAATGTAAATTAAAGAATGCTGTGATGACAGTCCAAACTGACAGAGTCCCACATACAAAATATTCGACATCTCTCGAAATAAACTATATTATCAAAAGTATTTGGTCATCCTATCTTCTTAAGAGATGTATCTATACATAGCTTGGCCAAAGCCACATTGTTCCGGTGAAAATCTTTACTGCTTTGGTTTACACTGACATTCTGGATAATTCTGTTTTCTATTTTGTGGCAAAATTTTGGAAAAAGCTTTTTCTGTTTCATCACAATGCTCCTATCCACCAAATAATACAGTATTTGTAAAAGTGATATAATGAAATGAATATGAAAGAACTTTACTGGTCTTTCCCGAAATAGAATCCCGATTTGCATTACAGTACATTGAATGGGATATCCAACCAGTGGCACGTTATAGCTTCATGGGACCCAGGCAAATTTAAATTAGGCGTCACCGTGTTCAATATTGATTTCAGACATATTTCTTCGGAAAAAGTTTTTGCGGGAAATTCCCGGTATTCTTGTTTGTTTTTAACACCACCTCTGGAGGTTAAGTTCTCTACTGTCTATCTCTTCTCCCTACTTCTTCTCCTCCCCTTTCTCTTACCCTCTTTTCCGCCGTCTAAACACCTCGTGTACGCCCGAAGTCTTTCTTGTATGTATGTATGTATGGAGGTTAAGTTCTGAACTGCGCCTGGGCCACACCGGTAATCTAGAGTCCCCTGACATGGGCCAAATTTTAATTTTGATATTCGTCCCACAGTAACGAGTTTATAAAAGATTGATTTGGGGCTTCCTGTTGATCAAGCAGAATTCATTAGAATTTGTATCAATATAACAGCAGTATTACGTTTCTAGTTCTCAGAAAATTGTCCTTTTTGAACATAGGATAACGCTCCACTGTGTCTAACTAGGAGTCAGATAAATTTGCACAGCTTCAGTGGATGACTGCATTAGGGCTCGTTATACAGAAATTATAAAGAATTCCAGCTAAAACATATCAATATCCAACGGAAAAAGTTCTATAATGAATGGAGTCTGTAATTTAGGCAGAATATGAACGTTCTAGTATTAATATATTAGATTTCTATTATGCAGATTTCTGAATACCTTTGATACGCAATATATCATATATTTTACCTGATAAATTTTGAGATGGAATTAGATATTCTGCGACTCTTCATTCCCCTTTTGAATTATATTTATTAAACATTATTTCCTAATCTATTTTTATACAGTAGAAAAGAAACGAGCAGCTCTTTACTTAGAAAAAAAGTAATGATGGCTTTTGCAAATCTCGGTTCAAACTAATAATTATAATCTTTTATAAATTTTCTTTTTTATTCGTTTTCTAATCTTCGTTACAAATAAGAATGACGAAATAATTCAAGCGTTGTAGAACAATATTATGAAATACAAATCGCTGGGTGGAAATCGTTAGACGTGAATGTATAATATTGATAGACTCTGTATTTACTCTGTAATTCCGAACTAGAGCGTAAGGATATGGATGCAAAAGGCTAAATAACCGGTAATTAAAATTGTTTTAATTTTGAATTTTGCTCTGTGAAAGAGAAAACTAACATTTTCTAATATTGAAGCACCTTTGTGCTCTATTTCAAGAATGAACTTCAACACTCCTGAAGAATAATATTACCGAAATCAAGTTTACTTACCTAGAAAACAAAATATTAAGGATTTCATTCCCTAATTAAGAAATTTCCACCAATTTCCGAACTTCACACGACCTTTAATCATAATCAAGTTTTCTTCATTGCATTATATTTCAAAGTTTTTAACACACCCCAAATGAAATTTTAACCAATTTTATAGCACTAAGGGAGGCTATCGTAAAAAGACAATTTCCTCTTTCTTTCAAAGATAAAATTAACGACGTAGATCGCCAAAATAAACTAAAAATCTGTTGTTCATAAAGTTTTCAAATAATTTAGTATATTGGTCTTAAAATGAGAAAAATATTAAATTTAAAAGATAAGAATAATTAATTTGATGATAAATTACATTTAATTAAAATATTTTCAGTCAATAGAATCCGATAACCTAAAATTTAATCATTTTAGTAATTGATATAAATAATAATTTCAACGTTATTCAATCAAATTTAAGTATTTAAGTAGCGAAAATTGATTTTATGTTAATAAAATAATGCAATTCCCTAAAAATTAGTGTCATTTGATTAAAAAATATTATTAAATTAAAAAATGTAGGTTTTTTAAAAAAAAAATACATATTAATAAAAATTACTACATTATTTAATATACATTTTTCATAAGTTTTGTGATTTAAAGTAGCCAAGGATGCTTCATTGTCACTTTTTAAAAGAGTATATATAAGGAGAATTTTGTAATAATTCCTGTTTATTTTAAGTATATCACAGACATTGTTTTACTCTAATAAATTATTTTAAATTATATTTACTGCTTAATTAATTAAAAATGTTATATTTACTGCTAATTACAATGCAGAACAGGAAGATGGGGGTCAAAAGATGAATTCAATTGATATATGCTCGCGTTGAAAGAGTTGTATCGTATAGAGTTTATACTGCATATTTTCCTGTTATAGATAAGAAAAATATGATGATCTTACATTATCAAATTTTTTGAGTATCGAAAATAGAGATTTTTTTATCAAATTTGAAAGATGTGAAATTGGGAACAAATCTTTGACCTCTATAAAAGATATCGTATCATTCATTATATGGGTTTTCAAAATATGTCATCCATCTTTTTCTGAAAATTCCGTTTTTTAAAAGTGGAATTGTGTCTTAAATTCAAAGTAAATAATAATATATTATAATGTTTTATAGCGAATATTGAACGGCTGTAAAGTTCACAGAGTTGTAATTAATGTTTTTATATAGAACTCCATGTTGAATTCATATAAATTTACTCCTAACATCAAAAAATATATATATTAAATTTTTAACATACATTATTAATTATATTTCCAATATTTCAACTTAAAAATAAATTGTTTACATATACACGAATTAATAATTTTTAAAAAAATCTTATACAATATTTGATAAAAAATTATCTTTGTTTATATTGCTTTTTGGTATTTGAAAGCTCTTTATAGCCACAAATCCTTTGACACCATTCATCGTTAATATATAAAAAATAATTTAAAAAATAATCATCGCTTTGAAGCTTTACATCATTAAAAATTTATGACAATTTAAAAAAATAAAATTAAATCTAAAGATATTTATTATTTCATAAGATGATAAACTGAACTTTCTAAAAAAAAACTTTACATCAATATTATAAAAACTGTTGAAAGAATTTCTTTTAAAATCATTTTTTGCATTTTAAATTTTGATATATGTTTAATTTAAAAAGTTTAGTTTCACTTCAAATTATTTTTTATAATAAATTTTTAGTAGAATTTTTTATTAAAAAAAATCCTAAACTCTTCTCTTATCGAAGAAGGAAAAAAAAGGAAAAAAGTCAAACGAAATTCAGTAATCTAATTTTGTTCGATTTATAAAAATATTCTTTTTATAATATGAGAATTTTGATTACTTGTAAATAACTGAAGCATTTTTTTCTTTTACTTTATTTTTCCATCATTATTCAATACAATTTATTACAAATATCGTTCGTTTCTATTAATCTTATTACTTAAAATGATTATTAAAATACTTCATTAATTGTGATTAATTGAAAATTTTATTCATTTATTCATTTCTTTAATTTATTTTCAATCTTAATTATCATTAATTTCATATTATCTTTTGTTTAAAAATAAAGACTTTTTTTTACATTTCTACGTGTATGGAACTTTTTAATAATATTTTAACCCCTTTTAAATTAAATTTTAACAATTATTATTGAATTTATAAGTTAATTAAAATTAAATTAAAATGATATCATTATTTTATAGATTTTTAACATATTTTTAACTGAAATTTTATTAAATTTGATTGTTTCAAGTACTAGTTTAATTATCTTTATCTTACATCTCATGTATTATATAGATTGATCTTAAATATATAATTTTTTAAGTAAAAAAATATACAGCTTTTTAAAATATGGCTTAAAAACTGATTAAATTATCTACATATCGTCATAAATCGAACTTAAATGAATTATCTGAATAAACTCGATTTATTTTACAATTTATTAACTGATTCAGCTGAACTTTCACTCCAGCACAGCAAATTACATGACAATTTTCAACCGAAAAGCTTTTTATACATATTTTATAAATAAGGAAACCTACGTAACGTACACATCATCATATAACATTGTGATTATTTAATTAAAGAACTGAAAATATTGAATATTTGCTCCTGGACTTGATGAAACGGTAATCAATTTTATACTTTATTCGTTCGCATCCGCACGCTTCCTTCTCGTTTCCTCTTGTATTAAATAATTTATTTTATATATATTTTTTTTAACATTAAAAATATTTAGATATAAATCTTTTATATGAATAAAATAATTAATTTTATGAGATTTCTTCGAATCTCCAGCTTCACTATACTCGATAGTAGAACGTGGCATAGAAAGATAGTCAATAATGAACCGATATTGGATTCCTTAAAACTTAAAGGAATTGAAATTCGATCTCGAAATTTCATCATGCAATTCATCCGGAGGTTTTAAAGATTAAAAACTTCCAATAATAATAGTGGAGTTGTCCAGTGCATAACGAGTATTGTACGTACCCTGAAGCAATAAATGAACGAGAAGAAGTTAGAGAGAAAGATAAACTTTACAAAATTTTATTTTTCGTAAAAATTTAAAACTTAGAATATCAATAATTCTGTTAAATTTTCAATAATAACATTTTCTACTTTTATTTTTACAAGAAACATTCAATTACAAGTTACGAGAACTTTCATTTGGAAGTCTGCAAATTTTAATTGGACAAGATTTTGAAAGCAATTATTTATTTACTTTTTTGATTTAGCAAAGATTTTTTATTCAAAATTTAAGCTGTTTCTAGATATAAGTTGGTCAAAATGTTAAATGACCGGGTTTTATTTGTGTTCCGGATACATTTGTTAATTTAGTGTGTGTGTTTTTCTTTTACAAAATTGATAGAAACATGATAAAAAAGAATGATTAAATCTTTGAATAAGACATAATTTAGTCTTCACAATAGTTAACTATTAAGCCAATACATTAAATTATTTTTAAAAATGTAATAGTTTTCATAGATATAACTAAATTTTTTGTGATTTAAAATATTAATTCAAAAACATATTGTTAGAATTTCATTCTTTTTATAAATTTTATTAATTTTTTTTAAGAAAAATATTTCAATTTTTTTTTTACATATAAATTTTTGAAGGGGAAAAAATTAAACAAATGTAACTAAATTTAGTGAATATTATTAAGAATAGATAAACTATAAAATAATTATGTTTTTTTAGTTTAAAAATTATTACTTTTTAAGAAAATGGATTTTTATAAGATAATTAAAGAGTAATGAAAGTTCTTTATGCTGTTATACACATTAAATTAAAAAAAATTAAATTAAATGTAAAGCATTATAATTAATTAAATTCTAAAATATTTTATATAAATATTATTAAATTTCTTATTTTAAAAGTAATAAATGTAAAGCGAATTTTTTATTTGTTTTTTAAAATTGATTATTTTATATATTATAAAGAATATATCATTTTAAGCATTTTTTTAAAATATAAGATACTGTTTTAATATGATGTTTAATAATATGCAAGGTTGAAAAGTCAGTTAATCATTGCAAATACTGAATTACTGTCTTATTCATAATATATTTTATGAAATATAAAAACACTCTAAATTCAATTTACTTTTTATATTCACAACTATACAGTACCTAGAACACATGGTTAGCTGACTTTTAGATAAACTTATACTTTAAAATAATTATTATTTTAAAGTATATACTTTAAAGTAAAGTATAACTTATACTTTAAAATAATTATTATTTTAAAGGAAATTCCTTATTTTGAATATGTTAGGAGTATGTTTTCTACATTAATATATTTTTTTTATAATTTAAGAAATCTAGTTATAATTATTAAAATCATATTAGAAATTTTGCATTATATAAATATTTATATTTATTATATATATATTTATATTATAACAATTTATATCTAAAAGTCAGTTAAATATTGTAAAGACTAAATTGCTATTGATGTCTTATTCAAACACTTATAGTTTTTACTGTTTTCATCAATGCTATGAAAGAAACACAAGTTCTACAACACTCAGTTTACACAATATACTTGGAATAAACATCAACAAATTACGGTTAATCAACTATTGGATTACCTTGTATTTTTTTAAATAATATTTTAAAGAAAATTCTTTTTTAGATATTTTATAAAAATACATTTTTTTCCAAATTTAATACTATAAATCAAATAAATATATTTATATTCACGAAAAATATCATAATTTCCAAGTTTATCTATAAAAATATGTATACTTATTTTATCGAGTTATATATTTTAAGAGTTAAAGAATAATTTGAAGAAAACATATTTTTCGAATATTCAGAAATATTATTTTTTGAAAGATATTTTGAACTTATATGGACATACTTTTCCTTTATAAAAAAAAAGAAGAAAGGTAGATGATTGCCTATATTCTCAAAACAACTTCTAATCCAAAAGCACCTATTTTGCTGCAGATAAAAAGTTTTTACAAAACTAGTATTTTCCACAGGAAGTATAAATGTTTCTTCTATATTTTCCTTTCCACCATGTTCGATCTGAGGTCTTGATCCAACAAACCGTTACTGGAAGGTGGTTGGTAAGCTCACGAGAATGCCACCTGCTACCTGATGTGCCGTAATCTCAATTCACTTAACCAGTCTGTGTTGAGCCATTATATCTCCATTAGCATGAACGTCTTCTTTTGGGAACTCCATCCTTTGTTGGAATTCCGCAAACTCTGCAGATTTTTGCTTTATTCCGACCTTGTTTTTGTAAGCAAAAAAAATAAATAAAGAAAGCCATAAAATCTCAAAACTTTACAAAAATCTTATATATATAAACACAAATGTTCATTTTAATACAATTTTTAAGTAAGTAAAGCGATACTTTCATACCATTCCAAACCAAGTTAAACTGTCTTGTAATTAAATTAAATTTTAATATATTGTTTAAGTGAATAAAATATTCTATAAAATACACTTTAAATTATTTATAACACAGTTAAAATATATTTATAAATTAATATATTCGCAAGAAATAGACTAATTCTTCACTATTGCCATATTCGTAAAGTGCTCATTACTTACAACAGCGATTAGAGTTCGTGACTCACGTATTTTCATGCTTTAATATGTCTAATTATGGATTGAACAAAATGCAGTTACCATAGTTACTATGTTTAGATATCATTAACGTGACTTCTATTTATAACATTTATGTCCTTACCGCGTTGACAATTACGTTTTAGAAGTAACGATATTTTAAATAGGTCAAAATTAATTTTCAACTTCCCTAGCTTTGTTTATGATTTTATCATCTTTGAAGCGTTACAAAGATTATCATCTTTGTAACGCTTAATTCCGCAAGCTTTGTTTGTGATTTTATCAAATCACAAACAAAGCTTGCGGAATTAAGTTAATTTTTTAAAATTTTTACTGTTTTAATTTTTGTTTGTGGAAGTAATTATTGTATTTCACATTTTAAATGAGTTATTATGTGTTTCCTATCAAGAAATAATAATAGCTCAATCAAAAGTCTCAAAATAAGGTTTTTTTTTATAATCAAAAAATTACAAAATAATGTATTTTTCGTTGAGATTGTATATTTTTAATCAAGAAAAGCAAACCAATATATTTCTAACAAGAATTATTAGAAATGCAGAGAACTCTCGATATAGTGAACTCTCAAAGGACTAAACATTATTCACTACATCGAGTTTCTTATATTCATAAAGAGTGGAAAAGATAACCAAACTGTTTACTGTATCGAGTAGTTACTATATAAAGCATTCATTGTATATATTAATAATATCTTTGATAAAAAGTAAATTATTCTGTAATTTCTTTGATATTTTTAACCAAGAAATTACAAAATAATCCATTTTTCATACATTTTATTTATATTTGAGAAATTGAAAAAACCCTGGAAATTATAGGGAAAGCAATTTTATAATTATTCCTTTTATAATTTTACAAAATATAAAATTTAATTGATAAAAATAAAAAATAAAAACTTCCTCTACTAAAAATTAATATCGAACGAGAAAAATGCAGATAAAAGCTTATAAAAGAAGAAAAAATTAATCTTTGTCGAATGGCAAAGTGATAATTATTCAATTTTGTCATCCCTCTAGAAAAGATGCTCTAAAATGCAGATAATTATAACATATCAACTAATTCTGAAGAATGGAAGAAAAATCGAATATTGATAAAATTTTTATTTAAAAATCTAGTTTTTCTATGACTTTATCATATCTTTAATTTCTTCTTCTTCTAAAAAGAAAAAAAATTTTTAGTTCAGTTTTTAAGGTCATTACTTATGATTTGCCATCCAAACGTCAAAAAATCTTTCTGTTCTCTTTATATATTCTGAATTTAAAAAAGGAAAAGTTCTTAATATTTAATGTGAAAAATGTATATTTTTTATAAATATATTTTCAATATTTAAATTTATACTTTTGATAAATTGACAGATTAAAAGCTTTGAATGGTTAGATTTGTTTCCTATTTATGAGTATAATATGTTCTGAGCTATTACATGTCGTGTTGAATGGATTTAAATAGCTAAAATTATGTTATTATGGCTTAAAAAGATTAAATTTATTAAATTTAATAAATAAAACTGTGAGTTTTATAATTATAAATATATTTTAATAAATTAATTTTATATGAATTTATACTCATTTGCCTGTTATATGGTCTTATTTACTGAATGAATTTATAGTAAAAGTAAAAATATTGAGATAGTAAATAAAAATTTTATTTTTCTTAATTTGAAATAATATAATTATTTTTTTAAAGAAATTTTGACCGCTATATATATAGCCAATACTTACAGTTTATACAAGTATACATATATTTACAAAGGATCTTAAAATATACAGTTTAATAGAAAACTAATTTACATAAATTCGAATGAAAATTCATTGCCTGTTCATTACATAATAGTACTTTTAGTTATTGATTTTTGTTTCAAAAAATACAACTTCATTTGTAAATGAATGATGGAAATTACTTATCAAACTTTACCTTGTAAAAGTCTCTTGTAAATAGTAATTTTTTTATTATTCAAATAAATACTGAATAAAAATATTACTTTAATCTTTAATTTCAATTATTTTTATTGTTATTAAATTTTTTTTTGTACTAAGTAAGATTGAATATGAAGTTTATTTACTAAATAAACAAACATTATGATAGAATTATGTTAAAGAACAATTTATAAGTAATTTGATTTTAGTTTATTTTTTTTAAAGATAATATTAAAGAAAATTGATAAAAATAAATTTTATTTTTATCAATTTCTATTTTAATTTTTTAAGTTATATTTATATTAAGAATTTTAGCTTTTATAGTTTAATCAAAGGCCACCCTACAACCTACTTTGGCTTTTAAATTCCAAATCAATACCAGATCAATAACTGAATTTTTTAGATCATTCGAATAATGTAAATTATTATTATTTTTTAATGTAATAACATAAACTCGGAGCAAATTAGTTTTAAAGCAAAGCAAACTCGAAGCAAATTTATATATTATTAAACACAAGATACTACATTATTTATTTTATCTTAATTATAGTCAAGCCTTGATATAACGCCTTCCTAAATAGCACCACCCTTCTAAAGCGTCTTTGTAGACAAATCCTTCCTATAAATATTAAACTCTTCAGTATTTATGAATTATTAAATTTACAATATTTTATTATTGTTTTTATAAAATTACAAGACTTTCAAACCCTCATATTGAAACTTGTGCGTAGATTTACCTCACATAATTTCATTATTTACATAATTCTTACTTTTTAAGATACTTCATTTTAGCACATCACACTCGATTCAGTGCCAGTATTATAAGCAAACAAATGGTAGCGCTAAATCAAAGTTTGACTATATTCTGTTATTAACACTCTTTTAAATAAGTTATAATCAAAAATAGTAAATGATCGGAAAAAAAATTTAAAATTTAAAATAAATTATTTATTCTACAGGAAACACAATTTCTATTTCAATAAAACATGTTTATATGCTCCCGAAATCAGTCGAGAATTTTAAATTTATCCAACTTTGTGAGAAATAGAATAATTCACATATAAAAAACAGTCGGAAAGATATAAGAAAATAACCTTCTGGCAATCATAGTAAGCAGACTTCACAATTGAATGTAAAGCAATACCTACATAGAATTTATGAAGTTGAAATGGGAGCAGCTGCAAAGATACCATCTTCAATTTTGTTTTATTATTAACTACAGATATAAGATTTTTTAAAATGACTATCGAATAATCATAAATATCGCATTTTAATCTTATCGTTTTAATATATAAAAATATAATTAAGACGTAATTTTCTGTGATTTTACTTTGATGTAGCCCTGACCGTAGCCACAGCCTTGAGGTTAGTAATGTTGGATATTCCATCTCCTACAACCTTGGGTGAATCTGTAGAATTGACATGTAGCTACGAGTTAGAAGGAGACCGCCTATATTCTGTCAAGTGGTACAAAAATGCCGTGGAATTTTATCGTTATGTACCAAACGATTGGCCTCCCGGACAATTTCTTCCATTACCAGGAATCAAAGTTGATGTATGTTATTTCATATCCCTGTCTAAGAATATTAAAATTTATGTCATAGTTTATAAATTTTAAACATGTTTTTCGTCATATTTTTTTCAGTTATCTAAATCTGGTAAGCAGTCTGTTTATTTACGTAATGTGGACCTCAACTCCGCAGGTGTGTACAAGTGCGAAATATCCGCAGAAGCTCCTTCCTTTCAAACAGTGGAAGCTGAAAAAGAAATGAAGGTATTTGGTAGGTTTCTGGATTTAAAATCTGTAGCACTCAAAATAAAAAAACCGAGTTAAAAATAAATATTTAAATTTACGCCTGAATTCGTGCTTATTAAGGATTATAACCTTATTACTATATGCTAATTAATGGATTTTGATTTTATGTGATTCTATCAACAGATATTTTACATAAATTAAATAATTTATAGTAACAGAGATAATTTAATAAAATTTTAATGTTTATAAATGTATAAATATATATAATAAATTTTTTAATAAAAAAATTTGTTTTAATTTATTAAATGATGAAAAAATATACTGAATTTTTTAGAACTTTTTCGGAGAAAAAAGTATATATCAATATATTTTTTATACTGTATAATTTTATACTGTACTGTGTAAAATTATATGTGCTTTATTTGGTAATGAATTGAGTACAGACGGGAAAAGTGCGATCTTATATGGTTTCTAGTGTGTCCTGGTAAAATGTAAAATAATATAGTTTAGAAATAAATTTTTGGCAACTTTTCTCCTCCACATTTCAGATCAATGAACTAAAATGTAATTTAAAAACAAATATTATGTTATTTTTATAATAAGTTTGGTTTTTGTTTGTTATTTAATTATAAGATAATTGAATGAATATAGCATGCATCTTATGAGTCCTTTTAAATGAGATGACTTTCCCATTAAGCAAACTTCTTCATCTTGGGGAGAAAGATAGGATATATAGTAGAAAACAGAAGATTATATAAGCCTATAATATTACATCAAAATAATGCGTTGTTGAACTTTGTTGACCTACTATACTGTCTTTTACATAAAAGTAATATATAAATCCAATAAACTACTATTAGAAATTACTTTCGAATTTCCGAAAGTGGATAAATTTCCGCTTAAATATAATTAAAAAATTAAAAACATTTGAACATTACTTTATGTTTAGTAATAACAAAATTTTGTTTTATTAATGAACCGAAAATGGCCATAATAGTCCGAAGATATTTTCTTATATTAATAATAAAATATTGCATACTTTGATGTAATTTAAACTAGAAAAAATGAGAATTTTAAAAAATTTATTTATTATTATTGTTTTATCAACGTAATTTTAACATTTTAATTTATTATTATTTTATAGTTTTACCATCAGAAGGTCCAAAAATCACAGGTGGTTTAGCCGAATATCATATTGGTGATACTGTTTCTGTGAATTGTACGTCCGCTAAATCTAAACCACCAGCAACCCTCAGGTGGTTTATTAATGATGAACTGGTAAGGATAAAAGGATTTACAAAATTATCATTTTCATATTTATTTTCTTGTTTGAAGTTTATAAAGCATTAAGAATGTCAACAAAATCGTTTCAATTTTATTCAATAATCTTAAATAAATTTATTCAAAATTTTCTAAATTATTAAAATTAATCGATTTTTTTAAACATAATTATTTATATATTTTTAATCAAATTAAACACAAATTTTATATACTGAAAAGCATATTTTTATATTTTAAAATTGAAGTTTTGTTGCAAATTTTTATTCCGTTTTTTGTTTATTTTGCTTTTTTATATTTAAATAAATTAATTTCCTTAATTTGTAATAAATACATATTTATATTTTACACGATTTATAAATGAAAACAATTTTATTTCAATTTTTAACATTTTATTTTGATTTGATTATCAAAATAAATGTTAGTTTTTTAATAAAAATCTTCTAAGAAATAATAAAGTCAAAGCGATATAGTATATATATATATATATATATTTACATATAATTTGTATTATAAATTATCTTAAACTAATATTTAAGAGAATAATTTATTATATAATTTAATAGAAAAATATTTTTAAAACATAAAATAAACTTTATATAATTTTTAATACAATATTTAATTTTTACATATGTTTATATATAAAATTAGATATAATATTTGAAGAACTTTACTTTCAGTTATTTTTGAATTTTCTCTTCTCTTCTTTGTACTCTTTTCATTTTATAACATAAAATTATTTCTGTCTTGTCCTGCCAATTATCTTCTCGAAAGTATAACCCTGAGGGAGAAAACAATTCGGTTTGCTTGTGAGATAACTCCGGAAATATGTTTGAAGGAGCGATTAGAAAGAATGTAATTTCAGGAGAACCACTTCGTATTCTGTTTATTGTCCCTCATCTCCCTAAGGTGTGTCTTTTGCTCCCAACTCAATTAGATCATCGTACAAGACTCTAAGCGTGACTAAACGAAAATATAAGACCTTAGTAGATAAGAAACAAAAAAGACAGAAGAAAAAATTATTCATTTTATCTTTTCCATTTGTCTTTTTCTGCACTCCTTTGAAATATCAAATCTGTCATCGATTGTTTTTCTTCTTTTTTTAAATTTATTACTTTTAACGTTTTCGAAGAATATAATAAATCAATACTTTTAGATAAAACACCTAAATAGTAGATATTTAATTGTGTACTTCATGTTGTAATAGTACTTAAAATTGGGGATAAGAAACAATTTGTACTCAGCTATATGGTACATTTTTTATGTGTTAGAATATATAATTATGATATAAGTAAAAGTTGTAAGTAAAAGCTTTTATTGTGAAGAAAATCGAAATTTCCAATCGACCATTTTACATTACAGGAAATTAGTGGAAAAAAAAGCTGCAAAAAATATTTTATTACGATTTCTATTCGACTAATTTCCTGTTATTAATAGAACCTTTCCTTCAATAATAACACCTAACACACACCCGTAACATTTCTTATTGATGGCGGTACAATTTATGTTAATAAATCAAAATTATTTTAAATATTTATTACTTTTATATATTCAATTAAATGCGAAATATTTTATTTATGTATTTTTATTATTATTTCTTTTATCAGGCTGGACCAGAATACGAAACAGAATATTCCACAACTTTACACGCCGATGGTTTAGAAACGTCTAGTCTAGGTTTAAGATTTGTTGTCACCGAAAAACATTTTCGTCATGGCAACATGAAACTAAAATGTACGGCAACAATCTCTCGGGTATATACAATGAGTAACGAAGAGTTGGTATCTGGAGGAAGACAACAGACCTCTGGACTCCATATCAGTGAAAACATGAGTCAAGGTAAAAAAAAATATATATATGTACATATATATATACATTCTCTATTTTTAATCTAATTTTTTAAAACTTATTTTTATACTTATTAATTTTAATATAATAAAATTACATACATTTTTAAATTAAATTTTTAAAATTTTTTTACGCTATTTTCTTTTACAAATAAGATTTTAAGTGAATTTGTGTGCAAATTTTTTATTTTACTAAAAAATCATTTTTAATCGTTAAAATGGTTTTCGAGTAAATTTTTAAAATTATATTACGTATTTATTAATCATTAAATATATTTTATATTTAATTTAATTAATTCTTGATGATTTTTTCTGTTAAGTAATTTTATTCTCAAAAATTAAAATACCATCATCTAAATGTTCGAAATATAATCTAATATAATCAAATTAATTTTGATATATGATGAAAATTTAATAATAAAAAACAACTTTATCTAGATTATGATAATGTTTTGATTCATTACATCATTATAATTTTTTAAATTTAATTATTGATATACCGGTATTTTAATCTAAAAATGTTTATATGTATTAAAAATACCCCAAATATAGTTTAGATAATACATGTTATATTAAATTTATAATATCAAAAACAAATCTACTTTTTTTCTTATTCATAAATGCAATGTTTCAATCGATTATTTCGCTCTTTATATAAGATTTTTTTATATCAAATATAAAGGATATATATTGGATTATAAAATATTGAATTGATTTCTTTAATCGTCCATTTTTCTTTATTATTATATATCTGTTAGATGGTTTTTTTTATATGTCTTTATAAATAAATATAAATTATTCCATATGTTCCTGATATAAATGTTGCTTTCCTTAAAGCATTATTTATTCAAAGATCTTATATCTATTTATTATAATAAATCTATACATTTAAGTAATTTTATTAGTTAATTTATGAATGTAATTATTTATTTCAGAATTTTATTTTATAAGTGTAAAATATATATATAAAGAAAAATGAGTTGTGCTACGTGATAGTCAATTGGAGTTATTTTTTAATTTTAAAAAAATGAAATTTTGTAGTATAGAAGTGATTGCATCTACGTTATCACTTTTCAATTCTGTAGCTCTTATAGTTTTCTGGAAAATATTGCAGATAGACAATAAACAGACGGATAAATTGGCCATGCTTTCAATGAAATATATATATATATATTTATTTATTTTCCAAATTTTATGTTTAGAAACGCTGGAAATAATATAAGTTATGTGAGAAGCAATATAAAATTTTGTCTGTAATAACTTAAAAATTTCGACCTTCTAGCTTATTTAGTTTTCGAAAAATCTATCGTACAACATCAGAACTTGACAAACATTCAGTCTAAAAAGTATAAAACGATATTTTAAATAAATATGCTCCATTATATTATTTATCCTGTATATACAGTTTATAATTATTTAATTTAACCAAAAATATTCATTTTATAATGCACATTGTAACAATTTTATAAATGGTTACCATGTAGGTCTGCAATGAATAAATTTTAGTGTTTAGTAAAAAAAAAAAAAACAGAAAAAATTCTATGACTAAAACGGGACGAAATGGTGCGTGAAACTGCTCAAATTTCTAGTTACTGATTACCAAATTGTTTCTGGGCCATTAATAGCTTTCGAGAAGATAAAAAGTATTTTAACATTAACCTATTCTAATACGCTTGAATATATAATTTTTTTTTTAAATAAACGATAAAATTAACCTTTCTAATAATATTTGACATTATCCTTATGATTTTTTCATTTAAAATATATAATTTGCATATTTATTTATTAATTTTGAATTCTTAGATGCTTTGGAGTTTCTCTTAACTCAATTTACACGCTATTATTCATAATAATTATGCTTTCTACTATAAAAATAAATTTTTAAGCGTATATAATGAATTTTAATTTGGAAAAAAAATATAAATTTTTAAAGATATACAATAACAATAATATTATTAATAGTAAATTATTTATTATAATTTTTATCATGAGGTTCACTTTCTAATTATAAGTTAAAATGCGTAGATAAAGATCTTTCTATGCATTTAAAATTGAGTTGCGTGATATTTACGTTCAATATTTTCGCATTATAAATATTCAAAAATATTAGTTTTCTAGCTATATATAATTATTCTACAATATAAAAAATAAATTTGATATATTTTTAATTTAATTATAGTTATAAAAAAATTGAAGTCAATAGTAATTAAAAACTAAGAGTACTTTCTCGGAATTACATTTTTATATTAACTTATTCGATTTAAAATTAAGACCTATAGATATATTATTACCAGAAATGTTAAATGAGCATCTAAAGAGTTTTGAGTTAATTTTGAATAGATTTGAAGCATTCTAGATATGCAAACATCTTCACTCCAGAAAGTGCAATTAGTTAACTCGAAAATGATTATGGAACTGTCATTTACGTAAAATCGGAAATTCCATTTATGAATATGCATTCCAATTACAATCTATTGAATAATTTCGGAAGTGAATTTAGCCCTTATCTTGTAACTTTCACTTAAGGCTTACAGTTAAGTGGGTCACAATGAGAGTCATTCTTAGGTCACACTTATAACTTTTGCTTAGGAATAGTAAAGGTTAATGAGATAAGGGATGACCCTTACGTAAAGATTGAGATAAGGGGTGAAACTTAAATGAAAGTTCATTTAAGTGTTAAGAGAAGGTTGAGACAAGTGTAGACCTTTCATTTTATATGAAAATAACGGTATAAATTATAAATAAGGACAGTTTAAACGTGTAATTACCTTAAGAGAAAATATAACAGATGATTTAGTTCTTAAGAAGTATTTGTCTTCTACAATGAAAAGTATAGACGAGGATTTCTTATTTTTTATTTTATTTCCTAGATACCTTTTCCAGTCAGGTGAAGATCATGGATCCCTTTTTGAAATAATGTTTTTAAATGCATAAAATAAAATTACAAAAAAAAACCAGTTATATAGAAATACATTTATTAAAATAAAACATTTAATATGGTAATAAGTTACAGGTGCAGCTTTCTTAACACAATAATTAACAACTTCATACAATAACACAAAATTAAGATAAGAAGTTAATTTTTTCCCTCCCAAGCCCACCGATCACTGAAAACTTTTGGGGGGTTGTTTATATCGACCTCTGGTTAAGAATCACTGGTGTAGATCTTTAAGAGTTTCCTGTTTATTATTTGTATAGCTTTCGCTAATATTTTTCTGAAGAAAATTATTTAAAAAAATTGTAATTATAAAGTTTTATATATTTTTAAAGTGTAATTTTTTGAGGATTAAAAGTTCTATTATAAAACCAACTTTTATAGTTGATAACAAAGCAAGAATATATTATTATTTTTTATTTTCTGATAAAGAAAAATTTCAAAAAAAAAAAGGTTTTTCAGAATCTACTTCACTATTTGTAGTGTTTTATTTTTTACTAGCAAAGCAGATATTTTGTATTTTCTTTTCTAAGTTTAATAAGTCCTGTAAATTAAAACAGTACATTCATTATTTTTATGAAAAAAGACAAATTAATAAAGTCTTACCTTGTAATTTTGTATTAAAGTATTAATTTGTAATTTACACAAGCACCTGCTACTAAAATAAAAATCCTAGATTTAGTTCACAAATGAAGTCGCTTCTTTCAACATTGTTATTATATTAGTGATTATACAAATTCAATTTTTAACATAAATTTGTTTTATTTTTTAAAATTTACTAATAAGAAAATTCAATTTAAAAAAATATAATTTGAAAAATTTTAGAAAATGATTAAGCAAAAGATAATACGGAAGATCATATTCATTCTGCCAATTAATTCATCAATCAATTTGCATTTATTTTAGAATGTGACATAAACAAAGTCAGTAGTTGCATCTAGTTTAGCTAATTATAAAATTATGTTCAGCAAAGTTGAAAAGAAAAATATTTTCAGGTTATATTATTAGTGTTAATGTAATATTTACATTACACAAAATACATTTACTTTCAATTAATTGTACTCATATCAATGATCAATAATTTTCATGATCATTTCAATGCACTAATTATAATGTCAATAATTACATTAAATTCAGGAAAATGTAAGAAAAATTTCATAATTGAACCCTTCCTTTTTTTAAATGGAAGTTCTTCTTGTAAGAAACACCTCCTTAAACATCATTTTCTTTTAGAAAGTAGCAGTTTTCCTTTTAAAGTCCTCCTTGAACCTCATTTTTTAAACTGAAGGTTTTTCTTAAAAGAAAAAGAAAAACCTTCTTGAACCTCCTTTCCTTTTTTTGAATTGAAGAAGCTTTTATAAAACTGTAAAATGTTACAAAAATTTATTTTAAGCAGAAAGAAACTATTTCTAATTCATATTTTATTTTATAAAGAAAAAAAAATTTAGAATTAGAATAATATATTAAAAATATTCAAAAGTAAAGTAAAAAGAATAAAAATTCTTTCAAAAAATAATTTAAAAGTTTTAAATAGCTTGTTAAAATTCTTTATATTTTAAAATTTAAAATTAATTTGTAGTTTGAAATTCAAAGCTGTTTATTAAAAGTTTCTACACTTTAAGAAAATACAAAGTTAAAAAGTAGCAAGATCAATTTTTTGTAGTTATAAATTCTTAAAAATTTTTATATTTTTGAAAAATTATTCTTTTCTATTTACAATATTTAAATAATATCTATTTATTAGTTTTATATTTTTTAAACTTCAAATTCAATAATTTTATTGGAAAAATATCCTCATAAATTGATATTTTGACAGATTTCGGACTAAAAATGTTCAATTTTTGCTTTTTTGGATTTAATAATTAAACGATTGAATGTATAGAAATATTTAATTTTTTTAAAAACTCGTTAATGAAAATTATAGAAAAAATGATTAAGAATGCACTAAAATTAAGATAATTTTTCATTAATGTATAATTTTTAAAAATTAAGAAAAAAATCGCGGTCTATCAATCAAATATCTTTAATGAAAGAAGGACATTTTTTCAATTTTTCGCTCAATCGATTCATTAAATGAAGAGAAATATCAGATTTTTTACATTGTACGCAATAAATGCAAAAACCTAAAATTATTCATTTAAATTTACTAAATTTTGGAAAATGTATATATTTAATAATTAAAAATTTTAATGAATTTTTCTAAATTAAAGTAAATTAAAATATTTGTTTTTTTTAAACAAAATTTATTTTGTCATCGATCAAAAGAATTTATTTCTTTAATATATTATAATAAATATTTATCATATTCGTCATAAATAACTCAATTAAACGAATATAGTAGAATATAATTAAGTCTTATGACAAATCCTAATTTGTATATTGATCAATTAAATTAATTAAAAATCTCTTCACTAATGAATTGAATAATCTAATTTTACCTTCATTTACTTAATATAAAATTTGTAAATGAATGATTTAATTATTGTAATTAGAAGCTATCATTTATTTTAAGTAATCTCACGTTTTATTAATATATTTTCTTGCAGTTAGAAACACTGCGACCATAGTAGCCACACCTGTTCGGTGGATAGTGGTATTTCCACTGCTCACTTTTGGTTATGACACATTATATGTCCGTGTTTGAAAGTCCTGCCGTAAACTGGGCAGCACCCAGAATGTGCCATGAGCTGTGATAAGAAACATCATAACGAGGGAAGAACTATTGCTACAAATGAATACTAAAAAAAAAATAATCTCCTTAGTTCCCTAGAACGTTCTGACTGTGCCTCATCTGGCTTACTCATTCCGAGCCCAATCATAAGACCATCAGTTTCTGTGTTAATAAATGGCATTAGGCCAAACTATTCTGTTATAAGTAGACACAAAGCTCACGAACTTGACTTAAAACTTGATAATTTCAAGAAACCTCATTGAAAAAATCTGTAATGTGATGCACTAATTCTGTTGAGCACAATGAACTACGACAAGAAGCGCTTCAATCATTGAGATTGTAGTGGCATCGTGAATCCTACGTGGCGTGAATGCAACGTCAAAAAAGTTTAAGGAAAACAATTGCCTATCCTCTAATTCTGCGTCCAAAAATGTCCTTGTTCCTGTTGAACGGGACAATCAATACGTATGATATTCATAGTTGGAAGAAACATATCTATTATATATCATGATTATAAAGATGGATAGGAAAGTTCGTTTATTTTACATGAAGAATCACTGATTAGAGAACAAGAGATCAGTTCTTTTCTTTTAAATTAAATTTAATTTTAAATGAAACTACTACTACCACTACTGATACTACTATTATATAAAAGAAAAGAAATTCAAAAATTGAACATTCAATAATATTTATTGAAACAAAAACCCGAGTAAAAATATTACTATATATATTTGTTATTTACTAGGAAATATTGTTTATGTTTGTTATGATTTCTTATATTTATTGTTATGGTTATTGTACAGCATTAATCTATAAGAGATTTATGTGAAGAGCAAACATATCTGTACGAACATATCTTTTGCTTTTATCTAAACATATATTGCTATTCTAAAAAAATAAGAAGAAAAAAATACGACATATCTTATTAAAATTTTGGTATTCATATTAATAAAAAAAGAAATAATTCGCGATGACTACTTTAAAATTTTTCCATTAATTGACATCGAAATCATTATAATTGTGAATGTAACAAATTTCTGGATCAAAGAAAAATCTTTATAGATGTTTACAATACAGATAACGCTTTATATAAAAAACAAAACCAAGCTTATATATATATATATACATATATATAGAAAATCAATAGCAAATTTTATTTGAACAATAGTGATACCATAAACAATCAAACGCTTTATACTTTTTAAAAAATGTATTAACTCAACGGGAATTTAATTTAATTTAGTTTTTTTAAAATTTTTACAAAAAATATTTAATTTTAATCAAAAACAAATTAGATACAATTCCGTTGAAGTGATTTCATTATATAAAATCTCTGAAAATCAGGTAAATAAAGAAAACCCAACGAGATCCGACGTCCAATTTCGATAATATTCGATCTTTTTCACTTTATTTTGGTAGATAATTACAAAAAAAAATTCAAAATTTTCTAAAAAAAATTATTAGTCACACGCGGTTTCACCAATTAGACATCTGCTTGGCATAGCAACGGATGTGTTGCACGAACACCAGAAAAAATGAATGAAAAATAAATTTGAAAAAATAAATTTACATCTAGTCGGCATCTCTTTAAAGTAAATAATAAAAAACATAAATAAAATCTTTCTTGCTACGAGACCTGAGAATGTCAATCAAAGAAATGTGTTACTGTTGCACGTTAGAATGATGTAAAAGTTATCAATAAAAACGAATATTCGAACGATTAATACAGTTGTTTTTTTATTTTTGTATAATAATAATAATGTCAAAAATTTTAAAAAGTGTATAATTTTTATTAATATTTTATAATTAAATATGTAATAATTATTTAATATTATTAATCAAGTTTTACACAAAGTATATATATATATATATAAATAAACTAATGTATGATTGTTTCTAGAAATTAAATTTTCATTTTCATTAATTTGATAAAACTTTCTTTTAAAGAATTTGTACAAATTGTCATTTTAATATATTTATAAAACAGATTAAATTAATGTTAAATGCAATTTTATTAATGTTTTCAATATATTTGCATGCCTGAGATTATGCATATAAAATTTATTTTAAAAAAGATATCGATAAAAAGTTTTATATTTACATAATAAATAAATTGAAAAAAATCGAAATAATAGACTCATATTTCCGTTAATATTTATTCACAATTATTTTTCGTATAAATACTAATTAAAATTTATCCTTTATACTTATAAATCAAGTCTACAGTATTAAATTTCTTAAATTATAAAGAAAATTAAATTAATCAAAGAAAATTACAGTAAAATTTGTTTAAAAAGTAAAACCATGATAAATACATTTTTATGACTATAATAAAGATTATTTATTATAATTATGTATTTAATTACCATTAAAACAATTATAACATAATTTATAACACGACAGTTAACACATAAATTGATGCTAAGTATTGGATATAATGATTTACATCATATAAAAATTTAAAAAATAATATTTTATTGAAATATATAGTCTTTTTAAATAAATTAAATTACACATATATATGTTTTCAATATTTATTTTATGAAAAACCGTATTTTTTAAATATTTTATAATTTATTACATTATGTTATGAAGAAAATTTTGATAAAATTATTGCTTTTTGAAGTTAAATTATAATAAAACATTTCTTTAATTATAATAAAGAGCATTTATTTTAATTTATATGTTTAATTATTGTTATAATTATTATAAACATAACTAATGACACGATAACTTACACATAAACTGTTGCTAAGTTTTGGATTTCATTATCCATTTACATCTAATAATTGAAAAGCAATAATTTATTAAACATTAATATCTTCAAAATGCAGTAAAATCTTTTATATTTTTAAAAATATTTGTAAAATATTTTTAAAACTTTTTCTTTAATATCTTTAATTTAAAAAAAATTTAAAACATACTTTTTTATAATATACAATAGAATCTCGCTATAAGGAACTCTAAAAATGTTTGTTAAACTGAAAGTTTGTTGTAATAAAAAATATATAAATTATTAGCAATGTTAAATACCTAAATACAGGTAACCATTATATAACTCGATACTTGTACTATGCGGTTTCGATATAACACGGTTTACAATTCTAGTAATCCATGTATAACGCGGTACTTATACAATGTGATTTCGATATAAGAGTTCATATGAAATCATCTGTTTATTCTTGTAAAATGTTCTTTCAGTTGATAGTTGATAGATCCAGGCCGCACCGAAAGGCATAGCCAGAGAAGGAAGGAAGGAAAGTAGGGGGAGAATAGGAGAAAGGGAGGGGGGAGAAGACGGAAGGAGGAAGAGGAAGGATGAAAATTACAAGTGTGCCATTGCTGGGCAATAATTGCTAAACATAAGGACAATATATACAAAGGGTCCCGTGCACGGGGTAAGCACTTAAATGGTGAAAATGCAGGGATGGCGCGCCAAAATATGCACAGAAGGTACCGAACCACACAGTGTGGTTCAACAGCCAAACGGGGAAAGGAAGAAAGGCCTGTAGGGCCTCCCTACCAAAGACAGAATGACACAGTCAATGAAGTTCATAAAGATAGAGTCCATTCAATGGTAAGTAGTCCTGTTGGAGAAGAACCTTGTCACAAAGTTTGCAAAGGCTTTGTAGTAATGTTTATTGCTGATGAGGAGGCTCGGGCTACAAGGCCAAGTATCATCGTTTTTTAGGATGGTGGATATGAGTTCCAGCCTTTCCTCCTCCATGCCCTCACAGTGGTAGAAAAGATGCTCGGGGGGTTTCATCCTCCAGTGGGCAGCTGCTACATTTCCCATCACTCTTCTTTAAAAATCTAGCAAGGTAGTAGTGGAAGTTCCCGTGCCCGGTCATGAATTGTGTCATGTAGAAGTTCGGGTTGAAGTGAGTTGGATTCAACCTGTCCACCCTGGGAATAAACTTGTGCGTCCACCTACCAGTGACAGAAGTGTCCTCACTCCCTCTACCATCTGCTTTTAACATAAAGCTTCAGGGTACTGGAAACCCAGGAGACAGGAACAGAAGAGAAGGAGACGTCAGTAAGCCTCGAAGGCAAGCTGGTCTGCCCGTTCATTCCCAGGACAACCGGAGTGGCCCTTCACCCAATAGAAGTTAATATAGGTAAGGTTCAAATACAAAGTATACAAAGTATATCAATACCCTCCTCCATCGAGACATGGAGGGCCTCAGTGCTGGCTGCTTTAGACCGTTGCAGATTTATCTGAAGAATCCGCAGCTTGCTTGTAAATATGGTATCCTTATGGTCCATAATGGAGGGCCGGAAGGACATTAGACATTAGATCAAAGGAAGAGAGAGCTATCCGTTTCTTGCTTACGGACTTGGCCCTGTTGGAAGAGGAAAGAAGGAAGAGCATGTGGTCGAAGTGTGAAGAGAAAGTAAGAAAGAAAAGTGTGAAGTAAGGCATGGGAGACACCATGGGCGCCCGCATCGCATTTATTAATAAACTGAGTACAGACAATTACAAATAATTCCAGTTGGTTATAACGTGATTACAATATAGACTTTACATCGATAATGTGTACACAGTACATGGATGGTCAACATAAATATATTTACAGGGTAACAAGATTAAAGTAGGAAAACAGATACAAGGGCCGGAAGGACAGGAAATAGTAGAGAACCCAAAGAAGTACCTAATTATTCATACATTGTGGCTGAGATTTGTCTAATTCGATATTTAAGAAGACAGGCACATTGATTTGAGAAAGCATTGTGATTGGTCATTACTTGTTTTCCTTCAGGAAGGGCCCTGTTCATGGCATGACAATTTGTGCATTTCGGTTCTTTGTCTACCCGGTCACAATTCATAAAGGAGTGTTTACGGCACAGTGGCTACATCTCTGGCGGTCTGGGCAGGTGCTGGACATATGTCCCAGCCCACAGCACTTGTAGCACCTTATGACCGGGATATAATCATCAGCCAAGATAGAACACCAGTCTATTGATACTCTCCTCAACTCCATCATAATGTTTCTTAGTTTCGGTGTCACAGAGATAATCAGGTGCCTAAACTGGCTGCCCTTTTTGGAATGTAGGCTTATTGGCTTTATTTCCTTGTGAAATTCCTCTTTGCAGTAGCTATCTTTTATTAATCTATTCTGGCTGTATAGCGAGTCAAGTATTTCCCGATCTTCCATGCTTTTCGGTATGTTAACTAAGATTATCTTTGGTTTTCGTTGAACTTTATCCACAACCCTGATACCCTTCACTAAGGAGTCGGCCTCTGTAATAGCCTTCTTTAGCTTGTCAGCATCCTGTCCAGTTTGCAGGTCTATGCAAATGTCCCCACTTCTAAGGGGCCTAACTCTCCACCTCTAGACCAAGTTCCTTGGGGCAGATTGAATCTTATATAGTCGACATTAGTTCCTCAGGGACAGGCTGGCTGATCCGCTTGCGTGATCGCTGAGACAATGACACTATGAGCCGGGCAGCTGGGATTCCTTACCCCTTTGTAGACAGCAGAATTTTCACTGATGAGTTTTGTTGTTCTGCTTTGTACCTTGGGCGGTTTTTTATCCGCTTCAGAGTAAGAAATGGCAGGGGGAGAAGGAAGGGTTTGCCTTCCTTTCTCCCTGAGAGCCAGAATAATACCAAATATCTGATGCACTGAGGACTGCATCTTAATCGCAGCTTCCCGGGCCGTGGTCCTAGCAGCTAGGTTGATCGACCCATTACAATTAAGAGGGATTGCGGAAAGGATAATCTCCAGTTGAGTATTTATGGTCTGTAGTAAGTCCTCCTCTGAAAAGCTGTAGTTTAGGGTGTCCTGAGAGACCACGTCACTCTGCAGATCCATGCTTAATAAACAAAAACACCAAGAGACGCCGAACAGACAGAGTAATGAACAGAAAAGTCCATAAAATAAGCCCGGAAAAGCGGGAGATGACAACAACAGGCCCGCAAAAACGGCCCGCGGGCCTAGAAGAGGACCAAATGGAGCTACGACCCCAAGGGATCAGAACTGTTGCCGAAAAAAAACCGCAGAAGCGGCGAGTAAACCTACGGTACAACACTAGTGTGCTGGCAACCGTATTAGGGTCCAGTGGAATAGGGAACTAAGGCTTTGTTTTTGTTCCCGAGGAAAAACGCGATAGCAAAATATATCACGCTCGACAATACAGAATGTGAAGAACAGAGATAAAAATACCGTTGTACACAGCAGAACGTCCGCTACCAACGGTATATAACACAAAATATTAGGCAAAATAACAGACCAGCGCGACCGACCGAAATAGACCACGTGGTCTAGCACTAAAACACCCGTAACTTTGTAAAATTATAACCGATTTTAACGCAATATACATAAAAATGACCCACTTGATACCAATAAATCGAAAATGAACAGAAACAACCCACAAACAATAGGTAGAACGCATATGAGGTATCCCGAACAGGAGCCGATGGTACTCACGACCTAACGGTATGGCGACCAGAACCGGACTATGTTCCTTCAGTCACTACAACATAGTGCAGTGAATGTCGCTCGCACTTTTAGTGGAGAAGATTTTTATGATGCGGATGAAAATGATATTTATGAACTAATTAATGAAGTCAAAGATTTGAATGAGGAAAAATTGGTACAATTAATAGATGATGTTGATCCAAGTATGTTGAAAGTATGTAGAAAATATCGATGGAAATAATTTAGCCGAAGTTTCTGGTGAATCTGTCAAGGAATTCACTTTAAAAAATTAAGAGTTAGGAAATTATTTTGCGGATAATGATCCTCCATCGAGCGCTCCAGCAAATTTCGAAAACAATTGGAAATTTGTTTAGCACCATATAACGAACTTCAAAAACAATTTCGACAAAGTACTCAGCAGACTCTCATAACAGACTTCTTGAAAACTAAACCAGCAGACGATTTCGAAGAAGTTGAAAGTTATAGCAATGTCCAAAAGATTTCAAGCGATGAAGACATCCGGCCATTGACAAATAAAGAATATTGTTTTGGAAGATAGTAGTGAAGACGACTACAATTTATTTTTTGTGTGCAATAAAAGATTACTATGTACTCTACAATTCTTTATTTTATGAATTTTAATAGATTCTTTTTGTTATGTAATTCATGTTTCGTTGAATGAAATTTTCTGAATTAAATAAAATTGTTTTTCTTACCCGATAGACACAATTTATATTTAAAAAATCATTTTGGAACATAAACCCACTTTTTGTATGTAATGCGAGTTTCGCATAATGCGATTTTTATAACACGACATTTTGGACAATGGAACCTAACTACTGCGTTATACGAGGGTTACCTGTATATATTGATATATATATATATATATAACATTTTTGTTTCATACGTAAACCTCCAGTTACTTATATTTTTTTTATTTCATGTAAATAAAGTCGTTTAGTTCTGAATTCAATTTAATTCACCCCTCCAAATCATATTCTTCCGCTTTGATTTCCTGTACCGGAAGAAACTGATCAGAAGGAGTCTCTCTCCTAGATGTTTCTTGATGCCATCCTAACTTCGCGCCTTAAATGAAGAATAAGGCAAATAATAAAATTAAAAAAGACACAACCTTCCTTGTACCTGTATCTTTGGCAACTTGTGGCAGTTTTAAAGTTAGTACACTTGCAATTCATTAGTTGCTTAAGAGCTCGCCCTTTTTTTTACTAGTTGGAAGATAATAGAGAAGAAGAGGGAAAGAAGCTGTAGCGAGTCGTTATAGTGAAATGAAAATTGCAGAAATTCTATCGCTGTGGACAGATAGAAAGAAAAGTTAAAGTTCATTATAAATATATTCATACAATTGAAATATTTTGTCGTGGGTTCCTAGGGAGGTTAATCAGGAAATAATCTAAAAGTTCTATATAATGAGATTCGACTGTAATTTCTCAATTATGAGAAAAGTTGTAATAAAAAGTTTTTTCGCACTAAAATCAAAATACAAATGTTATTTTTATAATAAAAATTATATATTATTCTTGTGTATTTAATTATCATTAAAATAATTATAAACATGACTTCTAAGACGATAACTTATGCATAAATTGCTGAGAACTTTTGCATTTAATTATTTATTTAAATCGGATAAAAATTGAAAAACAATATTTTATCGAATTTAAATATATTCTTCAAAAATAAAGTCTAATTTTCTAATCTTTCAATACTTATTTAAAAAAAAGCAATTTTAAAAGATCCTTCTTTATAAAATAATCAATAACCAGAAAGTGTTGCATAAACACAAATGTAGTGCAAAATTGTTGATAGTTTCCCCATGTTATTCTGTATATAACATCATATATAAATTTCTGAATACGATTTTTTATCAGAAAACATGATATTCAGTAAAAGATATAAAAGAAAAAATTGAAACTCTTCTTCAGGCGGAAACTCAATACAAAAATAAAGATACAACATATTGGTTTCAATTTTAGTGTCATATATTTCAAACGGTTCAATAACTTTATACAATTACAAATTATATACAAGAAAAAATATATATATATATATATATTTAATATTTATTAAAATATATTTTAAAGATAATTACTTTCTATTATTAACAATTTTATTAACAAAAAGTAGCCTATAAATAAATGATACTTTTTATTAATTAAATTGTATATAGAAAGCAATTATCTGTAAAATATATTTTTATTAATATTAAATAAAATATATATATATTTAAAAAGTCTATAATTATTCTATTAAAATGTATTTAAAATTTATATTTAATTTTATATAAAAAATAAGATAAAAATTATATAGTATTATATAGTAATATATAGATTAAAATATGGTATAATAAAAAGTACACATTTTGTTGTATATTACTTGTTTTATATATATATTATATTTTCTTATAACGTTTATTTATTTATTAACTACTTTTTTATTTATGTTTTTTAATTAAAATATTTTTTAAAATTTATAAAAAAGCATTTTATTTTATAAAAAATTAAAATTTAATTTTTATTTATTTTATTTAAAAACTAAAATCAACAAAAATACTTGATCTGGAATTAAATTTTAATATTTATTTAAGAAATAAAATTAAACAAAAACAATCAAAAAATAACAATGAAGTTTACCCTCGTTTTTAACATATTTTATAATTATCCTTAAATTATTTACTCTCATATTATATTAAGTAATTACAAGATTATGTTTTTAATTTATATAAATTTATATTAGAAGAATATTTTTCTAGAAAAACTATTTAATAAATATTTAAATGATGAATATATGAAACAGAGAAGATAATGAGACCACACATATGCAGATCATGAATTAGTTAATCTGACTAAAAGAACAATAATATATGAGTTTTGTTTAAAGCTAAAATGAGAAAATTTTAGGATAGAATGTAACCAAGTATACAAAATGCAGACGTAACTGTGAATTGTTATTAAAGCTAGATGTTATATTTAGATATTACACTATACTGTGAAAGAAGCACCACACATGCCTGATACATAAATCGACAATAAATTTAAAAGTAAGCCTATTAAGAATAAATGAAATTTTACTGCCACAGTTTAAAAACAGAATCAATAATTTCTCTGAAGATTTTATATTTTAGCACTTAGATTAACGGTAACATCGTTATGATAAAGTATGTTCTAACTGAACTATAAATGTGAAGTAATTATTTTTAATCTGTATGTTTTACAGAATACAAATTTGTAAAAAAAATTCGATAAAAATCTGTATAAAATTTGAGTTTTTTTAATTATTTGATTTCTTAGTAAATGGCGGATGTAAAAGAACAAAAAAATATTCTTTTTGTGATCAGAAATGATACAAATTAATGCATTATCGACCTTAATTGGCTTCTTAATAAATTAAAATACTTTAAAAGTCATTAAAATACTTGAAAGTTATTATAAAATGTTTTGTTTTAGAGAAAAATCAATAAAATTCTTGAATAATGTTTCCGCAATATAACAAAGAACTGAAATAATTTTTAAAAAAATTAATGTAAATATAGTATTTTATAAATTAATAACTGAAAAATAATTATAAATTTTTTGATAAAAATGGCTAAAGACGATAATGGAACATCTAATTGTTATAATTATTAAAAACGTAATAGTAAATTTTATTAATTCTATATTTAAACGGAATATTTATAAGAGAAACTTCATAATTTTATATCTTCTAATTATTCTATTTAAAAAAAATCATCACCATCGTCATTATTGATAGGGCCGACGAGAGAGAGAGGAGAAGGCAGTAGGCCCGGGAGGCCCTAATTCGGGGACTCCCAGTTCTCTCCACACAATTGCTTTCCGTGGCCTCTATCGTCAGATATTAATTTCTAATGATAATCTTGACATTTATTCTATTAACATTAATTATTTAAGAAAGAAATCTATATATGTTAATTTATAGCAAACAAGTGAAGTGAGTTCTACATTTTACAATTGAAACATTAATGAAGTGACTATTTAAAATCAATTTAAACAAATTATTTTGCATCGTTTTTACGCCCGTTTATGTTTTGATAATTAAATATTGAAAAATCTAGTTTCAAATTAACCATGAAAATACTAAAACGATTTTCATTAAATAAATAAATAAACAGAAATCCCAATAGAATAAACTGTCAAAATCTAAATACTTTCAAAGTTTTTAAAATCAATATTTCAATTTATAAAATTATAAATTAATAAAACGAAGAAAGAAAATTACTGTATTTTAAAACCTTATTACTTGTATAATAAAACTTCAGTAAATCATCGTTATTATTTTTAAAGAAAAAATTTAAAAAATTTCTTTAAAGATTTTGTTAAGTTTTATGTTAAAAATTCGCATGAATATTTCCTTAATCTTTAAATATTCTGTGAGGATTTTGTTAATTTTTTTTTATTTTTTTACATCTCCGTAAAGATTTTGTTAAGTTGTTTGTTAAAGGTTCCTTTAAAGATTTTAAATGCCAATATTAAAAATTTCCTTAAGCTTTCTTAATTTTTTACATTAAAGATTCACATAAAGATTTTATTAACTTTTACGTTAAAAGTGTCTTTAAAGAGTTTTTAATTTCTATATATTAAAAATTCTTGTAAAAATTTTGTTAATTTTCACATTAAAACAATTCCTCGTAACTAAAAAAACAAAATCGAATATATATGAGTTATAAAACTTTTGTTCAAACGTAAAAATATCATTTATTGTGGTTCAACGAATAAATAATTTGGTTTTTGACAGTAATATTACGTTCTTTGTATCTCGAGTTACTATTTTATAACATCTTTAGCTTGTATTTTACTTTCTTCTTTTTTTACTTTAAACATTTATTTTAAAATGTATGTTCAAAATATTCTCACACAATAAATGTAGTCATGTACGTAAATTTAGACGAGTTATAACTTATTTATATTCAGTTTTTGGTTTACTATAACCTTCGTTTGTATTTTTACTTTGATATATGTAAAAAATATTTTTAATTATCTATATTTAAGACTAATTATTATCATCATTATCATTATTATTTTAATACAGAGGTGTGAGGTTTTTTAATAAAACGTAAGGAATTTTTTGAAATTTCGATATTTTAAAATAACTTTATTATTGAAAATAAAAAAAGAAGTTTTATACTTTTTTCAAAATTTGGAAAGATTTAGGATCCTATAATTCTGGACTTATTGGTACCATCACAGCCAAATTTAGTGTGAGTATATAAGATATATTCCTAAAAATGTCTTGGAAATGTCTTTTATTTTTCCATCTCAAAAGGTTTCCAAAATATTCATCGAAAATGTACGGACAGACATGATGTACAGGTCATAGCGTAAAGATAAATGATCTGTTAAAAAATATGTAACTTATATATATATTCTTTTTTTCAAAATATTGTTAATGTAAGTTGTATAAATTGTTTCTGGAAATAAAATAAAATTACATATGTATAGTGTGAGCCCAAAACTCATTTAACCATTGTAAAGATTCAACTGGTGTCATTTATTTAAAATGAGATCCTTCTCGTTACAACGCTTTGATACGTTCATAAATTGAAATTTTTCTTGCAAAAATTGCTAAATTAACTACAAAAGACGATTACCTGACTTTTGGTTTACCCGTATTTTATTTTAACTAATATTTTTCTTAAATTTTACAAGTAAATTTTAAATGTATTTTCATCAGAGGTATTTAGTAGTTTTACTACTTTTATTAACGTTAACAGTAACATTTTTAACGTCATTTCTTGATATATATATATATATATATATATGTATGTATATATATATATAATAGATTTAATTATGATTTAAAGTGATTATAATTATATAGAGTGATCATAATTAAAGTATCCCTATTCAGATACGTCTAGAGAGATACCTTTGGGGTGTAATTGGATAAAATTTGGTAATAATATTATACAAGACATGCGGATGTGATCCTCGTAAAAATTTAATTCCAAAATTCACTCATGTGTCCCCATATTCACCCCATATGGTACTATGAGACAAGTAAATCCATGATGTGTGTGCTTTGAAGACGATTGCTGAATGGGTTGGTATGTGTAAACAGCCTTTACGCGTAATGGTTTAAGTTTTTGATCATGAGAAAACGAAATCAAAGAGACTGGACGATTTAATTTTCTCAAGACCAATAACTTAAACTAGTGCGTGTAAAAGTCTGTTTACACATAACAACCCATACAGCAATCTTCTTCAAAGCACACACATCATGGTTTTATTCGTTTCACAGTGCCATATTGACACCTGGTGGTGAATTTTGAAACTAAATTTTTTTACCAGGATCGCTTTCGCTGTTTTGGTTAATATTATTACCGAGTTTGATCCATTTATGTCCGGTAAATGTTTCTCTAGAGTCTCTGAGTATGGATGCTTTAATTATGATCACCCTGTATATAGAAAACTTTAAAATTGATCGAGTCCTCGTATAGAATAATGTATAATTTAAACAGAGAAAATTTTAATATGAAAAGTATCAAATTATTGATGCAGTAGAAAACTTTTCAATATAAAACTCGAAATTTTAGTTACAAAATGTGTCATTATTCTTTGAAAAGGAGTATTGTTGATATATAGTTAACTTGTAAAATAATAATTTGGCAATTTGGTTTCATTTTCCAAGGATGCACGCAAAATGGCTACTCACTTGTTTTGCGTGACAATTAGTATGACAAATTTCTACTCGCGACCTACCTACTTAGTTTATTAATAGTATGAATAATAAAAGTGAAAATAGAGTAGATTATTGAACAAATGCTTAAAGCCAAATGCATTTTTCAATAAATATAAATTTATTTTTAAAAATTAAATTTATTAATAAAAAATATTAACATTCTTTAATTTTAATCTTTGAATTTTCGTTATTTGATATATATTTTTACTAAAAATTCATTTTAATATATAAAGTGAAACAATAATTAAAAATAAACCAAATTAACGAGCAAAATATTTTTTAAATAATTTTAATATTAAAATTTTAATATATATTCTAAATAACTTATTCATTGGATATTGATATGTACATTCAATTAATTTTTTAAAACAATAAATATTAGAATATATTAAGGTAAATTATTTATTTTTAAGAAAATAATTATTTTTAAAAAAATCTATTACAATTTCAATAGTAAATATCGAAATGTATCATATTAAAATAAATTATTTATCTATCATACTTGTATATGAAAATAAGAAGAAAGAGGAGGAGGAGGAGGAGGAGGAGGAGGAAGAGAAGGTGACATTTTCTTCAAGTTTCGCCTTGCACATTTAGGATTTACAATTTTTGAAGTAAAAGGAAATTAAGATTCTTTCACAACCTTTTTCCTTTTCCATGTCATTCAGTATGCTTCCTGTATCGATTTGATACTTTTCAAAAAAAGAATTCTCTTTGTTGTTGTTTCAATTAAATCGTCCGTCAAAAATTGCAACTAAATATATTCAATGTACTGTACAATATATTTTTCGTTTATATATTTTAATCGAAGAGAAATGATAATTTTAACACTTCCATTATTAAATAAAAGAAAAAATATTGTAATGCTATATCTTAATAGATTATTCATATCATAATTATATATAATTAACATAATTGAATACATTTTTGAAGGAAAAAAAAGTGATTATCTGATTAAAAAAAATTGTGACTTGAACGTTTTAATTCAGTAAATTTGCTTGTATAAATAATATAAAAGAGTGAATATTGCATAAAATAAGCTATTCTTTAATACTCAATATGATATAAAAGAATATTTACAACCTTTTCAGCATTAACTGAATATAAATGAGTAAAATATTTGAAGAAATAGATGGATAGTTTACCATAAAAATACTTCATTTTGAATATTTTATTTTATTGATGTTTGCTTACTATTTATTCGAGCTTCGTTCTTCCTCCTCCACCTTCGTCTCTTCCTCCTCCTCTTTTTTTTTTTTTTTTTAAAAATATTTTAAAATTTATATCCTGTTTATTATTGTTGCTAGTGATAAGAATTCTTCTAAACACTTTCCCTTTTCTATAAATAATTTATCCTTTTTTATATATTTAAAGTTCAATATTCATTTAAACAAAATTGAATAACCGACGAGGAAATGATTAATTTCTGAAATTTTATTCATCAAATTTTAATTCACTTTTCAAGAGTTTATTTGCATGGGAACTCTTATTTTAATTGACATTTTCTACTTTACATATTAATTAAGAATTAATTCCAATAAATTTCAATATCACATTCAATATTTTTGTATACTTTCACTACTTCTATTAAATATCAAAATCTTTATTTTATCATCAAAATACTCGAAAGAAATTTGACAAATATGAAAAAAGTATATTTAATTTAGAAAAAATGTCCTTTTTCATTTTATTTCAAATATATTTTCGTCATAAGCATCACTTAAACTAGAAATATAACAAAACATCTTACAGGAAAAAAAATAAATAAAAAAATAAAATATATATATATATATATATATTGCTGATTTATGATAAACCTATTTACTATTTACAAACAGAACATAGATTTTCCATAAATCAACGATAAATTTCTTTACAAATTTTCACTGAAGGATATTTTTCCATTATAAATATTTAATATTATCCCCTTTATAGAAAGACGATTTTACAAAATATTTTTGAAATTTAGGAGTAAAAGGTTTAGAATTGTAAATTTTTATATAAAGAGTAAGCTATGAATTTATATTATTTTCTATGACAGATATATTGCTAAAACTATAAAATAAAATATATACAGTATTTGAAAAAATTTATAAATTTAACAAATTTTGTAATTTTTTTTTTGGTATTATTAAATTGTATCTTTTCTATAAATATAGTTTTTACTTGTATGTATCCTTTTAGACAGACTTTAGTGTCTAAGACAGTAAAACTTGTCTAAAACGTACCGTATAGGAAACAGGAAGCTGCTTAAACAGAAAATAAATCTCGTGGCAGAACGATTTCCTATTATAAACAGGAAATCTGTCTAACGCGGAAACTAATTTGGGTACCAATTACGTAACATAACCTGTCTAAACTAGAATTAGAATTTAACTTAACAGAAATTAAATTCTAAATCGTAATTAAAACACATTCTAATGGTATTTGAAAAATAGACTTTTTTTCGTCTCTACACGCAGATTTCGGTGTTTTCAACATGCCTTTGAAACATGTTGAAACATTTACAATGTCGAAGAAGAAGTTCTAAAGAGGACGTGTAACCTTTTTCAATTTCCCTCCTGTTCTGCATTACCCTTCTATATAACAGAATCCATTATAAAAAGGGAAGATTCTGACCTGTATTTTACGTTCCATTTTAAACAGTTTTTACTGTATGTGTAAATTATCAATAAAATGTGAAATTTATTCTCGTTAAAATTTAATATCCGGACGATTTATGCTTTTAAACATACTCGAAGTATTTTAAATATATTTAAAAATAAAGAATAAAATTTTAACATGAAACGTCATCTGTCAGCAGTTTTCATATATTTTTGTAATTTTATATGTAAATAAGAATATTGAATACTGTATTCACGTACAACTTGAGTAAAATCATTGTGTTAGGTTACTAATTAAAAATTAATCTTCCGCATATCCTCTTCATTTTATTTATAATAATTTATGATCTTATCGGTAAATTTTTGTGAATGAAATATTAATTTCGTTTTCTATAATAAATAATGAAAGAAGCAATAAAATGCAATGCACATCTTCAAAGACTACTTTCTACGATTCTTTCTAACAATATAAACTACTTAAATGTCACGAAATTTTAGATTTTGGACGTTATTACTACAAACTTTAAATATTTATATTATTATTTTGTATTTAAGTAATATTTTTAGAGTTATTTGGGTTGTTTCGTTAGAAAAATGTAAGCGAAGTTCACTCTTTAAAAATATTCTTTTTTATTAATTATAAAATTAAGTATAATATTTATTGATTAATAACTCAAGTTAACAGGATAAATTGACAAGTAATTAGCACTCAAACATTAATAAGTCGCTTAAAAAGAAAAATTTTTTTCGCTTTTGACAAACTAGTCTCTTCCAACATGTAGCTCGCGAGCTACTGAAGAGTCAATTCAGATTGTTCTCTCTTTCAGTGTATTAAAATGTGAATTTGTCATGTTAAAAAGGCTAAGAAACAATAAATTAAATTATATTTCTTTATCTTATTCTGCTTTAAAATGTATATAAATAATTGTCTGGAAGTTAGTGAGTTACGTAATTTTAAAAATGAAGCTAACGTCTTTTCGCGCAATTTGCTATCTAATTTGGTATTTTAAAGCATATAAATCTCTTTATTTAGAATTAAACTGTTGATGCTAATATATGGTTGATAGTAAATTAAACGTAAATTCTCATTCCTTGCATTTTGGGACAGATGTTTGCCAGCATAGGAGAATATTAATTGTCTTTCCATCTTACAATAATCATAGGAAATGTACCATAACAAATTTCAAAGTAATAAATATAGTAATAAAATTCGAAATTATATTAAAAATGTATTACTTATATCGATTTTTATATTTAAGAACATACAAGTAAAATAAATCATTGAATAAAGCAGCACTGGTAATCGAATCTCGTTTCATAAATTAATAAAAAGTATCATTAATAAATAAATTGTTTACAAAAATATGAATATTTGAAATTATATCGTGTTATTTTATCAATTATAATGTATTTTTAAATAAATTATTCTATAATTTCTTCTATTATTTTGTACAGGGGTGTTATCCAATCGGGGTATGAGCCCTCTAGCAAAGTACCATAACATAAACGTCAGCTATTTTAAACTCGCGTAAGTTTAAAAATATAAACAGTTATATAATTGAATGTATACAGTAGTAGAGAAGTATTTAATTCGAATTAACTTTATTGGAGTAAGAATTTTTCTAGTTACACTGGATTCTCGATATAATGAACGATTTAAGTCAGTGCTTCGAGAGTTCACTATATAGAAAGATATCACTATATATTACAAAACAAAGTAGTTTCCAGACCTTCTTTTTAGATTACCAGGAACAATTTTTGTAAAGGATACTCGAGGTTTTACTAGCTACTTCAAGAAATACTTTGATAGAAAAGGTTGGAAAACGCTACTATACAGTTATCCCCTTAAAATAGGCTAATATGCAGCAATACTTCAGTATTGTTTAAATTTTTAAAGTTCTGTCTCTTATAACCTTCAATTATGCAAATAAACTACTATATAATGTTGTAACAATAGTTTATATTATAATAATTTTGTATAAAAAGTTTCAATAAACTTAAAATATTATCTATGAGTTTAAGTGAAAAGGTTTTGTAAGTGAATTTATTTATATTTTAATCTATATTTTAGTAATTACTGGATATTTTTCATACAAAAAATAATTACAAAACTCCATTATGACTTGATTTAAAGTAAAAAAAAACGAATCAATAAATTTCTATAACCATTAGGATTTTTTTTAGTTACGACATTATTAAAATTAAATTCATATATTTAAATATTTAATAGAATAAATGCGATTTTTGCATATCAAATATATAAATTCCAAAAATGTAATTAAACTTGAAATTAATAACAAACTGTAAATTGGAATTTATTGAATTAGGTTTTTCTATTTTGAATTTAAAATTCCTCAGTTATGAATGTATTGAACCTGTTATTTATTAGGATATAATTAAGAAAATGTCATTAAATTTTATACTAGGAAGGAAACGATAAATTTTAAACTTCAATGAAATATTTTTCCGTTTTTTCCTTTGATTGACGATTTTATTTGACAATTTTTAACTTATGAAAGAAATAAGAATTTCGATCTACTGATTGAAAACCGTTATGTTACTATATCAATTATAAATCTTCTGAACCTTTGTTTTTGGAATATAATTAAGAACATATCATTAAATTTTATGTTAATTAAAGGTGGAAAATACTTAATTAAAGTTTACACTGTATTATACAGTGCAACTTTAATGAAGTGATTTTCGTCCTCATTTTAGTTGTCGATCTCTTTATTTTCACTACAATAAATTCAGTAA
The DNA here is from genome assembly GCF_030686945.1 of Centruroides vittatus. NCBI lineage: Eukaryota > Metazoa > Arthropoda > Arachnida > Scorpiones > Buthidae > Centruroides > Centruroides vittatus. The sequence goes on from NW_027122385.1 coordinate 3,843,489, forward strand.
TTATTCAGAAATAAGGGTCGCGATCTACTTGTTGGAAATCTCTATACTAGTTTATAAATCATACAGCTATCCAAAGAATTAGCTAAGATTTAGACATAATAAATACCTCTTGAATCCAGATGGAAACGAACCCACGTCTTCCTGCTAGGAAGGACAGGGTGCTGTAAATTAGTATGCTACATGCAGTTTATTTAATGCCTGTAAACTAATTATTTGATAAACTATATTATTAAAATTTTAGAACTAATGTTGAATGAATTAAATGAGAATTTACTGTTTATTTTTTCGTCTGAAAATCTTACATATGTTGTACATTACAGCAATTCTTATCATTTTCTTAGTTAAAAAAATAATAATAATAATACTTCTAAATGAGAGGTTAATAAAGGTTAATAAATGCTTTATTAACCATTTTCTATAAATAAAAATTAAATTAAATATAAATAAAAATCCGTTTCAATTTAAGAGATTTATTCAATAAAAAAATAAATTTAATTTTATGTAATATACAATATTTACAAAATAAAGAATAAAATATATGTATAAATTGATAATATGTCTAGTGATTTAAAAAAAGAATATTCGCAAACCATTTTTATTTATAATATTTATTATATCTTAAAATATTTCAAGTTTCCTCATTTATTTATAATATTTTCAGACACTTTTCATATTTATAACCAGGCGAATCTGCTCTTATTACATCGATTGGCATCAACAACAAATGTATCCATTCTCCACACGTAACTTGGTGTAACGTGAACAGCTTGAAAATAGATTTAATATTTTTAAGATAGAAAAATGAATATTGTAATATAATACAACATCCGAGAACTATTATTTAATGGAATAGCTGGCTGATTAAATTTTACAGTTTGTTATTAATAAAATTTTACACAATGCTATACATTGCATATAAATATGTAAAAAAAAAATAACATCTCGTAAATTATTTATGTTTATATTGAATACGATAAGATAAAAATGCATTTGAAAACGTATGGGACTTCAAAAATCCATCCAAGTGATGACTTGAAAAGATATCAGAGTATAAATCTAAATTTCAAAGATAACTATATTGTGTTTCTTTTTCTTTTTTAACTTAAAAATAACTTCTGGAAAGAACATTTTCCTCTGATAACAAATAGAACTTGACCGAAGTAGTTTTAAAGATTTGTCTTTTGGGAATTACAATGTTCTTTTATCTAGAACAGGTAACTTATACAAGTTATCTGTTATATAATCTCCCGAACTTTCTTTATTCTTTACAAAAGAATAAAGACCCGTGTCTGATAACATTCCATGATACATTAATGGTGAAGCTGAAGAGTAGTTATTTAAGAATTAGGATGTTTGAATAAATAACATCAACCCAGATAAACAATATCGATTAAAACTAATTCCAATTACATCAGAACAGTTTAACTACATTCTTGGGAAATGAGTTCTCGGAAAGATAATAAAGAAAATGAATTCAAAATGATCACTACCAGGAGAAGTATATTGAAATTCATATAAAAATCTTTGAATATTTAATGAAATTATATTTAAGCATTCTCTCTTCAATATATTCAGTATCATAATATACCAATTTTGGACAATTATTGTCCGAAATGTTTCATTTCTTTTATATATTAGAGACTATATCCATCTCAGAAGCCCGTCGATGATCCAGAGGTTAAACTTTATGGCGCTGTGCCAGAATATAAAGTATCTTTTACTGTGACAGTCAACGTTTCCTGATTGAATTTTCTGTGCCACAGCCTATCCCAATGTTAGACTTGGTGAAATATTTACTGCTAAAATTTCCGTTCTGAGAAAACGAAGTTATCTTATCTCCTTTGAGATACAAACATTAGGTCTGAAAACAAGAGAAATGCAGAAGGAAGTAGAAAAGTACTAACAAGCTACATTGACCAAAATTTTCGGTTAAAAGTAATTCTTCGTTAGAAAAAAACGATGGAAACCAGTATTATTCTTTAAATTAATTTGTAAGAGAATAAAATAGAAAAAGTATGGCGAGTTCTATAATTTCATTATTAACATTTAAACTTTGGTAAAGTTGTAAGAGAATGTAAGTATATTTTCTTAAATTAAAAGAAAATTTAAGTTAGATTTACTAAAAATAAAGAATTTTCAAATGATTTTGTAGTCTTGCAAGTATAATAATATTAATAGTATTAAGAAGAAAGAAATCTTTGAGAATAGCCTACTTGAGACAATAATATCAGCTTATATATAGAATATTATATAATTTTAAGTAAACATTTTAAAAATTATTCATGAATTTTATACAATACTTTTAAAATTAAATAAAAAATTAAAATTAAAAAATTTAATAAAAGAGAGCAATTATGGTATAATCAGAGAACTCAAGACAGTGTCATTCAACACAGGTGTATATAATGTCTACTCCTGCCATCTGTTGAGAACGGAAGTGATTAAAACATCACAAAATCGATTTATTAAAAAATTATTTGTTAAAAATATATAAACAATTATTAACAATGAAAATCTTAATATAATTTTAAATTAATTAACATATTTTTAAGTAAAAATATTTTGGATTTTTTATAAGTTAAAATATTAAAGAACTAAAAAAATCAATTAATTAAAATTGCTTAAATAAATTTTATAATATTAATGTAGTTCAACAAATTAATATTATATACAGAAGTTAAATAATAAAAACTTAATTTCTAATTTCATTAATGGCAAAATAATTATTTGATACATTAAAAATATATTTTATTTGAAAAAAATATAAAAAGTAAATAAATTTTCTTAATTATAATTTTAAAAATTCATTATTTTAAATAGATTAATTATTTTAGTATCTTAAAATATTTAAACATGAAAAATCGTTTATTTTTGTTGAATTTTACTTAATTGTAAGTGAACATTTTCTTTAGAATCTTCTCTCATTAAAATTTTAGATGAGTATTTACACTGTCAACTCGAGATTTTATAATATTTTCCGAAGATTTATAACGTCCCTAATTGAAATGAAATATAAGAGTACATCACTTATCATAATTCACTAACAAAACTAAAATTATATCATTAGTTTATACATATAACTCTGTTCGAATATCCTAATCCTACTCTGATACTATGAGATGTCGAGTGCATTCATAACAGTAATAAACATTTATTTCAATCAGGGAAGGATTTTTCTAGCTTCTATCCTATGAATACCTAACTAGCTGATGTCAATAATCTAGAAAATACAAGAGGAAAAGTCTATCTCTCCCTTCTACTTGATAAATTTCACATCCTTTGATTGAAAAGTTAGGAATAATTCAGCACAGTTGATTAAGCTCACACTCTTGCATGATCTTCTTTTTTTCTTTATTAAACAAGATGCATCTTCTTGAGATAAATTATAATATACAGTAGATTCTTCGTGTTAATTTGCATTTTAATTACGATCTACACGACTTGGGAGATGCTAAGATCGTTGATAACAGAAACAATATGGAGAAAAAGGATATATATATACATATATATTATGAATAAAACATTTCATTGTGAATAGATTGTCTACAAATGCTTATTTTGAAATGTTTTAAATTAGTTATTCTTTGAATTGATTGCTTGAATATTTCGATTTTTCATACAATAAGATAAATTGTACATTTATTGGTATTTTTAGAGAAGTTTCTGCATTTCTTTTTAGAATTTTATTGAAATAATGTTTCAAAATATATTTTTATGCTAAATTTCAATTTTTCGTAATATTATAAATTTAAAATATTTATAAAAAATACATTTTTTTATAATAATTTATGCTCAAAGTACTAAAAAGTATGTTCTTTAATGGAATTCTCTCTATTTATTATCATTGCTCATATATTTATATATTAATTAAATTATTTTATATTCGTTTCATAGGAAAAAATCTTTTATTTAATTTTTTAAAATTATTTTATATTTAAATTAATACAATTATAATTAACTAAAAAGTTTCAAATATTTTTAAAATAACAACTTTTTACACATATTTGTCATTTTGTAAAATATAATTAATTTTTAAAAAGAAAACACGAATTTCACGCATAAAATTATTATTATTATTATTATGAAAATAGTAATTTAAGTAGAGAAAAATACGAAAATACATAAAATTTATTTAAAATACCGAATGTTATATCTAAAATTTAGTATTAATATTCAGTTTATAAATTATAAAAAAATTAATTTAAAAAAGTCCATTAAATATATATATATAATTTCATCCAAAGTCATATAGTTTCCTGAATACTATCTACAGTAGTTGTGTGTGCACACAGTATATGTGTATAAATTTAATATATACAAAGTAAGGAAGCTGTGATATTGTTCTTGATATAATAATATGTGATGTTCTTTGGGTAGAGAGAGAAAGAGAGAGCGAGGGGGAGAGTCCAGTTCCGCATGTAGAAAAACCAAACTCACAATCTACTGATATCAAAATGACGAAAATTTCCATAGTAAAACACATAGCCGTTTATCACAGGTGCGAGAAACCATAAAGACAAGCCGTAAATAAACAGGTCTGCTTAATATTCACCACACACACACACTAGTGCGAGATGACTGCATACCGAATAGACATGTATTATATTACGCTTATTCATACAGAGACAAGAAAACAGCGTGCTTTTGTCCGCCTGTAGGTACTTTTTTTTTCTTTCGTTTAAGAGCACATTCAACGTTACAACTTTTATTTATCTTGAACAACTCAATTTAAGCTTCCTTCTAAAAAAAAAATAATAATAAAATCTAAACTACAGAATTTATACAAAAAAAGAAAAGAAAAAAGGATGAAAAGTGATGATCTCTTAAATTTTTTCACCTTTATTAGAATCACTTCTGTGTAATGTATCCTAAGAAAATAGTTAAGTTTAACGTTGTTCAATTGAAATCTATTAATTTAAGAAAATAGCATTTGAAAGTTTGAAAAAGGTAAAAATTAAATTGAAACAATTTTTCGCAATTCAGATTCATCCCCTGAGATATAGCTGTAAAAGCTCATATACAACTAAAACCCTCAACGATCATTAAGTGAAGTGGTTTTAACTACCTGTGGTCTTCACTTCAATTAACTTTTATTGAGAAGGTAAAGTTTTCTAACAAACGAATTAAATTGACTGTTGTTACTTCGAGTCGATTCTAGCCAATGTTGATGCCACAATCGTTACATATAAAAGTATCCTTTCTCGATATCCAAATTGAGTTAATCACAATCATTTAAGTCGAAAACAATGTTACGAATAGTAAGTAAACTTTTCTTTCTTTTCTTTCTGATTCTAATTTAAACAAACCTTTAAGGCAAACTTTTTAGTAGTTATTTCAAACTTTTCCGTAAATTAATTTGCATTTTTATGATTCACAATTTGGATAAATGTAAAAATATCCTAAAGGATAAACTTGATTTATAAGAATTAAGTTATAAAATATATTTATCATAATTTACAATTTTTGCTTGTTTAAATTAAACTAAAATTTGTATAAATGAATTCTTTATTCACTTACAGTTGAACTTAACTGTAGGTGCATGTATTTTAATCATACAATTTATTTTATATATACATTTTATTTTCTATTAACGTAATCTACGATTGTGTGTTCGTGCACATTGTAAACCCAATTCTACTAAAAGATAGATTACAAAGAACAAATAAGGGAGAACAAATAAGAAGAACAGATACGTTAAACGAGTATAAACTGAACTTCCTGTTGGTCTTATTCATAAAAGAACAGCATTTAAAACTTTTCCAATATATAAATTAAGTTTTATATTTCAAAGTAAAAAGTAAAATAACTACTAAATTAAATAATTACGAATTATGTAACAAAGTAACTATGTAGAAAATACATGCAATTTGTCTTAAAATCTGTAAGAACAATTAAAAAGTATGATTTAATTAAATAATTTTATAATAATTTTATGCTAAATATTTGAATTAAAAAAGTAGATAAAATATTATTTAAAATGTAAATTTTTGATATATTAAATTTTTTATAAACATATTCTTAAACACAGTCAGTTGAACAAAATCACAAACTCTAATATAATTTACATGTTTAAGTCATTCAATAACTTTCATTCAGAAGTAGTCAGCTGCTAAGAATAATGCAAACAATAATTAGTAAATTGTAAATAAAAGGTTTATATATATTTAACTTTTACATGTTTCTTTTTACAGAACAGTAGTCATTTTCAATTCAGATCTTGCATTGTAAGTAACACTGAGCTGTTGTATGTATTCTTAGGCACGCTCTTCCACACAGGATTTATCACCAAACCTGGATGTTTCTGTGCCCTTCTGATTTATTCTTGACTGAAGACTTTCCGTAAGCAAACATGCAAAGCCGCTATGAACTACTACGATAAATTAACATGGTCTATAACGTTACATTATTTTTATATTCCCCATTAGGTTGAGCTGAATAATAGCCTGTCAGAGAATGTTACGAGACGTGCCCTCACCGTAATCAGCTGAAGTGCCATCACTAACAGATATTCTCACCCTCTGCTTCCGTATCTTATGTTGATGAATGGCAGAACATCATTTCGCAATGTCTTCTATCCGTTGCAGCAAAAAAAAATTTTAAATTATTCTTTCGTTGAATTGCGGAAATTTAAATATGTACATATTTTTTTCTTTGAAATTTTTTTTACACAATTAGCTAACTGTGATGTTTATTGTTTAAAATAGTTTTAAACAATAACTAGACTATAACAATCGGCTAGAAAATATACTCTTTCAATGGTCAGTATAGTAAATATTACTAGTAAAACACATTTGTCTAATTCTCTATAATGAAACGTATTTACAGCAATCAGAATAATAAAAATAACTAGTAAAATATATTTACGACATTCAGAATAATGAAAGTAACTGGGAAAAATATTTTTAGAACAATCAGTGCAGGTCAAATAACTAGAAAAAAATACTCTTTCAACAATCGATATAATTAAAATTACTAATATAAATATATTTACAACATTCAGAACAACGAAAACAGTTAGGAAAATACATTTGCAATAATCAATACAATAATTAGAAGAAGTAGCAAAAATACAATAATCGACTTGTTGTTAACATATAGAAAAACGATGAATGTAATGTCTAAACTAAGATAATATATTAAATTAGTCGATAAAATTATATACGAATTAAATATCTATAGGTAAATTATACAAAATCATTCATTATAAGTCCACGTTTAAGCTCTATCAATTTTAATCATTAGTATTGGTAGAGGATATATTTTGCTGTAAAGATACAAGGAGAAATCTTGTCAGATATAATTCTTCATCTGAGCCCAAATAATTTTTCAAATTTGATTTTCCCAATGATAATCGATGCATACCTGTATGATATATGTTCATACTTTCATACCTGAATCTATACTCTAATGTCTTAAGGAATTATTTTATGTCAAAGATTGTAATCGTTGATGACAAATGAGATAAACCGCATTTTACCAATAACTATATTAAACTTTACGAATATCTTATACTGACATTTTCATATATATAAAAAAAATTAAATTATATCCCGCTACTAAGTTATAAATGATTTTTATCTTTGATGGATTTTTGTGCAGGAAAATTTTTACAAAAATACAAAATATTTCCTGGTAGAAATTGTAATGTTTTTAATTTAAGTATGGCTTTAGAAAGTAAGAAAGTTTTTAGTTTTCAACACTGATTGCTTCTTTCTACCTCTAATCATTATCGTTACTTCTTTGTTTTAAACGATCATTTCACAAAATCTTATCAAACTAGTCCGCTTACCAGCAAACCTCTAAAAGATCATTTCAAATGTCTGTTGTTTCAGTTCCAACCAACATAAGCTTTATTTCTTCACTTTGAAAGTAGGCTTTGGAGAGATGCTGTCTGGATTTATTTTTCTGTAATTTGTTCAGCTAAAGTAAAGTCTCTTTACAATAAATGGAATTTCTGAAAATACAATTCTATTAAATTATCTAATTACATTTTAAAACTATGTTTTAATTTCATTACATTGTTTTCAAATAAATTACCAATTATTATTATTGTTACATAATTAAATTTTTTTATTATAAAAATTACTTATAAATTAAACAAAATGTTTTAAAGTAAGGAAAATGAATTATTTCCAATTGCATTACTGAAAAAAAAAATCCATAAACTTGTATATAGTAAATTTACCCACGTTTTGGACTCAAACTGGACTTCTACGTGTTTGTTTATGGGGGAAAAACAAATATTAGGTGAAGAAAACGGAAAAAAAGAATTTTTAAACATTTTCTTTGTCGAAAATTTTCCTGTTTTAAGTTATTTGTCAAATCTTTCAACTGTTCTCAATGAGAAGACATCTCTTGAAATAAATTGCTTACCGGTTACTGATCTGATGACAAATGTTCTAGTAATGAAAAACTAGTGTCCCGGTTTTTGTGGATTTAAGAAGCTTTCTACTAAGCGAAGTATTCTTTATAACAAATTACAGAATTCTTTGCTTTACACTTCGTAGGACTACGATATAAGAAAAAAAAATAAACTCTCTTAACTATCTTTGACGGAACATTTATCAAAAGTATCATAATACAATAAATAATAAATAATAATTCATAAATTTTTCATTTCTTGATTAGATTTTTAGATGGATTATACAGACATTTTATTTGTTTTTTTTTCTTTCTTTAAACAGAAGTCGACAATATCTCGAAGAATTAATACGATAAATTACACGTTATTGATATAAATTCTATCAACGTATCAAAAATAAAGTTAAAGAATTGCATTAAATTTTAAAAATATTGAATTTTTAATGATTAAATTTTGTAAAATATTGTAAATTTAATCATTTATTAAGTTTTAAAATTTTATTTTCATATATAAAATATAAACAAAATTGAAAATAAATTCGTATGTACGATAAAGAAGATAATCGAAAATCTTTAACATTTCTTTTAAGAAATGGGATCTATCTATTTTTATGTTGCAATCTTACAAATTTTCTCAATTTCAATTATTATTATCATTATTTTTTTACTTTTATCTTTCTCTTACTTATCATTTTCCTTCGAACAAATGGGAATCTTGAAAGTTTATTTTTCTCAGATTGCAACTCGCCTCATTTTGCCATGATTGTTTGTTTCTGGTTGAGGGAATTCCTGATAGATGGGGAGTAAGAAAACCACCTATCACGTGATCACCATAATCCTAACTTCTAGACCAACCCAGAAGAATAGATCGATTAAAGGAGTTAGGAAGGAGCGATGAGCAATTGAATAGCACATTCTAAATGCTCTTTTCAATTCGTTTTGCTCCTTATTAACTTCTTTGAATTAATAAATTATTTCTTTAATGAAAAATTTTATATTTTGTACACATATTTTGCCTTTAAAATATAAACATTTTCTCTCCATTATCTTCCATCAGAACAATGGCTTATTTTTAATAATTATTTGATAAATATAACTTAAAATTCATATTTTTAATAATATTCATATAAATGTATAATTTATCAATGTTTAAATTTAGTCGTTTTAAAGATTTAAACTTGTATATCATATTTATGTTAAAATGGATTGACCAAAGCTTCGAGTTATATAAGAGACAAAGATAAATATAGCTTTCGTTGCTTAAATATTTGTATTCAGTCAATGTTAACTATAAAATGGCCAATTTCTTTCTAAAGAAACTCGAAAGAATGAATCATATTTCAAACTCAATGACGGCAGTACCGAAAATACTCAAAAGAAACATTTTGACCAATGTATCTTCGTCATGTTGAAGCATCGATTATTTTCAATATTTTTTTTATTTGACGATCTATCATTTAAAATAAGAATGGAAAAAAAATATTTAAGTCTTTACTTTAACTTTAGATCTATTATTATTTTGAAGCAATATTTTAAATCGTAAATAATTATTTTGGCCATTGTTAACCATTACCAATGAAGCGCCTTCAGCCAATATAAATATATATACACACTGTTTATAATCTATTGAATAGTGTATAATTCTTAAAGTAATTTAGAATTTATAAATTCTAAAAATTCATTCACTACACTTTTGATTTCTTTATTTTTCATAAAATATTGATGAAGATATAAATGCAATTTTAACAATTAACAATGAAAGGTCTTTAAATCAATATATAATTGGATGATTCATGATTTTAAAAATGATTTAAAATTTATAAATTTTAAAAAAATTAATTTACTAACTTTAAGTTTCTTCAGTTTTTTTCTTTTTTGAAGTGTTAATGAATATAAAATTATAATTATATTTTTGTTTTTCTTGTTAACAAAGTTTGAAATTATTAATTGTCTTTCATAATTCCTTGGTGTAAATAAAATTCTTTCTATAATATAAAGTTTCTTTAAAACTTTTTTACCATTTTTTATCTTTTATTCTCTAGAGAGGGTGTTATATTTCTGTAATAAAAGAAAGAATCGTCAGAATTAAATAATATAAACTAACAAGAATATTCTCCTCACATTTCATGTTGGTACACTGCAGAATAATAAACATTTCTTAATTTTTTATATTGAATTAATTTAATTTCAAAATGTTTACCAAACTTATTAACAAGTTAGCAAGTTAAATTTAAAAAAAAATAATGATACTAATAATGTATTTTAATTATCTTATTCGTTGCAATAGTAGCAGAAAAAATCCTTTTAAATTGCTAATAAAATGAAGATTTTATAGTCAAAATAGTTTTAAATAATTCTAAAAGAATCAATTAAAATTTTATTCCTGTTATAAAATCTCCTTTCTATTAGTAATTTTGAAATTTATTAATAATTTAGAAAGTCTTTTTCACTTTAGAGGAGAATTCTAAGATTTAACTGATGCTATATCATCTAGTTTAAGAGATGATTTAGTTTTTTTTAATGGTTCAATACTTTAATTACAATAAAAGTGAAGCTTTTAGTACCATTTAAGTCTTTAAGATTCTTTATAAAATCTAACGATGTCTTATTTTCACTTTCAATATCTGATACCAAAATTAAGGAAGCATCAATCGAATGTTTAAGAAGTGTACTGTAGTAGATATATTACAGTAAAATCCATCTAAACATCACTCTGCTGATGACTTTATACGTGAAAACATTAGTATTTATTCAAATATCAATAGTGGAAACCAAATTAAAATCGAAATTTTATATTCCTTAAGACTAATGTATATAATATAAAATAAGATTTTTCTGTTATAATTAATTAATATATAAATTATGGAATCGTAAAGTAGGAATAAAAATTTCAGGAAATTTTTATAGATAACTTTTATAAAAATCGAATAGTTTAATTGGCCACAAATCTGCAATTCAACTTTAAACTAAAGTATACCTTTATTCTTTATTTCGGTAAAAATAAATCAATATTATCGATTTATGGATATAGGAAAAGGTAGAATATATAACAATTGACTTATTGTATATTAAACAGAAGATATTTATTATCTCGAGTCATTAAGTAAAAGAATAAAAATCAATCAAGTTTATCGATAGGTCTTCGATGTTGGGCAATCAACATCTTTGTTCGTTGACTGCGGGAGACGATATCTTATATAATAGGATTAACGTACAACCATATCGACAGTAAAGGACGACCCGTGGTGTCATAATCTGTTTTAATCAGCGACGTGTATTAGTGACAGAGAACAGTGGATCCTATAATAAATATGGCCATAAATGTCATAAATACAATACCCGTTGTAATTTCCGACAGTATAACACAATAGAAACATACAGGGATCGTCTCGAGGCGGCACATTTGCTGTAATTAGAAGACTAACCGTGCAGCCAAACGTGACAGAAATCGTTCTCTTCCTTCACCAATTGGAAAGAGGGGATTAGATCCATCTAGAGACAATTTGCTGAACTAATTCCACGTTTACACAGTACAAAATCAATTCGTGGAATTCATGAATACGTCTGAATTCCTCTTAAGAATCTAATTTGATTCAGTTATAAATATGTAAGCTTTTTTAGTTGTTTACAGAAACTTGTAGTGGATAAACACGTACAAAAACAAAAATTTATAATAAAATTAATAACAATAATACGGTTAATTTAAATATTTAACATTTAAAACTCGAGTATTTTAATCAACTCCTTATTATTTATTATCTATTTATTAATTAAATAATTATAAATGATTATCGTTATTATTTTAATCATTTTAAGCAATAAAAAATGATCATTTTCCGTTTTTTTAAATTAATAATTATTCAACAGTGCATTCAATGACTTTATTCATTAGTGCATTCAATTAATTAATTTTATTTTAATTTATAATTATTCAAATAAGATAAAAATAAAATATATTCTTATTATTTCTATTAAAAGATATCGTATGAAATATTTTAGATTATTTCACTTTTTAATTAAAATTTATGTAAATACTTGTCTTATTTTGTATTGATTAAAACATGGTTTATTTACTTTTCATGCTAATTAATTTTTAATAAATATGTGCATTTTATTAAATTTTAATTAGAAATTCGAAATTAAAATTTTACGATGTTTATTGACTTTTAAAATACGTATATTTTTTAAAATTTATGATGATAATATTTTAAGATAATTAATTTTGATTAATGTGTTACGTTTCATCTTCTAAATAAATTTAGTTTTTTAATGAATAATTTTGTATTTTCTTCGAAAATTTATATAAGATTTAATAGAATCTTTTTATTGATAAATAAGAGAAAAATTTCAATTTCTATTCATTATTTCTCTAGTGAAATGAATAAATAGAAGTTTGCATAAATTCTTATCGGTTAGAAATTAATTTCAGTGACTTAATTCTTTCTCTTATTTGTATAGAACGTATTCTAAATTATATCCTTGCACAGTTTTAAGCAGTAAATATTACAAATTTCTTCATAAATCTACTCAAATTTATGTTTTGTACATGGTTCATTACTTAAAATTTTTATTATTATTATTATTACCTTTTAAATAATATAAGAGCGTGTTATATAATTTATTTATTTCTACTTTAACCTGCTTTAATGATTAATTTAATGTACTTCAGGTTGGCTATAACAAATATTACATACAAACTATCCAATTTGTAGTTAATGCATGCGCCATTACGGTCTAACCAATAATGAAATTACTTACTTTTCCTTACAGAAATTAATTTCAATAAATTCTTAATATCTTTTCTATTATTTTTTCTGTTGGTAAAAGGTGTAAACGATTGACAAACAGTTTTATAATATTATAGTTTATAACGAAATAAACTGTCATTAGTGGGCAGATTTTATTAAACTGTCAGTTTAACCAAAATGTCAAATCACAAGATAGCAAGTTCTCAGTTCAGTTTATGTAAACTTTGACAGCTGAATTGGCAGTTTATAACGTAGGATACGACAGTACATCGAATATAAAGCGTCACATAGTTTTGGCATTTATTTTTTTTACAAGTTTTCTGTTTACTAATCTAAATATTGTACATCATCGTGACTTAAGTAAGCATCGAGAAGTAATTTTATGTCATCAATTATATACTCAATTCTGATGATGTATCTATTTTTTATACGTTCTGTACGTTATCCTACAAACGTGTAAAATATGCTTAGAAAAATATATCCTACATATATCCTACTATTTGTAGCCTATAGGTATACCATATTACTCTATAAATCTATAAAAATTAAATCCTAGATTTATATCCACATATAGGTCAGTGTATATCATAATATTAACCGATAAAAATAATCCTAGATATACATAGACCTAACCTATATGTCTGGACCTGTCTGTCTGTATATCACTGTATAAACATGTACAAAATAAATCTAGATATATCGTTACCTGTAAACCAGAATACATATTTTTATAAGTATATTTTGATGATGTATGTATAAAACAGCTATCGCCAGGCTCATACGGCTTTAAAATAAGCTTTAAATTTGAAGAATTATTATTAATTGGTATTAGCTTTCATGTATTAGTATTACCAATACATGGAATCTCGACAAAAGGTCACCTACTCGATGATGTTTTAAATTTTTGACCTTTTAATGTATCACAGTTAATAATATATGAAGATATTATTCTAAGCTTAAAAAATATAATAATTTGAAATTAAATATAAACTTTTAATCTGACTTAATAAAATGCAAAGAATGAAAATAGTTTTGGTTTGACAAGAAATTGCACTTCTGAGAAACTGACTTCAATCTTAGGCTATTACTTTCCGATTATGGAGGTTCTCTGGAATTTCGATTGTAGTAATCGCTGCTATTAGTTACAGTTATATGGCCTAATAAGAAAAATAAAAGAAACACTTATTCCCGCTTTGATAAATATTGTAGTTAATATTGTTATATGATAAGAATTTTTCAAAGAATGTTAGAAAAAGATTTATATGCTAGTAACTTTTTAAGAGTTATCATTAAAAGAGAATAAAATATTTTATATGTCGTAGTACGGATTATTAATTTCATAACTGTTTTCTTTTTACTTATAAAATAAATATATATAGAAACTTTAGTCTATTATTAATATAAAATTTTGAATTTTTAAAAATTTTTATAAACTTTTAAATTACTCATTCCTTCAAAGCTGTAATAATTAGCTGAAATATGTATAAACTCTATAAAATTTATTTATAACAAATAAAATAATATAATATATTAATTTGATAAAATTAATTGAAAATAAATTCCACTCATCAGAAATTCTGTATTTTCTTGAAAATGTTTATTTTAATGACAATATACAAAAAAAAAAAAAAAAAAAAAAAGTCAGGATAATCTATGTCAGTAGCACACAAACAGAATTAAAAAGAATATTTTATTAGTGTGCAAATGTTATAAGATTATAAAATATGTTACATTTAAAAGCAGAAACAAGTCTTTTATGATATTATTCTAACTAATATTATTTTGTAATCAAAATAATCGTGAATATCTTCAAGTTGCTCAATTTAATAACAACTTTAAATCCTCCAGTTAATTCAAAATTCCAGTTATACTGAATTTATTCTTTGTTAGTTGCTTAAATTTTCTACATTCGGATCATTAACTCTTATTAATGTGTCGTCGAAATGAATTTCAAGAATAAAATTCGTATTTATTAATGTTACATCACGTAAAATTGCCTAATTTACCTTTATCCTTATACCTACTATTTATGAAATTACGTACAACTTCGATGTAATTATTAAATATAATTTATTTAAAATTTGTTCTTAGGATTAATATTTGTGATTTTTTTTTATTTATAACATTTCAGATATTTATTTATATCAAGAACCAAATTTAGACTTTAAGCTATCATAGAAGAGGCCCTTATCTTTAACCTAAAGAATTAATTTAAAAGCGTAAGGCCCTAAACTGTAACCTTGTATAATTTATATGTAAATCAGCTCTGTTAATAATTATTATAACCTCAGTATATCTTTACTTATAATACTTTAATTACAGCTAATTTTTTAAAAAATAATTTAAAAAAAATCGATTAATTCTTTTCTGTTTTCTTAAGATTGAATCAATCTATTAACATTAAGAAAATTAATAATAAAACTTGATTAAACTGTGAAAATACAACTAAATTTTTTTCGTATGTTATCAATAAATGTAAGATAAAAATAAATGTAAAAAAGAATAAAAATATAGGAATTTAATTCTGAATCAATGTTTTCGTTTCACAGAATTTAATTATTTTTCTATTATTTCTGAAGGAATATTTTTTAGCTTATAAGGAGATTTTGTTCTATTTCTTGTTTTAAATAAGTTTTGAATGTTAAATTTATCAAAAATAAGGAGAATATAGCACAAAAAACAGTATATTGAATGTTCTCCTCGTTTTGATGGTGTGCTTTCTTTTTATAAAAAAAGAGCATCACTAAAAATTGCATTTAAGAAGAAACGAAAAAATCAAAAAAAATATATTTCAAGTATTTAATAAAATGGAATATTAATACCTATTTTAAAGTTTTGTATTTTTTTTTAAAATTACAATCTATGGGAATTAAGTAAAATTAAATAAAAACGTTGATAAATTTTTATAAAAATTTTACCAAATTATATTTAATAAATTTTCTATTGGTTTCTAAAACTCTCCGAATTTTTAATAACTTAGATTTTTATATTTTATCTTCACGGTTATTATAAATAGGTAGAGTGTAATTTAATTAATCTTTGCATAGCGAATGATAAAAATTAGTTATAAAGTTAACAAAATTTTTTCTATTGAAATTCTAATTTATTAAATTAAAAAATATCTTTAAAATGTTTAATATTAATTATTTATGATATGAAAATTTATATATACGAAAAAAATCTGTTAAATATGAAGGTATTTATTAAATCGGTAAAATTTTCATGGGTTATTTAGTTTTTAATTTACTGGTAATTTCCTTATATATTTATATCATTACCTAAATATGAAGGTTACGTTGCTGTAACCTCGACTTAATAGTTGAGATTATTCCTATTTATTTTCTTTGAACTACTGTATGAAATTCTATGAATAAAATTACTAACAGTTAATAGGGTTATAAATTAATTATTTCAATACCTAACATTCATAATACTTTTAATTACTGTATTATTTTCGGTTATTTTTACATGTAAATATTTCTGAATAACTGCAAACAAATTATATATATATTTCCTATTTTAAACTTATTATATGAGATCGTTCTTATTATATTTTACTTAATTAATATTTAAATTATAAATTTATGATTGTTTTTCATTTATACGTCTTATTAACTATGGGATATATCATTCAGTTAAAAATATATATTTAAATAGTAATTGATAAGTATAAATATAAACCGAAAATATTTTGCAAAGCTAAAAACGTATTTTATTTCATATTCAAATATCAAAACTTTTAACATAATCGATTAAAACACAAGTATGAGAATAAATTAACTAAAATTAAATTTTTTTTACTCCAGAAATTATATATTGTTATTTTTGGGCTGCAATTTTCAAATTACAGACCTATAAATTCTCACAGGCGTCCGACTGTCCTTCCTTAATCTCAGAACGGAGTTAGATGAAAAAGGAGACCAGATATGGATAGATTAGGGGGCAGGAGGCCCCGATTAACTATGTACGATCTTCCGATACATGCTAAAAGTTAGGTTACTTCAATTCAATTTTCTCCAGAGCGAAGTTAGATGATCGGCATGGACTCTGCTTTTAACAGGAAAAGCATGATGTACAGGGGCAAGACACTACTAAAATCGAGAGCACATATTTTAAATTAAATTAAAATTATGATTAAAAATTGAAGCCTAACATTGTAACGAAGTCAAAATAAATAATTGCTTGTTGTTATTATTATTTTAACACATCAATACTTAAAAATATATACTGTTTTATTAGTAAACAACTAGCGTTTAAAAAGTAAATTTAGGATATAACGTGGTATACGTAACCAAAAAAAGGCTAAACATAGAACATAAAAAGAAAAGACTTTGAAAGATCTGCTCTTAGTAACAAAATTAATTATAAAATTTATTTTAAAAATGCAATCATTTAAAGATAATAGCATAACAGTTTCAATAAAAATTTTATTAAAATACACAAAATTATATTTTTTAATTAAACTATATTTTTAATATATATATATATATAAATATTCCATGAAAATGTTACCTGTTAGAAGTTTTATATATTGATATTTTTAAGAAAATTTTGTTTGAGGAAACCTTAATGTATGAGAAAAAAATCTTCATATGTAAGAAATCATATCATCAGGAAAATCCTTTATATGTAAAAACCTTTAATACACAGGGAAGAAATTTTATATTGTGGGGAAAAATTTGTATATAAGAAACCTTATATATATTATTTGTATGAGGAATATTTTTAATTTTTTTCTTTCTCATACAATACAATATAAAAATATGTACTGTACTGTACATTATTTTTTAAAATAACAAAATTTAAATATATAAAATTTCTAAGCGAACATAATGTACATACTTTACCACCAATATAATTTCATCTAATAACTTTCATCAATTAATTTACTAACAAAGCATTTTCAAAAGTTCATTTAAAAAATATAAACTCCATTTTAAAAATACAAGCATTATTTTAAAAATCACAACAAATTTGCAATACTTTATCATCACTTGAAGTTTGGATACGCCTTAGATTTAAAATATAGCTTACTAACGTCTTTTGCTTCTATAATGGCCATTAGTTGGTGCAAGTATAAAATGTGTCCGCTCTTCTCGCTTTTCTTTTGTCCCGAATTTTTGTTTTTGACAGCACTTTGTTTCGGATACATTGTTATTTATGGACTCTTCTCTACGTCTGAATTCGCCAGTAAAAATGCCTCGGATGTCTTCAGCCAAGCAAGACATCTATATCAATAATGAAGAATGAATAAGATAAGCAACTTTCTAACGAGTATTATTTTTTTCTTTTTTCTTAATAATGTGTGCAAATATTATTAAAACAAAGCTCGACTAATAAAAACGAATGAAACATTTTTATGATCCTGATATTTTTATTATTAAATTATTACTTATGTACTTTATTTTAAGGTAGAGTTGATTCATATTAAATGAAGTAGAACCTTACGAATAAAAAATAAAATAAAAGTAAAAACTACATCTAGTGAATTCTTGATACAGTTTCCACTCGATATAGTGAATAATTTTGTTAGTCCTTGTTGTTCTTTATATACAGTGAACTCTTAATATAGCAAATGATTTAGTCCAGTCCTTTGAGAGTTCATTAAATCGAGAGTCAACTGTGATAATGATAATTTTACTATTATTCATTTTATTTAATTATGATAATTATTAAAATTTTACATAATAAAATCGTTAATTTTATTTAACAAGAATATATCAATTTAGCCAATTTAAGAATCATAAATCGAATTTTGATTTTAGGAAATTATTTAAAAAGTTGTATAGTAATTACAATGGGCTTTTTATTTAGTGATTGCCCGATACAATAAACAATTTCATTGATATTTGCTATTTTTTATTACTGTATATAGTCAACTTTTGGTATAGTGAACTCTTGATATAATGAACGATTCGGCCCATTCTTTTGAGAGTTCATTACTATGGACTCTCGAACTCTCAAAAGACTCGGTTAAATCATTCACTGTATCAAGAGAGTTCACTATATACAGTATATAAAAAATAACAAGGACTAACAAAATTATTATTGCATCCAAGTTTCACTATATAGGATGATCACTATATTAAGAATGCAATGTAGGCCTATTATAGAAATGAAAGAGACTTGATACCATTGCAAATAATTAAAACGTAATACCGTTTGTTTAAGAAAACCTATTCTAAATTTATTAAAACTGTGATAAAAATTTAAAATTATTTATTAATGTTTTAAATAATTTTATTCGAAAATAATATGGCAATGTTCCGAAATCATTTCATAAAATTTACGTTAAATATAATAATTAGTTTTACAGTAATCGATTCATAAAATTATAAACAAGAAAAAGTCAGAAAATAATTAATGGTAGACTTAAAAATTCAGGAAAATAAATTTTTCGGACAGCTAACAAGATTCTTAAAGTATTCAGAAACAAGATCATAAGTGAAAATTGATTTAAATATTTACAAAAAGCTATCTAAAATATACAAGTTATCACTCAATTATTAACGTTACAAGAGTATGTTAATTAATCATAACATAACTATTTATTAAAGCAATTTATATATACTGTAATTATAATTTTTCTACAAAGAATACCATCTCTCATAATACATTTACTTTGAACTTATTAAAAAATAAGTTTAATATTTTTATTTGTGGATCAAATATATTAGTTATGAATATTTAAAATATATTATTTCTAAGTAAAAAATAAAAGGAACATGGCCGGCGTTATTTACATTTAATAAATAAAAATATAAATACGACTTTTTCACACAGGTAAACACCTTGCTTTAGTCCTTTTTAGTTATAGAGACGACCTTCCTTTTTAGGCTACTGCCACCGCAAATAAATGTAAAAATATAAAAACAGGTAGAGCGAAAAAGAAGAACTAAAGCAAGGTGTTTACCTGTGTAAAAAAGTCGTATTTATATTTTTATTTATTAAATATTATTTCTATTTTTTAGATTTGATAAAGGCCGTACTTTAAATTTATGTAATGTATTTAATATTTAATAAAACTAATGAAAATTTTAAATATTTGATGATATTAATAATTTTAATTTATTACACGACTTCATCAAATATAAGGTTTTATTAAATTATAAGGTTTTTTTTGGTTAAAGTTTTCTATCTTCTCATACATTTGCGATTGAAAAATAGCTACATAATTGATTAATATGGTCTGTTAACGTTAAATTGGGTGATATTACGTTATAAAAATAATCTCTAACTTATACATTAACATTAATTCGATAGTTTCTTTTGTAAATATTTAAATCAATATTTACTTAAGATCTTGTTAACTGTCTCAAAAAGTTTATTTTCCTAAATTTTTAAGTCTACCATTTTGAAATATTCTTTAACGATCTATAATAAATTTTTAGTCACGTAATTAGATCTTGCTACAATTAAAATATTCATTAAATCAATTTTTATCGAACATATTTTTGTCAAAAATAATTTTAAGAAATGGTCCCGATTAAAATCTCAATGCAAATTCCATTATCAGATTGATTGTTTTTTTTTTTAAATTCTCGATAAACTTATTTCAAACACGTTATAAAAACTTTATTACGTGTATTTTGTTTATTCAATAAGTTTTTTCATTGGTTTCAATATTATATTTTCTTAACGAGCAATTATTTGACTTCGTCACAATGTCAGGCTGCAATTTTTAATCATTTTTAAAATTTAATTTTTAAACATATGCTCTCGATTTTAGTAGTGTCTTGCCCTTGTACATCGTGCTTTTCCTGTTAACAGCAGAGTCATACCGAACTCCGCTCTGGAGAAAATTTTTGAATTGAAATAACCTAACTTTTGGTCTGTATCGGAAGTTGTATGGTTAATCGGGGTCGCCTGGCCCCTAATCTTTCCATATATGGTCTCGTCTTTCATTTAACTCCGTTCTCGAGATTAAGGAAGGACCGACGGACGCCTGTTGGAATTTATGGGTCTACACTTTTTTAAATTGCAGCTCAATAAACGGATAAAACTTTCTGTTGTAATTATAGTTTAAACGAAGAAACGATCTTCATTTCCTTATTAAACTTTGCGACCATGCCATTAAACATTACAATAGATTTATAAAGAAGAAAAATGCGTGGAATTTTGAAAACTTTCCGAAAATTCCTGTTTTATTTTATTTTTGTAGATTGTGGAAAATAGCTTTTCAAAATAATTACGACTCCCTTCGACATCATCAAAACACGAATGTGTCTTCATGATGTTTCTCACGATTCAATAATTTTATGGTATGAATTGATCAATTACAAACGTTAAAACAAAGATTTCTTTTGATTACCGTAAAAATAAGAGTAGGAATTGAAATTAAAGTAATTCTTCACATAAAAATATAATATCATTTTACGAGATAACAATCGTTTCCAAATTATTCATGACATTTAGATGATTAATCATTAATAATTAAGTCGAGTAAGAACAATTTATATATGTGACATTTTAATTCATTTGTTTTGCAAATAAGTATGTCTTATGAATTTTAAAAATCTACTAATTAGAAAATTAAAATTAATTAAAGTGGCACTTTAATTCATTTACAAACCGATATAAATAGTATTTAAGACAAACGAAATAGCAATTTATGTACTGTATAGTACAACTGATTTCATTTGAGACATTTCTAAATCATTATAAATGACAAATATAGAAAAGATTAATGTATAAATCTTATAGCAAGATATTAAAAAAATTTTATTAATTATTAATTTTTGAATTAATTCAGAAGTAATTAGTTCACTTAAAGACTTTCTCTAGTTATTTGACAATTGTCATTGTGTTATTCCTGACTCCAGCAAAATGAATAGAGACAATGAATTTCTAATGATAATATTCTAAGAGAATTCACAAATTCTTAATTATGTTCATATTTAATAATATTTTTTCTCATTCTTCATTAATTAAAGCATATTTTGTGGTCTTAATTAAAAATGTTAGATAAAGATTAGTTTAATTTAATTAATACTACCGAATAGTTTTTCAAAGTAGAAACGTAATATACATGACATACAAGTTGCGTTTAACGTAATAATAATAATTTTTTTTAAATGTTAATTATATTAATATGTTTAAAAATATTTTGGGATATTTTCATAATTATGTGTAATACGTATTAACTTTAAAGTCTCTTAAGTACTAATTAAGATGAAATGCTTAATTTCTTGTATACTTAAATATATAAATAAATATATTAATGGTGCAATTTATTTTTAAAATTGCTTAATTCCTCTTTTATACAGAATATTCATTATTGCTGATCAAATATGAATTTGTGTTTTTAATTTTATTTAAGTGGGGTTTTATCTCCACTTAAATAATTACACTTAAATCCCCACTTAAAAAAACAGCAACTAAGACAATTAATAAATTATCATTATTAATTTCTAAACGCGGAAATAAATTAAAAAATTTTAAAAATGCTTATACAGTATATAAAAGCAATAAAAGAAATTGAACTACAGTAGAGCGTCGATAAGTGGAACCAATTGGGGACTGGGGTCCTTCCAGTTAATAATTTGTTCCAGTTTCCGACTTTGTACGAAAAAATACATTAACCTGTCCGATGTTCAAATTTTTCTCCGTTGCGTATCGCTTCCTGTTGAATTTTTCTCCGTTGCGTGTCGCTTCGTGTTGAATTTTCGTCGATTTTAAGCCTAACGAAAATTTTTATAATAATCATCGAGGCTATCATATCGTTAAAAATTATTTCTGCATTTTGTACAAACAAAATAAATATATTAAAGAATATAAAAAAACATGAAAATTATACTTTAGAAGTAAATTTAGTATCAAAAACATTCGATTCAGCACGACACAGTCCGACTGAAAATCGTTCCACTTTCCGGCCATTCCACTTACCGACGTTCCACTTATCGACGCTCTACTGTACATTGATCAAAAAACAGTTAACGAGTTTACGAGAACTATTTGTTAATTCAATTTTGAAAGTCAATATACTAGATAACTACTTGGGAAATTGGCAAACTTTCTTAATATTTTCCTTTTTAGTTGGAAATATTTGGAAAATTTCCCAGTTTTCTAAATATTTCTAATTAAAAATGACACAAATAAAAAAAGGAATTTCTCAAAAAATTCTTCTTTTTGGGAAATTTCCTTTATTAAAGCAAATTGTTTTGGGAGATATCGTTCTAATTTCAATTAATTTTTAGATTTTTAAATGAATCTACAGATGTTATTTCATATTAAAATTTCGTTTTAAAAAGTAATCTTTCATACAAAATATCTGAGATCTACCACGCACATTTATGATTATATAAATTGCATTAATAGAGAGATTTTATTTAATAATTTCACATTTAGCCAAATATTGTTATCATTTTTTAAAATAGTGTACCGTTTTAACTTATCTAATTAGCAGCATTTTATTATATTTTTTCGTAAACATGGTCCAAACATAAAATTAACGCAAAATCGATGTTCATTAGCGATGAAAATAGTTTCGTGTTCATTACAAAATAGGAAATAATATATTAATATATAGCACATACATTATAAAATCATAAGATATATTTAAACTGTTGTATATTTGAATTTTTCGGTATTTTTACAAGAAATTTAAGATTTAAAAAAATAGTCACATGACATGATGTTTGATTTTTCTATTTTTTTAGCTATGGTGATAGAGTGACCAAGATTCAGCACAGTGGCTCCATTCTTATACCGGGAAATACTATAGTATAATATACTTACTTGAAAATGTTTTAATTTAATAAACGATCGAATTAGTTTTAAACGTTGAGATGTGTCTTATTCCCATCTGTTGATATCATCAAGTTATATTAAGTAGTACTTAGTAGTTTCAATCAAATTATGCAATTCATATCTTTTATTCTAATAGCCTACGAGATGTTCTGTTATTCATTTTAGAATTTCTATAGGATTTCTTTACTAATTTGAATAAATGTAACGAGAAATAAGCGAAAATTTTAAATTTAATAATAAATCTAACAAAACACTTTCTTTATTGAACATTTTAAATATTTTCACGTAAATCGGAAACTATATTAAAATATCAAATGGTATAACGATGTCAATGCATATCAGAATTATTCTTATTACAAAATAAAATTTGATATAAATTTAAAATAAAAGTCTTCTGTAAGTTTTTATTGTCTTTTTCTCAAAGTAAAACTATCGTTTTATATGCAAATTTATTAATTCTTTCTCATAATGCATTTGAATAATATTCATTAAGGATATCTATTGAACTGATCAAGAGCAGCAGATGAAATAAATCATTCCTTTAATGTCCGGTTATCGGAAAATTTCATCATGTTAATTAGATCTTTTACAAAAGTAAATGTAATATTCTATTTAAAATTGTCTCATTAACAGAAGTGGCTCTCATTAAACGAATTTTAAAGATTTATAATTACTATTCTAATACAAATTAATTTGATATCATATTTTTATAATTTATACAAAATAAATGCTCTTAATTCTTTAAAAAAAACACTTCTTGCAATTATACTTTCAAATAAAATCTCTCTTTGTATTCAAAACGAAGGAAGAATATGGATTATTTTTTTAAATTTTTATTAATTTTATAAATATAAATCAAATTATCTGCTTATTAAGGAAGGCGACGAATGAAAACGTTTTCAGCCTTTATTAGTTTATCATCAGCTACAAAAAAAAAAAAAACAGAATACTCGGTACATTCGAATTATAAAATCGAAAAACAATGAACATAATTTTAAAATTAATAATTCATAAATCTAAAGTTACAATATATTTCGATAATTTTTAAATTTTAAAATTGTCTAAATATATATAGAGAGAAGATTGTGGTGAGCATGAACACGAAAGGACTAAGAAAGAGTCATGTAATCCTTCTTTTCAATACTTTCGTGTTCATGCTCTCCAGAATATTCATGTTCATGTTCACGTTCGTGTTCTCCTTTCGGTTTATTTTTTGAAAGATATTTCCTTCTGGTTTCCAATCCACAATGAACTTCAGTATTCCGTCCTTCCTCATTTTCTAAAAATCCTCATTTTTTCATCCTAAAATCATTCTTCCTCATTTTCTAAAAATGACTATGCCATTGTAGTTCTTTCTCCAGTTTTAGAAACTCCTCATGTTAACTAATCGATCAACTATTTAGGCTATATGACATAATTCCTTAATAAGAGGAAGGATAAAAAACAGTGCTCTGACTCACTCTAACAGTTATCATGATAAATCATTACCAGATATAGCTACGGAAGATCTGGATTCAAACTGATCCAGCTGGTAATGATTTATCATGATAACTGTTAGACTGTGAGGATTGTCATCCTACTATGTGGACTGTAACTGTTTAGTCTTCATCATTCAGATATTGTAACATATTAAATATGAGCGTCTTAAGCATCGTAATTAACTTTTCATTGTAATGGCTTATTATCTTATGAATAAACCATATATAAAATGTTATATAAAAGTGAACTGGCAAGTATATGAAAAGAATATTTACTTTCAATATGGTTAATCATTACTATGACTAATTGATTATTTTGTAAATAATTGTATATTTTTCGTATCGTATTCTCAAATGTTCATTTATATAACATTTTAAATATATATACAAGGTGATTCTAAATATGTAAGAAAAATTTCAAGGACTGGTAGTCAAGTTTACAATAAAAATTCAAGAACTTTATAACGTCAATTAAAGTTTACAAACTAACGATGATTATAAAAGATGAAAATTACAACGTTAAAACATTTACAATGTAAGCTTCCACACACAAATAAATTAAAGTTCGATTAGTCCACCAAAATCCTTACAGGTCCGTCGGAAAAACACCTTGCGAAGCAGTCCCTGAGATTCAAGCTAGTCGTAAACTCCTTCGACGTCCGACAATGAAACAGCGAGACGAAAACAACTTTCTTAATCAAGTTCGCTTGACCAACCTCTTTCCCGCCAAAACTCGACCTTGTTATATAAATTGAACATAGGATTGATTGACCAATCAGCGCTTCATAGCTCTGTCGGAGGTCCGGCGACATTTCGATGATAGGCGGCCAATTAGCGATCCTGCTTTGGAAACCAACGGTCGTTTCTGTAAGGTCGACCGTTGCTCGTTTGAAAACAGAGAAAAGGCGGGAATTGTATGTATAGACGATTCAAATCCCGACCCTGGTTCTTTAAATAATCTCAAGCATAAAATTGTATAAAAACATTTCTTCGAAACGGCATAGTGAAGTTACAGGATGTTTAATATGTGGCTCCGTTGAAAATGTTGACGCATTGCAGAATCACATTGTCTCACCCTGTGAAATAATTTGATATGGCCATGTTATTTGTACACGCGTGTGCGTCAATCAACGCAGCGGAAGACAGAATCATGTATTACAGTGTTGGTGATGGTCATATTCAAGAATTATTACAACTATGCCGTTTTGAAGACATTCATATGCACTTTTATGGTTGAAACTATTCGAAGAATTAGCCTCTAAAATTTTCTGCATATATTTAGGGTACGTTCGTTAAGTCGAACGAGTTAAACGCGTTAGTAACGAATCGTTCGAAAAGTAGTAGTCTCGCTCAGTGCGCATGCTCCGCGGTGATGAAGTATCGAACGAAACCCTAAGAGCCGTCGCAAACTACAGGAAGCAAGAGCTAGCGTACTCTCGGTCGCGCTCCTAAGCCCCGCCTTTTTTGCTAGGTAAGCTACTCGAGCACGAAGCAGCCGCAAACTACACAACGTTTGCTCGCGTAACTAGTCCACATGACGTGGAATCCAGATGTGGATTGGCTATAGAACAAAGATTTTATTATAACCTATACTTGTCAGTTTTCGTTCCGTCAGTTATTATAACGAAACCTATCTGTCAGTTTTCGTTCCGAACTTTGAAACAGAATGGGAAAAATATGCCTATTAGTTAAGCTTAACTAGGCTTAAGCCTATTTATAAATAACTATTTTAATATACAACGTTTATACCATTTTCTTTTCAATACTGAATGTATTAATCATGTAATTTACGTACAGTACATCGATAAAATTCTATTATTTCTTTTTCGACGTGTGGCATGTTTATGTAGTCATCCATTTTCCGCTGCTCTCTCTTGCTAGCGTAATGCTCTCGTTGTTGAATTCTGTGAACAGCGAGAGTACTCTCGTATCGCTGCTCTAGCAAAGGAAAAACCACGTGAGCAAGAAGAGAGGGGCGGAGCCTTTGACGTCATCGGTTGTGCTAGGGCACGTTTGCTAGCATTTTGCGCTCGCAAAGTGCTAGTTTGCGGCGGCTCTAACGAAGCTCACGAAAGAAAGAGTTAGTTTACTTCGTTAAGAAAATGGCGCCCGACGATATCGATGTTTTTAGATCTACTCGAGTGTTTAAATTGTGAATTAAAAAGTGAAATGATTGAAATAACTGTCCATCCGAAACAACCTAAGAAAAATATTTTGGATAAGGCTGCACTAGCAACATTCATATCTTCGATTTTAGAAACAGACATTTAGTTATAACGAATCGTTCGAAAAGTCTAACGAAACAAGAATAACGATGACGTCATTCTCGTTTAACTCGTTTGACTTAACGAACGTACCCTTAGAATCATTCTATACATGGATATAATTTAACATAAATAAATAAACTAATCCATTAGTAATCTTTTTGCAGAAATCTAATACTAGGATATTTTAAACATTTACAAGAATATAGTACAGGAAATCCTCGTTAGTTCGAAATTCAGGAGACGAAATATTCGACACTTCAAATTATCCGAGATTTATATATTTCTGTACAATATGCCAAATGCCACGTAACCGATGTAATTTATTAAGCAAACGGAATACGACTACTTATACAAAATGCTATTTTTGTTAATTAATAATTAATAATAATAATATAAATAAACTGCAAGTAAATAGAACGTCTGACGAGAACCTCACATGTTTCCAGATAGATTTTCTAAGAAGTAAATCAAAATTCCTTGAAATAGGCTAATATTATTTGAAGACAATAATAAAAAATTACACGAAAATTAACATATATGCCTATGTTATTTCTTCTAATCATAACATAATAAATAGAGTAATGTTGAGTATTAAATTAAATTTGCTAATCAAATTTAACCCCCAAACATATATCCTCACACAGATATACAACATAAGCACGTTGATAGATATCCAAATACATTGAAACACATTGAAATCAGATTATTTGCTAAAAAATAAATGATTAATGAAATGTTATTTCAATAGCAGAAGAACGGCGGATTTAAATTTTACGACCTAATTGGTTCCCGAATCACTGTCGTAAAGCAAACTTGTATTTCCTTTAAATTCATTACCATCAATTGAGGTTACGTTCTTGAAAATAAGAGATTATATGACACTTGTTAGACACGGTATTTCATAGTTATAATAGAAAATTTATTTCAGTCGTAAAAGTGGGAGTCGCAAAGCAGTAATTTATAAATAAAATGTCTCATCAATAAAGATTGAATATATAACTTTAATCTTTATTTCTTTCTAAATAGCATTTACAGGAAAGTTAATATGAGACTATCAATATCATACGAATCGACTTCTAGAAAGTATTGTAAAAATGGAAACAATTTTGATGATTATCATCAAAATTTAATGAAGTTAATGCACAATTAAGGTAATAATAATAAAAATAGTATTTTTGTTAAATTTCGTAACTGGCATTTTTTCTCTTGTGAAAGAATTTGGCATTTGTTCGTTAAATAATTACAGTTTTCCATTTACTCTTGTAACAATCTATAATCTCTTTGGGATTAGTAGCGCTGTTGCTGTTCGCTGAAGCTTTGAAAGAATAAGAATTATAATTACTATTTCGGTGAGATCTTTCTAATTCTGTAATGCATATTTTATAAAGTTAAATATATTTTCTTTTTCATTTAATTAAGATAGAATTTTACTTAACGAGCTTTGATGTTTAACATTAATGTTGTATCATATTAAGTTTTTAAAGTTAATGATTTAATTATTAGGATACATAGGATTAAAGAAATTTATGGTAAAAGTCGTTTACAAAATTCAAATTGAAATGCTTTATTTCATCGTAATTAAACTTCTTTTTTAAATCTAAATCACTGAAGAAATAAACAAATTGACAGAGAGAAAGAGCAGAGGAAACAAGAGAAAAAAACAGAGAGAGTTTGTTATTAATTTTTTAAAATTTATTACAATATAAATCTATTAATTTATACACTCATTGACAAAAAATTACGCACCAAGAAGTATTGAAATAGAATGAAACTTTATTAATTAATGCGAACTAATAAAGTTTCATTCGATTTCAATGGTAATAAGCGATTACAATATCACAGAAAAGGAAAAATTTCCTATGGAACAACGGTACAATTTTAAAAAAATTTTTACTACCTTGTACGACCTCCTCTTGCCTGGATATATGCGGATAGTTCGGCATGGATGCTTGCAGGCACCGTATGCTACCACGCCACAGCTCTGCCTGTAAATGTTGCAACTGCCGCTCCAGATCCACATACTCTAAGATGGCCGAAGCTGCAGTGCTATCTTGTCCCAAAAATGTTTTATAGGCGAAAAATTTGGGGGCAGGGTAGAACAAGAAGTCTGGAACGTGGATTCCAGCTAAATAATGCTTGATCACAGCTAGAGTTTTCCGAAAAACCATAGCTGTGTGTAATCGACGGTTTTTTTATACCCATCTAGGGTTCGACAAGACCCACAATAAGGGCGACCAGCTGGTGAGAGACGGCTCGACATATCCGGGACAGACAACCGCCCGAAAATTTTCGGACCCTGGGTTCCCAGATCGGTAGGCTGACACATTAACCACTTTGGCCATCTGACGATCGATGTTAGGGGGCTAAAGACAGGATGCGTAGTGGTCGCCGTGGACGAAAATTTGTCTGATATTCGCCTGCCAATGGTAAGGGAAGAGATAGGATTTGTAGCGAGACTTCAACATGACTTTGAAAGGTGGATAAAGACATCATTACAGCTGATCATGCTTGTGTCGTGATTCGAGTGGTCCGTCTAGGACTTGTAGAGCCAGCCCGCCTCATCTGTGTGACCTGATGTATCTATCTACTGTCCTCATAATAAAGTCAGAACGACCAAATGGTGGTAATTCGACAGAAACAACCATCCTACTTTTTCAGTCCTATAACGAGCTTTTCTCAAACTCCGTCAGTTATGTATAATGTCTGCATCGTAGGGCTGGCAGTCTACAAACAACAGATACACTAAAAACTCTGAACAGAGCGTGCCTCTTTATAGGATATTGGAAGAGCAATTTTAACGTATTCTGTGCATACAATCGGACCACAACAGTAATCATTTACATATCTGTCTGAGACAGCTACATGGAAAGTTTTGCAGTAATCGGACAATCCTATCTGGATGCTTAAGTTTTTCAATGAGTGTATTTTAAATAGAAATCTTTATCTGACAGGTCACTGTTTTCCCAGAATGGATCACAATGTGCGTCACAGGATAGAGCGTGCTCCATACGCTTGGTATCGCATATGTAGCGTGCCTCGCTTCATACGCGATAGCAAGTGTGTTTTACCCTAGAAGTCTGGTATGGAATTTAGGGTGGGCAACTTCTTAGTTCAGTATTCATTGGTGGCATAATAATGACCGATGAGTACTAATCCAAAATAATGGCCATATTCTGAACATTGTAAATACTACGGTGGACGAATGGCTTGATGATTTGTCAATGGCAAGTCATCAAGCCATTTGGTACCAACACGATGGCGCGCCAGTAGCTCCCAAAGTTGTTTGGAAATCTCTGGATAGGACACCGTTTCAGACTTAACCTCTCTGGATTTTACCTGTGGAATCTGGAAGCATTAGTGTATGATGCGTATCGAACAGTGTTTCGTGATGTTGGAAAACTGGAGAGATGCATAAGAAAGATCAGCCCACATGGTGACACCAGGTATGCAACGTCCCATCTACTGTATAAGTCTATAAAGTCACGCTCAATTGTCTACATCTTTGTATTATCGATGAAGGCGTCGTTATGAACATGTGCTCTAAACGAATAAAAGTTGTTTTTTTTTATTGATTTCTACAATGTTGTGTATATTCTTTACATTCAAATGTAATATGTTTGTTTGCTAAATCGTCTTAAATTGATTTCATTCGGTAATTTTAGCGCTGGAAGAAGCGTGCATCACTCTTGCAATGTTAGAAAAATCTCTTTTGCTCCTGAATCGATATTTATATGGATACCCTGTATATATACTATGTAGTAAAGGGTTCTATTCACAGTATGTATACATGGATACCCTGTATATATATTGTGTAGTTAGTTTCGGAGTTTGTGATTTGATAATAAAGATATCGTTTGCAATGCAAAAACATGCATTCAGTAATAATTAAGAACTGATGGGAATGATCCGTCCCCATCAGTTCTTAATTAGGAGAATGATATAAATGAACCACTAAAGAATGACAAAACGTTATATTTATACAAGGCTAAACACATAAAGATATCAAAATAATAAAAGTAGTGTGATAAATCACTAGAAAAATCACGAAGATCCTAGAATACGTTCTAACATGTTCACAGTGAAAAATATAATACGCTAAGATGCATTAAAACTTGTTTATTTCAGAGTACCGCGTGGTTTATTAAAGTACGCAATACTTTTCGAAAGATAAGTAAAAATATTTTAATATGAATATTTTAAAAATATGTTTATGAAAGATAATACTCTTTTCTCAGCATATCATTGCATTGCAAGATAAAACTAACACAAAATTTATTCTTTTATCTTCATTTTAATTTATGATATATTTAGCTAAAAATATTTCTATTGTGTGTAAAGTTGAGACACATGATACCTATATTTGGATAAACTAAGCTTATCCTTAGAACAGACTATTTGGATACTGTTAAACCTATGGGGTACCTAGCGGAGAGATAATCCGAAATTCACGACTCACAACATACCAGGAAAGAGTTGTTATCTTCTCTTCAAAGACAGAAGGTCTTCGAAGAGAACTTCTGTTCTGTTTTCTCTTCTTACTCTTGCACCTTTTCCTTTTCTCTCCTAGTGAAGATCTCCAATGATACTCCTGTGGACTATTGCGTCAGTGAAGATCTTTACGATAATCCGTCTCGAGTTGGTTCCTACCACTCGAGAATGTTTTTACGTTAGTTCGTAGAAAAGTACACCTCCACACTCAAATTATACACTATTTACAGTTTATTTACAATAGGTAGAATATACAAGTTTGAAAACATAATATTTACTAGATAACAACAGGTGATGTCTCACGTGTCAATTTAACCTTCGGGAACTATTATACTCTGGGGAAACTTCAGTCTACTTGTGGAGTTGGCTCAACTATACGGCCCGTCCAGTCTCCGCACTTACCCGTCCCTGAGATCGTTGTCAGAGGAGAACCCTCTCTCTACGCTCAGCGCCTGAGACTACCGTATTATCAGTCTCTTGCCCTTCTCACCTTTCCTCTCGCCCGTCTTACTATTTTTAAAGAGTTTTGGACGACAACTTCCGACCAATCAGGATTCTTCTCTTCATCGGCAGCTTTCCAAAACGTTGGCCCTTCCCCCGACGAAACAGCTTACCGTAACGTCCGTCATTGTTTACATTTTTTTCTAGTAAGCTGACATTTGACAAACACATTGCCCGCTCACACGCGAGTCCAATAAACAAAGACGGTACTCCTTTTGTTTCCTCGACTGTTTACAAATACAACACCAGGTGGGACCAATTTACAAGGTCGTGTCGCTTTTGTACCTACTCTTAAAAGCGATCCTTTACACTCCTCTCTCAATCTCTCTTTGTGCTGACTAAGTCCTCCAGATTTGACACTCTTCTCTGGTGTGATTCTCTTCTGTCGTGTTGATTCTTTTTTCTATTGTGTTCCATCTCCTCTTATCTCTTCCTGTCTTTCCCGTCATTCTCCCCCTTTTATTCTTTTTTTATGACCAATCATGTTTTTATTCCGGAGGAAGTTGATGTAATGAGAAATAAGCATGATTGGTTATTTTTAGTCTTCTTTCTCTCTTGTCTAGTATGAATTTTGTGTATTCGCATGATGCGGATAACGTAACACCTGTCACTTAACTCTAGTTGAAAAGGAAAAAATCACGGTCATTCCCTTTGTCTTTTCCTCCGAACGATGTGGGATTTATGACAATTAACTAATCATTTTTTCCAATTGGTTTCTCTTGATTATTTTTAATCTGTATTGCTAAAAATTTAGAAGAGTGTGTCCCGAAAATCAGGAAAATAGGCGAAATTCCTTTACAATGCTGCTTGATAACGTAAACAGTGATTGTTTACGTTCTCAAACAGCGTCGTATCACGGTGTCGCATTCATACATTTACGATGTGTTGATGAAAAGGGCATCTTGTCCAATAGCAAACAATGTTTGACGAACAAACAGACTGAACAAAAAAATAAAACATAGAATTTAAAATACAATAAAATTTCCACGTTATCATTTAAAACTATTACATTATTAGTTTAAAATAAGTTTATTAAAATTAAAATTATATAAAATAATGGTATTAATAATTCAATAAAATATATATAATAAAAACCAAAATTTAGGAAAATGGTGCGCTTTAAAATTAAAAGTAATAAAATGTTTCCAATACCGGATAAAAATATCTAGTCGTTTCCAGAATAAGAATAACATAATCTGGGATCTAAATTATAAGGCATACCTCCCAATATTATCGCCTTTGCCCTTCCGTTTCCATGAAAATATTAATCATGTTACATAATCTGTTTTCCTGTTTACTCGAGTTTCATTTCTGTGTACAGTATTACATTTCATTGCGTCGTATTTTCCTGCTTGCTTCCAAAATAAATTGTAACGAAGGTTGACAAGTCACGTCATTTATTGCCTATAGGCAGGCTTACAGCCTATATACAGAGGGCGATTTGCTAATATAACTCAAATTCACGATTGGATATCTCTCGTTCTACTTCTATAAAATGTTGAAAACTGGTAAGGTAGATAGTGCTTTTCTTTGCATAGTACTTTGTTCTAAGAACGTTTGAGTTCAATTGTTCTAAAAATGGAGGCAGCAGTTGCAAGCGAAGTTGACGTGCGCATCAAGCCTCTTTCCGAAAAAAGTCTTTTATCCCGCGCTGTCGTAAAAGCCCTCAAGAAGAATGGAATTGATGTTTCTCAGTCTACAGTTATTAGAGTTCTTGGTAACAAAACAAAAAAGCGACAAGCGTGTGCTTCTGGTGAGTTACACCCACTATTTCAATGAGAAGCATCTGGCTGGAGGAAAAAGCGAGTACATGGCCACCATAGATGAAGCGTATACATACCTTGATTACTGCAATGAAACTCGAGAAATTCTGTACGTGCAGCCCGGACAGGAAGTGTCAGAACAATGGCTTGTCAAATGTCATGAAAAATGACCTGAAGGAATTATGATTATTGGAGGAATGGTAGGACGGGAAACATTTCATCTTATCAGTGTGCCAAAAACTGTGAACGTTAGCGCTAATTATTATGTGGAGAACATTTTGAAACCATATTTGGAACATGAAATTCCAAAGCTGTACCCTGGAGAAAAGCCAAAGTGACTCTTCACCATGACAAAGTGTCTAGTCACGCTTTAGATATACAATCGCTTATCTCCAGAAGTTGAAGGTTGAAGGTGGGCCGAACCACATTCCTGCAGAGGTAATCTAACCCACTAAAGCATCTGACATCAGCCTCGTGGATTTCTTTGAATTTGGCTTCCTGAAGCAACGTCTCTTTCTTCGTAAGGCTACAACATTAGATGGTCTATAAAAAGTGATTCAACAAGAGTGGTCATCGGAATCACTCGAAACTTACAAGAATGTTTTCAAATCGTAGAAACAATGATGTTCTGCTGTGAGCCAACGAGATGGAGAACACAACGAGCAGACAAAAACAATTCATTGACGAGTGCTTCGTGAAAGAAAGTAACCGGAAAAGTGAGTCACAATTAGCAAATCAGCCTCTGTATTCTCAGTTATCTAGTACTCTTGCTAATATGGCATCCCTCTGTGCAAAATGGACGGATTGGCAAGAACGTGCAGGCTACACGTGATATATTTTAGAAAATTAGAATATATGTTTAAACTATTACAGTACATTTGAAGTTTCTACATTTTTGCAAGAAATTTGAGATTATAGAAAAAGCGAAAAAGTCACACGACATGATATTTGAATTTTCTCATTTTTCTTTCTGATTGCTACAAAACAGAAGGAAAGTATTGTAATTGGTCAAATTTTAATCCCC
Source organism: Centruroides vittatus (assembly GCF_030686945.1). NCBI lineage: Eukaryota > Metazoa > Arthropoda > Arachnida > Scorpiones > Buthidae > Centruroides > Centruroides vittatus. The sequence goes on from NW_027122385.1 coordinate 3,878,868, forward strand.
CAGGTATTTTGCATTTTAGGCGTTTTAACATAAGCTTACACGTACAATCCTCGTATATAAAGGTATATAAACACAGAACAAAATTCTGTGTGTATATACGAGTATGTATTTGTGCGTTTATGTGGCATGTGTTGGTGTGGCTAAGTGCGCTGGCCTGTATTTTGTCTTATATCTCAGAACCCCACGGACCAAAAATTTTAAAATATACAGGTATACTTCAATTTTTGGAACATTGATGCTATTACATTTTGGAAATTATAAGTCAAGGGGATGGAGGTAGAGAGAAATAGGAAATCATATGTCCAGTGGGAGTCAGATTTAATGAAAATTTTACTCGAAATTGCATTTACAAATTTTTAAAAGCTCGCTCCTACCCCGAAAATAAGGCTTTTGTTATTTTTTTCTAACTTTTAGAAATTATGACTGGAAATTATCGGATTTCTTTCTCTCTCTTCTTGGTCCCCTTAACCTCCTGTTCGAGTGCCAGAAAAGTAGAGCAAGATTCCTGACCAGCTTTGTTTATGAAATAGTTTCAGGATTAAATATCTGATAATAATTGTATCATAAAATATTATAAAAAAATATTGTAAAATGATGCTTTCGTTCTATAAACATGAAATGATTCAAAGTTAAAGCAAGCACGTAAATACAGTGGAAACTCAATCATCAGAATTTAATTGGCCCAGGAGTCTTTCAGATGATACAGAAACCCGTGTGTTTTTGTGTTTTGGATACATCATTTGGATACACTGTGCATTTAAAGTTTAGTAAACTATAAATGCTGTAATGCAATTACTGTATTTGACAGTAAATTAATTTACTCAAAGTCGAATATAGCCTAATGTTAGGTATGTATGATCAAGTTTCGTAGCGCTACAATCGACAAATGACAGTAATTTCCAGTTATATGGAAAATTTGGTCTCTGTAATTATGCTGTATGTAACAGTACATGTTCTAGTTGTGTGAAAACCGTTTCGGATGTCGAATTTCTACTGTAATCACTTATTTAAAACAACTAATAAAGTATTTAACATAAAATTTCACAATACAGCTTGTACGAATGTTATTGTACTTTATGTAATAAAATGCAATAAAAATTAGACACAATGTTATTGAGTAAAGCCAAAATTCCTTAACAATACATTGAATTATTCAAATTTGGAATATTTTTACTGTTTAGATGAGTTTAAAAAGTGTTTTATTGCAGGGGTATCTAACTTGCAATCCTCAGAAGGTCAATTTATCAGACGTTCTCGGACTCTGGTAATTTTATCATGATAAATTACTACATGATATTAGACAAATATATTTTATTATTATATTTTATATAATAATATAAATTTAAATTTTAGTAAAGTAAAATACATAATTTTGAATTCTCATTTATGTTTTAAAAATGAGATGTTATTAACACCTGTTTAATCCTATTTGTAATTTATTTTTATTTTGTGCCAGTACAGAAAAAAGTTGGAATATTAAATCTAATTTTGAAAAGTGGTCAAAAACCCTACTTTAATCTATAAATAAAACATTCTTTGAAAATGCCCCTAATGAACTTATATCATCATTAGAAATTAAGTATGTAAGCAATGCTGAAATGTTTGATCTTCATTAAATATTGCATCTTATCTTAATGGCTTAGATCAAACAGAAAGAACATAAAGGCAATAGGTAAATATGTAAAAATTTATTACAAGATTAGCATTTAAAACGCGAATAGATTCGTCTTTTATTTTTATTAAAATAATGATCGAATACTTTATCATTAATTTGTTACTGGATCCTTGGTATTGACATATGTCCATTAGAATAACTGATTGATTATTAATTCAGTTAATTCAAATCAATTAATTCGGTTCATCAATCAATTAACCAATCAAAACAACCAGTTTCTTCAGATCAATTAAATCGATTAATTCAAAAATATATTTCTTACCATTTTCTCATTTTAATACTTATTGCAGACTTTTTTAAAACAGAAAGTATGAAATTTCATTATCTAATAATGTTAAAACTAACATTTTCTCAATATATTAAAATAAAACATGGTGTAATTTAGACCACATTGTATTTATGTTATATTTTCAATTTATCTTTACAAATATAAAAATATATTGAAATTCTGGCATTATCTGAAACATTGTTTAATTATTAACATTTATTTTAGATACTTTTTATTTTTTGACACTTAGTCTAAATAAATAAACACACATATATACGGGCTTATCACAGTGAATGAGATTAATTCAAATTCTTTAATGATTATTAACACTTAAAATTCTGCAATAAACTATGGCTCTTTTAACATATGTATAAACATACACCGTACTTTTTATTTTTATTTATTTTAGAAATTTAGATCCTTTGCATAGAATGTGAATACAAAAGACCTAAATCATCAAAGCTATCTACGGTTAATTAAGCAAAGATAATTACAGAATAATTTTTATTAAAGTTTCCTTTAACAGTTTGGCAAATTGGTTTCCAATTTATGTATTACACCAGTGTTTATCAACCTTTTCCATGTCAAGGCACATTTGAACCTGTGATTAAATTTCCGCGGCACAAATTTCTGCGAAAAAAGTCACGTAAAGTTGTGTTTGTAAACATTTTATAGTTATATTTCTTGCTACTAATTCTTTTTCTCTATATTTTTGCGAATTAAATAAAACAGTATTGTTGTTTCTAAAATAGCAGCATGTTACAACAACAGTTACTTAAATTAATAATTTTAATTTACATAAGAAAAGCAACTAACATTAAGTCTTAATTTACATTTAAAAGTGGCACGATAATTGCCTTTAGAAACCTTCCCAATGTACCACAATATCTAAGTTAAAATAATTTAAACTAAATATGAATACATTTTCGATTTAAAGAAAATTTCATTTTAAATGAAATACTCCATGTATAATATTGCTTGTGAATATACATTTTTTACTACATTATATATATATTTATTTAATATAACAATGAAAAACTCGTATAATCAATTTAAAGAGGTTTTAATTTTGACATTTAAAAATCCTCCACCAAATAATAATACATGTGAAAATGTGAGGCCCTAAGCTATGGACTCATAACGCGAGACTAAGATATAGCCTCATAACCGAGGCCCTAAGCTGCAGTTTATTTAGCTTAAGTGAAAATCCGACCTCGCCAAAAACATTAATAATAGAATAGAATGGACAGCATCCTACCAGTTGGATGCTGTTCATTCTATCATTAATAATGGATGTGGATACCTAAGTACTTTTGAAAGTTTAAACCAGTTTTCTTTCTTTTTTTTAAAGTCGGTCAATATACAATACAATTTTGCATTTGGTTCTCATTATACGTGGATATATGCAATAAACTTCGCGATTTTTTAAAAATGATTGTGATTCTCGTAGGTATAAACGATGTCTTTCTTATGATTGTGATAGCATTTTATTGGGATAATTCCTCAATGTAACCTAATACCGGACAAGTACAGTACATAAAATAAAAATAAAAATATATAATATAAATTTAACGTAGTTAAGATAAATTGATTTTCTGTAGGCCTCAATGCATACCATAGAGAAAGTAACTTTGATCCAAAATGCCTACAAGAATTCACGGTTCTGATTTGGATTTGTGTTGTTTGATGCAAGGCATTCAGCACTCAAGCACTCAAGTGCTCAGGAAAAATCATATTTTTGGATTGAATTTATCCAAATAATCTGATGCAAATACGGATTCTTCATGGGGATAGAATAATTTGTTATCTTTAATAAGCAATCATTTTCTTTCGATATTTGTAAAAAATAATTTTTTCGCTTTATAAGATCCTGCCACGATTATATATAAATTATTTATGACGCCTGGTACTTTACCTGATAAACTAAACGTATAAATCAAATTTCATTCAAATCCATTCCATATATTTGGATTAATGCCAAGATGAAATGTTGAACAGATTGCTATTTTGTCTCATTGTCATTAAAAAATATACTTTTTAAGAGTGCATGATGTATATTCACGAAAGTTATAAAATTCAAATTTTGATAAATGCTATTTTGACAATTGTACACAATATTTTACTGTTAGTTGTATCTAATTGTAAAATTTTGTATATAATATTTTAATAATAAAAAATTTTATAATTAAGTTTATATAACCAGACAACAGACAGCTAGATAAGTGGATGGAGAGAAAACAATACAGTAATTAAATAAAAGCATTTTCAAAAATCAAAGATTAAAGCACGTGGTCAAAACAAAGAATAATAAAAATCCTTTATTCTTATCAAGACTTCTTCAAGATTAATAAAATTAATACGGTTAATCAAGCAGTAACGCGAATTTTATTCTCTAATTAACAAAAAAGTACAGTAAAACCAGTCTAAAACGTTATGCAACGGTACCAATCGGAATTTACTACTCTGACAGATTTCCATTTTAAAAAAACAAAATTATTAAATTTAAGGAGGATGAACAAAAAGAGTTATTAAGTGTGAAAGGTGAACAAAATCATGCTCCTATATACACACACTAACATCCATAGATAGGCTACAGAAAAAAAACTGAATTTTTTTTTTTTTTTTTTTTTTTTTTGCATTTTTCGACGCTTCTAGGTTTCCTGAGTCCAAAAATGTAAAAATCTTAGTGAGTCATTTTTGACCACTCGCCATACTTTCCCTCTATTATGTATAACAGAGTTGAAAAGTAAAAAAGGACTCTCCGAGAAATCCATATATGAGAGTAACTTGGTCTTTACGATGGTTACTTAATTTTAGAGCCACCATGTATATACATTTCTCCGATTAGAGCAGTTTTTAAATGGTTTTTACCTTCCTTCCTCAGATCACAGTTATTTAAAAAAGATATCTTATCCAAAAAAGTTATATACAGGATGACCCAAAAGACAGTTAATCATTGTGCTGACAACTACTATCTTGTACGAATGAATATTTTATTACGTTATAAGTTACTTGATCCATTTTTTATTTAAGCTTTTACTTTGTATTTTAAATGTAATGAGTGAAAGAGGAAAACGAAGTATTATCAGAATGTGTAATTTATACATTTATACAATACATAGGGTTCAGAGAAATCCTGAACAAAATTATTTATGTAAAAAATATAATTAAATTTAAATATTTTTAAAATCAAATTTTCGCCAATTTGTTTTAAAATTTCAAGATGCGATTCTAAACTCATTCTAAGTTTCATAAATGTGTCTGAAATAAAAAAAAAAAGTTTAACTCATTTTTAAGTCACCTTGTATTTAAAGTGATTCAAATTAATGAAACTGCAATTGGATTTTATTAATACATAAATATGTAATATATTTGTCATATCTTAACGTTGAAAATCTTTAACAATTCATTTAAATTATACGTATTTTTATTATTTTCACGAGAATATTTTGATCGTTAATTGAAATCCCGAAAGCATCGTTAGAAGACTTTACGAATTTAAAACTTATTTTAAATAATTTGAATAATATTGCATGACATCCAGATCGCATCTCATTGCTGTCATTTGTTAGGTTATAGGTTTCCTTTTATAGGTTAATGACGTTTAATTAATTACACTAATTAACTGCCTAGATTATTTATTAGTTAATATATCAGCGATACTTTCGTCAATCGATAACATTGATTTTTGTAAGAAATCAAATTTAGAAATACTCCAATACCACTAAAAGGAATTTAATTCTATCCAAATTAGCAATTAAAGTATGTGATTAAATACAGTATATTAATAAGATATTAAAATATTGTTTCCCAATCAGTAGTTCGCGATCTCCCAACGATCATTTTATATATATACATTTTATAGTTATATAATAGTGAGAAGCATTACTCTAAAAGAATCACAAATTAAAATTAAATTTATAGTATATATTTTCATAATTAAATATTGCACAAAAAATCATAAATAAAGAGGCTAATTGAAAAATAATCTCGTTGGGGAATTAATCTTGTCTTATAATACATCTTTAATCAAATAAGTTTCTTATAACAGGTTCATTATTATAAAATTCACCAAATAATTATTTGGAAGGGAGAAAGATCTGTTATAAGTTAGATGCCAATTTAATAAAGCAAGGTTAAAAATATTTTTATTTTATAAATGATTACAAAGAAAAGTTATATGTCGTTAATAAATTTATTTACAAAATAAAAATATTAATTAATGTACACACTTATTAGTCATAAATAATTTTTCATAGTTCTAAAATACTTAATACAAAAACTTATTCTACTGATTTTGCAATATTAACTCTAGTTAATCTAATAAAAAGTTAAGCTTTTTTTTTAGTTAAAATTTTTTATAAATAATGAAAAATAACTATATTAATTATAAAATGTAAATTTTGAAGATCTTACAGGATGGCCCAAAAGTTACTTAATCGTGCTTTGTTTTATGTATTCTAAGAACAATTGTAAATTTAAATTATAAGCTTAAAACGCTTTATTTCTACAAAATTTAAGGAAATTTGATTAAAAATACGACTAAATTAGCTGTTAATTATTTAATTTAATTAGTTAATTATTTGATTTCAATGTAATTCTCATAATAGTTAATTGTCTTTTGAGCTAATTGTAAGGCTATAAACATTTTCAAATAAAAAAAACACCCCTTATTATTTGAAGAGAATAAGTACATTTCTGTGAAAAGAAGCAAAAATCCGTAGAGTTCTTTTACTCTTTTGTTAATAATAGATGGTATTTGAAGAAAATAAAGTTAAAAAATCTTAGGAAAAGAATTAAATGATAAATAACATTAAAGAATTGCAAATTAAACTTTCCCCATTAGATTGAAACGAATTCGAATTAATTTAAATCATATATAAGATTTAAATTAATTCGAATTTGTTTCAATTCAATTTAAATATTAAATTTTAACGACGGAATAAATCGGCTTTAAATTATTTGATTAATAGTAAATGAATAATTTGATCTGATCAGCTTCAATACTAAAAATTTCCTTGTATATTTCAATTATATCAAACACTAGCCGTTACCCGCGACTTCGCCCGCGCGGATTTTGCAAACAAACACCATTTATATTCAGTATTTCAACAACCATAGTAATTGTTATATAACGCTTACCGCTGAGAATGAGGAGAATTGCTGAGAATCAAACGAACTGTTTTTCTGGAACGTTTACAATCGTTCTATAATCAAACCAATATGCAATAACAAATTCCAATTTAAAACGGTTCGAACATATGGTTAAAAAATCGAAATATATAAAAATATTTATAACAATGTCTGAAATGTTAACAATTTAATACACCTAAGTACTCAATGAAGACTAAACGTAGTTGAAAACAAAAAATCGCAAATAAAATAGTAGTTATTCAGGTTAAGCCTTAATTCTCTCCCTCTCACCCCGCGGGGGAATTTCTAAAAATCCCTTCTTAGTGCGCGTTTTCATGACGTACCCTAACTGTGTATCAAATTTCACCTCCTTAGGTTCAGCGGTTTGCTCTGGGCGATGATGAATCAATCAGTCAGTCAGTCAGTCAGTCAGGACAAGTAATTTTATATATTTAGATAAAGTCGAAGAAATTCCAATCTAATTTATTAAGAGTAACCTAAAAATATTTATTTTAGTGCTAATTATAAACGCAATTTTTATTTAATTAAAATTAGTTGATTTAAAAATAAAATAGCTGCATTTTTAAATATTGAAAAACATGGTGCCTTATATTACAGTACTATGAATAATTAGTTATATTTTAAATATACTAACAATCTTTGAATCAAATGAATATTGAATTTTTAATGCAATTTTTCAATTTTTATTGTCAACAATTTTAGAGTGAAAAATGGAATTTGAATTAAATAAACTATATTTTTTTAAATGTTATATTAAATAAAAGCTTCAATTTTAAAAATATGTAATTTGATTTAATCTTTAAATGTAAATTAAAGCCTGATTTAGACTCCCCATAGCTGAAAATTGTAACATATGAGAGGTCCTTATAATAATAAATTTAAGAATTTGAGACCTTAAATTATAGCTTGTTTAGCTTATGTGTAAATTCAGACCTTACAAAGTATTCAATCTTATCTTTAGATAAAATCTTTGGAAAGAAAAATGTAGTGAAACATGATGATCCTTTCTGGCTAATGCATTAATTATTGTGCCAATTTACACTGGACTATCGACATAGTGAAATCTTAAGGGACTGAGTAAATCATTCAGTATCAGAGCCGTCGAGAGACGGGTGCTGGGGATTTTCCTCGGACCCGAAGAAAATGTATAGGCTCGTAGTAGTTCCAAATTATATAAAATTAACGTTATTGTACTAACAGAAAATAAAATTTTTAAAACTGCATTTTGTTGATAAAGAAACATCCCAAATGTTTCATTAGTTCAAAAAACAAAAGGCAAAAGAAGCCTGCTAAGAGGCAAATAGAGGCACTCTATTCCGTGCTCCCATACAATGTCTTGACTGCCCTGTTCATTATATCAAGAGTTCACTATATACGTAAAGAATAGTTGGTTTGATGGAATAAGACAAAGCAACACGGGGCGAACTGTCAAGAGAGAATGCCTCCCGCGAAGACTTTTCTATGGGAAACTAACCTCTACGTAGGTGCTGGACACATGAATAAACTCGAAAACCACCAGCTCGGTAACTAAATATTAAACGGTTTTATCCATTCGGTCACTGCATGAGACTAATAAAGAATAACAAGGACCAACAAAATTGCGTATTATATCGGATAGCCACTACATCTACAGTTCCTCAATAATTGAAAGAACCAATTTCTTTGCTAAATTCTAGATATTTTAAGATAGTTCATTAAAGTATTTTTTGTTATTATTTTTTTTTATATAAAACTCTCTAAAAATATCAAAAGAATTAATTTTAATTTTCCTCAAACGACTAACTATCACACCGTAAATTATATTTTTTCAAAACTTATAAATTTAAGAGAATATTTTGATAGATTAGCTAAAAATTAAGAACATCTTAAAAATTTATTTTAAATTATCTGGCTATAATAATTCAAATAATTTTTAAAATGATATATATAAATATCTTCTTCTTTTATTTCTTGCACATTATCTTATTTAAAATATCGTATTAAGAATTCCATATAAGCTTACTTCTCACTCATGAGCTACGAACATAATTGATTAATTGATATGTCACGTGGTACGAACTCGGTCCAAAAAAAACCATTCACTGAATAGCTAGACCACGTGATGAGTCTGGAAACATTGGTACGACACGAATAACTCGAGACTAAGCATTCCACTTGCTTATTTGGAGTGAAAAAACAAAAATATGTATTGAAGTATTTGAAATTGTATTCGTGATCAAACTGATAAAATTTAATAATGTTTTTAAATACTAAAACTTTCTTTGCAAGATCTAAAATTCTTTATATTCCAATTGCAGAAAATTATTAAGATAATTTTAATGTAGCTTTCATCATTTTTTCATATAATATAAGCATGTTTTTGAATTTAAATGAGCAAAATTCACTATTAATATCAATATTAATTACAAATAATGAAAATAATAAAAAACTTATTGAAATTTTGTTAATTTTTAGTACAAAATATCAAAGATTTATTGAGAGTATATATAAGTAGATATATTTTTATATACAGTATATATAATTAATCTTTATGAATAAGAAGCATATATTATCAAGTATAAAATAAATTTTTTAAGAAACCTCTACATAATAAATTAATAATTAATTTAATTATTAAATTATTTAAATTTTAAATTTTTTCTTAAAAATATAACTAAAGTATCAAGAATAATTTTCATTACTATTAAATTGCAATTCAACAATCACAATAGACTCTAGATATAATAAACTTTCAAGGGACTGTGCTAAATTATTCACTATATCAAGAGTGTATTATATAAGTAAAGAATAAAAACGACCAACGAAATTGTTCATTATTTCGAAAGCCACTGTATTTTAGATAATATAAAAATATCTACAGTCATTAACATCAAATGTATTTAAAAATTTTATTCTATACTGAACATAATTATAGTTTTTGAAGAAATTTAGAAATATGTAAAGAATATAAAATTATAAATACAAATATTTCCAATTTAAAAATTTCATTTTTGAGAGTTGTTTTTAATGAAAAATTTTGAATTAAATTCTGATAAAAGCTATATAAAAAGAATAAAGAATAAAATTTATTAAAATTTATTTAAAAATTTTAAATAAATTTTTAATTTAAATTTTATACTTTATTCTTTATTATTAAATAAAAAGTTGATTTTTTACATTTTTATCAGTTTTATCAGTTTTTCATAAATTACAGTAGAATATATTGTAATATACAATGAAACAAATAATTTGTTTTAATCGCAATATCAGTTTAAATTACAGTATTTCAAATTTAATTGATTAAGTTACTCTTTCTAAAGTTAATAAAATAAAATTTAAAAATTTCTGATAATTATATACATTAATAATGCATTATGTTAGAAAAAAATGTCATGAAAATAAAACATTGTATAAGTTTAAATCTATTTAAATAAACTACACTAATTTTTTTAAAATCGTTTGTATTCTATAAGTACAGACGATGATAAAATATAATAAATAATAAAAAAATTAATAAATTTATATAAATAAAAATTGTCATATCCATTCTGTTATAGACGTTTATAACATACCGATGTAAGAAAATAATAATTGATTATTCTTAATGCTGACAGAAACTTGAATTATGATCAAGTAAATCTTTAAGTTCGAAGTTTTTCGTTTTAGATTGAAAACCAAAAGGTAGCAACGTTTGAAAGTCGATTTTAATTTGATATATCGGCGCTCTGTTTCATGTCTTACCAAATATAACTGACGTCTTAAAAGTTGAAACATAACATTACCTTGTCGTCATTTACTTGGCTGTTGAAAAATTGTTTTCCTGTCGATAAAGTATGTTATACGTTTTTTAAAAAGAATAATGGTTTTACATATAAGGTTCCCAATTTTAACGGAAATAATGGTTATTACTATGTCATTTTATCGATTTATTAATGAGTTTTAGTAAATCTAGAACATATCTAATTTCGTATTAAAATAAGGAAAATAAAGGACGAAAAAGAAGAAGAAAAGGAAATTAAATTAATGATTATCATTAACTCATTAGTATAATTATTAATATCTATATTATATTTATTAATTCATTAAATGAATCTCAATAAAGTTGATTGCATATGTTCATTATGTTTCAATCTATTCGATGTTTCATACATTATTTAAGTGAAAAAAAACGTTAATAAGATTGTTCTAAATGCTTCTTTAAATGTGTATTTATAAAATATAACATATTACATAATTTATTTTTAAGAAAAATATTTTTAATTTTAAAAAATAAAATAAAATGTCTTTTATTACATTTCACAATCGTTAAATTTATTTTCTTTTATATGAAAAATGTTCGAAATAATCTTCATTTATTTTAATAATAATAATATTTTTAAAAAAAATGTTGTTCATACAACTTTAATACATTTTATGTAATTTAGATAAAAGATGATTATGACCATTATCGTTTATCATTGCGTTGGATCCCAATGACTTTTTTACTTACTTATTTATTCAATAAATGATTTAAAACCTTTTAAACTAAGAAATTATTTTAGAAGATATGGTAATATTTTGAAAGAATCAGCAATAAAAATGCATAGAAAATTATGGAAATAATTCCACATCTTTACTTATTTACAATGAACTTGCACGCTCTTTCAAACGACTTTTATATAAATAAAAATTTTAATAAGCTTATTTATTTATTTAATTTGTGGATCTAGATATAATTTTCTTTAAAAAGAAATTACTCAATTAATTTTGTTCTTTCTTAAATTAAGATACAATTCAATATAATCAATTAACAAATAAATAAATAAAAGTTATATATAACATTAAATACATTTCTTTAAAAAAATATTTAAAAAATAATCAATATTTTCATTTTCTTAAGTGATAAAATGTGTGAATTATTATCATAAATTAGGAATATTTGGCATCACTCGAGAGAATCTCCTTGGATCTTATCTTTATAAATTCTGAGAATTGCATTAACCATAAGTGAATTAAAGTATTAATATTTCCCATAATTTAAGTAGGTAACTACCTACTTTTTTAGATATTTTAACATTGCTTCATTCCAAAAATTCGTCTCGAGATATTAAAGATCACGTAAAAGGTTATTTTTAAAGGCGTAAAATACGATATGAATTATTTATCGCTGTTAAAAGTCTTAAAATTCAAGATTTCTAAAAACGAATAGCGCATAAACTCTAAGGGAAAAAAAGTTAAATTTTAAAAAGTTTTCGGATTTAATAATATATAAAGTTAGAAATTTCAGATTTTTTGTTAATTTAAACAGAAATATCAGCTTATTGCTACTTGAATTTTAAATTTTAGAATTTTTCAAAAAAAAAAAAAAAAAAAACTAATTTACTTGCAGAAGTTTCTATACAAATGAAATTAGGAAATAATTTTTGATAATAATTAATATATAATGAAAATTTAAAAAAAACGAAATTATACAAAACTGAATTGGTGGCCCTGAGGGCCGCAAGTTTCCTTAACACTTATTTAAAAGCAAAATCCCTATCAAATAAAGAAAACGACGAACAAACTCCAGACAATCCCTTTCACTTAATTATACGTAAAGGGATTGTCAGAGATTTAATAATTTTTTAAAAATATTTTAATCTGGTAATAAGGGTTATGTTCCGTTATATATAGCAAATAACACACAATGAAATTATATAATTAAAATTTAGTTAGTTTATTAAAATTTGATTTAAAGTCTTGTTCAGAATTTGTCTGTGTTACGAGATTCGATTATAAAAATGTTTTGATAATTGGTATGAAATAATTCAATTTCAATAAAATTATTTATTTATAATTCGATGAATTTATATCCCTTCAAACGTAATTAATCTAAATAAAATGAAAAACTATAAACATTTGTACCTATTTCTGTAAATCGATAATTTAATTTTATAAAATTCATACTTAATATTTAATCTAATCAATGCATATATTTCAAATTACGTTTTAAAACCCAGAAAAGAAAAGTTATATGTGAAAATTTGCATAAATATATTTTAAAAATTTATGCGAAAATGAAAATATAATAGCGATCATCTACATTTTAAAGATTAAAATATAAATTATTAAAATTAAATTAGGGCACATTGTTAGTTAATAGCTTGCGAAGTTTTAGATAATTACAAAATAATTAAATAAATATCATAAAATTACATCCAATTTTCGGTAAATGACTGATAACAAATACAATTTTGTATGTAATGTCGAAGTGATAATATTTATAACTCGAATTATATAGGTATTAATAATGTCGTAAGGATATATAACATGCGCATATGATCTTTGAACCACGTTATGATAACTGTCATAACGTCGAGAACCTAGGAATTTCTGAAAGCTAATCATATAAGGTTATAATCTACAGTCTACCTGTCATCTTACATGCTATGGTTGAAATTCCACGCATTCAAGGTAAATACTGTCGACTCGTGTTATCCATCGCAATATGTCATTTGTATGATGAAATATGATACGATGGTATGCTGACTTCTCCAGAAATTGCCCTGAATATTCGGAAAAAAATATTAAATAAAATTATTAAAGTAAAATAAATATAATAATAAATATTAAATACAGGTAGACTGTATTTAAGCTCAATTGATAAAAAAAATTACATTTTTGTACAAATTTCTGAGTAATTTCTTTAATTTTTTTAATTAAAGAGACGTTATTTTGTAAAATATTTTAAAGTTGTTTATGAAATTTATCTAACTAATTTATGAAATAAATTTTTAAATTTATTTTGGCATTATTAAACGTAAAATGTAATAATAGTAATTCATTTGAAGTTATACATTGGCACACACACGGAACTAGAACAAACTCCAAAACACAAACATTAACAGAGCATAATAAATTCTATCTTAAGTCCTCCATATAAAACCTTAGTCTTCCTCGTAAAAAAGGAGGACGATACCTCACAGGTATTGTAAATCTTCACTATAAATACAGACATTGAGAGAGTATGTCACAAAAAACAAGAAGCATCATAATTGCACAAAGCTGTAACTTTTGCAAACAAAAACAATATAACATTATACCATTAAATCTGAATCTAATGCAGTATACAAAACTCACAGACTCCATCAGCAGTCTTGGACTTGGAAGCAGCTCCACGGTAGGCACTTAACGATCTTAGCCAGGATCTTGTAGACAGAACTGCACTGGCTAATTCGTGCATATCTCTTTGGAGAGAGAAGGATTCATGTTAGCCATACAAGGTCATAAATACAAAAAAAACTACAGAAAGAGAATCTTAAGAGACAAAACATTAACAGACGACAATTGTAGGGAATGCCACATCATGTACAAGATTTTGTATAATCTTGTATAATCTCCCGATGTTGTAACCATCGGGTTTCAAGCTTTTAAACATAAACTAATTAATTGCCAAATAACCAAATAACAAATATAACACATCAAAAACTTGCAAACGAACACAAACTGTTATACACTCAGTAAGTATACTACAAATAACTTACACACATCTGACGGTCATAGAAAATAACACACAAAATGTATCACAATCTAGCTGTAATCACAGATAAAAAATCTATCACAACAAATTCATTGATAAACAAATCAAAATTGCAGATATCACAGGCATAGTTTGCATCCACAATATACAAAATATATGTACTGAAAAAAATCAATAAAACTTAGAACTCACCAGGAAATAAAGCGTCTATGGACAAAGAATAAAGTACATGTACAGTACGTATTGAGCCAATAGTCCTTTCTTGCTTAGACATTATACCGTGTACATTATATTAAGTCTTGAAATATAGGGCTTTACAAAAGCACATACATCACATTACAGAATGCTGCTGTGTTAAACATATTACGATTATATTCGATACTTGTTTATCAAACAATTCAATATTAATGTTTTGATAATGATTGCCATCGTAATAATGCTATTATTATATACCTGTTTGAAAAGATACAGTAATGCACAGAAATTGGATACAATATTGAGACACATATGAATAGTTTCATAAATAAGCTAAAATGAGGAATATGTTATTAGGTCTGTTAATTTATTATAATTTTTTAAACGGAATTAAATTCATCTAAAACGGAATTTTTACTTCATCTAAATTTTTGCCTTATAGTTGAAGAAAAGAATTTATACATAAAAATATTTAATCAATTTAGCAAGCCTACAGTCCTGCAGGTCTATAGCACCATAATGTTTGCATTTACTCTCTAAGTGCTATATTTACTTACAGTGAATCTTAGAACGTATATGAAGTTTTCCTATAAATACCAAGAGAATTCAATATGGGATCTACAGCAAATTATTTATGCGATATTCATAATTTCTAATAAATTTCTTCAAATTTCATAATTCATAAATCAACTTTGAGGAATTATAGATATGTCGCGGCGTTTCAGAAATTCATCAATGTTGGCTTTGAGATGGAATTTCACAGTAAAATCCATCTTCTAAGTTTTGAAAGAAACTGACAATTATACGAACATTTACATTCGTAGTTCTTGTTTAACAAGATGAAGGCCTAAGACATTTCTACTGAACTGTGAGCAATTTCATGCATGAATGTATCATATCAAATAGATAGAATGATCATGATCATTCCTTAGTCCCACCTCATTCCTCAGTTCTTATAATGAGACCCACAGGAATAGGGTTTCATTATAAGAAGTTAATATAACTTCTAAAGATCCTTATAAATGAATATAGCACTTAACAAATAAAGCAAAAAAATAAAAAATAAATAAAAAATTGACTAATTTACGGATATTTCTGCATAGTAACAATTAAATCATTTGTTAAGTATTTTAACAAATGATTTTCTTTGATGCAAGAATTAAATCGTATGAAAATACGATTTAATTCTTGCATCTTTAAATGTATTAAAATCGTCACAAAGATTAGACTTATTAAATATTACATTTTTAATATCTCATAAAAATATAAATTTATTATAAAATATTCTCATTCAATCTAATATTATTAATTCGGTTTAAGCAATTTATAATTAATTTTATTTGAAATTTTATTCTATGATTATCTTAAATTTCGTATCTCACTCCACATAATAATTCAAAGAAAATTGCTATTCAAAATAATTAAATCATTAATTATTATTCTCTAACCTTTTCTATGAAAGATAATACAGTAGAGTCTCAATAGTTTGAGATACTACCACCCTTAAGGCAAAGTTCACGTACTCAACCAAACGCATAAAAATTTAGATAATTCAAATCAAGTGTGTGATGAAACACCATAACTGAATTTGTAAGCACACCGAAATTCATAATGATATATCAATTTAAACAAAATTTTTTCATTTCCAATTTAAAATGTTAAATTGTTAGAAAATATCATAAGTATGTATACTGGACATTAAACATTTCTTTTGTTGTAAGAATATTAAATATTGAACAAAAAAAGGAAATAAAAACATTTCAAAAGTAATTCATAAAAAGCTTTATAAACAAAAATGTAACAAAGATAAAAAAAAGTACAAAATCAGAAAAATTACTAAAATAATCACAGCAATCGCATAAGATTTATAGCCGGTATTTTGGTTAAATAATTGGGTTAATAAATAATATTAATAAATATACATTCTACTTACACTAAATTAAAATTTCAAATTTATTCTTTTTGTTAAATATATTTCGTATAACTGATGCTATCGGAACACACACTAGTTTTTTTTGGCATATTATTGTCTAACTAAAATTAGACTACTGTTTTTTTCAAAACTGCAGAGCTTTAAATAAAGTTACACTTATCGTTTTGTAACGTTACAAAACGATATGTAATAGGAAAATAAATCGTAAAAACTGCCTAAAATAAGTAGTATATGATTATTTAAAGTTAATAGTTCCTACTCAGAAAACACGCACACACATAGAAAAAAATATTATAACTTTCTTATATAGAATGTTCGCTTAAACAGCTATCCAGGGGCAAAAGAGATCTTTTCAGCATTTCACGAGTGTATTTGTGTAGTACGTTCTTGTTCCAGCGCTGAAATAACCGAAGGGAATCAATTTAAGACGATTTAGCCTAATATACAAAAATAATCTCTGAGTGTAAAGACTAAAGACAACATTGTAGAAATTAAAAAACTAAAACCAACATCTTAATGTTCGCTGAGAGATTTTTTAATGTAACGAACGTTTTCGGTCTATTCAATAGACCATCATCAGGTTAGAACATACGAAAATGGAATACATTATAAATGGAACATCACGTGTATACGTGATGTTCCATTTATAATGTATCCCATTTTCGTATGTTCTAACCTGATGATGTTATACGTGATGCTCCATTTATAATGTATTCCATTTTCGTATGTTCTAACCTGATGATGGTCTATTGAATAAACCGAAAACGTTCGTTACATTAAAAAATCTCTCAGCGAACATTAAGATGTTGGTTTTAGTTTTTTATTTAATTTTGCTGGGTAAGGTTGTGATTTTTATCGTAGAAATTGATACAAAATATAAGCTTTATTTTGTTAGAGAGTAGGTCTTAACGACCGCCTTCGGTAGAAGTACGAAAGATGTAGGCCAATCATGAGCAATTCGTGGCCCGTGAAGGCGGGCTTCGGCAACGTAATTTTATCTTCTTGTTTTCTGCCTCAAACCATTGTGGAACTCTAAGCTATCTAATTCGTGAGAAAGAACGTTCAAACTAAACAAGTTTATTGCGGTGCAATTTTCAAAAATTGTAGACCCATAAATTCTCATAGGCGTCCGTCTGTCGTCTGTTCTTCTTTAATCTAGAGAGCGAAGTTAGATATATGACAGTCGAGACCAGAAATGGAAAGATCAGGGATCTCCAGGCCCTAATCTTTTCATATCTGATCTCCATATCTGTCTCGATCAACTATATACAAACTTGTTTTGCGCCGGAAATTGTGTTATTTCAATTCAAAAATTTTCCCCTGAATAGAGTTAGATGACCGGCATGACTATTGTCAACAGGAAAAGTATGATGTACAGTACTGGTACAAGACACTATTAAAATTGAGAACATTGTGACGAAAAATTGCAGCCCGGCATTATGACGATGTTACAAGAAGTAATCGCTCGTCTTTCAATATCTACGGTACGACAGTTGTGGAGTCTGTGGTACTCGGCAAGCTTAAAACCTGCAACTCCAAAGACCAAGAAAAAATGCACGCGGCCCGCCGGAAGCATAGGAATTATTCGAAGTTCATTCATGGAACACACACCAGAAAAGGTTGCTTATCTCTGGTGTAGACGATCAAGCTTCGTGTTATGAATGTCACATAGTTTTCCCGATGTCACCATTACACTGGCCTGGGGTATGCGTCTCTCCAGTGCTCCGGACAAACGTGGGTCAAGAATCTGCGAGCCACTGATGCATGTTTGTCTGGGAATGAGTTGGCGCGCTAGTTTGCTGGTATCAAACCTGCTGTAGTTACGCCAATAGCAAGTTATTGAGACATTCGTCCACAGTCGTATTTAGGATGTTCAGATCTCAGTCACTATTCGCAATGATTACGGGATCAAGAAACTACTCACCTCAAACTCCACATAAAACGTTTAGGGTAAAATGCTCTTGGTGTCGCGTATGTCGTGTGAATCACGAAGCATTCTCTGCCTACTAGTACACATTGTAATAATTGTACGCTGCATTCCGGAAAAACGGTGCCTTGTCAGTTCATAAAAAGTGCAGAAAAAGCTGTGATTTGTCATGCAGTAAAATATGAAATCATGTGCACTGCTGAAATCGCTGCAGCATCTACATGTTGTGCTGGTTGCAAATTAACAGCGGAATGAGTACTTGTCATGGGACGTAATATCTGGTGTATTCGTGTCCGCTAATCCACAACCTAATCTAATTCTAACCAAACTAATACTGGAGAGATCACTTTTACACCTGGATAGGTGTTTAAGTGAACATTCTGTATAATTAAAAAATTCTTATATCCAGACTGTTCTGTAAAAGTAGAGTTTAGAGTCTGGTCTAGGCTTCCTTATGTCATGAGCCATAAGTGTACTTTAACTGCGCTTAATAGTAGTTACACCATTGCATCATTCATGATCGTTTGAGCCATTCTTGAATAATTAAGTCTTCAGTTAATCGTGCAGCATCATGAACGATCAGCGTCAGTATAAAATCTTGGTCAAGAGAGACTTTTCACTTTCGATCTTGTCCATTGGAAGTGGTATTGTTACAGAATTAAACTTATTTTTATAATCAGTCAATTCAGCGTTGTTTTTAATCAATTACAGAGAGAAGTTTTAGAATTACCGTTTTACAAGTAATCAATTACAGGGGAGAGCAGTTTTGTGGGTAAATTTCTGTATACCTATTAAATTTCCAATTCATTGTACACTTTATTACTTGTGTGCTTTACTATTTCTATGTTAAAAATGTTTATATTATTGTACATCTAAACAAATATATTCTCTACTTCCATCGCTTTTTAGAGGCTTAAAAATAAATTTTGCCTATGGCTTCGCAAATCTTTAGGACTGTCTCTACATTCACTACATGAGTTTGTTCACTTAATACCTTCATGGTGTTCGTATTGCTATCATCACTCGATACTAGGCATCCTATTTGAATTCTCCGGATTGTGTTATAATAGTCTGGATGTCAAAATTAGCCGGATTTATTTAGGTCCAAAATGTTTCGTAAATTATTATATTGTATAATAATGTGTATCTTATGGAAAATCCTTATTCATTGTGTAATAGTACATAATTTTTTATAAATATGTAAAGTGTTAGTAAACAGTACTTATATAATTCTTGTTTGATTGTTGGTTCGTCAGTGATTTATTTGATAGTATTAAATATTTTAATAAATGTTCATTTACCCGGAAGAATCGCTGAGGAATAATTTATTGAGCTTCGAAACAATTATTTATGTAACAATGTTGACTCGTAAACACAGAAAACATTGAAATTATTAAGTGTATATTTATTTTAAACCAAAATTTTTATTATATACAGATACGCAATAATCAATGAAGCAAGAACTAGACAAAAACAAAACTCAATAATCACGCAACGTAATTGATACACCATTTTCGAACCGAATTAAATGAACCTTCAGCCTGATTTTAGCCAAAACCAATTAATCGTCGAATATTATTTGCAATGCAGCTGATCGAATCGAGATTTGCAGAAATATTAAAGAAGCAAATATAGAATCCGTTATAGTTTTAAGCGATATGTTTTCATCTAATAGTACTGTACATGTATTTGTAAAGAAATACTGTATAATATCATGTTTTAGAAATTTAATCTTTAACAAAATAAATAAAAATAAATATATTCTTGGACATCCTACTTAAAGACTATTCAACAACTAATTATTGTCATTCACGAAACACTCAGTTAATGATTATTCAACAATCGCTTAAATTTAACACGAGAACTACTATACACTAGAATTATTTAATAATGATTTGAAATATTGTTTTTGAAATACTACGTTCAAATAAATGTTACAGTACCGCGTCAAGTCTGATTAAAGATGCCGTATTTTTATTGGTTGTTCATCAATATTGCTACATAAGAATCTAACAAGAACAATTATATCATTCACTAAATGCTCATGAATAACTTATTCTCTAGTAACGTATTTACAATCACTATCCATTCAACGATGAAATAAAGAGATCTCACAAACATTCAATAATATATCATAGTCCATAAAAGAACCATTCAATTACTTAAAAATAATGAAATACCCTAAAAGAACATTCAACCAGTTAGTAGTATTCAGTATACCTCTAGACACTTCTTCGCTATCTATTCATTGCGCAATTTACTATGAATCACTAAACGATCATAAAGTAATTTATTCACGAACAATTCAAGGATATTTGCGAATTATTGTACAAATATTAATGAGCTATAATACTAATTTATTCAGTCTCCACTCTGAAAAAAGTTTAGAACAAGCAATGACTGGAAGATTTTTATTAGGTTTTTCAACCAATTCAGGATCTATTTAACGACTTCTAACATTACTCACAAACATGAATTCTAGGTGTAAGCTAAGCAAGCATTGAACAAAATTTAAAAAATCTACATTAAAACTAATTCGGCTAAGTTTACCAAGCTTTAAAGAACATTTACTTTATATATAAGTATCTCAATGATCCATTTATTAATTACTCAAAGAAATTCAAGTAATATAGTAAATCATCAACCGCATTCATTTATAAAATATTTTCAATGCATTTATTATCAAGAATCACAAAATAATCCTGATCCACTCATGTAATCATTCTATGAATTATTACTATACACATTAGTAATATTGTATACAAAAGTAAGGAAGTTGATATATGAAAGTTGAATGAAAAAAGAAAAAGTTGATATTTCTTCGGTATAAAATTTATGGGTTGATTATCAGATATTTACATATTCAAGCGAAATTTACGTAAACTGAATATGCCAAAACATGAAATATATAAGAAGAAATAATCTATATAATACATTGTTAGCTGGATATACCATTTAGATAGATATAGATAGATCAATGGATAGTTTGACAGGCAAGCAAATGTGCAGACAGATGAACAATAAATAGATAAATGAACAATATTTCGTTAGCAATAGCTTAACATAGTTCTGATCATCGTCGTGTGAACACATACAGTGAATTTTTCTAAGAACGGAGTTTCTCAATCGATGCAAATTATGTCTATAGCGATTTTCAGTAGAGTTATTCCTTGAAAAATAAATTCGCGTAAACGTTTACTCACTAGTGTAAATCAATAAATAAATATCCAGATCATTACTTTACCAATAGTCAATCGCAGCAATATATATACTGCAAAGTGGACATTATATAAGCTTTAAATTCAATATTTAAAGAATTTTTGAACAGTTTAATGTTTAAAAAAGGGGATATTCTTAAAATGATGAATTATTCTTCAACTTTTTTTTCATTTGCTCTAGGTGTAAATTTTATTCCAATCTCGTTTACATCGTTTAATATATTTAGAATATTATATTTTATCCAAGTTGTTTGCAGTAATTTGCATCTGAATTTAAGATTCGAGAAACAAGCTTATCTAATTTTTCAAAATTATAGAATTTAGTATACTTTTTATTTATTCAGATGTAATATTATTCAAAATATTATATCTGAATAAATAAAAAGTATACTAAACTCTATAATTCAATACAATTTCATATTTAAAAAAAAATTATTTGTTGAATTTAAATTTGGAGTAATTCTGTATTAAATTCTTGTTAACCTGTAAGATTTCAGATAATAATTTATTAATTTATTATTAATTTATTGTAATAAATTATTGAAAATTTAGTAAATTATCGATTTTCTATTTTTTTAATTCAAAATATTAACTAAAAAACATGGTTTAAAAATTATGCACTTAATATGTCTTCGTTTTATAGTAAAAATTTTAAGCACTAAATAAATATAATTCTTAATACGGTAATTTTATTTTGTATTTTATTATAGAATAAAATTTATAAAAATTATTCAAAGTTGATTTACAGCTTCTGAGGACAATATATATACAGTTAAATTGGAACTTCGATTTAGCGCCACCATTTGTTTGCCTCTAAAACTGGCTCTAAATCGAATCTAAATCGATTCGTTTAATCAAAAAACCTGAAACAGTAAGAATTATATGTAATAATGTTTTGTTTTGGAGTATAAAAGTCACGAGATTTCCTGATAATGTCGTTTGTAACGCAAAATCGCAGATTTATCAATTCGCAGACATTGTAATGTTCTGCACTTAATATTTATGGAGAAGATACAAGTATTCATTTAGCTTTACTATTTAAGAGAACGCTATATAGATTATATATTAAGAAAATAAAGTATATATATATATATATATATATATATTATTTAGGAAGACGCTTTATCGAGGTTTAAATATATACAAATTTAAATATTTATTTACTTGCACCTCTGTATAGCGCTGCCCTAAATAGTGTCATTCTCATAAGCGCAATGAATATTTATATACGAATCTTCATAAATGTTAAATAGACAACATTTCTTTGTTTACGAATTACTAAATGAACGATTTTAATACGATAATATGCATTCATTATGATTGAAAGAAATAATTTTTAACACTATTATTAGCTTAATGTTTAACGTTTCGATGACGTTTTTTAATTATTTACTGTTTGCTAGTAAAGTTCATAGTGTGTATTCTCATTTTGCGCTCGGAGCGTTTGTCTTCTCTACTTCTCCCACGATACGCCTCTGTGTTTTATTTTATTAATAGAAATCATCTTTTTATAAAATAAATTTTAAATTCTTAATCTTCTATGCAAAAAAATTATACAATTTGAAATAAAAAAATTATTTATTTTATTTAATGTTTTAAACGTATTTAATGCTAATTAAAATAATTTTGCTAAACCAAATGAAATAATTTAAATAAAATACACAATTTTTAAACAATTCCTTAAATAGATTGCTTACTTACATTCGGCCAGGCTCACAATGAGAGCTGGTGGTGAGAGAGTGCTCCTGAAGTACAAGTACTGTACTTGAGACAGATTACCCGTGAAAGCTTCATGAGGTACTTGACCAGGATTCGAATCCAGTTCCTCCTGCCATTCTTCGGACCAGGGTTTGTTTCCGAATCTTCAACCTGAATAATTATTCATAAGAGGTCTGCCCGGATATGTCGTGCCCTTACTTCACTATTCGGCCCCCATTGTGAACCTGATCGAATCCATGATAAGCATGGATCATCTTAATAGCTACAGGAGGAAAAAGTTAGAAATTAAAAATAACATATAAATTTACAAATGTAAAGAAAAAACTTGAAATTTTTTAAAAATAAAAATAAATTACGTTACGTATTTAATTAATAAATTAATCATATTTAAATATAATTTTTAATTTAATTAAAAAATCTTTAATCGAAAATTTACGTAATTCCATAATTACAAGTTGATTTAAAAAAAATAAAACATCGTTTCTTCTTTCCGGAGATCAAACAAACATACGAACACATATCGAATGAAGCAGACACTTCATTTTTACAAGAATGATAATGATTCGTAAAGTTTGATATTTTTCTTTTTTTAAAAAAAATAAGGAAAAAAAAGACATTAATTTAAGAGAATTACTACTTTTTTCCTCTCTAGACAGATGTCATTACGGAAGCAAAGATAAAACGGAAAATCTGCATATGGTACATAATGACAATGCAAGATGTCCGACTATTCTTCCTTCATTCCATTTACTTAACACAGATAACCTACCATCAATCTGTCCTTTTGTTTCATACTCGTTCAATTTTCTCTTCTACTGCAATCGTGATCAATAGGTGATGAACTTTCCTCGCGTACAGTTATTCACAAAGCGTACAAAAGCTTCTCGGTTTATGATATCATTGATTATCGATAGTAGACACAAAGGATAATATTGTGTCAGTTAATTATGTTTTACGATTGACTACGTGTATGACACGGAAGATCCCAAGTTGTGACATTACCTTGATTGAATGGGAAGTTACTAGTAATGTATTTTATTCTTTTGTGAATTTTTGCAAATGGCAATTTTTGAAATTTTTCGAATGATTCAACTTTATCGTTAATGTACATATGTATATATTTTATAAGTACATTTGACAAAACTTTGTTCTTATAAGAGTAGAGTCAATACAAATACAGTATAAGAGGTGCGATTAGCTCAGGAAGGACGTTTTCTGTATGGTCTAGTTCTGCCATCTGGTGGCTATTTTTTAAGTTGAGACTCTTCAAGATGTCTAAGTTATTCTAGTATGATAACTGATAAGTTGCGTTTAAAGTTAAGGACATCGAAATATTTTCTTAAATATTTATATGTCAAATATACGAATTTCCGGAGATAAAAAATAACATAACTTTATAATGGATATTTCATGAATAAATGCGTATGTTTTTGAGAAAATAGATAAAATCATAAATAAAGTATGTAAAATTACATAGAAAGGCTAGAAATAGTAAAAAAAAGTTATTTTTACATTTAATAAAATATGAAAAATTTTATTGGAAAATAAATTAAGAAATAAGGTTGTTCAAATACAGTTAATCACTATAAATACTAATTTACTATCTTATTCAAATACTTTATTACTTATACTGCTGTTTAAAATTAGATCCTTCATGTTCAATAGACATATCACGACAATTTGAGATACTTTCACGAACTGCGGGGGCATTAATCTGTAGCAAAAACGACACGCAGTTAACTGACTTTTATTTATTTATTTATTGCACTTACAAATGGAAATGCCACAAGACAATTGATATCCTCCCCAAAAATAACGCACGTAACAAAAGATTAAAATTACTGACTGAAGTATTTGTATTAAAGTAAAAAAGTAAACGGTTAAAGTATTTAAGCCACCTCATAAAATCTTTTTCCATTAAATGACCTTTCCACCCTGCTTTTTACTTACTTTTATAAGAATAAATAAATATAAAATATAATTATAAATACGCAAAACATCTTTTAGTTTTGTATAAAAGTAAAGGCCCTATTGTAAAATATTCCGGATATGCAGTATTTGTTAATTATCGACTTTGAGAATAATAAATTAAATTATTAATAAAATTGGATTTTAAAATCATTATTATTAATTTATAAGTTTGTTAATGCTATTAATTTATTTACATGATAAATGAAGTCTTGTTTTAGTAATCTAAAAGTTTACAGGCCTTCATCAATGGTTCCCAAACTTTTGTGACTCCTGTGACTTAAGCTGCTCACCTATGTACATAACATAAAACAAATGAAGATAAATTCTTTTTCTTCCTCATTTGGCAAAGAATAAATACTACATTTAAATTATATAATATGTATATAGTACAATTATTTTCACCAGCGCATCACTAATAGTTAAAATATTGACTTACCTGGCCGCGGAATAATTTGGGAACCACTGGCCTATATTTTAATATTGTAAAATTATAGCGGCAAAGTTGGATAATCGGAAAGGTGTAAATATGTAGTTATGTTATAAAGATGCAGTAAACATTATCTAAAAAGCAATTAGAAATACAGTAGACTCGAGATATAATGGGCTCCCAAAACACTGTGTTAAATCATTCACTTTATCAAGAGTTCATTCGCTACATAAAAAATAACAAGTGCCAACAAAATTGTTTACTACATCGAAAGTTTACTATATAGAATGAAGAGTCAACTTTAATTAATATATAATTTTTAAATTATGCCAAATAGTACAAGTATTTTTCATTTTGATAGATTACATGGAGACAAAGAGCGTCAAATACGTCATCACATTACTTCCTTTTTTGTTCTTAGACCAGGTACTGTGTGTATGTAACCTATGTGTGAAGAAAGCACGAATTTTAGATGATATTAGAAATAAATTAGGCACGTTGTTTTCACTTTTATTGGAAACCACTGAATACGATTCACGAAACCTTGCCTAACAAAAAAGAACGTCGCATGCTGTTTTCGCTTTTCGCCTTTTTCGTATAAGCGAAAATTCTTTTCAAATTTATTTCGGATAGCTAAAACAGGTACTAACATAAAACTCTCGTAAAAGCGACGTGGCGTAAAGAGACGTTTCGAAAAGCGAATATTACATGTATCAATACCTCACTAAATACCGTACATAAAGAATAACAAGGACTAACGAAATTGTTCACTATATCGAAAGTTCACTATACAGAGTGTTGGTCACATCATAAAGGGGCCACTGTATTT
Organism: Centruroides vittatus; assembly: GCF_030686945.1. Classification (NCBI taxonomy): domain Eukaryota; kingdom Metazoa; phylum Arthropoda; class Arachnida; order Scorpiones; family Buthidae; genus Centruroides; species Centruroides vittatus. The sequence continues at coordinate 3,905,661 of NW_027122385.1, forward strand.
AAAATATACAAAATATTTTTTTACTATAACAATTTTGAAGTGTTTTTAATATTCTTTTATTTTTTAAGTACAAAACGTCTGACAAAACAAGAAATTTTGCTCTAAAATCAAAAGCAAATCCTTTCACACTGTAGAATGCAGCAAAGACCAAGTTCTATATATTTAATGTTACGTAATTTTATTTCATTAATTATTATAAAACGGCATTATCAAGTGAAAGACAAACTTTTTGAATATTTTAAAAAATACAAAAATTCGTCTTTCTTCGATATTCCTAACTAATCTACCCGCTTAATTTGAACTTAGCAGAATGAAAATCGCGAAGTCGATATCGGTACTGAAATGTTCTCATGTTTGTCGATGTGCGGGAAGTTTATGGACAGACATGTAACTACTGATTATTCAATGAATAAATGAGAAATAGACTCCGTGATATCCGTGATCCTCGATTCTGACTCGATACTCGAATGAATAGAAATGGAGAGAAATGACGTCTAGAAACGGAAGCGAAAGAATTCAAATGAAGGAAATAAATAAAGTAAAGCGTTAATATTATATGATAATAACGTGTGGGAGATCGTAGAGAGCGGACAAAATAGCCATTCATTAGTATAACAAAATGCAACTAAATGAAAATAATGACGACACGTAAATCCTAATACCACTTGAACTAGAGCTGAAAGTTACCAAATTGGTTTTCCTAAACTATAAGAGGAGAACACTAACGTATTCTGGAGTTCAAGTTACAAAGATAAGTGTAAAAAAACTGAGAGGTAAATGAAAAACGACAGATGTAACTAGGAAACAATAGAAGACGACATTTCGCGCTACCAGGGGTGCAGAGTGGTTGTAAGAAACGACATTCACTATCAGTAAGAAAAATAAACAAATCGAGGAAATAACTGCAAAATTTAGTATCTTAAAATGAGAGTTACTTTCTCGAATCAGTTAGATTTGGATTGACAAACTATTTTCAGCTATTACAGTGGATAAAATAGTCAATCTAAATCTAAGGGTTTGATTTAAATAAGACTGTTTAGATGGGTGAGAAAACGGAACGATGCGCCAGTCTGAACTTCACAGTAAAGAATCAAATCCATCAGTCAGCAAGATCACTATTTTTCTTACGATTCAAAACCAAATGATTAAGAAACGAAATTTGGCATGGTAGCTTGTGTATAAGAGTGACTGATGCTATTAAATTTTGTTGGTTAAAGGTTAAAGATCAAAGAGATCACTGAAACATTATAAACAATGGAGGGGGAGTTATAAGTCATATCTTTAGTGAGATCAGTCTGATCCCTCTCGAGATACACGTGACTTCTTTTATCCCCTTCATCTCTCCATCTCTTGATCTGTATGTATGGATGTTAGTGTGTGTTTGAGGGGACGCGTTTTTGTTCACTTTCTTTGCGTAGATTTTTCAATACGTTTTTGAGTAGTCCCAGCCTTGCCTTGTCTAAGTTCTAGGCGTTTTCTGTAATCGTACAAAGAACGCCCTCATTTCGTTACAAGAGGTTGTTTTTGTAGTTTAGCCTATTCTACGGCAATCTTTCTGCTCTTAGACAACAGTCAGTTGATGTGGCCGCACCCGAACTGAAAGGAACCGCCAGTTAATTAAACTAGCGAGCTGTTTCCAACTTCCGTGTGCAATGAGCCATAGTCTCATCAAGATGCGCCGCCCTCTGCAAGGTATAAGACGAGGGTCATTTCCTAAGTTTAACCAATATATACATATTAATAAGTACTGTACATACTCACAGTAAAACAAATTCACAACACCTTGTAAATGAGCAGCTAAATCTATTATCCTCTATTGTTTTATTGATTAGATATGCAGTCTTTCATGTGTTGTAATCTCACAGTATTTTGTTATGCGGTCTGTCATGACAATGTGATGAGATTCTTACAGAAACATTATGAACAAATTGTAATGTGAAATAATAAATTGAAAAATTTATAATTAACATTACATAATTAATGCTTAATATAAAGTCTAATAGAAAAATTAAACATTGCAAATTTTACTATTAATAGATATTGTGTCGAATTAATTTTGACGAGCGATTATTTATTGTGAGATCGTCACAATGTCGGGCTGCATTTTTAAATCATATTTTTAATTTACTTAAGTTAAAATATATGCTATCCACTTCAAATTAGGAGTATCTTGCCCCTGAACATCGTACTTTTATTTTAACAATCAAGTCATGCGTTTCATCTAACACCTTTTAGGGGAAAATTTTTGAATTGAAATAACGTGAGTTCCGGTTTGCATCGGAAATTCGTTTATAGTTCATCGGGCTTCGATGGCTTCATGCCCTAAGGTTTCCATATCTGTCTCGTCTTTCGCCTATCTAACTCCATTCTCTTGATTAAAGAAAGACAGCCGGATGGACGGACGACAATGGGAATTTATAGGTCTACAGTTTTTTTTTTTTTTTTTTCAAATTGCACACAAAGATTTTATTTTATTTTAGCTTTATTAAACTCAAAATACCGGTATTATTCAGACAAAGCAGTAGTTTTTTAATTAAAATTTACTTTATTAAAAAAAATTATTTCTTGTTAACGCAAAGAGTATTTTGATAACTTTTACGTATATAATCATAAACTACTATATCTTTACATAGAACTATAAAAAAAAGAATTTTAGCCTGAAGTAACTTAATTTAGTTTTGGTTTTAATTTAGTCTCAAACTTAAGTTTTTCTTCAAACTCCTTTAAAAAAATATCAAAATCCAAATTAGTCATATTATCATTTGTAGATGATATTTCAGATGTGTGTATAAAATTTTTTAAAATGTTTTTACATTTCTACAATGTATTTAAACATTGTAGAAATGTAAAAGCATTTACATTTTTTTTATATATTAAAATTATTTTTATGATTGCATAACAGAAGTAACATCATTTTTATTTTACACCAAAAGTATTGGGAATGATTTTGCACCAATTGGGAGTGATCTTGCTGACTGATGGATTTGATTTTTTACTGTGAAGTTCAGACTGGCGCATCGTTCCGTTTTCTCACCCATCTAAACAGTCTTATTTAAATCAAACCCTTAGATTTAGATTGACTATTTTATCCACTGTAATAGCTGAAAATAGTTTGTCAATCCAAATCTAACTGATTCGAGAAAGTAACTCTCATTTTAAGGTACTAAATTTTGCAGTTATTTCCTCGATTTGTTTATTTTTCTTACTGATAGTGAATGTCGTTTCTTACAACCAGTCTGCACCCCTGGTAACGCGAAATGTCGTCTTCTATTGTTTCCTAGTTACATCTGTCGTTTTTCATTTACCTCTCAGTTTTTTACACTTATCTTTGTAACTTGAACTCCAGAATACGTTAGTGTTCTCCTCTTATAGTTTAGGAAAACCAATTTGGTAACTTTCAGCTCTAGTTCAAGTGGTATTAGGATTTACGTGTCGTCATTATTTTCATTTAGTTGCATTTTGTTATACTAATGAATGGCTATTTTGTCCGCTCTCTACGATCTCCCACACGTTATTATCATATAATATTAACGCTTTACTTTATTTATTTCCTTCATTTGAATTCTTTCGCTTCCGTTTCTAGACGTCATTTCTCTCCATTTCTATTCATTCGAGTATCGAGTCAGAATCGAGGATCATGGATATCACGAAGTCTATTTCTCATTTATTCATTGAATAATCTGTAGTCACATGTCTGTCCATAAACTTCCCGCACATCGACAAACATGAGAACATTTCAATACCGATATCGACTTCGCGATTTTCATTCTGCTAAGTTCAAATTAAGCGGGTAGATAGATTAGTTAGGAATATCGAAGAAAGACGAATTTTTGTATATTTTAAGATATTCAAAAATTTTGTCTTTCACTTGATAATGTTGTTTTATAATAATTTATGAAATAAAATTACGTAACATTAAATATCAATATATTGAACTTGGTCTTTGTTTGCTGCATTCTATAGTGTGAAAGGATTTGCTTTTGATTTTAAAGAAAAATTTCTTATTTTGCCAGACATTTCGTACTTGTGTTAAATTTCACGACTTTTGCAATAAAATCACATAACTATCAGTGGCGTTCAGTGCATGGAAGCTGTGGCAGCGCCGCTTCCCTTGTATTTTCTAAAATATAAATACATACTGGGCGATTATTTTCATAAACAAGTTTTTATAATTTTGTTTCATGTCAATGTATGTTTGTATGTATCTATCTTAGAAATAAAAGAAATAAACTGTTTATTTTTGTCATTTTCAGTATTTGTTTATAATTTTTATGGAAACACAGCTTTCCTATCATCAAACGTCACCGCACGCCACTGATAACTTTGTTAATTAATGATAACTGTTAAAACCACACATGAACTTTTCGTTCAGTCCAAAGTAACCTTCACTTATTCACTATAGCATGCAACAAGTGTGTAGAAGTAACAAAATCTAAAGGAAAGGTTGTAATATCGATAATTGAAATGAAAAAGATGCGTATCAAAAAGCGTGAAACGGTACACTTGTGGCAGATATGGTGGCCAAGTTTAAGGTGTTAAAGTGAACGGTGTGTGACCGGTAAATGCAATTTGCATTTACTATATAGTATTTACTTATTTATTTATTGTTTCGTGTTTTAATTTATTATTGGAACATTTAATTGTGTTATTTTTACCTTAAATTATGTGTTTGCTGTTATAAGTTTATCGAAATGGATATTAGGATCTGGGAATGAATTCATTTACGTTCCATTATTTCTTATAGGAAAAACTGATTCGAACTTCTGACAATTCGGAGTTCGAATGACCCCTAAAATGAATTAAGTTCGAAGTACGAGGCACCACTCTATGGTAAATGTCCGGAATTGCCTTTGCAAAATTCTACTCACCCTATCAATAAACAATAGAAACTTCAGCAAATCTGATACCTCGTTAACTAGCTAGTAAAGCTGCGACAGATCCAGCAAAATAATATTATACAAATGTTAATAATATTAAAATTTTGTACATATTATGAATTATATATAGTGATTCGGGTGAAGATGCCTAACATTTTGTTTATGAATTAAATTCTAGCGATAATTTGGGTTTTGGAGGCCTCTAACGAAAATATCATATTCTTGAGCATGTTTTTCAAATAAAACTTTGGAGTATATGAAAAATAATTATGTATTGTGTTTGCAATGACGACTTTTTCACTGACTGGCATTTTAGGCATTTCACCCCAAGTATCCGGGTGAGATGCCAAATGCCATTAAGGTAAGATAACAAATATAATTGCATAAAATTAATTTTCGAATATCTTAACCAAATTTAATTTATTGCATATGTAGTACAAAGTACTTTATAGTAAGTGTAACAGCACAGTATAAGTATTGTTAAGTTCCAGCCTGTTCTAACGTGCTATAGCTAGCTGAAAGCTTTTTTTCAGTCCAAAAATCTTTTTGAGAAGTCTTATATAATTTCTATGCATATCCTGCAATAAAACGAGAAAACAAAAATTTATTAAGAATAGGCATATTGGAATTCGATTAACTCAAAAAATAGGCATGTTACCCCAAGAGAAATGTGGCATCTTTCCCATTTGTGGGGGTAAGATGCCTAGCGGAGTCACGTGTTCTAGCATGTCTGATCGGGATCGGAGATAGCTGATAATGGAAACTTTAGAACCTTAACTACATCACACATTAATTGTTTTTCGCAATTTTTAATAAATTCTATTTTAACTTTTAGTTTTAAAATGATTCTAGAAACATTTTACAACAAAAACTTGGTTCTTATCTTGCTTTTATTCTTCTCAGATGTAGAAAATGAGGTAATGGTAGCCAACTACAGCTTTTTGCACTCAATATTGGTCCAACGATTGATCATACAAACACATGACAATATCTGACGTCACCGTTTGAAAATAACAAAAATTAGGCATCTTCCTCCGCTTACCATCTTACGCCGAATCACTCTGTCTTTTTTAAATTAGTGTATTGTGTACTTTAATACTTTTCGTTGGTATTTTTTATTTATTTTCAAAAAATACACGGATAATTAATATAACGGACATTCCTAACAAATGTGAATAATTAATATAGAGGTTATGCAAAATAATTGGTAATATGTAAAAAAGTACAATAATGGGAAAAAATGCATAGTAAACGACCATGATACAAAAAAAATCAATAGAGACTAGTCTAGTCATATGAAAAAGTTATTTGTAACATCAGGAAACATTTTAATGTACAGTACAGTACAGTAATTTATTTTTAAAATGTGTGTATGCATAGTGCGTATATTTATATACGTGTACAGAACAGTCGAAATGGCAGTATAGAACTATAAGAAATTTAATTCAAACGTCACAAAAAAAAGCTATATATTTTGAAAATTTGAACTGTTAACATCGACCAGGTTTATTACCTAGAGTTCCCAACCTTTTTTCATTAGCGTACCCCGTGACATGTCATTTCTCTAGATCAGTGTTTTTCAACCGGGGTGTCGCGACACCTTAAGGTGCCAAGGCGCCACGATTGGGGTGTCGCAAACTTTAGCGCCGATAATAAAACTAGATTTAAAAAACAATAGCGAGACTATTATTTTACATGTAAGTATTTCAACAAAATTCAATGGACTTAAATTTTGATTTTAAACACGCAGAAATGCTTTTTTTTTTTTTTTTTTTTTTTTTTTTTTTTTTTTTTTTTTTTGCATTAAAATGGTACTTCAAACTGTCAATTTTTAAAAGTCTTCTTCCCGGGGAAGGGACTCCCTCTCCGAACCCCACCCCAGTTTTACGCGTAACATTCGTTTTCGCAAAAGATTTATCTGCTCCGTTAGCCCCTCTTATTTACATCCTAGATCCGCCGCTGGTCAAAGGTGTGATTTTTTATTTTTCAATCAGGGGTGCCACTCAATGAAAAAGGTTGAAAAACGCTGCTCTAGATTATACCCTTCATTTAAGAAATTTAGTGAGTAACCGTATTGTTAATTTTACATATAACTTTAAATAAAAACAAAACTAATTTATAATGTTCATAAACAGGATATATTTTATGTTCATACATGTAAAAATCAATACATTTACAATACAAATATAAAAATTATAATAAAAATAAAATTGCACAAAAAAACTAACTATAAAGTATTTAATTTCATATTAAAGGAGTTCAGTGTGAGCCTTGTCCTTGTTTTTTCTCACATAATTTTTTTATGTCAGGTTCGACTGATGCGAGGTATAATCTCAAATCTTTAACTGACTTCAGCTTATTGCGATACTTATTTTTAATACAAATATACCTCGCCTTACGTCAGTGATTGGTTCCAGGAGAGGCGACGTAAGTCGAGTTTTCTTGTGTAGTTACGACGTAAGTCGAAACTACGGTGGAAAACGCCAATAATGAGCACTTAAGACCGCTAAATAAGATGACAACACAGAAACACAGATGTTTTCATGTTTCGTTCTCTAGAATTTATGATGATTATATTAACATTTACTGTAATTGTACATATTTTAATATGATTTCATGTGCTTTTAACGCTTTTCTAGTGATATTACGACTTCAATATTTGTGGCGGACGGATGTAAAGTCGAATAAAATGACTTAAACTTGATTTTTACTTTTTCATATACTTTTTGACAAACTATGTATAATCGAGAACAACGTAACTCGAGGTATATCTGTATTTAGATAGGAAGAAAAAGCTCTTTCCACAAGCACAGTACTAGTGAATGGCAACAAAAACTAAAGTGCTTTATGAGAAAGTAGCTCAAATTCTTTGTTAATGTCTGCTCAAAAGTTAAAAAAAAAAACGTTTTGATTTAAATTGGCATTTTAAAATCGAATCGGTTGAAATTTCGATCAAATTCTCTTTTTCCTTACTTAATAATTTAGCTACCTGAAAATATTCCTCTTCAAATGGATTTAGAATCCAATAATTTGTGTTGTATAAACAAGACAGTCTTGTCAATAAAATATTAATAAAAATACCGAAGAAATAATGAAAAAAAAATACCGCTTGTATAGAAAATCTGGAGAAACTAGACTGTCCTTTTCCTTGCTAACAATATCTAGGTTAAGGCCGAAGTTTTAAACGCGAAAACGTATACGTCGGAGGTTCAGCACCGCTTTCCGGTAAGCCTAGAAGTTTGAAAGTGGCGTTTGGAATGTCGAGCATGATTCCACTGACTTTCTAAACACCATTGTCAAACTTATAGGCTCACAGGAAAGCGGCGCTGAACCTCCGACGTATACGTTTTCGCGTTTAAAACTTCGGCCTCAACCTCGCTAATAAAAACTACTTTTTTCAAACACCACGTGGGAACATTGTTGAGAGTTAATAATAATAACGGTAACACACTCCACCATCAAAAGTCGGTAGCATAATCACTAATCACGCATAATGGTATTCTCATTACTATTGACCGACTGTGCAATATTTATTGATCTGTTACATTGTACAATCGGCAGCATAAGTTTATATTTCTATTTTTGCATTTCGAAATGTATAATAAAGTTTGTGATTGTTGCAAGGAACATTTTTACCTAATAATTTTTTAATACTATTAATTTGTGATACATAATATATTATAGTATTTTTTCTGCCATAATAACTAACTTTTTTCTGTATCCCTAAACAACCCATCGCGTACTCTTAGGGGTACGCGTACCCCGGGTTGGGAAGCGCTGACCTAGAGGGACTAAACACCTGAAATCAGCGCCCCTTGCGGAGGAAAATGAGAGAAACGCCCCCATGTTTTGTTCTATCCAGTGTTCCCAACCATGGCGAATTGTTGCCAGAATAGCGACTTTTAGACGTATGTAGCGACATAGCGGCGACCGCAGACAAATCAGCCAAAAGTAGTGACTTGAAATTTTTTATTTATTTTTTGAGAAATTTAAATTTACAGATTTTTCTCTACTTTATAGCACTCTCTAGCGACGACTAATATTATTACGATATACAAAACTGTATTTCTAGATTTTCTACAGTGTGCAGAGCTAGAAATCTGTAAAGGTAACATTTTGTAACAAAAATAAATCTGCCCGGAAATTTTTTTTAAATTGCTAAATTGAAAACGTGGTAACTTCCGAATAAAATTTTAGTCCCAAAGTATAAAGACAGTCAAATCAGTGTATAAAGACAGAGATGAAGTATATTACAAAGGACTTTCTTATGATCATTTTTACAGAAAGAAATTAAATAAAATTATGGAAAAGAGAGTTTCGTTGATATTTTCAAAGAGGCAAAAGTGTTTATTGTAACCCTTGCAAACTCTTGTCAACATCAAAATCTAAAATCATAACTGCTTTGCAAAATTGGAGATTAATTACAGTTATTTTATCGGACCATGAGGTTTCAAAAGAACACATATCAGCCATGTGTACTACGTATAATAGATCAATGGGGTGTGTTGTTTGAAGTTTTTCGAGTCGCAGAATTTGAAGAAAAAACCAAACAATGTCAGTTTATTTTTAATCAAATGTAGAATCCACATGTTAAAGCTTATTTATTATTTTTAAAATTTAAATTACCTATATTTAACGAGTTTAATGCCTTCTTCCAATCCGAAAAGTCTTTAATATCTCATCTTTACATAGAAAGTGTTCGTTTTATTAAACTATTATTTTCCTCTAATTTTATCAAACTAAAAGTATTATCGACTTATGATGATAATATTGAAACTTTTAATGTTTATAATCCACATAATCTATTGTCTATCGAAAAAATTAATGTTGAGGTAACCACAAGAGCACTGATTAATGATTTAAGTAATACTGACAATGAATTATTATTTTTTTTTTGAAATGTCTAAAGTTTTACCTGAAAGCAATGAGTGAAGTGTTTAGAAGACTTTCAATTAAAAACTTTTTTTAAATAAAAATTTAGATTTTTGATAAAAATAATATTTTTAATGTTAATAAAATATGCAATTTAAAATTAATTACTGAAATTATGAAAATTGACTTACAGTATAACACGCCCTATAACACGGCCATTGGCCCCCTATAACACGGTAGATACGTTCCGTGTTATATGAATCCGTGTTGTACGAGTCACTTAATACATGAGCCAATCACAGCCCGGCACATGTGCAGTTTAGGGGCTACGGCTATTTAAAAGGTTTTCTTCCATAAAATTAATCGATTCTAGACTAATTTGACTCAACATTTCCAAATCACATATAATTTTTTGGGAATAATGCATATAAATTACGATATAAACAAAAAATTGTGGGATTACTTACCGAGTGCGCACCGTTTGACGACGCCATTGCTTAAGGTTGTTTTTGTTGCGGAGCGGCTTATCAAACGACGAACGCGTGTTTCTTGATCAGCGAACTTTTCGCAGAAAAATAATTTAACTTTGGAGACATAATTAATAAAAATATAATTTTTATGGCCGTTGAATAATAAATGTTTTTTAGTAGGTCCAGTGCTCGTTTAAACTCAACGGTTTGTACAATATCTCTCCGCTATTGGTCCAGATTTGACCAATCCTGTCGCGACACGAGTCGGCGATATGTTTTACCGTGTTGTACGAGTCTCTTTTTTTATCGTCTTATACGAACACGATCGCAATTTTTTCGCCGTGTTATACGAATCCGTGTTATATGAACCCGTGTTATAGGGGGTCTACTGTATTATCGACACACTTGAAAATGAATACAAAAAATTAAACTTTGTTTTTAAAATTTGATGAAGCCCCTGATAATACTTATGATTTATGGATCCGAATAGCGAAAATAAAAAATTTCAACGACCAGTATTAAGGCACTTTGTGGCACATGTACAATGTTTTTAAACATTGTACATGTGCCATAAAGTGCCTTAATTATTCCACATAAAAACGCTGATGTGGAACATGTATTTTTAACGTTGACTGGCATTAAAACCAAAAAAAAAATAATCATCATGGAATTAATTTAACTTCGACATTGTTGAGAATTAAAATTGAGTTACATAATAAAAATTCGTGTTGTACAAATTACGAAATTACTTAAGAACATTTTAAAAAATTAACAAAGCTATGTACAGTATTCATTTTAAAAAAGACGAAAGCGATACCGATTAATGTTTGTTTTAAAACCTATTATTATTTTTCGTTTTTTTATTTTTGCTATATATGTATTATAATTATATTATTGTTCATGTTGTTAACAATTCAATTATTTATTGTTAATTGATTTTTAACACAACTATTATGTGTACAACTTTTCTTCTGTTGTATTGTGGATCCCGAACACTGCCTGGCAACACTTGCCAACGAGATGTTGGCTGGCAACTTGTAAGAAAAGGAGGCGCGAAAGTTCGCGGGTTTTTGCCTGGATGTTGGCCGAGGATGTCGGTGACAGTTCTCACCTTTTTAATAAAGTTTTTTTGTTACTGTTCGTGTTTGTCTGCTTAGTTCTAAAGATCAGTAGGATCGAATGACAAAGTATCAATACATTTGTTTTGTAATAAAACCTTTCAACGATTTGGAATTTTGTTGTTTATTGAGTAGCGACAAAGTAGCGTCTTTTCAAAATATCTGTGGCGAAATCAGACTTTTATTTTAAAATGTAGCAACATTTATTTACGAACGGTTGAGAACAGTGGTTCTATCAGTCAGCAGTTCTAAGTGCTGTTGGTTAGAAATTTTTTTGAGTTAACATTTTTTGTTTTTTTGTTGTATGTTTTAATTACAGTTTCAGTGATATTCAGTTCTGAACAATGCCAGCAGTGTGTTCGGCATACGGATGCGTTAATTGCGGTAATAAAACTGCAGATATATTTCAAATAAGTATCGTTCGCTTTTGTAATGAGTTCCTTAGAACTATAATTAATTGTACTGAAATAACATTGTTTCCACTATCAGAAGTAAATGACAACGACAATATACTGCACAATTTGTAAATTTTAGTATCAGTTTGTGCTTAGATCTGCCTATCACCATGTGTAGGTTAATAAGTATATTGTTACTATATACAAACTACTTGTAAGATGGTTATAATTATTTGCTTTTTGTCCAATATTGTAATAAATCTTCTAAACAGCTATATGTAATTTTCTATAAATTTTAAGAACTTATCACACTGCAGTTTTCAATTGGAAAGTTCACTGAGATTTTATTAAACCAAATGGTTTAATAAAATGGCTTATTGGTCTAATAAAATCTCAGTGAGCTTTCCAATTGAAAACTGCGGCGTGATAAGTCCTTAAAATTTATAGCAAATTACATATAGCTGTTCAGACGATTTATTGTAAGATGGCGTTTAATCAACAGCTAGAGGCTACTTTTAAATGTAATATAGTGTTGTACTGTACGTATGTACTGTACAGTACATATTAGTATTGTATGTTTTATAACGCAATGTACTGTACGCATTTTTATAAAATAAATATTATTTATTACATTTAAGTACATTTCATCGATATATATATACATATATACGTATACCTTTTTAAATATTATTTATGTTAATAATAGAATAATAACTGAATGTCTAATTTATTACATTGAATGCTAAATGGTATTCTTTTTCTATCGTTAAAAAGTACTTTGTTTTGTATCACGTTAGAGGCCGCTCCCCTTGTTTTGACTAAAAGAAACATGGCGGATAGCGTTTCAAGTTGCTTCGGTCTGGTGGCGCTTCCGCCTCTGTGTTTTACTCTACCTCGGGCCTACCAGTGGCCAATCGGTTCTGTTTCCTGAACACTGGGAGTTCGGTCATGGGTTCGCGCCTCGCCATGACGGACTGACCATGTACAGTTTTCCGGGTTTTCTCCACATCTGTAACGCCCGAATAGGGGCCAATTATCCTTAAACGACCTCTCGAAGGCATTATTCTCCGAGTACCAACGAATATTAAATATATAACTATTAACCACGTTACATAGCAATTCTGTTACACTTTACTACCGGGCACCATAGCCTAGCAGCTCCAACATGTTGACAAGACAAGACAAGACAAGACCCTACCTCGATGGTTAACATATCAATACATTAACATACTGATAGATTTATGGACAAAAATGAAAACAAAATAAAAAAAATTGAAACATTTTAGAAATATTCTCAAAATAATTTAATATTTATTTTTATTATTATATCTATAAAACCCAGAAACTTTTTCGAAAATCGTATTTAATATTTATAAAATATATTGTTTCAGAACGAAATTGTTAGGGGGCGCTGAACGTCTTTTCTCTTCTATTGGCGAAAGAAGATGGTATATTGCCAATGGACGAGTAGATCGGAAGCGGGAAATTTCTCTCTTGAGATTTTCTTTGTGCCCAATTTTTAACATTTTTAAACTATAAAGCTTGATATGAATGAAATGTCTAGTTTTAGAAGCGCTTTAATGGAATTATCTACATCCGGTTCGTTTATTTTCTACCAAATTTTTCATATAGTAATTTCAGTTAAATGAATTTAATTACCATGTGTTTTTTTAAAATTGAATATAACGTTAATATTGTATTTTTTCAAATTTACATTTCTACGTTTAATGATGATGTTCGATATGAACAGATATTTAAAAAATAATGGTAATTTATTTATAAGTTAAGCTAATTTAATAAAATTAGAATTATTTTATCAAGTTTGATGAGTTGTGCTGATTTAACACATTAATGTGTTAACCTATAGTAACATCGTAAAAATATATTTACGAAATTTGTTAAACATTACAGACTCATTGTAAATAATATGTTTATTTTTTAACAAGATTGCAATTAAGAGTTTCTTCTTTTTATTTCATGATTCTACTTTACTATGAACAAGGGACCTCAGGATTATGGACCCTTCTATAAACAGTCTCCTGCTTACAGGAAACTAGAATTTTCATCAATCAAATGTAAGAGTAATGGGTTGGCGGAAGGGGGGGAACCCCCCAAATTGTAGACCCCCCCTGTGCGATCAAATAATGTCTAATGAACCACACCCCTACGGGCGACCCTTCGCGAGATATAGCCCCCCCAAAATCGGGCCGCGCGATGATCGCGGCGCGCGTCGCTCTGCTAACGCGCGTCGCACTGCAAACGCGCGTCGCTCTGCTAACTCGCGGCGAAGACTCGCTTTTAAGTATGTAGCACACACGACTAGCGTACGTCATTTCCGGTCACGTGACTTCGCTTTCGTACCTATGGTGTCTCGTACGAGGTACCAGTCACGTGACTCCTATATAACTTTTTAAAATATACATGTTTAGGTAAAATGGAATATACAAAATAGTTTATTTATAGTATAATTAACTTTTATATAATAATTTAATAAATAGTAAAAAGTGATGATTAATTTTAATTAAATAGTAATATTTTTCATGTAAGAAATGTTAATACTATTTATTTCCACTTCAGAATCTATCCTGATATGTCATCTATGCTAGTAATAAAAACTTCACTACCGACAGTAAATTAAAGAAATGTGATGGCAACGACCAAGACGATCTTCTCGAAATAGTTGTTGAACTATACTGTATATCAATAAGAGAAAAAACCACCATTTGTTTGACGATAGACGATAGAGTTTACAAGACGGGAAAAGACGATGTTTCTCATCCCTCTTTGGCTACACGTGACACGTGGCCGCAACAAATGTATATTAAAATCTAAACAAAAGTGCAATAAATTGCCTCGATCGTCGTCGAGCGCGACATTTGATATAAACAATATCAAGACTGTTTACTATTTTGTAGAAATTATTGTCAGTTAGATGCTAATTGATGGGTGAGAGCTGTCATCAGACAAACTTCCCGATTGCACGTGGTCCGTACTAGCTAGATCTAGACACTAGCCCGACTAACAGGTGCGCGTACAAATCATCGACAGTATGACAGTTCTCACTCCTCAAAAATGGTATAAAAGGGGCTCGCACCCAATTGTCGGGGCGGCGTCCGAACAAGCTGACAACGGCTGGTCAACACCATCAACTCCGTTCACTCTACGCATCTAGGCAAAGACGAACAGCGAGGTAAACTTAGATTTATTTACTTAAAACCTTTCTCTCTCTCCCCCTCCATTGACCGCGAGTTAGTTATATCTAATTCGGAAATTAAAAAGGGATTAGTTCCCTTAAATGCCTCGAATGCCGACATCTCTCCTCCAACGTCCTATTTTATATTTCTCTTTGTATGTTACCATTTAGTTAATGTTTTCATTAAATTTATTTGATAAATTAAGTGGGTGATTACTTGTATATCGCCGACACCTTATCGACTTATCCGCGGGTTAAGCTTTGATGCTTAACCCCCGATACTCACAGAAAGAAAGAATCGTTTATTAAAAAGAAACGAATAAAACTTTACAATATATGGAAATCGTATTTTAAAAATTGTAATAACAATAGAATATTTTAAAAAGTGTGTACATGATTTCTTTTAAATCTGTTTTTATGTAAAACTTAATTTGTATGTATTATTAAAAATCTTTATTTTTGGATTAAAAGAAAGTTGTTTGATGGTTAGTGGATTTTTCTTATTTATTTGTCAATCCATCACAAAGAACCAGCCGAAAAGAAAGGTGAGGAGCTGCTAATTCATTTTAAGATACTGTATATAAAATTAATATGGGTATGTGTTAGATAAAAGAGTATAGATTACGTTTATTACTGATCACATGTGATTTTGTTTGAGAGAACTAATCGTGCGTTCATTAAATTAATACTTTATTTTGATCAAAAGTTACTGGCGGGACATGAACATATATACATAGATAAATTCGAACTATCCGATCAATTTTCTCTCGCGCCAAAACAAGTTATTTTTACGCGGATTAAGCGATCATTCATAATTTTTTCGTTTTCATTTGTATTTAAAGAGTGATGTATAGGCCTATTGATATTTGTAATTGCGAAATAATTTTGGTAGCTTTTTTGCAACGCGAAGGATTGATTTCAGATATAGAAAAACGTGCGCAATGCAGAAACGAGTATAAGTTTGTGAAAAATAGACAAAATATTTTCCGTGTACAATTTGCATTAAATTTTATGGAAAAAAAGCCCAATATTTCGGACCTACCTAACCTAACCTATCCAATGGTCGGATGCCGAGCGGTCAAGGAGTGCATTTTTTTATTCCTTTGCGCCAGCGGCATATGTTTAAGTTTAAACATTCTTGCGGAACGCGTTCCTAAATTCCTGTCGGAGTGGGTGCCGACTACTGCTACAAGCGGCCATCTTTGCCGCTTGTAGCAGTAGTTTATGGTGGAAAGCAACATGGAGTTCTCCTTGCGCGGACAGTTTCGTTTCGGGGTCCATTACGTGGTTTTATGAATGAAAATTTAGAAGTTG
The DNA here is from genome assembly GCF_030686945.1 of Centruroides vittatus. Classification (NCBI taxonomy): domain Eukaryota; kingdom Metazoa; phylum Arthropoda; class Arachnida; order Scorpiones; family Buthidae; genus Centruroides; species Centruroides vittatus. The sequence goes on from NW_027122385.1 coordinate 3,921,900, forward strand.
TGAATGCGCAAGTTAGTAAACGCCGTGATGTAAGTATCTTCTCGAATTTTTTCGAATGGACCCGAAAATCTCCATGAAATTATTCGGGAGGTGGCCCTTCAGGATATGTCAGGTCCCGTTCCTCATCAACCCGATCGCCCCGTTGTGGGCATGGTCAAACTTATAATGGGCTTGCTAAAAGAGGCCCCTCTTAGTGCCCACGGGGCGGAAATAGTTAGAAAAAACCCTTATCCTTACCCAACGCAACTTACTAAGTCTCTTAAGTTCAAAATGAAGACTCTGAAGTTAAAAATGAGTCACCCAGCCCACAAATGACTCTCTTTGACAAGATAAAATTGACATCAATTGGAAATACATCTTAAAAAATTTCAGATATATTTTTTTCCTAATGTTAACTTTAAGAATTTCATTAGTAACTTATTTCATTAGCAAAAGTGCATAGATACAAAATAATTCATATTTATGTTTGGGCTACAAATAGTTCAATTCGGCTATTTTTAAAGCACAACTGTTACTTTATAATCCAGATCTGGCAACATTGTATATCAGTCCTTATCATTTCAAACATGCCTTTGAACATGATGCCAGAACAAATTTCGGAGAATCCCGTCGTGGATACCGAAGAGATTTTTAATCGATTAACTTGTTTTAATTTTGCAGCGTACTTCCCCAACGAACTTGCCGCCGAGAAATTTTGCCACATGGTGGGACTTGTGCCCCATCCGGACCTGACCGGCTTTGTACCGTCGTGTTCTAAGTGTGGAGGTAAAATTTCCTTGATTTCCTCCTGTACAAAAGTGCCGTACGCAAGTATCTGTTAGCTAATTCAATTTGTCGTATTTTTCAGGCGCGATGAGGAAAGAGCCGGCACCAGCGGAGAGGTTTGGATTTGTCTACCGCTGCGAAAAACTATCGCAAAGAAAAAAAATGCGTAGGCGGACAGGTGGCTTTGTCTGGCGGCCCATGTGCAGTGGTAGCCTCTCTTGTACAAAGAATACATTTTTTGAAGGCGCTCAGCTTTCTGCTCAAGAGGTATAATATCGTTGCAGTATGCCATATTTTGGATATATTATATTTTTCGTATTTCTTCTTTCTTTGTTCCTTTGTTCTTTTGTCTTTCGCCATTCTGGAATGATCCTGTTTAACCCTACCCTTGGGAGTTGATGACTCACATCTAAGACAATAGAAAGTAAGTAGCCGTAAGGGGTTTAACAGGGTCGGGGGAGAACACCCACAAAATCGGCGGTTTCACGTCACGTTACGTGTTTCTCTAATTCGATCGTAAAGATGATGTATGTTTTGAGATAATTTATTTTTTTTGTATTTAACAGGTGCTTATGATTATATTCTCATGGGTCCTGAAGCTGCCGGTCACCGACGCCGCCTCACAATGCGGCGTGTCACGTCAAACAGCGGTAGACTGGTATAACTTCTGCCGGGAAATTGCGGAGATTTTCGTCTCGAACAATCAAAATCACCAGCTTGGCGGTAAAGGCCTGCACGTCGAGGTGACGATCGATCCAAGTTTCTGACTTCGCCGATATACCGTCTATGTCTATATACATATGTTTTTCTTTTCAGATTGATGAAACTTTTACTAGAAGAAGAAAGTACAACCGCGGGCGCATAACCAAAGGCACCCAAATAACTATATTTGGTGCCTATTGTCGGGAAACGAAAGAAGTTATGTACTGGCATGTAAGTAGTAACGAAACATTATTTCCTGTTATTATTTACTTTTAGTGGAAGTTTTGTGTTATATTTTCTCGTATTCTTTCAGGTGGAGAACAAAAGCAGGCGCGTTCTTTGGAGCTACATGTCCAGATACATAGCTCCTGGTTCCATAGTGCTTTCCGACAGCGCGCCCCAATATCGCGGCTGTACGACGATGGGCTTCTCGGAACATAAGACCGTGAATCACAGCCAGCAGGGCCCCGGGAGGTAAGGAGGATGATACTGTGCTATGTGTTAAGTGAAAAAAAAAGAAATGAATGAGCGTTTTGAGAAGGATACCGAAAAGTGACATTTTTCTTTTTTCTTCTCGTAGATTCGTCAACAGCGAAGATTCTGAGGCCCACACTCAAAACATCGAGTGTAGACATCGCTGGCTGAAGAGGTCCATCAAGTCCCTCCGCACGGACAGGAGCTTGCAGAGTTACACGTGCAGCTACGTATACAGAACGCGGTTCCTGTCTAAGTTGCCAACAACAGCGGCAAAATTCCGGCAGTTTGTTGAGCATATCGCAGCCGTCTACCCAGGTCCCGGTCGCCAGGGTCTCCAACTCCTGACGATCGGTGTGCCCGCGGACCAAGATCTGCCGCCTGACGAGCCATATAGCGATATCCACGTGCCCGACAGCGACGAAGAGGAACAGCTGGAGGATGAAGACCGCCCAGTGAGTAGTGAAGCTTGTGTACCGAAGCTTGTGTAGTGAAGTGCGCGTGACCGAAGGATACTTCTTTGCGGATTTGAAACCTGGATTATGTGATTTTTCAGGCATCGGACGCAACCAACACCTTTGTCGTCGACCAGAAAGATCAAGCGGAAGCTGGGACCAGCGGCTGTGCATCGTAACCAAGATGTCGCCAGATAGCGAGAGGACAGCGCCTCCTCTTGCGGGAGACGCAGGGGAGGCGCTGTGAGGGTGAGTGTCTGTTTTCTTCTCTTTTTACATCGGCAGTTAAGCTTAGTTCATACTGAGCGTGATTCGTTGGCGAATGCGAAAAGCAGAGCGAATAACACGTCAGACATGACGTCGTTTCCGGCGAATTTTACCATTTCGTGAATCGCTTCGAAGTTCGGAACAGTTGAGGTTTTTCGTTAGCGAAAAAATTTCGCCACCACTCGTATTCCCGCTAGTTGTCACGTGGTTCTTGTTTTCAAGATGGCTACAGAAACTTCCTAAGCAATAGAGTAAATGTTGTAATTACGGAATTTTAATATTCCTCTCACCCAGCATCGTTTTCTTTTCGACGTATCTTTCTTTCTCAATAAATAAACAAACGTGGTTAACGACGGAATATCGGAAACGGCCATTTTGTTTTTCGACATGTTTTTGCTTGCTTGCAAATGATAGGCTGGGTAAAAATCGGGTACTTTTCGCATTGGCTTTCGATATTCGCTCAGTGTGAACTAAACTATAAGTCGGATTTGAAACTTGGATTATAAGTTTTCAGACAACATCGGGCGCCATCAGCACTTTCGTCAACGATCCCCAGGACCGGGCCGAGGCGGGAACCAGCGACCTCTCGATCACATCACGAAGAGGCTATGCGTCGCAAGCTAGCGAAAAGACGTCGCGGGATACGCAAGAGGAGTTGCTTTTGAAGGTTAGTGTAGAATCTGTTTTTTTCGCCTTTTACATCGGCAGTTAGAATGTGTGATTCTTTTCGGTTAGCAGCGCGCCAGTCAATTGACGTGATCTAACTTACGTGTATTGGGTTCATAATCAGTTCAGAGAGAATTACCCAAATGGGTAAGCCGGAAATGGTTAGTGAGTTTACGAGCGGTTACAGTCGCGCGCGATACTCAGCAGAGCGACGCGCGTCGCGACCTCGCGCGCGATACTCAGCAGAGCGACGCGCGTCGCGACCTCGCGCGCAACCCGATTTTGAGGGTAAATAAAAATGCGTATTATTTTCGTTAAAGTTGGTAAAGTTATTTATTAATAATTATCGACGTTATTAAAATATTAATATAGCAATAAATGGTTGGTACTCAAAACTAACGAATAAATTATTGCTTTAAGTAATCTTTATAACGGAAACTAAAATCGTATCAATATTTTAATTTATTTTATTATATTATATACTATAATTAATATTAATGATCGAAATATAGGACTTTACGGAATGTTTTGTTTAGTTTAGTTTAGTTACTTTAGATGTTTAGTTTAAGTCGTTCCGATCGCTTACTTTACTCACATCGGTCGCCTAAGTGGTATTAAAGGTGGCAACGAGGTTACTCTCGCTCGTTTATATTGATTTCGTTTCGATGATTAATTGGTAAGGAGAGGGCGAGAACCGACCCAAATTGTAGACCCCCTGTGCGATGAAACAAACAAATTTTTGGTATATGTAGGTGTCACGTGACCGGAAGTGACGTAGGTATAGCCCTCACCACCCGATCGGCCGATCGCGCGCGGCCCGATTTTGGGGGGGCTATATCTCGCGAAGGGTCGCCCGTAGGGGTGTGGTTCATTAGACATTATTTGATCGCACAGGGGGGGTCTACAATTTGGGGGGTTCTATAAACAGTCTCCTGCTTACAGGAAACTAGAATTTTCATCAATCAATATGTACTCATCTTTGTGCAAATATAATTTTTAGGAAGTTGAAGAGAAGTTGAAGTTGAATTATTCCTTTTGTTTTAACTTACATTTTTTTTTATATCTACATTTTAGTAAAATACATTCAATGTATTTTACTAAAATATCATTAACAAGTTCTGTTTTATATTTGAAATTTCATACACAGTACATTCATCAGATAAAAAGGATAAGGAAATAGGGTTACCAATTAGAATTTCAGGTATTTTTAAAAAATTGTTTGGAAATGTGTGTTTGAGAGAAAAAAGAATGAATCGACAGAAAACGGCACTAAAGGGCTTTTTTTTTAATTCCTTTGCTAGCAGTGTTGATTTATTTTTTTTCTCTTGAATAAGTATGTTGGTGTGACTTCTGTACTACGTTTTTACATTATTTTAGGAAATGTTCTGATAAATGAGTGTGTCTGTGGGGGAATTTATATTTAATGAAAATTCAGTATCCCTAATTGTAATTGCAATTATTTTCATTTTTGACTAGTTTGCTTTTCTTTTTCATTTTTGTCTACCACTTTGTTGGTTAGGAAAATCTGTTTTAACCTGTGGGTTTTGCTGTCCTATAACTTGATTTCTGACTGGATGTGGTTGTTTCGATGACTATCTGCATCGCTTTTGGGACATTCCAATTTTCAATGCTGACTAAGCACTGATCTTGATGTTCGTTAAAAATTGTTCCTTTTTTCAATGTTGAAGTGGCGCTGTTGTCAACCCCGACTCGACACACTTGGCACTCAACAGATATGTTGACCGCTACTTTCCAATGAATTATGGGTAATTGGTGTGCCATTTAAATGAAATTCATCTTGCTGAGAATGGAATTATGGGAACTAAGCACTTTGTACTCGAAGATGGAATGTCGTTGATGACGTCAAATTGCTGGTTTCAACACTTGTGTTGAAAATTGGAATGTCTCATTTGGCTTCCAAAATAGCGATCGGTGCTCCACCTGTAGGGTCCCAGATGGAAGTAATCACTATATCTTTCATTGCCTGATATTACAAAGAGAGTGACTATGAATCAGTTATCAAGTGAAAATACTGAAACTGTCTGGCCATGTAGCCATAACACCCTTATTTTATGATAAGACAATTAGATAAACTTCATTCATCTGGTTAATACCTACCAAACTTTGATCTGGTACATGGCAGCTGATTGCTTTCCTGCAGTTACATACAGTTTGAGTGCATTAAATAAAACTAAGAACAAAATAAGTAGTATTGATATGAATACAAATAAGAGGACTTTCAATCTAACTCACTAAATTAATCTGGTGAGAGAGCATTTACGTAACAAAGATATATTACCTGACATTTGCATTGGGCTGAAGTGGAGCATTGGGAGTCTTTGGGAACACAGAGGTTGGAGAACTGGAAGAGTGATGACTAAAGCATTGGACATTTGGCAAGGGTGCCAAAATGAGAGCGATGGCTAAACATTTGACATCCAGTGCAAACATCAGACAAGAGTATGTTGGAAGGTGACCTTTCATCTTTTATACTAGCCTTCATCCAATAGCATCATTGGACTAGGCCAGATGGCTGAGCAGACAAGGCGGCAGCCTACCACTTCTGGGGGACCTGGGATTGAATCCGGATGGGTCGAAAAATTCCCAGGAATTTTTCGGTGGGTGGTCTGTCCGGATATGTCGGACCCCATCCCTCACCATCCATTGTGAGTCTGGCCAAACTCGTAATGGGCTTGCTAAAAGTTTAGCAAGCCCATTAGTTTAGTTGCCTCTTAGTGCCCACAGAGCAGAAAGAGTTAAAAAAGAAAAAAACATCATTGGAATATCATGCCACACTTTTTACATGAGGAGGGAGCCAGATGGTCATGCAGATAGACGAGTGAGACATCGCACTGGAACTATCATTTCAGGAGGAACTAAACTGTTTTTCTGTGAGTCAGAGTAAGTGCTTCTTTTTATAAAGACAGATGAATTTTATCATTTTCTATCAAGTTTAATTTAATTTTAAAACATTGTTTTAATAAATTTGTTAAAATATTTCCCTTAGCTCCAGATTCTCACACTTTGTATGTGTTTTTCCTCCATCACAAAACCAGCTTTCCACTTGATTCTCACCATGTTCTTAAATGGCTTATTGATACTAACGTCTAATGGTTGCAAAACACTTGTAAGTTCACCAAGAATATATCGGAGTTTATCAACAACATTCTTCACCAGATGTGCCCTAAACTGATTGCACATGAGCAAACTCCTTTCCTTTTGTAAATTCCAATCTTCCTTTATCCATTTTCTATATTCATCTTCATCCATCCATCCTTGTGGATGAGCAAGGATGACAATTTCTTTTGGAAATTTCTTCTTGGCAGTTTTTCTCTTAAAAACAATTGAGATTATGCAATGATGTGTTAGTTCTGACACCACTGTGTGATTCTACTTTGGTCTTTCCTTCTTACACCAAGTAGGTTGTGTCTACCCAAGTTTTGAGTGTTTTTGAATAGTAATAACACTGTCTTGTATGTGGGACTATGAGTAAGAGAATGGAGTAGGAAAGGACAAGAGTAAGTTGGAATTGATTCACACAACACAATTTACTACATTTAAACATTTATTAGAAGGCATGAAAGTTGGTACAACATGTTACACAGGGTTTTGTGGTTTCACAGCAAGAGAGATTACAAATTTTTAGTACCTCACAAATTGGAACTAGATGAGGATCTTTGGAACGTAATCCTTCAATTAGCAGTTTGGGAGAGAAGAAGAGGGATGATGAAGAATCTGAGGGCACAGAAGAGCACTAATCCAAAAGAGGCACACAAACACACTAAACTGAGCAGATGAAAGAATGGACAACAACTAACTGGAATCAGCCATTCCTCTTCATATTAAAAACAAAAAACCTTGATAATTCCAGCAAAAAATATTTAATAAAAACGTTTTCGACTGTTTTAAACAGCCTTCATCAGTTAAAACGAACCTAAAAACAAAAGAATGCAGAAAAAGAACTCAAGCAAATATTTAAAATTCAAATTAATTCCAAAGTAAAAATGCCGTTCTGAATAAGAAATTAACAAATTGCGCATGCGCAATATATCGCAGTGAGAATAAAAATAAAAAATAAAACAAATAACAAAATATTGCCGCAAAAACTTGTCTATTACAAGAAAAAACGTTATGTACTGCGGTAAAACGATCTCCAAGCCGTGGACAAAGCATCAGCGTCTCTATGGTTAATACAACCGGTGTTAACGTGGGCTTTGTAGATTTCTAGTTTTTCTAAATATTTCAGCATTTGTTTGTTGGTCGTGGCCTTAATGATAGACGTTTTATCCCAATAAATGTCAACATCTTGATGTTTAGCGAAAGCTGCTAGCACAGTAGTATCCAAGCTTTTATTAATGGAGTATCTATGCTCCTTAAGCCTCTGTTTTAAATGCCTCATGGTTGCGCCAACGTATACCAGATCCGAATTAAACCGACGATCCTTTAAAGGTATAGAATACACCCCTGTTTTATAACTATGGTTTTCTTTTTTCTTGTCATTTCTTAATAATCAATATATTGTAGGATTACGTCGATACAACATTCTTAAGTTGTTATTTTTGGCCACTTTCTTAATCATCGTGTGTAAGAAAGGAAAATAATTGAGAATCACTTTTCTCCCTTGATTAATAGGAGGAAGCTGCCGATTTTTTGTCCTCTGAAACCTGTGGATAAGTCCATCAATCTCCTTACTCCAATACCCATGTTGTAATGCTGTAGCACGAATGTAACTTAGTTCCTTTAGGTGTCAATAACACTGGTGCAATGCGTGTAAGCACGCTTGATCCAGGCATGGAATGCTGCGTATTTAAAATTCATCGGATCGACAGAATTTTTTGGTATAATAATGGGCTGATAGGTGGGTTTTCTATAAATGTCAGTCCATATTTGACCCTCCTTGCATGTGATTGAAAGATCAAGGAAATTTATGTTAAAAGCACTCTCTTGGTCTAGTGCTAAGGTCAAACCATATGGGTTTTTGTTGATTTCGTGCAGGAAATGCGGAGCGCTACAATAATTTTTCCAAAGGATGAAAACATCATCTACATATCTTGTATATAAAACAATCTGATGTTGAAAGATGGGTATGACCTTGCTTTCCAAACGCCGTAATACAAGTTCACATAAAATAGAGGACATAGGGCTCCCCATAGGCACCCCTCTTTCTTGCAAATATGTATCATCTTCAAATTCGAAAAACGACGTGTAACATATTAAATCTGCAAGTTCCAAAATGCTGGTATGGTATTTCGCTGCATTATCTATATTAGCAAAAAGAAAGTCCCTCAGTTCACAAAAACACGGTGGTAGTCTTATAGATGGAAACAAGGACTTAAAATCCATCACTGTCATATATTCGTTATCCTTGAGTGTAATGCTGTTGAGCTTTTCAACTAGTTGTACTGCGTTTTGTATAGCAAAGGGGTATTCTTGAATCTTCGGCTGGATAAACTTTTTAATAATTCCTCTTCATATTCAAAGCAGCAAATACCTTAGAGGTGACTAAAAGTCATATGAAAGGTGTCACTATGAACTCTGAGAAAGGATAAGTTGACACATTCTCAGGTCAGAAAGTTGGCATATTAGCTTCTGATGAGGTCATTCCTGAGTTGTTTTCCTTTTACTTGTTTGATTCTCACACAACCATTGTTTTGATTTAGTGCCATCAGCCATACATGAAAGAACAGAAGTAACTATACTTTTCTCATTGCCAGTGGTTCTCATACTGTTTTTTCTTTTTTTTTTTTTTGATTCACAGTTTGATTCTCTGGCATGTCGAGTAATAGGCGTTTCATCCATGTACCAAATACATGATAATGCATAGCCTTCTTTCTGCCGATTTCTGATTACAAACTGGTAAAACTGTATTATTTTATTGTCTAGATCAGTAGGCAGCTTTTGTGCAATCGTAGTTCTCTGTTGAAGAACTAAGTCATACATTTCATGAACTTAGTGCACTATCCAGCACTTGCTTTAAAACTAAAATTCCATCATTCTTTGATTCCTTTCATGCATGGATTTGTATGACTTCACGAGTAATACTCTTTTCTTTCATTCTTAACACGAGTTAATAATGGAATGCTGTATATGCTTATCTTTTGTTTATCATGTCAACGTTGTAGAACTTGTTACATGTTAAATAAAATGGAATATACTTCCGTGTGGTTTAAAATATACCTGTACAATATTTTTGTTTTCTATTCATAATTATAAATTATAAATGCTTTGTTTGAAATTATTAGTTAAAAGTGAAAATGAAATAAATTTATGAATAGACACCTTGCTTAAAAATGAATTATTCCATAAAAAATTAATTACTTAAGATTATCAGATGAAATTACATATAAAATAAAACATAGGGAGACTTAAAATTTGATATTTTTCCACTGAAAGAAGTGCAATTATTAGTAGTAATTGAATGTTCTGTAATATGCATAAGTATATAGGCTAAAAAATATTACTGTTTGCATTAATTATAAATTCATTGCTCACATGACATACTCAACCTTCATATTGTTAGGTATAAAAATGTCATGTACAGTACCTTGCTGAAATGTGACAATATTTCTTCTTTTTACTGATATTCACTTAAACACAAACTACATTTAAATACTTTTAAAACTCTATTCTTGCTATAATCCTTTTTATGCTTCTCTCTCATGTGTTTGCTTAAACTTTGTTTATATTTATATTTTAAGTGGCATATAGTGCATTCCATTTTAACCAAGACTGAACAAAGACAAGACCCACATGTAACTACGACCTGAAACTGACAAATCCAGTTTGCATGACTGGCGCTGTTCACTATAGTGGCATAATTTAAAACTAAGATTTACCAGGGTTCTAGATGTTTGTCCATTGTCATTGTTGCTGGCCATAATTCCTTATTATTTATTAGGTTGTTTTAGTGAAAATTTTTCTTGCCCCCAATACCTGACAGCACCCAAAATGTTTTTAGATCTGAAGTGCATGAATATTGCAGATTGAGTTATTGAAATGATGGATGTCTACTGGTAGATGGTGTTCTGAGTGGAATTATGAAACTGGCAAAAATCCTTGTGGCAATTACATGATAAAGCAGAGTCAAAACAGTGCTTTTTAATGTTGTAAACAATATAAATTTTTACAAGGAGCACTACTTATTGTGAAAAACTAGATGCACTTGCAGTGCCTTCAATGGAAAAAATTCTAGCAAATGTTGACCTGTTGTCCATGAAATACAAGGGGTTGACTTACATGAGGTCTATGGAAAATTCCAGATTTTTTGGCCAAAATTGGGGGTCAACTTTTACGTGGGATCGACTATTACTCAAATATATATGGTACCTTGAAAACTTTGTCTTCTTATTGACTTTGTATTACTTCCTGAACAGAAGAGGATGATCATCTGTGATTTACAGTTATAATGATATGAATTTTGTTCGTGCTGAGAATCTTTTAATCACTTGATTGGGAAAAATTCGAAAAAAAGACCAATGACAGAGGAAACACTGGAAGCTCATTCCTCCAGCAGCTACCTAGTAAAACAGTTGGGAGAGACTCATCCAAATGATGAAAGGTTTACTGAAAAGAATTTTGTGATGTAGGAAGCTTAATTATATAAAACTAGAAAGATGTTTGTGAAGTAGAAGTTGAGATGAATGGTTGACCATTCATCTCAACTTCTATTTCACATTGGTTGTTGTCTTATACCCCATCAATGTTCCTATGTGTGTCTTTTCCCAATATAAAAATGTGAATGCAGGAGAATATAGGAAATGCTATGAAACCTTGCATCAGTTGAAAACAGAAATACATGTTAAATGAACATTTCCACAATGAATACTTTAAGTTAATTCTTATTCACCATGAAAAGTTACAATGGATGGTGCTGCAACAAATTCAAGAAGGCTGACTCTTAGGGAAACAAACACAAACAGTTCTGTAAGCCTTAATATTTAAACAATGATAAGTTATTGCTGTGTTTACTATTGTAAAAATAATGCAACATTGGAGAAAATGTGATTTTTGTCAGTTGATCCTAGAAATGCCAAGATGGCAAAGATATGGAAAATTAAACTTAGAATGGGAAAATCTTATGCCAAAAGCATTGTAATATGTGATTGACATTTTGAAGAAAGAGTATCAAAAGCTATCAAAATCCAAAAATTTAGTTATGAATTAGAATATGATTTTACATGCATAATTAAAACATAGAGTACCTATTATTCTAGTAGGCCTATAATTTTCATTTTAGAACATTTAACACTTAAACCTTGGTTAAAATCATTGGCAATGCCTTCTCAAGCCTGCCTTTACGAAAATTTGAACATAAAAACTGAATTTAGTAAGAGATTTCAAATTAAGAAAAATTTCAAAAAAGGAATAATAAAGCAGAATCTTTTTGCACCTTTAACAAATATCATAATAGGAATATCTGAACAAAAGGGTAAAGTTTTGTTTAATTTTCAGTTTTGAAATGAAATAAATATTTAAAGTGCACTTGAAGATTCTGAAGAAAATTATACAATAGCAAAAGTGTCCTGTATTGGAAGTGAAATAATAGAAAAGTTTAAGAAAACAATGGATAAAGGAATTGTTATCAACACTTTATTAAGCCATAGATGTGTTAACATTAAACAGCTCATCAAGGGTTTCTTTAACGGGCTTACATTTTTTAACTTTATTTTAAAAAATGTTTGTTTTAATTGAAGTAAATTTTTTTAAGCTATATTATGACGAATCTTGAATGTATCAGTTGAAGACATTCATAAAATTAAAATTAGGAATAACTTTCAGTGCTTTGAGTGCACTTTTTGGTATAAGTTGTGTGCAAACTGCCAGTCATTTTAAGCTCACACTGTTACAATTAGTATCAGTTCTTGAATGTGCCATAGTGTCACTTGAAAAAGAACAAATTGTGAAATGTTTGCCATAATGTTTTGCAGAATTTCCCAGTATTAGAGTGAAATTTGATTGTGCTGAAATTGAAACACCAGCTTGTTTACAGTGCAAAATAAAAATATATTCTCATTATAAAAGCAGGAATACTTGCAAAATATTGATAAGAATAGCTCCAGCAGGAATCATTACATTTGAGTAAAATTTCTGGAAACTGGTGAGCTTCTGAGATTTTAGATATATCCCAGAAGCTCACCAGTTACAAATACTTTACAAACACTAACATGATGGATAAAGAATTTACAATAGAAGACTTTTGTAATGGAAGGGCTCTTAAATTCATCAGGCCACCATTTTTAAAGAAGAAAAATTTTCAACAGAACAAGCATTATGGTCTTCCAAAATATCTACCAACACTGACTCCCTAGTACTTATATATTATCTACCATTTCATCATTGACATATAATTCATTAGTAATAATATAGAACAAGCACACACCGGGGTTTACAATATAAAATGCTACTCACAAAAACCTTTAACCGGTGAGAAATAAAATTTAACAGTCACTACAAATGCTTTTTCAAGACCCCTCCTGGGCCTTCGTCAGGCCCAGGAGGGGTCTTGAAAAAGCATTTGTAGTGACTGTTAAATTTTATTTCTCACCGGTTAAAGGTTTTTGTGAGTAGCGTTTTGTATAATTTATTAGTTTGATTTTTTAATTAGCAATGCACTATTGACCTAATAATAGAGGATTGTAGCTATGGTTTATTTTCACTTTATTCAAAAGACAAAAATTACAAAAATTTACAATGCTCCACAAGTAGAAATAACCCTGCCCAAGTTTAAAAATTTTAGGTTCATTCAGTCCTGAGATATAATGCAAAATAGATACCCCTCCCATACAATTTTTTAAAGGTTTTTTTCTCAAAACATCAAAAAAATGCAAATTTGACCATTTACTATACTTTTGCTTTGTTATATTCTATAACAACCAGAAAGTAAAAATTTAAATTATGAAATACAGACAAAGGAGTCAGCAAAAAAATTTGCTGATATCAGCTTAACTGCTGACACTGATTTCCAGCTTTTGTTAGAAAATAAGAAAATTGAATGTAAATAATGAAATTATAGGTGCCTTTTTATGTATGTAATATATAAAGCAAATAGATTAATGAAATTACATTTAATTTTATGGATCAGTGTACACAGAAAATCGTATGTTTTAATAAACATTTTCTATATATTATGATCACTTTATTGTTTTTACTCTACTTCATATATACAGGGAAAAAGTAAAATAAATTTACATTTTTGAAATAAGAGTATCAATAAATCTTTGTTTTCTGGGAGTGTTGTTAATAATGTAATCATCATTTAATTTGGAATATTTCAAAATGGCAATTATTAAATCCTGTTATTGCCCGACTCATTTTCACTTGGCCATAATTATTTGTTTTGGTTTCAAAGAAACTTAATAAAGAAATTATCTTTATTTTCAGGTGAAAATAAAGATATTTTGTTTTGCCTTTTGACTAAGACCTTTTTTGCTAATCAGAAACTTTACTAGTATAATAAGTCCTTATTAATAAACAAACATTGAGTAGACAATATAAACACAGAAATGTAAAAAGTAAGGACCAAAAGGTAAAAAGAATTAGTTTCTTAATGTTTCTTTTAATTTTAGAATTTTCCCTTTTGTCTTCTTCCATCTTTTAGCTTGCTATTGTAGTTATTTCCTAATATTCTTTCATCATCATGCTCTTCTTCCTCAATAATGGATAATATAATTACAATTGGGAGAACCACTCCTTCTATTTGTTGGTCTAGCTTTTTTGTTTTCTATAAATTCCATATAGCTTTCATCAAACTATGTCTGGCGATCTTGCTATCGTTTCTTCTGTTGGGATCCACAATCTATAGCTTCTGCCACAATATCCTACCATAACTGCAGGTTTTGCTCTTGGTTCTGGTTTGTTTTGGTAGGATGTACCATGCTTGACATCCAAATATTTTCAGCTTGCTGAGATCATTCTATCCATGCCACAGAAGTGGTAGTGTTTTCTGTCTCTGAAGAGTGCTTTCTGGAGATTTATTTAGTTTGTATGCTGAGCTCTTTAATATAACTCAGGAATCCCATAACTCCTTTGGGATTCCTGAGTCAATGAGTTTTGTGCAGATCATGTTTAATAAAGTCTTATTCATGCATTCAAGCCTTTCCTCCCATCTGTATGCTGTAGCTCTTAGTGTATTCCAAATAGTATGTCATTGTGTTTTGCACATCCTTTAAAACTGAACTGAATTTGCCACTATTATCCAATTGCAGTCATTTCACAGTAAGACCATGTTGAGCTTCCATTTCTAAAATATAATTTATCAAGTTTTCTTCTTCACTTGTTTTTTAACAATTTGATGACAACAAAATGTGAGAAGTCATCTAAGATTCCCTGAAAATACTTTCCACCACTAATTGTAGGTGGCATAATTGGCCCACACATCACTAATCACAAGGCCACCTATATCAGTAGAGCATCTTTCACTACAGTAGAAAAGGACTTGAGAAGACTTTCCTTCTACACTCGTTGAGCACTTGTTTGATTCAAAACTTTGAGTCAAAGCTGTTGCAGTGCATCTCTTTGTAAGTGATCGAGATATTGATGCCACAAATTGTCTTTAGCTGCAGCATGATGTTCTTCTTTGATCATACCATCTACTTCCAAAGTATAGAATACATTCCAACACAAAATTATTTCCAGAAATTGTATATTCCTTCTCCACTAAGATCCAATATCCTTTTGAGGCCATTTTTGAGACAGAAAGTTGTGCTTAATATCAGGAACTATGAGTGCCCCAGTGATTATAGTGTGTCCCTGACATGTTGCCTGCAACTCACCACTTTTAGTTGCTTTTAAACTTTACCTTCAGCAATATAATTAGTAATTTCCGGATCCAATGACAAAACTTTACACATGAAGGGTTCTAATTTTTGTTTCACAAAAGGATTACTGATTCCTGAATTCAGAACAAAGATGATACTATTTGAATTGTTTTTCTGGTTACAGATGTTTACTGCATACCGAAATTTGCTTTTCTTTACACAGGTTTGTTGTTTGCTTTTATTACAAATGTCTGAGCTCTAAATCCTTTTCTTTGTTCTGACCTGGAGACCTATTCTGAGCTCTTCCGATGACTCAATGAGAGCAATACACAGGACATTTGATAAGTCCCCTTAGCGAAAGGCAGTTAACGAACCTTAGACAAATCGCTATTCTGTTCTCCATGTTCAGTGGGTTTTGCTATGGGTAGTCAGTTGAGATGCATCTGGGTTTCATGCTATTGATAGCTATTATGCTTTAACCAATCACAGTTTAGTTAACATTGTATTTTTGTCACTTGATCTCAACCTGCTGTTTTCTAAGTGAAGCACATGATTTTAGTATTGTCGTGTACCAGCACTAGTCAGATAGTTTTGTGTTAAAATATCATCAAAGAAGGGACAATGCAGCCAACAAACTACAACTTGTCAGTTTGAGATATTAGTTAAAACACTTTGGTTCTAGCTGGGGCCAGATTTAGGCATTTTGAGGTTCTAAGCCAAACTCTGCACGAGGCCCCTTACCAACCCTTCACAATTCTAGAATTCAATCATATAAAAAAGAGAATTAACATAAACATATTAATTTTAATAATAAATGTTTTGTTGTTAAAAAGTATTTGCAACATATAAAATAAGGTACAATTTAAAGAGGGAATCACAAAATTTCATTTGTCATTTTTTGATTGCAAAAGAAAAGCTGAGAAAAGCTAAGAAAAGCTACCTATAAAAATAAAATGAACTAGAAATGTAATATAAACAATATTGTAATTAAATACTGTAAAAAATAATAAAAAGTGAAGTATAGTTTGTTGATTTGTAAAAAAAAAATTATATCAAAATGTGATTTTATTTTTTGTAGAAAATTTTGAGCTCCTTTCAAACTCAAGCCCCTAACTTTCTCTGTCTCCAATTGCTGATGAAATAATATTCTTACACCTAAAGTTGCCATGTTTTTTTTACTTTCATTATGTTCCTAATGGCACCTTGAGAATGGTCGATAAGAAAAGCTTAGTTATCACGTGGCTATCGGATCTGAAAATGAAACATATGGCTCAGAATAGAATTTTTACAGTTGATTAAATGCCAATCACATGGTTCCGTTAGAAACTGGTTTTTATTGTATGCATTAGCTTAATGATACAACTCAGAATAGGTCTCCTGCGCTGAGAGTGCTTTGGGCATTATGCCTAAAAATACAATTTGCTCCCACATATGAGGTCTGTTCAAAAATTTCCCAAACTTCATTTATTACAAAAAATAAAAAAAAAAATACAATTTATTGGTCAGGGTCCCTTTCAAAGTAGTCTTCTCCCCAATTATATACTTATCCCAATGGTATTTCCACTTTTTGAAACAGTCCTGTAGTGCTTGTTCCAGAATGCTCATAAGCTCCGCCATCAAATTTTTCTTTATCTCTGGAATGGTGACAAACCTTTTTCTTTTGAGCGGATTCTTCTGAGACTGCATCTTACTCAATAGATAAACACTTACTCAAAAACCTTTTAAACGTGCAGCCAAAACGTTTGAAGTTAATAAATTTGGCTGCACGTTTAAAAGGTTTTCAAGTAAGTGTTTATCTAGCGGGTTTTTTAGTTTGGGAAACAGGAAAAAGTCGCATGGGGTCAGGTCAGGTGAATAGGGTGGGTGGGAAAGCAGTGGTGTTGATTTTGGCCAAAAAGTCAAGTTCTGAGGAATAAATGAGCCAGTGCATTGTCGTGGTGAAAAAAACCACTTGCTGTTCCTCCAAAGTTCAGGCCGTTTTTGCGCGATTCTGTTTCTTAGGCATTTCATAATCCCCAGGTAGTACTCCGTGTTGACTGTCTGGCCTGTAGGTAGGTATTCGTGATGCACCAACCCCCTTTGCATCGAAAAAACAGTCAACATCACTTAACATTTGAGCAAACCTGTTGAGCTTTTTTGGGGCGGGGGATGTTCACCCACCCTCACCATAAGCGTTGGTAATCAACTCAAAAGTTTTCTTGAAGGATTTCCAGAGTTTCACACAGAATTTCACAGAACAATGCTGCTCCTTCAAATAGCTCATTTCTGCAGATCTGATTTTTTGCCAAACCTCACAAACACCCCTTCACATAAACAGCTGTAACTAATCACCAAACAAACAGATTGAAGGAGGTTACTCAAGAGGTTTGCATGGACACAATGCCTCCAAGCAGATTAAAAAATAACCAACTAGAGGTGCTCTATTCAAAAAAGTTCTTGAACTTTTTGAATAGTGCATATGACCTCGTATGTAGCAACCTCTGACTTTTCCTTGAAACTGACTTCATTGGTTTCCTGGTATAAGTTATTTTCTTCATGGAATTTTAATTTTATTTCCTCATCTAGTAATCTTGCTTTGACAAAATTCATTTTGACTTATGCCACTGTTTCCAACTGTGTCATACTTGGAGGGCAGGGAAGTAATAAATGGCACACATCTTAAGCAGTTTTGGATCAGAGATCTTAGTCTCTCATGATTGTATCAAACTTTAGAAAATGGTCTTCCAGGCTTTCTTTCTTATCCAAGCATAAGTTCAATAGTCATCTCCATAATGTCAATTTAGTGAAAGAGCTTGTCCTGAAGAGTGTGTCTTTTTAGAGCTAGTAACTTTTGCAGTTTTATAATCCTTAATTATATCCAAATGTTTATCTGAGATTCCTTGTATCATTACTGATTGTGCCTTTGCATCTTTCATCATATATTTTTCTTTCTTTCAGCTTCCTTGTCTGGTGGATCACTCTAAATCGCATCTTTGCACTGTTCACTTTTTGAGTAGATATAATTCTAAATTTTCAGTTATTTAAATTATTTACTTCTAATACTGGCATGACTGGTCATGCCAGTATTAGAAGTAAATAATTTTGACTACTTGACTAAACAAAGTTACAATATCTAATACAAAGTTAGATAAAATTTAAGTAACTTACTGGAACCTCTAAGACAATAACCTGTTAAAAGTGAAGAAAGAATGTACAGTGGTACATTGCTTTAACTGAAAACTGTTTAATAAACGAACAAATACAGAAAAAAACAGCAGAACAGCACATGCCTTCTGTGCTAAGAACATGGTGGAGCATGGCAAACAGTGTGTGGGAAGATTTAACGCCCCTGGCAGTTGAAAGGAGCACAGTACAAAATTTACATTCTTTGACAGTTTTAATTTAAAAAATCACATCTTTTCCCATCCAGACTGGAAGTTCATGTATAGTTAATCAGTGCCTCTGACCTCTAAGCCTTCCATATTTAGTCTCGATTTTTATCTAACTAACTAACCGTTCTCAAGATTAAGAAAGGAGGGCAGCAGCGGGGTTCTATAGCTCTGGAATTTGAAAATTGCAAGCTAATAACTGTTGGCAGTGATTTGCTAATAATAACAAAGCAGTTTTTGATTTGATTTGTAAAAGGAAGGCTATTAATTTAGCATCTCTTATACAAATTGGAGCCTACTGCTTGCATATTGTTCACTGTATTTGTGATGAAGTTAAAAGAATGTGGCAGCAAGCTATTTACTTTATTGATGATAGGTTTTCTCATTTCCTGATCCTTTGTCCTGGGATTTTGAGAAAAAAGTGATCTGTTTCCCAGGATATTTCAGGATATAATTAATTATTTTTAAGATATAAAATAAATCTTGAAATTGAATGATATAATTATTTTTCATTCTTTAAGTAATTTAAAAGTCCTGAAACCTCCAAAATAATAATAATAATGCCGTGTAAATTATGTATTAAAAATTACCTTTGAGTTATATATAGAAATTTTCACAAATAGAAAAGATTTATTAAAGTTTGTTGGAAACTGCTTACAAAAAAAGTCTTTGAATTGAGTTGAAAATTTAAAGAAAAAATGTAGTTAGATCAAACTTCTAACAGAAGATATTTTTGTTTTTTTAAATAAAACATAACACAAAATATTATTGTAAATTTTTATAATGAGATTTTTAAAAGCAAAGATGACCAATACTCCGATCACTCAATCTGGTTATTATTTTAGTAATGAAAAGTCCTGCTACCGAGAATGTCCTTTCTGATTCAATTGATGTGGGTGGAATTGTCTTTAATGCATTTAAGAGAAGACAGATGTTATGTGGTTTTTCACCTGTAGCCTTGAAGATTTCTAGTTTGTTTTTGAGTTGCATTGCAGTACTTCTTTTGCTCTCTAGTATTCTTGATTTGTCTACTTCGGCTGCTTTAATAGTGGCATCAAGTTTATAGCCTGATAATTTGGCAGTTCGTTGGGCTTTAATAATCGGGTTTATGAAGAAAACTTCATACTTGCATACTTCCTACTCATTTGTATCTTTGCCCAATTTCTGCAATCTGGCATAATGCAATTATTGAAGCTACTGGGCATGGTTAAAAATTAAGACAGCATTGGTGCAATTGATCAAGATATTACAGGTTTTGACAAGTAAAGAATTTTCAGAGTTTTGCCATAAATAGGCTACGTATTGACAATCTGTGACATGCCGTAACAAGCAAAAATTTAAAAACACAAATAAGCAGGCTTAAAATTAATAAATACAAATGTATTCTGATAGTTTGAATTAATTATACGTTATATCTGCAAAATTTCCTCAGCCTTAATACAAAATAAGAAAAAATGACCTTTTAAGAAATTTGCAGGATTTCCCAGAATGAGAAGAATTCCCAGAATATTTCCCAGTTTAAAAATCAGCCAGGATTACTGGGATCCCATTAGAGAAACCCTAACTGATGACTTGTACAGCTATTTTTACTTGTTTCCTCTATACAAGGACAAATTTAATGGCATTCAAATTCATCTTGAACTTAATATTAAAAAAAAATTGTTTTTGCAATGTGTTGAAACAGATATGCATTTTGGGCTTAATGCCTCTCTTCAGTCCTATTATTACATATTTATTAGCAAATTGATTACAGGTTTACAAATTTATAGAATGCATTGAAAAAATTAGGATACATGTACAATGGATACGGAAAATGGAGCTAAAAATTTTTCTGTATCCATTGTACGTGTATCCTAATTTTTTCAATGCATTCTATAAATTTGTAAACCTGTAATCAATTTGCTAATAAATATGTAATAATAGGACTGAAAAGAGGCATTAAGCCCGAAATGCATATCTGTTCACACCAATAAACCAACCTTTTTCTTCTGAAAGTGTTTCCTGTGTGATGTGTTCTCAACGGCAACATTGTGCTAAGAAAATACATATAATATAGAACAACAAGCAACCAAGATTTAAGAATACAGGTATATCTTGACTTACGTCGGTAATTGGTTCCAGGAGAGGCAATGTAAGTCGAATTTACTTGTGTAGTTATGACATAAGTTGTAGTTTCGACTTACGTCGTAACTAAACGCCAATAAATGAGCACTTAAAGACCGCTAAATAAGACGACAACACTGAAACACATGTTTTCATGGTTCGTTCCCTAGGATTTATGATGATTGTATTAACATTTACTGTAAATGTACATATTTTAATATGATTTTATGTGCTTTCAACGCTTTTCTAGTGATATTACGACTTCAATGTTTATGGCGGACGGATTTAAAGTCGAATAAACTGACTTAAACTTGATTTTTATTTTTCCATATACATTTTTGACAAATGACGTAAAATCGGGAACGACGTAACTCGAGAGGAATGTAAGTCGAGGTATACCTGTAATATGATCTATGTTCTCCAAGCTTAGAGGCTAAAGTTGGACAAGCTAGAGATTGCAATGAAGAAAATTGAAATGAGCATGATTTGTGTATAAACAAACATTAAAATTAGACATTGAAAACAGGAAGAGACCTCTGATTATTTTTCCAAATTATTGAAAAAGAACAAGAAGATTAGAGAAACCACACTGGAACTATAGATTACTCCTTTCATTTCCAGCATAACAGCATACCTTTTCTTGAGATAAAGGATGTTTTGTTTTCTCTGTATGTTATATTATTATTGTGTTTATACTTGTAAACATTGTTCTAGTGCAATGATTTCCAAACTTTTTGAAGCCACCACCCCTTGGTTCTATAAACTTATACTTAATGCCTTCTAACCTGTTTTCCTTGTATCAGAAAGGCTTGTATATATTCTTAGAAAAACTTTTCTATGAACCTCTGTCTTTACCATACATTGTTCGCCACATCCGGAAGCCATTAAATGCAATGTTTCTTCTTACCCGTTTTAACAGAGGAAAGGAAAAAGATGTCAGTGACTCCAATCCACCTATGGTCATTATTGAGTACCCTGTCTCCAGTGCCCCTGCCACCCACTTCTTTTCACCTCCCTAGATGTACTCATCACCCACATGGTGATAGTACCCACTTTAGGAACCACTGTCCTAGTGTATGAGTGAAAAGTATTTTGGACATTTAAATTTGTGAGAATTTGGTTTACAACAAACTGCTTTTGAAAGTGTTCTGTTTCATACATTCTTCTTCTAAATGTATTTTGTTTAATTGTTATTCTGTTGAATTATAATTCGTTTGTGTGGGCAGTTTTTGTTATTTTGTTTAAGATGTGACTTGATGAAGACCTGCGATTTAGGTCACATCTTGGGTCAAAAACATTAGTAAATTTTGAATAGAACTGTTATGTAACATGTTGGAAATGAAAACTGTGTATTTTAATTTTTGAAGAACAAGAAATATCAAAAAAAATAATGATGCTGCAGGGTTTCAGCCTTGTTTCCTTCAATATTTCTAATGTGCTTACATGTTTTTACAAAGAAATTGTATGTATGTTAATTGTAAGTTATTTCAATTAGGTTAAATGGCCATATTGCATTCAAACTGGACTCAGTATTGTGATTTATCTTGGATTACATGGTTATTTACAAATCTTGACCTGGTATGTAAGAGACCTATTTTTTTCAGTTTTTATTTTATTACTCTTCCCAGTTCTTGTTTGTATTTGTATGTAACTGTAAAAATACAAATGTTGTTTTAACTATGCATACTGTTATTAATACCCTACTTACCAGACTCAAAAAATGAAATAAGACAGAATTGGCAGTGCAGTTTTTGGAACACTTTATGTTAATGGTAGGATTCTATTTCTCTCATTTTTTTCACTGAAATTTTCTATTTTTTTTTAATTTTTTAATCATGAAAAGTTACTTGAATCTATCTAATTTTTTAAACTCAAACTTTCAGGTCTTCCAGCTCATCAAGCTTTAAAAAGCTCATAACTATTGAGTTTGAACATGATTATATTTAAATTAAGCAAGTGGTGATCTTTGTTAGTTGCTTGTAATTTTTGCTAATTTAGTTTTCTGGTGTTGATTTCTGTCTCACTCTCATCAACTAGAAAAAATAGCTAAGCCATAAAGACAAGAATATCCTTATTTGTAGAATCTTGGAGAAAGATATAACAAAGATCATTGAAAGATTATTTGGTGTCTTGAAGAGATTTGTATATATTGATAGTGGTTTAAAATTAAACACAGTAATTACTATGACAATTTTATACATTGTGTAAAGAATTTATTGTAAAATTGAAGGTTTTACTTTCTATAATCTTTTATTTCAGTTATTCTTTGAAGAACTATAGTATAGCAACATTTTAGTTAAAAAATTTCAGGAGTATAATGAACAGTCTTTTTCAGGACCATGCATTTTGATAGGAAATTTGCCTGTCAAGTAAAAATAATGATTGTAAAATAGATATTTTATTGATTTTTAAATGATTATACATTGCAGTCTGTCTATGGAAAGAATCAACTTTAGAGAAATGTCACATGTGATGTTGCTTCAGTTAAACCTATCAGCACATTCCCTAATGATATCAGCACTTTTTGCTTAATATGTCAAGCAACATGTAAATTTTATTTTACTTTCTCTCACTAGATGGCAGAACGACTTTTCTGTTAATGTTTTATAGCATGCATTAACTGTAAAGAATCATGAATTTAACTACTACAGTGAATCTCCTCGTATTCCAATACCAGAACATGAAGCTTCCATAAGAATTGTTTATAATGGTGGTGACATGTTTAACAAATAAGAAACAGGAAGTAGCTTGCCATAACTAAGCAATCAATGGCTGATGATCACTGGTTAATACCCAAGTTGATTCCACAGACTGACTGTAATTACTGAAAAGCTAAATTTTACAAAATGTGAAAGAATGGAGTTTTGTGATATATTCATCTTGATTTAAGTGGATAAATGTTAATTATGTTGCTGTATTTTTAACTTTATAATCTTTCATATGCATCTACATAGTTTCTACATTAATTTTAAAAAACAAAAACTTTCAATATTAACTTATTGAAGAATTCAAATTTTATCTTTTTATATCAGGTTTGGAAATTAGAAGTCTGTTGTAAAGTTCTCTAAGAATTTAATTTTATTAATAATAACAACATTATAATTTTATTTTATAAAATTTTATTGGATAATAGTTTATTCAAATATTTTTAGCATTGAAAAATAATAATCATATGATTTTAAATTAAACAGTGACACCTAATAATCAACAAAATATGTTGTGGCATTCTAATTCCACATCTCCAGAAGAAGAAGTAATTCGTCAAAGAGGTCGACGTAAGGCTGCCCAAATAGCAGCTGGTAAGTTGTTTAAATTACAGTATTTAAATAATTAACTGTGGTTTAATTCTTTTAATTAAACCCTAGATTCAAAAACAAAACAGATATTAAGTTTTACATAGTAGATCCCTATTTTTACAATCTGCTAGATGTCTGGAAAACACTGAAGTAAGCCATCCTATTTCCTATAGACAGTATTGGCAGAAGTCGCCATTATGTGCAGCTTGAATAGATGCAAAAATACTTTCAGTAAAAGAGCTTAATAATTTTGACTACTTGACTAAACAAAGTTACAATATCTAATATCAAGTACAAAGTTAGATAAAATTTAAGTAACTTACTGGAACCTCTAAGCCAATAACCTGTTAAAAGTGAAGAAAGAATGTACAGTGGTACATTGCTTTAACTGAAAACTGTTTAATAAATGAACAAATACAGAGAAAAACAGCAGAACAGCACATGCCTTCTGTGCTAAGAACATGGTGGAGCACAGCAAACAGAGTGTGGGAAGATTTAATGCCCCTGGCAGTTGAAATGAGCACAGTACGAAATTTACATTCTCTGACAGTTTTAATTTAAAAAATCACATCTTTTTCCATCCAGACTGGAATTTCATGTATAGTTAATCAGTGCCTCTGACCTCTAAGCCTTCCATATTTAGTCTCAATTTTTAACTAACTAGCTGTTCTCAAGATTAAGAAAGGAAGACAGCAGTGGGGTTCTATGTTAAGCATAGTTTGTTACTGTAGTGTTGTGAATTTTATCCAATTCCGTAATAATACAATAACATATTTTTTAAAAATTTATGCTTTTGTATGAAAGTTTTCTATTTGTGTTCCATTTGTATTAAAAAAACTGACTGACCCAGCCATACATAAACGATGGCCACAGCAAGAATCTTTTTATTGGTGAACCAACACTGATATTTCTCAGTGATTAAACAATATTAACTGTTTTGTTTTTTGGATAATTTAAGAGCTTAAATATATTGAAAATTATTGTTACTTTTTGCAAAGTTTAATATTTTTCTTTATAAGTCTTCCATTTATAAACTTTATTAATGCTTGGTGTGGTTTTAGCCCAAGACTGTTTGCACCTGCAAAATCACAAAGAATTCAACTTATTTGAATATTGGTTTGGTTTTTGGTATAACTTTATAAATAAATGATTTCGTTTCTCTAGACTAGAAAACTGGACTGTTCCTCATTGTGTTCAAAATCAGTTTACATAGAAATTGATTTTTTTTTAAATTTAGCCATTGTTATTTAGTAAAATATAAAAAATATCTCAATATTCTTTTTAATATTTGAGTTTGTATATTTTTTTTATAAAACTAAATAACAATTATACTTAAATTATTTTAATGGCTAACAATTTAAACAAAGATGTAATCATTTTAAAATGTTATAATTTAATGAACAAATAGGAATCATGTTAAGAATTTTTCAGATGAAATTATATTTAATTGAAGGAAGAATGATTAAGTAAAGAAAATTTTGCCGTAACTTTGCTGTAAATAAGAACACACAACATGCATTTTTTTCTAATGTAAATCTTCTTTTGAACGCACATTATTCACTGATCCACAAGCTTTTGGGTCTCACTGAAAGAAGAATTTCATTTGCATCTTCCAAAATTGCTCTACTTCCATCACTTCCTAGTTAATAGAAGTTTTCTGTCTGTCCTGAGCTGTAATTGTTCCTTTAGCAGTACAAACAGATTGAAATCTGAAGTGAGGACTATATAGGCTAGTTCAAGTATATGTTTCATACTTTAAAAATTTATGACTGTTGTAAGCAGCAGTGTAACGATATTTGTTACCATATAATAGAGAGAAGCAGTACAGCTTTTATAACTCCAGAAATATATTTATATTTCTTATATTTGAACTATATGAATGTTATGTTTATTTAGAACATTTGTCCCAATCTTAATTTAAATTATTTCAGTTTTGTTTAATTTATTTTATCAAATGTTCTTTTTTTTCATTTAAGTTTGATTTTTCATTGAAGAAACCCCAAGGAAGTAAGCGAAATGTTTTTGGTTAAATAAATACATTGCTGGAGTTATACAAGGTGTATTGTTACTTCTTAGGACAGAACATTTTTTAAATTACAGATTAAGGGCATGTAGAGTTTCATAAGTCAGATATGAGATACTGCTACAAGAAATCTACCTGGTGAGTACTATTTGAGCTGTCCTAATTCCCTACAGCAGTATTTCATCTCTAACATGCTCAACTCTACATGTGCTCAATCAGACTTGTCAGCTAAGATCACTAATAAATTGCAAGTTTGTTCAAACAAGGTGAATCCATGTGTGTTATGGTTTTGAGTGACAAAAATGTCAATGGTAGTCATATCATGTAAATCAGCCCTTAGTCTATACATTTTTAAGCAATACTGTTTCTGGAGATTTTGAAAAAGCAGAAATGAATGACACTTCCAATGACTCATGTTTTATGTGGAACACTAGACATCATTGAAGGAGTTGGTTTAATGAATCATAAAAAATGCATTCTTCACCAATAGATATGGCTAATATTTGGGTCTTTCTAAACAGAAGATGCACAAAACACTTCTAAACATCCTACAGTGACATAAAGTCATGGATGTTCATAGTAGGGAAGGCAATAGAAGAGGCTGGAAAATAAAAGATTTGAATGAGGGATTGGTAGATTAGACAGGAAAAGAAAAAAATAAATTCTTTAGAGTTTTTATCAGCAAAAGGTATGTTACAGAGGATGTAGTTATAGCCCTGAGTTTGTTGAATTGGGGGCCCTGTGTACATGCATAGTCTAACAAAAAATACACTTATGTAAGAACCAGATAACCGGAGTGGTTGCTACAAAGCCTGAAGAAGAGCCCAGACGGGGCTACGAAAACGTTTGCGACCCTAATATCAACCACTCTGGTTATCTGGTTCTTACGTAAGTGTATTTTTTGTATGAATTTCCGGTGTGTAAGGAAGATTTATACATGCATAGTCTGCACATTTAGCAGTCAGCCACTGATTATTGGGCTTCTAACATTCCCAAAAAAAGTGTGACTTTACCAGATGACTGGTATTTGATTTTTTTTTTATTGACAGGTGATGATTGATGCTTCCAGTGCATTGCTTGTTTCTTGCTTTCTGGTTTATTAGTTTAGTCACAATATGATCCATAAAAATATTTACTTTGTTATGGTACTGTACATATCCAAATACTTTTGGCAGACTGACTGGTGCTGTGCTTTAATTTTGCATCAGCTTCTTCAGGACCCATTGCTGTACATTTTCCTATATCTATATTTATTGTGAAGAATATTGAAAGCATAACCATGACTCATGTTGAATTCAATAGCTATATCAACATATGTGATTCTCATGGATTTGCAAATTTGCTTTAATTTGTTCCATGACTGACTCAGTGGTGATTGTCTCTGATCATCTCAACCAAAGTGCATTACATTTTTCTAGTTCTTCCTAACTTTATACTCCATAGTTTTAGTTCTGACCTAAATAACCACTATTATATTTAGCCAATGTGCTGCAATTAATTTTTCTTGTTTTGACAGCTGACCATAGAAATCATCAGACTTTGATGCTCTCTGCAGTGCATTCCAAAAGTGATAACTTTTAGGACCATATTGCACTGGTTTGCAGTAAATGTTGCCATGTTTATCAAACAGTATAAGCTCACTTAACTATTCTACATTATCCAATAGCAAATTTTATAGAAGTTTTTACAAAAACACTTTTATTTAATGACATCTTATAAATAATGTAAATTAAATAATCTTACCGATATAATATAGAAATGTTTTTCAATGATATTGGAAATTAAACTTAATTTGGAAATTTCTAAAGTTCATCTAGTAACTTCAAATATTATTGGAATAAAAAATTGAGATATTGTTAAACTGCATTTTGAAATTTCAGTACTTACTCAAATTATATTAGAACTGATCGTTTAATTTTTGGAGTAATTAGTTTTCCTTATTATTTATCTGAAGATGTTTAAAATATTCATCCTTGACCTGTACACACTTCTATCTCCCTACCCACATTTTGTGTCTCTTCTGCATCCCATTTTTGGATAGATGTCGAAGAATTGTTGTTGTGACTAGGGGTTGCAAATTTACAGACTTTTATTTTGGTAACATGGTAAATTTTCAGAATATTACTGGTACTTTTTAAATTTTAATTCTAAATGCCAAAATTAGCACGTTAGTGATTGTAGTTGCTAACTCCTTGGTAAATTGGTAACTAAGCAATAAATTTATAGAAATGATGTCAAGTACTTTTATTATTTAAATAAAATGTTTGATGCCATCTGTAATATGTAAAAAAATATAAATACAGTAGGACCCGCTTAACACGGGGGATGCATTCCTAGACGACAAAGTGCTAAGCTAGACAGCATTAAACAAGGTCATTTTAACACAGAGTAAATAGGGAAAGTGGAATATGAGACCAAAAATAAACAAATTTTACTATAATTTTAAGTTATTTTTATATTAATTTGCATAATAATATATGTTAAATAACACACAAACATATGCACAGAGAAATCTAAATTTAATTTTTTGTGATGAAGGTCCTGGCTTTTCTGAAATTCTTGTTTTTTGCAATAAAATTGTTTAGTTTCATTTGTTGCTTTTTTCTTTCCTTAAGCAAATGTCAGTAGCAGAATATTGCATCCAAAACACTTTGTTTTGCTTTTGCACTCCTTTCAAAATCTGGATCATTTGCTACAATTTGATTAATTATTTCAGTTATCGTTATT
This sequence comes from Centruroides vittatus, assembly GCF_030686945.1. Classification (NCBI taxonomy): domain Eukaryota; kingdom Metazoa; phylum Arthropoda; class Arachnida; order Scorpiones; family Buthidae; genus Centruroides; species Centruroides vittatus. The sequence continues at coordinate 3,950,502 of NW_027122385.1, forward strand.
AAACTTTTACTGAAATCTGTAGAGAAATTCTTTGGGTTCTTCATTTTCAGAATCACTATTTTCCAGTTCTACATAAATTCCTTGTTCTGCCAGTTCTTGGAAGGTTGTAGTTGGTAAGGCTCTCAACAGAAACCTGCAGTAACTTCTCAACATCCCACTTGTCTACATCTCCTAGTCCTGCTGTACTGATTAGGTTAACCAAATTGTCAAACTAATGATACAGCAATAGGCCCTTCTTGTTGAGAATTCTTGGATATTTTCAGCCATAATTTCTTCCACACTTCATTCATGCATTTATCAGTTAATTTTTGCCAAGCAAAGTCAATATTGCCTATGGCATCTATGATGATATATTTTTTCCAAAACTGTACAAAACAAACATAGATTTAAGAAAAATACAGTGCTACGACAAATTACCACCTTTTGCTGATTGGTTTGTGTTTGTAAATAATCTTATTATATACGAAATAATGAAATGCTGTGATAATTTGAATCAGTGTAAATTTTGAGCATTTTTTTTTAGGCTTCAAGCAGACTGTTATATCGAATCAGTGTTAATCGAGGCAGTGTTAAGCAGGGTCTCACTGTATATGTGAAAGGATGTACAAATGCATATTTGGCTTCATTAACATAAAACTCTTCAAGCCTGGAATGAATTACAATAACTACCTTTAAATGCAATTCCAGGATAAATAATTAACAGTTTGCAATCTCACAAACACAGTCTCTAACATTTTCAATCTACATAGATCTTCCTCAGGATTCATTGAATTGGAATGCGGATATTGGAACGTTTTTTAAATTTATTTAAAAGCAGATAGACGAGGATTTTTTTAAAGACATTTTTTAAAATAATAATTTAAATTGCTTAAATCAAATTTAAAGGTTAATTAAAGTCGCAATAAAATTTTTTCATGCGGGTAAAAATTTTTCAAAAAATTTGGGACTTAGAAAACATCCGAAAATTCAAAAAAAAATTTTTTTTTGACCATGGCCCAAACGCTCGTTTTCTGTGTAACGCTATGTAAACCGCTCGAACTCAGTTCGATTGCGGACAGAAAGGGGTTAAAAATGTTCAAAACAATTTTTCATTCGATTGCTCCCTTAGGTATAATTATTGCCATGCATAAGATACTTGTCCTTCCTCTTTGAAATTAATGCAACAACTGCGCTTTGGATTTAAATATTTCGAGAGTTTTCAGTGTCCTTATGTGGTCGTCATGTTTAGCACGTCTTATGATGGAAGCTTGGTCTAGGTGGACTTGTATGTCGTCAGCGGCATACCTGGCAAGAGCGGTGTTGTATTTTCCTTTAGTGATGTCATACTTGCGTTCAGCCAGCCTTACTTTGAGAGATCGTGTGGTGGCGCCAATGTACTCAAGATCACGCTGGATCTATTGTCTCTCAGCGTAATTTTATAAATGCCTGGGACCCTACGCATGTCGGTGTTGCCCTTTCCGTTTCTAAGGATGTTATAAACTGTGGGGGCACGCCTATAAGCTAACCTGTCGCCTCTGTGACGGGCAATCTCTATAACCACAACATGCAAACCTTATATAATCTAGCACTATGTGGTGCATGTTGTGAGCATTCTCACTTATTGATGTAATATTATTGGGCGTATGAGTATCATTGTTGGAATAGGCGTTTGCTAATTTATGAATAAGGTGTTTTTTGTAACCATGCCTTTTGGCTATGTCTTCAAGACGTTTAAGCTCTTTTAACGTGTCCTCATAGTCAGTGCAGTGGGTAAACGCATGTTTGACTAAGGTATGAAAGGCAGCAATTTTGTAGATATAAGGGTCGTATTAATGCTTTTAAATAAATTTAAAAAAACGTTTCAATATCCGCATTCCAATTCAATGAATCCTGAGGAAGATCTCTTATGTAGATCGAAAACGTTAGAGACTGTGTTTGTGAGATTACGAACTGTTAATTATTTATCCTGGAATTGCATTTAAAGGTTCAATGAGTAGTAGTTATATTTGGCTTCAAAAAATTGTATACCTACCTATTTTTTATTGAATTTACTGGTAAAAATGTATCAAATTATAGGTGTACTTACCAATGTGTTTTTTTTAACCTAATTGCCAGTAAATCATATACTAGTAGTGCAATCTGGTCAAGATTCTTCATGCCTCCTTATCAGATGCAAAATACTTGCTTTTCATCAGTAACAGAAATAACGTGACCAAAACTGGCAAATATAGTGATGTGACAGGACCTTAACTCCAATTATAATGCTGGCTGCACAATGTTGGAAATTTGTGGTTTACCATTATCATGATGGGGAAATCATTTCACTTTAGCAAGTTCTGGGCATTTTTCACACAGCACAATGAAGTTTAAGAATTTCAATGTTATCTCCTGGAGCCCAAAATGTGTAAATACACAATTGTATTCTTTAAAAAATACTTAATTGTATCCTCAAGGAACAGAAATGCTTTAAAATATTAACCTTTCAACAGTGGAACAGTCAGATGTGGTGCTACCACTTAGTCGTGGAGAAGAAATGTGGGAAATTTTTAAAGTATTTTTTCACAGGTTTTTTCTCATTACCATTTTGGAAAAAGATTTTGTAAACAGTTATGTCTAGTATAGAAAAGTCTGTTTTTATTGTACATAATTCATTCTTTATGTGAATTTTTTTTTTCACGGTAGTTTTTGGCGATACCCCAAAAGAATTTAGCAAATATATACGTCCCTCACCACTGCCGCATGATTGCCCTTGACGAATATATTCATTGCTCACTGCTGAGTGGTTAATGACAGACTATTCAAAAAACAATTGAGACTGATAAACTGATCAGCACTTATTGAGGCTTATCATGAGAATTCAGAGAGGCTAAAACTGAAATTTTTCCAAAAGTTCACATGGGGGAAAATGGAAATGATCAGCTTTTGTATATTCAGATGTTTTTTGAATTTTCACGTGTTTTTATTTTTTATAGCAAATATGCAAGCTCTGACACCACCCAAGACTCCTAGATCTCCTCGAAATACTAGAACACCTAGTAAGTTAAATTCTGGAACTCCAGTGAAAGCGCTTCCAACTCGCACTTCACCTAGAAAGCGTTTGAACCTTGGACATGATGTATTATCAACTGAAGAACTCTATGGTCAGTCACGATCTAAAAGACTAGCTAACGTAAGTATATTTTAAACTCTAACTTGCAAATTACAGAATTTAAAAATAGTAAATAGGCAAACAAAATTAACATAATCAATTACAAATTTATTATAATCAAATTTTATTTCTAAATATGGAAATATGGAACTTACAGAGAGTTGGTCAAAATTTATAGTCCAACCTTGTATATATTGGTCAAAACTTGTTTTTAGTTAGAATGTGTTTTAACTAGTTGAAACTAGTTTATACTGGATGTCTTTGTTAAAACCTGTTTTGTCTAGTTAAAACTAGTTTTAACTCAAATTCATTTTTGACTAGCAGTAAATTCTAGTTTTATCTAAAATGAAAACATAAATTTTAGTATTATCTAAAATGAAAACATGTACAGCAGTAAATTAACTAGACAAAACCTGTTTTGTCTAGTTAATTTACTGCTGTACATGTTTTCATTTTAGATAAAACTAGTTTTAACTTTTAACATTAGTTAAAACTAATTTTAGCTACATAAATATGTTTGGGGGAAAATAAATAAAGTTATGTATAGTGATTCGGGGGAAATGCCTAACATTCTGCTTATGAAGGAAATTATAGCGATAATTTGGGTTTTGGAGGCCTCTAACAAAAATATCATATTCTTGAGCATGTTTTTCAAATAAAGCTTTGGAGTATATGAAAAATAATTATGTATTGTGTTTGCAATGACAACTTTTTCACTGACTGGCATTTTAGGCATCTCACCCCAAGTATCCGGATGAGATGCCAAATGCCATTAGGGTAAGATAACAAATATAATTGCATAAAATTAGTTTTCGAATATCTTAACCAAATTTAATTTATTGCATATGTAGTACAAAGTACGAAGGCTATTTTTTAAATAAGGTCCGTTTTTTAATAAGAAGAAAAATACTGTAAATATCGTTAAAATTATTTTTTTCTATATTCTACATACTTTTATCTACTTTTCTACATAATTTCCATTTTGTTTAAACATTTGTCATACCGCTCAACAATTTTTTGAATTCCGACTTCAAAGAAATCTGCCACCTGTCAAGAAGCCCAATCCACGACTGCAGTTTTCACTTCTTCTTCATCGTTGAAATGTTGACCACCAAGGAACTCCTTTAAGTATCGAAACAAATAAAAATCACTGGGTGCAAGGTCTGGACTGTGTGGATGATTGTATAGTCAAAACGATAAAGCACTGTTTAATCTTTTTGTTTTGTGATCGTCAGAAAGCAGTCTTGGAATTCACAGAGAAAACAATTTTCGATAATTCAGTTTCTCCGAAACAATGGTATACAAAACTGATCTTGAAATCTGTGGAAATTCAATTGATAACGTTGAAATCGTGAATTGTCGGTCCTCTCGAATTTTGTTATCCATATCATGAATCAAATCTTCAGAAATCAGAGGTTGGCTGGCCAGGGCGTGGCTCATCATGCACATTAACTCGCCCATCCTTCAACATTCTTACCCATTTTCGAACTTTACTGTCACTCGTAGCATTATCACCGTAAACTTCACAAATCTGACAGTGAATTTCCGCTGCTGCCAAGTTTCTTGCATTCAAGAATCGAATAACAAATCGTATCTCACAGTTGGCGGGAGACTCAATTTTCTTAAACATTTTAAACTTCTACAGCTCAGCATACAGACAGACGATATGGCTGCAAATGGCGTCAAAACGCGCGCTAAGCTTGCTCGGAGCAGAAGTGTATGCATACTGCCGTGATTGCGCATTATTCTCACTTTCATTCACAAACGGACCTTATTTAAAAAATAGCCCTCGTACTTTATAGTAAGTATAACAGCACAGTATAAGTATTGTGAAGTTTCCGCTCGTTTTAACGTGCTCTATAGCTAGCTGAAAGCTTTTTTCAGTCCAAAAACCTTTTTGAGAAGTCCTTATATAATTTCTATGCATATCCTGCAATAAAATGAGAAAACAAAAATTTATTAAAAATAGGCATATTGGAATTCAATTAACAAAAAATAGGCATGTTACCCCAAGAGAAATGTGGCATCTTTCCCATTTGTTGGGGTAAGATGCCTAGTGGAGTCAGGTGTTCTAACATGTCTGATCGGGATCGGCTGTAGCTCACAATGGAAACTGTAGAACCTTAACTACTTTACACATTAATTGTTTTTTGCAATTTTTAATAAATTTTATTTTACTTTTTAGTTGTAAAATGTTTCTAGAATCATTTTAAAACAAAAACTTGGTTCTTATCTTGCTTTTATTCTTCTCAGATGTAGAAAATGAGGTAATGGTAGCCAACTACAGCTTTTTGCACTCAATATTGGTCCAACGATTCATCATACAAACACATGACAATATCTGACATTACCGTTTGAAAATATCAAAAAGTAGGCGTCTTCCTCCCCTTACCATCTTACCCTGAATCATTCTATATGTTGCAGTCAAAACCATTTTTTTAGTTAGGATGAGTTTTAACTAATTGAAACTAGTTTATACTGGATGTCTTTGTTAAAACCCATTTTGTCTAGTTAAAACTGGAATTTACTGCTAGTCAAAAATGAATTTGAGTTAAAACTAGTTTCAGCTAGTTAAAACACGTTCTAACTAAAAACAGGTTTTGACTGTAACATATACATGAAACAGAAAAACACAACCATTGAGTTAATATACAGTATTTCAAAACAACATCAGCATACAACGAAAGATAGGCCATTTGCATATCACAATATTCAAGTCATTTCCTGAATATATCAGGTAGGTGGTCACCATCACAAGCAATACATTCTTCCAAGTGTTGGATGAAAGCTGCATTACATCATCCAATCTGTTTAAGGGAATGTTCTGCATGGCATTGCAGATGTACTGTACTGTACAGTTCTTCAGGTCCACTAGAGTTTTGAGGCATGTAGGCAAACACCTGACTTTCAGATCCCCCACAAGAAGTCTGAAGTGGCCAAATCCAGAGACCTTGCTGGTCGGAAGTCCTAGGAAATTTGTGACAAAGGTGTTTTGATGCACTTTGTTCTGTTCTTTAAACTGTTGCATGATCTGGATTTTTGCAGGTCAGCATGGATGCAGTGAATGAGCTGGCATCCCAAGTGTCATTGAGTGTCCATGCATTCCTCCATATAATAAGCACGTCATCAACATATCTTTTATACAAGATTGTCTTTATTAAAGTTGATAAGTGTGATGTGTTCTATTTTTCTCATTGGCATATCGTAAGGACCTGGAGATGATGGCAAATCTGGATGTTTAATTTTTTTTTCCAGTTATTCAATCATTGACTATTATGATCACTTGGTTGGGACCAAGCCATTGGTCCCAACCAAGTGTTACTTACTGTGTTATCAAATTGATGAAAATTCTATTTTTATTTTATTAATACATTTGTAAACATTTTGTGGTAATTATTTATTTTAAAGTACTAATATAATTTTAAAAATTTTAGATTGGTTCTCCAAATAAACGAGCTCGACTCCAACATTCTCCAAAACCAGTTGTTAGTCCTGAAATTGCTATTAATGCATTAAATCAAACCCAATTAGTTCAATTAGTTCATGAACTTATTGAGAGACAGCCAGATATAATACAAGTAAATTAACTTAAACTTACTTATTTTTGTATATTAATATCTTTTTATATTTTACATAATTTTTTAATATAATTTTTCTAGATAATAAACGATATTCTTCCAGCAGTTGATATACAACCTCTAGAGGCAAAACTCTCCTATTTACAAAAGAATATTTTAAAATCAATTCCCAGAAATGTTTGGTCTGCAGATAAAGATGTTTATTGCTATCGCCGTGTTTGTACTCATTTGGATCTTTTTAAAGTAAGTATAAAATTTTTCTTCAACTAACATCAGTTTGAATATGTTACAGAAATAGTAGTTTGAGAAATTAATCTGATTAATTTCAATTTAGAAGAAAATACTATTTAAAAAAACACTTACTTTTCAGCTGATGACATTTTATTTTTCAACATTTACAAATCATAAGTGATATTATTTCACTCCATATGGATTATTATACCAGGTTGTTCAATAAGTTTTGTTGTTCAATAAGAGATGGCGCTATTAGGTTTGTCGTTTTATTTCTCTAAAAATAGTACTACTTTTTTATAAACACATGTGAAGTTTCATGTGGATCTGTCAACTCATTGGTATATTTGCAGCTGTTCAAAGTTGATGTGTCAGTGTATTTTTTTTTACAATGGAAAAAATTGGATATCATGCAGTGATAAAATTCTTATTTTTGGAAGGTGTAGCACCAAAACAAATTCATGAACGATTGGTAAAAGTGTATAAGGACTCATCACCTTCAATTAGAACAGTAGAAAGATGGGTTGCTGAATTTAAACGTGGCCATACAAGTCTTGAAGATGATTCACGTGAAGGACGTCCAAAAAGTGCATCAACACCAGAAATTGTAGCAAAAATACGGCATATGGTTTTGGAAGATCGTCGATTAACTGAGAGAGATTTAGTAGAAGCCCTAGGGCTCTCATTAGGCAGTGTGAGCAATATTTTGGCTGATGTTTTGGGTTACAGAAAGCTGTGTGCACAATGGGTGTCACATTCGCTAACTATGGAGCAAAAACACATTCGAATGCAACTTTTGCAAATTTGGAGTGTTTTAGAAAAAATAAAAAGGATTTTGTGTGTCGTTTCATTACTATGGATGAGACTTGGGTCTACCATCATAATCCTGAATCAAAACAAGAGGCTAAGGAGTGGTGTGAACCCGGTACTTCGGCTCCGAAGCGAGTTAGGGTTCAGAAATCGGCCAAGAAGGTGTTAGCATCAGTTTTTTGGGATGCAAAAGGAATTTTGTTTGTGGATTATCTCCAAACTGGTAAAACAATAAACTCAGACTATTATTGTAACCTTTTGGACCAGCTGGATGTAAAAATTTGTGAGAAAAGACCTGGTTTACAGAAGGAAAAAAAAACATTTTTCATCAAGATAACGCACCCTCTCACACAGCTCAAAAAACCATCGCGAAAATCAGCGAATTAAAATACGAATTGTTGCAACATCCTCCCTATTCGCCAGATTTAGCTCCCTCTGACTTCTGGTTGTTCTCACTCACATCTCAAAAAATTCATGCGTGGGAAACGATTTTCATCGAATGAAGAGGTAATAGCAGCTGTGGAAGCGTATTTAGACAGTCTTCCAGATTCTCACTTCAGGGATGGAATCCATAAATTAGAAGATCACTGGAACAAGTGTATTGAAGTTCAGGGAGATTATATTGAATAATAAAATGTATTTCAAACCATAAAATTGTGTTTTTTTTTTATCAAACGACAACCTATTGAACAACCTGGTATTAATAAAAAAATACTAGAGAGGTTGAAGCCAAAGTTCAAACTTTAAACTTGTACAGCAACCAGAAGTACACATTTGATGTTTGAACTCCAAGTAAAACACGTTGCACCACACATTTATGTCGCACACTGATTCATGGGATATTGTTGAAAAATGGCAGAAATATTTAAGAATGACGAAAGTTAAATGTAAATAAAAAAATTAGACTATTTTAAAATATTTAGAGGATATTAATAACACTAAATAATTATTTTTGACTTTAATTAGCATCATGTCTCCTACCGAATGATATAATAGTAGGACAATTTCAATGTCTGTTCTCATGACATACTTTTGTTGAGGGAAGTAGTGGCTTATATAAATCCGTATATGGATGGCAATCGGAATGCAGCTTGGAAAATTATTTTTAGAAATTTACAAATGTATTATGCTGTCAATGGTAGAAAATGCTGTGAAAGAACAAACCTACTTCTACAGTGTTAGGACCACAAATATATAAAAATTCTATAGGCACTTCACATCACTTGCAAAAAAATTGAATAATTAAATTTCTGGGTTAAAATCATCTGTTTTTTTTTTTAAATGTTATTCATAAATGCTTAATAAAATTTAATAAAATATGTCATAATTTTAATGCAAAACAGAAAAATACAGACATTTAAGCCAAACTTCTACTCACCAAGCTCGACATTCCAAACGCCATTGTCAAACTTCTAGGATTACAAGATGGCAGTGCTTGACATTCAACGTTTGTTTTAGAGATGCAAACTTTGGTTGCAACCTCTTTACTATACTGTCCTCTTTACAAATTGCCAGACGAATGTTCTGATAAAGGTGTGCCACCAACAAAAATAAAAAATAAAAAATTTTTCATTTCCATTTAAAGTTTGTAGTATCAATGTTTTATTTGGCATGGAGTCACTGCCATGATTCTTGATAAGAGCAAAATGTGAAACAAAAATGAATGTGAGATCTGGATTTTTTATAGATATTTTTCTGATTATTTCCCCTCCTATTGCTTAAAGAATTTGCAAAAAAAACACTTCACTGGGAATATATACAACCCTCCTTTTTTTTTTAATGCAAACATTTATCCATTCAGGCCCTCATTCTCATACTGCAAGACTTAAAGTTTACTATATACTCTTCAAAGACTGCGTAGATTTGCACTATAGACTCTAGTATACCTTTTAATCACAGCCGTTTATTGCTAATATTCGAACGTTTTCGGTTATTTTTAATAACCTTTCTCAAGAACAGTTACATTCGAATGCGGTCGTAAAAATTTGAACACGTCGCCAATCGAACACGAGCTTTTGAAATGGTTCTATAATAGAACCATTTCAAAAGCTCGTGTTCGATTGGCGACGTGTTCAAATTTTTACGACCGCATTCGAATGTAACTGTTCTTGAGAAAGGTTATTAAAAATAACCGAAAACGTTCGAATATTAGCAATAAACGGCTGTGATTAAAAGGTATACTAGAGTCTTAAAGTTTACAATTAACATCCAATTTCATCACTTTATTTTGGTCCTGGGGACACCTTTAACCTCCACACCTGCTACAATAACCTTCACCTCCAAAAACAATTAATCACGTGACGTGTTTTTCCAGGATAAATCTATAAAAGCCCCCTTCTTCTGCCCCTTTGGGGGAGTCTTCTCATCAACCACCAGCCCAACGACATCCAGGAACTTTCAGGGGTCTACCAAAAAGCTGTATCTCTGAGCACCATTTTACTGACAGCAATTCGTGGCTCAGTCATGAATTTTATAACTGTGTGAACAATTATACAGGGTGAAATTGAGCCTCTGTGGAGTCATCCAAGAGGTATGGTAACAATTCATGTAAGCTCTCTCTCTGCCACCCTCTGCATATTCGGAAACTAGAGAACAAAGTTGATAGAATCTCAATGTTAGATATTATAATTGTCTGTTTGTTACCTAATAAATCCTTGTTTCATTGTTAAATAGTGTTATTTACTTGTTTATCACCTACACCTTACCTAATGACCCCCCTCTCCTCCTCCATTCAACTTGACAAAAAAAATCCCGATTCCGCGGGATCATAGAATGTAAACCCGCCATCCTCTGACAAGTGGGCAGGTTTCATCAACCTGTTGCTGACAAAAAGAGGTACGACCTTGTCCTACCTCCAGGCTACCCATACAAATATTAATTCTCAAAATGCTTTCAGATTTCTTTAGTGTTTAGTGTCAGATTTCTTTAGGGATAAGACCAGAACAAATCAAAATTGAACAAACAATTTGAAAATGAATTGAAGTAAACATTCTGGAATGCTTTAATAAAAATTAAGGCATTCCAAATTTCATTAATAAATTAAATTTGATATAAATTATACAGTTTTCCCCCCATAATATGTTCCAACTTTATTTTTTTCATTATCTATTCTATAAAATACATTTCTGAATTTAAAAGTTTGGGTCTTTATTTTTATTTTAGAAAGAATGTATAGAACAGTGTAGCCATCTGATTAATGGTCATCAGTGGAAAGCAGTAATGGATTATGTTTTGATGGCTTGGAAATATGTTTGTAAACTGCCTAATTGGGAAGACAAATCTCACAACAAAATTAAAGAAATGTGTTTTAAAACTTTAGCAAGTCAATGTATGAATGCATTAAAAAAAGGAAGTTTTGATTCTGACGAATTGGAATTATATGAAGAGAAGTAATTATATATTTTTTTTTATAAGTTTAATGTTATTTTGTAATGTTTGAATATAATTTAATGACTTATTATTTTCCAGATTTAAGTATATAAGGTTTGTCTATTAAATTCAAAGACTTTAATATACTTTCTAATGAATAATCAATTGAATATTATAACAGGATTCAGTTGCTTAAAGGAAAACCTGGAATACCAGGACAGTTTAGAGAATATCAAAAATGAATCAAAAAGACTAATTGGAGAATTTTCAGGCAAAATGATTTTTGTGTATTATGAAACTTGTACTTGTAAAGGAAGATTTTATTTTCAGGGAAATGTTTTAAAATATCATCTAACTTTTTAAATTTCCAGTGTCATTGTCATGATGTTTTGTTTACATTCAATTCAGCCTTTCTAAATATTGGCCATTTGGAAGTTAAACTAATAATAATTATTTATGTAAAATTAAAAACTAAATATATAAAAAATATATAAATATATATATATATATATTGTAAATACTGCATACATATATGTAAAAATTTTAATGTCTTTTTTTTTATACGTTTACAGATTGAATGAAATGAGTACTGATAGTTCTAGCATTTTACCTTGCTTCAAATATGTTCAAAATCAACTTGAAAGAGTTAAATAATAGGTATTTGTAGAAATTTTTTCCTCTTTAATTAAATGCATATAAAGTAATAAATAAATTTTAATATTTTAGGGATAAAATATTAGTAATTGAAAATTAAAGTTGTGAAATTTAAATAATAGTTTTTCTATTAAATTTGTAATTCATAAATTGATTTATTTCATAAGAATATTAATTACAAATGAAGAAAAAAATGGTTTAATGGAGTTTAAACTGTATTAAATAGTACAATATTAGTAGTACTGTATCAGCAGCTCACTTATACTATTTAATTTTGATATTAATTCATTAAAGCATATTTTTATTTGAGTGCAGTTTTTTCCTATATTCTATATTAATATAATTCTATATTATAATTAAAATTCCTATAATCCTTATTCATCTAAATTAGACAGAATTAAATAATTACTAATTAGACTAGTAAAAAAAAACTTATATAAAATTATTGAAAGACACCACATTTTTAATAATGTATTTATTGAATATCAGTTTCTTATTTCAGATAAAGGAAAGAAAATCATTATTGATATTTTAATATAAAGAAAATGTGTTGGTTGTTGGTAAATATTCCATAATACATTTTAAAGCTTTTATGTATATGTATTTCTTATCTCCGTATTCACAAATGTGCCTTATACATCTCTTTTTAAATATAAATATACTAAATGATTTTAGATTTTTAATACTATGTTGAAATTTCATTAAATAAATCATCCTAAGTATGGCAAAGTTTATCAAATAGTAATATTTTTGTGCATTTTAAATTTTTATAAAATAAAATTTATTAGCTTATAATGATGAATTTTTGTTATGAACTAATGAAAATTATATAAAATGATTTTTAATATATATTCATGTTATTTAAAAAATGTGGAGTTACCAGGTTCATAGCCAAGAACATCTAAATATATGACCTGTGGCATGAGTTGGTGATGTCATTAGAGTGGATGATCATTAGCTGGAAATAGTTTGAATAAGTGTAGTTGACAGTAATTTTTTTAAGGTGTTGATGTGGAAAGTTCATATGATGTGCAAAACTCTGTATTGTTTAAATAAAGTAACAAAGCACTGTATTAAATTTATAAAATAAGAATGATACTTAATGGCTAAATTTATATTAATACACACATTTTAACCAACAAATTATTCAGGTGTTATATTAATCAAAATTGAAACACATCCAATTTAATCATTACAATTTATCAAAAAAAAATTTATTTAATGAACAAATAACATAGCATTTTGTTAAATAAAAAAAATTTATGTCCAAACAAAAATGTCAAATTGCTATAAAAACATTAAAATTTCAGTTTTTTTTTTAAAGCACTATGAATGTTTTATTGGTATTGAAATAATTTAACAATTTACATAATTGCAAAATTTATTAGGATACATTTTAAAAATTTAAATTTTAAAATTGGATGGAGTTTAATTTTCTATTGTTTTTAGCTTTTCTGTGTTTACAATCATCATTTTTCTTTCACATAATTATTTTAAAATATTTTATTACTGGTACAAATTATGGATTTAAGTAATTCTTATGAAGAATGATTACAAGGAAAAACTTGTTCAGTATTATTTATAAACATTAAATAGTTTTTCACAAATCCGAGTTAAATTTCCAAGTTGATTATTGGAATAATAATAATTTTTTCATACAGGAAATAACTACTTTAAAGACCCAGAAATACATAACTGCAGCAGTAACAGTTAAATATGTTCTCTTGATAATTAACACTGAGTTAGGCGTTAACACAGTTTTTCTTGTCTCGCAAGCACTTTCGACGATTATAAGTTCGTCATCTTCAGGCGAAAAAGAACGAATTTGAAAAATAGAACGTGCAGAGTGTTCCAAGTAGAAAACGGAAAATTTTCTTGGCGATTTTTAAATTTAACATTCAGTAATTCCGTTGGTAACGTGCAACAAGCTTTTTCAGGCGTTTGAAAAATCTTAAATCCACATGACTGGCAGCGCATGCGTTGTGGAGCAATCGTGCTAATTGCGACACTGCGTTTGGTTGCTTAGACGCTGGTATAAAGTAACCCATATTTCGGGCAAGTCGAGGGTGAGGACGTTGCATGCATCTCAGGTCATTGTGAGGAGTGCTTCCCAAATGTCATCATCCTATTATTACAGCGCTTGAGCAATGTTGTTTTTGACCATAGCGGGTTATAGCTCTGCTATTAGGGATTGCAATTGCTGGATCCAGCGCATTCTTTGGCCTGCTGGATCCAGCACCAAGTGCTGGATCCAGCGCTGCGGATCCGCAAATACTCAATTAACTTTCTAAATAATTGCGCAAAAGTCTACGTTGTCGCGTTGCCGCTTAGCTAACTACTAGACTGCTACTAATTACTTACTCACTACTTTACTAACACTAATAATTAAATTACTTATAAATAAACTATACCTTAATCAATCCAGCAAAATTTAATAAAATAATAACGTATTCAATCGCTTTTAACGATCTTCCTCAGTTACAAAAAAATACAACATTAACTGTAGAACATAAAATGTGTTTGGAATAAATATAAAAAGAATAGTGCTTAATTACATCTCATTTTTTTTAAACAAGTTACATAGATGTACTGCCAGGTCTGATAATTATCGTATTGTATACCGACGTAATCCCACTGTTTTCAAACTTTTATGAAACGATAAAAAGAAAGAGGATCGGAATTCAACAACGGGTATATATATTCGGTGCCTTTACACAACCAACGTTTCAATTACAAGCTTGTTTATGTGGGTGCAACGATGCGCAGTTTAAAACGAAGGCTCAAGGAGCACAAATATACAATCAGTAAGAACCTTGACAACACTGCGCTGGCATCATACGCAAGACAGAAGGATGTTAACGTCCAATGGGATCAAGCGGCAATTATAAAAACGACGACGAATAGGCAAACAGTCAAACATCTTGAGAGATTGGATATCCGCAAGGCGCACATGCCAACTGGTTGTATAAACCAGAGAGATGCGGACTCATTGTCTACCATGTGGAGATCCTTCTACATTAATTAATGTTATTAACGGACAATGCTGGTTTCGTTGGATCTTATATACAGGGTGTTTTTTTTAAAACTGATGGTACTCGGAGACATCTGTACAGGGCTGTACAGAAATCTAACAGCCGGACTGTCGCCGAATTTGGGAGAGTGACTAAGGACGACATGGGAAAGAGGTTCCGCGAAGAAAAAAGTAGTACCCAAATTTGCCGGTAGGGGTGGATTTGCCACTGTTGTAGCAAAACAGCTAAGAATCTGCATAAAATCCAGCTGCAATTAACAAACACACGAATGAATAATCAGACAGAGGTTTCAGTGTAATAACGAAAGTTTAATTAATCAGCAAATAACCTTCTCCCTTCTTCAATGTGATCACCGTTTTGCTGGACAACTCATTGCATCCTGAACACTGTGTTCTCTATGGCCGAACGTAACATGTCCGCAGGAATGTTCATCACAGTTGGAGAAATGTTGTCCTTCAAAGTCATCTAGTTTGGGACACTACCAAGATAGACTTTGGACTTTAAGTAACCCCACAGGAAAAAGTAACATGGGGTTAGATCCGGGGAGCGAGGCGGTCATGCAAGTGGAAAAAAGCGACTGATGACCCTTTCTTCAGTGAAGTGCTGCTAGCTTTTTTGCTATAACAGCGCCAAATCCTCCTCTACAGGCGAATTTAGGTACTACTTTTTTTCTTCGCGGAATCTCTTTTCCATGTCATCCTTACTCACTCTCCCAAATTTGGCGACAGTCCGGCTGTTAGATTGCTATACAGATGTTTCTGAGTACCGTCAGTTTAAAAAAAACACCCTGTATATATTTTTTCCACTATTTATTTTGTTTATTTATCTATATTTTGTCCGTTTGGGCGTTTTCCGTTAATTTTTATATTTATTCCGAACACATTTTGTGTTCTATTTTTTTTGTAACCGAGGAAGATCGTTAAAAACGATTGAAAACGTTATTATTTTATTAAATTTTGCTGGATTGATAAAGGTGTAGTTTATTTAACTTATTCTACTTCCAGTACATAGTTTTATATACTTATAAATAACTACAGATTAATATGTAGAGCCTATATATGAAAACTGGTAAGACTGATAGCCACTTAGCCACTGATTATCCGTCCTTACATTATTATAATATATTAATATAAATTAATCAGTAGAATTGCCTTTGCTATTATTTAACTTAAAGATTACAGTCAAACCTGTTTTTATGCGGGGGATAGGGACCGCATTAAAAAAAATCTCAGAAACTTCACGAATGGCTGTAAATAATAGTTTTCGCAATACAATTAAAAAAATAATTTTTTTATGCGGTCAACAGGGACCGCATAAAAAAGTCTCACATAGAAAATAACTCAAAACCGTACGAAATAGAATTTATTGACAACAGATATCAGCACTTGACTGCATCGTCTGGTCTATCGTCTGTTTTACATATTTTTGTCCAGGTGGTGTTTTGTTGACTTAAAAAGTAAATTATTTCATTTTTCGCATATTCATGCAATAATATTACTATAATAAGTGCATTTATGCTATAATAAGTTTATTTAGCTATAATAAGTCAACGTGAGACATGACGAATCGCACGAGACTAGTCGCCAACTATACCGCACAAATTAAAAAAATCGCACAAATAAAAATCGCGCATAAAAACAGGTTTGACTGTACATTATAATTATAATCTAACTAAACATTTAAAGTTAATTATCTCGTTCTCCAGTGTTAAACCGAACCAAAGTTAAGTTTACTGCCTAAATGTGTAAGAAGATTTATAGTGACCAGTCTAAATAATAAAAGCTTCTTAAGTATTTTTTTAAAAATGTTTTATTTCATTTAAAAAAACATAAATTGCAGGATAGATAGATAGACAGATAACACTTTATTGCACCAAAAATACATCCACGCTGGATCCAGCTGGAATGATTTCAATCCAGCAAAAATCCAGCTGGATTCAAAACACTGCTGGATTGCAATCCCTATCTGCTATAGAACTTTTGGCGAGCTCTGTGGTTTGTCTTCGTTTATAACCTCCCTGATGTTCTGCGATACGGCAAGCGAGCATTCTTGTCGTTTCTCCTACATACCCCTCTATTATCCCCGTTATTGGATTTTCCAGTTGTACTGCGTATACTCCCGATTTTTCTAAAACGTTGACTTTATCTCGGTCATTGCATACGCCCCTGCGTAGGCTGGGTAGGCGAGTTTAAGGAAGTGTAAAGTTGTACTGCCGGAAAATACGGCTAATAAGTATGGATTGTACTCTAGACATTTCTTTTTTGCTGTGTAGCGTAGTAAACGGAGAAAAGGAAATCTTTTACCCTACGTAGTACAGTACATACTGAAATTTGGCACCTGTGAATCCAGCATGATATATTGCCGATCTTACGATCTCCAACTCAACATTTATTAGAGTTTACGAAGAGGGTAGTGGTATCGCCCTTCTGACGAGAGCCGCTATGACAGCGTTGAAATATCGCGATGGTTGAAAGGCATCGGCCGGAATGGTATAGGAGACCATATTGGACTTATGATGCACTGCAAACTGCGGCTCTTCAGGCGACTTCCGTATCCGCATATCCAAAAACGTTATAGATTGATCCCACTTCCCCTTCCCAGGTGAAATACACGCTTGATAGTTACTGCATAAACTGGATGAATTCCTCTTCTGAATTTTCCCATAGTATTAGGATGTCGTCAATATAGCGTAAGTATAGTGATGGGTAGCATACAGCAAGCGGGGCGTTGAAGGTTTTATGTTCCACGTCTCTCATAATGAGCTCGGCTAAGACTGCAGAGACGGGAGCCCATGGAAACTCCTTGCTTCTGTAAGTATACTTTCTGGTTGAAGCGGAAATAGTTGTTTTCGGTGATGAAGATCAGCGCTTCACGAATGTCTAGCACCTGTTGAACCGTAAAGCCTTTTCTGAGGAGCATAGCGTTGGCTACCATTACTAGCCCATTATGAGTTCGGCCATGCCCATAATGGCCGGGTGGTGACGGACGGGGACCGACATATCCGGACGGACCACCCCCAAAAAATTCCTGGGGATTTTTCGACCCGTCCGGATTCGATCCCGGGTTCCCCAGGGCGGCAAGCTGCTAACCTTGACCATCCGACCACATTATTCACATTAGTAAATACCTTTTGTCATTTGTACATGAATTTTTAAGAACAGGTATACAGTTGTAAACAGAAAAAAACAATATAACATTTATGTACTGTACTGTACATTCAATGTTTGATGTTTTCAGTTTGTTCTAACGAATTTAACGTAAATTTTGAGTATAGTTGTGTTAGGTAATAAAATTCATTACGCAAATTTGCTTTTTTATTTCTTTATCATTCGTAGGAAATAGCAATTTTCTTTTGACTAAAATTGCATGTTATAAAAAGAAAGTAGTTATTTTTTTAAAAGTAATGTCACTAACGTAACCATAACAACGGTCAACAGAACTATTCTCACACAGAATAATACACGTGATTTCGTTAGAAGTTTTTATGTTGCGTGTTAATCACAGACTTTCGTAATTAAAGTTGTATAATTGTAAAATAATATAAGTGCTATATTAATTAAAGATGATGCTGATATTACACAATACTCTGACATTTTATCAGAGAAATTAAAAACAATTTTCATTTCCTGCAATTAACGATGAAATATTTGATACATGTATTAGCTGAGATTTTATTATAACAATAAAATTAGAAAAGTTATGAAAAAATATTAAGTTCGAGTAAAAGCATCTTCCGAACGTTTTTTTTTCCACAATACGAGATTAGATAATGTAATGTGAGAAGGGAATATTTTCAAATTTTATTGTTGTTATAATAAAATCTCAGCTAATACATGTATCAAATATTTCATCGTTAATCGCAGGAAATGAAAATTGTTTTTAATTTCTCTCTGATAAAATGTCAGAGTATTGTGTAATATCAGCATCATCTTTAATTAGTCCTTGTTTTTTGACCATTTGTGACATGCCATAACGAGCAAAAATTTAAAAAACTAATAAGTAGGTTTAAAATTAATAAATACAAATGTATTCTGACAGTTTATAAGTTAATTGTACTTTCTATTTGCAAAATTTCCTGAACTTTAACACAAAATAAGAAGAAAGTGAATTTTTAAGAAATTTGCGGGATTTTCCGGGTTAAAAAAATAACCCGGGATCCCGTTTGAGAAACCCTACGCGAAAGTTGGTCGAATTCTATCTTTCGCGGCGGCCGCCGCCAAGACGCATTTCTATCAGCCAATAACAATTCGTCTGGCAGTCACGTGAGAAAATACAATCACGTGGTGTTTTAATGGCGGAAAGTTCGACGTGGTTAACTGAGATAAGAAACATCAGAATAAAGAGGAAAGAATAATAAATTTAACACAAATTCTACACAAATACAGTAATCATATATTTAATTCAAAGAACAAAACAACCGAATCTTACTCAAAATAATATTCTTTATCGAGAGATCTTAATCGAAGAATAAGCCTATTTTGTACATCAGTTCTTTATCGATCCAACAAAATATCTCGGCAAGGTTCTTGCCAATATGATATCTCTAATCCAAAATATTCATTCGAATCTTCGACGAAATCTTCTAGCTAAATGAAACGAGCCGTACAAAACAAAATTTGTAAACACGTGGATAGCAACAGTGTCGCTATCGTTCGCCACCTTGAATACTGAACGCGTGCGCCGAAATGTAAACGGATTGCCGCTTGTGTGGTTGTGCTGCCGCGCGGCGAAGACGCGTTTGCGACACCGCTTTTCCTTGCCGCGCCGCATGTGTGCATCCTTTTTAAAGGAGGATGCACACATGCAGCGCGGCAAGGAAAAGCGGCAGAATGACGTCACTTTTTCTCGCCGCAGAGGTCCATTTCGTGCCGCTTTTCTCATGCCGCGAAAGTTGGTCGAATTCCATCTTTCGCGGCGGCCGCCGCCGAGACGCGTTTCTATCAGCCAATAACATTTCGTCTGGCAGTCATATGAGAAAATACAATCACGTGGTGTTTTAATGGCGGAAAGTTCGACGTGGTTAACCGAGATAAGAAACATCAGAATAAAGAGGAAAGAATAATAAATTTAACACAAATTCTACACAAATACAGTAATCATATATTATTTAATTCAAAGAACAAAACAACCGAATCTTACTCAAAATAATATTCTTTATCGAGAGATCTTAATCGAAGCATAAGCCTATTTTGTACATCAGTTCTTTATCGATCCAACAAAATATCTCGACAAGATTCTTGCCAATACGATATCTCTAATCCAAAATATTCATTCGAATCTTCGACGAAATCTTCTAGCTAAATAAAACGAGCCGTACAAAACAAAATTTGTAAACACGTGGATAGCGGAGTGTCGATATCGTTCGCCATCTTGAATACTGAACGCGTGCGCCGAAATGTAAGCGGATTGCCGCTTGTGTGGTCGTGCTGCCGCGCGGCGAAGATGCGTTTGCAACACCGCTTTTCTTTGCCGCGCCGCATGTGTGCATCCTCCTTAATTGGTAAGGTAATAGGAAAAAAATCTAATGGCGAAGCAAATGGCTCTTGTCCCTCCTGAATTGTTGTCAGCATATCAAAAACATGAAATAACAATTGGTAATAATATCGAAGAATTACTTGAGACTGGTGATTTATTTGATGATAGTAAAGTAAAATTATTAAGTCAATTAATTTCGGGATATCAGAGAACAGTTCATGCGCCAAAAGAACCTGTTAGAACAGTGTTTCTCAATCTGGGGGTCGCGAAACAATAATGAAACCATTTTATGAGAAAAAAATCATTTATTATAAACTTATAAACATTTTACTTACAATAAGTACTACACATGTAAATAACAGAAATTAATGCAATGTTGCATTTGTTTTTCATTTAAAATTTTCTCCATACATGGATCTACGTTAGAAACGTACAAAAGCAAATTGTTTTCGAGTGATAAAAGACGATTCCTGTATTTAGTTTTTAGCGCAACCATAGACGAAAAACCCTTTTCACAGAGATAAGACATGGCGAAAGGGATTAATATTTTCAATGCTTCTGTGACTAAATTTCCATATTCACGTCGATGAGCGAGCCAAAACGTATTTAAATCTTCAGATGTAAATTGCAGTTGAAGCGTTTTGTCGGCAGACATTTCGATGAGCTGGTCGTGAATCTCAACTGGTAATTTAGCAGTGGCAACAACATTTTCACTACACGGATTCAGTACTCATCTCTTCGAGAAATCATTTTTATCTTCCGGGAAATACTCCGCCAACTGAGTTTTTAGCTTACGCAAATGCATCTTCGTGCAATCCAAACTGTGGTAAATAATAGTGTCTTGTTCATTCAAATTTTTCACAATGTAATTTGAAGTGAGTGGGAACATATCAAAATTTTTGCTTTGAGGGCGAATAATCCAGATATCAAGCTTCTTGATGAACGCATAAACTTTGTCTGTCGTTAGTAAAATATTTTTATCACGTCCTTGTAAATTCATATTCAAGCCGTTTAAATGCGAAAATACATCAGCTAAGCAAGCCAACAACAACATACACTCATTATTCTGTAAAAACAATGAGAATGGCGTTTGTTTATCCTAAAAAATATTATTAATTCATCTCACAATTCCAATGCCCGGGTTAAGGGTGCTACTATGCAGACGCGAATTTAGAGCGAGCGAGAGGTTGCGAGCGATTTAGTTTTCGCAAAGTAAAACCATGCACAAGCGAGAAGCGAGAAATAACGCTAGCGAGAGAGAATTTCTGGTTATCGCACATATCTGACAGGTTTTGATATTTATCGCGTCTCGTCTCTTCTCGCCACGTATTCTCGCTCGCTCGCGTCTGCATAGTCGCACCCTAACACTTTCCCTCGCGATAACCATCTAACTTCTGTATGGAAAAGAAGAGATTTTTTTATTTTCTCCCATTTCATCGCATAGTTTAGCAAACAGCCTGTTCTATAACGGTCGGCTTTTAATAAAATTAACCAACTACAGCTTCACAAAGAATTTGATTGAGATTTTCCGCCATATTTTTTGTGACAAGAGCATGTCTGTGAATGATGGAAGCAGTGCGTCCATTCCGCCCTTGGTATAAGACGATCTCTTAATATTTTCGTTAATCCACTGTTCTTTCCTGTTATCGCCTTTGCACCATCACTACATATAACATGCAATACATTTTGTCCAATCTATATTAGTATAGTTTCTCGTAGCTTCATAAAAAAACATCAAAAAGACATTGTCCTGTTGCATGACCCGGCACTGTTTTGCAAAACAACATATTTTCTTTGATTGATGTATCCCTCTCGTATTCAAACCTCACAAAACACAAGAACTGAGACATGTTTGCTTCATCTGTTGATTCATCAAATTGAATACTAAAAAATTCACTCGAACTCACTTGCTGAATTATCTGATCGCGAACATCGGCAGCCATGCCATCGATTCGCCTTGATATTGTGTCGTTAGAAAGGGGAATTTTTTCAATTTTTTTTTTTTTTTGCTTTTTCCACACCTATTAAAACACTGAAATTGCAGTGTTTTAATAGGTGTGGAAACCTCATATTGCCGTTGTATAAACCTCAAACCTATGAAAAACAGTATGAGGTTTTATGAGGTGTGGAAACCTCATAAAACCTCATATTGTTTTTCATAGGTGCCGAAAACCTCATATTGCCTGCTATTAAAACACTGCAATTGCAGTGTTTTAATAGCAGGCAATATGAGGTTTTCGGCTATGGGGTTTGGACATCTTATCTACTCTTAACTCCTTGGGCCTTTTTCTGCAACACCTAATGGGGAAAAAATCCTCTAAGAATTTTAATTTTTATATTAATTAATTATTTCCACTTAAATACGAATCTAACATTAAAAAGTTAAAAATAATCGTTAAATAATGATTTTATTTGATAAATATAGCTGCAGGAAGTGTTATTTCATTTAACAAGGCTTGAAATTTCACACCTACAGTCTAAAGCTGGAGGGGAGCTAACTTACTGCATCTGTTCAAATATAACATAATATTTATGGTTTTTATGCTATTAAAATGAGAGGGGACCGAAATAAACGTATGAGAAAAAAATTTTTCTGAATAAAAAATGAAAAAACCTGCTGATGTCATAGAAAACAACCAATAGAGTTTTTAAAAATTTTACAGGAGTCAATTATGTTCCAATTTGATTGAAATTTTCATATACTGCACAAAAAAAATCGCACAAAACAAATCGCACAAATAAAAATCGCACAGAAAAAGACCGCACAAAAACAGGTTTGACTGTACTTGCAGAAATTTGTTGTGTTTTAGATAAAGTGAATGAAAAAACCGGAAAAGTTTAAATAAAATAAAAAAATTTGAAAAATAATTTTGTTTTGGTGTTATATTATTTCATACAATTGTCATGTTTTAATTTTCTCGGATATAAAAACATTTAATAATTAATACAGAAACTTTGCCTTATTGTTAAAATAAAATTAATTTAATTCAAATCTGTAATTAGAAAATTAATTTTGTGATCAAAGCTTCCAAAACCACTACTACTCTTACTGTGTATTTACTTCTCGGTTAGTGAATTTTCTGAATTAATTAATTAATTTCATATTTAAAATAAACAGTTTTCTTTATAATAAACTTCTGAAAGAATTGTATAATAACTAAAAATATAAATTGCTTACTGTTCGAAATTACATGACAATTTTATTCAGAACTATAACATATGTTCAATTCTAAAACACTTTTATATTAAATATTTGATTGTTTTATTGATTTTAATCTTTGAAAGTAGAAAGTAATTACTCTTCACTGGAAAAAATATGACGTCACGTAACATATATACATATCGAAACGCGATAGTTATACATATAGTTCTTTTTAGTGGAACATTCGTAGACGAAATGAAGTTTCGAGTAAGTTAATTATTAAATTCACTTCTTTTAACAATTAATAGTAGCATTTTAAAACACATTCGTGAATTTTTAACGAATATATGTTTAATTGAACACAATAAATATTATTACGTTCCGGACACTGTTATATATAAAAGAGGGAAAGTATGGCAATTGGTACAAAAATTGACTCCCCAACAGAATTTGTACATTTTTGGACTCGGGACTTAAAACGACAAAAAATGCAAAATGATATGGGAGATTTTTCTGTTTGTATAGATGTTAGTAGGCCAGTTTGTGTGAGGGGCACGGTTTTGTTTACCTTCTATTAAGCACCGGAATTATTAAGCTTCAAAGCTTAATAATTCCCGTGCTTTTCGTTGAAAATTTCTAAAATTCTTCAGAAAAGTTTGCTTATTAGGAGAATTGATGCTGTTAAATTTTTGTGGTTAAAGGTCGAAAGATGGGAGATAAAGGGGTCGTGTTTATCTCCAGTAGGGTCGGACTTAATGAAGGTTTTACTCGTTATTAGCATTTACATTTGTTTTTTTTTTTATTTTTGTTTGTTTTTAATAAAACTTATTCCCACCCTCAACATGAAGCTTTTTGCCATTATAATAGTAAAAAATATAAAACCATTTTAAAATGAATTATAACAAATGACGCCACGAAATGTTGCCGGGATACTTGATCAACTCTTTACTGGTTTGTTTATCTGTATAAATTGTTGGCGTTTTCATTTATTAGAGAGAAAAAGTCAGTAAATTAATTGAAATAGTAAATTACTCTGTCTTTCTTTCTTTTTTTCTCTTTCTTTTCTCTATTAGAGAAAGAGAGAGAGAGAGAGAGAGAAGTAATTTACTATTTTAATCAATTTACTGACTTTTTCTCTCTATTAAATACAACATCATATATATGGTGTTGTATTTATGTTGTTGTTGTATATATAGTGTTTAATTAACTGGCTACCATATATATGTATACATGGTAGCCAGTTAATTAAAATTAAAAACGATAAAATGGTAATTAAAAATTCAGTTTGGTGTTTTACACCGAGACTGAAACTAAAACTAAAGCTAAAAATAAAATCGGTATTAATTAATTAATTAAAATTTAAATTTAAATTAAAGCAATTACATTAACAATTACATTACCGAAAGTAACACTTTTTGTAAAGTGTTCGGTTGGTGGTGACGAAGTATTTTGCTTTTAATATATAAATGTAATAGATATAGATATAGATAATATTATGTTGCATTTGTACGCATTTGTGGGAATCCGGTTGGGTAAGAAATGGTTTTTCTTACTCTTGATCGGCCTCAGATCGGATAGATCCGCCCACAGGGTCGTTAGGATAGGTTTTAAGTATTGTAAAATTTGGGGACAAGAAGTTCGTTTGACCTACCTGTCTATTTTCCTGACACCAGCCTAATTAGAGCGTTAGGCACGCTAATTGGATAAATTAATAAAGTTTTCCGAGAGGGAGGGATCGTAGATCCGTGATAAAACTTTAGCGTGGAGTTGAGTTCAGTAATGAGACCATTTAAGAACAAATAAAATGTTTAATAAAAACAAATAAAATAGGGATAGGCAAGAGATTCTAAATCTCTATCAATTAGCGTAAGAGAGAGAGAGAGAGTTTACAAACATACAAACGTATATTACCTCGACTGTTGATCGGATTAGTAGTCTTTCCTTCTTCAAAGCCTGTTTCGGCGGCATTCGGTGATGAACGAGCTCTGGGAGGAGGATGATGTTCGAAGCGGGAACGGTTCAGGCAGAAACTCAAGACAAAATCTTGCTCGGAGAGACTCGGTGTTCGAAACACAAGGGAAATCTTTGGAGAACTCCTGTTCCTCTTAGGGCATTTTTCGATTCGGGTGAACTGCCTCGAATGGCGGGAAAATCGTCTTTTTTTCGTACTTTCTGACCAATAGCGTAGAAAGATTGTCGGTCGTTAACGGGATGTACGGGGGGGAGGTAAATTCGCGGATGATTGTCAAAGTTGGAGATAAGAGCGTGTGAAAGGGAAGTTGATTTTCCTTCTTTTCGTAAAAAGTGACACTGTGTCTTCCTTTTTTGTAAACAACTTGAAAAAACTAGGTATATTACCCACGCTAATTAACTAATAAAATCCCGATTCTCACACATTGTTATTCATGAAATGCTATAAAAAGTAAAACAAACGCTTTTTGGGGGGGTCAGAAACGAATTACTCCATTTTACATCATTTCTTATAAGAAAATTTATTTCGGTTTCAGAACAAATCGGTTTCCGAACAACTTTTAAGAACAAATTATATTCGTAAACCAAGATCTTAAACTCTTACTGTATTGATATACACGATATACGATATTACACTTGTGCGTTTTGTTTAATGTGATAATTCAAAGTTGTTATCCAATCTCCTCCCTCCAACCAGGCAAACCTATTGAAACAACTATGATAAGGATTAATAAAACACTCTTCTAGTTCTCACAAAGGAAAAAAAATTAAAACCATTTTATTACACAGAAACCAAAAAATGTTTAACTCCAATTTTCAAAATATCAGCATTCTAATTACAGCCACACCCCGTTATTACGTTATCAATTAATGCGAAGTTCGCATTATACGTTTAAAACATGTATTTTTAGTAATAATTTATGAAAATTGAATTTCGAATGCTACAATGTTTGTATATCTGAGGTTATCTGTTTGTCTCTCTTTATTTATGTTGATCAATTTTATGCTAGATTTACAAATTGTACCAAAAAATAACTTAATATATAAATAATATAGTGCGTATTGTTAATGAAATTACTTATTTTTCAACAGAATAATGAAATACGAACGTGTAGAATATCACCATTTTTTTGTGATTTTTCTCGTAATATATATTACAAAAGATGGAACTAAATGCGGTATGTATATTACGTTGTAGAAACTATAAATAAATTTATAAATAAACCTTTAATGATACATTCTTAATAAAAATTCAAGAAAATACTTGTTATGAATAAAAACTTTTGACTACTCTTCGATCACTCGTTCTATTCTATAGAAAATAATGTTTAAAGGGCCTGATTACTCTAAGATTTATAGGGGAAGTTGCGCAGCGTAGTATTCTCAGAGACGTCTGTAAATTGAAATTTCGATCTATCCATTTACACATCTTTTCTGTTTATTATGTCAGATACAGACAACAATGTTGCAAAGGGGCTAAATACACACACTTGTCATCTAATAGTGCAGAAAACCACCCTGAGTGTGGAATCTCTTTGACTTCATGTTTCTTACCATCACATTTACTGAACAAACTGTAAATTGTAGACATAGAGACATTTTTTTTTCGTTTCGAGATCTGGCTTCAGAAAGCCAGATCTCGAAAACGAAGTGGAATTTCATAAGGTTTATAGAGGATTTTAAGGTTATTTTTTTTACCATAAAAAAATCTATCCATGAATCAAAATGTCGCCTCTGTAAAATCATCTATGAGTTGAAAGGCACAGTTTAAATGGAGTGTGAAAATACACATCAGGTTCTAGAAAAACAATAAAGAAATCAGAGTTAGGAAGTCGTTGTCGAAGTCAGAAGTCGAATCTTTTTATAAGAGTCGTGAGAATCTTATCTGTCGACTTCCCATCACTGAAAGAAACAAACACGAAGATCAAGAATCGCTGCTTGTCAATATCAACTTAAAATCTGGCTTCAAGAAAGAAATTTTTCTAGCTAATTTAAGACATTGTGTAATGTCCTAACATATACAAAGTTAGTCAGAAATTTCTTTTGCTGTCAGAACTTATCTTTTCAATTTATTTCAGGTGTCGAAGAGAAGTTATACTCTATATAATAAATATTGATATCCATCATTTGTAATAGAATTTATTTTTCTATTTAAATTGTTCTATTTTAAGCATTTTACCATTAAATTGTTATCAAATTTTCATTCAGAACAAGAATTAGTTAGAAATTCGAGTAAAATAAAAATAACTACTTTGGCTGTAAGTACTTTATCATTTAAATAAATGAAAATATAAACAAAACTTATTTGTATAAAATTGTTTAATAAATATGTAGATTTTTCCTTATTGCGTTGTTCATACGAGAAACAACGAGTTAATTGTTGATGGCCCCGATTTTAAAATATTAAGCATAATTGCTCAGAAATTAAAAAACAAGTAAGTAAAAAAACAGTTAATTAGCCGTAAATAAGGTGTTTTTACAAATAAATATATACTGATTTTCACAGGTTCGAAATTGTTCAACCCATTGATAAGATATTTGGAAGTAAATTAAAAGATGGATCATGGAATGGTATAGTTGGACGAGTGCAAAGGAAAGTAAGATAATAATCAAAATAATATAATTTACGTTTAAATAAAAACAGGTTTTGGTTTCGCTATAAAAATAATTACAATGATAATATGTTCAAACAATAACATTTTGATTAGAATGTAAAAAATAGATATATTACAGATAAAAAAATTGTTTTCATTGCTAGCGTAAGTGCAAAACAATTAAGCCATCTTCTCTGCGAGAGAAGACAGATTTTGTTCCTGTTATTTGGACACGATAGAAATGTTAATCACTTAATGTAAATAAATAAATATACATATCTATATATTTTAAAAATTGTTATCCGTTTCAAAAATACTCTATCTCCCACACAACTATATACATGTACAGTAGAGCATCGATTATCCGACTCAATTGGGAATTGGAGTTAGTCGGATAACTGAAAAAACGGATAACCGAAAAGCATGAAAAAATACATTATTAGTATAGTATATTAGTATATCCCATGTAATTTGTATATTAGTATATCGCTTTTAACGTACTTCGCGTTGAATTTTCATCGATGTTAAGCCTAACAAAATTTTTTTTAAATAATCGTCGCTATTGTATCGTTAAAAATTATTTTCTTTATTTTTCACAAAATAAAGACAAAATAAAAAATTAAGCATGGTTTAAATACTGACCTCCCTATCATGGTCGAGCCAGCGTTGCCAGGTAAAACACGCAAAAATTTAACAAAAATAATATTTAAGTAGCCAAGACATAGCCAAATATTTTAGCGCCACATCACTAGCGGACATTTGAATTTGCCGACTAGAACGCGGTCGGTTAACAGATGTGACGGTTACTCGATGCTCTACTTATATAACACTAAAAAATACTACTTATATAAATATATAAGAATATATATTATTTTTATATATTTATATAAAGTATGTATTTATTTTAATATTTTAAATTATATACTACATTTCAGTAAACTCAATAATTTTATATCTAACTTGTTTAAGGCTTGTAAGCATATTCAATGCAGATAAACTGATTGTTCGTTTTAATTCTTTAATGTAATGTTATATTTGTTTAAGGAAGTTGATCTTAGCACTCTTGCAATGCTCGTCGCTTACGACAGATTTCAAGTAGTAGATTTTACAGTTCCTGTTACTGGTGAGAAAGTAGTGTTTATTGTTTCTAGTCCCAAACAACGTTCCAAACTAACAACAATAATTAGACCATTTTCACTCAAAGTAAGTATAAAGAATCAAGTTTCTATTCAAGTTTTCAATGCCTAACGAATGCAGATACAGTAGAGCGTCGATAAGTGGAACCAATTGGGGACTGGGGTCCTTCCAGTTAATGATTTGTTCCAGTTTCCGACTTTCTACGAAAAAATACATTAACCTGTCCGATGTTCAAATTTTTCATGTCAAATTACATTTAGGCGGAGTGTTAAAGAAAAATATTTAATTTTTTTGTTATGTCGGGTTCCACCACCAGGGTGCGCTATGTAGTCTACACACCGGCAACACTGCCACGTGTTTCTTACCCTTTCTCTTTTGTTACTGCTTTCACGCTGTATAGTCTGTTAAATAAAACCTCTCTTTGTCTTCCAGTTTGGAGTGTCTTTTATCAGGTTATGGGCCCAGGCCACGTCAGAACAAGTCATTTTTAATTGAAGAATTAAGTATCTGAACTTTATTGATCAAGCCGTCTTACTGAAAATGGAATCTGTAAGTAATAATTTTACTATTGCTAAACTGAACGGTGCTGAAAACTGGAACTTATGGAAGTTTAGAGTAGAAGTTCACATGCGGTCCAAAGGATGGATAGACGTGTTGCGTGAAACACCGACAGACAAAGAAAGATTGAGACTAGACGAAAGAGTGCAAGATGTTATTGTATCTCTTGTAGAAGACAGAGTTTTGTCCCATCTAATAAGTTGTAAAACAGCATCTGAAATGTGGAAGAAATTGACTAGTCTATTTGAACCCAAATCATCTATCGGAAAGTATCTTTTACAAAAGGAATTCTTTGACTACGAATTTCAAGCCAAAGGACTAGGAACGCATATCTCTGATTTAGAGAATATTGTAGCAAAATTGAAGGCGCAAGATGATGAGATCTCTGAAACCATGCTTATGACTAAAATAATTTCTTCCCTGCCACCTGAATATGCACACTTTGTAACTGCCTGGGAATCTGTCGTTGAAAAAGAACGTACTTTGCACAATCTAACATCCAGACTGCTTCTTGAAGAGAGTAGACTTACAGAGAATAACTCCAACAAAGAAAAACTGGACAATGTTGCACTTCCATCTCATAAAATCTACAATACCAAAGCCAGGTCGAGCAATAAGAGATTTCCATGCCATTTTTGTGATAAAATTGGTCATTTCATAGCTCAGTGTCCAGCTAGACTACAAAAAGAAAAAGAAAAGAGGACAACAAGAAAGAATGATAGAAGGAAAGCAGCATTCATCGGTGTGAATATGGCGGAGGTAGCACCAAGTGAAAACTCGTGGATTGCAGACAGTGGAGCCAGCGATCACATGTGCGCAAAGAAAGAATGGTTCCTTAGTTATTCAGAATTTGATAAACCAAAGTTGATAAAGATTGGTGACGGATCATATCTTAAAGCTTATGGATCAGGCAAAGTCGAACTTTTAGCTAACAATGGCAAATCAAACATTTTATCAAGTCTCAACAACGTCCTATACGTTCCAGATCTGAAGTTTAATCTATTCTCAATCAGCTCAGCATCAGACAGAGGCTTCAGTATGATTTACAACAAAAGAGGTTGTAGACTTGTTCGAGACAATGAAGTGTTTGCTATCGGAACAAAGAAAGAAAAGCTATACTATATGCATTTTGAAAAATACCTGAAAAACACAGCTTTCGTTGGAACACACAGGAAGAAGGAAAACATAAGAAAATTCCATGAACGATTAGCTCATCAAAACATTAAACGAGTTCGAGAAATTTTAAAGAAATGTGGAATAGAGTACGAAGATGACCCTGACTTCTTCTGTGAATCCTGTATGAAGGGAAAACAACATCGAATTCCCTTCAAGTTAAGTACTTCAAGAGCAAAAGCACCAGGTGAATTATTACACATCGATCTATGTGGACCTATGGAGGCAGAATCTGTAGGAGGAGCTCGCTATTTCCTGCTTGTAAAAGATGACCTAAGTCACTTCAGAATTGTATACTTCTTAAAAGGAAAGAATGAAGCCAAAGATAGAATCCGAAAATGCATCAAATACATCAAAAATAACTTAAACTACAAAGTCAAGATAATAAGGACAGACAATGGTAAAGAAGAAGTTAACCGTTTAATCAAAGAAACCGAAGAAGAAGAAGGAATTGTTCATCAGTTATCCTGTAAATACTCACCACAACAAAACGGCAGAATAGAAAGAGAAATGCGAACAATCGTTGAAGCAGCTAGAACAATGATCCATGCAAGAGGATTATCCAAGTCACTTTGGGCAGAAGCTGTAAACACAGCTGTACATGTTATAAATCTAACCGGAAGGAGTAGTGTTGAAGGAAAAACACCATATGAAGTATGGTATAACAAAAGTATAGATATAAGTCAATTACGTGTGTTTGGAGAAACTGCACATGTCCATGTACCTAAGGAAAAGCGTTTAAAGTGGGACGCTAAGAGTAAAAAAGGTTTGTTTGTGGGCTATGGATATAACACCAAAGGCTTCAGAATCTACTTTCCCGAAGATGATGATGTCCAGATCGTTCGTGATGTGGAATTTAATGATGAAAAACAAACTGGAAATTCACAGTCAGATAAAATACCAACTGAAGAGAGCGTAACTCTAGATCTTAATGAAGAAAACTCAATCTTTGTTAAAAGCGATACTGAAGAAGAAGAATCTGAATCAGCTTTAGAAGAAGCATGTGAAGAAACGGAACAGGAAAATAGAGAAAGTCAAACAAAAAACAAAACGTACAACTTAAGAAGTAAGAATGAAATTAAACTGCCATCAAGGTACGATCATCATGCAATGATTGCAGATTGTGAACAGATATCTGCTTCAGAAGCCTTAACTCAACCAAAGTGGAAGAAGGCAATGGAAGAGGAAATAAATGCCTTAAATAAAAATAATACTTGGATCTTAGTAGACCTCCCTGAAGGTCAAAGATCTCTAACAACCAAATGGGTATTTCGCACTAAATACAGGAAAGATGGCTCAGTCGAGAAGTACAAAGCTCGCTTAGTAGTGCGTGGATTTCAACAAAAACAAGGAATCGATTACACAGAAACTTACTCCCCTGTAGCGCAATATGATTCAATCAGATTTTTATTGGCCTTTGCAGCAAAAGAAAAACGACAGCTACTTCAATTTGATGTGAAAACCGCCTTTCTGCACGGTGACCTAGAGGAGGAAATCTACATAACACAGCCTGAAGGATTTATTAAGTCAAGTCAAGCAAACAAAGTATACTTGCTAAAGAAAAGTCTATATGGCTTGAAACAAGCCCCCAGAAAATGGAATGAAAAATTCTCGGAATTCCTTAAATCTAAGAAGTTTATAGCTACAGAATCAGATCCATGTGTATTTGTGAATATGAAATCTAAAGTAGTAGTTGTCCTATATGTTGATGATGGATTAGTGATTGGTGACAACCTTAAAACAATGAAAGAATTGATGGAAGAATTAAACAGAAAATTTGAGATAACATGGGGAAAAGTCAACAGATATCTTGGAATGGAAATAGAACAACACACCAACGGTTCTATCTTTATCTGCCAGTCCCAATACATTGAAAAACTACTTAGTTTGTTCAATATGGATGAATCAAACCCTATCTCGGATTTAAAATTTGAGTACTTTAGAAATTGCATAGGAGTCTGCAAATTTAAATGAAATCGCTTCCTATGCACTCTGGACTTGTCTCCTAATTTTTTTTCTTTGTGTTTTTAAGTCTTGATTGTAGTGAGTGTAACAAAAATGTAAAAATTTAGGAGGAGTGTTAAAGAAAAATATTTAATTTTTTTGTTATGTCGGGTTCCACCACCAGGGTGCGCTATGTAGTCTACACACCGGCAACACTGCCACGTGTTTCTTACCCCTTTCTCTTTTGTTACTGCTTTCACGCTGTATAGTTCTGTTAAATATAAACCTCCCTTTGTCTTCCAGTTTGGAGTGTCTTTTATCAGCTTCCTTTTGCAATTTTTCTCCGTTGCGTGTCGCTTCGTGTTGAATTTTCGTCGATTTTAAGCCTAACGAAAATTTTTATAATAATCATCGAGGCTATCGTATCGTTAAAAATTATTTCTGCATTTTGTACAAACAAAATAAATATATTAAAGAATATAAAAAACATGAAAATTATACTTTAGAAGTAAATTTAGTATCAAAAACATTCGATTCAGCACGACACAGTCCGACTGAAAATCGTTCCACTTTCCGGCCATTCCACTTACCGACGTTCCACTTATCGACGCTCTACTGTAGTTTTCAAAAATGAAGTTGTTTAACTCAGAATCACTAATACTTTTCAATCAAACTATTAAATATACATTTATAATTATAGCAATAGTACAATACACAGCTACATAATAGTAGTGACATCGCTAATACGTTATGATATTTTAAACTTAAATACTGAATATACGTATAATAATAATTCAACGAACTAAATTATACAGAAATTTGTCATAGTCCTACGTTTGAAAAATACTCTACTTCACACAAGATGATGTATTGATGTTGGTTTCGTTTAGTCTGCTGTAGAGACTTGACTGATAGAGGAGTGTATTGCTTTCCGCTTATACTCCGGAAGAACAGGAGGATGATCGCACAGCGACCGAAGAGTAGGCCTTATAGTAGACGGCCAATCCGGGAAGACAGAAGAGAGGTCACGGACGCGACCAAAGCAGGCCTTATAAGAGACGGCCACCGCGAGAAGGGGGGATAGAACTGCCTTCCGGGAGGACTTGGGGGAAGCTGGCCCCTATTCAGGCGTCATTGGCAAGGAAGAAAACCCGGAAAAAACTCCGGCTGCCAGCTCATCCAAGTGAGGCGCGAAACCCCCGATCAAACTCCGGTGTTTAGTGTCTGGCCACCGCCATTCTGAGCGGAGACGGAGTCCACTCGGCCACCGGTGGGCTTAGTCTGCTATAGATGGAAATTCTAGAAAACCAGCACTTTTAATAAAGTTTTATATGAAAACACAACGCAGACTTTAGAAAAAGTTCACGTATTCATTGCGCCACATTTTAAGAGGATTGCTGTCGTAATTTTTGCAAGCTTATGTGAAATCTTCCATAATTTATTGCAAATGCTGCAACAGAGAATAGTATATAATTAGTTGAAAAGCATTATTTTTTCGTGGAAAAGTGTGGCAACGCAACTCATGAGACGGCCGGATGGCCGAGTGGTAAAGGTGGCAGCCTACCGCTCTGGGGGACACGGGATCGAATCCGAACGGGTCGAATAATCCCCAGGAATTTTTCGGGGGTGGTCCGTTCGGATATGTCGGGCCCCGTCCCTCACCACCCGGTCGCCCCATTGTGGGCCTGGCCGAACCCATAATGGGCCTACTAAAAGAGGCCCTCTTAGTGCTCACAGGGCGGAAAAGAGTTAAAAAAAAAAACGCAACTCATGAACACTCTGAAATCACCCAGACAAAATTTTTATGGATAACCGGCACCAATTTACAGTACTTTTCAAATACTGGAGGGAGCCAGAAAAACGCCATTTGGACAGGCATGATGCGTGACAAAATGAGTTGACGTGGAAAAAACGGGGATACTATAGATTACCACCTATGGAATTTCGGGTCTTTGAGTATATATCTGAACTCGGGAGACCGAGACGAGTTCGACGATACTCTACTTTTGAACCGGAGACAAAGTTATCATACTTTTTTCCAGCGATCGCGTGATGATAGGGAGTCGCGTCGCTCTCTCTGCTAAGTCGGCCTCGCTATCGCGATCGGGAGTCGCGTCGCTTGCCGTTAAAATTGCCTTTAGTAGACGTTTTCCCCCTTTTTTTACTTTGTTCAAGAACTACCGTGAATCAATAACTAGTGACGTTTAGCACATGGCGGCCTGCCGGCGGCTCCCCTCCGGAAAGTCAATTGGGAGCATGAACAGTGGGAACGGCCGCCATGTTCGCTGCCATAAGTAACATTAACCGAAATGGCGATCGCGCGATGATCGGAAGTCGCGTCGCTCTCTCCGCTCTCGTATCGCGTGTTTAACCCTACTGGAGATGACCGTAGTCCGACGTCATGGTTTGCAGACTTTACCGCAAGATGGCAGTACTAGCAACTATGGTGCCGTCTTCATGAGAGCATTAAAAAAGTATGGTAACTTAAAAAGTATGATAACTTTTTTATTTTTCGTCTCCGGTCCAAAAGTAGGGTACCGTTGAACTCTTCAAATATATAATCAAAGTCTTGAAATTCCATAGGTGGTAATCTATAGTACACCCGAAAAAACTATAGTACTGTCTACTCGTGATCTCTGGTCAAGAAGTACAGATTGTTAGTTTATTAAATTAGGTAAATCAGCGAAAAATGTTCCATAAGAAAATAGAACATAATTTTTTTTACAAAAAAATACACCTACTCTCTAACGATCGAATGATAATCATAAAGGATTATTCATAATTTAAATAATATACAAATTACTTTTTGAAATGAAAATTTTAGATCATGTTCCATAGATAAAAAATTCCAAAATTTTCAAAATTACAATACTATTTCTATAATTAATTTTAAAAAACTCCAAGCTCTATTAAATCAAAATTATATAACTGATGTTCAAACAAATTATACAATTAATGTAAATAATTGTATACGTAGTTAATGAAAGGTCAATATAAATTGTTGTTAACATTTTAGAAATATAAATATTTAATAAAATGTAATTATATACATGTGAAATACGTACAGTACAGTGGTGTCTCGTTCTTCGGATTTAATTTGTTGAAAATCGATAAATATTAAACAATATATATAACAAACTTCGCCAAAAATAAAGCGAAAAAATACACTGAAAAAACAAGAGGAATTTAATAACACAAGAGCGAGAGCGGTAGGAGTTAATTGCAAAACAGATGAAATTTAGGTTCTGAGTTCACTTTTTCATTTCGCGCTCAGCAGTGGCGTAGCGGGGGGGGTGCAAGGGGTGTATCATGCACCGGGCGCCACTCGCAGAGGGTGCCAAAATTGTCTTCAAGACAAACTATATGCGTTTCTGGATGGGGAGTGGGGGCGCCAATAAAGTGTCGTGCCCCGGGCGCCAGTTATGTTCGCTACGCCACTGGCGCTCAGTTCAAACCCTGAAATGTTCGAAGAACCAGGTACTACTGTATTTATAAAAATAAATTTTAAATTATTAACACTAAATTATATTATTTTAAAATTTCACAGACTTGGATTTGTATAATTGTTTCTACCGTTGTTACTGCAATATCGTTTTCCTTCATTGCTTTCATGAGAAACAACTATCTTCCGGAAAGAAAAACTGCATGGACTACGAGTAATTTTACTTGGTTTCTATTACGCAGCTTAACGTTTCAAGGTAATTAAAAAGTATAACATAATAATTATTATTTTCGAAATTGAAGAAAATACTATTCTCTATAATTGCAAAGTTTGTAAAATTACATTCAAAATAAGGAAATAAAACATGTTCAGTAATCCGACACTCTGTCGTAACAACTGACTAATAAAATGGTGCTGGGTAAGTGTAGAAGTGTTCAATTGTTGGAAATTCTGGTTTTGTCCTTTGTGTGTTTGAGGAGAACTTTACAGGATAATTTTTTAATGGAAAGTAAGCCCTTATTTAAATGTAAAACACACAAAAAATATCTGGAAAACATTACGCCCCAATCTGTGGTTTTATTCAAATCAACATTAAAAGGAAACATGTTTATGAAACGAATAATCTGATATTTATTAATCAAGTTTTGTTAATTAATATTAATTTATCCACTGTTGTTTGCCTGTGTTAACAGTTGGCTTATAAATATCATAAGAATGAAAAATATTTAATATATTATACTGAAAAAAGAAAACGCTTAGAGGATTAGCATAACTTTCAAAACACCAGTTTAATTCTTATTTATTATCAAACACACGAGTATTTTCACGCTGATTGTGAGAAAAAATAATTTTGAAATGCTTATTTTCTTGAACATAATGATAACTACACTCGAAAATCAAACGCAAAAAACGATTTTTTATAACTTCACGTTAACTAACTGGTATTATGGTCTTTGATAATTTATACAGGAGGAGAAATTGATTACGATAAAAGTACTTCATCAAGACTTATCATTGGAGTTTGGTTGCTAGCAACAACTGTCCTGATATCTGCATACAGTGGGATTCTGTTTTCATACATGATATGTCCCGTTTACGAAGAGGTGCCGAAAAATATCGAACAATTAGCCATTGCAGTGAAAAACAAGGAATATTCTTGTGGAACATTGTCAAATTCGGCGTTATCAGCGCTGATGTTGGTAAACTATTTGAAAGAATATTATGGATTTTTATTCATTATATTAATTGGTTATTGTAAAAAATTAATTATGGCGTATTTACTGTTAATTCCTATAAATATACGTTTTAAATTTCACAAAAAAACTAAATTACTTTTATCTTTAGAGAAGATACATACTTAAGCCTCCACAATTACATTACTTATATGTTATTTACAGGGAAAAAGTCAAGGTATGGTAAAAATTTTAAGTGAATATATAAGAAGTCATCCGGAAGAAAGCTTTTCTACTTTCCAACAAGGAATTCAACACACGCTACATCACAAATATGCATATATTACGTCAAAATATTTTTTCGCTACCTTAAAAATGAGAGAAAATTCATTTATCGTTTCAGAAGATGTATTCATGTCTTATTCAATTGCATTTCCAATGAAGAAGAAATTCAAGTTTAAAAACAAATTTAATAAAATGTAAGCATACTTTTCTCATCGAAGGTGCTTGAAGTGCTTGAATGCTTACATTATTAATAATATTTCAGTACAATAGCGAGGTTAAGGCAGAAGTTTTAAACTCGAAAACGTGTACGTCGGACGTTCAGCGCCGCCTTCCAGTAAGCCTAGAAGTTTGACAATGGCGTTTGGAATGTCGAGCATGATTCCACCGACTGTCCAAACACCATTGTCACATTTTCGCGTTTAAAACTTCTGCCTCAACCTCGCTAATATATCTTTGATTTAATGGAAATTAATTTAACGAACAAAATTCCTGATTATTTAGCCTTAAGTATAAATTTGTTTTTTTTTTAACTTTAAAAATGCTGTTTATATGTAATTAATATGTATGTAATGGACTTTCGGCTTTTACAGAAACTTTCTCGCGCGAATTAATTTTTTAAATGGAGATTTTACTGTACTCTGCAGAAAAGACCCAGCAAGTTATGTATTTCTAAACGTTTATTTTATAACAGATGCAGAATACCATCACGCAAATTTGATTTCAAATTTATTATGAACTTCTAAAGTAGCCATTACGAAGTGTAAATTTATAAAATGTAAAAATTTCTGTATACAGCGCAAATATATTGTCTTCAATCGCCAGTTTTTCATGAATCTATTGATGGTCAATGCTTTGCGTTTGAGGTGTTGTATGTTTGAGAACTTCATCAAATAGTTTTATGTCTTTTGCAGAACTAAAATACCGCTTTAATTATGAACTTATTACATATAAAAACAACTAGTTGTAGTTTAGAAGAGACAAACGGTTTGACTCAGAAATGAACCTTAAAGTTATAGTTTTAAATAAACTAAATTATGTATGCATATATAATATATATATATCTATATATATATAAATATATATATATATGTTCAAAATAAAAAGCACTGTTAGAAATTTAAGACAAACGTCATACTTCAACAGAAAGTAGAAGGGTTTAAGACATAGGATATGAAGACGTGCCAGTGATCTGTTTTAAGACGTGTTACAGTTTCTTATACTGTGGATTTCACATATGCACTGTAAATTACGATAGCTATATTAATCTCTATGTAAAATTGTCAAAATTTTCTACTTTATATATTTCTTTATAATTATTTCTTTCTGTTTATTTATTCAGGTTGCGAAGATTAGTGGATGCTGGAATTTACGAAAAATTGTTGAAAGAAGTAAAACAGGCTCCAGGGATCGATTACACTGACATTCCTCATCCTCTTTCTATTGACAATAGCATGAGTGCTTTCATTCTGTTAGTTTCTGGCTATGTAATTTCAATTTTAATTTTCTTTGTTGAATTGCTAAGAAAACAACGTAATTTTTTGAATGAAGTTTTTAAATAATTGAATCTGTACCATGAACAGCAATTATATTATACCGTTATTCACAGATACTTACATATATTTCATTAGTTAATTTCTATTTTGATAATGTTAAGCATGTGATGTAAGATATTACTTACTTGTTAGTTAAATATTTAGCTAAATTCTTATGACACGATAAGCATTTCAGCATAGAATTTCACATATGAATTAAACTTGTGAACAGTACTTTTATACAGTATAGTAATTATCAACTACAATAAAATCTATGTTTGTTATTTCACAAATTAATAAAGCTGTCACCTTGACCGATAAGTTATTTGCGTCGTTTCGTCTTTAAACTTAATCTACAATTTGTACACGAGTGAATTTAGAAATATAGGGTGTTTCGCTCAAAAGTACTCTTTTATTAAATGACGAATTAAAATAATGGTTTAAGATATATAAAAGCAACAAGCAACATCTGATGGAAAAAGTTTTACACAGTTTTTTCGTACTGCAAGACGACGCAGAAGTCGAATCGTGAACATTACGAGTATTGTCCACTCATGGCTCTGCCACAGGAGAAAGGGTAGGTCGTGATCCGGTATGTTCGATAGCGTGACCTCCAAGATCTCATGATCTGGGGACCTATTCTGAGCTCTTCCGATAACTGAACGAGAGCGATACACGGGACATTCGATAAGTCCCCTTAGCGAAAAGCAGTTAACGAACCTTAGACAAATCGCTATTCTGTGCTCCACGTTAAGTGGGTTTCGCTACGGGTAGTCGGTCGAGATGCGTCTGGGTTCCATGCTATCGACAGCTATTACGCTTTAACCAATCACAGTTTAGTTAACATTGTATTTTTGTCACGTGATCTCAACCCGCCATTTTCTAAGCGAAGCACGTGGTTTTAGCATTGTCGTGTATCAGCGCTAGTGAAATAGTTTTGTTTTAAAATGTCGAAGAAAGGACAACGAAGCCAGCGAACTACAAGTCGCCAGTTCGAGATGCTCGTTAATTTTATGGAAGACAACCCTAAATTAATGTCAGGGAAGTTAGATGCTCCCTTTACCGTAAAAGATCGCCAGAAATTGTGGCAAGAAATAGCCGACCGTCTGAATTCCGATGGAGTCGGCTCACAAAAAGATCCAGAAAGATGGCGAAAAGTAACTGATAGTTTTGAATATAAATGTAAAAATATATGACTATCATTTTAATTTATACATATGCGAATGAAACCTATTTCAGAAATAATGTTCATGCTATAGCTACTTACTTTAAATTTTAACAAGAAGGCAATTACCATATTCATAAACAATTGAGGTAATTATTTTTAAGTAATACAACAACATAGTTTATTAACTCTCTCTCCAATTGCTCGTGAAGTAAAATCATTCTTACACCAAAAGACGCCATGTTGTTTTCACTTTCGTTACGTTCCTAACGGAAGCTCGAGAGTGACCGATAACAAAAGCTTAGTTATCGCAAGTGGCTATCGGAATCGAAAACGAAACGTACGGCTCGGAATAGCATTTTCACGATTGATTAAACGCGAATCACGTGGTTCCGATAGAAACTGGTTTTTATCGTATTCGTTAGCTTAACGATATAACTCAGAATAGGTCCCCTGGTCCACTTAGATTTCTTTGTAGGATTACGTGAAAGATATGGTTTATGCAACTTCGGTCAGACTTCAGATCTTCGGGAGCGCATCATCGCCACTATGAGACATGATGCTAAGACGCACATAGCAAAAAATTGACCGAGCGTAAAGTTGGCAGCCTACCGCTCTGGGGGACCCGGGATCGAATACGAACGGGTCGAATAATCCCAGGAATTTTTTCGGGGGGTGGTCCGTTCGGATATGTCGGGCCC
The DNA here is from genome assembly GCF_030686945.1 of Centruroides vittatus. Classification (NCBI taxonomy): domain Eukaryota; kingdom Metazoa; phylum Arthropoda; class Arachnida; order Scorpiones; family Buthidae; genus Centruroides; species Centruroides vittatus. The sequence continues at coordinate 3,991,594 of NW_027122385.1, forward strand.
CGTCCCTCACCACCCGGTCGCCCCATTGTGGGCCTGGCCGAACCCATAATGGGCCTACTAAAAAGAGGCCCTCTTAGTGCCCACAGGGCGGAAAGAGTTAAAAAAAAAAAAAAAAAAAAAAAAAAAAAAAAAAAGAAGACATGATGCTGCGCACATAGCAAAAAATTACCTACCGTCTAGTTGTCGTCACAGACTGCTGGACCGCACATAATATGTGATTATTTCACATCTCTATGTTATCTGCGTATTTTATCAATCAAAATAATTTTAAAATTTAGCGACCATTTTCAAGAAGACGAGGAAAAAGTTTAGTGAGAACGTGTAATTATTCGACGAATTCAATTCATATTAAAACAAGATTGGTCAAGCCGATCTGATAACACGCTTCACAAAAGCAAATCAAATATTAATTTTATTTAAAATAAATTTTATAAATTCTTGGAATCAAGTAGTTGTTCAGATGAATTTTTCACTTAATATACAGTAAGGCATGTGGTTTAGAGACATATACGTTTAAATATTACTTTCTAAACTAATGGTTTAGAACAGCGATGAGCAACCTTTCACTATGTAAGGGTCACATTTTAAAACTTTTGAACTGATGCGGGCCGCATACAAGAGAAAAGAAAAAAAAATGTCGATATATCACAATTATTTATTCATATATAATTATAAATTAGCATTTATATACTTAATTTAGCTTTGGAACTGATGTAAACGTAATATACCGGAAATATTCGGTTAAATATCGGTCACTGTTAGTTTTAAGTTAGTTTCTATGTTCCTGTTACCCGGTTTCTTGTTTTAATTTTTACTAAATTCATTGCAGAAAAACAATTCACATACATAAGTCCTAGAAATAACGTTTGTATTTTTGCTGCATACTTCCTTAAGCTGGGAAATTGATATACAGTAATACCCCGACTTACGCGAACTCGGAGTTAGGCCAGCAAGGCCAGGAACACACATGCGTAAAATTCGGCATAAAATCTAGCATAAAACAGAAAGCGTAAAAATTTTTCTGAAATTTTGGCTGAAACAGAACTGAAAAAAGAGTGGAGTATGTCTACTTTTTACGCCAAAATTCCTCCAATAAAGAGAAGTCTTTTCTGTGACGTCAAAGTAGACACGTGGCTTTTATTCTAACAATGGCGGCAATGAGAGTTAACCCTATAATTGTGACGGTCTCAAAAAAAAACGAAAAATAAATGAAATAAAGGGGTTTATTGAATCCGTTCGACCACGTCAGTGTCATGTATAAAGACACTGTATTGCGGCCGGATGGCCGAGCGGTCAAGGTTAGCAGCCTGCCGCCCTGGGGGACCAGGGATCGAATCCGGACGGGTCGAAAAATCCTCAGGAATATTTCAGGGGGTGGTCCGTCCGGATATGTCGGTCCCCGTCCCTCACCACCCGGCCGCCCCATTGTGGGCTTGGCCGAACCCATAATGGGCTTGCTATAAGAGGCCCTCTTAGTGCCCACAGGGCGGAAAGAGTTACAAAAAAAAAAAAAAAAAACACACTGTATTTAAACAACGTTTATGGATGCAAAATTTCAAATAACAGGTAGGTCTAGTAGAATCGATATATAGGCCTAGTATTTAGATAACACGTTCTTTATTTGAATTCGGAATACAAGTGTATTAATTTAAATTTTCTATATTATAGCAGAGGAAGCGGAGAAAAAATGGAAGGTACAGTACAAAGGGACAGATATATGAGAGGAAAAAATTAATAAAATTAGCACTGTTAGTGGCAGTGGTGTTTCCTATTTGGCCAGAATTTTTACGTATGTGTGTTCTGGCATAAAAGCGTAAAACAGAAACAAACTGAAAGCTGATATCTGATTCAGTTCTCTACCACACAATTTTACGCATGTGTGTTCCTGGCCTTACGCGATTTTTAAATCTCGTCGATTCGTCTTTTGTTTGAGCGCCACGCAAGTCTTGATTACTCACTCCCCCACACTATTGTTCAGCTTACATGTTCGGACATGTCGCACGGAATCGACGAATAGTTACAATTTATTTTGTGTTACTTATTTCTGTGTTTGTTATATCCACGGAGACTTGAGAGACTACTATGTCATCCAAACGAAAGTAGAACTGATACCTCTGCATCAAACACGAATAGAAAAACTTTATCTTTGGAATGTAAAGTTCGATACAAAAATGAAAATTTGTGAATTGGCAAAGAAGTTTGATCTACCGGAATCGACGCGTCGATTCCGGTAGATCAAATTGTTCTGACCGTGGCGACGGTCAGAACAATTATAAAAGGTAAAGAAAAAATTCTCGAAGCTGTGAAAACTTGACAGAAGGCCTCAATTCAATTGAAAAGGGGTTACAAATTTTAGAAAATATAGACTCCAACGAAGAGCGCATTTCTTCTACAAAACGAGAAATAAAAAAATTATTAGCAATCTACGAGGAACTTTTGAAAGAGAAAAATAATCTTTTAGCAGTCAGACGAATTTATTAGATTTTATGAAGCCTTTATTAAACATTTCTTTTCTAAATTATTGTTTTCTTTAATCTCTGGCCCCAATTAAAAATAATTTGTATGTATTTATATGGGAAATTATACCCCGACTTACGCGAATTCGACTTATGAGGTTATCGCTCGGTCTCACCTATTGCGTAAGTTCGGGTATTACTGTACAGTATTTATTCATATTTTATGCGACGCGGGCCACAAAAAATATTAAGCGGGTTGCCCATCACTGGTTTAGAACATAATATTTAAACGTTAGGGCCGAATGGCTGTGCGGTCAAGGTGGCAGCCTACCGCTCTGGGGAACCCGGGTTCGAATTCTGACGGGTCGAAAAATTTCCAGGAATTTTTTGGGGGTTGGTTTTCCGTCCAGATATGTCGGGTTCCGTCCCTCACCACTCGGCCGTCCCATTGTGGGCCTGGCCGAACCCATAATGGGCTTGCTTAAAGAGGCCTTCTTAGTGCCCACAGGGCGAAAACAGTTTAAAAAAATAACTTATTTGCGTCACACAGTAGAGTACGACTATGGAAAAATTAACCAAAAGTCGGAATTTTCGAAATGCTGTTTGAGTCACGATTTAATAACTATTTGGAATTTACAATAAAGGATTTATTCACCACCACTATAATTGACTGTTGATATTTCTCCAAAACTGTCAAAATGCGAGTGGTTGCCTTAAATCTTGGAAATGACTTTGAGTGAGCTTTGTTTCTATTATAAAACTGTGTTCATGTAGTGTAATTAGTAGTAATTATTTAACGAGAACTTGATTTCTGTAAGTAAGTAGATTACGATTCTAAATGCTGTAACTTTGAAATTCGTTTAAAACTATAACTACTAAATGAAAGTATAAAAAGATGACAACAATAATATATTATATTTCCAATGTAGTCCAGCTGAAATTTATGTAGTTTCAATTTTTATGCTATTTTTATCTGCAGAATATATTGTTTCCACACTTGTTCAGGAATCAGTTTTAACGGAATTTATTTTAATACAGTAGAATCCATTGAGTTCGACCAGGTCCACAATAGGTCCGCTGGTTGGTGAGAAACATATCCGGATGGGCCATCCCTGAAAAATTCTTGGGGTTTTTCTATCCCAGGTTTAAAGAACGGTAGTCTGCCAGCTCAACTGCTCGGCCATCGGCGTGATGATCGGTCAGCTATCCGAGGCTAACTTGTAAGTTAATACACTACATTTTTTAAAACTAATTCATAAAAGAATGTTTAAAACGTTAACAAAAACAAATGAAAGTTAACATGTATTATAAAATTACCATTTAACTTTAATAACTACAAGGTACAAAAATAACTTAAAATTAACTACAATAATACATTTTTTTTTTTTAATCTTAACAATCACATTACACTTTAACACTTTCTCAGCACTAGTTTAAGTAAAAGAAAAAAAAAAGAAAAAAAAAACGTTTCCGACCCCGTTCAGAGGTCTGCCTCAGGTTAAAACATATTAAAATACAAATTAAAGAAAATAACTCAGTTCTAATGGTAGAAATATAGCTGCTATTTTTAATTTTACAAAATTCGAAAAACAAACAATTTACGTATTTTAAAAGTTCTACAAACATATAATTTGCGTAGTTTTAAAATGAAAACATTAAATAAAAAATAAATAAATAAAAAATAAAATAATTACGCATGTTACTAACAAAAATTTTAAGTCGAGCGTATGTCGTACTCCTTCCTCATCGGGTTATCAACTAGAGACTACCATGCTTTGGATAACGTTTCTTTCTCCTTGAAATTAATGCATTCACTATTAAATTTTCTAGATGCTTGGAATATTTCAAAAGCTTCCATTCATCGTAACTTGCTGACATCAAACACCTTTTTTAATAATTTAGCCTGGTCCCAACATGCTGACACCTCCGGCTCGCTCGCAAACCGGGCAAGTACTGTGATCTGATGAATTTGAAAAATAATAAACGCCGATTTAGTGCAGAAGATATTTAGTCGCAAGCCAAGTTTAAGATCACACCAAACAAGTTCATGTCATGTTATGAGAGTTTTAATTTCTGATTTTTTTTTTTTTTTTTTTTAACTCTTTCCACCCTGTGGGCACTAAGAGGGCCTCTTTTAGAAGGCCCATTATGGGTTCGGCCAGGCCCACAATGGGGCGACCGGGTGGTGAGGGACGGGGCCCGACATATCCGAACGGACCACCCCCCGAAAAATTCCTGGGGATTTTTCGACCCGTTCGGATTCGATCCCGGGTCCCCCAGAGCGGTAGGCTGCCACCTTGACCGCTCGGCCATCCGGCCGTTGATTTTTGTTTAAAAACTGCAGCCTTCTATTGTAAGATCTTAAGAATGATGATTAAATACAGTAAGTGAAAAGAAGATACGACTGGTTCCGCTGGAAATGTAATTAATTGTAATTATTTAAATTATTTTTGGACGTAATTTTCAGTTTGGAAAAAGTCATATTTTTACTTGTAAAATGGTTATCCTATGAAACTTGTTGCTTGATACAATTTCAGACCGGGATCGAATCCGGACGGGTGGAAAAATCCCCAGGAATTTTTCGGGGGAGGGGGTTGTCCGTCCGGATATGTCGGGCCCCGTCTCTCACCAAAAGAGCCTCTTAGCGCAGGGCGGAAAGAGTTTTTTTTTTTTTTTTAAAAAAAGATACAATTTCAGATTGTTAATTAATTAAAATTTTCTCTTAAGATTGACTCAATATTTTGGTGAGTGCACAAGATTTTTTGAGTTGCAATTTTTTTATTTTTTTAAATAATATTGGTTGTATTTATAAATTATGTACTAATCTAACTCTATCCACTTCGTAATCATAATTGGATTTTAGGAATGTTTATTAAAGTTGTGATTTCTTAAACCATGAAACAATGACACAATGTTTACATTTCGAACAATGTGGAATCTGGATATTCATTTATCAAACAAGCATAATATATAGACAAATAGTATGCAAAGAGCAATAATAAATCATTAAAAACTAAAAAAAATCAATTGAAAAATTCTGCACGCATGGTAACGCAAATTTTAATAGTAAACCATGCTAAAAGAAAATGAGAGGAGAAAAAAAGTCCAGGCCTTCGAGCGGGACTCATCAGAAGGATAAAAATAAAAAAATTGTCCATTTTCTGATTTTTTTACAAATAGTGAAATAACTTAAGCCATCGGCTGACATTAAGATTTATAATGATTATTTTTCTACTTCAATATCATTATGTTATTTTGTATACACAGGATCTCCGAAAGGGGGAGAGCCCAAAATGGTTTTTGCACCGACAACTCTCTATTCTCTCGGTGTCCTGAGAAAGTCAAAATCAACTTTAAATGCATTCCTTAATCCAAAATATTTATGCAATTGTAAGGAAACTAAAGCGCAATTAAAAATTCAAAAATTCTGGTATTGAAATGTACTCAGTATATCAAATGTCTTTGTTTTGGACACTCTTGACACTTTGAGTGATTTTTTTCCACGCAATCTGACTTACAGCACATACCGTACACAAACATAAAAAGTGTATTTCAGAAAGTAAAAGTATATATGTTTTTTTTTTGTTATATTTTATTTTTTACTTTTGATTAAGAAAGCATATGTCTATAATAAGAATGATAATATAAAAGTTTAACTAAATTGATTTTGTCCCTATATAAACTTAAAAGATATTGAATTTTCATAAAGTCATTAATGTATATAAATAAATATCGTTGAAAAAATTTAATATTTTGAATTGGTTAGTTATTGTAGTGTCATTCAACTCTTGACATCGATTGAATCCAACCGGTTATCATAACCACATAAAAACTCGCTTTTCTTATACAATAATCGCATCTATATTCAACCAAGTTCTGTAAACATACATAAAAATTGTTATTTATAAAAATAACAGGAATTTTATTTTTACATCACATTTAATTTAGAAAAATCAGACAATCATTCTTAAAAATATGACATTTTTAAAATTAAAAAATTGGCTTGAGGTGCCAATAGAAAATCGAATATCACATATTTAATCACTAGAAATTTGAATCAAAAACTTTAAGCAATAATTTATAGTTTTTAATAATATTTAATTACACGTAATTAAAATTAAATTTTTCTTTATATCTTTAAAATAATTAAAAATTTAAAATTATTGGTTAGAAATTAATTTTGAAAATCAAATAGTGTCGCTTCGATCGTTTATCAGCTGGGACTGTTTACAAACAGCGAAAGGTCGATTATTAGGTCAAGGTAAACGAACGACGTTTTCGCGATTTGAAAGAGAATTCATTTGAAAACTACGAAGTAAATAAAATTTGTGACGTTATTTGACATTCTTAAATTCAAATCATTGCAAGGAACAAGTAAGTTTTTGATTTAAAATAAGATATTTTGATGTAAACGTTTGAGAGGGAAAAAGTTGCTTGCAAACAAAGGGAGCACTTTTTGTTTCAAAATACGAAGTAATTATATTTTGATGGCGAAGATATTTAATTACATACTTAGATAATTGTTAATAGCAATTAAGGTGATTAAGATAACATAACCATGCAAAAATAAAATAAATTAACCGTTAAAACTCTAAAAAATTATATTTTCATATATTATAATTTGGAGATAAAGTATGAATGTAATATAAACATATGGTTTACTTTAAATAATAATTTTAAATATTTAAATATTCATAAGGTTAGTAACAGTATGTGAAAATTGTGTTATATAAATGCGTTGATGAACTTATAAATAATGCAACTGTTACTTTTGCTTTGGGTAAAATTACTGTTTACATTTTTTTTTTTTTTAATAAATTCTCTTATTAGTGAACCTATTACTTATTTATTTATTAAATAGATATTTGATATTAGATTTCTTATTATATTTTATTCTATTTATGATATATTTTATATTAAATTAAAATTTTTCAGATATTAGGATTGTAAATATAAATTTTTAGTTTTAAAACCACACTGTTTATTATAATGCTATTGATACATTTTGTTATTTTCCATTTATAAACCTAGTTATCGGTTTAATATTAATAATGTTACTTATTTAATCTTGTTGATTATTATATCTTTTTGCTTGATTAATTTGGAACAGATAAGAGTAACTGTATATATATATATATATTTTGTATGAAATATAATTTTTCTGTTAATTAAATTGTAATTTTTTATAGAAATCAAAAGATGGCAAGGTATTTAAAAATTTCTTATATCAAATTATTTCATCTCTTTACTAGAAGTATGTTAAATTTAAATTTTGAATTAAAAAAAATATTTTTTAAATAAAATAACTGATTAATTAAAAGAATTATGAATAATTTATTATTTAATTGAGAAAATTATATGCAAAATTTAATTTTTTCAACATCAATTTTTCATCATTGGGATATCGTACTTTAATTTTTAAATTAACTTAAATTTTTTCTTAAAATTAAACAAACAAAAAAAAATCAAATTTAGGTAGTGAGTGTAATTAAATATTATGAAGGTATAATAAATTTAGAAGTAAAATTATTTTGAATTTCTAAAATAAAAAAAATAGATGATGATACTCTTTTGTTTTGAGAGTTTATTTTTATCAATACTTGATTATGTGTATTATTAATTTACTAGTAAGTATAAGTAACAATTTTCACATTTCAATTGTATTTACATATATTTGGTATTTGTTTATATTGAAGTAGAATTATTGTAATATAGCATTGAGTTTTTAAACAAAATAAATTTCTAAAATTGGAATGTTAAATATCAATACTACCTAATAGTACATTCATTTATGCCATTTATAGACTGTATCTGAAACCTGTGTGTAAAATTTTAAAATTGATTGAAGAGAGTGCCATTTTATTCATTTAATGTCAAGTATTGAAAGGCTTTGTTTTAGAAAAAATGAGCCTAAAGTATATTGACATTATTTCTTGTTTATAAAATGTATTCTTGACATATAGGCCTATTATGTAATTGTTAAGAAGATAAAATGAAAATGAAGTAATTGAATATTCAACATATATTGTGTAAGACGGAAAATCTGAAAATGAAGCTTGTAAACATTCCTTTAGTTTCAGCAAAATTATAGCAATTGTTTGAAATGATTTTTACTTGTAATGCACACTTTTGAACAGACATAATGCAAGTCTTTTGATTTATTCTGAATCTGTTGAGCATTATTTCACTCTCTCAACAATTACATAATTTACATCACCCACATATGTTTTATATTAACAGAATATGACATCACCAAACTTTTCTTAATTCTTTACAAAACAAAATTTATGTAGTAATTTGTTATTTATGGTAAATACTTGAATTGATATTTTTTGTAACTCTTATGATTTAGAAATAGATTTGAAGTCAATCTATAAATAATGTTTTAATGTTTACGTTTTAAATTATTTATATTATTTTCTTTTGCAATCTTAAAAAACACTTCACTTATTACACTGTATTTATGAATTGAAATTTACTTTACTTATTTTTTCATTACAAGTACTCTGTAGAATAAACTGAATATTAAAACATTAAACAATAAGTAAAGAGAAATCAAGATTTTAGCAAAAGCAATTAGAAATAAGAACAAAATAATTTCAAGCATTGTAACATTATTTTTCTGGTTAGTGTTGTTAGAATGGTATTAGATTTAGAATACATCTTGATATAGTCAGTATAATTAATATAACAGAATTTTATTGACTGTGGAAAAAATTGTAAAATAAGATAAATTGTCATGCTTTTAAACAGCATTAAGAACTTTGACTTAAATATTTACAATTTAATTTATTTGTGAAAAGAAATATTAAATATTAAATAATAATTCGAAAGATGGTAGAATATCTACACCGGAGAACAGTAAAGTTTCACGTATCTAAATGCCTTTTACCGGTGCGCGTATCATCCACAATACAGTACAAAGAAAATAATACTTTTAATATTCAGCATAAAATTTACAAAAGAACAAACATTTTCCACTATCTTAATAGCAGTCATCAGATTTGTAAGGATACTGTTCTATATTGTGATAGTATCTTTCTATATTTGATTGAACCTGATGATGACTAATTAAGTTATCCAAAAACAATTGTTCTTGTGTAAATTTTATAAAGTATAGTTTAAGTTAAAAAGTTTTTAAATAATGTGATATTTTGATTTTAAAAAATTTGTAATGTATACTAAATATACAAAACATCCTACAAATATCAAAATAAAAATGCAAACTTAGAAACAATTTATTGACATATTTTAATAGAGATATTATGACAAACTTAAATAATATTGCTAAGTATTGAGATCAAAGAGAAAATATTGTAATCTTTCATAATTTTTAATCATAGTATATAATTATAATCAGTAGATATTAAAATTCTATTTTGATAATTTAGATTTGCGAGAATATCTGTTCAAAAATTACATCTTAATTGCATTAATTTATTTTAATTTTAAAAATAGCATTTTATATAAACTTAATAAACTAAAGTTTACTCTTAAATAAATTTTATTTATTTTATGTCAATAAATAAAGTTTAGTTGGCAGAACAGTATTTGTTGATTGATTTGAGATTATCTGTCCTCCTTTTATTTTGAATTGATTTAATTAATTCCCTTATTGGCTTAGATCAATTTTATTTGTTATACAAATTTAGAAAGATGAATATGTTTCTGTTTTATATTTAAATAGTTTTAATGAGGTTATTTAAAATTTCTAAATCAAATACTGGTACACTTAACATTTATCACTTGCAATCTTAAGTAAGTTTATTTTGGAAAGTTAGCTAATTTCAAGTACTTAAGATAAAGCATAACGAAAAAAAATTATATTTTCTTTGTTTAATATATTTTTGATTTTGATATTTGTTTCTTTAAAGTTTTATAAAATTGGTCAGTGATTCTATTGTATAATAATTAAAATTAAATGTTTTTAAACTTATAAATATTTTAATATTTAATATCAAGAAATAGCTAATATGAAAATTTTTAGGACCAAAATTGTTTTAAAATATTATATGAAAAGATTTTTAAATATTATAATATTTAAAAATCTTATTTAAATTTAAATAATATAGCATTTAATAGATTTAAAATAAATAACAATTTTAAATAAATACAATTACATGCTAAATTATGAAACATATGATTTTTGTATTTTTGTTTTTCTTGTCATTTTTGCAATATTGTTATGAAGTCTTTCTAAAAAGTTTAAGCAATGGAATAAGATATTTAAAAAATAATTGAAATAAGAATATTTATTATATATGTGTTATATTAGTTAAATATTTTTACACCCAAAACACAAAAACTGTTTTTCTGTAGTTTATAATCCTAATGCTTTTTGGTTTTTCAGGGACAACCAACACAAAAATAGTATAACAATCAAAACAAAAAATCACACTTCAAGAATTTCAGTTGGAAAACAAAAGAACTATCTGTCTGTTTAACACAAGTCTAACATAAACACATTTTCTTTCCTACATTTATATTTTTACATATAATTTCTATACAGAGTTGATAAATTAATTATCATTGTAAATAATAGAAGAAAAACAGGGAAAACAAACCTTGTTGAAGAATTATAAGCAGAAATATGAACTACAGTATTTATGGGTATAGCTTAGGAATAATTAATGAAAATGCCTAAATTGGAAGAATTACTTCTGAAGTGAAAAATAATAATGAAAGAGATTTTTAATCAGGAGTATAATTTATAAGGAGATAATTTCTTGCTCATCAGACCATTATTATTTACAGTTTTTTATAACATAAAATAAAATAATATGGAAACTCAAATCCAAGAAAAATTATATAAGAACTACCATATATCATTATGACCAAATTGTTTAGTGCAAAGAATTTACTGAATTTTATCAAAGGGGATAACTAAAAGTCCAAATTTCAATTTAGAAGACAAATTCCAAAAAATTATAGAGAATATAGAGGATTTCGTAGGGTGGTTACAGTGCAAAAAATGTTAATAAGACATTCTGAAAAAGAAGTAGACTCTTCAATATCTAAAGATACTATTCATAAAAAAAATCAAAAACTATTTATAATTATACAGTTTTTGATTTTTTTATGAATAGTATCTTTAGATATTGAAGAGTCTACTTCTTTTTCAGAATGTCTTATTAACATTTTTTGCACTGTAACCACCCTACGAAATCCTCTATATTCTCTATAATTTTTTGGAATCTGTCTTATAAATCGAAATTTAGACTTTTAATCATCCCCTTTGATAAAATTCAGTAAATTCTTTGCACTAAACAATTTGGTCTTAATGATATATGGTAGTTCTTATATAATTTTGTCTCCCATTCTAAAGATACAATTTTGAAGTATGATAACTTTGCCTAAAATATTTAACTATTACAGTTTTAGCTTTCATCAATGAGAAACAGACAATTCAAGATTATTAAGAGATATTAATACTTCATTACTATTTTATTACACATGTGATGTTTTCTACCTTATTTAAATATGTATTGAATTTAATAAAAAATCATTTTTATAATATATTTATTTATTGTAGCTTACATATAAACACATTATTTCATGAATCATAGTAATAAAAAATATCCATAAAACCTTTGTATCTCCAGTTGTAAAGTTTTTTAATTAGCAACTAACATTTTCGATCTTAAACAGATCTGTGAACATTTTTTTATTACAATTAAACCCAGTTCATTTGTATTGACATAGAAATATGAATTGTAGTATTTATCAATTAATATTTTGCATTTATAAGATTAAACTGTAAAAAAACTATACTATCAAGTTAGAATGTATTAGTTTCACTTTTGTTTGAAGTTATAAAAAAGTAATTTGATCTTATCGAATCATACAAATTGAGAGAAAGTGATAAACTGGCAGACTATTTTTATTTAAATAATATCTTACAATAACAATTTTTTAAAAGATAAAATAACAGAAAAACTGCATACAATTTTTCCTATAAGCTTATGATACGGCCAGAATAAAAACTTAGTTTTTTTTTTTTTTTTAAACTTCTTCATTAGGAATTCATGTGATGAATTTTATGTCATAAATTCTGGTTAGAATTCATTGCTTGATTTTTGTTAAAGCAGTTTAAAATAAATGAATTTTTATTTTTATTGCATTATCTAGTAATCTAGACATGAAAAACTTAATTAGCCTTTTTTTTATTGTTATATATATATATATATGAATTTATGAATTTTATTATAATTTTTTATAGAAGACTTTGTTGGTTTATTTTAGAAATATTTATTCATTTTTCTGTTAAATAGAAAGATATAGAAACTTACAAACATAAAACTAATTTTAATAACTGTATTTTAGATATTTATTCATTTTTTATCACATTATCAACAAAATTATATAAATTACAAAGAAGGAAATTTACTCTAAAATAAAAATTCCTTAATTTTTTTATGATCAACTAAATGTGCTAGTCACCACATTTTTTAAAAATTATTTAAGTATTTTTTCCTTCAAATAAGTTAACTTCTTACTTTAATGCTTCTTTAATCAGTTAAAGTTTATATTATATTTATGAAATTTAGCATTTATTTCATTGATCTTTGAATATGTAAAATTTATAACTTAATTTAAAAACATAATTGACTGTCTACAGTTATAAAAATAATATCATTATATTGCAGTAAGTAAATAATGTTTTTTTATTATACTTATTAGATTGCTAAAATTGATAGATATCATTCATATAGTAAGTAAACAAAGCAACATATGACATAAGTTATAATTCGAATAAATGCAATATATTTTAATTTAAGAATATATGAAATATCAGTTACTTCATCATTTTATATTTGAAAGCTGTGTATAATTAATAATTTGAATATTACTTCATTGAAATATGGAGATATTTTTTGAGGATGAAGAAATAATATGCAAAAAACATTTTAGAATAACAAATATGCTATTTAAATAGTTAGTGTAATTAAATATAAATTAGTTAATTTGAATTAATATGGTTTGTAAGAAAAAAAATCTCTTTCATATCAAAAACAATTATTGAATAGTTTTTTAGTACATTATAAAATATCTTAAAATGTTCTCTGAAGAAGCAACAATAAATTTCTGAAAGCATACAGACTTTATATTGTTCTATATATTTTACATCAATTATTGTTTAAATAAGAAATGAAAAACTTTATATTCACTAAATAAAAATAACAAGTTACACTTGAAAAAATAATTCTTTGTATCTAACCATTACAAATTTTTGGCAGAGAACCAAAACAGTAAGCAAGTTATTTTGAATGAGTTCAAAAAATTCTGAAAATGATTGAAATTAAAATAGTGTTGTTTATTATATAATATTTTTTTTTCTATAAGAAATAAGTAAATATATTTTTTATTCTTTATAATAGCTCAATATCAAATTATTTGTACATCTTTATGAAAAATAACAACAATTTACTGAATAAAAATTTTATTGCAATTGTTGTTTTAATAGAAAATACTTATCACTTTAATTTTTAATTTTTATAAAGCAGACTTAGAATAAATTGTATATGTTTTAGAACAAAATATTGGATTAATGTAGCAATCAAGAAATTTTATACTTTACAAGTGACTGATAAATGCAAGCATTAATTAAAAATATGAATAATATATCACTTCATCAATATTTTTAGATTTGCAATCAGTAAGCTGTAAAACAGCCTTTATGTTGGAAATTGAACATAAAGGTTGATTTATAATAATGATAACAAAACTTGTTACTGTAATGATATGAAATTAAACAAATGAGATAAATGCTTAGTTTTGGAAGCCAAAAACTTTAATAAATGAAATTATGACAGAGCAATAACAGATCTATGAGGCCCTTAGATGTCTAGCTACATGCACATTACACTGAAGGAATCAACGTACATTTACCCATCTGGCAGGATTGGATAATCCTATATGAAATGTTTTCAGTCAATTACATGATTATCATACAACTGCATAATTTTACATCATTCAATAAAATAGAATAATGTAAAATATAATTTAAATATATAATAATTACTTGTTTAGAATTCATGTTCTAAACAAGTAATTATTGACTTAAAATTAAATTTAATAAATGTAAAATATTTTTTAAAATAAAAGGAACAAGAGTTTGAACTGATATTTAAATATTAATAATTAGTTTTAGTTTCAGCACTAAGTAGTTACCTCAATTACTGTATTTACTTACATGACAACCAACCTAAATTTGTTTGTAGATTTGATTACGATTTTTATTTTTTACATTATGAAACCAAATTTCAGGCTGATTAGTTAAAATATCAAGTAAGGGTATATAAAAAATTATCAGCAAAAGCAAAAAGTGAGCAGTTAGATCTAGCATAACATATTTAACAGTATAGATAAAAACTAGAAATCTTTTATAAAGTGAACATTCATTCAATTAATTTGGGAATACATGCAATGTATTTGAGAGAACCACATGCTTTTAATTTTGAATTTTTTAAAACTATATTCTCTGTATCTTTGAGCCAAAATTTTTGGTATTCTATTATCATTATCTTTCAAGTACATTTGTTCTTCTTAAAGCATGTTTTTGTTTAACAATGGCTTCAGGTGGAAAGTTGTTCATGGCACATAGTTAGGACTGTTTTCTGCAACATGGAGATGCATGAACAGAAATTGTACAATACTGACACTGCTTTTGATATTGTGTTGAATACTTATCGAAATAAAAAATCATTCTGTACACATGATTCAATGATCAGGAATACCTACCTATGTTGTATTATGTTTCATTCCAATTTCTTAAAAAATATTCCAGAGTAACAATAAAATACAATTCCTTGGAAATAATACTTAAAAAAGCCACAATAATTAGCAAAAATACTGAGGGTATCTGATAGATACATTATGTGCACTCACATCACATTTCCTATTGCATTCACTCCACTGTTAAAATAAGATAAAACATTTTAAAATGGATTTACTCAAGTTGATTTTTCTTTGAATAAAGCATTTTCATTAAATCATATGAACATTTATTTAAAATCAGATATATTGGCCAATGCAACAACAAACTATTAAGCTTACATTCAAAATTTTAAATAAAACTCAACAGCCAAATATCAGAAATGTTGCCAACATTCTGCATTCCCTATAGGGTTGCCAACTCTCCTGGACTTGCCAGGAGAATCCTGGAATTTGGCAAAAATTTTAAAAATTTCATACTTCTAAATTGAGTCTTATTCTTCCTGTATTTACTCAACATGATGATCAACTTTTCGGTTATATATTAAAACAGATTAAAGAATAGGCAACAGTGTTTTGTTATTGTTGAGAGTAAAGTGTCAAATCCTCAAAATTTTTTTACTTTTGGTAAAGAAAACTCCCACAATCAACTCTTTAGAAATTGGCAATTTTTTGAAATTTACTGAAGAATTTGTTTTTAGTGAACTTAGTCATGATATATTTGCAAAATTTTCAATTAATTGAAAGAAACTAGACAGTAATTTGTTGCTTATTAGAACTGACTAATCATTTCTAGTAGTAACATATTTATGGTTTAACTTACAAAATTTTGAATTTAATGCCTTATTTATTGATTTTATATCATAATCAAAATGTTCTTTGCATCATGAAGAAATGAAATAGAATCAATTATAGCATTTTATAATATTTAAACTTAAGAAGTACAATGATTTTATCTAAAAAGATGGTCATGAAAGGAGACATTCAAAGTTTGAAATGTTTATATTTAGTATATCTATAAATTGAATGTATTAAAGATTATATTTAAGTTTTCTTTCTACTTTAAAATTTTTATTAGAATTAATTTCTAATTTATAAATTTTAAAATATCATTTATGTTCATTATAGCCAATAGAGCCATGCCGTGCTGCTCCTTCACGGATGCTCTATATGCAAAGTATGGAGAAGAAGGGGACGATAAAGGATGCAATCCATGTGAAATATTTGTAGTTGGGAGTGCACCAGGTCGTTCAAGTCCAAGTGGGAGGCTAATTATACCTCGTGCATTAACATTGAATTGTTGTGGAATAGAAAATGCTGGCTCACAAAGGACAATTGAGGAACTCTGTCATGATGTTGAAGAGTTGGATTTAGCTCAGAATCAACTTAATGATTTAAAAGAAGTATGTTACTTAATTATTTATAGATATATAAATCTAAACATAAATTTTATTATTAATATATATTGAATAAATGTAGCTTATACACATTATAAAAGTATGGTTTTTTGAATTAATTGTGATGATATAATCAAAGTTGTTATAAAATGTTTATTTGAAAGAAAATATAAGTATAGAAATTATATTTTTAATATTGCTAATGTTTGTAATCTGTGTTTGCTACTTGAATTTGTTTCAGTTATAAAAACACATACTGGAACATTTTCATGTTTTTCTAAGCACTGAAATATTTTTAACAAGAAATCATTTACAGTAGAGCATCAATTATCCGACTCAATTGGGGACTGGGGTTGGTCGGATAACCGAAAAGTATGAAAAAATACATTATTAGTATAGTATGTTAGTATATCCCATGTAATTAGTATATTAGTATATTGCTATTAACCTACTTCGCGTTGAATTTTCATCAATGATAAGCCTAACAAAATTTTTTTAAAATAATAATCGTCGCTGTTGTATCGTTAAAATTATTTCTTTATTTTGCACAAAATAAATACAAAAATAAAGAAAAAATAGAAAATTAAGCCTGGTTTAAATACTGACCTCCCTTTAATGGTCGAGCCAGTGTTGCCAGCTAAAAACGCAGAAATTTAACAAAATAATATTAAAGTAGCCAAGACATAGCCAAATATTGTAGCACCATATCACTAGTGGACATTTGAAATTGCCGACTAGAACGCAGTCGGTTAACCGATGTGACAGTTGATCGGGGTCAGATAATTGATGCTCTACTGTATTTCTTTTATAAATTAAAATCAAGAACTGAATATTTCACGTGTTTATAAGGTTGAATTAAGTTAATATATGATCTTACTATATAGTGATTTGATTATCTTATAGCATAAAGAATCATGAAGGATCTGGATATAAATTTTCATCTAGTTTGTATGGATGCATAAACCATCTGTAATCCATTTTGGCTAATCCAATTGCCAATTTAGCCAGTCTATAATTGCAAAATTGAAACCATTGTATAATCTGAAGCTCTGAATATATGAGTATTTGAACCTTTTCCATAAACTTTGGTGGCAAGTATTATTTGAACTGACTAATAATAGTCACGATTTATATTTGGCCATTATTTTTACCATAGAGATATTTAGTTGTAATTTGAAGTATAATATCAAGATATTGTGGCATAACAGCCTACCTCTATCCAAATTACCTTATATCTGATCATTAAAGTAGCCTTAATATAGTCTGATAAATAATCTGACAGATTGTTTGGTGACACTAATTTGAAGTTTAGTTGAGAATTTAAGAAAGTATACAATTTTAAGGAATTTATGTGAATTAACTCAATCACATATTCTCATAAATCTAATTACTTACAAATAACTACCAGATTAAATTGGGCTACTTTTCTGCAATCAATTAATTAATTAATTAGTTATTTGGTTTATTACTAATATATTGGGTTTTAAATTGTTTGTATATATAGTTACTTATTTCTAATTCAGTTTAACTAAGAAAATGTATATAAGATGTTAAAATTAAATAATTGTCACACTAAAATGTTCAAATATTTATTAAAGTAATGATAACCTTAATTTTCTCTCCTAAATAAACATCTTCAAATGTATATAGTAGAATCTATTTGTTGTAATCTGGGACTTGCCTATACTGATTATAACCAACTAATAATATTATGTGGGACAACATTTAATGGAAATTCTAGTTTTATAGATTCTGGCATTAAAAGGACATGTTAAAACAATTCACAAATGTAACTTTAAGATTAATTAATTATAGTTATTTTTAATTCATAGTAATTTATTCATTAGGTAGTTGAACTGATAAATACCAACATTCTGAATAAAGCATTTAAATAAATTATTTTTAAACTATAGTACTTTGTACAAGTAATTATTAACATTTATACAAAAAATAAAAAAAAACTGGATGCAAATACTATAATTAAGTACAAAAAGATCAGTAATCCAGCAAAAAGTTCAAATTTATTACTGAAACAGATATTTTCTACCATATTTAATGGTCATCTTCAGATTTTTGGAATGGAACATAGAATATAGAACTTGAAATATAAATTTAAATACAGTTGAATTTAACAAGTCCCAATATAAGTAGTTCACAAGTACAGAAGAGTAGTATTAAAATACCAGACAAAAATAAAAATAAACATTAGCAAATTGATTAACATATACAAAATAAATAAAAAAAAATCATGAACTTAAATGAAGTAAGAAATACATTTAATTTAATACAAAATTAATTTTAAACTATGTGGGATGTCTTTGTAAATAGCCAGTATTATAGAAAAATTAGCTTGCCTCTAATAAATTAAATTAAAGCATCTTGCCTCTAATAAATTAAATAAAATAATTATCTCAAATAACCAATTAGTAGACATGTACGAGGCTGATCAAGCTGTAAAGGAGACTAATTTTATTTGTGAAATCCATTTCAGTTTCTCACTAGATCCTCTTCAGCCACAATTACATAAATACAGATATCTAAAACAATTGCAAAAAACATACATTTAACATTTAGCTTAACATACAGTATAAAAACAAAAATTTACAAAGGAGAAAATCAAACCTTCAATATTTAACTATTAAATTAAATATTGTGGGGTTTGTTTTTCTTACAAAGGAGAATTGCTGTTAACCAATACTACAGACCCATTTAACACTGTGTCACATGAAGAATTGTCTGTTTGCACTGTTTGTAGATTCATAGTAGAAATTGTAACCAGATTGATGTATGAACAGTAACAGTTAACAGTATATACCCATATAACCTTTAACTATTAAGTTAAATATTTCAGGATTGATTTTTCTTTTGTAAATTATTTTAATGTATATATTAAGCTAAATATTAAATGTAAGTTTTTTGCAATTGTTTTAGATATCTGTATTTATGTAATTGTGGCTGAAGAGGATCTAGTGATGACCGAAATGCATCTCACAAATAAAATTAGTCTCCTTTCTTGATGTGATCTCAATTACATTTATTGATAAGTCTTGTATATCTCTAATAATTGGTTATTTGAGATAATTATTTAAAGAAAATATTATTCAGAAATGAAAAAACCCAAGTTGTTAGATGTGGAAAACCAAATACTTATATAGTTTTTACAGTGTAACTCTTTTGACTGGATGCACATAAGTGTTATGTGCTACCTGTCACAGTAATGATATAGTGCATTTATATATATATTTTTTAAAATTATATCCTGTTTGTATGAAATTATATTTAGTTTCTTATTTTTTTTCTTTTAATTTTTTTGCCAAAAGATGCTGCTACATGTAAGGCCAGAAAGTCTGATGTAGGCAGAAATTAATTGATATATAGAAATTAAATCAATATTTCAGGGTGGTATGTATGACATTATCTAAGTTAGAAGTATTTTAACATAACTGCCGAGTTTTGTAGCAATTGGTCAGACAGCTTAGGACTGCATAGTGAACAAACAAACACTCATATATATATACATACAGTGGGTGATCGGTTGATGAACATAATCCATTCCAAGACTTTGTTCGTTAACTGATTATTGATTTACCATAGGTTTTTATGGGAATTTGATTAATTTGTTCTGGAGACTCCAAAAAATAAAAAATATATACTTTTTTACTACATTTATTTATATGTAATAATAAAAATACATATATACAGTCTTGCATTTTTATTAGTCATGTTTTCTTGTTTGTGGTTGTTAAAGAATCTGTCTAATGTTGATTGCTTTTCTTTCTTCTTCAGAATTTTTCAGAAGTAATTAATAGCATTGTAATTGTAGAGAATCCTAAGCCTATTAACCTCATTCTGGTTTGGATGCCATTTGGATGACCGTTGTTCTGACATCCTCCCACTTCTTCAAAAGATCTTTAATAGCAGATGTTAGCATTGGTCCTCTTTTGTCTTCCTCTTTTTGAAAAGAAAACACATCTTGCTGAGTTTCTTGTGTTCTTCATTTAAGAGTTCTTGGAGTTCTTCTGTCGTCAGATCAGTTTCAGGTTCCATTATGAGCGCTTCAATGCTCTTTATTTCTCAGATGTGATTTTCATTACAACTTTAGCTGCTTGAGACTTCTTGGTATATCTTTCATAGCTATGATTGTGCCTACTGTAGATCTGTTCAAGCCATACTGCCTAGCAACATCAGACATCTTGTGCCCACTTTCTACCTTGACTACTATCTCTTGCTTGGTTTCTACAGTGAGCACAGTTCTTGACACTCCACTCTTTTTAGGCTCCATAATATTATCAGTTTCTTTTTTAAATAAAAAGTTCAGAAAAGCACTTACAAAAATTCAGAGAACAGAAATCAACTAGCACACAAAAACTTATTTAAATGCAAGGCTGGATGAAATTTGAAATTTGGTATTAAAATGTTAATGAATATCTAATGGGACAGTTAAACTTCACCTTTCATAAATAAAAACCAATGCAAAACTTAACAAGTACCCGCTCGACAGTCTCGTGAAGACTATAAAAAAATTATTTGTCAGAAAGGTAAACAAAAAGCTGGAATTACAAGAGAGAATTTTAAAATTCAAGGAATAGGAATACTATCCGATCAGTATCAGGTTGAGCATTGACGTTGACATCTTCAGAGCTCCAAAAAGTTTTGAATTGTCATCTGGAGACAAGGAAAGACCAATCAGTATTCACTATTTTATGTTGCTTTTTTTTCTATTTGTTCTATGAAGTGTTCATTATCTGAACATGTATTCATTGTCCGAACATAAAAATCTTTCATGAAAGTGTTCGTTATGCAATTTGTTCTCAGTCCAAACTGTTCATTAACCAATCACCCATTGTATATTAATATATATTATATAAGGGATAAACTGTAACCCTGTCAAAGTGATGGGAGAAAAAATAAAACATGTCAGCCTTTTTGGTAAAATTGGTAAGGTTTTTAAAAAACTTAATGGTGAGCAAAATCTCTTCAAAAAGGACAAGAGAAGAAATAATAAAAATTAAATTTTACTTAAAATTATACAAACTTTATTTTTTGTCACATTTTTCATAAAGATTGTGTCTTCTCTTAATAATCTGCTCTGTTGTCCTAAACCAAAAATATAAACTTTTAAGAGTTGAGTTCCTCAAAAATCTTAAAGTTATTTCTAAAAATTAAGAAAAAGTAATTCTTATTAAATCTTTTAATTGATAAATGTATATTGTGACAATCTTTTTCAAAATTCATAAAGATACATGAAAATCATATATCAATTAAAAACTTCTAGAAACTCATACAAAATAAAGTTGATAACAGTGAATTAAAGAAAAGCTAAGAATATGATCATCACAATGTATAAAAGACTCAAATTACAAGAAACTTTTTTATATATTGATATATTCTTTAAAATGTAAACAAGTTTGTAAAATGTTAAGGATGCTATTAGTAATAAGTTATTTTATTTAAGATTAATAAAACAAAGTTTAGTATCTGTAAAAAAAACTTTAAATAGTCCATATAATATAATTTAGCAGCTAAATAGAATAAACAACTTTTAATTTGGTATTAGTTACAATTAAATAACAAGTTTTATGGTTTTATTTATTGGTTGTCTTCAGCTTCTTAGTACAGGACAAAAAATAAAATGAGTGATTACAAGCTAGATTATCAAATCTACACATAAATATGAAGATAGCTGATAATTTCAGTTGAAAATGTTTATTATTTAAATGTGATTAATTCATAACCTTTAATCCAACAGTTGTAATTAATTGTTGGACTAAAAGTTGTTCCTTATTTCATTCTAATCATCACTTTTAATATTCTGCAGTTTCAGTTTAGCAGATGAAATAACAAAGTATAAAGTTATTTTGTATCAGAATTGTCACAAAGGACTTTGACCATTTGCTGCATTATTCTGTTTAATACTTCAAGCATATATCCTTCTTGCTCAATCAAATGTATTATATGAAGTTCTATCTTCCTTACAAAATAGGAAATCAAGAATTATTTACAAATATATAATGAATAGAATTTTAACTGTCATTAGAATTATTAAAGTGAAAATAATGTCATGAATGAGTTTAGTAAACCCAGATTTTTAAAAATAATTTCTAATTTTTAAAATATTTTGATATTCAATGTAAGAACATGTTATATTGAGTCTGATTTCACATTTATTTGACAGAATTCATCAGCCCACTTGATTCATCTCACATGCTTCTTGATATTTGGATGACACTAATTTGAACTTTATATTTTAAGAGTAGTATTTAATAAATGAGGAAATTCAGATATTAAATCATTTTTGTAACATCTGCTCATTGTAGCACTTTACCACACAGTTTTTCTATTCTTCTTTTTATACTTTCTCTCTTATTTACATAATTTTTTAACAGGATCAATGATCAACTAAGTTTTTACATAATGAAAATTTATTTTTATGCTAAATATTTAAAGACTTTTTTTATTGTATTTTCTAAAAAATTTATTAAAAATAAATAACAAATAGAAAATAATCAAAGCCTGTAATTAGCAGCAATTAATTTTTGTAAAAACAAACATTTTTAAGAACTATAACTCAGTAATTCTTAAACTGTTGGATGCACCTCCTTAATAAGGTATAAACTGTTTTTAGAGTTCACAAAGAAATGATTAACGTTACTGCTTATTTTTGGGTGCAACTCCAACATGCACTCAGTATTCTATCCATAGTTTCAATACAATATAGCATTAAAAACACTTATATGTCTTTTTTTTATTTTATTGATATTGTTGGGCTGCAATTTGAAAAAAATCATAGACCTTTAAATTCCTATTGTTGTTTGTCTGTCTGTCCTTCCTTAATCTCAAGAACAGAGTTAGACAGATGAAAGTTGAGATTAGATATGGAAAGCTTAGGAGCAAGAGGCCCTGATTAACTATATATGAATTTTCCAGTTTGCCCTGGAAGTCATGTTATTTCAATTCAAAAATTTATCTCTGAAAGGTGTTAGATAGATAACCCGTGTGACTATTCTAATGGGAAAGTGTGACGTATATAGGCAAGCTACTACTATTTTGAGATGGAGAGCATATATTTTAAATTAAATAAATTAAAAATATGATTAAAAATTGCAGCCCAGCATTGTGATGATGTCACATTAAATAATTGCTCATTACCCTATAAATTATTTTTTCAGTTCTGACTGTGATGTACAGTACTTATTACAATTGTTATGATGTAATAATTACATTAATAATCAATAATTTTGATCATGCATCAATAATCATGATCAATAATTATTAAATAATTTAAATAAAAACAAATTATATTGTAAAATAATTCATTAATCAGATATATATGTGAATAGGTAAATTACATCATTTCTAAAATGCCCAATCTCTGGTTCCTTAATTTAAGTCATAATGATATGGAAGATACTGTTCCAGTTCATATGGATAAAGCTTTAAATGTAAAAAGTTTAATTTTAAATCATACCTATGTACCTTGGACAGTGGTCAACAGTTTACTTGATGCAATGCCCAAGTAAGTTGATTATTTTACTTTTTTTTTTTAAAATAAACAAAAGACTGTTTGAATAAAATAAAACCTTAAATTTTCAGTGAAAAATAAAATTTAATGATTTCAAATTTCTACATTTTTGAAACAGGTTTTATTTTTCAATATCATGATTGTCCTTCTTAGATATTGAATTCATTTTTCTCAACAGTCTTTAATTTTTACAATTAGATTGAATATCAATAATCAAAATGTTAACATAATTACAAAAAATATGCCTTGATCATTTTTTTTTTCCTGATTTTTTACTTTCTTGGCTGTTATAATATAAAATTGCTGTAATATAATACAAAGAAAAGTATAATAATCATTCAAATTTTTATTTTCCTGGCTGTTATTATATAATATTGTAACATTTGATCCTCTGGGTTTTTGGAATTTTTTGATACCTCTGAACCTGAAAATGTCAAAAAAACTGATACCTAGAAGGTGTGCATGTATTGGCATCTATTTTATGTAATATTTCAGAATGTGTTAAAGATTAAGAAACAAAATTTGGCACGGTAACTTATATATAAGGGACATTGATGATATTAAATTTCGATGATAAAAGGTCGAGAAGTGAGGAGATAGAGAGGGTCATGTGTCTCGGATGGGATCGGACGTAATGAAAATTTTAATTGTCATTGGCATTTACAATATTTTTAAAACTCATCCCTATCCTCAAAATTAAATCTTTTGTCTTTTTGTTATAATTAATAATATAAAAGTTATATTTTTAATAAAAGCTCATAACAGCATGGAAAGTTAAGTAACTCTTTGCTGGATTTTTTTCTTTCTATAAAACTTTTTGTATCTTGCTTCCTATGATTAAATAAGGTTAAAAAGAATGAAGATCAGCTTCATTTTTTTTAATCTTTTGTTTTTTTTTTTTAACTGATTAGAGTAAATTATGTTTTGAAATAATTTTCCAATCAATTTATTGATACTGAGCATCATTTGCAGAAAAAATATTATTTCATTTATTTATAATTAATAAATAATTATAAAAATATTTAACTTTATAAAACTTAAAATTCCTATTGAAAAATTAAATTACAGAATTTTTTAAAATTAAAAATTCAGTTTTATTTTTTATTTCTTTATGAATTCTTGTTATAGAATATGATATGACCTGTTTTCCAGGTGTTAAATTAGAAGGGGGAAAAAATAGTGAAACAAGTTTAAATTCAAATACGTTTGTTAATTTTAATGTCAATGACATCAGGAATCAGTTGTTACGGAACAACATGTAAAATTTTACAAAGCAATGTGAAAGATGCTGTTTATCTAGTGTGTGGGTTTGGATTCCTGAAGATGCTACATCAAAATCAGTGAAAGTACTTGAATTTAAACTTGTTTCATTGTTTTTCTTCCAATTTAACATTGAAAACAGGTTATATTGTATATTATTAGCAGTAAATGGTGTTCATGCAGTCATTACTTTGATTGATTCTTGTTAGTCTTAAAAGAATGGTTATATGCAAGTTGATGATAATATATTCCATTAACTTAAAAATTTAATTTAGTACATATTTGCCAATGTAACTAATTATTGTTTTGGGTTGTTTAGATTAGTGAAGATTTTGGATTAGTGGGATTCTATGTAAGTAAAAGCAAACCAAAAAGGATGCAGATAAACACAATGTTTTATATTTAAAAAATTTTTAAAATTGTATTTAGTATATGAGTTACATTAATATACGTAGTATATATTAATTTAACAACATCATCACATATGTAAAAAAAGTATTCTGTGATTTATATTGTTTTTGGCTAGAACATTTAGCAGCAAAACAAACATAATTGCTTTTGTTGGCACAAGTTTGGATTAGTAAAACTACATTGCATTTTTTTTCAAGTCAAGATGTTTTTAGTCCAAATATTAAATATAGTTCGGTTTAAAGAAATGAAAAAACTTTATAATTAAACGTTTTATTAGGAACAATTATTGATTTTTATTGCTTAATTGACTTAAAAACTTATAGGTTGCTATATATTCATAAATTAATACTTATTGGTATTTGGCAATTTCTGTAGAAAGAACTGTTGGACAAATCTCAACCAAATGTATATACTGCTATCCTGAGTAGACACTTTTGATTTTTCAGAAAAACAATTTTACTACAAAATCACTTGCTAGATAAAAATTTTGCATTGCTGTCTCTTTGATGTGCATATTATCTAATAAATTTTGGAAGTTAAGAAACAAAGAAACAAAGCGCAATAATTTTATTTCAATGTATAACATATATAATAACATTTACAGTGGAACCCCAGTTAACGAACTTAATTTGTTCCACAAGTCCGTTCGTTAACTGAAACAATTTTTCCCACAGAAATTAATGCAAATACAATTAATTCATTCTAGCTGTTGGTATTTTTGTAATTTTATTCGTAAAATGGGTTTTCTTTGATGAAAATATAAGCAAATGTAGTATCTGTCATTATAGCAACAAATATGTAAGCTTTATTTAATAAAGTAGCACCATACATACCTTCGTTTCTACGAAGCTTAATGCTTGGAAGAGGAATCCCCTTCCATAAAAATATCGGGTATCACTGCATCAGGAGATTCTTCGAGTCGAGGTCTCTTTTGATAAGGAACAAGAAAGTAGTCTAAAGTTGATTGTCTTACTCTCTTAATCAAAATTTTTCTAAAATGCGATAGCACAGTGTAGTTCATTAAATTAATGACCCTATTAGCCACCACTTTGTTAGGATGGCGCTCCTCGATAAATTCCTGCACATTATTTCATTTTCTGCAAATTTCCTCGATCTCAGCACTGGTGATTTTTTCCCTAGCCTGACAAATGCTCTTTTTGTAAGACTTTCATCTGTTCTTCCTGCATAGCAACCAGCTCTTCTGTTGTTAGTTCATTTTGATGGTCTTTCAGCAACTCCTCCATGTCTGCATCATCTACCTTTACTCTCAAACTCTTGCCAATGGACACGATTTCATGCACTACATCAAGAGAGCTCTCTTCTTCAAATTCAGCAAAGTTTTGCTCTGGGACACAAGTTGGCCAAAGTTTCTTCCAGGCTGATTGCAAAGTGTGGTGAGAGACCTCACTCCAGGCTTTGTCAATAAGGTTGATACAATGCAGGATATTAAAATGCTCCTTCCAAAAAGCTCTAAGAGTTAAGTCGGTATCATTGGTAATCTGAAAACACCTGGTGAACAGTGCATTGGTATACAGCTTTTTAAAATTGAAAATCACTTGCTGATCCATTGGTTGCAGTAATGGAGTTGTGTTGAGTGGAAGGAATTTGACCTTGATGAAGTCGTGCTCACTATCCTGGTCTTCCTCCAAATTTGGTGGATGTGCTGGAGCATTATTCATTAAGAGAAGACATCTAAGAGGAAGATCCATTTCCTGAAGATAACTTTTAACAGTTGGAGCAAACACTTCTGTGAACCAATCCATGAATAAAGTCCGAGTTACCCATGCCTTGCTATTTGCCTCCCATTGTACAGGCAGTTTGGACTTTATCACATTTTTGCTTTTAAAGGCACGGGGATTTTCAGCATTGTAGACTAAAAGTGGCTTGATTTTGAGGTCACCACTGCATTAGCGCAAAATAAAAGAGTGAGTCTTTCCTTCACGAGCTTGTGCCCGGGAAGTGCTTTCTCTTCTTGGGTTAGGCATTCTTGGGTCTAGGCATTCTTTTCCAAAAAAGACTGGTCTCATCACAATTAAACACTTGATTCAAGACATATCCTTTACTTTTTACAAACTCTGCAAATTCATCTACAAATGCTTTTGCTGCTTTTTCATCTGAACTTGAAGCCTTTCCATGTCTTAAGACACTGTGAATGCCAGTTCATCAACGAAATCTATCAAACCACCATCAGCTCACTTTAAAGTCCTGCCTGTCTGCACTTGTACTGGGTGTCTGGGTCAACAAGTCATTGTATAGATTTTTAGCCTTTTTACAAATTATAGCTTTACTAACACTGTCTCCAGCAAGTTGCTTTTTATTGATCCATATTAGCAATAGTTTTCAACTTCATCTAAAACTTTAGATCTTTGTTTCAATATCACATTCACTCCTTTAACCACTTCAGCCGGCTTTAATTCCTTTTTTTGTTTTTAATAATTGTAGAGATAGTTGATTTTGCCACATTATATTCTTTAGCAATGTCAGGAACAGGAATGCCATTGTCGTATTTTGCAATAATTTCTTTCTTTAATGCTACAGTAAAACGTTTTCTATTGCCACTATCACTTTTCTCTTTCTTTGGTGCCATATTGATTAAATATATAAATAACAATACTAAAAAACGAAGTTTAGCACACTCGAAAAAGCAACGCTTACCTCGCACATGCCTAAAAGCAACTGAAATTTGTGAGGTTCCAGAATGGCTGGAAACTATAATTTAATATCCACATGTTAAAAGTGAAAACACTATTGTTAAGTCAGACCAAAGTTCATGTTAGTTATGTAAGGGAAAGGTAAGGAAAAAAATTGAAAACGAATGACGTAACATATTAGGTGGATCAGGTGGAATGTCCACAAGGAAAATGGAACTCTGACAGAAGCACTCTTAAACAGTCGATCTAGGTTAAATTTTTGGAAAAGGGGAAAGATTTGACGAGTATAAAAACATCGCATACAATCATTAAAGTTCTAAAATGACAGATAGCAGAAACAACGGGCTAAATTATGAGCACAAGGCTTATAGGTTTATCAACAATCTCTGATCAGAGTCAACAAACAAGTGTCAAATAAACACCTCGGAACAAACCTTTCTCGTGACCTGATCTGGTTTCAGTTTTCACCTGGAGACAAAGAAGAAAACAATCAAGAAGTGAGGAATGGGATGCAGGACTAATCATAACATGAGATTTAAGGAAGAAATACTATAAAAATCCTGAATTTCAAGGTCAAAACGCAGTTCTCCTAAAAATTCTATGGCAATTAATCTGTGTTGTCTTCATCTGGATTAAGCCTGAAATCATGCCTGTTAAAATTTGTGTTGTGTCTCGCGGACCACACTCCATCACCTACCATCATTTGCCACTCACAAAGTACCAAGTGAACCCATCTTGTCTGCTCTGGGGCTACGACTGATCAGCTTGCACTGTCAGAGGACCAGTGATACACCACTGCTCAGTGCCAGGAGAAAATACTGTA
Source organism: Centruroides vittatus (assembly GCF_030686945.1). Lineage (NCBI taxonomy): Eukaryota > Metazoa > Arthropoda > Arachnida > Scorpiones > Buthidae > Centruroides > Centruroides vittatus. The sequence goes on from NW_027122385.1 coordinate 4,020,828, forward strand.
GATAAACCATTTCCAACCAACTCAAATATGTAAGTATCTTCCCGTTCTAATAAATGATTTTCACTGTAAAATACTTGTTATTTTTGTCTCCTCCACCACCACTAACGTATGAATGGACCCTAGAACATCACCGATGTACGACTAACTGATTCCCCCTAAAAGTCAGCAAGCTTACAAATTTGACACAAAAAACTGTTAAGTTCATTATCCGAGACAAAATTTTTGCAAAATAAAAGTTTGTTAACTGATTTGGTTGTTAACCAAGGTTCCACTGTATATGTATGTATATATATATAATAACAATTCATAACCTAATTTAATTAATTAACTCTAAACAATCTGCTGAATTAATGGGCCATTTTTGGGATGTGTTAATGATTAGTTACTAATTAATTTGACTAGAAGTAGGTGGATATGCTGCCATCTCATATTAATTTTAAAAATTATAATAAAGTAATTTTTAATTTAGAAAATTCTGTAAGAAAAGAATCTGGCCAGAGCAGGACTCAAACTTGCAAGTTTTGCTTACTATGTAGATGTGTTGCCACTTGTGCTACCCAGACTTTAGTCAGATCTTTAGTCAAATTAATTAGTAACTAATCATTAACATAGTCCAAAAATAGTCTGATAATTCAGCAGATTGTTTGAAGTTATTCAATTACAGTTGTGGTTACATAAGTAGAAGGTAGGATTGATGGTAATTTTAACCATGGCAAAGTGAGCACCATGATTATTCACCTGTTTTGCAACTCCTTATTTATTAAAAAAAATGTATATAATATGTACTGTACATTATGGGGTTAGCAGTGCCAAATTTTGCTGTAGTGGCTGAATTTTAAAGTAAAATGTTTTGTTGAAAATTGAAACCACATATTCAGGACAGTATGTATACCAAATTTGTTTGAGATTTTCCTAATAGTTTTTCTACAGAGATCTCTGAAAACCAACTATTTAATTATGATCACCCTGTGTATTTTTGAAAAATTTTTAAAATAATAATCAAATGATAGAACTGGATTAACAATTGAACTAGAATCTGCTCTACCATTTGATTATTATTATATTTTGGGGTTAGTTCTTTGGCTTGGAAGACTAAGAGCCAATGTCATGAGCATTTGCCTTTGATATTGGCCCTTCTCTATATATTTTTTTAAAGTAAATTATTTATTTGAAATTTATTATTTTTTCAGTGTTAGAGAACTTCATTTAAGTTTAAATGATTATGAATCAGTTGATTTGGATCCAAAAAGGCCTTACAATAATTTAAGAACTCTTCACATAAGTGGAAATCCTTTACATAGTTGGGAAGAAGTTACTCATCTTGGACAATGTTTTCCTTTTTTGGACACTCTTATAATGGCTAATTGTTCCATAATATCTATACCTGATCCAAGTTTATGGAGAAATAACTTCCAACATTTGAAAAGTTTCAGTATGAAAAATAGTGCATTAAAAGAATGGAAGGATATTGAAAAATTAAATTCATTTTTTAAATTAGAAGACGTCAGATTACAAGGTGTACTAGTACTTGAGGTTAGTTAAATTTTTTTATATACACTAAACTTATTGTTTTTTATGTTTTTACATAGAATATAGCAAAAGATTTGTTAAAATAGTAAAAACAATTTAAAATATTGTACATTAAATTAATTAAGGCTAACCAACAAATAATACCAATGTGTTCATCTTATTTTATAAACATGTCGATATTAAAGAAATGAGTTTAATAGTAACTAAAAACTAATGGTAGTATGATCTTGGAAATTCTAAAGTTAGAACTGGTGTATTTGGATAATAATAATGTCACTGCATGTTTCAGAGCATTGATTATTATTAAATTTGTAATAGTTTAATTGAATGCAGATGTGTTTAAAAAGTAATAATTTAAAACAATGTTCAAATCTGTAGCTCTCAGTATGAGTCATTGTTAGTTATTATGTTTGGATATTCCAACCCACATAAAATTAAGCCTACATTATTTGGCATCCTATCAAATCTCTTAGCAAATCTAATTATTCATGCTATTAGATAGCTTTTCAATAAGAGATTATATCAGCTTCCACTGAAAGATGAATATATTTTTTCCGAGTCTTGATTTATTTCTTTGGGTGTATTTGTTTTTGCATTAGGATTTACACTTCAGTTGTTATTTGTTTACATGCAAATATGACACTTAGAATTTTGTAACACAATTTATATTAACAATTAATAATAATAATAAAACATATTAATAAATAATAATCTGTAGAATGTTACAGTGTAATTTATTAGAAACTGATAATTTTGTTTTTTGTTTCTAAGAAGGTTCATAGATTAATTTTTAAGTTGAATTATTAATTATTTATATTATTTGAATTATTAATAAAAATCATATAGATTTTTATTACAGAAAAAAATGTTTATATTTACTTATAGTGATGTTTCTTTAGATGTCAAGAAAGTTAATTTTAAATTAATTTAATATTGAAAGATTTTATATGTAGAAATTTTAGTTCATATATAAAAGTCAATATTACTTGTATATAAAAGTCAAACTTGAAATATAATTTAGAAAATGATGTGAATATTCTTTTATATATTTTGAAAATACTTAACGTAAATTGTAATAAAACTTTTGAACTTTGATATATTTTATAACTCATTGATATTTAAAAATATTTATTAGGAGCTTTCAGAGAGAGAACGTAGGCAACATCTGATTGCAAGACTCCCACATGTTAAAATATTAAATGGTAGTGCTATAACAGGAAAGGAACGAGAAGATGCTGAACGAGCATTTATCCGATATTTCTTAGATAAAGAAGATCGACCTCAAAGGTAAATAACTTTATTGTTCATTATTTTCATCTTTGATTTGATTCCTTATTAACATGATTTATCAGTATGATTTAATAAATTTACACTTTTAGTATTACCACAGCATAAGAATTTTCATTAAATTATATTGTTATTCTAGCTTCTTGTTCCATTTTAATTTTTGTTTCAAGATTCAAAGCTTAGAATATCGTTTTTTATGGACTTATCATATAGGAAACATTGGAAACAACAGGAATGAATTTAGACTTTATTGATATTACTTACAAGAAAATGTATTTTGGGTGTCATACCCTTCATCAGTTCTTATCTCTTTAGTAACTATATTTTTTTATAGAATTTTTTAGTTATACTATTTCTGAAACAACCAGATTTTTCTTAAACATATTATAATTAGGCTTACCAGACATCCCGCTTTGATCAGGAATGTTCCACTTTGACAATGTGGCCCCTGTGTGCCGGCCAGTTTGTCATTTTGTCCTGGTTATTTGGTAAAATTTTAAAGTGCTGAATATACAAGAAGTAAAAATAGTGCAGTCTGGGGTAAAATGGCAATTTGTCAACCAAACTAGCCTCTGTCACACTCACTGTTGTCAATCTAAATATTTTGTATCTAGATCTAAGTACTTTTAATGTTGTCTAGATGTTTTCCCCCAAAATTTATAGCATGTGGCTTAATGAATTTGGATGTTTTATTTTTTCACAGAATTTATAATAGCATGTAGCCCATAAAATCCAGATATTTTTTAGATATTTTGTTTCAATTAGAGTTGGAAACACTGAAACTTACACTGGCCATATCATTGTTGTGCATGTCATATCTTAGTTGAGTTCAAATTGGTAGTCGGCATTTGTGATTATTCTGTACTGTACATGAAATTAATTTAATCTCCAAAATACCAAAAAGAAACGGTGTGTTTACTGATGAATTAAAAAAGGATTATCCACTTTTGAAACAAGTTTGTTATCATATTGACAAAGTGAAATGTGAACTGTGCTTTTCAGAATTTTCAGTAACTCATGGTGGGCATTTGGACATTAAAAATCACTTGAAATATGTGAAACATAAGAAAAGCCTAGTAGCAATGGAAGGAATTTCCTCAAATATATTGTCATATTTTAAAGGTACTGATTTATTTTCTGTTGTGAATATTTTCTCAAAATTGTTCTGGTTTGAGAAAAAATATTATGGTAAGCCTAATTATAATAATAAACTTTAAAAAACACATTTAAAAATAAATTGTCTTTTATCCCTCTGATCCATTTATGATTTACTTCTTTACAGATCTTTTCATTGTAGCAGGAGGAGGAAAAACATTAATTCATGTTTTCCTCCATCTGTTCAATGAATTGTTTTAGAACTTCCCATTTGTTTTAGAAATACGAGGGCTGTTCAGAAAGTTCGCAGCCTCAAATAGAAGAACAAACAAAATAATGTTAAAACTGTTTTTATTTTTCAATATAGTCTCCTTTGTTAGCAGTGCACTTATTCCAGTGATGTTCTAGCTTTTTTTATGCCATCACAATAGGTCGATTTGTCAAGGTGTGCAAAATACTCGTTCACTCCAGAGATGACTTCGTTATTTGAGTGGAATCTCTTTCCAGCCAAGAATTTTTTTAGGTTTGGAAAAAGATGGAAGTCACTGGGGACCAAATCAGGTGAGTACGGTGGATGTGGAACTAATTGGAAGCGAAGTTCATTTATCTTTTGTTCATCTGTGATTCTGGTGGAATGTGCAGGTGCATTATCGTGGTGGAACAGAACCTTTTTCTTCTTCAAGTGTGGCCTCATTTCTTCGATTTCTTTTTTCAGTTTTTCCAAAAGTTCACAGTAATAGACAGCATTGATGGTCTTTCCTCTTTCTAGGTAGTCAATAAAGATGATGCCTTTAGCATCCCAAAAAACGAGGCCATCACTTTCTCTGCTGATGGAACTGTCTTTGCCTTCTTTGGTGGTGGCGATCTGTGGTGTTTCCATTGCTTCGACTGTTCTTTTGTTTCAGAAGTGTAGTAATAGATCCACGTTTCATCAGTAGTCACAAACCAATGCAAGAAATCCTGTGGGTTTTTCTGGTAGAAGTCCAAACACTCCTTTGACATCAATGTGCGAACACGTTTTTACTCGCAGGTCAGCAGATGCGGCACCCACCTTGCTGAGACCTTTGTCATACTCAAATTTTCAGTTAGGATGTGGTGCACTCAGTCGACAGAGATACCTGTTGTCTCAGCTATCGCATCTCAGCTATCTATGTTTTCAAACGGCAATCTGCTAACACCAAATCATGAACTTTGTCGATATTTTCTTCAGTGACAGCAGTTGACAGTCGTCCACTGCAAGGGTCATCTTCCACACTCTCTCTGCCAGATTTAAAAAGGGCTGTCCATTTTTCACAGTGGTGTATGAAGGAGCAGACTCTCCCAAAACATTCATCCATGTCAGCTTTGATTTCAGATGGAGTCAACCCTTTTTTTGTCAGGTATTTTATGATCACACGAGTCTTCTCCATTTTTGAAAAAGCACGTGCACACTGACTAACTGCTAAGCTGTCGTGGCAAAACTTTACGACAAATCAAGCGAAAATTGGTATTGTATCTTTAGCAAAGATGGCTGAATTATTCCCGCCAAAAATTAAATTGATTGCAGCACCGCATATAGGCAAGGCCACAAACTTTCCGAACAGCCCTCGTAGTACAACTAAAAAAAGTCAATAAAAATACAGGTACTAAAGAGATAAGAACTGATGAGGGATATGACACCTGAAATGCATTTTCTTATAACTAATATCAATAAAGTCTAAATTCATTCCTGTTGTCTCCAAGGTTTCCTGTATGACAAGTCTATAAAAAGCAATACTCTAAGCTTTGAATTTTGAAACTGAAAATAATATTATAGAATTTATAAAGAGCAATTCTCTTTGAAAGAGTGATATAATTACCATACTGAACAAGTGATATCTAAGTTGAAAAAATATTTTAAACAAATATGTTTGTTTAAAAATAAAAACTACTACCATATAATATAAATGTATTAGGAACACTAATATTCAAAATTTCTCTGAATTTGCTAGATTCCAGCAATAGAATGACACATTTTTGAGAAATATTCTCAAATGTTCTTTAGATGCCAAAAGAGATAAACAATACCATTAAGCCAATACCATTTAGAACTTAAGAAGTATTTCTAAGAATTTTAATGTTGAATAGGAACAGTTTGTGAAAATAAAATTTAAAATATACCATATAAAATGTATTTTAAATATATATTTACTGTAATTACAGATTAACATAGTCATCCTTGCAATACATCGTTTCGTCATTCCTTTGAAATTCATCTCTGCTTTGTCACACTTTTGATACATCATTCCTTTGATATATCCATTAAAAATATAGTTATAAGAATATTTTAAAATAATTTATATTGTCATATTAAGGTTCAGTCTTTTATCAGATATCATGAGTTTTTGAACTTCGAAAAACTTTTTAAATTTTTCTGTACTGCTGAGATTTAGTAATGCTTAATCCAAAGAGAATTCTCTGTGGAAATTATGAGTAATGCTTTCCCGTGTATTGTGAAAACTAGCCAAATCACACAAAATAAAAACAATCTCATTATTATAAATAATTTTGAGATATTTACTTTTTTCTAATTAAGTCTTTATCAATAAAATTCTGCTGGCAAAGGCTTATTCAAGAAGTTTTGAACAAATTTGAAACAGACTTACTATTATATTTTACTGTCCATACAGTGTTTACAAGACAAGACTGCTTAAAGAATATTTTTTAAAATTTATTTAAAATTTTGCACAATTTGAAATAATAATCCTACTTTCTAATTTTAAAATATATTTATTTTACTTTCTAGGTTTTATGAATTAGAAGCCATTCATGGAAAATTAGATCCTCTTGTAAATATCGATTTGTCTCCGAAGAAAACAGCATGTGTTCATATACGATATCAGGAGTACCGTGAAACACGTGTGATAAATTTACAACATTCAGTTCATGACCTAAAAGTGCAATTTAGTGAAATATGCAATATATCACCAACAAAAATGAGAGTTTTTTATATTGATAAAGAATTAGTAGGTCATGGACCAGAGGAATTGCGCTACAATACTAGAAAACTGTATGCATACATGATTCAAGATGGTGACGAATTTCTTGTTGATAGAAAATAAGATTGGAGTAGAAAAAGTGTATCAACACAATTTTAATTGTAGAATAAGATTCTGATACAAATCAGTGTTTATAATTAAACCTAGTAGTAATTTTATTATCTACAAAAAACTACGAGTACATTTACATTCAGTAATATATATATATAAAAAAATGTATATATATATATATATATTACATAAAATTCTGTAGAATAATGTTTGGATTGTTGAAAAGCTAATAGTTTAGCCATTTCTTAAACCATGTTTACAAAAAAGCTAAATACAATGCAATAAAGCTTCCTTTCGTAAGGCGTTCTGATTTAAAATTAGAACAGTTATCTTAAATATGATATTTAAGTATTCAAGTACCTGTTTTCTAAAAACTGAATACTTAATCATTTATAAGGATGTATGTATTTGAAATAATTCTTAACAAATATACAATGCATTTTTTAGTCATCAATAATAATTCAATTCATTATTGATATAAATAATATTTCAGCTTTGCTGATTAATATAGAATTTCTGAAGTGCTGTTTAACATTTATCAGTAATTTATTAGTAAGTTAATACTGGTATTTTTCATTTTTGGAGGATTTTTCCAAAAGTTTAAATGTAATTTAACAATGTTTTTTAAAAAGTAATAATATAAAATTCTTAAAATTTCTATCTTTTATTTGTAAATGAATATAAATATTCAGATGAGGTTTTATACAAAACAATAAAATTAATAATCCTTCTATGGAAATTATTCAAAAATATTTTAGATTGTATATAGATGTCTCATTGTTAACAACATCAAGAGTTTAAAAATCATTTATTGAAAACATTTAATGAGAATTTTTGATTTAAAATAAAATAAAATTGTACAAAGTTCTTAAATGTTTTCCTACAAAATTCTTGTATATTCTATATACAGTAACTCTTAAGTTTTAAATTTTATTTTTATTTTCTTTTAAATAGGTAAGTTATAAATGTAAAGAAACACCTATTTATTTTTTCTGAATTTCACCTATTTCGTGAAAATTGATGTTTCATGTCTTTACAATAATTAACAATTAAAATTTCTATAGGCAGATAAAAAAAACTGTGTTACACTCCAAGATGAAGACTATACATAATTCATTTTGTATAAAAATTTAATTTTTAATTATTGCAAATAAATAAAAAGTTATCTTCATGTAATTCTTTTCAATTATTTTTTTAGTAAATCTCTCAGATAACCTTACTATGGGGCCATCTAGTCATATATTAGCTTACTACTGTGGGAAATTGGATTCAGACCTAGTTCAAACTCTGGTAACACAGATCAACACACCATTCTCCATCTGAATGAATCTGACTTGAAAAGGTTTGCCTATGGATGGTGAACTTGTAGGTCAGGTCCACCTGTAATGGGTGAAATTGTAGCTAACTATATAACTTAAGGAGATGGTGCCTCACATTAATTAAATTCAAATAACATAATATTTAATACAGATCAAAATAATAGAATGTTTTGGTTGTTGCATATCTGAATACTAAATAATATGGCAACAATTTTTCATTTAAAAATTGTTTAGTCAATAAATCCTTATCTTTAAAGTTTATATTCTTATCTTTGATTAAAAAATTAATTATAAAAATTTTCCAATGAATTTTTTGGCAATTGTGGTTTATAAATATATACAAGGTCTGTTCAAAAGTTCCTAAACTTTATTTATTACAAAAAAAATACTTCATTTACAATTTATTGATCAGGGTCCCCTTCAAAGTAGTCTCCTCCCCAATGTATACACTTATCCCAACGCTGTTCCCACTTTTTGAAACAGTCCTGGAACACTTCTTCCTCCGTCGAATTTTTCTCTATCTTTGGAATGGTGACAAATCTTTTTCCTTTGAGTGGGTTTTTTAGTTTGGGGAACAGGAAAAAGTCGCATGGGGTCAGGTCAGGAGAGTAGGGTGGGTGGGGAAGCACAGCAGTCTTGTTTTTGGCCAAAAACTCACGAGTTCTGAGGGATGAATGAGCCAGCGCATTGTCATTGTGAAAAAACCACTCGCCACTCCTTCAAAGTTTGGGCCGTTTTCATCTGATTCTGTTTCTTAGGCGTTTCATAACCCCCAGGTATTACTCCATGTTGACTGGCTGTAAGTAAGTATTTGTGATGCACAACCCCTTTGCATTGAAAAAAACAGTCAACATCACCTTAACATTTGAGCGAATTTGTCAAGCTTTTTTGGAGTGGGAGATGTTTCACCTACCCTCACCATAAGTCTTGGTAATCAACTCAAAAGTTTCCATGAAGGATTTCCCGAGTTAAACACAGAATTTCACAGAACAATGCTGCTCCTCCAAACAGCTCATTTCTGCAGATCAAGTTTTCACCGAACCCCACAAACACCCCTTCACATAAACGGCCATAACTAATCACCAAAACAAGATATCAACAAATGGATTGAAGTAGGTTACTCGGGAGGTTTTTGCAGACACAATTCCTCCAAGCAGACCAACTGGAGGCACGCTATTCAATAAGTTCGAACAGAACTCATACAAACACAGTAATATTACTATGTTAATGTTTGTTGTTTCATTTAAAAGTTGTTATTTAACAAAAACTTAAGATATTTTATAATTATAAAATTATTTATTCTTCATTAAACAAAGAATAATGTAACAAAATAATCACAAAGCTAATTACAATATTCCAAAATCATTTTCTAATTTTACTAAAAACAAATTTTTTGTATAAATACAAGAAAAATATTTTTCATTTTGAACAGGATTAACAGAATAATTTAGATACTTATTGTCTGTAATAATTAAACTGGTTATTAAACAAGTAGTTTGTAAAACTTATTCAAGACCATAATTTCTCTGAAATATAGTCTCTTCATCATCAACCTTTCATATTCTTAAGCCAAGTGATCTGTTCCAGACTCTTGCTCAGTGGTGTAGCATAGTGGGGGCAGCAGGTGTGGCCCGCCCTGGGTGGCACTTTTAGGAGGCGGCAAAATTTCACAATAAATAATAATAATACAATACACCTGTACAATACACAATAATAATGATCGTTCTTGCCGAAAAGTTCTTTAGAATTACTGTATATTTTAGTCTTTTAAATTGAGATACCTAAATAAGAAGGTGGCAGAATTTTCCTCCACCCCGGGTGGCTGACAACCACGCTACGCCACTGCTCTTGCCATCTGTTTTGTTATTGGCTGTTCTTTCTCTCATTTTCCTACTGGATGATAACAACTTGGGATTCTCTATCCAGGCACATGGGCAGGGAAGGGGCTCCTGGGGCTATAGCTACCTTCAAATTTTGGTAGTACAGTATACTGAAATTCAGAGATAGCTTTAACACCATAAACCCCCACTCTGCCTACTGATAGTTAGCCTTCTGCAGTAGCAAAATGGCAGCTGAAGGCTAAGGCAGTTAAGTTTCAGCCATGGTCACTGTCAAATAAAATTCAAGGAATGATTTCCCTGAAAGAAAATTCTGGCTAAGGCCTACCTCTGTCCATTCTTTGAACATAGTCATATGATCTTTTTCTATATGTAGTAATTGTAAGATCAAATGGGGTAATTTTAAGAATATCTTGTTTTGCTGTTTGTAATCTTATTATTGAATCTATGGGCAGCTGTTTAATGCAAAAATCTCATTTCTGCACACTATTTTTTCTTTATATTATGCTATCATTGACCAGATTTGTAGAATAAAGTGAATATTGCTATTGTTTAGTATATTTTTGTTCTTGTATGTTTATGTATTTTATTACAGTAATTTTAAAAACTATCAGACCAATTATCTTTTGAAAATTCAAAATTTTGGGATCTATATCAGATTTGTCTTCATAACAGTATCTGCAACTTGACTATCAGAATTTTTACTTACATGTTCTATTATTTATTATATACTGTATTGCTATTTTGTTATAGATTGGATTGATACCTTTAAGAACCATTACTTTTAGTTTTATTGGATGATATTTTCATTTTATATTCATTAGCTAGTTCATTTAGACTAAATATTGATCTTTATAAATCATCCTCAATTTTTCCAATGACTGATCATCTGCAAAAAGCAAAGTTTCTAATTTTAGCTTGTGATGTATATTTATGCCTCCTTTATTTACTTTCATTATTTTATTATTTTATCTGGGTACATGTTGAATAGAATTGGATACATTGGGATTTCTGTCATATTCCTCTATTGTTTTTAGTTTAACAGAGGGAAAGTATGGAAATTGGTCAAAAAATGATCCTCCCCATGATTTTTACGTTTTTGAACTCGGACATTGAAACATTGAGAAATGAAAAAACAATTTGGGGTTTTTTCTGTACATATGGATATTAGTGTGTAATTTTGTTCACCCTCTTTGAAGCTTAATAACTCTGGTGCTTTTTATTGAAAATTTCTGAAATTTTGCAGGGAGGTGTTTATTAGTGGGATTGATGCTATTAAATTTTGGTGATTAAAGGTCAAGGGGTGGGAGACAGTGGGGGGTCATGTGTCATATCTTGAGTAGAGTTGGACTTAATGATTTTACTCATTATTAGCATTTACAACTTTTATAAAACCCATTCCGACCCTCAAAATTAAGCTTTTTGCAATTTTATAATAGTTAAAAAAAACTTTTTTTTAATAAAATATGATAACAGATGGCCCACCAAATGTTGCCGGGATGTTGAGCAATTCATTGCTGGATTTTTTATATAATGGTATTATCACAGCTTTGTTCCAGACATTTAACATTTTTCTCTTTATTAAAATTTCTTAACATGCTATGTAAGTTATTTAATAATTCTATTCTTGTGTATTTGATAAACTTCAAATTTATCCCATCTTCACATCACTCTTTGGTTATCATACATTGGGTTACTGCATCACTTAACTCTTCTATAGTTATTGATTTAAATTACTTCATTTGCATAATTTTTGAGAACAATGAAATTAAAACATTTTAAAAATATACTTAAATGATAAAGTCAGACTAATAAACACCCTTTAAAAATAATTTCAATTTGGAAAATACAAACTGAAATGATATTATGATACATTCAAGACAAACAAACATATGAATGATTAAATGTTTGATCAGTATATTTTTATAAATTAAATTAATTGTGAAGATTTGAAATATAACTGATAACAGATATGAAAATTTATATAAAAGCAATACTGACCTTTAAGGTTTAAAAAATAAAAAGATTTATTAAAATGAATAAAAAATATATCTTCTAAAAGCAGCAGCACTGTAAATGAATAACCAGAACTGTTGTTCTCATTATGTAGACTGATTCAATTTGTTATACAAGACATATAGTCATTAAAGAAAAGCCAAATTCAAAATTGAATTTGCCAATACACAGAAGGGATTTTTCAGCCGAAACTATTTGTGATAAATTATAACGTTCCACATTGGATCCTTATAATTTGGTTCATTTTAAATTTGTAGATCCAGACTGGATTGAACAGAATGCAATATCTTGCAACACAAATGAGATATTTCCATTACATTGAATACTAAAATATACTAAAAAGAAACATGTTACGATTATAAATGAGATGGAGGAAAGATAGAAGTTGAAAATTATTGCCAGAAAAATGCAGATTGCCTTATTAGAACAACAAAGTATTAAATACATCTATATGTGCAAATAAGCTGAAATTTCCCACTAAAGGCAATTTAGAATAATAGTCAATTTAAACTGTTTTATTTTACAATTTATAATATGAATAGTACTGGTATGTTTAAATTATTTCTAAATGCCATGTAAATAATATAAAAAATATATTGTTAACAAATAAAATTGAAAGTTCATTGCATTATATTTTTCTCTGATAATGATGCAATAGAAATAAATCTCCAGAAGTTACATAAGATGCACATACGTGAACCACAGGCAGTTAAGTTGACAAGGTCATGGAAAGGTTGAAAACTATTGGTATAATCATGGACAAACAGCTGAATATTTTCTTAATTTTGGGGAATCAGATGTGTAACACTTATCCCTTTACCTTGTATTTGTTCCTAAACTTTACCATTAGATTGTTCAAATCTCCAATAGCATTGCAATTGTAATCTGACAACTTTTTTAATAATTCTATTGTGTTTACTAACTAGAAAGTTAAAGAACTGAAATATAATATAAAATAATCATAACCTTAACTTTGGTAGGATCCAATATGATGTAAATATGGATTTTTCATTATTGGCAAAAAAAAAAAGTCCATATCAAAATTCTAATTAGAAAAACTTAAACTTGTATCAATTTTAAAGATGACAAAGCTCACAGAATCAGATTAAATGAAGAAGCAATCATAAAAGTATAATAAAGTACATAGTAATAATCAGAATCTAAATTTTTAAGATCCAGAATATCTAATTCTTACAACTTTAATGTTATTTTGGGAAAACTTGGATCATTTTGTTGGCAAAACTATTATCAAATTTTCAAGTTTATTTGAATTGAGGATAATTACAATAAACAAAATGCAGTAAAGTTTATTATATGGTATCTATTACCAATAAGACAGATGAAAAACAATATTTTGCAAAGCATAGAAAAAAAAATTAGAAAAATACTAGAGATGGTATTAACAGTGGAAATTTTAGACAACTCTTCACTTGAATAACATTAAACATTTGTAGATTGGGTCAGGAAATAATTTCTAAGCAGTTCAACTCACATTGGCAAACATTTACTGCTCATGATTATTCAATTGACTTTGTAAATAGCATATTGAAAATAGCAATTGAAGTTGTGAAGAATTAGATATTCTAGATCTTAATAGTAGATATAGATTCTGATTATTATTATTATTATTATGTACTGTACCTTATTATACTTTTTATGGTTGCTTCTGCATTTAATCTGATTCTATTTTGTCATCTTTAAAATTGTCATCTTTAAAATTGATCAAGTTTAAAGATATTAGGAAAATTGTCTACCACAATGAGATTAAAACAGGTCAGAGAGATTAAATTAAAAAATTTATTTTATTTGGCTAAAAATGTATGGATTTATAATGTATAAGAAATACAATCAAATATAGTATATTACTATTTTAAAATAGTATTTACTCAATTTCACCTAAATAAATTTGCTTGTCACTTGAACAAGATAAAATAATTGGTTCTTTTGGATGAAAATCGACATCGTTGACAGATCCATTGTGTCCCGGTAACTTGTATAAAATTCTTCTTGTTGTCGTATCCCAAATATAAACAAAACGGTCCGCGGAACCAGCAGACACCTTACTACCATCCGGCGACCAGCAACAACGAAGCAAATTCTTTTCAAAATTATGTTGATGTCCTTGTAAAATTTTTACACATCTCTCTTGAGGTGCGAACGGTCTAATATCCCATATTCTTAACATATTATCCATTGCATTCGACAGAACGTAAGAACCATCCGGACTGAGCGAAAGACCGGTAATGATATCAGTATGCCCGGCCATTTTATAGAGAATACCATTTTTACGCAGATCCCACACTTTGACATTTCCGTCGATGCTTCCGCATATAATTTGCTCGGCAGTGTCGTTAAAAGTAATGGCAGTAACTTGATATACTTCTTGAAAGGTCTGAACGGATCCTCTCTTTCTTTCGTCCCATAATCGGATGGTACAATCGTCGCTTCCGCTACAGATCAACTGCGGACCTCTGCGAGCGCTGTGACAGCAGTTCACGTAAGAAGTGTGTCCTCTCATCTTTTTAATTCTGACTCCCACATTAGTATCCCAAATACAAACAGTTTTATCTGTAGAAGCTGTGAAAATAAGATTACCATCAGTAGAAAAATTTAAATCTAAAACAGCTCCAGTATGCCCTGTGATTACCGAAAAGTTCTCACATTCTCCGTAAGTATTCCATAAAAATATTTGTCTATCAAAGCCACTAGAAGCTAGAAGGGTTCCATTTGGGTGAAATTTCGAACAGAATATTTCACCTTGATGTCCAACCAACAGCATTATTGGCGATAATAAATTAGACGTTCTCGGTGGTTCTGTTTCTATAATGGCCGTCGACGTATCATTTGAAGGCACTATATCAGTTCTCATACGTTTTATAGGCACAACAATGCCTTCTGCTTTTCTCTTTGCTTCCATCTTCTATGAAATTAATTTATCTTTCGCATCTAGTAAGCACGCTTCTTTCTATTTGATGCCGCTATAACGGATGCCCCCGAAATAGTTACGCAATTATAGACAAAAGTACAGCCAAATGTCGCTTGTAAATTCTTTTTTCATATTATAAATAATTAATTATTTAAAATAGTTTATTCAAATGTAAAAAATTAATGTCATTTTCATATTATAAATAGTTTTTAATAATTTGTTTAAACCGTCGATGATAGTAAAGTGGCGCTTATTTTTTGAGGTTTCCGCAAGAGGCGCTGCTGTCAATCTTTGTGCTACACTGGCTGTATCATCCTATGTTTATATTTGTTTTAAGTGGGATTTTTAAGCAATGTACTGTAGCTAAGTAAAAGAATTTAGATCGATAATAAACCATATCACAAGCAATCAATTATTATATAGTATTATTTTATTCAAGAAATTCGATTAATGCTAATTAAGATTCTTTTTAAATCAAATAGCCTACACTGTATTGTCTATTTTTACATTACAATTGTTGAGTACTGTACAAGTAAGTATTATTTAAAGTACAAGAGTAATCTACTTTTGTTATTACCAACAAAGTTTATATTTACTAAAAAATACAGAATTTATCATATCTTTAATAATAAAATGTTACTTTTATATGGCTTTGTGAACTTCTTCCACTGTGAAGGCTTAGAATAGAACTTATTAGGCAAATGCCATCAGCTACATAATACTATATACTGTTCATACAGTATTATGTAACATAGTATAAAGCAATATCAAAATTACAATTAGATTCTACACAGTATATAAGATATAAAGGCAGAATGTTACTTTATTGTCCTAATATAAAATTACAAAATTAAGTATGTAACGAATAAACGATTATTAGCCTACTGCCAAGTACCCACGCATATAAACTAAACTTTTTAATGTGCAGATGTTTCTCGAAAACGGTGCAAAATTCATGCTACTACTCATACACTGCATATTTAAAAAATCTCTGTTAAAAAATTACAGATTAATATGCATGTAGATTTCCCACCCTTTTCGAGAAAAAGAAAAGAATTAAAAATTACGATGGAGTAATATCTAAACAATAAAAATACGCAAGTCAGCAAAATAAAAATTTGGTCAGAAACTTGGATGAAATTGCTACCGTAGTGCAACTGCAAAATTAGGCTATGTGATTCGCCTGTGCTTTAGATAGAATTTTTGCTTTCTAATGTATTATTTAGATTTATTAGACCCTTTATGAGAAAATGTAATCTAATCAGTAAGTAAAATTTTACAATATATTTAGTGACAATTTTTATTATGTTTACTGCAGCCAACTAGATTGATACGTTTCATTGAAATTAAATCATTTAAAACATCTTGTACAAAATTATTGTGCAGTTCTCTTACACTGAATGAAAAAGTATAGTTATCTTCTAGTTTCATCATTAAAAGTTGCAGTTCTTTGGTGGGATATGATAGACTACCTTTATCGAATTTCCTTGTAAATTCCGCTAGTGAATTTTCAGTTAGGAACATCAGACTCAAGCAATATGTTAAAACAGTTTTCACAACTCGAACAAACTGTATGGATCTGATATATTATATATATATAATATATATATATTGGGGCTCCAGAAAAGTGGACTGGAACCACACTAAAAATAAAAAGAAAAAAATTTTTTTTTGTATAATTTTTTTTTATAAAGCCAATTAAGAAAAGGGTATAAACTTTATGCCCATATGCGGATATATTTATAGAATTGTTAGAAAAGAGAGTCTCAGGTTAAAACAATAAATGAATGTACGTCCTAAGATCGAACATCTTCGAAAGGGAGCGAATTCTCAGTCAGAGTTGACTCTTCCCGCGACCAATTGGAAAACGGAGGCGCGTAGGCATCGACCTATCTAAATGTTTGGTCTGGGATCCGAAAAGAACTTATAAAACGGGCATTTTCAAGGACGCGGAGAGCTTCTCACTATCTTCCTATTGTATGGCACCATACGCTGAAAAAGAAATCGCCTCTGCATCTCGGTATCGAACTGGATTGCACCTCGACCTCGTGACGGACTTTCTCCTTACAACGCCCCTGGTTCTGCGACCTACCGAAAGGGATCCGAAAGAATAGTTCCAGTGGGATTAACCCTTCGAGGGAGGAAGAAACAAATTAAAAGACCAGACTTCGCCTATTGTCAACTGTTGTAGCTGTAAGCTTATTCTTTTGGTTAATAAACCAGGTAACTGTTTGTAACTTTGGAGTTTGTGCCAAACACTCCCACTCACGCTCGGACATTCTGACGTCACTCACACGCGTTTGGCGACCTCACACTGGTGTCAGAAGTTGGATGTTTAAGCCCAATCCACACCAGTGCTAAATCCACACTGTCCTCAGCAAGCGGGATTTTCTTTTGATTGTTTTTGCAATAATTGCAAACAATTTCAGTCCCACAATAATCGTTGAGGAAGTCGACAGAAAAGTGGGAAACACAAACAGAGTCTTCAGCGCGAACATGCGACTTAGAAGGCGGCTCGCTTAGCGTCTTTTCAGCCTTTGGGGGATGATACCTACTTTTACGGGAGACGCGGGGCGCGTAACAGATTTTTGTGATACGTTAGGAGAAGTAGCAGGATTAGCGGGTTGGACCCCTAGACAATGTTTAAGCATTGTTAAGTGTAAATTGACAGAGATGGCCAGAGATTTTGCGTGGCGCGACCTACAAATGAAGGAAGTAACGGAGTACGCCAGCTTTAAACGCCTAATGATAAGTACAGTACATTTGATCGCGAATCATATTCTATTAGGGTACAGAAGTTCTACGGGTGTGCGCAACGTAAAGACGAAAGAGTCCAAGAATTCGTCATTAAGATGCAAACTTTACCTAGCGCGATAATTATAGAACAAATCGGGACAAACGAGCAAGAGAATGCCATTATCAAACGGTGTCAACGGCAAGAATTGGACGAGAAGCTCCGCATTCAATTCTTGCGCGGCTTAAATAAAAAAATAGAGCGCAACGTAATGACCCATGATCCAGATACATTTTCAGAAGTTTTAAGAATAACGATTAGAGAGGAAACAATTGAGCAATTGACTAACAAACAGCGAAATTATATAGGAAGCGTAGAGGAGTCGGCAGAGAATTCCCCAACGAAAGCCGACAGAACAAAAACCCATAAGGAAGAGGCGTTAGAAGCGAAAATTAGTCAAATCGCTAAATAAATAGAAACTTTAGGGAAGAGATTAGACAATCAGTCCTTGAACTAGTACGCGAGAAGAAGAATTCAATCAAAATAGACGACTGCCATATCTGTGTTGCCAGAGAGACAGGAAGTAGGAAGCCTCAATACCTATTCGAGCTCTCCACGCCGTATCACGCAGACTCAACACTTACAACAACCACGTTTTCCTGCAAATAACCGACTGTCGTTGAATTATTCCATCCAAACCCCTTCGAGACGATACTCATGATATAAGTCACTTCCTTTTAGGTCGAATTACGAATGGGGACTGACAAATTATCGGCAATTTACTCCAAATTAGTTAGAAAGTAGAATTTATGCGTCGTCCCCACTACCTGATTGGTATGGAGGAAACACCATCCTCCACCCAGTCGTGGGGAGTGAAGAGAAAATCCTAACGCTCCTGTCATAATAATCCCTTTTTGTCGCGATATCGGGAACAAATGCTCTTCTATCGAGAACAGTATAGACCAGGGCAAGGGCGTCGCCAGCCAATGGGCCAGGGGGGGCAAGATGATATAAATTGATAGAGGATATGAATTGTATGTAGGTAAAATAAAAACGATTCATAAATTTTAAGAAGCTTAAGAAGATTATTTTAATTAAAACATAATCTTCTTGGGTTTTTCGCGCGGGAATTATAAATCGGGCAATAAATGACTTAGCATTTAAATAATATTTTTCGCATGTCTAGGGAGAGGCAACTGCCCCTCTGCCCCTCTGGCGACGCTCTTGGACCAGGGGTGGGCAAGCAAGAGTTCAGTGGGAGCCGAAATGTAGGTTTTGCAAAATGCATGGGAGCCGCAATTCTGTACTGTCGTGGCGGATAGTATGGTAAGGCTGGGAAGGATAGCACTTTCAGCAAGAGCCCCATGTAACTCAAAAAGAGCCGCATTTGCCCATGCCTGGTACAGACAGATGGGACATAGAGATGATCAGAACTTTGCATATTTGCCTTTTAACCGAACGCGTTACGTACAAGGCTGGTTTGGAAACAACCCTAATGCCGAAAGGGCTCTAAATAATGCGACCGTTCCTAAATATTTAGCGTTGCCCAGTCCAAAGGAAAGCCCTCGGCAAGGAAATAATATATCGCACGAGTTAAATAAGGATAGTGTAAGATTTAATCGTGACAGAAGTAGAATAACTTCGGTGAAAACGAAAAACAAAATGTCGGGATTTAGAGCAAATAGTAGATTATCCGCGCGAAGCCACTCGTTTATCGGGTGTTAAAGAATCTAAATTTATGGATAGAGATTTACCCCTTCAGGGCCCGCTCTAGGGGCGGGCAACCCGAACATTTGTCCGGGGTGCCAAACTTTAAGGGCGCCACTGTAAGTGCGAGAAAAATATTGATGCGTTAAATACTCAATAGAAAATTTCACGTATCGATTTTTTCGTTCTCTAAAAATTTACAGTGCGTATCGTATTTATATTGTTTATGTATAAAAGCTAAAAATATTTACACTATTATTGAAAAATTAACGCAGAATTTGTAAAGGACGATGCTTGAACTTGTATGAACATGCATATACTGTACTTCTCTGAACAGAATAGCATTAGCACGCGAGCAGAGCACCGCTTCAGCTTGTGTTTGAACATGCATAGACTCGCTTATACTTACTTCTAATTATAAAAAAGCGGTTTCATTACACAATAGCATTATTCTTGCTATTAGATAGGTAGTGGTAACAAGTGGAAGTTCATAAAATTTACTTAAGTGCGATTTCTTAATTTTTAAAGGTAAGTATGTACTGTACTTTATTCGGAACAATTGACATTCCATTCTCGTCTATTTTATAAATTCTGCCAGATGGAAATTTGTAGCACCATTAGCTCAGATAAATTACCGGAAAATACGTCCAGTCACACTATATTAAAACTCATGATTCTTACAAGACTTGTTTGCTGAGAAATTCTCAAACACAAACTATGATTTCGCATGAATTTTAAAGCCCAGTTTTTCCCTCCCAACTTAAACTCCTTATCAAATGAGCAGGATTAACTTTATACAGGGTTCCTACTCAAATTTTTGTATTAAATTCCATGACATTCCCTGCAGTGGCGTAGCGTAGTGGGGGCGGCAGGAACGGCCCGCCCCGGGCGGCACTTTTAAGGGACGGCAAAATTTCACAATATATAGTAATAATACAATACACCTGTACAACACACAATAATGATGATTGTTTTTGCCGAAAAGTTGTTTAGAATTACTGTATGTTTTAGTCTTTTAAATTGAGATACCTAAATAAGGGGGCGGCGAATTTTCCTCCGCCCCGGGCGGCTGACACCCACGCTACAATACTGATTCCCTGACCAACTTTGTGCAAATTCTCCAACAATACGGCACATTGACAAAATAAAACAGCATACCATTTACTATGCAAATATGCTATTGCTTCTTTGACCTTTCAGTCAGTTATTTTTTCTAATTAACAGTTACATAATTTATATAATTGCTGAATAATTAAAATGAAATATAAAATGTTTTATTAAATTAATCCACAACCATAAATTTATGTGGCTTTGAAAAAAATAAAAAGCCATTATTAATTGATCCATGTAAAAAGTATATATTTATTGAATTTATCTCTTAAGAAATTTCCTGGACTTTATAAAATATTAATAAGATCAGAAATTGTTTTTATAACAAAATCACATAACAGATGGCGCCACACACGATTCTATTTATTATATCGTGGTTAAAACACAAAAGTTATTTTCTAAATAATATCTCACAACAGCCGAGGAAGTTGCGCAGCTCGTTGCCGGGTTTTTTGACTATAAAAAGAAAATTAAATCGTTCGTTTCGAGCAGTAGGCACTTTACCCCATTTCCGTACAAGAACAACTATAATATTTTGATTCCTTGGTGTAGAATACGTACACGATATTTTCTTTGGGGCAGATAAATTCATAAAATTCGCTTATTTAATATATAAGTCACTTTAATTAACGTTTACGTAACTAAACTATAACACGCATATTTCATATAACCAACGTTCGATGACGTCAGGTAACCGCTTTTAAAATGGCGTCGGATAAACGAAATATTACGAAATTTAGCAAAAATTGCGCTGTCGGTCAATCGGAGAATACTGGACGAACGAGAGGAATGATTTGTTCTAGTTTTGGGGGGTGGCGAGGTAAAGATGACGTTCGATTATAGAAAATCTTGCTTCTAACCCCTTGTGGAGAATGGAAACGGAAAGCGGAGGGCGGTAGGGAGTCTCTCGATCTCAATCCGTCGTCATTCGGGGGATAGAAACGTAAAAAATGCAGATATTTAGCCTTAAAATTCAAAAAGAATCCATTACGTCAATCGCATTCGAATTCGTTAAGCGCTTTCTAATCTCCATAGAAACGGCAACAATTGCCGTTTCTATGTTTCTATGGAAACGCGTATTGTTGCAACACGATTTTGCGTCACTTTGCACGTTTTTCGCTTGCCGGACGGACGTGTGCGCTCTTTGCTCCTGTTTTCGGTGTGTTTTTTGCCTTTTCTCAGTGTTTTTTGCGACCCGAAGTGGTTTTAAGAAGACTTTTGGACGCCGACAGTACACAAAGTAAGATTTTAATTAGAATTTAGCTAGCTGTAAGATTTTATTTTCGTTTCGTTTAATCCAACTTACGGAGACGGCATCGGCCGGCGTATTTGCGTTTAAATCTGCCATCGCTTGTGAATTAGGACTTTTAAACAAGCCGCCACATTGGAAAGCGACCGAAGCGCCGAAAACGGATTAAGTATTTGCTCATTGGTTTATTTTCGTAATTAATTCATTTATATTTTATAAACACTGTCAAAGAATAAGGATTATTTATAGAAATTCAATTAAAAATTATTTAATACTAACTTTAAATACGAATTCCGTCGTAATTTTAACTGAAATATACTCTGGTAACATTGATGGACGGAGACGGCATTCTGAAGCATGGGATGTTCCTTCGACAGGTCAAAAATTTCGCCCTTTGACCTCCGACTTCTCCATGCAATTTATGTATTAGTTACAACGCTTTTCAATGGCTTATTTTGCCAGAATTAAATTGTCTGCAAACACGTCTAATACTAATACACTTGACAGTTATCTATACAGGCTGGACACAAAGAATTCTTTTCCTTAGGCTCTTTGTGTCTTTCCACGAGGTGGTCTTTTCTGAGTGCAGTCGATCTTCCACACTTACGTAACCCTCTGCCAATGCTTTGTGCCACTTAAACGTTCGTGTCCCGAATGGCGAGTTCGGCTGTGGGCACGTTTCGCTTCTTCGTACGTTTGTCTTGTGTTTTGGACGACTCGTTGGCAATTTCTTTGCACGAAACTCTTTTAAATGCCGTCGTTGCGTTTATGCGACATACACGTTAGGGTAAATTGCTCTATAACGAAACACTTGTTACGACTTGGGCTCGAGTGCCTTTTCCGCATGGCTACGTGCGGCGTGTCTTTAATTTTCCGTCGTACAAATACAAATTACATGTAAGAGAGTTTCTTCGTTCCGGGTCGGTCGTCTCTACTGCAAATACAGTTGGAACGTTCTAGCAATTTCCGCTAGGATCTAACGCGAGCTATCCGAATTCCGATTCGTCGTGAACTTTTTCTGCGTTAAGTATATCCGAATCCCATTAATATATATATATTTGTTTCTTTCTTTACAGAATGAAGGACTGGCGGTTTTGGCGGTGGCTGCGGCCTAAGAAGATGAAGAAGATGAAGAAGTGTGAAGGGCGTTCTCCTTCCGCGATGGATGAAGAGAGGGACTTTTCCCCCTTTGAGCGGGGAGAGGAACTCTCTTCCATCAATTGCGGAAGGGGTTCTTTCTTCACCGGAACGACTTCAGGAATAGAAGATGTCGACAGCATTCTCTGTTCCGCGTTGAACGGAGAGGAGGCATTTCGCTGTTCGGACTTGTTCCGAAAAGTGAAAATTCTCCATGTTGACGACATCATCTTTGCCGCACTGGGAGGGGAGGAATGTTTCGATCATTCCTCCCTTTTCCAACGAGTGGGATCCTCTCGTTCGGTGTGGGCAAGGATGCAAAGGAAAAAGCGTCGCTTCGCAAGAGATGTGAACGACTTTTTCCTCTGCTATTTCTGAAGTATCATTTAAATTTAAGGTTTTAGTTTCAATTTACTAACGTAGTATAAGAAGGCAAGAGGTTTTTTAATTTTTTTTCCCCTCTTGTCGTACTAACATTAAATTTAAGATTTCGGTTTCAATTTACTAACGTAGGATAAGAAGGCAAGAGGTTTTTTAATTTTTTTTCCTCTTGTCGTACTAACATTTAAACTAAAACCTTAAATTTAATTAATTTTTTTTTCTATTTAATCTTTACCGGATTAGACACTTTTCACCCGGACTCGACACCTTTTCCCGGACGTGACCCACGGACTTGTCTCCCGAACGTGACACTCGGTCGACGACAACGGATTTGACTCCCGATTGTGACCACCCGGACGTGACACGTTTCTTCACCGGAATCGACATTCGGCTTACCTTTCTTCCCAAACAGCTGTTATGAGGATTGAGCTTCCGGTTAGGGTAGGTTAGGTTAGGCTAGGCTAGGTCAGGTCCTTCGCTCTTCTCATAACACTGTTCGGGAAGAAAGACTGTCTGATAAAGGTAATCATCTTCACTTTAGGTAATGAATGAATCAACTTCTGCTTTTCTCACTGTCTTTGTGTTTTGTAGGAACATTTGGGAGGGAGATTCTTCTCCCTTCCCAACTTTACCACGAAGAGGACCAAGTGGACATATGAATATTTTCCGAAATCTTCGATGGTAAGAACTCTTTCGTTTCATTTTTTAACACATCTTATTCTCGTATCGTAATTTACTGTTTTTCTGTTTATAGGCATGCCGAATACGTTCTTCGATCACACACACACACACACACACGGACACGACATCACTGTACACGAAGATATACACCGTTTAACCTTTACTCGAATTCTCGCACTCACGCACTTACACGTCAAGCGCCACGTTCTGTGTAATTCGACACAATGAAACAACCCGAACACTCGCTTCCCACAAATCCAACCCCTGGGTCCTCGTCCCGGGAAGTGGAAACGCCAATTTTAAAGATTAAAAGACTTTAAATTGGCGGCCGAAGGGGCTCTGGTATCACACATCTTGCATGGATTAAATAGAATTTCAGACATTAGCATCAATAATCGTTTTGTGATAAATTTTTCTGTTAAATTTACTGTGGTAAGAAATTATCTGCGCACAAATCTCGCTCGTATTTTAGTATTGCTAACTCTTACCTAAGATCATTAATTAAAGATCTTCGTGCTCATCGTATATTTCATCACACTTGCATATATGGCAGCTGGTGATTCTTTGTTTTGTTTATAGAGGGCCGTTTTAATCTTACTCATCGTCGATTTCTGAAGATCCACAATTTGGGCTGCTGGACTGTCTTGACAAACTAGGTACAGATCGTCCCGGGTTCTTCAACAGCCCGAAATCGATCTCAGAGCGTTAGACTGAAGTCTTAATCGCTCAAACATCCGGCCGTCACCTTGTTATACCAGGTGTTGAAAGTATAACAAGTAGCGACACTTTTATATAATTCGTTAAGTTATTTTGATACATATCACGAGTGAAGAGTTGGCATGCGTATTAATGATATAAGTTTATTTTTAATTTTTTTATAAGTTTGTGATCTGTAAGGGTCGAGTTATAAACTCCGTAACGTAACCGTATCCGTAGCTGTAAGCGTATCCGTATAGCGTGGTTATAAACTCCGTATCGTATCCGTATGTCCGTACCGTATTCCGTAAGAAAAGTTTGGATCGATCAAACTTTTACGGCAGGGATACGGAGAATTGACCAACTGCGCATGCGGTAGGTCGCCGTCAGTAGATATACAATCGGAAGTTCTGCCGGAAGCAACCGACGAAACTTTCACAAATTGGTTAAAACGTAACTTTTGCCCGAAAATGCTGCTTCTGAATAATATAAAATTTTAAGATAAGAATTACTTTAGTCATAAAAAAGTAGAAAAATAATAAAATGAATAAATAATTATAGTGTTAGATCTGGCAGTAACTACCGATGATTTTGCGCATGCTCACGATGGACTACTTTGTAAATCGTAAAAAAGTTTGTTCCTTTACGGATACGGAAAAGGCCTTACGGTAGTTTATAACTATTGCTATAGATATCCAGTGTAGCAAACATTTACGAATACGGATACGGTTACGTTACGGAGTTTATAACTCTACCCTAAATCTGCCGTTAAGAGATCGCGAATAGAAGCATTTTAAAAAAGTTTTATTACGATTGGCGACGTTTGTTCAAATTGCGACTGCATTCGACTGTAACGGTTCTTGAAAAAGGTTATTAAAAATAACCGAAAACGTTTGAATTGTAGCAAAACACGGCTGTGTGTAAAAAGGTGTCTAAGAGTTTGTGTTGTTAATTACTACATTTATTTCTCTTATCGTTTTCGAAAATTACAAAGAATTGGCAAAATAACTATTAATCAGTTATGTTCCCAATTTAATAATCTATTAAAGATCTCGCGGGCCGGATAGAAACTTTTCGCGAGCCGTAGCTGGCCCGCGGGCCGGGGGTTGCCCGCCGTTGATCTAGTCTACTCATGATTCACATAATCGGTCGAGGGCGGCCGAATATCTAGCAGGAAGGCGGCTAACAGCCCAGAACCGGTCCGGGATATAAAATTGGATGCTTTATGCGTGTGTTGCTTCTACCAGCTAAACCGTGACGTTGGTGCTCTGTAAGAGCCGCCGCAAACTAGCACTTTGCGAGAGCAAAATGCTAGCAAACGTGCCCTAGCACAACCGATGACGTCAAAGGTTCCGCCCCTCTCTTCTTGCTCACGTGGTTTTTCCTTTGCTAGAGCAGCGATACCAGAGTACTCTCGCTGTTCACAGAATTCAACAACAAGAGCATTACGCTAGCAAGAGAGAGCGGGGGAAAATGGATGACTACATAAACATGCCACATGTCGAAAAAGAAATAATAGAATTTTATCGATGTACGGTAAATTACATGATTAATACATTCAGTATTGAAAAGAAAATCGTATAAACGTTGTATATTTATAAATAGTAAATAGCTATAAATAGTAAATAGCTAACCCATGGGGATACCTAACAAAATTATGCACTAACAAACTACGCAAACCCCAAATTTTAACTACTGCTGATCCGGGATCAACGAATCAGCTTTACTGACCGTTGTCTCCTAGATTCCTTAGAACGGCAAATAGATACCTTCTGCATTAATGACAATGCTGAAGAAGATACCCCATGGCAAAGGCAATTAAGACTGGATATAACCCCGTACACCAATAATGATCATTCTCCAGATTTTACGTATGATGAAATAAATAACGCTTTTTGCAGACTCAAAGATGGTAAATCCCCTGGAATTTGTGCGCAGATAATTTCTTACCACAGTAAATTTAACAGAAAAATTTATCACAAAACGATTATTGATGCTAATGTCTGAAATTCTATTTAATCCATGCAAGATGTGTGATACCAGAGCCCCTTCGGCCGCCAATTTAAAGTCTTTTAATCTTTAAAATTGGCGTTTCCACTTCCCGGGACGAGGACCCAGGGGTTGGATTTGTGGGAAGCGAGTGTTCGGGTTGTTTCATTGTGTCGAATTACACAGAACGTGGCGCTTGACGTGTAAGTGCGTGAGTGCGAGAATTCGAGTAAAGGTTAAACGGTGTATATCTTCGTGTACAGTGATGTCGTGTCCGTGTGTGTGTGTGTGTGTGTGATCGAAGAACGTATTCGGCATGCCTATAAACAGAAAAACAGTAAATTACGATACGAGAATAAGATGTGTTAAAAAATGAAACGAAAGAGTTCTTACCATCGAAGATTTCGGAAAATATTCATATGTCCACTTGGTCCTCTTCGTGGTAAAGTTGGGAAGGGAGAAGAATCTCCCTCCCAAATGTTCCTACAAAACACAAAGACAGTGAGAAAAGCAGAAGTTGATTCATTCATTACCTAAAGTGAAGATGATTACCTTTATCAGACAGTCTTTCTTCCCGAACAGTGTTATGAGAAGAGCGAAGGACCTGACCTAGCCTAGCCTAACCTAACCTACCCTAACCGGAAGCTCAATCCTCATAACAGCTGTTTGGGAAGAAAGGTAAGCCGAATGTCGATTCCGGTGAAGAAACGTGTCACGTCCCGGTGGTCACAATCGGGAGTCAAATCCGTTGTCGTCGACCGAGTGTCACGTTCGGGAGACAAGTCCGTGGGTCACGTCCGGGAAAAGGTGTCGAGTCCGGGTGAAAAGTGTCTAATCCGGTAAAGATTAAATAGAAAAAAAAATTAATTAAATTTAAGGTTTTAGTTTAAATGTTAGTACGACAAGAGGAAAAAAAAATTAAAAAACCTCTTGCCTTCTTATCCTACGTTAGTAAATTGAAACCGAAATCTTAAATTTAATGTTAGTACGACAAGAGGAAAAAAAATTAAAAAACCTCTTGCCTTCTTATACTACGTTAGTAAATTGAAACTAAAACCTTAAATTTAAATGATACTTCAGAAATAGCAGAGGAAAAAGTCGTTCACATCTCTTGCGAAGCGACGCTTTTTCCTTTGCATCCTTGCCCACACCGAACGAGAGGATCCCACTCGTTGGAAAAGGGAGGAATGATCGAGACATTCCTCCCCTCCCAGTGCGGCAAAGATGATGTCGTCAACATGGAGAATTTTCACTTTTCGGAACAAGTCCGAACAGCGAAATGCCTCCTCTCCGTTCAACGCGGAACAGAGAATGCTGTCGACATCTTCTATTCCTGAAGTCGTTCCGGTGAAGAAAGAACCCCTTCCGCAATTGATGGAAGAGAGTTCCTCTCCCCGCTCAAAGGGGGAAAAGTCCCTCTCTTCATCCATCGCGGAAGGAGAACGCCCTTCACACTTCTTCATCTTCTTCATCTTCTTAGGCCGCAGCCACCGCCAAAACCGCCAGTCCTTCATTCTGTAAAGAAAGAAACAAATATATATATATTAATGGGATTCGGATATACTTAACGCAGAAAAAGTTCACGACGAATCGGAATTCGGATAGCTCGCGTTAGATCCTAGCGGAAATTGCTAGAACGTTCCAACTGTATTTGCAGTAGAGACGACCGACCCGGAACGAAGAAACTCTCTTACATGTAATTTGTATTTGTACGACGGAAAATTAAAGACACGCCGCACGTAGCCATGCGGAAAAGGCACTCGAGCCCAAGTCGTAACAAGTGTTTCGTTATAGAGCAATTTACCCTAACGTGTATGTCGCATAAACGCAACGACGGCATTTAAAAGAGTTTCGTGCAAGAAATTGCCAACGAGTCGTCCAAAACACAAGACAAACGTACGAAGAAGCGAAACGTGCCCACAGCCGAACTCGCCATTCGGGACACGAACGTTTAAGTGGCACAAAGCATTGGCAGAGGGTTACGTAAGTGTGGAAGATCGACTGCACTCAGAAAAGACCACCTCGTGGAAAGACACAAAGAGCCTAAGGAAAAGAATTCTTTGTGTCCAGCCTGTATAGATAACTGTCAAGTGTATTAGTATTAGACGTGTTTGCAGACAATTTAATTCTGGCAAAATAAGCCATTGAAAAGCGTTGTAACTAATACATAAATTGCATGGAGAAGTCGGAGGTCAAAGGGCGAAATTTTTGACCTGTCGAAGGAACATCCCATGCTTCAGAATGCCGTCTCCGTCCATCAATGTTACCAGAGTATATTTCAGTTAAAATTACGACGGAATTCGTATTTAAAGTTAGTATTAAATAATTTTTAATTGAATTTCTATAAATAATCCTTATTCTTTGACAGTGTTTATAAAATATAAATGAATTAATTACGAAAATAAACCAATGAGCAAATACTTAATCCGTTTTCGGTGCTTCCGTCGCTTTCCAATGTGGCGGCTTGTTTAAAAGTCCTAATTCACAAGCGATGGCAGATTTAAACGCAAATACGCCGGCCGATGCCGTCTCCGTAAGTTGGATTAAACGAAACGAAAATAAAATCTTACAGCTAGCTAAATTCTAATTAAAATCTTACTTTGTGTACTGTCGGCGTCCAAAAGTCTTCTTAAAACCACTTCGGGTCGCAAAAAACACTGAGAAAAGGCAAAAAACACACCGAAAACAGGAGCAAAGAGCGCACACGTCCGTCCGGCAAGCGAAAAACGTGCAAAGTGACGCAAAATCGTGTTGCAACAATACGCGTTTCCATAGAAACATAGAAACGGCAATTGTTGCCGTTTCTATGGAGATTAGAAAGCGCTTAACGAATTCGAATGCGATTGACGTAATGGATTCTTTTTGAATTTTAAGGCTAAATATCTGCATTTTTTACGTTTCTATCCCCCGAATGACGACGGATTGAGATCGAGAGACTCCCTACCGCCCTCCGCTTTCCGTTTCCATTCTCCACAAGGGGTTAGAAGCAAGATTTTCTATAATCGAACGTCATCTTTACCTCGCCACCCCCCAAAACTAGAACAAATATCATTCCTCTCGTTCGTCCAGTATTCTCCGATTGACCGACAGCGCAATTTTTGCTAAATTTCGTAATATTTCGTTTATCCGACGCCATTTTAAAAGCGGTTACCTGACGTCATCGAACGTTGGTTATATGAAATATGCGTGTTATAGTTTAGTTACGTAAACGTTAATTAAAGTGACTTATATATTAAATAAGCGAATTTTATGAATTTATCTGCCCCAAAGAAAATATCGTGTACGTATTCTACACCAAGGAATCAAAATATTATAGTTGTTCTTGTACGGAAATGGGGTAAAGTGCCTACTGCTCGAAACGAACGATTTAATTTTCTTTTTATAGTCAAAAAACCCGGCAACGAGCTGCGCAACTTCCTCGGCTGTTGTGAGATATTATTTAGAAAATAACTTTTGTGTTTTAACCACGATATAATAAATAGAATCGTGTGTGGCGCCATCTGTTATGTGATTTTGTTATAAAAACAATTTCTGATCTTATTAATATTTTATAAAGTCCAGGAAATTTCTTAAGAGATAAATTCAATAAATATATACTTTTTACATGGATCAATTAATAATGGCTTTTTATTTTTTTCAAAGCCACATAAATTTATGGTTGTGGATTAATTTAATAAAACATTTTATATTTCATTTTAATTATTCAGCAATTATATAAATTATGTAACTGTTAATTAGAAAAAATAACTGACTGAAAGGTCAAAGAAGCAATAGCATATTTGCATAGTAAATGGTATGCTGTTTTATTTTGTCAATGTGCCGTATTGTTGGAGAATTTGCACAAAGTTGGTCAGGGAATCAGTATTGTAGCGTGGGTGTCAGCCGCCCGGGGCGGAGGAAAATTCGCCGCCCCCTTATTTAGGTATCTCAATTTAAAAGACTAAAACATACAGTAATTCTAAACAACTTTTCGGCAAAAACAATCATCAGTATTGTGTGTTGTACAGGTGTATTGTATTATTACTATATATTGTGAAATTTTGCCGTCCCTTAAAAGTGCCGCCCGGGGCGGGCCGTTCCTGCCGCCCCCACTACGCTACGCCACTGCAGGGAATGTCATGGAATTTAATACAAAAATTTGAGTAGGAACCCTGTATAAAGTTAATCCTGCTCATTTGATAAGGAGTTTAAGTTGGGAGGGAAAGACTGGGCTTTAAAATTCATGCGAAATCATAGTTTGTGTTTGAGAATTTCTCAGCAAACAAGTCTTGTAAGAATCATGGGTTTTAATATAGTGTGACTGGACGTATTTTCCGGTAATTTATCTGAGCTAATGGTGCTACAAATTTCCATCTGGCAGAATTTATAAAATATACGAGAATGGAATGTCAATTGTTCCGAATAAAGTTCTAAAAGTAATTCCTGTCACTGGCCGAAAAACCGTAGGAGAAACTTGGCCCGTTTCTGGTAAAACGGCTTTAGTACAGCTAGATAAGTTAACCAATGATGTAATCTGTCTCATTTAAAACGGATTATAATTGGCTTGCTTATCAAGCTATATTAAAGCAGCTTTATTATGCCACGCGCCCATTAGTTTAGCTGAAAGAAAGAAATTAGTTACGATTATCTGTTCCATAAGTGCCACATTACGGTACATATTTCAGGCATTTATTTTCAAAAGAAAAAGATAGAAACTAGAGCTGAAGAATGGCATTCCATCAGATTCTGTGCTTATTTCAGAAAGTAGATATGTTAACTCAGAACTTTTTCTTTGGAACGACACTTGCAGAACATGTCAGGGTGCCTATAAGCAGTCAAATTTTGTTGAAACTTGACAACCACAGTTCTCATTTGTCCTGGGATGCCGTTTTATTTGGTCGAGTAATGGCTTTCATATGTTATCAATTCCTCCTTATAGCAAACACAAAATTCAATCACTGGACCGTTGCTTTTTTAATGTGCTCAAGACTTACTATGCAAAAGTATGCAACTACTAGTAAGTAAGTATCACACAATTGCAGGTAGCAGAATTATTTTACACCACATACTGTAGGTGTGCTTCAGTGGACAAAGCTGCCAAGGCTTTTAAGATGTGTGGATGACTGTGGACACTGGAGTATTTACAGATGAGGATTTTGCACCTAGAGCAGTAACAGATAAGCACGTTGATAAAGGAACACAAACAATTGCAGTAGCAGATAGAGAGATCAATAAACAAAACTCATCATCTGGAGGAATAGATGCAGTTTCATCTATTTCTGGCATCCAATGATTTCAACCAGTATCCCTTGCGAAAATCAGGCCACTCCCAAGAAGGAATATGATGGATAGTGGTTAATGATAAATGAGAACGAGGGAATTATTCTCTAGAAAGTTGTGTAGAGTCAAGTGATATACATTCTTATTCTTCGTCTAAGTCAGAAGTACTCGATGATAATTCTGTTTTTCTTTATACTTTTACAGTAAAAATTCCTAATATGAAATGCTTTAATATGTCCATAGAGTTGGAAATATTGCTGGGTTAAAGAAATTCAAGATGAAACGTTGTTTTCTTTCTCGTTGTTTACGTTCGTGCATTTTTAATTTTTTTTTAAATTCTTTTCCACTGAGGAACTAAGCCCTATCATAGATTCGGCCAGGCCCACAATGAGGCGGTCAGGTGTTAAAGGATAGGATTCGGAACATCTGAAACAATCCACCCCAAAAAATTCCTGGTTTTTTGATCTACCGGATTTGTTCACGGGTCACCCAAATCAACAGGCTTACTCCTTAATCGCTAAGTGCCCACCAGTGTCCGAGTGGTGCCGAAAACTACTGAACACTGATAATGGTCGTGGGTTCGGTCTTACCAACGGGCTTGCCACGTGGAGTTTTCCGGGTTTTCTTCATGTTAATTCACAGTAATACCTAAATAGGGAACCAGTTTCCCATAAAAGAGTTCCCGGAAGGCATTCTCCCCGGCAGATCGCCCATGTGTGGCGTTTCCGTATAAGAATAAAACCAATCCTTAATCGTTCACCAATCCGCATGTTCGTACGTTTTTTGAAAGGTACTACCAAAGTTTATATGATAGCATTTTTAAAATTATAATTAGCAATAAAAAATTATGGACAATGCTTTCTTGTCTACATTGTCCATAATTTATTTTTTATTTTAGTAGTGTTCAAAGTTTTCTTTATCTTTTCTTCTTCTTCTTCTTCTTCTTCTTCTTCTCGCCTTTATCAGACAATCTATTTCATGTTTGTATACCAGTTAACCTAATATGAGTTCTTTCTCATGGAAATACAAAAATTCATTGACATAATCTGCATCGAGTTTCTGGAAGTCAGCGTCTTTTTCAAGATAATCTTTGCTCTTACAAAATCTTTGCTTTTGCATCAATCACTTCATTGAATTTTCAAACGTCTCTGACGAATTGAAGACAGACGTTTTCTTATAAAATTTGTTGTTCGTGGAGTGATTATTCCTTTTCAATCTTTTGTTCGATTGTTGCAACTTTTTCATTCTCTCTTCTTTCTCCATTAATTTCTTCTGTATATTTGTAACTTATTTTGAGCTCATTGCCATAACTTAAAATTCATTTTAAAAATTCTTTTATGGCAAAACCAGAATTAAATACGACACTTTAGAACGCAGAAATTACTTAGACGCATAACAGACCGAAGAGCCTCTCGTTGCTAGTTTTAGAATAAATTGGTGAATATGTACAGTACTTTTCATTAAAAGTATTTCTGGTTAAAAAAGTCGTTGTCCGAAAATTGGCATAACTTCAAAAGCAGTTATAGCAAAAAAAAAAAAAAAAAAACCATTAAATAAGCAGTTGTAAAGTGGGGGATAGGTGTACTATTTTAAACTATAATGCAGCAACGTGTAGCGATAGCTGCTCTTAACGTCATTTTCGCTACACTGTCACTACATAAACGCGGTCTATTATGTTACTCTACTGTTATATACCTATATTGTAAAAATTAATGAAAAATGTTATGAAAAATAATTATTTTTTTAAACTTTACCGTTTAAAAATCTAGCGCGTGAGTTTGCATACAAGAACTGAAGACAAGACAATTACAGAAGACAATATAACGAATTATTTAAAATTTTAATTTCTTAAACACTTTTATTCAAGAAAAAAGATGTAAATAATATATTTTAAATAATAAATTTTATTAAAGTATAATTTTAGTATATAAATTAAAATTATTTATGTATTTTTTAATATTCCATATTGTTGTAAATTTCGATCTGGCAACAGTTATCATCATTAAACTTGACATCCGTTTCTAGTCTCGTGCAATTTCGGAAATGGCTTCGATGGGAAAACAAGGTTCTGTTTGGCCAAAATGGCAAATAGCGTTAGCTGTCGGTACTCCTTTAGCTATTGGATTAGCGTATTGGTATTTAAGAAGTTGTAAATATTCTAAAAATGAAAAACCAAAAAATAAAGATAGTGAAAAGAAAAAGGAATCCAATGCTATTGGAGCAGAAGGGGACCAAGAGGGAACTGTCTCACAGGTTCACTTTGACTTTTATGCTAATAACGTTAATCAATTCTCTTCATATAATTTGAATTTATTCAAAATCGTTCGGCTGACGTCTTATAATTTCCATAATAATTTTAAAATAGTTTCTGATATAGAATTAATATTCACATCTTTGCACTTTGGTTCTATTGATTTTATGTAATGTGTATGTTTATGTACTGCATTATATATATATATAACAGTATACAATAATAGAATAGAATAATATATGATTCTATTGTATTTTGTTTATTTGATTCAAAACATCAATTAAAGATCTTCATATTACATAAAGTTTGGTTAGTCTATCTAGGTAGTCCCAATGTCCATGCTTCCAACTGTTCGTGCTCCTGACAGACTCCTCCCGGAGCCACTGAGTGTTTAATTTCACTAATTATTGATTCACGGTAATTCTTGAACAAAAGAAAAAAAAGGGAAACATCTACTAAAAATATAGTTAACCTAACCTAACCTAACCTAACCAAAGTGCCACCATTGGGACTACCTAGGTAGAATTTAACCGAAGTCTCAGTAATGTGTGAAATAATATAGAAGTAGCATCTTGTTATTTTATAAAAATGGTGGTGATTAAGGCTGTATATTTAAAAGTAACAGCTTGATTATAGTAGTACACAGATAGTACAAAGTGATAAACAGATAATAGTGAGGTTGCGTTGAAGTTTTCATCTCTAAAATGTGAATGTCGAGTGCTGATATTTTGTAAGCAATGTTTGACATTCACGTTTTAGAGATGAAAACTTTGGCCGCAACCTTGCTAATTGTAGTACAGTGAAGTGTTGAAATTCTGGACTAACTGGGAATGAATTTCATCCAGATTTCAATTTGTCTGGATTTTTAAATATATGTGTAAATTAGCATTTTATGTACTGTAATCTCTAAATACACTAATTCAAGTTTAAATGTTTTGAGTTCAAGCAAGTATTTTATAAGGAATCTAGGAATACTTAAGATTCAAAATGTAATTTACAGAATCATTATATTTAAAAAACAAAACACACTAATCATAATTTCAAAATTAAAAAATTTTGAATTTGAATGAATATTAGGACATCAACAGCATGAGACTGAAAGAACATCAACAACAAAGTTACCATTAAAAGGATTAATATCCATTTTTTTGACAGCCAAATCTGGATATTTGACATCTGGTTTTTCAGTGCTTCACTGTATTTGTCAAAGATCAAATGATGTGGCTTGAATTCAATAATCATCAACTTCTGAGAAAAAAATGAGTTATTTTTTCAATAAAAACAATAAATAGGATTTATTTTAATTGATTGTTTTATAATAAAATTAAATAAATACATTAATTTGTAACTTTTAAATATGAAAATGTAAGTAAAATTTATATTTATGGAGTGAGAAATATTAATTATATAACCTTTAATGAAAATTTCTTACTATAGGTTAAATTAAATATTTTCAAGTCTAAGGGACATTTCAGAGGTTTCAGATTGTTAAACTTAATATACTGAATCTTAGAAAATGAATCTTGAGGTTTTAAAACATTTAACTTATACAGTTGTAATTAATTTCCAGTAGAATATTCAATTGTTTTATTAAAGAAATGTTATATTTTATACAGTCTAATTTTAATTTGTTTTATTTTAATTTCCCACTGTTAAAGTTAGGGCAAAAATATTGTAATTGGTCAAAATTTGACCAATTACAATACTTCCCTTGGCATGTATGATGTATGTGCTGGCTTGTATTTTGCTTTATATGTCAGAATGCTATGGACTGAAAATTTTGAAATTTGGCAGGAATACTTCTATATATGGGTAGCTGAATTTCTTACTGCACTTTTAATGTAGGATTAAAAAAAAAGCATTGAAGTTTTTGACACATTTAATGGGGCATCAGGCATGAACAGTCAAAAGATGGGCCTTTTGATTGCCATGAAGATGGCTCATTAACCAGGTTGAAATCATTAGTGTTCCTTTTTAAAAATTCTGCAGTTAAAGGTGCATTAAGTAACTCAACTAAGTTACCACAGTGGCTAATATAGGGTTGAACTGAAAGTTCATTTGGTTTTTAGAGAGAAATAAAATACATTATTTTGGAATAAATAAAAAACTTTAATTCACAATGTATTCACCCATCTGTTTGATAATCTTATGCTATCTGATGGGCAGTTTTATAATTCCACCTGTGTAGAATTGGATGGGTTTCTGATTAAAGAAATTGTAAATGTGATTTTTGATACTTTCTAAATATTGAAAGTTTATACTATTTAAATTATTCTTCAATGAATGAAAAAGATGATAGTCTGAAGGAGCAATATCTGGAGAATATGCAGAGTGACTCAAAACATCCCAGTTAAAGTCTAGAAGTTTTTGGCATATGTTCAGTGATATGTGCAGCTTTATATTATCATGGCATACCACTTTTTGTTGATTTGCAAGTTCCAGACATTTTTGATGCACTGCAGCCTTCAGTTAATTTAGTTGGAGACAGTATTTATTGTGTTTTAAAAGTGAATCACAAACAGAAACATGCTCTATAAGGTTTTGTTCTCTTAACTGATGGGAACCCAAACATCATAATGGGAACTGTATTCAAGGTTAGCCAAATGTCTGACAACAGATTTTGGGATATTTTTAAGGTGTCGATTATCTCTCAATTTAGATTTTATCTATCATTTTAGATTAAAGCCACTGTGGCCTCTATCGTTGAGGGCTGTCCTGACCAAGGTGCATCTTCGAAAGAAAAATCTGTCCTAAATTTTGCATACCGTTTCTGGCATATTTAAGTAATTGCATTTTCCCCACATATCTTCTTTTGAGATTTTGTCATATTTTTCCATTTTTAGAAATAATAGAGCATGAGATGTGAAAAATGCACCATCTTATCCTCCATTTTAATGTTTTTTCCCCCCCTTTCTTTCTTAAAAGATAATGGAATTTTAAAAAATAACTGTAACTAGACATTAAATATACAAGTATATGTAATGTCCACCTAAACAAGTTAAAACTTGATAAGCACAACAGAGGCGACATAAATGAGCAATTATATAAATACCCAAACAAACTTTCATTTCAACTCTAATATATA
The DNA here is from genome assembly GCF_030686945.1 of Centruroides vittatus. Classification (NCBI taxonomy): domain Eukaryota; kingdom Metazoa; phylum Arthropoda; class Arachnida; order Scorpiones; family Buthidae; genus Centruroides; species Centruroides vittatus. Next base: position 4,058,186 of record NW_027122385.1, read on the forward strand.
TGAAATATTGATGGCTAACAATCTTCAAAATATAATAGCAAGTGGAAAGATAGCAGAGTCAAACTTAATGAAAATTTATTTATTATATAATTTTTTTTAATAGCTTACCCATCCCCAAAAATAAGGCTTTTCTCTTTTTTTCTAACTTTTAGAAATTCTAATTTAAAATTATTGGACTTCCTTCCTAGTCTTAACCTCCTGTTTGAGTATTGGGAAAGTCATGCAAGAGCTTTTCTAGCTGTTTTTGTTGTTTAATTTGTTTTTAAGCAGTAAATAAATGGTTATTCATTCCTATAATATATCTATTTCTATTATCATTAATTCTAAAGTAAAATTTCCAAATGTATTTTTTAGAATTACATAATTTGTGTGTTAAACATAAACCAGCGTCTATAAACCCAATGTACAATACATATGTAGTACACCAACCACTACTGGATTATATCGGGCTATTATATTGCTATTATTTTTTAAATTAATTACTAAATAATTTATTACTCTAGGAAGGTGTTAGGTGCCATCTCTTATTAGATTTAATAATTTAATTATTTAGAAAATTCTGGAAGAAAAGAATCTGCCCAGAATGGGACTTGAACCTGCAACTGTTACTTACCACGTGGATGCGTTGCCAGTTATGCTACCCGAGCCTCCAGTTCGATCTTCTCTTCTAGATATATTTGAACATGAGATAACCATCTTGTGTTCAAATATATCTAGACAAATTTCTACAAATTTCAATTTTTATATTTGAGATTGAAAAATATAATTTTAATTGAAATTTTAAAAAATCTTTGCTTAGTTAAAATATTTTTAACTGGAGATAATTTATGATTTTTCAGTTATTATTATATGGTGAAGAATTGTGCAAATTTTAGATTTACATTTGGACATTTAAATTAGCTTAAATTTAAATTACATTTAAATTAAAGTACATGTAAATTAGCCATTATCCATTATGATATAAAATATATTATTTTTCATATGTAACAAAATAATCATTAAGTCTTTTTAGAAGTCTGAATATTATTTATTTAATATATTTTTATTTATTTATTTATTTAATATATTTCATCTTCAGACTATTTTCAATGTTTTAAAATTCCAGAAAGTTAAAAAGGAAATTTTTAGAATTTTTAATTTTTTAATAAAATTATTTTAATATCAGTAAAATAACAATATTAAATATTAATTGATTTTTCTTTTTTAAAATAATTTAATTTTGATAAGCTGCACAATTAGTGTTGTTAAAATATACAATATAACCATTATGAAGAGAACATTTGCATTTTTTGTTTATGCGGTATATTACAGTTAAATTAGAACAAAAGTTTCTAAATGCTTGAAACATTTGATTCATATTTATAATTCTAAATATATTAATTTAAGATTGTTATTTTTTTATTGTTTTATAGTTTTTTTGACAATGGCAAGATGCCAGAAAATGTTTGAATAAGCACATTGTTTACTTCTAAAAGTAAACAAAACAATGTTGTTTAAGACATTGGACCAGAGGTCCAGGTAGTGTAATTGGCAATGCATCAGCACAGTAAGTGGTGGGTTCTTGTCCCACTCTGGGCTGTTTTTCTTTTTTTTTTTTTTTTTTTTGTTCCAGTTTAATCTAAAATTATAGTTTTTTGTTTAAACAAAATGCTGATTCAAAACATTCTTAATTTTAATGAATGGTATGATTATCTTTTTAAGAATTATAAAGACATATTTTTTTATACATTATGCAGAATATAGTTTGAGCATAGTTTCCTATATTGGAATATTTACTATACAGAAACATTAAGTTGTTGTAATTAGCACAGTACTATATGTGACGTGTTTTCTGTTTGATATATTTACAGAAAATGTTTTATAATACCAAAATAAATTTTGGAACAGTTAATAAACCATTTCTAATATTAAAAATTTAATATTTATATATGATTTTAGTGCTACAATAATATTTAATAATATATTGCTTATAATTTGTTTATAATATATATTTTCTAAAAATATATTTTTGCTTGTTTGCTTCTTTACAAATTTTATCATTTATTATGGGCCATGACCTTTCCAGTTGTGTTTGACCTTGGAGGAAAAACTAGGTTTATAAATGTTTATAAGCTAATGCTTATGTTAAGTAAAATGAAATAACTAATAATATATTAATTATGGACTCTAGTTAAAATTTGATTCAGATTCATTCTTGATAAGAAGGTAATCCCAAAAGTAAGGTCTCCTATTTTTTTAAATACAAAGAAATATTTATACAAAAATAAAGTTCATATCATTTTAAAGTTTAGACATTTATCTATTTTTCTACATAATTACCAGTTTGATCGATGCATTTTTGTAGGTGCTGTAGCAGTTTTTGTATGCCCATTTTCACACTTCTCACTGCCACGTCGCGGGTCCCATCTTGTGCACACCTTCCAATATTGCAACTTTCCTGTTAAAATCCTATGAATTGTGCTTGGGAAAAGCCCATTAACCAAAATGCAGAGATCATCCAGAGTGATTCACTGATCTTCACGCATGGTTTGCTCAACTTTTGTGACTGTCTCATCTGAAATTGACGGTCTCCTGCTTCTTTCTTCATCGTGAATTTCAGTACGATCAGCTGCAAACTCTCTATGCCACTTGAAGATGTTTTTGGCATCTGTGCACGACTCGCCACACACTTCCATCAATTGGCAATGAATTTCAATTGGTTTAACACAACTTGGCGGTGAGCTGGTATGACATGGGCATAGAAAAATTGCCACAGCACATACAAAAATGCATCGACTGAAATGGCGATTATGTAGAAAAATAGATAAATGTTCAAGCTTTAAAATGATATGGACTTTATTTTTGTATAAATGTTTCTTTGTATCTAAAAAGTTAGGAGACCTTACTTTTGGGATTACCCTCGTATCTTTATCTCGTATTTATAATGAAATATTTGCATTTTTAGACATCTTGAAAAAATATTGTTTTTCCATAAATACATAAATAAATGTCATTCTCAAAATATCATATTCTAAATGTTTAAAGTACAAAGAAATATAATGAGGATATGAACATTATGGAGGAGATTCCTTAATTTTTTTTCTTTCGTTTCTTTATAAAATTTTAATAGCAATAATGTATTTTAAAGGCTGGATAAAATGTATGTGAAAACATTTGGGATGGGAGTTAATGAATGATGATATTTTTTATTTATAAAAGAAGTATGCACAGTAATCAATGAATTAAAGTAACAGTGACTGGTACTTGCAACTGGTCCAAAAAGTTTGTGGAAAAAAATAATGATAGAACAGTTATGATATAACAAGCATGGGAAAATGCTTAAATTGTAAATATTAATTGTCTGATATCTATGCTGTGTATGTAATTTATCTATACATTTCAGTATATGATAGTTTATATGATTTTCCCCCCTCCTGTTTATTGACCAATTAGTATTAATTTAAGGGTCTTCAAAAACTAATAATGACATTTTAACAGGTGTTGAAATTTTGCTCTGTTGTTTTGAACCAGAAATCAAGAGATACTCAGATTGACATTTCTGTCAAGCTGAAGATGCCATCATTTGTTGACTTAGAAAATAAACATTTGTTCTTCTATAAATTTCTCCTCAAAAAGATTACTATTACGGATGTGAGCTCTAACTTTATAATGATTTATTACTGAAAGTATTATTTAAATAATTAAAAATAGGGGAAAAAGTCTATTATCTGTTATAACTTGCTTACATAACTCAAACCATTTGTGTACTAAAGGGATGTAGTCTGCTTTTTCAAGCTCTCTCTCTTTTCATGCTTAGAGCATTATAATGTTAACACTTGGCCAATCTATAATTATATTGTGCTATGCTGAAATGTGTTCAAACAGCATAGCCAGTTTGGGTGATGCCCTTGATTTAATAGATTTTTTTTTTACAATAAAAAAATTATTGTGGTTATTTTTACCTGATCTGGATTTTAATGACTAGTTTTTGTTTTCCAAACTAAAAATTACTTTTACAGATAATGATTTGAATGTTCAGAACAAGTGGTCAATATCCAATAAGAAGCAGATTGGAAATATTTACTATCATAATTTTGTATAGATAAACCTTGGGTTATCTGTACAAAATTATGGTAGTAAATATTACCTTTTAAACACAGATAACCCATGTGGTGTGGGTTTTATGCTGATTTTAAATTTCAGTTATGAAATCAAACAACTTTACTTTTGTCTAAATGCATCTTTAGAAAATGTGAAAAATTCTTTATGCACTGCAGGCATATTCTGCTATTACAGTTTTTCTCAAAACTATTAAAGATATGTTAATTAATGTAAAATAAATTTCTACAGTACTAAATAATAATTATATAGTTTCCTGTGATGTTTTCTGAACAGTAATTGGGTGAATAAAATAATCCTGCACAGCTCTATTGAATAGTCTGATCATTACAATCCTTCAACTCGTTATCATATAAGGAAACGCATTTTTTGTATGAATTGGCTGCTGAAGGACAAAATATTTTTATCATATTGTTTCTGTTTTATTTATCAAATAATATAATTTAATAATAATTGTCAAAATAAACTCAAAAAAATTAATACAGGTTGATCGGATTTTTTTCAGCTTGCTTAGTTCCAAAGTTCTTCTGGATCAATAGTTTTGCTGGACCAGCCACAGCCATGTAACCATGATTGTTCAGTTATATATTCTGGATTACTGATTATGTGTTCTCTATGCTTCCAAAACACTGTAGGCTGAAAGAAAGATGAATTAAGAATACATTAAACACAGACTGATGTTTGTACTTAATATCACTGACATTTGGGGTTTTCTTTCATTTAATCCCAGCTTCTAAGTAAATTGAGCCAAAATCCACACAAAATAGATAGAAACTTCGCCAACAGCTGCAATATAGATGGTCTAAGTGAATACATGATGAGCACATTCATTGGATAATCTGGCTGTTGCGGAAATTTAAAATGAATGCCACCATGTAATTTCCAGATTAAAAGAGGTGCCAGACTGAAATTTAGTGGTCAGTCTGTAAATATTTATATTAATAGTTATGATCAAGTATTTTCATTTCTACTGTTTTTATGCTATATTATTATTTCTTACATCCTTTAATACATTTGAGTATATATTCTTTATTTAAATTTTTTATCAAGTCACATGTCTGAAGAACTTCAGACATGACTTGAGAAAAAATTTAATTAACAATATTTGCTCAAGTTTATTTTGTAGTCATGTCTGACATTTATTCAGATAAAATTTTCGGGTGTACTATAGATTACTCCCTATGGAATTTCAGGACTTTGATTATATATTTGAACTCAGGGGACTGAGACGAGTTCAACGGTACCCTATTTTTGGACCGGAGACGAAAAATAAAAAAGTTATCACACTTTTTAAGTTACCATACTTTTTTAATGCTCTCGTGCAGACGGCACCGTAGTTGCTAGTATTGCCATCTTGCGGTAAAGTCTGCAAACCGTGACGTCGGACTACGGTCATCTCCCGGAGCATTAAACATGCGATACGAGAGTGGAGAGAGCGACGCGACTTCCGATCATCGTGCGATCGCCACTTCGGTTAATGTTACTTATGGCAGCGAACATGGCGGCCCGACTGACCTCTCGTATGGGCGCCACCATGTGCTAAACTAGTGATCGATTCACGGTAGTTCTTGAACAAAGTAAAAAAAAGGGGGGAAACGTCTACTAAAGGCAATTTTAACGGCAAGCGACAGGACTCCCGATTGCGATAGCGAGGCCGACTTAGCGGAGAGCGACGCGACTCCCTATCATCGTGCGATCGCCGGAAAAAAGTATGATAACTTTTTTATTTTTAGTCTCCGGTCCAAAAGTAGAGTATCGTTGAACTCGTCTCGGTCCCCTGAGTTCAGATATATACCCAAACACACGAAATTCCATAGGGAGTAATCTATAGTATACCCAAAATTTCTGCTAAACAAATTATATATAAAATTTCTGATTTATTCTAAACATTACATTCTTCAAATATAGATTAGTTTTCATAAAATTTTAATTTATTTAAGTTTAGATTGTGAATGATTTTGATAATTTTATTCTATAATGACTCCTATATTTTTCTCATTGATCATTTATTTTGCATGATGATTTAAAAATGTAAGTACCTATTCTATTATATATATATATATATATATATAAAATAAATGTATTTAAAACTTATAATACATACCAGTAATCAAATAATGGATTTTTAGTCTAAAATTTAATTTAACATCCAGTTTGATTTAGCGATTTGAACTTAGTTTAGAAATGATTACTAAATTGCATATTGAATTTAATTAAATTTAATCAAAAAAAAATTCCTAAAGGATATTTTTTCAGTGATTTGTTTGATTCATGTATTCTCATATACTTGTTAATTCCAACTTGGGTAGTTTGAAGTCTCATCAGTTCCTAACTGTACTTTTGTCCCAGCCTGGGATATAGAGATTTATATGTTAAGGAATTCAGTTAGTTCAAAGTACAGCTACTTCATAATTTGAAGTTAGAATTCTGTCCAAACTGTGATGTGTGTTTGTTAACTCAGTCGTTTAGATCAGGTCACCAGACTATGGCCCACAAAGTTAGTTCATCTGGCCCGTTGCAGCACTGTGCCATAAATAAGATAAAATATAATTATTTATATGAAAATTTCAAGTTTGTAGATAAACTTACTATGCAGAAAAAATTAAAATAAGTGTAAGTAAAAATGCCAGAAGTGGTCCAATCTGAATTTTGCGTCTGACAGTAATATAATTTTTTAGGAAAATCAATGAAATAAAAAATTTGGCGACATTTTGCAACTTTGGATATCAGAGTGCTTTTTGTGTAAGTACCTACAATGAAGTTTCTAACAAAAGTGATTATGAGCTTTGTACTCTACACCACCACTTTTGGGCAACTTACTACTTTTTGGGCCACTTTAAAAATAATTTGGGCTACATTTCGAGGAATTCTGATTTACTTTTTAGAATATCTATCTGGCAGTCTGTGGGGTTCTTGCAGGATGTGTGCTGTTTACCTGCAGTTTATTTATATTATAATTATTAATAATTAATGAAAATATTATTCTATATAAGTAGCCATATTCTGTTTGCTTAATAAATTACATCAATTACCTGACAATTAGCATATTGTACAGAAATATGTAAATCTCGGATGATTCAAAATTCAATAACTTGAAGTTGTGAATATTTCATCCCTTGGATTTCGAACTAACAAGGATTTCCTGTAGTTGAGTAATTGAGCTTTCTTTTATGCTATTTCTAATTTCTTTATCGTATATATCTTTGAGGTGTTTTTTTCTAGTTTATTTTGACTGCTTTTTTTCTAACAATATCAATCAATAATCAAATATTTTAATACATTAGTAAATTGTTTATATTTGCTATGTAAATAAATAACCGCAAAAAGTGTTGTAAAAGACATTTTAAATTTTTCTTTAATTCTTTTGCAACACTAACATTTTTGAGATTGTTGTTCTCATCTTTAATTCTTTTAAACCTTCAGTTTTGTCAATCATTAATCAAACATCTTTCAAATCTGTTCTGTTTGAATGATGCTCAGTGGAATTTAAGATTTTTAAGATATCTGAAGATGAGAATAAATTTCAAGAATGTTATTGTTGCAGAAGACTTCTTAAAGTAATGAGTTCATTTATTTACTTTATTAAATTTAAAGAAAGAAGTTAGAGATTTGACGCATAAATTTTTTAACTTTTAGAAATAAATAATTTTATTTTTTATAATTAATAAAATGGAGTTAGTATTCACACAATCTGAGGTAAATTCTTTAGTTTTTTTTTTTTTTTTTTAATTTTCAATTGATAAATACATTTGGAATAAAAGAATTATCTTATACATATTAAAATATAGCATAATTAGTTAGTTTATTTTTGTAGACTTGTCCCTTACTACTTGATTATATGATTTATATTATATATTTTTTCTACTATTGTGAATGAAACAATAGTAGTAATTTTGATTTAATTTAATTCATTAATTTGTTTATAATTTAAAATATTTTATTACATTAAAATTTTAAAAGAATGCAAAAGAGTAAAAAATAACAGATGTTTGCTAATTGTTAATTATTTACAAGAATTGATGATGGCAAATTAATATAATAAACATTCCAAATTTTTGATAAGGGCTACATTTCAGTCAATGAAAGTTGGTGGAAACAGATGTGAAAATTAATGTCCAGGAGTATATTTTATTGAAATTAAAATACAGTAATTAAATAGGAATTTGAATATGTAAAACATAAAAAGATGCAATGAAAATCAATATTTAAGAATTTTATAATAATAATTTTTTAAAAATATATTTATTTTAAATTTATTTTGTGTACAAATTTATTATTTTAAAAGTTTGAATTACAGGTATTCTGTGCTTAATGCAGGATTTGATTAATACATGAAATTAATTGCGGCAATCCCTTTATATACATGGCAGAAGTTTTAATTAATGTGGCTTTACCAGCTGTATTTACTTAACATAGATACAGTATTTGATTAATTCAATCTTGATATACATGGTTACATCAAGGGATTAATTTAACCGCATTAAACAAGGGATACCTGTATTTCTGTTTGCAATTGAAAGTATTTGTGTTTATCTACAGCTGTGTTTATTTTTTTCTCATTTAGAAAATCAATATTGGACTTTGTATTAATTTGTTAATTATATATGATGCAAAATAAAATGAAATTTTATAATAATAATGTTTTAAAAAAATTAGCAATAATGTTTTCTCAATTTTAAGTACTTTAGCTGTATATCTAGTAAATTAACTTTTGAAAATAATAGTATGAGTACTTTTTAAATATAGGATCCATATGAAAAGGCTAAAAGTTACAAGAATAAAGGAAATAGATTTTTCAAGGATGGAAAATATGAAAAAGCAATAGAATGTTACACAGAAGCTATAGGGATTTGTCCTCCGTCAAAGATAAATGATATGGCAACTTTTTACCAAAATAGAGCAGCTGCTTCAGAAAATTTGGTAAGTTTTTCACTTGAATTATTTTAATTAATATTTTTCACTAATGAAAATGAAAGTTGTCTTTAAAACTCATTATTAATTAATAATGTGAGGACCAGAATCACTGATTTAATTCTTTTTAAACAAAACTCAATAACTAAGACTAAAAATTGAAAAGTTAAATCTTACAAAATGAAACTTTTACTCTAAAAAGAACTAATCACAGACAACCTCCAATCAAAAGGAAATATTGTCTTTAGAAATAGCTAATCAGAGTCTAATATGAAATCATCTGTGGATGACATATATCCTTAGCTAAGAACCATCAGATAACAGTTTGGAGCAAAAGAACACTTTAAGAGAAGCACAGAGGGCAATGATTAAGAGAAGTACAGAGGGAGTAAGAAGTAAAGAGCTTATAGAAGACTAGTGTAAATTGAGAAAAATGACACAGGATCCTACAAAAAGTGTAGATCTGAACTATTCTATTTACATGCCAAATGTAAATTTTGTAAACATACTCACATTGCATTGTAAGAAAATTCTGTTAATTCCAAATTTGTACAGTTGATTAAAAAGTATTAATATAACTAGCAATTATTTATTGTAACATTGTCACAATGTCAGGCCAAAATTTTTAATCATCTTCCAATTTAAAAAACTCGCATGATTTCTGGTCAAGACCAGAAGTTTCTATATAGTTTATTGAGGTCTCCAGCTCCTATCTGGTCTGCATTTTAGTGGTGCCCCTGTACATTACGCTTCTCCTGATAACAATGAAGTCATGCTTGTCATCTATCTAACTCCATATTAGAGATAATTTTGAATTGAAATTTACTTATTTTTACAAATAAGCAGAAAAGTCCTGAAGGACAATTGATATCTTTCCCAAGTTAACAAATATATAAACATCAATTTAAATATAACTAATAAAGGCAAAAGAATAACAATTTAATAAAATTAAAAATTGCATAATGCATTTTTACATTTTAATTAAAAAATAAGATAAATTTAGAAATAAAAATTATCAAAATTATTTAAATTTCAAGAAATATGGTAAAAAAAAAAGGACCTTTGAGATACATTCAAATGAAAAAATGGAATGAACTCACAAGATGAAGGTTTTAAGTTTTTTGAAGGAACATGTAAGAATAGCTGATCATAATAAATGAAACCATTAAAAATTTAAAGTAACTGATTGAATGGACCTAATCTAATCCTTGCAAAGATAGGATTCTGAGTGTATGGTAAATTGCATAATTTGTTAAAAGATAAATAAACATTTTCTAGAGCTCTAGCAATTTTATCCAAAAGAGAAGACATGACCGTAGATCAAATGGGTAATCCATAATCAATGCAACACTGAAAATTTGTAAAACAAAAATAGCTCTTAATGCACTTTTAGATAAGATAGGTTTATAAAATCTTCATAATATTTCATTTCTAATAGCCAAAGATTTAACTATTTTATCAATATGGTTTTTAAAAGTAAGTTTAGTATTAAAGGTTATTCCCAAATTGTGGAATGGCATAACATAATTAACAGGAGTGTATTCAATGTAAAAAAATTAGGTAAAGGAGGATTGCAAATTAAGGCAAAACACAACCACAGTTTTTTGTATATTAATCCTGAGATTAGTGGTATTAAATAGATTTTTTTAGTAAGCAAATATAAGACTATGGGCTTTTTAGATTGGAACATATCAATTAATGTTGTTGGCATAAGCTACAATGTGAAATTTAAGATGGCAAAGAAGATTGTTAATATATATTGAGAAAAAAGACCATTGAGAAAAGATCCTTGTTGAATACTACATAAAGGACTAAAATCAAGAAATTCAAAATTGCCTATTTTAATTTTACATTTTTTAACAAAAAGAACTTAAGTCATGAATGAATTGCTGAGTTGATATCATATTTGTGGAGCAAGTCAAAAAGAATATTTGGTAAAACAGAATCAAAGGCAATGCTAATGTCAATATATATAATATTGCTTACTCTCAAAGCTATTAATGATAAAAGACAGTCTGTATCAGATTTGTAGTTGTGGAATGCTGGCAAATACTAAAATGTTGAAAAGGCAAAAGTTTATTTTTCAACAAAAAATAAATTTTATGATATATATAGATTTCAAATATCTTTAACATGGCAGGAGAATGCTTAATAGGACAAAAAGTATTTTTACCTTTTTTAGGAATTGGACCAATTATCAAATAAGCCATTGATTTGAAACAAAGCTTGATTGAGCAAAATGAATAAAAAGTTTATAGAGAATTACTGCTGAAATAGATTTCAATGATCTGAAGAAAACTGTGGGAATTTAATCAAGACTAAATGTAGAAGTGTTAAGTAAATTAATAGCTTGAGAAACCACAGTAAACAAAAAGGATATTGAATATGAGTCCAAAATGATGGTAAGCAATTTAAAATCAGTGTTGGAAAGAGTTTTGACCAATTTTTGTTTAAAATCTAAATGTATATTGTATACCTGATTATCCTGGATAGATAAACTTGCAAGCATTTTTCTTTGAAAACTTAGGAATGAAACTCCAGAAAGTTTCAGGATTATATGCAAATGAATCAATTATTCTATTAAAGTAGTTTAAAAAAGACAAAGAATATTTTTTATAATAATGTTTTTGAACTCAATAAAAATTCCTTGCATTACTAGATTTCTTCCACTTACTCCATTATTTTCATTTTGGAGTAGATTTCATGACTTTTTAGATGACTAGAAAACCATTTATATGAGGAGACATCAATTTTATTGAAATTACATGACTTTCAGTAAAGAACAGAAGTTCATATATAGTTGGGGCCTCCAGCCCCAAGCTTTCCATATCTGGTCTCAGTTTTCATCTGTAACTTTGTTCTCAAGATTATTGGAAGACAGACACAACAGACGAAGAAGAAGAAGAAGAAGACACAACAGACGATGACAATAGGAATATATAGGTCTGCAATTTTTTTTTTTGGAATTATCATATATTATTATTTATGTAAATTATGAATCTGTTTTGAGATTGATTTTCAGAGAAACAATGTTCAGTTGCTTCCCTACTTTATGACCATTCAACTTATGAACATTCAAATTTATGAACAATTTGACCGTATGTCTAAAATTTAAATTTCACATGGATTATGAAGGTCTCTTGCTGTTCATGGGGGTGATATTGAAGTCTTTTTTTTGACCAGTAATAAATAAATAATGTGAACTTATTTCTATCATGTATTGTCACTTTTTTGTTTTTGCATGAATTCTGAGGTTCCATTACTCCTTGTGAGGTGTCATTGACTTTGGTAATATTGGAGTATGTGTTTTTTGCTATTGTTTGCAATTTTTATAAACTTTTATAATTAGTGCTTCAAAAATGAACTCAACATGTAATAATAAATTTAGCAGTGGAAATAAATGCAAGAAGAGTTGCTCTATTACCATGGAAACTAAACTGGACATTATAAAACTAAGAGCATTAGGTGAAAAAAACTGCATTTGAAACACCTGCTACTAAGCACTAGAGAGCAAGTAAATGAGCATAATGTATTCTATTAAGTACCTTGGAGGATCAAACATTAACAATAAGTTATTCTGTGTACAAATGATCTTTCTAAGTTAGTTTTTGACTTATGACAAAACCTCAGCTACATAACCTATTTGTAAGTAGGGGGAGTACTTCAATAACAAGAAATAAACATTAAAAGCAACAGTACTGTTTGTAATGACAGATGCATTTGATAGTCATTTTTAAATTTTCTGAGTATATCATCATAAACAATGATTTTAAAAAGTATTTTGAATGCATAATTTTATAAAATAATTTTTGAAAACTCTTCTAATATTTCAATATTCAAATTCTTATTTCTCAATTAAATAAGAAATGAATGAATTTTTATTAATTATTTCATAAGGATTTGGAAATTTGTTATTGAGAAATTTAACATTTGGAAATCGTTATATGCTTGAAATGTTTTCAAGCATATAACCGATTTCCAACTTTTTTTATTGCTTTGTTTCATGAAATATGAGCTGAATAAATAAAATTTTATTGAGTTATTACAACCAATAAAAATTATATAAACAAATGCTGGGATATAAACAAAAGAAGAATTTGTTATATGGTTAGGATTAGGCTAAAAACAAAGAAACTGTTTCATTGATTTAGTCAGTTTTTAAAAATTTTTAAAAAGTGGAAGAATAACCTGTACAAATTATGAATTGATTAATTGTAATTAATTAATTGAATTAATATTATACTATACTACATCAATAATAAACTATCCATTTTGTTTATTTTATGTAAGTAACTATTTTTTTATATCTAAACATTCAGTTCTCGTATATCTGTCAGCAGTCACTGCTATGACTTCTTGTCAAGTAAAAAAAGTCACTGACTGACTATATATATGCAGGAATCAAAGTTGCCAATTTTTGGGGCTTGATTTCTCCACCCCCAAACACCTGAAGTAATTGCTAATATCTTGTTTGAAAAATACTTGTTTTCTTAGGTAGTGTGCAAAATTTCAAGATTTTCTACAAAGTGGTTGCTGAAATACAAGCAATTGAAAAGTGCAAAAATTGCCAAAAAAAAGCTGTATTTTCTTCTTTTTCTTCAGCCAGCTCTGCAGATGTTTATAGAGAAAAAAACTACTGGGTCTAGAAAGCTCAAATTTTAAACTTAAGTCTGTCTTGTTATAAGTGAGGTGCTCACCAAACTTTCAGGTCGATAGGTCAAAGTTCACAGAGGTTTCCCATAGAGCTAATTCAGTTTTACAGCTTTATGCTTATAAAGATAAAATTACATGGAAACAAACGAATTTTATTCAAAATGTTACTCAGAATTAAAAAAAAAGCTAAAATAAATGCCAATTAAAACTTTTTATAAGGATTTTTTTAAACGGCATATTGAAAGCATTGATCAGCAACACATTCAGTCAGTACCAATGCAACTTACGTGTTGTAAAAAGAATAAAGCCAATAAAGTATATGATAAAATTACTAAAAGAACTGATGGTTTAAACTCCAGATTTGTAACTTTTTTAAAACTCAAGGAATGAAACTTTTTAGTTGTTAAAGAAAGAAAGAAACTTGTCCAAAATTTAACAATAAAATGTTAAATATTAAATTACCGTATATTTTTGCAGATAAGACGATAGTTGAATCATAAAAAAAGGCCCCCAAAACCTGGGGTCGTCTTATAGGACAGATACAAAAAAATTAGATTGAAATTTATATAAATTAAAACCATTATAAAAAATGGACAAACCATAATTATTTACTAGTAGAGAGTAGGGCATGTCCACAAAATAGAATAACCCATACGACATTTTTGTGAATAGTCAAGGTCATTACCCGAGTGCCTGAATGTTTGTAACTATAGCAAGGCAGAAAATAAAATTTGTTCATTCGAAAAATTACAAATAGGACATAATTCCGTATATGCTATACAGTATTATTATCCAGATGATGATCGCTGATCTAAATTCATAGGCCATTGATAGTTTGGGGATTGTCTTATAGGACAGATATCAGCTAAAACTATAAAACTTTGACGAAAATTTTTACCTCGTCTTATCTGAAGGTCATCTTATCTGCAGAAATATACGGTAGATTGTAAGAGTATCAGTTATAAATGATTTTATAAATGAATGCTGCTTTTTAAATTTTATGTTTAGAAGAAAGTGATTAATTTGCAGAAATGCTCTTGTTTTGTATATAAATTATGCAAGAATTAGCATATCTGATTATGACTCTCATGCTGATGTAACCTTAAAATTATCCAAAAATTACTAATTTATTGATATTTGTCAATAGTGATATGGAAAATAAATTATTTATATATATATATCAACATTCTGAAGCCTGATGTATTGATACTAAGCCAAATGATTGCCATAATTAATTGGGCTATTATTATGCTATAATTAATAGCTCAATTAATTTTGGCCATCATTTGGTTTAAATTCTTTTTGACCAAATCTATTGCTATTATCAAATTTTTGAAGTAGAATCTATTTTAAAAGCAAATAATTAAAGTATAATACTTTATGAATTATTATAGACTAAATTTCAAAAATTATTTTTTAATGTTATTTATACATTGTCATTGTATAATTTTAAAATGTATTAAATATTATATTAAAGTGTGTATGTTTAATATGTATACTTGTTTCTTTTTTTTCCAGAGAAATTATGATGAAGTCATAGAAGATTGTTCCAGAGCAATAGAATTAAATAAAACATATATTAAAGCATTGCTTCGGAGAGCTAAAGCTTATGAGGCAACAAACAAACATTGGGAGAGTTTTGAAGGTAAATTTATATTTATTAGCAATAAAGATTTTAATTATTTTTTTACTATTATCTTTTAGGGCTTATCATACATGAAGACTGATTTTTAGATTTTTGTTTTTATTAAACATTAAAATACAATACTTAACTAGTGTGATCAAAGAAATGCCAACATCAAAGAGGATTGGCACCTCTTTGATGCCTCGTCAGGACTGACACCATCATATCTCATTCAGCATGGGTGCTTTGACAGTGAATGGTTCTGGGTTTGCAAGTACGTCACACGAGTGATCAGATTCCGGATGGATTATGTAGCGACTGCGCAATGGAAGTAGTGCACTCAGACTCTAGGATTAACAACAAATAATCATTTAATAATCACAAAAAAAGTTACATGCTACATATATTGTAATATCAGATTAACTGACCTATGTAACAGGATGGTGGCGAGAGAGTTTACTTTGGATTGTGCATTGAAATAAATACCTGGTGGATTGTCCAGTTGTCGTGTTCTAACTACGAGAGTTTGTCTTCTGTAGTAGGGTGGTTGTGTGGACAGTTTGATGATTGGAACAGTTCAGAAGTAGATGATATCTTGTGATGGAGATTTGGCAATGTCCGTTAGTGGGCAAGGTGATATCTACGTCCAGGTATCTCGATAGGTGATATCTGTTGATGGAGGTGCAGAATAGGCAATGTATCCATTAATGTAATATAGGAGATCCTGAACTGACTAATAAGCTAGAGGTACTGGTGACAACGCTGTCATTCGGCCATCAGTTCTGATATATAAATGGTAACACCTGATCGAGAGGTCAACAGATCACGGAAAAGCATTGTTTTCGCTGTTGAGAAAATGTAACTCAAAATGTTCTCGGGTAGTAACAGATAGTCAACAATGTTAGTTGTCCAAATAGGTATGGTGAAATCAAAAAAAAAAAGTTTCATTAAAGTTCAGGGTCTCACACTAGTTTTACAATAAAATTCTTATTCAGATTTACATTCTATTAATAATTATGCATTTTGGCATTATGCTCTCATCAGTTTACATTTTTTACACTGTTCTATTATACAAACTAATATATTTAAAATTCTGGACATATTTAAAATAATCATGTCAGACATATTTAAAAAATTCAGTCATAAACTAGACATTACTTATGTACTAGATATTGCTAAAACACTAGTTCACCATCAAGAAATCATTAATATAATTCTTTGTTTTCATTTCACTGGATTTTCTCATTCCATCTTCGTATCATATTTAATGTGATCTTTTGCATGTCAGTTATCCATACCAATTAACATTTATTAAAACGTCTGTGCTATTAATTCAATTCTTGTATTTCCAAAAAAGAATGAATAAAACTACCCTTTCAGTAATTTACAGTAAAGTCACTTGAAGCAACTTTCAACCATTCATGAGAAAAATGAGTTTAAAATTTTCTGTGTTTCTTATTTATATTATATGAATACTACTATATGTTAATAGTGGTGTAACTAAATGGATAAGGTGTTTATATACAGGGTGGTTATAATTAAAGTTGCCGTACTCAATCTGTCTAGAGCCCGTTCTCGTGGATGTATTTTGATGAAACTTGGTATATATGTTATATGGACCATGGGGAAAAGAAAAATGCAAAAAAAATATCTAGTTTGAATTTTTACAACTAGGTGAAAAAATGGCGCATGAAAAACAAGAAATACAAAATGGAAACACACAAATGGTTTTTATTCACAACATTTGTTCAGTGTGCAAACCATTTGCATCAGTCATGTGTCTGATGCAAATGTTTGTATCTTACTATTTTAAAGTTTTTCTGTAAGTGCAATGAAATGAATTATTAGTGCAATGTATATTTTTAACGAAGAAAAATTTTTAATTTGTCATTATAACATTTATTTATCAAACATATGGAAAGTTTTTCCTTGTCTAGTCTTGAATTATTGGTCTAGCAATGGGAGCAGGTTGAGGATGTCATATGATATAAACCCATTTAGTGATTAATCACAATTATAATAAGTAAAATGTTTGTATTATGTGACACTTAACTTGTTTATGTTGCTACACCAACTTGCAAGGGAGATTTTTGTTATTGTATATTTTTTCTTTGTGTCTTTCTGAAAATATAATGTTATAATAACAAAATACTAATTTCTTTGTTAAAATTAGTAAAATACTTCTCACAATAATTTACTTAAATGCAGATTAGAAAAACTTTAAAAAGTAAGATTTAAACCTTCAGCACACAGTATAGTAGACAAACATCTTATCCACTTGGCTAAGCCATTGTTAACATGTCATCCATGTAACTTGGAAAATTTTAAACTCATTTTTCTTGTGAATGCTTGAAAGTTGCATTGATTAGTTTGCTGTGAATTGCCAGAAGGGTAGTACTATGATATATATCAAACTCATTGAAATAGGAGGGGGCTATCTCTGGTGTTCTCCCTGTCAATGGCATCAAAACAATTTTGAACTTATCCCAGTTCATTATTTTGGAAAATAGTATAATTATTTAATATTGGGCTGCAATTTTCAAAACTGTAGACTTATAAATTTCCACTTGCATTTCTCTGTTCTTCCTTAACCTTGAAAACAGAGTTACACGAAAGTCAAGACTAGATATGTAAAGCTTAGGTGCAGGAGGACCTGATTAACTATAAAAACCGGAAGTCACATTATTTCAGTTCGAAAATTTTCTCTTGAATGAAGTTAGATAGTCAGCATGACTCCATTGTTAACAAGAAAACTGTGAGCTTGTGATAAAAAATTGCAGCTTGGCATTGTTATGATGTCACAATAAATAATTGCTCACTATTTAAATTTTTACAGAAATTTTATTCATATGAAACCATTGTTTAAATGAGATTTTTAAATTAATGACATGTATTAAAGCTTATAGTTTTTATTTGAATTAAGGTTATAAAATTTAAACTTTTATAATCTTAATTCAAATAAAAACTTATAAATATTATATAATTTTTAGATTTGACAGCTGTTTGTATATTAGAAAATTTCCAAAATATGAACACACTTCAAACAACTGACAGAGTTTTGAAGACTTTAAGTAAAGCAAAAGCAAAAGAACTGGTGAATGTAAGTCATTTAAATTACTTGTTTATGACAGCATAGTAATAATATGAATTAATTATTTTAAGATGTTTTAAGTACAGTGACCTCTCAGTTGTATGACTCTAAAGGGACCAATGATAAAAGTTGTATAAGTAAGAGAGTTGTACAAAAGAGAAATTGATCAACTTGAATGAAAGAAATATAACTGTAACCCTTTCAGTATTGACTACCACAGTTAGGAGCATTATTTCTTTTAAATTCAAAATAGAAAGTTGGTTTGGCAATGTTGCTACCTATGTTACTCAAAAATTAATGTGCATATCCAAGTTTTACTGCAAAAGGTAGGTCTGCATGGCCAAAGTAGAGTACTGTATTTTTCTTTGTTAAAATCTCCATAGGGCAGAAACTGAAAGTACATGGATTTTGAAAAATTTCATTGGCCATCCAAAGGTTACTTTGACATAGTTAGAATACATGTCAGGGAAGGTCAGTTTTTCAAAATTTGAAAAATATGCATGTAAATAACCATGATCTGATGCCAAATTCATACCAAAGTTATTAGTCAATATATACCCAGCAACAGCTTTAGGAGAATGCAACAATAGTCTGAACATACATAACTATGATCACTAAGGGATTATGACATTACTACTTGTTTTATCTAAACCTATAGCCAGCAACCATTCTTTTTCTAAAAACAGATATTATGTTTAGTATGATAATTCTCTCTGCTTTCTTATCTTCCTTGGGCATCTGTTTTGACCTATGTCAAAGTGATCCCACTCTGTTCTTATGATTGACAATCATGATGGTAAAATAAAAGAAAATACATTACTCTAAAACATTTGTAGAGGTGTAGAACTGAGAGAGTTGTTAAAATGAGAGATTTTAGACATTATCTTCCATAGGCTTCAGCCAGGATCAGTGAAAAATATCTCACAATTAAGAGTGTCACATAAGTTAGAGGTCATTGTATTTCATCTAATGAAAAAATAATTGTATGATTGTAAAAACTTACTATTAATTTATGAAATAATATAAATCAATTATCTTAAGTTTTTTTTATTTTGTAAAACATTAGTGAGGTTGAGGCCAAAGTTTTAAATGCGAAAATGTGTACATTGGATGTTCAGTGCTGCTTTCCTGTGAGCCTATAAGTTTGACAATGGTGTTTAGAAAGTCAATGGAATCATGCTCGACATTTCAAATGCCATTGTCAAACTTCTGGACTTACAGGAAAGCAGTGCTGAACATCTGACGTACACGTTTTCATGTTTAAAACTTTAGCCTCAATCTCTCTATTAATGTATTTACATATAACAGACTTATTCTTTCTTGTTTCTTTAAATTATGAGAAAGAAAAAAGTTATTACAAAAATAATAAAACTGTATTATTAATCAATTATAAAACAATTAATTCGAAAAAAATATTGAGGTAAAAAATGTTTAAAAACTTATTAATATTGTTAAACTTATTAAAAAATGCAGCATTATACAAATTTGCATTTAGCAGGATTAACATTCTGACATAGCATGATTAATAAAACATTAACACCTTGATTCTTCGTTTGCAGTAATATATGTCATTGCAGTTTTAATCTAAAAACTTTAAAATATTTTTTTTTTTTTTAGTTATTTATTTATCATAATCCATTGTTAAAACTTTAAATTGTAGAGGGGAGAATTCATTTTATGTCATAGATTATTATTTTGATATTTAACAAAAATGAAGTAGAAGTTTCAATTGTTTAACTAAAATTAAATATTCAATTTCTTTTAACTTTGTTTAAGATTATTGGTTTCTAATATATGTGGTATGCAGTGTTTTTTTTTTAGGATGATTATTGTTATAAAAAAGATGGAAAAATTTTAGATCCAAAACAGCAGTTTACAATTGACTTATATCATTTTTATTAATTCTATAACTCACAATGAATTCATTTACCAATAAAAGCTTAAAATGACTCATATCACAATGCACAGATGTTTATTTTTGTAATTAAACATAATTTATTATGTTAGTATGATTTTTAGATCATAAAAACATGTCAGAAGCTCAGATTTTGAGAAAATACTGTTATTAAAATATGTAATTTATAATCTGCAGAACTTTTGCAACACAGTTCTTTGAACTTCATTCAATGTGTTAAGATTCTGTAATCACTATGGAATAGCATCACCTTTTTGCTTTGTAAGAGGCATTGAGACATGGAAGATAAAAACTTACGCACAAGTTTGTATCTTCCATGCTCCAATGCCTAAAATTTTTTCCCATTCTTCACTTTAATATGTACATAATTGTTCTAATGTATATGGACTGCATTGAGTCATCTTTCTTTTCAAAAATTGCCATAACTTTTCTATCAGATACAGGTCCAGGCTTGATCCTGAGCAGGAGAGTATGTATATATGATTAGACTGTAACCAAGCTTTGGTTTTTCTAGCATTGTGCAAATGGGTGCTGTTGTGCTTGAAAATACAGGCTTATCTTTTGAAAAGTTTGCATTTTGATTTACATAGATGTTGCTGAAGGATTAGAATTCAGGCTTCAGAGTTCACACCATTACAAAAATGCAAATCCCAGTTTCCTCTGCACTAATGTATCTCCAAATCATTAAAGACTGGCTTCTGGACTTGTCTTGAATAAGATGCAGGATTATTAGCTTCATCTTTAATGCAAGTGACTTTCTTGTCTACAATCCCATGGTTTACATGAAATATTGATTTATCTGATTTATGAAAGGTTTTCCCTTGGATTTATACAGCCTATATTTGCATTGTCACATATATCTCCACACTGCATTCAGATAATGAGATATTAACTTCTCCACTAAGTCAGCTGCAGAAACTTGCCTGCTTTAGGAAATATAATGTCAAAAGTTGACCATAGTATACCATATTTGTCTGAAACTGAGGTAATTTTCTTCCTAAAGCTTTTTCTGGACAAGTGTTTACCTTTTCTTGAAAATATTTTATGATTTCATGGACTGTAGACTGAGTTATCTGCATGTTCTGTACAATACTGTTGAAAGACTTCTGGATAATAATTTTCCATATTGGTTCTGGTACTGCCATACCTCTTGATTCGTTGCAATGTGTTGCCAGGTGGTTGCAAGATTTGCATATTATATTTTAGCAATGTATTCTGAACCAACGAAATCCAAGGTAGTAGGTTATTGGAATTAGGAATTTCAAAAGGAATTATTTATAACACTTGGTTTAATATATATGCAAGAGCTTATAAGTTTATGTAAATTTCTGAAAGTTTAAATGGTGAATGAAGTTTATTGCAAGCAGTTGTAATATCTATTGTAATAATGTTGATAGGATTTTTTTCCTGTTGGAATTTATCATTAGTTGATAGAAACAAATGTGTCTTAATATATAAAAATTATAAATTAGTTATACTAAAAAAATTAACTTTTAATTTGAATTAGTTTTGAATTCATTCATCATTAAATGTTAATCTATCACTTTTTATTTTCTTTTTCCAAGATGATATAAATAGTAATTTTTCATTTATTTTAAGAAGTGGTTATTTACTGCATATAATTTGATTACTTTAACAATGAGGGTTATATTAATTATACAAAGTAGTTATTAATTAATCTCAGGTTAGTTCGAGTTCTGCCAAATAAGATGTAATGATTTTTAAAATGTTTCTGATAAAAAATTCATATTCAAACTTAGAATTTGTGCAAAATAAAGATAAAATAATGGGATGAGTAAAAAATTGTAAATTTTTAAAATTATTTCTAATACATTGTTTTAAAAATATAATCAACATTAATAAAGTCATTATTCTGAAAATAATGAAGTATGAATAATTTGATTTATTCAATTTGAATTAAATTTAATTATTATTAAAATATGCAGAACTTAAATAAATATTGCTTATACCTTCTTGGGAATTTGAAAGATAAATATAAAATTTTTACATCTCATGAATTATTAAACAAATCAAGAATTAAATAAATTAAATTTTTTTAAAATATTAAAACAGAATTTGGCGTAGATTTCTGATAGTTGAATCAATAATTTAAAAAATAAATGAAGAAGGTATTAAAAAAAATTATCTTTATTTTTTAGACACAACCAAAAGAACTGCCTTCAAAACATTTTATCACTAATTATTTTATTTCCTTTTGTGATGATCCTGTATTAAAAGAAGTTTTGGAATATAAAAAGCAAGAAGGAAAAGATCCATCAAAATTAAGGTATTTCTTAAATTAATTATTTTAATGATTAAAAAAATTGAAGTTACACTACATCTTTTGTAAGGACTGCTGTTATTTTTAATTCAGTACCCTCTAGATCAGTGGTTCCTAATCTGTGGTCTGCGGAACACGGGTACTCCATGAAGCCACTTCAAGTGTTTCACGAAAAAACAAATATACAATTAAAAATTGTTGCAAAATAAAAATCAATACAGTATAAAATAATTTTTGTATAGGAATGTAATTAGCAAATGCCAATGTCGGCATCTACTAGACCGAGTGCACTTGATTTCAAAAAGGTTTGCCACCCCTGCTTTAAAGCTGATGTATTGTAAGTGTTCTGTGGAAAAAAATGTGAAAATTATTGTTCTCTAACTTCAAAAAGATTGAGAACCACTGCTCTAGATGCATAATTTATAGCATTCTATATTATTTTTGTAATATATTGCTAAAAGAGATTAGTCAAAATTTTGTTTTTATATATAAAGAGGAGGCCATTCAATCTGTCTGTCTGTTCAAAGTCTGAATCAATTTTCCCATTAGAAATAATGGAAAGTGAATTAATCTGTTTCCAGATCCTGAACAATACCCATTTTAATAAACTTAGAAAACAAATGATTTAAGATAAAAATATTACAATTAAATGCTCTAAATAATAAATTAAAATATGAAAACAATAAATAAAATACCTTAATACTGTGTAGTAAAATGAAAATTGCATTTACTGTACTTTTGTGAGGAGTGGTGATCTCTTGTTTCTTAGTGATAAAATTGCAGCTCTGAATCAGGTTGGAACCTTATCAGAGCTGTAGATCCTGCCAGTAGGAGTAAAAAAGTCAAAGGAACTTGGGGTGAGATATATTCCCCAAAATCTGCCTATTAACACTGTAAGGAACCAAGTCCGAGCGTTATTTTTATTTTACTTTTATTTTGCTTATTATTCTATTTTTGTTTGGGGCTTATGTTTTGTTAGGACGAAGGTTTCCTCACCATTCACCTTCAGTAATTAAAAAGAGAAGAAATAAAACCCAACTCACCGACGAAAGAAAAGCGCCATAAGACTCACGCACATTTTCGCTCCCCGAGCGGCAAAGAATAGGTCCGCACCGAGAAGAGGGGGGGGAGAACCTACAAGCACGAAATAAAACTCGCTAAACCTTAAGTAATAAAAACGTCCCGGAAAGAATTGTAAAAACAAATAATGTAAAAGGTTAGTGAGTAAACTGTCGGAAAAAGGGCTGCCAGACGATGAAAAACGTTATTGTTAACATTTAAGTATGTAAATGAGGGGAGTGACCGCATTCAGAATTGTGACGTCACCTCACACTATAAATCCCGAGTCTCAAGTGAAGACGGAGAGGTGAATTCTGATAGCAACGAGCTTGGTGAGCTTCGCAGCAGTAATAGAGAGGTGTCCGATAGGATCTCGAATAGTTCCAAGGTGATTTGAAGTGATTCGAATTTGGATCGACAGTCTGAGAAAGTCTTGAGAGTTGAGGAAATAGGTTCCGAGTATATTGAGGTGACGATTAGGATCTCTAGTTTATAAGAATTATTGTTATAAGTTAAGCTTTTGGTTTTGTCGGATTCCCAAGGGGAATAGAGTTAAGTTAGACATAGATTTGAATCGAGAATTGTCGGGTTGACTTTGTTGAATTTCTTAGAATAAATTATTGTTTGATTTTTACTAAATATTGTACATAGTTATTGCTAAACGACTAATTAAATCTTTGGTTTTTTTCTATTGACACATATTGTCTTTATTTAATTCGGTGCACGCTTAAAGTCCAGGCCTGGCACGCTAACGCGAATCCGAGTAAAGTACCCGGTAGGTTAACGGTTGTTTCCGACACGGTAGAGTCGATAAACGTTGTAAACTAAAATAGTACTTTACAACACACAATAAGCTTAATGGAATAGGCAACATGACTTTGTTCAGGTCTCAGAAATGGTATTTCTTGTATTTGAGCTTTTGGGCATCTCTAGTAAAGTGGAAAATACTTTATTTTTAGCATTGTTTTGAGAAATAGTTCTGGATTTTTTTTGCTTTAAAATTTTATTCTATTTACCACATAAAATTTCAGATATATCCCCCAAATTATTTTGTAACAGGTCTTGTGTACAGTATCAATTTCTTTTGATTTTTTTTTTTTGTTTTTATGGGCATGGTCTACCGCTCTGATAAGATATCAATCATTCATTTAGAGCTGCAATTTGTTCCCTTTAGCCATATTTGCTGCTTTTATTGCTTTCTTGTTCTTAAGAATGGTGTACACTGTTGACTGGCATCTTAACCATGACTGCCAGATCTGCCATATCATGCTTTGTAATAAGTTCCCTGTTTATCTCAATCATTGATACTACGACCTTCCTTGATAGTTGAAACCGAAGAATTTTCTGATAAAAATGATGCAAATTGATTTGTCTAGGACATTAATGTGATAAAGATAAAAGCGTGTTATTTTTAGCGATGACTTATAACTGCAGTATACAAAAGCAAAATCAATACAAAGTGGCTTATGCCACTTTGTATTGATTTTGCTTTTGTATACTGCAGTTATAAGTCATCGCTAAAAATAACACGCTTTTATCTTTATCACATTAATGTCCTAGACAAATCAATTTGCATCATTTTTATCAGAAAATTCTTCGGTTTCAATTATATTTTCATGTAGTCTCAGGCCTCGGAGTCGCTCACTTTTCTCACTTTTCAGGTCATTTTCTCACTTTTCTCACTTTTTTGGTCATTTTCACGTGCTTAATTAAGATGTGGGGCAAACCAAAAATAATTTTAAAGCCAAACGAATTGCCGAATTATCGGACTATCAGAATAGAATTTTTTAGAAGAAAATACGCGGCCCTGAGCAGACTCAAAATTGCAACTGCCCGCTCAGTGTCGTTAGGTTATAGAAAACAAAAATTTATTTAACGTATTTAAAAAAATCTTTTATGCACTTAAAAAATCCCTCTCATTACAAATTCAGAAGCCAGTGTTGAGTAAAGTTATGTACTCATGCCATATTTTCATTATTCGCCAAAATCTACCTTATCCGAATTGCATTTCCTTCTACAGAGTTTAAAAATAAGTATTCTAAGCATCCCTGCAGTTTTGGCTGTTTTCTAAGAAAATCACTAAAGTCCTTTTGCAGGGGAAAGCACATTACGCAGAGGGATTAATCTCTCAAGCTGACAACACTGCTGCCGCTTTTAAATTCAAAATATATAATTATTAAAATTAACACGAGATAGTAGCGTAACCTCCTACCACTAAAAAAGATTTCGTTTCTGACCATTTAGTTATCCTGGTTATAGCCCAATAATTTGGCAGATTATTTGGTTTTAATTAACAATCGGGTTATGGAGTTGTCGTTTACAAAAATATTTTTTTACTTGATTTATCTTTAAATAATTTCATAA
This sequence comes from Centruroides vittatus, assembly GCF_030686945.1. Lineage (NCBI taxonomy): Eukaryota > Metazoa > Arthropoda > Arachnida > Scorpiones > Buthidae > Centruroides > Centruroides vittatus. The sequence goes on from NW_027122385.1 coordinate 4,084,182, forward strand.
ACTTGAGTTTAATAAAATTACTTTAATGATTTCATAGCATATTGTTAACGTTAAATCACATCTACATCTTCCCATAAATGTATGTTTAAATTGACTACAAGTATAATTATTCCATATAGTAAGTGTTATTTTCATAAAATGTGTGATTACTTTGCTTGTGAAATATCCATTTTTTAATCTTCTCTTATGCCGATTATAATTGTGCATTAATTGAGAGACTAAAAAAGTAAACGAAAATGTAAATTCATATTTACATATAAAATTTACCAAATAAATTAAAATATTCGAAGTGTTGTAAAAAGTACAACACGTAATTGCTTGTGAGAAAGATTTTCACAGGCTTCCCAAAGGTTAACAACTTTGCAACGATGTTGGTTTTTATTCATCTGCAGGAAAAAGTTTTTTGTTATTTATGAAATCATTAATAAAATATTATTTTACTTATATTATTTGGAGTATATTTATTTCAGATTTATTATTTTATTTGGAAATCAATATTTACACATCTCGAAGCATTAAAAAATAAACAGTTTCTGATAATGATAAATATCCGAGAATAGCCAAATTAGTGAAATCAGCATCGAAAATCCCGTTCCCATGAATGAGAGGATCAATTTTATGCCGGGCACTTTCTCCTGATAGAGCATCAGTGTTGGAAAGAATGCTTAATTCACTTTTGATTGTTAAGGAGGGACTAAACATGTATGACCAAAGCCCACACCTTGTACCTATTGCAAAGGACGACTGAAATTAGCTTCCTCGGTGCATAGAAATTATCAAGAACGATTGGAAAATGAAAAGAAGTTAAAAGAATAAGAGAAACGGAAAAAAGAGCACAGAAATGTTTTGAAGAACAACAAAAGAAAGCTGTTCGTAACATGAAGATTATGGAACGGCAACTGAGTTTAAACCAGAAAAATGTAGAAGAAAATGAAATACATGCGACAGTCTAAGTTTTGTTAGAAGCAGCAAACAAAAAAACTGGAGAAGGCTATTAACAGCAAGAACATGAATGAAGTACAAGCAGCACGTGTGATGCTTATTAGTGTTAAGTGTTCAAAAGCAAGAGGAAGCGAAATAGAAGGAAGTTGATAACATGCAGAATAATCTTAATAAAAGAACATCATCTTTCATGACTGATTATTTACAGAAGCCAAAGACTTTTCAAGTATTCATGGTTTACTGGAAATACAGAAGCCACTGGTTATCGGGAAACAGAAAAAAAAAACGCGATATAACCGAGTAATAAAAATTCTGGGCTTTTACTAAACAGATTATACATGCTATGGAATCTCTGTTCTTTCATCAGCAAGTGTTTCTGATATAAAATAAGCTTAGTTTTTCAATCCTGAATTTTATTCGTAGGTTATATCGAATTAATTGACGTTTACGTAAACATCGAAACCATGAACGCCCATTTAGCATTGTTTCTTTAACAATGACATTGAAAGACAAATACTGTCGATATAAAAACAAAACATCAATTGCGATTTTATTATACAGTACTATATAAATCGCTTATTAGAAATTCGTGTAGTTTATATTTTTCAATAAAAATTATAAATGCTGTAATTGAAAATTTAAAAAAAATGAATATTGAATATATAATAGAACATCAAAACTTATAAAATTACAGAGTAAAAATTCTCTAAAAAGCAAAATGAAGTTACTACTGTATAAAAATTTTAGAAGTTTTCGTTCAGAATTAGAGAGATCTTTTCCTTACACGTTATGCGGTGAATTCGAAATTTCACACCTTTATGTGAATTGACGCAATACCGTTAATTCACATAAATGTATGAAATTTCGAATTCACAGAAACTTGTAAATGAGGAGACTGTACTTAAAACTAATAAATAAACAACTTTTATATCAAAAGGAAACAAATGACAATCGATCTATCCACCTGTTCTGCATATTTAGCTCTTTCTCGTATTTCGTTGCAAATAGAAATTCAGTGGTAATTGGTAATTTAAAATTAATTGACTCAAATGCTTTTAAAATTTAGGGGACCAAAAAAACGCGATATAACGAGTGGCTACTATATTACAGTATATACAGAAATTTTTAAAATGTGTTTAACCATAACAGAATAAAAAGAAATAACAATTTTTACTGCTGTTTTGCTGAGTTTTCCTTCTGTGTTTTCACTTTGTTTTGTCACTATTGCACTCACTTTTTATTCACTTTTTCTGTATTTCAACTCACTTTTCTCACTTTTTCAAAGGGGAAATAGCACTCCTAGGCCTGAGTCTGTAAAATATAACTCTCAATCTGTTTCCTTACATAAGCAAAAAACATCATAATATTCTAAACTACAAAGTTTTTTAGTTTCCCAAAAGTTGACTTTTTTGATTTGTACCCCTTTATTTTCTGACCCTCCATATATCATTAGGCAAGTGCCAGCTGGTTGTATCTCAATTTTGAACAATTTTACAGAAAAGCCAAAAGAAACCGTATAAAAAATTTAATTTTTGTTATATTGACTCAATTTTTTTCAATGCTAACTTCTCTTTGAAGGAGGTTTTCATTGAAAATCTTGTATTTGTAACTTTATTCACTTGTCAGTTAGAAGAAAAGTGACATATGACCTTATGGTATGGGCCTGATGATATATAAACAAATATTTAAAAAAAAGCACTGAAAACAGGAGTGTAAAGCAAGAGATGCTTTCATAGAGAGAGAGACAACTTGAATGCACAACAGATAGCATTTATCAGTGAGTGAATTTTTTTGCTATACATGCAGTTTGAGTTTAGAAGTATCATTTGAACTCCAAGTTGAATTTTTTTTAAATTTAGAATTCAAACTCTGGAGCATTTGAAGTATGAGGTATCATTGTATTTGGAAATTTTATATAAATATAAAAATCATTATTTGAATATATACAAAAAATAAGAATGAATTATTAAATTTTTACTTTTATAGGGGCTATGAACTAGTAATACATTTATTGGCTGAAGAACAATATGAAGAAGTTATTCCAGCTTGCACTGATGAAATTGAAAGAAATGGTGAAAGATTAGCGGAAGCGCTTCTTGTACGAGGTACTTTTAATTTATTGAAGTGTGATATGGAAGCAACCAAAAGTGATTTGACAAGACTGGTAGAAATGAAAGAAGCAAATGTTAAGGTAATTTAATAAACTTAAACTATTGTTAAGATACAAATATATTTTGAGTTTACCTGTATAAATAAAACATAAACATCTTTAAGAAATTTAAAAGATCATTATAAGAATTTTGTTGATATTTTATTTTTTTAATTTTTTTCTAAAGAGAATTTATTCAGACTTAAGAAAAAAAAAACAAAACAAAAATTTTTAATTAAATTATTATTTCAGCAACCTAATAGTGCTGTTTTTTCCCAAACTTATCACAACTACTTCTGTATGTTATAACACTTTTTTAAAATTCTTTTTAAGTACCTGAAGAGGGATGATATGAGTTTAAAGAGTATATCATAGCAATTAAAAATAATAATTACATGTCAGCAGTAACTTGCTACTGTAATAGCCAAGGATATAAAATTCAAAAAAAAACATACATTAAAAATAATTTAAAAGGAGTCTGATGCATTTAAAAAGAAAATTATTGAACATTTTGAAATAAAATTCAGAAATAAAAATTAATAATAATGATGGTATGCAATTATATTCCACTTGGTATCAATTTTTAGCCAATGGGGGAGCCTACAATAATGTTTAAGTACCCTGTAAAAGTTCTTCACTTTGTTTTATTTATATTTTAAATGTGTACTTATCTTATGGTATGTCTCTTGTTGCTTTTAATAACATATTTGAAGATTTGAATGTGCCAAATGCGTATTTAATAATTTGGTTTGTATACCAAATATAAGTTCATCCTACTGTTTCCATTTTAATGTCTTAGTTTGTGTTATTAAAATCCAGAATTTATTTGTACCTTTGTTTTGTACAGTTTAATAGTATGACAACTGAAGAGGGATGATATGAGTTCAAAATGCATTTTGTTAAAGGTACTTAAAAAGAATAAAAAAAGAGTGTTATAACATACAGAAGTTGTGATAAGTTTGGGAAAAAACAGCACTATTAGGTTGCTGAAATAATAATTTAATACAAACCTAAGCAAGAAGCAAAACGAAGAAAAATTTTTAATTTTAAATGCTACTGCACTTAACTGTTATTTTTAAAACAGTAGTTTTATTTACTATGGAACAAAGCACACTTTATATATTTATTTATACTATAATGTATATTCTAAAAACATTTATAAAACTTTAAATTTTCACTTTTAAAAGCAATGAACATTCTTGAAGCACATTTGTGGATTGCATTTCTGTTATAAGAAACTTTAGTAGAACAACATAAAAGTTTTATAATTTATATTATTATAAACATTTTTGGGGATAAACATAGTGAAATAAAATATATGTTTGGTATTTTTTAATGCATCCAGTTTGAATTAACATAAATATATTTAGATAAAATTGTACTACTGTTTTCTAATACAATTTTTTTTTTTTTTTTTTTTTATTTCAAAATTACATTAATTTATAAGAATTTTACAATTCTTGTAAATTGAAAATAGCTGTTGAAGAGTTAAGATAATTTGTTCAGGAATGAGTTTGATTTGAAAGGAAAGAAATGAACAGTAAAAGCAAAACCAAAAATAAATATAATAAAAATTACATCTAAATTTATTTCTTTTTAGTTTTGATAAGTATGCATAATTAGATGTAATTTCAAAATTTGATGATTATATATTTAATTGGAAATCTTTTTCCAAATTGATCACTATAAATATTGAAACTCTGTGTTCATTTAAAAGTATGTTTTATTCTTTGTGTTGTTTTGAGATATAAAAGTTCTGTTTAACAAAAATAAAATAAAATTTTATTGAAACAAAAGTATTTGATAAAACTAATGAATTTTGATATTAAATGTAATATCTGATACTTTGTTTCAAGTTATTTGTCCAGTAGTAATAGTAAAATGGTACAGTAGAGCATCGTTTATCCGAATCAGTTGGGGACTGGGGTTGTTCGGATAACTGATTTTTCAGATAACCGATTATGTACGAAAAAAATATATTAACCTATCTGATGTTGAAAGTTTTCTCTGTTGCGTGTCACTTCGTGTTGAATTTTTGTTGATTTTAAGCCTAACAAAAATTTTTATAATAATAATTGAGGCTATTATATCATTAAAAATTGTTTCTTTATTTTGTACAAACAAAATAAATATATTGAAAAATATAAAAACAAAAAAATTACACTTTAGAAGTTAATCTAGTATCAAAAACGTTCGATTCAGCACGACACAGTCCGACCGGAATGCTTTCGGTTGACCGACTTTCAGATAAATGACGCTTTACTGTATTTGTGAAATTCTTGAAAAATATATTTAAAATGAATTGTGTATTTAAGTTCTCTCTCTTAGCCCAGTTATGGTTAACAGTTTAAAATCTGGCTATTCTGTGCTTTAAGATGGCTCTAAATGTGTTTTAACTTTTTATTATATTATATTATTTATATTCATTTACTTTTAGATTTCTTTATGTGAATTAAAGAAATCAAATCTAATTTTTTGCTATCTACATCTTTTCATTTAATGATGTCTAGTACAGTAGAGCGTCGATAAGTGGAATGGCCGGAAAGTGGAACGATTTTCAGTTGGACTGTGTCGTGCTGAATCGAATGTTTTTGATACTGAATTTACTTCTAAAGTATAATTTTCATGTTTTTTATATTCTTCAATATATTTATTTTGTTTGTACAAAATGCAGAAATAATTTTTAACGATACGATAGCCTCGATGATTATTATAAAAATTTTCGTTAGGCTTAAAATCGACGAAAATTCAACACGAAGCGACACGCAATGGAGAAAAATTCAACAGGAAGCGATATGCAACGGAGAAAAATTTGAACATCGGACAGGTTAATGTATTTTTTCGTACAAAGTCGGAAACTGGAACAAATCATTAACTGGAAGGACCCCAGTCCCCAATTGGTTCCACTTATCGACGCTCTACTGTAGTATATATATTCTATATTTTTGAATGCAAATTGTTTTATGTATCATTTTGTAAAATGTTTATTCTAAATAAATCCAAATTATTTAGAACAAGTCGAAAGGCCCGATGCAGGCATTGTGGCATACTAAATTACAAATAAAAATAATAATGTATTGAATATTATACTGTAAAAATATAAAATAAATATAAAATAATTTATATTGTTAATGTAAATAGTGGCCGTTTTTGGCATACCATGACAGAAAGAAAGAGACTGGCTTTTTTTCAGCTTTATATAGTAGATCTTTAAAATTTCATGAAATTCATGGAAATTCTGAGCATTTCATGTTTTTTTTTTTTTTGTTTGTTTGTTTGTTATAGAATGAAACACTATTTTGGCATATTTTTCATGTGATACGGAAATGATTAATAATAGCAATTTTTAGTTAAATTTAATAATTATTAACTAACTTTCAGATAATTATTTTATCTGAAAGTTTAAATTATTTGATGACAATAAAAATATTATATAATCAGAAGTAAAGGCAAATTGATTACATAAGATTATAAAAGTTTTTCAAATGTTAAGCTTTCATAGTAATACATAGATTTTTATTATATATAGTTGCGTGTTAATGCACTTATTAAAATTGGTGCCTTGAAAGTTCAGTATGAACAAATGGAAAATGCTCTGAAAGATTTTGATGAAGCAATCAAATTGGATCCCAGTAATGCTGATGTTTATCTTCATCGTGGTCAGGTAAGAAATTAAATAAATAAAAACCAATTTATAATTTTATACTATACTCTGTACAAATTAATTTATATTTATGAATCAATTAATAAAATAACAATTTAAATTTCAAATTCATTGTCAGTTTGAATAATTGAAATATTACATTTCCGGCTGTTTTATATATGTATATAATACAAGAAAGTATTGTAATCATCTTAAATTTGACTTGGAATTTTTTGCAAATCTTGACATTTTGAGATTTCCTGAACCCCAGAAAGTCAAAAAAGGATGGAAATTGTATGTGCATGTGTGTGTGCATTGGCATCTATTTCATTTAATATCTCAGGATGGAGTAAAGATAAAGAAAAATTTTACTTGACACTCTTCTGTCATAAAAAAACATTTATCCAAGTCAAATAAAAAAACTGTCATTTGACTGATTTCCAAGTGTGAAAATGATTGAGAAAGATAATAGAAAATAGGCAGGTCTGTTTACTTTCACAATGGAGGTATGAAAGGGGAGTTATTACTTTCGTGGAAGAGAGTGAATGACATATTTATAAGCTGACGTTGACAGAAGTGTTTTTCTGCAATTAAAAACAAGATTGGTCAAGCCGATCTGATAGCATGATCCACAAAAGTGAATTAAATATTAATTTTGTTTAAAATAAATTTTATAAATTCTTGGAATCAAGTAGTAGTTCAGAAGAATTTTTCACTGAATATACAAGTAAGGGATGTAGATTATAGATTCCAGAGGAACTGGGTAGTTTTTACTATAGCTTACAGCAGGAATAGTCAACCTTTTTATACCTACTTTTTGTTGAGTAAAATTTTCCAACTGCCCACTGGTTTTGCAGTAAGTTAATTTAGTGCAACTGCAAAGTATTCTTATTTTTGAGTGGTGGTTTAGTAAAAATATGTAGTTAAATTTATCTTTTTATTTATATTTTGCATATGTTTATAATACACAGAAATTTTTTTTGCCAGTGTGTCAAGTGTTTTTTTTTTTTTTTTTACATCAAACTGAAAAACGTAGCAAAATCTGGCAATGCCAACTCCACCATGAAACGTGCTCAACTCGAATGATGGCCACTGTTACAGTACAACGTGCTCTATCAGTAAGTCATAGATGAGTGGTAATAAAGGAAAGTAGCTTTGGCATAGGACAAAACCCCTACCGACCACCACGAAAGCTCAAATTGCTCACTAGTGGGTGGTAGGGACCAGGTTGACTACCACTGGTTTACAGTGACTGTAAATGAAAATGTTCAGTTTCGTTTTGCATATGCGTGTGGACATGAGCAGTAAATGGATTGAATGGATCAAAATCTCAAATATAATGTCTGACTGACACACACAAAAGTCCTAACATAAGCACTTCACTACTATGGTGGAGTGTGCTAAAAAGATCAAGTAATTTTACTTGCCTTGCAGGGCCATCAAAGCAAGGCACCAAGCAATTTTATGACAAAGAACCAGGCTTTACTTTGTTGTCTTTTCTCTATGCAAGTTGACTGGAAAATTTTTCTGTTAATTGAGTCATGATGGTGAAAAGGAAAGAACTGAGAGTTGACATTGAAGGAGATGGTTGATCTTTTATTTGTTTTTAGAAAACAGTAGCCAAAGAATGATGACAGAACATTTTGGTATAAGCAAGATGATAGTAAGCAATATCCAAAAACATAAGGATGAGTACTTGGAGAGAGAGATGATAAAGCAGAGATTTACGATTAAAATAGAGAAAAACTTTGCTCGATGAAGTCAATGAAGTTGCATTACACTGGTTCAAACAAATGAGGGTAGTTAATACTCAAATGTCTGGGCCAATGATCCAAGAAATTGCTGAAAAGTTTGCAAAGGAGCTCAGGGTATTAGATTTCCAAGCATCAAGTGATTGGCTCATGAAATTTAAACTACAACATGAGGACTCCCAGAAAGTGTTTTGTAGTGAATCTAATGAAGTTTCAGTAGAAGTTGTTGAAGAGTTCATTGAAAGATTTCCAGACTTCACCTGTGACTGCAAAGATGTGAACATTTTTAATGCTGACAAGCATGGACTTTTTCTTTCAAGGTGATGCTCGACAGGAACCTTGTTATGAAGGGTGACAAATGTAAGAGTGGAAAACTTTCTAAAGGATGTTTCACAGTTCTACTGTGTATTAGCATAACCAGAGAGAAGCTAAAACTTTTGGTGATTGGTAAATTCATACTTTACCTAAGGTACTGAATGTCAACCAATAAACAAATACCTAATGTGGTATTTGTTTATTTATTGGTGGTTCCAATTTTTTAAACTAGTATGTTCTATTTCTCATTCTAATTTGGTTGTATATTCAGATCTGTTTAGGATTGAAAATGTTAGTTGCTAATAAAAACACTTTACAGCTGGTGATATAAAGGTTTTGTGGATGTTTTGTGGAATGCAACAAATAAGCTATATAGTATCCTTAGTAGAAATTTCAAATAAACTGTTTTTTTTTTATATGCAGTAAACAGCAATGAAAGTTTTGTAAACAATAACATAGTGTGTAAATTTTATATTAAAATATTACTATATGAAAACAACAACAACAATGAAAAGAAACTAGATTTTAAATTGAACCTATTGTAATGAACTGATAAGATCATAAGATATTGAAAATTTGTAAGAAGAAACACTAAACCACACAATCATAGTAGAACACAACACTGAAACAAATGAAAAGACAGATGGACAACAGTGGGAATTTATAGGTCTACAGTTTTTTTTAAATTGCAGCCAAAGACACTAGGAATGAAGTTTTTAGTAGTGCAACTTTTCAATTTTCATAAACATGCTTCAAAGAAATTTAATATCAAGATTTTTAATTTGGATACTAAATAAGAATTGTTATAGCAAAAATTTATATATGGGGAGTTCAGATATTGGATAAGGTTGGTTGTTTCTTATAGGGACTACTATCAAATATAATTTTAATATTACAATGTTCTGTTCTGAACAGGCTTTATCAGGAATAATAAAATTAAAATCTCTTTTTAAATTAATGTATAAGTTGTGAATGTATTATTATTTTTATTTGTTAGATTATGCTTTTGACTGACAATATGGAACAAACTTTATCGGACATGGAAAAAAGTGTTGCTGCAAATCCAGATTTTCCATCTGCTAGAGTACAGAAATGTTATGTTCAGTATAGAAATGCATTAAATCATCATGATGAGAAAAAAGTTCAAGCTGTATTAGAGGAATTTGAACAAATTCTTGAACAAATGTCAACATCTACAGAATGCCTTTTATTATATGCTCAGGTAAATAGTGTATTATTTAAGCTGTAGCTAAAGTTAATTTTAAAAATATTAGCATAAATATATAATGATTTCTGTATATAGTAGTTATTTAATATTTTTCAAATGCAGTTGTTTTTGATTGAACAAGGAGCTTTTATCTTGAAAGCAGTTCTAAAGTTGTATTTATGATAGTAAAAATTTAGTTCTATTTAGATCTGTAATATCCAATTACCTATTACTAATGATAAATTGCTAAGTAAATTTCAGTTATTATATTAATACAATTTTGTTTTAATTTTATATAATAATAATAATAAAATACTATTAAATTTTTTTAACACAACAAAAATTTTTGTCTAATTCTCAAATGTGTGTAGTAAATTGGATTTTAATCTAATTCAGATTAAAATCCAATTTACTTAAACTGTTTTCTAGAGTGCATTATTAGAATTATTATAAAATGTAATAATCATAACCTTAATTATATAAATTGATCTTAATTATAATTAAAATTTAACTACAAGATAAAATTAATTTGTATAGGACTATTAGTGTTCAGATAACATAATTGATCTGTGCATTGAATGAAATAGTTGAGTTAGTATTAAATCTTACTCTAAACTTTTCTAAATTTAAATTATTTTAAATTTTCTAACCATTAAACTTATCGTCAGACAGTAATGTATTAATTTTGTAATGTTAAAATATTTTAATAATTAAGTAATTTAATAGCTACAAAGAAGCTGAGCAGTAAATATTAGCATATAACTTTAGAAAAATAGTAAAATTTAGTACTCCTTCTGCCCTGAAATAGTTATTTTTGCAAGCTTATGATTTTTGGCAGTTTCTATTCAACTTGATTTTTAGTTGAATCAATATTCTTCCTATGTTTTTGATTCAAACCAATCCAAAAAGCTACTTGGTTTTTCATTTATTTGTAAAATATGTTTATAGATGACGACAGAGATTTTTAAAAATGCACTTGCCTGCTATCATTGCAAAATGACTTGAAAAATTACAAGGATGGATGAAAATTTGGAGCCAAATAAATAAAATTAAAAAAAAAACCGAGTAATAATGCTCAATGCTGTTTTATAACTATTACAGTCAGAACTGTTGAAGAGAGCTGGAATTTTTTCCTAGGGCCAGAGAAAATTTAGGGCCCTAGTTGTTCTTATCTCTAAAATTAATATTATTTTTACTAACTAAAAATAAAATCATTAAGACTGCCATTTATTAATAAAGAAACATTCTATGTATTTCATTTGTTTAAAAAAAAAGATCAAAAGGGACCTGCTTTTTACAGCCCTTGCTACAGTGCTTTAAAAAATGAAAAAGTGGAACTTTGTACTACACTTACTGCATTAAAAGAATTAAAACTTAGTTTTTGAACAATTTTCCTATTATGGAAACAAGTAATATGTTCAAAAGAATAATGCTGTAATGACTACAAAATTGTTCATATCAACAAAGAAAAAAATGAGATATGAGAATATTTGATTAATTAATATCAAATGTAATGTTGAAGGTAGATTAAAAGCTTAAAATTGTATTAATGTTAATTAAAATGTTTAATTATTGTGTTAATTTAATTTTTATGCATATTAAATAAATAGAAGTTACTGTTTCCATTGAAATTTTTATTGTTTTTAATATTTTCTATAAATATGACTATTTTAAGATAGAGAGAGTAGTAAGTAACTTATATTCAATAAAATATAAAATGATGTAAATTTTTTAATATTGTAGTGAAATTAATTCATAAATATGTATAATTACATTAAATGATTATCTCACTTAATATTAAATTTACTTAAAAATTTATACTTACAATAAAATTTCTTTTGAAAATCTTATTAAAAAGTTCTACTAAATAGGTATAACAGATAAGATTTTTGTTTTTGGACTACAGTGGAACCTCACACAATGAGTATTTTGCATAATGAGCAAAACAAATTGTAAAAGTTTTCCTCACTTAATGAGCGATATTTCACATAACGAGTGATGAGGAGAGGGGAAGTCCCAAATTGTGCGCATGCGGCATGTTTCATCAGTCTGTTTAGCACTCCTTCCGCTAGCATCTTAGTGTCGCTTGTGATCACATTTTCTTCCAAACTTGTGTTCATACATATTACTTATAAACATCAACAACCAAAGCCCATTATGTAATAAACATGTCAAACGATATGCCAAATTCTTGGGTCATTAAATTTAATGACTGATTCCAAATTAAATTTTAGAGGTGTCTGAATTAAAAATTAACTATTTATAATTATTAAATTTAATATGAGATGGAAACATAACTGCCTACCTCTAGTCAAATTAATTAATTTCTAATATTTAATTATAGCCTTTACATAACCTAAGAATTTGGCATATTGTTTGGAGTGTTTATCAAACATATTAGCTGTGATTTTTTTTTTTTTTTTTTTTTTTTTTCTGCAAATCAAATTCTCATTTCAGGATGGTTCATTCCATGCTAGAAGAAAAGATGATGATGATTCACACTCCTTAACAGTGTATATTGTACAATTTTTTTTGAATAAACATTATACATAAAACATGTGAGCATTTTTTCGGCCTGGAATGCATTATCGTATTTTACATTAATTTCTATGGGAAAAATTGTTTCACTTAATGAGTGTTTTGCATTATGAATAAGACTCTGGAACGAATTATGCTCGTTAAGCAAGGTTCCACTGTATTTAAATAATCTAACATAAATATATTTATAACAAATATTTAATTAAAAATTTGCAAACATTTTATATTATTACATTTATTAAAAATGCAGGTATTATGTGAAAGGGAAGAATATGAAAAGGCCAATGAACTTTTCAAAAAAGTTGAAGAATTAAGTCCATTTGATCCAAATGCATATGTACATAAAGGGTATGATGATATTAAATGTTTATTTTTAATAAAAGTTGACTATTTTAAAATTTAATCTTTAGAATTACAATTAGGGACAACATTTACAATTACAGTCATTAATTTTTATATTAGATTTCTAACTTAATACATGAAAATCATTTGATTTTGTATTTTGAAACATGCATTATTTGCTTATGAGAGCATGCTCTTGAGTGTGTAAGCTTGTTTTGGCTTATAAGAATACTGTACTGCTATATCAATGTAAATGTGCTGATACAGTAACTATTCAAAGACATTTGTGGTAACAGTTTTAAAAGTAAAAACCAAAATTAAGAAATGCTTCTGATACTATGAAGTTTATTTTAAAAAATAGTGAAGTTTTTAGGTACTTTGAGGAATATAGTGTTGATTTGCCTCATCTATAAGAACATGCTTTTATATGCATGAAAATATATGGTATTATGTACTCTAAAAGCTCAACATAAAAAGGCATTAAGGAATATTTTGTTGTGAGTGCTTTTGATGCTGATATGATGTCTTCAGACGCAAATATGAATCGAATGTTTTTCTGAACAAATTTTAAATTACAAACAAGAGTGACATTAACCGAATAGAATATAAAAACTTTTGGAACAAAAAGTTTTTAAAGACTTTTTTAAAAATCGCATAACGAGTTATCCAAGATGGTGTTACAGCATCACCACATTCTGCTTTGGGACTGTGTTGCTTAGAAGCTATGGTGAAAGGGTCTGGTGCTCATTTGGGAGTCCCTTTTCACCACGTTATTGTTCCTTTGCAACTCTCCCACCCTTGAATTACCTGGAATTTGGATCGGCTTGTATAAGCTATTAAATAATTCTAATTAACTGCATTTCTCTACCATCCCCACACTTTCCACCTTCTCTGTGTATTTAAGCACATGCGCATAGATGTTGTGCGATTTTTAAAAATAAGTCTTTAAAAAGTTTTTATATTCTATTCAGTTAATGCTGTTCCTGTATGTAATTTAAAATTTGTTTGGAAAAAACATTCAATTCATATTTGTGCCTGAAGATGTTCAATTTCTTAATTTTACAATTAAGTTTTATTTTTGGATTTTAGTTCATAATGAATTGGAATTGTAAGTCATTTAACTGTTTTTAAGTGTAATTATTTTTACATAATCTTTGAATATTCTATATTATAGATATTATAGCAGTTTCCAACTTGTGTTCTACAAATTTGGGATTCCACAATAAAATTACTTTTGAGCTTTTAATTGATAGTTTAAAGAAATATATATATATATATGAAAAATTTATATAAATAAGGTTTCTAAAATAATTATTTCATAGGAATAGCAACTTCTGCACATACTCTGCACAGCTAACATTTATGGAAAATAAAATCCATTCTTGTGTTTTCAAAGACTAAAAAAAATTGCTCATTCCTGTTAGAGAAACTGTTGCTCAGGGGATAGCAATGTTCAAATTCTTGAGTGATTGTTTAGCAATTCCTAAAAAATCAAATGCAATAGAGTCTCTCATTAATTGAGCTCCTGCCAAATCTGCTTATGAAATCATTTGTGAAAACTAATCTTTCACATTAGTTACTACTTTGAATTAATATTATTTGCTTTTACATTATTAATGTTTTTTTTCTGTAAGTTAAATAAATTACTTTTGAATTTTTATATATTGTTTTATTTATAATCCACGAAAATTGTAACGGCTTTGAAAGGGTTTTGTGATTAAAGTAAGTTGGAAGTTGCTGCTATGTTATATTTCATTACAAATAAAACATTCATAAATTATAATAAAAGATGCCATCAAAAATAGTAGGAAAAGAACAATAGTTGTATTGTGAAAGTGGATATAATAAATTGTAATACATTTCATTCAAAATAATTATTTATTATCACATACTTTTTGTCAATATCCATATCATAAATGGAAGCCATTTTTGAACATCTGTTGACCAGCTTAGTACAATATACACAAATTCTTATAGTGATGCAAAATGACACACCTTTATTTGCTCTTTTAACGTCAGGAAGAGAGATAAATTGGCTGGAGCCAGATCACGGCTGAGGGTGATTCATCAGAATACATAAATTCCATTTTTGGCCAGATACTGTTGGACTTTGATGTGTAACAAACACATGATGCTTCCTGTTATCTTGGATCGAACTGCACCAGCTATAACACTGTTCAGTGTTATAGCTGGTGCAGTTCGATCCAAGAGGCTCTTGTGCCAATAAAACAAACTAAAGCATATTAAAAGTTATAATATACTTTGTTATATATCACAAAATGTAAAATAGCAAAAATTTTTAACCTGTCAAGACACATTTATTTTTTATTGTTTATTGTTTGTTTATAAATACTATCATTTTATCTATTTGACAACAATATCAAAATGGTAAATTTATATTATATTAATATTCATTTATATCCAAATTTAACATTATCAATTTTCATGGGTAAATTAAAAAAATAAAATTTATAAAAAATATAAGTTTTTATTTTATTAAGTTTTATTTAATATGGTATTTTGTTTCTAATATATTGTTTTTATGTTTAGAATTTTAGTACTTCAGTGGAAGCAAGACATAAATGAGGCAATTTCTTTATTAAATAAAGCTATAGAATTAGATTCAAAATGCCAATTTGCATATGAAACACTTGGGTCAATTGAAGTTCAAAGGTAAGCAAATTTTTTAAGATAGATTTGATAAATAATATATAATTATTGGGTTTTTTATTATGCTTTATTTAGTTGAATGTATGAAAACTGTTTGTGTGGAAATAATAAACACTAAATTAATTTAAAAAAAAAAAAACATTTTTACATTGCTGTTATGAAAATATCCTTTCCATTTTGAGTAGTAATTTAAAAATTTCTTGTTATGCCATTTGTTTTTTTAGCCAATAAAAACTTTGATATGTAATTAATATTAAAAATTAGGCTTTGTTTTTTTTCTGCATCTGTTGTAATTATTATGGTTGTTATCTTATTCTATGAAGTTAGTTTAATGAAATTAAAAGTTACACAATTATTTGTTCTCATATTAAGAAATAGTTTTCCTCGTTCATAATTCTTGCATTTTGTAGTAAAGAACTCATTTGAGATGCTTAGATTTCTTTTACTAAGTTCAAAATACACATTTATCATGGTAATTACTTCACTGCTCTTTACTGGAAAATGTTGCAACTATAAGCATAAATATGGGGCATTTGATAGTTGGTGCCCAAAATATTGGTTTTTTTTTTCCAACTAAATGTGTTTTATAACTAAACTTATTACTTTTTGAGCCATCTTTATAAGTAAAGAATAGTAGTATATACAAAGTTGAATGATGTATAAGGTTTTGTACAAAATATAAAATTTTCATTATATATTGATGGTAATTTGGTTACAATTTGTATCTGTTAAAGTAAAGCATTTTAACCATAAGATATTTGAGGGGTGAAAAAGTAGGTATGTAGTTTTTATTATGGAAAAATAGCAGATGATTACAAAGATTTGATTATTAGATAGCTTTGTTAAGTCACAATATGGATGACAGAAATTGCATTTAAGCACAATATATTTAAGTGCTGAAAGTGCTGGCCTTCAGTATTCACACATTCACACATCCCTGTAATCTAATTTTTAACTCAAGTACACTAAATGGCTGGATGACTGAATTGTTAAAGTGGCAGCCTACTGCTTGCAAGCTCCAAATTTGAATTCAGACAGGTTGAAAAACCCCAGGAATTTTTGAGGGTGATTCATCAAGATATGCTTGGTCCTGTCCCTCACTGCCAACCTCCCCATTGTGGATCTGGTTGAATGGGCTTGCTAGAAAGGTAAAGCCCTCTTAGCACCCATAGGGCAGAAAGAGATTTAAAAAATTCAAACACACTTTTGCACAGTTTTTTATTATTATAAATTTCTTGGCATGCTTTTCTTATGAATCAAATCATAGTGCGTAGTTTTTGTGAAAATACTTTCTTTGATAACACACCAAAAGAAGTCCATTGGTGGTGAGGACAGAGTGATCATGATGGCCATTCAACTGACTTCTTCAACCTATCACAAATAATGAATGAGAAATAATAACAGATATAAAAGAAATAATAAAGAACCCTACTTCAAATGTTAATAATTTGGTTTCATCTTAAGCATTATTGTTGGTTTGTTTCAAATATGTAATGGTGCTCTATTTACTTGGTAGCTTATTATCTACATAATAAGCATTAGGACATACACTTCACTTTATATTTACACAAAAGAAAAATAGCTATAAAACTTTATCATAAGTATTAAAATTGATATGAAATGGGAACATTTATTACTCATTATTAGTACTTTTTCCTGAAAATAATTTAATTCATTTGGTAGTTTCAATCAAAAAAGATTCCATTCATAAATGTTACTTCTAATTCAAAATTTTAAATTTTATTCTTCCAAACAATAAGCTTCATTTAAATCTGTTAAACATTAATTCCTGAAGCAAGATTTAAATCTTTGACCTGATTGAACAGGAATAATGTTTTAACACACAGTTTTTATGTTGATACTAATGAAGATTACTTGCTACAGATGCTGGTTAGAAATTTTAAAAGTTACATTGAAATACACTTATCTCTTGATTTTGTCATCTGGGCCATCAAAATTCAGTAATAAAATTTAATATTTTTGTACCAACACACAAACAAAAAAGTAGTTACTGTTTTAAATTTTATAAATGAAATTTTTAAAAATAATTTGACACATTACTATATAATAGAGTGCAAACAGATATTATAGACATGGTGGTCAAAAAACATATTTTAATGATAAGACTATATCAAACAAAAAAAATTAGATTAAAAAGAAAATATTTACACTGGAAGAAACTAATTTTTTTCTGCTGTTGACTGATGAAATTGTGAGTATTCTTGATTAGAGATTAAGAATCAACAACATGTCTGAAAAATTGGCTAGACCTTCTGTAGATATTGGAGCACTATTACCATCTTCATTTATTTCACCATTATATTCTTCGTCCATTTCTTGAAAGTCGAGTAATATCAGAAGTAATTTTAATAATTTCTTCTTCATTTAAGGAATGTGTTGTTGGACAGCCTTGGCCACAGGAAACACACATTCATTCAACTACATTGGTATTGGTAGCATCAACAATATTCATGTCGCTGAAATATTTTAATAAGTTTTGCAGGTCTTGTTCACTTGCATTTTTAATATTTCTTGGTTCTTCATTTGCTGTTATTTCAGCATTAATCATGGGAGGAAGGCATTGTGATTTATCCAGAACCATTTAATCATATCTGGATTCAGTTCTTTCCAAACTTTATTCAACATGTACTGTACACTACATCTTTTAGATTAATGTTTGGCATTTGATCATGCATCAACTGTATCTATGGCATGAATAAGCAGCATTTTCCTGTATCTGCATTTTATAAAATGAATTATATATATAAATCTAGTAGTTGCAAAAAACTAGTAGTGTTTGGATTTGGAGGCAAATAAACATACAGTTTGATTCATTTTAATTCCAAGATGATTTTTCTTTTAGATCTTAAAAGTTGTTTCCCATTTGTTTATGAAATATTTTTGAATTTATCCATGAATTGTACTGAACAGTATAACTCAATGGAAAAACATTTCAAGTTTGTTTTTTGAAGATCCAATAACCAGAGACTTTCTGGCTTTTTTTTTTCCTCCTTCAGTAATAATGCAGAATAAAGCAGTAATTGTCTGTTTTGAAGTTTGTTTCCGCTGCTCGGTAATTTTTTTCTATAGCATTTGCTTTGGTAATGCTTTGTAAACAATTCTGGCTTCTTCTGCATAAAAATATCATATTAATTAATTGTTCTGTTACTGATTTTTTTGGATTATTTCAAAAAAACCTAAAGCTATTAGCTTTTTTTCAGTAACATATTATACAAGGAATAGTTATTAGGCTTTGGAGGAATGGAGAAATTCATTTCGGGTCTTATTAACAAGCGCGCCTTTACACACAGAGGACGGAACCAGAGCTCAATTGGTACTACTACGCAGCGAATCCTGTTAAATTGTGGCTCCTCATTTAATTAACAAGCACTAAACCTACTAATCAAAATACAGCAGAATATTACTTTCATATATTTAACATATATGCTCGTAATATATACAAATAAAACAGGGTTTTATTACTCTAGTGATTTTTGTTAATTTTATGTATTAAGTGACAAAATCGAGTTGCAAAAGTCTTAACAAAAGACGGTCACATTTATGAGTGTGACAAAAACGAGAGATAAGTGTATAGCTAAAAATATAGCTATATTTATAAAAATTGGTTTTTAATTGAATTTTAATTGTATTTAAAAACTTTTTTAACTTACAGGGGGAATATGTCTCGAGGAATTGAACTCTACCAAAAAGCAATAAACTTGGCCCACAACGAGATAGAACTTGCTCATCTTGTTTCCCTGCACGATGCCGCTAAGGCGCAGTTAAGGGTTGCCGAACGTCTCAATATACCAGTAGGTGTCTTTCCGACGGCCAATACCGAATATCATATCGGTTCAGAGTTACGAAAAGACTGATAGACACACCACATTCACATTTGCTCTTCGTAGAGAACTACAGATTTGGGAATTGATAATTAACATCACAAGGAGAAGTCTCTTACATTAATATTTGTGTTTTGACAATGTTTCAATTTGTCAACACATAAATGAGAATAAGCAATCGTGTACTTAATTTTCTCGTTTAGAAAAATGGTCACCAATACCATTTTATATACCATAAATTGGTGGAGAACATAAAATTTAAATTAAACGAGATCGATATAATACGTTACAGTTATTTTTTTATGATTATCAAACACTTATTGTGATATCGAGATATTTTAAAAATTTAAATATTTATTGTGACATTTGGAATATTTCTGTGTACAGGTTTCGAATGGGCGAATGGGATCTTGATGAGATGCCTTCGAGGAACACGATGCTTTATACAGATGTAAAGTTCCAGATGTTGGAAAGAAATAACTTTGCAAACCATAGTCTATAAAATTTATCATTTTGTATATTATTTCTGTTCATTTGTCATAGAACGATATGCCTTAGAAATGAAGATATTTTAAATAAATTTGTTGTTACAGTCGCTACTTTTTTGACATTGAATTACGAATTTTTTTGTTTTTCCGTTTAAAAATCTTGAGATGCAGCTCCATTTTTAAACTGTAAAAAGATAATTGTAGTTACGTTGCATAAATTATGCAACAAATCTTATATTTCTATTTGCAATCAAGTATTACTGTACGTGAACACATTTTTTTCAGATGCCAAAATGTTAGGAATCATTGGTACAGAGATGTAATAATAAAAAAAGAAATTAATTCGAAGGTTGTCCCGAATTTCTTACATAGCATAATTTAGTTATTCACATTGTGATACGTATTTATTCGTTTTATTGTAGGAATGATAATATTCGATATTTGACAATTTGAGTAGAATTGCTTAATTGAAAATACAGTGAACACAATTCAAATAAAACTTTCAATGAAATTTCAAGTATATAAACGACATTTAGAGTAGCAAAAACAATAAAGAAAATTTTAAGTATTTAAAAAATAAGACACGAAGTCTAATTTACATTCACAGTGGGTGGTTTTAGCACAGGCAAGCATCTAATTAGATCCCTAATAATGCACTTTTAGGGATAACAGAACTATGCGAGCATCTTGCATATTTTTATCATACAATCACGGGCAAATGTGAAACATTTTCGGTTCATTAGTCAACAATTGCTACAGGCAGTCGATGATAAAGAGCAATGAATTTCTATGGGAAGATAGTGTTCTACAAGTCCATGTTACGCATTTCGAATGTGTTTTTAGGAAGTTTGGAAGATTCTGGAGTGATCTGTTGAACAAATTTCTACTAAATGAACACGACAGTTTCTAAATAATCGTACAGTAGAGGATAAACAATAACAAAAGTGAATGGAAGCTTTTTCTGAACTATCAACAAAGTAATTATGAACGTAATATACGAGTTATTTTTCATTACTAAATTTTTCGTGCTTTGGCTGTGGTCCGGGACCCGCTGTGCGCCTTTCAAAATTGCTCTTGGCGTGCTGCAACTTTTCGCGAAAATTTTTACGGGAATTTCTACATTTCTAGCAGGAAGCATTCGAAATTTTATTCAAAATACACTCAATGAGCTCATTTAAAATATGTTATACGCAAAAATCAGTACAGCAAGCATGAGCATCCGTAGAGGGAGAAAACGGGGTACTTGTCCCCTGGATTGAATAAAAAATTCTTGTTTACGTTGTAAATTTATATATATAGTGTTGTTTTTGTATCGATGCGATACTGTATTGTGTAATCTACTTGTGAAAAAAGCCCAAAAATAAAATTTGTCTTAAAGCTTTGCCTCCCTGGAAAATTTTCTGCGGACAACCATGACGAGGTGTTGTCCCTCTGCGGGTAATTCACATCTGCCTGCTCTCCAGTATTATTAGGTTCTTCCCATTTGTCCTGTCTCAATGGATTCTTTCAATTTTGCATTCTTAAGGCCGACCGACTTCAACTGGCGAGTCTTTGGATTAACGTTGACGGTAGTGGCGGCCCGGCTTGTGGCAATCGCCTTGTATTAAAGTGGAGAATATCCTTTCTTAAATTCCCTGATAATATATTAAATGAATAATATAATTAACATACATTTATATTGAAAAACTGTGTGTATATATAACATTCAACAATTCAGCTTCCTCCCGAGCTTCAAGCGAATAAAACTCGGACCTAATAACAGGTGGATATTCAAGTTTACTCTTCTTTTTATTGGTAGGTTTATCGAGAAATACATCGATTGACACCAAGTAACGAATTAGATGGTCAGAGTCGCGTTTTGGTCTCGTCATGGAGTAACGGTAAAATAAAAACAGATTGACGTTGTAGTCACTATTGATAAAACTAATTTATTTTAAAAACTTTTCTGGTCTTTTTTAGTATTGAAAAGTAGGATTATTTTACTAATACATACATGTTTATTACAGATTCTAAAAAATGAAATAGTTCGAAACAATGATTTTTTTACTATGTACAGTACAGTAATACCCCGAACTTACGCGATAGGTGGACCGAGCGATAACCGCGTAAGTCGGGGTATAATTTCGCATATAAATACATACAAATTATTTTTAATTGGGGTCGGAGACTAAAGAAAACAATAATTTAGAAAAAAATGTTTAATAAAATCTTAGATAATACATATGTATAACAAATAATTATTAAAATCGTAAACCGAAGTTATTTTGATGTAGAAGGCTTCATAAAATCTAACAAATTCGTCTGACGGCTCAAAGTTTTTTTTCCCTCCCGCAAAATTTCCTCGTAGCATGCTAATAATTCTTTTATTTCTCGTTTTGTGGAAGAAATGAGCTCTTCGTTGGAGTCTATATTTTCTAAAATTTGTAACCTCTTTTCATTTTTGTATCGAAGTCTTTAATAATGTTAACTTTACATTCCAAAGATAAAGTTTTTCTTTTTTGTTTGATGTAGAAGAATCAGTTCTACTTCGTTTGGATGACATAGACGTTTGTTATATCTACGGAGGCTCAAATCTCCGTAGATATAACAAACACGGAAATAAATAATACAAAATAAATTGCGTCGATTCCGCACGACACGTCCGAACATGTAAACTGAACAATAGTGTGGGGGGGAGTGAGTAATCAAGACTTGCGTGGCGCTCAAACAAAAGACGAATCGACGAGATTTAAAAATCGCGTAACTCCGGGTTCGCGTAAGTCGAGGTATTACTGTACTTTATTTTTGACTTTCCATCCTGTGGGTACCAAGAGGGCCTCTTTTAACAAGCCCATTATGGGTTCGGCCAGGCCTACAATGAGGCGGCCGGGTGGTGAGGAACGGGGCTCGACATATCCGGACGGACCACCCCGAAAAATTCCTGGGGATTTATCGACCCGTCCGGATTCGAACCCAGGGCCGGCCATCGGGGGGGGTGCGGCGGATGCTACGCACCGGGGCCCCGCGATTGAGGGGGCCCCAACATTATCAAGAATGCAGTATTTTTAGTAATTTTTCTGAAGTAATTAATGTATTAGCAAGAACAAAATCACGCTTTAAATAAACATGCATTAATATATGTTCGTGTTTGTAAATTTTTTTTATTTTAGAAAAACATTTGGGCCCAAATAGTTTCTTGCACCCGGGCCCCTTTATCGAGAAGGCCGGCCCTGTTCGAACCCAGGTCCTCCAGAGCGGTAGGCTGCCACCTTGACCGTTCGGCCATCCGGCCATCAATTTTTTAAAAAATAGGTACTGTAGTGTAAGTGTTTAAATTTATTAATGTTAACAAAACGCAAAGAGTCGTAATTAACTCGTAATTAGCAAAAATGTAGGAATTCAGAGTAGAGGATGCTCAATGGATTGTTCTAGCGGTTAAAATAAATCGCTAGAGCGGCCGACATGTTTGTCCCATAGAAAACATTGTGTTTGTCAATCTGCCACTCCCGAATCATGCACCTTTTTCAAATCTCTCTTCAGAGCCATCATCTACATGTTAAGCGCTTTAATTTGATACTTGAACCTCAGTCGTTCTCTCAAACGAAGCTGGACAGTGTTTGAAACTTACAAAATTAATATAGCCAATAGATACATCAAAAAGAATTTGAGTTGATATTTTTTATAGTATTAGGGAAGTGAGTTTTATCAATAACCATCTCTATTAAAATGAAAAATTATTGATGTAACTTGCTTCTCCAATGTCTTCTTTACGGATCTTAAAAATAAGAAACTTCTAAATTATAGCATATGTCGTAGGTATTTAATAAATTTAAACGTAGATCTTTAATATAACTATCTCAAAATAATCGGACGTATTTACGCTGTACGATGTAGCATTATTTTTTTGTAGTTTGATATCGATACAATTCGATAAGTCTGGAAATTAATTTAAATGAAAATTACTGCATTAACTCCCAACTAGTGATGTAACGAATAGTATATTCGGCCAGGAGCGTGACCGAATACCGAATATTCGGCCAGAAGCGTGGCCGAATGGCCGAATATTCGGCCAAACTATTCGGCTTGATTAACGCACATATAAAAATTAGCGCGCAAACCTCATTATGCAAGGATCGCGCACCCTGCTCTCTATTGGCCCGATGTCACCGATTTTTTCTTCCGGTAGGTCTAAATTATTTAAATGTATTAATTAAATTATAATTATTAAAGTTAATATGAGATTGAGCCTAACGTCTACCTCTAGTGCCAAATTGGTTTATAATTTATGTAATAGCTGTAAATAACCCGATATGATTCGGCAGTTGTTGGTATTTAGATGTAAGTTATAACTTATAAGTTATTTTATTTGCAATCGATCTTTTTAACTCTTTAATTAAGCAGTAAAATTTTATTTTTACTACGTATTTGTAGACTGAATAGTACCCTAAGGATATATACTTTAGTGGGGACATATGGTCTAGTTTCTCCCCAGATGTGAAACAGTTTAAGTATATTATTGGGGGGTTTCTATTTGTGAAGTTTTGTGATATTTTGTTGCTATTGTTTTTGTCAATATTTTTAAAATTAACATGATTTCAAATGTTATCTTTTGCATATAATGAGAAATGCCCATTCTTTGCTTTATATATAAAATAAATTATCTAGTAGTTACTCATCTTCTAGAAATAAATAATTATTTCATTAAATACGATAAGTTTCAATAAAACGTTTCGTTAATCATTTTAAAATATCGTAAAAAAGATTAAAATATACAAGAATACGAATATAACATAATTAACTAAACAATAACACTATTGCCCGATACATTCTAACCTACACGCCATCAATGCCATAAGATATCAGGCTAGATAAAGGCTATATTATTATTTAATTACGAAATAATTTACTAGAGTTAGACGCTATTTCTTATTAACGTTAATAATTATAATTTAATGTTTAGCATTAATAAAAGTTTCCAAAATGATTAATTTACTGTGTTTTTGTTATTTCTTACTCCTGTTTTTAGGTATTCGGTATTCGGCCGAATAGTGATTAAATATTCGGTATTCGGTATTCGGCCGAATAGCGAAAAATAGGCCGAATAGGCCGAATACTGGGTAGTAACCGAATATTCGTTACATCACTACTCCCAACACATTCAAAGCAGTGGATGCAAATCACCTGATCTAAGTATAACGCACAATTAGAGTCGTATTCTAAGCAGCAGATAAAATTAATACTTGTATCTCACTTGTCAGTTCTGTTAGTGTAGAATGGAATAAAATGCTGCCCAGTTCCCTTTAATCAGAAGAAAATAATGGCATTGTGTCGAAATGATACGTTAATGGAATTGGTTAAGAAACACAGGTAATAAGACAAAATTTCTCATTTCCGTTGAATATAAAGAAAAAAAAACATCTCAAAATTTATAATATATCATTTTTTTTATATAACCATTAATTAATGAAATCATTGATATGAATGTTAAATGATTTCATTAGATTGGGGTTAGATTCCGTCAGAAAGCGTGCGTTTATATTGAGATTTTAAAAACGGAACCGAAAGAAACCCAATTCGCAGAAGTTTAAAGATTAGAGAAATTATTTTTTCGGATAAATTTTGAAGTATTTTATTTTTTCGTCAATTATATACTGTTTTAAACTGAGAAAAATAATCACATTACTTCACAATATAAGAATATAGAAGAAACTAAACACGTCTTGAAACTTTAAAAGGTCGTCTCTGCGAAATGAAGATTGTTCCCGATAATTGGACATGACGGAAGTTTGAAGATGCTTTTAGTTTCTTCTATATTTTTATATTGTGAAATATTCCGTCCGTCTTTTTAATTCAAATCACAATACTTAATTGGAATGATATATAATACAGATTACAATAATTATCACATGTTTACAAAAAACGCAATAAAGAAAACGCATACTCTAAAGGTAGGGACGGCACCTTTCAACAAATTTCTAGTAAATATAAACACGAGGAATGTCGAAATACAGTAGAGCATCGATTATCCGATCCCCGATTAACCGACTTATCGGTTAACCGACCGCGTTCTAATGGCAAATTCAAATGTCCGCTAGTGATGTGGCGCTACAATATTTGGTTATGTCTTGGCTACTTTAATATTATTTTTGTTAAATTTTTGCATGTTTTAGCTGGCAGCACTGGCTCGACCATGAAAGGGAGGCTAGTATTTAAACCAGGCCTAATACACTATACTAATAATGTATTTTTTCATACTTTTCGGTTATCCGACTTTTCAGTCATCCGACCAACCCGTCCCCAATTGAGTCGGATAATCGATGCTCTACTGTAGTTGTACAATGGGGAGAATAATAATAATGAACAGAAAATTGTTTTGAACTATCAACAAAGTAAATATGAATGTAATATATGTGTTTATACATGTTATTTTTTAATTATTACTCTGTACTTAAGATCCGCAAAAATATAAATGTTCGAAATACTAGCATGCCGGATTATCGGATACTAGATTAACGAACTTTACTGTATTTAAGATTAAATAATTCCACTAATTTTAAAACTTGTAAAATATTTAAATAAATACCAAAAACAAAAACGGTCAAAGATGAAAAAGTTTATTCGTAAATTCTTTTTATTTCAAAATAATACAAATTTTAAAATATATTTTCTTCGTGACGACGAACATTTATCAATGACATTTCTTCAATATCATTGTTACAATCGTTAGTACACAATGAACTTGTTTCTAGGAATTTTTCTTCAGAAATATGCAACAAGATGTCGCGAAGCATATGAAAGGATGGTGCTTTGTCATCTTCCGTAAATAATTTGAATTGTTTTTCAAGAAATCAATCTGAAAGTTTTTCTGTAATTTTTCCCCTCTTGATTCAAGATGATTCTCTTGAGATTCTAATCGTATATTGGAAAAGTCCAGAGGATTCTTTTCATATTCATAACAGATTACGTAAGGATTAAACTGAACTCTGTTGTCCGTCTGTCGGTTTTCTTTCTTAATTTTTATTCCGAAGAGGGAAAACTGTTTATTTTTCTTTTCTAATTTGGATTTTAATGAAGATTTCAAAATAGAACGTGGTTTGGGTTCTACTTCGATCATAAATTCTTTTTGTAGTATTGTTCTTTTTCTTGGATGTTCATTTATGGTTATCTCTTTTTGATCATATTTAATATTTATATCATATTCTTCTGGAAAAGTAATCTTGTTGATATCATGATTTATGAAATGTTGCTTGATTTGGGTTTCTTTATCACCTTTGTGGTCGTTTGCATAAGAACGGTCATCATCGGATATTGTTGAATCTTCGTGATCGAAGAGGAGTGGTTTCATCAAATTATTATTGTCATTGTCTCGAAGCATCTGAGGAAATTTTTGCTTCGTTTGCAATAAAGCAACCTTCCTCATCCCATTCTCGACTCGACTTTTGCAGAATAGAAATAATTTTCTTATAATGAAAATCAGGATGCAAGTTGTAAGAAACATTATGGCGGAATCGATGATATAGATTAAAATGTGATGGTTAATGATCCAACAATATTTTGAGTTCCGATTTTTTTCATATTTTTTAGATTTTATATCATTATCATTTATAGATGTATTGACACTATGGTTCATACCGTTCACATTCATCATGTCTATACCTTTCTTTATATCCTTTTTAATGTTATTTCCTATGGAATATCTTACGTTTCGGAGATGATGCGCATTCCGAATAGTCCTTTTGTTAAAAGTATTTTCTGTATCAGGTACTGTGTCAATTCGTTTAACTAAATTATGCTCTCTGTCTAAAACCTGCAAAATTTTCGATTTTTGTTGTTTCGGAATTCGCTGTTTCGGTACTTTATCATTGTTTTGTTCAGTATCGACTTCAGAAGAGAATTTCTTCAAAAAATAAGACATTTTGGATGAAAATTTGTTTTTCTTCTTCGCTTTTCCTTTCCTATTTAGTTTTGATAAAAGCTTCTCTTCTGGAGGAGCTTCAAACAAGGTCTCTTTTGGATTTTCATTTGGTAATTTCGACACAATTTGGTGTCTCTTGTTGAAATATTCAATTTCTTTCAGTTTCTCGGATTCAGCATCCATCCACTTGTTGGCTGAGTAAATATTTTCAAATTCGTTTCTTAGTATTCCTCTTGCGTCAACTGATTCTTTAAGGAATATGAAGATAATTGGAGAAGTTATGAAAATTTCCACAATTTTAACAATAATTGTAGAGAAAATCATTTGCAAAAACATCAATGAAAAAATGTTTTCTTTTAATTTTATTGGTTAGGAAGACTGTTTATAATAAAAGTCCGCATAATTCGCCTAAATTAATTTGTTTTACTTTTCACAGTCTTTACATGATCTTCGCTAATCTTTTCATCTTTTCTATAGTCTATCCTAAGAATGACGGTTATAAATACGTTTAAAGCCGAAAATGTCGTAAATATGAATAAATATAAATGTAATATTACTCAAATAATCTAATTATTCTATTATATTATCTTGATTAGTTCGAATAATTGAATAATTTAGCCATTTGACTTACAGGCTCATAAAAATAAATTGCAGTTCCTCTGAAAATTGTTGGTTCACTCGTAGTATTTTATTTTAATATAAATCACGATAGACATTCGCATGTTTTAAGTAAAATAAATGCTAATTAACTAACTTCCAGTTACGTTCGTAGTTTACTATATATGGTGAAATCGGATTTAATCAGAAGAATAACAATAGCTTAACTTATAAATGATTAATCCGATGATTCAGAGTAAGACATCAAGCTATCACCATCAGATGACAATTTAAAATTCGAATCAAATTCTTATAATTTATTAAGGATAATTTAGATCGAGTCGTCGTTTCTCATTTCCACCATATTGGATTTTCTCACTGCAGGGTAGAATCGCCTGTAATAGAAAAAATTAAGACTATAAATATGACTTTTTGTGGTATGCAATTAGGCAAGAATTAAGGTTATAAATAGGATCAATCGTGGACATCGTCCCATTGTAATGAGGCAATAAAGTCATAAATTTGGGTCATAGTGACATCATGCTGTAATAATGGGCAAGATAGGCATCGTGCTTCGATAATAAATTCAATACAACACTATTTAGTTGGTAAAAAGACGATATCTATCTAAGAACGTTCACAAAATTAAGAATGCCTTTAAAATTTGTCAGTGTTATAAATAAATAATACTTCGGCAAATATAGGCTTATACATTACACTGTAAAATAGAATTGATGAGAGATAAATCGTTATGGGATTCATTGGAGAAGATATAGAACAGATTTTGTTTACTTTCAGTGATAACATTTATTATAAGCTTACAATAGATAAATGATAGTCTGTTCACGAATGAGAATAAAATGTTCCCAAGATAATGTAAGGGAATAAATTTTACATTCGTTCAAAAATAATTGCTTAGATTAAATGGCAATTTATTCTATAGATTTACGAACGTGCAATGAATTTGATTATAATTCTTCCTATTCAAATCGATATAGCTTAACCTACAGATTATGTCTAGTACAATCGATTGTCTTTCAATTGATTCAAATGAATCTAATTCATAGCATTATTATTGATATAAATGTACCTAGTTTATATATTGATTCTACTAAAAATTTCAATAAAAAATTTATAGTTTGTTAAGATGTATATCCATTTAGATTAAGACTTATGAACAATTGTGTATTTACTATAAACCTTGATTATTTTATGATTAATTGCAAGGAAAAATTAAGAGTTTGATAGTATAGGCTTTTAATAGGACCTATTCATATTTTTAATTTGATCGTCAATATGTGCAGATCTTAAATCGATTCTCGTTCAAGAAATAATAAAATCATATTAAAATGTTTAATTTAAATCATTCGGAAGAAAATAAATTAAAATAAATAAATAAATAAAAGGATAATCTTTGAATCGGTTTATGAGAAAACTTTTATTTTTATTTTATTGTGCAAAGAAGCGATCTAGAATACTTGGAATCCATGGTACATGGTCATTTCCAAGAGTTCAAAAAAACAGTATATTTTTGAACCACAGGATTACACATTTTTATTCCTTTTCCAATTGAAATATATCTAAATGACTGAACAGAACAATTGAAAATATTTCAAACATACTTTAAATCGTTTTTCCATCTTCTTTTCATGGAATTTTACAACATTAACGTATCTCTAGTTATACAATGCTGTATCATATAATTTAATATTCTTGTAGACATTTCAACGTAATGAGTTAACTTTTTGATGTTTTGAAATTTTCAAGATAATTATACTAAATAATATTAATTAGTAAACTAATAATAAGCATAATTATAATTTTGATTTTCAAACTTCTTATCATTATAAGTATTAAGCTTAATTAATATTTGCAAAGTTGCTTGAAACAAATATTTAAAAATGCTACAAAAATTAATTCAATAAAATTCTAGTTTAACAATTTTCTTTAAAAAAATAATAAAAAAATTCTATAAGCAAGAAAAGTACATAATTATTTAAATTTAGAAAAAATTCTTATCACTATTTATGCATGATATAAGCTTATAAATTTTAAAAGTAAATATCTAAAATTAATAATACGACGAGAATTTTTTCAAAATTTTAGTTTAGATTAAAGAAATTTAACAAGAAAACGATAAGAAAGTCGTATGATCTGTGTAGGATTCCTATCATTCGTACTTTTGCAGCATCCTTACAACTAGAGCTGTATTTTTATCAAAATTATGTAAATTTCTAATTGTAACGTAACTCATTATATAATATTTTTATATTGTTACGAGTATGACAGCTTATAAAGTGTTGGTAACTTTAACACGGTAAGAATGCATCGTTTCATCTTTGTATGTAACAAAAATAAAACAATGCATTCCTATCTTGTTAAAGCTGCCAACGAGTTTTAGATACTGTTACTCACGTAACAATATAGGAACTGCATGTAATGAGCTTCGATACAACTTGAAACTTGCGTAGCTTTTGCTAAAATTGCAGCTCTTTACCTTTGTTAATGGATTTACAAATATAAATACGATAAGAATGCTACTTTTTTTTTAAAAATGAACAAAGATAGAGTTGAATTTTTATCAAATTTACGCAAGTATTAAGTTATGATATAACATTATTATATTGTTATGTGTATAATAACATCTTAAAACGTATTAGCAGCTTTAATACTATAAAGAATGCATTGTTTCATTTTGTCACATTCAATAGAACTATGCATTTCTATTATGCTATATTAAATCTGTCAAAAGCTTTAGATGTCGTTACGTATGTCATAACATATATCTACATTATTACTTAAGTTAAATTATAACAATTCGTATAACAAAATCTATTACTCATATAACTAAATTATAAAATGGAAAAAATTTATAATTACTAGAATACTTATAGAATCATCGACGGAGGAGGTTGCGAATCAAATGTAATCCAATTCGAAAGTATATGAACAGATTGCTATGAAAACTCCACCCAAGATGGAAAACTAAACGGTCAACGGCTCTACGACCGGATTTTCTACAAAATTCCACTTTCCTTCCATTATTAATCAAGTAATCAATGCAGGAAGATGATGGAATAATTTTTCAAACAAATCGACGTAACCAGAAAACTTCAAAATACGAAAAAGTATATATTTAAATGTCATTATCGGATATCTTATGCGAACAGATATGAATTACGTGATTCTAAAAAAAGTATAAAAAGATATTTTTGCATATTCAATACATTAATTATATCGTCGATTGTTTCGCACCATTACTTTCTTAAAAAAACACAGTTAACTTACTTTTATGTACTGGAATAGCATCAAAAAACTGCATTATCCCATTTTCTATATCAACTTCCACAGTGTCTTTTTTAAAAAATAACTTTATCAAGGTAAATGTAAGCAAGCTATTATCTTTATAACGTAAAACAGCGCAGAAATCTATACTTTTCCAACTCTTATAACGTCTATTAATAAACAGAATTAATTTAATTGATTAATCTATAAAACGGTGATAAATTTAGATAAAGAGCATTTCAAATACGTTAGTCAGAACTCATCAATTAAAAAAGGCATTTTTTTTAGAATTAAAGTAATTAAAGTATTAATTCCGTAAAACCCCTTAAAATTAGAGCCTTGTTGAAGCAATTTAAAATTATATTTAAATTCAAATGAAATGGCTTTAATTTGATAGAGGGGATTTTAAAACTTCCGCATTAAAGTAATATGTTGAGAAAATACTAGCAAGAAACTGTGTCAAAGAATGACAGATGGTTACGTAATCAGCAGGGAGATGAATCGTGTGACAATGTACTTCCACACAAGAGTAGTTCCCGAAATAAGCGTCAATTCTCAGCATGAACATTTCCAGTTACACGAAGAAAATTTAGTTTTCTATATTATAAATGAATTCATTAAATACTGTATAAAAATTAGGTTTAGATTACTCATAAATGAACATCTTACTCTTTTATTATTTTAATACTTAGAAAAGAATAAGAAATTTTTGTATTTTTTTAGAATCACCAGAAATTGTTTCTTAATTCTTAATCTCAATTTCTGTATGTTTCTTTAAAAAATAATAATAAAATATTTTCTATATTCTAAAGCTTTAGGAACTCAAATTTTGACAGTTTTAAAACATCATATTTTCTAATATTTTGTAGCTTTTCAGCTGTAAAAAATATAGAAACTTTTGTAAGAAACACACAGAAATTGCGATGGGGGGATTAAACAATTTCTAGCGATTCTAGAAAAAAAAACAAGTTGAATGCCGTATATTATAGAATTCGTGTTTTTAGAATCTATAAAAATTGTCTTTATTTAATAATTTCTAAGTTTATAATTCCTAATCGATTTCTTTTTTAATTTAAAATTTTAAAGGGTCTAAAATATAGAAAAGTTTTGGGTTTATTAGAAAATTTTTGCTCTAAACTCAAAAAAGGTTGATAAAATCATAATTTCTAGAGGTCCTAAACCCACAAATGTTACAAAATATACAATTTGTGTTTTTAGAATCACTAAAATTTGTCTTTTTTTATAGCAATTTCTAAGTGTTTCCAATAAAATTTTTATACTTTAGAGGTTTTAAAGCTTAAAATATTAGAAAATACATGTTATAAATTCAGAATTTTTGTATAAAAACATCTTATACCGATTCTAAAAACAGAAATTGTATGTTTTCTAAAATTTATGGTTAAGGAATAGTCAGAAATTGTCTTTTCTTTATCAAACTTCTGAATATTTTTAATAAAAGTTTTGATATTTTTACAGTTCTAAAAGCTGTAAAATATTAAAAAATCGAATAAATATTTTTAAATAATAACTTATATTTAAATGCTGAAAGAAATTATTAATTAGAAACTTCTCATTTTAAAAAAAATTCAATTAATTAACTTTTTAAAGAATTGATTAAAAATACAAATAATTATAAACTTAAATTGTATTTTATTTATTTTTTAAAAATAAAAATAAATTTTTATAAATTACTAAAATGGTATTGAATCATCAACTCCATTTCTAAAAATAATCCCAAATTCATACTCCTACACTCCTTCTACAATGTTTGTTTTTAATATTCAAAACGTATATTATTTAAAAAGATTAGGGAATATAGATAGATAAATAAATAAATATAAAATACTTTAAATGAAAAATTTGATTTAAAAAAAATTTAATTAAATTATTAAAGTAAAATACTGTATATCGAATAATAAATTATAACTAATTATTTTACTTTAGTTATTATCTGTTTAATGGTAATTGCCTTTTAAACATTCCATTTCATTAATCTTAGCATAATGTTTTTTTTTCCTATTTGCTTTTAAAAAATATATAATTATAAAAATAAATTGTCTAATGAAAAATAGAATGTAACATCATTTAAAATTTTTATTTTTTAAAATGATTAACATTATTATAAAGAAATATCTCTTGTTTCAATGTAAAAAATAACAACATAAATTTCAAATTTATTCTTTACTTTACTTTAAAATATTTATTATATCCCATTTTAGATATAAACTAAACTATAATGGCTTAATGTTATAAAAAGTTAAATTTTTAAAGGAAAGTAACTGTAATTATTTTGGAAAATTTTAAATAAAAATACGGTAATCCCAATTCTGATATATTGTTAAAGAAATTAGAAATATTTTATTATAGATTTTACTTTAAAATCTTTTAGAAGACTTTTTATGTATCTTGAAAATCCTATATCATCATCGTAATCATCATATTTTATCATTTTACAGCCATGACAAGATGCTTTTCTTCCGTTCTTTCCTATCCATGATTACTCTCTTCCATCACAGAATATGGAGAAAAGATATTTATATATGAAAGAGAAAATTATTTTATATTCAAAAGTAAGAAACATAAAGAAAGATAAGTAATTAATATCTAAAAATATCGATTTAACAGTCAAAGAATTAAATGATTTCATATCATATTTTCTCAATACATAGCTACAAACAAGTGATATTTGCAACAAGCCACCTGCTACACCTGACCTGACGTATCGATTCCTACCTTTCTCTGCTGACTTAATCTAACTGTAGTGTACAGAATACACGAAATCCAAGAGTCTCCTTCTTTATCGTGCTTCTCTCCACATGCAATTGTGCTTTACCAACAACCTCTTGCAGTCAATGTACTCGTAAGAGTACATACCTTCGCTCGTTCAACAGGTAAAATTTATGTATATATCTTTCATTATTTCTTAAATTTAAATTTCTATCTATTTTCTCATTTTATTACATTATAATTTACACATTAATACTCAATTAGAACAATGTAAAAGTAGGATTAATTAGTGAGATAATGTTACATAAATTTAATTAAACAAAGAAAATATGCCTTTTGGTATTCGAATTAAATAAAAAAAAAATAGAAGAAATCTTATATATTCTGATAAATATTGCTCCAATACATCAAAATTGTCAACACAATAACAACTTAAAAGTTTGGATGTCCTTGTTGAATATGTTTGAAAAACGATCAAAAGCATACATATAATGTCAAGAAAACCTGCACAAAATATATATAAAAGTAAATATATATATACAAAAGAAAAAAGAAAAGAAAACAAAATATATAAAATGATGGAATGGAATCATGAAATATGGATGTTTGAGTTGATGATGTGTTTTGTCTCTGACAAAACATTCCGAAGAATTCGACATTAAAAACCATCTGCAATATTGTTATAAATATGTATTATTTATGAGCTCGTAACAAACATACAAGCTCATAATTTTCATAACATATATTCTGAATATGTTTTTTACATATATTAAATGAATGTTTGAACAATATTTATCTTTTAAAGATATATATACAGTACATGAGAAATCTTTCGATGCATTTTTATACACTTTCTTATGACAGATTGTTTGATGCGTAAACATTACAATTTGTTTGTGGATGCCGCATATATATATTTGAAAGAAAATTTTGAAATACGAGATTTTGACATGATTTTTTTTCTTTTTAATAGAAATCTTATCACAGATCGAAATTCGATAAAATGTGAATATAATAAAGAAAACATTTTATCATCTTTGCAAAATTTCGACTAAAATCATGTTTCTACTATCTAAAAATATTTCAAACGTAGATATATTTTTAAATAATGCAATCTCATTTTCTTTAGATTTAATATTTTTATAATATTCAAGAAATCTTTTCAAAATTTAGAAAATTATTTAAAAGTACATTATGTTGTGTACACGTTATTATGCACATCATCTTATGTACTGTACAGTACATTATATTTACGTACATTTATTACACAATTCACTTTAAAATTTTAAAACAGATTGAAATTCCATATATAAAATGTTATCATTTTAATATAATTTATTATCTAAACATAATTTTAAACCTAATTTCATGTTAGAAATGCAACTAATGTAATAATTTCTTATCCATTAGTTTGGTGAAGTGTTGAAGATAGAATTTCATTAAAATTTAATTATAGAAACCGCAAACAATTAAACAATGATCCACAAGAGAATAAATTGAGAAAATTTCCTTAAGAAAAATTTTTCGTGACATTTTCTAATTAAATTTTATGTAAAATTAATAAAAATGAATTTTTTTAATATTTAATTTTAAATATATATATATAAATTCATAGTTTAAAAAATATGTTCACAACATTTAAAATTAATTATAATAATTGTTTTAAAGAAATAATTGCTATTTAACAAACGTTGTAATTTATCCTTTTCTATTATCTCGATATTACTAATTACATGAACGAACAGTATTGATTAATATTAATTACTTGATTATTCAACGTTTACTTTGTACTTTCTAACATAAAAGAGAAAGTTAATATTACATAATTATGCAAATTACAGACGTTATCCCTTCAACTAACCATTTTTTCCTTTCTCTTTCTTCTTCCTTCTACTCCATCTTCCTCCTTTCATAATCATCTAGTAATTGCGTTTTAAAAAATGTGAAAAAACCCACTTTACATTCATAAAATTTTATTAATTTTTTCTAGAAAATAAAAGAAACATAAAAATAATTTGATTTGCATATATTTTTTAAAGAATTTTTTTTTAAGTGTGTTTTGATAGAATTTATCAAGTTAGAAAATGGTTAATTGGATTATTAATCATTGTATCAAACAGAATGTTAAAAGGAATTTTGATTAGTAAATTTATTTAAATAGTTATAAGCTAGTAAACATTTTGAAGTGTATTATTAAATATTTAGAAATATAAATATTATAATAGGCAACATGTTTTCACAAATTTGTTGAACATGTTTTCCTTTTCCCAATACTTTCCTACTACTAACAATAAATGGTTTCTTTGAATCGACCCAGAGTTGTTTTTTTTTTAGATAGAAAAAATACTGGAAGAAGATATAAAATAAAATGGATTTTTTTAATATAAAAATTTACTTCAAATATCCAAAAATGTGTGTTGCAACATGATAATTTTAGTATTTCAATGGTGTTAAATTTCACTAAATTTTATACTTTATCTAGAAAATATAAAGAAAATTGTAATAAAAAATTGTTTGTTCTGCATTTTTTTAAAAATTGGCAAAGTTATATAACACAAAATTTGCATTGTTTTAAAGAAAGAAAATTGCAACAATTGAAGCCATTAATAAATAATTAGGATCAGCATATAAAAAAAAATTATTTCATTTAATAAACATAATATAAATATTTTAAAATATTTTTAAAATTTGCTTTAAAATATTAAAAAATTTCTTAAAATATAAAAACATTATTTTGATATATTTAAAAATCTATGTTGCAACAGAATAATTTAAATTTTTAATGATATTAAATCTTACTTTATCCTGAAAAAATTTAAAAAAAATTGTAAAAAACATTGTTTTATGTTTTGCTTTTTAAAAATAAATTCACAATTACAATGAACATAACAGAAAATTATTATTATTTTTTAAAGACAG
The DNA here is from genome assembly GCF_030686945.1 of Centruroides vittatus. Taxonomy (NCBI): domain Eukaryota; kingdom Metazoa; phylum Arthropoda; class Arachnida; order Scorpiones; family Buthidae; genus Centruroides; species Centruroides vittatus. Next base: position 4,121,491 of record NW_027122385.1, read on the forward strand.
AAAAAAATTAAGTTATAAATGAATAATTAGTATCATTACATAGAAATTATTTTTATTTAAAAAACTTACTTTAAATATTTAAAATTTAATTTTTTATTTAAAACATTAAAAATAATTATTTTAAATATTTAAAAATCTAAACTATAACATAATAATTCAAGTATTTTAATGCTTATCTAACTTGTAAGTATTAAATCTCACTATTTTGATCTTTATAGTGTATATTTCACTCAAAAAATTATAATTAAAAACTCTTTTTATGTAGAAAACATTTTAAAAAATTGTAATAAAACTGTTTTTTGCTTTCTTAATTAAATGTAACAAAATTAATAGCAATAATTAAATGTAACAAAAAAGTATAATTTCTCCCTGAAAAAAAAGGGAATAAATTCATCAATTGAAAGTATTAATGATTAATTAGGATGATCATAAAAAAAACAATTCTTTTATATGCTGACCTTGATTAATTTGTTGTTTGTTTTGATATTTCATCACAAAAAATCAAAATATTGTTTGTTACAAAACAAATCATGCACCACATGTTTTATTTGGCACTTGGCACTGAACTTTAATATAATTTTTGGGCTAGCGTGACCTACTTGGAGCTAAATTCAAATGTAAAATTTGCTCAGTTAATTAATTAAGAATGTTTTAATTTTCCTTTTAATTTAATTCTTTAAAAGCATTTTAAATATTTTCTTTTAAGTTATTTTTTTTTATTATTATACTGTTGTTGGATTCTTGCTGTTCATTATGAAGAACAACTAAAGATCCAATAGTAAAATCTTTAATGGATGATCATTTATATTATTAATTTATTATTAAAATTATTTTATAAAACTAAAAAATGATTTAAATATTTTAAATAAGTAATAATTAACAAATGACATTTTATATTTTTGTCATAGAAAATTTGATATTTTTCAAAATTATATTAATTAAATTATTCTCTGTATAATATAATTGTTTCTAAAAATTTCTTAAATAATATTTTGCTTGTATGAAATATTACGCTTTATATTTAAATTATTTTTTCAATTATAAAATCTTTCTGAAAATCAAATTTGTTAAAATAAAATTATGATTCTATAAACATTAAAACAAATCATGAATATAAAATTGTTGGAATTAAAAACTACTTAATTTAATATCAAAATAAAATAAAATTATATCTTAATTTTTGAATTAAAATAGTAAAATAATTCTTTTTACAAATATAATCATTACAGTTCAATAATTACATTAATTTTAAGTTTTTAATGATTTTTTTTTTAAATATATAATTATTATGGTTAAATGATTATACTAATTTTAAGTTTTTAGAGCTATTTGTTATTTTTAATCATTTCTTTTTTAGATTAATTTGAATTTTTAGAAATTATTCTTTATTTTTAAATCATTTTTAGATTTATCTGACTGATTTTTTACAGTTATCTTTTATTTTTTAAAGTATATTTTTTTAATTTATTTGATATATTAGAATGATTTCTTTAAAATATAATCATTACTGTTAAGTAATTACCTATTTTGAATTTTTAGCATAACTTTTTAGAGATATTTCTTACTTTTTATACCTTTTTTTAAGATTAATTTGAGTCTTTCCAGTAATATTTTTAGAGTTGTTTTTAGTTTTACTTAAGTTTTAAGAACAAATTTTTAAAATATTTTTGTTTCTTAAAAGAAAAACAAATTGTTTCAACAGTTAGAAATCATTTTAAATTTAAATGTAGAACAACTGAACTTCTTACAACTAAATATATATACATTAAGATACCTGTATCTCGAAGAAATTTTTCCTATTAAATTATTAAAATACTTCACTCAAAATTAAAAAATGATCTTTTAACTTATTTCTTTTTTTTAAATAAATCTTTAATTTGATTAAATTTTTTACTGGTTTTTAAAATAAATTTTAGATTAGAAAGTAAGAAGATCTACAAAAATGTGTAGTGTGATTAAAACTGAGTTTTTCTTCTTTTTTTTATGTTAAATGAAGCATTTAAAATATCCAAATTACAGAACTTAATATTTAAATTTACTACATTTAAATGTAATTAAATTATTGTTTAATTATAATTTTTTGTTAATAAAAATATTTTTTTAGAATTAAATTTGTTGTTGATATTTATTGTTAATTATAATTTAATAATTTTTAAAATAAAAAAAAAACTTTTTGTCGGTTTTTTATAAATATTTTAAACAACGTTAAACAGTAATATAGAAATTTTATTTTCTTTTTTTAAATTTTAAGATAGACTTATTAAATTTTAAAACATTCTTTTATATTAATTTTTATTTTTGTTGATACTAAATAAATTTTAAAATTTCTTTATTTTTAAGAAGTTTTAATTATAGAAAGTAATAAAATTTTAACGATTTAACATTATTTCTTATTAATTAATTAAATTTTAAGTGTAAAGTACTAAAAAGTAAAGATTAACGACATTTTATTAAATAATTAAGCTTTCCAACCTTATTATCTTTTAGCTTATTATATAGTATAATACTAGCTCGCGATCGACAGGTTGGTATAATTTATTTATAGAAAGTTCATTTTCATTAATTCTCTATAAATACTCTATATTAATACATTAATTTTTTATAGTGATTAGAAAACAATACAGAAATTAATAAAAATTAATTAATGAAAGTTAATACCATAATTTTATCTTTCTATTAGTTTTTAATTACGTTAAACGTTCAATAAACACATTTAGTTATATATTTATATATAGTTTATTAAACAATTACGTTCTATTTCTACTAGTATTTAAGTACTTATATACAAACGTTATTTATATAGTAAATAATATAGATATGTAAATGTGTTTATATACGGGCTAGACAGTCAATTCTATTAACAATATATACGTACACTTATACTATATATATAATATTAGTATAATGAACTATATGATACGGTCTATATCATATTTATAAATCATATAAATTTATTATAAAAACCTATATTTAGAATATATTTAAAAGATGAATTTGTTATAGTAAGTGTCTGGCGCGTAGATATTATGTGTTAGTATATATCAACTTGTAGATCGCGAACCACTTTTATATATATTAACAAGCTGGAAGAGAATAAGGTTGGGCGATTCAAATTACCAGATGAAAAAATATCTTTCTTTGTACTTAATTTATTGTTTGAATGTTTTACTTTTTTAAGAAATATGTTTTGATTGTTTTAAAATTTGAAATCATATTTTATTCCATTAAGAAATGTTTTTTTTTTGAAAATTTAATTTATTTGACTTTACATATTAAAGAACATTATTTCTAATCAATAATTCATCGGACCAGAATGCTAATAATTATAGTTTTCGTTCGAGAGTAAGAAGTTTTGCTATCGCGTGTGTTGGAACGTAGATACTACCAAAGAATATTGTCACGTTCCTCTTCTTATATACCAAAATATCGATAGTCTCATATAATACGTATTCAATCTCCAATAAAAATGTTATTTTCTTAGATAACAGCAACAAGATTTATTTTTCTTTAAAGGAAAGGAGCTTGTTTCATCATTATCCTCCCTCTATAATCATTATACTCGTTGGTTTGTTGCCTTTAGGAATTTATCTAAGAAGATGAGTTGGCATTACATGTGTATTTGATGACGTCGAGAAATTTTATTTACATACCACTCCGGGCATTTTAAGATCCACTTAGATTATAAAGATTTCGATAAATCAGATTTATACAGTTTACTTTAATAAAGATAATTTAAAATATTATAAACAATATTGTTATCGGTAATTCCTGTGTGTGTGTGTATTTTTAAATATAAATCTAAGAAGGTTAAAAATTGTTATTTTTTCACTTACTTTTTATTTATTCCAGTGTTTTTTACACGTAATAACAACCGCTTAACTTACAAAATAATGTAATGTAAGTAACAACTTGAATAAAAAAGTTTGAGTTGTAGATTATTAAACTTATATTAAACTTTCCTCGTCTACATTCTAGTGTTAAAAGTTTAATTCCTGAATTCAATTCATCTACAACAATTACACTATTTAAATTTGTTTCTGTAGAAAAGGGGGGGAAAGAAGAACAACTTTTAATATAGGAAAGCAATGTTTCCTCTTTCATACCGTTCTTAGAATTTAGAATGATAAATAATTCATCAAAAGGAATAAGATAAATTCCTGAAGTATAAAACTCTTTGTATAAAAAGTATTTTAAAGATAGAAGTAATTCTCTGAAATTTTATTATGCATTTTTGCTCGAACTGTTTTTAGTTAAAATTCCATTTCTTTTTAAACGGTTGGAAGGCTTATATATATAAATCCACTATTGAAATTCATTGCTATGATAATTTCTCTTGACTTTAGATTGTAAAATCTACTCGAATGTTTCCGGTTTGTTGAGTGAAGAAGTGAGAAAGTGAAAAAGTATGATAAATATCTCACTGGTTACGACTCACGCTTTGATGATTTGATTTGTTTTGTTCCAATTTATTTTATGTCATTTATAAAAGAAAATCGGGCAAAATTATTAAATACGTGAAATAAATGTATGATAATTTCGTTATACATAAGAAAATATCATCAATTTATTGTTGTTCTACACAAAATGCTTTTGTAAAGAAGCTAAAGTTTGTAAATATTATAAATAATCATAATTTGTGAAGAAACACAATTAGTGAGAAAAGAAACTTTTAATTCCTCACTAATTATTCTTCTTCAAACGTTTAAATTACAGAATACAACTGTTATACAACTACAAGTTACTTTGAGTTGAAACTATGAAAATTTTATATAGAAGCGTAATTTGTGAAGAAGAAAAATAATTAGTGAGGAAACAAAATTTTGTTTCCTCATAAATTATGAAAGATTTAGAAATAAGCGTGACATTTAAAGCATAATTTGTGAGGAAGAGACATAATTAATGAGGAAAGAAAAATTTTCTTCTCACAAATTTTAAAAATTTGTAAAATTTTCATAAATTTTGAAGAAAAGAAAGCACTTTCAGTCATTAATTAATTTTTTAAGTAAAATATTTTTAAATATATTCTTCTAATTTGACAAAACCTTTATAAACATTCTTAAATTAAATAGATTTGAGAGTAAACATTTGAATTTGTAAATTAAAAATTTTAAAATTTCAAATTTATTTTAAGAAAATTTATATTTATCTTTTTAATTGTATTTATTTGTTTTAAATTTTATTTTGTAATATATTTTTTTAAAGAATAATGCAATTTTTTCTGGATTAGTTATAACTTTAAAGCTGTGATTTCCCTGAAAAAGATTGTATTTATTGCAATGAAGTGATTACCTTCAGCAAACTATTAAAAATTTTATTGAAAAATAAAGTTAAAGCTGTTTTTATTAGAAAGTTTATTGACATCAAAAGTCTTTATTTCTCTAAGCATGATAAAAATGTTTTTACAGTTTCCTTTATGGCCTAGTTTTTTTTATCCGGATAACAAAATATGTTTATCGTATTGAATACGTGCAAAAATATCCCGTGTCCAGTAAATATTTTTTTAAAAATTCACAAAATAACTTTAAAAAATACATTTAAAAAACCGGTAGAAGTTGTTATAAAGAAGTTAGGAAACCATTTCGTTTAATTCATTTTTTATTACCCTAACTTTATTATTTTAAAACTTTCTAATATAATTAGAAACGAAATTAATTACTCGAGTTATTTTATTTGTTAATCAATGAATTAATGAGATAAATGGCAAAGCTTAAGCTGCAAGAAAGCGAAAGGTATTAGAAAAAAATTAAAAACAATTAGCAATACTTCACTCATCCGTTTTTATTATAAAAAAAAAATACAATATATTTTTATAAGACTTTTTTGAAAGAATATTTAATATGTTACTTTAAGGAAACTCATCAAATATTTATCAGCGTAACATTGATGGAAGACGAAAGTACCTCTTCACTGCTTCACTGACTTGAACAAGCAATAAGGGAAATGGATTGAAGGTGTTAGGACCATACTACCTCCAAACGTGTGAACGTCGCTGATAATTGATGTAGTATGTTCCACTTTGAATCGTATTTTTTATATTTAATCGTGCTTTTTGTGGGGAAAAACTATAAAAACAAAATTTAGGCAAAGCTTTTAAAGAAGCTACAAACTCAATTCTTCAAGTAACGCCTATTGAGAATAACGTTACTTACACTAGAAATTTTCCTATTTAACTACTAAAATTCCTTAGTATAACGTTTCTAGTAACACGAGCCATTTGCAAATGAATTACTTTACTAAATGTCATTAAGAATTTTCATTATAATTAATTTATTTGACGAAATTTCATGTTTGCAATATGTTGAGAGCTGGCATGTTTTATCGTCATTTCTTCGATTTTCTGTTGAAAATACTTATAAAAATAAATATAATTTGCATTTTAATCATCATCATTTTCATTTATAAGTTAGAAAATTCTGTTTGTGCTATTTTAAAATATTAAAAATTCATATAAAATTGTATTTTTACGTGTGAATTGGGTGCTCTAAAAATTTCGTTACCTGCTCCCTGAAGAATATATAAACTGAAATTTACTCGAGAATAAAAAAACTGCAAAATACATTTGCAGTTCTAACTGCTTTTTACAGTTTTATTTATTTAAAAATAAAAAATTCAAACGTGAAAAATACATGTATGCATAACTATAACGGTGGAGTAATGAATAAAAAATGAAACACAATCGATGGTTGTAGCTTTTATTATACGAATAATATCTATTCTTTAATTCAGAAAAAAAGAAGAAGAAAAATTAGAATTTCTGATTAAAATCTAAAATAATTTAACTCTTTCTTGGCAAAAATTTCTTGATGTAAGGTTATAATAAATTGCTTATTTTGTATTCTTTGAAGGAATCCAAAGTTCCCTTTTTAATCTTCTTTCCAAGATTAACTGCACTTTACTATATTATATTCTGCGTATTAATGCGCTTTTTTGAATAACTAGCAGTTTTAAAAATGCAATTTTTTATATTAAATAAACTACATTTTACTTTATATCTATTAATTTTTCCGTAGTTTTTTAAAGATGTTTTAAACATAATTTTAAAGGAAATAATAATTGATAAATTGATAAAAAAATACAATAAATTTGATTACATTTTTGCCTTGTCTATATTTTAAGCCATTAAGATTTTCCTTGTTTTTTTTTAAATAGTGACCTACTTATGCTTTTGTTTTATTAAATATTTGCGTTTTTATATATGACATACTACATTATTAAAATTACATTGTATCTATTACAATATTTCTTTAAATTATCTGAAAACGGCTTTTTTTAATTATGAAAACAATTATACATAATATTTTAAAGAAAATTCAATCTTTGACGATTATATAAACGAGAAAATGTAATATCAGCAACTTTATAAAATATATATTAACAACAATGGAATAGACAAACTTCCCTCCTTTTACAGGATGCGAACATAATTCATTTTCTGTGCTATATCCCCTGAGGCTGTTGTAGTTCTCATAAACGTTACCAGGAGGAGCAATGGCACTTCTGCTCCCTCCGGAAGTCGACTTGGATCATTATAGCATCTCTGCCTCCATTGTCAGGAAGATGTAATCAATGTCGACCAAAACTAGACCCAAGATAAATGATTCTAGAAAAGATTTTTCTATTGAAAAACGAACCGAATTTTCTCTGTTAAATAAGTTTTAATAACTGTTATTAAAAATTCTCTGTATTTTTATTTTTTTCTGAAAACTCAGATTAGATAACATCGTTTTAATACCTTTAAATTAAACACCGTCTCATTTGTTCTATTTTAACATTTTATTTAAATGAAACAAAATAACAAAGTAACGTTAATAAGTTTTTAATTAAGGTTTAAAAATATAAGAGGAATAATTAAAATTTTTCTACTTGAACTAGATAATATCTGTATTATTTTATTATATTATTGTGTCAATTGATTTCTAAGTATGCCGAAGAAATTGCGGATCCATTGCAAAGTATACTTTGCAACAGACATATTATAATTTTTAAGCGGAAGAAGCTTTTTATAATTTATATTTTATATATTGAAAAAATATATAGAAAAAGATTAATTAAAATTTTTCTATTTTAACTGGATAATATCTATATTATTGTATCAATTGATTTCTAAGCACTCTGGAAAAGTCGAAGATCCATTACAAAGTATCCACTTTGTAAGAGATTTATTATACTTTTAAGTTAAAGAAAATAGTTTTAACTTCTCTTTATTAAGATAAATGACATTAAAGAGTAAATATAAAGCATGTTTAATCGTTAAAGTAAACAAGTACATGAATCATGTTTGGTATAAGTTATGTATAAATCACTCAAAAGAACTTTTTTATACATTGATTTGTATTTAGTTAGAAAGAAAATCGATGACCCTAGCATCCATTTAGAAAAATCTTTTCCAGGCAATTTTCTTGTCATTGTGGTTCGCCATTAAGTGACTCTGATAACGCCGAAAGGACCTGTTACCGAACAGTTATCAAACATTTAAAAATAAAAACTGGGCCATTGCTCTTTACTTTTCTCAAATTCCTATTAATTATATTTACTACGAGTATTATTATGTTCTTTTTCAATTATTATTTAAATTATCTTTCACTTTAGTTTTCTAATTAATTATAAAAGAACGTAACCTTAAAATAAGTGAAGTAACTTTCAAAAAATAAACTTATATTTAAGTTTAATTTTCTAATTAAAAATATTTAATTATTAATTTTTAGAGAAATTTTAAAACTTTTTTTCTGACTGTAAACGTTGCAAATGATTGAATTTTAAAATTACTTACTGAAGAAGAAATTTGAAAAGTTAGAATTCTTTATATGTAAACATATTAAACTTTAATAACCAAATATTTATTGCTTAAAAAATGTTAAAGGACTTTAAAGTATGCTAACTAGTCCCATATACATGTATATGTCAAACTACTTTTCCCCGCTTTTTTAAGCATATTTTCCTCTAGAAGTTTTTCCTTAATCGTGTTTTAGTACCGAGATGTTTTTATATTATCGTTTAACATAATTTTTCTACTACTTCAGATAGTAAATCTATATTTCAACCTTGGAGAAAAGCAATAAAATAAGGAATTCATCTTAGTACGGTTACCATCAAAGAAACAATTTCCAGTTATCTTTAAATTAAAAAAAAAATTACTTCCAAGATATTATTTAATATGCATAAAATGTATCAAATAATTTAATTCTAATTTATAAATTGCATTTTTTAATAATTTATTTGTAAATATACTGGTATAAATATAAGAAATATAGGGTAGAATGTCAAGAGGCACGATTAGATATAACTCATAAGAAAATGAGATGTCAATGCCAAAATTTAATCAAATAACTTCATAAATTCGAAGTGAATAAATAAGAAATACCAAATAAGTCATTCATGGTTCTAGCTAATCAAAATGTCTTCTATGCATATTTATGTCTACGGAGTTAATAGTTAGTTTATTTGTAATCTTAAATAACTACGCAAGACTTTCCTTAAATTTTTCATAATATAGAGAAATTAATAAAAATAATACTTCATAGTTCTTTAAATGATGTATAAAGATAACGGAATATCAGCCAGGCATATAAAGAAAATATTTTATTTACTGTAAAGAGTTGCAATATCTTGCTTCTGTATAAATTCTGTAAAATAATAAAAAAAATAAACATTTTTAGTTAAAAGAAATATTTTAAATTATGAAATTTTATTTAAAAAATCTAAGATAATTTAATCATTTTAAAGCCATTTTATTTCTTAATTTTTATTTTTTGTAATGCATAAAATAAGAAATTTTTTAAGAATTTTATTAATTACTTTATTTAGAACTTAAGAATCTTATTTATTTATTTTTAATATAAAAATATATAAAATATATTTTCTTATTCTCTATTATATAACATATACAAGGTATACTTCAATCATGCTTTTAAGTCAAATGTTATCTTATAGAAGACATATTAATCTAAAATAAAAATAAATCAATAAAAATGTAATTTTTTTCTAAAAATGATACAATATCACTTATAAAATTTTTATAAATAACATTTTAATTAAATTGATAATATAATTTTATTTATCTTTTCTTAAAATCATAAAATATTCACGACATCATTTTCTTAAAATATAAGTACATAATTAACATCGAAAATCTATAAACATTTATCAATAAAACTTTTTTTATATTATTAATAAAAATTATAAAAAAATAAATTGAATTACTAAATTTTCCTAATTAATTATCCCTATATAATTAAAAATAAATTTTAATTATAATAAACAATTGATTTAATAAAATATTCCATATATTTATCATTAGCATCATCATTATTATTATTTATTATAATAAAATTCATTGAAGAGTAAATAACTATCTCATTTATAACGGTTTTCAATCAATATCAGCTTCTGCACTAGTTCTTTTCATAGTAAACTTGGAAAAAAAGAATCAAGTTTTATCCACATTTCACTTAAGTCAGCTGCTACTGAGTGCTACTGATTTGTAACATTTTACTCTTTATGATACTGCATGCGTAAAATTTTCTATTTATCCTCTTAGACGGAAATTTTATAATATATTCTAACTCAATGATTTATGAATTTCAACTTTCTATCTTATAGTATTTATAAGTTTTGAATGGAAAGTCAAAGATGGTAACCCTGAAAAAAGTTCGCTGTTTCGCTTCTTATATTTAATTTTATAAAATATAAAATATCGATTAATTATTAATATAATAAACGAGTTTTTCTTTATATTTGTGTTTATATTTTCTAAAATTTAAATATATATATATATATATATATATATATATTTTAAATATGCGTAAATGTAATGTTGCAATATTTAAAGTATTTCTGTATTTTAGAAAATAGTAAGAATAAAACTTAAATTGGGCATGAAATACTTTAAAAAATATTTCAAGCTTTAAATTTAAAAACAAAAATTTTTTTAATGCTTTTCAAGAATAATTTCTGATGAAGATGAAGCATAAAATTTATTTTTTGCAGGTAATTTTTAAAAAGTATAAAAATTTTTATTGTAATTATTATATCAATAAATGAGTGTTTTTTGAGTTTATACCTATTTTTAAAAATATTTTATGCTCAAAATTCTGAGAAAAGCATATATATTTTCGTGTTTTTAATACGTATCAAAAATTTTTCATCGTAAAAATGTATGTACTTTTTTGTTTTTTAAATATTAAAAAATATTGCTTAAAAAATTAAGCATTATTAAGCACAAAAAAATGCTATGTATTTTTATGCTTCACTCTTTTAATATTTATTTTTTAAAATTTGGTCATTAAAAATATTAAAAAATACACTTATTTTTATGCTTTCAATGCATGTCGAGAATAATTTTAGTCCACCATAAAGCATAAAACTCACTTCTTTAAATGTAGTTTCATAAAACATTTTTTAATGAAATTAATACTTTAATAAATGAATTTTTAAACATTTATCATTTTTAAAAATTTAAAAATAATTTTAAAAAGAATAAAATTTCAATATAAAATTATAGATACATTAATTTACATGCATACGTATATATACGAGTGTGTTCATCAAGCGCTGTTTACTGTGCTGGACATAAAACTTAAATATATTTCAACTTGAAATTTCGAGCACGTTTATAAAATATTTTGTAAATTTTTTTAAAAGTTAATGTCACTGAGAGACGATCAAAATGTTTTCAAAAAATTTCTCATAACAGAATTGATGATTGTTAGATTGAACAAATTGAAAAGGAATAAAGATGAATAGGAAGAAATTGAATGAAATTTCTTACATGAAATCACTAAAGAAAAAGAAGAAAAATTTTTAATATTGTTTATCTGTTTTTTAGATTCAGAAATCAATTTTAGTACAAAAATATTTCTATTTTTTTTATTAAGAAAATAAACATTTTTCATATTTAAAAATATTTATTTTATTATCTATTAAGATAAATTTATTTAAGAAAAATCAATTAAAGTAAATTAAGTATTAAATACTGGCGTAGTCAGGGAGGAAGAGGCTATAACCCCCCCAAAATAATTTTTAATGAAAAATAAATTAAAGTTTAAAGTTTAATTCTTATAAAGAAAAATATTATCTTAATAGTTAATTAATTTAATATAAATTTTTTTTTAAATGTTTGCGTTAAAGACGATGGTGGATCATGGAATAAGTCTCAGAGGAGATTGCCTTCATGGCCATCCTTGAAGCCACTCTTGCTATAAAAATATATACGGACTAGTATAATATAAGTTTACTTGTCACCCCCTGGATATTGCTCCTGATGTAAGAACATTTATGGTTGGTGTAATTTAAGTTCACTTGTCAGTTCCTACCACATTTAATTCCTGGCTACGCCACTGTAAATAAATAAATATAGATAGATACAAATTATGTTTAGTTGGCATTTAATCATTAATTGTACACTTAGATAGCTTCGATACACTACAAATTGAACAAGCAGTTTTTGGTCTTCCACCTTGTTCATTATAATTATCTATTGTAATCTTGTTTACCTAATTAACTATTATGCTGATCTACACGATTATTATATTAATTAATTTAAACGAGTTTTGATAAGTATAAATAACATTTTGCTTACCAAACACATTTAACTTTTTATTATATTCTTAAAATAAGTTGACACATTTTGGTTTTATTTTGACGAAAATAATAACAATATTAAAATGTTTTTCTGTGTTATTTTAGAAAAAAATATATAAAAAACTAAAACATTTTTTATTTATTTTTTTTAACGGAAATTGCTTGTTCGAAAATGTTTCTAGGTTAAAATAAAATAAAAAATACGCACATATATATATATTTGTATTAAATGTAGACAAAAAATATTATAAATAAATATAAAAATAATTAAATTTATATTTAAATTTTAAGAAATTCTTTTTTAAAAGATGTAATTGTTCCTATAGCTGTGTCTACATACCGGTATCATTGCGCAGTGTTGAGTTCACCCCATTCATCTATTAAGCTGACACGTGACTAGAAAATCAGCCAACGAAGGAACAGATACTGGAGCGACAGGTTTAGTAAGTGACTCAACCTGTATCTAACACAGCAAAGACACATACTCACACACACACACACCTGCTTGGTCGATAGTGTTGAAAGTCTGTGTCCATGTCTCAAAGATTCAAACGTCTGTCAACGTGAGTAGACTGATATATCGTGTTTAGCATTACATGTTTGTCTCAAGTCCCTGTATTGCGCATGTATGGATGGACTCTGTCAACTATACTGTCTTTTATCGTTCGTATCAGTAAGTGATGAACGTTATTTTTATATTATTTAAACGAAAAAAAGAAAATATTGTGGCATATATATCGCTTCATGTGTATATGCTTTCCTTTATTTTATTCCTTACTTCCGTGTGTAATTTTTGCTTATATATTTATAAAAATTTATAAAATTCTAACAAATATAAGCTGCTTTAGTGTCTGCTTATGCGGTGTATATATGCTATTTTATATATTTTACGTTGTATATATATTAAAAATGTATATAAATTCACAGTGTTAGTGATTCAGGTAAGTTGTAAATTAAATTTTTTATAATATTTTTAACCAATTTTTTATTAAATTAAGGTGTTTTTAGATATTAAAAATTATGTTTAATGGTAATTTAAATTTTTTATAGCTAGAAATTAATATAAAAAATTCAGGAATAATTTAAATAATTCGATATCCTTGAGAATGACTTCATTTTTCATTACTTAAATTAGTGAATATCTATAAAAATTAATAAAATTCTTGATAAGTTTTTATAAATTTTGTTTATTTCAATTAAAGTATAGTTTATTTTTCTTACATAATTATTATAAATAACATTTTTTCTTTTAAAATCTCGTTAATTTCTTTACGTCATTTGTATATTTTACTCAATAATTACGTCATTACTTACGTATTTAAAAATCGAAATATAATTTATTTTGATAGAAATGTATATAAATTATTTATCGCAATTAAAATATAATTAGAATTTTATAAAGAAAATCGAAAAATACGTATAAAATGTAGTCACGTGATTTTTTTTTAAATTTAAATATGACTACTGTAATTTTGCTTAATAATTACACTATTACTTATATATTAAAATATAATTTGTGTTTTTATAAATATATATAAGTTATTTATTATAATTAAACTATAAGTAGAATTTTATTTAAAAAAATAATAATAAGAAAAACACATAAAATGTGGTTTCAAGTTTTATTTATTTAAATATGACTACTGTAATTTTACTACTGCTCTAGAAAGTAGATCACGTTAAAGTATTTTTTCTTATTCCTTCGTGCAATATCCAAAAATCTGACAAGAAGTAATTCGATTTTTTTTTTAGAAACTACTCTGAGAAAATATATATATATATGTGAATGGTTAAGAATATAGAAATAACTCCTGGAAAAAAGTACTAGAAACTAAAAAACTTTTAAATAATGTTTTAAAATAATAAAAATAAACAAATATTTCAAAAAGTAAAAATAATTTTAAATATTTACCACAAAATTTCATCATAATTCTACGAATATTTACCACATTTTCATCATTTCCTAAATAACTTTTCTATATGGATGATTATCGACATTATTATTATTAATATAATTACATTAATTTCTCTGCTTAATATTGTCCCGTGGGATCATTTTTTAAAATAATTTTTAATACGTGAATCGAATATTATAATTATATAACTAATTTTAAAAAAATAGTTTTCAAGCTGTCACTTACTAATCTTGAGCTTCTTTGGGGCTCGCGAGCGACAGGTTGGTGGAGTTTTTACTAAAAAAATTCGAGTTGTAAATACTTTTCTACGTTAATTTATTGAAATAATTCTTAGGCATTATCTTTTAAAGATAAGGTGAAAACCTATAAAGTTAGTAATTAACTAATATATAGCATTCTTATCATCTAATTAAAAGTTTGTTATGTCCTGGAACGTAAATGGCTTTAATTATGTGTCGAATCATGAGGAAATTTTTAAAAAAGACAAAAATAAATTACTTTTTTTTAAACATAAATACATTTTCTGTCAACTGATTTACATAAAAATTTAACAAGTTAATCGAATTTTCTTTATAATTACAATTAAAGTGAATGCCATAAAATCCAGAAAGTCGAATTGTTAAGACATTTTCTTCGGAAAAAAAGAATTTACTGTTTTACTTTTGTTTTAAACCATCAAATTTTAAATCTAAAATAATGTTTTCTGTTCTAGAATTGATCGGATTTGTGTTTCTAGATCATCATTTCTAAAATAAAACTCTAAAAATAATTTGTTTCATCTGAAACTATGACACTTTATAACGTTAGAAATCATATTTTCTAGCTTTGTACACTGCATTTTATTAAGAATATAAACGAAATTACTTTTTATTTTTGTCAAACTGTCGCTAATATTTTACCGTTTTTTGAAAAATGTTTCTTCCTTTCCTACTTTCTTCCTTCGTAGGAACTTCATAAACTGCAATGCGGAAAGAAATATAGGCAATTCAAAAATAAAAAACATCTACTTTTCTTATGAGAGATCGTAAAAGAAAGTGGTAGATGATGCAGTTTTTTATTACCAACTGTATATGATCTTATACAAAATACAAAAAAAGAACAAGACTTTTTTTGGCATAATTCAAAGTAACGTATTCTCGAAAACTAGAGATTTTTTTAAACTATACACCAAAATTTTGCGTGTATTACAGTAAATTTATGCGTAAATTATGACAATTTTGCTTGAAAATATCACAGATGTCTTTTTTAAATTTAAATATATTCTTGTTTTTTTAACCTTTTATCATCATCACCACCATCATCATTCATTCATTATCATCGACATACTTTTACGTTCTTCTAACTTCATAAGATGATTGTATAAATAATATTGTAAAATCTATATAGAGGACTTTTGGATTTAAACAAATTTATCTTTTATCTTTCATCATCCTTATCATCGTTACAAATATTTCGCCGCTTTTCTAACTGAACAAAACAATTTTATATTTAAATTTTTATATATAAATTTTACTAAATAAACGTCTTTTTATATTCAAATAAACTTATTTTTTGATCCCTTACCATTATCATTATTGTTATCATCGTTATCATCGATACATTTCCGCGCTCAACACTAAACAATTTTACATTTAAAAACTATAAGAATTGCTAGATTTTATGAGTTTAAATATTTAAAAAAGTCACCCAAAATGGGGCGATGTTTTATAAAAATATCAGTTCTAAAAAATCTATTATTTAACTCAACACATTTAAAGGTAAATGCCCCATGTTCCAATTGGCAAGAATACAATTATTTGGATGTATAAACTAGTAACTAAAATAACAAATTAAGTGAGTTTAATTGTTAAAAATCATGGAAAATCACTTCCTAAATTGTTTTTTGATCGTTTGTAAAAATAATATTCGAAAAACTACATTTTTAACTTTGATTAATTAACTCTAATTTATCAACTTTTAATAATTGATCACGTCTAAACTTAGAACTAACTCGATACGTTCTACGCGCTGAAGGTATTGATATATTAAACCACGTTTAATACATTAAATTCCCGATATATTTAATACATAATATAGGAAAAAATTAAGTAAATTTATAGATTTTTTTAAAAAATAAATAAAATTATATATATAAATTTATAAATAAATTATTAAACGTTTAAATAACTAATTTCCTGTTTATTGTTTAAACGGAGAATTTGATTTCCTCAACGCATTTTCTGTCATTTATGAAGGTAATTAAATTACTTTTCTATAAATACATTTATTTTTTTATTAACCTCGAACAGACATGTTGCTATAGTAACAATCGTTATGTTATTATTATAATAATTACCCTTATAGGAAGTAACGTTTTCCTATAGCAAAATATTGAAAAATGTGCAACAGAAATTCGAAATAAATAAATAAATAAAGTAAAATTTGAAGAGAATTTTGATAAAATTTAAATATTTAATTCCTTTTTTATATTATTCAAAAGAACTTTAGAGAATATCTTGCGATTTAATACACTTAAATGTGGTTATAGTGTGAAGATCATTTGAAAAGTAAGTAAATTATATGTTTTCTAGAGTGATGACTCGTTCGGTGCAGGTGTCTTTTTATACTTTTTTGAATATTTTTTAAAAAATTCTTGTATTTATATCTTGAAGAATAAATTGCTACCTAAATCTATACATTAAGTTCATTCGGAATGGCCGTAGGCTATTGATACAAACATGGTATCATTGAAAACAAAGCTATTATAATATAATAAATTGATATAATATGTATAAAAATATAAAAATAAGCAATTTTATTATCATATTTTTACATTGGAAATTGTTCCAGAATTGTATTTTTGTGAGTTGATATATATATTTTTTAGATATTTTAAAATATTCATTAATGAAATGAATATTTTAAAGTTTCGAATGGACAAAAAGACAGACAGAATAATATATATATGCATTGTTTTATATTTGGTAATATAGTTTATATTTATTATTTTTTTTAGAAACTTTAAAAAGTTGAGATTTTATCTTAAATTTGTTCGTCTGTGTGTTTGTCTGTAAAAAAATGAAATATGATAAGAATAGAATTGTATTTTTGTACTTATTTTTTGTCTGTCCGAAAATTTTCTCAAAAATAGCAAGTTAAGATTAATTGAACTCGTCACTGATGAGTAATTGTATTTTAAAAGCTTTATTTTACTAAATTTCACTTGATATTGATTCAAGTGTAAATTAATTACTTCGAATACAAAATCAATAAAAAGCTCATATTGATAATAGTGACCACGTCTTTATAAATGAATTACTATTCAACTGGTAGTTCGCCACCCTCGAAGAAATATCAGATTGCATCCTTGGACTTGAAGGCTAAAACAGGTTGGAAAGTACTTCTGTAAAAATTTATATTTTAATTGATTTAAATCTATTTATTTTCCTATGTCAAAAAAATTAAGTATAAATGAACTTAAGTAATTTCTTTTTATTTTTATTCAGTTAAATTAATTACAATTACGAGAAATTCTTTCTCGTTTCGTAAATTCTTCTTTCTAAAGATTTTTTAATCAAAATTTCTTTAAAAAAAAACTAAGAAATATAAAATATTTATACATATTTTTAAACATAAGGAAGGAGAAAATGAATTATTAATTGTTTATGAATTATTATCGTTATAATTTAGTTAAATACTAAATTTTTTAAATAAAATTATCATTATTAATTTTTTACAAATTTATATTAAAATTATTTTCTAAAATTTTATTGTCGAGAATTTTATTTTATTTATTATTATTATTATTATATTACTAATGCTTTTGTTACTTACTAAAATTACCTTTTAAATGAATAATTAATTGATGATTGTTTAAAAAAAAAGCATTTTTTAGTTGAAATTTGTCGAATTTTCTGTATTTTTAATATTAAAAACAAGTAAGAAAATATCAAGAAATATTAAATTTTCCTATTAAAAAAATATTGTGTTTTTCTTTGTATGAACATTTATGTAGCCTATGCATAATTTATGGAATGGATGTAATATGTTTATGTATGCATGTATGTATGTACTGTACATGTTTAGGTATGTATGCTTTATATAATGAATGTAATATATACATATATGTTTATTTATGTAATCTTGTATGTAATAAATGTAAATTATGTGCATATTCATACGTTTTTATATAATGAATACAATGTATGTACATGTTTATGTATATGTTTTTATGTACGACATTATTGGATGTTTTCATACATAAAAATTCAAGAATACATTCTAAATCTCTAGTATATTTTCCAAAGACCTTTAGGAAAATCTTTTCATTTTTTAGGAAGAATAAAGAAGATAATCACCTACTCTAACAGAAAATGATTTAATTCCTTAATAATGCGCCAAATATAGATTAGTATCCCAAAATTTATAGATAGGAATCAAAAGAAAAGATTAAGAATTGATACCCTATTCTTTACCGTTAATCTGTACAAGATAATCCAACTGGTAGCTCGCGTCCCCCAGAGAAATGGCAAATTACATCTTTGTGTTCAGAACATGAAAAAGGTTGGAATAATAATCGAAAATACTTAATAATATTAGGATTTATCAATTAATACAACAAAACTTGATTATTAATGAATTAATAATAGCAGAATAATGAATTTTTAATTATAAAATAAAAAAAAAATTTATATTATGTATTTTATAAAATACTTTTATAATATTAATCACTAATGAATATATAATATTTTTTTTTATTAAGGTAATGGGCCCGGTGCCAAATGTAAATGCAGTCATTTTAAAATTTTCTTTAAAAGGAATTTAAAAAATAAAATATATTTACATCAAAATTCAAAACAGAAAGTCTATTTACATTGAACAATATACACGCAAAATTTATAAAATATTATAAATATATATTCTTTAATAATTTTATTATAAAAAGATTTCGGATTAGTTATTGTCTGAAAAATATTTTTATATATAATTAGGTCATATAATACTAAGACTGTAAACTGAAAAAGAAAGTAGCACGCAATCAATGTTAAAAGAATGTTTTTATATTTATATAAAAATCAAATAAAGTTTTTACAATTAAATTAGTTTAAAAATAGCTTTAAAATATTCTAAAATTATGCCCAAAAATATAAGAATAAAATTTAGAAAAATCTATATTTTTTAAAAAATAAAATTCCAATTTTCAAACAGAAAAACTAATTTAAAAATTCATTGAAGCGGTGCGTTAGCAAAGCTTCTTCTATGAGGCTTACAGAATTGTGTTCGTTCTCAAAATCCGTTCGATAGATTTTCATTAAACTCTGTCGTTTTCCATTAATTGCGACGCCGAATCCAAAAATTCAATAAAAAATTAGGGTCCATGGCTTCGTTTTCGAGATTCACGAGCGCGCGCGACAAAGCGATATCGCACGAATTGCGCGACTTTATCATGCGATGTTTCGAGGTCGCTAGCACGTCTTGTATGGGCTTATAGAATCGAGTTCGTTCTCAAAATTTAATGGATCGATTTTGATAAAACTTTGCCATTTTCCATTAATTGAGACGAGGAATCCGGAAATGTAATGTGGATTCATTTAAATGTAAAAAAATGTAACAAATCGCTTAACTTTTCCGGCAACATTTAAAATTCTGGTGGCGCTATCTGTTACAATAGATTATTAAAAAGCTATTTACATTTTTAATTATAAAATGACAAAAAACTTAATTTTGAGAGTGGGGATGGGTTTTATATTTAAAAAAAAAAATGTAAATGCTTATAACAAGTAAAATCGTCATTAAGTCGGACTCCCTTTACCTCCCCACCTCTCGACCTTTAACCACAAAATTTAATAGCATCAATCCCCTAATACACACAAACCTCCCTGAAAAATTTCAGAAATTTTCGAAAGCACAAGAGTTATTAAGTTACAAAAAAAGTAAATAAAATCGTGCCCCACACACACACATACATCAACATTCATACATACAGAAAAAAACTGAACTTTTTTGCATTTCTCAACCTTTCAAGGTCCCCTAAGTTCAAAAATTTTTAAATCTTGGGGGGGGATCATTTTTTTGACCGATCGCCATACTTTCCCTCTGTTATCTATAACAGAGCCAGGAAAGTAAAAATAAGAGTCCGTGACTTCGTTTTGAATATACAAAGATATTACAGTGATAATTTCCATGCTCTCTGATGCGACGAGCGCATCTAATGGAATTTATTCCTAGGGGTCACAAATAAAAACAGTATTACGTGCGCCAAAGGGAAAATAGGCGCGACAAACAAACAACACACAAGAACAAAGCAATCGATGGCGATGGTTTGTTCTTGGATCGTCTCTCCGTACCTGGCCAGTGCAAGGTGTCTCCCGTGGCTTGCAGGTACGAGAATAGTTTCTTTTATGGCGGCAAGGGCAAAGTTCACCTGTCAGCGGGTCCGTCAGGTACTGTACAAGAATCTCCTCTTCTGTGCCTAACAGATGCAAGGATCGCTTCTTTCCTTCCGGTTCCGCTTCGATTCAATCGCGATACGACAAATCGCGCAATGTACTAGTATATAAATATTTTGTAAATGAATTTTTTAAAAGATGAATTCTTGGTTTTTTAAGAAAGGGAATGGTATTATCTACTTCAAAGATTAGCAAAATATAATTTTTAGTTTTCAAATAGATGGTAGATGGTAATGTTACAAAAGACCTTAAATATATTTTTAAAATAACATTTCAGTTTTTCAATTATATGATAGTTTGAAAATTCACATATAAATACTTCGAATACAGTAAAACTCAACATAAAACTGTCTCAGGTATGTAAATGATTACAGTTGTGATCCGATTGCAAGGGAGGTAATGCCACAAAAAACCTTTAAGATCCTTACCCGACTATTTTATAAAAAGGCTCGCAGAGGCTTATTGTGTTTACAATTTTCAATGTACTTTTCTGTTGTTTGAATGTTTTCGAACGCTAGATCTACGTATAAGCCGCAGTGAAAGATATTACACATTATCGGAAAGTAGGATTGCCGTTTCGTCGAATTGCAAGTCATTTGGGAGGTTCCAACTTTATTGTAAGATGGTGTTGGGGATAATGGATAAGACAGAGCGGACAAACTCTGCACGTCCAGACAACTCGGATGATCGTTACAAGAATGACCAGCTACTATGGATCTTCGTACATCTTCCAGAGAAAGGCTGAAAGTATCTCTATAGATCCACGTCTGTTGGCAGGCAACTAGTAGCAACATATCTGTATGCAAGGCGACCGCTAGGAGCCCTGTCTTTAACATCCCAACATCATGGACTTCGCATGCAGTAGTGCCGTGGCAGAGTAGCACGAACTGTTAAAGACTGGCAGCATATCGTGTTTAGTGGCGAATCCTTGTTCTATTTGGGAACGGACGACTTAAATGTGCAGGATCACTGGTGAGACCTTTAATCTCTTTTTTTACTATTGAGCAACACACTGCCCACAGCTCGCAGGCTGGTCTGGGAGCCCTATCGTATTACAATCATCCCTAGTAGTGGACATTGACAGCAACAACAGTACGTTAAGGAAATCCTGCGCTCTTACGTATCGCCTTTCATGGCAGAACTAGCAAACAGCCTTTTATCAACAAGATAATGCTCGGCCATACACAGCTACGATTTCCCATGAATGTTTCAAATCTGTCGCATGATAACATAAGGTACAGTACCTATATTCGTGTTCAACAGTATGGCCGTGCCCGCACATATCCAAGCAAGAGGAGATCCTACAAGTTACTAAAGTTTCTTTTAACTAGCCCACTTATTACTATCGTCATAACATTCGCATAATATAAAGTTTCATTCGATTCCAACACCAACCAACCTCTTGGTGCCTAACTTTTCAGTCAATGAGTGTATTATCCACATAAATTTTTTATAGGTGGATTCTTGATTTCTAATGCAAAAAGAAAAAAATCGTTCACTTCAAAAATGGCAAAATATATTCTAAAATTTAAAAATAACACAATAAAACTGTACGACTCCGGCTGAAGTGTACAATTTGTTTTAAAAGACACGAGAAGGCAACGATGATAAAACGACTGAACTAATTTTTAATTATAACAAAAAGACTATATACAGTGGCTAAGCAGCCATCTTTCTTCTTCTTTTTCTTGTCGAAAAAAAAACAACTAGTGCCCCCTGCTTTTTTTTCTCGCCTCCTCGCGGGATTTTCTCTAAAAAACTTCTTACATCTCGGCTACGACTGCTTTTATACAAAACAACAGCTTTTGTTTAAAATTATCTTCTAGAGACATTAGTAACAGTTATTTTTTGTTCGTAGCTTCATTTCCACGTTGTCCTTCTCGATCGGTTCTTTGATGATAAGGACGGATCTGACTCACGTGTACGATCCTGTTGTCATCATCTTGAATTCCCTCAATAAGATAGGTGACGGGATTTACCATCTTCTTTACTATATATGGGCCTTTCCATTTGTTCTGAAATTTATGTCTGTTTAAACGACGGTACAATACTAAGTCGTGTTCCTTAATCTTCGATTCGTGCTTATTTTTGTCAAAAGATGTTTTATTCTGATCATGAGCTTGAGCAAGATTTTCAACTGCTTGTATCCGATTAATAAACAGTTCAGTCAATCTATTCTCAGCTTCTTTCAGAGTTTGTCCTTCCCCTAATCTTTGTGTTTCTGGTGTTCTTGGCTCAAAACCATGGAGCAAGTAGAAAGGACTTTGTTGAGTTGACTTGTGCTTTGTTGTGTTATAAGCAAACACTGCTGTTGATACATGTCTTTTCCAAGCTGTGATATCGTCGTTAGAATATTTCCTAAAGATGTCTTCTAGAGTACGGTTTGTTCTCTCCACAAGTCCGTTTGCTTGGGGGTGGAAAGCGCAAGTTCGGATATGACGAACGCCATGGTCCTCCAAAAAGTTCTCAAAATCTTCGGACACAAAAGACGTTCCTTGATCCGAAATGATCGTCTTTGGAAATCCATACACATCGAATACACTCTCTTGTAAAGCTCTCAATGTAGTTTCTGTGCTTAAACTACTCACAGGGATAGCGATTAAATATCTGGTAAAATAATCTATGCACATCAAAATCCATCTTTTTGAATTTCTCGATCTTGATGGGAGTATTCCAATATGATCAAGACCCAACATTTCAAAGGGCCGTGACGGTACGTCCTTTGTTTGTAAGAAAGCTTTGTTTTTTGATGGATAATCATTATTCATTTGACATACTTGACAACTGCTAACGTAACTCTTAACCTCTTTCACTATATGTTCCCACCAATAGTGATCTAGGATTCTTGACAAGGTTTTCTCTGCATTAAAATGGCCAGCTAAAATATTGTCGTGATTGGCTTTCAAGACTTCAGGCTTGAGCTTCTCTGGTACAACAAGTTGTAAATGATTTCTATCTTGAACATCGTAATGATATAATATGTCATTTTGTAGCACAAAACGATTCTTTGTAGAAGTACACTTACGTTGTTCTTCTAGTGAGAGATTTTCGTCTTTCAATATTCTAATTATGCTATCTAATTTTGGGTCGTCGCTTTGATGACGTTCGATTTCACTAGAGATTCTCCTCTCCAAGCTCAGCATTTGTACGTTTAATTCTGGGATTGGATTTCTAGATAAAATGTCAGGTAGTACGTTGGTAGCTCCTTTCTTATGCTTAACGTCATATTCATATTCCTGTAACTCTAAAGCTATGCGAGCGAGTTTGCGTCCAAGTTTTCTTTTAGCCTTTAAACAACTGATTGCCCAATTATCAGTGTATAGGGTAAATTTCTTTCCAACCAAATAATGTCGAAATCTTTCACAGATGGCCCAGTGTACTGCGATCCCTTCGAGTTCGGTCGAATGAAGAATGCGTTCTGTATCACTGGTACTTCGACTTGCATATTCCACAACAACTTTCTTTCCATTTTGTTCCTGCACGAGTACTGCTGCGATACCTTCTTGAGAGGCATCAGTGTGTACCTCAGTTAGAGCATCAGGGTCAAAGTGGGCAAGTATAGGTGCTTCCCTCAGACACTGAATCAATCTATTAAAGCTATCTTGAGTTTCTTCGTTCCATTCATAGTTGTTTGCTTTCATCATTCGTCTTAATGGTGCTGAAATCAAGGCATAGTTTGGAATAAACCTCCTGTAGTACGACATAAGTCCCAGGAAAGATTGTAACTGTTTCTTGGTCGTAGGAGTTTTTATGTGACTAACAGCCTCTGTTTTCTTTGGATTCGGTCGCTTGCCATCTCCATTCACAAGGTATCCCAAACAAGAAATTTCCTTTAATCCCCATTGGCATTTCTGTGGTGATATCTTTAAATGAGCTTTTGCTAGTATTGTTAGTACTGTTTTGATTAAGTTCTTGTGGTGTTCGTAATCTGATGAAAACAGAATGATGTCATCCAGGTAAACTAATATTCCTTCTTGTCCTTGAAACAATTCTGACATCGCCCTCTGAAAAGTGGCAGGAGCGTTACATAACCCAAACGGCATTTTGTTAAACTCATACAATCCGTCTGCTGTAATGAACGCTGTCTTATGTATATCTTCTTCTGCCATCGGAATTTGCCAGTAACCACTCTCAAGGTCAAGAGACGAAAAATATTTGGCGTTATGCAACTTATCTAGAATATCATCTATTCTTGGTAATGGAAATGAGTCGCGTTTTGTCTTGCTATTCAGATCCCGATAATCAATACAAAGTCGTATTTTTGTCGTAACATGGTGAGGTTGTTTGGCTAATACGACTGGAGATGCATACTGTGAATTTGACTTTCGTATAATGTTTAACGAAAGCATTTCCTTTATTTTTGCATTAATAAATTCTCGATCACTCCAAGAATAATGGTATGGTGTTTTTCTTACCGGCGTTTTGTCTGTCAGTTCTATACGATGATGAACTCTATCATATTCTCCCGGTTCATTTTGCAATATACGGTCATATTGTCTAATTAGCAGTTCAATTTCCTTCCTTTGTTCTTCATTTAAAATTAATTCCTGGCTCTCTGTACTCTGAAGTATGAACTCTTCTGGGTTTGGTAGTTCGTCAAATTCTTCAGAATGGGGATAATAGTTCCACTGATCTTCAAACTTAGTCTTACTCTCCGTTGTATGTATTGCTACAGCACTAGGAAGTAACAAGCATAATTCTTGTGTTGATTCTTCAATGGGAGGTTGTGCTGGAATCACATTACCATCTCTTGTGACTATTTCACATTTATCTTCCTTCAATGTCATTTTCACTCCTGCTTGGCCAATCCAATCTACTCCCAAAGTCAAAGGGACTGGGTTGTTCTCGAACACTGCTGTTTTCACTGTGGTGACTTGTCCTTGCAGCCGAATAGGTAGATCAACAAATCCAATTGGTTTCACCTTTGTCATGCCGATACCAGTGAACTCAGTGGTGTCGTCATCTAACATCCTTATACCAACAGGTAACTGATCCCGACGAATTATTGTACGACATGAACCTGTATCAACAAGGGCTCTTATCTTTCCTATCATTAGCACTTCAACATTAATATATGGGCTATGAACTTTAGAACTGTTAGCATTGACGTTTAAAGCGCTGCTCGTTTGTTTTTGTTTCTTGCTGTCTTTAATCTCTTTTGTACTTCCTCTTTCAGCTTTGTATTCATTGGCCTGTGCACTATTTTCATTTGGACATGTCTTGGCTAGATGTCCTAACTGTTGACATTTGTAACATCGGGTCATTTGTAAAGGCATCTGAGCATTCCACTTGGGGTCTCTTCTTATTGACTTCTCGTCTGTACGTTTAATAGCATCACCTGCAATAGCCGGATCCTTTACTCGAGCATTTGTATTATTTGGGAACTTATGAGGTTGTTGAACTTGAGTCTTCATATGCATCCTGACCTCAGTCTCTTGCTCATCTATCTTGCGCGCTATACGCTGTAGTTCTGCAATACTGTGCACATCATGAGTAGCAATAGTAACTGTGTGTTGTTTATTTTTTATTCCATCCAGCAAATAATCAATTTCGTCAGCTTCAGTAACATTTACAGGACAGTTGGTACGTAACAAACACAGCTTAGCATAGAAATAATCTGTGAGACTCTCATCATGTCTTTGTTCTCTTTCTTTCACTCTGTCACACCACCTTCTCAACGTCAGTCTTTTACCAAATTCGCTTTTTAGGCTTGTTTTCCACTCAGTCCAATTGTTAAGCTGGTAACCCATTGCTTTATGCCAGTTTTTTGCTGCTCCTCTCAGTTTGCTGATGGCTAGCGGAAGAACTTGGGTCTCAGTTAGTCTCTGTTGATTTCGAGTCAATTCAATATAATTCAACCATTCGTCAGCACTCTCTGTAGTAGTACCGCTAAATTCAGGAAGAGAACTCGTCAAATCAGGTACAGTTTGTACTTCGATAACTGTCTCCTTTGGGTTTCGCACTGTCTGTTGCTGGTTATCTATTAATAATATTACTTTTTCCATTAGCGTTTGCATCATACTCATAGGATTTGAATTTACAGCTTGATCTTCAGAAGGAGATTCATTAACGACTTCTTCCTCCGTTGCCTGGCTAGCCTTGTTAACATACTCTTCTTCACTTAACATTGCACTAGTTAGTCGTTCTATTAATTCAGATTTTTTACCGACTCGTGATAATTGCCTTTTCTCCAATTCCTCTCTCAAATATTCAATGGTCCTTCCTTCTAAATCATGTTTAATTTCTTCAACCGTAGACATGTTAGCTTCTAACCAAATCACGGTCGTCAACTTAAATTCTTTACTTTTTTCTAATATCGGCGCTAAATCTTTAAGCTATTGCTTCCTAGAGTTAGCTCTTAAACTTTTCTATAACTTTGATTCGGTTACGACCAAAATTTTACACTTTTAGCTTCAATCTTAAACTTCAAGACTTCCTACCTTCGTCCGTGCGCCTTACTCGTTTCGGCTCGTTTCTTGTAGACGTGGTTGGTAGTGGCACATCAGCTAATCCTGTCGACTGCGCCAATTCTTGTACGACTCCGGCTGAAGTGTACAATTTGTTTTAAAAGACACGAGAAGGCAACGATGATAAAACGACTGAACTAATTTTTAATTATAACAAAAAGACTATATACAGTGGCTAAGCAGCCATCTTTCTTCTTCTTCTTCTTGTCGAAAAAAAAAACAACTAGTGCCCCCTGCTTTTTTTTTCTCGCCTCCTCGCGGAATTTTCTCTAAAAAACTTCTTACAAAAACTTAAATATATATTTGATAAAACTCAAATTTGAAAACTATGAAACAGTTTGAAAATTGACATAAAAAAGATTTTACAAATAATTTGTTTAAAGATAACCTCTTTGTTTCTTGATGCAAAAGAATATTCAAAAATAGTCTAAAATATCCTTAATTCAAATTAGATTCAAAAATCCAAAAAATTACTTAATAAATTTAGAAAAGCTATGTATATATTTTTTAAAAATTCCAAATTTTTTAACTGCAAAGTAAGTTCAAATTGACATATAAATATTTTCTAAATAGATTTTTTACAGATATATTTCTGCCTCTAGTCTGCAAGAAAGTGGTATTATCATTTTTTTCAAAAAAAAAAAAAAAGTGTGAATAGAGCATAAAAGAGGCAATTCTGATAAAACAAATATTTGAATAATCTGTCAAAGAACTTTAAACGATCATAAATTAATCTGACATTAAACCACTTAAAAATTGCTTAAGGGGTTGATACTCCATTCAAGATAAACAAGTTTCTTATAAGGAGATTAACAAATCATCTTGAATTTTTCTTCTTCTTTTTTTTAAATTCGATTTCCAAACAAATTAAAAAGCGAAGGCAAAACCGGAAAATTTTAATATTTTATTTTAATAAAGGAAAAAATTGATCTGGAAAACTAGAAAATGTACTTTTTTAACATTCAGTAATGTGAATCTATAAAGAAAAATTGTTTTAGAATATATTTTTCCATACTTTTGTAAACCTTTTCCTCTTTTAGGATATGTAATCCTTAAAGGAATAATAAAACTAACTAACTAAATAAATACATTTTTATTGGCATTATAATTAAAAACTTACAGTGCAATTAAATTTAAAGACCAATTAAATGCTAATTAACTATTCAAATTTAGAGAATATTTTTATTGATATAACAAAAATTCTGACTGGATAGACTACATCTTTCATGTAAATTAGATAAGAATACATTCCAATCAAGTTTAATGTGTCTAATTTAGTTTCAAATCTAGAAAATTTATTATATAAATCTATAGAATATTCAATTTGATTTATAAGTTACGATTATATAGGAAGAAAATTGCACTTCATTGAAGTCAATAAGTATCTACAAGTAAATTCGTATCTTCATCTTCCTCCAATTCAAAACAGCTGCGAGAAAAATTCCTGGATTTTCTTGGAAACGTTTAAGGTTTTGGATAATTTTATGGTTTAATTTTTTATAAATCAAATTTAATAAATTTATAATTCAATCGATAAGACGTCTTTATTTATAAATTAATAAATGAAGTTTTTTTTTCTATTTTGTAACAAATTTAAAAAATAATAAAAATTAATCTTGTTTAAAGATACATTCTAAATTCTCTGCTGTATGATAATTTTATGTTTGGGTATTTATATTTAATGTATTTTATGAGGAATTTAGTTTAATATTCTAACAGTTTGTGTATTAAATTAATTAGAAATTACATATCTTAATGATAATTCATTAAGCGTAATTTCTCTAATATGTATATAAGTTATATTATATTTTAATTGCTGAATATTTAGAGCATTTGCAACATTTTGAATTATTTTTATATAAATTATTTTTACACGTGTTTGCTTTAATAAGGAGTTGAAATTCTTACCATGTAATTAAAATTGTTAAGAATTTTAACTATTTTCCTGCACCTTCATCTTATCTTCTCCCATCTTCAGTTCCTCCAGTTCTGAGCATATACAGGAAAAGCTCTAAATTTTTTGTATAAAAATTGAAATTTCTAGACAGTTTTATAGTTTGTTTTTTTTAATAAATTATATAATTAATAAATATGTTACATTACTTTAAAATAAATCTATAACTTAATAAAATCAACTTAAAATTTCCTAGCAATCTCTTAGCTTTCAAGCAAATCTCTTTTAACTAATTTAATTACAAAATCTTATAAATTATGGTTAATAAATATATAACTAATTAAATAAAATCATAAAATTTTATCGTAAATTCTGAAGTAAAATCATCAATTTATAACTCTTTCTTTGTTAAAAGACGGTTCAAACTTATCTTTAGAGACTAAAATTTAATGTTGTAGATATTATAAGATATAAATTTCTATGTTAATCGTAAATTATATAGTAAAAATTTATTAGGCAATAAAAAATCTACTCGAAAATCAACAAAGGTGTATAAAAATGCCATTAAACTTTTTCAAAAAATTATTTTCTTTGTTACTAAATATAGAAAACGTTTAAGAAGATGAAGAGGAAGAAGAAGAGAAACAATCGAAGAAAAGTTTTTTCTTAAAGATTCATAAAAAAATGTAATTTGTTAGAGAAAAAGTTATAATTTGTAGTCTCAGTAATGGCATTTTCGAAGTTTCCAATTACTAAATCTTTATACAATTTCCGTATCATTTACTAAAGTTTTAGAAATAATGATCATGATACACAAACGATATGCTTACTTCCAAACGGGCAAAAAAAAATTTTTTTTATTTAAAAAATCTGTATTTCATTATTTTGTTCTATAATGATTTAAGTTCAAAGGAATTTAAAATATTTTTTAAAATGTTTCATTCATCAGTGGCATTTTTATATGTAATATTCATATATAACAGAGAAGATGCGTGTTTTTATTAACTTTTTTTTTCGAATAAAATTTTATTTATAAAATGGCACACGAAATAAAAATATTTATGTAAATACGCTAAGAAATAAAATAAATATCAAATGAAAATAAGAAAAAAGTGTTTATAAAGGGAATTTTTGTGTGAAAGATGTGAAACTCGATACAGGTGAGATGCTGTTCTGCTTAGAAATGGATGGATGTTGTAGGGAGACTGGAGAAAAAATAATTAATATCTTAAGAATTTTTTTATATGTAATTTATTATATTTTAATATATATTTATATGTAAAACTCGATTCAAGTGAGATATTGTTCTGTATAGAAAATAGTTTAGAGGTAGGGAGGATGGAGAGAAAATAATTAATCTTCAAACTTTTTTTTTTTACTATATAAATGTCTTTGGCAATAAAAAATGATGGAGAAAGAAACTTTGATCCTTTCTAACTATAAAAAAGTAAATAATATGTTTTTTTAACGTTTCTATCGTGTGTTTTTTGAACCGTTATCAAATAATGCGACTTTTTGATAGGAAACGAATGAAAACTATTGATTGTGTGCATCATTTAGAAGAAAATGATCTTAAAAAAGTGTGTAAAATTGTTATAAATTAATTTTTTTGTAAAAAAAGATTAAAAACTGTAAATGTATCTAAAAAATTTCGGTTTAAGTAATACGATTCTTTACTAAAAAGAAAAAAAAAGAAAAAAAAACGAGAAATTCCAAAAACTGCCATTGTTTGAATGCTTCGACAACTTTTCTAAATGATGTTGTCAGAAAAAAAGACGTGGTAAATCATTTCAACGTGATTTTTCTAAAAAAAGATAAAATTTTTTCGGACAATTCACGTTTCGATTGAAAATTCTAGTGAAGTTTTTGCTATTTTTTTAAACGCGCATTCCAGTATCAATGCCGAATCTAACCGATTGAATTGTTCAAATTGTCCGTCTGTCTGTCTATACAAACAACTTCTGAAGAAATTGAAAAGATCTTGATTAAATTTAACGCGAAAATAGTGACTATATTTATCTAACGGGTGGCCAAACAGTCTGTTAACCTTTGTAAAACTTTTAAATTTCTGCTTTATATTTCATTATACTTTTTACAATCATATTTTTACTAATTTGTTCTAAAATCAGTTTATGATTTATTGACAAGTGTAATTCTAAAACATATAAAAACTTAACATGGCTAACTGACCCTGATAATGTAATAGTCGAAAACAGTAAATTTTCAACCTCTCTCTCCTCTATCTCATGTAAGTATTAAAAAGTATATAAATAAAACAATATTCAAGTACTTTTCTGTATTTTGTACCCCATTTTAGGGATTAAGTAAAAATAATTGCACATCGAACAGATATAAAGATAAGAAGATAAGTCAGAGGTATCAGTTGAACAGAAAATAATGGAAACAATTTATCAACTTTACAATCGATTCTTTACCTTTTAAAGTCAATTTATCGAATAAACCTTATATAATTCATAAAATTCAATTTTCTAATATTTTTATCACAATTTCCTTTTGCCAATAACACTTAATTATAATTAGATTTTATAAAATTTTATTTTATATTCCTAATTACTTAAAGCTTGTCCTATACAAAACTTTATACGTTTGAAAGATTTAAATGCAAAATAGTTTTTAAAAAATTTAAAAATTTAAATGCATAATAAAAATAGAATTTTATGGGAATTTCTTAAGATAAAGTAATAAATTTTATAAATTAAAAAAAAATTATTTAAAACGTATATTTACTTTCTGGATATCTGTATGAAATATATGTCTTTAATGTAATAATTCATGGAAATTTTCTATTAAAATAATCAATTTATCAGTAGAAGAGATGCAAAACTCGTAAAATAAATGCTTTTTGTTTTTAAACATATATTGAGTTGTTTATATCTTAATTTAATAAGCAAAATTTTGATATAATGCATCGAAAATGGTATAGCATCATCTAAGATACGTGCAATATATTATCTCTATGACTTAATGTGTACGATGAATTATTTTTATTGCTATAAAGTTAAATTTAAAAGTTAATTCTATTGGCTTTCGGTTTTAATTGAGCCATTTTGTATATTTTATATTTAAATTTTAAAAAGCGAATTTTAACGTAATACGCGGGAAACTAATTTAGAACCTGGTTTTCTGACCTATTTTATCATTTAATCGCTGTAAGAAAAAGGAATTAAACTCAGATCAAAATCGAATTTTCCCGCATATTGCGTTAGTCAGTTACGTTAATATTTTTTAAATAAAATGACTTTCTTCATCTTTGATACACGAAGAAAATAATTAATCTTCTTCCGTTTTTGCATTTCTTATTTTATAAATTATTTCTTTTTTAATTCCTGCACGATACTTCAATATAAAATCCATTACAGTCATGTGAATAAAATCAACTGATCAAACTGAATTAAATTAATTAAAAATAATTAAATATTATGAAGTAACAATTTAAATATTTATAATTACACTCCATAATCCAGCATCAATATTTTAATTTTATATAATTAAGTGTTATTTCTTGATAATTTTTTAGAAATATTTTAAAATTCATTCAGCAACCATTTTTCACTTTCCATTTCGATTCATTTAAATATAATAACTGATACGAACTTACATTTTCCAATATTCCAATATTACGACATTCTACTTGCAACGAAATATAATTTTCTGTTAGGATTTACTACATTTTTATGTAATATAGAAATTAGAAAGCTCAATTTTGACATTAATATAAATGAATTTCTTGCCAAATATTTTAGAAATTGTTTTAAAAATTAATGTAGAATATACTGTAAAGTCTACTATATTAAAGTGCTTAAAATATCTGCAATATCCTGAGATTATGTAAAGTAAGTTTGATTCATAAAGTATTTATGAAATATGTTTAATTTTTGTGATTATTGAATGCTTATTAGTTTATTCTGATGTAATTTAGAGCGTAGAACAAAAACTTTAGAGATATATTTTAAAGCTGGCATTATAGTCTAAGGACAACATGTATTATATTGAATTATAAAGAAGAGAATTTCTAAGCAGAGCAACAGTTGTGCAAAAATACTATTTTTTGTGTGAATTTCTATGAAATAGTAAATATTAAGCTAAAATCTAACGAATTTTAAATAATTTTAATACTTTTACGATTATTTTCAGCAATTTCAAGATATAGTGTACATCCTGTATAATATTGTACAGGATAGCTAAAAAGTTAGTTACTCATTGTAAAACTAAATTGGTACCTAATTAAAATACTTCATTTCATAGTTTTGTTTCTAAGTAATTAAATTCTTCTTGTTCAATACACAAATTACAATACTTTAACAAATTCATTTTACGATTTATAATGGTAAGTGTACTCAGAACTTTTAGACAACTATTTATAATGTATATACTGTTGGAACGTAATATAGACAATATATATAAATAAAATTACCAGAAGGATTTAAGCACGAATATTTACTAACATAAGTTTATAATAAAATTGAAGGAATTTTTTAAAAAATAATTTACTTTAAAATCTTTCCAAAAATAGCAATAAAATTTAAAAAATAAACTTTGATGCAAGGATTAATCACTGTAAGTTTTAAAGTTTAAAAAGTTTTTCGTTTAAAAATAAGATTTTTTAAATTAAATAATTACATAAAACGACTCAGAAAAAGTGAAATATATTTTAGTTTAACGTAGACTTATATTTTGTTTCCATCGCAATTAACTTTTTAAAGAGCAATCATTCTTTT
Organism: Centruroides vittatus; assembly: GCF_030686945.1. Classification (NCBI taxonomy): domain Eukaryota; kingdom Metazoa; phylum Arthropoda; class Arachnida; order Scorpiones; family Buthidae; genus Centruroides; species Centruroides vittatus. The sequence goes on from NW_027122385.1 coordinate 4,155,514, forward strand.
TTTCTCCTAAAAGGAGCAATAGAAAAATGTTCATCGAAACTTTATTAATTTCATCTTGGATCTAATGATTCCAGAAATGTTATTTAATCAAAAAATAAATGATTAATTAATTTCATTTTCTAATGAATTTGTTGTTATTTTTGTTAAAAATTTCCATTTTTAGTCACACCGAAGTTGAAGCTAAATATCAAACATATCTATTCATATAAATTAATTAGATTTTTTTAAAATCAAAACATTATCAGATCGATTCTTATTTTTATTTTATTGTTAAAGAATTATATTTAATTATATAAATATTATTATGGAAGTGTTTTTTAGATATTTTAATGACGAAAATTTTTCGTAAAGTAATTTCCAATAATGATTTTTGATTAAGCAAGTCATTACTTAAAGGTTTGAATTAAAATAGAGATGATATTAACATTTAAAAACTAAATTTAAAAAAAATATATATTTAATAAAACGGCAATAAATCTATTTTGAAAGATTAAATAATATATAATTATTAATATTTATAAATAATTTTAAAAAAAATCTGTTATGATATCACCAAATAAGTGATTCTATAGCACGTGTAAAAGCCATGACCTGATGCTTCTTGCAATTACTTCAGAAAAAATCAGGAGGGTTTTTTAGATAATAAATAAAAAAATTCTTTAAAAATCCATTTTAAGAACTCAGATAATTAATTTTTTTTTATAAAATCACAAGCTATTTAATTCCGTAATATCTACAAAAGTTATGAGCTAATGCTACTTGAAATTCCTTCTATTTTTTACTTTTAAGCAACTAATAAAATACCCTAAAATCAATCTTAAGATGCTAAAATTATTAAAATATCCGTTTAAAAAAATTAAAAATTCAAACCTCTTTATAAAATTACTAAATAAAAATTTTTGTAATACGTAAAAGTCATAAACGCGTGCTTTCAGCAATTCCTACCGATATTTTTTAAATATTTAATAAAATTTTTTAAAATAACTAATAAAATACTCTAAAAGATCTATTTTAAGATGCTAAATTATTAAAAATTCTTTATAAAAATGAATAAATACGTGATTCTGTAGCATCTATAAAACTCATGAACTAAATGCAATTATTCCTTCTCGTCAAATATTAATACATAATTTGAATATTTGTATCGTACCTCTATTTTAATAACTAATTTCGTTTTCAAAAAAGAATTATTCACGTTAATTTATCACGTGACACTTTTGTACACACGTAATAGACGAACAACTATTCATTTACATAGGTATATTAGAGAATACATGAACGGCTTATGACCCGATAATGTAAATGTATTCAAAAAATATGGAATTATTCATAGTATGGTATTAGCTATAATTATGAATATTTTATGTATAAATTACAGTTCTATCTTTTTTTAAAAAAACTCTACAAGTTTATTATAAATTTATTCAATCTCTTTTCTGTATGTATAGTAAATTTATAGAATTTATAACATTAATTTTCATTAAATAAATAATTAAAGAGCTTAATAAGCATTTATAGCTTACTAAAGTAATATATTATAAGCTAAAATTATATTTTATCTGTAGAAAGGTATGTAGAATCCGCAAGTGTGGACACATTTTTTGAGGGTAAAAAATAACATAAATTAATTACTTTTAAATGAATTAAAAATATAAACATTATTTAATTATAATTTTAAAATAATTTAAATTATTTATACATATATCAAATTTAATAATTTAATTTTAAAAAATAATTAACTTAATTTATTTTACTGTAAAAAAATAAATTTAGTTATATAAGCAGTCATTTATCAACGAGAGATTTAACACGCGTAGTTATGGGCCTGAAAAAAATAAATAAATATATTTTTTAAAGTTTAATTTAATTGATACAGATTATAATTTCTCAAACTTTTAAATAATTTATAGAATTTTTTAAAATATTTTTCGTATATTTTATTATTATAATAGAACGTATTAATCTTTACTTTATTTTTACTTATCGATTTTTATTCAGAACATGTAAAAGGGTTGAAATAAACTTTATAATAAATGTATGGTTTATAAAATATTTTTACGTTAAAAATAATAAAAAATTAATTAAAAAATACAATTAATGAATCTTTTTAAAAATATAACTCTGTGGCGAATTCTTTAGACATTTTTAATTACTCAAAATATCTCTTCTATAATTTTTTTTTAATTTTTGATTTAAATAAGAAAAAATATTTTAAAAATATTTTATCGATATAAAATTATTTAAATTATAGATTTAATTCTTTTTTCTATCTAAATTGTAACTAGTTTAAGTTATTTTAGTTACTCGATATCGTTACAGATAATCGAAGAACGATAATATTTTAAAGTTTTATGTCTAAATTTATAGTTTAAAAGATGCTTTATATATATATAACATTTACATCTTTTAATCAAAATACAGATGTAAAAACTTTTATCAAAGTTCGTCGAGATAATAATCAAATTAAATTATTATTCTTACGGAAAAAAATGCATTCTACATAATGACTTAGCCTATCTACAATACATAGAAAGTTTAATAAATGTTGGTATCTTTCTGTATAATTTATGGAAATTTTATTGTTTATTTTATTCATTTTGATACTGTTTAATATTTAAAACGAAAATTTGTGGCCTTAATTTTAAGTAAAAATATTATTAAGAAATGTATATTTTCGATTAATTTTTAGGTAAATTAATCGTGTTATATGTCGTGAAATAAATATTAACACATTCAAACCTCGATTTAAAACTATCATTTGTTCGCCTATGAAATTGGCATTAAATCGAGTGTGAGCTTTGACCGAGCGGTATATCGTGGTTTGACTGCATTTTATATTGTAATAATAAATATATACTTATATTTCATATAGTGGTTGAGTGGCTCATATCAAAGTACTGTATATATATATATACATTCTGTATATAAACCATAGGAGGAAGTATCTAGACTCTAGATACTTCCTCCTTTCTTTCTTTCCTCTAGAATATGGAGGAAAGGAAGAAAACTAAATTCTGGACAGAAAAACTACGTTTACTTCCAATAGAATTCGAAATCACGTCCTTCGATAAGTTGTGTTCCATTAAAAGACACAATAAACATTTACTGATAGCTCAATTACGTAGAACGTTGATAATGCTATCGAAGGATGCGGGTTCGGATCACACTTAAAGTCAATCTTTCTCCCTTAAGCGTATTTCTTATTCAAGGTGGATATGTGCTATGCACCTCAATGTTTACTTTTGAAAAAGGGGTATGAACTTGTATATAAAGACAATTAATTGAAGCTGTAAAAACTTCCAGTTTATATTTAACTATCGAGCTTCAATTAGTTGTACTGGTGCGTTTTATTTAACAAAAATTTATTAATCAATACTGTATTATAATTGATTTATTTATAAAAGTAAGATTCATCAACTTATTTCATGTCAGCCATATTCAATATTTTTAAGTTATTGCTTATAATTTATACTTCAAGAATATTAATTTTAAGCTTTAAAAGCAGAAAAAAACACTTACGATGTAGAGGAATAAGACTTATCAATTTTGTTTTTAATTAAAATAAATTTATTTTACATAATTAAAATATGCTAATTAAAAAGTGTGACGTAAAGAAGAATTCATTTTAATTTTTAATTTGCTCTTTGAAACAAATATAATGAAAATAACATGCATTGTTCCTTAGTACATAGAAAAGAACTTAGCCCCATTAGCTACTTTACTCCATAAAATGTTGTTTTTTAATATGAAAAATCCAACGAGTTACTTAACTTTCCCGGCAACGTTTTGTGGCGCCATCTGTTATAAAAAGTTTTTAAAATAAAATATTATATTTTTAATTACTATAAAATGGCAAAAAGCTTAATTTTGAGGTTAGGGATGGGTTTTACAAAAAAATTTTAAATGCTAATAACGAGTAAAATCGTTATTAAGTCTGACCCTAGTCGAGATACACACGACCCCCATTATCTCCCTACTCCTTCGATCTTTAACCGCCAAAATTTAATAACACCAATCTCTCAAGTAAACAAAACTCCCTGCAAAATTTCAGAAATTTTCGACAAAAAGCATAGGAGTTATTAAGCTTCAAAGAGGTTGAACAAAACCGTGCCTCCCCACACACACACATTAACATCCATACACACAGAAATTACCACACCAATTTTTTTTTTTTTTTTTTTTTGAATTTCTCAACGTTTTAAGGTGTTCTGAGTCTAAACATGTAAAAATCTTATGGGAGATGATTTTTTCATCGATCGCCATACTTCCCCTCTGTTATATATAAAACAGCCGGAAAAGTAAAAAACTTAAGTAATTAATTTAAATTAAGTGCAACATATTTTCATATAGTTATAACATAAAATAAAACACGAGTTTATCCAAAATATACTTTATTATGTAAAGTATTATTATTATTATTATAATCTGAAGTATAGAATGATTCAAAAGTCTACCGAAGGACATATTTGTGATGCGTGTGTGCACATATTAGCGCCGGACGTGTTAACATGAGTTCGTCATGAGTGGCAGGAAAGCGTTCAGTTAAATGGTATTCATATATTCTACGATTGCATGATGTGAAAACTTTTGTCTGTGTACTGTGAGTTTTATCACTCTAATGAATCCCTTGTTAAAGTTTGGAACCCTATCGAAAAATCATTCGACCTAATGATAAAAACGTGAAATCATTCCTCATGAATCCATCTTGTAAAATTTAAATTTTTATTTAAAATTTTTTTTATTCTGTATTTACTCGTATATTCGACACTTTAACCGTTCATAAACAAAATAACAATACACAATTAAAAAGTAATAATAATCCTCCAAAAATGACTTTATAAATAGAATAAATATGAAATTTTTAATTAGAATCGGTGTTCTATTTTCGAAACGAAAATTTGTTATAATAATAATTAAAGTTGCTAACAAAATCGTGAATGAATTTTGATCATTTCGAAAACTAATTTGCATATTCTAATGTTAAGTTACAAAAGGTGACGCCTAACATTCATTACAATGGGCAAGTCAAAGATTAAATACATCTAACAATTGTAAAAGTAAGAGTACAAAAATTGAAAACAATTCATGTTATTTAAAAAAAAGAAACATAAAATTTATTATTTTTAATATTGATTCAATTATCACTTCACGCAGTTACATTCGACAACAATAAAATGTGAAATATATCGAAACCAATTATCAATTTACATTCCTAAATAATTAATATTTAATGTTAGTTGTAATTAAAATAAACAAATAAATAAGTAGGACCTATAATAGAGAAATCATTTGATATACTGTATTTGATGACGCTTATGAGACCTTACAAATTATTCATTCCATTGTATTTCTTGAGAGTAAAAACAAAAAAAAACCCTTTATTTTTGTCAAATTTTATTATTAAAAAATTTAATACAATTTTTAACATTTTGTGTATTTTTAATTTACTGAATGCTCGAATGGATAAGCCACCATTTTCGATCTCTATGAGGCCTGATATATAATTGAGCTTCTCGAAGTCCTTAGTATATTAACTAATAGGCCTATATAGACTATATAAGTATTAATCAATACATCTAAAAAAAAAGTAAGTGCTTTGGGGCTCCTCCGATCTCTGACGGGCTTTTTATACAGGGCCACTTATTTTTTAAGGTTTCCAGTAGATTAAAAACAAAACATAATTTTAAAAAATTTTATTTTAAATAAAATATCGTAGAAAGAAGAAGAGATTTCGACAAAGAGAAGGGATTAAATATAATAAATTTGTTATAATTGTATGTGTTAAAATCTTACTTTAGTTCCTTCTCTTTTTTTTTATTTTTTAAGATAGAAAATGAATTTTTTAGAAAGTGTCATAAATTTTGTTGGTACATTACCGGTCCATAAATAATGTCTTTCGATCAAATACCAGTCAAAGAAATCGGAAATTCAATTTTTCCCCATCATAGTTCATTTGTCAGAGTTGGATGTCTTCTAGTGACAAGTTCCAGCATGTCAACCAACCGATATCATCACCATTCGACTTCCTCCTTCGACCGAAAACAACTCGACTGAAAATATCTCCTTCCAGTTTTGCTTCTGCCTTTTTCTGCAGTTTTAGTTTTATAAATATTTATAGAATTTTTTGACAGGAAAAAAAAAAGTTTTATTTTTGACCTCGATTCTTTGCGATTTAATTTTACCTTGAATTATGATAAATTTTTAAATTTATATAAATAAAATTTTATATCGTAGGATAAACTTCCTACTTAATTATTTTAATTTATGCATACCCGAAGGACAGACATTGACGGAACTTTAATTAATTAACAGATAAAGCAAACCAATGAAATAAATGAGAAGTTTTATTTCTGTTTTTTAACTTTAAGGACAGGCCAAGACTGTGAAGTTTATACACAATTTACGTTTTAGATTATTAATGAAGAATTTAATAATTTTAATTTAATTAATTTTTTATAATACTTCATGATTATTATTTATAAATAAGAAGAATTTTTATGTAAGAATTGTTTAGTTTCGACTTAATTTAAAATTCAAACTATCTGATGTAAAAATTAACTGTTCATTCATGTAGAAGAGTGCAGATGATTAATGATGAAACAATACAGTTTTCGATTATGTTTCACTCCAGATTTCTGACATATTTTATTAAAATAAAATAACTCAATTGAAAAATTAATTTTATATCAAAGGAATTTATAAATTAAAAATATATTATCCTAGTTTTATCTCTTAAATATAATTTTTGTTATGAAAATCCTGTGATTAACTATTGTAATCTTGTTAGAACAAACATAAAACTTGATTTTATAAGGAAATTTAATTACATAAGTTACAGGAAATGTTTTTATTCTTTAAATATTAAAAGTTCTCTACTGAATTGATGCTATTCTATTAAAGAAGAGGACCTTTTTTTTGTCTTCTTTTTGGTTACTTAAATATGAATGAAATTGTGTCTGTCTGTCTGTGCCTATGGATGCTACGTGAGAGTAATTAAACGTGTTTCTTCATCTGTATCCGGCAGTTAAAGAAAAGTAGGTGCATTTTTTTTTATTTAAAAGATTATTTAATTAAGAGTGTGTAAAATTAGGCTAATGATCAAGGTAACATCTAGAATTTTTAGTAAGTTTTATGAATGGTGGTGTGTATTAATATGTTTATGTATTTATGTTTATGTTTGAAATGCATACTTTCTTATCTGACATTGTATATATCGATCTTTACAAGTATTAGTGTATACTTATGCAATATATGTTTCTTTATGTGATATGTATGCATTTTTACAAAATATTTATATGCTTTATACGATAAGAATGCCTCCTTATATGAGTTTTTTATGTAATATGTGTGCATCCTTACGTATTATAGTATACTCTTATATAATATGTACGTAACTTTACATAATATGTATTTATATTCTTTAGTGATGTCGATGTACGAGCATCCTTCAATGATGTATGAACATCTTTCATTCCTTATATAATTCCTTCAAATATTGGTATATAGTCTTAATCACGAAAAAGCAGAGTCGATAGTATTACTCTTTTATAAGAATAATTATTAATAAAAGTATATAAATTATTTAAAATATATAACTCAGTTTCTCTGATTGATTCAATGTTCTAAGTGAGCATCTTAATTATTTACAAGATCATCAGAGTGCATTAAATGATTACTTCTGTGCAAAAAAAGTATAGCAAGAATCTATTTTAATATGGACTAATGTGGAGTTTTTCTACATGTAAAAGCTCGGGTTTGGATCCATATCAACTGACAAGAGAGATAAAAAATAAAGTTTTTTTTCTCGATTTATTTTTACATCTTTCAATTAGGGACTTGAAATTAAAAGGGTGAATAAGAAAGCAAAAAAAAAGAATTTATTTCTCAGAACATAAAAAGTGCTTCACTTCTGGCAATCTACCGAAGAGTAGCATGAATTTGGGTGTGGTTCTGCTTACGTGACCTCAATATCGTCTATAATATTAAAAAGAATGGATAAATTACAGATCGGATATATTAAAATATACTTCTGAATTTCCGATTAGTTTAAATTTTAAGTAATTTTTCTTTTAAGATGTTTAAATCTTGTACTAATTTTCAAATACATTTTTTTCGCACGTTTCTGAACTTAAAATGGAGATCGTCTTAATTTTTTTAGTTTATTTGTAATTATCATCCAATTTTTTTTCCTTAAAAATTGTCTTTTTAGAGTCGAAAAAACACTTTTCTAAAACTTTTATCGCAATTAAGATTTACTCTTATTAAAAGGGCGCATTTTAAAATCTCAATTGAAAAAAAAAAACACTTTTAGGAAAGATTTAAAAGGTTTAATGAAAAAAAGAAATTGGATAATAATTAAAAATAAATCTCATATTTTAAAGTCGTTCTTTTTAAAACGGGGAGTTTTTAAAGAAGATATTCGAAGGGTAATTATAATTAAAAAACATCTTTACGACTTTAAGAATACTTCGGATTTAAGCTACACTCTTTTAAAAAGGGGGAAACACTTTAAAATATTTTTAAAAAATAAAAGTTTTTGAGATTTAAAAATTGTTTTTAAGAAAAAATTTAAAATAATTTAAAATAACTTCTGAATTTTACACACTTAAAACAATACAACAATTCCAAAAATACTAGTAAATGGCTTTCACAGTTTATAAAATATATGATTACTGTTCTACATATTTGTGAATAGATATTTTTTATTAATGACGATAAATAGTGATGGATATAAACAGTGAATACACGTGTATTTACTGTATTAAATATATATATTTCAATAATTCATATTTATATATTATTCAAAATATAATTTATAAAGCTTAAATATTATATAAAATTAAATATTCATGAATATAATTTTTTAAAGAATTTTTTATAAAGCTTTTAGAATAAAATTACTTAACATTTTTAAAGTATTTTCACTGTTTTTAATTGAAATTTTTTAGTGTTATATTACTTTAAAATATTAAAAAAATAGATGTTTAAAGTAATTAGAATGTGTAAATATTTATAAAATTATTATTATTTTTTATGTGGAATTTTTGTAATTACTTTTTTGTAAAAGAATGTTTACATATTTTATTAAATTAAAGAATTTTATATAATTCATTTAATAAAGAAATATTGAAATTTATTTTTAGATCCTTTGCTATACTTTATATGCAAAGTTTAGCTATTGCTAATTATTCCATTTATATATATAAGAAAGTTTGCAGTCACGATCTTTATACCTATGCTTTACTTTTACTAAGTGATGTCTCACACGAAGGTAATTAAATTAAATTGATCTGCATACAAGATACTCTGATATTCTTAGATAGAATTTACTTGAAATACATGATGCATATACGTTTGTTGTGCTATTACCTGATTCATTTTGCTTTAGAATTCTTAACTGACAGTTATCTGTCACATGGGCATTGTATGATATACGAGCGAATGGTTTACAACATCTAAATATCTAAACGTGAAGAAGTTTCGAACGTCGATTCTAGTTAATTACTTGCAATAAAAATGAGTCATTTATGCAGTTTTATAAATTATAACGTTTTGTCTTTCATTAATAATGATATTTATTTATAAAATACTTACTAATAATTACTCATTTCTGATGGTTAAAGTGATTAATTATCCAGCATTCTAACAGTAACTAAATATGTCAGATTGCAAGTAATAACTACTGAAAATAGTATTTTGAATATGTTAGGAATAATATATTCTCTCTTTTAATAATAATTACTTATATTGGAGGTTAAAATAAGTTATGATTCAGCATCTTCATAGAAAATAGTATGTTACATTTCAAGTAATAACTGTTGAAAGTACATATTTCAAGAACTATTTTCATAATATCTTGGGAATACTTGCAATAAAAATGAGTGGCTTATGCAATTTTATAAATTATAATACTTTACCTTATATTAATAGTAATATTTATTTAAAATGTTTATTAATGACTACTTTAACTGGGAGTTAAAGTCTGTAATAATCCAACATTCTCGCAGTAAATAATATGTTATATTACGAGTAATAACTATTAAAAAATAGTATTTTAAGTAGTGTTTTAGATTGTATTTTAGGAATAATCGCATATTATTTTTTATTAATAATATTATGTATTAAAAATATTTATTGATAAGCACTTATTTTTGGGAGATTGAAGTGTATAATGATACATTCTCGCGGCACCAAACTTTAATGTCATATAAGAATAATAACTGTTGAAGATAGTATTTTAAGCACTATCTTGATTAATTCCTCGTGAATTATATCAATGAAAAAGTTTTAAATCGATGATTTATCGTTAATATAAAATTTTATGCTTCTTTTCTTTATTTAAGCAACTTTATTCTATCGAAGAAATAAGGAAATGAAGTAGTAATAAGATATTGTAGATTAAATAAGAATCGGATTTACTTAGTTTAAGTTTACTTCCTTCGATGAAAAATATCGTTGGAAAAATATTTGCTTACTCCAACGTTACGATAATGGAAGAGTAATTGTTTGAAAACTCGATTTGGAGAAGTTAAGGATGTTCAAACAAAACTCTTATAATTTTATTACTTTTAAAATATTATAATTTGTTAAATTTTCGATATTAAAGCGTGACTTCATTTATATTCAAAAAGTTTTAAACCTTTATCCAAATTTTAGTTATGAAAATTAATTAAGGAAAATCTCTCTCTCATTCAATATCTCTTTATGTTTAAACCTTAATTCTGTATACGTGTAATGGATTGTAATCATAAATATTCACAAAGAAATTAATATGTAATTTTATAATTAAACAATATCATTTTCACATTAAATATATGAATATTCTCTTCGCTTAACAACGTTCTTGTTTAAAAAATTTACAAACAAATACCTGTACACTGTAGTCAAACATCAGTTAACTATGTATTTTCAAGCAATTTACAATTTGTAAAAAGTGAGTTAAAGAATTGTAATTTGTGTATTGAACAAGAATAATCGTTTTTAAAACATTTACATTGGTTTATACATGCGACACAGGGTGAATCAAAAATCGATTTATCCTGTTTATACAAAACTTCGGAAGTTCTTGGAAAGTATTTTAAGACAGAAAGTTAGTTCTTTAATTGTTAATCGACATTTGGATAAACTTTTTATGTAAGTATATAATAATATATATTTTATTATAAATTTTTATTGTTTCCATTTTCGAAAAAAATAAATAATTTACGTAATTTACATAAAGTTTGTAAAATTGTAAGTATAGTTTTATTCTAGTTTCTAGCACTTTTTCCGAGTATATCGAGCGAAATGAGTAGAAGCCAAAGTCGAAAACTATAACATAAAAATTAATGCAACCCCTTTCTAACCACAAATAGGTTATAAAGCAAACTCACTCGACACGTTGAAGACATAAAATGGTCAAAGAAAGGAAACAAACATTAGATCTGTTTATAAATTATGTAATATTATAAGATACTTTAGTTTAAAAAAAATATAAGTCATAAAAATGGCGAGTAATAAAATAAACGTGTTTAATTTAACTACAAAAAACTCATTACTCTTATCTAAAATACCTATTTTGGTATGTAAATAAATGTTATAAAATTATACGAGTGTTTTTTGTGCTTGTACATAAAAAGTATGATAAAATTTATTTATAAAAATTCAATTTTTTTGTAAATACATTTTTAATCTTGTAAAGAATTTTTTTTATTGGATTGTTTCCTTAATGTAATAAATTATCACGTATTGTAAGTAATATTTTCAAATTCTTTAGAATATGTTTAAAAATAAAATAACAGAAAAATAAATTAAATATATTTATATAAAAATATAAAGATTTTATCACTAGAAAAAGACAAATGATACAAGAAAAAACATAAATAATTTCTGTATTGATAAATCCATTTATCAACTGTTAAGTAAAGGATTACAAAATGGTAAATTTAGTTTTCTTTTATTTAATTTAATTTTTTTTATTTTTATCTAAATAATTATTTATTTCTTACAAGTTATAAAAAAGAAAATAAATAACTTAATTTTAAATTTATTTATTTGTTTATTTATTTGATTGAATAAGTGTCATAGACAGATGCTGTATTATATATATCCTATAAATATGATTCGAAGTTGATGTTAAAGTAAACAAAACATAAAATTTTTCTGCTTCATTTTATATTCTGAATTTTATATAATATAGTTTTATTATATAATGTTTAACATCATGAAATAACATAAATCATAGGCTATGAGTAGTCATATACGTTTAAGTTATATACATAGTCGGAAAAAAGTACATACGTATTTGTATATGTAGTTATATAATTAATATTCATATATATCAGAGATTTTTTTGCTCATCAACGCCTTTCTAAAAATAGATTTTAATCGCTAATACCTTTCTATACTGATACAAAATTACAAATAGGGAGGAATAAAAAATCTAAAAGAAATTAATTAACTATATATTTGCGCTTTTTACTTTATTAAAATATTAAAAAATACGTCAATATTATTATTATATATTTCGTTCACTGGCTCCCAAACGACTGTTAGTAACTTATTGATCCCCTGATAAATCAACAGTTTACCTAGGGTCTATAGCGATCCCTGATATATGTGATTACATTTTTCTAAATCTTTCACATCCAAAAAGTTCGAATTTTTTTTACCAAAAATATCACAAATAATTTCGATTGTTGACTGAATATTTTGTTAAAATAAAGCAAATATATATACATTAATTTTTTTTTAATTTTGTGTAGATCTTTAGTGATTTAGATATTTATTTTCTGCTTCTACTTTATTGTTATTATAAACTTTTAATAGAATTTTTTGTATGACAAATATGGAATTGTAATTCCTTATTTGTCATACAAAGTCTTCATTAAAAATAGAAATAAAGTAATTTTCAAGATTAATTATTACATAATTTTTACATAAGCGTATCATTTAAGTCACTATCTTTTACTTTGATTAAATGTTTACATAAGAAGATAAATATTTAAATAATAGAGTAAGAATAAAATTTGTGATTTTTATTTGTAATATTAAAACATTAAATATTATTCTGAATAGTTTGTCTTTTGCGTTGCATTCTATTGATAATAATCGCAAAATTTATTCCATACTGTACAAAAACTTTCTTAGAAATTATAATATTTTAGGAAAATCTTATTTAAAAAATTTAACAGAAATTTGTCATTAAAGTGAATTTTTAAGGGATTCTAAACGTATCAGCAGCGCCGGATTTACAATTAAGCTAAATAAGCTTAGGGTCTCAGCTTTCAAGGGGCTTCTAAATTTTTATTTTATATTATATTTTGTTTAACTTATATTATACACGTCTTAAAGTTAAATAATTTAATAAAGACATATGTTTCTTTATTATACAGTTAAAAAATTCGGAAAGGGGCCTCAGTTTTGTTAGCTTAGGGCCTAAAATATATAAATCCGGCACTACGTATCAGTGAAGAAAATAGTGAAAATGTGAGATAAGAAAAACGAAGAAGATAAAATATTGCTAGAAGGACATTCGAATCTATCAAAAATACTTTTAAAAATGACTTTTAGGGGCTTATATATGATGAATCACAACTTCAGTGAAGAAACTTATCTCCTCCCTTTAGCACCAGAGATATGATTCATCTTGATAGCTCATTATATTTTTATCTGAACGATAAAACAATAAAATAAGAATACAGTTAACCACATACATGATGAATATTTTATCACTATGGATAGCCAACTTTACAGGGGCCTCAGAGCCTGAAACGGTGGCTTCTTTGCATAATATTTCTGTCATGCTGGAAAGCTGCCATTCGTCGTTTATCTTTAAAAATAATTTAAAAACGAAAACATGACAAAACATAAAATGAAAATAAATTTATTGACAAAGACATATTCTAAATCATTACAAATAATAAAAAGAATAAAACATAATTATAAAATACAATATTATACTATCATACGTGAATGTACAGTACTCTGTATATTTACTGAATGTAGCAAACAATAATAAAATACATTATTATGAATTGGCTATGAATATATACCAAACATAGAAAAAAATAATAAAATACAATATTATTTATATATTTGCTGTGATTATATACCAAATATAAAAAACAATAATGCGATATAAAGTGATACATTTGCACAACTAAATAATATAAAAAAGTGAATAAAAGTCATATAATTACGAATAAAAGTATATATCTTATTATTATTTACAATATCTACAAAATTATTTACAGTGATAATAATGAAAGTTTTCAAAAAATACTGTGATCTAAGACGTAAGAAAATTTATGGTATAAAAAAGAGTAAAGTTTGTTTAAAATTTTTCCATTGTATGGTATATTTTAAAACAGGGTGCTGGACACAATGGCACATCACAAATTTGACAGTAATACCGGGTTTCTTTTTCTATTCTTTTCCCTGCACCGTCATGCTTAGTTTTACATACGGCACAGCGTCTAGCGGGAGTTTTTTTTTTTTTTTTTTTGTCAGTCGCCGGAAGAAGGTCCAGGAAATGTCTTTCCGTCAGTCTAAGCAGACCTGGAGTTCTCGGACTAAGACCAAAGATATTGGCACAGGCAGCGCTACACCTGCTATCGGAAACTGTTGTACTTACTGTACAATACACATTTCCATTTAGCAAATGTTTATTACAAGTTGCTCATCTAAGAATTACATGCAGGTGTTTGGAAGTTCTTTCTAAATGCCTTTATACGTAAATAATTTTACAGAAATATGAATAACATATCACCGTTTATGATTGTTGAGTATAATATATATATGTTTTCAAAAATTTATAAAATTCAAGACTTGAAAAAATCAAAAAAGTTTTTCGTATAAACATTCGATCAATCTGTTATATGTTACGTAGACAGGTATATTTTCTCAAAAAAAATCACGCAGCTTACTAAACTGACGTAGACATACAATATAGCTTATAGTTTACAACGCCACTAGTTTGAGGGGGGCGGTTGAAGTTGTAAAAGTAGGTCAACACACATTTGTGCATCGATGGTGTGTATTTGAATTTGTTTATGTTATTTATACTATTATAATAACAGAGCACTATAATAAGCGATTATTACCTTATTATATGAACTACTATACATGTATTATTTTTTTATGTATTACGGAAGTACCACAATAAACCGGAATTACTTTGTTTTTTAGAAAGACTTGTGGCTGGATGATTCTGAAATAACGTTTATAAACGTAAAATAGTATGAATATACATATAAATTTAATAAACTCGAGTAAAAATAAATGAGAGTAATGATTTATGATTGGTTGCATATGTTTATAGCTGACAAAGTATCTTCGAGAAGGCACGGCTTTTTGCTTGAAAATTCCCACCCCACAAACCCGAATCGAAGCTTATTTGTCGAAGGATAGTCAATTAGCTATAATGTATCAATTACAGCTCAACAAGCATGTGACCGACAGTTTGTTTTATCCAATAAACAAAAGAAGGTTGTTCTATAGATATAACATGGGAAGGAGGAGTATTGTACAAACTGTAATCAAGTCTGTAGCGATCTGAGCTTTGATTTGCTTGTTTGTATGTGTCTTTTGACTGACTCAACCAATAAATGTTTTGTCACCACCTCTGAACCATAAATATTTCGCGAAATACCGTCCTCTTCCATTGTAAAGCAATTAGAGGGTGAGGAGGCAGATTATTGGCTGATAAAATCGATAGTCAACTTCTTTTACACTGTAGTCGGTTACTTTCTGTCTATGTTGATATTAGATCGACGAATCATCCACCTGTGAAAACAGTGGAGCTCAAATTTCCACTAAGTACCATCCCTCTCAGGTGTAGCTGTACGCTATATATTTTTGTTGTAAATATAGATTTAAGTTTAGTTTAGTATCTTTCCTTTTTCTATTCTTTGTCTCATCTTCTAGAACTTTCTTGCTTTGTCTTTCTGGTTCATTATCCCTTGGGTGGGATTACCAATTCCAAGAAAGGTGTACGTAAACAAAGGGTGAGGCAAGGCCCTGGGGCTGACGAACAAAGGGAAGAGACACTTTTGGTCAGAACTCTCAACGAGGACGGACGGAGAGAAGGAAAGCACGAGATAGCTAGCACGACAATCGGAGACAACTAGGTTTCGATAAAGAAACTTATACTCGAATTCTGAAGAATAAGGGCGGAATTAGGGTAGCCACCCGATCGAATTTGAGACGATTGAAGGCTACGTTCACCCCAAGGAAGCTAGCGAGAAAAATTGAAAAGAGTGCCGACGGATAACACGAGGAGCAACATTCACCTCAAGAAAAACATCAAACTAGTATCCCACCCAAGTCTTTGAAAAAAACAGGAAAGTTCCGGGTATTTCTACCTTTTTTCTTTTTCTTCTATTTTTCATCTTCTCTTCTTTCCTTAGTTATAATTAGCATAAGTATTAGTTTGTAAGTTTCGGCCCGCGTATAGTTGTCGCGCTCGTTGATCTTTTGTTCGTTAGTATAGATTGTAACGTGTGTGTGTATAGTAGTTACTTGTAGTTGTTGGGATCCAAAGAACCTGTTTAGAGCGAAAATAAATTACTTTGTCACGTGAATAAAATATAGTTATTTATTTCTACTATCGTGCTTGCTGGACCTTGTACTTGTCGCCCTAAACATCACACAGGCTACAGTCTTTGAAATATGTAAACAATCGTTATAAAATTGCTTGTTTCTATCGTTTTTTAGCTCTAATTAGCTAATTTATTGTTCTTGGAGAGTATTTAGGTGAGTAAACATTATTTTAGAAATGTGAAGATATAAATTATTTGTGAAAGTAAACATTTCCCCTCGCTGTTACATAATATGAGAAAATATGTAAACAATTGCATGTAAAATTGCGTAGTATAGTCGATTATTGTAAAAATTGCCGAAATAATATAAAAATAATGTTTCTTATACATTATCACTAAAAAAACTTTTGTTGACTTTGACCCTCAGATGACTCATCCACTCCCCTCCTAGGAGAGTAATTAGAGAAGTAGTGTGAATAATGGCAATAACTTCTCACTTGCTGTAGCTAGCAGTTTGTTTTCTTTTCAAACCAAAGATATGTGTAACTAATAAATGCACGATATTTTAGCGAATTTATATAAATAAATAAATTGTTTTCTGTTTTGTTCGGAAATTTAAAATTTTATTATAATTTTAAATTCGTGAATAACAAAATACAAAACTACGGTAAACTGTAATATGACTTTGCTAGTAAACGAAAAAAACAGACTGAATATAGCGCGAATTTGAAGCGAGATACAACACTTGAAACGACATTTGCATCTGTAAACATGCTTTTCCTGCAAAACATCATGTTTTTGATAGAAGAACGCAGAGTTTTTATGAAAATTCTGTATATGAATATTTTTCATTATCTTATTATCAGAGAAAGATTTTTATCTGTCCTACATTGCTTGAGCCACACTACCCCCTGGACTTTGTCATGAAGAGAGAAATAGTATATTGTAAACAATGAAATTTGACACCATAAGGCTATACAAGGGTGCAGTTCGTTTAGTACAAAAAAGAATTTTTACACAAGTACAGTACAAACAATTTCTTATATCACAATAATACTTATTTTATAATTATTAGTTTCTAGCTTTATATGCTGACATAAAAGCTTTACAAAAAACCCACGAAAAATCAGAATAATTTATATTACGCCATTTTATAAAATGAATTCCTATAAAGTTTTAGTATAAAACTTTATTTATTTTATTATCTATTATTTAGAAACTTATTATTTTTCATATAACACAAAACTGGCAAGGAGACACCTAGCACAGGCAGATACACAGCTGGATGACCTTGAGAACAGCTGATTGTAAACTTTTCGCGGGATGTTCCAAAACAACGCTTGAGGGGGTGTAAGTTTTCTACACACGTCAGAACTAGTTACTGTAAATACTCGAATGTATTTCGTTATTTTCTAATAATTTTTATACCAGTTTCTTCTTATCATTTATATTATATGTTGAGACTAATATCATTAACCTAACATTGTTTTTTTGTGTTTTACAGGAAAAACACCCACAAAAATAAAAAAACATTTTAATACACCAATTTATGAAATACATTTCTAAAAGATTTTAGCATAAAACTTTATTTCTTTTGTTAGGTATTATTTAGAAACGAATTATCTGTCACATAACAAAAAATCGCGACGGATCACGTGACACGCGCCGCAGTTCGGTGTACTATGCTTAATGTCCTTGAAAACAGCTGTTTGTCTAAGCTGGCGGGATATTCCCAAGTAACTTTCAGGGGAAGACTGGCTTTTAGCCAGATGTGCATCATTTACCGTGAATACTCAAATACATTACGAAATTTTCGATCATGAATACTCTTTCAATAGGTGGGGACCGAAAAAATGGTCCAAAATATAAACTTCTATTGGATGTATAATTTCAAAACTTGCTGAGGTCATAAACGACATCCAATAGAATGTATCAAAAGCCTTTCCTGACTTATCTCGTCTATAGGGAAAATAGAAACGATTTTTGAAAATTTGACGTGTATACACGTCAATGGGCTGTAGCATTAAGAAAACTCTTGACGTCTATAGACGTCAATGGGCGTTCAAGCGGTTAAAAATGACTTTTAGGGGCTTATATATGATGAATCACAACTTCAGTGAAGAAACTTATCTCCTCCCTTTAGCACCAGAGATATGATTCATCTTGATAGCTCATTATATTTTTATCTGAACGATAAAACAATAAAATAAGAATACAGTTAACCACATACATGATGAATATTTTATCACTATAAACCTTCAATACTTGTACTAAATTCTAATTCATGTTAATGTTTATGTTATTTTTCAAATATGAAATGTGTTACATATCAATGTTGCAAACCCCAAATTTTAAATTAATATTTAACTATAAAGTTTGGTGTATAATTTAATTTCAAAATGTACAGCACTTTAGAATTCTTTTATGATTATTTATTTTATTTGAAATATGTAGATGAATATCTTAACATGTGAAATAGTCTGTGAACTAGTCATGTACTCATTCTCTTTGTATCATCTATGTGAGATATTTTCTCTTACATTTTCTGCGTTAATTTAATACATAAATAACACATTAGTGGCCAAATAATGTATTAACAATTTATATAACCAATAGATTAAATACATTAACATATTAATCGAGTTGCCCTTCCTGAATATTATGGAAATGTAGCTAAATTCCAAATCAACAGTTTATCTAATAGCATTATTAAGGAAGTTTAATAGCGGAACGAGTAACACTGAAATTAATAATCTAATTATAATTAACGACTTGAAAGTCATTCGATTATTATAGAAAATTCTTGAAATTTAGAATTGAAAATGTTTTTAATTATATTTGCAATCAAGAAGTATATGATTAGGAAAGAGTTAAAAGTAAATTTATAAATATATTTTCAAATAATATACGAAAAAGGATGAAATTACGTTTTTTCATGAACTGTATTGAATATATTTACTTAAAAATGATTTTTAGGGATTATATCTGATGAATCACAACCCCAGTGAAGAAACTTATCTCCTCCCTTTAGCACCAGAGATACGATTCATCTTTATAGTTCATTATATTTTTATCTGAACTAAAAAACAATAAAATAACAATACACGTAATATGCTTCAGCTATTATATCTTTTTAGTATTCATAATTGCGCAAAATGTAAGGTCTAAAAACCTTACATGGTCTAGTTTCTCTCGACTTCTGAGAGGGCCCTTTTGATAAAATTAAGAATATAAAGTTTATAACTGAATTCATGCAAGCTAAATAAGCTTGGAGTTTCATTCTACTTGAGAACTATGAGGTTTGAAATTGCTAAAATTTTAGCGTTTAGCAATTTAATTAAGGACTCATACGTTGTCTTATTTAGTGAAGGAAAAGGATCTCTTACTTGTTGTAGACCTATAACAAGTCTACATCTGACCATGATTATGTTGTACAGATCAAAATAACTTAGTAAGCAAGCGATTTATACATACTAATATGAGTCAAATTGAAAAATTTGTTTGTATTGATGCAGAATTTAATGATCAAAAGCATAGAACTGGAGAATACGATTCAGAGAATAAGATCCATGGATAGATATAGACGGATCATCATAGAAATCCAGAATTATCTAGAGACCTCAACAAAACTATATCAAGACGAGATATAAAATATCAGATTGGATTGATAGGAGAAATAAAAATAGATTTATGGATATCTTCAAGTGATCAAACTTGAAAAAAGTAGAGAAAAAATATAGATATATAGAGCATATAATGAGATTATTGAACTGTAAATCTTGACTAATGCGATTTGAATAGGTCAGTTTTTGAAACAACTTCACAACTGTATTATATATATATGTGCAGAATATATCAATGTTAAAGTAATGAAAAACTTTAAAATTTATATATAAGAACTATTTACTAAAGATGCCAGAACAATTGTTCAGTAGAGTGAGTTCTAAAATGATTTTCAAACAGCAGAAATTCAAATAATTTATTTTAAACATTTAAACTAGGAACACTGCATAAATATGCGGCCTCCAATCCTTTTCGAAAAAAATATATTAATGCCAAGAAAAATATATAAATAAAATCAATAAAATATAAAAGTCATTTTTTCGTTTCTCATCAAAATAAATTTTATTCCATTTTCATATAATTTCTTTTTACATAAAGATTCAAACTTGGTCTTTCGTGTTCAATGCTGGGATAAAGTGGTGGTCCTGTTTCCATCCTTTCTATCTGGGTATGATTCTAGCCAAAGGACATCAGTGGTATAAATTACCACTGGGGTCCGTTGGATGTCTGTCTGTCCTTACTTAATTTCGAGAACTGTGTTAGATAGATGACCGACGTGACTCGATTGTTAACAGAAAAAGTATAATGTACAGGGGCAAATATCGAGAGCATATATTTTAAATTAAAAACATTTAAAATATGATTAAAAACTGTAGCGGGACATTGTGACGATGTCAAAATAAATAAGTTAATTTCTCGTTTCAAGTTTTGATTATCACGAAAGTGTAAAAATACCGCCCAAAATTTTAAAATTTCGAAGGTGTAAAATATTTTATTCAAATCAGGTATAAACAAAATTGAAAAAGTAAATTAAAAATTTGAAATAAATGTTTAAGGAATTTAGAATTATTCTGAAATTAATATTTAAGGAAGAAATGTGAATAATTTATATAAAGAAAAGAAAACTCGCGTAGAGGGTATTCCAAAAATCAATTAATTATATTATATACTGTATAAGATTAATTTATCGACCATCTTTTGGACCATCTTAGCATAGAAGGAGAGAAAGAGAAAGAATAACATACAATATCAAATCTTCCGAATATAGAATAAGAAAATTTTATAACGAATTTTTGTTTTTTGCTTGAAATTTTATAGATAGCGAGGTCTAAAAATGAATCATGTTCTGAAAATCCTCTTATTGTAAAAATATATATTTAGGTATTATAGATCTTTAATTTGATGATCTATAATTTAATTTACAACTTTATTTCTCATACTATTTTCATTTTAGTGCTTACAAGGAATATGATCACTTCATGGCATTATTCTATAGTTTTCAGCCTCTCGATATTAAGGATTCATTAATGATTCAAAGTTAAAATTAACTCAGAGTTTTAATGAGCCATTAAAACAGTTCTGGAATTTTGCAATAAAAATTCTCAGAAATTTATAAACGAGTATGCATTTAAAATATCACATTCTTAAATATGAACCTTTATTCGTATTTAATTACGAAGAGTAAAGTATTTAAAATATTATTAAAAATCCTTTTATTTATTACTTTTTGATAAACATTTTATGTAAAGTTATCTACTATGATTATTTCAGCAAGTAAATAGTTCTATCCTATTCTTCATTACTAAATGAAGAACAGGATCATCTTTGTTTAGTGATGAGGAAAAGGATTTTCCTTTTCTTTATCACTAAACGATGACTCGGTGTTCATGATTTTTAATGATTATTCTTATAAATATCTAAGAATTTGATTGCCAAATTTTGTCATTATTTTAATAGTTCATTAAGATTTTTGAATTAATTTTAATTCAAATATTTAATGAGCCATCGATATCTTA
The DNA here is from genome assembly GCF_030686945.1 of Centruroides vittatus. NCBI lineage: Eukaryota > Metazoa > Arthropoda > Arachnida > Scorpiones > Buthidae > Centruroides > Centruroides vittatus. The sequence continues at coordinate 4,177,613 of NW_027122385.1, forward strand.
ACTTGGAATGGAGTGAACGCTTTGTGAATTCATATTTCTAACTGTTGTCATTTGTAGAAGTAGAAATTCAATTTAATTCAAAATTTTTCATAAAATTGCATGCTAAAATGTGTTTGATAACTTTAAAATTACTCCGTTTATCATTAACAGATACATAATATTTTAACTTTGATCTTAATGAATGGAAGCTTCTCATTCTCTCATTTCAGAACTCTCATTTTCATTACAGAAACTCTTACTTTATGAAATATTATATGTGACATATTGCATACATTACTTCATAAACGCAGGTCCAGAGAAATTCAGATCTATATAGAGAGATATCAGTAAGACTATTTGACCTGTAATCCTCAACAAAGAGGAGCCATCAAACGAATTTTTGTAATGTAAATTAAAAGATTTTTTATAAGAGTGAAAGGCTTATTTTTATTCGTTTTGTAGATTTTATTCCTATATTCTATATAACTTTTAAAGAGAATCTTGTATTTGTGACCAGCCAGAGCTCTATCTTATCTCTCGCAAGTTCTGGTAATGCGAAAATTAAAGCATTTTTTCGTCTTGTTCTTATAACAATAATAAATGGAAGAAAAATAAGCCAATACTTGAAATAATTTTATCAATTTTTTTAATTAAATACGGAAGTATTAAAAATAGAAAAAGATATTTAAGTCATTTTTAAAAATATTTCTAAGAAATAAAGAATAACATTTTCCAGCTTTTCATTTCTTCGTTCTTTTCTGAAAAAAGATTTTGAATTCGATTATCTTATTACAAATAAAGAATTTAGAAATTAAAAAATTAAAATATAAATCTTGTTTAAAAAGTAGATAAACTTGTGAAGTTTTATCTCGTAAACAATGTATTTTATCTTCTTTTGTTCTTTACTTTGGTTTTTACTGGTGTAACCTTGAAAACGATCACGGATCATATAGAATTTTCTGTGTGGTAGGGCGACATGGAACATTTCAAAATTAACTAGATACATACGCTTTTCTAACTTAAAATAAGTTTTTGATATTCCAACAAATTAAAAAATCCAAACAATGCAACAATGGAACAGTGTGCAAACGATGGTAGAGGCTAAATAGAACAACCATAAACAGCAACAGTGCAGTGAAATTTTTTATGTATTATTAAAGATGACGATCACATATAAACTTTTTTTTGACCAAATACTCGCACGCAAGCCTCGTGGTACTACATGCTGCTCTTCAAGCATGCAACCCATGCACCATGCATCTTTTTTGGAATTGCACTGGATCAGATTTGGAAAGAAATAGTTATTACACAGTCCCCAAAAGTTTGATGGATTACAATTATCAACCTTTTCATCCAACTTTTTCTTTTCAATTGAATTGAAGCAGCAATTACAATTGAATTCAATTCAATTGTAATTGCTGCTTCTTTCGTTTTTCATTTTTTATTTGAGTTAGTTAACTGATTTCCACCACGAAACTCTAGCATCAAATTTAACATCATTTATAAACACGATTTTTAGACCCGATCGCCATTGTTAAGACATTTAACACGTGTTTCATGTCGCCACACCCGACCATAGTTAAATTTGATAAATGAAACTTAAGAATATTACATTCTAGTGGGGATAATGTGTTTTTAATTAGTCAATTCTTTTATCATTTTTATTGTTTTTAAATTGTCTTTAATTATCACGAGAAAAATTCTTAGGCTTTATCACTGGGTGACCAACAGTCATTTGGCCCGGGCTTCACATAAAGAGAGTCTCAAAAACATTTGTGAAGAATTATTTATTCAATTGCATTTCTTGTGTATTAAGAAAAGAACCTTCGTTAAAAATATATAATACAGTTTCAATACAATGTTTTTTTTATATACTGGGAGTACAAAGTGGTAATGATCTGGCTTCCCTCTGTTTCTGAGAGGTCCTGGATATTCCAGAAATATTCTCAAAGATAGGAAATTGGTACAAGGGAAGATTTTCAAAAGTTTATTACACTAAAATCTTTTGTATTTTTAAAACTGGTTCTTTCTAAATCCATAAGGTCGTGACTTTTGAAAGCAGCCTCTTGTATCAATTTTTAGTTTAATAAATATTTTATTTGTTATAATGAAAAGTTTCTAAGAATTTCCATCGAATCTTAAATAATTTTCAATATATAAATTGTCATTATATTCGTTCAATATTTTTAAAAAGACCTGAAAATAATTAATCTGTCTCCTCGTTTATCTTAGATTATTTTGATAGAAAAGAAAATTAAAAGTTTTTCTATTTTTCAGACAGATCAATTAGATTTTATGCTACCAATTTTCATAAAAAGACCATTACTTTACTGACAAAAAAATTTTAAATTTCCTTTCTTTTATTATCTATAATTTATATTTCATTGAGTTGGAACTGACATGTCGTATTTATTATAAATTATGGAAATGTCTTTATGAGTCATATGAATCTGGAATTACTTATAGAAAATTTAATCCTAACGAGTTTTGCTTATAATAATATCATAGACAAAAACTGAATTTAAATGATTAATTTTTACATAATAAATGCATGAATACGATTGAGATTTTGTTAAATTGCAACGATTATTCAAGTGTTCTGCCATTCAATACCATCTTTTGAAAGTAATAAAGTTTTTGGTTGTGGCATTTTATTTCAAATTAAGGCATTTTAACAAATTTGAATAATCGTTTCGTTGATTGGTTAAAAGCGAATAACGTAAAGTAAGAGTTGTCATATTTCTCTTTGACTAATCATAAGAAATTAACATTTTTAGTAAGTCACGTCTGTTAATATTAGCTCTTATTTTTAAAACCAATTAAACATTTGTACAGGTTTTTTGGGGTTTTCTTAATCGTTTAGGCTATATCCGAAGTTAAGCTAAAATATTCGTGAGAAAATGTATGATTCTACCCCCTTAAATGAAAAAATAACGAATTTTTCGTGGAGGTGCAAGAGCAATTTTAAAAATTCAAGGAGTGTGGATAGCGAAGAAAGTTAAGAATTACTTCTCTAAAGGATAATAATCTTTTCAATTTTTCTATTTAAAGCGTAATATAATCTTTAAAATTTTATAATAGTTTTAAAAGTTAAATTAATACTATAAATATGAATATTTTTACGATTATTTTCTTGGCACATTATCTTTTTTATAAAATACAAAAAAATATACTTAATTTAATAGAATAAATCTGCAATATAATAAAAATAAAGGATTTTATTAATAAAAATAACACGAATGTAACATTTTTATGTGAGGATTCTTGTAATTGAAAATGGGTACTATAATGAACATAATTTTACATTGATTACTTCGAATTACTAGAAACAGTAATAAATCTAAACGTTTTTTATTACTTCGTGGCATTAAATATAATAAAATAACAGTTAGATATAAGTTTTAAAAATAGAATTTATCGAATGAATTGGAAAGGTCTGCAACATTTCTTTTATTTTCTTGACTTATTTTGACAACTGAACGTGTATTTTATTTCAAAATTCGTAATTATCTTCACTTCAGCCACTTATTTAATATTGTTTTTGACAGGCATTAAATAGATTAAATTGTTAGTTAAGTAAGTAACAACTTCCATTAGTGAATAACTGAAGTAGTTAAAACAGTTAAAATTCTTTCTAGTTAGAATTTCGTTTGTTATTCAATTAATATTCGAGAATTAAAATGGTCTTTCGATTTATAATGTTTTCAACAGTAAACAGTACTTTAGAGTAATGAAATATTTAAATTTTAGTGCTTAGTTTGCGTGATTGTCGTTGGATACTCTATCGTAAATACAAAATTATTTATCGAAAATTAAGTATGTCAACTATACTATAATATTTTCAAAATTATTTAAACCTATGCATTACTTACTATTATTATTTACAGTTTACCAGAATGTATTTTACTTACACGCACTTATTATTTACAATTAAGCATGATTTATTTTACTTAATATTTTTATTCGATATTTAATCAGGAGCCATTTTACTCGTGTACTTTTATTATATGCATTTTACTTACATACTTTAGTAAAGTATGTGTATTATACAATAATATTAATAAAAGATATTTAAAATTTTAAAATTATATTTTATTTCTAATAAAGTGTCAAAGTTTTATAACTAAAAGTTGATAATATTAATCGAGTCTTAAAGTCATCTGTTATTGTTAGATTCGTGCAGCGTGCAAAATCTATAAAAATGAATTACTCGTGTAGTTTTAATTAAATTAATTAGAACGTTGAATTTATGTTTTATTCTATAAGAAATTCTTTTCTGTTCTTTTTTTTATATTCTTTGTAAGTTTTTATCTTGAAAAGTAATATTGGAAACAGAAAATAAATCGAACAACTGAAAGTGATTTTATATAGAGTGCTTTCCAGTAACAGAGTATCATTTTATCTAGATTTTCTATTGAATTCGAGTACTTTCGAGCAATTTAAACTTTTTTTATTATTATTTTCTACAGTAGAAAGAGGATATACAAAACTTAAATACTTAACTTTACGTTATAGTTTTAAGTACATTTATTCTTTTATAAGATGCGTAAAAACAATATATATATATATATATGTTTACATGCATAATATTTAATTTTATTAGTTAGAAAAGTTAAATTATTCATGTAACATGCAATCTTTCTTTAATGCACGAAAGACGTGCTTAAGTATTGACGAGTGATGACATTTATATTAATTGCTATCTTATAAGGATGATCATCATCTTATCTTAATCATAACTTGAGATAATTATTATCAAATTTTTTCTCCATTAGGAAGGAATTCTCCCACTTTTATTACGTATACAGTATATAGTATATACGATCGGATACATACATTTCTAATATGATATATAAATCCAAAACAAATACATTTAATGGTAGTATAGTTTAATTAAAACTTTAATATTTATATAATATGGCGTTTCCTTTAATTTTCCTACAAATGCTTTCTGTATAATGCTAAATATTTCTCTCACTGCTCTTATTGATTTAAATTCTATTAAATTTTAATATGAACTATAAAACGATAAAATTAATTCTGAAGTAAATACTATTATTTACTATTGACATCTTTTCTATAATACAATACTGCAATTATTTTCAGTATTGTATTGATGGGAAAGATGGCAACTTCTCCACGCAATGTTATGAAGCAAGCATACGGATGACGTCAATTTAAGAATAACAATTGGAAAATATACTGTATAATTCACGACAAACTTAAATATCATATTCTAATTTTATAATTTACGATATAAATATAACACTGAACATACATCATCTGTTAAATCACCAACTGAAATGAGATATTCAATATTCAAATGCCTTTTGTTTCATTGATGATTTGAAATTTTCTATTAGAAATAATCATTGCGTGAAAGTTTCAAACATTCGATTAAAGTGCTGTAGTATTTTGTATTTAAATATAAGCAAAAATATAATTCTTGCATTTATCTTAACTTAGCATCTTCGCTAAATTTAACCTATAGTTCCCATTTATCTTACATTTACGCTTATCTTATGGAATGTACTGTACATTACATTTACACTATACTTCCTATTATCTTATTTAGACTTATAGACCATAGGACTTATAGAACTACAGGACCACATGACATTAAGGAATTCACATTCAGTGGTTCTAATTTATTTTATGGATTTCATATTTACTTTATACTTCCTTTAGATGTTCTATTAATTCTCTGCTTTAAATTGTTAAATCTAATTTTAAAAATTCTAAGCAAAGAAAATTCAAAATAAAAATATTGAACGATATAATTAAAATGTAACAAAAATAATATATTTTTTCCTGGTTTTTTTAATTATATTAAGCACTTTTTTAAAGAAAATAATCTAAATATGTATTTTTAATTTTTTCTCCTGAGTTTTCTGCTGATTAAATCTCTTCATAGAAAGATGAAAGATGATTTGAATGAAAATAAAAATTATTTATATGCTGATGGAAAAAAAGATGCTGAAGGATTTTAAGATAAATAAATAAATAAATAATATATTCATATTTTGACATATTTAATATTAAAAAAAATTAAATAATTTAAAATATATTTAATCGCATAAATAAAACAGTCAGAATAGGAAGATAAATTAATTTATTTTATTAAAAATATTAAAACTAAATAAAACTTTAATAAGTAAATGAAGTGTAGAATTGGTAAAATAATAATTTTAAAATATATTTAAAATTCAACATTCTAACATTATTTCATCAGAAAGTTGTTTTTTTATTAATTTATTTTTATTGAAATTCTTTCAATTTTATTTTGAAATTTTAATAATTTCAAAAGGTTATTCTTATTAATTTTTTAATTTTAGTTTTTAAGAAAAATAATATAAATTTAAGGAAAACAAAATCAATATTGATGTATGGAAAATGGAAAAACAAATTAAAATAGAATCACGTTTTTGTTGAATGAAGATTAAAATTTTTATTCCGAAGACGAAACAACTCCATTTTGGAGATTGAATACAAAGTAGTTTGATTGATATTTTTGAAAAAATTAAATAAAATAAGAAAAATTGCATATTTTTAAATGTAATTTTAATGAAATAATCTCAAAAGTTTCTCTATAAATTCTATACAAATTATAATCTTAAATTAAGAAAATTTTTAAATTAACTTAATGACAAAATTAACTAAAACTCTTTCTTAAATCTTAAAAATTAAAAGAAGTTGTTTAAATATTTGAAAATTCGAAAAGAAAATACTTAATCCAATTAAAATATTTTCTGTTTAAAATATTTTAATTATTATTATTCTTTAATTTCTTTTTTAAAAGTTACGTTTAAAAGTTATATTATATAGTTTCAAATTAAGGAGCGCGCTTATCCATTTTTAAATATTTCCTTGCTAATTTTTAGAAGATTTTAAAAGAATAAAATAAATGAATTTTTATTAAAAATATTTAAATAATTTTTGTACGAAATTCTTCCAATTAAAATAATTAATTATACTATTTTAAATATTTAATGTACTGTACATCTGATAAAATAAAATATTCGTACCCTTTGTTGTTGCTGTTGCTCTTGATGCTCTTGCTGATGCTGTTGATGCTGCATAATCATTTTAATAATCTCTTAACATTTATATTCGTAATTAAACTAGTTTTCACGCAACCAACTTTGATGAATTTGTTATTATAAACAAGAGAAAATTATCATATTTAATCTCCTCCTTTCTTTAATTATCTGAATATTTTACTTCTCCTCCTCTTCTTCTTCTTTAATATCCATCCTTCTACGTGTGTTCATTTCTACGAGTTAAAAAAATATATCGTTATAGATTAATCAAATCTGATAAGTTATCTTCTTAGAAATTATTAATATAGAAAAGTATTGAAGTTATAAAAAATATTGATAACTCTTATCGACAATTGAATCAATTTTTAAACTGCTGAAAAGAGTTTTTAAGTGGATTTCCTTGATAGACTTATTCAATAAATCGATAGTAAAATTTTGCTTAAATTTAAACCTAGTTTAAGAAATAATTTATTTTTTTTATAAATTTAATTAATTTAATTTTTTATATTCTATATAACTGTAGGGGATGTCTATTTATTGCTGTTTATTCAAAAATCTAAAAAGTATAGCTATACTGGGTAGCCACAATTAGTATCTAACTATGATAAACACTGAAATGTTGTTTTATTCGATCATTTTATGGTATAAATGCAGTGCCCCAAATGCCAGTTAACTATTGTAAAACTGAATTGCTGTCTTATTTAAATATTTTATTATTTACAGATTTTTTAAAACATTGTTTTTAAAATGAGATTTTTCTTTTTTAATACACAAATTACAACACCAAATCGTTCCGCATAAAACTGTATTAACTGTATTACAACAAAACACGGTTGATTAACTTCATTATTATAGATTATAGAATTTATCAGTAACGCTGTAGATAATTTTATATTAAATTCTATACAAAAATTTGTTTTATTACAAAACATTTTGTTAAATACATTTGAAACTAATTTTTTACAATATTAATATTTAATTTTATACTTTTACACGTATTTACTTAATACTCGTTATTTAATTTAAAAAGAAAATTAAAATACAATATATTTTAAAACTTATTTACTCGTTTAATTAATATAATAAAAATAATATAAAAATGTAAAACTATTTTAATTATATAAAAAGAAAAAATACTAAAATATTTGTTTGTTAATAAGACGATTTACAAGTATAAAACATGAATTTAAAAAGTTATTTTAATAATATTTATATTTAAATTTTTATATAATATATATAGATTTTTTTTCAAAAATTTAAATTTTCGTTTTAAATTTTTATTCATTTTTTATTTTTAGTAAGAATAACAAGTGAAAGAACATGTTCAAAGTTTGTTACACAAAATTCATACAAAATTGTATAGCGTATGAATATTTTATATATATATTTATATTTATATTCAGATTAAATTTAATCCTCTAAAAATAAGAAAAATGATTTTTTTTAGACAAGATAAGAGTTACTAGCGTGCTACTAAACTATATATTGAATACTATCATACATATATATATATTGCAGTCTAATAATAACCATTATGGTAATCCCACTACTGCTTTTTCTAACCACTTATATATTGAATTTGAGTTAATATCGCCGAAATTTTATTGATATTTTTAAAAATATATATAATATTAAACTTTTAGAATAATTTTTTTAAAAATTTCTTTTAGAAATCTCATATTCTTTTCTTATATAAATTGTATCAATTTTACGAATTTGTGTCTTAAAAACTTTTATTATCGATGTAATTTAATGATTTTTTTTAAATACAAAAATCTATTTTTCTATAAAGAATTTACTTATTTTTAAATTTTATTTCCATTTTTATAAAATTAATTTTATGTATACTAATTTCATACTATAACTGAATGTAGTCATACAATTTATATTACTTTTTATATAATTTTTATATTTTAAAAAATTATGGAAACATTTATTAATATAAAAGTAACATTTTAAACTTAAATTTTAACATTGTTGTCTTTATAAAAATTATATGAAAGAATATTAGAATAAAAATACTTTTTTATAAATACAGTCAGACCTCGCTTAACGCCACCGTTTATTCGCCTTCGAAATTTGCATTAAATCGAATGTGACATTATCTCAGACAATAAGAATTAGTGTGTTATCTTGTTTTACGAAGGATGATTATACGAAATTTGTGTTTTCGGGGATGTTGAGTGGTTAGTTTAACCTACTCCTATGCCCACTTAATACGACCTTTAAGTCAAACAAAGAGTGCTTCTCCAGTTTCTGGCATTTTGAACACAGAATTACTGACCACTACTCACTGTAACGAATACTCTGGTTTGTATGTATTTTTATTAAGTAGTATAGTCGATACGTTATAATATTAATAAAATTTCGCTCTGTACATTCAGAAAACCAGATTAAAACGTTATTTATTGTAGTAAAAACATAAATCAAAACTTTTAAAACACAAATTGATGTTTTTCTGTTAATTATAAGTGATTGTAGTGTCTGGATAATTATCCGGAACTACTTAGAGTGGAGCACAAGTTTACACGAAATTTCGTTTTACACGGTACTTATTGACACGCAACCCCCGCATAAAACAGATACTGTCACGGTCTACACACAACTTTGATATTGAGAGTTTGATGATCAGAATGTCGCTTTCAATGCAATCCAGTAATTCACAGACACTGAAGAGTTTAATATTTCTGTGAAAGATCCATACACAAGTAGCCTATTTATTTTACTAGGGTGAAGTTATTTAGAAGGGCTCTATATCGAGGTTTGACTATTTATTATTTGAAAGTTTTTGTTATAATTAATTTGTTGATGGACGTGTTTTATGTGTGCTTTTAATATAATTAAGTAGTAGTGTAAAGTTATATTAATGAATATAATGTAATATAGAGTCGTATGCAATAATATACTGTATTATAGGGATGGAAGTAGAGTAGAATAAATGCTATAAAGTTATATTGATGAATATAATTATCTACAATATATATGTGTATATAGTTTTATATACGTATATAAAGCTATACAATATTTTATTATATTTAACTAAATTAAGAATTTTAAAAGCTTTTTTTAAAATTAATAAATTTTTTTTGAGATTTTTATAACAAATTTAATATATTAGTTGTAATATTTTATCGATATAACTAAACATAAACATGAAGTTAATATAACTTCAAATATTTACAGATAAATTACATTTTTTTTTTAAATATAGACTATTAAGAAAATTTATAGAAAGATTCGTGCACGTATTCATAAACAGTTATTAATTTTTTAATATATTTTTCTCAAATTCTTCAAGTAATATAAAAGTATTTTAAAGTATTTATGTAATATTTTCTTTGAAATATAAAAAAATATTTGCTTATTTATTTACTATTATTTAAAATTTAAGTAAAAATATCTTCTAAATTTTATAATTTTGTTTACAAAATACCTAGTTTCTGGTACAAAATGGTACAAATTTCACGTTATCTTTTGGTACACGTTAAACTTTATTGTACCTTTGCCTTCTTATCAATGATTCATTTAATACAGAACCGATAATTTAGAAGGTAATGAATCAATTTGTGACAATTCACTGACTAACAGCAGTAAATTGATACAAAGCTTTTGTGTGATGCAATTCACAACTAGTATTGAGCCGTAAAGATTTGTTAATAATTCAAAACTAGCTGATATTAAGGAATTATTTCAATTATTTTTCAAAATGTTTGGACGTTTAAGATTTAAATAATTATTTAGAAAATCCTACTTTTAGAAGATAACTTATAGTTTCGTTCGATTAAAGATATGTTTTATTACTTTATAATTTTTATTTTTTATAAATATTTTATTGTAGTTTTTTAAGTTAAAAATTAAAGATTTTAAAACATATCTTCTAGCGTACAGCGTGCAAAACTTTGCCCTTTCAGGCCCATCTGTAGGCGATGGGTTCGATGAATTCGTTATCGTTAATTGTACCACTAGAGGACCAACTGTTTCTGTAAGTTTGTGTAATTTCAATTAATTTATAAATTCTTAAACAGTTACATTTTTTAAAAATTTAAATTAAATCAGTTAAATTGATCCATAAATTCAAAATCCGCATCATGTGAAGATGATGCGGATCCTATCATGATGCGGATATTTCAAATACATTGATTTTTTTTTCATTAAGAAAAACGTTCTTAAATATTTTATTAAATTAGGCTGTTTTATTTTAACTTTAACAAATTATCTACATTTTTAACGAATTAGAAATCGAATTCCGTTAAAATTCTACACTGAAACGTAATTCTATTATCAATTTATTAGATGTAGAAAGAAGATTAAAAAAAGAAATTTTTGATAAATTATTATTAATAATAAATGAATTTTTGTTAATTAAAACTTTAATTTTGTAGGTAGCTTGGTTAGAAACCAAAAATGTTCCGCTTGATGAAGGCGGTCGAACGAAGATAGCACCAAAGGTCGATCCCATGTTATCGATAACAGACACTTGTTGTTCCATAAGGACCTGGAACGTTACAGTAAAAAATAAAGGTTAGTCGACTGGAAGCTTGTTCGACTATTAGGTAAATGGCTTACATCGTTAACGCTTTGATAAGTTTTAAAAAAAAGTAATTCCTGGATAAAGTGATCGCTGCGAGTGTAGGAGAAAGGGGGAAAGAAAGCAAATTATACATATTAAATCAATAAAGCGTAAGTGTGTGACGTTTACTTTTGATAAACACATTGTAAGATATACACCTTTTATGATATATGTGGTAGAGATTGTGTATATTTATATTTGGTACTCGGTGAAATATTGCTCTCTAGAGATGAATAAAGTTGAAAGTGTTTCCTGGTCTCTATTGGTTTCGATATTTGGTACACTTTCGAGATTCTAAAAATCTCAAGTACAGAAAAAGTACCTGAATTTTTTAGTTTTCTTTCAATGAATCATTCCATCTTTAGATACTTTTATAACCTTTTAAAAATGTATATATATATATTTCTAAATGACTTTAGATATATATATATATATATATATATAAAATTTAGCTAGAAACAGAAAGAAATTTTGTATTTTTTAAATAAATTGTAATTTTTAAAAATTCCTTTGAAAGAATATCGTTAGTGAATTTTTAAATAAAAAGATAAAAAGAACAAAAGAAGAGAAGGTAGAAAAAAATTAAATGTTACAAACAATGGATTTTAATTTGTTTCTTTAGTTAATTTTTTTGCTTTTTTGAGAAATTGGACAATATTTCTTTAAAATTGTTTAGTTTGAATGAATTTTTAAATTTCATAATATGTCGTGTAGAAAGGAAAACGAGTGATCATTGTTGTTCATTTCTGAAGCGAGACTGTATTTAGCCAAGCATAAAGTGTTTTTTTATAAATAAATTTCGTAACTCTTCAAGAATTTATTCATAAAATATATTATGGTTAATTTGAATAATTTTGTACTTACAATTATTTTTGATAATTTAAAAGTTTTAATTGGATTTTTTGTAATAAAATCTATTAAATTCTTGTTAACAAAAGTGAAATGTGTACGAATTGGCCATTAACCGAGGACAATGTTTTAAGGTTATGATCATCAATTTTTGCATAAATTTATAAATGTATATAATTTAGGGTTTTATTTTATGGTTAGATATCTACTCTATATATATAGCTCTTATACAAATGTGTAGATAATGACCCGTAGAAGAGAGTTAGTATTCTAGTTGTCAAGCCCATCGATTCCAATCTGTCTTTTTAATTTTTGAGACACTTTATAGATATAGATAGACAGTCAAATTAATAAAGGGAATTCAAAATTTTAACTGTCAAGCTTCCTTAATTTAGGAGAAAAAGAGCGTTAGATCAGGAATGCAGAGGATGATGCAAATAGAATGCGATGCATACAATTAAATTTTGGAGGAGAATATCATAAAATTTGATTATGTTAATTATCTAATTATTTTAATTTTTGAGAGATTTCTACTTACAGACAAGTAAAATAAATACAATTTATTTATTTATTTTGCTAAAGTCTGAAAAATTTTATTGTTTCCTAAGGTTTTTGAATAAGATTTCGATGCATACAAAAATTACGAGGTCCTACTGAATCGGAAAATAATTTAATAACATTTTTATAGATTTTACTTGCAACTTTCATTAATTCAGCATTTTTGATTTAGGATCCCTAGTAGCATGGAGATGGAGAAATTCTTCTAAGGATATCGTAACGTGTGAAGGAGCCGATGTTGAATTATTTTGTAACATCACGAGCATTTCTTACTCTCGCGTGAATTGGAGGAGGAAGAGGGATTTGTTTCCAGGAAAATCCTTGCGGTTATCAAATGTTCAACGTGAAGATCACGGTACATATTGGTGCGAAGTGAGTAACGCGGCAGGAGGGATGCTGAAGAAGGATATCACACTCGTAGTTGAATGTAAATTTTCATCATATATTTATTTGAAAACATGTAAATTCAAAGTATGTGTAATTATTTGGTGTATTTACAGTTCCACCCATAATTACAGTGCCAAATAAAGAAATCAATGGTTCTTACGACGGTGAATGCTTTCTTCAGTGTACAATAGAGGCCTATCCGACTCCGTCGATAACTTGGTACAAAGAAGATATTGCTTTAGATGTACAGTCGGATCCATATTTCGATATCGCGATGCAAGAGACTGGAAACTGTACAACAATTTCTATATTAAAAGTGATTATTGTATATAACGGAACTTTAATTAAAAGTAATTTTGGAAATTATACCTGTCAAGCACAGAATAGGCATGGTACTTCAGCTGCTAGTCTTCGAATTGTGGGTAAGTTTATTATTTTTTCCCATAACATAACTCAATAAAGATGAATTCAAATGATTTTTATAAGGTCATTTTATTATCTTATACAGCTCCCGATGATGTAGTATCAGATGGACATTTTGTTCAAAGAAAGTTTAACGTGACAGGATTCATTATCGGGATGCTTCCTCCAATATTCATATCTGTATACATTATTATTAAGTTGGGTTATCGTTCTCGCTATGCAGAAGAAAGAGCAGAAGAAGAGGGTATGCAAGAGGAACCATTTTTTGTCAGTCACTAACTTTTTATGTGTTTATTGCCAAATTGTTTAGCTGGTTGCGGACCACACTCTATTCAAAATTCTGAGGGTCCAAGTGACTGAAGATATTATTAATACATATTATACATATATATTATACACCTATATAATTTTTTTATTATGTAGCGTCTTCTCTTTCATCAAAGATTCTTAGAATGAAAAGTATATAAAGTATATATACATATATATAAATATATTTCGTCACTCTTCACACATTTTTGCTTCCACTATACAAAGATATTTGCAATTAATTGACTAAAATGTTGATTATTTTTACCAAGTTTTCTTGGAGCACTCTCCGTCTCTTTCAGCAAAAATGATTGAAAACTTTTTTCTTCAGCACGAAAAATATTAAAAGCTATGCCAAAGCACGTCCATATGCAGTTTCGACCAAATCATGTACAGTATACATATACATATATATATGCCTGTAAAAAATTAATAATTAAAAAATGGGATTTTATATAAATAAACTTTGTACAATCCTCTGCTTTCACTTGTATGTAAATTTTGTATATAAAATGCCATAATTGACTCCATTTATTTTTTTAAAAAAGCAAAATTCATTTACTTTAACTTCATTTTAATGTGCTTAATTATAAATTAAACACATTAAAATATATATTTTAATTAAAACATAACATGAATTAGAATAAATTAAAGAGAATTATAATTGATAAAAATTATCTTCTATTTATATATGTGTGTTTAATGATCTTGCATGTTCATTAATTTAAAGAATAATTTAATTTTTAAGAGCTTCATTAATGTTTATTTGTATTAAATAATCTTTTACAATGCTTTTCAATGGAACGAGATTTTAACAGTAAAATAATAATTAAAAAAAATTAAATTGTATTATGTAACGAGTCGAGATGCTTTCAAGTTTTATTAAAATAAATTAATTAAAATTAATTACAGTTAAAGGAATGTTGTATTTACATTTTTAATCGATAGTTGAAATTACACGACCATTTTTCTCCCTATATAATTTCCTTTTACAATCTTCTTGGTCATAAGTATCCATGGAATAAAGTGAGATTCTTATGAGATTGTCGAATATGATGGATGCACTGTCATCATCATCATATTTTAAAGAATACTCCATCACGCTATTCTGATACTATAAAACGACATGTTTCTGTGATATTTAAAGGATGTTCTTTATAGATTGATTGCAATTATTCGTATCTTATAAAAATGCAACTTTTAATTCTTAGGAAAAGGAAAAAAGCTTTTTTTCTAACAATTAATTCAATGTCGCTTTTATAGAAGATAAAAATAATTTAAACAATTTTTTAAATAATGGTAATAAATAAAAATTAGTAAACAAATTTGAAATAAATATTTATAGAAATTCGATTTTGTTTTTGTTTATATTAAACTTTAAGAGATATTCTGTAAAAATATAAAATAAATAAAACAAATAGATTTTATAAGTAATTAATTAAACTGCATTTCTTAGAAATTTTAAACTACTAACTATTTTAAATGCAATCTTTTTGAAAAAAAATGATGATAATATTTTTTCGTAAGTTTTAAAAACACGATTTTGTATGCTACAATAGATAAATACTATTATAACAATAAAAAATCTTCGTTTAAAAAAATTATAAGTGATTGCTTTTTATGTACTGAAATAAAGAGGAGAGATAAAAAATTTGTCATCCAGACAAAGAATTGTAAATTCAAACCAGCCTGTTCCTTTCATTTAATATAAAATTCACTCCATAAAAACTTTCAGTTGACGTTTAGCCTCTGAATTACTAGGAAATGACGACAGTAAAGCCGTAGCAGGCAATTTTGTTCCTTTGTCACATCTTATAGCTCCTGTAAAGCGTGCTTTCCCTTTCGACTTCAAAGTATTCCAAATAAGTTATTCCAAACTATTTTTTCCCCAATTTCATTGATGTTCTCTTTCGGTTTTTTCATAAATAATATTTGGAATGTAATATCAAATATAAAATGAAAAAAGTAAAATTTTTATATTGAGATGAACTCACTTTTTTGATAATATTAAACATATTTTTACTCTCGTACACAATAATCAAACCTATATACAAGAATCTATTAATTTAAATAAATTTCGTAAACAAACATAACAATTATAAATAGGAAAATACTTACTACATCATTTCATATTAACAGATTAAATGATGTTTACTATGTGGATATGCATCATTAACATTAATTAACCGAGAATACGACGATTTGTGGTGTAATCACAAATTCCTGCTTCAAAATTGATGAGCATATCTACTGTTATTGCTTAAATTTCTTATATAATAACTGAAAATATTAATTAATTCTTAGAAATAGCTAAACATTTTGCTTAAAATATTTTAATGGAAGCGATTCTTCATCATATATATTAAATTTTACTATAATTTATCCGAAAGCAGAAAAATCTTATATTAAATCATAAAAAATTGCTTAACTTGAGTAAATTTTATAAATACCTTTTAATAAGAGTAAAAGCCCTGGAATGAAATGAAGATAAATGTATAAAAAAAAATCTTGTCTATAATTAGCAAAGAAATTAGAAAATGGCAAGAACGACGACACGAACATAAAGATCCTATTAAAGACGGATATAAATGACACCACGAGAAAATTAACCAATTAGCGATTGAATGGCAAACAATAGCATTATCAATAAAGAAACTAATTAATGTACTGATGAAAATCGATAAAAAATCACGTTTAGTTAATTGATCATTACATAATTAACACTCATTAATCGTTAGTTTAGTCATATTATAGATGAATTAATTAACTAAGTAAAATTAGAGCAAAGTTAAAATTAAAATTGCATTATCAAATAAAATCAAATATTATTAACAGTTAAAGGAAAAGGTATCATTAAATTATACGTAGAATATATTATTTAACCTACTTAAAAACTAGGATAAGTTTAATGAAGATGTGAGAGATGAAATAATTATATATTGTTTTTTATAGCAAACAAAATAAAATGATAACAAAAAATAATTAATCATAGAGAAATAATAGCTGTAGTATCCTCCATTAAATGATCCATAGACCATACGTCATTTCTATAACTGTTATTTTGCTATCTCTTTTGAGAACAGTAGGAGGGAGAAAAAGTGTATGTTGGGTAGCCAGTGGCTGGAGAGATTGTGAAGACAGAGCAATGAAAGAATAACAATAGAAGGGAATATTGATAAGGAAGACGTTTGTCCCCAAAAGCTACGATTAGTTAGAGTACGATGACCGAACAAACTTCCTTCCTCGATCACAGTTATCAAAAAAAGTAGATAACTAATCGCATGAAACAAAGCTGATATTTGTTTAACAATGTGATAATTATCATCTACTTCATTTAATTACTATTAAACATCGAATTTCTCGTAATATACAGTATGTATAATTAATTCAGATTATCCAACCAGTTAATCGAAACAGAATAAAAATCATCTAATCCGGTTAATTGACTCATGAGCCACTCTGTATATAAACCAAGTTCGAATTATAAATTAAAAAACTAATTCAAGTTGAATAAAATTAATTTAATAATTCAATTTAAACAATTAAAAAAATATAATTAAGTTAACAAGTTAAGATGAAAAATTTTGATAATGTCAAAGTTCTGTTTCTCTACCATATCTATATTGTAGGTACCATTGAAGATAGTTTCAGTGGCGAGTAATTAACCTCTCTTTCTTTCCTGTTCCGCCTCTTTTATGTCACGTCTAAGTATAAGACATTTTTCTTCTAGACTTCATTAACTCGTGAATATCCTCTCCATATCTTTTAATAAACACTAAACGTTAGATATACACCACATTATACAAACTGTTGAATTTAAGAAAATATTTATCATCATCTTAAGCTTCATCACTTAAAAAAAATTGAAAGAAAAATCTTTCGGTAAAAATTTTAAATTTAATTGTGTAAATATATGATATATTTACTGTTAAATTTAACTTTGTTACAGTTTAATTAATCATACAGAAGGTAATTTAACTTGGAAACGATTCGAAGGCTTCATCAGTAAAGAGAGTGATGCTTTGGTTAATTACTCAATGACATTGTCGTCCTTGAAAGAAAGTTAGTCCGATACTAACCAATAATTAAATAGCTTCTATCAGTTTAAACATCACGTTTTCTCCAGTTTTAAAAGATTAAATCGAACTCAATTTCGTATATTTTTTATAGGAATATACATACAGGTGACTGAGACAAGGGGAAGTCGGACAACTAAGTTTACCTACTTTTGAGTATGTGTATCAAGTCATAAATTAATAGATATAGAATTATTAAAATGCAAATCATAAATTATAGTTTGGTTTTACTGATTTCTGAACTCCCTTGTATATTCACAATCTATTAATCAGGAATTATAAAATTAATTAAAGCAGAATAAATATTAAGGCGCCGACTTTGATATATCTAGGTTAACCGACTTTTTGCCACAATTTATATTCAAAGTCGCTTAATTATAAATTATAGAATTAATTTGAGTTGAATAATTTAACTAAAGTTAAAAGAAATTGTATTCTTATAAGTTAAATATAAGATAAAATACACGAATGTTTTATTACAAATAAAGATTAGATGGATTAAATAAAAAAGGAATTTTATTCTGTGGATTAAGCTATTAAATTAGTTATTTTCATCAGAAATATTTTAAAATCTTAATTATTACGCATTACTCAAATATCTTAATTAGTGTTATAAATAGATATTTTATATTAATATTTATTTTAATTTTTTTTAGTTGATTAGTTAAATTTTGGCAAAATTATTTTGTAGAAATAGTTAACATCGAAATATCAAAATATTTTAAATACTGTATTATATAATATAAAAATGTATCACCAGATGGAGCTAGGGTTATATTTATGAATCGCCATCTAGTGACGCCATACAGAGAGAATAATGTTATTATTCTTTCTTATAAATAACTGGTATTTGTTTAGGGTAACCAGATAACCATAATAACTCGAACTAAATTAGGTCACTTTGCTCCAAAATGTAGAAAATTTTGGATACAAGCTTTTCTCAACAAATAAAACTAAATTGCTAGCAAATACTAGTACAATTTACACTGTAATTTAAAGCGTTTGCTGTAAACTTTAAAACTTAGAAATTCGTGAAATGTAGAACATGCACGATATTCGAAAATTCTTTCTGGACATCAAATACAAAGTTAAATGTAGGATAAATGGGAAATGGAAATGTAGGACAAATGTTCGGGTAGGGAGATATGTGTCACACTGTTGGTTTACAAAGACTAATCATAAAGCTACTATAACATGTTTTTAAGGTACATAAGGTTACTTTAGTATGTAATAGTGTTTTTGTTACATACTTCGACTGTAGTATATGACAATAACACTACTATGTTGTACTAAGACGACAAGTTATATTATTAATAGTAGAAAGGGATAATAGATCTCCAGCTGCATCTGTTACTTGGTTTAAGTGGTTCTCGGACTGTATAAATTTAAGAATTGCTGATATGAACGAATGAAACAATTACTATCACATGTTCTTATAAGATATTGTAACTGGTATATAGCTGGAACATAGAACGACTTCTAATCTATGATTCTTTGCGGATTTTTCATTACAATATATGATGTTTGTGATGGTAGGTATCGTATCAAGGTAGTTTCTAAAGATACAAATGTTGAGCTGGTTACGAAACTTCTCCAGAATACTCTTTGATTTAAAGTTTTGTATCGGAAGGAGTCGATCTGCGGCAAACTAATGAGAAAAAAAGACAATGCAAACGTATTTTCATGTCCAACTTTCAACGTTGATTCAAAATTTGTAATTTCATAATTTACTATGTTTAATTGTTGTGTTGATGTTCCTAGAAATATGCCGTTTTTTTCTGACGAAACTATTACATACACTAATATAACTTTAATCTTTACTCGCATTTATAAATTCCAATTATTACATTTCAAAATACATTATCTTGTATATGCAACATAAAGAATCAGAAAAAATGAAATAATTTTAGAGTAAAACTTTGAAAATTTGAAATTTCAAATCTAGTAACAAATCTTAGTGCAACTTCATGATTTTCTTTTAACAAAATTTTAATAACGAAAGGTATATATTTTATACAAGCTTCAAAATCTTAATACTGATTTTAATGTTTCGTATGGTAAAGAAATTCAAACTTAAGTTATAACAGAACAATTTTACTTTCCTGGTTTTGTTATATATAACAAAAATAATCAAAATTTTCTCAATCATAAAACTAAAATCTAAACAAAATCAAAATAAGAATATCTTTCATTAAAGTCGTTCATATTCATATCGACTTCATATAGAGAACAATGATATTCTTTTTACGATTACTCATCAGCATACGACTCCCGAGGACCATCCAAATAAAGACCGTTCAAATTGGAAACATGACATTTTTTCATACCACCATCTGTAACTCTATAAAGCAAGTTTTGTAAAAAGAAAATATTGCAATAAACTGTGCCATATCTTTTTATTTTGTAATAAATTTATTATTATGGAGAGTTGATGAATGGTCTAGGAAAAATAAAATAATTATATTTCTTTGAAACTTACCAAACTAAAAAATAGATCCCTAACCGACCTCCAAGTAAGGCGCTAGAGTAGGTGGGCAAATGGGCAAGGAGATTTTAGGGTCCTTTTATCTTTTTGCCCACTGTTCGCCCACCTATCGAATCTATCTACACAGACCATTATGAGGGCTTTCTTTAAATATGAATTAATTTTACGTTAACAATACAGATAAATTCCCACTGTCGTCCGTCCGTCTTTCCTTAATTTCGAGAATGGAGTTAGATAGATGAAAGACGAGACCCGGTATGGAAACCTTAGGGCAGGAAGCCCGATTAACTACATATGAACTTCCGATGCAAACCGGAAGTCATGTTTATTTTAATTCAAAAATTTTCTCCTGAAATGTGTTAGATAGATCAGCGGTCGGCAACCGGTGGTCCGTGGACCATTGACGGTCCGCGAGAAAATTTGGGAAGTCCGTGGAGAAATTTGGACATTGGTCAGCTGAAGGTTACGCGAAGTATTACAAAAGAAATACAAAATGCTTAGTTGCTTTTCTTCACTCATTGGGGATTTTTATTCGAATCTAAAACCAAATACGAAGTGACTATTATCAATAAATAATAAACAATATTGCGAGTGCGATTGTCGTCCTTGGTGGAAAAGCGTTAAGAATCCATAAATACATTTTAAACAAGCAGCAATGAACATTAGGCTTGTATTAATTTGTTATAATTAAACAGGCGAGTTTCATATTAATATAGTAAAATAGAACTTTTATGATCATTATTTTACAGATTTTGTATCGTTTAAAAAAAATTCACGATAGTGGTCCGCGGGATTCGAAATTTTGAGTTTAGTGATCCGTGAGGTCAGAAAGGTTGCCGACCGCTGAGATAGATGACCTGCACGAATCTATTGTTAAAGGAAAAGTATGATGTACAGGAGCAAGACACTACAGTACTAATTTAAAGTGAAAAGCATATATTTTAAATGAAATAAATTAAAAATATGATTAAAAATTGCAACCCGGCATTGTGACGATGTCACAATAAATAATTGCTCGTCTTATATCTTATTTTTCTAAACGAATAGTTTCCTTGATTTACTAAAGAAAATATTCTCTGGTTTTCTAAACATTTTAACGTAAATTTGACAATTATCCGTTTTAAGTTGCTTACAATTATAAATATTGGCTATTCTACCTAACCAAAAATTCAAAATCATAATCAATTCATGTGAAAATAGTCTTTTGGCAGATCGTCTTCTTAAAAAAATCTGAAACGATAACCAAGATTCAATACTTTATTACACAAATGTTGTTAATGAAAGCAGAAATTGCAGAAGACCCTTAATTTACCGTCCATTTTGCATTAAACTAGAAAATGACCATAGATTTGCCAGTTCAACTACCAAATTCTACAAATTTTAGATTTACTGTATTAATGCCATATTTTTTTTTTTTTTTTTTTTTTTTTTTAAATTCGGAACAATATCTCGAGCCGAAATGACTTATTATAGAAATTATATTAAATTCGACTTTTTATTACTGTTTATTCACCTATTTTTAAGAATATATTTTCTATATCTTAAATTTAATATCAAAATGAAAATTAGAAGATAACGTTAGAAGATTACTTTCTGTTAAACGTCTGTTTAATATCGTAATATTTGTATAACAATTTTAGATAAAATATAGGCCTATATAAAATATTTAAAGTATTTGATATAGGCCTCTATTTTATCTAAAATCGTTCTCATTTCAATTCATGTTTTTTTTTTCATTTTAATAACACTTCCTCGCTGAAAATTATCTTAAATAAGCATAATTTACATTTTAAAATGTATCTTTTTATATTTATTTTTTAAAATCCGTGAAAAATTATTTTATTTTATATAATTTTTAATTTATTTTTTCGCTATTACGTCAACTTTTTGAATATTGTTTTTGAGTAGAATATTCATAAATCTGAGAAAAATTGTTCCAGAGTACAAATTTTATAGCTGTACTCTGGAATTTTACAATTTTAAGCGTAATTTTCGACAAATATATAATGTATAATTAAAATACAGTACTTTGATATTATTAGTTTATCTTAGAAGAATTTCCAGTTAATTTCTGCTTACGAAATTGGTTTCACAATATTATTCTGATAAATTGAAGAACATGTGATAAAGAACATTATCACGTAATATCTTTCCTTATAAATGATACCACAAAATATTATTTTATAAATTATTTAAAAGATGCAGACATCAATCTACGTGTGCCTGATTTCTATTGTGTTATGCTACTCAAAAAGTATTTTATGTTCGACATGCACTAAAAATTCTTGCACCATATCAGAGTTAGGAGGATGCATAAGAGACATTTCTAATAATGGTATGTATAAAATGGATCATTTATATGTTATACTTGTAGAAGCTAATAATAATATTTAAGTTGCCGTTAAAAAGTTCTAGATGCATTAACGAGACCTCAACAAACTATTCATTGTCATCTCGGTCCCAGAGATTGTTCCGAAATTCAAAATAATGGCATTAATAAATCTGGAATTTATAGAATTTGGCCGTTGAACTGGCAAATCTATGGTAGTTTCTTGGTTTACTGCGACATGGAAACCGATGGTGGAGGTTGGACGGTACGCAAAGATCTTCTATAATCTCTGCTTTCAAAGGAGGAATATTTGTATAAGAAATATTTATTTTTTAAAAATAAAATATAATCTAAAATCTTATCATTTCAGATTGTTCAAAGAAGAGGAAGGTTTGATCAGCCAAAAGACTATTTTTACAAAAATTGGATAGATTATGACGTTGGATTCGGTAACTTAAGCCAGGATTTTTGGATTGGTAGAATTGTCAATATTTATAACTGTAAGCAACTGTAAACAGATAATTCTCAAATTTACGTTAAAATTTTATTTATTTTATTTTAGGAAACGAAAGAATATTTTCTTTAACGAATCAAGGAAACTATTCTCTTAGAATTGATATGAAAGACAAAGAAGGTAACAAAGCTTATGCATTATACGACGAGTTCTGGATTGAAAACGAAAAGCACCAATATAGACTTCATATTTCTGGTTATAATGGAACAGCTGGTAGGAAACTCTTTTTTAGTTAATTGTTTTACTTTTAATAAGATGTAATTATTTCATTTTCTTTTAGGAGATTCTTTGGGTAGACATAACAATGCGAAATTTTCCACGAAAGACAGAGATAATGATTTTTCAAACCAGAGCTGTGCGCAAATTTACAAGGGTGGATGGTGGTACGAAAACTGTCATTTATCTAATTTGAATGGTCTTTATTTCGATGGTCCTCATGAGTCCTATGCTGACGGTATAAACTGGCATACCTGGAAAGGATATCATTACTCTTTATCCGAAGTCGATATGAAAATACGGCAAATTTAACAAAGGACGTTCAAGATTTTTTGAAAGTTAAACCATATACAATTAATGAAGAAGTGTTTAAAACCGTGGCACGTAAATATATTTTTTCAAAAAACAAAAAATACTCTTTCAGAATTGAAGTTAGGATTACTTTTTCATATGGAACATCATAAGCTTTATTAAGACTTTGCATGTAAGATAAGATATATTATATCAATACCTCGTATATACTCTTTAGACGAAGCTTTGTATTAGAGGTTAGCAATAAATTATGGATTTGAAAAACTTGGAAAAGCATTAAACTTCGTTCGTAACATACAAAAAGTAAATTTATTCCTTTTCAAAATCATAACACTAAAATTTCAAATCTGAATTTTAGAATAAAAGTTTTATGTTTTTTTTTTATAATTGCATGGACAAAGCAAGGCATTTTATAATAACCTGAATTTATGTACTTGAATTTACCTCTAAATATTTTAAATATAGATTTACTGTATTACATTATATATTACAATATAGTACAATGCACTACAATACAATTACAATATATATATTATATACTACACACTATGCATATACTTGTATATTATAATAGCTTGTCTTGTTAATCAAATGCTTCACTGATGGCATAAAGTCAGCGCCCATGCATTTGGAATATTGATGCATTGCAACTGTTGATGACCATTCTATTCTAAAAGATTATTAAATCATTTTACTTCAATTGATCCTATTTATGGTTTCTAAAAGTGATGCAAGTTCAGTGGTATCGAACGTAAAGAGCATTTTACATCAGACTGACGTGAGTACACTATAAACAATCTGAGAGTAAAGTCCTTCAAGACCTGGCTCGTACTTAGATAATAAAAATATTGTTATATTGAGGGTTAAGTACTACGCTTACCATTTTACATTCTGATCTTACCTTCTTTATAATAATTTTAAAAAATCTAAAAAAAATAGCTAAATTCGAGATGAAACAATCTAGATTTATATCAGTTATCTAATTGCCAAAAACTGAAATCTAGGAGTAAAACAAAACAAACTAGATTTAAATGAGAAAAATAGATTCTAAAGTGACCAACATGTTGCATAAACTTCAATGTTTTGACTTAAAGTAAAATGGCGGTCGATAGTACTTGTCGTTGCGCTGTAAACATAGTCACAGCCACTCTAAATACCGGTAGTATATTCTAGCTCGTTGAGTCATACGCAATATACAGTAGCCTTTCGTTATATCGCGCTTGTCGGGAGACAAAGAAAAAGCACGATATATCCGAGTACTAAACAGATTATACATGCTGTTTGTCGATCTTTAATGGGCTGTAAAAACATGAAAGTAAACACTTGCGGTTTACAAAAATTTTAATGCGGATTGCGGACCGTTACACAAGAACAAGAAAACAAAATGGCCGACACAAATTGGCCGTTACGAAAAAACTCTCGTCTCCAAAACTTTTTTAATTATTTTTTTCTCACAAAAAATACGGTGGCGCTCGAAGCAGCAACATCCCGACCCGAGTTGAAGTAATACTTCAATAAACAATGTTAAACCCATTAAATTTAAATTTAACAATTACAACAGAAATAGCACGTGTAGGTCACCAAGGCGAATCACATTTTCTTTCTAGATGGATGGTAACTGGCACAATTTGATTATGCTTCTCTTGAAAACAAAGCTCGAGGCGGCAACACATGCTATAGAATCTCTATTCTCTATTCTTTCATCAGCAAGTGTTCTTGATATAAAATAAGCTTAGTTTTACAATACTGAATTTTATTCTTGGTTATATCGTATTAATTGACGTTCACGTAAACATAGATATCACGAACGTCCATTTAACATTATTGTTTATTTAGCAATGACATTTAAAGACAAATAGTGTCGATATAAAAACAAAATATCAGTTGTGATTTTATTATATAGTAGTATATTTCACAATAAATTGCTTATTGAAAATTCGTGTAATTTATATATTTCAATAAAAATTATAAATACAGTAATTGAAAATTAAAAAACTTAATACTGTATTTAATTAAAATTATATGTTTATATAATAGAACATCAAAACTTATAAAATTAGAGTAAAAATTCTCTAAAAGGCGAAATAAAGTTACCACTGTATAAAAATTTTAGAACTTTCAGAAATAAAGAACTCTTTTCCTTGGACATTTTGCAGTACATTCGAAATTTCACAGAAAGGTGTGAAATTTCGAATTCACATAAACTTATAAATGAGGAGATAATACTTAAAACCAATAAATAAACAACTTTTAATATCAAAAAGAAACATAAATGATAATTGATCTGTCCACCTGGTTTGCTTATTTAGATGTTGACGAATTTATTGTTTCAACTGCAGTTGTAGTTTCAAGGACAATGGTAAGAATAAAATACTGTTGCAAAAAAAAAATTCAATAGCAATTGATATTTTAAAATTTATTGACTGAAGTGCTTTTGAAATTTGGGGGACTAAAAAAAAGCGCGATATAACGATGAACTACTGTGTTAAAGAATTTTTTGTGTATAGCGCCATCTATTAGCTTTAAAATATATCATTCTATTATATTTTTATAAAATAACTTTATTAATTTTTGTGTTTCTATTTTAAATTTAATATATTTAATTTGATATTTATAAATTAAATATTACCTATTGGAAAATTATTAATTGCTATGAAAATTAAATTTATTTATGATTATTAAATTTATCATTAGATGGCGCCCTAACCGTCTATCTTTATTCAAATTACTTTATTCGTGGTTACTAGATAATATGATTGGAGAGCTGTTATTGTTCTTCTCTCTTTTTGGTTTATATAAAATATGCAGCTCATGTAGGCTATGACTCCGAAAAACGTTATATTGAACTCATTCATCCGATTAGCCTGCCGTAGATGGAATGGTCATACAGCGCGCCAGTGGCGTGCCGTGACATTTGATGACAGGGAAGCTGTTTCTGTAAGAAGCCGACTTCCAGGGGCAATCAGTTAATTGCGCGTCAGTGATGGTCTAGGGCAGTGGTTCTTAACCTTTTTATAATCGCCGCCCACCAAATATTTCATAATTTTTTTGTGACCCCCATATTTTAATAATAATTTATATTTGATAATTTGATAATTTATCTATAATAAATTGATTTTTTTATTATTGCTTTATTTTTTATATAATAAATGTAAATCATAACTTTATTATTTCATTATCTATTTAAATAACATTCAAACTTCACAATTAAACCTGAAAACTCATTAATTTTAACAGAAAATAAAATAAGAAACATGTCGATAAATCGATCCAATGTCGATGCTAAAACTAAACTAAAACTAAAACGCCCAGTTCTGGTAAGGATTTTGCATAACTTTTGCAAAAATATTTAAATTTTCAAAGCCTACTATTTTTCCTAATTATTTTTAAAATTCCAAGCATTAATAGTTTCTTAAAATTGCTTTGGAATAAAAGAAGTAAATACTGCGGTGTAAGTAGCATATTTACATTTATTTCTTCTGTACTAACAAAGTTGTATGTAGGAAGAAATACAAAATAAATAAATAAAAACTAAATAGGAAAACTTTATCTTTCTTATTTCACTTTTCAATACGATATTCGGATTATACATCAATTTTCTTTTTATTATATTCTGAAGGAAATTTTGCATAATTTGGCGGCCCCCGGCAAACTTCTTATGGACCCCCAGGGGCCGCGGCCCCCTGTTAAGAATCACTGGTCTAGGGTCCATTCGTATTCATTTGTTCGATAAGCTAGTAAAAACTGTAGACTTTTCTAGATGTATTTTTAATATCACAATTACATTCTGAATCGCTAGCCACGATATAAGGGCTAAAATTAAAAATAAATTATAAAAACTTACTCGGTGAAATAAAATGTGCGGTGGATATACATACCTGGTACAATGTATTGTTCGATTGTATTAATATATTTTTAAAGAAAATTATAATTAAAATATAGCTTTGTAAAAAAACGTACATAAAAATAACATAAAATATTCTTTACTTTTTAAATCTTAAAACAATCCACTTAGTCAAATATCTTGATACGAGTAGCTAATGGATGGAACTAGTGACGGTCCAGGTAGGTGTGTAGTGAGTGTGTGCGTGCCAAATCCCGAGGGTGCCGATACCGGTCAATGTCAAATGCCTCTTTTGTCGCATCACTAGTATATCTCAAAGGACGCCACAGGGCTGTTGTAAATTTTAAACGTTTCTCACCGTAGCTGTAAAAATCTAACTATGTTAAACTTAATAGTCATTCGTTTTCTAACTAATTCGTTTTAATACCAGGTGTACACGGAAATCAGTTTCCCACTGTACTGAGCGAGTAATTGGTTCTGTTAAGCTTTTGTTGAAATAAAATTCTGGCTCTTTCAACAGGGTTTTATTTATGTCCCCATTCCCTAATCTCTTAATTATTTAGTCACTTCTTAAGTAGAAATAAGTCGAAACCAGTTACTTTGTACCTGAATATCTGTAGTCTTGGGAAGACAGTGGAAAGACAAATTTTTATGACAACGGATATATAAATCGTAAATTTAAGGAAAATAAATTCTAGAGCTTTTTTTTTGTACCATTGTATGTACTGTACGTCTCATTCATTAAATTTGGTTGTAAATGATGCTGCCAAAGTAACAGTTAATTTTTAACACTGTACTAGAATTGTACACTTTTTTCTGCATCCCCTTACAGATGGGACATACTAAATCGTAATATCACCGGTTTAACATTGAAATCCGTAAGTAATATAAGATGGGAAAGCGGAATAAACGCAGAATAAATATATCAAATATTTTAATGGAGTTTTTTTAAACTTCTGTCAACTATACAGAACTACGGCCGGATGGCCGAGCGGTCAAGGTGGCAGCCTACCGCTCTGGGGGACCCGGGATCGAATCCGAACATGTCGAAAATCCCCAGGAATTTTTCGGGGGGTGGTCCGTTCGGATATGTCGGGCCCCGTCCCTCACCACCCGGTCGCCCCATTGTGGGCCTGGCCGAACCCATAATGGGCCTTCTAAAAGAGGCCCTCTTAGTGCCCACAGGGCGGAAAGAGTTAAAAAAAAAAAAAAAAAACTATACAGAACTATCATAAAAACGTGCCAGTAAAATCCTATAGGTTGGGTTGTTATAAATCTAGTCTAGGGTGGGCAACCCTTTTTATAACATGGGCCAGAATAAATTTTACGTTTTTTTCCGCGCCGTAGTAGTTAATTGACGCCTTCTTGTGTCTCGTAATTTATTTTTCCAATTTAATAATCTATTAAAGATCTCGCGGGCCGGATAGAAACTTTTCGCCAGCCGTAGCTGGCCCGCGGGTTGCCCGCCGTTGATCTAGTCTCCTCGTTATTCACATAATCGGGCGAGGGTGGCCGAATATCTAGCAGGCGGCTAACAGCCCACAACCGCTCCGGGATATAAAGTCGCGTACTCTTTACGCGTGTGTCGCTTCTACCAGCTAAACTGTGACGTTTGTGCTATGTAAAGCGCATGCGCCAATGCCTATAATCTGGCTGCTTGGAAGTTGACAGGCAGGCGGCTAACAGCTCAGAACCGCTCCGGGATATAAAGCTGTACTCTTTACGAGTGTGTCGCTTCTACCAGCTAAACCGGGTGAGGTTGGTGCACTGTAAACCGCATGTGCTAATGCCTATATAATCTGGCTGATTGGAGACTAACCCGGTTTCGACATTCCTTCCGCCACCGAATTATTCGACTATACAATAGCAATCTTATCGTTTTTTTTCACATGTAGTATAGAAATTTGTAAAAGATACATAATGCAGTTATAATAAAATATTAATTTTAATTAATTCAATTAATTCAAAGTACGTTAAAATATGAAAATTTATATTTTATAAAATTCAAGGGAAAGTCATTGGAAGGTGGAATCGGCGCTTCCATCGCTTCCAATGACGGCACGCCACTGCAGCGCGCAGGTAAATAATGCCTTCTGGGAGGTCTTTTAAAGAAAACCGGCCCCTATTTAGGCGTTACGTATGTGGAAAAAAACCCGAAAAACACCACGTGGTCAGCCCGTCTGAGCGCAATGTGAACCAAACGGTCTTCATTCTGCGAACTCCCAGTGTTCACGGAATTGAAGACTGCTTGGCCACTGTTATTGTTTTCCTTGTAGGGACAACTGCTTCCGTTAGGGCGACGTTCCGATCATCCGGTAAGCGCAAAGTCTATAAATATAAGGTCAAGACACTACTATCCCCTATGGGGCCGCCATTTTGGATCCGCAATTCCAAGATTACGGTATAGATTTCATGCTATCTACGTGCTGTAAACTGCACTTTCCTTCGAGTTCGAGGATTCCTCGAATTCCTTGCACAGAATTCCTTTTATAATTTCAAATAGAGTATTTTTTCATTTAGAAGTTACTCTGACACATAATTAAAGGCTTTAACAAAGTATGTTTTAAAATAAAAAGCTATGTCGATGATTCGTATAATAAAGTACTAGGATAAATTTATTTAGGTTTGAAATGCAAAATTAGAGAAGAGATTTGGAGATATTTGTTAAAATAAGAATATATTTAGTTTTCTATATTCACATGCACTTTTACACAAACTGCAAACAGGAGCTCAGATTAAACATTTTTATAAATTAAAATTAGACGAAGAAAAAAGAAAAACCATTCTCACAAACTTTACATTTTATGTAAAGTAAACTTTCAAAAGTACTTGCAATAAAACGTTCCTTTATTTAGGAACTTTCTTATGCATATAAACCAAATTTAATTATTTTTATAGAGAACTAGCTGTTACCCGCAGCTTCGCTCGCGCGGATTTTGCAAGCAAACCCTATTTACATTCAATATTTCAACAATCATAGTAATTGTTATTTAACACCTACCTCTGAGAATGATGAGAATTGCTGAGAATCAAACGAACTGTTTTTAATTTGACTTTTAGCTGCAAGTACCCGCTTTGTTCTATAATCAAATCAATATGCAAAAAAGAAATTCGAATTTAAAACGGTTCAAACATTTGGTTAAAAAATCGAAATATATAAAAAATATTTATAACAATGTCTGAAATGTTACCAATTTAATACCCCTAAGTACTCAATGAAGACTAAAAGTAGTTAAATACAAAAATTCGCATCTAAAATAGTACAGTAGAAGCCGTTCTTCAGGTTAATGCTCTTCTCTCCCTTCCGCGGGAGGAATTTCGAAAAATCCCTTGTTAGTGTGCGTTTTCATCACGTACCATAACTGTGTACCAAATTTCACATCTAGATTCTGGAACTTTCTAGAAAAAACTGGAACATTCTCATTGAAGCGTAACACATTTTCGAAGTCAACCACTTTCAACCCCCCATATCTCCAACAATCTTATAGCTTTCGAGACGCAACCACCCTAGTGCACGATGGGAGACTTGGGGCTACTACCACACACAAACACCATTCATGTGCAATGTGCAGTTTTGGCTGCAGAGTGACGTATAGACAAAAACACACGTTCATTTAAATATATATATATATATATATATATATATAAATGGACATGTAATGTTTGTTCCTATATTAGTTCAAATATATAGTCTTGAAATTCCATATGTGGTAATCTATAATATAGCCAGAAGTTTTACTGATTTATGGTGACCAGTCTAAATAATAAAAGCTTCTTAATTATATAAAAAAAACCGTAAATTGCTGGATAGATAGATAGACAGATAACACTTTATTGCACCAAAAATACATCCGCGCTGGATCCAGCTGGAATGATTTTGGTCCAGCAAAAATCCAGCTAAATTGAAAACACTGCTGGATTGCAATCCCTAAGTACAACATGGGCGTAAGCGCGACATCAGTGACAAAACTAAAGATACTATCGTAGCCTTGCACAAAGCAGAAAGAACACAAAATGGATTACAAATTATGTAAAGTGCTCGCAGCCAATAGTCTCTAGGTATACTGAAATAACAAAACCGTGTTCAAGTTTTAACTAACGAAAGCCAGAAATGTGGACGTAAACGAGCAACGACTACGAGGGATGAGAGAAAGTTGAGAAATTGTCGTGCGAAACCGCTTTAAAAGCGTTAAAGACTTGTATGCACAATGGAGAGGAACTGGAGTGAACGTTAGTAGCCGAACCACATGCCGAAGGTTGCACGATTTGCACTCTAACTGCAGTGTTCCCAAGACGAAGCAGCGTTTCAGATGGTGCAGAGAGGCTCGTGTGGGAACAAGACGACTGGAATAACGTTCTCTTCAGTGACGAATCCGTTTTGTCTCTCCTGTGGTGACCAAGACCAACGTGTATGGAGAACAACAAAAAAGGCCTTCGAAAAGGACTGTATGAAGAGATCCGTGAAGTTTGCATTGTCTGTCAGAATCTGGGGATGCATGAGCTCTAACGGCGTAGGACAACTCTGCATTTTTCTGGAACGTATCAATGCACAGACATATCAAGACATCTTACAGACATTTATGATACCATTGGCAGAGGATTTAGTTGAAGAAACATTTCTATTTCAACAATACGGGACATCCTCTCGTATCGCGGTTACAAGAACTACAAATTGTAGTCCTGCCTTGGCCAAGCAATTCCCCAGACTTAATCCCCATTCAAAATTTGTGGGGAGTCATGAAACGACGACTTAATAAACGGTGCCCAATTTCTAGAGGAACTAGTGACGTGCATTCAACACATTTAGAACAGCATCACCAGAAACGAATGTAAACGATTAATCCGCACCATGCTGGACACATTGCGAGCAGTAATTATGGCACACGGCGATGCTACAAAATATTAAGTTTATTTTGTTTTATTTCCTATATTTAACCAACATTCAGCTAATATTATAATTTTTTTGTCATTTCATTTCCATTTGTAACAAAAAAACGTTTGAGTTAATTTGTCTAATTAATGGATATGTTAGGCTCAATGACTGAAATCGCTCACTGAGCGATAAAAACGACCACAAAACGAAATTCGTGTCGTGGCTTTCATGATATTTGACCGCGACGCCTTGTGGTGATTAAGAAAAGCCATAACGCCTTCTGAACATTAGCTGATGCAACCACGATAGAGGATCATATGACGCACAGTGGTTTGTAACTTTAAAATATGGGTTCTAGCCTCGAAACATTTTTATTTACAATTTTTAATGCTGAACAACATTAGTTTCAAAAGTTTTCCTAGAAATTTAATTTTCATACTTAAAAATTTTCAAAGAAATGAAATGTATGGAGAAGAATACACATTTTTTTTTTTTTTTTTTTTGTTTTGCTAAAAAGTGCTAAAGGTCTAACTACATATACTTGTAGGTGCTTGATATACTATACACGATAAAATAAAAATCAGCTGCTAAAGTTAAAAACCACTGTGCAATGGTTAAAAGCCACCACAGGTTCTGGATGTTAACTAATAACGAGGTGATGATAAGAAAATAAAACTTTCTTTTTCATTATGATTTATATATCTTCAATCATTTTATATAAGTAGGTAACAAAATTATTCATCACCATACAGAAATGTAACTTGGTTACTTTTCAACATTTAATCATTCATGAAAATCTGTTGCGGTGCTGGAGACGTCAATGTTTTTTAACAACTAATTTACTAAAAATAATTACTTTGTCAGAAACTTTTATTAATAAATCAGTTTTTTTTTATCAGAATCGAGAATGTTGCAGAGTTATTTTCGCCGATTGTTTTCGAACGGATTATCGACGAAAACTGAGGTATCACTGTACAGTATACACCAGCGGTTCCCAACCAGTGGTCCGCGGACCTCCAGTGGCCGCAAGAGCTAAAATATGGTCCGCAAAAGATTTAAAACTTTTATTCGTTTTAAATTATTATTTCCACATTGATACAAACTGAATTTAATTTTTACTAAAAATGTTATGTTTTCTTTTATAATAGCACTGTTAAAGCATGTTACTTTTGAATTTAACGATTACTTATGTTAACAGTTTTGATTAAAGTTTATTTTTAGATTAACACAGTTTATTTTTCTTAAACCTTGTGGTCCCTGATAACAACAATGAAATCAGTGGTCCCTGGTCAAAAAAAGGTTGAGAACCGGTAGTGTACACCCATGTACAGTACCTAGCATCAATCTGCATTATTTATTTAGCTTCTGTTGTCCTATCCTTGTATTTTTTACTTGTTTTTAAACTAAGAATATTCTGTATTTTTAGTATTTATTAGAAGAAAGAATATTTTTAAAAAGTCTTACATTTCAATATTTTTTGCAATTTACTTTTAGATTTTATTTAAATCATTTTAAAAATATTATTAATAAATAAAATAGTCTTCGTATAGTTGTAAAATTTTGAAATTTATTAAAAAGATGTAGGGGAAGGTGGTGCAAGATGGGGCTATGGGGTAAGACGGGGAGTCTGTTTATTCATGGTTAACGTGCTTTCATCTAGCTGTTATTTGGGGAACTAAATGTCAACGTCAAAAGGAATCATGGGACGAGAAAACGTCCGAATTGCTCTCTTTGTTTGGAAGTAAGACAGTTTTTAATGTTTTAGCAATACTTCATCTAATTTTACGCCTGCTACAAAGTTTCCACAAAGTACGCATCATTGTGAACTTTTACATTACTTTTTAGATGAAGATATTATGGTATTCGAAGTAACCGTTAAGATTGTAATTGTTTAGTTTTGAAATAAAGTTGATTTGTGTTTGCAAGTCAGTATGAAAGGTGCACGTTGGGGAAAGATGGGGTACCCCGTCTTACCCCAGGTTGACCATGAATATGGCCAATGAATCCAGAAGTATTTTCGAAGGCAGATATTACTGCTGCAGAGATGACAATCAGGCCCCTTCAGCAGCAGCACACACCAGGATGCTCGTTTTGAGACAACCAAAACCATGAAAACGGTCACTGAAGAGTAGTAGGCCATTACAAGTAGGCCTACTCATTCAGTTTTTACTCCAGTCTCTCCCATAGAAATAATGCCAATTCCACATGTTGAAACCAAGAAAAAAATCGAAAATAGCAGGACAGGGAAAACAGCAATCCTAACAGATACACCGTACAAGCAGCAGCTGATGGAACAACAAAAACAATCAACAACAGTTTCAGCACCCCCAGGAAAACGGTCTTTATTTACCGAAAGAAATTCGGTAAAATCAAAAGTTACAGGCATCAGCAAGGGTAGGCCTAACAAGAAACAAAAAACAAATGACACAGAATGCCTCTATTGTGGATGGTTATAATCTGCATCTACAGAGAGTTGGGCTAAATGTAGTCCAACTCTCGTTGTGATAAATGGGCACATGTTCTTGTCCCAATATTAAAGAAAACGACAGTTTAACCATTTAATTTGTCAGTCTTGTATATAAAAATAATATCCCGATCTTACCCCATGGGTGGGCAAGATGGTGCATTTACATGTAATTTTAAAATATTAAGTTTTCTTGTTTTTAAAAACGTGTTTTAAAAATTAAATTATATGTTATATATTATCAAATGTTGTAGTTGCTGAGAATAAAAAATTATCGTTTTCATCAAAGTGGTTGCTATCTTATGACTTTTCAAACCTTAAAGTCCTCATCTTGCCCCACCTTCCCCTATTTTATATAGAATAAATACATTAAATTTTGTAAAATTATTTAATAAATACAGTTGAAAATTATATTTAATAATGCTAATATAAATTTAATAAATGTATTACAAAAAATGAATCAGCTATAAAAACATGTTTATAAGGTACAAATATTTATATTTTATTCATACACTTTAAGAAAACACGCAATAGTAAGCATATTCGAAATCTAAAAGTAAAATATCCATATATGTAATATTATAAAATATTGCAATTTACAATAAAGCTATAAATGTAGAAAATTTATTATCAAACATTTTACTAATTGAATTTACAAATAAAATTTGAAAAGAAATAATTATATTTTCAGACAGTTCTGCCATAAAACATACATTTCAAACAGTGAATATAATTTTATTTTATTCTGATTCTATAAATTTTTAATAAAAGATTTCATTCCAAAATAGCCAATTCGGAAATCTTTTACTTTTTATAAAAATTTTTATAGATTATTCGATGACTTGTTAAAATCGTCGTATTTTCATTTCAACTTCGGGTATAGAATAATAATAACCTTTCCATTCCTTCCAGATCACTCCGTTAGCGTAGGACTTATGATGACCATTCAAATACAGGCCATTTAAATTAGAAGAGTGACAATTACTATACCACCACGCACCTTTATAACTTTCTGCACAGTTGCCCTCTGCAATATCGTTGTCTCTGTCTTTCGTTGAAAATTTCATGTTATTGTGACCACTTAAAGAATCACCTAGAAGAAACCATATGACTATTAAGACATTGAAAGTTACCAATTTATAAAAACATCTCAACAATTGCTCACCGGCATCTCCACTATAATCAGAAACATGAATTTTGTATTGTTGTCTTTCGTTTTCAATCCAGAATTCTCTATACAATGCGTACGCCTTATTATTTTCATCATCTTTCATGTCAATTCTAAGAGTATAATTTCCTTGATTTGTCAAAGAAAATATCCTTTCGTTTCCTGTAAAATAGAAATTTTTAATAAGAATTAACTAATTATTAATTCGCAAACCGTATTATTATAAGTTTTTAATACTCCACCTAACCAAAAATCTTCATTTAAGTCACCAAATCCAACATTGTAATCAATCCAATTTCTGAAAAAATACTCTGGCGAATGATTAAATCTTCCTCTTCGTTGGAAAATCTAAAACAAAAATTTTCAAATTTAATATTTTTAATATTACAAAGTTATTAAATATTAGAAAACTTTTCACGTACTGTCCATCCTCCACCATCAATTTCCATATCGCAATAAACTAGAAAACTACCAGAAATATGCCAGTTCAGAGGCCAGATTCTATAAATTCCAGATTTATTAACACCATTTTCTCGAATTTCGGAACAATCTCTGGGCCCGAGATGATGATGAACAGTTTTACGAGGTGTTGTTAAAGTATCTATAACTAATTATTTAATTAATTTAAATATATTTATTAGGTACTTAATTGTAATAATTACTCATTTCATACGTACCATTATTAGAAATTTCTTTTAAACATCCTCTTAACTCTGGCAAAGTGCAGGAATGTTCAGTGCATGTCGAACATAAAATATTATTTGAATAGCAAAAAATAGCAATCAAAAATGCGTAAATTGAAGTCTGCATATTTGAAACAGTTTTAAAAAAATAATATTTTGTGGTATCTTTTATAGGAGAAAATATTATGCGATAATACTCTTTATCTCTTGTTCTCAATTTTATCAAAATGACAACATTGTGAAACAACTTTTTGGAACTAGTACTTAATTTGAAATTCCATAAGGTAATCTTAAACTAATAACACACAAGTTCTCTGTTTATTTGAATTTTCTTGATTTAAATCAATTAGTATATATTTAAACGATTATACTTAATTTTATGAAACTTTTAATGAATTTAGAGAGAAAATAACATAGATGCAATTTGTAATATAAGAGAAAATAGATTACTAATATTTTCAAATTAAATAAAATACAGTAGAGCATCGATTATCCGACTCAATTGGGGATTGGGGTTGGTCGGATAACTGAAAAGTCGGATAACCGAAAAGTATGAAAAAATACATTATTAGTATAGTGTATTAGGCCTGGTTTAAATACTAGCCTCCCTTTCATGGTCGAGCCAGTGCTGCCAGCTAAAACATGCAAAAATTTAACAAAAATAATATTAAAGTAGCCAAGACATAACCAAATATTGTAGCGCCACATCACTAGCGGACATTTGAATTTGGTCGGTTAACCGATAAGTCGGTCGGACATAAGTCGGATAATCGATGCTCTACTGTATTATCACAACTTTTACAATTAAATAATTATAAATTTTATAATTTAATATTTAAAACATGTATTAGTTTTAATACGAAAAAATGCCACATTTTGTGTAATATTTCTCTCAAAAAGTAATTTTAAAATTATTTTATATGCTAATTTATAGATATTCATTTTTGGAATAATAAACTAAAAAACTAAATAAACAAATGCCTATCGATTTTTTAAATATATGTGAAAAGTATCCCTTTAAACGATATTAAAGTTTATTTGATATTATTTAAGTTACTAAAAAAATGAGAAAAATATAAATGCAATAAGACTAAAAATATAGAAAATTTGATTAAAGCTTTATCTAAAATTGTTATGTAAGTGTTGCAACATTTAAAAAACCTCAGAACATACAGACATCTAAAGAAAGCGAAAAGATATTTAATCTTTTAGATTGTTTACCTTGACTTAAGATAAAAAAATTTAATCTTAACAAATGTATATTTTTAAAAATATGAGATGATTAAGTTACACTACAACACGT
The DNA here is from genome assembly GCF_030686945.1 of Centruroides vittatus. NCBI lineage: Eukaryota > Metazoa > Arthropoda > Arachnida > Scorpiones > Buthidae > Centruroides > Centruroides vittatus. The sequence continues at coordinate 4,215,992 of NW_027122385.1, forward strand.
AAAACTGCATTAGGCAATAAGGCTAGACATTTTTTTAATTTTAACTTTTTCCACTCAATGAGCACTAAGTGGGCTTTTTCTCATGCCCATCCGATGGAGCCTGACTGAAATCATCGTGGCTTCGATCGGGCCTCTAGTCATGTGAACCACCAAGCGGTGAAGGACACAATTTTCCCATTAGAAATAACGGAATGAATTAATCCATTTCCAGACTTTAAACAAAACCTATTTCGATAAACTTAAAACAGAAAATACGCCTAATTTAAGGTAAAAATAACACAATTAATGCCCTAGCAATAAATTGAAACATGAAAACCATAAATAAAATACGTAAATACTGTATAATAAAATTAAATTGCATTTATTGGTTGCGCATCGTGGACTTTCTTATCTAACAGAGATGTGAGATTTAATTATAACAGTTGTAAAATTTAAATATTATAGAGTGAGATTTTATTCCTTGTTTAGAATCTTACTTTAAACTGTTTACTTCACATTTTATTTGAATAAATTCAAGTTGTATTGTCTTCGGATAAAAAACATATTAGGTTTATTATACTTTATGACTTTCGGGAAGGATTTAACGCCTTACAAACAGTAAAACAAAAAAAAAACAAAAAAAAAAATTGTAGTATGAATGGGGAATATGCTTCTAAACTCCGAACATGCTACATGTGGCATGTTCGGAGTTTAGAAGCATTCGTTCCGTTCGGTAAATTTTGACCTAAAGGATATAAAACGTACGAGTGCCAAGAAATTATCGATAAAGAAAAATTGCAGAAAGAAATTTTTAAAAATCGACGAATAACACACAATACAGTATAAACACAGATTAACACCCAGATGGGACACGGCTATGGCAAGCCGACTGCGCCTTACAACTTGCACCATTCTGTGACAACTGCGGTAAAGTAATAAAACCGCTATTGATTATATCGGCTACTGGAGACTTTTTAATTTCAAACTGTAGTGATGAAAAACGAATAAAAAGACAATAATTAAAAAATGAAAATTGCTTTAAGTTCTTGCGTGCAGCAAAATGACTTGTTGCAATAAATTTAAACTTTATTTTTACTTGATTTCTTTAGCATTTTTTCTTTTTTCCTTTACAAAGTTTTTGCACTTTCTTTTTCATTAGTTTTTTAACGAAATGAAAAGTTCTCATATTACAAAATAATTCTAGACAATTTTTTAAAATATGTCTACATCCTGTAAACCAATTCTAATTAATACATGGTAATCATTAGTCTAATAATCTCCTAATACAATGTAAATATAAAATTTTTAGTAGACAATTACTACAAATTCTTTTCACATGTAGATAAGGCATCCAATTAGTTATAAGTACAGTTAATTTTTCAATACGTCCACTTTCTCCGCTACCTAACTCTTTAAAAAAACAAACATTTGATCGCCTGATAGAAAATTTGCACAATCACTTTTCAAATAATTAAAACATTTTTTGCAATCTTTGTGCTTACTTAGAATCTTTTTAGCTAGCCTACCTGCAATATATGCAAAACACTGTCTACTCATTCCAATTTATTATTTATCATATTAGATATGTTATTTTTCTCGATATTATTTAGCGATTTTGTTAGTTTTACTAATTCATTCAAGTTTATATCTGATAAATTAAGAAGAAATTTAGCTGAATCAAACTGACAATTCAAATTTGTGTGAGACTGCATTAGAGCCCTTAAAACTAACTTGAAAAGTGATTGGAAAAATTTTAAACAATCAGCATTATCACTGAATCCTCTTTTTGTCTAAATTAAATGTGTTTTCTAAGCAATCTTGTCCTAAACGTCTTGTTCGTAATACTTTTTGATTATATGAATTTTTAAAGTACTACGTATAAAGCATTACAATTACATTTAATGATCGAATCCAACCATCTATTCACGGAATTTTAGTTTGAGAGCCAATTATTTCAAGTTTTTTAAACATGTAGGTCCCATTCATGATCACTTCTGAATGCTCGTTTTCTTTACTTATTGTCCCTTTAAACTTGTTGCAATGCTTTATACTAAATAAATTACAAATATCAAATAATCTGTTTATCATGTTTTTCCTAACATCTTTTTTCTTTTGAGACAAATTAATTTATGAATCCAAAGTGTTGTTCACATAAAACATTTTTCCATTATTTGATCCATTCAAATTTTAACAAAATCAGAGCGACGACTGACAATCCATTTTTTACATCTACAAAAACATAAAAGAATTAACATACAGTAACATAATTTTACTTTATTATTTATGTTATCGATTTGTGCTTTTACTCTTTTACTCTCGCCTATCGTTTTCCTTAGAAAATGTGAAAAATGACAAATCAGGATTTTTTCCACGTGAATTTGAACAATTTTAGCTGAACACCATTGAGAATGGATTCTTTTGTATGCATTATAATTTTCATTTTTCATTCTTGCTTAATTTCTTTTAATTTGTTGATAAAATTTCAAGACTTTGCATGCATGTCATGAAATAATATCTAGTTTACCGTATTTGCCGCTAGGGATTACCCACAGTACCGCACGCACTTAGCAAAGCCAGTTTTACCATAACTGTAACCTGTCTGGGTGTTAATCTGTGGTGTAAATGACCAAACATCAAAAATAAAGCGGAAATGGCACTAAAAACATACAAGCATAACGCAAGGGCAAGAGTAAAAGACCACTTAGACACACAAGAGATCGCGTTTACGCTTCGAATACATTTTTTCACTGCGTGCGCAGTTCGAACTCCGAAGCATCGTTCGAACTCCGAGATAATTTTTTTAAATTTTGCGTTCGAACTCTAAAGCATTCGAAGTTAGAATCATTCGAAGTACGAAGTACCACTGTATATGAAAAATAAAAAATATTTGTGGCACGCCTAGCGGTTTGTGTCCAATTTTGCCCACCAATCGGAAGGCTGAGCGACACTGCTCTAACCCATTAGAAGGTGGGTAAAGTAATAAGATTTGGTCATTGATTGAGAGGACCGTTTGAAGATAAGAATCAGAACACCTGGACGAAGAGGGGCTTCATCGTACAAGTTCCCCTTTCCCTTAAAAAAGGTTTTGAAGTTTTCAGAAAAAGAATAACTGAACTAGACTGCTCTGTTCTGTTCTGAATTCTGTTTTTAAAAATTGAACGGAATATTTCAAAACCGCGTGGAACCCTTTTACTGAAGACCGAGAGTTGAATACCAAGAATCGTTACAGGTGAATCTTTAGTAAAAGGGTTCCGCGCGGTTTTGAAGTGCTCCGTTCAATTTTTAAAAACAGAATTAAAGCACATATTACACTCTTCAAAAGTGAAATCGCAACACCACGAAGGAATGCACGTAGTCACATGCAAATTGCAAAACCGATAGATGTGACAGAGATACGCAAATTCTTACGTTTGATTATGCATTGGGTCATGTGTAGGGATTGCAATTGCTGGATCTCTCATCCAGCAATCCAGCTGGATCCAGCGCATTCTTCAGCCTGCTGGATCCAGCACCAGGTGCTGGATCCAGGCCTGCGGATCCGGCTGGATCCAGGTGCTGGATCCGGCAGCATCCAGGTGCTGATCCGGCTGGATCCAGCGCTGCAGATAACTTTCTAAATAATGGCGCAAAAGTCTATGTTGTCGCGTTGCCGCTTTACTGCGCGCGCAATCGTTCGGCGGCGAGAGTGACGTTGCCGTTCAGTGCAGCATGTGCTACACCCCTCTCTACACAGCACCGCCCGCCCTTTTATCTCTGTTGATCTAATTGCCAGTTGACTTTCCGCTCTCGCTAAATAAAGTGTCTTCGCACTAAATAAAATAAGTAACTCCTCTACTAGTCCTGGTGCATAATTTTAATTTACGGTCGGTTGTGACGTCAATGAATTACGTGACGGAACGATTTATGATTATTTGATGACCCTGAAACCAACTAGCGTAGATGCAGAAAGGGCCTTTCCCGTAGCGGGATATATATGCAATTCATTAAGAAGTAGGTTGGGAGACAACACCATTAATACCATTTGTTTCTTGAGATCCTACTTCCAGAAAAGTCAAAAAAATAACAAGTGATTGATTTAATTTTATTTAATCCTTTAAAATATTTTATTCAAGACAAGACTAATATTTTATAACTTCTACTCTAATTCTATTAAATAAGAGTTTTTAACTTTTATTCTATAAGTGGTTAGTGGGCTAGGCTAGGCAATTTTATTGTGAAAATTAGTGAGAAACTGAGACTACCTAGTTAGTTAAATTGTTAATTAAATTAATGAGTATCAATATCTTAGATACATAATGATATGGACGTATGTGATTCATGATTGTGATAATAATAACTAATTACTTACTCACTACTTTACTAACACTAATAATTAAATTACTTATAAATAACTACAGACTGATATGTAGAGCCTATATAAGAAAACTGGTAAACTGATAGCCACATAGCCACTGATTATCTGCCCTTACATTATTATAATATATTAATATAAATTAATTAGTAGTATTACCTTTGCTATTATTTAACTTAAAGATTGAATTATAATTATAATCTAACTAAACATTTAAAGTTAATTATCTCGTTCTCAAGTGTTAAACCGAACCAAAGTTAAGTTTACTACCTAAATGTGTAAGAAGTTTTACTGATTTATAGTGACCAGTCTAAATAATAAAAGCTTCTTAAGTATTTTTTAAAAATGTTTTATTTCTTTAAAAAAACCATAAATTGCTGGATGGATAGATAGATAGATAACACTTTATTGCACCAAAAATACATTGCGCTGGATCCGCGCTGGATCCAGCTGGAATGATGTTGGTCCAGCAAAAATCCAGCTGGATTGAAAACACTGCTGGATTGCAATCCCTAGTCATGTGGTACCAGTTTCGGCCTATAAAGACCAGCAGCCGGCTCGGGCTGTAAATGCTATCAGTGAAGTTTTCGGCAGCCGAACTTTCGAAGAAGCGTAGAAAATGCTTCGGAGACGACAGCGAGTTGAATACCACTAGTTAACTGGGGAACAAGACCGTATCCTGAAGCTGTGAGACTTCGGTGTGTCGAGCCGTACAGTTGCCATGCGTGTCAGGATCGACGTGAATATCATCTAACTAGGTGTGACAAAATGGACACAGGAACATCTGCAAACACGCCGAAGAGGGAGTGGATAACTGGCACACGACAGAGCGCACAGACCGGCACATTCACCGAAAAGGCGGCTTCGAATGTCGACGTCAACGGGTGCATCTGCGTCCACCCAAACCATTCGCAACAGATTGCATAAAGTCGGGCTGTACGCACGGCTACCATTAATTAACCTCTTGACACAGGGCTGCACGTCTGGCGTGGTGTCGTTGTCATCGTAACTGGACTACTGAATGGCATCGAGTATTGTTTATAGATGAATCCCGCTTCTGTGCGAGTCTATGAAGGAATGACGGCTGTGGATGGAGTGGTGATATCCCGGAGAATGCCACGAGCCAACTCTTTTCACCGAGTGTCACACCAGCCCACACCGGGCATCATGGTTTGGGGAGGAATCATTTTCAATTAGCGGACAGCACTGGTGCACATTTCCGGTACTCTGACAGCGGACCAGTACATCACACAAAATGTTGGGCCTGCGGTTCGACCACTGATGCAGGCAGCACCCGACACAGTGTTCCAGGAAGACTTAGACCTACCACACGTCGCATGGTAAACTTTCACCAGCATGAATGGAATTCACATCCTTTCCTGGCCGGCAGCCTCGCCGGATCCCTCTCCCATCGAACACTTGTGGGACCTCATCCGACGTGAGATACACCGGGGAACACCGCCACACACCGTAAATGACATGTGTGCTGCAACGGACACAGCTTGGCAAGGATACCTCAGGTAATCATTAATCGCCATTTATAGTATGCCTCACCATATAACAGCCCGTCATATTCGTTATTGAATAAACAGGTATCTGTTGCATATTTTTGCTTCTTTTTTTAATCATTTGTATATCTCTATCACCTCTACCGGTCCTGCAATGTGCAGTGAATACGCGCATTCCTTCGTGGTGTTGCGATTTCACTTTTGAGGCGTATAGGGTATCAAACAGCCTTCTTTGAAAAGAAATCCTCATTCATCAAAAATAAAAAAAGAATTAGCAAATATCATCTGTTATTAGAAAGAGTACTTGATAGGATGAAAATGGCTAATAATGTAACAATTTTTAACATGTTTATCATTATACTATTTTGAATTACACAATATCAGTTTTTAATAAATAAATAAAAAACCAGTAAAAAAATTTTATTACAACTTTCTTTCCCAGTGAAGACATCTTGAAAGTGAAGAAATTATAAAATATCATATAATCACAAATGGCCACACAGTAATGGCGTCATTAATATGAATGACAGCATTACTGTGTGGCATGGCGTTATCACCTCGGTTATCGGGATAATTTCGTCATTGTGTAGGTTTTTATAATTAATTATAACCACTGTACTATCAATCTGTACATTAGGCTTATCAATAAGGTATGATATAAAGCAATTTAAACCTTGTAGCTTTCATTTCTTTAAGAATTTAATTTATTATCAGTAATCATTCACAATCTGTAGTGATAATTTCCTTAAAGCCATGGAGTCTACCCTATTATAATTATTAAAAATATTATAAAATGCTTATTTTAGTGAAAAATGAAAAATATAATGCAAGAAATATTTTCACAGTTCGAGTTACAAATAAAATTTAAGATATGTAATCGGACTCCCAGAAGAATGTGTTGCAAAACATACTTCTCAAATGGAGAATAACTGTTTATTCCGTTAGTTGATTTTGCTATAAAAGATTTCAGAACAAATAATCAATTGAAATTTTATATTAAATTTATTTCTTTAGTATTTAAAATCAATACAAAATTCTCATAAATTCTCAAAATTCTCATAACATTCACAACTATTATATCATTAATTCGTAAGTTTTTATAGAAACAGTTTGATTATTTTAAATAATTGTTGTAAATAATCACTTTCCTAAATTCGTCGCATTTTCATTTCCACTATCGGAATAGAGTAATAATATCCTTTCCATTTATACCAAATCACTCCACTACCAAGTGATTTATGAGAACCATCCAGATAAAGACCATTCAAATTAGAAGAATGGCAGTCATAGTACCACCACGCTCCTTTGTATAAACGTGCACAGTTACTTTGTGAATAATCGTTATCCCTATCTTTCGCAGTAAACAACAAATTATTATGGTCAGATAATGAATCGCCTAGAAGAAATTAAGATAATTACGTCACATTGCAAGTTACTTAATAAAACAAAAATTCAAAAAGTAATTCACCGGCATTTCCACTGTAACCAGAAACATGTAGTCTGTATTGCTGTCTTTCGTTTTCGATCCAGAAATCGTTGTATAATGCATAAACTTCGTTACCTTCTTCGTCTTTCATGTCGATTCTAAGAGAATAGTTTCCTTGATTTGTTAAGGAAAAAATTCTTTCATTTCCTGCAATAAGGCATCCATTTTTAATATAAACCCACTTTTAAAATTACCATTGTTATGTGTTATTTTAATGCTTTACCTAACCAAAACTCTCTCATTAAATGACCAAATCCAACACTATAATCAGACCAGGTCCCATCAAAATAATTTTTTGGAGAATTAAATTTTCCTCTTCTTTGAAAAACCTAAAAAATTTTCAAAAAATCAATATTTTGATTTACTGTAAAGTAAATCATACAGAACGTTACGTACGGTCCAACCTCCCTCATCAGTTTCCATATCACAATAAACAAGAAAACTACCATAGATTTGCCAGTTTAGTGGCCAAATTCTGTAAACTCCAGATTTAATAATACCATTATTTCGAATTTCGGAACAATCTCTGGGACCGAGATGATAATTAACAGTTTGTTGCGGTCTTGTTGAACCTCCTAGAATTAATCATTTCGGTAATTTAAATGTACAGTACTTAAATAATTTCATACGTACCATTATCAGGAACATTTGTTATGCACATTTTTAAGTTCGATAAGGTGCAAGAATTCTCTGAGCATGTAGAACAGAAGATAAATTCTGGATACCAGAACAAAATGGCATACAAGAACACATAGATTGATGTTCGCATCTTCGAAATGCAATAATTTAAATTTATATCTTTTACAGAACAAAACATTTTCTGATAATTTTATTTTATCATATATTAATTAATCAACTTATCAAAATGACAACATTGCAAAAATCTTATTATTTATTATTTTAATATCTTCGCAACGTCATCATTTTCTTTTGTATTTTTATTTTCTGTATTTAAATATTTCATACGTTTGCATAAATTATGTCTAATTTTCATATAACTACTTAGAAAATTTATATATTCATTAATTAAGTCATTTCATAAAATTTCTTTGTAATATGTTGTGGGATGTTTTTGAATTACAGGTAGGCCTCATACAACGCGGTAGATACGTTCCTTGAAAATACCGCGTTGTGGGAAATCGCGTTATAGGAGACACCAACTTAATACAAAAACTGGGATTCAGTTCTAAAAAGAGAAAAACTGCCTTTTATGGTGTAACATTTTCGTCATTTTTTAAATTTATGTACATAAAAAGCTTAAATAAAATTCAACATCATATAAAAACTAAAAAGATTATGATTTCAAGTCAAAATCAAAAAGAAACATAATGTTATGCTCAAATTCAGTTCTCATCGTCACTTATAGTTGTTCGAGAATGTTTGACTGGCCTTATTTCAAGATCTGAGCTTGTTCCATCAAGTTCCGCTGCACTTATGTGATCCGTTGCGATTTTTCTGTTATGTGAAAGATAATTCGTTTCTAAATACCCTAAACCGCGTTGTAAGAAAATTTCCGCTTTTTTCCAAACGCGTTGGAGCGAAAACGCGTTGTAAAGGTACCGCGTTGTAGGAGGCCTACCTGTACATTGTAAAAATAATATATCACTTAAATGTTTTTCGAAAAAAAAGCAACTTCTATTGAAATTTCAGAAAAACATATATGGAAGTAACTTGCTATAATTGCAAATAATTTATATTACAACCAGGGCCGGATTATCGAATAGGCAAAGTAGACAAATGTCTAGGGCCCGTAATTCGGAGGGGCCCGGCTTCAGTGCAGAAGATTTCTCTGTTTCAACGGGAGTTAAAAATTATTTAAGGAATTCGACAGGACAGAAAAGGCTGTATTTAACAATTTCTACTAAGCTCCGCTCGACTAGCCATTACCTAAAAAAAAAAAGAAGGTCAACAGCCACCCGTGCGTCAGAAGTAATGTACGCCACGAGATCTCTCGCACCATCTAGAAATATTCCTGGGGCCGCCTCTCGTGATAGTACTGATGTATGGTTATGATTTATTTCCTAAATCTAAACTTATACGTCGCGACATCGCATATTCGATATAGCGTTCAAGTTGCTCGAGTGCGAAGATATTACAATTCATTTGTGTTTTATAAAAGAGTTAAAAAGGGTGACACTACGGTGTGACTTGGGGTGACACCACGATATCCGCACCGGGTGTCACCCATGCTAGCTACGCTAATGTCACATTATATAAGATTTGTTTAGAAGCAACTTATTTAAATGGGGCCCCAATTTAAATTTTGTCTAGGGCCCGCTAGAGGCTTAATCAGGCGCTGATTACAACAAACAACAGTAATAGCTGCTTTTAATAAAATTTTGCATTTTCCCCATGATTTTTCCAAAGAATTAAAAATAATTGTAATTTATATAATACCAGTTCTATCATCATTTTCCAATTTAATACTTTTGATTATGTAACAAAATAATTTCTGATTAAATTTTTTCCGGCTTATTAATACTAATAAATTTTACAAATTTTATGAAAAGAACAATTTAATAAATTTATACTTCTCTAACGGATTTATTAATAAAAACTAATAAATTTTCTTTTTAATACATTTTAATTATCTTAATAACTTGTAAATATTTGTAATAATTGTCTTAATAATTTTAATAATTCTAAAAAGATTTATTTGGCTAATTAAAAATTTTTGCTTGCAAACTGATCTTTGAAAAATTCAAAATGATAATTCATTAGAAAAAAGTTCAACAAAAATTACTAAACAGATTAAATTATAAGAAAAACATTTACTAATCATATTTTAAAATCATTTTGCACATTTACGATTTTCATATTATACATCACTATTTCAAGCCTCCTAAATCAAATGATAACTTGAAATTTTCAAAGTCAGACGGCCAGACACAAGTCATCCACGGCGCGATTTAAGTTCTTAAATATTAATGATGTAGGCTAACACGTGGCAATTTGGCGTGGAAAATTGCCACGTTGCTCACAGCGGCAGAAAAACTGAGAAATAGTGATAGATCACCAAAATAGTTGAGAACAAGTAACTAATTTAAAAACAGTGATCCGTTAGAGCCTATATTTTTGTTTTAAAAAAATTATTTGTTTTCATGAAATGTAGATTTGGTTTGGTTACGGCAACGCGACACGTGGACCATCTGCCGAGAGGACGCCGCATTCTGGGGAGGACTTTCAATGGGAAACCTGTCACTATTTAGGTGTTACTAACGTGAAGAAAAGTCCTCGTGGTCAGCCCATTGGCCAGGCGCGAACCCACGTACAACTAACGCCTAACGGCATTCAGTGATTTTATCCACTCCGCCACTGGACTTACGAAATCTATCTTTATTGTCTAGTAACTGTAAATTAAAAATTTATAGCATGTAAAACTTGTTAATGTAAATAGATTTCACAATTAAAAGAGAGGTTGCGGCCGAAGTTTTCATCTTTAAAACGTGAATGTCGAACGTTGAGCGCCGCCATCTTGTAAGCCTAGAAGTTTGACAATGGCGTTTGGAACGTCGAGCATGATTCCAATGACGTTTCAAAAGCCATTGTCAAACTTCTAGGCTTACAAGATGGCGGCGCTCAACGTTCGACGTTTCACGTTTTAAAGATGAAAAATTCGGCCGCAACCTCTCTAATATCAATGAAATTTCAATACATGGGCGACACTCAAATGACATAAAATCGATCAACCATACTGAAATCTGTTAAAATTACAATTAACAGGTTTAACATGCTATAATATTGGAAACGATACTGTCACTTAACACGTTTTACTTCGAGGTTCTCATTTATACTTCGAATCTAAATCTAATTCGCACTTAATTTCTGAGCTCTGAAAAGGTCGAAAAGGGTGCACATTAAAATTGAATAAATACGGTAACATCATCTTTCCAAAAAAGACTTACCTTAGTGACATTTTTCGAAAATAATGATAAACAAAAAAGTGACTTTTAGTTTAGTTAAATAGCGAAGCCGTTCCAAACCCTTGCAATCAGTGTAAATTGCAAGCATTGCCGAAATGTAGACTGATTCTACATGCCGTTTACTCGAACGACACTTTGAAACCAGCTGCAATCGGACTTCCAAAAGAAGCTAACTGCTGAAGGCCGTGACACACTAAGTGATTTCTCGCCCCAAAGAACGTCAACAGGTTTTTGACGCCCTCTGAGCGACAAAAACAACCTGTTGATGTTCAGCGATGTTCGGACACACGAGGGGACAAATTTCATACGATTGGCATTTCTACATGGTAATCGTGATAATTTTCGCTAACGCATGTATCTGTGAGAACCTTGTAATATTCTTTAATAATGTGGTTGTACCTTCAATTGATTCTTAGGATTGAATTAATGAAATTAAACGTCGTGTTCTATCAACCGTCAACGACCGACTATCCTCCATTTTTATTTTTGTGTTGTAAACAAGAGTTGTACTTGCGTGATATATCTACGCGCGCTCATTGGTTACAGCGAACGACGGAACTTTTTTTCATCCAAAAGTTAAAGCGATTTGGCTCCTCGACGAATGCTCTCCCACTACCGAGAAACAAGTTTTTCTGTCGCTCGACGACAAGGTTGCCAATTACTTTTCAATGAATCCCGCAAGAAGGCGCACCTACAGTAGACTAGAGTACCTAGATATCAGGTACTCTACAGTAGACAGTAGGAAATCGCGTTATACGGGGCATACATTATCGGACCAATTTATGCAAGTTGAACAAGTCTATAACGTTGATGAATTAGCTTTGTATTAAAAAAAATGCCCACAGAACATATATTGCGAAAGATGAGATTTCCGCTTCTAGTTTCAAGGCATCAAGGCAGGATTACTTTTGTGTTCTAACGCAGCTGGAGAACATATAACTAGGCCAATGTATATAAACAACTGGTAAGTGTATATTTTCGCTTTTCTATACAAAAAATGTGAAACTATGTGAAAACGTTAAATTTATCTTACGCGTTATGAGGGGCTGTTTATCGCGCTGTATGAGTTCAAGTCGCAAAATTTTCGTCGCGTTATAAGAGAGCACGTTGTACGGGAGTTCACTAAGCTATTTATGATTGTAAAACCTAATATTTTTTTCATAAAACAAGTCACAAAATAATAAAATTTAAAGTCACATAATTCAAATTTGTTTTTTCTTGGAACATAGGAGTAAAAATTAGTAATTATTATTATACTTAAATTTGTAATCCATATGCATGAATCTTAAAATCATGCTTGTCACGTAACACAACGACACGAGCACTCAAATGGCTTCTGTCATTACCTTTTCCATTGTGCGATACGTCCTGCAATAATAATTTCTTTTTACGTTTTTCAGGTTTAATACCAAATTCCGAGATTTCCATGACTTTTTCCTGATCTAATAAATGCCCTGACATTTCCTGGCTTCCAGATTCGTTAGACACCCTGATCAGGGCGTCTAACATGTGATCAAAGGGTTTAAAGAGCATTTTTATCAAGTTACGTAAAATTATGATTGCATAATCATCCGAAATTATTATTAGCCTGGAATCTCACTGGTTTTGCGTAATTTTAATTTAGTGTCGTATAAAACTAACTGCTCATACAAGTTTGTTTAAATCCTGCACTATTCAAAAAGCACAAAATGGCGGCTCCATAAGCAATGTAACGTTCGTGTCCAGATCTATTTATATAGACCTTGTTGGGAATTGGGAACCACTGCTCTAGCCAGGATGAAAGATTAAGAAAGAAAATTCGTTTGCGCTCAGTTCACCAATATAAAAACATTTATACTTATGTATACTGTATTTTCTGTTCTAAATGCAAAACATAACTATACTCTAGATTCGAAATTGCTGCAGTTTTATTAATTTCACATTTTAAAAAACAGACTTAGTTCTGGAAAAAAAGAGAGAAAGTAAAGATTGATAGATGAATCAGTGTTTTATTGAATCTGTGATTACAATAATATATCATCCAGAATAAAATTTCTTCTTTTGATGGAACTTTTTAATGTTCAAATGTAAGTTCAAAAGAGTATCAAGTTACTAAAAAAATGAATACAAAACTAATAAAGGTTTTATGGATTTAGTAAGGTAGAGAACAGTTTTTCAAAGAATTTCATTATCTACTCTTAATTAATATCAGAAATAAAATTATAATTTATAGTTTTTAAACATCTTTAATACTTTCATAGCTCTTGTATTTCCAAGTGGTGCCTCACATCTTCAGGGATGCTTGCATCCCAAGTTAAAATCCACTGTTTAGAGACATGGAATGAGTATAATAAATGGGTCAAGGGTGTAATGTTAAATTATATTGTTTTAATATACAGTAAACTCTCGATTATCCGCACATGAATTTAATTTTTTTAAAAATAATTATACGTGTATGTATTTTTTAAATAGCTGCTCGCTTTCATGTTTACACATACTATAAGTTGCATGTGTTCGTATTTAGATGTTTGAAGCGAGTGGTGGGGGTATCTGAAGTCAGCTGGGCTGGTTTTAGTTAGGCGGCTTCTTTTGTGCCGGACGTTTCTTTTCAGAGGAGAAAACGAGTGAGTACATTTATACAAAGTTTCATTTAGTTGCATGTTATAATACGTATTACAATTTAAGATTTGATTATATGTACGTATGTATAATACATATTATACATAATATTTTTTCAAATAACTCTCCCACAAATACTTTTAGTGTAAAATTACTTAAAATAATGCATTTTTTTTTTCTTTCTAATTTTCGGATAAGTACCTTTAAAATGCCTAATAATCGAAAGAAAGTTGTACTTACTATAAAACAAAAACTAACGTTAATTAAAAAATTTGAAAAAGGTGAATCTACATAGAAGCTTTCTGAAGAATATGGAGTTGGTACCCAAACAGTTCGCGATATAATTAAACAAAACAGAAAATTAAAGTTTACAAGAGATTGTGACAGTAATGCAGGTCCTTCAAATCGAAAAACTATGAAAATGTCGTCATATGAAAATTTAGATTCAGCCATGCTTAAATGGTTTAAACAAAAACGATCAGAAGGAATACCAATTAACGGTCGAATGTGTACACATAAAGCTAAATTTTTCCATGATGCATTGGGGTTAAATGGCAACTTCAATGCCTCATCTGGATGGCTTACCAGATTTAAGCAGAGACATGGTATTCGGGAACTTACGATGCAAGGAGACCACCTCAGTGGAGACGTTGAAGCTGCTGATAAATTCTGCATCGAATTTGAAAAATATTTACAATCGGAAGATTTGCAACTCGATCAAATATATAATGCCGATGAGACAGGCTTATACTGGAAGTGTTTGCCTAGTAAGACACTTGCTTCGTCTAAAGATACATCCACCCCAGGTCATAAATCATCAAAAGAACGTATCACAATCATGTGTTGCGGCAACGCTTCTGAAACACACAAAATGAAACTTTTGGTGATTGGGAAAGCGAAAAAACCAAGATCATTTAAGGGAACAGTAATAAGAAATCTTCCTGTTGATTATTACAACCAGAAAGGAGCATGGATGGATAAAAGAATCTTTGAAGATTGGTTCAAAACTAAATGGGTTCTAGAAGTGACAGATTTTTTGAAAAGTAAGGAGTTATCACAGAAAGCAGTGCTGTTATTAGATAATGCTCCATCTCATCCAAATCAAAGCATATTGAAAACAGACGACGGCCTTATGGTTGCAAAATTTTTACCAGCTAATGTTACATCTTTAATTCAACCCATGGATCCGGGTTATCTCATTAATGAAACGACATTATCGCAATGACCTTATTAAAAGCCTTTGTAATGAAGGTGATGATTTGATTAAATTTTGGAAAAAAATGACAATACTGGATGCGATACGTGGTGTAACTCAATCTTGGAACAAAATAAAGCCAATAACACTAGTTCCAATCGTGGAGGAAAATTCTACCAAATGTAGAAGGTGACTTTTTGGATTCTATCGAGCCTGAGACAAGTGAAATAGTATCTGAAATAAGTGAGCTAAGTGCAAATTTACATGGCTTTGAAAATGTTGATAGAGAAAATATTGAGGAGTGGTTACTGATTGGAGAACATGATTCATGTGATGGAGGTTTTCAACTAATGAGTGATACAGATATTATTTCCAATCTCATTCAACCAGAAGAACAACAGAATGAAGCTGAAAGTGGAGAAGAAGAAATTATCAATCGCATTAGTCACAACAGAGCCCTGAATTCTGTTGACACTTTGTTGGAATACATCTACCAATGGGAATTTGAGTGTAACGACATAATAGCTCTTAGAAAAATTCAAACTGATATTAAAAAATCATCAAGAGATTCCTGCAAAAACCAAAATCACAGATTTTCTTAATAATAATGAGCATTAAACATGTTAAAATAATTGTCTGCCTTAGAAATATATAATATGTTGTATTTTAGAAATAAATAATTATAGTTTGGATTATCTGTGCCACCTCTCCCCACCTTAGCTCGGATAATCAGGAGTTTACAGTAACTCCCGAAATCTCCAGAATCAAAAGTACCAAAGAATTGAGGGTATTCCTATATGTCTATAGCATAGTTGTAAATATTGCTCTATTTTACCATTTCAATGTTCTATTTTCTTCATAGATAACTCAATTAAAGGTTCAATTGATATTTATATTTCCCTAAACCCTATAATTTTTTAATTATATAAAAAATAAACTTTTTAAAATTATTAAAATTTTAATGTTCATAAAATCACAATTATTAAATTTAAAATCAATTTAATTCAGTAATTGTTTAAAATTTTCTTAAAAAGTTTTTTATATTCATTTATATCTCTTGATTAAAAAATAATAAATGTTAAATATAATTTTATATCTAACAAGTAAAGTTTAGATTACAAATAAAATAAAAAAATTAAAAAAACTAAATTTTAACAAGAGAAAAGTGTGGAACAGACAAGTCACGTCCTCCATGTAAGTCCATTAACTCTATAACTACAATACATTCTGATACAATTGTTCCAACTTGCTGAACAAGTTCTATTGCTGCTTTCATAGTTCCTAAAAGATATAAGTAACTTAATTAAAAACTTAGTAATACACAATAAAAAGAAATTTAATAAAAATTTATAAAATTAAAAGTTTAATATTATATTTATAAGAAGTGTTTCTCATATCAAGGAGAAAATCTTATAAAACTTCTATAAGAGCTGTCCATAAATGATGTCCACACTGGGAGGGAGGGAGGGAGGGAGGGAGGGGGTTGACAAGTTGCACAAAGTCAGACAAGGGGGATGACTTGAATTGATGTCTGTTTTATTTTATTAAATTTTGTAGTTTATGAATTTTATTATTCATAAAATGATAAAGGCTTTCAGGGAGATTGAGTTTTGTTGGATGGACATCCAACAAATCTCAGGAGAAGCAGCAAAAGAGCAGGAGAAGGTTACAGAAACTTGGGCAAACAAGGACAATAGAAGAGGGAGAGTAAAAATTTCAAGAAAAATGCAGACATAATTTATGACAGCCCCTAATGCCTAGATTTTCCATAAATGTAAAGATACTGCTTTTATCTTCTTAATGAGGAAGTCTATAACTTAAACCACCAAAACTTACAACCAAGTAGGAACTTTTGAAAAATGTTCTCCAAAACTTTCTGGTAGTTTGTAAAATTTTTCTGGCTTAAGTTACAAGTACTCAGTAAAAGAGATCACTAGTTTACAAATTCCATATTGTGGAAATCAAAATTGGGGTACTTTTTTAATCAGAACATCATTCATAAGACAGCACATTATATTGCAAGTTATATTAAGCATATTATATTGCAAGTTAAATAGATGCAAACCTTCAGAATATATACATAATCTCAAAAGAAATCATATAATTAATTAAGTGAAACAATAAAAAATATACTACTTGTTCATAAATTACTTGTTTTAGTCAATTTATTTGAAAGGGGATGAAAAATAAACATGCAAAAACTTGTTTCAATGCTATACATTTTATATTTTATCAGGATGCAACAGAAGTTGCAAAAAAGGCTGCAGGGTTCACACCCCTGATCTATCTTTTTCAAAAAAAAATCATTTTATTCATTTTTATAATTATAAAAACAAATGAAAAAATTTATTATCCTTGTTCTTCATATATTTAGAATATATTCCCTCAAAGCCCAAAATAAACTGCTTCTAGTTAACTTAAGATTATCTTTTATTTTCCCAGTATGACTAAATAAATAAATAAAATAAATAATAAATAAAGATTATCTTTTATGAAAGATAATCTTAACTTTTCAAACTTTATTTGACATATATGGTAAACTTTAAATATACAATCACCAATAATAAAATATCTATTTAGGTTAAAGGTTAAATTTCCGAATCAAAACAAAAAACTTTTTCAAAATACTTCACAGAAAATTTAAAATGAAAATATTTTTATTTATGATATTGAAATATTTAAAAGTTATGAAAACAAAGTTATTGTTACTTTTTACATCATTGGTGTTTCTGAAAACTAATGCTTTAAAATTTATTACAAGAATCTGCATAAAAATATACCTTATCAAAAAAGTAAATTATTGTATTTTCATATAATTCCATTTGAAAACTTTCTTTTTGAACTGTTACATTCAAAATACATTTAATACTTTCTTTATACAGTAAGACCCCGCTTAACGCTAATTTGATATAACATGATCGGCTCAAAACGTAAAAAAAGCTCAACAATTTATACTGATTGAAATTATCATGGCATTTCATTGATTCATATATAATACAATTATTCCCAAACATGAACCAATCAGCAAAAGGTGGCAATTCATCATAGCACTGTACTTTCCTTAAATCTATGTTTGTTGGTGCAATTTTGAAAAAATATAACATCATGGATGCCATAGGCAATATCAACTTCGCTTGGCAAGAATTAACTGATAAATGCATGAATGAATTGTGGAAGAAGTTATGGCTGAAGGTATTCAAGAATTCTCAACAAGAAAAGCCTATTGCTGTATCGTTAGGTTGACTAAATTGTCAACCTAATCAATACAGCAGGACTAGGAAATGTAGACGAGCAGGATATTGAGGAGTTATTGCAGGTTTCTGGTGAGAGCCTTACCAACAATGATCTTCAAAAACAAGGAATTTATGTAGAACTGGAAAATAGTGATTCTGAAAATGAAGAACCCAAAGAATTTTTCTGCAGATTTCCTTAGTAAAAGTTTGGTAACAACTACCGAAATCATTGATCAAATTGTAACGAATGGTCCAGATTTTGAAAGGAGTGCAAAAGCAAAATCAGGCATTTTGGATGTGATATTCTGCTACTGACATTTGCTTAAGGAAAGAAAAAGAAAGCGACAAGTGAAACTACACAACTTTATTGCAAAAAACAAGAATTTCAGAAAAGTAAAGACCTTCATCACAAAAAATGAACTTTATATTTCTGTGTTCATATGTTTATATGTTATTTAACATATTTTTATATTAATTTGCATAATAATATAACTTAAAATTAAAGTAAAATCTGTTTATTTTTGGTCACGTGTTACCCTTTCCCTATTTACTCTGTGTTAAAATGAACTCGCTTAATACTGTTTCATTTAGCACTTTGTCGTCTAGGAATGTATCCCCCGGGGTCTTACTGTATTTACATTTAATATATATAAACAATAAAACCACGATACAAAATTACTAAAATATTTGTAGATAGACACAAGAACAACAAAAAACATTTTCTGAATTCTTCACATTGTTCTTTCACCTTCAGAACACAGTTGACCTTTATTAAGCTCTGTCTGAGCTTTGCATACTTAGGAAAAGCTTATTAAGTTCTAAGTTTGTAAAATTCTCAAAAAGTTTCTGGAAATAGTATAAAGAAAAAACTTCATATAAGTAATAAAACTAGGATGTAGAAAGGCGTAATGTGAAAACTTCAGAAAATAATTTTTCTTTTTCTTTTTGTTATGTCTACATATCTTAAATTTTCAAGTTTTTGAATTAAAAATTAGAGTTTATATAAATAAATGGAATCTGTTAATTTAAAATATTCAATTAACCATTTTAAATGTACTTTATATTTTAAGTTCTTGTGTTTTATATTAAAATTTTACATGATAAGTTTTCTGTAATAAGATAAAATCATATGAATTTATATAAAAGTTACAAAACTAATTTTTTGTTTATTTTAAAAAATTCTATATTCATTTTTCTATTTTCCTAATTATCTAATTTTCCAGTTTATATTTATTTACATAAAATAATTCAAGTAAAGAACTACAAAATAGATATATATTTTATGTCTTCCATTACTATATTAATTTGTTACCTTAACATAAAACTCTGTAAAAGCATAGAAAAACTGAAATTTGATGTTCTTACCTCCTGTAGCCAACAGATCATCAATTATTACAACTTTCTTAATATCTGTAAAAGCATTCACTTGCAATTCAAGAGAATCCTAAAATATAAAGGAAATGAAATAAATTATATTAATAAATAATTATTTCAATATTCTGTACATATGTTTTACAATGTGTTGCATAGGTTTGCTTTCTATAAATAGTGATGATTCACTTTAATTTTTACTTTATGAATGATGAAGTATGCTTGAGATTTTTATATATTCTTATGCAAATGTTTCAAAATCAAAATAATTTTGTTTTATTTTGCAATTAATTAATGAATGGAGCAATAAAAACATTTCATATATATATATATATATATACACTTGCATATTTAAAATAAAATGCTATAAAAAGAAAGTTAAAAATTAATTTTAAAATTAGATATCATAAACATATATTTTGTCAAAAAATCTTCTTTATTCTCCTATAAATTCTGACCAGCATCATCAAAATTAATTAAAGATTTGAGGAACCTAATGATGCTGGTCAGAATTTATAGAAAAATGAAGATAATTAAAGCTCATTCAAGACATTCTCTAAGAGGAATTTCTTGACAGTGTTTAAGGAATAAAGTTCCTTTAAGGTGAATAAAAATGAATATCAGCATTTTAGTATTGTTAATAGCTTTTTTGAGTTGGAATTTGAAATAAAACAAATTTTTTTTTCATTAAGGCAAAGTTTTCTTACTAAAAACACATCTACAAGTATTTATTTATTTGAAATTATTGTCATCAAGTTCAAGACTGAATTGTAAGTATTATCTTTTATGGAAGAGAATGGAATATTTAGAACTAGGAACCCGGGACGCCCCCTAGTAGGCGTTCATTACAAATTTTATGATAATTAAAAATCATTATTTAGTGTTATTAAACATTCTATAAATACTTTAAAATAGTTCAATTTGTTTATTTACCTTCGCTGGTAACATTCGCTAGGGCACCCCTAGTGGGTGTTAATTTAAATAATAATTTATATTGTTAATTTAAATGTTTGAAATATGATACACGATAGGGGCGCCTCTAGTGCCCGTTTTTGGCATACCGTTACGCGGACGGACGGTCGGACAGGCACGCGTTCAATAGGTTATATATATAGAAGATTAGCTTAACTATTTCACTTATCGTTTTATCGTAGCGGTTCAAATCTATCCGGTTTTTCGTTATTCGCCCCCTAGTGAACATTACAGGCATTCCGTGACAGTAATAAATTCCTATTACAAATATACTGAATTATTTATATTGTTATATTGACCAAATAATAATGTATTGGCCAAATGAATAATAATAAAATTGTTAATTTAAATAATAATTAAAATTGTTAATTTAATTTGAATGTTTGAAATATGACACACGATAGGGGCGCCTCTAGTGTCAGTTATCAAACGGTTATGGGACAGACGGACGGACACCTGTTGAATGGGTTATATATATAGATATTTTATAAATAATTTTTTTAATCTGATAAACTGTAAAAGTGAATTTAAAAAAAAAATTGTACCTTTTACACAACCAAATGATCACCTTAATTAATTGGCCTATAAATCCACTATTATTAGTGATTAGAAACTAAGTAATTTGGTACTAGAGATAGACTGACTGGAAAAGGGGTTCATGGAATAACAAAGGTTAACCCTTAACATATGATGACATTAATGATTAAGTATATAGATCAGGGTTGCAACTAGAAAGCAAACAGGGAATGTGGCCCTTGCACCAGTTAAAAGGAGTGCCAAGAAAATAATGTGTCAGAAGGAAGGTAGAATAAAGGCTGAATGGATTGACTTATCAAGTCATTGTATCAAATCTCCAAAATGAGAGATGGCCAGGCTCTTACTCTGTCTCAGGTAACATAAAGCCTAGTTACACTCCCACACAGATGAAAAAATTTTGAAGTGTTGAAAGTAGCATTTGCAAGATGACAGGCTCATAACTCAATCATTTTTGAGCTGAAAAATGAACAAGAGTTAAAACAAACCCAAATTTATAGATTGGACTTAAGAATGCAACCAACTATTATGATATATTCTTATGGGATATAATTTTTGTTTAATGTTGTTTTTCCTTGGCATGTTACTTTCAAGGAACATATCTATGATATTAACTCAATTGATTTATAATAGTATCCCAAACTTACATTGTTACACATTTTCAAGATTTATTTTAAAATAATAATAACTAAATAAATTTATTCTAGAATAATTTCAAAATATTAAGTGATGAAAATTTATGATAATCAAAACACTTATTTTATGCAGTCCGCAATGTGTTCAGCAGAGATAAATTAAAAACTTACTACCACACCCATGCATTTGCCGAGAGAATATTTTTATTAACAAACATTTTCAGCCTACTCCCAGAGGCCATCATCATGTTTTAAAGAACCATGATTATAAAACATGAACTATAAAACATGATGGGCCTTTGGGAGTGGGCTGAAAATGCCTATAAAAAATATTCTCTCAGGTGTGGTAATAAGTTTGCAATTTATTTTATATTTTAACACATTGACTGCCAACTACAATATAACTCGTAGTTTGTGTTATTGCCTAGGACGCCAACTATGAGTTATATCATAGTATATCAGTGTAAATATAAATACAGTCGACTCTGCATAAGTTGACACCGTAGGTTAATTAGTCAGCTTTCTGTGGTCCCGGCCGACTTACATAGGCAATAATGTTATTAAATGTTAAAAAACTCAGTTTACTCAACATCATTTAACTCATCACCACTGGATAAATCAACATACTTTTTCTGTTTCACACTTTAGATGTCTGGTAAGTCAACTCCCCTCCTGAAAAAATGAGTTCACACCATACAATAAGATGTGTGGTGTGAACTTATTTTTCAGGGATGGAGTCAACTTATCGGAATTCTAAAAAGTGTGAAACAGAAAAAGTATGTTGATTTATCCAGTGATGACGAGTTACACGATGTCGAGTAAACAGAGTTTTTTAAGGTTAATAACATTAATGCCTATGTAAGTCGGCCAGGACCACAAAAAACTGACTAAGTAACCGATGAGTGTTGTGTTATCCGGGTGTCGACTTATGCGAAGTCGACTGTAGATAGCCTCAGGGGCAAGAACAAAAAATCAGGTTTACTTACATGAACAGAATATTTATTAAGAAATGAACAGAAAATATAATCATAAAAAGTTTATTCAAAATCAAAAGAATATTTTTATTGTTTGTGATAATTTTTAAAACAATCTTCCATGCAAAGGGCTGGCTTCTCTGGACAGACTGGACAGAAATAATGCGTTTCTTGGGGTTTTTGGCTTTGGAACAAATTCGACATGACTTTGTTGGATGCTGTTTTTTTTCAGTAGGTGAGATACTTTGTAAATAATGAAGCTCTTGCAATCTAATCTTTTTTGAAATTGGTTGAATCTTTTCTCCAATCAATGCCTCGACAAATGCTTATCTAACTTTATAAGTTTTATTTTAGAAGAAGTTGCTTTTTGAAACAGTTTGTGTGCATTGTGTATATATATATATATATACATTGTTTATATATTTATAAACAAATTATAAATATATATATATATATATATTTATTTATTTATTTATAATTTGTTTGATTATAAAAATAATTATAAAACAACACACTCAAGAAAGATGTAAACGTGATAAACTTGACTCTATATCTGATTTATTACTAACAAATTTAGACGCATATCTCTGACTCGGCTGTAGCAAAGCAACAAATTGAATTGTGTTGGTGTACGAATTAACTCATAGTTTGGCTTTGGCAAAGAGCTTTTTGTTACATAAGCCAACTACAAGATAATTCGTAAGATCTTTTTTTTAAAAAAAAAACACATTCTATATGCGTTTTGATTATTACTATGTACTCTAATTAGAGTTTTTAATAATATAATATAATTAAATTAAGTTGGCGTTTTACATTGGAATCCTGAAAAGCAAACGTGGCAGTCAACGTGTTAATCAGAAGCTTAAAATTGTTCTAATAATGAATTTTGAGTTCTGAAAACATTTAAGAATGAATTAAATTTATAATATTGCTATAAAAATTATTCTTAAGTAGGGTTTCTCCAACAGGATCCTGGCTATATTTTTAACCTGGGAAATTCTTCTTATATCAGGAAATTCCACAAATTTCTTAAAAATTCACTTTTTTCTTATTTTGTGTTAAAGTTGAGGAAATTTTGCAAATAGAAAGTATAATTAACCTGTAAACTGTCAGAATACATTTGTATTTATTAATTTTAAGCCTGCTTGTTAATTTTTTAAATTTTTGCTTATTATGTCATGTGACAGATTGTCAATAATCAATATGTAGCCTATTTGTGATAGGACACTGAAAATTCTTTGTCATAACCTGTAATATCTGAAATAATTATGCTTATGCTATCTTAATTTTTAACCATGCCCAGTAGCTTCAATAACTGCATTATGCCAGGTTGTGCAAATTGGGCAAGGATACAAATGAATACAAAGTATGCAAGTATGAAGTTTTTCTTCATAAACCTGATTATCAAAGCCAAACAAACTGCTGAATTATCAGGCTGTAAGCTTGATGCCACTACTAAAGGTAGACAAATCAAGAATACTACATGGCAAAAGAAGTACTATAATGCATCTTGAAAATGAACTAGAAATCTTCCAAGCTACAGGTGAAAAAACATATAACATCCATCTTCTCTTAAATGTATTAAGACAATTCCACCCACATCAACTGAATTGAAAAGGAGAGTTTTGTTGCAGGACTTTTCTTTAGCAAAATAAGAATCAAATTGAGTGATCGAAGTATTGACCATCTTTGCTTTTTAAATCTTATTATAAAAATTTTTAATAAGATTTTGTATTATGATTTATTTAAAAAAACGAAAATATCTTAAACCTTAGAAGTTTGATATAAGTTCATTTTTTTCTTTATATTTTCAACTCAATTCAAAGACATTTTTGTTGTAAGCAGTTTCCAACAAACTTTAATAAATTTTTTTATTTTGTGAAAATTTCTACATAATTCAAAAGTAATTTTTAATACATATTTTACACAGCATTATTAATATTATTATTTTGGAGGTTGCAAGACATATTGAGTTACTTATAAATGGAAAATAATTATATAAGATTTATTTTATATCTTAAAAATAATTAATTATATCCCGGAATCCCAGGAAACAGTTCACTTTTTTCCTGGAATTCTGGCATAAGCAAAAGATTGGAAAATGAGAAACCCTATTCTTAAGTAATAAATTTACAACTCAGTTATAGTATAAAAATTGTAATGAATTTTATCTTACCATGCCATATTCTAAAGAATAATCTACTTTTTTAACTTCACCTGGAAGTTTTCCACTTTTACGGATTGGTAAAAAAGGCACTTTTAATTTTAATGCAATTATTGGTGCTATTAAAAATCCTCTCGATTCTAATCCTACAATACCATTCACATCTGGTATATTTCTTTTGATATGATCACATAATACATCTATTAGATCCTCAAATAATTCTGGCTTCTGTAATATTGGAAACAAATCTCTGAAACAAAATTGCAAAAATATATATATTAATTAAACATATAATGACATGTATAATAAACAGTAATATTTGATAAATGAAAAGATTATTTTATAATAATTCTACAAACTTTGCTCTCAGATATTTCTGATATCAAAATTCAATATTAATTTTGAAATCATATCAAACATATCTTGTATTAAACATTTAAAGTGTTTAACACCTCATCTTTCAAAAAACAGACAATCATTTTTTTGAATTGATTAATAAATGTTATTAACTTCAGGAAGTATGTAATCATTATCTAGTTATTTTGGATATTAGGCTAATAATTAATATTATTATCAATAATAATAATAATCAATATTAATAACAATTCCATTACTAATTTAGAGTATATGTCAATTACATTTATATGCTATTACATATATATAGTAATAAAATATTAGGCTACAGCTAATTGTTGAATATTGTGATGTTAAATACACATACTATGAATTGATTTAACACAATATTCATCAAAATTCTCCCATGAAAGAAAATGTGATTCTTTTATATACTTTAGTGGGGTATACTATAGATTACTCCCTATGGAATTTCGTGTGTTTGGGTATATATCTGAACTCAGGGGACCGAGACGAGTTCAACGATACTCTACTTTTGGACCGGAGACGAAAAATAAAAAAGTTATCATACTTTTTTCCGGCGATCGCACGATGATAGGGAGTCGCGTCGCTCTCCGCTAAGTCGGCCTCACTATCGCAATCGGGAGTCGCGTGCTTGCCGTTAAAATTGCCTTTAGTAGACATTTCCCCCCTTTTTTACTTTGTTCAAGAACTACCGTGAATCGATCACTAGTTTAGCACATGGCAGCGTGTGGTGGCTCTCATACGAGAGGTCAGTCGGGTCACCATGTTCGCTGCCATAAGTAACATTAACCGAGATGGCAATCACGCGATGATCGGAAGTCGCGTCGCTCTCTCCGCTCTCGTATCGCGTGTTTAACGCTCCGGGAGATGACCGTAGTCCGACGTCACGGTTTGCAGACTTTACTGCAAGATGGCAATACTAGCAACTACGGTGCCGTCTGCATGAGAGCATTAAAAAAGTATGGTAACTTAAAAAGTGTGATAACTTTTTTATTTTTCGTCTCCGGTCCAAAAATAGGGTACCGTTGAACTCGTCTTGGTCCCCTGAGTTCAACTATATAATCAAAGTCCTGAAATTCCATAGGGAGTAATCTATAGTACACCCCTTTAGTGTACTGAATATGAATCTGAAGTCCAAAATCTATTACCCAATTTTTTTTAAAATATCACTTTTTGCAGAAATATACCACTTTTAGACAAACTTTCTATTACCGTCATTTGAATGAAATATAAAACCACAGAAATCATATTTGTTTAATGTTAGAAATCATAAGAAGTAGCACTGGACTCTCATGGATCAAGTTATTCATCTTATTAGACCACAGGTGTCAGTTGTCAGGTTCCAGATTGCCCCATTCACCCACCTGTCAGAAATTGAGGTGTGGTCTGCCAGCTAGGTAAGATCCAGCAGAGATACAAAGAATTCAGTCTTGGACTCACACACACACACTCACTCTCAACATGTCACATGTGCAAAAACCAGCCAGAATATTTCTGCTACATTTGTGAACTGACTTTGAATGCACAATCATCAATGCCACTGATGAAGAAAGCATACCATTATTATTTCAGCTGTAAGTTGGGAGATCAAGACAAAACCTGGGCTTCTAAAATACAATGTAAGGCATGCATGCAGACACTGACTGGATGGTTGAAGAGCACATACAAATCAATGTCTTTTCTGTCCGTATAATCTGGCAGGAACCTCAGAATCACATAAATGATTGTTCTGTTACAACAGAAGAGAATCATGAAATATGAAATTTTTTCACTGGAAGACAATCGCAGTTTTTGCAATGATATACCACATTTGTTGGAGGAGCTTCAACTGCCAGAGTGAAGACTCATTGACTGAAAGGTTAGCCTTAAAAGAGTTTTGCTGCACAATGGCAACAAAAATCTGTCTGTTCTGGTCACTCATGCTGTTCACATGAAAGAAACTTACAAGAAGGTAATGCTGGATAAGGTAAAATACAATGAGCATAAGTAGAATGTATGTGCTGACCTCAAAATTGTTGCAATGCTAACAGGTCTTCAAGGATACAATAAATTCTCCTGTTCAGTGAATGGGGCAGTCAAGCAAGAACCAGTCATTACTTGGTAAAAAAAGTGGCCCAACCACACAGCAAACCTACTAGATCAAAAGAATATTGCTTTTCCTGCTCTGGTGGAGAAAAATAAAATTCTCTTCTTCATATCAATTTCAATTTGATCTTTGTGAAAGGTATGGACAGAGCAGCAGAAGGCTTTATTTACCTGAAACAAAAGTTTTCTCATCTGAGCTATGCAAAAATAAGAGGGAATTTTTACTGATCTCCAAGTAAGACAGGTTTGAAGGATCCTAGTTTCAAGAAAAAACTTAACCCAGCGGAAAGGACAGCATGGGACACATTCAAAAATGTGAGCAAGAATTTTTTGGTGAATGTGTGAACTAACAATTATGAGGAAATTGTGGAGAAATTGGTAACATCCTACTAAACACAATATATCACTCAAGATGCATTTAGATTTATTTCATGCCAATCTAGGAGCTGTTTCTGATGAACATGGAGTAAGGTTCCATTAGATCCTTTCTCAAATGGAAAAGTGATATAGCAGAAGATGGAACAAGAACATGTTAGTGGATTACTGCTGGACTCTACAGCAACAGTCTTAGAAGAATGTAAAAGGAAGAAAACATGTCATTAAGTGTTTCAGTTTTTAAATGTATAGAATTATGAAAAAGGAGTAATCAATATATATTTATTTGTATCTAATTAGCAATGTTTGTAGTCAATCTTCTTCTTTCCTAGCATTTGTCTTGCATTGAGGCAGGATCCACTTCTTTACATGCATTCATTAAACTTCGAAGAAAATGTAAAGAAGAAGCAAGCAGGTAAAGAAAAGCAGATTATTTACAATTGAAAAATAGCCCAATTTTACTCATTTTACCAATTTACCCAATCTAGCACATCTTTTGGTGGAATTTTTATTGTTTCCATATCTTCTACGATTCGGTCAAGCCACTGTCTTTTTGGGATGTCCACGAGGTTTGGTTCTCCCCGGGTCATGACTTTTTGCTTTTGAGTTGTCATCACTGCACATAACATGTCCATAACAGTACAATTGAGTTTCTCACATCTTGTCCATAATTAGCCTAACTCCTATGTGGTTAAACTGCATAAGACCCAATAGCCATCTTAGCATTTTCATTTCCATAGCATGCAGCACCTGTTGGTGCTTCTTTGTGACAGGTTCACATTCTGATTCATACATTGCTAGTGCTTAGACAACTGACTTATAAAATTTTTCCCTAAGATGTATTGATATTTTTTTATCACCAAATAACCCAGTTACCTCTCTCCATTTCATCCAGGCAGCATTGATGCATGCATGAATGTGTGGTGTTATTTCACCATCCGATGAGGTAAGAAAGCCTATATATTTGAATTTCATAGTTTTTATAATTTCTTAGTCTTCTATTAAGATTTCCCATTTGTCCATATGCTACTAAATATTCAGTTTTCTGGATTCTGAATATTTAGTTTTCTGGATGTTTAATTACAAGCCATTTTTGCTCAGGCAATGTTTCCAGCCTTGTGCTTGGTTTTTAAGGTTTTTGATTCTAGTCTGCAATGAAAACATCACCCGCATATTGTCCATGGGTGATGTGTTTATATATCTGCTGATACAGTATCTAGGCATAAAATAGATAGTAAGGGAGACAATGCCGATCCCTGATGCATCCCCACAGTGATTGGAAAAGGACCACAAAGTGTGATGGTATAAAACCTGAGCTCATTTCACATAAGCTTCAGATACACTATATGCTGAGTGTGCTTTCAATATGAGCTCATGCAGTACTTTGTCAAATGCTTTTTTCCAGATCCAGTAAAGTATGTAGCCAATAAATATGATATTTTGAACTGAAAATGTTTTCCTTCAAAAATCTAATATCTCTCAAAAGTGGTGGGTGTTAGGCCAATTCTGCTGACAGATTTGGATTCAGCATCATTGAAACTGAAAAAAAATCAGTGAAAATATTAACATTTGACAAGAGTGGAAATAAATTTCTTTTGCAGAACAGTGCAATCCATTGAAAATGTTAAAAATCTATTGAATATATTTCTTTAAAAACATTTTCTCAAATTATTAATTAAATACTTTTCTGAGAAATATATTATTAAAGAATGATAATCCAGATTTTATTATCTATTTATATCTTATCATTAATTAAATATATTAAAATTGGTAAATACAATTTAATGAAGTTTGTGCACGATGTTGAAATTATAAATTTTTTTCTATTATTTCTTCATAAAAATTAAATTGACGATGCCTTAAAAAATGCCTCATAATTGCTTGTCATCGTCAATCAGGTTACCATATCAGTATAATTATATATATATATATATATATATATTATACCGAAAACTGTTTATAATTAATATTAAAATTTATAAGTTACTTAAAATCATTGATTCATATGATTTGAATTTACCTGAAAATAATTCCTTTCTTCGGAAAGTCCGGATAATTTTCGATTGCATTTTTAATTCTTTCCACTTTACTTCCAGCTGACATTTGCAAATTAAGAAAAAAAAATTAACGACAAATCAATTCAGAAAATACGAAGTAATAACAGCGATGATACAACACGATTGCGGGTGGAATCTATAAACAAATGTATCGAGCATCACGTGAAAAACTATACGAAAAACCACGTGAGCCATCCTGAGCAAACCGCTAGAGGCCTACGTGTTGCCAGCTCAAATTTTTAGCTATAAATTTAGTTACGTACAAATGAAAATATATATTTTTTTAATTTTAAAGAAATGCTTTTTATTCACATAAATGCACTAAAAGGTAAAAATATTTTTTCAGCTTTCACGGTATTTTTGATATTATACGACCATAAATAAAAGCGATGTTTAGAAATAATCTTATACTTTCTATCAATTTTTATGGGTTTCCCGTGAGCTTTTTATTTTTGGACGCATAATATCAAGAATACCAGGAAAGACGAAAAAAAATATTTTTTTCCTTTCCTGTATTTATGTGAATAAAAAGCGTTTCTTTAAATATTTTTTTATTTTTTTACTTTTATAAATGTAACATTGACTTATCAAAATTCTTCTTGGTTTAGCATTTAAAGGAAAAGTATGATGTACAGGGCAAGACACTACAGTACTAATTTGAGGTGGAGAGCATATATTTTAAATTAAATAAATTAAAAATATGATTAAAAACTGTGACCCGGCATTTTGACGGTGTCACGATAAATAATTGCTCGTTTAGAAATAGGTGGCGAAAATTGAGTTACATCAGTGGCGCACTTAGGATTTACTCTTGGGGAACTGAGTTGAACAGATAAAAACAGCGAATTCAATGAAATTCCCACCGCTAATTCATAAGTAATATAGAAATAGAAGACACCACAGAATAAATAAAAAACTGAATTTTAATTAGGAAAAGATTTCTGAAAAATTTTCTACTGTTTGTTTTTATTTTACTTTGGAGGGTCCAGGCAAGATCCTCCAAAGACAGGGACCCTTGCTCCATCCCCGGGTACGCCACTGGTTACAAGATTTTATGTAGACAGTAAGACTAAAAAGGGAGCGAGGGCTAGCCGCTTTGGACTCAGTTTATTAAACTACATGTAGCAGCATCTGTTATTAGATTTGTACCAACGTTAATTTTTCGTTAATTTTTTGATAATTTCTAAAACTGTTTACAAACTCTTAGGAAAATGTATTATCATCAAGAATATGTATTTAGGCAAAGTTTCAACTAGATCGGAAATTGTGAAGTAGGTGAATATTGAGTTATAAAATATCTGAATAGAAGGCCAAACAGGGTAAGTTAATAAAAAGCGTAAAAAAGTGCTTTTATTAAAAAAATAAAAAATAAATGTACCTGTATAAATATGCATTCAGTAAATCAGTCATAATGAAGTTAAAATTTATTGCAAGATACGAAAACTTAAGCAACATTAAAAAGTACAAAATACAAAATAATGTTGAAATTAACATAACCGTCTCAAACCTAAATTTCTGCATATACAATAAATTTCATAAATTTTTTGCGTCCCATATATTCTGATTGATATTTATTATAAATTTCTTAAATTTAGTTGTGATAATCCGGGCTATTTTTTTAATTTCATTCAAATATTATATTTTATGAAGTTTAACAACAGCTAAAACCTTTGAAGTTCGTGAGATTTTCATCTCTTGATCACGCTTCTTCTCGAAATGATACATCATTCTTTGAGTTCGACTCACCTAAAGAAGTTTGACAAGAAAGCTCTGAATTGGATAATAATCTCACTCTCTATCCGATTTTACCGAATTTGAGTATGTCCAGATACATGAGAAAGAACAGAATAAAAGGGGAAGATGAAGGTCAGTTTGTCGTTTGTTCTTCAAGCACACTTTTTCGCCTGCCGTTTACCGCCGATCGCTCAAGAATAGTCCAATCCTGCCACATCGTCTTATCATCTTACCCAGAACTGTTCCTCTCTGATAAGTCCGAATGATCATTATGAAGCTCTAATAATTCGAAGGTATTTAGGCCTATATCCACACGCAAACCGATTGTAAACTCTCTCTAGCAGAGTTATTTAAAATTCTTTTTGCCCTGTGGGCACTAACAGGGCCTCTTTTAGCAGGTTCATTATGGGTTTAACCAGGCCCACAATAGGGCGACCGGGTAGTGAGGGGTGGAGCTTGACATATTGGAATGGACCATTCCCCGAAAAATTCTTGGAGATTTCTCAACCCATCCGAACAGTGGCATAGCGAACATAATTGGTGTCCGACACTTTATTGACGCCCCCTTCCCCCTCCAGAAACATATATAGTTTGTCTTGGAGACCATTTGGGCACCCTCTGTGAGTGGCGCCCGGTGCATTATACACCCCCTTGCATCCCCCTCGCTACGCCACTGCATCTGGATTCAATTCCGGGTCATCCAGAGCTGTAGCTGCCACCTTGACCGCTCAGCCATTTGTCCTTTCTCTGGCGGAGGTAGGCGTAATAGAATAGGTTTAATTATAAATGGTTTACATTTCGATGTGTTATATTAAATGGAGCTTTGTGTCATAGTACACTCCTCAAAAGTGAAATTGCAAAACTGCGAAGGAATGCACGTTGCCACATGCACGTTGCAAGATTGTAAGAGGTGACAGAGATATGCAAATGATTAAAAGAACAAGCAAAGATAGTGCCCACCAGTGGCAAAGTGGTTTTCAACAAAAAGCTTATTCACTTTCACACACGATTTTACTTTTAATTAAATTTTAAATATATAAAGACCATAAAACAACGACGAGACAATAACCTCCAAGTGCCCTGATGTTAACAATACAACAATGATCAAAATGAACGTGGCTGATAGCGTTAACTACTGTACATGTAAATCTCAGCTAGTTTGACAGATTTGCTTAGAGGTGGCGCCCTCCTTCAAATTAATTTAGATTCTTGTCTCACAGCATACTTTTGTTTGTGTGTGTAATGTTGCGAGACTTAAGATTGTGGTAGTTTCAAGATCGCTCAACAAATGTCATATAGTATAGTAGGGCGCGTCTACACCCGTAAACACGATACAAAATATTGCATGTATGCTATTAACTATGGGTCGGCCAACTTGCACCTGTACTAGATAGTTATTTTTTCTTTGGATTGGCAGCAACTTGTCTTTCTTTTGTCAAACATAAGGACCAATTTTTGGGGCATGCATGGCATGCTTGACCCAAAACTTGGTCCAGGCCATTTCTGCGCCCTGTACCTGGGCGCCGCTCTAGTTACAGCACTGTTGGAAAGTAACAGAGTAAATGCCTGTATACTTTGGAAGTGGACAGTACAATTAAAAGAGGAGAGTGCTGTGGTAAAGCTGAAGATGATTTGTGGTATCAACATCTTAGTCACTCACTAAGGGATGCACTGCAAAAGGAAAGACTTCTCGAATCCTTTCCACCGTAATGAAAGATGTGCTACTGACATAGATGACCTTGTGCATAGCATTTTGTGTGGATCAATTATGCCATCTATAATTTTTTTTAAAACTCTTTTCACCCTGTGGCACTAAGAGGGCAAGCCCATTATGGGTTTGAGTGATGAGGGACAGAGGCAGACATATCTGGTCAGACTACCCCAGAAAAATTCCTGGGAATTTTTTGACCCATCTGGATTTGGTCCTGGGTCCCCAGAGCTGTAGACTGCCCCCTTGACCACCATCTACAATTAATGGTGAAAGTATTTTCAGACAATCTTAG
Source organism: Centruroides vittatus (assembly GCF_030686945.1). Lineage (NCBI taxonomy): Eukaryota > Metazoa > Arthropoda > Arachnida > Scorpiones > Buthidae > Centruroides > Centruroides vittatus. The sequence continues at coordinate 4,249,547 of NW_027122385.1, forward strand.
ATGGCTTCTAACATTTTGTTGTTTGTTAAAGAACAAGAATGAAACAGAAGATAGCTTGGAAACAAATAAATAAAAGAAATAACTCAAGAAATAAAATCTCAACATGGCCATATTATGAAAAGATTACTGCTGGCAAATTTAATTCAAATAATTTTAAAGAATTTGCTAAACATAATGGCAACCTATTGGAATACACAATGAGCTACATCCCACAGATGGAAGAAAAGCTGAATGCATGAATAAGACATTATTAAACATGATCTGCACAAAACTCATTGACTCAGGAATCCCAAAGAAGTTGTGGAGGAGAAGCATTAAAGAACTCAGCCTATGAACTAAATAATCTCCAACAAGTGCTCTTTAGAGAAAGAAAATGCCATCACTTCTATGGCATAGATGGAGCAATCTCAGTAACCTGAAAATACTTGGGTGTCGAGTGTGGCAGAACATCCTACCAAAGCAAAATGTTATGGTAATCCCACCATAACTGCACGTTGTGACAGTAGGGCCTAAAACATACCGGAAAGCATGCAAGTCACCAGAGTGGAGGAAAGCTTTAGAGAATGAATTGGACTCTCATCAGAAACCTCAAACGTGGACATCTGTGGATTTGCCACAAGGCCATATAGCTGTAGACACAAAATGGATAATTTAAAACTAAAGATAGAACATAGGTCAGGTTAGTGGCAAGAGGATTCTAATTACTTTATGGAGAAAAATTTTTCTATGCACTAGTCTGTAGAATGCCTACAATTAGAGTCAGAGCTGCATTAAGCTTTTTGTAGGCTCTAGGCACTGTTTAAATTTTTAAATATAACCTTATTTTTAAATTTTTAAAAGTAATGAACTTATTTTGTTCCTTACAATTGTTTTTAATAATTGTGTGTGTAAATTTTAAGTTTATTAAGTGAAAAATGTTACATATAAAATATTTATAAGCAGTATAACAAAAAAGAAATTCATACAAATTGTTAAAAATGAACTGTTTTATTAACCAAATACACGATACATAACATAAGGCACACAAACAATTTGTTCTCTGCACATAACATATTATATACAACTATACTGTTCAATAAGTAATGTTACAAAGATACTACAAATTGTCAAATGGCATTTAGTAAAAAGACAATGTATCATGTAAAGTTTTAACAGTGAAACTTTTAAATAAAATTAGTTAAAAGATAAATTCTTGATATTTTCTGTAGATTAAAATGAAATGAAGGACAGGATAATAAAATATAACAAATTAAAATTCTTATCTTTTAACTAATTTTATTTCATGGCTTCAGTTTAAAATAAGTAAAAAAATTGTCAAAAATCCATATACATATATATGCTGAAGACACATTTAAATGGTTATAATTGATAGAACATAATATCAATTTAAGATCATAAATAATCTATACAATGATTTACATCACTGTTTTTCTTAAGTATTTAATATTACAATTTGTTTAGCTCAACAAAAATCATCACGACATCAGCTGGGCATTTTCAGCTTCAAGCAAGGCACAAGTCACACACTATAAAAAAGTGTTTTTTTTTCCTTTTTTTATTTATGAGAAACATTTTTTCAACATAAATATATCTAGCATGATTGATACTGTTTGTAGCAATGAGGAATGTTATTTACAAATAGGTATTAAAATGTCTGCCGTACTGCTATCACACAGTAAATCAATCCTTTGTCCGATACTGTGTCGAAGCTATCTCTTGTGGCTAATCTTCCGCGAAGTTTTGATTGAGACTTGTTTCTTTTCTTAGAAGAAACAAGTTAACATGTTACAACTATGTCACATTCAATAAATTTGGCACTGCGATAATTAATACCATTGCCAAATTATTAGCACTGTATAGCAATTATTAATTCCTACACAAATGTAGGTTTGAAATACTTAAAAAATGTAATTATAACATAGTCTATAATGAATACTGGTTTCTGTATCAGTGAAATCACTGATTACTTATAAAACAATTTAAACTTTATTTTGAATATATTAACGTAGCAAAACTTAACTGTTTTAATGATTATAAGATCTTGCAATAACTATTTGTTAAAATTCTAATGTCTATTAACATGACTTTATTTAATATTCAACAGAACAATAAATAATATCATAAATTGTTATAATTGCCACAATATATAGGAAAACTGTTTGATTCTTTCACTTCTGTTATGACGTATCTCCATTCATTAACTGTATTTCATGTTCAATCCTTTTTCATACTTTTTAACTGGGAGGAATTCATTTTCCACCTTAAAGCTATGCAGTATTTTGACTTGTGTAAGCTTTGGTTGTTTAAAATTCATTGACCTGATTTAAGTGTGTATATATATAGATAACTATTTATAATAATGAAATGAGAGTTTCTAGATGGGATCCAAAAATCTACAGAAATTATTATAATGCATGGCATTATTTTATTCTGCAAATAAGTAATGGCCTCTTAGTTCAAAGGCAGGTGTAAAGATGAATAAGTTCAAACACTGTGATAAACACAATCCAGATGATAATTGTGCAGTACTTCATCAATGATCACACTCATGAAGATTCTTTTTTATGATGCTAATTAATTATCCACTTACCGAAACAGTAAATATCAACTCAAATATCTTATTTCTGAACATCTTGCTAGGAAGTCTTTCATTTCTTTCAGTCAATTGTGAGATCATTGAACCACACCAAATAACTTTCTAAAGATATTTATTTGGCAACAGATTGAGCAAATTGACTCAGACGATAATTTCTCTTATAACTCTACGAGATCGTGAATTGGGAGTTGAATAACCACTCTCTAAACTTTCATCAAAAGAGAGAGACATTTGTTGAGTTTTTTCTTCTTCTCCCATTGCATATGGATCTGGCAAACCACTAACATCGTAGTATGGTGCTCCTGCAATATATTAAATTTTAATATTGTTTTATAAAACTAAAAAAAATATAAAAATTGAACAATATTTCTAAAAATACAGGAAAACATTTAAAAAAATTTTGTGGTCATAACATAATAACAGCAGAAAATTTGAAATTCTATTTTCAAAGTCTATGTCTTTAATAGAAAAGCTTTAGATTTATTCACAATTAAAAGCCTTAAATTAAACAATTTGATAAACCATTTCACTCTGCTGATTTGAACCTTATAGTTGTGGGAGTTTTGAGCTTTCAACCTTTCCTGAAATAATATATGTGATGTTTGCAATAGAAATTGGCTTCTTACATTTTCTACTTGAACCTATTTGGCAAATGTGTCACTCTGCCACTCCATTTTCAAAATTAATTCAGAAGATTTAGGAACTACTTTGGAACCAAATTTTAGGTATTTATTGACAACTAGAGGCACAATGACATCAGAAAAATTGTAATATTTATAGTTTAGATCTCTTTTTTCAGTTTATTTTGCTTTTTAACCAGCCAATGCAACTTTTTTTAAATTCAGTTGCATGATTCAAATCCCTTTGTAATAGTCTAACTTGTCAATGTTTCAGCTTTAGGTCAGATCATGGGTATGCTCGTGCAAAACCTTTTTTGTGCATAAAAGTCACATTTTTAGTTTTAATGTGTATGTAGGTCACAATTTGTTCATTTTAAAAACAATTTCCAACTTTCTCCTATGGCAAAATATGAGGAATTTCAAATTGACCCTAATCAAAAAACTCTAGCCAAGTTAATGCTATTAATAATACAGACTGCTCTAAACTAAGATCAAGAGTTTGATCAGTTAAAAGAAGTGTTAGCAATTAAGCAGTTGCTAAACCTTTTTCTTTTCAAATTAATTCCAGATCAAATGAAATATTCTAAATTCAGAAATTAGGATTAGTGATGGGATTTCTTTTGTTGGCAATATTAACAGAAACAGTGCTCAAAGCTATTGAATCCTATATATCTGATGCCCCATTCACAATAAGATACCTGTTGACATACCATAGATATATAGATGATGTACTAATATTATGGCAAAAAGAGACTAATCTCATTGATTTACTTACTGTCTTAATTGCTGCAAATTTTACATCAATTTTACTCTAGAGAAGAAAGTGGTAGCATAAGTTCTGGACCTTTGCAAAACTAGATTTTGGGTACATTCAGAAAGTCAGGATCTGACTGAGTGATGTTAAAAGAAATTTTATTAACATCAACTCATAAGATAATACAAGTGTTGTTTTCAACTGATTTTCCAAATGTGTTTTCTAGCTAAGATGGCAAAAGCTTCTAACTTAATATCAAAAATTGTTTCTACCTTGGCAGTAATAGTTGACAATGACAATAAATTAGCTTCATTTTATAAATTCAGATGAAGTTGCTGCACTTATTGTTTCCATTAGTGAAAGCAGATTTTACCACTTTAAATATACTCTCAATGCTGACCTGCAATGCTTTGTGATATAAACTCAGACAATTGAAACATGACTAAGTAAATATCTTGATTTCTGACCTGCCAGATCTGAATTTTTGCATGTGTTTCAGCAGACAAGCTCACATTGCTGACTTTTCAAATATGCCCTTAATTTTACTTTCTTTAAAAAATTTCTACTGATGGCTTTTAATTACATTTAGTTTTATGAATATAAATTTTTTAGCAACACAAAAATTAACCTTCTTAAAATAAACAAAAAAATGTGTTGAAACTAAAGTGTGCATATAAATAATATTCATAAAATAAAAATGTTAAGTAATTATATACTTACGTAAATGTTCTCTATTTTTAATATTCATGACTTCTTCAGTTAAAGGTTGATAATCTTCAGGATAAAAATAACCATTAGGCATGTTGGCATCATAAGGATGATATGAACCATCTTGTGGATAATCACCAGATTTAATCCACATGTCAGATTGTCCATCACTCCCTAGTGTTGGATTACCATCTCTTATTGAAGAGTTGTAAAGCATTCCTATAATTTTAATAATATGTTAATACAAAATAATAACATCTATTAATTAAATGTTTAAAATTTTAATTATTAATACCATTATTAGATTGTTGCATCATATGGCTATTCAATGATCCAGGAGTACCATCCACAATATTACTCATATATATGTTTGGTTTAAGATCTAGATTATTTTCAATACTTTTATTGAGTCCTTCAGAATAAAATGGAGCACTAACAGTTTTTGGGTGGCCACTGAAATAACAAAAGAATTAAATTATTACTGTTTATGTTATAGGAATAAATAGAATGAAAATCATTATTTTGTAAAGAAATTAATATATGTAGTCAACAATGTTAAAGATGATCAAAAACATTCGTCCTCCAAACGCTCCTATTGAATTATAAGGTTTTTGTGGTTTAAGTAATATACTTTAAGCTAAATTTATTTTTTGTTTATATTTATCAAGTTTTGTAGACTAAACTGTATAAACAGGTCTTCCATTTATTTGAAAAACATACAGTTTACTAGTAAAAATATAAAAACATGTCTGTTTATTTTTACACTTTTAGCCTTTAATAGCTTTAATTAAGCAACAATTATTTCTGGTTTTGCAAATATTTGTTTTACACTATGTGACCGTATAATTTCTAAACTTACACTAATTCTTAAAAAATTATTTTTAAAATAATCACCTTCCAGATTCCATTTCATAGTTCTTTTTCTCTGAAATTTAAAAAACAAAGAGGTTATCAGTAAGTTGTAATTATATATATATATATATATATATATAAACTAATAATTTACAGTTAGACAACATGAATCCAGATTCTTACAGAATAGCTTATTATAACAAACATTAAAGTCTATACACAAATTGATACCATTCATTTGTGATGAATTGCTAAGATATGAAGCAATCCATCAGTGTAAATTTAGCTGAAATAGTTGAAAATTAGGGCAGATCACAAAATATCTGGATTCATAGAATCTTTGTTTTAAAATTTTTATTACAGATAGCAACATACCATTTTTGCCTTTTCGACACCAACAACAACATATCACACTAATAATTAAAATGATAAGAACACAGCCTGCAATGACAATGATGATTACAATGTTGATTGTCGATAGTGCTGGTTTTGATTCCTTGGATTTTTCTACAGTAACTATAAAAATAAAAATATACTTATTGTAAACATGCAGAAAATTTTATTATAAATACAAAGATGTTTGAATGATCAGTGCAATTAAGGGTTTGAATTTGGGTTGAAATCTCAGAATTGGCAGTTTGATCAAGTTATAAACTCTTTCTGTCCTGCAAGTACTAAAAATTCTTTTTTTTAATGCCATTCATGGGTTCAGACAATCTATAATGATCTTAATTGTGAACTGTCTCAATGCATTATAAGCATGGAAAAAAGGCATCTTAGTGCACTTAAGGCAGAAATTGTTTTTTAAATGTAAAAATTTAACTCATGTTTTACTAATCTTTTATCACGATCAAGTTCATTATTTAATTCTTTTGTACCATCTTACAAACATAAAATGTTATATTGTATGTGAATATTTTTTGTCATGTGTAAAATAATGAAAGATAAAAATTTATCATCGCAATATGTTTCGCTAAAATATGTTAAATTTATTAATCATCACCTATTTACTTTTTTAAGGGTGTAGAATTTTATAATGTATATCATAATTATTTAACATTTTGATTATTTCACTATTACTAAATAATAATATAATACATTTCTGCAATCAGTTATAAAAACAAACAAAAAAATTTAAGTAATGTAATTTAATTCAACCTGCATTTGACAAAATGATAAATCAAAACCTAATATTTAAGAAGTTTTTATTCACTTACTTAGAGGACTAACTAATCTTTCATCACCACACCAAGAATGATTGGTTTGAAGACAAAGTACAACTCTAATATCAGTAAATCCTTCAACAGGAGGATTTATTTCAATTTCTTCTTCATAATTTTGCAAAGGGAATAACTTTTGTAATTGCCATTCTTCACTTCCAGGTGAACGTGCCTCTACCTGAAGTTTAATAAAATATAATTATTTAAAACTGTTGTAAAATTAAACAATTAAACTTTTCATAAATCCTTTAAATAATGAATTTTCAATTGAAAATTAAAGACAATATAAACTGATTAAAATTAAAACTTATTCATTTGTTGTTTATAAATGGATTTTTGAAATGCCAAATTGTAATGATAGCTTATAATTGTTTATTATATATCATTTATTATTTGGTTGCATTTATAGCTTAAATTGCTTGTTGGATGCATCTTTTTAATCAGATTATTTTCTCATATTTGTTTATTTTTAAAACAGAAAAGGATATACTTAAAAATTACTATTTAATCAATCCTTTTAATAGAAACTCCATTTTGATAGAAATTAAATTTAGAATTTTAAAAATAAAAATTTAATTTAAACACTTAAATAATTCTCTTATAAGCACTTAACTGAGTTTCATCTTCATACAAAAGTAAATAAGTTGTACTAAAGTTTCTAAAATCAACAGATGGTTATTTTCAATCTTAAAATTATGAGTATGTATTTTATATCATTAGTGATTTTTCAAAGATATCATTCGTATATTTATTCACAAAATATCTGCTACATGCATTGCTATCAAAAATAAATATGGGCCAATTTTCAACTAAATGATAAAGAATGTCATCTGTCATAAATCTTTCAAAAGATGCATGCAGGAATGAAAACAGTGTATATACAATCTGTTTAACCACTCAGCAGTGAGGGATGTATATATATGTCAAGGGCAATCGTGTGACAGTAGTGAGGGACATATATCCGCTAAATTCTTTTGGGGTATCGCCAAAAACTATCGCAAAAAAAAATTCACATAAAAAATGAATTATGTAACAATAAAAAATACTTTTTTTACTAGACATAACTGTTTACAAAACAGTAATGAGAAAAATCGCATGAAAAAATACTTTAAAAATTTCCCAGGTACATTCTCCACTACTAAGGGATAGCACCATACCTGACTATCCGACTGCTGAAAGGTTAACATATGAACACTGACATGATCAATGACAAGTTTCAATTACTTTCAATCTTTCTGAGGTGCTTTAAAAATAATCTCAGAACTGCATTAAGAATGATCCTGAAGACAATTTTAGATATTCATTCAGTAACATTATATCTTTATTCAGTGTCAACTTTTCTTCAAACTTGTGTCATACAATGTTATAGACGGAAACTGTACTGTCTAAGCCATCCTAGATGTACATTATCAAGTAATCATATCAAAAATTTTTTACATGCAACAACATTGAATTAATGTTAAACTAAGAATTATTTTAATTACAATGTAATCTGCACAAATATATTCTTGTATGAATATAAACATCAAACAAAACCCTATATTAAGCAAATATACACCATAACTGCCATAAACGATCGGGCTAAATTTGGATATAATGATTATAAATTAGAAATGAATTTGGCACTAGAGTGAGGCGTTAGATGTCATCTCGTATTAAAATTAATAATTATAATATTTAATTAATTAATTTAGATTAAACTGGAAGAAAAGAATTGGCCTGAAGCGGGACTTAAACCCGCAAATCCCACTTACCTTGCGGACGTGTTGCCAGTTACACTACCTGGACCTTCAGTCTGATCTCCTCTTCCAATGTCTATAAGTTTAACACATAATCATCAATGGTTACATGTTAAATTATATAGCGTAACTGGCAATGTGTCTGCACGGTAAGTGGGAGTTGTGGGTTTGAGTCCCACTTTTCTTCCAGTTTAATCTAAATTAATTAATTAAATATTACAATTATTAATTTTAATACAAGATGGCACCTAACAAATCACTCTAGTGCCAAGTTCCCTTCTAATTTATAATCATTATATCCTAATTTAGCCCAATCATTTATGGCAGTTGTGGGTGTATATACACTCTTATTAATAAATACAAGCTTATTATAGATCTAAAATTATTTAATATGATTACCCGATAATGTTCTAGATGTAGTAAAACCATGCAGTAAAAGGAAATTATATACTTCTAGAATTAGTGAATATTAATCTTTAATATGGATAGATTCTAAAGCATCCAAATACAAATATATTCTAACAATTAAATTAATTTCTTATTTTAATTCAATGAAAGCTTTGAATCAATTTCTGATTTAAATGAAATTATTTAATTTGTACAATTTATTTATTTATATTTTAAATCCTTTTTATTAACTAATTTGTAAACTAACAGATTTAAATCTGCTTCTTCCAATCTTAAGAAATACATCTTAGATGGTACACTACAAAATAAGAGAAAAACTGTCAGGACCTCATGTATTGAAAAGACCCTACTCAGTTCAGGAAAGTAAATTTGTTGGATTATAAATTGTTAGTTTTTTGTTATTTGGGCTATATAATGAGTAATAAAATATAGTAAATTAATTTTAAAAGATAAAAATCTAACAATCAAATTTATTAATATAGAAATATTACTGATTTAGTGTTTCATATATTTCTTAAATTCATACAAAATATTTTTTGTTTAAAAAATCTTTACTTTCATTTTAATTTCATTATTGATAATTTTTTTAAAGTTTTTTTAGTCAAGAATTTAAATGCAATCAAGTAATTTAAATATTAATAATTCTTAGTGAAATTTTAAAAAATTACCTTTGCTGCAAGAGGATATTCAGTCTTTTCTACTTTAAAATAAAGTTTATTTGAAGTCCGATCATAATAAGCATCAGAAGCACGGGGCATATCTATAAAATAATTATAAATGTTCATTATTATTCTGTTTAAAAATTGAAATTATTTAATAAAAAAATTTGTTTAACAAAATATTTTTAAAATATTGAATAAAAAACTCACCTTTCAAATTCACTGTAAAGAAAAGAAATAAATAAATAATTAATCAACATTTATAAATTGGAAAATACATATTTTATATCTCTAACTAGCAATAATAATATAATAGATAAAAAAATTTTAAATTTACATGTTATATAAAATGTAAAATTAAGAAAATAAATAAATTAATTAAAAATACCTTTAGTCATTACAACAATTTCAGGTGAATAAGGGCTGTGACCACGTGAATTTACAGCAAAAACTTTAAAGCGATACTGTGTTTTGGATTGTAAACCTATTAAATGAATTTAAAAATAAATACAATAAAATATTAGAATAAAACTATGTAAAACTTTATATAATTGTTCTATAATGCCAATCATAAATTTGAAAAATATATTATTCTAGCCTTTATGAGTAAATTATCAAAAATAAACAGTAAATAATGTTAATATCTGATTACTACTAAATAAACACATCTTTATCATATTAAGTAGAAAATATGTAAGAGATTATACAGTTATCTATATTACTTTTAAAAAATATAATGTATTGTAGAATAATTACCATTTAAAACAAATTCATTAATTCTAATAATAATATTTGTTCCTTATGGTTGATAAAATGACAAACGATCAAATTTTTGCAATATTTATTTGATATTTATTAGATTCAAAATACTGCTGTAATATGAAAGTAAAAATTTCAAATACTTAATATAGGTAACACCAATATTTATGTTCTATAAATAATCTGCAGTTATTAAAGAAATTCAAGAAAATTGACATTATTATAGTTATTATCTAACCTTCCTGTGTAATTAAAATTTCTTCTGTGCTACATCACAATGATTAAAAAAAAATAAGGTTGATGTATTGTCCTATATATCAAACATTCATAATTTTTACAAAGTTTTCTAGGTGAGAATTCTTAATGGTTTTCATTGTAGTATTACTACAATAAACATATTTTTATCTTACATTTTTAAAATCTTTTTAATAAATTAAAAAGATTTTAATGATTTAAATTATAAAATATGAATTTAGAATTTTAAAAATAAATATTTAAAATTTATATCTTAAAATTGGAAAATGCTATCCTATATCATTTTCTTATCTTCATTCTTGTGTTATTCTAATTTATTGTTCTAAAACCAGCTAACAATGAATAAAGATGGTTTGGAAACATACCTGACAATAAAAAAATATGTTAAACTTTTACATTTAAATGTGTTTGTGTTCTTGTTATGATCGGATGACTATGAAATAATTTGTTATTTTAAGTGAATCTGCACAAGAATGTAGTAAGGTTAGGCAGAGTGAGTATGTTCAAGGGCTAAATGAGAATGGGTGCTATTGACTTTCTTAATATACAGTAAATAATGAAAAGTTAATTGTTATACTAATATTAATTCTGACAATAGTAAAGCATTGTGTTACAAATGATATTTGTAAGCTGAAATTTTCAATTTGTCCAAAGTAAATATATTAAACATGATTCTTAAAAAGCTAGAACTGAATAAATACTACAAAATATAGTTTTTAATATAAATAAAATTTTACAGAAAAATACAATATTGTTTAAGTACATTATTTGTCAGCATTATTAATCATAAATGTTTTAGAAAAATTTTCATTTATTTTGGAATTTACTAGCCAACAGATAATGCTTTCAATACTTAAAACTTTATTTTTAGCAAATTTCCTATGGTACAGATTAGACAGATTAGATAGATTCCTATGGTACATTATCCAACAGATAATGCTTTCAATACTTAAAACTTTATTTTTAGCAAATTTCCTATGGTAAACTGTCATTAACATACTGATATTGTTTAATAGTTGAAAATTTTTAGCTCCATAAGAAAATGTCTCATTTAAATATGAACTAAAAGTTTCTTTCTCTGAAATATTATTCAAACAAAACAAAGCAAGCATTACAAAAACATCATTTTTTACAAATAATTCTTATAAATTATTTAAGAATCTATTCCTAAATTTATATTTAAGATTGTATATCTACATAACTGATTTATAAAGCAAATAAATAAATTATTTGTTAAAACCATAATGTAGCAAAACAGTGGAAATAATCACTAATGACCTATATTATGCCAATATATTAATTTAATTTCATCACTCTAAATATAAAGATAGTATGTTGGTTGATTTTTAACTTTGTATTAAATAAAAAATGTTCATATTTACCCAATATTTGGCAAGGATTATGTGAATGACAGGATTCATTTTTCTCATCATTTGTTTCTGTATTAATGTAAGTAACAACAAAATTAGTATTTGACATCCCACCATTGAAGCCTTCCAACCACATTAAATTGACTCTATCAGAGCTAGCGTCAGCTGTTAATTCTGATGGTCTTTCTGGTGGTCCTAGTTAAATAAAAATTGACATATTCATTAAATAAATAATTTCATAATAATTGAATATAACTTATTTTTAATGAATTCAAAAAATTTACCCTTTTTGACAAGAGTTACAATGGTCTTTTTATCTCCTCCAATCTGATTCCATACTCTACAAGTGTATTCACCATAATCATCTTCTTTCAAGTCTCTTATATAAAGAGTTCCGACATATATATCATCACCAAGATCCGTAACATTAGTTTTGTAATTACCATAGTTTTCTAATATCCTCTTATCATATTGCCATTCAAACATTGGTTGTGGATAAGCTTGCATTTTACACTGAAGTATTGCTAACTCCCCAACATCAAATGCAATACGATTATATGTGTGTCTAATAATTGGAGAATCTAAAATATTTACACAATTATAAAATTATATATGATTTAAGTTAACTAATTGAATATGTGATGATGACACTTACGTTCAATGCGTAAATTCATCTCTGACTGTGCTGGTTCACCAACATTATTTTCAAATTCACATATATAAAGGCCTCTATCATCAGCATTTAATGCATTTCCTTTACGGCCTAGTCCTTCAAAAATTAATGTACTTTGTACAGAATATGCATTATTATCTTCTATATTATCCAAAGTTTCTATCCTATAAATAGAGCTATTATCTAATATAACTTTTCCACGATGAAACCATTTCACAGAAGGTTTTGGTTTTCCTCTTGCCCTGCATGTTATACTGAATCCTATATCACCAGTTTTTTTACTATTTTGAGGTTTTAGACGAAGTGAAATTCTTGGTTGTTCTGTAATTACGAAAGAAAACAGTTTTTAATTTTCTACTTAAATAAAATTTACTTTATATTAAACAATAATTTACACTTATCATTTAAAAAATTAAAACAACCATAATTTCTTATTCCTAAAGTCATATGTTTTCAACATATTTAACTTTTAACATAAACATACAGCAGATTCAACCACTGATATCAAATTAATCCAGCAGTTCATTTGGTAGTATTTAACTTTTTATATATTTTATCAGTTGAAAGCAAATAATACATATACATAATACTTAAATTAGGAAATTATGTTATATAATAATAAGATCTCAATCACATGAATTTATTATTATAATAATAAATTTATATAGAAGATTGCATTGTGTGAATTGTTCCATCTGTTGGAAGAATCAGAAGTGACACTCGATGGTGAAAAGAGGATAAAAATCAAGGAAAAAGAACATTGTGAAGAACAAAATTTGAGTTTCTCTTCTTTTTTTTGAGAAACAGACTGATTTTGCTAACTGTGTGTGTGAATGCTTCCATTTTATGTTTCTGATTAATATATTTATTTGTTTTAATGAAAAAGCAGTTTTTTGTGTGTTTGAATTTTGAAAAACTCTAGGAGAGAACTGATCAAAAGATGATAGTAAAATCTAACACCATTTATTTGTATAAAAAATGAAATCACTAATTTAAAACTTACCATGTACAGTTAAATAAACTGATCCAATAGAACCTTGTCCAAGAACATTTTCTGGCTGACAAAAATAATCTCCTTCATGACTAACATGAACAGAAATAATGGTGTAATTAATACCATGGCTGGATTCTGATTTTTCTTGACCTTCTTTCCACCATGAATATTCTGGAAGTGGCCATCCTGGAGGTCTCACTGAACAGGTTAAAGTAAATGGTTTTTCTGCAATAGCTATTGGATTGCGTGGTAATATTTCTGTCTCACCAGGTTTATCTAAAAATAAAAAATAAAATAAAATTTATCATTTTTCACTTTACAAATGTAGAAAATTAAAAATATCATGTTTCAAGTTTAAATACATTATCTATATGTTCACAATTAATTATTATAAATGTACATTTTATAAAATCAAAAAAGTTTATTCTGAAACATTTGTTTTATTAATAAAATTTTATAGTTTTATTAATTAATTTTAAATTAGTATAATTTCTATTAATTCAATTAATTACACAAATAGTCTCTATCTTATATAAATAATAATAAAATTAACAGTGAAGTTATATTTATGTTAAATATTTATGTTAATTATAAAATTTTACTATCAGTTCATTTAACATAAATATAACTTCTCTGTTATTTTTATGTTAAATGAACTGATAGTAAAATTTTATAATTATTTAAGTGAAGTCAGTATCATTATTTTATAATCAATATTTGAAATGAATAATTTAAATAGTTGGAAGTAGGAAAATGATGATATCCAGAATTTTTAATTAAAATTTCAATAATGAATAATTTATGATAAGAATTTTATTATACACAAAAATTAAAATATTCTTTTAATCATTAATTATAGAAATAATTCTTGGAAATGATATATTTCTCAATACAATATTCATCAGTTAACACTCGAACTAGCATTTTTAGTTAACTTAATCATAACAAGGTTCTAAATACACACACAAAAAAAAAAGTAAATATTGCATATTGGTCCAAAAAATCTTTTTCAAATTTATGAATGTTGTATATATCCTATTCAAGTAGGCTACATCTTTTTCAAACGGAATGTTCATAATTTTCAAATAATTTTTTGAACCGATGTTCTAGAATCTAGTATTTTATGTATTTGAAACTTAATGATTGCTAAGTAAATTAACTAAAAACATTTGTTCATATGAAAATTATATATTGGAAATTACAGGTTTAGTTTGTGAAGTTAATTTCATTCAGTTATTGTTTACATTAGTTAAGTAAGCATTAAAAATTAAGCATTAGTTATATTATAATAAAATAAAGCTCTCCAACTATTCACAAATCCATAAAGAAATTTAATGTAAATTAACATATCTTTTTCCAAGCACTTTTGGACCAATTATATTTCATCTATAAGAGAATATACTGCTAAAAATAAATTTTATAAAAAAAAAATAAAATACAGGATATTTTATATAATTATTCAAGAACCAGAGAAAATAATAATCACATAATATTTAAATACATAAAATGGAAATTTTAATTTTTAAAAGTAATTGAAAAATTCTATTCATTGATTATAAATTATAAATAATTTATAAAGAAATTAAAAGCTTTGAGGATATGAAAAGTTTTGGTTTAAAAACTTCAAAACTTTTAAACTTATATAAATGACAATGACCTAACCGAAATTCTCAAAATACCAAAGAGATTTTAAATTGATTTGATAGATAGAGACTGAAAGTTTTGATAGTTTTATTAACTCTGAGACTATCAAATATCTAAGTGTTTTCAGGGTGTAAAATCATATCAGTAATTAAATTAAGCAACTATATAGACTTCATAAATATAAAAAAAACTAATTATTTCTTAGAAAGTTGGTGTTTTATTTATGATTTATTAAAGCCTATTATTACATTTCCTTATTTAAAACATATGTTATAACTTTTTTTATATTTAAGAAGTTTCTTTACATTGATAAATGAACAGTTTGTGTATTATAATGGAAAATTGGATCATAAATATCAGAAATCATTAAAAATGTAAATTAAAAAGATAGGAAAAAAATGTTTATATATATATAAATTTATGTATATATTTTTTCTATTACTTTTATATAAATAAATATATACTTACGCCTAACATAAATCAAAATTGTAGCATTGCTAGTTACTTCTTTTTGTATGGTTGTACCAGATGGTCTCAGTGTTGTCGTGGCTTGACAAGTGTATTTTCCTGCATCTTCTGCTGAAATACTAGTTAACCTCAACATATCTCCATTTTGATGAAAGTATTGATCACCTTGCTTTAGCCATTGAAGACTATGTGGAGGAGGATTAGATGCTACATTGCATTTCACATTTACTGATTTACCTAGTGTAATTTCTTTGTCTGGTAACAAACTAACCTTAGGTCCATCTATAAAAATATATAATTAATATCATCAATCTGAATAATGAATTATATATATATATATAAATTTTATAAAAATTTAATTAAATATTTACATAATACTGAGAGTTTTAGATCTGCTTTTGTTGGTTCTCCTATTCCATTATCAGCTATACAAGTATATGTTCCACTATCTTCTGGTGTTACAGCAGTAATTGTATGATTGAGTTTGTTTGAAAGAAACTGACCATTTTTTACCCATTTTATCATTCTAACTGCAGGATTAGCAACAGCAGAACATGTCATGAATGCATCAGTATCAACCATAACATTCAATGGATTGTAAGGACCAACAGTTAAGCGAGGAGAATCTGGAAATAAGTTTATATTGAAATCAACACTTATTTAAACACACATTATCACAATTATATTATCTTTGGAGGAATCTAATTTCTCTCAAAAGATAATGTTTACATTTGTTCGTTATTATTATTTGAAAACTAATAAACATTGCTAAAAGATTATTTTGTTGCATATATTAAATTTGATAGTTATAATGTAGATAGATACTAACAGTGAACATGTAACTTTACAGATGCTTCTCTCCTCTCTTCTTCTCTGATGGCTCTGTTCCAAACTGTGCATCTGTATTTCTTTCCATCATCATCTACTCTTGGATGAATTGTAAGAATATTGTATGTTGGATGATCTCTGGAACCTCCATTTTTTGTCGGACTGGATAAGGCAGTTCCTTCCCTATACCACTGAATTACAGGATCTGGACTTCCACCTTGACTGCTACAGGTAAGTTCAAAAGGTATACCTTCCCTCGCGAGTGGAGTGGCAGGAACAATACGAGGTTCACCTGGCGGAACTGCAAAATAAAAATAACAAAATATTACATATTTTGAGAAATTTATATCTTTAAAACAAAACTATATTTATACAGTATATGTGTTACTTTTAACAATCTGCATCATAATTATGTATTTTACATATATACATAATATATACAGAAATTAATCTTATGTATATATGTATATATATAAGATTAATTTTTATATTCAATAAAATGTGAAAGTATCAAATTTTATCTCACAATTTAAGTATTTTTCATTGATCATAAATACAAATTTTGATTAATAAACTTATCCTCAATTTAATATACCGTATTTTACGGACTATAAGATGCATTTTTTTCTTCAAAAAATTGCCTCCAAAATTCAGGTGCGTCTTATAGTCCGTAAAATACGGTATTTATTGTGTTAATGTTTTCAATGAAGATCTGTATTTAGCTAAGTATAATATAAATTTTCTTTATAACCATTAATA
Organism: Centruroides vittatus; assembly: GCF_030686945.1. Lineage (NCBI taxonomy): Eukaryota > Metazoa > Arthropoda > Arachnida > Scorpiones > Buthidae > Centruroides > Centruroides vittatus. The sequence continues at coordinate 4,266,853 of NW_027122385.1, forward strand.
AAAAGGACAAATAATAGTAATAATAAATTGAAATTTAGCAATAAGAAATATATCAAAAAAATTGTACTGCATTTTTAAATAAAATATTTTAGTTCTTTCATCATAATTAAGATAAAGATTTGTTTATGGCAAAATGATATATTGAAAGAGAATTCTTTAAGTTACCAACGATATAATTTTTAGATATATTTTATAACATTTAGAATGAATTTATACAGGAAATTCTTAAGAACAGAATATATTTATTTCACGAATAGCAATGAATATATATTATTTATAATAAAATAATTTCTTGTAATTAAAAAGTTTCTACTTTCATTTTATCAAGCAGATGTCTGTAAAATTTTGAGAAAGGAAATTGAAATTATTATTATTATTTATGGTAGATATAACTATATTTCTTTTCAACATCAGTTTATAGTTTATCATCTTCAACTATCTTATAGCTTAAAAAGCAAAAGTGTTTTCATAAAGAATGATCACAATTCATATAAATATCACTCCCCTATTGACTGCTAAACAATCTAATTAATAAAATTAAAATCAATGCTATATTACATACAGGATTCAAATGCTGCTAATCTACATGATCCTAAAAATTTTCTATAAGAGATGAAAAATTATGACTACAGAAAATTTTACATCATTAAATAGAAACTCTTAAAACAAAAATAGTCATAAAATATGAATAAAGATATAACTTTTGTCTTAGCTATATGATTAAGTACAATTACTGAATTTATCAGAATTATAATAAGGTTTTATAAATATAGTAAATTCAATTAATATCAACTGCATACTCCAGTTGAAGCTGAATCTGTAGTAAATACTACTTTAGCAATGTTTGAATTAATAAAGTGTTTGTTAATTCAGAAACTACTTTTTTATTTATTTATTTTTTTTATTAAAAACTATAAAAGTAAAGCTTTGGAACAACATGCAATTGTCAATGTACACATTATTTTTTTTTACTTATCATCATATATTGTATCTGTTCTATTTGTAAATCTTGGAAATTAGTATCCAAGAGTACCGCATAAACGTTGCAAGTTTGAAAATCCAGCAATGAGTTGCTTAACTTTCCCGGTAATATTTGATGGCGCCATCTGTTATCATATTTTATCAAAAACTTTTTAATATTTTTAACTATTATAAAATGGCAAAAAGCTTAATTTTGAGGGTAGGGATGGGTTTTATAAAAAATTGTAAACGCTAATAACGAGTAAAATCGTCATTAAGTCCGACCCTACTCGAGATATGACAGGCGACTTCCTTTATCTTCCCACCTCCTCGACCGTTAATCACCAAAATTTAATAGCATTCATGTCCCTAATATACAACTATCACTCTCTGCAAAATTTCAGAAATTTTCGACTAAAAGCACAAGAGTTATTAAGCTTCAGACAGGGAGAATAAAATCGTGCCACACACTAACATACTAACACCCATACATTCAGAAATTATTCCCGATTTTTTTTTTTTTTTTTTTTTTGCATTTTCGACGTTTGAAAGTCCCGAGTCCAAAAATGTAATAAACTGGAAGGGTCATTTTTTGACCGATCGCCATACTTTTCCTCTGTAATATAACACAGCCGGGAAAGTAAAAAGATTGCTCATAACGTATGCGAGATGCTTAGATGACAAAAAAAAGTTCTTGCAACAGCTTCAGAACTTCTCACAGATAATGATGTAAAATGATTTTATAAGAAAGTATTGTCTTTGGATCGTTGATATAACTTGTAATCATATAGCATATTATCACGAACAAAAATACTCAGCAAGTAATTCCGTTATACCTCCTACTCAAAGGCTGAATGTTTCTACAAATTTTCTCTTCCATTAGCAATGACGTCGAATTTCTCAATACCAGTAAAATTACTATAGCTAATTAACTTCATTAACTATATAATTAACTGCAGATATAAACAAGTTGAGGTATTATTTTAAAGAATTGTTTCAAAAACGTATTCATAAATAATAAACTCTTAAATTTCATAAATTCTTTACAGATTATATAGTAATAACGTCGCTATTTAAACATTCTTAATATGACTAACTACTGGGAAGTTGCGTGTAATTAAAATTATTATTCCCCGAGTTGTGACCTAAAAATGGAATAAATGATTCGATAATGACGTAAACGTGTTTTTTGTATTTACATCAATGTCGAATGTAGTCAATGAAGTTATCACCTGACCTATATTACTTGTTGAAACATCCGTTAGCCTATATTTTACTATATAAGGAAATACATAATTTATTGTAAGATCTATTTACTCTTAACTGATATAACTTGTCATGTTCTAAATAGTTTTTTAAACAATACAGTATTTCTATTGTTAAAGGGGGTGTAATCTCTAGTCTCCAGACTTTACAAATACAATTTAAAATAAGTAAACAAATTCACATTTTAAAAATAGATTTATAATTCGATATATCGGGGTATGAATGATAAGTAGAATGCTAAAAATAGATCTTAATTGTAGTATCAATAAATTCAAAGCAATGTAAAAAATCAATCCTTTATATTGTACTATATGGTACTATATACCAGAGCTAGATTTCTGGCCTTATGTTATAACATATGAGGCCTTTTCCTCTACTAAATTACAGATTTAAAAGAGCCAGTTGTCTCATTTCGAGACCCTAAGACAAGAATGGCTAACTTTTTGATTCGGCTTATCAGATAGTGAGCATAATTATCCGTAAAAATGTTTATGCGTGCCAAAGTTTTGGACTTCGATATTTAAAGAAATAAAACTAATATGCTGTAATTAGAATAAATGTAAAAGAAGATAATTGAAAAAGGATAATCAGGTGGTAAACCGAAATCGTACGATACGTTATATGCCAGATATTTCTCTAGAGTGCCACTTTGCACACGCGTGCCATAGGTTCGCCACCACTTCCCTAAGCTATAGTTTGCTTAGTTTATTTGTACATTAGCTTTGCTGTATACTTTTAAATTGTACAGTAAAGTTTTGTTAACAAAAATTCCAATAGATGGCATAGCATTGATTGCAAATGAAACATTCACAGAAAATTCAATAAACTGTTTATAAAATTCAGAGTCGCAACGTTTATCGCTGCATAGGCCTACAATTAATTAAATCTGCTTAATTATATTAGCCTAAGTATTAAAAAATGGCAATGTTAAATTGTCATCTAATAATAGACACTACTGACAATAGATAACTGCTTAGAATTGCATTTTAAGCAACTAGTTCCTGAAAAATTGTGATGATGATAATTATACGTGACATCTTCAATTCAAAACTTCAAAAAAGAATTTTTTTTAATAATGTCCTTTGGCGTGTCTTCGATCACAATAAAAAGTAATCTATTGAAAAGTCTTAGAAATTGATCATTAGAATGCATCTCAAGAACGTATTTTTTTATTTATTTACTTTTATTGTTTTTTCTTAAAAAATTTGACTTTTAGATGATCGAATTTCGGATGGTTTTTGCATCGCAAAAATGTCATCTGTTGCTAAACTCACAATTGTTTTGTTTTCGCGTGATTCTTTATACTTGTACTCTTCTTCATCATCTTTTTTTTATCTATCAAAAGAAAATTACAGCAGATAGATTTCCGTCATTAATCACATAAGGATTTTGTTTCCTTGAAGCCATTAGAGAGGAATCAGATAACGGGTCTTTGAAAGATATAGATGACTACAAGTATTATTTTCAGGAACTGCTCTTGGGCAATCACTAAAAGAACATATTGGGTGACTTTTCCTTTCGAACTTTATTGAACATGGATCAATATAAAGATCTCGTTTCTTACCCGGTAAAATTGCTATTTTCAAATCTCAAAATTTGATAAAAGTGAATTCGTAACACGAGTTATCGAAAATCATTGACTGTAAGTTAAGGTAAAAAGTTGTAATATCTGACATTAGATTGAAAAGTTCTTCCAATGCAGCTTCAATTTTTTGAGTAGGTTTTTTTTTTTTTTTTTTGATTTGTCAACATATCAAAAACCGCCAACTTCCATTTAATAGATTAGATACGCGCGATTATACTTTTTCTCCTTTCTAACTTCACAGGAAATTTTCAATTTTCATTTTATTTTTGTAAACAAAACATTTTTCTTTGCTGTTCCTTATACACATTCTACTACAATATGGTTCCATCAACAAATAGTAATTTTTATATATGATTTTTTTAGTTCTGATATCTGGAGAAATCAACACGAATTAGTCAGTTGAGTGAACTTAACCGCAGGTGAAGACTCATAAAACTGTATTACCGCCATAAAAGGCCAATAGATTGTTGTAAGATGGAGGCTGTTTGCGGTTTAGTTGTAAATCATTTGTTGTTCGCCTTCGACTTCGATCATCCATTTAGCTGTTCAATTATCGCTCGGAACAGACGGAGCGCGACTTTTTACGCTTTTAACAACGATTAATATTTATGACAGCGAAAAAAAGAGAGTGAATCTTCTTTAATTTTCAAATTTTTATTATTTCCTGTTAAATATTTAATGTTTGCTATCTGAAGATGAGAAATAACACGAAAAAAATATATTCAAATCTGTGACTAATCAGCATAACTTATCAATTAATGCATTGGAGCAAATAAATTCTATTCTCACTTATGAATATGAAAAAGTACGATGGATGTGGCTAAATATATATATAAAAACTTTTTGATGTTTGTAGAAACTAACGTAATCAGCAAACATGAAAAAGTTATCTAAAAAAAGTGTATAATTAGACAAATGTCAAGATAGAAGCGGATTGTGTTTACCTACAAACCAAGTAAATATTTTGCTTGTTTTGTGGTTATCGCTTTGTTATTCTATTGGTTCGCAGACATGTCACAAGTCAATGATGCACTTGTCGTGTAACAGCTAATTGTATAGAAGATACCTTCCCTAATGGTTTCTGTTTTTTCCTCCGTTAAATCTATCAGAAAAAAAGGGGTAAAAACATTTTAGCTCTTAACATACCTGCAGCTATAAAGAGTCAATACTCCTTTTTTTCCTACTTAGTAACTAGTGAGAATTAAAAAACGGACTTAAAAAAATAAAGAAAAAAACCTTAAGCATTCAGAATTGAATTTACGTATACGAACGTCGATATCCACTTTCTCTTTAGAGAGTTGGTTCATCTTAAGTGAAATCAAAAAAATTACCCTGGAAATCGAAACTATAAAATTTCAAATTATTTTTTTTATATATATACTATAAAATTTCAAAAATTTGCATTGGTATCCAATATTATTTTGCCTCGTCGACTAAAAAAACGAAATGAAATTTTATCAATTTGAAAAAGAATTTTCAATATTTGTATTAGGGGTAAAAAAAGATCGAAAAGTGGATTATATAAAAAAAATATTGAAATGTCAATTTTTACGAGGAGTAAGAATATGCAAATGATATAAAAAATTATTATGATATACTTACTTAGAACTGTAATGACGTAATTGACTGTATATATTTCAGAAGAAGCTGAAGATAAGTCGTAGTGGACTCTACATGTTAATTCTCTTCCATTATCTTTCTCGTATAGTGCTTTGGTAATAGTCAGATCGTATTTTCCTTGATCGGGGAAATAATCAAGTTTATAATGAGTGTCCAAAATGACATCATTGAAGGCAACACTGTATGATTCATTTACAACACTAATCCAGTTATAAGCAGTGTTACTTGTCACAAGAGATGAGCGTGGACGACATTCTAGTTTCACGCTTTCTCCTTCTAGCACATCCTTGTTTTCGATAGTTCTTTGTCCATAACCTGTGCAAAAATAAAAATCAAACTTTAATATAACTATAAAAAAAAGAACAGGAAGAAGATAGAAACATACCCTTCTATAAGAAAACATTCCGTTCAAATTTAATTTAGAAATGAAACAGTAAAATACTTTTCAATTCAGTAATGGAATTTTATCTTAGGATAAGGGTATTGCAACATCTAATCTATTATTTGAAGCGGTTTTATAATAATCGTGTTTTATATTTTTTTAAATAAAACAAATAATAAATTCTTTTTAAAAATTCATTACTCACAACCGCAACACTAATTAAAAAAGTAAAATACTTGTGTAAACACTTTCTCAATATGCTTAGTAGCATTGAAGAGAATTTTATTAACTTTAATAAAAATCCACGCTCCATCTATTTTTGTAAAAGGGAAGAATGTAATAAAATATGATGTTTTTCTCGTCTGAGATTTCGGAAATGACAGTCAATATTCTCTCGCCTTTTTGCCTACCATACGATTGTTTTGTTTGAAAATGTGAAAGCAATGAGATTTTATTTCCTTTTAAAGAGTTGGGAACAAGAATTGTCAAAAAGCTAACCTTTCATTCTTTCACATTTTATGCATGGTTTATTATTTTACTTCGTTTTTGAAATCATCGTCCATCAAATTTTTGAAGTGGTCGATTTCTTTTTATGAATTTCTGTCTTTCGCATTATGTAAGTACAATAAGAATAAAAACGAATATAAATTCATATATAAATGAAGAAATTAATTCCTTTCTCTAACAAAAATAAATTAGATCTTTAATTAATCCATCCCTAAACATTTAATTAAGTGCACCTTTACCATACTTTAAATGAAATTAATTTGTGGATCTAAATGACTTTAATATATATTAAGTTTTAAATCAATATTGCAAAAAATGAATTAAATTGTTAAATTTACATTTAAAATCATTAAAATGTTTCAATTTGTATATTAAGTAGTTACATTTTAGAAAAATACGGATAGATTTGTTTATCACCATCTTCGTCTTCACCATTTTCGATCCATTGCAAGATGGAAAACTCTTGGAGTTCTCCATCTAACAACAGATCGAAATACTCAAAAGTGATGATGATGATGATAATAATAATAATGATGACGATGATTCCAAAATATGAAAATTATCTTCTGTATGTATCTTCAATTTTGCAAACAGAAGATGGAGATAGAAGATAAATATTCCTAGAACTTGTAATTAATTGAGTTACATTATGTTGAGAAAATAATGGAAGCATGTAAGCAGCAAGCCTTTTTACAGCGTAAATTTGTAAAATAAGAAAATCAGTTACATTCTAACGAAAAATAATTGGAAAAAATTCGTAATAATTAATATTTATTCAAGAGTCGCCATTACAAATTCTTGCAATATAACTTCGTTAATGAATAATATACCACTGAAACAATTAAAATACACCGAAAGAATGTATTTAAATTAAGTAAATACTTGGAGATATATTTAAATGACATTAATTTATAACGGTCAATATTAAGTTTAAATACTAATATAAATATAATATAACGAATGCGTGAGAGAAATTAGCATTCTTCTAAAAGAGCGTAAGAGAATCGAAAAGTTGTTTTGAAAGACGAAAGAGGTCAAGAGAGAAATTAATTAAATCTACTATTTCCATCAATTAATAACAATCCAAATAATTCATAACATTATTACAAATTTGCATCCAAATTATGTTACAATATTTGAAGAATAAATTTATTTCCAATTGTAGTTTAGTCATAAACAGTTAAACTTCATCAAAAACTATTAAGTTATAAGTAAAATTCAATTGAATATTTGTATTTTTTACTTACTTCTTTTTATTAAATAAAAAGTTTCGATAGTTTTTAGCAAAACAATTTTAAACAAATTTACAAAAATGATCTACATACTTTTGAAAAACTATTATTGTAGTAGGAGTAGTAGAGAAAAGATTATATATATATACAAACAGTACTTTTTTTATTCTATCTTCAATTCCTTCAGAATTTCTTTAGTATTCTTTTGAAGGTTTGGATCATCATAGTAGAAAGAACTTCGCGTAACCAAATCAACGCGATGCTGGTGAATGATTTTCTTTCAGTATTCAATTCTCTTGAGATGAGAGGAATGGAGACACGTTATAGACAACATGCATACCAAAGACTTTATCGGACGAAATACATGAAACGGGACGTACACTATTTTTTTTTTATTTTATTTTTTATTTTTCAATTTTGTCTTTGACAAAATCGCAAAGTTTGATATTATAATGTCATACGTATAACAAACACTTTCGTGATACATAAATTTTTTACGGTTGTCCAGTTCTTATATCGTTTTATCTATTCGAGAATATAGAATTTATTCAGTAAATTTCCACCGACTTTGAATAATACTAAATTATTTACAAATGACTATTTTTAATATATTTAAGAAATTCCTATTTGAAATGAAATTTAATTATGAATTATTTAAAAAATTGTAAATTATTAAAAGGTTTACTCATTTTATGCATTGCAAATAAGAAAAAGCTATCACAAGTTACTATAAAATGTTCTGCTCAAGAATAGCTTTCTATTTTATGAGTTGAAAATAAGAAAAATTCATTATAAAACATTGCGCTCCAGAGATTTTCATACATTTTATGCATTTAAAACAAATATAAATTTTAAAGAACTCGTAATGATTTTAAGTTATTGCAAGAAACTTTATGCATTATAAATATGAAAAATGATTATAAATCATCGCAAAAAAAATTCTCGAAAATTTCGTTATTTTTTACTACATTTCAAAATAACTGAAATTATTACAAACGATTAGAGAATGTCTTCTGAAATTTCTATTTCGCACATCAAAAGTAAAAAAAAAGTCAATACAAATTATCGATCATGAATAGCATAAATTTCAAATTCAAAATATTATAAAAAGCAAATTTCTAATAAATTTTTTAAAACTTTATAATGTATAAACTTTACTATATCTTAGTATATTAATAAGTCATTGCACTTTTCATGAACAGAAACAAGAGTCATTATTGATCGCGTAAGGCAACGTTTCGCTCTCTCTCTCTTTCTCTCTCTTATTTTCTATTCTACATAAAATATACCTATTAAACATCATTAAAATAGTAGCAGGACCGGTTTTTTTTAACATTTCACTACTGTGCACTCTACAATATGTAAATAACTAGCAGCACTTGACAGTAAACAAGTATCGAATATGATAAATATGCGTTGTCAATTGTGTACCAAATAAAGAATGACAGGATCAATATGTAAAAAAAATTAGAATATTTTAATTTCTTATTGTTCCAAGATGCACCTATTCACTTTTTTAAATTAAACAATAGATAATTTTAATAAAAAAAAGAAGTGACAAGAAGCGCTCGAAGCTTGACTAGTATTCTATTATTATATTGTAGAGGAATTCCATATGATCGATAAGATTACAATCTTACTGATAATTCTCACACTAAAATTTTAGTTAGAACTGTTTTTATTTTACTTAATCCTTTGTAAATCCCTAATATTAAATGGTCATCATGCGAGTGGAAGTAAATCCTTTACGTCTATCGGGAGCAAAGGATTACTAAATAGAAATGTTTGAAAATGAAAGAGGTTGGTAATACGAGAAGTCGGCAAACATCAATCGCACGTCATAATGTAGGAGATACTTAGATAAGATTTGAATAATTCAGTATATTTTGTTAGTTCAAGAAATACGGAAAATGAATAATATATTAAAGACAGATAACAGCCAGAGTACTTATGAGCAGCTAAGAACCTCACGTTGTCACGTGAATGACATTCACTATCAAACTGTCTGTTTTTGTGAACGTTTTTTACGTCAGATTATCCATTTCTAACGTTAAAAAAGCACGTAAAGATGTAATGTACTGTATATATGCTGTGCAATCATATACACTTACATATCACAGTTTTATACTTTAAAAATTTACTTTTTCTTTCTTAAGAATTTACGGTATAAAAATACTGTAAATTCTTAAATTTTTAAGATTTTCTTAAATATTTAAGTTGTAAGAAGTATAGTAGTATTTATACCTTAAATACTGTATTACCATATTTCTTATTCTAGTATCCACAGTAAAGTTTTTACTATAAATTAATTATACTATAACTTTTCCTATAATTTACAATAAGATTTTATCCATAAATATTATACTACTACATTTCTTAGTGGTAATGCTTACAGTAAATTTTATTGTAAATTAAATTATTACATTATAAATTACTATTAATTTTTCTTTGACACCTTTAAAAAGGATCACTTCTTAATTATTTTAAATGTATTTATTCTTCTGGCAATTGAAATATTGTAAAACACATTAATTAAACCATTAATTTAAGAAAAAATTAATTACTATCTATCAAAAATTATTATATAAACAGAAATTATTTATATTTCGAGATTTACCTATTCACAAAAATAAAAATGATAGCATTTTGTAGCTAAGAGTTATAAATAACTGGAAAACTAACATTAATTACACCATGTTACTTTTATATATTTAAAATTACTTTCTTACGTGAATACTTTCATTAAAGTTTAAAAATGAAGCGATTTAATTCATTTATTGTGCTTTATTTTATTATGTTTTTTCTTTTATTATCGATACTCATAAACGTCACGATTATTATTTTTCACGCCCAGTTGTCATTTTATAACCATTTTCGGGTGTGTTGCAGCTGGAAAAATGGCGTCAATCACTAACATCTGGTAGTCATAACTAATATCGACGTTGGCTGATATCTAGGTGTGGCAGATTTTTCACATTCTATAACATTAAGAACGAACAGATTTGTTCTTTCATCCTGTAATGATCCTACACTAATGATATTACGGATGAAAGACACGAAGCATCATTTCGAAAGAGTTATTTATGAATATGTTTGATGACTATTTTACTGTAATGTGAATATATTAATCAACATCACGGTTTACTTTTCTACTTAACAGAGTAGCAAGTAAATGTTTATATATGTTATATATTTCGCATCACGTAGCATCCGTAGCATTGAAAGTAGTACAGATTTTGGTATCATTTATCATTCAGAAAGCTAAAACACTATTAAATATGTAACCGTAAAATTCTTTAAATATAGTAGTAAATGAATTGATGTTGGGAGTTGTAATAATTTGAAAAAGTGTGAACGTGCTTCACTTATATCACAGGACTGTAACAGCTCACAGTCCGAGTTGAGTAGTTGCAATGATTCACGACTGAGTAGCAGGATAGGGAAAGTTTAGTTTTCCAAGCACGTAACTGCAAGGTTTAGTCCATCAAGCGGTGATGCACGGCCTCCCGGGATGACCTGTACCCCTCGCTTCGAACTTTTTATTGCGCATTTACGTCGTGTGGCGATCCCCAGCGACAGATGGTAGTTCTGAAAGGTAGTTCGTAGACACACATCAAATGACTGCCATGGAAGACATCAACGGCTTTCTACTAAGCGACTATGAACTATTTGAATGGAGAAAGACCCTCTAACTGAGTGGGGTGAGATTGTCAGTCGGATAGGACTCTCTACCAAGCTGTGATTCACACTAAAATAAGTCTTCTCGAAGATCGCCAGCTTTGAATAAATCTAACTTTAAAATAAGATTTACAAATCAATTGAAAGAAGAAAGCATTCCCGAAATACTTTGTTTATTGGCTCTGTCGTGTAACTTTTTGTCAATTTGGTTTTTCCCCTTTCTTTTTTTTTTCTTTTGTGTCTTATATGACGACGTGGCAAATACGAATCATTCAAAATTTACAACGAATGAATAAAATACAGTACATTTCTGTATATGGAGCAGTGATTTGTACTGAAATAGTTCCATATTTCTTTATAAAAAATCACAAAAAGTTCTACTTTTTTATATATATATACCAAAAGAAAAATAAGACTTCTTCAGTCCTGCTTTTCTTCTTTTTTTGTCATTCTTTCTTCAACTGGTTCCTTATTTATTTATTTAAAAAATAGCAGTAGAACACTGTTACATCAATAGCGTGCATTATCCTCTATAATACTTCAATATATCTAAACTTTTTGACTCATGAATCACAATATATATTCAAACTTTTATAAAGCGCCCTCCTCAATAGTATAAGCCTCATATAACGCTAATGAGTACTCTATCTTCTCTATCTGGATTGTTAAATGTACGATTTTATATTGTAAACGACATTATCACGTACTTCCAAAATCAAACACGTGTGTAGAGCTCATTACTATAGCTTACGATACTTCTATTTAGCGCCAAACTCGATTTAGTGCCAAGTTTAAAGGCGAACAAAGGATGGTGCTAAATCGAAGTTTGACAGTAATTATTATCAGAATACTTATACACACAACTTTAACACAAAGTTAAATACTTGTTAAATGTTATAAACTTAAAAATATTAAAATTTTCTATTTTTAAAAAAGTTATGAATCAAATTTTATGTAAAAATAAATTAATCTGCAAATGAATTAATTTAAACAATTAATAACGTTGTAAATTTACGTATTCTTTAATTGAATTTTCGATAAATGATAATAATTATTCAAATGACAAATTTTCGATAACATTCAAATTTGAAAATGTTTTATTAAATAATTATGATATTTTTCTTTATTAACAATCATCGAAATGTGATTTATTTATTAAACAAAAATGGAAATTTTAAATCTGTAATTAATTTTGTTTCTCGTCTGATTGATTGCTTTGTTATTTTTTAATTACTGTTTCAAGCATTTAATGACTTGCTACATTTTATTACAATAAATTTGTAATTACTGTCTTGGATAATTATATATTATGTAGTATATTTTTGTAGAAAATGTTGTAAAATGTTTACATTTTATCCTGTTAAAGTATTTAAAAATTTCTATTTAAATACTTCCGAGTTTATAGCTTTATTTTGTTAATTAATTTTGTAATTTTTGATAATTTTTTTCAGTGCTGCGTGATGTAATTAGCTTATACAGTGGACTCTCGATATAGCGAACACACAAAGGACTGAACTTAATAGCTTATTATATCAAGTGTGTATATATATATATATATACATACATATATAGAAATAGAGAGCAGCAAGGACTAGAAAAATTGTTCATTATATTACAGTCTGCTGTGCTTATATAAAAAATTATAAATGGTCTGCTAAAAACAGATTTAGGTTTGTTGAAGCCTGAAGCTATAATATATGAGGCCTTTCTATCTGCAGAAAACAATAACTGACAAAACGTATTGTGTTTCTGAATTGTCCCTCTTAGCGCGAACCGTAAACTATAAGCTTGTTTAATTTACGTGTTAATTTGGGCTCTGGATTTGCTTATACTTTCATTTATGGGTGTTTATAGTATGTAAACATAAGCAGGCCATTAAAACTATTTTGATGTAAAACAATTTATAGCCTCTGTATTCTTATAATATATACAGTGTGTGTGTATAAAAAAGTGAAAGTGCAATTGATAAGATGCAACACATCAACCTAAAAATATCATATAGATTAAATTTCCGTTGTTTAGAAAACAAAACATACTACATTTTTACAACTAAACCTTTTAAAAAACAAAAAAGAGGACTCGTTATGTTAGAGTTAGCAAGAAATACCTTTTTGGTCAGAGATCGTGGACCTTGACTCTCATGGTCTATAGACTAACAAGCTTACCCATTAATGTTATCCTGTTAAACAGTTTGTCAAAGTAATGTTTCTCCGCTGACCGTTTACACAATTTCTTTCACCCGTTCTAATGAAACACACTTCTCAGATAGCACTTAACTTCTGACCTCCGATTTTAAATACCGCACGAAAAATACCCCATTAGTTTTAGGAAGTTTATAACAATGGTATTGGTTTTTTTGAGCAAATAGAAACGAAATAGTCATTATAATCAAAATAGGAAGGACTTTTTTTTAGAAGATATGCCCGACAGCAGACCACGTAATAACAAAAGCGACTGAACGAATACTGTTTACTTCGCCGTGAGCAGTGAAGACAGTGTAGTGTCAGAAGCAGGAGTGTCGTATCCCGCCTTTAGCTGTGTCAGCCAAGCTTACTTGCAACACAAAAAACTTGGTCCCGTCTTGTAATTACCCCGAGAGTTTCGCTAATGACCCGATCTTTGAGTTTATGTCGACCGACTAAGTATGTGCTTCATCACGTTTCACGGTATACAAGCAGACATTATTTAATACTTCTATTGTTTCTTTTGATATCATTTTGTTAGGATTTGCTTTTCTAAACTTGACTTTCACTGATCTAGAAAGGCAAAACTTTCATTTTGAATAATTAATGTGCTGTTTAATCAAAAGAAATATTCATAGCACAACGTTTTTTCAAGTTCAAAAATTCTAGAAAGTATATCACAATTTGTTTTTTTTTTTTTCATGTTCCAAACATACAATGAGAAGTCTCTAGAGGATTTGATAGGTAAGTTAGTGGATGCACCACATAAGAAAAGATCTTTTCTTCTAACTGAAGATAAAAGATTGCTTACCTATCTTTAATTAGTAGCTCGGTAAAGGATTACGAATCACTGTTTTCAGAAAACAGGACCTTTCATGAAAAAATTCAATAAATAAAAAAAAACTAACATCTTCGTTAATTCACTGTTACTAATTATTTTTGTTTAATTAAATGTATAATTAAATTTATTTTGGGTATTAAAAACAACTAATATCTATCGGAAGTCGAATTTTCAATGTTATTTTGTTTTCATGAAATCACTAAAAACTCCTTTTATAGTCTATAATTAAATTTAATTAAAACACCGAAAAGTAAATAAATAAATGCGAATTTTTCTTATATTCTTTAAATATTTATGTAAAATTTAAAAAAAAATTAAATTTTTTAGTTGCCAGGTGTGACCGATATTAATTGTATATAAAGAGAAGTCAAAATTCCAAAGGGAAATAGACGATGACCACATGGCCATAGACAACCCAAGAGGAGATAGAATTACTTTTCAACAACAGTACAGAAAAATCTTCTGGTTTCTGACCCAACACTCCAAGATAACCCGAAAAATGAAAATAAAAAATAAAAAAGTAAGAGTAATACACGGCGTAGGTGTTTCTTAATCTCAACAAAACTGATTTGTTATATTGCGTGTGTTAGATTCGGCAATAGGGGGAAAAAAAACCTTCAAATATTTACTCTTGACCATTTCATGAATGTTTCTTTTATCATATTTATGTAAACATTCCGTTTTCTAAACCTATCATGCTATTAAATAGGAGGTGTGTGTGTGTGTTGATAATAGGAGGTGTGTTGAAATTAATATTTTTCAACAGAAAAATATAGATTTAGATTCGTTTACTTGAAATTAAACTAACACATGTACTGCAGATCCATCTATTGAAACTGAAAAGTGTAAATTTGAATAAATTCACTAGATAATGAAAAATATGTACTGTACTACATTCATTTACTTGAAACTTTAAAGTACATACTTAGATTTATTTCTTTGAAAAATGAAAACGTGTTTAGGTTCATTAACTTGAAAGGGTAAAATACATACTTATTTGTGTAAAGCATTCGTATTGTACGGAAAACACAGATTCGGTTTTCAAAGTGTAGAACACAGATTCATTTATTTAACGCTGTGAAGCATGTGTTTAGATCCATTTATTTGAAGCAGTGACGTATGTTTAGATCAATTTACTTGGAGCGGTGAAGCATTTGTTTACATAATTTATTTAAAGCTATAATGTACACTGTACATATTTAGATTTATTTGAAGGTGTAAAAGCACATATTTAGATTCATTTATTTTAGAATGAAAATAATATATCTAGATTCATTTCTTCGCTACTTTTTACAGATTTTTTTTTATTTGAAAAACGTCGCTGGATAATTAAAACTAAGATATTTTTTTTAACGTTCTTTTCCTCTCTTTTGTGCTTGGAAGAAATGAAAAAGATGTCATTTCTTGTTATCGAAATAGAACTTTCTTCAAAAACAATGATTACAATCTTACAATTTTTGGATATAGTACCAAGTTATGTCCTCAAAAAGTGTGAGTCGATGATAATAAATAATCATAACTGTAGGAATATTTAGATTTTTCTATTCAAACAGGTATTAACAAATCGAGTATACCACGTGTTGCGATTTAGATAGTGAAGTCATGCACGTAAAAAGGAAGATATTACCTTCTTAGTGTCATTAATCAGAAATGCAGTTAACGGTGACACGAATTTGTGTATGATAAATGAATTTTCTTGTGACTCAATACAAGAGAATATCATTAATATTACCTATAAAATGATTCTATGTTCAGAAAAATCGCAACTTTTTCAAAGATAGCACGGTCCATTTATGGGAATAATGTGGTAATAAATAAAGCAAAAAGATGGGAGTTTCTTCGACCGCAAAAATTCTATCATATATTATTGTTTTTTTCTTAAGACACGAGGTTTTAATGTAGAAAATATACCATTTTAAAATTAGAAATTGTTAATAAATATCACAAACTTGAAAATAACATTAACAAATATTAGAATGTGTTTCATCAGTAATTAAAAATCAACATTAAAATTAAAATCAAACGTTTTAATTAATTACTTTTTATTTAAAATTAATTTCGGACTTATATGCATCTAGTATAGGAATGTTGACTAGCTTTATGTGTTAGTGATGAACAATGATTCCTTTATGCATTATAACATCTTCCTTCTGCTTTGATCATTGATTGATGGTGGACTTTTCCAGATATTGTGATTTCCCTTAGGACTAAGTCTGGTTTGTATCAAGTCGTATAAATTACGCAATTTCTTTGACTTGACATCTATAAATTGCTCGAAAACAGTTTTTATGGTTGAAATGTAAGCAATATCTGTAAATAGATTTCGTAGTGACTAGCGTGGAATCCCCACGTGTTAGTTTTAGTTACTTTATATTAAAAATTATTAATATTCTCGACTTAACTTACTTTTTTATTCATACACTTTATCATTTCAATGATTTTCTTAAATGATTCGATTTGAATATATTTATTATTATAATTTCTATCCTGCCTAAGTAAATTTTTATTAATGTTCATGGCCGGACATCATAATAAATACATTACGTACCATCGTTTCTGATTACAAAGACATAGATCGCAATGGACTACATCACATCTCTTTTCATATATCACGAGTGAATGAGGACTTGCATATAGTCTTTTCATGAAAAATTTGACATGAACTTCATTTCTCTCGGATAGTTATGCTCTAAGCAAATTGTCAATATTCTTTTGACATATGCTTTTGCCCTTGGGATTCTAAAAAAATTCAATTTCTCTAAATCTTTCTTTTCTTTTATTTTTTAGATGATCAACTTACGTATATGACCATAGACTAAAGTTTATTTAGTTGTGAAACGATGCAATCAATCGTTTATTTTATGTCGTAAATCTTCTCGTTTAATGCAAAACCTCACTGTTCAGATAAAATTCCAAAAATATGAGAACCTTCATATTTTATTTAAATAAAATAAGAATATAGATATGATCCATATATCACTATAACCATAAATAAAAAGTTTTTTTTTAAAGGTTAGCTCAAAAAATAATAAAATTTATTTATTTACTTTTATTTACAAAGCGTAGGTCTTCAGAGCAAATAAAGCTTTTACATAAAAAATTGGCATTTAAAGAATAATAAATTGAATGTGTATTAATTATATATTACGTTATAAACAAGTTGGTACACTTTCTCCCCATATTTTATTCAATTTTGCTACATAAATCTCTTCTTTTTAAGATAAGAGTAGTAGCTAGAAGATGGTAACATTCATTCAATCACAATTTAGATGATTCCCAACAGGATATGGATAACAAAAAACAGATACTAGTCACTTTTTAAAGAAACGAACCACTCCCTAGGGCGCGGTTTTTATGGAACTGGACCACTGGACCACCAGGTTGGTTACAATTACCGCCCACACTCAGTTGAATTGTAGCCTTCCTAGAAAGAATTCCGAAGAAACTAAAGGTTCGTGAATTGCACTTAAACTGGATTTTTAGTGTGAGATAATCAACAAAGAAATACACCTTTAAGTATAGAATAAAAATTTTCAAACGCTGACCATTTGTAAATCGTTTCTAAGAAGGGAAAGCAATTGGAAAATTTTACAGAAAGAAAAAAAAACCAGAAAATATTATTTTATTTTCGTCCAGACATCTAAAAAATATTGTAAGCTTTAGAAAATGTCATAAATTCGAATTATTGCTAATCCTTTTTTTGTCCTTTTTTGACTTTGAAAGTGATATATTTCTTAGAAAAATGGGAATCCGTTGTATTTTAATTTAAAAACTTATCCACTGTGACGACACGGCTTATTTTCGTGTTCCATTGTTTCGGTAACATGATTGCAAAATATAACTCCAGATGGCGTTTAGTCACGAAATGAAACAATTTTTTTTATTTTTTTACTTTCAGTATTTATTGTTGTTTGTGACTAACCAAGTCTGAAATACAGTAACATCTCGAGTCTTTCTTTTCCGGTTGACTGCAAACAAGTTATAACAAAGTCAGAGCCGAGACAGCAAATCTGACGCTATTGCAGCTAATGAGTTGTCGTAAATCCTACAAGAACTTGTTGCCCATTGTCGAGAGCAAGCAACGTGTTGGACAAAGCAAGTCCTAATACTTTCTGGTGGATTAAGGAGTGTTTTGGTGGCACTAATCCCGCAGCTTCTCTCAGCAATACATCTTCCTTAGAACCCCGTCCTGGCCCCTATTGTTCCTATAAACATCCAAACACCTGTCGTCTATGTCTTTAGTGGTTTTTTTAAAAAAAAAATTCTTTTATTGTAAACAATTTTTTAATAGAAATAAAAAAGATTATAAAGTCGATAAGAGAATTCCTTTTTAAAGTTTTTTTTCTCTACGACAATTATTAGATAAATGAATAATTAATTTTATAAAAATTTTTGCGGCAAAAAGAGAATATTTTTTCTTGCTCTGTATGAATTATTGTCATTTTAATAATAATAATAAAAAAATCCAACTTCTTGTTTGATCCACGTTTTTCTTATTCAGAATTTAAGATCGATATTTATCTTATTATGTTTTTTATGTTATTTATTTTCAAAATCTTACTAAAAGTATAATTTTTTCCTCCGCTTTGGTATAGAACTTGTGTTTTTTAAATGCGGTATGCATAAACGAGATCAAAAATAGATTATTAAGGCAATCTTTTTCTCAAGATATGAAACGACTGTCCATTAGAAAGTTCTGATAAAACAATCAAAACTCCCAGTACAGAACCTAGATAAAAAAAAAGAAGTAGAGCCTGAAGGTTAAGCTTAATGCACTCACGCTATCTACTATACCTCTAAGCAATACGTTTTAACAGGATTCTACCTCCTTTAAATCACTAAAAGCGAGAAACGGGAGTAATGAATTATGCAAAATTTAATTAATAAGTAAATATAATTTCTAAAATAGTATATAACTTCTATATCTTTCTGTATACAGTATTTGAAGAAGTGGGGTGGGCTTTGTCATACTTTGGTCTTTGCCTCGAGTGCCACTAACTCGTCTGACAGGTGGAAGCAGATATTTCAAGGGAGGCAAACATTTCAAGGCTATAATCTCCCGGTATTACGTCTGGTAACTAAGAAAAAGGTTCAAGACTTTTACAGCATGCGTTTGATTTACTTCCGATATTTTATCATTATTATAGACATGTTACAATTAAATTGAGAATTATTTTCGTTTTACGAGAATCGTATGACAAGCATTTATAAATATATATAAAATAATACTAGAAGTGCTGATGAAGATAAACTATCAATATTCCCGGATAATTATTATTAAATGTACAAGTAAAATATCCAAAGGTATATTTTATTCAGTATATAAAGTGATGCAATGTTTTGTGAAAGGAGAAGTAAATATAAGTATTGACGGAAGAATTATCTAGATAAATAATGTCAACAATACGCTTTTTATGATTTATTTTTTTAAAGTTGAACTTGAATATTTGCGAAAGGAAAAGTTGGAAAATTCAGACGATAGCAAAATAAAAGAATGTTGAAGAATCAATGATATCTATTGTACCTGGGGCAGGACAAACAGACACCCCGAGCGAAAGGTGGATAAGAAAAGATAACCAAAAAATCGATTGTTCCAAGCTAAAGTTCTTCAATGTTAGTACTACAATAGTGTAAACTATGTTTCTATCTCACCTCGGGATATAAATTAAATATTACCTCCATTTTTCTCTGTCTGAAGCAGTTTAGACTTAACTGAAAGTACATCTTGAAAAATGCATTTAATATCTTGATGTCAAGAACAATTTTGCCGTTGTTTTCCTTTTTGATATTTTAAGGATTATAGCTATAGACATTATTTTTATTTTTATTGCGTCTTATATTTATTAAGATATTTTTTCACCTTTATATATATTTGAACATGGCGAATAAGCCGGATCGACATTCGAGTCGTTTTAGAATTAATTCGACAAAACCGCGGGGAAAATCTATTATCACTAATGAGCAAGAAAGAAATAAAAAATGAAGAAAGAATTCTTTCACTGGTCTCTATAGCTGTGGTCTGTAAATTCCAACAAATTACACTTCTAGTAAAGTTGCAATGAACCCAGCGGGAGAAAGTAACTAATAACATTAGTAATGGAGGAATTAAGCCGAAGAAACAGCAATGTAATGAAGTCTTAGTTTGTCAAAAACAAATTTCATAGTTTTACGATTGATGAATTATATCAAGTTTTGATGAAAAATGGTATTACTTTATTAACTAAATGTAGAAACATCATCGTTATTTCTTGTTTAAATATCGTGATTTTAAATAGAAAAATCTATATTTTTCATACTTGTTAGTTGCAAAGAGGATAAACTTGATGGATTCGTTGTCCAAGTCATAAAAATTAGTAATTTGAAAGATTGTATGGTCAATATCGATGATTACAGTAACAAATCTATGGTCGATTGTTCTTTTTAATGAAACATAATTAAGTCTCTGGCAATTTTCAAATTAAATTTTTCGATGTTATGTCGTATTTACATGAATTTTATGCAGGTTGCTGCATTTCTGTCGGTGTTCATCCGTCAACTCTCTTTCTATCAAGATCCACTAAGTAAACATACAGTGTTTATTCAATGTCTCGACTGCTCGTTAATCATCTCTCCTATTCTTAATATAATATTAGATGATGCCATTATCCACCTTTAGTTACGATAGTATCTTTCTATGTAGAAGATGTCAACATCACAACATATTTAATGAATATATAGACACTAGAAACTATAATAAACATTGAACAAATGACTCGAACATCATCTTCGAGTTAAGTACTATTTATTTTCAAAAATTATACAAAATTACTCCAAGAAATTATATCAGAGTCTATTTAAAATGGACGAAAACTTGCTAAAGATCATTTCGAATGTAATTTTCCAGTTTAAATTTCTTTTATGGACCAACTATTTTTAGAATTTTCGTGTGATGATCCTAGATATTCTCGAGATTTTCAAAACCCCTGCTAAGGGAATAAATTTAGTAAAGTTAAAGCAACAACCAGGAGTGGAATGTTTTGTATCAAGATGTTATTTTTTGGGAAAAAATATAAAATCCAAACTGTAAAATTTTATAAGTTTTCTCAACGTTATATATTTTATTATTCATTGATTTTTTTTAAATTCACGTTTCAAATTGCATTTTTTAATCTATCACTCTCTCTACTTAATATTTATATAACTAATTTAATAATAAAGTAATTTTAAAAAACAAATATTTCGAAAACTTTTCTTACAGATTTTCAACAGATCTCGAAAATATAAAATTCTTGTGAATTTTCTCAATTGCTAGGATAAAGGAATTCAGAATCGATCTTCATTGATTCTGTTTTTCCCCTTATTTTATTTTCTGTTCGATCCCTCTAGAACAAATTTATCTAGACTATGTGAATATTCGTCAACTCTATAATGGACTTTTAAAACCTTAAAAGTAAATCCTCAAACAATCAATCTGGGTGTTAGATCACACTCTTCAACGTTATTTTCTATGTTAAAGATTGCCTATTTTTTAAATTATAATTAAATTATGTACAATAATAGAAAATTCTGAGCATAAATTTAAGTAATTCTTTAGTGAAAAAAAGGACTATAGAACACCGTACAGAATTGAAAGCAAAAAGCAATTGTTCACCCCTATTATTTTGTAATGGCATGAAAACTATTTACAGGCAACGAACAATGATTTTAAGCTCAAATTTTGTAACTGATTAGATTCACCTCTATTACAGAAAATAACCTTGTAACGAATCCTTTTTTTTTTTTTTTTTTTGAAATTTCCGGGTCAGTAATCATCAATGATTACAATAAAATGACATATTTGTAGTCTTTGTATAGAAAATATTAATTTTTTGAATAAAACAAAATTATTTCAGCAAGAATAAAAGAAATCGGAAAACTAAAATTACGTAGCAATAATATTCTAGTAGTATATGACCATAAAAGATTCGAATCCCTAGCTTCACGATCAACCCGGGGCGATAACAATCTTACAAAATTTTACTATGAAATATGACTTATCCCAACTAGAATGTCAGGTCACATAAAGGATATCCGTGCGACATTTTCGAGATATCAAATATCACAAAGTACTAGAGCAACGTTCCACACACTCATTAAATTCAAACCTCTCCAGGCATGAAAAGTAATTTATACAATTGTTTTAGTTCGCGATTATGCCAGCAGATGGCGGACGAATCGGAAAATTTATTGTCCTCCCGGTGTTTTCCTTTTAAGAATGGGTCTATATTCGTTTGGTTGCATTTTGAAATTATTTCAATGTCAGCTCTTCAATTTTGCAATTAGAAATTTAAAAAATTTCTCTTCATACATATGATCGAACAAACCTGAAATTTTCTTAGAAAAATGACTAGTTTCAAGGGTTTAATCGTTTTTCAAATAAAACAAGCAATACTTTCGGTTTTATTAGTTGTTTTCTATGTAAATTTTATTTAAAAATAGCCTTCAATTAAGACTATAAACAAACAACAATTTAATCCATCTTAGTTTTTAGTCAAGATTTAGAGATAGAAGAGAGGTAAATATATCTTTTGTTCCTTTGTTTTTTGTATATAAATATAACCTATAAATATGTTCATGCATTGAAAAAATAATATTATTTATTAATTAAATAAGTTATCATTTGCTAGAAAACTTATTAACAATTCAGATTATAAAAACATCAATAATTCATTACGATATATGATAATTGTCTACAGGATTAAATCCCGTAGATTTTGTTTACTTTGTTTAGATTTTTCTTTAAAAAATGAAAAGGAAAAAGAAAATTAGTAACACATACAGATGTATTACTAATTCTTGTTTTCTTATAGCTTCCAGTTAAAAGCTCAAAGTAAACAAGAGAAAGAGAACTATGAGTATTAGTCGGAATTAAGATTAGTTTCAATTGAAAATAACCTAATAAAATAAATGTATTTTTTGTAAAATTCTCTTTATTTCTTTCTTTATAAAGTAAATATAGATTATAAATAAATATGAGTACAATAAAAATAAGGAAATTATACTAGAGTAGTAGTTTTGGTTTGGAACTAGTCGTAAAATAAAAAGAAACATCAGAAATTCTTTGTAGCGTGTGTAAAAAAAGGAAAAAAGTAAGATCAGTGATCATGTTCTCTTTAAGAACAGACATTTTTACGTGAAGAATATTGGTTAGGGGATTGAGAAAAGTAAACAGATGAGTTTTGTCTTGAGTGCTGAAAGAATTAGCTAGATCGTGTGGTGATTCGAGAGTTTTAAATAAGTTTAAAAATCTAAAAAAATCAAAAGAAAAACTTTTAAATGTTGACAAATTTTGATCTATATTATTATAACTATATTTTATTCGACTTAAAATAATTTATTCGATTACATAATTTGTTTATATACTTTTATACTTTACGCAATAAACAGGAACAGGTTTTCTTTATGTATTTATATATATTTTCTTTGTTTGGCCTTTATATACATGCCCTGAGGTTATAATAAATTATAACTACAAAAATTCGAATCAGAAATCCATTTTCTTTGAACGTTTCCAGGATTATTACCGCTTATGACTAATGTAATGTCTAAATGGAAAAAAAATACAAAAAGTAAAATGGATACTTATTTTAGATCCACGTAAATCACGGAAATGTCATAAGAATGACTTATAAGTCTGTTTATTCAAAACGAAATGACTTATTTTATCGAATTAAAGATCTATTCATTTTAAGTAGATGAACTTTAATTGCTTATTGAAAAGGGATTTTGTATTTTAAATAATAGAGTTCCATTTTAAAAATATATTTGTTTGAAAAATTCATTTTAGGTTATGATTATTTAAACATCTTTCCTAAAGTAAAAAGCGTATTTTTTTCCTCTTTTTGCCACGTGTATAAACTTATTCTCTGGAGACAGAAAGCTTAGATGTTTGTTCACTTTACTCACCACAGTTCAGCTCCAATACCAGCAATGTCCATCAAATCCATCTTTCTGGATATAGGAGCATGTGAAGATAATCAGATATAACAACTTGGATAAATCCAGGAGTTTCGCTTCAAGCTTTTGCACTCTCTTTCGAACAGATGCAATGTTACATTTTGTGTCGCTTGTCCTTAAGATCAAAGACCATTATTGGCTATTAACGTCCTTAATCAGGCAAGTAACATAACTCTAATGACTTTAGCAATAAATCCAATTTGTACACGTTTCTATCTTTATTATATAATTTAGAGCTTTTAAGATTTTAATTTTATTAATGTGAAGAGTTGCTTAATTTTTAATTAATTCTTTTTTCTTTTTTAAAAGTAATCAAAACAAATAATTAAAGGAGAGAAAAAGTATGTTAAGGAAATGAAACAAATGGTTCTTACAGATAATGGAAATTTTCTATTACAGATGTAATTTTTGATATATAAAATATCCATCTTCTAAATGTTTAATATAACCAAGAAAGGAAATTAATGTTGGAGAAACAATACTTAATTAGCATCTGTCTTGTACCAGAAGTCATACAATTTATCGTATCATCACTATTTGGATAGCCATCTCCTTGGTAAACGGTTAAATTTCCGAGTAATGCTAAATAGTTATAGTTTCAAACAAT
Organism: Centruroides vittatus; assembly: GCF_030686945.1. NCBI lineage: Eukaryota > Metazoa > Arthropoda > Arachnida > Scorpiones > Buthidae > Centruroides > Centruroides vittatus. The sequence goes on from NW_027122385.1 coordinate 4,291,689, forward strand.
TTCGTAAATTTGAATGCATAATAATTGCAGAATAGTAAAGACTAATTTTGAATATTTACATATTATTCTATTTTGAATTTCTATTTAAAACTTTACCTTAGTTATAAATATATAAATAAAAATATAAATAAAAGTAAGTACACATATCAATAAATGCTTAATCTAAATATTACTAGTTTCATTTGAATAAAAATTCAATATCCGTTTTTGCGGTTATAAAAATAAAAAAATGTTGAATAATTTTGTTTACTTAATGGGAAAATGTGTTATATATTTGATCTTTAGATCTTTTTTCCTTTATAAATTTAATTTTTCAGGGTTCTATGGTTTAAGAAACTAATTCCATGTAAGCCACATACTACTATTGGAGTACTTTCAAAGGGGGGGATAAAAAGTCAGAGCTTTATGTCCCGATATCTCAAGCAACTGCCATTTCATCCTGGTAAGATCACAAAAATTCTATAACCCTACAAAAATTCCTTCTATTTTCTAATAATTTTTTTCCTTTTCTTTGCTTCTTACTTTTCCAAAAGTCGAAGAAAAAACGTGCTTCTATAAATTATTCGAAGCATCTCTCATAAAAATATCATCTTTATTATACTGTACTTAAATAATAATATAAATTTTTTTTCATTGTGTCTAAAAAACTTCGAAATAATATTTAAAACTATATTACTATATTGTGAAATATCGAAGAAATGTGAACATTTGTAATAACAGTTTAAGAGATTTAAGTTTTTGAAATGTTAAAAAAGTAAATAAATAAAGGTTTTATTTGGCAGAAAATATGATTATTATGTAATTTTCTCTTGAGAAATCGTTTAATTTTATCTAAAAGACATAGAAATAACGTTAAAATTCATTACTAAATTGAAAAACATTGAAGAAATATGTCCAAGTGTAATGTAAGTTGAAGAGATTTTGTTTTTGAAATATTAAAAAATAAATAAAGATTTTATTTGGCAGAAAATATTATTATTATTATTATTATATAATTTTTTTCTTGACAAATTTATCTAAAATTATCCCTTTTTTTAAAGTTAAGATCCATAAATGCGAAAAAGGAAGTTTTTGGAATCAATCCCAATATCAATGCCCATTATGTAGTACATTACATTTTAGGTTCTCTCGTTTGACCGATTTACCAAAATGACTTTTAGAGTTATTCTATATAACTTTTGACGTTTATCAACTTGAAACGAATCCTAGTTCCTTGATTTTTTCACTTTTTGGAAACTTAAAACAATAACCGGGAAATTCGCGCTTTTGTTTTGCACAAACTAATGTATAAATCCATTATTTAAATCAATAAAATTGTTTGCTTCTTTATAACTTCTTTATAATTATGCTTTCTTATAACTGGCATAAAATTTAATTAAATAATATACTTTAAAAAAAAAATATTGCGAAAATCCGTCCAGAACATATTAAAAATGTAAGCTTAAAAAAATGAAATATTTAGTAACTTTTCTTTTCGTTTTATAAATATAATACGAAAAGAAAAGTTACTAAATATTTCATTTTTTTAACATTTTTTAATATTTTAAGATCATAAATGTATATATAACTATTTATAAAAGTTCTATATACATTTATGATGTTGAAATATTATTTATGAAAAGCCTTTTCAATTTTTATACTATAGGGAACATATCTTAATAAAATATGTATAAATTGTACTGTACATCCCACTTTACATCCAACAGAAACTAATTCAATATAAATATATAAAATAATATATATAAAATTATCAATATTCCACACACACGCACATACATATATAGTGAAATGCATAAATATTCAATATATATACACACATACACATAATTTTTTTATTACTTTAAAGCACAAATTTTATAATTTTATAGAATGGCATACTTTAAGTTTAGATTTAATCATTGTTTACAAAGTATTTACAATGCTTTTCGTATTTGAAAACAAGTCAATGCGTATGATTAAAAGAGGTTGAAGGTATAATATGATGCAATACTCTATAGTATAATCCTAAAATTCCCAAATGTTACTGCTTATGATTAGAATTTCCGAAGCAGGAAATGTAAGCAGAACGTCCATTTCGCTTCATCTTTCCATTAACTTCCCCCACAAAGTGGTTGGTAATCGCATTATTATATAATATAGTAAGGTGAACTGGACATATGCTAGATATACTCAGGAGGAAAATCAATAAAGACGAAAAAATTAATATATAGTTTCGTAAACACTTGATTAAACGAGTAGAGAAATGCTCGGAAATAATTGGCAATTGTATGCAAATTTCGAATTATATCTTTATCAAATATTTGGTAATTGCAACAAGGTAACATCAGGATGAAGATATATATTCGGAATAAGTTAAAGACGACCTTTGAAGGAAGATATCGATCAATCTAATCCCTTATAACACGCATTATCGAGGTTAGAAATGATTTCAGTTTTAACGATGAAGGTGATTACAGTATTGAAATCAAGCAAGGATACTTGACAAATTGCCGCAAGAGAACAAACTGCAAACAACTACCATCGAAAGGACATCTAATGCATAATTGACGAAGTCGAGAGTTAGCAATTAGCCGTTGTAGTTTCGGCTGTCGAGCTTTAATAACAGAATTTGGCGAACTATCTCTTGTGTATTTGGCTAAATTAAGTTCTACAACGTGATTGTGGCTCCAGAAAGAAAAAAAATCTATAAATATACAAAAAATTTAATTCAAACTATTGTACAGTTTTAACTCATTAAGAAAGCTTTTATGATCGTATTGCGTGGATATTTTTGTTGACATTTTGATAATTCTCTATAATTTATCATAAATAACCTTAATCTATTAAAGTACAGATTAGACTTAAATATTCTCTAGATGATAATAAATCCACGAGTGTATAAACTACTTAAAAGTAAAAACATTGTTAGAAATCTTCAGAAACTTTGCAATATAGAGGAGGTCATATAAATGAATACCATTCTCATGAGTTACTACTACCTCTTTCAACTGTCATAAGTTCCTGCAAGCTATAAAAATGTTTTTATTGAGTCGGAATTTTTTATTTTTTAAACTAAAAATTTTCACCTAAAATAATCTAGTGCTAAAAAATATCAAACATATTTTTATTACCTTTAATAATTATTTTATTTATACAACGTATGAAAGTCAAGAAAATGCATACCTTAAAGATGGAATTATTGATTAATTAATAGAATTATAGCTTAGTATAAAAAAGGCGTGTACTTCGTAGTATAGTACATGTTTCTTATGATGAAAAATCATTTTTCAATGTGTCAGAATGGAAACGATTGCTGTACACCAAAACTACAACAATTTGTCTGTATCCAAGTTTTCCAGCGAGGGACGATTTGTCTCATGGGGTCTTGTAAAGTCTCGCGGGTTTCTATCACTTCTTTAGAAATTTCCTGGTAATCTGAAACTAGTCTACTAAAATAGGATACCTAAAAAGTTAACGTGCTATCTAAACATAGATATAATAAGAGAAATTCTTATAAAATATCCATCCTAAATTTATAAATTTGGAGAATAAATTTGATTTATTGAGATTCTGGAATATAAAATTTAACACTTGTTTTTTAAATATACTTATCGCTAATTTATGCGTTTTTCTGATATTGAAGTAGTAAAGAGGGGAGTGAACATCTAAAGCAGAAAGTTTTTTGCTCTTTTTGAGAAAGAACTACAATAAAATCATCGTAAGTTAAATGAAGATATTCTACTCGGTTTTATTTGATATCAATTAAATTTAGTAAATTCAATTATCGTCCCTATTCACTAAATAACCATCTTTCACAAAGCATAGTACGAGGATTTAGTAACGTTCTGCAGGATTAATTTTTAATTATGGTAAGTGTTCGTTACAACTTTTTATATACTTTTTGGCTGAAGAAGGAATTTCACAAATTGCTGTTAAATTATCAAATACTAGAAAAATTTCTTATTTCATAAAGAAAAAAAAAAAACTTTTTGTTATATTTTATCTTCTTTTCAATCTAAACTTAACAGCTCTATTCATTAATATGAATTTCTAAATTTTTCATAACTGGCGATGTTTTAAGCGCAATATTCAAAATTAAAATGTAAAAAAATAAATATATACATATATATATTTTAATTCTTTAATTGATTTGTATCTTTTTTCCCACCATTAATTTATCTTTAGAGTGTAATTTATATTAAAAACACGCTCGAATGCCATGTTTCATACACTTTAAATCAATGTAATTTGCCTTCTACATTAATATATGTGAACGATATTAGTAATAGTAATAAAATAAAGGAAGTAAATTTTTCACGAATTACGGAAAATGAAATTAGTTTTCGGATTTCCGAAACGATCCTAATGTTTTTGGGTGGAGTTAAATACTAAAAAAAAATCATTCTAATTCACAAATCGAATGAAGTTTAGTTTCTTTTTTCATCTTCTATTTCTGTAGTTACTTCTAAAAATTTCATAAATAGATTTCTTTGAAAGTATTTTTTAAAGATTCAAGAAAAAGTTGTAGACAAGTTTTATTTTTATGGAAACTACGAATTTATTCTTCAACAGATAAACTAACTTGCATTTTTCCATATGAATTTCTATTCGTTGAATACTTTTCCTAACGAAAGTATTTCAGTAGGAACGTGTTCGAATTCAGTTCCCGTATTTGTTGACTAAACTTGCAAGTTTTGTAGGTAAGTTCTAGTGAATAGATGAAGGTACAATTTAACTATACGGTGGAGATGAGAGCAGCTGTGTTGACTTTAGTTTGTACGTCTTTTGTACGCCATCTTTTCTTTCTCCTGCTCTTTGCAATACCTGTTTACATCGAAAGAACGAAGCTAGAGAAGATCAAACAGCAGTTGGATGCGAAAATAAATAGACTACCGATAACAACATTGTGCACTGAACTGAGTCCTTTTATACTATTCGAATTGAGGTGGGAAACAAAACATCTATCGATACTGTTTCTAGAAACAATAAACAATGCTCGCTACATTTTAAAATAGAACTTAAAGCTTCGTGCTTTGTAAAAAAGACCGCTTTGATTATTCAACAAAAATACAGTTTAAAATTGCGTTTTTTTATAATTTAAATCTTCGCGGGTATAAGAAAGAGACCGTAGATTACTCCCAAACTCTTCAAAGTAGAAAGGAAATTACAGTATAGAGACCACCAGGAAAGACTAATAAAGACGTTGAGATTTGCACAATAAGACCCTCTCACAAAATACCCCAACAGCAGATGTTTGTAATCCTACACCTGGAGATACCTGCGGACAAGTCGTACAGCTGACAGGTAAAGTCGAAAGGTGACAGCACGCGTCTGCCTTCTTTCCATCTTTCCTATACCTCAAGGCACTTATTCCAGGTGGCTTCCTGAAATAGGTGGATGTACGTCTAAGAAGCGCTTAAAAATTATACTTATTAAGCAAGTTTCTTTATGATAGTCGAGCTCATTATCAGATATTATACACGATTAAAAGTGGATTGCCACAAATTAACACGAGTCTCTGCTGTACAATTTGCATCACAGGTGGGAACACCTCGAATGATTTAACTAATTTAAGCCTACTTAAAACTTACACAGAGAACCGTAGAAGATAAAATATCTAGAAAATTGTTCTTTCTAATCATTCGGTTACGGTGAATCACTATTTGGCGCCAAATACACGCTTCATTGAACATCTGATTGTCAGCGCTGATCCTTAAATTGGTTACTATTAATTCATCTACGTTAAAGAAAAGTAAACTTTTATACAGTCGAATATAAAAATACAGTAAAAATTTATGCTTACTTCTTACCTAAAGTCAATAATAATAGATGTATTATTCGACAAAGAATATGAAGAAAGATATTACAATGAAATATGGAACGAAGAAAATCGAATATTAATAAAGCGAATCATCAAAAAATAGTTCCGCTCGAAATGTTCATTGATTAAATTTTTATATTCATGAAATATAATTTTAAAAATTTGACATTTTGTTTAAAAGTTTACTTTGACCTGAAAATATTTTGCCCCAGTTCTTTAAAAGAAGAAAGAAAAAGTTTTGCATCCTTTCCAAAAGTGAATAATAAAAAAAAAACAAAAAATATTTAGTCAAGATTTTGTTGTTCACAAAGAGACCACTGACATGTTTACACATTTCTAACAGTAACCATCAAGATGAAAAAAAAGGTAAGAAAAAAATGTGACAGCTAGAAATGGCAAAGTTTAGTATTGAGGAAGATACTATTATATATAAAAAAAAGCCGCAAACACCGGCATGTCCAAGAGACGTTTGAAAAATGGACACTATATAAAAAACAAATGCATGTAAAGAAAACGAAGAAAATGTGTCCAGATTGAAGAATATATACCTTTGAAGTGATTTTTCGCATGAAGAGATATCTCCAGGGAACACTGTTTTTGTTCGGAAGTTTTCGAGAGCTCTTCTATTTTCTTATGCGAATTTATTGGTTCTTTCGAGCGTTTCTTTGTTAATTATATATATATATTTGTCTGTGTTTATTCAATTTTCTTTCTTGTGTAAAAGGATATTCTGGGAACGTTGTTTTTAGTCAATAAATCAAATTTGTGAATTATTGGTCGTTCAAGTTTTCAATCCGGTATAACCAGTTGCTAAGTTCATAGAACTTTGGAGTAATGAGTTGTGGCTATTCATGTCGACGTACTTTTCGTATGACGTTTTTGATGTGGCACTACAAGTTTTGCTGTGTAGCTGCTGTCTGTACAGTTAATATTACGTTACTGAGCCGCCGTTTTGTGTACAGTTAATGTTAAGTCACTGCGTAAATGCTTCATACAATATATATTATTGTGTAGTTGCTTCGTATGTAATTAAAATTGCTCTGTAGCTACTTTGCGTGCAATTACATCAGCGTGTAGCTGGCTTTGCGTGCAGTTACATTACTGTGTAGATGGCTTTGTGCGCATTTAACATCACTGTGAAGCTTCTTTGTGTGCATTTGACATTTGTAGTCTGTTTTGTGTACAATTAAACCATTATTGTGCAGCTACTTTGTGTATTAATCAATATTATGTGTAGCGTTCTGTGTACAATAAGCGTTATTGTTTTGCTCTTCGCCGTACTATTAACACTGATGTATTGTACAATTAACGTTACTGTGTAGTAACGTTGATGTACGCGCAGTTAATGTTATTGTGCAGCTGATCTATGTACAATTAACGTTACTGTAACCGCTCTGCGTACAATTAATGTATGTTACTATATACCTCTCTGTCTACAATTAATATTATGTTAGTTATTATTTTTTAAATCAAATACCAGAACCACAGCACCGTTTTATTAAGAGCAATTATTTTACTTCATCATTATTGATTAAAAAAAATACTCGAGTTATTTCCTCCTGACATACTTATTTTTATTTTAGTGTCATAAATATTTAGTTGGAATTTTTTAACCTTTTTTGTGATTATTTAAAAGCCCAGAACGACTTAATTTTAACTTTTTTCCCTTCTTTTTTTTATTTCCAAATACTGTAATTTAAATAGGACATTTGAAATATTTGCAAGACATAAAATATTATCCGTACATTTAAAAACGTATTCAAAGTTACTTTCTAATATTCTGATAATTGCTGTCTTAAAAAAATTAATGAAAATATTTTCTTTAATTAGTTATTTTTTCAAAAATTGTGATTTATAGCAACAATTTCAAAGTTATCATTTGTTTCATAACTCTTTCAAGCAGAAACATCTTTATAAATTTTTAAAAAAAATTGAAATTTTCTTATATAAAATTATTTTATTTATAACTTTGAAATTCGAAAAAATTAATTTGAAAAATTTTGCATATATAAATAGACTTTACTTCATTTTTTAAAATTTAAAACACATACATCTTCATTATCTAGAAATGTAAAAATTATCTAAAATGACAATTTCGTGAAATTAAATATAAAAAAAATGTTAAATTTAATAAATTTAATATAAAATCTTAATAAATATTCAAGACATTTAAGAGAAATTGTTGAAGTAATTTCATTAACGACATCATTAAGATCAAATCAAACTAATAGAATCGTTTACTTAATCTCAGCAACTTCGTTTTCTCTCCAGTTACCTTTTGCTGCATAGGGGTAATTTTATGGCTTACCCAAAGCAGAAACTATCATGGTTTTCGACCTCGACTTTCATAAAAAGAACTGAGAATCCTCATAAAACTTTTTAAGTGTTTGACAAAGCGTGCTTCTTTTCAAACTGTATCAACCATAATCCACTCCGAATGGAATTACTGCATCATATTTAATGAAGTTTTACTCGTTTTTTCTTCTTCTTCTTCTTCATGGTTATGCATATCCGACTGCCAAAACGGATCGTTGCAACCATGCGAAGATAATTAATCTCGAAGAAATTTGAATTAATTTTTAAATAAATCCAGAAGATGTAAAAATTTTTAAACTTTCGACCATATTTCTTTACAGATTTAAAGATGTACTATAACGATCTTTCCTGTCTAGAATAGGTAATTAAGGATAGTAGTATATACGAAGACCGGTTATCAGAAGATGATGAACTAATAGGCATCGTAAAAAAGCAGCTTGTGCCTTCAGGCAACGAGTAAGACACGTGCTGAGTTATAATCAAAGACTTGACTACTCGAACAGTCTACTGTATAAAGAGATTCAAGTACCTTTGGCTTGAAGGTCCTTCACGTTGCGGACTCGAGTTGTGTAGTTGCCTATTGTGAAGCAGAAAATATGTGACATTTTGTTTTCATAAAATTTGAGAAAGATAATTTATGGTTTAAATGAAGTTTTAATTAAAACACTTCGAGTACAATATGTTTAGTTTACATGTTGTCTTTCTATATAAAATATGAGAGATGATAATCCGAGACTAGATTTAAAGGTTAAATGAAAGCAGAACACTTATTTGAAGTAGAAATATGTTTTAAAAGAATAAAATTAATGAAAGCTGTTACTTGAAAAATATTCTTGAAAATCGTTAAAACGTAGCCTAGCATGTTAAATATTGTTTAATAATCTCTGCATCTCATATAGTTATCTTATTAAACCTTCAAATACGGTTGATTTAAAGGGTCGCGTGATGGTTTTCACTGGACAATTAAGTGGTAAGAAAGTTAACGGACAGGAAGTTAGGGGGATCGACAATTTTATATCCCCCACCGAGAACAAACAGGTGGTCCAGCAGGTAGAGAACAAAGAGGGGAAAAGTCACAGTCTCTATCTATCTCAGAACATCATTTTCTGAAGGTCACGGTTGGCGAATTTAGCCAGGGAATCACGGATGGTTGCTTGTCTTAACATCGTTACTTTCTACTAAACACTATCTGAAAACTAACAGTTTGAGAATATTCATATAAATAAGTGGTTACGGAAAAGCATCTTTAGCTAGAAAATCGATAGGCGTAACGTTAAAAGACGTATACAAGTTGACAATAACCGAGTACCTCTTATAATAAAGGATAAGAGTTTAGTGATGCAATTTGTTAAGTACGTAACAAGGATGTAAGAAAATTTACTGAATGTCAAAATGCTTAAAGTAAAAATAACCTTAACACATATTTATTTTTGGTTAAAGGACAAAGACCCCCGACTTAGTTCTGCACAGCTGCTTCGTGACATTGCAAAAGCAAAACTAGAGGCTGCCTCTGCAAATTTATGTCAGTCTGACAGTAGCATTAGCTGGAAATAAACAGTAGCAAATTAATAGCTTTGTGAAATGTAGGAAGCATTAAGGTTCGGCGCTTTTGCATTCCATTTTAATCCCAGTAAAACAATGTTTAGAAGTAAAGGGAGTAGAGTAAAAGGCATTTAATGTCTGATTCTCATTTTGTAACTTCAAAGAATTAGTATGGCCGACATTTTAATGACCCTAAAGAAAAATATTTTTAATGTTAGGATAATTAATAAATTAGCTATAAATTACTAGCAACTTATGGAAGCATTTTCAGTCGAAAAATAAATAATGTTATCGTTACATTCTTCCGTTTTCTTAATAAGTAAAATCTTTTAATTGCTATTTTTTCTTTCTTTGCTTATTTTTAAAACTAATAAATGTCTCTTAATTACAAGAAATTTAGCTTTTAATGAAAGTCGTAAGAAACTAAACTGCATGTAATCTTTTTTAAAAAATGGTTTTTAAACAATTTAAATCCTTATAAGATAGTAGAAGGTGGTTCGGAATTTTTAAATTGAAGGTATTCAACTGAGTCAAAATTGACCCTGCCTAATTACCCACCGGGGACCTTGATCGATGAAGTGGGTGCTCTGACCATCTGCGACCAAAGCTAAGAAATTGCAATCGTCAAAGAAGAGAAATGCCAGATACAAAACTCACTCAGGAAACTTCTGACGAATGTTTTTTTCTTTTCTTATAAGAAAAAAGTTAACTTAAAACTATCGAATTGTAATAACGCGCCAAAGAATATAAACGAATCAAAATTCTCGTAATTTATAAGGTACGAATAGCGAATCGTAATTCTTGTGAAGTGCTGCTTGTGGTCAAGAATAGGTCTTAGAATCCATTAGTCCCATAACCACACCATGTCTTTTGTAAAAAAGCCTCTCGAGGAGTTCCCTTTCGGTTCACTTCCCTCAATTCGACCAACTGTTAATAACAAAAAGAGGCGCTTTGTGGTAGGGGCACCTTATTTTCGTCGTCCTTCTTAGCAGAGGGACAAATTGTCTCTCCGCGACATCTGGCTAGCCTGAAGCTGTCGACAAAGAGAACACTTCGCTTGGGAGATTTACAACCTTGAAGTTCAGACCATTTTCCAGGTCCTGATCGATGTCGTATCTGTGCTGTTCCTTCGTCAGTGAAGTAAGGCAATATGTTCTTTCAAGTGTCGATGAAGCCATGACACTTCAGCTATTGAAAAAGATACAGTAGACGTAATATATAAAAACTGTCAGAAACAAATTTTACTTAAATTTTGAGGAGTTTCTTCTCAATAGAATTAATATAGATCGCAATTTTTTATGGTTCATTGTCCTCTTTCGTATTCACTTTTTAACCCTAGCAATTTTAAAGTGCCTTTTCTAACAGGGTTTGGTTCAGAATGTTAACGTCAACTCCCAGCATGGTCCAATTCTTAGAAAGAAGAGGGCATTACCTATGGGTGTAAGCAAATCTTCCTCTAGGACAACTGTAAAAGGTGTAAAAACAGGAAACACCTTTTTCAGATCACAAACAATTTCTAGTTTTATCTACAGCTTGCGATAATAACGATGAAAAATAGGTTATATCAGATGACTAAAGTAGTATAATTATTATTGAAGTGACTTAATCACTTTAAACATCAATATATCATAGGTTGAAACATGAGAAATTTCTTAACAAAAGTATACCCTTACACAATTATTCTTTATCTATTTAGGTAATATTATTAATGGTTAAAATATTCGTAGAAAATTATTTTTAAACTTTTAATAATCCGTATTAAAATATTAAAACCATTCGATTTATCTGCCACTGAAAGTGGAAAGAGTAATTAGCCGCTAGTTTGAGGGCACACCCCTTTGTTATTAAAAGTTGTTGCCAAGTCTATTATCCAACTTTGGTCGTCATGACCTATCACGTGCATTTATGTACTTGGTGATTGGTTAACGGTAATTATGGAAACTGACAACATCATCTGTCATAAAGATCTATTCTGCACTTGTTCAGCACTTTCAATAAATCAACAGTTTTATCGGTTTTTTCTACCCCCCTTTTTCAAATTCCTTTTATGTTTAATCGATGTAAACTAAAGGAATTTACGATTTTTAAGGAAATTTTCCTTTGAAAATATGTAAATGGATCGTTGTAAATACTCTTTTTATACGCTACTTTTCACTTTATTTACTTATAATATTTAGGAAACGATGGTGAAAGGATAAAATGTGTTTTGTAACCAGATTAATTCTATTGCTATAGCTCTATAGATATTAATAGCTTCTTCAGAAAAGCAATTTGTTCGATACTTACATGCTAATATTGCAATTGCTTACATGCAAATACTATCGGTTGCAATTAGTTACAAAGGAATTGCTTACGTGGTAAATATTATTAGTTTATTGTCGTGTGCTATATAATATTAGTTTCCTATACCTGTTGGAATTATAACGTTAAATCTCTATCAAAATATTCCCTTCTATGTATTAAAATCAATCGTAATTTAGAATATGATGAACGCAATTGGAGATATTTTGGATTTGTAATTAATTTTAACACATCTAATCTAATTTATTTTAAATACGCATTCATTAATTCTAACTTATATATTAATTAATTTTATATTATTCTTTATCACTAATGTAATTTATCAAAAATTGCATTAATGTTTTGGGTATAAAGATAATGTATGTGATATTTTTAAAACTAATTTAACTATAAATTATATAAGTTTATATACATTTTACTGTATACTTTAGCTAGTTTTAAAATATAGTAATAATTAGTACGAGGTGAAATCGGCACTAAATCGAGTACGATGCTAAATTGAAGTACTTCAACTAATGAAAATTGAATGTAATAACGGGATCTACACACAACTTTGGGAACTTGGAAGTCACGTGATATGGTAATAATGCCGTTTGTAATACGAAATCGTACATTTTGTAATTACAGATAATGAACGATTCTATATTTAATATTTTTAAAAAGGATTCGTTTACAAGTATTCATTGGCGCTTTATGAAAGTGCCGCCATTTAGATGGCGCTATATCGAAGAGACTACTATGAATGTCACATGTAACAGGGAGTGTCATATATAAAAACTTTAAATACTTCCTCGTAGATAAAAAACAAAGAAATTTACTAAAAATAAGTAGAATAATGCTCCATATGACTATCAGTTCAACAATTGCAAGTATTGTTAAATTGATAGTCATGCAGACTATTATTTTAAACTAACAATAGACAGGTTACGTAATAGAACAGAAATATTTCATATAACGCAATGTATTAGTGCAATTTTCCGCTATCTGTATTGATTCAAAACACAGATAAAATAGTTTTTAAACAGAATGAACAAATAAATATATATATATATATAGTGGTCTTTATTTATACTTTCCTGTAGATTTTCTTTCAACACATGACAGATGATTCCAAGTTTTTTGGCATTGGCCAAGCAATAATTCAAGATTTCAAAGTTTTTTTCCAATAAGAAAAAGTACGAAACTTGTTTATATATATATATTTATTTATAAACTTAAAAGTTTAATAAGTTTTAAGCAAGATATTAACACGAAAATAAGAAAAAAACAATGTTGTATCATTACAACTATATCTAAATTTTAATTAAAATTTTCGAACACTTAATTATCAAGTGTTTCTGCCAATAATTCAGTTAATAATTGCAAAATGTAATTATTACAATAAGATGTAATTAGATACAGAGTTTATTAAATATACATAATTTTCATATAATTAAAAATTCGTTTTTTAATCGAAATTATGTAAAGAAGAAAAATATATGTTTAAAAAAATGATAATAATTTTGAAAACTGATATCTTTTATAATTTGTTTACCTTATAATGTTTATCAAAAGCATGAAATTTGTGCAACGATGTACTGCACATAGTCTTTTATCTTATATTAAAGTCTCGACGATCATTTGGGACTTGTTAAATAAATAATATTCAGAAAGAAGTCTCTCTTGCAACTTTGCATATCCGAGTTGACTTATTAGTGCATGTATAATACTCTTATAATCAAGGGGAATCGTAGATACAGTGAAACAAAAGTCAATATTCTGATTAAATAGACTTTTAATATTGATATTTGAATGTACTGTAACCGAAAAATATTCTTTTTTCGAATGTTTTGCAATTCAAATTTTACACCAAAATGGATACAAACATTGAGAAGATGGAGAATGTTGATTTCTTCTTTCAAAACATTACAGGGAAAAAACAAAATCTCACAATTAAACATTATTATCCGATGAGAATATTGCTTATTATATAGTTAGTTTCTATACAGTATATAAGCACGAGGCTATTTTCAGGAAATTTGAAAAGGTCATCGTTAGAACAATCAGTTCCATCAAGATTGAGGACTGTTGACCTTTTCGGAAACCCTCTTTTGGATGGAAGTAAAAAAGAAATTGAATCAAGCGTACCTTTATCAAAGAACCGTAACCGATTCTCACGTGACAAAACACCAAATCTTTTCTAAAATTACACAAGATCTTGAAAATTTAAAAATATTTTTATAAGGAAAACAATTTTCTCGAATAATTTTGACATACATCAGCAATTACACAGAATGAATCAGTGAGAAAAATCTTATTGTTAACTTTAAAGAGCTTTATATACTTTTATATAAAAGATCCGTTAATTAATATAAATATAACAAAAAATTGTTTAATTAAAAGCTAAATAAAGCTTTTACAATTTTAATTTGTTTTAATGAATATTTGAAGTTGACTAAATTCATAAATTTTAAATTCTAATGTTCTAGTGGAATTGTTTTAAAGGGTACTTTAACGCAGATTGTTGGACACTTTATGCGGTTAATTTTAAATCTATCAATTTTTAATGCGTTTTATTTGCTTTTCTGTAAAGAAATTTGAGTTACATTTTTATTTAGATATAAATTTTTTATGTGGATATATTTTTAAAACATTATTTTCGAACGTAACGAGTAAAGTACTTCTCTCTCTCTCTCTCTCTGTACATTTCTAGAAATAGTAGGTAAATCCCATTCAGTTGTTATTGTCATAATCCATAAACGGATATAATAAGTGACAGAAGACACTCATGTGGAATTAGTGCATCGTCAACGTGATCCGAATTTTATCGAAATAATGAGCAACATTTCTAGAAGATCGAAGAATCTTCCTCTTTCTCTTGTTAGACATTTGGCTTGTACAGAGTAAAGGCTAAAGCTAGTTTTAGGAAGTCTTCTGAACATTGTGCCGTACCCCCCGATGTTCAGATGGATTTACTTGACTAAAATCGAAGCTTAGAGTATGATGTCCTGTCTCCAAAGATAGTAAATATTCACTTACACACACATACACAAAAAATAATAATATTTAATGTCAAACGCCTTAACACATCTTACTTATTCAATTACTTGTTTAATATGTTAAATATTGGCATTGAAAATGTAAATTCTATTCGTATATTTAATAAAAACTAAATAAAAAATATAGATTTTTTTAAAATAAAATAATTCAAAATAGCTTAAGAATTTTATTCTCCTTTTTTATGATTGTTGGTATTTCAAATTTAATTTTTAAATTTAAATATTGTGAAAAAAACTTCTTTTCTTTTAATTTAAATGATATTTTTTCATAACTATATTACTTCGGATACAGTAAGGAATTTATAGCGAATGTCACATCCAATGTGAAATATATTATACTTAGATAAATATGATCTGTTGAGGCAAAATGTGAAACTTATGTAACTGTCTTTCATCATTTGTCATGATTTTTTTTTAACTCTCTCGGAACTGAAATTTCCCACATCGTTAGAAAAATATACTTTTCTCTCCTCTCTTCTGTCATTTTTACATATTTATACTATGAAAACTACTCTAGCATTGATTCCTTACTTCATTAAAAAGTATATGTTTATTATAAGAATATTTTTCTGTATCATTGATTTAATTTATCTTTCGTATCAATCAAATGAATAGCAAATGATGCAGAGAATATAAAAGTATAAAAATTCCATCATAACTTGGACAATCAATGTTCCATATAAATCCCAATCCTGAGATAAAGAATAACAACTCCTTTATACTTTACCTTCTCCGACTTTCATCTTGTACAGAGATGCTGACGATCAATAGTGATGTACGATATACTGTGTAGGATGGGGTGTCGTGACGCTATCTTTTACTGCGTGTTCCTTTCTCTCTTTCTTATTTCCCTATATCTAATATCCTAGATTGAGCAATATATAGTCTTGACATAAGCCGAGACAGATGGAAATGCATAAGCATTTTGTCATTTACTCACTAAAATATGCAGATATTTTGCAATTTCTTATCTATAAAGTATAGTATAATATAGTATATGCTGTAAAAATTCAGTAAAAATCTTATTTACAAATTGGTTCGAAAGTTAGGAAAATGGAAACAATTCAATTATTAGAAATAAATTTGTTGCCAACTGAAAATAAATATTTTCCTATTTTATAAGTAACTTTTAATGGAATGTAATTCTTTGCAAATCTTTCAACCGACAAATGTTTAGAACAAAAAGACGGATGAGTGATGGATGAAGAAACACTCAGATTTTTCCCCCCTACTAAAAATATCAATACATCCTCTGAAATCAGTTACCATAGCAACATGAAGAGAAAGCTTTACTTCCATCAAGTAAACGCGATGTGTCCTACTTCATAATGATCTATGGCTTTGAGTACAGAAATGTTGACAGTACTTTTTTTGTGTCTAGTCATTTCCAAACCCCACATTTCTGTTGTATAAAGTATATTTTTGTTCTGTATTTTCGGTATCGCTCGTTAACAATACCATTATCCCACAGGTGCGACCGCTAAAGATATCTTTTATCCACAGCAACATTATCCAAAAAACACTCGCAGATGATATTTTCTATCCATTTTTTTCCCTCTATAAAAAATTGATATTTTGGAATTATTAAATGTAATAATTTCGTCAATTATACTTTTGGATTTTTTTTTACTAATGGCATTTTTTCCCATATTTTTCTCTTCCTTTTAGAAACGATACTGATATACAGTAGTCATTTAGCTGATATAGAGTCTTCATAAAATTTGATACCCAAGAGAACAGAATCTTCAAAACGTTTCTGATCGGGTCACTGCTTCAATTAAGCATTTATCCAAATCGATTTTTGTTCTTGAAACCAGATATTTAAACTTTAAATTATTATTTTAAATTAAAAATATAAAAAAATCTAACGTGTGATATCTTTTATAAAGAACATTTCCAAAATGAGAAAAAACGATTTCACTTAAAATTTATGTAAAAAACTAGAAAAATTGAAGAAGAAATTATAATTTTTCTCAATTAAATTTATGTCTAGAGAAAATTATTATTTATGAATATAATTTTTTTCTCTTTATAACGAATACGAAATGATCAGGAAATTGTAATTTAGCATCCGATATTACCTCATAAATTTATAATAATTTAAAGTTAGATCTAGTTTAAGTATCGGAAATATAATAATTTACATCTAGACATAATTTTACTATCAGGAAGATGGAAATTTCCTAACAAAACAAAAATAACCGAGGTTTCTCTAACTGTAAAAGTCATTAAAAGCCATCAATTCAAATGTTTTGATTGTATCTACAGAAAGATAAATTTTATCAAAATCGATTTAGAAAATAATCTAAATATATTTATTACTGTTATTATTGTTTGTTGGATTCTTTTTTTAAAGCATTTTTCAATAATTTATAACTTCATTTGATTGCCCATAAAGACAATTTATTTTAATGTAATTTGATATCTCTAAAATTCTAACTTGTAATTTTCGTTACACAGATTGTTAATTAAACTGTATGTAATTATCTTGTTAAGAAATAATTAAAGTACTTTCCTTAGTAACGTGTTATTTTATTAAAACTGTAATATTACTCCATTTAAATGTACAGTAAATATTTATCTGTAAAGGGAAAAAACATATGAAAAGTAATTTTCATCAAATGATTTGTTAATAATTTATTAAATATATATATATATATTTTTAACAAATATATATATATTTATTTATTTATTTATTTATATATCTTTACTGAGAGATTTTTATCTCTTCTGAAAAGATTTTTATCATAAATTATTGAATTTTTCTATACAAAATTCAGATTTCGATCTTCACGGTATAAACAAGATATCTATAATCCACAATATTAAATTTGTTATAGAAATTTTTTATTAGTAACACAGTCAAAAAATAAAGTAAAATTGATAAATGAGATTTCTTTTTTAAAAATATTTTTACGTAGATAAAAAGATATTTTTCTTTATTAAATATTTAAATTAAAATTTATATACACACATATATATATATATTCCGTACGACATATATTAACTATCTTTATCAAGTTTAAAATTTACTTAAATATTTTTTTAAAATAATTTTTTATTTACTAAAAATGTTATAAATCAAACTTTCTTAAATATATAGTTTAATTTAATATTTAATATATATATTATGTATATAGTTTATGTAATGTACAGCACAGTAGAAGACTTTACGAAGTTTAAACTTTATTAAAAAATATATATTTTTTAATATTTTTCATTTAAAAAAATTATTTTATAAAAGTAAAAATGTCTTTAAAACATTATTTAATTTAATATTAATTTAGTTAAATGTGTAATTTTTTATTACTTGAATGCTTTATATAATTAAAAGAAAACAAAAGAATGTTATAAAATTAATATTTTAAAGAAGAATAAATGACTTAATTAAACAAAATATATATAATTTTATTTTTAATCTTATTCAAAATAGATAAAATGTTTTTAAAAGGATAAAAAGGAACAATTGGTTTAATCCTTTAGTAATTATCACTAAGCTTACATGAATGATTTTACAGAATAAGATAAAAATGTCTAAATAAAATAAAATAAAATGTTAATTTTATTCTATTCAATAAAATCTTTTCTATTCCAAATGACATTTTAGTCTACACAGGAATTGGTGTTAGTGAATATATTTAAATTCCTAAAGATAGGATTTCCTATTTTTATATAATCAGTTTAGTCAATTGGGAGCGAGAAAATGGTCAAACTTAATAAAAATAAAAACGCTATCAAACCCACAAACACCACCCTACCCTACACCATCATCATTTGTATCTGTACGGGCTGTCTGTTCGGCACAATTGCTAAAAATAGATAATATCCGAATGCATTCAATAATTTAACTGTTCTAAATATACTTACTACACTATCGAAGATATAATGGCATTTTACTACATTTGCTATAATGCTAGTTATGAAAATTTTATTGATTTTTTTTCCAGATATTTTTCTTCTCTTTCTACTTCTTTGGAATAAATTTTGAATAAGAACTTATTAGATTTTTAAATATATAAATAAAATAAAATATTTATAAATATAATTATTTGTATTCGTAAATATATTTTATTTTTTATGCAGAATTTTTTACAAAATTATTGATTTTCTTTTAGAAAAATGAAATTTCAATTTTTGATTGTTTTGATGCGATCAATACAATATTTGTACTTTGTTAAGTGTTCTGCTGACAGCTTCTTCCGAGTTGTTAACCTCTTTGCTATATTTATATACTTATTTTTCTATTAAAAAGTATACCTTCGAGCATCTTCGCGTGTTAAGTTTCGATAAAATTGTGTAAAAAAAATTTATCGTAAAATTGCTATTTCTAAAACTAAATTGGTTATAACACATCGAAAAATTAAAATAGATCAAATATAAGGTTATGCTTTCATTAATGGTTTGAAAACTTACTAAATCCAAGGGAAAAAAATCTCGTATACAAAAATAAAAAAATGCTGTTAAAAAATTTAAAAAAAAACCAAAAGTTTAAAAATGTAATGTACTTTCTTAAATAATTTAAAATACATTTTTAAATAAAGAGAAAATGTGGAAGAGTGAAAAGGATAATTTTTAGCTTTTTTCGGATACGTGACTTCATACTTAACATTTGAAAATGTGTCTTTTGAGAATAGCTAGAATGTCTGTAATACTTCAAACAGACAGAATTTTGACTAGAGTGGTCAACCTCAGATATATCGGGTTAAAAACTAGTGATTACTATTTCAAATATCTGACAGATGGAGAAAAAAATAATAATAAACTGGTTTTCTCCCCTTCCTTTTTCCTTCCTTTACTTATATGTAACAAATAACTGAAATACTTTAGCAATTCCTTATCTATTGGTAGCAGAGAGGTTGCTGAAATAATCCTCATAGTAAGCGACCCCATTCGACAGTGAGCGAGTACCTGTCGAGTGTGTTTGGAGAGTACCAGGTGGCATGCATCGATACCTGAAGAGAAGGACAAAAGTCGTAAATTTTCTACGGTATTCCCTACACTTCATTCGTAACTCCCTTTGATAAAATAAGGATCCTTCCGAGTGTTGGAAATGTTACCGCGGGAAATGTACCGGACACGTGGTTTATGATCTCAACTCTAGGTGCCAAAAACAGGGAAAAAAAAAAAAAAAATATATATATATATATATATATTGCACTTGGGTGAAAGCCAAACACTTTCTAGATTACCTGTTTCTGTTATTCTAAGCAACATAAAAATATTTATTTCTGTTATGCCAATAAGTAATCGGTTGTTCATTTTTTTTTTGTTATGCAAAACAATTGATGTCATGCTAATTAAAAATTATTTGTTTGTCAAGCAAATATAGATTGCTTGTCGCTGTTGTGCTAAACAGCAACAAGCAAAAACCTATTACAGATTACTTATATTTGTTCTGAAATTGTATACTGCTTATATGTTATGCCAAAAAGCTGTGAGTTGCTTATTTACATTACGCTAAATAGATTATACATTTTTCATGTCAAAGAATTACTGACAGCATATTTCTATTATGTGAAGCGATTGTAGATAGATTGTTATGCAAAACAATTACACAGCTTATTTGTTGTAGATTGCATACTTCCGTTGTGCCAAACAATTGCAGATTACATATGTTTTTTATGCAAAACAATTTTAGATTGCTTATTTATGCCAAAAAGCCGAAGCAAGCCACAGAAGAAATAAGCAGACTGAGTATTTCCATTACATCAAGCAATTGTAGATTACTTGTTTCTGTTCGTGTCAAATCGTTTCAGATTACATATTTCTGTCATTTTTGGTAATAGCACGTGTCGTATAATAAAGTGTAAGATAGATAAGAGTAGTAAAAGCGAATCGGATTTTTTTATTTATTTTTGACAGTCGTGTAAGCTGATATTTTAACATTCACCAACACAATAGTTTCTTCCTAAGAAAAATCAGAAAAGATATCTTTTCACGTATACTTTGACATTTTTGCAAGATAATATCTACAATACACACTATATCTCTTTCAAACGACTTTTGTATTTTTGAAAAGCGCATTAGATAATATTACAATAGTTCAACTAGTAAAAGTATCCACTTTATAACGTTGGAAAAAAAGATATTTTACAATATCTTTTGTAGCTTTTTTATTTAATTTAATTGAAATTTAAAATAAAATGAATATTTTGAAAATTGATTACAGTACATCTGTAGTAATAAATTTAAAACAGGAAAAAAATACATTACGACCGTTACTTCATAGTTTATTCAAAAGTGTAACTTTACTAAGATGTGTTACAAGTTAATATAAGTAGGATGTACGTGAGCCAAAGCTCGTTTAAGATTTTTGCAATACTCTTTTTTGACTGATTTAATTTTCCGCTCTCCTACATCTCTATGTCTAGCATTCAATCAAGATAACAAAAGACGTGAATCAAGAATTGTTCGAATCTCGGAAGTACATCGGATTGTATGGAATGAGTCTTGAAGAAGAAAAAGGAAAAAAATAATAATAAAAATAAAAAAGAATGC
Organism: Centruroides vittatus; assembly: GCF_030686945.1. Lineage (NCBI taxonomy): Eukaryota > Metazoa > Arthropoda > Arachnida > Scorpiones > Buthidae > Centruroides > Centruroides vittatus. Next base: position 4,313,184 of record NW_027122385.1, read on the forward strand.
ATCGATAAATCAGTACGGAGTTTGTAAGTTATATACCATCTCCAATTTCATTTCAAACTATGGAACAGAAATGATCCGAGACAGAGTTAAACTATTCCTATCCAGGTAATATCATCATAAAACTTAAAAAGAGGAAGTTCTTCAACAAAGCATATTAAAACAAATCTAATATATTCCACATATTTCTCCAACAACTCCAGATAATCATTTCCTGAGAGTGCAATTACATTTTTAAAAGTTGATAAAACTTTATTTACGCTCGTTGCTTGAAGAATTCTTTCATTTATTTTAAATGTGTAATATAATTTAGATAAAATAATTTATATATTTAAAAAATTTTCTATAATTTCCACGATTTTCCATAATTGTAACGTTATATGACCTATCAGTAACTGAGTAATCTGATTTTAATCTTGCCCTTACAACGTTCAAAATTAAATGGATTAGTTTATATTCAATCATCGTAAACTATGAGAGTATGATAATTCTAGCATATAATGAATAAATAGGCGAATTAATCTAAATATGATCGAGTTAATCTAGTTTTGATCAATTAAAATCATTAAAAGTGGATGAACGATATACATAAAAAATCATTTACTCGCTTCAAAAACCGAATATAGGGTAAGATTATTTGATACATGATATTATGGCAATCAATCTGTCATATCTTCTGCCAGCTGCTAGGTGGAGCATTTTTTTTTTTCTTTTTTTTCCGAGCCCCAGAAGGAGAGAAAAAGGAGATACTAAGCCTCAGGCTGTTTTGGGACAAACAGGTAGGCCAGACCCATCTACCGTACTAGGGGTGTAAAGAACATTTACATACAGGTGAAAAATTTGGCCGAAGGTTTAAGCCAACACTAATTACTCGGAAAAGCTGTTTTCCTTTGTAAATAGGCAGAAGAAAACGTGTGCCACCTGTTCCTGTTAGTGCCTCTAAGAAACAGATGGCGAACGTAAGAAATGAACACCTGCCGTTTTCTAAGACGTTTTATGTCGTTGGAGAGCAGTTGTTACAGCTAAAGGTTAATAGCTCGTTTCGAGGATAGAAAATTGTCGCCCTGCTTTGAGAATTAACTAGAACTGGAGACTTTAAAGTTACTCCCTGAAGGATCAAATATGTCGATATACTTATCGGATATATAAAGAGATATCGCTAAAAACTAGGATTTTTATAAAATTCTCTTCCAATAAAGTTGTTGTTGTATTAAATGAGGCCAAGGGAAATGACCAAACTTCAAGGTTATATCGGTCCATAACTAGTTGCACCCTCTCCAACGGCCCAGTTTGTTAAGATAAAAAAGAAACTAGATGCTGGAGATAGATGCAGATTGCCATTTATCTAAACTGCTTAATGGCATTGCGTTTTGTCAAACGGGATTAATGCAAAATGTAATTTAATAATAATAAAATTCAATACGTTTTTATTTTCTTCTTATTATTGTTATTTTCAATAAGACGGATTAAAAAATTGAAAATAAAATAGATTTAGTCTATATTTTATATGGATTTACAAAATATTGATGCCATGTCATTTCTTTAAGTTGATTTTTTATTTTCTTTAGAAATAAAACAAAAAATATATACCTGTTTATATTTTTAAGTCTTATAAAAAGAAATAAAACAAATGATAAAACTAGGTAAACAGAAAAATAAATTCTGCTACAAGAACAATAATAAAATATATTAAAAACTTTCTGTACATTTTTATTTTTAAAATATTTAAATGAAAAATATACATTATAAATTTCTTGTAAATCTTAAAACAATAGTAAAATATAATTTTCATTTAAAACTAAAAAATTTATGTACTTTTTCTTTATTTTCAAACTTTTTTATGGATAAAAACAAAATATATAAATTCACACGTTTAAATAATAAAAAATAAATTAAAAAAAAATATTTATAGAATATTTCCATGAAGAAAATTTTCGAGTTGAACGAACAAGTAAACTGTTCGTACTTGTTGCCAATTTAAGTATTCTTTTTCTTAATTCTTTAAGTTAAAAAAGAATTTTTATGGTAAGGATATTTAAGTAAATATTTATTAATTCTAGCACCTAAATTAATGACTTAAATTCGGATCATTAAAGAAACCATTGACGATTTTTACAAATGAAAAGTGTACTGGATGTAACGAGATGGCCTTTTCAAATATGATATGAAAATTTTAGAGCTATTAAAACTGTTCCCCATCTAAAGAATATTAACCTTAATTTTTGTTTTTTCATTCCCCCGTTAAGCGCTATCTAAGCAATATCCTGTAATGTTACTGAAACGATAAGAAAAGGAAAGGAACACTTTTGTTCTTTTGTCTACTAATAGCCCATTCGTTAAGTAGTTAGTGCTTTTTTTTGTATAAAGAAACGTTTCCCCCTCTAAAAAACAGAATGATTACTACCCTCCCTTTTAAAATACCAATATATAATATCGATTAAAGCTTAAATTATAATCGATATATTAAAAATTTAATTTCGAATACGACTTTTTTATATTCACCTTTATCAAATAGAGTAACCAAACCAGATCGGACACGACGTTATAATTAATAAAATTAGGCCAAGGTTTTTATGGTCCACCCTCACAAAAGTAAGTAAAACCTGTATGAACGTTAACCTGATCAACGTTTAACGCATGCTACGGCATATAATGCTATAACACGATGACACAGACGAAAGGGGTCAAGGAAGAAAATCTCTAACGCATCATAAAGCCTTTAACGATCTCTATTGATTTATATACCATATCGTTTAGTTTGAATGTATTCCATTATGCGAGTCATTGTTTTTTCTTTTTTTTAAAAAAAATAGAAGAACCGCAAATTCGTTTTAGGTTTTTCCAGCAAATTAAAAAGAATTTCAAGTTTTTCCATCAATTTCTGCACGCCTGTTTTATGTTTATTTATTTCAATAAAGTCTTCTTTCGTCTAGTTGATGCATCGTGATGGATTCTCGACTATCGTGTATTTCCTTACAAATTATCGCATTGACAATCGCTGTAATTTTATAAAGTCTCTTTCCATTTATTCCAAACCTATAAATTCCCCAAGTTATTTCGCTTATATAAAGTAAAATGATGGAGGAAACGCGTGAGTCGACTACATGTTCTTCCCGGTGTATTTCCTGCTGCGTAGTTTTATGTGCACACGTAAAGTTAAAGTGAATAACTCGAAGCCATAGACGAATGTTAAAAATATTTTGTCCATTTTTAACATTCAAGAAACGATGGTGGGGTCGTTCGTCAACATGGGTGGGTGTGGCAGAATTACGGACTATGCCATGTACCGAAGGGGAAGAAGCCATTTGTCTTATGCATAAGACATTGTCTAGGCTAGTCTATTGTTTTTTCTTTGTTCTTTTGTTTTCTAGGTCAGGTGCGGTAGGTTAATGGGCTCAATATATCTCATCTGTATAAACTCGACTTTCAGATTTTCTATAATTCTAGGTAATAGAAAGTTTAAATTTGTTAGATTGAAAGCTGTGATTTCAAGTTTTAAATAGGGCCTACTAGACATTAAGTTATTTTCAAACAGGTAATATCCAATCTTGTCAGTAGATCTAGACACAGTATGTGGGCGTCAAAACGACACAAGTTGCCAAACCTGATCATTTTTGTACGTCTCCCAGCTCCGCCCAAGTTTTGATCATAGAGAACTCTCTATAAAGTGATATGACTTAGAACAACTTGCGTATTAATGATGACAGAAAGATGATCGATTACTTATATCTCAACAGAAAATATCCATTTTTAAATTCAAACTTTTCTGATTTATATAATACTTCTAAGTCAAATTCTCAAGAGGAATCATTTCTTTTATTATTATATTTCTATGTAAAAATATTCGAAAATTTAGAAAAACTAAAATAATAGAAGTTTCAGAAGCTAATCGGTAGCTTACAATTTGGATTGCTTCAACAATTCTCTAGTTCGATAACTGGAAATGAGACTAGAACAGACTGTTGTGCCCGAGATAATGGATGGACAAAACCTGTTCTACACAAGACAGGTCGATGACTTTCGTGAAAGAAATTATAGAATAACTTTTTAGATTTAAAGAAACACTCACAAAAACTTTTATTTATTTAAAATTTTTTAATCGTGATTGACTACTGCATCAATACGTGACTTACAAAAAAGTAATATCGAAATTTCAACTTTTGAGCGGTTTTATTGCTACATCGAAAGCATGAATAAGAACTTCACGTTTCCTTCTTCCCGCTGAGACATTAGATTGAGTTTTGTAGCATTCTTACATATATACGGAACCGAATTTTTTTTAGTAAACACACTACGACTTTTTTACGAGTGCATTCTATCTATATAAATGTATATAGATATAGATATGTATACGTTCTACGGCATTATATATATACAAATTTTTCTTTTTTATTATTTTTCTCTGATTATGATTGGGTTTTAATATATTATCTTTTAAACCATTTTTAGATATATAAAGCGTGCTTAAAATATATATAAACTCCTTAGATGGTAGGTAATGTTTAGGAGAAGTTCGGCGCCAAGTAAAACGTCTAGGAGTCAATTATGAGCCAGGCCTCAGACAAGTGGCAATGACCCACGAACTAAGGTCCAAACCGGCTTTCTAGGTGCGTTTTCTTGAACTTAAGTCACTGTAAAAACGTACTTGATTCCATGTCTAGTGCACAATGCAGTTTCTTTATAGTAAATTGAATTTTCCCGCTTTCTCGTTTCTTATTGTCGGCAGCAGATGGCAATTCTTTCACATAAAGTAATTCGATTTTTGTTAGGTTACATCGCGCGATGTTGTAAGAAAAGAAAATCTTATTATTTTATCAAATTCAAAATATTAAGTAATGATAATAATTTAGAGTTCGAGCCTTTAACGCTTTGTTTCTTCCGAGTATACTCGTGCTACTAGAGTTTAAATGAAGAGAGTGTTAGAGTAAATCAGATATGCAAGCTATTCTAACCCTTTTAGATGCGGGAAAATCTAGTAATAGAGTTCAAGCTGAAGCCTCAGAGAGTGGGCCAAGTAGGAGCCCAAAGGCAAAATATTGTGGCAAGAAGGGTCGATGCAACTTTGTCAAGTTTGCAATGGATTGCGGAAGTTATGAAGACGGAAGGAAAAAGACATATATATATAAAGCATTATATATTAGTTACTTTTTTAAATATTAACGCTAAAAGAAAGAAAACTGTTTAAGAAAAAGAATATATATAATAATTTCTTTTGAAAATTTTCAATATATATATATATCTGTATGAAATTTATTGAAAATTTTTCGATAGAAGTGGTATAGATTTTCAATACGTTTCCTATATTTTTGAGTTTCGGCTAGATTTACTTTAAATGTAACTATAAAAATAAGTAAAAAATATATATATTTTTTGATTTTTATATTAATTCTTTTAATTTAAATTCATTTTTAAGTAAGAAATTAGTAAATTATACCGTTTAAAACAAATTTAGGCAATATAAATTTCATTAATAATATATTTACACACATTACACGGGGTTGGAAGTTGTATATACTGTCCAAAGAATTGCTCATACTGTATACGGTAGATGCATACATTTTGTAAATATCGTAAATTTTAAAGTTATATAGAGCTATACTTTATATTACCAACAACATCGAATAGATAAACAATTTATGATTTCATAAAAGTTGCTATAACGCGAATAGGTCTAACACATTACAAATGTCAACAGCAATTTCATACAATTAACAAATTACAAGAAATAATAAACATTAACGCTGGCTAGTTACAGGATTCAGTTAATATAAAATTCAAGTATTCACCGACAAACACATGCACATACACACCTCTTATAAACAGCAATGGATTAGAAATATCAATTTATTTAAAGTTTTATTATTAAAAAAGCAATTATTTTAATTAAAAATAATTAAATTAATTGATAATGAATTGTTTTTATATCATAAAATTTTAATTATGTATGTTATTAATTATTAAATAATTTCTGCACTTAACTCCTCTATGTATGTGTTTGGACTTATTAAATTATCCTCCCAAGTATATAGAATTTTAGAAAAATGTCATGTGAAATACTGTATTACTAAAAGAACACGCTTAAAAATCCATTTATGCATGTAAAAAAAATTATTATTTTTTAACTTAAAGCTTTTACTAGATTCCTTATATAAAACTTCATATAAAATTTTTGCTAGTTGAGTAATTGGATTCTGCTGTTTACTAGACATTCGAGAATAATCGGATTATACAGAAAAGGGCTGTTTTATGTATTATTAAAAATATTTATGCATTTATATACATATATATTTTAAAAAATTACGTTTAATCCCTTCTAGAATATAAAAAATAATTCAAAAAACTGGATTTTTCTTTATGTTATACTTGAATAAATCTGGTTCAGTAATAGCTACTGATATTTGAAAAGCACATACTGTATAATAGCTATTCAAAGCAGTCGCGTTAAAGATCTAAATGGTATATCAAGCACGAATCGGAACAGGTACCCTATTCCATATGTAGGAGGCTCGTGTTGGATTGCTGACGTCAGCTCGACCAGAGCATTGATATGAACAGCAGCGTCATACATCCTGTGACCTCAGTCGTGGCTAGTCATCGTATGACTTACCTTAAGCTTCCGTCTACTAAAATTAATACTTTAGTGAATGCAATAATTACGAAACGTTTCCATTGAAAACTATATATATACATAACCTAAGGAGGAGTGAAGAAAATCGTTCAACCTTATAAAATTATAGGTGATAAGAAATATATTGAAACATTTTGAACTCACTGTTTATATAAGAAGTGTTTATTTGTTTTTTAAAAAAGGTGAATTTATATAGATTTTTTTAAAAGATAAATTCATTTTAATCTATAGTTTTTGAGTGTAAATAAAATTTACAGAAAAATTTTCCAGATTCACACACACACAATTCGTGTTAAAAAAAAGTAAAATAAAATACTGTATCTAGAGTTTGAAAAATTATTGAGGAGTTATTTTTTGGTAAAGTTTAGATTTGTTTTATTATACGAGTAACATAATACGAAAAACTTTTTCTATTTTATATATTTTTTTCTTATTTTTTATCATTCACGAAACGTTTAACGCTCGCTCGCATGTAATGTTAATAGCTAAAAATATTTATTTTTAAAAACAAAAAATACAAATATAAATCTAAATACTTGACATTTGTAATTATAATATTTTATTCAGAAATAATTTCTAATAACGTAAAGCAACCGGAAATAATAAAAGTAGAATTCACTTATGTCAAATAATAAAAGATATTAAAACAGTTAAAACATTTAATTTCCTAACATACCTCATACTGTGTAATATCTGAGACAATAATTATATATAATTAGAAATGGCGAAAGTTTGCTCGATAACAAAAGCATTGCTAGAAGCATTGCCAGAATCTTTTGCCAATGTTAAGAATATACTTTTCATGCAGAAAATTGTTCCAACATCTGTTTATGCCGTGATGTGATTTCAAAGATACCCCCTATCTAACTCTTGGACTATAAAACTAAACTTGTAACATTACCTTTGTCATTATATCTCTTCTAGTTAAAAATACAAAACCTAGACATAATATATGATATATTTATTCCGGTCATAGTTGACTTTAAACAATACTACATCAACACTCTTCCATATATTGTTAGGGTAATGAATTGTAAAGTACGTACCAATTCAAGCCTTCGATAATGCTTGATTTAATCGTGTTTATAAAACTTATTCTGTTATAGAGAAATAAAACTTATCGAACTATAAACGGAAGAAAACTAACTAATCGGTATCTATGCTTGGGCGCCATTGTTTCAATCATTGAACAAAGCCAGGACATCAAGATATTGTCCACTATTGTGTATCAACCAAGTGGAAATATGAACCATAAGAGGCAAGCTGTCAATGTATACTAACAGAATGTCAAGCTGTGTTATGGACAGTATCTAGCAAGAATACTCTAAAATTGATTTTTCTTATTTTTATTTTATTTTTTTACCTTTTTTTTTACTTTTTAAAGTTTAAATGTTTTCCAATATCGGTTTTTGGAAGATATATTACTTGGTTTTACAGATTAAATTCCATATATTTTTATGTAACTTATTATGTACGTATGAACGTATTTACCACTGTTATAAAGTGTAAACATTGCTTTAATGGTACAATCATTTATTTTTCACTTTATTTTTTTCCTTTCTCTAATCCTTTAAAAGTCTTTATATGTTTAAATATTACAGAAAATTCTCGTTACCGAACTAGAGTGGATAAGTCCACTTGAGAAAAGAGGCATTACCTATATATAGAAACAAGAATTTACAACAAAACCTGACCCTGAAAATTGTATCATTATTCTTTATCAAGTAAACATATCGTATTAAAGAACAAGAGAAAAAAAAACCGTCAGAAATTTTGTTAAAGTGAAGCAGAGCAGAAACAATTATCGTTTTGTTACGAAAAAATATTCCTTACAAAAATATAATTTTACATAATAACAGTTTACCTAAAATTATATTTATTTAGTTGTACTTTATTTGCATAATAAACGTTACAGTAATTAATTATGTTTATAATTCAAAATTCTTTTCCTGAATCAGAAAAAAATGTAATATTTATATTTCTTTAGCACTTGAACTACTTAAACGTTATTCAAGTTTCCTAAAATAGTCTTGCAACTAAATTCTTTTATAATGAATAATATAACGTAAAGCCTCTGTGGACAATGTTAGATTGAAGCAACAGGACCATATCACGTTTCAAAAAAATAAGAGCTACATATCTTTATACAAGGCAGACTGTATATTTCCATTCTCATCTTAAACAGAAAAAATTCGAAATCTCAGTTCTTTTGTAAAATATTTCTATAAAAATTCTTATAAAATATAAAATACTCTAGTATAGAATTGTATAAACATGTCTAGGAAACGAGCGTTATTAAGGGAAGCATGGATAGTCTAAGAGTGAATTCATCCATGCATCCCCTATAGTCAACCTTGAAAGCCCGTTTTCCCGAACCTAGAAACCAGTTGGGACTTATTTATCCTGTAAAATACGGGTAGCCCTCACGTACACGTGTCTATAATACAAGATTCTTTAATATCAAGGAAAAAGCAAGAAAAATTAAACGATTATATTCCTTATTTACTTTTTACAGATTAAAGTAATTAAATAAGATTAAATATGTACGAAGTGAAAATCTTCATCCTTGCGCTTATATACATTTTTTAATATATAAAATATTAATAAATGATTTAAGAAATGCTTTAGAATAATTAATTATGTTGATTTTACTAAATTTAATCAGCAAAAAACTATTTTGTATGAAGAGATTTTAATTAAATTGCATACAAACAATGTTTTTACTAAGAATTATTCCGAGAAATTTTACACGAGAACATAAATTAAGAATTAAAAATAAAAAATAAAAAATATCAAAGTCTAAGTAACTGAATATTTTTTATTCTTTAGAAGTGAATAACTAAGTTTCTAAATATAAAATATTTATAAAAGTATGTATTTTTCGCATCATTTTTCCAATTTTTAAAAGAGAAATTCAAATATTTTCTTAACATTTTGCTACACTTCGCCTTACTTGAAGCGATAAATAAAGAATTGCTAACTATAGTTATGAATATAAATGTTAAGAAAGAGGCAATTACATACCTTGATTCAACAAGATAGTTGCTAGCAACAAGTGGGCGACGTTAAGAGTTTTAAACATAGTTTATGACAAAAATCACGATATATTCAACAAAAAAGAAGTTTTTTTTAAAGAATATATTTTAGTCCTTATACGAGTATGAAAGTTTTGGACGAAGTCACTTTATGAGAACATGTTCTGTGTGTCTTCCACTCCGTACCTGCACAATTCACTAGCAACCACAACACCTTACACGACTGAAGGCAACCAGTACAGTGAACTGGCCACAGATCTGTTGCCAGAGTCAGCAGTTAGGAGGAAATAGGTTGCTGTAACATTGAGCAGAGAATGTAGTTCCTCACAAAAACCGTTATTTCTCTTAAATCACTTTCTATAAACCCTATAACTATAAAGGAATTAGACGTGTTAATTCGTTTAAGTATAAATTTAATCAATTTTTTAGTGTAATTTTAATGTAGCGCTTGATGAAAGTATGCCTTGATGTCGCCTTGTTTAAATCATTTTTCTTTTACCTGAGGCGCTTTACCTGTTGAGGTTTTAAGTTGGGACAAAAGAACAGAATAATAGGATTTACTTTACATCAGGCATTACTCTTTTGTTTATCTAAGTACGGTCGAACTCAATCTGATAATCTCGATAATCTCCCAAAGAAAAAGAAAAATATTAAAAAAAAGAAAATTTTCATAATTTAACAATGATATTTTAAATAAATATTAAAATAAATAAATAAATTATATTTAATTAATTAATAATTTTTTAATATTATTATTAACGTTAAAATTGATTTATTTAGTGAAAAATAAGAAGTAGGATGTTTCTTATATAACGCGCTTATTTGTAGATTTAAAGAAAATATTTTTAATCGAATAAAGTTTAAATTATATTTATGTCTATTTTAAATAAAAAATAAATTATTTTAAATATATTTTTACGATTATAAAACGAAATTAATTGTAAAAATTCGTTTTAAATGACTAAAACGAATTTTTATTACTAAATTAAAGAGCGTTTTGTATTATAAAATATCATCAAATATTTTTATTGCATAATTTTAAAGTAACTTATTGGATTATTTTCAATTTTTACATGTGATGTTTTATATATTAATGTAAATTATAATTTTAATCAAATTTAACCTACTTTTTCTTGGTAGAAATTCAACGCAATGCTAGTAAATTGTACAGGACTGGTCTGTTATAACATAATCCACTTTCAAGTATTAGTTTAACCTATTTAGATGTATAGTTATATAGAATAAATAACTTTGCTATAATAGGACTATTATAGATTATGTCAGTGTTTCTCAACCAGTAGCTCGCAAACCACAAGAAAATCGAAATGATCTTCCTGGATAATGTCACGATCTTTCAGTATGATTAAAGGAGTAGGCATATAAAATATAGAGGAAAACTTTAGCTTATATCATTGCATAAGTACTACTCGAAAAAAAATTATATACTGTTTTTTGGAAAAGGATAAAGTGCAATATAGAGAGAGGATAAAAGAGAAAATATTTAAATAAGACTATATAATTTATTTAAGGACATATATATATGTATCCTTACGTGAACTAAGTTACATTGCCTTATTTAAATATTATACTTTTTCTTATTCTATATGAATTATAGTTATATAGGATACATATAATTTCTAGACTCATTTAAATATTATACTTTATACACTCTTTCTGCTATCCTTCTATCTACATTAACTATATATGCGTAGGTACAGAGTGGGAAATATGGAGAGAGAAAGAATTTGAGAAAAACATAATTTAGACAATTATTTTACTGTTTTTAATCAAATATAACGTTAATTTTATTTATTTATTTATTTATTTTTTGAATATACGAAATACAGCTTATCTTTTATACTTTGAAGTTTAAAACAATGATATTTGCTAATAAATGAAATTATAATTAGCATTTAAATACAAAATTTTTATTTTTTATCGTTTTTTTTTATCGATCACATTTTTCGAAACATTAAAACATATATATATATATATATATATCACTCTCACTCTCTAATTGATTGTTTCTTATATTGATTATTCTTTCAAATTTAATTACCTAGTAAAAAAATAATTTTAATTAACTGAAAATATTAATTGATTTTTTTTTTAAATGAAATTAATAAAATTGCATAACTTTTTTTTAAGTTAATGATTAATAATATCAAAAGGTAATGCTATTTTGTAAGTAATACATTTTCATTTCTATTAGCATAAAGAATAATTTAATCAAAGACTTGTTAAAATCTATAAGGAATTGTTTACAAAATCGCTATGTCAAAACTAATGATAATCAAACTTTGTAGAATGTTCTTTTTAACTCAGGATTTCTAAATTCATATTCACAAATCCCAAATGGCTTTACATTGATTCTGATGAAATTACAACAAAACTATTTTACAATTGAAATTATTATTAAAATTTGGTTTCATTTACAGAAAATAATGAAAATGAATATAATTTCAACTAAGAAAAGTAGTAACATTTACTTTTTTTTTATTTTAGTTTTAATTATTTTCAAAAATATCATAAAGTGAATTAACAATAAAGAATTCTATTTAAGAGAAGTTTAATGATTAAAAATAATTATAATTATAATTAAGAATGGTCTTTACATTAAAATAATAAAATATTATTTAAGAAAAAAAAAAGAAAATGTTTTGGTAAAATTTTAAAAGATTCAATTAATTAACAAGCCATAGGAAATAATTATAAATTAAAGAATTGTAATTAGTTTATACTAACTCATTTTAGGATTATAGAACCTTAGGGAAAATAGTAACTATAATTAGTAACAAGAAATTTTTGTTAAAAATAGATTTCCTTTTAGGTTTCATATTAACTTTGTTCTTCAAAAAAAAGGGGGGAAAAGGATGGAGGATCAAAATTCAGTTATACCAAAGCCTAATCAGAATTTTAAATTTTATACTAAGTGATCTAAAGAATACAAAGAGTGTATATTTTTTTAAAATCCTTATAAATTTTTTACATAAATATTTAATTATTAAACATATTTAAAACAAGAAAGAAAATGAGAGAATAGCAAAGTTAAATCTTTGCAATTAAAGTTAAAATCCTCTTAGTAAGGATTATTTCTTTCTGTATTTTTTTCGGATCTTGTTTCGTTATTTTTATGTGAACAAAACTTACTCTTTTGTAATTCTTTGTTATTTTTATGTATCTGAATTTTTTTCTTTTCGTAAAAATTAAGCTTGCTTCTGTATATTATTATTCTTATAATTTTCTTACATGATTATTTTTGAAACATAAAACATTAACAACAAATAAAACAATGTATTACTCCATCCCCAATTTGTTTGATTTCTATTTAGATTTTTGTTTAATGTTCTTGTTTGTCTTAATATTTAGAATAAACAAATAAATTGTGTAAATGATTTTGTTTTCTCTTTCTGTTATGGATCAATATTAGTTACAATTATGCAAGAAAAAATACAAAACAAAGAAAATATATATATAAAAAATTCAAAATCCTTGTTGAATTTTCTTAACGTGAGTTAGAATTAATATGGTATATTTTCAAGTTTTTATATAATATTATATTTCAAAAAAAAGAAAGAAAACGACCCTCTTATTGCTGTAAATTCTAATAATATTCTGCTTACAATTCATAAGTTCCAATATATTCTGTAATATTTCTTTCTTTCTTTTTTATTTAAAGAAATGAAATAGTAAAATAAAATAAACTTATATAAAAACTGAACATAGTAACTTGTTTAAAATTTAAGAATTTTCTAAAAATTTGTTTTATTTTATTATAAATTGGGGTTTATAAATAAAAGTTTCAAGATCTAAGAAACAACTAGAGAGAAAAATATATTGTAAAGGATTGCCTTATTTTATTTACTTTATTCTGATCCATTGATAAAATAAAAACTTTTCTAATGATTTTGTTACTCATTTTTGTGGATTTAAAATAAAAATCTTAGAATTTATTGATCATTTATATTTAAATCCAATACTTTTACATGTATAAATGTATGAAATTTGTATATAAAATTTCACAAAAAAATTAATTAATAATATAAAAACATAGAAATAAATAAATCATATATAAAAATTAATTAATGTAAAGAAATTAATATCAAAATTTCATACATGTAAATGAGTAAATTAGATTAATTAATTAATTTCATATATTAATACGTTAATGAAATTAATTAATACAAAACTATAAAAATAAATTAATTATATACAAAAATTAATTAAGTAATATAAAGATAAGTCAAGATAAAGAAATTAAAATTAAAATTTCATATATATAAATTAGTGTATTATTAAATTTTGATATTAATTAATTTCGTGCAAGTGTAATATATATATATATACATACAAATATACAGACATACATATATACATACACACACACACATATATATATATATATAAAATCAATTAATACAAAAATTTATAAAATTTCATACATGTTAATAAAAATAATTTAATTAAATTAATATATAAAATAAATTAAAATCAAACTTTTGCATTAATTAATTTCATGTATTAAATTAATTAATAGAAAAATTTATAAAAATCAAAGTTAATCCCAAATTTTTGATTTTTTCAGGAAATAAATGAATATTCCGAAATTATAATCTCATTAAATTGAACTAATTATGCATTATATAATCTTTAAGGTTATCAAATAATGATTATGATAACCTTTGTAGAAATAAAGGTAAAGTTCTGCAAAGTAAAAGATAGTACTTAAGCTTTTATATCACGTTATCCGATAGAAGTTTATTGTGATGCTGAACCATCAATAAAAAACATTATCTAGCTCCAGATAACACTTCTTGGTTTAAAATGAATTCTTTGCTTTCATTTCTTCGATATTGTTACAAATTTTTATATTAAAGAAATTTAATATAGATTTTTTAACAATAAAAAAAATTGCTTAAAATAAATCTATAATTTTGTCATGGTAACAATTAATAATTGAAAAAGTATGCAGCATATTTGTAAATACCTAAATTAAAAACGAATGCTATAATCAAATGTATAAGACTAGAAATAATAAATTTTATTGATTACGAAGCATTAGTTTTCATAATGTTCTCTTATAAATTTTTTTATAATACAAAAAAGGAAAAGAAAAAAATTCAATCGATTAATGGATTCTTCATTATAAATCCTTTTATTAATAATAAATTGAAAATATTTTTTTAATACAATGTATACAAATAAATATAGTAAAGTCAAATTAAATCTAATCAAAAATTTAAATTTTTTTTCTGTGTTTCTAACGAAATAATACAGCTATATTAATATCGTTTATTTCTTCTATCTTAGAGATAAACAAAAATAAAAATAAAATGTTTTTAAATTTCTCTCCAACCAACTTAGTAAGAAATAATTTTAATCGATATATAAATAGGAAATATGAAATTGAATTTTAGAATCTTATTTTTGACTGTTTCATGTAAATTTTATAATAATTCATGTTTATAAAACAGAAAATAAGCATTAAATATTTTAATAGCATGTATATGATTATTTTCCAATTATTTCTACTTGAATAAAGGAGTCGTGAGCTACTGGTTGAAAAAAAAAAAAAATCTAATTTAGCTATAGTAGCCTGAAATAAGTTTTTCATATAAATAAATCACATTTTTCAGCCTTTTCTATTTGGTAATTTTTTTTATAAATAAGGAACCGCGATCTAATAACTGATAAACGTTAATTGAGATGCAAAAACATTAATAATAAGTTTATGTAGTAGATAAATACATTAAATTTATTTTGCTTTTTATATATATATATTGAAAAATAATTTTTATTATGAAAAACACATAAATAATAAATTACAACTATTGTAAACACAACAAATATTGTTTTTACAATAAATTTTTAAAATTTTTTACATTGTAAAATTCTAGATAAATATTTAACTTGAAAATTAAATTATGTTTCTTGGTTTCCATATATATAAGTATTTAAGATCATACATTATTTATACATAAACTTCTATATATAAATTTACTCATTACAAAATTAATAATACACATCATATCCATAATTGCAACGTAACATGTAATGTATTAAGTTTAAATTTATATTATTATATGTCTACATATAAATTATAGTAAAGTAACTCAACTGGTAGTTTGCGAACTCCCGGAGATGAGGACTACATTCTTTAATAATACCACATTGTTCTTAATTTAAAAAAGGTTGAAAAGTTAAATTCACTATTACGTTTATATTACAGATTTTAAATTTAAAAATAATAAATATTCTTTGTTTAATTAATAAACTTTAGTAAGCTTTTTAATGATAAAAAGAATTTTTTATTATTATTTCATAGTAAATTTATTTGTAAGGATGGGTGTTTTATAGAAAAATAGCTGATTAAATAAATTTAATAATTAAATTTTGAATCACTTACGCATTATATCTTTTTATAATTCTTAAAATGTTTTATTAAAAATTTTATTTTATTAGTTAAAAAAATAAAAAAATATAAACTTCTTTGTGAATCTGAACTCTTTCCCCTAGAATATTTATTAATAAATCTTTATATATAAAATAAGAACCTTAATTTTAATATATTTATTATACAATACGTAAAAAGACGCTACATACATTAAATAATAAGCTTATATCTAGAATTCTTGTATAGCTTATATAAGAAATAATATAAAAGTTTTTAAACATTTATTCTAAATTTCTGAAAATAACTAATTTAATTTATTAGTTTTTTAAATAAAGATAGATAGGCTATATATAATAAATTTGCTTTAATTTTTTAGAATCTATTCTTATTTTACATCTCCATAATTTTTTTTTCAAATCTCTATTTTATTTTCATTATTTATTCATTTTATTATCCCAAAAGACTAGTGTTTATAATTGAATCTCTTGTTAAAATTTATGTATTTTAAAATTTAAATATTTTTTTAAACTCCAAATTATTTATTATTGAAATAGAAAAACTGAGGTAATTAATTTGATTCCACAAGGCATATCTTTTATCATCATCAATAATTATATACTTTAATAAATATATTAAGAACATAGCCTTCATTGTTTACTAAGATTATAATTACTTTTCTTTGTTTAAGAATGTAATCTAAACTATATTATTTTTGTATCGCAGCTAGAATTTATTTGTAATTTTCTATTAAAATCTTCTTTCAAGAATTAACATTTTCAATATATAAATCAAGTCGTAAGTGTAAGTATATTCTTGTTATTTTTCATTCTACAATGTAAAAACAGTATTTGCACTCCTTAGAAATTTATTATACCTTTTATAAAACTTATTATTTAAACTTATTTACATTAATCAAATCTAAAATTTACATAATAAGTATATGTGTATGTAATGCTTACATACAATGTTATAAGAATCTACATTCTTATTTTTCTAGACATTTTCTTTAAATATATAATTACTTAGAGAAATCAATAATAAAATTACTTACTTTTGAATTAAAATATCCAGTTACAGAGGTGATAATCATGGTTTTAAATCTTCTAATCTGTATTTAACTACATTTAAATCAAGCTGGATCCTTCTCTAATTTAATATTAAGAGAATTCATTATTTGGCTTAGTAATCCGAAAAGAATTTATAAATTACACATAAATTATACTGTTAGTAAAAAGTATTTAATTTATACTCTTCTATCTAACTTTAGAAACCATAGAGTAAAGCAGGATTTACAATTAATGTACAGTACATGACATGATATTTCTTTCTTTTTTTTTTTTTTCTTATTTTCACTTTAAGAGACAGATCAATATCTCAATATTGTTAAGTTCTTCATCTAAATTAGATGAAGGTTTAAAGATGAACCCAAGTAATAGTTATCATCAATCACCATTTCAATTAAGGTAGATTTGTTAGGAGAATGCCAAGCAATTAAAGTTGCTGTTAGGAAGGAATTACAACAGAATTGCAGATTTAACAAAATTTTTATACAAGTTACAAATCAATTGACAATATGAAGAAAAAGTAATATACAGTTTATATAAATAATGTTTTTACTACTTTTATAAATTGAGTTGATTTCTATATATATCCTTAATATAAACATATTTATCAATAGCAAAATGATTAATTAAACAGTTTAATGAATTTATTACACTCATAAAATAAATTTATATTAAAATTGCTCAATAAATTTATATGATATTAAAGTCAAATACATAAAGTTTTGCAATTCATTTCACCAATTTATTCATTTGTTTTATATATATATATAAATAATTATAAAAAATCCGAATTATTTGAAAATAAATAGAAGAATCTAAACAGGAAATAATAGAAAATAGAATTAATAAAATTTATTAGTTTTATTTAAAATAATATCATTTGATCAAACTTATTCCCAAATGTCATATATTACTTATATTTATAATTAATTTTATTAATTCTACTTCTACTTCAAATTAATTAAGTTTATATTATTTTAACTTATTAGTTTGTTATTAAAATGAAGCAATTTATTTATTATATAATTAGAAATTTAAAATGTTTTTATAATTTCAAATTTTAATATCTGCATTATTATATTTAATTGGGAATTTATGTGAGCTTTTTAGATTTCTTATTTAAATTTAATTAATTTCTAAACCTTTAAATAAAAAATAAATAAATAAATAAATAAATATAATCCGATAAAGTAATTATAAAAATTAATTTTTTATTCTAAAAATTAACATATTCTTAATAATAAATTAAGAAAAATCATTCAAATAATTTTATAGCATTGCTAATAATGTTTCTGTTTGAATTGTTAATTATATTTCCATATCAAAATTTAATGTAAGAACGTTTTCTACTTCTTGTAAGATACTTTCTGCTTGGTTGAAAACTTGTGGGAAATATGAAAAATAATTAAATTATCTTATTATAAATGTAACTAATATAAACATTATACATTAAATTATTTCATCTGCTGTTATTTATTTATGTAAACATTTTAAATATTCATTCATTCTATTCTTAATTAGCTAATTTTTAAAACTTAGTAAAAATGAATAAAAATGATATACAGCATTTACGATTATTTCACAGGCGTTATAAAAGGAATATCACGAAATTAAACTACAGGTAAATACATACTACTGTACATTTATTTTTCCAATTTTTATACGTTTTTTTTATTATAAAACTTTACAAAGGTATAATTACTTATTTTTTAAGTTAAATACAAGTTATTAAAGTTCATATTCAACAGTTAAGTGATTTTTATATATCAGATCACGTGTTTTCTAAAAATTATAAAAAAGACAATGAAAAATATTATTACAGTATATAAAAATTTCTAAAATTACCTAACTTAAAATTTATAAAGGTAGTCTAGACAAGAAAATTGTACATTTGATTTCAGTTTTATTTTATGATTTTAAATCATGATTATAGTTTTAAAATATTTATTTAATAATAAATTAACTATATTTTTTTGCTTTTGTTTTTTAAATTTATATGGAATTTTTAGAATTTTTTAAAATGAGTATTTATTTAAGGCATACAGATACAAATACACACACATATATATAGTTATTATTGCTATTTTTAACCCGTGTGATATTTTATATAAAACCTCTTTGGTTTCCTCACAATCTGCTAAACCGTTTTCCAACATGTTTTCAACATCTATCTATCTATACACATTCTATCAGTTTACGTGGAACTCTGTTGCGTCAATACCAGGATTTCAATTGCTATTCAGTTTCAATACAACTATGCATTTCTTTCAGTCTTCCTCCAATGTACTATTTGTTTATTTATTTTCAAATCTTTTTTCAGATAAATCCCTTTTAAAAAATTGAATAACTTCCACTAAATATTAAGGAAGAAAAAAAATGGAAGAGGAAAAAGCGGGAAAACTAATATTTTCCTATCATATTATTTGTGTAATTGAATTATTAAAATTGATTTAGTTTCAAATAAATTATAACTGTCGAAAGGATTTTTGTAGTTGAAATTAATTTATTTTTGCTGTCAAAATAAGTTTAATCGTGTTTATTACATTTTATTTAATATATTTTAAATGCTAATTAATGTTTTTATTCTCTTATTTTTGTGTTTATAGATTATTTATATACCGCTCTCTATATATTTATATAAATGTAGGAGAAGTACAGGTAAAACTTATATATAATGAAAGATTTTTAAGGTAAATTTATAGTAAACATTTTTGCATTTCCTTTTCTTCCTCTTGGTTATGGATCAGAATACACGTGAGATGTAGACAGACATGGATTTACCATATTGGAATTTATACATGCATCTATTCCACTTCAAGGCTGTAGAGCTTAGATCTGTTGCTACACATGCCAAAAGAATCCACAGCAACGTCTTTTCCCGTAGTTGCATTTATTTAGACTGTATTTGATCCATGCAGTTGACTAACTTCATATGTAATCATTTAGAAAATTGAAATTTTATTAAAAAGTTCTATCTATGAGAAGAAGAATATTGTATAGTTATATATATTTATATTTATACTTATATATAAATATATTTTTTAACGTTTATTATAATAAAAAAAAAGAATTTCTAATAAGTTAGAACATCCATTTTTCTTTGAATTGGTATGCAGTTGACGTAGTTCCATTTATGCAGCCTCGTGGGCAAAGTGACACGATGGAATTTGAAAAGGTTTTTCTTATTCGGAGACCACCAAATCCCTGTTCGATGTAACTTGTCCTTTTTTGTATAAACTCGATGTAAATCTTCAGTTTTTGTTATGATTCTATTCGCTTTGAATTTTAATAAATCCTTAATGAAGAAATTCCTATTTGAAATTTAAGTATATCCATGATATAGAAGCTAAGAATATTTTAAAAATATATACAGAAATTAAGTTTCTTTACTTATTTTTAGTAAAGAAACTTAACTAGAGTTAACAAGAAGAAGGGGAAAAGGTTATATTTTGGAAGAAAATTCTTTTTGAAAGGAAGAAAAAGAAGAAAATGACGAAAATAATTTTCTGAAAGAACTAACTTAATTATTAAATAATTTATTTCTACTCAGTAGAGAATGGTTTTTATATTAAAAAAAAAAGTCTAAAAATCCAGATGTCTGTGATATTTTCAACAAGTTCGGATATACAGATTCCTTAATTATTCTTCCATTAAAACTCTATTTCTTCTCCTTCTATATAGTAAACAAATAAATTAATTATTGATTTAAATATTTATAATTTCTGCATAAATTGCATACATAAAATAAAATTTGCATATCAAGTGTAGATTAGATTTTAAAAAAATTAAATTAAAAAAAGGGAAAACGAAAAATTCATGTATGAAAGCTTAAACATAAATTTCATTAAAATGAGAAAAATTTTAAAAAGCTAAATGAATTTTAATATTATTATTTTTTCTTTTTACTTTTTAATAAAATTAATCTTCAAGTGCAGATTTCATTAAAACTTTTCTGTTTTTTTTTTAAACTAATTTATCGCATTAAATATTTTATACAAAAATAAACTAAAATTCGTGTATTTAATTATTTAATTATTTACTACATATATATAAATATTCTGTTTAATAATTAATTAAACAGAAGAAGATTATTGATATATAATTATTATTTTGAATTTTATTATTTATAAGATATAAAAATAAAAATGATATTTAGAATGTGCATAAATTACATTGAGAGTGGCCCAAAGTCAGTTAACTATGATATATATATATATGTTTCTTTTTAAAATTATTTTAAGAACTTTTTTAACTAGTTTGGAACAGCTACATACACATTTTATTTATTATTCATGATTGTAATGATTTTATAGGTTAAATGCAGGACGACCTAAAAGCTATGTAACTAAAATGTATTTTTAAGGTTATTTTAAGAAAATCGGTTTGGAACAGCTACATGTTATTATTCACACTTTTAAAATTAAAATATATCTCGTTAAATGACTTTTGGGCTACTCTACTTTATTCACCTAAGATTATATATTTATTATTCTAAAGAGAGAAATAAAGCACTAAAATTCTGCCTCCAGCATTAATCTATTAATTATAGTTATAAATTATGATAATAAATGTGTCTAAATTATTTTTTGGTTATTTATAAGTTACATTCAGTTTTTCTCGTTTTTTGAAAATTTTAAACCATTATTACTGTATTGTTATTTTCGTGTCATTTACTTTATTAGATGAGATGTTAGAATGTAATAAACATGTAAAAACAATACACTCGTATAACAAATAAATAAATAAATAAAAATGTTGGTAAACATTTTAAAAATTATCTTATTATTTATTTACTTTAACGTATTAAATTAAGTATGATTTTCCTAATTTTATATTTTTCTATCTGATATTCCCATCGTGGGAATATCTAAACAAAACGTTATAATTTACATAATAAATATCAAAATAAGTTTACAAAAGAGGAAATTAAAGTGACAAAAGGGTAGATAGGATGTTATGAAACACGTTGAAACATTTGATGTTAAAAATTGAAGGCAAGTAATTGGCCAAAATAAACACAACAAATTAAATTACATTTTCTACTTAAGACACACACCGTACTTTAAATACGGTATAATTAACATTAGTAGTCATGTCCAAAAATTCTTGATACAATAGATTCGTTTTGTTGATAATTTTAGAGTGTAGTTTCGTGTAGTTAATACATTGTACTGCTACACGATAAGAATTATTGTTAACGTTCATTATAACGCGACTACAGTGTGCTTCAGACTAATGCCACAATGAATTAAAAAGTTAAATATTTATATCTGATTTTAAGCGTTTTAAAATTTGATACAAAAACAATTTATTATAAAAACAAAAGTAATTAAAACTTTTAATATAAGAAAATCCTTAAACGATACATTATTTCTATCATTTATAAAAGGCATTCGCTAAAGTTGCCACGATTTGCACTGTGTAAGTTTATATTTATTTGAAAATCGTGTGCAATAATTTTATAAATGATTTGCACTATAAATTGTATTTAATTGTCTAATACGAAGTTTTAAATGTTTTAATTGTTCAAATGCTATGATTTTTAAATACATTTACTGATTTCTGCATACGATTCGCACTGTTATAATTGTGTTTATTAATTTTGCGTATGACTTGCACTACAAGCTGTTATAGCAAGCGTGTACCAGACCAGAAACTTATTCTTCAAATAGTAAAACTGATTCACAAGACCTTTCAGCATGATATTTCCTAATTTTTGCGCCTGATTTACACTATATAATGTTATATAGTAGTTTGAGAATCATGAACACTAATTTTACTTATGACGTATAGTACATTGCAAACTGATTGATTAAACCTACAAAATTATGAGTGTCTTGCTAAAATGAAATACTCATCATTTTTGCATAAAATCTGCACAGCAACAAATTTAATTTATCAAAACTTCATGTACAGTTCTTCAAATCAGTAGATAAATTATTTATTAATTTATTATAATCTATTTTAGATAATAATATTTAAAAAACTTCTTAATTCTGAAAAAATAAAATTCAACGCATGACTTTACAAAAAACAAATCTTAAAAACTTCTTGAAATCCACTTAAGTATACAAAAACATGTGTAACGAATATATTTAAGTCAAGTCTGTTGTGCATCACTGCAATAAATTATTATTATTACAGTTATATTTAATTTTTATTTTATCTTTTATTAAATTTTTATAAAAAATCAAAACTTTGTTGAGTTTTATTACAGTGATTTATATTTCGTTTAGAAATTTATTTTCTAAAAATTTTTATTTACAAGAATTTTATTAAAATAAATTTAAAACTTACTGATAATTTGATTCTTGAAATAAAATTTCAAAAAAGTTTAAAAATAAAATAAAATAAAATATATTATAATAGAAATTTTATTAAAAAACATAAAATATACTATTTTTATTTTTATATTTTCTTCCTGTTCAATCTCAAAAAAATATTTTTAAATTATAACAAACAGCAAATTTTTATAATTTTTGACATATAAAAATATATTTTTACAATAATTAAATTTTCTTTTATGTTTTTTATTTCATTTCCAAAAAAAATTTTTTCAAATAAAATCAGTTTTTAAATAAAATCATCATATTACATTAAAAATTAAATCTTATTTTCGTGTTTTATTTTATTTACGTATTTTAACATAATTAAAAATAAGAATAATATTTTAAAATTTTCTCATTTTTTAACAGATTTATTAATTTAAATGATTAAAAAAAAATTTTAAATAAACTTTAATATTGTCTGTCCCTAATGATCTATCTAATAGATTTAAGGATTTATCATCTAATTTTATATATATATATGTATATATATATATATATATTGTTTTTATATTTATTTTTTATAAACCATACAGAGTGGCTTAAATGTCAGTTAGCCGTGTTGTTCGAAAAAGCAATAGTTAATAGTTTGAACCACTTTGTACATGACTTTGTATATGTAAATTTAAATGACGTGTAGGTCTATGTACTGTACATGTCTTTCATGAAATATTTGAATAAAACAATAATTTAAAGTTTACTGACTTTGCGCCATTCTTTATATGAACAATACATATGATATATTTATTTATAAAAAATAATTTAACTATTTTTATTATTTATTTTTTAAAATTTAATTTATACAAACAGCATACAAAAATTATCAGCATAACATAAAAATATTTGGTTAGAAGAAAAAAAAATGTATTTTCAAAAATAAAAATCCGATTATTTTATTTTTATTTTATTTTATTTTATTTATTTACTTATTCTAATGATGACAAATATAATTACTGTTATTGTCAGAATATTATTAAGATAATAATTTTAGATAATATTAAATGAATGGAACCAATTTATCTTTTATGATGTAACATCTCTGAACTAACATTTATGATTACAGAAATATAATTATAACCTCGGAAAAGATGAAGAAAAATCTAATTATTATCTTTTCAATAAAAATTATGTAGTATATTAATGATATTGATGTCATTAGTTTCTGCAATCGCAGCAAAAATATAATCTGATTTTTTTCCTTTTTTGGAACGTAACAGATTCTTCTTGGATGGTAAATGTTGCTGAATATTGCACTTTATCCAGATTCTAACTTTGTTATTTTTCTTGTAAACTTATCTTTTCATTACTTTAAATGTTCATTTAAAGTAAAATTAATAAAAATATAAAATAAAATTAAAACAAAGTAAAATAAAATGTTAATTATATTTAATATCATATGCAATATAATCTGCAATATCATTAAACATGCAGATTTTAATGATTTTTATTTAGTTTTTTAATCATTTCTGTTGATTTTATTCTATTTTTTTAATAAAATTGCTAGTTATATTGATTTTTTCTGTAGATATTTCTAATTACATTTATTTTTATTGGTATTGCTGACTTTATTGATTTTTATTGGCATTTAACTATATAAATTTTGTTAAAATTATATTCATGCAGTTAAATAAATACATTGTTCTTCTGAACAAATGTAAATATTATTTAACAAACAACAGAAGTAAAATAAAATATTAATTATATTCAATATTATAAGAAACATCGTTAAAAATTCCGTTTTTAATAACCTTTTTTATTTTTTGCTAGATTTATTCAATTTTTATATTCTATCTTTTACATTTTTATTTAGTAACGTTGCTATTTATAGCAGTAGCAGTAGCACAAAGGGGATGAAGACCCAGGACTACTCATA
Source organism: Centruroides vittatus (assembly GCF_030686945.1). Lineage (NCBI taxonomy): Eukaryota > Metazoa > Arthropoda > Arachnida > Scorpiones > Buthidae > Centruroides > Centruroides vittatus. The sequence continues at coordinate 4,338,501 of NW_027122385.1, forward strand.
GGTATTGCCTGGATGTGGAAGGGGGATAGGAAAGATGAGAAGAGTTGAGGAAGGCGGGAGGTGAAGAAAAAGTAGCTGTTTATATTTATTTTTATTAGTATTTAATTGTATAAATTAAATTAAAACTATATTTACGAAAAATATTGTTTATAAAGCATAGATTTTCTAAAAAAAATTACTTTAAAATAAGTTTATAAAATATTAAATTTTATTGGCATTGCTTATTATATCTATTTATATGATATTGAGAATTATGTTGAATTTTATTAGCATTTAACTGTATAAATTTAATTAAAATTGTATTTTTACAATTAAATAACTGATTATTTTATATCATCATCATCATCATCATCAACCATTATCAATCCACTGCAGGATGAAGGTCTCCCCAAGCCTCTTCCACAGTATTTTGTTTTGGGCGTTTCGCTTCCATGTTGTGCCAAGATGCCTCTTGATCTCATCAACCCACCGAATGTGAGGACGTTTTCTTGGTCGTTTTCGATCTCTTGGTATCCAATCAAGAACTTCAGATGTCCAGCGATGGTCAGTTCTTCTTGCAATATGTCCAGCCCACTGCCACTTGATTATTATTTTATATTATTATATATATATAATTTTATAAAACAAAAATATAAAACAAAATATTAATTACATTTAATATCATATCATTAAAAATTCAACTTTAATGACTTTTTTTCTAGTTTTGTTTACTTTTTAAAATCATTTTACTATTTTTTTTTCATTTTTTAGTATTATTACTGTTTATATTGACTTTTATTAACATTGCTGATTATACTGATTTTTAATGACATTTAATTATGTAAGTTTAATTTAAAATACTGTATCATTTGTATAGAAATATTTTTTTTAATTTCTAGAAAAAGTATACTATTTTAAAGATAAGATTATTTTTAAGAAAAATTATTTTAAAACTAGTTTCTAAGATACATTAGTCAATGTGTATTTGATTATAACAAATCAGTTTAATAATAATCTGCACGCTCTTTTATCAACAAATACTCCACATAATAAATGAATTAAAACAAACCAGTAAACAGGATTAAATGCAAAACAGACGTTTGGAAAGCAATTTACTTTTGTCCACTCAACCACAAATTCTAAAAATACTCTCTTAAAACACTCTGTTGAAGACAATTGGTACTAATCTGTACTCTATCTTTCAACTATAATTATCAAATTTTAAATAGGCCATTATGTAAAAATGTTAAATTAACTCTCAAAAATCGAATTTTCAAAGTGTTAAAATAAATATTTAATAATTCAAATCTGACTAGCGTACACATATTAATTAATACAACATGAGTATAAGGAATTTGTTCCGATTCATGAATTCTCACCAATGATAAATTTTTCTATAAAGTTTTAATGCTTTTAAAATTACGATAATGTCTTTTATAAATTTAAGAAAAAATCGATAATTTTTCCACTAATAATTTACTACTTAAAAGTTTAAAAATTTTCATATACAATGCTTTTATACATGTTAATAGTTATGATAATTAATTATATTTACAAGACTTTGGAAAACCTAATATAATGATAAAATACAAATTATTATATTAGTAAGCAGATTAAATTCTAATTTCCTAATACGGGAGTAATTATTAAAAAATATATATATATAAATTAATTTCTGATATTAAAATTCAGAAGTTCTTAAATTATTCGTGCAAAATACATAAAATAATCTAATTTTTAATGAAATATAATTAAATATACGTACGTATATTAAAATATATTTCTAGTTATTTTCTTTTAATGCGAAAGATAATTTTAATTTATTAAATATAAATTTGATTTTTATTTATTAATTTATATTTAGTACTTACTTAGAATAAAAGAAAATAATAATAATAACAAAAATTATCGATGAATGTAAAATTATATTTTACATTATATAATATTAAATTTTCGAATATAATCCACTTAAATTCAAATATTACCGACTTTTTAGACGATATATAAAAATATATTTTTTTTGGAACTTCTAAAAAATTTGGCATTCATCCAAAATACTTGAAAGTAGAAAGATTACAAAAATCACTTTTTTTTTCCTTTCATACTAAAAACTATTGAACTTACTACAGTAAATTCAATAGTTTAAATTTAAAAAAAATTACAATATTGTTTAAAATAAAAATAAGGAAATAAGGAAAAAAATTATATAGATATATAACAGAAAAATCACATATTGAGTTTTTAAATTTTGATTTAAAAATATCTATTTTTTAGGTACTTTTGTTAAATAAAACATGCGATTTTTTTGTTTCCGAAAATATTCACCTTAATTTTTTTATAAAAAAATTATTATTGAATTTAAAATACTTTATCCCTAATATAATTAAAATTTTATAAGATCTTTAAAGTAATTTTATTAAATATTTTAATAGTACAAAACATCAAATATATTGTTAAATTCTTTTATTAATTAAGTTATTATATTTTAATTAAATCGTTAAAACTAATTATAACATATTAATTAAGTTAATCTTAAAAAGATGATTTATATGTACCTGTACATTTTATTTTTATTTATTTTTTTTAAGAAATATATTTTTAAAATATATAAGATTAAATTTCATATATTTAATCATTTTAATTAGTAAAATTTTTTTTTATGTCTTATTTTTTTATGATAAATTATATATTTAAAGTTGCCTTATTTGTTAGTTTTATATTAAAGTTAGCTTTATATAGTGACTTATAATGTTACTTGAATTTTTTAAGAATTTTATTATAAAAGATAATTTTTTAAATTTTAAAAGTATTTAAATTAAAATATTTAAATATAGTGTAAAGCCTTTTTTATATTTTTACTATATATAGGAACCATTAGGCCTATTCTTAACGGAATTTATAATGAAATTTCACGTAAAATTGTTGTTATTCAGCAAAAAATTGTGAAATTTAACAGCATTTTTATACTTCCAGAAAATTAATTTTTTAAATCAAAATTTTATATTTCCATTAATAAAGTAAAGAAATTAATATTTTTACTTATAATATTTTACAAATAGTTATTAATTTCTCAATATTTTACAAATACAATCTAACCTCGATTTTAACTTCTTCATTTGTTTGCCTTTTAATTAAATTGGCACTAAGAGCAATGGAGGATCCAGAAGAGTCGAAAGGGGAGACTAACTGAAAAATTAAATATATTTGATTAACTAACAGATACCATATTTACTATCATAAATTGTTTTAAAAACAATGTTTTGAAGTTCGAACATACAAATTTTAATTTATTTTGTGTCAATAGAGAAGGCCCTTGTAGTCCCTCCATGGATCAGCTCATTACTACGAAGAGTGTGATACTAAATACTAAACTGAAGAACTTCAACCAATGAAAATTATATATAGCATGTAATGAGATCTACAGAAAAGTTCGAGTTTGAAAGTCACGTGATTTGGTGACAACGTCATTGCAGTACAAAATTTAGTAATTTCAGATACTGAAAAAACTCCCAATTTAGTATTTGTAGGAAATATCTGTTCACGAGTATTCATTGCCGCTTTATAGCAGTGGCAGTATTTAGAAGAGCGCTGTATCGAAGTGTAACTCTGTTGATTTCTGTTGACTATTTTATATTTATCAGAAATTTGCAAATATTTAATAAATATTTGCGAATATTCACAAATATTTTATAAATATTTGTGAATTTGTTAAATAATATATAAATAATTGTTAGCTTCAGTTGAATATTTCACAAATACTTGTTAGTTTCTGTTGAATACTTCACAAGTAATTGCTAATTTATGTTTAGTATTTTATAAATAATTGTTAATTTCTGCTTAATATTTCATAAATAATTGTCGCTTTCTTTTATAAATTATGAAAATAAATAAATAAAAATACGAAAAATTTTGTAAAACGTTACATAATAAAATCAAGTAAACGCAAACACTTTTTTCACATTTTGTAACCGCTGTCAGTCATTTATTTTCGAAAAAGACTATTTGTATACTTTATAATTATACAAATTTTAAAATACAAATTTATGAAACATATTTTCAAAGTTAATGTTATTTAAAAGTGAATTCAAGCATCTAAACTCATCTATATTTCATCGATTAGATAGAAGTTTTTTGCATTAGATTTGTTTGAATGTTCCCCCCTCTTTAGCATTTTCTATTGTCTTTATTTTCCTGATGAAAACAGACTAAGTTCTTTAGCTTCGTACTTTATTCATGAGATCCATTATCTAAATGACGTATTTTTTGAAGAAGAATTCTTTCAAAGACAATTCTTGATAAGTATGGGGGTAAAATACAGTATATATATATATATATATTTAACTTGTCAAGACAATTAGTTTTGTATGAAGAATACGTACATGTATGATTTCTTTTTTTAATTTAAGAAAAAAAGATGTTTTTATATTAGACCGTTTCATAAAACTTAAAAAGTATTTCTGCATAATTACCACAATATACTTTTGAATTGTTCTCTAGAAAAGATGCATTTAAAAAAAAAAATATTATTTTAGATTTGATTTAAAGAGAATTTTTAGTGTTTTAAAAAATGTTCTTGAAGACGGAAAAATATATAGAAAGTATTACATTTTATATAGGTTATATACACATTTTATTGACATAAAAAGTTTTATTTTCTTCCACAAAGTGTGATTTTACAAAATAGTTTTCGACTTGTAAAAGATTCTCCATATTTATACATGTTGGATATTTACAAATCCCTTAGATAGTCCTGTTGAAATTCGGCATATGTGTTTCGCTCCCTTTTACAGAATTTCTAGTGACAAGTCAACGGTCAAATGGCAGATTTCGAGAAATTTGTTGTAATCGCTAGGGAAATTCCTTTCTGACTTGATCCTACCCCAATGGAAAACAACGATAGAACAGATGGAAGTGTCATCCTACATTCTCTCGAGGGATAGATAGTTCTGACCGCCAACAGATACTCAAGATGTTAAACCCAATATCTGAGTCAACCTTAATGGTTTCTTTTTTTTTTACTAGTTTATACTTATAAAGATATGAAGTTATGTCTTTAATCTTTTGATATCTTTTTACAAAACTAAACTTTAATCATTAATGATTATATATATATATATATATATCATACACATATTTTAAAAGAAAGTATTTAAATATGAAAAAAATGATGATATAAAAGTTATAAAGTAAATTATTGGATAAATATATACAATAATTTGATGAAAAATACGTCTAATAAATGTAAAATGGTAAAGAAAAGGAAGTTAAAGCATTAAAGCATGAAATCGCCAGAAAATAATATAAAAATTTATTTTTTAAGTCTCTGGGGTATTGTATATATATAAATAAATAAATATATATATATATATAAAATTTTTCCTTGATTTTCACAAGTGGACACAATTTCCTTTACTGAATTGTTTTCCAATGCCTCATTGCTTGCTTTAGAAGCAACGTAACCAATAAAAAACAACGATAGTTGAGTGAATTGGTCGAAACTCATTCGAAAACAAGAGTTATATATAAGGAAATAAAAAGTTTTTTTCGTGTTTACCTGGATTTTGACATCACTTTAACACATTTTTCATTAAATTTTATGATTACAATTTTTTGATATATAATAATATTATATAAATTCTTAAAAAGTTATTATAAATATTACAGAGAATGAAAAAAAATGCAGAAAACGTAATAATGTTTTGACATTTTAAACAGAAATTTACTTATTGTTCAATCTTTTCTTAAATGAAAAGAATTTTTTCTTTTTAACTTTTGTTCTTAATAATAATGTATTAAAAAAATATTTAAAAAAATAACATTTTCACCATTAAGAATAAAAGAAAATTGTAGTTATTTAACTTAAAAGATTTCTAAATAAAGTATACAATCAAATTTTCTAGATTTAAAATTTGATTCCATCACTCAATAAGATATTAATAAACTTTTTTCCATTCAAATAATTAAATGTAAGGAAGGGAAAGAGAGAAAAATTGTAAAAATAATTATATCATAAATTACAGACTTTATATTTAATTTTAAAATTTATTTATTATAATAATTATATTTTCTTTTAAATTATTAAAGATACCAGTACTTTAATTTAGGGAAAAAAATATATTAATATAAATGATAAAATAATGTGTAAATAAATAAAATATTAAAAATTTGAAAAAATACGCATTAAATATTAATAGTATTATAAATTTATTTAAGTGTATCTCAATAGATGAAGTAAACAAATATAAAGTTATGTATACATATATATTCACTTGAGATTATTTTATATTATTTTTAATCTTGATTTTAAATGTATTGTAGAGAATAATAAAAAAATAAACTTACTTTTGAAAAATTTTGATATATAACAAGAGTGTTTGTTAAATATCGACTAAATTGAAATTTCTGCATACATCTTGTTTTGAATATATAAATACGTAAATATTAAATTTCATTCTTATAAAATAAGCAAACAAATAATATAAAATAAACAGTTTTAAAAAAGAATTATTGTTTATGATAAATATTAAATATTACATTATTTCTAAGTTTCGGGGATTTTTTTGGAATAGGAATTATCTTACAATATAATTTAAGTTTAATTTAAAATTTAATAAAATTGTAAGTAAGTTTATTGTAATAGGGTTCAACCTGTTACAAGGGGATTTCAGATGTTAACCAACCACAGATGGTTTAATCTTATTATAACATATTATTTCCACTGTAATAACATCTTATCCATTTTATTTAATCATACATTTTTGTAATAATATAAACTTAAATGTTTAAAGTCACAAAACATATTACTCAATTCCAAAAACTTATTTGAGCTATTTATAAACTATAATATATATAATTTTTAACAAAGATGCTTACTTTGTTCATTAAAAATCTTGTTCAATGTGCGAAGGTGGTATCTGAATCATTAGAGAGAATCTTAAATGACTTAATAAAATTGTAAAAACGTTAATAATGTATTTAAAAATAAAGTAAAACTTAATTAATATAAGGCATAAAACAAATGTAAATACTATAAAATTTTTATTACATATATTGTAAAGAAAATTGATAAATAATAACGAAAAGTACGTCTACTTTTAATAAGAAATTTTCAGAAAGAATAATTGAATGATAATTATATGTAAATATACTTTTAAAGAATTTATTAAAAACTAAAAAACTGTTAGTAATATATTTAAAATAAAACATAATTAAAAGAAAATATAAAATAAATGTGAAATGCTGTAAGAATTTACATTATAGACTTATGAAGACTGACAAAAAGCATTTCAAATTTAAGGAATATGAAAAATTAATAAACACACAATATCTAAAGGAACGTTTGTCCTAAATTCGAACTAATAATGTATTAAAAATTAAATAAATTTATTTAATAATAACATTATACATTTTTATTATAATATTAATTACAATTTTAATTGATTATTTATATCGGTAATTTTAATAAAACAGCAATAAAAACGCATCAAATAGAATATTAAAGCAATTTAAATGACAGTATTTATATAACATATTTTTTAATATTTACTTTATAATTAGATTTTTAAATAATTTTTGTAACATGTTTTATAGTTAGTTTTATTCTGCAATAATTTAAAAAATAAAAAAATTTACGTTTTCACTTATTTAAATTTTGTAGTTTATATTGTTATAAATAACCCTGCAGTTCTTTCTAGAAAACATGGACCATATATTGTCCATACCAAAAGATCGCATATATTAAGACTTTACCAGAAAACATAATGCTATGTAACTATTTATTCATTTATTTAATAATTTATATAAGTCATTTTATAGCATATTTATAATTTATGTAGATTATCCTGTATATTTTGCAAAACTGCTTTTAAAAAATGTTAAAAATTTTTTAAGTATAAAATAATGTTTTTCCATTAATTTTTTATTTTTATTATTATTTTTTAATGCAAAGTTTTGAAAAATATAAATTAGGTTTTCACCAAAAAAAAAATGTATAAAAATCTCCAATAGAAGCTTTTTAATGATTTACTTTGATTATATTTCCAATGTTTAAAAAAAAAAGAAAATCATTATTATAAAGACAAATATGAAAATTTTGATTACAGTCGACAGTTTATCAATTTCTTAATATTTGAAAAGCTTTCACGCTTAAATTTCTTTATTGATCTTAAAGAAGGAACCATCATTATTTATTTAAAATATTCTAAATATTGACGATTTTCCTTGAAAGCACAAATTTGATACTGATGTTTTAAGCGTTACTTATATTTTATTCAATCGAATTTAAACAATTTAATTTTCTATTTGCGGTTTTATTCCCCTTTTATATAATTAAAGAATATCTAAATAAATTAAATGAATTTATATTCAAACATTTGAATTATTAAAAGATATAATTTTGTGAGAAATTGTTAGTACATTTTTAAATTTTACTTTATTCGATGTAAGATAAATGTAAGTCTATTAATAAAAGATTTATAAAAGACATTTCCTTTATTTTTAACAACGACTGTATTTACGACATTTGATTAAATATTCAATAATATAGAATTAAATTTAAATATATTTATTAAATTACTTAAATGTTTTTAAAACTAAAAGTATTATATAGGCCCTATAATTTGTTTAGTCTTTTAAAAAGTTATTCGATTTTGTTTAATCAAAATGTTTAAATAAGAAAAACCTTTATTTAAAATTAAAGAATAATATTTACATAAATTTTATTTACATGTGATATGTTCTTAATTATATTTAATTAATATAAATAAAAATGTGTTGTACAATAATCCTACATCTTTTATGAAGTTTCGATGGATTAAAATTTTTAAAAATCTAAAATAATGAGTTTTAAATTTATTAGAAAATTCTATATATATTTTAATTATTTTTAATTAATTATTTAATTTAATTCATTATTGACGTAAGGATTATGCAGGCGGTTCATCTTGTACAGTACCCTATCCATAATCTTAGGTGGATGAGGTGCAAAATGAGTCCTCTATCTGGGAGTGAAAATTTTTTTTTAAAATATAATATCACATATAGTTAACTTAGCATAATAATTAAAAATTAATTTCATAAATTTAACATATTTATATAAATTGTTTAAACCAGAGGTTCTCAATCATTTTTTTTCCTCGTCGATTCCGTTCCAAACTTAAATTTAATTTGCCGATCTTTTTCTATAATTATTATTAATTTTTATCATTTTTTAAGTTTAAAATAAATACTATTGCTTAGAAACCTAAACCTAATTTAGTGATCCTGATAAATCGTTTGGCTCCTTTGAGAGTCTCAAACGACTAGATTGGGAACCCTCGATTTAGCCAATATCGAATAACAATCTGTTTTTTGAATTCCATCAAAATGTTCACAAATTTTTATTTATTTAATATTCATTTATACCTATTTGTACAACATATGATTCAATAAAGTAAATGATAAATGAGTGTTCGAAACTTAAATCATGTCTTATAAAAAATTATCAATCATCATTAAAAAGATTATCTTCTATTTTTTGGTATTGTAAGAAAGTAAGTAAGTAAGAAAAAGAAAACTGTAAGAAACAGAAAAGCGATGTTTATAATCTAGCTTTTTTTTTTATAAGAGTGTCTGAAACTTTCAAAAGTCATCCAATTCTCAGACACGTATGTTCTCTATGAAGATAATTCAACCAGGTTACTTATATCTCTTATATTTGGACAAGGCAGTGAATTTTTTAAATTGTCTGACTACAAATAAAATGAAAGAAAAAGTTCTTTTTCCCCAAAAACTTTTTGCTTAACTGTTGTACTATTTCAACATTATTATATTATGAGAATATTCTTTTTGGTTGTGTGTATATATATATGAAACCAAAAAGTTATAAATTTTATTATTTTTTAACTTTATTATTTCAATATGTTACTTTTTTACTGTAAAATGTAAAAAAATCTATTAATTCGCTTAATTTATATATATATATATATTTCAATTCTTAAATTTATTTACTGTAGAAAGAATTTATTATATAATTTATTTATTTTGTTCTTTAAATATTAAGTCAATAGTCAGGGTGATTGTAGGAGAACGGACTAAACTCTTAAATACCTCATTCCAATGGCAGTTCTCAGTTAAAATTTTAGTGGGTGAAAATAGTATCAATCTAATCTTCCCAATGGCCAATAATATGAAATTCCTTAATAAGAACAGGATAAATTCTTTATTGGTAGTGCAACATCGCAGCATTCATCTTATCCTGTACATTTACACTTCTACAAACTGGATAGTTTGTAGAAGTGGTATAGTAGTTTGTAGAATAGTCCAAATGTACAGGATAAAACGATAGACTTTGTAAATATATATCATATCCGGGGCGTGTCTGATAGTCGAGACTACGGGTGACTTTTTTTGTGCACTTTGTTAACTTGTAAGAACCGCGGTGTTGGCTATTTTCGTTCAATTAATTTTACTAAACAAAGTTTCATTTCAAATTCTATCTAATATTTTTGAAGAAACACTACATACTAATTAAAATGCAACGTTTACCGGTCAAAAGAGGGAGATCACCGCTAAACCGTGCCAAACAGGGTAGTAAAAAAGACTTGTCTTCTCCGTCCACTTCTAAACTTATAACGGATTATAACTTTCTCGGCGATAAAGTTTCACACGAATCATCTTCGGCTGCTATTGATTTGTTTCAAAGTATAACTCCCCATAGCCCGCAAAGACCACCAGATAAGCCAAATATTTCTTTAAATAATCCGAACATTTCGCCGGATATCCCAACGACAATTCTATGGAACAAAATTTCTGACTTAATTCTTTCTTTTAATGAAAAACTTTCAACCCAAATATAATCTATTAAGGAAGATCTGAACCTTATACGCGAAAGTATCTGAGAAACCAAATAGCAATATAAAGATATGCAAGGACAAATTAATAACCTAAAATAGCAAATTGAGACTTTAAAATCAGAAAAAGAAATGATGCAATACAAAATGGATGTTCTAATTAATAAACTTCATCGTAATAAAATAATTCTTTATAATTATCTGACCTCAAGAAATATTTCAAAAGTAGAAATACATAATTTTATTACTACAGTATTGAATATACAAAATACTGTACATCACATGAAGATATTCTGGAGATGACTCAACTAACTAAATCAATGAACCCAGTAATAAGATTAACTTTACAAAACAATCAAATCCATGATAACTTTTTCACAAAATTTATAAAAATGAAACAAAAAAAAACTCTCTGAAGGAATGGACAAATATGCAAATCTCCCATGATCTAACAAAGGAATCCAGAATTAGACGTAAACTATTACTCCCAATCTTTCATGATATTAGAAACAAAACCAGCAAGTAAAATTAATAATAGGTCGAGACAGGCTGACATTCAGTGCTGTTTTTGGAAAAATTGGTTCATGTAGAGACTTTTTTCCCTTTTTCCCTGCCAAAGACAACTACAAGTTGATGTCCGTTGAGACATAATACATTCCATCATAAGAAACCTATTTTAATTAATCAGCCCTTTGTGATCATGAACTGGAACTGCCAGGGACTTAAAACTGAAATGCCAGTACTCAATTTTTTACAATCCGAATTTAATCCAGATATTATTGGAATAATCGAGACATGGACGACATCTAACATAATATATAAATCAAATTTCTTTAATCATTTCATAATTGAAACAGCATTAGCATGTAAATGAACTGAATCTGGTCGCCCTAGTGGTGGTGGGTTATGTATTTTATTAAAAAAGAACCTTTGTACAATTCTTCACACGGAAAAGTCTTATAACTATATACTATTATTAATATCCATGAAAGAATCTATACTTGGAAATGAAAATAATAAATTAATTATAGTAATGATTACCTATATTCCACCTGATTCCTTGGAAAAACTAAAAGCAATTTTTAACATTATTGATGTCTGGCAACATATTTATTTATATCCGTTTATATCCATTTATTTTATTACTGGGAGATTTTAATTCAGGTATTTCTAACTTGATGGATTCTTAGTATGATGGTCCTAATTTCCGCATTCAGAACATTCGTCTTTCTAAAGATAAGTATACTAATAGACTTGGAATCGACTTAATCAAAATAATAACTGATAGCAAATTATTCATTCTTAATGGATTTATTAAACCCGATTATCCGGCTGAATTTACCTGTCTGCAGCATAATGGAAAATCCACCATCGATTACATAATTTGCTCAGAATTCCTACTGGACTGTTGCTCCGAATTCATCACAACAATAATTGACGCATCTGATCACTTCCAAACTATAATTAAATTTTTAATATTCTCGCAAAAGGAAGCTATTAAACCTCATAAGAAGAATCAAAAAATTTTCTACAATAGTTCAAGATATTTAACAGAAATTGAGAATCGCTTTTTTAATATTCCTGATTCTACTGACTCTAATAGTAATGACAGCTATAATCTTATGATTCAAATATTGAATAATTATATTCAAGTCAAAAAGCTTAAAGGTAATAGATACACTACGTATAAAAACCCCTGGTACGACCATCACTGTCACAAAATGAAAAAAAATTAAACAAATTAACTTGAAATTATTTAGAAAGGATTTGAATGCTGTAAACTTTTCTAATTATAGAAAGGCTAAACAAACTTACAATAATCTGCTTAAGGAAAAAAGAGGAATTATTTTAGAAACGTCGAATCAACCCTAATCAACAACAGTAAGGACAATATCTTATTTCGCTTCAATATAAATGCTAGTACAAATTCTTTAGTTTTAGACTTTAACGTATGGAAAAGTTTCTATCAAAGATTCTCAGATAAGTTTTATTATTGATACTCATAATAAATATTTAGATACTTACTTTACAATTAATGACTTAGAAGATGTTATTAATAAAACCAAAATTAAATCTACGTCAGGTAGCGACAACTTCCCAACTAGCTTCCCAAAGATGCTTCCTCATCAAAACTACTAAAAATATTTAATTCTATGTACAAAGAAATTACATACCCTGACTCTTGGAATTCAGCTACGATTACAATGATATATAAAAAAGGCGACCATCTTTCTCCGGATAATTATAGATCCATTGCTTTGCTTTCAGTATTAAGGAAATGCTTTACGTCAATGTTAGCCTCTAAATTTTGTCAGCGGACCAAAGATACGGATCCAGATGCAAAATTTCAATATGCTTACCAATTATTTAGAAAGGATAAAGAATAAAGGAACCGAATTCGCAATTTTTCTACTACTGTCTTTTTTCTACCACTACTTTCTACTACTAATACAACTTCAACTAATAATAAAACATAGGAAAGTATACGCAGCATTTATAGATATCAAAAAGGCTTTTGACTTTGTCAACGTTCCTCTACTGGTTCATAAATTAAAAATTAAGGGTGAAGGTGACCGATTTTTAACAACAATACTTAAATTATTTTCAAACTATTGCATAAACTCACATCTCAATTCGCTGCATCTAACAATAAATCCAGCTAAAACAAAGATTATAATATTCCGTAATAATTGTAAAATTTCACAAACAGAATCGACGTTATATCTAAATAATACTCTCCTACAAATAGTTAAAGAAGTTAATTTTTCGGGAGTCATATTTGATTGAAATATTACCTTTAAAGCACATCTAACTACTATTAATAACAAAGGAAAGCTGGCAATTGACAATCTCTTGTATCTATGTTCTATTCTGAAAACATCAAACTTGAATATCCATATGAAGTTATATAATTCAATAATTAATCCCATTATATACTATGCCAGTCCAATTTGGGGTCTCGATTACTTATATAAACTGGAATCTTTTCAAATTTATTTTCTTCGTAAACTTCTCCATCTAGAACGATCTATTCCTGGTTATGCTATACGTAACGAAACCAACCGTATATGCTCATTCCCTTTTTTCTCAAACGTATAATAAAAGTCTACTACGGTATAAAATTTAAAAGTGATAATAATTTAATTGTTCTACATCAGGAAATTATCAAAAAAAGCAAAAACATAAGTTAAAATCAACTATGGCAAACTAAGTTTCAAAAACTTTTAAACTCATTCGGTGTATCTGACCTGCTATTCAAAGAAAATTTGCAAGACTGGAAATATGGCTATACTTTATTAATCGAATCTGCAATATCTCAGTCTATTAACAAGAATCAAACAAGTTTAAATCAGAGTAAATATCATCCCTGGTGCACCAATCTACTCCATATTCCATCTTCACAACCATATATATCTAAATCAATTAATTTAAATGTGAAAAGATTAATAGCACAAATACGCCTTAATAAATATTCTATTTACATCAACAACAGTTATATTAATTTTGCAAATAAGCATTGTATTTGGTGCAATTCCGAAAAACTCTCACTCTACCATCTGATACAGGATTGTCAAGGCTTAAACGTGCGCGACTCACTTATATCAAACGAACAATTTCTTGAACTTAGAATGAGTATCAACAAAGATAATAAAAAAGTTTTATATAAACTATATAATTACTTTATCAAAATTACAGAAATGTTAGAAAACCTAACTTAATAGTTCATTGTTCATTACTACTAAATAACTATGATTTTATCTGTATTAATAACTTTAAGACTTTGATTGTTATTATCCAACATAAATATACTTGTAATTAATGTATTATTTATATATGTAAACTGTTCAACATTTTTGTAATCTTCCCTATTAGATGTAACACCCCCTTAACAGGGAAACTCTCCCTTTTTGTGAATAAACGTTTATTATTATTATTATTATTTTAATAGCTAAAACATAAAATATTTAAATAACTTAAATTATTCTTTTTATTATGCACTTGAAGAACATTTCATTAATTGAAAAATGTAAACAAATTTTATAATCTTTTTCATAGTTTATATTAAAATGTTTATTTCATTACGAAAAAATATATATATGTATATCATATCCACTAATCTTATTGTTTATAATTTATTTACCTCATATAGATATTGAATTATCCTTCAGAATAATTCTTTTAATCCAATTTTACCTTATTACCTATTTTATCATTACATATTCTACGTGATAGCATAATCATAATTTATGTATCCTTATACAGGATAACCTATTTAAATACTCTTGATTTATGTATAATGCATCCAATAAAACACCGACAAGTTCTTTTATTTATAGATCAAAGTAATTGGTTTAATGATCTTATAAATAAATACTACGATAGTGGAGTATAAAAAAATATAAGTACAGGAATTTAATTAATTAAAACTTTAACTAAGGCAGTTTAATAATAGTCAGTGTAATATTTGAATTAATTATCGTAGCACTAATAATTCTTGTTATTATCCTTATCTCGAATATCCGAGATTTAATTAGTACTATTATTAATAATTAGGGCAATGTATATTTGAGTAATCTGATACACGTTAATAACGACTAACCGCATAGAAATGGAAACAATAATTATATTTTTATAACAATGTCTAATGGTTTGCGTATCAACATTTTGAAAATTTATTTAATTATTATAAAATTAATTTAAAACTTAATAAAGTTCAAGACTATAGATGTGCCCATTTAGTTGGGGTAGTGTACATGTTACGTCAATTTCATGTCATTTTTTCAATTTTATAATGAGAAATTCTAAAGAATGATGTCAAATTCACGTAAAAATGTACACTATAACCAAACTGACAGACCCCTAGTGTTGTAGTTTTTTTAATTTTATAATACTGTAATTAAATGTTAACTTTTTAAAAATTTAATATATAAAATCGTTTAAAATGGTTACAAAAATACACAATTGATTACTTTATTGTATTCTTATAACCATTTTTAACTGCTTTACATATTAACTTTTTTTAAAATTAACATTTAATTATTATAAAATTAAAAAAAGTAATAATGGGTCTGTTTATCTGATTGGAGTAGTCAACATTTTACACTAATTTGACATCATTTTTTTAGTTTTACAATGAGAAATTCAAAAGAATGACAACAAATTCACATAAAATATGCAGTATTCTAACCATTCGAACAGACTATATAATATATGCTTTTTGCATAAAAATATAAATAAATTATAATTTTAATAACAAATGTTTATTGAATTTTAGTTAAAATCGTATAGAAACATTTTACTAAAATAAGTATTAAGCTATAATAATCTTTAGCGAGAACAATAGTAAAATATTCAATAGATATATAATATATTTGTTACAACAATGACATATTATATTCTAGAATATTTAGGACATTTCTCAGCTACAAGTTACACCCTTCAAAAAACCACCACACCCTACACACAATTGCAACTCGAAGACGTGACATCATTAGAGATAACTATTATGATTCTCACTACAAATATGACACTCAACATACTAGGAACACAAATGTCAAGATCATTTTGGTGTAACAGGAGATATAAAAAAATTCTTTATACGTATATATAATGTTACAATATTGGTTTAGAACTGCTTTGTTTACTCGATATTTACGAATTTTTATTGTCAAAACTTGTTAACTATAAATAGAAAAAGTAACACAAATGGCAAAGTAATAAATAGTAAATGACGTTAAGTAAAAAAAAAAATATTATATACTGATATATTTATATATATATATAGATATATATAAAAATCTATTTTTAATCAATTAAGATAACACATGGTGTCAGTTTATTTTATATAGAAATTTGTTATTTTTCTAAAGAAATAAATTTTTATTTTTATTTTCTTCTTCGAAAAATTTTATCGATTTTAGTACATGTGAAATAGTTTATAAGAGAAAAAGTTTTTTTATTTTATTTATATATATATATATATACACATCTATATACTTTATATTTTCTTTATAAAAAATTTAATTTTGAAAACATTCTTGTAGAATAAATCAATAATTGCTTCAGTTATTTGTAACTAAATAAGATATTCCATTAAAGTTGTCAGAGCTCATAAGTTGTATTTTTTTAAATATTTTATTTTATTACAGAACATTCTCGATTTAACGCAGGGACGAATTAAAAAGACAGAAAGATGATCACCCTTTAGATTATTTTACTGTTAATAAGAGCTTCATTAATTTTTTAAAAATAATATGTTTACGTTTTAATATTCTTATCATTTACTTTTGTACATTTTTATGAAGTTCATTTTAAGTAATTATTAAAGGGATGAAACTTTTATATATTGTATATTTTATTACACAGATTTAATTTTCCCTTCTAAGGTTTGATCTTGGATCATGTAACAGACAACATAGGGAAAGGTTAAGTCCGTTAGTGGTGAATGCCCGTTATATATAGTTCTAACGTAATAGCAAAGTAAGAGTAAATAAATGCCCAAATTAAAACAATTAAACGGATAAATAAACAACAACATATTCACTGTTCTTACCTTAAAAATACTATAGACTTGCTTGAAATTCATAAAATATGCCATATCTTATAGTGATGAATTCAGAGTTATTTATTTTGGTTTGGCCCTTTATATCCACAGTCAGTATATAAAGGATATTAAAAGCATATCCTCGACATAACGATCCTTAATATAGTTGGTATATTAGGGATCATTATGTCGAGAATGTGTTGTATTTGTAAATGTTATCACATAAAAAACTTCAAATTTTAATAATAATAATAATAATAAAAATAAAATTATTAGTAATTAGTAATAAATATTAGTATAATTATCTAATAAATATTTCATAAAATTAAAAATTAAATGTTTTAATTGAATTAAAATTTTGTACAAATTTTCTTTATACAAAATTACAGCATTAAATGTAAGTATGCTATGCAGTTATAGATATTTTTACAATTGCAATTGTTTGCAGTTATAATTGTGAAAATGGCGTTGCTTGATTGATAATAACTGTTTAAATATTTACATCGTGGCAGAAATATATTCTTTCACTTATTTGAGAAGAAATATTAGTACTTGAAGTATATTACTTTGCAAAATAATAAGTGTTACAACATTTATTTCTCGAGTTCTAGCGTAGCAACAATTAGAAAGTTTCTTGCTCTTAGTGTCTTCATTTATTTGTAATTAGTCACTATTACTCTGACATCATTTTAATGGACAATAATAGTAGTACCGTAATGCTCTTGGTAGAGTGATAGTTGGAAGCAGTACGTAAAGCGTATGACCATGAATATCCCACAGTGCATGTCTAGTACGCTTTGGGAGACGTTTAGTCGCTTACAATCATCTCCAGATGCCTTTCCATTCTAAGATGTTCTCTCGAATGGTGGAAATTGTCATGTGCTCTTTGTGACACTGTCGTTTCCAACTCAGGGGCGTTCTATAGCTCAGGCTTACATTATCCAGATACTTTTAGATACTTATTTCTAACCAATTCTTTCTGAACTCATAAAACTTAAACCTTTTTTGTAAGTTTTTATAATGTAATTTGTAATATAGATACATGTACTTTTGATATATTTTACCTGAAAATGTGTAATCTAATTAGAAACTATTTATGTAATTTTTTAACATTATAGAAAAGTATGTCTTAGTTTAGTAAGTAGGGCTATTATGATTCTTATTTGTAAGGACTTAATAAATAATTATGTTTATCACAGTTTAGAAAATAACTTTAGTAAAAATTGTGTTAAATGAGAAAATAGCGATGTGGAAATTTAATGGATTAGATCCACTTGTGGACTGGTCATCTTCATTTCTCTATGATCTTAAAGTAAAGTATTTAACTTCTGTTGAAGCTAAATTAGAATGGATATAACCAAATTTATTCAAGGATGAACATCTATCAGAAGGCTTGAAGTTAGCTCAGAGCTTGAAACAACGTAAGAAATGATATGATCATAGAGAAATAGTCACAGATTAATTCACAACATCTTCTTTAATAAAGAAGTTTTTAAATTTTCGCTAACTTTTAATATACTTTCTTATATTCCTTTTTGAATGTTATTCGGAATTGATATTCTATATGAATCATAGTGCAATAAAAAGGAGAAAGTTCCGCTTTACTATAAAGTGGTCTCTATCGTTTGCACAAATGGACAGTCGTGAAAAAACTCGCTCGTAATGTGATGTGACTTTTATTTTTACAAGATACAAAAATGAAGTATATATAAGAAACCATTAAAAATTAGTTATTTATTCACATAAAATATAGATAGTGAAACAGAACAAAAACAGTATGAAGTAGAATCAGTCATAAATACTATTGAAACTGACAGCTAATTTTTGGTGAGAAGAGAACAAGTAAAGCACTCATTGCTTCAAGAGTGTCGACGTCAGCAGTAATGGTGCTAAACTCGGTAAAGATTACATTGGAGAACTCCACTGAGTACATCAAAGTCCAAATCAAAACAAAGTTAAATACTTGACGTGTTATCATTTACATTGGCTGGGGATGTCACATGTCACTCACTTAATGACACACATTATCTGCTAAGTTCATCAAGTGATTGATCCCTTGGAGAACAAAATGTCCTTAGAATCTCCAAACTTTTACAATGTGCTTAATATCTCGACCCTTTTAAGCTCAACTTGTACAAATATCCTATTGTATAACGCAAGAAAATTATGTGATTTTGCTTATTTATACATATTAAGTGTATTTTACTCATTTATTTACATTTACCAAAATTTATTTTGATATATTCGATCGCCAGACAAAAGTACTTTATCATTGCTATAAATATGTATCCGATACTTGTAATTTTAAAAGAATCCAGAAATATTATTATTTATTTTGTGATTGATTTTTTAACTTAAATTTAGATAAAATTTACGTTCGATTAAATTCTTTTCAATATAAGGTATGAATAACCCGGATTTAATTATTAAATATTGTAGCGCTACAAGCATGAATTACAAAATAGGCTAACGCCCTGAAATAAAGTATTTTCAAGGATCTTAATTTCTTTTCACTAGATTTTAAAGATGCACAACACAATTGAGTTTATAGCTTATTGTAAAATATATTTCGAACTTCATAAAATTTTATTATTATTTATTAGATTTTGTTTATTTATTCTTTCTGTCATCGTTATTTATTTCTTTTATTGATATTTGGGGTTGGAAAGTAGACGTATAGCTGACACTTTATTATAAATGAATGCCAGATTTGTTTTTTTGAAAATTGAAAGTTGGAAAAAAAATGTTCAAAAAAGAACTTTCATAAACTAAAAGAGTAATATTTTTGTTTTGTGCTCTAGAACATAAAATAAGTAACCGATCAATGTCAACTTTATCTATTTTCTCAATCAAGACGGCAAAAATCATTTCCCAAAAGGTACGATACCAATGTCTTGGAAATCGCCACAAAACCCATGAGAAACGATCAAATATAAAACAATTGAGATTATTCGTAGAGAATTTCATTCGAAATAACTAAAAATAGAAATATATATATATTATCATTGATATTTTTTGTGAATTTTTCAGCGATTTGACCAAAATATTCGAATGAAATCTTTAGGGAAATGAGTTTTCTTAAGCTGTCATCTCAACTGAAAAATAAGAGAAAGTAAAAGTATAAATTGCTCCAATGATTTTTTAGTAACTTACTTTTTTATTTTCAAGTTTAAAGACGAAGAATAGAAATTATAATTTTTAAAGTTTTACACAAACGTTTTTAATTAATTAAATGGAATATCGAAATAATCACTAATTATTGATTTATAACACTATGTATGCAAAAGAATTAAGTGCTTTTTACACTTTAACTCAGCAAATATCTTTGAAATTTATTATTATTATTTAATCAATATTTTAATTGTACTTTCTGCTTTATTTAGAGCTGTACACAGTAAAGTAAAATATAATCGAGCTTAAACTATAAAAAATTATTCGAAAATAAAGTTTGTTTATCTGGCATTTTTCATTTACGTATTGTAATTATTATTTAATCAGCGTTTAGCAATCTGAGTTTCGCAGAACCTTAAACTTCTCGAAGGAATGTAAAGAGTTCCTGGAAAATGCGTAATGGTAGAAAAAAACTTTATTGGTGGTCCGAAATTTGTATGCAAGACATTCAACATTAATCATTCGGCCACTAATAGAGGAACAATCCATTATTGCTTCACTTCAGAAGCTTTTTAACAGACAAATAACTGATGCTATTCATTCTATTTTTGTTAAAGTATCAGCAATTGTAGCTCAGGGGATGGGATCATAAGGATGGGATACGAACAAGTAAGGGTTCTCCCTGATTAGGTTATATAGGTTTCGTGTATTATAATAGATCGAGAATTTAACTATAACATCAATTACTAGAAATGTCTTTTAAGTTAGAGAACTTCTAGTAAGTGTTAGCTTAAACGATGATTTAGATTTGATGTGACTTTAACTGCTTTTCTCCCTCGCCACTAAATAGTAATGAATTTAAAAACGCGAAGCCCGACTTAAACTATAGTTTAGCAAGAGACCTCTACGAATGATGATATAGTGTAAGTAATGATTAGATTACTAAATAATAATAATAAATTTAAAAATATAAAACCTTAACTTATAATCTCAGCATGAACCCCTAAGCTGTAGTTAGTTTACTTTATGTTTAAATCCGGCTCTGCTTCCTAAAGAAAGACTTGTATAATGATATAATAGGAATGTAATTATAGTGTCACAATTATACATATATAATTAAATAACTAATAATAGAACGAAAAGATGAATACTTATACAGAATCTATACGATTCAAAGATTTACTATGATAGTTTTTTTTCTTTTTAATTAAAAACAATTTAATGAAATGAAGAGTTAATAAAGAATGAAACCAGTTTATATATATTTTTAAATTTAATTAAACTGAATATTTATGTCTTATTATCTTTTTTCTGTTTCAAAACTTTAACACGGTTTATGTATAAATTCTTATAAGAATACATATTATCATCAAAAATATTTTACATTATTTTCATCCATTTTGCTTTATTTCTTTCATAGATACTCCAAGTCATAATCTAAATGCAATACTTTATCTAGATGTAACCTTATAGTTTATACCCTTATAACTTGTGAATAATAAAGAAAAAGTATATAGTCCTACATATAAACTAGAAAGTAAACAAAACCAAAACTTATTACTAAGTCCAAAACTTTTAATTTTCCAAAAAAAAAAAATTCTGTAGGTTTACATTGTGTCAACATTTCAGAAACTTTTGAGAAATGGTTTCTAAATCTTCTACATTTTATTGTATATTAATAGAAATGATTATTTCAATTTTATTTATAATTAACTTAATTTTAAATTATTCTATTTATGCCTATAGGCTATCAAATTAAGCATTAACTTAGATAAATTTATGATTTACATTATTAAATTCTTTAGAGTCACGTGTTTCTAATTAAAAGATTCCACAAATACATAAATACATTATAAATATTTGGAAATGGGCAATAAATTGTAGAAATTATAGAAATTTATAAATAATAGAAGTATAAATACTTTGCGTGACACGTGCGTTAGAATTTCCCTCTCTCGTTTGTTGTATTTTTCTATTGTTAGAGTCTCGCATTCTTTTCAATCTTATTTAAGTGTTCATTTCCTTTCTAGTAAATTTTGCTTTCCTTTAGTAAATATAAAAAAATATTTTAAATCCTTTTTATTTTTCATATTACCTACTTTCTTTGGAGTTTGAAGTTTTCATTCAAAAAAACAAAAAGAAAAAATTACTAAAATTCTTCGCCAACTTTACTTATAATTAAGAAAGACTTTATATGTATAGAAACTTATGTAAAGTTTAGATCGATTTTTAGGTTACATTATTAATCAATAAAGTTAAATGTTCTCCAATTAAAAAAAATCTGATAGAAATTCTTTTCGTTGTTAACATCACGAATTTGTTAATGGTAATTTTTCATTCCTTTCACGAAGTTCAAATCAATATCATCACAGAAAAAAGTCAAGAAGCATACCAAATAATTTCATACAATTTAAATAGGCTATATAAAATATATAGCCTATTTAAATATTTAGAATATGTGACAATGCTTTCACATATTCTAACTATTATGCACAATATAGCGTAATATATTAATATAAAAGAAAAGGGAATGAAGAATACTTTTAATAATCCAAATAAATGACTATACCTTCAAGCTATAAAGGTCTTATATAATTTAATAAATCAAGATAATATCGTTCAAAAAGTCAAAGAAAGATTTATATGTGAAGTTTGCAGCAATGTAATTTGTCAAAATTGACTTTCTGAAAGTTGAACAACAGAATGAAAAATGCTTACAAGCAAATAATGTTCATTCTTTTACAGAATAAAAGAAATGAAATCTGAATCATACAAGGTTAAGATAAATGGCTTACGAGAGAATAATATTATGTTTACTAATTATTCAACTCGCAAGATATTATAGTAAAAAATTTAAACATATAAATTTAATGTCGAGAAAAATAAGAATTCTGAAAATAACTTTAGGTTTAAAAAAAACAAAAATTAAAAGAAAGAAGGAAAAAAAACAGTAGAAAAACTCATTAGTTGAAATCTGAGCCGTCTCTTTCTTTTTTCTTTTTTTGTCTTTTTCTTGTCTTTATAATATTTTAAATAAGAAATATTCCGTTATATTTTCTTTAATATTAATTAACTGGGCATAGAAGCAGAATTATCATTATTTTCTGTTAAAATAAATGAGAAAGCAAGCATTATTCCATGTCTATATATATAGTATATATATATATATAAATAAGTAAAAAAATAAAATAATAATATAAAACATTTTGTTATAATTAAGTAAATCATTGGTTGAATTAAATGAGATATTTCAGTATCATTAAATTTGTACAAGTGAATAAAGTTGAATTCTTTAAATAGCAGCTGTCGACTAAGTTCTTCCATCTGGAATAATTTAACTTTGTACTTTCTCCGCTTTTGAAATATTAATTTTTTTTTCGTTTTCCATTATTAAATCGGAGCAAAAGTGATTTAAAATGACCAAAATTATTTTAATAATTAACGAAAAATATTATATAGAATTATTTCTTAATCTTAAAATAACCTTACAGCCATTTTTAGATATATCAATAATTGAAAATTGTAAATCTGAAGATATTTTTTTAGTAAATTTACATATTCGACGTACTCACATACGTTATTTACGAAATTTTAGTTACGTGTTTGTGGATTTTATTACTTTAATCTTTTGGAAATATTTAATAATTATTCTAATTTAATATTTGTAATGGTTTCCTTTTAAATCGACTAAAAGTAAATTATTTTGTTTTATAATTTTAATATTTAAAAAATATATATTTTTGGATATTTTAAACGAGTTTAACGTAATAAAATTGTTTTCAAAACAGTCGAGATTTTGTAGTTAAAAATAAAATAAAATTCAAAACTTATTTTTTAAAAATATTGTAATATATTTTAAATTTTAATATTCGAATTCTTAACAATTTTTTGAAAATTTTATACGAAAATATCAAGATACTTGATTCTGATTCTTAGTAGATATTCATGCAAAAGTTGGCCTATAAAAGTATCTTGAATATTTGAAGACTCTAGAAATTTCAAGCGATTTTCGAGAATTTTTACCGAAAATGTACAGACAGCTGAACAGACAAACTGCTAACATAAGCTCATTTATTTATTTTATATACTTTTTTCTCTACTTTAAATATCTAAACGTTAGTAACATATATAGCATTATTATAATAGATTATTAAATTAATTAATAATTTTATTTTTAATATAAAATTAGTAAATATAATAATATAATATAAATTTATAGTGTAAATAGGTACTGTACCTATTATATATTTATATAGTATTAAGAATTAAAATATGAGAAAGTCTGTTGTGAACTGTTGTGAAGACAAACTTTGTAAAAGTTATTTAAACAAAAATTATAATATTTTAAGACAAAAAAATCGCTTATCATAAATTTGTATTAAGACACAAAACAATTAACTGACTTGAGACACCGTTTATATTTATATTAAAATTATAATGTTACCTTAGGTAGCCAAGATGGCGGTTCGTCTCTAATTCCAGCAAGGAAACAGTGGGACGCACGTTCTAAACTAACCTAACTAATTAGAATAGGTTAGGTTAGGTTTAGAACGTGCGTCCCACTGTTTCCTTGCTGGAATTAGAGACGAGCCGCCATCTTGGCTACCTAAGGTAACATTAACCTAAAAGGTTAAAAAATTTGCAATTATATAATAACAATTACAATAGCAATCTAAAACACAGTTTTAAAATATTTTAATTATAACTAAATATGCATATTTACGAATATATTTAAAATAGATTTAGAAAAATTAAAATACTTATTTAATTTAATTTATATATTAGTGAAATTATATTTCTTCTGTGAATTAATTGTATTAATCGATATAAACCTACAAAAGATTTCATACAAGATTTTAAGCATTTAATAAAACTTTTTAACATTTTTTTTTTATTGACAAAACAAAAGATATTTTAGATTTTTTAAGTACATTTTATAGCTGAAACGAGCAATTATTTATTATGACATCGTCACAATGCCGGGTTGCAATTTTTAATCATATTTTTCATTTATTTAACTTAAAATATATGCTCTCCAACTCAAATTAGTAGTGGCTTGCGGCTGTACATTATACTTTTCCTTTAACAATAGAGTCGTGCCGGTCATCTATCTAACACCTTTCAAGGAAAAATTTTTGAATTGAAATAATGTGCTTTCGGTTTGTATGGAAAGTTCGTATATAGTTAATCTGGGCTTCATGCATCTACGGTTTCCTTACCTATCACATCTTTCATCTATCTAATTCCGTTCTCGAGATTAAGACAGACAGACAGACGGACGGACGAACGACAGTGGAAATTTATAGGTCTATAATTTTTTCAAGTTGCAGCCCAAAAAGACAATGCTGTACTATGGAAAAATGAGAAAAATAGTAATGGAATCAAAATCATCTCCTTGCACGTAGAAAAATTTATAAAATGGATTTGTATACAGGAATTATTAAAGATATTGAATTATCATTTATTTATTTTTTAATAATTTGTTATGTAATTATTTATGATAAAATGTTGATATAATAGTAAAAAATAAATTATGTGATATACTTGATGTTTATTAATTTTCAATAATTAATTGTTGACAAAATATAAAGTTATGCTTATTATAAAAATACACATATTTTTCATTATTGTTTTAATGACATAAAGCCCATTAAAAAAACTAAATAAGATTTCATTTTATTAAAAATTATCATGGTGCGAGTATAAAACGAAAATTATGGATAATATATGAAAAACAGGCTATAAAATTTTTAAATTTATTACATTTTCTTTGGTTTTTATACATAAAAAGGTATATTTTTAAAACTGTAATCTAAAAATTTAGCTTTTATAATTTTTATAAATTCCAAAGAAAATTCCCTTAATCGAAGTTACCGATTTTTAATGATATAAACAATTTTTTAAATGTTTAATGTAGGAAATTAACTTATTTTATAAGATAATTTAGTCTTTTAAATAGTGTTTTAATTAAAAAAATGATATTTTGTTTTAAATTGTTGTTTCTACACCCAAGCAGTACCGAATTTAGATTTGTTATGGCCTTTTATAATATACAAAAGCTTTTATCTTCTATTAAATAATAATGAATTTAAAAGTGTGAAGCCTTAAATTACATCCTTGAGAGTGTAAATAAACTATAATTTGGTTATCTAATGTATAAATTTAGCCCTAATTCAAGATTTCTGACTTCTAAATAATATATATAATTCATTTCCAATAATTTTAATAAATCTGAAGTTAAATTAATCACTTAATTAATTTAGTAACAAGAATTAGTTGCCCTTACATGAAAAATATGTCACTATTAAAATTTCGAAAAATTCTTCAAAATTTGCTCTAAATTATTGATTTAATGAATAATCTTATTGAATATTTTTTACTATTATTTGCTAGATAATAAAAGATAATTTAATTATTTTTTATAAATAAATTTGTAAGTCTATTTTCATAAACAAATAAACAATACTAGAAAAACAATAATATAAAAATTTAAAAAATAATGAATATATACCAAGTTTTAGTCATCGTACAGTACTAATAACATATTTGTCCTCCTCTTAAATTATGCATTATCTTCCAAGAGCCAATCTTCTTTTGTATAATAAAGCTTAATTATATTTACTTTTTCTATAAAAAAAAGATGATTCACTATATCTATAATTTCTAAATATGAAAGACTTGTTTATCATCTTGGAATTGAATCATATAGTTTTTATATATTTATATATAGATAAATAAAAATTATATGATTCAATTCCGAAATAATAAACAAGCCTATCATATTTAGAAATTATAGATTTATTTAGTGTATATATATATATATATATATATATATATATATATATATAATAAAGCAAAATATATATAATATATTTTGTCTTGTGATGATCCCATAGGAATCAAGTTTTACAGTATTGGTAAAGTTTATTTGTTGAAATCAATCTAAAAATATGATCGTTGTCAATAATAGTTAATAGGTTTAGTTACAAAAGTTATTTTAAATAGTGTAGAGACTAAATTAATATTCAGTAAATTGAGAGGTTAAATAAATACTGACTTCTCAACTAGTAGTTCGCGATTTCCCTAAGGGTTGTAGATTGTATTTTGAAGTAGTCTTGTTCTCTGGTTGAGAACTTTCATTTAAACAATAATTTATATCAAATTCAGTATGCAGGCACGGAAAAAATCAATATATATTGGAAATATTTTAAATATTAATTCTAATTTTTAAAAGAGCTTAAAATGTTTCTCTAAATAAAATTGCTCTTCTAGGAAAATTCTTCAGTTAAATTAAAGAAGCGTAAAAAAGAATACATTTAATAATGAATTTTATTTTTTAAAAGAATTTTTAATTAACATTTAAATAAATTTTTTAATTAGCCTTTGAAATTTCGAAAGAACAACAAAATATTAACTAAATTATAAAAGTAAAATAATTTCTATAAAATTAATGCTTTTCGTTTTATATTTTTATAAAATTTAAATTTAAATTTTATTAGCTCTTCAATAGAAATTCATCTAAAATAAAATTTATAATTTTATTTTTTCTTAAAAGAATTTTATGTAACGTAATTTAATGTTAACAATAAAAATATAGTTGCTAAGTGCCCTGGTTTCTCTATTAAATTCAGTTGTCATAGACAATCTTATAATAAAACATATTATTTTAATAATTATTATAAGCTTGATAGAAATAACAAAAAAATTTTAAGAATTATTTTTCAATTGAAGTACAGTATTAGTTTGCAAAGCAAATGCATTGAATCAGTCTTGAATCAGAAAATTTGTATTCACTAATTTATGATGCTACGAGTTTTCTGAGGTTAGTAATACACGGTTCTGCTCATTATAAATGAATCTGTGTGTCTCTTCAACTAGAATTTTGTAAAGTAAAATATTTGAATTGGTGAATCCATAATGCTTTGACGTTTCTGAGACCAGTGATAAATACTTTTGCCCATTACGCATGGAAGTGAATTTCAACTGAGTCAATTAATATGGACTGTAATTATAAAACAAATCACAATTATTGTTGACAAACAATAAAAATATGGACAGTTTAGATTCTGGATTCCTAATGAATAGGAAAACCAACAACTCATGAAAACAATTTTAAATCAAAACTTGAAGAGGCTCTTATATTCCGATGATAAAATTATTTTGGTATTTTATCAAAAATAAATGAGAAAATGAACAGATAATTTCTTATTTGTTACAAGAAAGTGAACTAAAACGAACAAGTTAATTTAGATTTCTAGATTATAAATCCAATTATTATTATGCTTATTCACATTAAAATTGAACGGATTTAGAGCAATGAAGATGTTCATGTAATCTTCTGTGAAGATTATTACATAGAAGACGTAGTTACTAATGAAAATTCCTTGTTTCGGGATTAAATAGAGAAGACACATGTATAAAAGAAAAATAGCCAATCTTCCCGTAAATGAAATACTCACGAATTATAATAAAAATGTTATCATTTTCTTTATTTTTAAGCTTTTATATTAAGTTTGTAGATGCAAAACATACCATTTAACTCTGGAAGATAAATGACAGTGCAATTTATAATATAAATTTTTCTTTAAAAATGGACTAGGTATGAATATCAATGTTATTCTCCTGATAATCCATGCCTTTGAAGCGATTAATTATCCTCTAAAGATTATTAAATCTTTGGCTGTTGATAAAAATAAAATTTATTTATAAGAAATTATTCTTTTCTTCAGAAAAACAGAAAAAAACTTAATTTTCTTTGTAACACTTTATTCGGCTCTATGTTAATGGTAGAATTTGTTCACCTTAATACTTTTAAATACACATAACTTTAATTTTCTTATTCATTTTTCAATTTTTAATTCTGTAAACAGGAAAAGTGTATGACGAATATTTGATCAGAAGGTTGCTTTGCCAGTTCAAGACAAAAAGTTGTTGAGGACGGTTTAATACACTGTGTAGATTATAATGATTGTCAAGAATGTACTTTAAAGGATTAACTTAAAGTTATAAAATTTTGATAAATTCAGAGTTTATTCAAGTTTTTAGCGTATAGCAGTTTCCTTTTATTTATGTGTACTGTATTTTAATATTGTAACTTCTATAAGAAAAGGAATAGAATAAGTATATGGAGTATCTGAGATTTAAAATTGTTCTCACTGAAGTTTTATTAATCTATACAAGGATTCCCATAAAAAGGAGATAGGAGGGCAATTGTCTCCTGAGATTTTCTTTATTTCTCTTTCCTTCTTTACTTTTTTCAAATAATAAATTTATAAAATCAAGGTGTTTTGCAAGAGTAAATTTATTTTAACAGTCGTTACACTAAAGATAGTACAATATGCGCATGACGAGATGGCCTCCTAATTTTCTTAAAATTGTTTGCAGAAGCCGTATTATTTAGAAATCTGTTTTTTAAAGGGTAATTGGAGTTTCTTTTGTTTTTTGTATGTATTTATTGTTCACTTTGATAAGACCAAATGGAGATCGTTTAAATAAAACAAATCAAGGTACTGTACATGATTTTAGTGAATTATTCGATTGGTTAGTTGATCTAAATCGTATATCTTTTGCCTCCCTTGAGACAAAATCCTGCCAGCGTGCTTGCTACATAATCAATAAGATTATGCATAAATGCATGAATTTTTTTTTAAAAAACGATAAATAAAACTGATGTCTACAGTTGAAATCAATATGCTCAAATGTTTCCAGTTATAATAACAAATCAAAGTTGACTTTTTAATTTCCAAACATCCTAATTTCCGAAGAAAAACGTTATTGAGACAGAGCTAGTTTATTCTATAATAAAAGTAGCTTCAGTTTGATTATCGTATCAATCATTTATGCAATACTGAATCAACTCTAGTTAACATGGAAAATAAGAAAATGGTCAATTCCATTTAAGATTGATTGAAGTCATTTCAATACCGATAGAGCAAAGAAAAATAAATTAAAATTAATACGTATCGAGGAATTATTTTTATATAAATTTAAATGAAGAGTATTACATTGTCAATGTTACTTCCAGCAAAAAGATGGAAGAGGTAATAGTTAACTTGCAAAGCTTTCAGGAGAAACATTTTGATTTTTCTAAAATTATATTTATAAGAAAAAAATTATAGAAAATTCAGAATTATAAAAGTAGGAATCTTGTCAAAAATTTAAATAAATATGTTGTACTTAAAAAATAAAAATATAGTCTATATCTTAAATAATTTTATTATAGAGTAATTATAAAACCATCGTTTATAGATTTACATATATATAGAATATAATTAATTATCCATGGACATGATATCCAGGGTTGGAAGAGATTGTAAAATAATTAATGTACATATAAATTCTTGAATAAAATGTAAATATATTGCCTGTTACTAATTTTAAAATTAAAATTCTAAATTAAATTTTCACTGTTATTATTATTTAAATGACTCAGGAAATATTATTTAAACGATTTCAGGAATTAACACTGAATAAGTCATAAAGTATCATACAAGTTAAATACATCTATTCTGATCATTTCGAATTATTTTTACTTTCCTGGCTGTTATATATAACAGAGGGAAATTATGGCCATCGGTCAAAAATGGCTCCCAGATTTTATATTTTTGGACTTAGGACACTAAGTCCAAAAATATAAAATCATCGAGAAATGCAAAAAAACTTCAGGTTTCTTCCGTATGTATGAATGTTAGTGTTGTGTGTAGATGTATGCGCGTGTGTATGTGTGGGGCACGAATTTGTTCACCCACTTTTAAGCTTAACTCCTGTGCATTTTGTCAAAAATTTCTGAAATTTTGAAGAAAGTTTGTGTATTAGGAGTATTAATGCTATTAAATTTTGGTGATTAAAGGTCGAGAGGGCGGGGAGATAAAGGAAGTCGCGTGTCATATCTCAAGTAGGGTCGGACTTAATAACGATTTTACTCGTTATTAGCATTTAGAATTTTTTTTTTTATGAAACGCATCCTTACCTTCAAAATCAAGTTTTTTTTAATCATTTTATAATAGTTAAAAATATAACAAGTTTTTTAAAATAAAATATGATAACAGATGCTGCCAGGAAAGTTAAGCAACTCGTTGCTTGATTTTTTAAAATTGTATTATAAACTGTGATCTGTGAATACTCCAATTTAAATTAATAATTTATTAAAATAATCTAAAGTTGGATAATTTTTATAATTACAAATAAGATCTAATCTTTATGTGCAGAAGAAAACTCGTATAAAAGAATGTTCAATAACTCATCATAAAATAAATGTCTAAATGTTATCTGATGATCATCGTAATTTTATTTTCATGATGAATCATATATGAGAGAATTACAGAAATTTGAGTGCGACATTATTTCTAAAGGTGACTAAGATGTTAAGATGCGCCCTTATGCCAGATACAACAGCTAATATAATATGACCATAAATCTGAGAAAATCAGACACCCTCTTGTCGCGAAGTATAGATAAGAAGACAAAGCAAAAGTTGAAGGACAGCCGAACCAGTTATAAATACTGCCTGAAAGTGGCAGCTGGCTTTCCAGATGCAAGTAGTCGCGCTGCAAATAAGCTAATGCACGTGTGACTTGGATGGCATCCACGTCAATAAGGATAGTGGCAAATGGAGTGAAGATGCGTCCTCCATCAGAGGTATCTGGTACATTCGATGAATATACCAAAATTAGATACTGATGTGTTTTCACATGCATCAACTAGGACAAGATTCTTTCGCTCGCATGACGCGTGTCATCGCGAACAACAATTTTCAATTGGGTTCGTCTCGTGAATGATGTTTGACGAGCAAATTGCTGCTAGAACTTTAATTCTTATGATGAGAGATGGCATCTTTTCCTGTCTTTTCTAACGAGAATTGCTATCCGCTTCGTATAACGTAGTGACAATTCTCACCCCGAACTTATCGAAAGTCAATATCCATTATGATTGTAACGCTACTTTTTGGAAAATTGTCCATTTTTGAATCAATTTAACATTCTAAAATACTTTTATTTTGTATAAGAATTATATTTATTCTTCATATAAGATGTTTGTTCATCCAATCATCAATTTTCTTCACATGAGATGCTTATTATTGAGTATTTCATTTGATCTAACTTAAGAATATTCAAACTGTTCCGTAAAAAATTTTCAAGATTTCTGCAAACACATTTAATTTATGACAAAAATGTTTACTTTATTAAAAATAGCATTTTCCTTTAAAAAATTAAAAATAAATTGCTCTTGAAATAATGTTTTAGCAAACCTAACTTGAGGATTTTGATCTTTTGCTTTGTTCAAGCGTGAGAGTGCCCCGATTTTAGGGACATATCCATCTCTGTATGCCCGTAT
This sequence comes from Centruroides vittatus, assembly GCF_030686945.1. NCBI lineage: Eukaryota > Metazoa > Arthropoda > Arachnida > Scorpiones > Buthidae > Centruroides > Centruroides vittatus. Next base: position 4,371,297 of record NW_027122385.1, read on the forward strand.
TTTAGGGAGACGATACGATTTTATATTCGTAAATAAAAAGTAGAGCAAAGATTATGATTTAAAAAGTTGTATTTAATTATTAATATATAAATTATTTTTATTATGAAGTAATTTTGCACAATTTTTTAAATGAAAATCAAATTCATTGAGAGAAATTAAAGTTGAATGTTTGAAAATTACTTGCTAATTGATCCAATTATTACGAAATCTGTGATTATTCGGATCTTCTAATTCATGAATTAATAAAATTAAATCTTCAGTCAGAATTATAAAATTAGAATTAAACAAATGTTTATTTCTTTTCCTAATAAAAGATGTAGAAATAAAATAGATGTTTTTCTTTGTAGTAAAAGATCAAATAAATAATTTATAGAATATGCAACTCTTTATTAAATTTTACTTTACAGAAAATATTGAAGCACTTAAGTTGCTTCATTACTCTGATCATTACATTCCAGAACTTCATGCCATAGATTATCATCAATTTGAAGTTGATGAGATCAAATTAAATTATTTTAAAATTTATTTTTTTTTTATTATGAATGTTTTATATTTTTTCTTTTCATAGTTTAATAATTTATCATAAAAATTCTTTTTTAAAAGAAACTAAATCCGAAGTAATGACGAATGATTCATTATGAATGTCGACTGTCCCATTTGAGTTTGACATAGTTACAAAAATAAGAAACTTTGATAATAAACTTATAAAAACAATTTTAACGTGTTTAATAAATATTTAAACTGTTTAAATTTGATTAAAACTTTTTAAAATGAGATATTTTTAAAAAATTTAAGACTAATCAAGCATAAACAACTGTTAACCATAATGAAACGTCTCCTTTAAAAACCACATAAAAAACTTCTTTTTTAAAATGTAATTTAGTTAAAAATTTAATTTAAAATTTTTAAATTGTAAAAAAGTTTATATTTTTAAAAATATAATGATTTTAATTCTAAGTATATTTATTTAAAAAATTGTCAGAGAATCAAGTTACACTAAAGAATTTTATTAAGTAGAGAAATTTATATTAAAAAGTTAAATATTCAATAGAGTATATGATATATTTTTTATGTAAATATTTAATAATCAACACAAAAAGAAATTTCTGTTAGTAGCTGCAAATGAGAAGACCATTAACATGTATGGGAGGATTGTCGTAAATTTTTAGTTCCTAATGGATGTAAGATTTAAAGATATAAGTTACCTTTAACAACATCATAAAATGTTAAAGCAATTAAATAAATTTAAAGATACTCCTATTTTAAGTTTAAGAATAAACATAGGGCAACACTAAATAAAATTAAAGAAGAAGAACACAGAAAAAAAAAGAAAATTTTCCATTGAATAATAAGCTAATTTACATTGTATACGCCGCATTTACTGTTATATGTTGTAATATTTGCAAAGTTAATGTATTTCCAGTAGTTATAAGTTTCAAAACTTATTATCTAAAGTTAATTAGAAGTTTTTTAATTGTAATTTTATTATATAAAAGTCTTTGAAAGGAAAGAAATTATAAAAGCATTCTAAAAATTTCATAAAATACATATAAAATTTACATCATAATTTGTGTTAAATGTAAACTATTAGATTAAAGTAGATAGTCCATAAACACATTTTTAACATATTACAAGTTTATTTTTTATTTTTTAATGCAAAAAAAGTACTGAAAAATATTTATTTTAACTCATGTATGTGTATAATTAGTTAATAAATAAAGGAATTATAATTTTATTATTTTTACATTATCTAATTAACCTGTATAATTAAACAGTTATAACGAAGTTTACATAAAAATAAAACTAAGGTATTAAATTAATTTTTTAATTATATATTTTTAATTAAATAATTTTAAATCTTTTATTTTTAATATATTAAATAGATAAATAAATTGTTCTAAATTTTATTTTAAACTAATACCTAAATTTATACCTGCACGTGTTAAAAAATTTAAAATGTTATAATATTTTACGTGCTAATAAACTAAATTTATCAGACAAAATATATACGTTATTTTTTCATTATTTATATTGCAAAACTCAATATTTTGAATGTTTAATATAAGATTAAAATTTAGCTATAAATTTAAAATGTTTTCTTAACTTGTTAAATATAAAAGAATAAAAGATATAAAATAATTTATTTTTAATATTTAATTCCTTTACTTTTTATATATAGTATTACGGCTGAATAAAACATTTTAAATTAATACAGTACTTAAATATAAACTCTCTATGTCTTTAAAATACCAAAAATTTCATATTTAATGACAATAAATTGTAAATTTTTAAGATTTATACATATATATTATCTATATTATTTATGAAATTTACCAATAATTTTTATTTTCTCAATAAATTTAATTTTTTTTCTGATATTTATAAAATATATACCTTATATATATATATCTTATAAAATATTCCTTATATATATTCCATTAATAAATATATGAAATTAATTCATAGTGTAGTAAATTTTCCTGTAATATATTCTACTAAAAAAATTATTCAAAATTTGTAATAAATTTAAAAACTAAAATAATAATATTGTTACAGATTTATAATTTAAAAATTTGAACTGTTTATTTAAATACAGATACTGATGATGATAATTATGTTAATTTGTGAGCCAAGTAAAAATCCACAATAAAATAACACTTGCAATTGAAAACAATTGACAAATAAAAATGATCATTACTATCTACCAGTTGCAAATGCTATTTATTATATACATTTTATTTTAAATAATTAAACATAAAAATATGATTTATTTGAAAATAGCGTTAAACTTTATGCATAAATTTAAATATTTAAAATTCAAAATTTTAAACTAAAAAATAAATTTAAATTTTGAATTTGTTAAATCTATAAAAATACCTTTTAATAAATACAATGAAATAAAAAATAACGAACAATTGTTTATTGTGACATCGCTACAATGCCGAGCTGCAATTTTTAATCATATTTTTCATTTATTTAACTTAAAAATATATGCTCTCCACCTCAAATTAGTAGTGTCTTGCCCCTGTACATCATACTTTTCCTTTAACAACAGAATCATGCCGGTCAACTATCTGACACCTTTCAGAGGAAAATGTTCGAACTGAAATAACGTGACTTCTGCTTGTATCGGAAGTTTATATATAGTTAATCTGGGCCTCATGCATCTGCGGTTTCCATATCTGGTCTCATCTTTCATCTATCTAATTCCGTTCTTCGTCAGAGATTAAGACAGATAGACAGACGGACGGAAGGACGACAGTGGAAATTTATAGGTCTAAAATTTTTTTAACTTGTAGCCCAATTAAAAAAAATATAAAAAGTATATCTGAGGGAGGTATTAAAAAATAATTCAATTATATAATAGAAATATGTATTTTTTTACAATTAAAAATATTACGCTAATATACCTAATTAAATATAGGATTTTTTTTAATAAGAAAAAGACCTTTTATGTTTGGGATCAATATGTTTTAAAACTCAGTTTTTTTGGGGGAGGACAAAAATTAAGCAAAATTGTATCATTTAATATTGTGGAAAAAATTATGTATTCTTTTGTAAAATTTATAAGGGACTTTTTTGGGTTTTATAAACTTATAATTTGTTAAAACTTTTTGTAACCAAATTATATCTAACAAATTCCTGAAAGAAGTAATTGTTAATTGTTCAAATTAACACAGGGTTGGATTTATCACAGGGGCATTTAACACAGGGCATGCTCTTCATGTGCCCACAAAAAATAAATAAATAATAAAAATGAAAATAAAAGAAGTAAGAAACGGTTCAGGAAACGAAATAGAGACAGAGATATTTATACTGTATAAACTTAAAATAAAAAACGCTATACTGTAATTTTCACGGGCGTTAGTCGCTACACACACACACTTACATAACCGTGAGTGCCATGAGGCTCCATATAAAAAAAATTCATTTCTGATTAAATATCATTTTACATTGTTCAAAATGATATATTCTTATGTTACATTGATAAAAACGCGTTTTTTAAAATTCTGTATACTAAGTTTTTTTAATTTTTTTTTGTTAAATTTAATTTAAACGTAAGCAATCTTCAGATGAAAAGAAAATTCATGATTGCTAAATAAAGATTGATATCTAATATAAATATAATATTTATAAAAACCTATTTTATAAATTTATTTTAAAAAAGTAATAAATGGTAAATATAAATAATTTTAAAATAATTACTAGGGATTATATTAATATTTACAATACAATAGAAATACTCTATGATAAAAAAAGAGTTGTAAATTGACTTGAAAAATTGAATAATTGTAAATATTCTGTTTATAATAATTATAAATATTAGATGAATATTAGTGAAATAAATCACTTATAATTAATATTTTAAAAAATTTATTTGAATCTTGATGAATGTAAATAGCGTATTTTTCAGTGATTACAGTTATCCAAGGATATTATTTTTCATTGGGAATACTCTTAATAATCTTTATTTGTTCCATTCGAATAACACTTTTATCTCTTTTCCCATGATAAATTATCATTCATCTACTTATTGTCCTTGCTAACGTTATCATTACTCTATACCTATTGTATTAATTATAACAATTTTGTCAATCTACTCCGCTAATTAATACATTAATTAATCTAACGACACAAAAATGTGATGACCTATTTTAATTTTTATTTTCCTAAATAAATAAATTAAGATAATGTCATAACATTTATTTTACTTTACTTTTTAAAATTTAAAGTAATTAAGTAAATTTATATTATTAAAACAATAAAATATATATTTTTTAAATATGTAAATTTCTTTTTAAAAATTATTATTTCTGTAAGAATTTTCGATTTAATTTATACAGAATTTTTATTACTTTAAAAATATTTGTAAAATATCGAAACATTTCGAAAAATTTATTAAATTTATGTACAGTACGCGTTTATTAAATTAAAAAATTAAAGTAAAAATATATAAAAAATGAATCGTAAAACTCAAAATATAAATTAAAAAACAGTTTAAATATAATTTCTAACATTTTATTTGTTTATTTGTAAAATTTATTATTAAATGGTCTTTTAAAAAGTATTTTAAACGATTTTTTCTATTATACATTTTAAATAACAGCGATAAAAATTTATCTTTCTTATTTAAAATACGAATAAAACTAATTTTAAAACGTTTACCCCCTTTTTTTTACTATATTTTATCGTGTATAATTTAATGCTTATCATTATTATTGGAGTTTTGTGTGTGTTTTTAGATATTTAAACGCAATATTTCCTATCTAAAAATAATAAAAACTGTTAGGTTATTAAGTTTTAAACGTATTTAATGTTCCAGGAAGCCGAATAAAATATAAATTAAATGATCATGTTTTTGAATGTTTGTGAGTATGATCACCTGGATTTTAATCTGCTGAACACGTTCCCTATTTGTTTGTTTGAATATATGAACTGTGCGATAGAAATGTATATGATGTCATAAATATAAATGTTGTAATTACTGAAGGACAAATTTCCGTTCGGTAAACTACTCTTAAAGTAAGCTTAAATGAGATAATACTTAATCTTGATTAAACATTTAAATGACCAAACCACTGATTATCTTCAAATATTCATACATAGGCCATGATCAAATATTTATTTTATAATTTATTTAATAACTTTAATAAATATTCCTTTAAATATAATCAAATTATTCCAAAGTTTTTTAAAGTATTATTTTAATATATACGTATAGAGTTACTTCATTGCTACGTATACATTTCTTTAAAATATTTATTAATTTAAATTTTATTTTATGCTTTAATATATTAATTTTATGAGTAGAAAATAAAAGCGTTATTTATTGATAGCATTATTTTATATGATCATTCTTTAAGATAATTTATCATTTCTACACCTCGCCACACTATACTGAAGATTGCAGCCAGGGTTTCTGAGTGATAAATTTCTATCTGCTGCAACCTAAAACTTGGCGAAGTAGGGGTCGATTGTAGATTCTGATAAAAGATGAGTGGGTGGAAAGAGAGAGAGACTCCCGTGGAGAAATAGGAGGAGAGAATGAGCTAGAACAAGTGTTGGAAAAGTCTGGTTTGTACATGATGGTTTCTAAAGGGAATCTCTTTCTGATCTGGAAGGTACTTTAGATAAAATTTAACAAACATGAAACGACTGCAAAATTGATTTTATAGAAGTTTTCTGAATGGAATCAATGATTCTGTTTGAAGTAAAAGAACTCAATATGACTCGCATCAGTAACAGAGTAAAGATAGGATTCTCAGATTAGATAAAACTGAAATGTATTCATCAGAAATCAAATTGCCAATATTTGGTTAGTTTTAATGACAATATAGGTTACCGATTTTCTTATAAAATCTTATTCTTTTGATACTAAACAAGAGTAAACAAATAGGTCAAACGATTGAAACCAAGATAAAATATGTCAAATTGTAAAACATATTTTATTAAAATACATTTTTAGTAATAAAGTAAGGACTATTTAGATAAAATAAAATATTTTAATGGATACGAATAACCTCTGAACTATTCTAACTAAATGGATTCTTTAAACTAGAAGAAAGAATAAATATAATTTAAGATAGGCTTATATAATATATATATTTTAAAGCTTAACTTATTTATTGTAAACTCTGATTTATGTGCAATTTAAAATTAGCCATTCTGTACTCATCTTTGAGCTTAATTTAGAAGTAACCTATCGGTTGACCTTCGTGTACTACATAACAATCAATAATTTGTTTTCCGATTAATTCGTGAATAATTCATGATTAATGCGCCTTTTGACAGCCTGTTGTCATTTTGTTCACTGTACAAATATTTGGTCTTTTTTCGATGTCGATTTAGATAAAAATATACATTGGTTTATTATAGAAATTCTATTAAACATTAAAAAACTATTATAAAAATATGAATAGTTAAAACTTTTCAAATATTCAATTTAGAAATAAAGTTTTGAATAATATTTAAAAAAAAAAAAAACTATTGCCTGTATATTTTCTGAAATGCTCATTTATGCCAACTCAATAGTCGTTTTGTATTTCAAAGCACAGGCACAAAACTGTCTTTGAGGGTTTCCGGCAGATGTGGTTCTGTCTTATTAGTCATTCCCTCCCTCCTTTTCGCTGTTTCAAGTAGCAGGAAGGAAGGAGACAATGCCTCTAGCAACATAGTAAAAACTGCTGTATATGCAGATACAAAATTTTACATGGTAATATATTTCTCAGCATATTTTTCTTTTAATATTTTGTCAAATAATACTTACACAATAGAAAATTTTTCAACTAAAACTGTGTACAAGACAATGTTTGAAATATTCTCTTTATCATATTGTATTCTCTACCTGAAGTCCCTAGGCAGAGTGGTATAAATCTTAAAAATATATGCACTTATATATTTTTAAATTTAAAAAATTTTGAAAATGTCAACTGAGTTGATATTAATGGATTTTATAACGAATTTTTTATGTACGTATATATATTTTTACGATTTAAATCAAAATAGACAAATCAACAGGGATTTTTATACTTTCTATTCTCCAAAATGACAAATAGATAAGGGAATAAAGTATATAATACCTTAAATATATTCTTTTAAAAATATTTATATAAACAATGAATAATATAAAATCGCGTATAAAACTCGTCTCTTTGCAGATAGTCATATATCATTCGATGTAAATAAAACTTCATAGCTAGAAAAAATTAACTATATATGTATATATATTTTATTGTTTTCAACTAAAGATGCATTAAATAATTTTAGGAATTTCTATTCTTCTAGCTTAATTTTTATTCTTTTATCTAAATAATGGAACTACATCCTCTAACCTTGAAATACAACACAATACAAACAATAATGTTGTGAGTCTGGTAGCTTGTTTACATCAATTATGGTTGATTGCTGCTGAATTCAACTAACAACATCTGTCAGTTAATAAATATAGGAACCTTTTTTTTTCCTGTTTTAAAGATTAGGCTATATATATCTTTACGAAAATAATGTCATTTATATTCGTACGCCTCTCTAAAATTTTTAATTTATTTTAATTTTTAAAAGTTAAATAAACGTAAAAAAGTATAGAATAAATTACACTTAAAAAGTATTTACTTTTACATTTAAGTCGACAAATTTATCTATAATACAGGGTGGCCTAAGTCAGTTAACTGTTGTAAAGATTGCTTATTCAAATTGTTTATTACGTAAAAGCTTTACAAAATAATATTGTTCTTGTTTAATTTGTAAATTATAATGTTCAATTATATTAAGTTTTTAACGTTTTTGAAGTCTTTTAATACATTGTTCAAAGATTAATTGATTTCTGAGTCACCTTTCATATTTATAGCATATAATAAGGTATATATTACAGAGAGTATAAAATATATATTTACTTTATAATATATTATACAAAATATTTTACAGTAAATATAATATTTTACTGAAAAATATTTACAAAATACAAAATAATTTATAAAAATATAAAATAAATGTATTATCTTACAAAGTATTTACATTTATATACCAGAGTTGTTGATAATAAATTATGAACTCAATATACAACATATTCAATTTATATAACTTTTAAATTATTAATTATATATTATTACTTATAGTATTGTACTGTACATAAAAGAAATAAATAGGCTATATATATATATATATACCGCATAATAAAAAAATACATTATTAAATATTTAATGTATATCGATACATCATAATATATATGACGAAAGAAAATATTTAAAGAATGTTAAAGTTTGTGAAAAGTTTAAGAAATTTAAGGAAAAAAATGGTGCTCGAATCTTTATATAATCGTCTTCTATAGAATATTTTATTGCACGTAAGAAGATTGAAAAATTGTTTTGGAAATTCTGAAAGAAGTATAAGAAAACGGTTCTCGTTGTTCATCCACATAGATTTTAAAAGAGACATCGAAGCTCATGTCGTAAGCATTGAAAACACCTTGTTGTCAACTTACTACTAGATAGCAGTTTTCAATACAAAAAACCATATTTTTATAACAATTTTTTGAAATAAAAATTTAATATTGAATTTATTAGTTTATCTGAGTTATATAAATTTTTAAAATTATTTTGCAAAATGTATTGCCATGTTTAATGAGTTTTTGTTATGTTTTTATTTATTATTTACGTTTTCTAATATTATTATGGGGATGACTCAAGAAGAGCGTGTGAGAGATCAGATTAAAGAGGATTTGAATAGAATTGGAAAAGACTGGAAGATGGTAAATGCGAAGGATAAGTGTGGAAAGAATGAAGACTTTGACTAACTTGATCCAATAAAGTGTTGGCAAAGGGAAGATAATGATGACGGTAAAGATGAATGTTATTATATTGTTGTTTATATATATATATTTTTGTAGTATATGTTTATTACACTAGAAAAAGTCTTTGCTCCTTGTAACACGATTTTCTACCGTTATTACTATAAAATAACAAAATAAATATTAAATAATAAATAGCGTTTTATATTATATCAAAGAGTATATTTAAAATTTTTTAATTTAATTTTTTTGTTGTTGAAAATACAATCAATGTTTGCAATATATAAAAGGTCGATTGATGGTTAATTTGTTATTGATTTTTTTACTTTTTTGATGGTTGAAGCTATTTTAGCCTGAAGGTTCTTGACGAAAAACAATATAGTGAGACATCAGATTGCATTTCTCTTGCGTTCATTGAATTCTTTGATCAAAATCAAACTTAGTTTTTCGCTCACTTGTTCGTTTACGCGATTCTTCTTTTCTTTATTGAACATTACGTAGGAGACTGTTGACACAAGTTAGTATTTTATTACACACTTCTATAAAAATCCAAGATTGACTTGTTTTGAAATAAGTAACATATTTAGATGGAAATAAGAAAATTACTAATTTCTTTAAAGAAATTGGTTTTTTCCTCTTTTTTCTCGTTTTTTTCCTAAATGAAATTTCATGAAATTTTTTTATTTTCTAAATTTAATTTTCTTTTTCTTTTTTTTTTAATTTCAATTTATTTATTAGTTCGATGGTGATCCTATTTAGGTATTGTAAAATGTTTGCTAGTTTATTTTATTTAACATATATCAAATAATATTCTTAGGTTAAATTTCAATTACTTTATTAAAAATGTTATATTGAAAAGATTTCTTTTAACAGAAAACTTTTTTAATAGAGAATAAACAGATTTTTTTATTAAAATATAATAAATAAATAGAAACTTTTTCAATATTTAAATTAAAAACAGGTTTCTTGTACAGAAGTATCTTTTGGATAGAACATTAATTAAAAAGAAAAGGTTTTTTGAACATAGCAGAAGAATCTCTGAACAAAACATAACAAACAGAAGATTTTTTTATAGAACATATTAAACAGAACATGTTTTGAACAGTTTAGCGGATTGTTTTGAACAGCACAAAATATTTTTAATGGAACATAATAACAGAAGTTGTTTTAAACAGAACATAACAGAAGATTTTGTGAACAGAATATAACAATTTTTTTTAATAAAACGTAAGAAACAGAGTGATTTTTGAATAGAACAAACAGGATTTTTAACAAAACGCATTAAACAGAAAACGTTTTTAACAGAACATAACGTAACGATTTTATTTAAATAGAACGTAACACAGAAGACTTCTTAAACAGAATATAAAGTAAGATTTTCCATCAGAACGGCAGTTTTTAATATTTGCAATCCATTAAAGATAACGAAAGAAAGCATGAATATAATTATGCAAAAAATTCATTTTAAGTCTGTTCGATTGATTTGGATAATGTACTCTTTTACGCTATTTTTTCGTCAGAATTAAATTGTCTCAAGGAAGAGCATCATCTTAACCAATCGAAAACATTATTATTCAGTTCTTTTAAAATTAATTAAATTTTTTCCATAAACATAAAAAGAATATATATATATAGCTTGTACGTTTTTCTTATAAAAGAAAATTCATTTATGAAACAGTTTTAGAATACAAATAATTAATTAAACTATAAATGAAAAATATTATACACTATGTATATGAAAAATTTATAACATTACATTGTATTTTTGTATATTAGAAATATGTTAAAATGTAGATTATATCTTAATGATATTACGAAAATAATAAGTTTGACAATGATGATGTCATGTGCATGCAGAAGGCAAACGCGTGTACATTTTTTCAAAATTTAACTATCACGCGATTATTAAAGATGTGTACATTCAGGTGAAAGATTCGTTTAAACAAATGTTAATAAAAATTTATTTTGTAAAAAAGAAAAAATATTTCAAAGAAAAAAAATGTTTATATAAAATTTAATGAATTCATTAAAAAGTTTTTACAAAATTTTTAATAACCAAAAAAAAACATGTTATTCACTTTATAAATATGATTTTAATCAAATAAAAGTATCTTGTTTTAAATTTTTAATTAAATATATTATAAGATAATTATAATTTTGAAAGTTTTCACTAATAATAATAATAATAATAATTTTTTTAAAAAAATTTTAACATCAGTAAAATAACAGAATTTTTTTAAAAATTTTAATTTAAGAGATTCAAGAAAAAACTTTTCACAGTTTCAATATGGGTATATAAAGACTGAAGAAATTGTTTACTAGCTAGAAGCACTTAAAAATTTATGACATTTCATTAATTTATGAAGTCAATTAAAATGCAAAAAATAAATTTGCTATAAATATAATTTTAAAATTCTATATTTTTTTCCCCTGCAATTTTTTGTTACTGCTGCATTATAAAGCTAGTTTAAATTTCTTATTTATTCATTTTTAAATGAAGACACCATTTTTATAATTTCTTACTAAATAAAAAACATTTATAACTTCCTAAAGAAGTTAAAAATAGATAAAAGTAAATCATATAAATCAGTAATAGCAAGATATTTATGCAGTTAAGGCCGTGCACACCGTGGTGATTTGGGGTTTACCGCTCCCATTTGAAAATAATTTAAAAATTAAATTAAAATTAAACAATATATTGTGTATCACATATTTATTTTGTGCCTATTCTTAGTTTACTGTATTGTGTTATTCTGTATCACTGTTTTTAAAATTTAATAAACTATATTATGAAAAAAATACTATTTTTTTTAACCCCCATCTTTTTAAAAATCTTGCACACGAGTATTGTATACTATATTAACTTTATTATTTATTTATCACATGAAGTTTTTGCTTTCAATTCTTTTTCATAATCTCACAAAATTAAAATTAAAAATTTTTTGTCCTATTTTTACTATAAATTATTGTTTTGTTTTCGTACGAAGAAAAATAATTCTAGAATAGAATAATTATATGAAAGAAGAACAATATTATACAGAACATTGCAACTTCTTTTTCTTCAGATGTTTTGAGCTTTTCTATTTTAATTTATTTTTGGTCATTTGGTTTAATTTAATTTTATTCACAGAAATATGAGTTGTTGCTTAAAGCAACGCCATTTTAGATTTAGTAATTTGAATTGGTGATTTAATGTTTTCTCTTTCGCATGCATTGTTTCTACTTTACGACTGGAATTAATGCTTGAAATGAATTCAAAAGCTATATTAAAATCGAATTAATAAAATTTCTCGCTTGTATTTTCAAAATAAAACATATTTAACATGTAGTTTTCATTATAAATTTAAAAAATAAGTTGCTATAATATTAAAAAAACTGATTGAATTAGATTAATTATCAATTGAATGAGTAGTTGATGCGATAATTATACTAGAGAACAGGTTGAAGACCTAAACGTGTCTATGACCCCGGAAAGACGACGGGAAAAGGTGAAAGGTTATTTCCCACCGAATGTCACGCACCCTGTCGCGTGCTGAATGCAATCACCGTAAACAATGAACAGTTCAGATGCTGTAATCCGAAGCTTTCGTCAGTTAGAGAGTGGAAGTTTAATACAGTACAACGTGTGACTTACTCTACAAGCCGTACGAGTATAGGTTACAGAAACTAGATTAACTATATATATTTTTGGATAATTTATTTATATATAAATTTTTTAAAGTTTAATACAGAAATTATGTACTCTTACATATGTATGATCATATAGAACATATATACGTATGCTTGAAATACATCAATATCCAATTTTCTAAAGAACGCTAAGTGGTATGATTGTGATCAATCAGAACTCTATCTATATATTATATATATATTATATATATATATATGATACACGGGAAATGCATCAAATCTTCATTAATATATATACAAATTAGTCTAAAATGTGTAAAAACGATTTTATTCCGACGTAAGATAATTTCCCGTTCCTGTATAAATTTAGAATATTGAGCAATATTTTCATCACTATACTAGTGCAAAAATATTAAGTTTAAAAACTTTCATTATATAAAAATATAAAATGAAATAATCCAAACAAATAAAAATATTTAAAATTTTTTAGCTACTAGATAAAGAGATTTCTCTGAAAGTCTAATTAACTTAGGATGTTATGTATTTAAAACATAAAAATATTTTAAAAATATAATATACCTATTTTTATACCCCATTACAAAACAAAAAATAATAGTAAAAACGTTGTTATTTTCTTGTAGTATGACGATTCTTATTAATATTCATATTTTTTATAATGACTCTACAGTAAGCATTGTACTTTTTGAACTCATTATTGATATAAAGCATAAAAGTATATAACAAATATAAGGTATCCATTAAGAAAAAACAAATTATGGTAAAAATATTTATATTTCAAAAATGTTTTTGTTTTTTTTTAGTTTTATTCCAAAATTACTATCTGAAAAAGAACAAAAATTTCGTACATGTATCTGTTAAACTTTGCTCAAAAATCCAGCTGTTCCGATCCCGAAAATATACTATTACATACATGAAGTGCAGAATCCTTTGCAAAAATAAAAAATAAAAATAAAAAATACATAAGAAGATTTGCTGAATGTAAACTGAGTGGCTAGTTTCTTTCATTGTTATTTTATCTTCATTTTCTTTCAGTTATAAATTTCAAAAAAGAAAACAAATAAAATAATAATAAAAGAAAAGGTCTGTAGGAGGTTGACGTTCTTATGATAAATTAGAAAGGATGCAATTGAAAAACTTCTATGTTCAGAAAATATATATATTATTTATTGATGACAATTGTATAGTTTAAACATATAGTTGGGTTATTCCATTGCTTTATATGATATCAGTGATTAAGAACAAATAACAATAAATCATATCAGATTTTTTCGAATTTTTACAATAAAAAAATTGTTTTTATACAAAGCTATTATATTTTTAACACACGCTGTGTAGATTCTTCATTATTATTATTATTGTTATTATTTTTTAACAATAAGTACTCTTTCTTCTATTTTTTATTGTTATTTGTAAGAAACTATAAATTAAATTTTAACATAATTTTAAAGAGAAATAATCTAATTTCTTTTTACGTTTTAGAAGAAAATACTCTATTGTTTATGACAATTTTACTATTTTTTTATATATTGATTCTATTGATTCTGTTGTACAGACCTATCCATTGCTTTATATGATATATTTATATATGTACATGTGCTTGTAATGTAGCTCATATTTTATATATTTTTCTCTTTATATTTCTAAGAACCGATTTCTTTATTTTTACTGCTAAAATAAATGTATTTATTTAGTATTAAGTATTTAAAATACTTTTTTTACATTGCTTATAGAAAGCATGATACACGTTTCTTTTATTTTTAAGAATAAATTATAATTAAATGTATAAAAATAATTTTAAATTATTTACTAATAATCTTAAAATTTTTATAAAGTATTTAAAATAGATAAACATTTTAGACTCTTAATTAGTTAAATTTATAAATTTTTTTTTTTTGAAAGTTTGTTTAATGTTTTAATTTTTAATTATTTTCAATTTAATTTTATTAATTAATACAGACTTTAATAAATTACTTTTAAAAAGTATGAAAAATGACATATGAAACAGTATATACTATTTATGAGAATTTATTTATTATTCAATAATTTCTTTAAACTGAACTTTTAAACTAAAAATACATTTTAATTTAAAATTTTAGCAAGTTAATTGATTAATTGAAAATGAAGGAAAAAAAAAGCTAAATTAAAAAAAATTATATTCAAATAAATATTTATTACATTCTAAGAAATATATTATTCATAGAAATAAAAATATAATAAATAAAAATTCAATATGAAAATAATGAATTTTATATGATATTTACATAATTAAAAATATTTTTAGAGTTTTCAAAACATATTTTTTACAATAACTGTTATTTTTTTAATTAAATTTTTAAAATATGTATATATTCCAACCTTCCTGTAGTAAGAATAGGTATAATATGAATTACGGGAATCGCGAACTATCCATTGAGGAACATTATATTTAGAGAAAATTTTTGTCAATTTAAATTTATTTGCTTGATAAAGTTTATATACATTGTTGCCTACTTAAGTAAATACACTAGTTATATTAATCGAATTAAAACTGACAGCATTTGCATTGAACTAATTACTTGTTAGTGCAAATTGAATGTGTTAAACAAACAAATTGCTCGAGTGTATTCATATGATTAGTACTTTTTCCCGAACAAAAAAAATTGATACATTATTCTTTAATGAACATTATTTTAAATACAGAAATTTTAAACATTTTATAATATCTGAAATTCTCTTCTTTAAGCTATAATTAACATAAATTAATTGAGGTTTTTCCTTACGTTAAGGCTTAGAGGAAGGGAAATATTCTCTACATTAAGGGATGTAATAAGGAAACTTTTCCTAAGTCAATATATGATCGACTGATTAAGAATTAAATTTTTTTCGAGATCCTTAAAGCCTACACTGTATTATTATTATTTTTATATTAATAATTTTATAAATTATTCAAAAAGTAAACTAAAATAAAGATGAAGAAAAAAAAATTAAAACAAATAAGTTTTTAGAAAAAGACTACGAAATGTTTCCAAAAAATTAGTTTCAGCTTTTTATAATTGAAACATGAATATTTTATCATTTTAAATCGTGTAATTTGTTAGATTGAGTTTTCAAAATATTAAAATTTTAAATTATAGTAAATTAATCTTGTAAAAATTATAATTTTTTTATATTAAATATTACTATAGTTATAAATTATTTATTATCATTATTCAAATATATTTTCTTTTCAATTTAATTTTTTAATTAAGTATATATGAGTTATACATTAGTTAATTTTTCCATAAAGGGAGTGGAATTTTTAACTGATAAATCTAGTTGAATTAATTGACTTAACTAATATTAAGATCATTTCGTTAAAAAAATTATAAGAAGAACCACTTAATTATTTTTCAATAATATTTTTTAAAAAATTAAATTTTTAATGTATAATTTTTGTTGTAAATATCTCTATTTCGATTAACCTATCTCGTTTACTTCATATAATTTCATTATTGATTTTTACTATCTTTCTAAACCTTATAATGTTTGAACAAAATTTTAATAACGATTTTTTAAACTAAATTTTAAAAAAATATATGTATATACATTAAAATTTAACAGCCCAACTTTCTATAACGTAAAGTAATAAGATCGCGAACTACCCGTTGAAGATTTTAACATTGAAGAAATTTTATTAGTTTTAAATACATTAATTATTTTTTAAATATTTACAAACTTACCAAATATGTATAGACGAAGTATAAATATAGAGGATCGCAAACTGCCTGTTGAGGAATTATATATTAAAACATTTTATTAGTCTAAATTAAAATACGTTGTTTTCTTTTTTTAATATATTTAATTTAACTTCTCAATCTCTCTGTACTATGTATAATGTAAATGGAATCGCGAACTACCTTCTGAAGAACAGTGCATCACCATTACTTTTTCTTAAAATCAGTATACTTTAAAACACAATTTAAAAAAAATTTATAATCAGATAAATTATATATAGTATAAAAACTTTGCCATTTCTTTTATTTTTTAAAATTAAAAAAAATATAAAAGTCATGAATATTTACAAATCAATTTGTTGTTTGTTTTTAATTTATATTAAAATCGGTATTTTAAATTAAAAAAAATGATTATATATTTTTTTAAATAAAAATTTGAGAGTAATATTAATTATATTTTTTAAAATAAATTAATTCTTAGAACTTAGCTTAAAAAATTTGTTGAAATAAATGAGATAATTTAATTAATCTAATTTATTATTCCTAATTAAATAAATTGCGTTTTGATAATATTGTTTCTTTTTTTAAATAAATTATAAAGAGTATTTAAGAAAGATATCGTTTATATTTATTTAATAAAAAATTTAATTTATTAAATATAAATGATTATTTTATTTATAATTGAGTTTTTAAAATATACTTAATTCCAAATTATTGAAGAATTTATTTAAGAGAGAAACACTTTCATTTCAGCAGATAAGTTATTCATGATCACTTTAAGTAGCAAGTTTATGTTAGAATTTTCATAATTCATGAAGAATTTTAGAAAAATATTTTTGTTACAAATGTTGAAGGAAAAAATATAATATTAAATTCTTTTCTTAAATTTTTAGTGTAAGTAACGAAGAATAAAAACTATAAATCCTAAGGGATTTTGTATATTAAAATCAAGTAGAAGAAACAAACATCATTCAATAAAGAGACAATCTTCATAAATACATTTTTATTTATGAAATTTGTACAGAAATATATATATATATATATTTATGTTTATAAACATACAGTATATGCATTTTACACTTCTTCTTTGAAGTTTACTTTATGGAAATAACGACATTTAAATTCTGTCATTATGCTCAATTTGCATTCACAAAAAACGGAGGTACTCAAATTGCATTATTTACATTGACGACACTAGTTTAATTGCAATTATATAAAAAGAGACATAAAGTCTACGCCTTATTTTTTGATTTGGAAAAAGCGTATGACTCTGTGGTTATTGCAGTATTGCTAAATAAGTTGAGTAAATACGGAGCAGATACTTGTATTATTAGAATAATTGACCACCAATTTTTTGGTCACTACGAAGTAATAATAAAACAATTTGACAAAAAAATGGCCAGCATCACAAGTGGACAGAGGACTACTACAGCGCGACCCATGGTCCCCACATCTTTTCAATTTTTTCCTATCTGATATAAGTGAATGTTTTGAGGTAGAAGACAATGGTTTCGATATAGATGGCCAAGTAATTCACTCCATATCCTATGCTGATGATATCGTAATAGTCGCACCCACAGCTGCAGGACTCCGTAGGAGAATCAAAAAAGTTCAAGAATATTTTCATAGTCTAAAATTAATTATTAATCCAAGCAAATCTTCAATCATGATATTTCGAAACGGATCCAGACTCGCTAAAAAAGTACATCATTCTATTTGAACAAAGAACAACTTAAGATAACACAAGAAGTTAAATTTTTGGGAATTATACTGACTCCCACACTAACCTTTGAAAAGCAATATAAAGAATCTATTCAGAAATCTAACCGACTGACATGATGAAATTTTTTTGCTCAAATTAAGTTAATAAACATTTACATCCATTTTAAACTGTTTACGTCCATAATCCTTAATGCGACAGCCTACGCCTCACCAATTTGGAGTCTAACAAAATATAAAAAATTTGAATTAATCCAAACTAAATTCATTCGAAAAATTTTTACTCTGGACTATAACATAGCTGTATATGCTCCCAGAATTGAACTCCGCAGATTCAAATTAACTCCCTTCTTTGTTAAAAGATTTATTAATATTCTTTATAAGATCAGAGACAATGGCAATCTATCAACAAAATTGTTACATTTGCTGTATAAAAAATCCCGTCAGAATCCCCCAAAAAGTTCCTGGATTAGTCAAATGAGAAACATTGTCAATGAACATGGAGTTTCTATAACTCCATTGTTAGAAAATTCGGAAATTAGCGATTTAATAAGGAATCAACTAATTCAAAATACATTAGAAATTACTTTTGCTCAAGATATTGAAGAAATGCATAAGAGAAAAGAACCAAAGTGGTATATTATTATTCTGGACTACCCTTTTAATAATAATTATATCCTATTTAACATGCCGTTTACAATCAAGAAATTTTTTTATCCAATTTAGATTAAATAGCAAAATGATTATAGTTAACAATAGAATTTACGAATTTTCAAAAATAATCTGTCCAAGATGCCAAGATTTATTTACCAAATATCACATGTTTTGTGAGTGTAAAAAGGGATACGAACTAAGAAACAAAGAGAATTTAAATAAACTAAATGCATTTAAAGAAGAAAATTAAATGTATCGTTTATTTTACGATGCAAATTCTGTAATAATATACAAATTATACAATTATGTAAAATTCTTTTGTAATCAACCGCTTTAAAGTTATATATACTTGAACCGATACAACTAATGAATGTATTAAGACTAACCGGTGATACCAAATCATATTATTATTGTTACGATGAATGTGAATACAATGTAATAACACCCTATAATAACAGGCTCTGGCCTAATATGATTAATAAATAAATAAATAAATTATTATTAAAAAAATTCTGTCAAGAAAATATTTAAAAAAAATAAATTATTAGTTCTATATAAGTCACTGGAAAAATATTACTTTTTAAAAATATAACAATTTATTTTTAAAAAATAAGCTCAAAAGTATAATAAAAAATGTAAAAAATTAATTTATAATATATACAAGTTCAATTATTTATATGTTAGTTTTTTCATATTTTACTACTGCATTAGTTGTGTATAGGTGTGTATATATATTATTTATTTTATTTTATATTTATCTCAGCCAGATCTTAAATTTAAATATATACAAATAAAAAATTTTTATATATTTTCTCAATAATATTAAATTCTTTTTATTTTTGTTATTAAGCTACACCATTTTACTGTTATGATGGGAATTTTTATGTTTTACGAGAGGGTTGTCTTTGTTTCCATCGTAACACCACTTTATATAGTGAAAAGATCAATAAAATTCTGCGATTTTTATACTAAAAATTTAAATATATTTATTCCTTTCTATACATTTTATAATGGAAATTATACATATAACAATGACTTAATATAATTAATCATTAAAATATAAAGAAAAAAATATCGCGTGCTTGTAAAATAATCCAAATTTAGTTAATTATTCAAACGATCAAACAATCTTTATTAACAAATAGTGATATTTAGTCATAGTTTATGAATAATTTATGTACAGAATCACTGTATAAAGTTATAATTTGTAAATTAACCGTTAAGTTAAACCCATTTACAATTTTAATATAACAAAGTACATAATCTGTATGATAAATCTACATAAATTTTTCGACATCAAGTAACAAATAAAATACATAAATGCTTTATTTTATTTACAATATTAAACCAATTTTATTACTTACATTTTAAAAAGAATTTTAATCGTATTTTAAAAAATTTAAGTAACATTGGAGTAAAAAATATTTACTCACATTTAAAAAAAAAAATACGTTCTAACGTGTAACAAACAATTTATTTACACTCAAAATATATTTAATATATTAAAAAAATTTAAATTTTATTTATAATAAAATTTATGTATAGCCTATATTATTTAATATCGATAAAATAAAATATATTTAAATATATCTTTATTCATTCGTTGTATTTTACTACTTGTAAATTCTAAAAAGAAACTGTATTTAATGAATATTTTATATATAAAAAAAATTCAAAAAACTTTTAAGCTATTTTGATATTTCTTTAAATAAAATTGCAAATGTTGTTTTATTGGAATCAGCGAAACGAAAAAATAAAAAAAAAACTTTTTTCATTTTCATTCGTGAAATGAATATCAAAAGTGAATATGTGACACGTACTTAAGACAAAAATTTAAGTTTCACAATTCAATGAATTTATGAACGAATATTTTATTTGACATTAAAAATTAAAAATAAAAAAAAATAAACAAAAAAAAAAAAAAAACCGAACAATAATAGAAAAATAAAAGATTGTCATATCAAGTTTTTAATGCATATTTTTTAAATTTTACTTACATTTTCTAAAATTCTCTTACAATTCTTCTCTTTTAATTTGTAAGAAAATTAATAATAAATTCCATATTTTTTTATACCTAACATATTTTATTAAAAAATTAATTATTAAAATATTTAATAAAGAATTAAAAAATCTATTTTATTTATTACTACATTTACTTATACAAGTTTTTAAAATTTAAAATTGATTTATCTATGATTTAATACAGTCAAACCTTTGAACAACGGCCATTGACGTAAACATAAAAAAATGGCCGTTGTTTGAATATTATTTTTTTGTGCATTTTCGTTAAAAAAAAGTTCCTGAAAAAATGGCTGCTGTTTATATGTCGCTGTTTTTAGAGGCTCAACTATTATACTTTTAAAAATATCATTAAAAGTATATAAATATTTTAAATTTTCTAATAAAAATCCTTTATAATTTATAAGAAAATTACTATTAAATTCCGCATCTTTATATCTAGGAATTTTTTTTATTAAAAGTTTTTATTTTTTTAATAAAAATTCAAAAAATTTTATATGTATCTTGATTTATTAGTACATTTATTTATACATTTTTAAAAAAGATTTTAAATTAGTTTCTGTATGATTTTGACACCTACAAAAATATTATTAAAAGTATCCTTTTTTTTTATTTCTTTTGAAAAATATATTTGATATGAATAGTTGAAAAATATCTCGAAATTGAGTTTCAATAGTCGAATATTTTTTCGATACGCATATTGAGTATAGAAAAAAGTTAATATTTCTGTCAAGTATAAAATATAGCTGACAATATTGTAGAATGTTCTCTAGACATTATTTTAGCCTAGGATATCTGTAAGTTATATAACATGTGGATATACAAGATATATTTAAAAATAACTAGAAATATTTTACAGTCAAAATGGTTGTGGAAAGAGCCACTACGTGCAAAAATAGTTCAATTGGTTGATACACGAATGTACCTAACATTTTTTTTGTTTACTTTTTTAAGAAAAGAAAAATTTATATTGATTTATTTTTCAATAAAAATATATATTATGGAGATTCAACGCTATAATTTTCAATACTTTTAAATGCATTTGCTTATACGTAATGTAATTAAGGAGTTTGTATACTTTTTGATAGTATTTATTGAAAATTTTACGTATTTTTTTTTTAAATTAAAGTTTATTAAAATACAGGTAAAATTTGAATTTCTGCACAGATTTTTTTTAAAATCTATTTTTTAGGTTAAATTATTAAAAATTATAACATTTGTTTGTAATTGCTTTTAATTTTTTAGAAAACGCATGTGTTAATTTTGTAACACTTTCAATATAAAATTATTTTATTAGAAGCGATCACGTGATTTTTTTAAAATAGAATTATTTATAAAAAATATGGAACATTTTGTTTAATTTTCGCACTAGATGCGAGTTTTGCTTTTAGATAAAGTTATTAAAAAATATGCAATATTGATTTGTTTGCAATATACACTTAATTTTTTTTTAAGTTTTATTTATAAAATTCTTGGTATTAGCTATCACCCGATTTTTTAGATAAAATTGTTACAAAATTTAATTAATTTGTTTGCAATAAATTCTTAATTTTTTGATAAATTTTTAAAGAAACTGTCTAAAATTTAAGAAAACTATTGTTTAGAGGCTTCAAATGATTTTTTACATAAAATTATTTTAAAAATGTGAAAACTTTGAGTAATATACATTTAAAAAATTAATCTAAAAAGTGACAAAATTTATGAAATTTCTAGTTTTGGAGTTTTTATAAAGTTTTTTGGTTAGATTATCAAAAAACGAAATATGAAACTTAATTAAATTCTTAATGTAAATTTCACATATTAATTTGTTTACATAAGTACTAAACACACGGCTATTTCTTGCATTGAAAGTTTTTCTCGATGTTTCTACATACATTTATCTAAAAAAACTAATTAATTTTTAAGACAGGTACGAAACATCGTTAAAAATTTAAAGTAATAAAATATTAAAATGTATAATTTAAATCAATATACAGACTTAAATTACAGTAAAGTTTATATCCATATCCCACAGAAATATAATACAGAATCTCTTAAATCCCAATAGTAGTAATTTTCAAAATTAACTGAAAGTTATGATAAACAATGCCTCGTGGCTTTACTCAACTCATTAAAGAAACACTTAGCCTTAGTTTAGCAACAGGAAATACCTCATGGAGTATGTTGTGCGTGTACTAATCGAACATACGTCACGTTCCCTTTCAAAATGTTTATTCAATTTAAATGGTTAGAAGCTGGTACCATGTCTGCTTTTCTCCTTACTTTAATACATTTGGTCAGGAAGTAAACAGTTAATTGTAGAACAGTATTAAGGGATCATTTATATAGGTTGTATCCATGGTGATAAATAAGATATTTTGTAAAATGTTGTTATATATTTTATATGCAAAGTATTCTTATAACAAATTTAATGAGTTATCGACATAAAGTAACTTTTATTATACACGTATATTGACTAAAAAAATAATAAAATAATGTTGTTTTTTACTTTACTTTATAATATATTTATGTTGTTTATTATATGCAGTATGTATAAGGTTAGAGGTAATATAATTTTGCAATGATATTTAATATTAATAAACTGAACATGTTTGTTAGTAAAGGAAATTAACTTAATAAAAGCCTGTTTATTGATATCAGGTGATAATATTTATTTTACAAAATAACTTTTTATGAGTTTAGTGCACTTTAAAAAAATTACATTCAGAAAATACTGTATAACTGAAATATTCTCGAAAGAATTCCATTTTTATATTAAAAAATACATCTAAAAAGCAATTGATAAAATATGGTTGGAATAAAAATGCTTCCAGTGTAAACTTATTAATAAAAAATATTTTTATATAGGGTTTATAACATTCACAGTTTGCGAACATTATAAATGTATTAAAATTATAATAAATTTATTTTATTTTTTACAATTTTTAAATTCTAAACTGTATAAATGACCTGAAGTGCTGCTAAAAGTATTGTATTTTTATTATATATAAATTGAGTACCGTTTGTGAATGTATACTATTATTTACAGAAATTTTAATATTTATTAAATAATTATATGTAAATTTAATCTATAATTTGAAATAATATATTAAATTTACAAATTATATAGTTAAGATATTGTAACTCAATGTATACGTGAATTGAATATAATATAGATCTACAATTACTGTTTAATGCAATATTCTAAACTGTATGCTATTAGTTAAACGATATTTTTAGAAAAGATTGAAACTATATATATTTAAAGACAATATTAAAAGGTGAATAAACTACTTTTGAATTTATTAAATAAACGAGTATGAAAGGTTTGAAATATGATAAATAATGTATATTTATATTAAAACTAAAGATAATGAAATGTACAATATATATATTTGCAATGAATTCTTTAATTAATAAGAATTAAGTAATATACTTTTTATTTAAAATAAATTTTAAAAGTTTATATAAATTCAAAATTATTTGCTAAATTTCTGTCAATGTTTAGATACTGAGAAATACTTTTTGACTTTTTGTACAAATGACAACCTAGAGTTGACATTTGTTTTATTTGGTGTGACTACCTGTGAAAGATTGATACATTGTTTATATTTGTGGTAGAGTGAGTAATCGCTATAAGCTTATTTATAGATAGCTTATATCTGTACCTGAAGGCTAATACAGATTTTTTCGATAATGTCAAAAAAACCCACATGAGCTTCTTTTTTTAGTTAATTTAATGTATTAAAAAAATTCAACAAAATCTTTAAATTTTCTGTGTATAATTCTCTATTTTATTTATACAAACTGCTCAATTTTTTTAAATTAAAGAAAAAAAAGTTTTAATTTGTATTTTGAATTTCGATTATAATGAATTTCAAACTAAAAAACTTAAAAATACAAATTTAAAAGAATAAAAATGCAAATCCAAAAGTACACATTTTAAACAAATAATTAGAAAAATGTAAAAATAAAAATAAGATTATAAACAAAAAATAACTGTTTAAAAAAATAAAATAAAATAATTAAATTGAATAATAAAGTAGAAAATACAAAAATAATTTAAATATGTTTTTTAGATTTTATTTGAATATTCAAAGTATCATAATTTTATTTATTATAATTTCGTAATCTTAATTAAAATTAATTGTAAAAACTATATTTGTTAAGTTGCAATTGTAACTGTTGTAATAATTGTTAAGTTGAAAATGTGACAAATTATATTTGCAAAATTACATTTACAATTTTCATTGATTGTAATTTTGTAATTAAAAAATTAAGGTTGTAATTTTGAACTAATTCAAAACCTTAAATAAAAAAATCTATCCAATATTAAAATTTTTATTAACTATTTTAATGTTAATATTTTAATTATTTTTTAAAACATTTTTTAAAATTAAAATATTTATAAAATACAATATAATCCATTAAAAATTTAAACAACTTCTAAATAAGTCAAATGGTAAAAATATTCTTTTAATATAAAAAAATATGAAACAAACATCTTAATTAATATTTAAATTTTAGAATAATATACCATTCATTAATTTTCTGATCGAATAAGTGTTAAGTAGCAAACAAAAATATTTACGTAAAGATTCTTCCATTCAAGTGAATTATTTATGCAAAAATATAAAATATTTGCATAAGAAATTCAATTTATAAAAATATTATTTAGAATATTATTTAAGAATATATATATATATATATATAAGTTAAGTCTAAAGCTACTGTGTATATTATAAAGAAATTAGTATATTAAAAATTAAATATTGAATATTTGTGAAAATATATAAAAATATAATAAAACCTTTTTAATGACCAACCCCAAAATTTAGGAAAGCTGATCTCAAGGGATGATCTTATCAAAGAAGTGACAAAAATAAAATGGATATATATAGTACTATGTCCAATAGTATCAATAATACATAGTAATAAATAATATAGTATTGTAGTATGACACTATACAGGTTATTGTATTGTCTACACAGTAGCCTGTATAGTGTTATACTAGAATAAAACCTATTTAAAAATGCTAAGTATTGTTTAACGCTATACTGCAAGAAAATTTATTTAATGATACAAGTAATTCTGTGTACTGCACTGTAAATGAATTTAATACTGTAATGCATACAGTCTTAAATGTTTGATTTGAAAGAATTTTCAAATGGACGCTTGTTTTCTCTGTTTTAACTTTTTTGATAAGATAATGCTTCCGATATTTCTTTTCTATTTGGTCAAACATATCCCTCTTTCGGGTCAAAGGAATTTTTAAGACTGCCCAAATCCTACCCAAATTTGTCGTCATCAATAACCATTTTATCAGCAGCAGAGCATTAAATTTTGGGCCTCATTGCAAACAAGACAATTAAGGGCCCTTTTACAACTGTATTGCTACAGGACTGTGAAATCGCTCTTCCTTTCCCCCTCCCGCCCTCTCCTAGTCGCGGTGGCTGCGCGCTTATAGATCACCACGCCGGTCCCAAGTAGATTATGTTTCACCTTATGACTAGTCTACTGGAGTAGGGCCAAGTGCTAATGGGTCTTCCTGTTTACTTCTGACATCTCCAGGGACTCTCTGTACACTGATATTATCCATTTCCCAATATTTTGTAATTTAATGTATGATCGTATACTTTGTTCTTCAGCCTTTTATCCCCCTTGACAAAATGGGCTCCCAGTCGACTTGAGATCTTATGCAGTTGCATAGTCTGCATTTATGGTAGTTTATGGTAGCTTCGCCACTGCATTTTATCTATCCATATTAACGGAAAGATTAAATTCATTTGTTTTATTACATTATTTAGTTTAATAAGAATAAAGCATAGACTGGCTTATTGTTCTAAATATTAACAGAAAATTATGTATATTTTCCACAATGAGACCGAGTAGGAGAAAATGGAGACATCGAAGATAAAAGAAAACCAATTTTTCACCTAACGCAACAGTGCAATATTCCCAAGGTTGCAGATTGTACTTACCCAAGGTTTCGAATTTCATGTTTCCTGGCCGCCTAAACTGGGTATTTCACATAAAGGAATTATGGAATAAAAATTCTGTTCTAAGAAAATCTAGTTACGTAAAGGTGATGGTTGCCTTAAAGGAATAGTCATCTCGAAAAGCTTTACTGTATAGGCCTATATATATTTATTTCTAAACCATTTCTATATTTAAAAACCTAAATAAGTATTTATGATTTAAAATTTAATATTAATACAGTTTTAAATGTTTCAATTATTTTACATATTTATTCTTTCAAAATTATTTTAAAAAGTTTTTAAAATTGAGAATTATTAAAATAAATTAATAAAAAATTTAAAGAAATAAATTATTAATTAATTTATTATTAAAATAAGATTTTATTTAAATGCTATAAATATATATTAAATCTATTAAAATGTTTATTTGAATTCGTTATTCTTTTACTTATTAACCTTTATGTTTTAAAATATATATCACTTTTTAAAAATAAGGTTTATTTATTAAGAAATAAAAAAAGTTATATTTAGTAATTAAGTAACTTTAGGAAAAGCCGAAAATTCGCAATTAAAATTTACATGCTTTGTTATAACAAAGGATTTTACTTTAAAAAATATTTCTTTATAATAATATTAAATATAATATAAAAACGGACGTATATAATTAATTCTTCAATAATTCAAGAAGTATATTTTTGTAAAATTTTCGATATATTTTTAATTTTTCAATGAAATTATGGTGAGAACGGATCACATTCATCATTGAAGACGTTTCGTATAAACAATATTAATCTTCGATATATAATGCAATCGTGAAACATTGCTTTTTAAAACGAATATTTATTCATAAAATTCTTTATTTTAATCAAAAATTTATTTTTTTAATAAAAATACAAACATTTTTTTTCATTACCATTATTTTTTCAATTTACTTTGACATATTTTGTTATAAGTTAAAGTTTAAAATATAGATTTTTGACTGTTAATTTTTGACTAAAATAAGAATTTTATATAGAATAATATATAAATTATAATCCAAAACACAGCAATATCTTTTATTTGAAATTAAAATTTATAGAAAAAATTTTTTATTTTAACTCGAATTTACAGAAAATTTTATAACTAAATTTATAGAAAAGCTCTATATTCTACTTCGAAATTCGTAAAAAAAATTATATATTTTAAACCAAAATTTACAAAAAATAGACAAAATAAATAAGTGCTTCATTTTGAAAATTAAATTTTCTATTATGTATAATAATAAACAATAAATTCATATGTATATAATATTACAAAAATTAAATATTAATCAATACAAATTAAATTTAAATTAATTACTGTACAACCTAATTCCTCCCATAACTATTATAAATTTACTTTATTCATAACATATAACAATTTCTAGTGTAAAGCAAAGAATTTTATTTGTTTTAGCATATTTTATTGTAAATTTTGTTCTTTACCTAAAGTATTTAACAAAGTATTTAAACAATGTAATCTATTTTTTAAGGAAAAAAAAGAGTACAAAATTCTTCCTTAATGTTGAAAAGATTTTCTATTAATTTTCTAGAAGAACATCAACGTTATGAAAGTGCGTTAATCTTCACTAAGCCATCAAGTATCATATATCAAACAGACCTTACAGATAAAATATAATCCGATATAGAAAAATTTTGTTTTGCGGTTATCTCTGTTAGATTAGATTCATTTTCTTTATTATATTATTATTATCATTATATAAAAATTATTTCTTATCTTTCTATATTATCGTATATAAACGTACATTTTTGATATTAAAATTTTTTTACGCACAAGATCGAGTAAATAATATAATTATTGATGATAACCTTTATGCATTTTAACAAACTATCAATGCTGTAATTTAGTAAGAGCGTCGTCATCCATCTCTTGATTGTGTCAAAGCCTGTGTACAATAAACATACAATCTATAATAAATACCTTATTCTTGTAACTTTAAATGATTATAGTAATTAGTTAATTTACTACTAATATTATTTATACATTACATAACTTCACAGTTTATATAAAACATCAGCCAATTTATTTATGTAAACTTATGTTTTGCATTTTTGTTTTGTGCTAAATGATGGTCTGTTACTTCTCTTGTTTCAGGCGAGTAATAGTCTAATAGCCTCTATTATAGGGATTCTTAACCTGGGGTTTACGGAACCCCAAGGAATCATGGATAGATTTCAGGAAGTCCATAAATGGGGAAAATTGTATCTTTATTTTCATTAATCGCTACCTGAAATTTAGAATTTCTTTCAATTATGAACGTAGGCAACAAATCATAATAGTATTACTACACCTGTTACTTTCTCATCAATAATAGCCATAGATATCTTCATATCACATTACAATTGTTATTTATAACCTTAAAACATCGTTTATGCTCATCACTATTTCGAAATTACTATTGAAAACGCATATATTATTATTACACACATATTTTGTTACCCTATATATTTTATTTTAAGCGTTTAAAAACATTATTCTAAGAAGCTTCATCAGACTGCCAAATGATTTCATGGCATAAAAACAGTTAAGAACTCCTTGTTCTCTCTTAAGGAGTGTATTTCCTTAACTACAATAAACTTATTCATTTATTATTATTATCATTATTTAATATTTTCCTCAAATATAAATTAAAAAACTAACTTTAAATAAAATTTACTTATTTTCTAAAATTGTTCATACATTTTTAAAATTTCAGTTTATTTTTATTTCATAAAATTTTTTCTTGTAAAATAGATTATGTGATTTACTTCATATTGATCGATTTCTAAACTGATTTTACTGAAATATTCAATAAGGAAATCGTTGAATATATTTATAAACTATATGCATTTAAATATTATGATCTTTTCTAAAAATTTTATACATACAGATTTCCAATAACTCGTGTTATTTTATTTTATTTTTTATTGATATATAAAATTTAAATAACTGTTCAAATAATAAAAAAATTATATAAGATATTAATCATTATCATTATAGATTGATAAGTCATTAGAATTCGCTATTTATATATGAGAAAAAAAGTATATTTTTTTGTGTCTTCTAAAAACACTAATATGCAAGAGTAAATCTGTAACCAGGTCAAGCAATGAATCGAATTTAAGTAGGTGTTTTTTTAGATTCATTCGATCAAGAATAACTTCTGTTGCTAAAGAAAATGTTTCATATTTTTAGTAGTTACAAAAAGACATGTGTGTATTGATTGGAAAATGGGTATGAGGTCCTCTTTTTTGTATTATTTTTTTTTTACATTTAAAGACACAATGTAATATGTCAAGTCTTTCAATTTAAATTGTCGTGATTAAACAGGCAAAGAAGGAGACGAAACAAATGCAAAAAGACGTTGGCTGTTTTCAGCAGTTTGAGGAATTGAACTATCCATCACATTGACAGTTACAAGAAGAGGTATGCAAGAAAGATTTGCTATGTTTAATGCTTGTAAAGAAACAAGAAAAAAACTAAGAAATTACAAGAAAGAAATTGTTCTTAAGAAAAATCTTCACTTTGTAAAACCGCAGTTAAGCCAATTTTTGCTTTTATACACACATTATTCCATTTTTCCAACATTTTTCCTTTTTCTTTTCTAACTAGTAATAAATTCAAACTATATTTATTCTTTCAAAATTTAACATTTAAATTAAAGAATATTATACTTCATCGTTATCAATGACATCAATAATTCAATTAAAAGATGATTATATTAAATATTTAAAAATAATAATAATTACACTAATCTAAAACTCATAAATTTAAACTAAAAAAATCATCCTAATCATTTATAGAATAATTCTAATGAATTATTAGAATGAATACAATTTAAATAAACCCTTTTACAAAAATGAATTTTATTCAAAGAATTCATAAATAATTTTAATTATTCCGAAAGTTATTTAAATAATATAAAACTTTTAAATTAGCCAATTTTTGAATTTATTTTTGTAATAACAGAGATGTTGAACAATGAAATGTCCCCGCAAGCATATATTGCTTGGAAGAAGTTTAATTAGTAAGTTAATTTTATTCATTAAAATGCTAATCATAAAATGTATTTATGAAGCAGAATGTCAGATGTTCTTGTTAGTTTCTTATTAAGATAATACTTCTTTCCCTAAGGCAAATATTTCGTATTGTCGTATTTTTCTAGAATTTCTTTTAAGAGAAATAAATTTTTAATTTATCTATCAATTATTGTTTAACAATTTATGTACAAGAAAACTGTGCAATTATTTCACGTATTTTTTTCTAATTCGTAATAAATTTTAATCGTTTTTAAATGTTTTCTTTTACAAGAAATTTTTTTGGAAATTAAGCGAAAATTTTCTTATATATTAAATATTTACGAATTTAATTATATTATTTTCATATAATTTTATGTAATGGCTATGCTTTTTAAACATTATTTGAAATTTTTATAGACAATTATCCACTGAAATTATTTTTACAGAAATGTAGGCATGGTTTTAAGTGGGTAAATGCTCTGTAAAGGTATAATGTAAATATCAACCTATGCATAATTTAATTATAAAGCTATTATTTACAAATTTTTTTAGAAAATTTTTTGGGAGTTTTACAATTTATCAAATTTGTAATTTTTCAAAATATTTTTTGTAAAAAAAATAAAATAATTAAAATTTATTACAACTCAAAAAGATGCCGAATAATTGAACGATTTTCTTATATAACATTTATATTTATTGATCATTTGAAATATTTTTAATTAATAATTTTGTAAACAAAATATTTACAATTTTTTATAACTTCATAAATGTTTTTGTATTGTTTGAAATATTACAAAACATCATCAAAAATTATAAATATTACTAAATTTTTTACATTTTAAATCATCAAAATATCATTTAAAATGTAAAAAAAATTAATTATTTAAAAATAAAATTTTAAAATTTCTTTTTAAAAAATTATTTGAAAATTATATTTTTTAATGAAAGCAAATTCGTTTATTTTAAAAATTAAAATTATAAAATATTTACAATAATTTTATGTATGCAATAACATTATGTATGCAATCAGAAAATCGTTGTTCATAGTTTTTATGACTTATCTTTGTATCTTTGTACTTTAGATTTGCTAATTTGTAATCCTTCGAACCATTTGGTATTATCCCCCCATAATTTTAAATAAGCAACAATCTTAAGTTTTATTGAAGAAGAGTGTTAAAAATGTTTACAGATTTTCACAAGTAAAATTGTAAAAACTTAAAACCTGTAAAAAATATTTCTAAACAAACGGATTTAAATCTGTTATTTTGTGTCTAATAAAATATAGATTTATTATAAAAATTATAAAATTTTTATAAATGTTAAAATAATTTATATATTTAAAATTTGAACGTAAAAGAAATAATTTGTAATATTTTTACTTAAATTAAATATTTTTATTTATTACGTATCAATAAACACGAAATATTAATTTAAAAATAATAAATTTATTAAATTTTTTAAATTTATTAAAAACATGTTTACAAAATTAATAAATATTATTATTATTTTATGTATATTAATTGTATATTTCAATTAAATTTTAATAAAAATTTATAAAGTTTTGTGGAGTTAAAGAAAATTAAGTATGATTTTTAAATTAAATAATAATTTTTATTAATTATTTTAAAAAAAAGCAATTTTGTCCATTTAATTAATTTAATTTACAAATAAATTAATTATATTTCTAATGTTACATTTACTGAATTTAAATCATATTCGGCAAAGATATTCCATATTAAAATACAGGCACGATTTAAGCGAGTAAATGTATTATAAAGGGGTATAATGTAAATCTCGAACTGTATATAGTTTAATTATAATAATGCTGTATATATTATAATAATAATAATTAATAGTTAATCAAGTTAACATGCGGAAATTTGTTGTGCGTCTTGTTGTATATTCATTTATCCTATGAGTTAATGATTCTAAAAATATATGATTTATTTATAGTTATTAAGTGTCATAATCTTAAAGAAATAATTATAGAAACGAATAATATAACGAGCATTGAAATATTCACTTAAGATGCCTCGACATGTTTTCTACAGAAGAAAGGGATGGGCTTTAAAAAGAAGATTTATCTTTAAATAATTATCATGGAAAATGTATATAAAATTTTAAAGATATATTCTAGATGCTTACTTATTTAAAAATCACATAAAAGCTTATTTTAGTAATTACATGTAAACAAATCTTCAGACGTCGTTTTCCGAAATAAATACTTTTTTGCACCTCTCTAGCGAAATAAAATTTCTTTAGAGTTTATTTAGATTTGAAACATTATCGTGTAAAAAAGAAGTTTGTTATCACTCGAATTAATACCAAAATTCTTTATCATATTTCGATTTCTTCGTGTCTATTTAAAATATTTGAAGATCTACTTACCTGAATAAGGATTTCTTTGCATATAATTACTAAAATCAAACTTCCGTAAATATTTTTAATCATAATCATAATCTAGAAAATACTCTAATTATCATTAAGATTCTTAAACCATCTTCAGATATCCGTATATTTAGGTACTAAAATGGACAATCTGTCAGCATCCACTTCCTGAAATCAAACAACCACAAGGTTTTTTTTTTTTTTTTAGATCCAAAATCATCATCTTAAAATTCTTTAAACCTGATCATCATCGAAATTCTTTAACCTCTAAAGTTCTTTGTGTCTAGTTTAAAAAAAAAAAATGTTAAGAAGATACTTAATGTATATATATAGGCTTATTCCTCTAGAAAAAGTTTATTGTAATTAATAGTAAAAAACTACTTTTATAGTAGAAAAAATTAGAAATTTTATTTATAAACTGCAATTAGAAATGTTGAAAAAATATTTTTGCAAAAATTCTAAGTAATTTAAAACATTTTTTATATATTTGTATGTTAGTAACTAGAAACATTTAGAAAAAAAAATCTGAAAATTTACTTTCGAGTAACAATAAAAAAAAAGAAAAAAATACAAAAATGCCTGAAATCTTGTTAA
The DNA here is from genome assembly GCF_030686945.1 of Centruroides vittatus. Lineage (NCBI taxonomy): Eukaryota > Metazoa > Arthropoda > Arachnida > Scorpiones > Buthidae > Centruroides > Centruroides vittatus. Next base: position 4,405,294 of record NW_027122385.1, read on the forward strand.
ATGATAACCAGAAATATATTTAAAAAATTTTGAATTTCACGTTGTTAAACACTAACATAAAGAAACTGGAACAATTTCTAAGCGATATTCAAGAAATTTTTTAATGGTTGAAAGAAGTATGAAGTTAAAATATTAAAAAATACATATTTTTTAATGATCTCTTTTTATATATTTTTAAAAATAAATTATCTAAAAAAAGTTATAAAATTAAAATAATATTTAATAACGCTTCAGGTTACATGTTATGATTAAAATTTTATAATATTTAATAACGTGTTTATTATGAAATACGATACGTTGAGATCATATTAAAGGCACTCATTGAGTAATTAAAAGTTAAAAGGAAACAAATTATATAGTTTTTAATCTATTAAATGAAAGATGATTTTTGTAAATTATAGAAATCTGTTGGAAAAAATACGTTTTCTGTAAGAATTCACGTTGAAGATGCTGAAAAAAAAATGATGAAAGTCATCCCAAGCAGTCATTTTAAAAATAGAGCTCTCTCTTACATTTTCCCAAAAATATTCACTAAAATGAATTTTTTTTAAATTAAAAAAGTAGCACGGAATATAAAATTACAGAGATATAAGTTACTTTTTTCTTCAAGAAAAAGCATAATTTTCTTACTACTATTTCCAATAATTCAGTCTAACGTCTTAAAAAATCTTGGATATTTTTTAAAGTAATCTACATAAAAATTTAATTTTGAAAAATTACAAAATCTTATTTGTAAAATAAACTAAATAATATATATTCCAATTTAAAAAACAATAATAACAATAATAAAAGAAATACTTCATTTTTCATAAAGTCTTCATTAGTAAAATCTTTTAAATTTATTAAAATTCCCTTCCAAGATGAATAACAACAATACTACCATCACCACCACCAACAACAGAAGTATTTTGTAACAAACCGTCAATTTAAAAAAAAAATATTCCGTATTTCATACTTAAATAAAGAAGGATCTTTTTTATCGGATTTTTTCTCTTTTTCCTTTATTAGAAAGGCGGATTCTAATATTGAATTTTTATCAACGTTTAGGTATAATGTACTAAGTTTTGTATAGGGTAAGGTGTCTAGTTTTGTAACTGATTCTCTTCCATATCAACTAACGAAGTAGATAATTACTGAATGGCACAATACGAAACAAACTTGTTAATGAACAACCGGTTAGACTATATTTCGATCTCCCAACCCACTAATTGCTATTAGAAGCAAACAGGGCATAAATATTCTACCGTTTCATTTCCCACTTCCATTATCGGGCGTCACAAAAGGGTCACGCGATTCAACCTATTCTCTCTCTCTTATCCAGGTACATTTTGTGGATCGATTGAAAGTGGTTTTTCAATCTCGTGTCGTTCTAGGCGTTTCTATTCTCGAGGTCAAGAATTCGATTTGTTCCCATGAATATTTAACTATTAATTGCAACATGGATACCCTCCAATCACGTAAAAGGTGGGGGAACCATTCTCTTAGTCTCTTATGAGAATCAAAATGTTTAAAATGCGTCAGCTCTTATGTGATCTGAAATATTTACATGCTAGAAAGGAAGAAACGGACAAATATCAAAAAGTTGACTCTGTTACAAGGTGTCAACTGTATTATTTTAAAAACATTGTTTATGTATGACATGAAAAGTTTTTTATACATAAATTTTATACTTTTTAACAAAAATCTGCTTTTATCATAAATTGAATTTACATTTCTATAGAAAAGTTTTCTTTTCTTTATTGTGAAGTTTAAGAGTATTGCCTATTTTTTATTTTTATTTTTTATCTTCATTCAAAGAAAACAAATTCTTCTCGAGAACCATGCTCTATAAATATATTGTTGTGTACTACAATAGAGTAAAATACAACTAAATCCAAAAATGAATGTAAGAAACATGTAAAAAAATTTAGAATTATTTTAATATTTTTTTAAAAGAAGAATTAAAAGTTATTTTTATACAAAATTTCTAATTTCTTCCTAATATGAAGAAAGGATTTTTATTATATTTATTATTATATTAAACGATTTTAGTAGTAGATTTCCTAGATAAATATCTTCAGATTTCTTTAACCAAATTCAAAATCTTAAGACAAAAAATTTTTACGATGATTCAGATGATGATGGTTAAGGAATATTTTAGGTAATGATGGTTTAAATTTTAAAAAAATTTAAGACTACTTCATTAACTAGAAGGGAGATAGATTTCCTCGCATCTAGTTAGTGAAATCATACTTCTATTCTATATTAGACTCGCATCATCTTCTAAAAACCCTCTTATTATACAAATTCTTGATAATAATTTAAAAATATATACATATCAAATAATTTATATAAGTTAAAAGACTTTAATAAGCATTTATATTAAAATTGAACTGTATTTAATATGAAAGTTTTCCGTGTTGAATTATATACCAATTAAATAAATTTCACCGAGGACTAATTACGTTCAATTTCTCACAAAATCTATAATTTAGTTTGACTAATGATGGAACGATTGATGATTAATAGAAATGTTCATCACACTGAAGTTTACTTGTTTGTAACCACGTTTATAAACATTCTTCTTTACGCACGATTTTTCCTCTTCCTCTCTGTACACGTTTCTTGTTTGTAAGATTATCTGTTACATGAGAAATTCAATATTAATTCAATAAGAAATTTTACTCGAGCATAAAGGAATACAAAATTTTAAATATTCTACACGACTACAAAGTTTTGTAGAATGTTGTATTTTTATTAAATGCTAAACTTGATTATGTATTAATAATTTTGAAGCGGATGAAGATAATGCAAACCGCAGTCTAATCTCAGATGTACCCTTTAGGGAGGCATAATTAATCATTTCGAATTCAAAACTGGTAAATTCGACTATAAAATTACTTGGCCTTGTTGGATTTTAAGTTTCTTATTATCATAGTTCTTGTTGTTTGTTTAAAAATACAATCTTTACACCTTTTCCTTTACGTTTTTTATATAACATTTTCAAATATAATACAATATTTTAATATAAAATTTAGTTTTAAGATCTTTTATTTAATCAAATAATAAGCTTTAATCATCATATTCTTAAAAATTATCTCATTAAAAGTCATTATATTCGGATGTAATGTTTACATTAAAACATAATAGAATTAATTAAGAAATTTCTCATTTTATAAAATTTTAATCAAATTTGCGACACGACACAATTAATTTAATTAAAATAAATATTTTATTAATATCATTATTATTAATTTATTAAAAATTTACATCTTTATAGGCTATTCATTTTCACTATTCAATACAGAAAATGGATAAACTTTTACATTAAAAATAAATAAAACTTGGGTGAATTTTCTTTCTGTTTTTTTTTATTTATTTTTTAATAAATTTTATTATAATTTTGAATTTAGTGAATTTTAATTTAAATCAAAATTTCATGAATCATACAACAGATGTTTCTCAATCATGAGCTATTAAACTAAATAGGAAAATCTATTCAAATGCTGTTTCTCTTATCCAATTACACATACATTGATTTTGACTTCATTTAATTTATTTTATTCTATTTTAGTGCATGTTGTTAGAAATCGTTTAACAAATGAGAATTAATTTATATCTAATCAATTTGTTTTTTTTTTAACTTTACAAATACAAAAATAGTCTCTAAATACATTCATTGTGTTATAAATAATTAGCTTAATACATTGGAATTTATACTATTGAGAAAATTGGTTAAATAATTCTTGATTTTAATTAAATTTTGGCTTTAAGCATTCATTATTCACTGAGAGTATAGTTAATCAAGCAATACAACATTGGCTATTTATATTATAACAATTGGTTTAAGTATGGATATGTTATGTTTATCTTTAAAATAACAAAATTTCAATTAGTGTTCTTGCTTTAAAAACCCCGCAAATGATTTCTAAATGTGTAAAAAAAATATATATATATTTTTGATTATTTAAATATTAAAGTTGATTTCATTTCCGTAATAACAAGTTAACTAGAAAGCATTACAAATATATAAAAACAGTTTTTATACTTTATTTTTTTAAACAGGAATACATATATATTTGCAAACTAAAATAATATAATTTTAATTTTTTTAACTTATTTACAAATCCAGTCGGAATTACAGAAAGTACAAACAGTGTAGGTTTACAGCGGCTACCTTTGAAGTCAAGAAATTATATATATATATATATATATTTTAACAGCATCGATAAACCAGCTTGATCACTATAGCAGAACAAAACATCAACATAGTTTCTTCTTATCTGTAAAATATAATTTTCTTACTAAATATTCATCGTAATTTATTTATAAACAAAATTTTGGTTTATTAATAATGTTTATTTGCATATTTTATATTCATAATAGCTTGAAATTCTGTAAGAAAGATAAAAAATTTTTTTGTTTATAAAAATTCACGATGTTTTCTGAATTTTATCTTAAAAAGTTTCTTATTAAATGAGTTAATTTATTACAAAACTAGAATTTTTACATAATTTTAAGAAGATACTTTTTTTTTTTCAACTTCTTCCAATCTTCTATCAGACTTAACCTTGTATATATCTCCTACACGTTTTAATCTGAAACCACTTATATCGTGAGTTTTGTCAATAATGTTTCTCCGAATATTTTATATTCATAGTTTGTTGACACTAAAGAATTAGTAACGAATTTCTTTTCTTGATAATAAAAGTTGATGGCTTCTTCAATTTTATCTAGAAAGTTTCTTATTATATTAGTTAATTAATTACAAAAATAGTATTTTAACATAATTCTAATCCTATATTTTTCAAATTTCTTCTTTCCTCCTATTAGATTTTATCTTTTACGAACCCCTTTCGCGAGTTAGTCTGTAAACTTCTATCACGTTGTGAAATTTATTTATCAACAAATTCCATGGTATAGACAAAATTTGCAGACTATTTTACACTCATAATTAGTTAAAACCTTGCAGAGAAGTGTGGAAATTTTTTTTTTCACAGAATTAATGTTTTCTTCAATTTTATCTGAAAAATGTTCTTATTATATTAGTTAATTTATTAGAAAAATAAGAGTTTTACATAATTCTAATCTGATAGCTTCTCAAACTTCTTATCTTCTATCAGAATGAACCTTTTATGAACCCCTTTTCACGTGTTAATCTGTAATCTCCTACTATTGAACGTCATGAAAAGCATCTTTACCATTATCGAATTTTTCACATGGATCACTAATGGAAACCTTTGATAAAAATAGAATTATTAAAACGTATATTACAAGCTTAAAAACATTTTTTTTATTATTATAATCCTATTTAACGAAAGAGATTTATATCAAAGAAGGGGATAAAAAACATTCTTAAGATTATTGTTCTCTACTTAATACATTTATTAATTATTCATAATACCACTAATTAGTAATCTTGCTTATTATTTATGAATTTTTAACTATACTAATTTAATCCCAGATTAAAATAAACAGATTAAAATTACATTTGTTGTACTAAAAATAGAATTTATTTATGCTTTTTAGTACTTAGATGCCGTCTCCTAAGTAGATAAAGCATCATTTCAAAAATCGAAAACATGTTCACGTGATGTTTTTTCTTCTAATGTCATGTCATTTCACTTCTTAGGTGTGCTTTGTTGTCACAGTTTATTACATTAAAGAAAGTACTTTCATATTTGTCTTTGCAAGAACAAGGGACCTAATGCATAAATGATGTAAAGTTATAATCAGAAAATTTGAAGACATTAATATTTATTTTGTGATAGATATAAGCTTATCGGTGATTATTAATAATATTATATTATGTAAAGTAAAATCTTAATATCTTCTTGTTATTCTTATTTCTTTAAAAGTAACTGTCACATTAGTGTCAATTTAAAATATAAGATATTGATCTGATAAGTTTAAAATACTTTTGTTTGAAAAGGATTTTGAGATGGTAAATATTAAATAATAATAAAAAAGGTCAATAATTGATTTATATTTGTATAAATACAAAACTGTAATAATGCCAAGTAATACAAAATGTGTTCAATTCATTTTCTGTATTAACGCCAAGTAATATTAAATGCGTTAATTCAAGTAACGCGAACCTAATTAACATTGCGTCAGTTATGTTGTGTTAATTAGAATTAAAATAATACTGTATATACAAACCTTATTAACAGATAAGTTGTGTTAACGCCAAATAACACAAGTTTATTTTAATGCCAAATGATATAAAATGTACTTCAATTTATACGGATTAACACAAATTACTTACATTAATACAAATCTGTTTTAACACATAATACAAAGCTATATTAATGCCAAGTAAGGTATATCTGATTTAATCCCTAGTGACACAGCTCTGTTAATATTAACTTATATAAAACTATATTAGTGAAAGGTAAAAAACTGCTAATTCGAAGCATTTTAACACACTTCTTTCGTATAATAACGCCAATATAAAACTGTGTTAATGTCAAGTAAAATAAATCTAGTTTAGTTTCAATTATACTGTTATGTTAACACCTAGTAAGACAAATCCACTTTAACTACACATAAAAGAAATCTTTATAAAGAACTAATGATACATTTCAACTCGATCTAATAATAAGCTGTATTAATCCAATTAATACAAAGTCACTTTGATTACAAGAAAAAATACGTTAACACCAAGAAAAAAGTAATTTTAGAAAAAATTTCAACTTTCAAGCAGTAAACATAATCTTTGCATAAGGACTGATACATCTCGTTTCCATTAGCCTAAGTGATGTTTAACTACGAATGGACATTGCAATCGTTTTATTCAGATGTCAACTACAATTAATCCCGATAATAAATCATTCTCTGATTACTCTAGGCAAGTGTAAGCGCCTTATCATTCTAGCTGACTGAATACAATCAGATGTTTCTAGTACAATTTTACTATCTATTTTAATGTATTCCGTTGTTTTGAAATATATATTTATATTTTTCTTTCAAGATTTCTTTAGTAAGATCCCGAGAGAGGTTTTGAAGCACCGTGAAATTGGGCCTTACTAAAAATTCAATAGATGGTAAAGGACACAGACACTTCTCTAGTCCAGACCACAGGTGGGGCTCTGTCTTCGTTTCTATTGCGTGAAGTTTCCGGTCCATGAAGCGAACACATATCTAATGTTTGCTAGGGACAGATGTTCTTGTAAAAAAGAGGGAGTCGAAGAGTGTCCCTACTTCTTACAAAAGAAAAATAAAGGAGGGGGGTTTCTACCTTAACGCGATACATTTCATACCCCCACTCGCAACGAATAAAGCACCTTTTCTATAAAGCAGAATATATTCTCTAAAACTTGTGAAAAGTTGCTTTTATACTACTATTTTTTTTTTTTTTTAAAGTGAAATACTTTTCTTAAATCATGGCTAAATAAAGATTTAATAATTAAAAAAGAAAACTGATAAAGTAATTAAAAGATTCTATACTTTTATGAATTATTTTGTTCCCTGTACTGATTGTTGGATGTAATTAAAATTATAGATAATAAAAGGCCACTCGAACAATTAAGTTTTCTGTCGATCCTCCTCTTTGATTAAACCAAGAACATTTTATTGATGCATTTTTACAAATGAAAAAAGAATTTTTGCTTTTTTTTCCCCCTTTTATGTTAGAGTTAATTACGTGAATGTTCTTGTTTGTATTTCAAAACATGGTCAAAATTAATCTTTCGGAATTAGAAAAGAAAATTTCAACTCTTCAAATATTATTGAATCACAAACCTTAAATTTTAATAATGATTTTTATTGATTATTTAATCACTTTAATTTTTCTTATTTTTTTATTTTTCTTTTAATAAGTTCTAATTTTACACACACAAAAAATTACATAATTTATTTTATTTATTAAAATATTTAAATAATTAAATTTTTAAATTTCGTCACTTAAAATTAAAATTATTTTAAAATTAAAATAAATTTATTTTATAATTTAGTAAAATAGTTTTTATAATATTTAAAGTTTTTTAGAATATAATTCCTAACTCGAATTCTTTAAAAAATAATTGACTTTATTTTAATATTAACAAGAGTCTTAAAAAAATTAAATTTTAAAATGTTTTTCATAAAAATCCATAATATCTTTATTTAAAATAAATTTTATTTTTATTTAACGTTATACTTAAATTTTATAATATATAATTTTGCAAGTTAAAGCATATTTTTAAATTAATTTACTTTATTTTAATGTTAGAAACCGCTTAAAAATAAAAATTGTAAGTGATTTTCCACATTTAAACACACGAAAGAATATTATTACATCAATTCAAATATTTCTGAATTATATAATATTAAAGTCTTATATAAAAAAGAAGATTATTTTCTTAAGTTATTTATAATTGTTTATATTTATTAAAAAAAGAAGTATTCTTAAAAGTAGATTTACTTGTCTCATTCAAGTTATAAGAATGTATTCAATGTTGTGATGGATTTAGGATTTGCAAAGCTCGAAAAGAAAAAGTACCATCTGGAACGGAAAAGAAATCTTAGTCTTCTTTAGAAATGGTTTTGAAAATATCTGAAATGTAGTCATGCCAAACCAAAATAAAATAGGCTGTAATATATAAAAAATAAAGTAAGTAAATAAATACTTCTATCATTGAAAATTGTGTCTGAAAATGTAAAGTTTCAAATTTTCATATTATGTTGCGATTAAAACAACTTTAGTGTTGAATATAAAATAAGTATTTGAACTTATTTATTACAAATGATATCGGTTGTATGTATAGAACATAATAGAATAATAATTATTATAAAATTATGTATTTCTATGTACTTTTAAGGTACATAACTTTTAAACTTGTGGCGACATCTGTCCTTACAAAGTGCAAAATTGAGTTTTGCAAGGGATAAACATCCCTCCTTTTATGTTAATTCATAGCAGAATTTCATTATTTTTATATATTTACTACATGTATTGTTTTAAAATCATATTTATCAGCTATAATGCTTTACTACTACATTTTGGCAAGTGAAGATGTTTGACAGTGGTGATGTCTTAACAAATATAAAATTTGTATTGAAATTTATTATAAAATTAATAAGTACATAAAATATATCTTTTGTCTTGTTTATTAAGTTATCTTGAATAAAACTATAATTTAAAAACACTAAGTAATATAATTGTTATGTTAGTGTTCTTATAACTTGATTTAAGTTAATTTATGTGATAAAATTTTTATATTATTCATTGAATGAAACATTTTAAAAATTATATTTATTACAAATTTTAATAAATTAAATATCTTTTTACTTAATTTGAATGTTAATAACGTTACAAATTCTTTATAATTGGTTACATTTATGGAAGAATTATTTTTAATATTTATATTTTAATTTTGAATAATCTGTCCATTTTATTGTTAAACCTTTATAAATGATTTATTAGCTTTAATATAATGAAATTACTTCAAATTTTACATAAATTTAATAATTTTACAGCTTTCTCTCTTTGTTAAACTATAAGCCAATTTATAAAGTAAGATTTTAACGTAAAAGAAATGCTATAAATTTTAAAATATCTATAAAAAGAAATCACAAAGTTAGATTGCAAGATTTAAGAAAAATTACCAATAATATCAAAAACTATAGCTGCTTTTTTATATTAGTTACTTTTATATATATTTCTATACTGTTTGCCAGTAGAAAAGCAATATTTAGTGAATTCCTGGAACCATTTTGTATGATTAAAATTGAATTTTGTCTGAAGTTAAAATAAATCAAAACTGTTCATATAAAAACAAAATGACTAAAGCTATAGAATCTATAACTTTTTTTAGTGATAACTTGAAGCAACTTCATTCTTTAACTTTACACAATTACAAAAAGTAAAATAATATTTTTATTTTATTTTTTCATAAAAAAATGAAGAATTATAGATATTTTTTAAGTTTCTATTTTTTGAAATAAAATTAATCTTTATTTTTTATTTAAAAATAAATTGAGTTATTTCTTTTCAAAATAAAACAATTTTTAAAAAGTTTTATAGTGCATTTAAGGAAGAATATACATTTTTCCTTATTCTTATCCTTATATTCTTTCTTATGATTTTTATAACAAAACTAATTATGATTTAATTGCAACCTTGTTTTTGAAACAATATAATTATTTAAATTTTTAATTTAAAAGAATTTTTAAATTATGTTTTTAAGAAAATTGTTTATGAATACATATACCAATATACGAAATTAATATACTATAATTTTTATAATATAAATAATTTACTATTTAAGTTTATAAATCATAATCAAAATAAAAATTTAATCCCGTCTATTCTTAATTAAAAATATTAGTACAAGTTAGTATATTATAAAAATAAAATATTAATAAATTACAAAAAAAGTAATTTTAATATAACAAATTACTAATTAAAATGCATTAATTATAAATAAAGACATATTTTCTAAAGTAATTTTTAAGAATTTAATAAGAAAAACATTAAAAAAATCTTTTGCGAAGAAGTAATTTAGGAAATTATTTATATATTAATTATTACAAAATAATTTTTTAATGTAATAATAAATTAAATTAAAAAATGGCCGATAAGTCCGTAAACTGAGATCGTTATTTAGCTAAGTTACTCAATGTAGTAAGTCCTAGCAATGTAGTAGAATGCTGAAAACTTGCTTATTAAACAAGAAAATTTCATTGTTTTAAAGAAATTTTCTTAGTATAAACTACAATTAAACTATTCTTTTTAAAACGATTAAGTTTTGGTCACTCTAATCACAATTAAACAATTTCTGGAATTAAAACTAATTTAACCTTTTTATTAAATATATTAAAATTCTCTTTTCTTTCGCGTATATTTATAATATATAACAAGAAATTTTTGTATAGTAAATTATTTATTATATATTAAAATGCTTATTCAAATCAATATAGGCCTACTTCTATTAGTATATTTAATGTTAGTAATTATTATAAAGCAATAATTCTTATAAAATTCTTTAATATTATGTCAAAATTGAATTCTTTTTTATTTTAATAAAGAATAAAAATTTTAAAAAGTAAAAATAATATTAAAAAAATAATAAGAGATGCTCTGTTTAAAATCATGATTATTTTACTGAGAGTTTAAGAAGATATTACATCAAGACCTGAACAAAATCGTTTTCTATTCGCATAGAACCAATTCTTTTTTTATTTTATTTTACTTTTATATATATTTTTTTCTTTTCCTTTCTTAAAAAGAAAGGAACGTAATAACCTTCTTTGAGTTTTTGAACGAGATTAGGAGAAATTGTACCTATTGAAAAGTAATGCATCGGAAGAAATACAAATAAAGGACCGAGATAAATGATTCTAAAGGTGATATATTCAATTTGGAAAACTGAGAATTGGAAAAATCTAACAAATGTAGTAGATAAAAAAAGTATATTAAAATAATTTATAGTTTAAAAAAGGAAAAAAACTTAAAAATTATAAGAAAAAAATTTAAAAGTAATCTGAATATTGCTAATTAACTTGCTAAATTTTAAAATTTTAAAAGTGATTTAACAAGGTTTTAAGTAAAAAATAAAATTTTCTGGCGAATTATAATAATTTCATTTAATTTATATTAATACAAATAACTTTTGATGTAAAAATTAACAAGAACATTATAAAAATAAAAGAAAATTGCTAATTTCTGTCATTTATAATTATTTCTCATTACTGTAATTATGAACGATCATTGTGGTTTGACAATGATTTCTCATAAATAATTGTAATTGAACAATAATATTTGTTATACATTAATGGCTGTTTAACAATGATTTTTCATAAAACAGTTACTTTAGCATTATTTATCATGAATTGCCATAAAAAATAATGGTTAAATTATAATTATCATTGTTCATTTAAACAATTTAAATAATTATTTCTTATAAATTATTACAATTTAACTCATAAAAATAAATAAATATAGCTTTTAAAGGCAAAGTAATTAATGCACTACATGAGCTAAATATGAATGAGTATGGGAAAATGAGCTTTTTGAAATGGTAATTCTAATAGTAATTTAAAGAGATTTGAAAATTTTAATGAATAATTATATTTCAAATATTTTCTGACATTTTTTTTAATGTTTTATGAAGAAAATGTGTTTAGTAACCTAATATAAAGAAAATTGAATATAGTCATTTTATGGCAAGAAAGTTCAATCATATAAAAAGATTACAAAACGTGATTTCCCTTGTGTAATTTCAAAAAAATTACAAGAAAATTGCTTATTGTGAAATATCATTCTCTTTTCTTGAAGAAGTAAATTTAATGAAATATTTAAAATTTTAAATTCTGTCATTTATAATTATTTTTCATAATTGTAATTTTAAAGAATTATTATGGTTTGAAAATGTAATTTAACAATCAATTTCAATAATTCATTCTTGCTTTACAATTATTTCCATAAATTATCATGGAAATAATGGTTAAACTATACTTTTTCTTATTAAATCATTTAAATAATTATTTCATATAAATTATTACAATTTAACAATTCTTTCTTATAAATCATTATAGTTTTAAATAATCATTTCCATAAATTATTATAGAAAAATAATAGTTAAACTACTATTATTATTTCTTATACATTATTATAATTTAAGAATTATTTCACATAAATCATTCGAGTTTTAAACAATTATTTCTCATAAGTTATGATAATTAAATAATATCACCTCATAATTCATTGTAGTTTAAGAATTTTCATAAATTATTATATCATAGCAACTATTTCTCATAAACTGCAACAGTTTAACAATTATATTTCATAAATGGTTCTAGCTTTGAACAATTATTTCTCATAAATTATAAGAATGAAACGATAACTTCATATAAATCATTTTAGTTTAAGAATTCTCATAAATCATTTTAATTAAATACTATGATTTCTCATAATTGTAAGTCATTGTATTATATTTTACTATAAATTATTTAAAATGGAAATAATATCTTAATTATTATTTGATACATAATAAAGTTATTCGCTTATAAACATTAGAAATATTTATTTTTTATAACAATTCATATATTAAAATGGACAGGCCAAAAATTTCCGTTTTGGCAGTTTTCCGTTTTATAAAAGTTTATGTTTCTATTATTGATCCTTGTAGAGAGTTGAAGGAAAACAGTCTGTATTCTTTTACAAAAGAATTATATTTCTTGAGACTATACATACAGGAAGAGTCAATTTCATTCATTCAAAATTTTTTAAAAAAGTTTATATTCTTTTGTCACAATTTTCAGACAATGAAAATACAACCTTAACGAGCAATTATTTATTGTGACATCATCACAATGCTGGGCTGCAATTTTCAATCATATTTTTTTAATTTATTTAATTTAAAATATATACTCTCTGCCTCAAATTAGTAGTGTCTTGCCCCTGTATATCATACTTTTCCTGTTAGCAATGGAGTCATGCAGATCGTCTATCCAGCTTTTTCCAAGGAAAAAATTTTGAATTGAAATAATGTGACTTTCAGTTTGCACTAGGAATATGTATATAGTTAATTTGGACCTCCTGTCACTACGCTTTCAGTATCTGGTTTCAAGATTCATCTAACTAACTCTTTTCTCGAGATTAAGGAAGGACAGACAGACACGCAGATGACAGTGGCGATTTATAGGTCTACAGTTTTTTCAAATTGCAGCCCAACAAAGAAAAAATCACGATACACTGTACTGTACGGGATCTTGGCACCGAAAGTTAGATCATAATCAGAACTCAATTTACAATATTACTTATGACTTACAAGTTGGCTACATCAAAAAATTTCACTTTATTTAGGATTATGCTAGGCAAAAGCTAAAGCTGGTTCCAAAACGTCCTACCTTTCTGCATTAAAGAGTTTTCTACAGTTGAGTTTATTATTATTATTATTTGAATTATGCATGTCTCAGTTTTCGCTGGAAACATTTACCCAATGTGGAGAAGAAAGTTTCAACAGATTTAGATTCGATTGTTGAAGACTTTTCTTACATATGGCAGGTTTCAAGTGAAACGGATTTAGAGATCATATTCAGAAAAACGTGATCAAAAATATTCAGCAATTTAAGATTTTTTACTAATGATTGGGTAGACTGCGGATATAATAATTAGTACAATATACAGTGGCATATCCAGGATTTTGAGAAAATAGGTGCTTCTCAAGACAGATTCGCAGGATCATGGCCCCTGTCAATTTTCGGAGGATATTATTCTATCACCTTATCTTACCTAATTGAAGACATGCGATATGCGTTTTACATTTCGGTCTATTTATTGTAAAGTAACAAAACTGATTGCTTCGGTATTGAGAAGATGCTGCAGCAGCACCATAAGTATCCCCAGATACGCCCTTGACAATATGTCTTTTCTGTAGTTTTCAAATTAAATTTTGAATATATTAAAGAATTATTCATAAGGTATTTTGTTATTATTGATATTCATAAGAAATATACTTCAAGAATTATAAATGCTATTTGTTTCTACTTTAATTTTTTAGGAAGACATTTATTGTTATCTGATGAATAAAACTGAGACTTTTTAAAATACATTATTCAGATTTATGCCTTTTAACTAAAGAAAATTGTTAAAGATCTATCTTTAAATATATTTAAGCAGCTTTAAAATAATAACTTTTATCTTAAGAAAGATTTATAATTCATTTTTGTTCTTATGCATAAAATTCTTTATTGATTTTGTATACAGAACAGTAATTTTAAATTATAAGATAAATTATTTTTCTTTTAAAAATAAATTTATTCATTTTAAAGAGTACATATTAAGATAAAATATATAATAAATATTTTATTTGCATTAAGGCTAAGCTTTGTTACAGGGGGTTATTTTGCCAGTAATTTATTAGTACACATTTGTTACATGACAATCGTTCAATGTACAGTACTGTACATTTTCTTAAAGATCACAAGTAACATTACAATAATCATTTAGTAGTATATTTTGTCATTAGTTTACTTTTAAATATTTTACTTTAAGTAATCTAATTAGTAAACGATATTTTACTTCAATTAATTTTTCATGTATTTTTTAATTCTTTAGCGATTTGATTAAAAAACCGTTAATTCTATACATTTGATAAAATTGTTTAGTTTAGTTCTAAAGTCTTGATTTTTTTTCGTAGATATTAGTTCTTTAATTTCATATTTTTGATGGTATTTATTTAGTCCTTCACATTCTCTTAGTAAATGATTCAAAGAATAATCACTCGAGTTCCACCAATAACACCTGTCTTTGGTAAAATCCAAATAAGTATTATTAATAAACAATGACTATTTATTGAGCCTTAATTGGATTAATAATCTTTTTATACTCATACTGATATTAGCGGTTATGATATTCGTAGACGACGGGATATTTAGAATGTTGATGTACGTACCATGGATGGTATACTGAATGATTTAATAAGTTTTGATCCATTATTATTGATTGAGAAAATGCTAATTCGATCATTAATGAGTAGCCATATTGCCAATCCGTTTCTGAATTATCAAATAATCTGTTTGATACACCAAAAGATTGTAATAATTTATTAAATTTATATTGCCATAGATTTTTATTGTTATCTGAGTTATTATTTTGATTTTGCATTATTTGATGTAAGAATCTTATGTTGTCTTCGTTAGTACTTTTTAATCTGTAATAAAATTTAATCACTCTTTAAATAAAACGGATATAGTTGGAATCTATTTGTTTTGGCTCGAATTGCATATTCTGGAACAGTTCTTTCTATTTTATATAGTTTTCGTAAGTAAATAACGTGGAATTTTTCTAAATCGTATAATAAATCTAGTGCCCATATAGGGCTTGCATAGTATATTGAAGGGATAATCAGAAGGTTAAATAGTTTCATCTGTAGTTTTATATTCGTAATTTTTAAAGTTGCGCATAAATAGATAAATAAATACTTTGTAGATAGATTCTTCAAGTGTGATTGAAAATTGCAATTCCAGTTGAATGATATGCTTAATATTTTATTTCATTTACTAAGATAAGAGATTATATTAGTTACAACAGTTATTCTTTTATAGTAGAGTGACCAAGTTAAAAAGTCAATTTGCGATTGATTCTCAGTATCCTGTTTACGTAATTTTCGTACTGTTTACCAAAACAGAGCATGATCTTTATTTAACATTAACTTATGTTCTAGATTTTTAAAATATTTTATTTTCTTGGATTTTAACAAATTATGATACATTGTTTTAAGTTTCTTGTAGTTTATAAGATTTGTTTCGTTTGACATATTCCTAAACTGCTTTAAGGCTTTATTTTTCTTTAATTTAGAGATATAACAAGTAAAGTCATACCAAGATTTTTTAAACTTATTGGTTTTTATATTTTTAATCTTTTTTATATTAATGAATTTTTTATTAGATTTTCCAATTGGGAATATATCTCTAGTCCATTTCCCGGTATAATTTTAGACAAATTTTTAATTTTTTCACTAATTTGCATTTGAAAATTCAGATAGTCATAATT
Source organism: Centruroides vittatus (assembly GCF_030686945.1). Classification (NCBI taxonomy): domain Eukaryota; kingdom Metazoa; phylum Arthropoda; class Arachnida; order Scorpiones; family Buthidae; genus Centruroides; species Centruroides vittatus. Next base: position 4,421,753 of record NW_027122385.1, read on the forward strand.
TATTTTTTTATAAGGTTGAACTTCTCTATTATTTACTTGGATATTTGCCAGTTCAAAGACAGTTTTGACTGGAAAATGATCAGATAGGTCGCAATTTAGTACCTGAATTTCTATACATCGTTAGGTCTATTATCGAACTTCCAATATTAGCAACACAAGTGAATTCAGATGGATAATCATTTTTTATTCTTACGTTTAAAATTATTAATTGCGATTGTTGAGTATTTTTTATTAATTGAAGTCTCAATCTGTTGTGCTTTTTATCTTCTGATTCTCGATTAAAGTGAATTAGATTACTTGGCCCTTTGTATTCTGTATCTATTATCTGTGCAATCCTGGAGTTAAAATCACCAAATAACAATACATATGGAGAGATATTTTTCCATTTTTCGAGATTTTTAAATATTTCGTTTAATAAGTCTATCGGATCTGGAAAAACGTAAACTAACGTAACTATAATTAACTTTTTGTATAAGTATTTCATATAAGTATTATCGATTTGCAACAAGATTAAAATATAATTATTTGCTTTTTGGATAAATTTTACAGTACCGATGTTTTTTCTTATCATTAGACAAAGGCCTCCTAAGGTCGCCCTGGTCCTCCTGGTTTCTTTGCATCAGAAGATATAATTGTATATTCCATCCTATTTTTAATAATTTCATTCACTGGTGTGACTAGCCAGGTTTCAGTTATACCCAAGAGATCAGTATTATATAGTAATTGTGAAAACTCCTGACCTTTTATTTTATGGATCAAGCCTTGGCAATTCCAGTTCATGATATTTAATTTAAGATTGTTTGAAACTTTACTATATTGATTATTCTCACTTTCTTCTTCGGGATTAATTATGTTATTGGGTTTTTCTGTGGAGAATACAACAAAAAATCATCAGCGTATACTAACTGATTCTGAATATATGTAATTTTTGACGATTAATTATCAAATAGTCGTCACGCAGTTTTAATTGTAATCCTTGTTTCTTAAAATCTATGTAATACGCTAAAAGTTTTTTTCTTCTTTTGCGGGAAACATCATTTAAATCTGCTGACATATTAATATCTTACCAATTTTCTAGCGTCTTGCTATACTTCGACTTATTAAAGGCTGCAAGGATTCTATTTCTTAATTGATTTGACTTTAATACTATGCACTTAATATGAATACTTGAATTTGGTATTGAGTAGATATTTTCTATATATTATGATTCGCTGCATACTATTTTTAAAGTACTAGAGAAAAATATTGCTAATTCATTTTTAGTTATATCTTTAAACTGATTTGAATAGTCGTATATTATTATTTTATTACTATTCATAGTGTTAGTAAGAGCATCCGGTTTATATTGAGTTAATTCATTTTCTAATCTTAATTTGGTAAATTCAGTTTTATCATTTCTCGTATTAATTTGTTGTAATTGATCTTTAAAATCTTTTTATTTTGAATTATATTGATTTCTTTTCTTATAAGTGAAAATTGACTCACAAGTGTATCATTACTATTGGTTATCGATTCAACTATCTTTTTCCATACTTCTGCTGTTGAAATTCTTCTGTTTGTTCCGTAGGTAATTGTTCTTGTGAGGAGGTTAAATTAATTAGCTCACCTGTTTGGAATAATGATCCGGTTCTTCTAGGTTCTGTATATTCGGTAATAAGATTTGATTCCGATTCCAATGATTTGGTATTATTAGTCAGTAATTTTTGACGAGCTAGTGGTGATCTTCCTCTCTTTATGGGAGTTTTCTGTAAGGACCAGGATTCGGTTCTATTCCAGCAATTAGTAACAATAATATAATGAGCTTAACACCATTCTTATTATTCTAAAATAATTTAATATTCTTCATCTCTTGAAAAATTAGACAAACTTTGAAAGTGGAGAAAAATTCACGCCAACAGCTGTGACGATCAGAGCGCTCCCCTTTATTTGAAATATTAAATCGTATTTTAAAACACGAATATATATATTTTATCTTATTTAAAATAGGATTAAACCAATTTATAAAAGATGAAAATATATATATATATATAAACTAAATTTTATGATTCGGTCTTCTGTGTAATATTCTGCATTAAGGCCTCATAGAGGTCAAGAGAATCCCAAATTATTTACCTATTTGATATTCTCGTATATTAAAAAATTAAATATCGTTTAAAAATTATATATTATATTTTAAAATAATAAAAAATCGATCAACAAATAAAACATTTTTCCACTAATACACAGGAATGTAATGGGATGTATAATTTATGAAAAATGCTTTTGAGGCCCTAACAAATTGCTCTGCTGATCAACCTGTGAGAGAATCTGTTCGCCATTTACTATTAACTGACAAATGTTATTAAAACTGAACGATATATATGCTAAGAAAGCACATATAGATATAATAATAGGTACAGGTACATCAAAAGTCACTTAACCAAGATAAACTTTAACTCTGTTTTTCAAGAAAAGTTCAAGCCAACCAAATTAAAGAAGAGTTACATGTTGTTATTTGCATTTCATTGAGAGACTGTTTCATTTAATTGACTTTTAAGCCACCCTGTAAATGTAAATATATATATAATATAAATGGAATTAATATTTCTTTAAAAACACTATACTTTTTAAACACACATTATACAACTACAGAAGACACATTACTATAAAAATAACTCAATATCTCAATCACGTTTTAAGCACGAAATACAATGATTTAAAATATGTTTTTAGAAAAATTTCAAAAAATACCTTTTAAAAATTTATTATTATTGTTTATTTTTTAAGAAAATAATTTTTATTATTTAAAGATTTAGAACATTTTAAATCTTCAATTCTTGAAAGTGTTACATTTTAAATCAATTTATATTTGAATATATTTTTATAATGTTTTCTAATAAATAAAAAGGTGTTTTTAGCTGTTTTTTTTTTGAAATTTTATAACAGAAAAATCCATTAATATATTATATTTCATATTTTATTGAGAAAATTTATAAATTTTTGTTTCATTCAATCGATAAATCTAGAATATGCGTATTGTGCATTTAACTTGTATCATCCACATTAATTTTCAAAGTTGATTTTCAGATATATTTTTAAATTTAATTTAAAAAGATCTTAAAACTAACATATTTATTTATTAAGATTTTTATTTATAAATAAATTAAAATAAAAATAAATTTAAAATACATTATTAAAATGTTTAATTTAATTTGTCATAAAAATTATAAGTTTAATTTTGTTTTAAAACATTTTAAAATATTTTAAATATATTTTTTATTTCATTTTATTAATAAAATGTTTAAATCTATCTTTAAAAATAATAATAATAATAATAATTGAATTGTTTTACTCATTTTCTTTAAAACATCTTAATTTATATTACTAACGAAATTAGTTTTTATTAATGTAAATATTGAGTTAAAAATCAAATTAAGTTATTATTATTATATTTTGTTATTGTATTTAGTTTTTTAATAAAGAATTAATGTCATTTTTAATAATATTATTTCTCATAAATTATTGTAAACAGTAAAAAATAATCTTATCATCATCTTACAATTGTAAATATTTAATTAAATTTATCACAAGAAAAAAGATTTATGAGTTTTTTTAAATTGTAAGTATTTCATTATTTTTTTTAAAGTTTTTTCATTGTAACATTACTTTATAAAGCAGTTACGTTGTAATTCGCAATCGACTTGTTCGGAAATGATACCTTTAAAAAAACACTGGGAGAGTATTCAAGTTTAAAAACTCCTTTTTTTATAATTTACTAACAGATATGTCCGAATTTTCCGGAGAAAAAGTAATAAGGACAAATATTAAAATTAAAATCATGTAAAAATAAACCAATATTTTAGATCAGTTCTAACCAGCGGTTATTTCGTTAGAGCTTTTAAATCCAGAAGACCCTATACCTTGAAATCATTTCTAAGAATAGGATTCATGGACCTTATGGTGCCTTAATTAAGCATTTCGAAATATTTATACAATAATGCATTAAACTTAAATTATCACAAAGTGCCGAGGGGATGAAATCAGGGGAAAGGAATGAAATGTTTAGGTTACGTAATAGCCTATATTTTTCGTTGGTCTCTAGAGAGTAACTCTGAAAAACATGATTCTGATCGGTGAAAGGGTTTAGGAGATAATAGGGGGATAAAATCAGGTAGTGGGTAACCAGGTTTTATGGGAGCCTATTTTTACCACAGGATCCTGCGGAAAAAATAGGCGCAAAGTAACCCTGGAAAATTTGATCCGGATCGATCAAAGTATTTAGAAGTGTATAGGGAACAGACAAACAGACGTTCTATTTTATACGTATGGATAATTTTTTAATAAAATATTAAATTATGTAAACTGTAAAAGGATTTTTGTATCACGCCTTTTTAAGATTTTTTAGATAAATAAATTATTAATAAGATACTACATAACAGCTAAAACACTGTAGTAGTAGTAGTAGTTATGTAATAATATTTATTTTAAAGATATGTAAGAAAATTTTTTAAAATTATTGATTTGATATATTATTCTAAACTCTCCTTTATTATTACAACTATATTTTGCGTGAGATAAATCAATTTTTTCAATATTTTCACACTAGAATATATCAAGAAAGCACTATTATGATAGTAAGAATGATCAAAGTCACGTAACATGATTGATTATATATTCAAAAATATACTTTAATTTGCTTTAAATAAATTCAATTTATATAAAAATATATATATTCTTTTGACTCTTACTTTAAAAATTCTTTTTTATAAGAAAAGTTTTTTAAAAATCCATCTTCATTTCACTGTAATCAGTAAGAATAGATTTTTCTCTATTTTTATATGGCAAATTTATGTTTTAATTTACAAAATATTAATTAAAATATTAAAGTAGAAGAATTTATAACCCGAAGAAATATCTTTAATTTTAGTTTTTAATAATAAAATAATAATAACAATATATATTATTTGTTTACTGAAACATAAAATCTGAGATTTTAACATTGCTTGAGGTAATTTAATATTTGATTGTTTAACAAAATTAATTGTTTAATTTAAAAGTTGAAAATAAAATAAAATTTTATAAATATTTCTTAATTAATTATTAATTAAATTTTCTGAATGTTCTTTATTAATATGTACTGTTTCATTTCATTATTGAAAGATTCCTAAGAATTTTATTCGCAATATTTTTAATGGTTATAAAGTTTAATATTTATAGATTATATTTTAAATTTATATTAAATATAACATAGTTAGAAATTTCATTTTAATGTATATTAATTTAATCAACAAGACTAATTTAAATTATATCGGAACTAAAGGACATTAATTCATGTTTCAAATAGCTTTAACATCGGTATAGCAAGTGTTCAATGGCCACTTACACAATTACTAATGCCTAAATATCTCTAGAAACTGTATTATTAAACATCTATATTAACCGTTATCTTCTCATATACATTAAAATTATAACATTAAAATCTTAATAAACCTTTCTATGTCTAATATTTAATGGAATTTATATTAATTTGTTACTTAGAAATTATTTAATTAATTAATTTTATTCAATTTTTTATAGTGTACTCTAATTTCTTGATATTGAATTTAGAGTGGTTTTGAAAGAGGACACGAAGAAAATTCCTCTTTTAGATTCTCTCGAATAAAATAGATTATATTTTTCTTTGATTATTCATTAAGATTTTGATGTTCTTAGAAAACCAAGAAGTTTAGATCGTTTCTTTCATAGATTCTATGACCTTCTCATATGAATGCTAAGAATATTGATTATTCCTTTCTTAAATCCACCTTTATTCAAGTAACAATTTTAAAGAATACTAACTTTAGAATTACTCCTATAAATTCCAACTTTTATAAAGAAAAATTAGCTAAAAATATCTCCGTTTCTTTACGACGATTGAAATTATATCATCAAGAAACTGAATTGCTCCTTAAGAAGTAATTCTTTCATTTGCATCATTCTTATTCACTCAACCTTTTCAATTGTTTATACTTTAAAGTATTTTTAAAATTATGAAAATAACAGAAGGTAACAATTCTTTCAAAGTAACGTCCTACAAATCACAAGTATCATTCTAATTTACAACAGGATAAGTTATTTATAATTAGAAAAATGAGAACAAATAGAACTAAAATGAACTATTTACGATTAATTATGAAAAATTTCATTAAAATTAGCTGCATATAGAACGATGTCATACTGTAGATAATTGGCATTTCAATGAGATCAATAGATCAAACGAATTTATTATTATAGTTATTATAAATAGAGAACGGTTGTAAATATCATAATTCTATCTATTATTAATCATTATTTTTTCTGGTTTGTTATGCACAACACCAGCTTAAAATACGTTACATATTCTCTTCTCAACAGAAGAATGGTTTGTAAATAGAGGTTAAGCTCTCCCGACATCACACACCCGTACGCCATGACACCCTTGGGTCACGCAAATTCACAACACGTGATTTCATCGAATCACGCAAGATTACGTGTCAACGATCTAGTTTCCGGCGTTAGCCATTTTGATCATTCGTTTTGCGAATTCTGTCCAGACGTTAATTTATCGTAACTGTCGTTTTAGTTGCGATGCCAATGTGGTTACAAAAGTCATTTAGCATAGAGTTTAACATTATGTCTTAAGACTGCATAAAATTAGTATTAATTTTAAAAAAGATTATAAAAAATCATCTTGAATTTTGCTACAAATTTCTCTTTATTTTCTTTGTGTATTATATATATATTTTAAGATTAATATGGTTTCTAAAAATGTGTGTAATTTATTTTTCACTGTAAATATTAAATTTATGTTGTGTATAAGTTATATATATATATATATTCTATGTTGTGAGTTGTGATATACCATATTGATTTTCTGCACCTATAATTGATTCTGAATATGATTTCATGCTTTAGGATATTTCTTAGTTTAAAAAAAAAAAAAAAAAAAATATGATCTAGAACTAATTTTATTGTTTTTATCACTATTTAAAATCATAATTTTTTAAAGAAAAATTCTATATATATATTTATATAACGGGATGATTTAAAGCATAGGTAATCTAGCTTTTTACCTAGTATCTCGTGCTCTTAGGCTCTCAGACATGCACAGACATATGCTTGTCGATATTCAACTTCGATTCAGCTAGGATTCTAGTACTGTACGTTAAATCCAAATACGATCCTAGACTTTGCATAATATCGAGTATAATATAAACGTAAATAAAAATATTAAAGAGTTCTCTGGAAGAAACAAATTAAAAGATCCCCCGCCTCACTATGTAAAACTTGTTAAAATCCTGCCTCTGGCGGTGGCAAAATGTAAAAATATATCAGCTGCTAAAGAAAAGGAGAAGGAAGCGGAGAAGAAACTCAAAATAAAAGTCGATTTCGCCATTCGACTTTGTTGTGTTCCTGAGGTGAGTGTAAAGACAGAACTATGAAGATGTTCTTTTAATTGTTTTTAGTGTTCTTCTAAAGAACTCTTTAGTAGTATATTTATCCTGAATTCTTTTTTACCAATTGATATATAAAAAGGCCGTGTAAGTCCGTGTTTATGTAGGTCCTCGTATAATCTAACAACACCTCTATATATCTGAATTATAGTTAAAAAAAGGGCTACCTAAATATTTAAAATAATTCAGAGCAGCTATTGCTATATTTTTATGGATTGTTCCAGATTTTTAGGTAATTATATATTATTTAATAACTAAATTATATGTTTTTAAGTGAACAAACATAAATATAGAAATGCATTTTATGAGGTTTTTAGATTTCTTTTCAGTATAAATGACTTTCAATATCGGGATTTTTAATAGAGATCGCTTCTTTAAAAACATAAAATATGTTAGAAAATGACATGAATGGAAAAATCACAAAGAGGAAATTTTTATATTTATAAAATTTTTACATTAAAAACATATTCCTAGTTGCTTTCAAAAGTGAAAACAAAGCAAACAAAGCTATGAAATGATTCATTTTAACACATTTTCGTATGTTAGTTTGAAAGAGGAGCATAGCCAAAAGTTATCAAGACTTTTCAAGAGGACAGAAATAATTAGTTTTTGAAAATATTTTAACCTTTTAGCTTTCAATGTTTATCAAATTCTTTTAAATTTCACTTATGCTCCATGCTTTTTTTATCGGTTATTAATTTATACGTTTTGTTATAAATAGATATAAATACTGTATATACTTTAACATATTGTTAAAAATGCAATTTATAAACTTTTTTAAAAGTAGAATTAGCTACATTTTGTATGTTTCTTCTTCGTTGATATAGATAGGCCTTTATGCATTATATTCTTCAATTTGTTTAGGTGAGTTTAGTTTTTTTAATCTAAAAGTTTAATTTAAAAATTAACTTAACCATATTTTTGTTATTTATGTATGTTTCTTTCCAAATATTTTACCTAAATCGATAAATTGATTGATTGAATTTTTAAAATTACGATTTAATTTTTACGATATAAGATTCATAAAAAATCATTATTAATTTAAAGTTTATAAGATTAACTTTATTCATTTATGAAGTCATTAATTCAATTTTTCAAATTCATAAGTTCTAGAATTATAAATAAATTGATTTTGTGTGCACGTCAAGATCCTTTTATCTTAATGAAAGTTTCAATCTATAAATTGCAATATGCACTACTAAACTGAATATTACAATTTGTAACATACTCAGGATTGAATTTATACATAAGCCATACAAGCTATAACTTAGGGCCACACATTAAGACGGGAATCAACCTCAGAAATAATTAATATTGTTTATTATTATTTTGTGTCCTACTTTAAGCAATTGTTAATTTTTTTTTACCTTAGAGCAGGGCTTCTTAAACATTTTTTATTCACGACCCCATTTATGATTGTGATTTTTTTCGCGACCCCCCAAAAATATAAAGATATATAAACATTTTGTGATGATTTATTGATTAGGTAACAATATACATACATTTGAAAAAATATAGTTTTAGAATTTGTTTAAAAACATACAAAAATATAAAATTAAAAACTGCATGCACAAAAAGTTGTAAAATTATATTTATTATAGTTACAAAAATTATTTTCAATATTTTGCATTAAAATCTTGGGGTCGCGAGATAGTTTAAGGAGCCCTGCCTTAGAGGATCATCAAGTGGCATCTAGTGCATTAGAATGATCTTCTTTCCAAATATATCTATGGAAACGACAGTCTCAAAATTCAGCAAGGAAAGAGAAAACCTTTCTCAATTTTTGTCTCATAATTTATTTGTAATATATCTTTATTGACTAATATCACTTTTAATCTTACTATGATAAGTTAAATACTAAAATAAATGAATATATTTCAAGAGCTCCTAAAATTCTAACTGAAAGATCCACCTTTGCTCTTGCGCCACATCTACTGATCGATCCTCATCACACTTTTCTAATCAAATAAAAGAAAGCTAATACTAACTACAAGTTGTAAATCCTGCCATAATGAACCCAAGTAAAGATTTATATTAATAATTTATTTGATGTGACTCCAAGGTTTATGAGTTATTGAAAAAACGAATTTGAAATAAAAAGATCTCAAATGAATTTGTAATTTAATATTATTTATATAACAATATAAAAAATTTAGTTTTTATATAAATAAAGTATATATAATATAATTTTTTTACGTAGATTTAGAAAGATAAAAAAAAAATCCTACCAAGCCTAAAACTTCATTATATTTGATTTTACAAGTTCATATCCTTAAATTTGAAGAATATCAAAAATTATATTTTGTAAATAATTTTCAAAGCTAATTTTGTGAAATTTTTGTTTGAATTCTGATTATTTTATCATTATCTTAACTTTTCCTACACGTATATTATGGATATCAAGTTTAATATGAAAGCCAAAGGGCACTTCATATCTGAAAGTTGATGATGCTTTCTTACTTCAAGTATTTATATACTCGGATCTTGTTTCATCAAGCATTTCTGCGGTTCGTGAGAAAATAGAGTTGATAAACTGAACTCATAAAGAGAAAGTTTTGATTATTCACTCTCTTGAAAACCAATGGCCGATGAGGACTATTCAGCTTCAGCAACGATACATTTCAATGTTAAGTACTTTTGAAGCTGTTACAATGACATCTCTATGGTCTAGGTAATGTTAAATCCATCCAAAATTTCCAATCTTGTTCTTCAGTTCAGATTTCTCATTGTTAAAAAAGACAAAATGTAATTATAAAAACGACTTTTTATAATTTTGAATATAATAATAATCTTTATAAATTTAATTTAAATATAAGTAAAATGATTCTTGAGTAAAATTCAAAAGCATTGAATTAAATTTAATTAAACATCGAAACTTTATAATTATTTAGTTAATAATTTTTGTTTATAATTATTAATTGTTTATTAAGTATAATTAGTTTGTAAACTTATAAAACTTTTATAATTTTTCGTTAAATTAATACGTATTAAAATATTTAAAAGTATCAGTTCAGAATTATGAAAGGATGTGAACCACCAACATAATAACAAAATAGATATCACCTTAGTGTAAATAAATTAAACTTTATGAACAAACATGAATATTTAAATCATTAACAATTATTGATAATGACATTATTAGATTCTTTAGAATATAATTTAAAACTAATATTTAACTGGAAATTACAGATTAATAGTAAAAATACTAAAAACAATTTTAAAGTTATTTATAAAAAATCAGGATTGACAAAAAATACAAAAATATTAATATTAATTAATGTAATAAAATATGGAAGAATAATTCATAATTAAAAATAACTTCAAGAACTGAATGCTCATTTTTAAAAATACATAAAATAAGTGAAGAAGGTGTAGACTTCTTGGAAAGAAATTTATGAAAAATGAAAATAAATTATATATAAATAAATTTTAAAAATAAAAAAAAATGCAAAATAATGATGATGTAAAGCAGAAAACAGCATTTTAGAAGGTATAAAATATGGTTTATAAATATGAAGTAGAAATGGAAAAAGGATAAATTAAGCAGAATTTTATTAAATATTCCTAAATTATAAAATGTGATATTCTTTTACATTAAAGTTATAAATATTAAAGAGAATAGCGATAAATTTACTATTTTGGAATAAACGATAAATATAGATTGTTTACTTGAAATGTTCTTCCGTTATCATAATTAATATTTTTCTCCATTTATTGTGAAATATTTTAAGTAAATAATATAAGGATGTAAATTAAGTGAAGAGATTTATATATAAATACTAAATTTCGATTAAATTATTTATAAAATTGCACATAAAACAATTTATTTCAGTATTAAAACTAAAACCAGGAAAAATGAGGAATATACAATTTTTAGTACTAAATTGCATTATTGAATACTCAGATTTCTATAAAATTTGCATAGATTTTATTTAATGAAATATTCATATAAAATTAAAATATTTTAAAAATCAAACTTTCATTTACATTAAAAAATAAATATAGAAAAAGTAAAAAAGAATACATTTTCTTGTTAACAAAGAAAACATTAAGAAATCTTAATTGACGAAATGATAACATAACGTCGTTTTATAGAAGATTGTTTGTTATATTCATTACTTAATGAAGACGTGAAAAAGGAATAAAACTATAGAAGAAAATTTTTAAAGAAGCTTAAAGATTTAATATTTAAACAGATGGAAACGGTGCTCTTTGTAAGAACCAATTCTCGTCATCTGTTTTAAAAAAAATGTTATTTTGTCAAAAATATGCTACCAAATTAACCTACAATTCAAAAAACTAAGTTATAACAAAAGTAATAAAAATCTAATCACGGCTACAGAGATACACAGAAGATTAATGTTATGTATGATATTATGAGATAGAAGGAAGAAACATGGATTGAAACCATACCAGTACTTTTGACATAACTGACCAAACAAAGAACATAGACCATTCATTAAGTAATAAGTCGAGATAACATAATGGACTGTAAGAACCATAAACTCGCTCAGAAAACAAAGAAAGAAAGAAATTTTAAAAATGGCTGCATTTCAATACATTACAACTATAAAAAACACCCGTGTAACAGCAAAGTTTTATATATTCAATTAAGGACTCGATAAGATTATCAACGAATAATGTTTTTATAAGTTAAAATTAAATAGTGACATTTTACATTACGTAAATCATTCTGACCCTTATATTTTTAAATAAATTCTAAAAAATATCACCATGAAAAGAGTAGAATATAAATTAAGTAATTCTAAAAACTATCAGAAACATATTTTTCAGGTTTTCTTTTTGTCATTTGCAAGATGAAAAATGACCGTTTCTCTTACGTAAAGGTATAGTATAAATTTAATTAATGTATTTTGTTGTTTGTTGATCAATATATTTTATACTAACATTAATATATTGGTGCCAATGGAGAGATTCTAAAAAATCTATAAAGGAATTTAATGTATGAGGCTTCAATATTTAAAAAGGAGGAGAAAAATAACAGTAAATCCATAAAGTAAAACCATTTCTCAACCCTTCAGATCCTAATATTGTCAAGTAAATTGAGGAAAAATGTTACTTTCTCTTGCAAACTTTATAAATAATATATCCACATCACTTTCTAGTAAACTGAAAATTTTATATGGATTTTCTCACTTTAATTCCATAATAAAAACCAAGCAATATCTTTAAATAAACTTAAACTTAGTTTGAAAACTGTGATGTAAGAAAATTTTTATGAAGTTATGAAATGCATTCTATACAGTCATTCTTTACAATAACTTAAATTCTGTTTTAAAAAACTTTTTAAAGAAAAGAATCTCAAAGAAATCAAGAAAGTATAGTTGACGTTGATTCATTATCGAATTAAATCATGATGTAATTAATTCCAATTTTCATATTCTCTTGAAATGAAAATCAGTTGATAAATTAACAATCTCCAAATTATATATGTTAGCGAACAAACATATACAGGGTGACCCAATAATCAGTGAAGTGTTGTAAAGACTAACACAGCGTTTCCCAAACTTCTCGGTAAAGTGGAGCCCTTAAGGAAGAAAAATGTTTTTGCAGAATCCTCACAACTCATCGATATCTTTTGCTATAAATTTGTACAATTGATAGAGAAAGAACGAGGCTCTAATGTTTCGTTGTTTATTGTTATTTAATTGAAAGATGAAATTAAAAAATATGTAATTGTACCGTTACATATATTTTATTTTTATCATTCAATGAAATATCAGTTGTACGAATGATGCGTGATAAGAACAAATGGTGAGGTAAAGTGCCACTCAAATAAAAATCAGTTTGCTTAAAAATAGTTATAAAAACAAATAACACATTTGATTTATTATCTTTAAAAATATTTTAAAAGATTTGAGGAGTTCTATAATTTCAGTTGCGGAGCCCACTTTGGAAAAGCATGGACTAGCATGTTTTTAATTGTTGCATATTTTTTATTATATTTCCACAAATTTTGTAAAAGAAGACATTGCTCTATACTCAGTCTAAGCTTTATATTCACAAGTGTATCGCAAAACAAAATAAAGCTGACTGATTTTTGGATCAATTCCAAAAAGAAATCAGATTTCAGAAGACTATATTTATTTAATCTCAAATGAGAACTACGCTATTCAATAATATGTTGCAAGTTTTAACCATTATTTGTAATTAATACTTGCTTTAAATTGCATACAAAAGCTGCAAAATTGAAACTTTGATATTTGCGTAAATTAATATTGTAAAATAAACTTTTTCAAATACATTAAAAATTTAGAATATTATATAAATACAGGATGACTAAAAATCAGGTAATCAATGAAATGACTAAATCGCTATCTTATTCAAATATTTTATAATAGAAATGTAAAAAGCAAACACACGGAGTGATCTAAAAGTTAATTAACAATTGTAAATATTAAATTGCTGTTTTATTAAATTACTTACAAATTTTACAAAAGTTGTTTAAATGAAATTCTTCCTGTTTAATACACAAATCACAACGTTTTGACACACTATCACAGATTAATAATATTTTTACAAAAATTGCTTGAAAAAAACACAGTAACTTTTAATTCGTCGTTCACGGTTAACGCTGACTTTTGGTTCATTTTGTACATTTAAGAAAATAAATATGGTTTGATTTTTTAAAATTAATGCTAATTTTAATTAAAATGCAGCGATGCTTTTACAGTTCTTGTAATCTAAGAGAACAGAGAAGCAACGTCCTTATCATTAATAAATTTATTGATATAAATACGAGACACTAAAAAATTCCTTAATGCAACTATTTTGTTTAAAAATGCCGAAAGAAGCCTCAGGACTCTTAAATGCATTTTTCTTGCTACAAATTATATGATCGATTTCGTTCAAACATTTTTTAAACTGTCATTAAGAAGAAAGGTTTTATTGAGTGCCAAAGGCAAGTTAACTATTATTATATGATTCTACTCTTATGTCACGAATCTTACTAAAAAACAAACTATCGCATTTGAAAAAAAGCATTATAGAATATAATTTAATTTTTATTTTATAATTTATCAACATTATTAAGATAAATATATTTAAAAATAAAATAATATTTTATTTTTAAAATACTATTGAAACAGAAGTATAGATATCATATGCAAAGTTAAGGCCATTCAGGAGGAAATCAATTAATTTAGTTTATAAAAAATATAAGTTTAAACTAATTAAAATACATTTTATAGATAATTATATGAATATTTTACATTTTGACTTTCATTTAAAGATTATGTAATTTTTTTCATATACTCACAATTTCCTCTTAATCTTTTCAACCTGGCCTATAGAGGTACAGTACACATTTATAATCTCTCTTATATAAATAGAAGAACTTAACTGTATATAAAAGTAACTTTACGATACTATATAATTGAGATTAATTCATATCTGATCTAAAAAATCTTTCAAAAAACTGCTTTAAATTGATCTATGGCTCAAAAATTATTTAATCCAATATTCAAACTGATCTTCTACAATAAAAAATTCAATATAGAAATATATATAAATTCAACTTAGTCTCTTCTTGAATTTTAATATCCCTATGGGGTCAACAATTCAAACACTTGAGTAAATTTTTTATTCAAAAATTAAAAAAAAGGAATATGAATCATTAAGTCTGAAAAGACTATTTATATTGCCTTCGACCTGTAACATTGTTTATTCAACTTTATAGCTAGAGAAAAATAAAATAAAATAGTGTTTCTTTCATCTAATATCTCTGCTACATTCTTAACTTAAAATTAAATTATAAAGATTCAATATAACGTAACCTTTCTTATCTTTATCCATTTATATAGAGGATTCCTCAAGGTATACCCATAGGCCATTTATTCGTTGTCATTTACATTAATCCAATTTTCTACGATATTCAAATTAAATCTTTCGCAAATATGAATAACGAATATTTTAATAACAATTTAGATATTTCTTAAATAATTTCATTTCATTTAAAATTAATAGTAATAACATCAAACTTGCATGTTATTTAATAAATATATTAAATTCGTCAACTATAAACTGATAACGAATGATTGCATTTAAAAATAAGCACCTTTATTAGCATTTTTGTATAAAAAACACGTAAATTCATTTATTTCAAGGGCAATTTCAACAATTAATTGACATGCTACATATTAATTTAGAACTCTCAAAATCTAAGCAAAAATTTAAGTCATTTTAATGACATTTTGAATATCTTTTATATAAAAGAAAAACTTAATAAAGTTATTTTTAAGAGTAACTTGTAGAAGTTAATTGGAATGCTGCAAATTAATTTTAAATTCTTAACATTCTTTAATTTATACTTAAATTTGCTAAAAATATAATTATATATAAATGTAGTTTAAGGAATAATATTTTATTGAATCAACAAAACTGGAAAATATTTATATTAAAATATACTTTAAAACTTTTATAAAAATCTCACCAGAACTGAATGAATTTCAAGATAAGTTATGGGTCAATTCATATTCTAACCATATTTTTCATTATTATTCAATGTTATTTAAAAAATATTTTCATGGTTTTAAGTTTTTATATTATTAATTTTTTCAAAACATAATTTAATTTTAATTTAAACATTTACATTACATTAAAATAATTAAAATTAAAATT
Organism: Centruroides vittatus; assembly: GCF_030686945.1. Taxonomy (NCBI): domain Eukaryota; kingdom Metazoa; phylum Arthropoda; class Arachnida; order Scorpiones; family Buthidae; genus Centruroides; species Centruroides vittatus. The sequence goes on from NW_027122385.1 coordinate 4,437,844, forward strand.
TTAATTTTTTTAAATTAAAAAAATATAGAAATGAATCTTAAAAAATATATTAAAAATTCATTGAAGTTATTTTCTGTTGAATTCATTCTTCTCAAGATCTTCTATAAATTAAAAATACATTTAAAAATATTATTATTTCATTTTTCAAAAAAATATAACTTTTAAAACATATCAAAACTTAATTAATTATTAATTTATTCATTAAAAGTTGAATAATGAATTCATTCTCATAAGAGAACATTTTGTAATAGAATTTATTAATAAAGAATTGAAATTATAAACACAATTAAAGCATAATTCTAATAACTTAATTAGATACTTAGATATAAATTGTATTAAATTCTAAATAAATATAAGATAATAAAATAAAATTTCCATAAATTTAAATTTGATTTAGAAACTTTTATAAAATAAATTAAAAATATATTAATAATAATAGTGTATATAATTTTTTGATAATAAATAATTTGATTTAATTATTTTACACAATGTATCTTACAATTTAAATAATTAAAACTAAATGAAAATTTTGAAATTAATTTAAAAATAATATAAAATATTACTTTTATAAATTAAATTATAAAATAAAATAATTAAAAAATATTAAATTAAAACAAATGTAATATGTATTTCATATATATAAAATTATATTTGTTTTCCTAATTTGTATTATTTAAATTTATGTTTTTCTCTAGATAAGAAAAGTGTTTACTAAGTCAATAAAGAGTTAATTATAATATCTTTAAATAGTGAATGATACAATAGTACTTCTTTCATATAATTATTTTTAAAATTAAATTAAAATATTTTCAAATGAGTTTTTATAATACCTATTATATATTTTAATAGTTTACTATAGTCAAATCGAAAAGTAAAAATAAAATTAACATTTGAAATGGAAATTTAATTCAAAAATTTCCTTTTCACATAAGCTATTCAATGATTTCAAATACAGGAATTACAAAATCCATTAGTCGTTTGTAAGTTTATGTAACAAGAGAATTAATTTAAAATTTTGTAGTTAAAGTAAATAAAATAAAATTTACGCATAATGAATGATAAAAGAGTAACTAATTTAAATTGAATCTTATCAAAGTATTTCCTTTTTACTTTTTAATTAAATAATTTTATTCATCAAAATTATTCAATGCATCTTTCGTTTGTCTTTTTGAATAGAATAAACATAATTTTTTTATTTGAAAATAATTTTTGATGTAATTATAATTAAAAAAACTAAGTTTTATATAAAGTAAGGAATATAAAAGTAAAATTAATTTTATTATTATAATTATTTTTTATTTTTTTATTTTTTTACTTCATTTTCTAAAATTTTACTGCTTTACATTCAAAGAAAATGTAATTCTTTTATTGTAGAAAAACTAAATTTGATGGTATACAATTAAATAGTAGGGGAGAAAGATTGTGGTATAATTCCGTAATTTTCTCATACAAAAATAATATAATAAAAATTAACTACTTTAACTTTCATTTCAGATAATATTGAAAACATTTTTAAATATAGAATATATTAAATTTATTTATAATCCAGGTTCAGAATATTAAAAATTTTTCTGAAAATTGAATCTGAATTCTATAAAAATAAAATAGAGATGAATGGAAAAAAGAGAATGTTTATGAAAGATGAATGAATCCCTTTAAAATAAATAATTCGAAATAGTTTAGTGATATAATACTGTAAAGTTTTGTTATTCTTTAAATATATTTATTGGTGTTTTATATTATTTTAAAGGTGAAAAATGGGCATTAGGTTGTAAATTCTATTAAACTTTGCCAATAAATTATTTTAAAATAGGTTAATAAATCTTCAGAAAATACTTAGAACTCGATTGTTCTATTCAAAAATGAATAATATTTTGTCGGAAATGCGTTTTTGCTGTACTCTAAAATATTAAATTTTCCTCATTCGAAAATGTAATTTGATTATTTTTTTTTAAAATGTGAAGCATGAATAAGATATTCTATTATTTTCAGTAATTTTTGTATATTCCTTTTTGAAACAATTATAATTTGAAAATGAAAAATTACGAGAATTATTTCCTTTTGATATCGCGAGGATCAGAGTTATATTGTCAGGATCCTTATCTCAAGGAGTTTATTCTCTGAATAATAGAAATATTATTCTCATTATTTATTAAGATGATCCTATATTCTTTACTAGTTCGATAATTCTATTTCCAGTGTCATCAAGAGAACTCTATCCTCTTTATTATCTTGAGAATTCTGTCTTCTTTCTTTTTAATGACCGGAATCCTATTCTCATCATCATCATCATCATCATCACCAGGATCTTATTTTTACAATACTACGAGAATCCTATTTTCATCTTTATTACAAATAACCAATTCTCCTCAATCCTCCAGAATCTTCTCATCATCATCGCAAGAATGTACTCTTATGAATTATCATCATCAGCTAATCATCAATATAATGAAGATCATATTTTTAAATAATGATACTATTATGAAAGTTAAGAATTTGTTTTAGAATTAACTTCATCATTATCAAAATTATCATGATTACAAGCATGATTTTAAAGCTCAATCTTAACTTTCCTAAAATCTGCAGCGTTTAAAACTCTACAGTTTTCAACAAAGTTAAAATTGGTCATCGTTATCATCATCATCATCATCCAACGGCAAAATTTTAATACGTATCGCGCAAATGAAAATGAAATCACAAGTAATTCTTCTTATTATTATTTGGAATAACCTTGCCTACAGAGACACATTTCGAAACATCACCTTAATTAAATGAAATTAAAATTTACACCGAGAAATTACATTTGTTTATAAAACGTTCGTTATAATGATAAATGTTTGGGTGCTTACGAGCCAACGACATTATATCCTAAATTAGATAACTTCTAACAACAAATTTATCACTAAAATAAATGCTTACTACTATTTTACATTAAAATATTTGTTAATTATTTAAATTAATATATCACAAAATTTATTTTTTTTACATTATTTAAATAAACTTTATAATTATATTTTCATAAATAAAAACGTTATTACATAGCTACATTTTTTATGCTTAATTAAAATAAAACTTAAAAATTGATTTTTAATTAAAAACAAATATTTTTGGAAGAACTTAAGTTTAATTACAATTTTTTTTCTAAAAATAGACATTAATAATAATAATAATAATAATAATAAATAATTGTTTTGTCTTTAGTATTATAAATAATGCTAATTAATATAAAAACACGATACTGTACTTAAAGGAAGAAAAATTAAATTCATTAGATAGATAAAAAATTTTAAAAATTTTAAATTAAAAATAAAAGTAAGTAAAATAAATTACACGTGGAAACTGCTATTAAGAAAATTCATTCTAAATGAAACAAAAATTGGATAAATTTGATTTTTTCTGGTATATAAGAAAGAAAATGTTATAAATAAATTTTAAAAACAAACAAGTTTGTTAAGTCTCCCTTTAAGTTATAAAAATTTATAAAAATAAAACAAAAATTACTTTTTCATGTTCACAAGATCATTAAAGCTAAGATCAAGACTCATGGCTAAGCAAAAAATTTAATGATTTAAAAAGTCAAAAGTTCAAACAAAATTTTTGAATGAAGATCATATAGAACATTTTCATGTTAATATGATCTTCATTCAAAAATTTTGTTTGAACCTTTGACTTTTTAAATTTAAATTTAAACATTATTCTTTGTTTATTTACTTATGCCTGACTTGAAATGATTTTTTTCTTTAGTGAATATTACTTAAACTCACAATGCTCGCATTTAAACTGATTTTTAGCATTGAGTTTAAAAAAGTAGGAAAAAAATGGAAGATGTTCTTAGGTAAATTATTTATATATGTATCTATATACACAAAGTATCTAACAGTAACTTATACTAAAAATTAATTTAAAATTTCAAAACATTAAATATATGTTTGCTTTCCCGGCTTATAGAAAGTGCGGCGGTCGGTCAAAAATGACTCCTTAAGATTTTTACATTTTGATTCAGGGAATCTTGAAACATAGAGAAATGCAAAAAATTGGAGTTCTTTCTGTATATATGAATGTTAATGTGGGCGTGTGTGTGGTGGACAATTTTGTTCACCCACTTTATAGCTTAATAACTGCTGTGTTTTTTTGTCGAAAAGCTTTTAAACTTTACAAGGATATTTGTGTATTAGGAGGATTGATGCTATTAAATTTTAGCAGTTAAAGATCGAGGAGATGGGAAGATAGAGGAAGGTCATATCTCGAGGGGGGTCTGACTTGAAGATTTTACTTGTTATTAGCATGTACAATTTTTTTTTAAAAATAAAACTCATCTTTACTCTCAAAATTAAGCTTTTTTTCCATTTTATAATAATTAATAACATAAAAGTTTTTAAATAAAATAATATAACTGGTGGCGCCGCAACATAATTTAAATTTTTTGTCGGGAAAGTTACAAAACTCGTTGCTGGATTTTTTAGTTTTTAAATGTTTAAAAGAAAACTTTTAAATGAATAAATATATAGTTTAATGTATAGTTTAATATCTAAATAAATATCTGGTTTAATATTAAAAATGTGAACACAAAGCTCATTTTCAAGTATACAGGATGGATCGAAAATCCTCTTGTAAGCAAAACTAGGCGAATGATACAAACACATTTTTGAGTATGAATGAAAAACAGAATTTGAAATAATTTGTTTTATCTTTTATAAAATTATGGAAGCCTGATTAATAAACATGATTACAACAATTTTTTCGTTACAATAGTTAACTGATTTTTGCGCTAACGTGTTTAATTAAAACGAATACACAGCTAATAATTTGTGAAATAAAAAGTTATACAAAACTATAATAAATAAATATATAATATATTTAAACAATTTTTACATCTTATATTTTAAAATCACGAAGGAATTAAGATTTTCTTTTACCTTGTTTACAGTTTTATCAATCATTATTATTCAATAAGATATTAAAATAAAACCCAAAGTAATAATTTTAATATTAAAATTTCAGAAAACTATTATATTTTATCTCTAGAAAACTACAACCATATTTTTGCTGTACTTTTTTAAATTTTGCACCAGGTTTATTCAATCCATTTTTGAAATTTCAAAGGTCCGGATATTGACTAAAGAAGAATTCTTTCAAAATATTTCGAGAAGTTCTTCAAACTAAATTTAAGAAATTTAAAAAAATAATAATTTACGATAAAAAGAAAATTATTTCTTTTTATTTTAAATTCTAAATAAATTGGATAATTTCATTATAATTGACTGAATACACACTCACGGTGCCTAAAAGTAAACTGCAGTTTTCAAGTAACCATTGTGTAAAGTAAACTGCAGTTTTCAAGTATTTTAATTGACAAGTATGCCCAGAACAATCAAAACAAAAGACTGTAACTGCTTTTGAACCACCGGTATTTATAACTACAAAATTTTAATATTTTAAATATTTTCAATGTGATCCTTTATTATTTTTAGAATATATGTATGGATTTTATTTAAAATTCTATTATTATACAATATATATTTAAATATTCTACAAAAATATTAGAAATTAATAATTATAAATCCATTTTGCTTGATTCATTTTAAAATTTTATAAAAATAAATCAATTTAATACATTGAAAACATATAAATAACGTGACATTTGCATTATATCTTTGTTTTCCATATTCACAACGTTATTTCATTAAGAAAAATGAATATTTTTATTTAAAAAAATTACTTAAAGTAATGAAATAGATGCCTCATAAGTTTGCAAAGGAAAGAATGTTAATTTAGAAAGATGGAAAACAAAAAAAGAAGCAAAAATATACCAAAAGAAAATTTAATGAGACTAAATTTAAAATTAAAATGCTATAAAAATGCTATCTTATTTAAATTTCTGTTTTTAAAAATGGCGAAATATTTATTAAACATCACTTACCTTTAATTATATCACTATAATAAATATTTCACTTTTTTATATCAAAGATTTAATTATAACTTTTAAAAAATTTACATATATTCAACAATAAATTTTATTATAAAGTATAAAATTCTTAAATGTGTAACAAATAATAAATTCATATGGTACAATAACTTTTATTATTAATAATAATCATAATGATTTTGTAGACCATGCATATATAAAATTTTCTTCCAAGCTTATGAAAATGCTTAGTAAATTTACGGTAGAGTAATTCAAATACATGCATGAGAGTCATTAAGGAATTCAGAAGTTTAAGATGATATTTCATATTTTGAATCTGATCAACACGCAATTTAAATGTAATATAGCCAACAGACATTCTTTAATTAAAATTTTAAGAGTTAAAGTATTAATTTAAGAATTAAACTTATACAACAATAACGCTTCACTCATTGTTTCTTCAAAGTAACTCTAATTTTATGTGTACATTTAAAAAATAGATAATTAACTTACACTAAAGTTCGAGTGAGCAATACGATACTGCATTAAATAGTATATAAAACATTAAGAATGTTATAAAATATATAAAAAGCAAATTTTTTAAATATAAATTTAATGCCGGATTAAGAAACTTTGGCCCTGGGCAAAACTTGTGATCCGAGCCTTGAAGAAAAGAGTCAAAATTTTTTATTATATTTATTACTGGTTTTTCTTGGAAAAGTTGCGAATATTAATTCGCACTGTTTACTATATACTTAATTATTTTTATTTACTTGTGAATTTATGGATCGATTTACGCGGCCGCTTTCAGTTCTAGACCCTAGGTAATTTCTTAGTTTTCCTAGGCCTAAATCCGTCTCCGCATAAGCTTATGAATTACCCAAAACATTTTCTTTTTTAAAATGATTAATTTTAAGATAAAGATTTTATGAAATATATACTTTAAAAAATCATAATTTTAAAACATTATTTATACTGTTGCATATACTTGAAACACAAAACGATATAGGATATTGAGGGAATGAGATAATTCACGTATCACTTGCAACCTTATTCCCTCTGAAAATCATTAAAATGTATGAATAAAGTCAACGTAATGATAAAAACAATTTTTTAAAATCATTTGTCAAAAGAATTATTTTACTTCTATCATTTTCTTATCATTCTTCTTACATAAAAAACTAAATTCTGACGTCCCTCTATATCTGAGTGCAAAACTTTTTAAACTGTGTTTTCTTTTGTGTATTTCGATATACGAATAGTATATCGAAATACACAAAACTTGTGTTTAAAATATGTTTTTATTTCAAAAATTGGGCCAATTTTGGTATAATTGGTTACAAAATAAGGTAAAAAAAATCCTAAACTTTGCAATAGTTAACGGGATTTTGGACCACTTTGTATACAGAAAAGAATACTAAATTATTCGAATCTTTAAACCTCTGTTTTTAAATAACGATTTCATTTATGAAAAATTTACTAGAAAAATACCTAAATAAAATTTGAATTTTAATTTAAAAAATGGGTTAATGTTACCTATGGTTCCAAGATGGCGGCTCGTCTGATTCCAGCAAGGAAACAGTGGGGACGCACGTTGTAACCTAACCTAACCTATTCTAATAATTTTGTTGGTAATAATTATGGTAATTTATTAGAATGGGTTAGGTTAGATTACAACGTGTGTCCCCACTGTTTCCCTTCTATTTGCTGGAATCAGAGACGAGCCGCCATCTTGGAACCATAGGTAACATTAGCCAAAGAAGGTAAGTAAAATATAAAATTTTATTTCAAATTTTTAATAAAAGTTTTTTATTTTACTTAGTTTTTGAATGTCGAAACTCAGTTTAAATTATATATTAAATTCTTACTATTAACGTCTATAATTTATGAGGTATTTTTATTTTATTAGAAACTATACTAAAACTAAAATTAATAAAATATAATGTAGAAAAATATATTAATAGTCTTATCTGTAAACAAAACAATAATTTTGAAGCAAAAATAAACTAAATGTGAGCCATAAACGAAACCTCTCTGATATCAGGAGAAGCCAGGGCAACTTACGAGTACTTTTTTCAGGCTTACAATATATTAAAAAATAAAACAACGTTTAAAAATTGTGTTATGACTTTTAATAGTAAAATTTACAAAATGAAATAAATACTTTTCTTAATGTGCAAATGCAAAGGAATGAATAATTTATAAAAATAAAAGTTGTAAGACTTCATGAAAAGCCATTTGATAGAGATCAAACGGCCTTTCACGAAGTTTTTTCCGTGATAGGAACTTATTAATTAATTAACATTTACCAAAGCAAATTTTATGAATTTATAAATAAAATTTTATTTACACAACTATTGTTTTTGTGAAATTCTTAATTCTTTTTATCTAAATTCTAATTAAAAATATAATTAACATATATCGCCACTGAAATAAGTTTTTTAAATATTAATTTGATATTTATTATACACTTTAAATTCTATTAAAAAATATCAATTGAGAAATTTTTAAATAATGTAAATTTTTTATAGTTAAATAATTATTATTAAAAGAAATTTAAATGATAAAAATTATTTATAATTTACATATTTATTTCTTTTTAAAATAATGATTAAAATAATTTAAAATTCAGTCTTTTAAACACTGACTTTACATTGAATCTGTGATAAAAAAAATCATATAACACCATAAAAAACTAGATTCTAATTGAATTTAATATTAGAAAGAAAATGGTACCATATAAAGATTGATTTTCTGATGAATTTCTATCGTAGAAACACATTAAAATCTCATTCCATGTTCTAGGAATTGTTAAAGGCAAACCACATTATGTCATTTAGATGTTAAAAGTCTCACGTAAAGACATAAACCATACACAAAATAAGGAATTTCAAGCTTATACTTTATTATTTTTCTAATTTTATTTTACTTTTATAATGTAAAAGCTTTCAATAAGCTCTAGAAAGGATTTTTGTTAATCATTTATATTCTAATCTAACTGTTTTTATGAAACTAATATTTTAAATACGATTTCTTCTATCTAAACTCGTTTAAGAAATGATTATTTTGAAAATATTTTATTCTAATTTATAAAAATAATAGATAATTTATGTAAAGTTAAATATTTATTTATTTAAGAAATATTATAGCATATAATACTTTTTATTAAAATTTATTTTAAAAATGTAATAAATTAGTTATTTTTAATCAATTTTTTGTAATATAATAAAGCTTCTATTAACTGGAATCATGCAAGACCGAATTATTTTTTCCATTTTGGCACGTTTTCGTCTTGAACAGGTTTCAGTAACTTTTATTTATATTTTAATTATACCAGATCATTTTTACATACGTAAAAATATTTTATTACTGGGTTTAATTAAGTGATTTCAAGTAATGATGGGAGTATTCGAATGCAAGAATTGGGAATTATTCGATTGCACAAAGTTTTGTGCCAGGTATTCAAAATACTAAGTTTTCGGATACGATCCTTATCAGGTCACATGAACAGCTAACAAGCCAATTCAAGACCAAGAATTTGAGTGTCATTCTGCCGTCGGAATTTCTAATTGCATTACAGTAATACAGAGACTAAGTTATTCTGTGATCGAATTTTTCGAGGAATTTTAATACCCTAATTAATTTTTTACTTCAATCTCTATAATTACTAAAGTGTTAGTCAACTTGTTTTCGAACACTCTGTACTAGTTAGTTACGAACTACTCCATACAAGGCAAATTGTCAGCATTTGCTCTCGCTGTTTTCACATATTACAATCGTCACTAGTTCTCCAGAACTCGATTCTCGGAAAGTCATTCCGATTCCTGAAAGTTCTTGATTCTTAAAGGTTTTAGTTAATTCTAACAAAAGCCAATTTTAACAAAGACTCGTGTCCATAAGTTCCCTTTCACATGGCATTTGTTCTTCTGACAAGATTCGAAATTGTTTTCAAAATACAGTTTATCATGCATGCTCTACTTGTTCATTATAACTGGAGGCGATTTTATTTATTTGCCTATAAGTGGAATCTTAATTTTCCTCTTTATGCAGGTTAGGTTCTTCTTCCCAAAAACTTGATTTTCGGCTTATAGTAGATTTTATCAGAAAATCGATCGTTTCGAAGAAGTTTTCCGTTTTATTTAGGTTTTACTGTATATCAATATAGAATAATTATATTATTGATGATATCATCATTCAACAACATCATTTTGATGACAATAAATCTTATACACATTTATAGAAGATAAATACATATACATATTTATGTATTAAGATAAACTTGTTAAATAGTGATGCTCAATAACATATTTTATCTGTATTGATGATGAATCTTATAGAACTTTAAGATATTAATATAGAAATATACGTTTATGTAATATAAAGAGCTTACTATAAAACATTAAAGTTATGTGAGGAATTATGTACATTTTCATTTGAACTAATTCCTCAAATTGCAGTTATTTTATATTCTGGAATGTTTTCTTAAATTTCAAAAATGTTAAAGTTATTTTACATATTTCTTTCAAGAATTTACTCTCTTCTTTCCCTGGAGACTAAATTTTTTTAGTTTGATATAATTCATTGAAAGAAACTTCTTTCAAGCTCAAACATTAGAAAAAATGTTTTTTTTTTTTAAATCCAGACAAACTAAAAACAGTATGAAGAGTCACAAAATTAAAAATTCCATATAAAAAATTACAGTTAAAGTGTCAAAATCAATCTGATGTTACGGAAGAAAATTTTATTTTATTACTATTCATTTTTTATTATAAATTTTAAATTAATTATGTAAATTTATTTTTAGTATTACTAAAGCTACTTGTTACGTTAATAATAATCTACATATTTGATTAAATTTTAAAAATACCTGAAGTTTTCATATTTAAAAAATAATTATTATTTATAAAAAGAAATTTAAATTAAAAAAAGAATTAAAATTGTAAAATTCATTAACAAAATTAAAAATTTATTTTTGAATTTTAAATTATTTTTTTTATATCATTTTAACATTTTTATTTAAATAAAGTTTATGAGAATATTTTTAAGCTTATTTTTATAACTTAAAAAAATAATTTTGTGGAATCAATATATTTGTACATGTGTATACCAGTATATATATATATATATTGATTTTTGTTCATAAAGTTATTAATTTAATTTAGAAAAATAAATATAAGGTTCTGTTTTTGAATTTAATTTTTTTAGAAAATAAAATATGCAGGTACTGTTGTTCAGTGACTTATTAACATGTAATAATAACTATTAATATAGATAAACCTGTATTAATTTGAATTTTTGTATATTAATTTATACAATTTGAGATTTTTCGAAGTATTTTTTTATTTTTAGAATTTAATAATAATTTTAAAATATGTTTGTTATTTTCTTTCGGATATGTTTGATATTAAAGATACATAAACATTTATATAAAAAATAAATGTTTTGAAATTCATTTCGTTAGTTCCAAACAGAATCTTAAATTAATTTTTTTTTCAATAAATTTATATATAATTATAAATTAATTAAAATTTAAAAATACAATTAATTTTAGTTAAATTATGAGATTATTATAAAAAATGTACATTTTATTTATTTATTTATATTTAAAACTTGCAATTTTTTAATTATTTGAAGTTTTAATAATATAAATTTTATATTTCGCGATTCATTTGAGTACTTTTATAAAATACTAGTTGGAGTGCTCGGGTTTGCATCATTTATTTTTAGGAGAAGCGTAAGGGAACACCTTAACAAAACAATTTCAAGTGATATATTTCAAGAGGCAATAATTATGTTTCAAAGAAACATCGAAAGTAGATGGGAAATAATAAATATTAATAAGATTTTTTAAATACTTCCAAAATATTCACGCATCATTAGGTTTTACGTCGGATGAGATAAAGTAAATTACCGGTATTCGGATGAAGAGACGCCGATTAAATGGTTACACTACCATAGCCGATTTTAAACAGTTGCGCATCATTATTTAGATCACGTATTCTTAATAATTAAATTGTTTTACTATCTCCAAAAGTAACCGAAAATAAAGTTAAATATGTTGTGTTTTTGGTGGCGGGTCGATCTACAAACAGAGGTATCACAGGTGCATTTGCCAAAATGGAGTTATAGGATCGTTTTCAAGAAATTTGTAGATTTTCGCAAATTTTCTTTTAATACGAAGGGACGAGTTTGTAGAAAAATATTTAACAAATAAAAAAATATGTTTTCAGAAAAAAGTCGAGGGTAAAGTAGACAAAATTCAACATCACCGTCAATCCGAACACAAACGTGTCTACGAAGGCCTCACTCGAATACAAATAAAATGGTATTCGGAAGAAATAGTGCACAAATTTTAATGCATATTTGGATTCATGATGCATGAACGAGAGTAGAATGAATTTGTAAATTAGAACACGGAAGTCGTCTGATACTTTTTCTTACTCTTTCGGTCCTGTAGGCACCACGAGGATTTTGTTTTCAAGCTCTCTGTGGGTTCAGCTATGCCCACAATGAGAGGGCCGGGTAGTAAGAGGTGGGCCCTATATATTCGGGACAGACTCCCAAAAAATTTCTGGTATTTTTTTACGGATTCGTTTTCGGATCCTCCATAGAGATAGACCGTCGCCTTAACCGTCTCGGCCATTCGGCCAGCGAAGGCATCTGCCTTTAATTCATTTTAAATACCTACTTATTTTCTTCAGAATTACTGCATGGCTGATTAAACCAGAAAATCAATCGGCGAAAGTTAGAGATATTTTCGCGAGCTTCATCCAGACATGAAAACATCAGATATCATTCGTTGTACATTTGCCTCCTCTTGTCACGAAATTTGTAAAGTTTACAAACTCCTGGCTAGATTAGAGAAAAGTTCTGATAGCCAAGTTCGAGTCGATCAAAACTTCAATTAGACAACGAAGACAAGCGCAGTCTGAAACATATCATAATACTAAAGTTACTCTCAGTTTCACCTCGTTGGCCAAAAGATATGAGGTATTAGACAGAAACTGAACTTTTCATAGGATAGCGTTTCACATGGGATATGTGACGAGAAGGCAAAGTCTACATCAGAAACGAACCCAGGTTAGGAACGGAGGCAATAGTAACGATTGTTTACTCTTTTCAAAGGCAGTAAAGATGCTCCTTTCATACTCGATGTAATCATGGGCTGCGAGAGTTACTATCCTTTCATGCTTTCTCATTCTATAACTTTGTAAAGAGAGAAATACCTGCTGATAAAAAAAGAAGATTGCGAAGTAAAGCAATATTTGGATAAAAGTTGCTGGCCTCGCTTACAATTTGACCGAAAGGTCTATCAGAGCCATTTTTTATGAAGTCAAAATGATCCATAAATCAGGAAATTTATACAACTGGATTCATTAAGAAGCGATTGGTTCCTTATATCTAAAAGCACTGCCAAACAACGAAGGAGACGTTTTTCGGCCCGATCTGGTTACTGTTCACTATGCACGTCAGATTCAACTCGAGCAAAGCTGATTTAGTTTGGAACACAACTCTAAACGACGACTCAAATCAAGTGAATATTTTTGGGCTTACCATAAAAACTAGTCTAAGCTAATGGATGCCTTGCAAAATCAAGCCAAGGATTGATTAACAAGATCAAGATAGAGTTAGCCAAAGTTCCAAATAGTTATTGGTAACCCAGATATCGGGATTTCATTTTATGCTTCGCCCACTGCTAATTAACCGTTGTAAATACTAAATTCCTGCGTATTGAAATAATAAGTTATTTCTTACAAACTTCAAAAATTTCTAAAGAATCGATTATTCAAAACATAACTTTTTAAAATTCTTTTAAACACGGTTAGTCAATTTTTAGACCATCCTGTAGGCCCATAAGAGTCTAGAGATCCGAATCAATCACGAATGTCGGAATTCCCTTCAGAAAGTCATAAAATATAGGAATAAAAACAATAAAGATTGTTTTTACTATTTAGCAAAAGAAACTTCACATTACATTAATCTTTTATATAACAAATAAAATAAAATTTTAGGGCCTTTCTGTATCCTAGAGCAGCAATATACAATATTACAGCACATATATAATAGTAGTAAGTAAATTATAGTAAATTAAATCATTTATTTAAGTGCTGTACTATAAGAAAGTACGGTATTTATTGTAAATAATTAAATTTATTATAAATAGGGTAAAGGACCCATTTAAAACTTTTAAACTGACTCGGTCAGAACTTTTTGAGCTTCTAATCTTACGGACCACTATCATAATTATTTTAACGATAGAACACCTACAGAATAATGATCACAAAAGTTCCATTTTACTTTATTTTATTTTATTAATATGAAATACACTTGTTTAATCATAACGAAACAGTGTAAAGTTTGTTGCTGAAATAAGTTTATGGATTCTTGGCAGTTTTCCACGAAGGATGACAGTCGCGCTCACAACATTATTTATTATTAATTTATTTATTAATAACAGTCATTTCGTGTTTAGTTTTTTTAATATTCAAATCTAAAACTAATGAGTGAGAAAAAGCAACCAAGTATTTTGCGTTCTTTCGTAACACTTCGTGTAACCTTGAGTTCGTCAATGTCCAAATTTCTCCATGGACAACCAAAATTTCCTCGTGAGCCACTAACCGCTGTCCTATAGAGATATTTCACATCCAAATCGAAAGGCTCCGATAGGGTCATTTGATTCTGCTGTAAAGTTTATACCTGATCTTCGTATATTTAAATCCAATAATTATAATTCGTTTTTCGTAATACATGACATCAGCTATCTCATTTTTAATTTTCTTTCAATAAGCGATGTCCTAATTGCTCAATAAAGTATAATAGTAATAAAAAATTAATTTAGGATGACGTTATGAAGAGATTACATCTTTAAAAGAGACTAATGAGACTTTTTTACTATTAAGAGAACAGGGTAGGATCACAAATAAATTTTTAAAAAAAATCTTGAAAGTTGTTAAAATTGTTAAACTAAATTAAAGAATTTTCTAAACTTCAACGAATCTAGGATAAAGAATGACAAAATGTAATCTTCTTTGATGAAAATAAATTTCATCTTGATAGTTTTACGGTCTTCCATTCTATCGAGAGAATTTTTGGAAGACAAAAATCCTTTTAAACTCATTCGTATTGCTAGTTTACTGATGGTTTTGATGTGTTCCTTCTTAAAGGAAAAAGAAATTCTATTGTTTATAGAATACAGAAAACAGTTATAGATGTTGCTTTCTACATGATATTTTTTATTTTACACTAAGTCAATTGAATTCTAGTAAAATTAGAAATTAAAAATTGAAATCGTATGAAATAAATTAAATTATTAATGCTAATATTTTAAAATAATTATAAATAATTTTAAAATATTAAGAGGAATAAGAAAAATGTTGAAGTTTTATTGAAAATTAATTAAATTTATGAAGAATGAGATATTCGCATTAGTCTTGGATATGAAAATGAATTCAAATATTATAATACTGCTGTTACAGAATTAAAAATACATAAATTTTAAATTATTTTACAAAAAAATTAAAGAAAAGTTTTTAAAAAATCAGAAATTCTATTTCATTGTTTTTGAAAAGTAATTTAAACATGACAAAAACCTGTTACCTTATCTGTCACATAATCCTATGGCAACACGAATTATTCCATTGATTCTATTATCAATGGAAAAAGTGTCAATATTAAAGGAAAACAGTTCATTCGTTATTGGAAAGTGAATGAATTCTCATTCTTTATTTCATTCTTCTCACCTGTTTAAAAAATTAGCTTATTCATAAAGATACGTATCCCATTCAGCATAAATAATAATTCTTATTATTAAGACAGTGTTTTAATCTCATTAACACAGCAATCTCTTAATAATTTCTTTCCTAATAGTGGGATATTCACTAAGTTTGAAATCGATACTAATAACATTTCTGAGATATATGTTACATTTCCAATTTACAAGCGAAAGAACAAGGGTGAGAACTAGAATATTATACAAGAATTAGGAATAGAAGGAGATAATATCAAATAAGAAAATATAAAAATGGCTCAGAAGTCAGTTAATTAGTGTAAAAAACTGAATTGATGTTTTATTCAAATACTTTCTTTATACAATCTTTAGAGAAATCTTATAAAATTTGAAAACAATAAAGTTTTGTAAAAGAAAAGCACGTTGTTCTAAATTCAGGTTACGATTTATATTTACAGTTGTATCTGAAATATTGAGCCACCCTACACATTCCTGCAATCTATTATATTATCCTTTGATTTATTGTCAAGCTCTGTATCTTAATGTTGTACAATTCTCAGAAATAGATTTAATTGTATTTCCTTTTAAAACAAAATTTAAATTTTTTTAAACGTTGAAAACTAGAAATTGGAAAAATAAAAATTGTAAAGTTAGAATTAAATATATTGACAAAAACGATAGTTTTAATTAAATGTAAATTATTGAAAAAGCAATTTGGATAAAAAATTGTATAATAAAATATTAGAAGAAAATGGAATGAAATCATGTCACTCACGTTAGTACTTTTAACTAATTTATTAATAATTGAAAAATAATAGATTTTTAATAAATTTGAAAAATTCATTTTGTAAGATTTCAAAATTTTTTAAATCATAGAAAATGAACACGAATTTTCTAAAATAATATGTATAAATTCTATATAAGATTCACAAACTTAAAATTTATTTATAAATACAATACCATAGATGTAGAATTAGTACTATATGTATATTTATATATACTTATATATACGCTTATATATAAGTATATATAATTATGATGAATGCTTATATGAACAGATTTAAAAGCCATTTATTAGGACATATAAATATTTACAAGAAGCAAACCCACATGGGTAGAGAATATAATACACATGGGCACATAGCCAGCCAGTGAAAAAGACAAGTGGTATAAAATAGGTAAGAAAAGGTCCAGATTTGGACTAAAGAGGAAACGCGTGACCAGGCTAGGCTGCTACGTTGCAGCGGGAAACGCGGTACATAAATAAGCGCGTGTACATGGGCACGATTGCCAGCTAGTAAATATACAGGAAGGTGAAGACGCGTTACATGGGCACATTTGCCAGCCAACGAATATACAGAGAAATGGATACGCGGTACAAAAATAGAAAAAACGCGTGACACGGGCACACTTGCCAGCTAGGTGAGTAGGTATACAAAAAGAGGGATGTGCTCGTAGTTGGACAAGATAGCAGTCAGTGAGGAGTCCTCATCGGTGGTCACCCATGCCCCGTCCCGCCCCATGCTGGTACCGCAGCCAGGTGCTGTAAATTGGCACCGACGGTACCGGGGCACAGACTCCAGGGAGGAGGAACTTACCGCGGGACTGGACGCAGGCTTCCACCGAAGGGAGATGAACAGTATATTACTGTTGTTGCCGGTTGCCGAGGTGGTTGGTATAGATGTCCCTACTCCATTTAATACAATCACTAACCATCAGGTGGCGCATGATTTTGGCATAGCCACGTTTGATGCCAAGTCGCTGAAGATTCACAAACTTAAAATTTATTTATAAATACAATACCATAGATGTAGAATTAGTACTATATGTATATTTATATATACTTATATACAGTCAAACCTGTTTTTATGCGGGGGATAGGGACCGCATTAAAAAAAACGCATAAAAAGAAATCTCACGAAACTTCACGAATGGCTGTAAATAATAGTTTTCGCGACACAATTAAAAAATATTTTTTTTTATGCGGTCAACAGGGACCGCATAAAAAAAGTCTCACATAGAAAATAACTCAAAACCGTACGAAATAGAATTTATTGACAACAGATGTCAGCACTTGACTGCATCGTCTGGTCTATCGTCTGTTTTACATATTTTTGTCCAGGTGGTGTTTTGTTGACTTAAAAAGTAAATTATTTCATTTTTCGCATATTCATGCAATAATATTACTATAATAAGTGCATTTATGCTATAATAAGTTTATTTAGCTATAATAAGTCAACGTAAGACATGACGAATCGCACGAGACTAGTCGCCAACTATACCGCACAAATTAAAAATTCGCATTAAAAAAATCGCACAAATAAAAATCGCACATAAAAAGAGCGCATAAAAACAGGTTTGACTGTATACGCTTATATATAAGTATATATAATTATGATGAATGCTTATATGAATAATAAATTCATAGTTTCTCAGATAAAGGACACACACCACTTATCTTCTTGAGATCTCCAGTCTCATAAAAAGTAGAAAATATATTAAATTAATTGAAAGAATTATATTTTTGTATATTTAGCAAAATAAAATATTTTCCCTTAATATACAAGAAATGCAATTTAATAAAACATTTGAACAAATGTTTAAGAGCCGATGTCTGATGCCTCGACTAAATGGTGTATTGGTCCCCTATAAGAGGAACTCGAGACCTATATTCATATTTATTTATTTACGTACTTTCTACACAGCTTAACAATCCCCTTTACACTAAATATTATTACAAATATTACTTTTCATAGCATTAATTTTTAATGCATAAACATAATTTAATTATTTTCAATATATAGAAAACAGTTCTGTACTTTAAAATCCAATCAACGTACTTCAGTCGATACAATTTCAAGCGAAACAATGAACACTATTAATAAAATATTATTTATTTCCTTTCCATATTAACAATTTATTTCGAATTTCGTAATAATAATGTTAAATCTTCAATCTTATGTAATTCCTCCTTAGTAACAATTTTAATTGCTTGGCATTCTCCTAACAAATCTACCTTAATTGGAATGGTTGTATGATCGATGATAACTATTATTCGTATACATCTTTAAACGTAAACTTTGTCTAATTTACCTGAAAAATTTCCAGTATTGAAATATCGATTTTTGTGCATTTAAAATCCTCAAACATTTAACGATACAGTTTATAATTATGAAATCACATCTTTACCTTCTCTTCTTCATGATTAATTTATATATTTTTCTTAGATGATGTCATTTATTTTCTATTTATCTCTTTTACTAAATATAAGTGTATGTATATATAAGTTATATTGAGACACTTTATCGATAATTAGTTGAATATATTTAATTGTAATTTATTTTTTCCAATCAAAAATACTACTCTGATTTGAAAGGAGATTAATATACTGAATGATTCTAAAAGTGGCTATTATTATTATTGATACTTTTATAATAAATAATAATTACATAAAATTTAATAGAAAATACAGTATATATTTTAAAAATTAAAATTAATTTATGCGAAAATATTTTTAGATATTTTTGTACAAATTATTTAATTAAAAAAATATAAATATTTTATTATTTAATTTATTTTTTATTATACTGTAACAGACCGTAATTACGTACGGTAATTACTTACTTTTATTATAATAAGTTTAGAAAAGGATATAATTAGTAATAACATTGTAAGTCAGGGGTGGGCAATCTGAGGTCCACATTAATATTTTGTGTGACGCGGGATGCACAAAATATTAATAAGTATATCAATTTCTAGACTTAAAAAGCAAAAATTTTAATGTTATTTTCTACAACTTAGTAAAAATTTAGTAAAATGTAAAACAAGAAATCGGGCTAACAGACTGGCATCAAACTAATTTAAAACTAGCAGTGACTAATATTCAACCAAATAATTCGGATATATTATGTTCACAGAAGTCAAATTAAGTATACTTTTGTTAATTTATAATCATATATGAATAAATAATTGTGATTTAATGTATTTTGTTTTCTTTTTTCTCTCGTGTTTGGCCCGCATCGGTTCAAAAGTTTTAAATGTGTCCTTTACATAGAAAACGGTTGCCCATCCCTGTTGTAAAGGATAATGTGATAGATAATTATAATAAATTTAATTACTTACAATAAATACCGTACTTTCTTATAGTACAGCACTTAAATAAATGATTTAATTTACTATAATTTACTTACTACTATTATATATGAGCTATAATATTGTATATCGTAACTTGTAAAGTATATCATAAGTAACGTAAGTACACCTAAAGTACTATAATTCATTTATTTAGGATTTTTCTAACTTTAATAAATTCTTGTATATAATTTTTGTAAAATATAAATTTTACAAAAGATTAGTTATATTATAAAATTATTTTTAAAATTATTGCATTATTTATATAAATTGTGTACATTAAAAAGTAATGAAAATTCTTTAATTTTTCATTACATCACCCTAAGCTATAATCTGATGTAATGAAGAATTGGGGAAATCAATATTAATGTAAAATCGTATTTAATTACTAAGATTTAGTAAGTTATTAATTAATTCTATTTTTTTTTTTTCATTTGATGTATTAAAATTTACATGAATTGAATTCACAAATGAATATAATTAAATTCCAATATGCATTATTGTAATAATCTCAGTTTTATTGATGTGAATCATGCTATAATCTGAAATTCGTGAAAAATGATGAAATTATGTTTAAAAAACGTTATTAATTTATTGATTATCAAAATTATTAAATTAAGTATTAAAATCATTTTATTAAGTATGCAGTGATCGAAATTAGAATAGCCTTATTCAACGCTTATTAGTAAAATATTTAGCAGTCCAAAATGCAACAAAATAAATTCAGAACCAGCAAGACATATCAGTAAAAAATGTAGTGCTAAGACTTATCACTATGGCACTTTTATCGTTGCAAACAACAGAAAAGTTTCGTTTTGTAACAAATTCTGGGTATAAAATTGATCACAAGTGTTGAATGTTCATTCTTGTCAGTATCGCATTTCTTCTGAAGCTGTTTTATGAAAACTACGGCCAATTACTGTACCTGCACTTCGGGAATTTCGCCGTCGTAAGAATTTATGGCGAGGTCCATGGAATCCACACGCTCTCAGGAGAATATTTACTCGATTCGGAAAACTGGACGTATGGTCTGAGTGTTAAATCCGGTCGAGGTGCAAACCTATTACTTCACAGTCATTGTTCATGTCAATGAATAATGTTGCAGACTCCATTAGTGTATGTGCAGTGTCATGGCAGTATGCATAGTGTGGAAAGTACTGAGCAAGTTGGTCCATTGTTATCTGTAAAACCTGCTTGCCGCCGATAGGAAAATCCAACTGACCTTCCTTGCCAGAATGAAAATGGATGTATCGTGATCACAGAAGAGCCTTTAGAGCAGCGAGACACATATTTACCTAAGTGCAACAGGAAACATCCATAACTGACGCATCTATAACACAGAAAACTATATTTCCTATTAGTCTCGCCCAAGTTTCAGTCTGGTGTGGATTCACAGCCACATTTATCCTTGTACCATTTTTCTTCGAATAAGTTTGTCCCAATGGGCTTGCTCTATAACAGCCCAGATACCGAGAGATGCTCAACATTTTTGTCGTACCCCAACTGCAACGATAATATCTTGATTCCAGCATTTTCATGCAAGATAGTGACTCCGCTTACCGAACGCTGTATACAGAAATTTCTGCAATGACATTTCACCAATAACAGAGTGTTTAGTCATGTGTTTCCAGTCGCATGGCCACCTTGTTCTCCGTATCTTATAGTGCGACTTTTGCGACTCGATAAACCACACTAAAAGTATGGTTTATTGAGGCTGCAAATTCAGGAGTCTTGAGAGAATATCTTACTGTATATGAAAGCAGCACAGAAAATCAATTACGGTCGGCTGTTGAACACACTGTTCATCGCTTTCAGGCTTTATACTTTTAACCTTTATTGGTTGTTGAATATTACTTTACATTAAAGCTGTTTGGGTTCAATTTGATTCTGATGTAAATATATTTAAAAAGTTTACTGAAAAGGAATAAAATTTAATACTTTACAATAATTTATTTAAATGAACAGTTATTTTTATATACCGACATAAAAATATAAAAAAGAATTTTAAATTCATACTGTAAAAAGTTCGTATGAAAACAATTATAACATGTGTTACACATTTCTTACGAACAAATTCTTTGCATAGGCTACATTATATATATTCTTTCTTTGGCTGTTTTAAAACGTACTGTACATCTTTTCTTGGATTTTCACGCGTCAAGGCCCTAGTTAACCCACGGATAATTGGGAGTTTTGCGATTTATTCACAATATCTACAGCTGTTGTTTGTTTTACATGTGTGGTTTATCAATGCTTCTTCGCATGCTTCTGAAAACAAACATTTTTTTATCCAAGCAAACAGATTTTTGAGTACAATTACTTTTTGTATATAGTATATAGTCATATTATGCAATTATATCAATTATATTTGATAAAATAATTACGAATTTCCGATCAATATCAGAAGTGCATAATAATTATTCAAGTACAATATTACACAAACCTATTATATTTTTATTTTCTATTCCAAAATGAAATTGAAAAATATGTTTACTTGGAAGTAAAAGGGAAAATAAACACAAGTAGACGTGTTTAGTAAGTGACCGAACTATAAACCAACTAAACAAAAGTCTGCAAAGATAAAACTACATACAACGTGTTAAAGCAGTTGAAATCAAGTAAAATAAGCTTGGGTCATTTCTGACTCAAACAATACTTAATTAATTAAGTAACAATTTTTATTTTGATGATTTGTATGATTTAAAAAAAATTAAATTAAGATACTGCACTAAACAAAGTCAAGCTGTCTTGTGTTTATAGCAGGACTTCTTAAACTTTTTCCATTTTCTCGAGAGGCGTGTTTTTTCACTCGAGAAAATTTTACGCGACCCCCGTTATATAGGTGTAAAGTATTGGCCTTTTAGCAGAGAGGGACCAAAAGAAGCGCGACCTTGTCAATTGGACCCACTGCGGTCAGGTAATATACCACTTGTAAAGTGTTGACTTGTAAACAGAGGGAAAACAAAGGAAGCGCCGACTTTGTCAATTGAACCCACCTGTGGTCAGACGATAGGCCGCTATATGGACGTTAATGTAAGCTCCACTCTCGTCAGATAACAGCGGACCTAAGTGTAAGCTGTTCACGAAAGAACGGTTTGTGATTGGTCGGAAGTTTTCCGTCCAAAAAACCCTTAAATAGCGGAGCGAACGGGAGAGGGAGGAGAGAAGGGCAAGAGACTGGTACACGGTAGTCTCGGGCACTTGGGAAGCCCGCTGAGCGTAGAGAGAGTGTTCTCTCTCTGGTAAACATCTCAGGGACGGGTTAGTGCGGAGACTGGACTGACCATGCAGTTGAGCCAACTCCACAAGCTGACTGAGGCCTCTCCAGAGTTTAATAGTTCCCGGAAGCCAATACAATACGTGAGACACCACAATTTGTTGTCCTATACATATTATGTTGTCGAACTTGTACATTCTATGTATTTTGTTTTGTAAACAAACTGTAAATATTCTCTGAATTGAGTGTGGAGGTATACTTTCCATCGAACCTGAATCAAGTATCGGATCGTGATACACTCGGAACCCAACTCAACAAGACGGAGTTTGGGAAACAACATCACTAGATCTTCACTAGATCCTCACTATATGTATATAAAATAGGTATTCAAATAAAATCACTGATAATAAATCAAAACATAAAATAGGAACCACATTGACCAGTAGTCCCTCAATAACAAAGGTCTCTATATAGCATAATCGCCTTGTACAAATAAAATGGTTGTTGCTTGCAGCGCAAAGTGCGGTAAGAGTGAGTTTTGGTAGTTATTTTTTCCCCACAGAAATCTGCATATCCTGAAATGTTACCCATACCGGATTCAAAATATACTGAACAAAATATCCGTCTAGACAACTTGAATAGGGTGTATTTTAATTATGACTACCAAGTATATCAAGATTAAACAAAATATACTGAATAACTATTAATTACTGATCTGGATATACTCCGATTAATTATGATCTACTCGATAATCGTAATTGAAGTGCCCCTTATTCGCAGTTATCCAGAGAGATATTTAGTAGTTGGGATGGTAAATTTAATGTTCAAGTTTAATCTTTTGCTGAAAAATTTAAAGTTATTAGATATTTTACGCTAAATTATTTAACATAGTAATTAAGATAAACATTAATTTGATTTAAAAACATACTATAAAACATTCGTTCAAAAAGCGAACGTTTTTTTATAGCATTGTAAATACAGTGACCCAATAATCAATTAATCTAGATATTAATAAAGAAAATAGTTTTTGGGCCACTTTATCTTTCTTTTCAAAGTACTGTCTTTTTTCTTTTAAATTATTATTATAAAGTTTGAATTATATAGGTAACTATAATTAATTTTAATTGAGAGTTTTATCCAGTCTTAAATAGGCAATTACATTATAAACTGTTTATAGCATGTAATCCATCTATCTACTTAGATAAAGGATACCAAGATTCATACAAGAAAATCACATAGCATTAGACATGTTACGGAAGAACGTGAATGGAATCCGAACCTATGTCCTTTGGTAACACGTCTAATGCTCTATCAACTTAACGTACCAGAATATATAGGTATTTTGTCTATTAGTTTAACATAGTTCGATTCCCAAATTAGTCATTTAGATCGATTTTTTTCATGGAGTGAATTTATAACTTTGGATTTGTATTTTGGATATTGTATGTTAAATAAATGAAAATCTTAATAAATGTTGCCCGTTTCATATTTAAAGTACAAAACTTTGTTATTTTAGGGTATTTAAGATGAATTAAAAGCCAGTTAAATATATCTGGATTTAATAACTTACAGGCTTTATTTACTTATTAATATTTATGACATTCAATTTTTATAATATTATTTCTAATAAATTTTAATACAAATAAATTATGTCTATTATTTATTTTTATTTCATTGTAAACAATCATTTTCATTACAGACATTCGCAGTTCTTATCATAATAATGCACGAGAAACCTTTATAAGAATGATTTTTTTTGTTTTGTGCAGGAAAATATCTTGTGTTATAAACTGTTTGTATCAAAACATAATAATTTTATAAAAATTTTATCTCGATATTCTTAAATGTTTTTTCTATTTTTTCTGGTTACAATAATGAAAAAAACAAACTTTTGCCATTCTTATGAAATCGAAAATCAACAAAATGAAATAAATCTTTTCAGAATTTCTTATGCAAAATACGTTGAAAACTTTCTTGTTTATTCAGATGATTTTCCTTGTTTGTAGACAGTCCATCAATCTCGTGCAGTAAACATAGAAGTAGATGACATAGATTTTTAGATAACATTAATCACAATTATATAGTTTTCTTGCTGGAATATCTTTGACTTTCTTTTCCAATGTCTTGATCAAACTCGTCTTAGAATTGTCACAAGGTTATTCTCATTTTAAAGCAATATTATTGATAGATAATTTCATTAAAATGGAATGAAATTTTTACACTTTTAACATAAGAACATTTAATTGTATTTTCTTGATTACAGTATCGTTTATCCTTACGAAAATACTATCACGTCAAATTGCCTTTACATATCTACACGATGGTTCAAAATTTAGTTAAAGCTAAAACCAGTTTTTGATTCAATTGCTTCCAATGAAGCGACAATAACCTTAAAATAAATCTCAGTTAATTCACTTTTGGACTACGCTGTATATACGATACGGCATATAATAGATCTATTATTAACTAAGAAAACTTTGGGTATTTAAAAATTTATAACACTCAATTTTAAAAAATGTTTAAAATTACTAAAAATCTTTATTAATTTGAAATTTTATAGTATAGATTAAATGTATGACTTTGAAACAATTATAGGGCAATTTGTGTACAAAAGTTTAGAATAATGAAATAAATTATTAAATAATAATTTAAGTAAATTTAGGAAAAAATTGCCTAAAGATTATCAATATAATTTAAAGGCATATACGAAATAAGCAAGGAACAAGTGAACATGAAATAAAGATAAAAATATAATTTAAATATGAGTGCGAAAATATTGTAATAATTTCCTTAAATACAGTATAGTATAATCTCATAAGATCAAATAAAAGTAAATTATATTTTGAAAAAATTGCATACTTTTGAACGACTAGAAGGGTAAGAGTACGAAATACAGAGGACAAAAGTCCGCATCTCATATTTTGCTAACAGTAGTCACATACGTAAATACCAACTTTTATGTAGTAAGTTAGCAGTACGCGTCTCCCATCACTCTTCACAACTGCTACACTGTATCCAGTCTTTAACGAAGTCGTCTACCCATTCAGCCAAGACAGACATTTTCCCTTATATCTATACTATCTGCAAAATTAGTGTTAATTTCTTAATTCACACATTCAATATTTCCTTTCACTTTATTCTCCTTTTTCCTCTTCCTTTCATTTTTCTTGCGCTCTTGTAAATCTTTCTTTTTCATCATCCCAGAGCATCATTAATAGGTGCAGATGATAACATTTCAGACGTTTGTGCTTGTATTTTCTTTTTGCAACCATTTGCTCATTAGGCAGGGGATGTATCTTCGTGCTTCAGTTGCTTCATTCGTCCCTAATCGAAGCCAATCTCTTGTATACCAACACCTTTCTCCCTCATCTGTAGTTCAATATTCAGGTCTTTTGCAGTAAACAGCTTTTTGTTAAATATTCTTATGCGTTTCCCGGTTTATTCTGAAAATACACATAAATGATCTTGTGTAGCAAGTTCAAGTATTTTATATTTATTAAAAGTAAGAATTTAATATAAAAGTTCATTAAAATTAGAGGATATTTTATTTTTCATTGGTAAGTTAATATCACAATACACATCAAGTTACTTTGTCAAACAAATTAATTATCGGCCTTTTAGAGTGCTCTAAGTGTTATTGGAATGAAGAAAAAAGGCAATAGGCCGGTAAGAGTACGAGTGGACTCTTATCTAAACTATCATACTATTGGACAAAGATGTACCCTCGTGATTGTGATGAACGGTTTTTATTGAGTAGGCTACTTATCCCTGATACTAAGAGTCTTTTTGCACATAATAAAATATATTCATTCAAAAAACAATTAAGAATTCTTAAGTTATCAGGGACAAAATTTACAATAATTATACCTAAATCTCCACTTACCTATGCAAAATTTCCTTTTCTAAGCAGGAGGTTCGAAGATATTGTGCAACGCAATCACATCGATATCTGCAATGACTAGCTGCTACTCTCTTCTCAAGTGTTTCTAGCTTACAGAAAATAATATTGCGTGCTTTTAGACGGATGCGTACTCTTCCCCGAACTTCCCTTATAGGATTAATTATAATAAAATGTATTTTTAACAGGAACATACCTTTTTGGAGGTATGTTTCTGTTAAAGATACATTTAAGTTAAAAAATCATAAACACAAAATATACAGCCAAACCTCGATATAATGTCCTACTAAATAGCATCATTCTCGTAAAGAGCCAAAGAAAAATTATGAACGGTTCTTCTTCCTAAACATTAGATAAAGAACGCTTTAATATCTGTAAAGTTTGCAATTTTTGCAATGCACAATTTTGCATTTTGCATTGCAAATATAAGTGCAAAGAAAACTTTCAAATGTTTTGGAGTAGATTTCATTAATATATATATATATATATTATTGTTTGAAAATGCCCGTTTAACTCCATACTAGATTTAGTCAATTTCGGAGGCGAACAAATGATAACACTAAATCGGAGTTTGACTATATATGATTATGTATAAGACTAAGTAAATATAATATATTACTGAAAATTATATTGTATATATTTATAATAATTAATGAATTAAATACAGATCATCAGTTTCCTTATTAAATTACGATAATATTGAAATATTTTGTAAACATTGCACGTTTTCAATGTTCGAAAATCAAAGTGTTAATCTTATTACAGTTCATTCTATCTAGATATTACATAAATATCTAATTACTTGTATTATGGAATTCGAATCTATTTAATTAGCTTTTTACAAATTTAGTGTTGACAGCGGTAATATGAAAGAAAGCAGCATCTTATACGAGAAGCTAACTAGAAGACAACAAATAGCCAGAATAATTTCAGAATTTATTTAGAAAATTTAATCTAAAATAGTGAATTATAAGACCATTTAGGTGGAAATATTGTAAAAGAATATTAAAATTGAAAATATGTGTAAAATTAAGAATAATTTTTATTATAAAAACTCAAACTAGAAGAAATATAAATATGCTAAAATGATGAAAAATTATTTTAATATAAAGTTTTGAGTGTTTGTGGATCTGATCATCACCACAAAATAAAAAATGGATGTTAATACTGTAAACCACTAAAAACGTAATATAATTTCAATTTTGTGAAATATCCAAACATCGTTTTCTGTGTAAAAGGACTCGTACAAATGTATTCGAATTCAATAGCATTGTGTTTATTTTTTATGACTATATTTACAAGAGGAGCCATGTTTTTCGAAAAACTGCTATACTTATTATATTAAAAATATCATATTTTTATATTAAAAATTTTATTTTTTATTTGTTAATATCACTAATTCAATATTATATTTGACATTTTCATAAGGAATATAAGATGTGTTCGTAAATTATAACAACAAGAAAGTCATTAATTGTGTTGTGTATGAGTTCTGGATGCACTTGTCAATAGGAATCATAACCCGAGATTATAAGCCATATTTTTCTTGATAAAATATGCAACAATTAGATAAACTTTTATTAAAAATAACTTAAATTTATCTAGCTTTTGGGTAAACAATTTACAATACTTAATTGACTTTTGGGCACCCTAAATAAAGTATTTCAGTTTTTATAGTTATAGGTTAACTAAATGTTTAATAAAATAATAAAAAATGTTGAAAATAGAAGGCAATTGGCCAATTTAGCCAAAAATTAAGCTTAATTTTTAGACAGTAGTTTGGTTTTGCAATGGTTAACTAACTTTGACCCAACATGTATATTCACTTTTTGTAGTTTTATAGCTTTTATAGGTTTAGTTAACCGAATCTATCATAAAACACATAAAAATGTTGAAAATAAAAAACTGACTTAATTCTTAGCAAATTTCTAACTATATTCAAGTTTAAAATTATAAATATAACATGAAAATATTGAAAAATTAGAAATTAATTTGCATTAAAAAATCCAGCAACGGGTTGGTTATCTTTCACGGCAACATTTGATGGCGCCATCTGTTATCATATTTTATGAAAAACTTTTTATATCTTTAACTATTATAAAATGGCAAAAAGCTGAATTTTGAGGGAGTTGATGGGTTTTATAAAAAAATTTTAAACGCTAATAACGAGTAAAATCTTTAAGTCAACTTTACTGGAGATATGACACGCGACTCTTTTTATCTCCCCACTCCTTTGACCTTTAATCACCAAAATTTAATAACATTAATGACCCTAATGCACAAATCTCCCTGTAAAATTTCAAACATTTTTGTCAAAAAGCACGGGAGCTATTAAGCTTCGAATAAGGTGAACAAAATCGTGCCTCACACACACAGATCAATATCCATACATATAGAAATTACCCCCAAAATTTTTGCATTTCTCGACGTTTCAAAGTCCCCGGTAATGTAACAATCTTGGGGGGTCATTTTTTCACCGCTCGCCATATGACCGATTCCTCTGTTATATATGAGAACCGGAAGTTATAAAAAGCATTAAATTACGAATTATGCTATTAGATATGAATTTAGGTACTTTTTTTAGAATTACATCAATTAATAAACGAAATTAATGTAAATTAAAAAAATGAAGATCATATTCAATTAAAAATAACAATTATACTTATAATAATTACAGAAAGTTAAAAAAAAAACTAATAAAGAAATTCAATGATAATATTTAATTATAAATATACATTTGCAAGCTTAAACATTTATTTAAAAAAAATAATTTTCTACTAATTTTAAAAAAATTATTAAAACTAAATAAAACTTAAAATAATAAACAAATTTTTATTAAATATCTTATTTAATAAACTAAAAATATTTTTAAAAAATCAATTCTGTTGATAAATTTCAGAAAAAAAATAATAATAATATAAATTTAGGAAATTAAATTTCATTAAACTAAAAAGATAAAAATACAAATCAAATTTATCTAAAAGTTTTAATTAATTTATTATTTATATTTTAAAAATCAAAATACAGTATATCGACGATGTTATTAAATGTTGGTGAATTATTCTAAAATAAAATAAAAAATATTGAATTTAGAAACTTCATGTTTATTGTATTTGTATGAAAAATAGACAGTGGAATTTATCAAGAATTGGAAAATCAATTTGAGACTTGAATTTAGAAAATTTAGAATTATTTATAAAGGTTCTATATACTGATATTTTAAAGCAAACTTCGTTCATTCGCGTGAAAAACTCTTTTCCACTATGAAAAAAGTATAGAATATTTCGTTACATAGAGCCAAACTTTTGCACTATTTATAGTGCAAAAGTCGGCTTTATGTAATAAAATATTCTATAGTTTACCATAAGAATATACAGGAATATATCATAATCTATAAGAGCATAGCATATTTCTTATAAATTATTATACTTTTAAAAATTATATAGAAATTTTAGCGTTTTTTAATAGAAGAATAGTTATTTTTTTTAGTATAAATATTCAGATTTTTTAAAAGATTTGCAAGTTTATAGAGCAATTTATAAATAATCCGATGTAACGTGAAGAAATAAATGTTGCTCTAACGTGACTTCAATGCAAGTTATATGATCGTAAATGCAAGCAAACAATTCACAATAAATATGTAAGCATAAAGAAAATCCTTAGATTTCAAATCCTAGGAAATATCTTTATGCAAATTATCTATTCTATTTTTATTCAAATAATTTAGATATATGTACGATTTGCGGTAATAATACGTTTTACTTTGCAGAGATTATTCTGTGGTATTTTTTATATCTCCAAATTCCAGGAAAATCATAGTTTTTTTCCGTATTTGTCTAGTGCTTATTTCAAATTAGTGCCTTGTAGATTTATAAGATTTAATTCTTGAAAGGCTAGATGAAATAAATTTTTATAAGGAAATTGCATCACATTATTTAATTTTATTATTCAATTTAATTCAAATAACTATGTGGAAAAATAAATATAAATATCATTACTATTAGATAATAATAATTTATATTATAATTTGCAGTTTACGATATAAATTTTGTTAGAAAACAGCATGGAATTTTGTTAGCAATGTTACTTTTTATATTCTAACATTAGAATATTTATCTGGAGAAGGTTCTATAAGTGGCCCTGTAAGAATAATAATAATAATCTTCCAAGGCCTGTTATAGGCCGAGAAGGGCCCAATCACATCTTCTTGAGGTCTAAATATGGTAAAAACAGAGTTAAAAAGTGTATTATACCTTTTAATCGAATAAAAAAATTCAGGAAAATAAAGGATTTTTTACTTAATATACGAGAATGAATAATTTGTAATAAATGATTTTGAGGATTCTGTAAATCTGAGATGTGGATCAAAAGGCCCTGCTAGCCCATGCTATATGGCTAACAGGGCCTATTTAATCTGGTTTTTTCATTTATTACTAAGTTATTTTAATGAAAAGTATTATGTGAAATGTAAACACAAAATACTATAAAGACCACTTGGATTAATTCTCGAAGAAAAAAAATCCGTCCAATTACTCAGTAAAGTATTGTACGTGTTCTACAGAAAATGTTATTTATTAATCTATTTACAGTATAATTATAAATCTTACTCTAATTAAGTATTTTAATTTTAATTATTTATTTTAAAGATACTTAAAAATGAATCATATATTTATATTACTTGGTAGTTAAACACCTTTACAATTAATTGAAGTTTTTACTTCAAAATATCAAAGTGGGATTACTAAAATTGAATAATTTGACATTATATCCGAATTTTTAATCGTTGTCGAGTTATTAATGTGAAATTTTTACAAATTTTGTGGACGAACAATCCGTAAATCGATAAACGTTGCAGAAAAATCCTACATAAACAAGTACACGAACGTTCTTTCGTAAGTTAAATTATACAGTTTTTATTTAATTCTAATTATCTTATTAAAAAGATTCTTTTCAGTATTTGAATAAAAGAAAATTTAAAATAATTATAGTATTTTTTTTAAGAAAAGGATTTATTTCTTTGATCTACAATGTAATGTATTCAAGACGATGACGAATATCAACTTTTCGATTAGCATTGATGAAATTAAATTAAAAAAATGAAAAAAATAATTAAAATATATTATTTCTCTCGTTAATCAAATAAAATATTGAAAAAAATATAAAACAAAAATTAAAATTTTTAATTTGTTTTTAATTAAAAATTGTTTCAAACAGTGCAAAAGAAGCAATTTAATAGTGTTGGGGACTTAAAAATATTGAAAAATAGCATAAGAATAACTAATAAAAATATTCATAAACAAGACATAAGTTCTTTTTCTATCTTTTATAATAATTAATTTGACTTTTATCATAGAAAAATTAATGTTTTCAAGGTTAGAGTAACTAGACATAATGGCCAAAAGTCATGTTTTATTTAATATGTCCCAAGTGAATATAAAGTATTTATATACTTGAATAAGAACAAAAATTAATTTGTACAATAGTTAATTTACTTTTGTGTCACTTCGTACGCTCAATTTTAAGATATTTTAACTATATATTTGTATTTATGTTATACTAGCAGGTAGGCCTGGCGCTGCTCGGGCAAAAGTAACAATAGCGAAGATTAAGATTATTACGTTATAGTCACAAAAGAAAAAAGTAATTTCATCAACACACTAAGTATTTCTAAAGAAAGATCGAATTTGAAAATCGAATGTGCTAATAATTTTCGATTTTCACGACGTGTTCTGATTATATCGTTCGATTTTCATCGAATGTTCTAAAGAAGAAAAGTCGAGAAAAACCGAACTAATCTGTTTAAATTTGAAAATCGAATATGCTCCAACATATTAATCTATTTCTTTTTTTTTCCTCCAGCGCCCGTTTCTTCACCATCTGCGTCTTGTACGTCGCTTTCTCTTAACACTTTTATTGTTACGTAACACTTTCATTGTTGATGGAAGTGTTAAGCCTTAATCCTGTCCCTCTCCCGTGGGGAGGAATTTCGAAAACCCCTTCTTAGTGTGCGTTCTCGTGACGTACCCTAACTGTGTACCAAATTTCAACTTTCAACTCTTAAGCGTTTGGGCTCTGCACTGATTATTATTATTATTATTATTATTATCAACTCGTCTCGATTATATATATAGACTAGCAGATAGGCCCAGCGTTGCTCGGGCAAAAGTAACGATAGCGAAGATTAAGATTATTACGTTATAGTCACAGAAGAAAAAGAGTAATTTCATCAACAAACTAAATATTTCTAATGAAAGGTCGAATTTGAAAATCGAATATTGTAATATTGTTCGATTTTCACGACGTGTTCTGATTATATCGTTCGATTTTCATCGAATGTTCTAAAGAAGAAGGGTCGAGAAAAAGCGAATCAATCTGTTTAAATTTGAAAATCGAATATGTTCTAACATATTACTTTTTTTTTTTTCCTCCAGCGCCCGTGAATCTTGCACGTCGCTTTCTCTTGTTCTCCATTGTTACTTAACACTTCTATTGATACTTAACACTTCCATTGTTGATGGAAGTGTTAAGCCTTAATCCTGTCCCTCTCCCCGTGGGGAGAAATTTCGAAAAATCCCTTCTTAGTGTGCGTTTTTGTGACGTACCGTAACTATGTACCAAATTTCAACTTTCAACTCTTAACCGTTTGGGCTCTTAACATTTCCATTGTTACGTAACACTTCCATTGTTAACACTTCCATTGTTGACACTTCCATTGTTGACACTTCCATTATTACTTCACACTTCCATTGTTGCTTCACACTTCCATTGTTGATGGAAGTGTTAAGACTTAATCCTGTCCCTCTCCCCCGTGGGGAGGAATTTCGAAAAATCCCTTCTTAGTGTGCGTTCTCTTAACATACCCTAACTGCGTACCAAATTTCAACTTTCAACTCCTAACCGTTTAGGCACGTCTCGATAATATATATAGAAGCTTTAATCCTGTCCCTCTCCCCCGTGGAGAAGAATTTCGAAAAATCCCTTCTTAGTGTGCGTTTTCGTGACGTACCCTAACTGTGTACCAAATTTCAACTTTCAACTCCTAACCATTTGGGCTGTGCGCTGATTATTATTATTATTATTATTATTATCAACTCGTCTCGATTATATATATAGATTTGACACAGTTATAACTTTTTAAAGGCTAGACTTAAAAAATCCAGTAACCAGTTGCTTAACTTTCCCAGCAACATTTGGTGGCGCAGTCTGTTATCATATTTTATTTTAAAAACTTTATATTTTTAACTATTATAAAATGGCAAGAAGGTGATGATGGGTTTTATAAAAATTTGAAAACTTTAATAACGAGTAAAATCGTCTTTAAGTCCGATCCTATTCGAGATATCCCACGCGATTCTCTTTATCTCCCCATCCCTTTGACCTTTAATCACCAAAATTTAATAGCATCAATGCCCCTAATACACAAACCTCACTGCAAAATTTCAGAAATTTTTGACAAAAAGCACAGGAGTTATTAAGCTTCAAACAGGGTGAACAAAATCGTGCTTCCCTTTCACACACTAACATCCATATATACAGAACCCTCTCCCGAATTTTTTGTATTTCTCGATGTTTCAAGGTTTCCTGAGTCTAAAAATGTAAAAATCTGGGGATAATTTTTTGGCTGATCGCCATACTTTCCCTCTGTTATAAATAACAGCCGGAAAAGTAAAAAAAAGTTATTATGCTTATATTTGT
This sequence comes from Centruroides vittatus, assembly GCF_030686945.1. Classification (NCBI taxonomy): domain Eukaryota; kingdom Metazoa; phylum Arthropoda; class Arachnida; order Scorpiones; family Buthidae; genus Centruroides; species Centruroides vittatus. The sequence goes on from NW_027122385.1 coordinate 4,472,417, forward strand.
AGCTTAATCTTGGCAAGAAGCGCAATATAATAGGATATTTTAAACTACTTTTGCTAAATAGCTATTTTCGAAATTATATGGACAATTATTATATTCGAAAAATATAAAAAAAGTATAAAGATATTGCAAAATTGAAGCCCGAAATTTATGGATAAACAACCATACATACTCATAAATATTCTCTTTACTTTATATAGGCCTATTATAAACAAATTTATAATTAGTCTTTATAATCATAAGCCAATTAATTTTTAATGTTATTTAATGATTAATAATACAAAGCATTTAATTATCATAAAAAGGATAAAATTAGCGCATAATATAATTAATTCCAATTAATTAGATTATGTCTTTTAATTAGATTTAATTGAAAACACTGCTGTAAATATTTAAATTCTGAAATAAGAAAAATTGTTTAAAGATATTTTTTAATTATATAGATTATTTTTTTAAGCTTATTTTTTCATGTAAAGTATAAATTTTATTAATATACTGTACTTTTTTTATTTTTTAATATCTAGAAATGGAAGTTAATCAATTAACACAATTTAAGTAAAAAATATTTTAATGTACTTATTTAAATATTTATTTATTTATAAATCGATAAAACATTAAAAAAATGTTTAAATATAAATAATTAATTAAAAGTTTTGATATATTATATACGGTATAACATTAACTTTTTACACATGTAAAATCTCATAAATGTGTAATTTAAGTATACAGTAGATACATTTCATGAATTATAAAAATATTTTAAATATTTTATTAAATATTCATTTTATTATATTAATAAAATATCATTATTAAAAGTATGTTTTGTTAAAGTATTATTATTAATTTTTTAAAGTTTAAAACATTATATTATATGCATTAATTAATTATTAATAAAGCATAGAAACTTTTGTATACATTTTTCTTCATATATTTTTAAAATATTTATTTATTGAGTTATTATTTGCTTTTAAAATCTATTTTATTTTAATATACTAAAAGTTAACAAATAAAAAATTATTTTTTATTAATTAACTTATGATAATTTATACACATTTTATATTATATTATATATATATATATGTATATAGATGTATACAAAACATGTTATTAAATTATACTTAGGATGATCCAAAAATGAATTAATTACGTGTGTTTTGTGCGTGTTTACGGTTATACTTGAGAATATCAGGCATTTAAATACTTAAAGACAGCAATTTAAGTCTTTATAACGGTCTTTTAGGTCTACCTATACTATTTTAATTTATTACACGCTATACAGTATACGCTATGTTTATTTTAGAATACATTCTAAAATAAATTTGAAAGTGGCTGTTTAATATATATATATATATATATATATATATTTTTTAATTGAATCATAAAATATTAAAATATCTGCAATAAGATGACTACGTGTCTATATACATATACTGTATAGATATATATTTAAAGTGTATAATAGGAAATATACAGTATGACCTTTAAAAGATAACATATACAACTTTAGCATTTTATAATTTAATTTATTAAAAAATATATTTAAAAAATTAAAATAATTGAACTCAATTTTTCTTAAATGCTTTTCTCAAGTAAATTTCTCTTGTTTTTGAATATTCACTACTTCATATTCTTTATCACAGTTTTTACTCATAAATTCTAATTGACAATTAATTTATTTTCAAGATTCTCTTTAACTATGTCATTTAATAAATGAAGCAATTTTCTTTATAATTTCACTTCATTAATTTAAGAAAATAGCTTATATATGTGTGTGTGTGTGTGTGTAGTATATATACATATACTATTGAATATGTTCTTTTCCAGAAAATTAAAACAGTTTTTTGAAGAATTGTATTACTGCATCTTTAAATATTAAGAATGGTACTCCACTCCAATTTCATAAATCAAATAGAACAGTATATAACAAATTTCATCAAATTAAAATAATAAATAAATAAAAATATATGTATTTTTAATACATTTTATTAAAAAATGAAAATTTACATTATTTAATTAAATTTGAATTATATAAATTAATTTTTTCAACTAATAATATTTAAAGTTAAAAATAAAATAATTTACATTTCAAAATTAATTAGTTTAAAATAAATTAAATATTTTAAAATATTTTAAAATAAATTTTTATTACAAGTTATGAAAATGAATTAACTTAATATATTTTTTTATCTATTATAAATAATAATGTTTTAAATTTAATTTAATTAAAGTTTAGTATTTTAAATATTAACTATTTTTTAAACATGAGTATTAAATTTTCGTATCTGTATTATGTAAAATAACTTTTTAAAAAGCAATTTTTAAGATGAAAATCCAATAGTTTTAATTTTATTAATTTATATAGACCCATATAAAAAGTTAGAATTTTCTGATATAATTGAAAGAAATTGCACACTATACTGTACAAACGAGTATTTTTAATTAATAAAAGACTACATATTTAAAGTAATGCAGATATTTTAAAGAAAACATAATTAATTAAATTATATAAATTTAAACTCTACAAAACAGTATTATTTAGATTAACTTTTTTTTCTCATTTTCGACTCAATTTAAGTCATAAAAAATTATTTTTTACTGAAAGAAGATTTTATTTATTACTGAAAATCACATTTTTATAAATTTTATACGTTTTATCAGAGTATAGAACGACTTTAGATCGATTCAGGATATTTCAAATAAGTTAAGCTGGAGCGAAAATCGCTCAGTAATTGGACTGTTCGGAAATTTCTTGCATCGCTTTCTTTTACTTTCTTTTTGTAAAATGATAAGTCTTAAAGTTAAAGAATAGAATCTAGCACCAACTAACAAGAATTCTTGGTCTCAAGACTTGTTCATCCATTCTCAACAACAGCTGTATCAACACGGGATTTGAGGGAAACGTAGATATTCGACACCCAACTTCAACATAGTGAATGGACAGAAGTAGGAGTACTGATCGACGAGTAACTGAGTGATCGAAACAGAAGGAAAATATTAAATTTAAAAGAATTCTCGATTTTTCTTTCAATACTTTATACGATTTTCTTAAAATATTTTACATGTTTTATATTTTAAATAAATTAAATTCAAGCAAAGCTATCTTCTGTATACTGTGCAATCAAATTACTCGGTATATGTTGTAGTAATTTTTAATAATCTTAAATTTTTCATGTTTTAAGTCACGAAAATCAAATTTCAAACGCGATTAATATGTTTAATGATACATATAGGCCTATATCAATCAAGTAACATCAAAATTCTGATTTTTCTCTGTTGATATGATTTTTTTATAGGGTTGAAATATTTATTTTGTAGATTGATTCAAGGGTTTATATATATATATGTGTGTCGGTATAAAAAAAAATATAAGATGTGATGCTGGCATCCGTACCTTTAGCTGCCAAAAATCATCGTATCTAAGTGATGCAGTCATATCTGATTTATGGAACGTTCTGATGATGGTTCATTCAATTTACAATGAACTAGTTCTCAAGGTGGTTGCACTTGTCGCACGCTGCTGTTTATCCATAAATATCCTTTTCTAAAACATCTGGATTTGTCAATCACAATAAATAGCATCGATGGACAACGATATGCCTGATTCTAAATAATATCCGCAATCACAAGCTATCGTTTTTCTATGTCATAACTGAACTTGGATCACAACATGGTGCCTCTTAATTATCAATGACTTTCGTCAGATAATGTCGTGTACAGCCTCCTCATTCATATACAGATATAACTTGATATTTTGTTTTTTGCTACTCTTTTCTCTGTACAAATAAAGCTATTTTCTAAGCTAAAACCTCTTTATTGCAGATATTTTTCTATACAAATAAAACTAAAGTTTATCCACATTTATATTTGATCAATGACAATTATAAGTTAAAAAACAAACAAGTAGTAATTAATCTCCAGAAAAGTAGAATTTATAACTGAGAATAAATGTAAAAATAAAGTATAATCTAAATCTTCAAATGATAATTATATATTTAATTATTATTTAAATAATGATTTTAATATAATAATTATGTTAAGAAAGTTTTGTTTATTATATAAAATATCGTTTACTGTCAAGTAATAAACTTTAAAAATGGGAAATCAATAAAATCTTCCGATAGATTAATCATTAAAAAGCTTGATAATGACAAAGTAGTGATTAGTTTAGAAAAATTGATTATGTTGGTAAATATGTGTGTCAAACTAAAGATTTAACAACAAAAATATTATATGACAGAATCACAAGCTTGAAATTTTATCAATTTTTACCTCGTAGATAAAGATTTATTGATGAAATTTGACTGTAATTATGCGACTATAAGAATACTAAAAGATTACTTTATTCTTGAATAGAAGTGCATGGTCTGGATTAACGAAAAAAAAAGCTTCAAGTCCCTAATGAACTCATTTTCTAAATTAAAAAAAAAATCTAAATATAGTTTTTATGTTAGCTATATTGCTTTTAAAAGTCACTTAATTGGTTTAAATATACTTGCAATTTATTTAAGTTGATATAAAATTTTTATTGTTATTAATAAGTTATTTATATATTAGAATGCAATAATTGATAAAATATTTTTCTTTATTATAATTGTTTTATATTCAGGTTAAAATCAATGTCTATTATATATTTATAAAGTGTAACTTATAAATTAAATTAAGTTAAGAATAAGTAAAGATAGGTACAGACATGATTTTTATGTTTTATATTCTTAGTATTAAATGATATTTAGGGAATTTCTTATAAAAAAATACTTTTCTATTAATGTGTAGCAATTAATAAAATCAATGAAATAAGATTCATGCAAGTTCTTGTAAAAACACTTCTGTAAATATATAAAAAATAATCAAATCAATGAATATTAAAATATCAAAATAAATTTAGAAAATATTTTCTGCATGCCATGCTGATTTTTCTTTGTTTAATATATTAACATATTCTCATAATGCATAAGTTTTATTCTAGATGATACAGAATCGATATTACTTGTTTATGAACTTTATAATATCAGGACTCATGTAAAAACAATCGTGTATAAATTTTTAAAAGTGTTTCAAACTTCAAAATATTTGTTAGCAGATTGATATGGATTAGATATAAAATATTTATGAATACATGTAAATATTGAAGAAACCACATATTTCTAAAAAATAATACTATTTCATCAATATCAAGTGTGATGTTTAGCATTGGTTTCTTTTCTTTGCAGATTGAAAAAAAGGAATTTGCTTCAAAATGTAGCAAATAACAACTGTGCAAAGTATTACTGCATACAAAAAGGTAACCAATTAGCTAATTAAATTTAATCTTTAATGTAAAATAAACACTGTAAAAATGATTTTGTTCATCTTTCTTTCAAATAAGTTTATTTAATTGAGTTGCAAGTCAAATTATTCTTAAAATATAAATATTTACCTGTAAAATTCAATCAGTTTGATAAATTTAACTTCTTCAGTAAAATTATCTTTTTATTTTTTAAAACAATTTTTATAGAATAATTTTATTATTAAAATTATCGTCGAATAATAGATATGAACTTTATAAAATTTAATTATTATTATTTTTGATTTAAGATGTTATTGCATATGAAGCTGAATATAACTTTTTATTTAATTATCTAATTACTTTTAATATACATAATTACTACGTAAATGTAGATTATTGTAAAGTGCGCAATGTAATATGTATAATGTAAAGTAATTTATTGCTAGATGTTGCTTTTGTAAAAATTGTTATGTCTGCTTGTGGGAAAATAAATCAAGAAAACATCTTTTTCTACGTCTACTCTCCAATTCATTTTATGTCGTAAAATTTATACTGTAATAATGTATAAAAAGTATTTATTTATTCATCAGATGCTTTCCAACTAGTGGATCGCAAACACTTGGAAAATACAGGATTCGTTAATTGGGAAGCAAAGGTTAGGTAAATGTTCTTGGAAAGTATCAAAATACTTCAGCATATATAAAAGATCATAGTCCTCCGGACTATGATCTTTTATATATGCTGAAGTATTTTTTATATTAAGAATCTGTGAAAAAAATCTGCAGGACTTAAAAAAAGTCTGTGGAAGTCTCTTAAAAAAAGTCTGTTGAAAAATCATAGTCCTTTCCACAGACTTTTTTTAAGAGTCCGAGTTTTTTCCACTATAAAAGATAAAAATCATAGTCCGGAGGACTATGATTTTTTCGAAGTATTTTTTATATTAATAGTCTGTGGAAAAAATAATAGTCCGGAGGACTTTGAGATAAAGAGTTTGTGGAAAAAATCATAATCTGGAGGACTTTGAGATAAAGAGTCGTAGTCGATTTTCAAAAATACACGACTCCTGACTGCCTGACTCGGGAGTTGCGTATTTTTCTGCCGACTCCTCATCCCTGGGATGGAGAGTCGGAGTCGAGAGTCAAGGAGCAAATCTTTTTCTCGGAGTCAATTTAAAAAGTACCGACTCGGGAGTCGGGAACTGGGAGTCGCGCATTTTTCCGTTGACTCCCCTATCCCTGCTTTTCCAAGAACACTTATATAATCTTACCGTTCCAGGTTATATAAGTGTTCTTATATAAGTTTTCGATGTGTTAAAAGGCATCACTAATTAAAATAGATTGTAAAATATAGTTAAATATAGTAAAATAATAAAGTTGCTCTACTATCTCATTTATTAATTTGCCGAATTACGTTCAATAATAAAAGCCTATATTACATCTTGTGTAAGTATAATAATAGGATTACAAAATAGTGCTTTTTGATGATAAATTTCGAATTGCAACAAACTGTCAGAATATCTTTTAGAAAAATAAGCAAATTCTTCACGAGCTAATAAAAAAGCTAGATAAGTTATGTTTATCCAAATAGATCATTAAATATTACAATTATATCTCGAAATCTCAATTCAATTAAAGAAGATAAAATTTAGTCATTAGTTTAATTATAAAATAAAATTAAGCATGAAATCAAATACCAATTTTTCCATTATTTTTCCAATAATTTAATTAAACATATACACTGAAGTATATTTTTAAAAGTTAAAATGTAACCTTCTTTACAAAACTTCCATAGTTAACATTTCCATAAAATTTATGGAAGTTTTAGGAAACGTCAACAGAACTTTAAAGAACTCCATAGTCTACTGTACATTTTTTTTGCTTAGAAGTTTAGAGTTGCATAGTTTTTTGTAGCATAGTAGTTTGTAGTTTTTTTCTATATGTAGTGCTATAGAGTAATATATACCACATACTTTGGCGTTCATAGACCTCAACAGAAGTTTTAAATATATATATTTATAGTGTTTAAAATTTATATGAAATTACAGAAGGCATTTTTGAAAACATTAGCAATTTTCAAGTTTATTTTACTATTATCTTTATATAATTTAATTAGAAATTTTTCGGACAGATATAGGAATATAACAATAACATGCAGTTTCTCAATATTGAAAATAAAAATCAATATTGTTATGTTAAGAAAGTTTCAATACCATAAAAGTAACTTCAACAATTGAAAACATAATTTTCTAATAAGATATATGATGATAGGTTAAAAAATCGATAGGAATTTATTTATAGACTTTTGTAAATACTGTACAACTGTTTAATCCATTTAGAAAATAGAATAAATCAATATGATTTGTAAATGACATTTTTAATAAATTTTTCATATTTTATAGCCAACATTTAAAAAAAATAATCATTTGAATATTTGAATTCGAATCACACTTGAAGATCCGAACTCGTATACTAAATATCTTTTATTCTCTCTCTTTAAATATTAATTTTTATATATTTTAATTTCAATCTTTTAAATTGATATTTTAATATTTAAAATAGCATAAAGTTTTATAATAAATTACAACTTATAATATTTCAAATATATTTAATTAATTCTATAAAAATGTTCAACAACATCATGTCAACATGTAAAATATTAGTAATATAATATGTTCTCTGTTTATTATTATTTAAACAGTGAACGGAGGTTCTGACACATGAATTGATTTACAGATGACAGATAAATAGCTGTGTAAATCTTCAGATTTACCTAGATTGAACCTCTGACTAAAAGTTATCCTAAAATCACTCATAGGATATATTAAATTACTACTGCTACAAGCTTAGATCTAAAATGGGATTTGTAAAAAACTTTAATATGAAGTTGCTGTATAAATAATATGTCATAAATTTCAAGATCAATATAGGAAAGAATGAATTTAGTATTTTACTGAAAGACAAATTTCTGAGAGGATTTTTGGTGACTAAATTGGTTTCGGTTCTCTAAGTAGGATCCAAACATATTTACATTCTATGGAATTTTTAAAATAAACATTCATTTTATATTTTAGAATTGTTAATTTAGTTTTATCTTGACAAAATTAGTCATTCAATTAATGCATAAGAACTTCATAAACAATTAATATTCAACATATAAATATTATTATATAAATAATAACTTTAGAGAAAGAAGAAAATGAAATACGTTTGAAACGTGAATTTGGATTTACAAGTGTAAGTCGAACCCTCGGCCAGATAGGCGAAGCTGACTCGAAACAAAATATTGATCTTTATAATACACTGTTTATATTAATTTTCTATAGTAACTTCAGATGAAAAAAGAAACTGTTGATAATTGATGGGGTCTGAACTATTGCTTGGATACCATAACTAATGTTGTAATCATCAAGGTTGCTTTCTAAATGAAACTTTTAATCTTATCCTTGAATAATTAATTTTAATCATGTTAAAGTGTTCGTGTAACTTCGAATGTTATTTATTCATATTAATATTTATTTATTTATAATATTTATGAAATAATACTGTAATGTAATGCTATGTAATGTTAATATATTATATTATTATTTATCTATTTATAATATTATTTATGAAATAATATTTATTTATGATATTAATTGATAATTTCAATTACCCATTTGTATATAAGCACAGAATACTGTTTTGATGTCTATATTAACAAAAACATTTTGCTAATTTTACAAGCTTAAGCATAATATTACTTGGTAATTATTTCAAAACTGTAACTAAAAAATTTGTGTAAATATTTAGAAGAAACAAAGTCAGAGCATTTTTTTTTCATTGCAGCCCAAAAAGGTGACATAAGGTGTACGTGCTTGTGTGTCCTGTTTATGTTGTCTACTGCTTTGAGTTACGAAGTAAGTGAGGAAGGGTGAGAAAAGGCATGCTTTAGCTTAGAGTTTCAACAAGTCTAATTCTGGCTCTGATCATAAGTATGAACATATATAATGCATTTTTATTGTTATCATCTTTATTTTTATAGAGAGAATAATGCATTTATTATAAAATTTAAAAACAATAAAATTAAGTTTTGATTACTAACAGAAAATCAACATTCGAATTTTTTTGTATTTTTGGATTAAAATATCTTTTATAGAGTTTGTTTCAGACGTGATTCGAACCCTAGATGAAGTAGAATTTGCTCTCTACCTTCCAAACTAATAGTAGAATAGGAGGTTATAACATGGTGCTTTCTCTTCTTTTCTGTCTTAATGTAAGAAACTTAAGTAGAGTTTGTCTCTCTTTCTTGCTATTTAATCTCTATTTTCTTTTTTCTTTCCCTCGCAAAATAGAGCATGATTGAGCACAGGGGAAGGATATAACAAGAGAACAAGAGAACAGGAGTCATCCATTGCACTCTTGCAATTACTCACTGCCAAACTACTTAAACGTTTAATTGATGCTTAAAAACGAATGAAAATAATGTATTTTTTTAATTTTCATTTCCACTTTTAGTAAATTTTGTAGCAAAGGTTATGCCAAATTTTCTTGGCACACCGCTTCAAAAATATATTCGTTATTTGATACATTCTTCAGTAAATAATAAACAATACTAAATTTACCCATAGTTCAACTGATATCTATAAGCAGAATATTTTTAACAAGTTTTTTAGAACAAATATTTCTTTCTAATGATGTTGCCAACGTATCATTAATTTACTAGAATAAAGTAAACTTTTCGAAAATCTTTTAAAAATATGTGCTCAAGATGCGTGATGTTTTGCAGATAAATAACACGCATCTTACAATTTTCTTTATTACTTCGATTATTTTAAATTCAAATCAATGAAATTCATTCTAATTGGTCGATATTGCAATTTCACTTTGTTATTTGGTTGCGTGAAATTTTGAAAAGAAAAATATTTTAAGCGTTTAATATAAACATTTAATTTTAAAAAATTCTGGAAAATAGCGCATGACAAGCAAATATATCAATAAATATTAAATATTTATCTAAAATTACGTTTAGATAATTTAGTAACACAGATATTAAGGTCTTTTTATCAAATATAATTTAATTTAGATGAACCTTTTCATAACGTCGACAATATTGTTTTTGATATTAGCATACAGTGATTTACCAATACTCGATATAAGAAAATTAGATAAAATAGGCTGTTTTCTTGTATCCTTCTCCCCGATTTAAGAGACAAGAAACTCTACAAAGCGAATATCGACCGATATATACAAGAACAAAATATTGTAATCACGAGTGCGACGACATTGTAATTCTCACGTGCTATGATTAGAAGGCTCCATTTTCTTTACTTCGTTCACATTGTCTTTATTAGCTTCATTCTAACGCGATTGTGCATTTTAGCGAATTCATGTCTACATTAGGGGATTCTCTAATCGGTGATTACAGTTCCATTAATTAAAAATCAACTTTATTTTAGTCAACTTTACTTGTTTTCTGCTTACGTATTGTCTTAACTAACTTTTTTCTCTTACTATTAAACAAAGAAATGTCTGATAAGGTAGGTGTTTGTTTCTTTATGTATTCGTTTCTCTCTTTTCGTATTTGTTTCTTTTATATCGTTAAATAACCTAATCAGCACTCTCATTCATCTTATTTTATTTCGTTTAGAATCATTGGCTGATAGATAAATATGTGTTTTGCAGCACTTTACTGTTATTTGGAGATAGGTAGAGTGATTGGGTTATGTCGAAACGAGGTTCAAAGTTCTGCCATAAGAAGTTTTGCAGAAACCCTAGCCTCGATTTACGAGCATTTTTCTGGAACCAGTTATGTACGTATATCGGAATTACTTTGTATTTAAATATATTTTACAATAAATAAACTCACCAAAACAGAAGTAAAAATATAAAAAAAAACATCCTGCAAAATAAGAAATATTTCGAAGTAAATTCGACATATTAAACCCATAATTTTAATATATTATTAAAAATTAAATCAATATAAAAGCTTTTGTTAATTCTTTATATAATATTGATATTTATATATAGTTTTGTTGAACATATTAAGCATAAAATACCTTTATTTATTTACACATTTTGATCTTTACTTTTCCATATTTTTGCATCTTTCTGTATTTTTCTATAGAATTAGTCAATTAAGCCGGTTAATCCGGATATGTATTGATTAACTGAATTTCGTGCCACCCTGTACGTCAATTGTTAAAAAGAATTCTTTAATGTTTGAAATATAATAAAACATTTTTTAACTTATCTTCTAAAAAATAAAACATTTTAAAAGTTAAGAATTAATATATATGTATTTCAATTAATTTTTAATAGTTTTCTAAAACAAAATTTAAATATTAAGCTTAGAAAATACCAGAAAAAGGATATTAAACATTGATAACATTGAACTTATTAAATTTAGTTTGAATATTATGTAAATATTGCTGAATGTTATTCGTGTAAACAATAAATATTTAATAAATATTTATTAAATTTTTATTTATTTTTTTATGAAATAAGTTTCAAAGAATCGGGAATCTATTAAGAATAATAAATATTCTAATACTGTGTTTTAGTATATATATATACAAATAACATATATAATTATTTTTATTTTTAATCTATAAAATATTTCTAAATTCAGTTTTAATAAAATAAATTAAATATAAAATTAAAGTTAATTATAATGTTTAAAAATATAAGTTAAAAGGTTTTAAACTATTAAATGATAATTTGTTAACTCTAAAAATGTTATTTTTTAGATTTTTTTTATTGGTTAAAATTTTGTTTGTTTCCAACAATTATATAATCTATTTCGCAATATAATTTTAAATTATAGGGGATATCAATGCTTTGAAACAATATAAACTATCTACAGTACGCAAAACTTATATTTTAGCTTCCTTTTTCCTTATAAATGTAAACTTAAACTTTAACATTAGACGTGTCAGTTTAAATTAAGATAAGAATGATATAATTCTTGAAGATAATAATGCATACCGGATGATCGTAATTAAACTACCTCTATTGAACGCTGTCTAGAGCGATAGTTATTAGTCCAAATTCAATCAAATCAGGTATCGTGGCATTTCGGGACATACAGAAGACGTTTCCGCAAAAAGAAAAGTAGCAAAACTCACCACTATGGCACTTTTGGCGCTTCAAGAAACAAACGTTTTACTTGTGCAAGACACTCATGCTATACAAAAATATCAGGAATGCAGGCGATATTGTTCAATGTAGTTCTTATTCGGAAGATGTAAAACTTGAAGGCGATGAATAGTGTCGACCGTAATTTATCCTCTTTGATGCTTCTTGTCTTCTTGTGTGCAACCTAACTGTATTTTAAGGCTGCTACATTTGCAACATGCCCTCGACAAACTACATTCGATAAAGCAGTCTTATTTGTGGGTTAATTTAAAAGTTTCGCCACAAATAAAACTGCTTTTTCGTTTCTTGCATCGCCAAAAGTGCCACATTGGCGAACTTTAATACTGATTAGTTTTACAGAAATATCTTCCATATGTCTTAAATGTCACCGTACCAAATTTAGTTGCATTTGGACAACCAAGTATCTCTCTAAATAGCATTGAATAGGAGGTGTTGTAATTAGGGTCATCGTTTAGGCGTAAGCAAACTGTCAATAATTTAGAATGTCTATTATTCATTTGTTGATTAAGTATCAAAACTCCTTGTACATTAGGTGCATTCGTTTTATCGAAATGATAAAACAATATAAAAACAATGTATAAAATTATAGCATTAATACACTATAATATGTACACTATTATTTTTATATCATTTTGACGTCATTCCTGTATGTTTTTTTTAAATGGAAAAGTATAAAATGACGTGAAATTGATGATCCAATAGTTTATACCAACAGTTCCCACCGAGCCGAATTATCTGAGGGATCGATGAATTACAAGGGATCCTTTGAGGTCAATAAACAAATGTATTTTTATTATAATCAAAAGTATAATGCAAATAATACTGTAAAGATATATCAATTACATATTTTAGTTGGTAAAACACATTTTTGACTTTTGATTTATGTTTCAATAAACATACTAAAAATTATTATTAATTCCTATTTAATTTTATCTTAATTTTTAATTTATTCTTATTTTGCATCAATATAGAAAGGAATCGGCAAATAAAAACGAATGGAATTCCCTGTTTTAAGCGGAACGTTAGCGAAACCGCTTCTATCTGGCTTATAAAATTGAGTTCGTTCTCAAAATCTGATCGGTCGACTTTGATTAAACTTTGTCATTTTACATAATATGAGACGAAGAAATTAAAAATGTAATAAAAATCAAAGGTCCATGATTTCGAGATACAGTGGGGTCAAAGTGACAATATCCAAGCACGAGCGCATGCAATTTTGTTTTGCTTTGTTTTGTATTTTTAAATTCCTTTTTTTATGCTAGCGGCGATGTCAATGTCGATGGCCCCCAAAACAATATTATTGACTTGCTAGTGCTTCGACTCAACTCTTAGTTCGTGTTCGAACAGAAAATGAACTGCGTCTAGTTTAATCTATTCTGACAAAACGAATGCATCTATATATATAAGTAATAAATATTTAATGAAAAATGTAACTTTAGTGTTATTATTACTATTACCAGTTAATCAATTATTTAATTACAAATGGTAAACTTTTTCGTGGTATATGACAAAAAATAATATAAATAATTGATGCAATTTTATATTTTTGTCTTGTGATAAAGGATACAGATAAAGTTTCTAAACCTCGTATAATAAGTTTTAATCCACAAATACAGTACATTAGATTTATTATTATGTTGGGTTAAGTTAGATATACTCGGTTAACACCGGTGGCTGTGTACTATGCCGGACCAAAGTCAAGGCATAGTAACCAAAACAGAAATTAAAGAAGTGTATCAGTGTGTGTGTCTGTATTCAGGAATTTTCTCACAATATGACATGTATTCAATATAGTGGCCTTCTGTAGTGTGATGTATGTGTTTCTATTCAATTCTAATGTGCCCAGGCTTTTGTGTAGTGTGTGTGGTATGACACCTGTAGAGGAAAGAACAACAGGTACAATAAGCACCCTATCCATCCTCCACAGATGCCTTATTTCCTGGGCGAGTTCTGTGTACTTGCTAATTTTTTCAGTGCATGCGTTTTGTATATTGTGAGTGTTTGGAATGGCTATGTCTATAATGTATGTGATTTTATTGTGTTTGTCAATGAGTGTGATGTCTGGTCTGTTGTGGTAAATTGTTTTATCTGTGATTATGGCTCTGTCGTAGTACATTTTGTGCGTGTTGTTTTCCAAAACTGTCTGTGGAATGTATTTGTAGTATGGTTCGTGGATGTCTACTAATTTGTGTTTCCTTGCAAGCTCTTGGTGTATTATATTTGCTACTTGATTATGTCTGTGTAAATAATCTGTCTGTGCCAAGAGCTTGCAACCAGAAGTAATGTGTTGTATAGTTTCTGGCATGATGTGACATTTTCTGCATGTGTCATTTGTGAGTGTTGTATCTTTGAGTATGTGTTTTCTGTAGTTTTTAGTATTTATGACCTGATCCTGTATGGCAATCATGAATCCTTCCGTCTCCCCAAAGAGGCATCCCCGTGCTAACCAGCTGTTTGACGCAGTTTTGTCAACAAAATCCTGGGCCAGATCATAAGGATGCCTGCCATGGAGTGCCTTTCGAGCCCACGATTGCTTAATGGTGTCTGTGCTTTTTATATGTTGCGTTGTGTCCATATGATGTGAATGTAAGTTTACTGGTGTGTTATTTGAGTCTGCTAGAGTTACTGCTTTATGTAATTGTGATGTTTCTTGTTTTTTGTAGAAAAACTCTCGCAGTGACTGTATTTGTTTGTAGTGAAGGTTAACTATGTCAATCAGGCCACGTCCGCCATCTTTACGTGGAAGGGTTAGTCTTTCTGTGGCGGATTTAGGATGATGTTGTTTATGCTTAGTAAGTGTAGTTCTTGTTTTCCTTTGAAGTTGCTCGAGATCTGTGTGAGTCCAATGTATAACTCCAAAAGAATATGTAAGTACTGGAATGACATATGTGTTTATTGCTTTGACTGTGTGTTTTGCATTTAACTGTGTTCTGAGAATAGCATTTAACCTACTTTGGTATTCTTTAATTAATCTTTGCTTTATTTGTGTATGTTCTGTTAGTTTGGCCTGTTGGAATCCTAAATACTTGTAGAACTCGCCCTCTTCCATGGATTCAATAACGTCTCCATTTCCAAGTGCAAAATCTTCTTTCTTCAGGATTCCTTTTTCTATGTGAACTGTTTTGCATTTATCTAGGCCAAATTCCATTTGTATGTCCTTGGTGTATGAATGTGTGATTTGTAGGAGTTGATGAAGTTGTTTTTGTGTGGATGCATAAAGTTTTATGTCATCCATGTACATGAGATGTGACAGTGTAAACTGTGTTGTTTTTTCATGTCTGATATTGTAACCATATTGCGTGTTGTTTAACATGTTTGATAATGGGTTCAGGGCTAAGCAGAACCAGAGAGGACTCAAGGAATCTCCTTGAAAAATTCCTCGCCTAATAAAAATTTGGTTTGTTTGTATGGAAGTGTTATGGGCCCTGAGATGTAGTGTTGTTCTCCAATGCTGTATAGTGTTTTGAAAGAATGCAATGAGTGATGGATGTATTTTGTACATGTGTAGGATATGTAGCAGCCAACTGTGTGGAACACTGTCGAATGCTTTTCTGTAGTCTATATATGCCATGTGTATGTTTCTGTGTTGTCTGTGTGCTTGCCGTAGAATGACTGAATCTATGAGTAACTGTTCTTTGCATCCCCTGTGGTTTCTACGACAACCTTTTTGTTGTTCTGTTAGAATGTCGTGTTCTTCAACATGTTTGTATATTTTGTTTGCAATACAGGATGTCAATAATTTGTAGAGTGTTGGAAGACATGTAATTGGTCTGTATTGTGTGGGGTCTGTGGTATTGTTGTTTTTAGGTTTCATGTAGGTGATGCCCTGAGTAAGAAAATTTGGCATGTCTTGTGGATTGATGATGATGTGTGTTAGATGTTTAGCTAGTTCCTGGTGCAGTGATGTAAACTTTTTGTACCAGAAATTGTGAATGTTGTCTACACCAGGTGTCTTCCAGTTGTGTGTTCTGTTAACAGTGTATTGGAAATCATGTATGTTTATTTCAACACAGGGCATAGTTGGTATGTTGTGCAAGTTTCTGTTCTCCTCCTCAATCCAGCCTGCATCAGCATTGTGCGTGACAGCACTGGACCAAAGAGAAGACCAATATGTTGTGAGTTCTTCTTCTGTTGGTGTGCCACTGTGCTGTGTATCAGTGTTTGCTTTGTTATTAATTTGTCTGTAAAAGAGTTTTTCATTGTTTGTAAATAATTTATTTTGTTGTTTTCGTAGTGTACATGTTTTGTATCGTTTGAGTCTATGTGCTTTGGCAGCAAGTTTTTGTTTTAGTGTATCAATGTATTCTGTAATGCGTGTGTTGTGATGTTCATGTTTTGTGTGTGTTTTTATTTTCTTGAAAATGTTTTTGAGCTGTTTCCTTAATTTGGGTGTTATGTTGTTTTTAGTGTATTGTGTTAGCCTGCCTAATTGCTGTCTAATGTCATTTATTTGTGTTTCTATTCTTCTCTGCCAGGCAGGCTTGTGATAGTATTGTGTTTTCTGTGTATTTGTCTGTGACTGTATTTTCAGTCCATGGTGTGTCACTACTGTGACTGCCCCAGCATAAACTAATGTATGAATGTCTGCGAGTGTAGAAATTGAATGAATGTAGTGTGGTAGTAAGTGAGTGTTTACATAATTTAGTGTTTTTCCTACTTCCTTTGACGTGTTGATTTTTGGTATTCGTGGTCGTTGTGTGGGATCTGTACCTGTATATTTAGTGAGTGTTTCCTGAAATATAAGTGAGAGCGTATTAACTAAATTCATGTCTATGTTATCAGTGATGGATGAAGAAGTGTCTATAGTATCATTAGTGGTAATTGTTGTATGTGTGTTATTATCAATGCTTGTTGCTGGATTATCCTGACAGGTTACATGATCTTCATTAATGTTAGATGTTTCTGTCTGTTGATGTATTTGATCAGCAACCTGTTGTTTGATAAGTTCAAGTGTTGTTTGTGGAATAAGGTTGTTGTGTATAATTGTTCTTTTTTGATCAACAACCCTTTGTTCGGTGACAGTGAGGTGAGGATACTGTTGTGTGAATCTATGGTGTAGTTGTTGTCTGTATGCTGTCATGTTTGTTTCGAGTTTTGTGATGGTGTAGTAAGTACGGATGATAAACTCGTTCATTTCTACTGTCCATTTCATCCGTTGGCGTGGTTTTCCAGCCTTTGTGGTCTGTGGATGCATTGCCACAGAAACACCAAGGCTGGGTTTGTTCCTCACATCTGTTGAGGGCATTGCAGTAGCCATGCTTGGGCCGGTGCTGCTTTCGCCACCGGTAACCAAGGGAGACTGTGGCCTATTTTTCGAACGTGAGCCTCTGCCTAACCCACGAACGCGGACCTTGTTAACCCGGGCGACGTCCGAGCCGGTATCACACTTTGATCTAGTTATTACCATGATGAATATCTCCACAGAATGTGGGCGTGGTCACTCTTAGCTTCATTTCTCCCCATAGACCTTACTGGCATGGGTGTCCCTACCAGGAGCTTATGCTCCAGCCTGCATTGCCCTATGGATCAGTAAAATTACTGGGCTCTCCCACCACGACCAGGTGGTGACCACGGGAGAGTTGTTATTATTATTATTATTATTATTATTATTATTATTATTATTATTATTATTATTTAAAAAAATATACAATTGTATTATCTTATTAATAAAAAATAGCGATAGAAACAACAAACAAAAAGATTAAGAAATATATTTTGTTATGAATATTATATCTTGTTTTTAAAATAAAAACAAATAATATTTAAATGGCAAAAATTAAAAATTAATAAGTAAATAATAAATTTTAAATTACTTATTACTTTTTTTATAATTAAAAATTTTTTTATCTATTTGGTGTTGCTTAATACATTGTAAATACAATAAAACCTGTCTAAGACGGAACCTGAATAAAGGGAACTTGCCTAAACGGAAGAAATAATTCAGTATCGTGTGATTCTCGTTTATACAGATTTTACTGTAGGGCCTATATTATTTATTTTTGATTATTAAATATTGACAAAATATTTTATACATCGTTAAGTATAAACTGTTGTTTATTTTACAATAATAATAAATATTTCGGTGTTTATTATTATTATTATTATTTTCACAATTTGTAAAACAAATATTATAAAATAATTTACAACAACGTTAAACCTAATGCATTTTTAAATATTTAAACATTTATCTTTAAAAATATTTAATTTTAAAAATACATATACTTATATATTGATAAATAAATTTACTCGATATAATCAAATTTAAAATTAAAATTAATAAAATAATAAATATATAATTTGTAGGAAGAATATAATAATACAAATTTATATTTAATAATTTTAAAGTTTTTAAAATTATTTAAATTTTACTGTAAAGGAGAGTGTTCTTGCTATCATAATTATGTCTAATTTTATTATTATTTTTTTAGAAAAATTTATCTTTTGAAAGTACTAAGTAACTTATCATTTGTCATTCTATAATCCACGAAGAAAATAAACGCATTTATCACTAGGAAACTGTCAGTCAGGTAAGAAATGATCCCATAATGGAATCTTGCATTGATTAACTGGATGGTGTCAACTGATATTATTGTTACTCACTTTGATTCGACCAAGCCCATCGACTTTTTCATTAAAATCTGGTTCTTTCTAAATTCATATTAAATCACCATTAACAATTCATCATCCAACTCTTAGGATTCTTTTTTTCCCCCTTCTTTTTCTTCTTCCTTCTTTCTTCATTCTCCTTTCCAATAGATTAGAAGTAAATGAAGGCCATTAGCTAATTTTAGTTTTAAAATTAAGATAAAAGAAAAACTTTAGCATAAAATAGAATATAATAGATTCTTTAAGGTATAATTTTAAAATAATAATAATTATTGCTAATTTTGCAGATTTTCTTTTAATTTTACTTTCTTAATTAGAAATTTCATCTTAATGATAATTTTTTCTTTTCATTGTTTATTTTAATTTAGATTTCAAACAAAAATAATAATGTTGTATAGAAGAATATGTAATATTTAGGAAAGATATTTAAAATTATTGTTAATTTTTTAAATAATATATTTATTTTTATTATTAGGAATTTTATATTAACCAGTATTTTACGTCCTGTTAGATCTAAATGAAACTAAATTAAAATTAAAAAAATAATAATAATACAGAAAAATTTATAACATATAAAAAATATTATTAGAATAATTACTAATTATTATTATTATTATAATTCAATTTTATTTTTTTCGATTAGAAGCTTTATCATGATAATAATTTTCTTCTCCAATAACTAATTGTAGTTCATTTAACATTTTAAAAAAGCGACCAGAAAAATTATATAAGTTTTTTAATTTAAACAGTTTTAGTATTTTCTAATTTTCTCAATATTAATTCATTCATATTTCTTGATTAAAAAATGTTATCTTATTATTATTATTATTTATTATTATTATTATCATCATCATCATCATTAGCATTATCAAGAGAAAGCAATTATAGATTAAAAATGTTAGTGCTTAATTAGAATTTTTTAATAAAAATTAAGTTTTATTTAGTTAAATATAATTTTAAGTTTAATAAATTTTATGAATTCTGTATTTTTTAATTAGTTTTTTAACGATTTTGAAACTTGAATAGGAGCTTTAGGTCATTGAACTTTTTAAGTAATATCAAATTTTTATTCTTTATTTATTAATTCATTTTTTTTGAAAGAAATGTAAGATGTATTTAGATTATTAGAAATTCAAAGAGTACATGTAGTTTTTTCTTTAAAATTGAAATGATGACTATAGTACAGTACATCTACGGGGTTATTCAGAGGTCACGAGAGGCCTCGAAACACAAAACTGTATTAAAAAAATTAATTATAGTTTTTAAATAATAGAATTTAACAAAAATAAATTTTTTTTAATACACAAGAGATGCAATTGAAAAAATAATTTTTAATAGTTGTTTTCAAGGTCCCTGTAAAGGCGAAGCCCAATCAAATGGTTTTGTACTGGCTTCCTTCGATAGTGCCTATATACATACATGTAGGTCATATCATGATGTATATATATATATATATACCTGCATTATATAATTAAGATAACATTACATAAA
Organism: Centruroides vittatus; assembly: GCF_030686945.1. NCBI lineage: Eukaryota > Metazoa > Arthropoda > Arachnida > Scorpiones > Buthidae > Centruroides > Centruroides vittatus. Next base: position 4,492,910 of record NW_027122385.1, read on the forward strand.
ACTATAGGACCTATTATATATATATATATATAATAGGTCCTATAGTTTTATGTAATGGCTCTATCTTGACTATACAGGTTCTATCACAGGTCATATAAATGCTATAAATAGTCTAATGATTTAAAATTTTATTTATTAGAAAATAATATAAAAACTTATTCAATTTTATTTATAATTGGCACAAGAATCTGGGATATTTTATATTTTAAACAAAATTTTATCTAATAAAAATATATTAAATAAGATTATTTTCTCATTACAAAATTTAATAATGAATTTCAAGTTACATTTTAGCAAATTTAAAATTAACTTAAAGTTTTAAAAATTGAATTATTTTATTATTAAGTTTTCTAAAGGTTAAACCAGATAAAAGTACTCGAAATTTGACCCAAAGGGGAAAAAAGCGTTGTTTCTAAAGAATTATCTTCTTAAAAGATATCGAGGAAGAACGAAGAAGAAGAAGAAGAATTTTAGAAAAAACAAAACATCATTAAGGTTAGATTATTAAAAGCAGCTTAAATATTCATTAAAATTACTAAAGTGTTAAGTACTTCACTCATTAAACCAAAAGCTCATTTTACAATTTGAACAACTAATCCACTTACAACTTAAAATGCGCTTTTATTGAGTTCCTTTTAATTATTTTAATGGTAATAGTTTTATAATGTTTAATAGAATATAGAAAATACTTTTATAAGTCATTATTCATTTTATTTTATCATTAAAATGGGTTATTGTCACTTTAAATCAATTAATTTTTCGCAAATTTATGTACCAAAAATATCAATAAAAATATATATCTCTACATTAAAACTGTATTATCTCCATTAATTTTTTTTAAATTGAATTTTACAAAAGTTATAAATGTGTAATTAAATTATGATTGAATATAATATGTAGAAAAGTATAAAATTTAATTTTTATTCCAACAGCAGAAGAAAAAGAAGAAGAAGGGGGAAAAAGGATCATTTAAATACATTAATTTTAACAAGATCAGATTTTAGACATCAATCTAATGTCTCCCGCTGAGTTCCTTTTATAGCTCATAAATTTAAGTTATTTAAAAAGAAAAGTTTGTAAGATGAAATAAAAAATTTAGAAAAATATTCGCTTCAAAAAGTTTGCAAAATTTTAAATGTTTTTAGATGATTATTATCTCTAAATTATGTAGCTTTATCTTAAAATAAAATATTAAAAATGTATATATAAATACATTCTACTACATAAAAAAATAAATATTAAAAGTTTATTTTTGTTAAAATTTTATATATACATTTTTTAGTAAATAACAGAGTATTTACGATAGGAATAACTATAGAAATGCAATATTCTATTTTCTTCTAACATTGTCATTCATCTCTCACGCAATGCCATTGATAATTCAGTGAATCCAATATATAGTTTTCTTTTTATTCATTTTTCTCCGATTTCTTTTTACAATAAATGGATTAGATTGATAGAAAAAATAGAATCAGTAAAATGTATTTCATAATCACAATAAATAACAATACAATAAAAATTTATTTATATAAAAATAATGGTTTTTAAATTCCTCGTATAAAATTTTATATAAAAACTTCACAGAAAGAATTTCTTTTTAAATTTTTAAAATCCATTTTATACTATAGTATTTATTAATAATAAATATTTATATTATTCATAGGACCTAAATAGTAAAATATATTTATATATACATAGGGTCTATATAATGGAATATATTCAATATTTTAAATTAATTGATTTCATCATCAAACTAATAAAAGTATCCTTTACCATTTTCACTATTATGAATAGCTAAAATTATCAATTCTTTATTTAAACAAGAGTGTAGAGAATAGTTTTATTAAATTCTACAAAGTGTAAGTATTCAGTAATTTAGCGTAATTTGCTTTTAATTGAAACTTTGCTGCTTTGTTGATTGGTTAGTTTGTTCAAGTTCAAGGAGGTAGGAACAAATTGATTACGCTCTTTTAAATACCTAAAAGATAGTTAGTTGTTAAAACCAAAATATGTTTTCCAAAACTTTTTTTACCGACTGTTTATCCGCGATATAAAACTATTTTAAAAATACAAACTCTTTTAAATACAAAAATTTTACAGTAAAATTGAGATAGTATCTTATTTTATAGTTAAATTATATCTTAATAATTTCTTATAAAGAATTTTTAATAAATAATTTAGTATAAATTTTAAATTATAGATTTGTGTACAGTTTTATTTTATGTATCGTCCATAAATTACTTAGCGCTAAATTTATACTTTTCAACTATCATCCTCTACCCCGTAATGCTTTGTACACTGCTGTATATACCAACTCCAATATTATGTAACTCATATCCTCTATCAGTCCCCTTAATTGTACTAAGATAATAACACACCTTATGGGGACTAAATTTTATTAATTACATATTACATATAACGTGCAAAGCAATGACAAATATACGGTCTGCTATGAAATATTTTTTTTCGTGTTCGTTTTTTGCCGAATTAGACAACGAAAGTTATATCCAAAACCGAGAATTTGTTACCATTTGGCAAAAAACTACCGGTAGCTTAATCCTTACATACTTAAGAAATGACACCCTAGAATTAAGTAACGTTTTTGAAATACCCCCATCCTCATATCGTAACAAATACTGGCAGGCCCACTGTTACATATCTGCCTTACGTAATTTATAGATAGGCCCTTGCATAATTTTTATTAAAAAATGTAAAATTATAGTTAGTTGTTTATAACTATAGCCTAATCTTTTATATTTTACAAAAATACTGTTCTACAGACGCCTATAATTTTTTAATTAAATACATGTAGTCTAATTATATTTCTATATTTTCTTCACATATAATCTATATTTCTTTAATTAAACAATTTAAAATAATGAAGCGGCAAATAAAATTTTCGACTTTGTTCTTTTTGAAATTTAATTTTAATATAATTTTATTAATTTATTACTTAATCTATTAAAATTAATGTCATCGTTTATAAGCTTATAAATATATAAATCTTATACTAATTTACTTCATTTTTTTTTATTTATTTAAAAACTGAAGAAAACTTGAACATTATAGAACATAAACAAATTACTATAGTTATATTTTATTTTTCGAAAAGATTTCTATAAAAACGCATTTCTTTAAAGAAATGATCTAGAACAAACATACGTATCTACTCATCAAGTCTACAATCTTATTAATTAATTATTCAATGTTATTTAATTTTATTGAAATTAATTTTGTCCTTTGTTTTATTTTATACAAGAAAAATATTTACTTAATAACTATATTATATATAAATAAATTATTTACAAATGAATCTTTACATAGTTTATTAATTTATTTTTCCAAAAATCTATTAATATTAAATAAATGTTTCCATTAAAAGTATTCAATAAATTTATCTGTATCTTAAATTAATTTAATAGAGAAAAATAAAAACTATTTCTATAATAAATATTTACAGGTAAAAATTGTTAAATTATTTATATGAACATCGATTCAACCTGTTAAATATATTAAATTTATTTAGTTAAAAATTATTTATAGCTTATTCTGAAGGAAAAAAATCTTTAAATAATTATTATTATTATTATTATTCTTTTTAATTTTTAAATTATTGTTAGTTTTGGGTAAATTGTGATGGGAATGGATATCAGCTGTCTTTCGACGTTTGTTTCCTAACGTGTGTAAAATAAGTATATCATTTACATAAAATACACGAAATATATTTGTAATAATTGATACTGAATATGTATATATATACATAGAATATATTCAGGTGTGAAAATATGTGGACAGGTTCAACGCAAAATGTCGTCCTTCAAAGTAACATTATCAAATAAAGTACATACTAAACCATCCTGAAGTCAGAAGCATAAGCAAGCCTCTAGCTATAGCTCTAGGCTACGATCGAGACATATTGTGTCTTTATTTGTCCGTCGATTTCACTTCATTTTCTATTTCTCCTCCCTCTCTCTCTCTAATCTGGCGAGCGCTGAATTTTGTAAAGTTTTGCAGAATTTTGTCTTAAAACGATACTTTAGAACCAATAATAGGTATATATATATTAACAAAGAAACACTTTTATTAATTAATAAAAATTACGTAATACTGTAGATATATTTTTATTTTAAATTGAGCCTTTTTATTTTATTAAGGCTCAATTTTATGTTATTAGTACTGTATATTTTAAAATTTTCAGAATTTATAACTTATAATTAATTTTTAAAATAATAATAGCATTTAAACGATTATTTTAATAAATTAATTCATTTTAGATTAAAAATCATAAGCACTAATTAAAATTAATTTAGCATAATATAAATTATTTTGTGAATAATATAATTACAGTACACTAAATTGTATGAAAATATTAATTTTTAATTGGAATACAATTAATTTAATTGATTAAAGAGAATTATCCTAATATTGCTAATTTATTATTTTATTGTTTTTCTTATATATAAGAATAATTTATATATTTTAACTTTTAGCATTCAAAATTAATATGGCCAAATGGTTCTAAGTACAAAACCGAAAGAATAATTAATTGATATTTATATAAAAGCTCCTTTTACATTAAATTTAATTAGTTATTTAATACGGTTTTCTAACAATTCCTTCATTAAAATAGGAATTAACTGTTAATAATACTGTAAATAATCTAACAATAGAATAATTAGTTTAGTTTGAATACATAATGAACTGGTTCATACCATTTTAGAATATATTATTTTAATCCATATTATAGCTCGTTTTATCGTGATATAAATTGTAAAGTTTCAAGATAATTCTAATAATTTGATAATTAATAAAATTAAGTAAAATAATGTAATATATAAAATTTAACTGAATGAAATTGCTTTGAAACAGTTTAATGAATAAAAAATAATTTTTACAGATATTATAATTTAAAATATATTTTATAGAATAATGAAATTAAATAAATAGATAAAAAATGTATTATCTTCTATACAATAATTTATTTTTATTATTTTTGTAAATTATAAAAAAAGTACAAAATTATAATAATTTATACTTTAAATTGAGGAAAAGTCAACAAACTAGCAATAAAACTCAATATAAATTATTTTAAAACAATATAATTTTTAGATAATAAAAATTATTGTGATAAAATTACAATTAACAAACATAATTTTCGTATAATATCATTTACTAAAACTTTATTTATTTATTTATTTTTTAGATGATTTTATATAATAATAAAAAAGTAATAATTTTTAAAATGTATTTAATTCTTATAATTGAATTTTTTTTTCTTATTTTCAATGCAGAACTTGATTAAATTTTAAATTCTGATCTTAAAATAGGAAAGATTTCAAGCCTTATCTAATGGCTTAACGCCCTTTTATGGCATATGGATGATGTCAAAATAGCAAAGTGCTTTTCTCAAGAATGGCAGATAAATTCTCTATCCTTTCTACAGTTTAAACTAAGATTTTTTTATTTTTTCTACTTTTCTAAACCATTTTTATGAAGTTCTTAGTATATTACTTAAGTATAAATGATAAAAAAATATTTATAACCGTTATCAGTTATGATATATAAAAATATATATATTTTTTGTTAAAAAGTACTAGGAATTTTCATTTAAAAAAAATATATTATTTTTCGATCCAAAATTCCAAATTTTATCATTTAATAATTAAATTTTATTAAATAATATTTACTAGACTTAAATTTTAAAAAATCTGCAGGCCTATACACTCCCATTGTCGTCCGTCTGTCTATCTGTCCTTCCTTAACCTCATGAAAATCGTTAGTTAGATGAAATTTGAGTCCAGATATGGAAACAATACGGGAAGGAGACCCAGATTAACTATATATAAACTTTTGGTGCAAACAAAAAATCATGTTCTTTCAATTCAAACCTTTCCCCCTAAAAGGTATCAGACCGGTTACGGGCACGACTGTATTGTACAGGGGAAGACACTACAGTACTAATTTGAGGTGGAATATGATTAAAAATTGCAGCACGACATTGTGACGATATCACAATAAATAATTGCTCGTTAAAAATTTATATATTAATTAATTTATTTATTTAAGATTAAAATTGTAAAAATACTGTAATTAATTAATTTTATTTTAAAAATATTTTTGCATATTTTAAAAATAAAATTAAAAAATTTATGAAAAAAATACATCATTCTTTAATAAAATTTCAGATTTTATCAAATAATAATTAAATTTCTAAATCTTACCAAAGTTTTATCCACTAACTTATTTATTTATAATTAAAGTTATTAAAATAATTTGTTTTCTTCAAAGAAAAGAAATCTGTACTTTTTAATTCTGTTTAGAAATGAAAATAAATATTAAAACATAAATTAAATATTTTAATTATAATTAAAAATGATTGTTTCAAATAATAAATGAACTAAAAACTTTAGAATTTTTTAAAATAAATTAATAAAAATATTAATTTAATGAATTGTTTAAAAAATAGCTAAATAGTTTTTCTAAGTTTTTTTTATGTAATTAAATTATAAAAACAAATTCTTAATCTACTATTTACTTAAAGAATAAAAATTCACGAACATGAAAAGAAAAAATTCAAAATTTCTCCATATTTAAATTAGATTATTGAATTATTTTATCTTTATTTCTAATTTAAATATTGTGTAAATAAAAGCTTTGATTCTAAGAAATGAATTCATTCATTTTATAAGATTAAACATTAATTTAAAGTTTTGTAGTAAACAATTGAAGTGTTTATTTATTATAATTTAGCAATATTAAGACCAATTATCTTTTCATATATTTTAGTACACTGATTTCAAGTTTTATTTCTATTAATATAAACGATTTCATTTAAAAAAATCTTTTATTAATTTAATAATTAAAATAGAATCATTCATCCACTAATGTAACAACCGTTAGCAGATTTGTTTACATTTAATCATTATAACTTCATTTACAATCAAAAGTAATTTATTCAAAGGATATAAAACTAAAATAATCAAATTTTGAATATGTTTTGAATATATTATTCTTATTTGAATATGCTACTCCTTTACTTCTAGTAATTAATATTAATATTTGTGGGCCATGTTGTATTCATATGGTAAGCATTATCTTTATATTGGTACCATCTTAAATTCTCTAAAAAAATCTCTAATAAGGAAGCGAAAGGTTTGAAGATATTAAATCCTTTCAACTATCATGCAAGTAAAAGACTTAACTTCAAAAGTTTTGTTAAGAAAAGATTACAGAGTCAGATCAGACCTGTGACAGACATATATACCATACACCATACACACACACACATACTGTATATATATATAACGAGATAAATTTTGTCATAAACTTTATAAGATATATTTTTGAAATAAAATCTCTCTTCTTCATATTTTTTTCTTGATAAGTCAAGCAAATAAATCTCCATTTATACATTATTATTATTACGATTAGCTTCTTGCTCTCATATTAATAATTAAAATTTTTAATAATAATGTATTATATCTACAGAGCTTATCACACATTGAGCTATTTAACCTCTATTATATAAATTTATAATTATATTGTTTCTCTAAAATTAGAGAAAATACCTAAATTGTAACTATATATGTAAGGTAAGTCACATATTGGAAAAAATGCAAGGAACAAAATAGTCATAAGTATGAAAAGTTTTTTATTTTGTATCGTGGTATTTTAATTATGGAATCAATGAGCCTGTGAATAATTATTCACTAACTATGTATAAAATATTAATGATGTGTCTTTTATACACAAAAAATAATACGGAATCGCAGAACCAAAAATGTTAATTACTGTATATGATGGTTGTCGACAGCTAATAGTCTATTTATACGAGTTGTTTAACTTTAGTTATGCAGTGTTGTATATTTGTATTTTAAACTGGTGGATGTCTTGTTTTAGTATGAGTCTTGTTATACAAGCTTTTTAAAAACTGTAGACCAAAAATTCTAACTGAAGGGGGCCGAAAATGATTAGATAGAAATGAATTTTAGTACTGATCTAAAGGATATATATACCTTATAATCATAGATTTATATAATAAAGGTTAAATAGCTCAACGTCTGATAAGCTCTAGAGATGTAATTCAGTATTATTAAACATTTTAATTCATTTATACATATATTTATGAGAATTTTAATCATAATTATATTAAATCGTTATTATTAACTAAAATTTTATATTAAATTATTTTATTAAAAACTATCCAGCAACGAGTTGCTTAACTTTTCCGGCTACATTTAAAACTGCATATTTGGCGCAATTTGTTATGATATTTTATTTAAAAAATAATTTTTATATTTTTAATTATTATAAAATGGCAAAAAAGATTAATTTTGAAGGTAGGGATGGGTTTTATAAAAAAAATTCTAAATGCTAATAACGAGGAAAATCGTCATTAAGTCCGACCCCACTCAAAATATGACACAGGATCCCCTTTATTTTCCTACCCCCTCGACGTTTAGCCACCAAAATTTAATAGCATCAATCCCCTAATACAAAAACTTCCCTAAAACATTTCGGAAATTTTCGACAAAAAGTACAGGAGTTATTAAGCTTAAAAGAGTGTGAAAAAAATCGTGCCCCCACACAAACACACACAAAAAATTGAACATTTTTTGCATTTCTCGACGTTTCAAGGTGTCCTGAGTCCGAAAATGTAGAAAGCTTAGATAATTTTTTGACCGATCGCCATACTTTCTCTGTGTTATATATAACAGAGCAGGGAAAGTAAAAATAAGAAAATATAAAAAATATGAGTAAACAACCATTTTTTATTTTTTTCCAAGATCCATTCAAGCATTAAAAATGATCTCCACATTTCTAGAAAGATAAAATGTTTTATTTTATCGCATTTTAGTTATTGATGCTAATGTGAATATACGGATCGGTACTGTACGTACCGAGACCTGAATTCTGGTACAAACACTTGGTGGAATTCTTGCTGGAAGCATCTATCGTTTTGTACCATTTTCTAATTTTTATTTACCAGATGTCAATTCTTTCTTTCAAGTAAATGTAAATATATGCGATTGAATTGTGATATTTGAAATTCTGACTGGAAAAATCTGTTATGAACAATATAGAAAGAAAAGATTGGATGATTATTGTTAAAGTAGTTGTCATTTAAAAATTAATTTGAGATACTTTACAACAGATGCTTCACGTGTAAATAAAATTTTATTTACATTTTAACAGGAATCGAATATACACCTGTCAGAATATAAAATATTCTTATCAAATAAATCCAAGAGTGACCAAAGACCTGAAAATCAATTATCAAAATTTATTGTCTGATTGACTTAATATTTATGACACTAGCCTAAGGTAAAAATCAAACAACAAAATACTTAGAAAATGTACCTTAGAAATTTTTAATAAAATTATACATAAAAAATTAATTTTCTAAAAGGTCGTCAAAATGTGGTATAGTGAGGAATGAGCCCCACATATCTGGGACGGATTATCATGAACAATTCCTGGAGTTACTAGCCCGAATAAGATCCCAGAACGGCAGATGACGCCTGTACTCTCTCGGCCATCAGATGATAATTATTTATATTAAGTGCATTCTAATACAATATTAAGAAGCATCATTAAGTATAGCTATAAAACTTTAATAACATATCATTTATATAAATTTTATTTTTTTAAATATTGCTTTTATTATTATTATATTATCAATATTTAAAAGAGTGAGTGAATTTCTAATGAGAAACGTAGAGGGTCAGGAAAAATGAATCATTTAAACTTTAAATAACTAAATAGAGCGATACTTAAATGTGTGTTGTGACTTGGTATTATGGGTTTCTTTGCAGTTACCTTGATCCTATTAAATTTTTATTAATTATATATTAATAATTAGTTAATAGGCTAACTGATTTGCCTTTCTTCCGGACTTATCAAACCGATCTTGGAAGGTAATGACAGCCTTATTTCAAATAAAAAAAACATCCGAAATGCATATCGCAGATAAAGGTTATTAAAAAATACCTTTATCTGCGATATGCATTACGGGTGTTTTTTATTTGTACCCTCCTCAGTCTTACAACATTGTTTTCCTACAATGAAAATTATTGGGCTGCAATATGAAAAAATAGTACACCTATAAATATCCAATGTCCGTCTGTCAGTCTGTCTTTCCTTAATCTCGAAAAAGTTGTAAGATAGTTGAAAATCAAAACGACAAATGGAAATTTTCGGGACAGAAAGCCCCGATTAACTATATACAAACTTCCACTTTGGGCTGAACTTCATGTTATTTCAATTCAAAAGTTTTCTCCTGAACGGAGTTAGATACATGACCAGCATAACTTACTTGTTAACAGGAAAAGTATGATGTACAGGGGCAAGACACTTCTAAACTTAGGTGCATTGTGATGAAAAATTGCAGCCCGTCATTGTGACGATGTCACAATAAATAATTGCTCGTTATAATTACCATTGTATCTACAAACTACATCAATAATACAAGTGATTTTAACAGCATATTTAAATAAGTCTGGAAGAAAGGCAAATCAGTTAGTCTATTAACTAATTATTAACATGAAAACACAGAGAATAAGCGACAATCATGAATTAATTATATAATTCAAGAAATAAATAACATTAATCTCGGACATTACAGACGATCCACTAGGATAAAGTGGATTATCCTTGAAGACGAAGCGACCTTTATGAAAGTCCTATGGACGAAGACTCCACCTTTATGAAAGTCCTATGGTACGCTTATTAATTTTGTTTTTACTTTCTTTACCTCTACAGAATGAATGGCATTGTTCTATTCACACCTTAAAAGTGATCCACTTTGATTATATAGGCAGCTAATTTATTTTCTGCACTAACAGATAATACAAGCCGGAATCGTTCGAGCTGCTTTTCTGCACTATAATCTCAAATGACGACGCAATGTACCAAAAGCGATTCTAAAGTGCTGCGATGCAGAAGATATAGTCATGTTTTCTTGACGAAGGAAAAGGTCCGGCATAGTCGATATACCGGGCATAGGGAATATGTAGTTTTCTGAGAAAATTGATAGGTGGCAACATATAGTTGCCGCGCAGACTGTGTGCATGTAATAAGAAGATCGTGTGGTCAGACATATGCAATCGAAGTTTGGAGATAGTGAGTTTAAATAATTTTTAATTCTTGTAAAATTCTTAAGATTTTGATAGAATACAAATCAGTCATTTTACATATTATACAGTATTTTTAAATTGAGAAACTTTCGAGATATTCCATGAAATGTTACGTTAAAATTAAAGTATTAAATTTTTCTGCTATTACATACGTTCCTACTTTAGTAATTTTCCATCATGGAGTTCAACCTGCAAATAGATACGCTATTACTGTTCTGTTTGAATCTTAGTAAGTAAAAGTGTATTTTAAATATGTTTTTTAAATTTTATTGCATTATTATATTAATTTTATAGCTTTATATAATTTCCGATTATATTAAAATAATAGATAGTGTCTTTTATAGAATAACAAGATGTTTTATGGTCCTGGCATGGTATAAAATCGATGTGATGAATGAAAATTGCACTGAAATGAGAATAAATAAAAATGTTTAAGTTTTCTTCCTTACGAATTATATTATTCAATGTTTAAATAAGTAACTATATGCATACTCACTTTGTACTGGTGCAATGGTCAGGCAAAGTGAATAGATTCTCTTATTTTTTTTTCAATTATTCTGTTAATCGTCATTAATTTCAATTTTGTTACACATCTATCATGCCTAGATAAAATCCCACTCTGTAGTGAATCTACAAAACTTTAATAATTGCAATGATGAAAACTATAAGTATTTAAAGTTAATGTATTCACAATGCCTGATCTCCTGATCAATGGCTAGTTTCATTTTTTTTTTTTTTTCCAGACCATGCTCCCTGATTGGATATCATTTTATATTTATACACGTTCTGAAATGCAAATTATCACGTTAATATTAGAGTTTGCAGATCACTTTTGAGAATTGGTTGTATGTTTTTGAATATTGTATAGGCAATCCATTTTGTCCGATCCGTCTTGCCATTTCTAGTCTTCGTATTTCGAAATGAGATGACGCCTAACACTGGAAACGTGTGTCTTAAGAAGCGAGATAAATGCTACTACAGCTTTGGAATCTAAGTGAAATCCTTCGTTTCCATTGATTAAGAACGAATTGGAAAAGTATACCTCTCCAACATTTTTTCGAAACAGCGAAAATGAGACTAAAACTCACCTTGTTTCAATCGATAAAAAAAAAATCTTCCAGCACCTAGCGTATTCTGTACTACACGTCCTATGGCACTCAATCACAATTCTGTCTGCTGTCGCATAACATCATTATTGGAAATTAACGCGTGATACGCTTTTTCCAGTATGCCCGGTCCTCCCTATACAATAAATTCAGAAATAAATATTCAAGTGAGCCAGAATTTAGCCATAAAGTATCAGAAAATGAAAACGGTAGTAACAGAATAGCCCATGTTTCTAGCATTGCTGATTTCGGTTCTAGAACTTGTTTTTTATCATAAAATTTCTTTAATTCTATTTATATCTCAATTATTGTGTTTAAAGAGCTAAATTAGGCATCTGATCTATCTGCCAATTATTTCTATTTGTTAATTGCTCGTACTGCAGATATAATATATACGAACTTGCATTCTTTATTCTTTCAGGCTGTATGTGTTAATGATAAAAATTATTAATGTTGTGTAATTGATATACAGACATGAAAGACAAATATATTAATTAATACAGAGAAAAGCCGACACCTTATGTTCTAATTGATAAATAGAAGTAATTGGCACATAGCTAAGGTACATGTGCAACTATTCTTTGATAATTAGCATAATCCTCCTTTATACCAATTATCTTTATCATCAACACACAAATACTGAATGATTTAAACAAAATGTGTCAAGCTACAGTATGTTGTGAACTGTTTATAAATACTGTTGTAAATTGTTTAAATGAAACAGTTTACAAGTCAATCGATAAAATTACTTTAGTTTTACTGATATAAAACAGAGAACATTCTAGAAATATTTTTCTGATATATAAATATAGTCATTCATAACATGGTACTATAAAATATCAATATATGTATATATATATATTAGATAGATAATGATTATTATTATATAGTAATCAGGGATAAGCATATAGTAAATATCTATATTTATAATAAACACTGTTTATATTCGTATATATACTCTGAAACATTCATTATTTAAATTTTATCACAGTAAAATCACGTAATTCCTAAAAATTTATTTAAATTTAAAAAAATAATAATTTATATTTTCTATTTAAAAAATTTATTTTATTTTCTATAAGTTATATTTTACGAAGAAAAATAATAATAAGCCTTTAAGAAAACAATAGAAAAGAATAATAATAAAAAACGTTTAATTAGGTATTAGGTTGATTTTAATGTAAGTATATAATTAGAATTTAGATTTTCATGTAACTTTAAAACAATATTCAAGCTTTGTTTTTCTAGAAAAAAAAAAAACTTTAAATGATTAAAATACAAAACAGTACAAAAAATATTGAATGTTCTTAAACTTAAGAAAAAGATCATTAATTCTTTTCATACCTTTAGAAAAACTTCTAATTAATGGAATTACATAAAATACTGCAAACATTTTCATCTAAGCCCCTAAAGAAATTCAAGTATAAACATTTTCTAGAAAGTTTGTTGTATTTTTTAGTAATTTTTAAGTATTTTAAATTTATTATATTAATTTAAAAAAGTATCAAAGGATTAAGGAATTATTATTGATATAGTCACCTGAATTATTATCGTTTTTTTTGTTTCACAAAAGAAATAAATATAAAAAAATAAAATATATTAAAATAAATATTAGAAAAATGAATAATGGAAATGCGATAAAATTTTATTATTATTATTTTTTTAAATAAATAATTTCGTTACGAATCAATAACAATAATATTTATATGTAATTTAAGAAAATTAATATTAAATTTTAATAGAGTAAGATATTAATATTAAATTAAATATAACTTTAATTAAATAAAACTTTCCCTTTGATTAGTCAAAAGATATACTCAAAATTTAGTTCAAAATTTAAGTGCATTAATCATTTAAATGATTTATATACAAATATTTCGAAATTTATACAAAATAATAATTTTAAAAAATGTATTTCTTAATTTATTTTCATTTATTAAATACTTAAAATGAAATTAGTTGTAATTTATTTATTTATTATGTCATTAATTTCTAATTAAAAACTGAAAATCAATGATGCAAGTTCAATAACAGAATCCAATCAATGTAGGAATTGGAGCAGAAATAAAGGTTGGTACAATGTTAGAATTTATCGAGAATACAGTCAAGTAACCTGTAAGTTCTTTTTTTTTCTCTCTCTTCAAAAAAAAATTATATCTTTAAAGAAATAAAAAATAAGATAAAATTCGAAGCGTGTTATTACAGAATCTAGCTTTAAAAATTTGATTTTACAATTAGGATCAATCTACAAGTTCTTATCAATGTGGATTTGCATGAAATCAGTCAGGGCTTATGAAAGGAGGTGAAGTAAAAAAAAAAAAAAAATTTATATAATTTTGCTAGCAAATCTTAGCTTTAGTATAATCTCTTGTTTGTAAAATACAGTATTTACATGAGTGAAAATATTGAGACTCTGAATTTAATATTCTATTCTGCATCATTTCTGCATCACTTGACCTTTAACAACAAATATATATATATATTCTTCTGTTAAAAGTAAGTCTATTATTTTAATTTATAAATATATACATTTTTAAAAAGAATAAGTCAATATTAATATAATTTTTAAATGTTAAGACGATAAAAATATTTAAACAGTAGTTTAAAAGACTTAAAATAATTACAACAATTTGATATATTTAATTTATATTTTGTATATTGAACAAGAAGGATTTCGTTTAAAATATTTTAGTAAATTTTGTACTTGAATAAGACATCAATTTCGTTTTTACAACGGTTTGACTGACTTTTGATCATCCTGTGGCCTACATGAAGAAAAATTTGACGTAGAATTAATTAATTTATAAAATGTATATGTTAAATTTAAAAA
This sequence comes from Centruroides vittatus, assembly GCF_030686945.1. Taxonomy (NCBI): domain Eukaryota; kingdom Metazoa; phylum Arthropoda; class Arachnida; order Scorpiones; family Buthidae; genus Centruroides; species Centruroides vittatus. The sequence continues at coordinate 4,507,981 of NW_027122385.1, forward strand.
AAAAATTAACAGTTTTGCATTATTTTATTCATAACTAAAAGATATTTTAATGTTTAATTTGATAAGATACGTGTAACGAATATTTAAAATTTATTAATTTTACAACAAAAAATAAATAAATAAGAGCAAATAATTTAACTCTTAAATATTTAAACTACTAATATATTATTTCACATTATAAGAAGGATTATAAATTTGTAATATTCATATTTTTCAATTAACAATTTCAATTTTCTTTAGCTACACGAGATAAAATATGGATGTCTGATCTCATTGTAAGTTTAAATAATCACACACACGCACTATCAAAAGTGTTGCTGCATTACTAATTTTGGTACAGCAGCTGCATCTAACCTAACTGCATTTACTTTCATAAATCACGGTCTCTTCTTATTGCATACCTGAAGCTATTTACAATAGATGTCACATAACCATATACATAACTTTGAGATACATCTCGTTTGAGAATAGGAATTTAAATGATTACCAAACAGTACCAATAAATATAAATAAATACCGTCTGACATAGAAATATTCAAAAATGATGAAATATTCATGATAATAGCTTTCTATGGATATCAAATATTTTTATTCATTTTTCCCAAGTTTACCATTTTGAATATATTTAAAAGTGTATATGATTATTTAATATCAATAATTTTTACTGTAAAATATTTATTTTTATGGTATTTTTTAGGAGGAGAATTTAAGAGTTCGATACATCATAGCAATTTTATGACAACTCTGTACACACTACTTCAATAACTCACTAGGCTGATGTTTTCTATCCATCATCTTTTCATTTCCATTTTCATAGTTGCACAATTTCAACATGGGGTATTTTTTAAGAGAAAATTGGATTTTACATAACGTAAATAATTTTTTCTATTCAATAAAACATAATTTTTTTTCAAATGTTTAAATAAAGTTTATTTATGTATAAATACGCTTTACATATATTTATACACTTATACCCTATATATCCTTATATTTTTTTTATACAAAGTATATATATATATACTTTTATAAATTCATTAAGAATTATGACTTGTATAGAAATGTAATATACATGGAGTGCTTTGTATTGTCAGAAAATCTAGGATTTTATAGTGAAAAATGATTTGAGATAAATATATACAGTATATAGAATGGTATTTTATTTCTAAAGAAAATTTTAATCGTTTCTAAAGAAATTTATGATCGATTGACAAAGAAATAAACTGAAATACTATAAGTTATATAATTACCAGTATATAAAGGTATGAGTGTCTACTCTGGTGTTAAAACAGCAATATAACTTTTACGATACAAAGTGATTTTATTGCAGAGTCTAGGGACTTTTTATAGCATCTAATAAATATGACACACGAGCTATAAACAATATTTTAATGATAAAAATAACGAAAACTCTTAAGAGAAATTAAAATATAATTTTATCCTATAATTTATAGCTTTTAAATACACATATATAAATCGATAGGAGAATATAATTTAAACAAATGTTAATACTTATTTTTGTTTAATTTAATATTTAAAAATTTGACAAGAATTTTAACTTTTAAGAAGTGTTCAGAATATCAGTTGCTATGACTACATCTTATCGACTTATCCAGGCGAATGACATAGTTGCAGTAACTGTGAACGAAATTAAAGCTGTTTCTATTGATTATTCGGTCAAGTTTTATAGATCCTGATGGTCGTACAATCAATTTGACTAACGACGTAGGTGACACCGGATGACATCATTGATTTCTAGTATCCCTTCAGTTCTGGTAATTAGTTGTATCCAGCAAACTCTTTGCTACACTTCTATGTACAATATCTTGGGAGCGTAAAGTGTGTTACTATCTTCAATGATTGACAAGTGTATAGTGATGATCCACGAAAAATTCCAACTCCAAAACTAACGATTAACACAATAGTCAATACTTTAAATAAAGAAAGAAAGAAAAAAAATCGATTTCTTAAACCACGTTTCAATAAATCAATTACTTAAATTTGTACATAAAAAAACATATGAAACAATTGGATTGATTATCGATATTTAAAAATATTTATTAATATTATTATTATTAATGAGAAAATTCTGTTAAAAATTAAATATAGTCAATAATGTCAGAAAGTCATAAAATGTAATTAATAATATCTGGAAGGACAATTTATATTTTGTATATACTTTGGATAAATATTGGGGTGATTTATTAGCAATTATTCTCGTTCAGTGAAGCGTCAGTTTTAACTTCATTAAGAACAACATCTTACGTTCTAAAAAAACATTAAGAGTATATTTTAAAAAAATTTCCTTTCTCCTCCTCTTTCACCTCTTCCTCCTCCTTTAATTCTAACTCATCGTGGTTTGAAGTACACTCGTAAAATCGCTGACTTTCATTCAATCAGTATAATTAAAGTAAATTAAATTATAAAAATTCCAAAAAAAAAAAAGTTCTTAATAGTTTAAAAATCAATTCACTCGATATACAGGATGGCCTAAAAGTCAGTTAACCATTGTAAAGACTAAATTGCAATTAATTCACTAAATTTTTATATTTAATTTTATAAAAAGAACGCTGTTCTAGCCTCAGTTTACGATTCATATTATCTAGTGTATCTAGAACACACAAAAGAAACGATTAACCGACTTTTGGACTATCCTGAGTACATATAACTTAATTTTTAAAGTAATTTAAAGAACAAACATACTTTAATTTTAACCGCGCAGGATATAATATTAAAAAAGAAAAATCAACTTATAACCTTACTTTAAATCGATTTACTTATTTTTTAAATTATGAATAAAATTTAAAATTTTTTAAATATTTTCTTATAAGAATAATCGATTTTGTGAATATAGTTTTTTTTTACCTTTTTATATATACATATTTTTTTATTTTTCCTTTCATTATGCTTTTGAAAAAGTCTAACTCCACCTACTAATATAGTAACATATTGATCAGTTATTTCCATCAATTTTCTAATAAAAGTTTTAGTATATTTTAAACAAAAATATAAGTTAATTAAACAGAAAACATATTAATTTTTTCCCCTTTCGATAAGGACAATTAAAGTAATAAATAAATAAATAAAAATAATTATATTCAAATGAATGAATGAATGAGAGAGATATAACATAATAGCATTCAACGTTTTTTGAAATTCGAAAATAAAAATATTGTTGCACGCAAATTACTCAACATTAAACATAGATTACGTCATTCATGATCCCGCTTTAATCACACAAAACACGATTGTTTAAATACATACAACCCCTATTGTTTCGTTTCATTTAAACACCGGATGTTAGAAGATAACGGGACGTGTTTGAAGATAGACTTATAGAAAAGTTACTGGCCTGAATTACTTTAAAAAATAAATAACAACAAAAATTAATCTAAAAAAACTTTTTATTATAAAAAAAATTAATAAAAAAACTTTATTAAATTCATGTATTAATTTACATAGAAAAAAATATCAATATTGATTTATCTTGGACGTGTCTTTGTTATGTTTCTTATTAAAAGAAAATTACTTTTTGGGAAAAAATGGAATAAAAAATGGTAGTAGATGCAATAATAACTCAACATTAATTTTGTGTAGAAATTTTATTTACTTAAAAAAATATATATTATTGTTGTAACTTGCAAGGAATCGAATATCGTCTTTTATATATGGATTAAAGTAGTATTTTTATAAAAGAAGTCAATTGATAACTGAGCCTCCAAATTCTTTCTTTAAAAGTAATAATAACAGCAAAAAAATATAGTTGAATAAAGCAAAAAGTTTTCTTTTTTTTCGTCAAAATTTCAACAGATATTTATCTGTATATAAGATGCTGTATACTTACCAAAAATACGTATATTTCACCCCCTTTCTTTACATTCTATTCTTCAGAATTCCTATCTCTACTTTTTTATTTTTAATCTTATTATTTGAAAGGATAAATCTAGATAAATGAACTTCTAACACAAGTTGAGATATGGTTCGACTGAACTCGGGTGTCTACTACAGATATAAATTCTCTTTGGTGTCATTAACTGTCGATTAAGTCTTCCGACAGAAAAATTAACGTCTCGCCATCTGGTGGTACTTATTTAAATTAAAATCCTAAAAATAGTAATTATTTTTTATTTATATTTGGCTTATTTATCCAAGTTATCCATTTTTTAAATAAATAGATTTATTATTTTTATTTTATAAAATAATTTTTCTTGATGAAATTCATGACTTTTCCACTTATCAATGAGCAGTTAATATTACTCAATTTTTTCTTGGCTACTTTAATTATTTTTCAGTGTTATTTTTAATTTAAATCAATAATTGTTTAATATATAATTTAAGAAAAAATAATAAAATATTAAAAAAAATTTGTAGATATTTAAAATTAATAAATTAAGAGCTAGTATAAGAAGAAGAAAATATAAAAATCGAAAATAAAATTAAGCTAAAATCAAATTTAAAAATAATAAAATTAACCGAAAGAAAGTTAATTTAATTTTCATAATTAAAATTTTTTTAAATTATTTTTTTTCCTTTAATAATCTTAATATTGTATAATCCTATACGAAAAACGATAACCAAGAGCCAGGTGATGTTGAAAGGATCATGAGGATACCATAGATAATTAGGATATTCCTTGATTAATATTGAATCATAAGAATAATAATAATATATTTTAATAATAATATCTTACAGTTCATTCAATTTTATATTTGTTGAAACGTTCTTAAAATATAACAATGTTGAATGAAGATCGGCATTAAAAGCATGATTCTTGACTTTAATCGCATTAAAACTTATTAATCGTCAAACTCACTTTCAATTAATAACATTAGAAAATGATTAAAGAACCCGAATTTTAATATTATTTTAAAATTAAATATAACTTCATTATAAATTTCAACTAATAGTTCATATTCCTAGAAGATAATTGTCGAAGATTAATGACTCCGACATAATAAATTTATTTCAAAAATTTATTGTAATAATAATAATTGTGATAAATTATATGATAAGTAACTAAAACTTAATATTTTAAAATTAATAAATTCTAATAATAACAATAATAATTCCTCAATTTTAATAACAAAATTTAATTTTATATATATATATATAATATTATATATAAATTTTAAAATAAATATAAGTAAATTTATTTAACTAAGGTTTATTATAAATGTTAGGTATAGGCCTATATATATAAAATATAAATTAAAAACCACAGTAAACATCTTTATATTCCTGGAAAATAAATGTCGAAGATTAATGATGTTAAAAATCATATAAACTTAAATGAATTAAATTAAAAAATAGAAATAAATAATATACATTTATGTTAAAAATTAATATAAATTTCATTACTTTATAAATCTCACAAAAGAAGTTTATTTGAAAGGCTTCTCTAATAAAATTATTTAAAGAACATTCCCCCCAAAAAATCGTTTTTTAGAATTCAATTAACTCAAAAAATTTGATGTGATAATAATTTTTTATTATTATTTTTAATTTTAATTTTCGACTCGATGTTACATTTTTTTAAAATATATTTTTCTTTAATAACAATTCCAAATGACTAATCATCAGAGTTTTATCGACGAATTTAAAAATCAAATTCGCTTGAAGTAAAGCTTAATTTCTCGTAAATTTTGTAAGATAGCTTCACTTTAGAGATAATTATGTGGTAGATTGTCATTAAAGAGTCCTCACTTCATTTACAACCAAGAAGTCGAGTAAATGATTCTTTAAATTAGACTTCATCGCATGGCAAAATGAGTTGAATGACATTATAATAGAAAAATATAAAATTATTGACGTTGACAATAATTTGTAAATTTTTTTATTTCTTTAATTTATATTATATTTCATTATTATTTTTTTAAATTTAATTTAAGAACATTGCCGAACTGTTGTATAATTATAGAAAAATTACAAATTAAAAAAACTCATTTTGTCCTATCATTAATCAAAACAAGCTTCATAATAGTTTTTTTAAAATTTTGTTTTCTACTTATCAACACATAAATATTTTAATTAGATTTTTTTTCATTTTTAGAACTTATTAATTAAGTTATCGAAACGTAATTTATATTCTGAATTTTTATTCTTTCTAAATTCGAATTTTTATTCCTTAATGAATAATTTCTAATCAGATTTTTAGTTTTGAATAAAATAAAACTGCATCTATATATATACACGTACCGGTATATATATTATAGGTTAAAAGTTTAAATATTATAATAATGTTTTTTAAATTTGATTGATGAGAATTTAAAGAGTTGTTTACGAAAATTTATTGAATAAAAATCACGAATATTTTAATTCAAATATTTAGTTAATGTTAAAATTATTGGGGTGATCATTTGAATGTTAAATATTGTATAGATTGGTGCGTGTTATATTTGGGATGTTTCCTTGTACTACACAAAAAATTACAATAAACTTAAAAAGGAAAATTAAATATAATTATGTTTATATAAGTTTAATTAAAATAGTTTATTTATAATTAAAAAAAATTATTTTTATAAATTTAAAAAAATGTTATTTAATGCTGTTTATCAATAAGAATTTTTAAGCGTTTCTTTGTAATAGTAATGTTAATAATAAAATGAAAAGAAAAATAATAAAATTTAAATTAATTTACTTTTAAATTATAAAAAAATATAATTTAAAAATTAAAAATTTTATATACTGCATTAATTACAGTTTATTATTATTATTATTAAAAATATACTTAAACATATGAATATAAGTTAGATTCCTAATTAATTTATATAAATTATTTTTAAACTTTTTAAAAATAAATAAAGCATTTTTAGAAAATAATATTTTATTTTTTATATCTAAGATTTATTCATTGATAAGAGAAGACAATAAAAAAACTAACAATGTTTAAAAATTTAATAATTAACAATAAGATTATATTTTAAATAAAATTATTTTCAGTAATTATTTAATATTTATTACCTTTTTAAATTATTTTTTTAAAAGTAACTTCTTTACAAAAATGCATAAAATAAATTATAGAATAAGTTTTTTTATAATTAATGTGTGTTTGTAAATTCTTACTTTGTTTTGTTAGCTATATATCAATAAAAAATAATGGCACCTTGTATAATTTACTGTTAAAATGTGATATAATGAAGTTGGTCTATAGTGACATCATACAACATTACAGAGGAATAATATTTACAGTAATTCATTACGCCATGAGCTATTATGTACAGTACTTTCCACTAGAAAACGACATAATATCTAATTCTCATTAGATTCTTTAGTTACATATTAATATAAACAAAACTATTATAAGAAAGAAGCGAAGTATAGTTGCATAATTTATAGCTAAAAGTATACAATAACACTGATCTACAGAAATAACAATATAGAAAATTACTGCAATTCATTAAAATATGAGCTGTTAAGTAGTTTTCTAGTGAAAACTATTAAACAATATATCATATAATAAATGATTCTCGTTAGTTTCTTTTCTGTTAATCACACGTTAATATAGAAAAAAATAATTTTCTTTTTTTTCTATAATATACTTAATATCATTGCTAAAATGTGACATAATAAAGCTGGTCTACAGAAACTAGATAATAGACATTTATTGTAATTCATTAAAATATGAATTGTTAAGTAGTTTCCACTAGGGAACTACTAAACAATCTAATTTATAATATATAATTCTTACTAGGAAACTATTATTGCTGTAATGATATTCAAATAATGGGGTAATATTTTGTACTAAAGTAACTACATTGGCTGCTGTACGCTATTACAGGAATTTTGTTAAATCGTGTTTTATTTTTATTACATTTCTTATAATATAAAAATTAGAAAAGTATATAAATGAAAATTGTTTTTACCACTTTAAATCTTTTCGTTAACCTAAATCTTGTACTAAATTTATTCTTATTGATTTTCACTTAAATATTTTTAAACTTATTTGAAAAAAAAAAAAAAAATATTTTTTGAGATTAATAACATGCATTTTAACCATTAAATAAAGATTTAAGTGATCTAATTGATTCGGAAAATTCTATTAATAATAATTTTTTTAAATAATCTAAAGATCCAAACATATATTTTATTTAAATATACAAAACGGAATTTTAATTTAAATTTTAGAAAATTAAAAACAAAAATTTAATTTAATATTATAAATAATTAAAAATTTAATTGTGAAATTTTGTAATTTAATCATTTTTGTTTCTGTTCATCAAAATTTTATTTTAAGAATATTTTAAGTAAATATTGACTTAATTACTTAGATCCTTACTTATTACTTATTACACAGAGCCGGATTTAAACTTACTGTGGCTCTAAGCTAAAACATTGAAGAAGTCTTTCCTTTACCATCAAATAATAATCAGTTTAACATATCGTGAGGTCCTGTTACTCGTGAAGCTGTTACTTATTTCGTTTATGTGTAAACCTAGTCCTAATACAGTTTATATCAATATATTTATAGTTCAGTGGTGTATCGAGGATTTTTAGAGTATGGCTGCTGCTCAAGGCAGAATCAGGGGATCAGGGTCAGAGTATATGTCAGGGTATATATGAAAAACGTCAGGGTATATGTCTCCCTGACGTTTTTCGGAGTGATACTCAATTATCTTAGAAGTTATCTAACTCATTTAATTGAATTTATGAGTTGCTATATTGCGTTGTTATATTTAATTTTATTTTAAAGTAACAAAACTGATTGCTTTGGTTTGGATACAGCTCTGATACAGTTAAACCTCGAAATAGAGTCCTTCTAAATAGCGCCACGTTCGTAAAGCGTCAATTAATATTTGTGAATGTATATCTATCATAAATATTAAAACAACTCTAGCATCTGTAAATTACAAATTGCAAGATTTTGAAAATGACATTGATTATCACCAAATCTTGTGATTTCAAACTCAAACTGGTGTGTAGACATCATTATTATATATGATTCTTATTGTTCAATGTTATACGTGTTACAAGTATATTCGAATGTATGCCTGTAACGTATGTATGACTATAAGTAGTCTACGTATGTGTAAGTATACATATTATTAATAATTATTTGTACAGATTAAACTACAAATTCTATAAGTAATCTATATTATTATATACGTAAACTCTTAAATATGATTTTGGTACATTATAATAAGTGTATATGTCATTAGTAAAAATATTACAAAAATTCAAATTATTAATTTTTAAAATTTTTCATAATTTTAATTTTTGTAATAATTTTATCAATAATTAAATAATTAATAATATATATATATATTTAAAAAATAGAATAATTTAACTGCAATAAAATTATTTAAAGTTAAATATTTTGTTAATTTTGGCATAAATAACTTAAAAATTTTAATTATTAATTATTTTAATTTTAATAAGTAGAAAAATATATGAGTTTTTTATTTTTTAATTCCTGAAATTAATTTTTTTCTTTCTTAATTACTTAAAATGTTTTCCTTCTAAGTACATAATTAAGATAACTACTCATTTTGAAAAATGAAAGAAAGGGGATGTAAAAAAAACTATAAAAGAGAAATGCAGGATTTAAATTATATTAATCTATTCTAGACAATGAAATTTGATTCAAGGGAATGATTAGAACACCAGTTAATTATTTTGTTTGCATGAAGATCATTTGATATAACGTTAGAAAGACCTAGAAGTCTTTTTAGATAAATTATCATTAGTTTTCAAAATGAGATTTGCGTGCGGGACATAGCTTATAGTCCTTTAGTTTTAATCTTCTAGTCAGGTCACTTCACTGTGCCACTCCCTTTGTACGTTATAAATATATGTCATTGTATTTGTCATGTTCTCAGATTTGATTAATTTGCTCGTATAGTTACTGCAGCGTGACTAAAACTGATTTAAGTATGTAACACTTTGCGTAGAAAATGGATTTTGATGACAGATTTGTCGTTCTTCACTTTATACATTTGCAAACCAACACTGAAAGGGGATTTACAGTTATTGAACATTAACTATAAAAGAATGATACATATATAAATATGAATACGTTATTTTAAGATAATTTTTCTATCCCCCCCTTCTAAAAATGTCATTAACTTTCCATTTAGAATAAAGGTATAATAACTTTACTAAACATATATTTGTAATAATGACATTAATATCGAGTTTATAGCTACTGATAACCTTTTGTAATGATTATTAATCTATCATCTTTCCGCCAATTTAACATTTGTATCTTGTTCCAAATGAATAAATCAATAATAATAAAATGAATCCTTTACCATGTTTAATAACTTATTATGTATTTTTCAATTAAATTTTTTATTAAAACCTTCACAGATATTTTGTTTACATCATTAAATTATTCATTTTACATTAAATTAATAAAAATTAGTAATAAAAGTTAATAAAGTGAAATATTAAATGTGTTAACATCTGTATTGCACAAACCTTTCCAACTAAATTCTTAAATTTAATTACTAATTAATCACATTAAGAATTTTAAAAATATATAAAATTTATAAAATTTAATCTTAAAAATTTATAATTTTGTAGAATAAAAATATTATAATACGTTTTAGAAATTAATTAATTTTAATCTGTGTGTTTTTTTTTTATTTTGTTATTATAAAATGAATTAAAAATCAATAAATTATTCTTTAGATGTAAACCAAATATTAACATACATGTTTATATAATAAAACAAACGGTAAGTACTGTATATAAAAGGAAATAAATATCAATAAAATTAATTGTATAATATATTAAATATATTTTAATTTTTTTAAATTTGCGTATTAATTATTATAAACTAAATATATTTCTACGGATTTTTAAATGGATTTTTTAGATATTAAATCATGTTTTATTGATAAAATATCATTCAATTATTTATTCATCTATCAAGTATTATTAATTATCAATCAAGCATATTTTATTGGTAACCTTTTTTACAGGAAGTAATATAATTACATTTTATTGATTTGACTTTTTAGAAAATAATAATAATAATAAATATTACTCGAAAATAAAGTTTAAAATGTACATATGAGATTTATAACTCGAAGACTTAAAACTGTTCAAGGACAAGAAAAAATTACGACAAATAATCAAAAATTTATTACACTGAAAAATAATGAAATTTTAATGTAAAATTTTTTCATTTTTCATAACTTTTTTTAAAAATAAGTATACATTCAAGCGTATATCAATTGTAATTATACGACATAAATAACAGCTAAAAATAAATATTTAAATTGTGTTTCTCTCATATAAAAATTAATTATCTTTAGTATTACGGTAATTAATTTTTACTTATTAATATTAATATGAAATGTTGCAAATATAATAAATAAATTTTCACAACTTTTATACAATTAATATTTAAAAACGTTGATTCAAATAAAATATACAAGAGAGTAGAAAATTAATATTTTTTAATGAAATATTTAAAAAAATAAAGATAAAAATGGTGGATAATGAAAATATAATATTACACGATTTTAATTGTTATGATGCATTTAACATGAAGTTAATTTAACTTTGTTATAATAATTATTATTATGGTCGTCAACTAATAAAGTATCTAAATATAAACTCGATTCAGGATATTACTAATGATATATTATAAGTATTATCTTATATTAGAGTAATGAACATTTATAAGTTATAAAATCATTAATATTATTGTAATTAAATTTTAAAAATATATGAGAATCTTCTTTTAATTTTTAAATATTTTTACTTCATAATTTACTAAATAATTGCTTAATTTAAACTACTTTGAACTTCTCAACATCCGACTAATTCATCGGTAAATTGCATTATAGGTGTGATTCGCGATCTACTAGTTGAGAAATAATTATATAATATTTAAAATAAAAAATATGCATAAAGTATAAATATTTAATAATTTCTAAACGTGTTATAAATTATTTTATAAGCATAAAATAAGATGATGAATTTGGCAAAAATGCATTCACGTCTTCACAGATATAATTTCATTTTATATAATGTTTTAAATATTAACTATATAAATTTGTTACAAGATTTCATACATTCATGATTTGAAAGTAATAGTAATTAAGTAAAGTGATTATAGATATGATAATAATTATAATAATCATATCCTTCATATATAATTCTTATAATTTAGATATGAATCATTCTTATTCAAACATTCAAAATTATTATAAATGTCTAATTTTAATATTCTATAAATTCTGTCTTCTTCCCTTTCTCGATCTTTTTTTTTATCATTTATTGGTTTTTAGCGCACATGTTTTTTTTTAAATAAAAAATACGACGTTAATTTGTTCGAAAAATTTATTTAAAAAACGAGTTTAGATTTGTGATCATTAGGTTTTAAGTAGTTATTTTTTTATAATTTTCTAGAAACTGTGTCCTATGTACAAAAAAACACTCCTTCAAGGTCAACGATTCAATAAAAACTCAATTAAGTCGTCACCTTGAACTGGCGTTAATGTATCTATGGTACAGTTTCTAGTAAATTAAAAAATATCAACTACTTAAAACTTAAATTACTTATATCTAAACTAACTTATATTAGAAACTTTTAAGATAAGAAGACATTTTTTAAAGCTTTTGCTAAATATAATTAAAGCATTATTAATGCTTTTTTTTTAGAGAGTTAATATTATCATTTACATATTACAACAGCATTGATCATAATATTACAATAGCATTGATCACATCTAATCGCAATCATTGACAATTAAAAATGTTACAATTTTTAATAGAAATTTTACTACATTTTTGGGGAGAAATATTGCTTGTTAATTATTAAATTTGCAATTAATTAACACGTAATTTCAATGAAATTTTAAATTCGATATAAAGATATTTTTTCGGGGTCTGTTCGATTGGTTTTGATAGTGCACATTTTTAAGTCAATATGACGTTATTAAGTCAGTTTTACAATGAAAAATTCTAAAGAATGACGTTGAAATTTACGTAAAAATATGCACTATCCCAACCAATCGAACAGACCTTTGGTCTATAATTGGAAACGTTTATCGTTTTTCTTTTACAAAAGAATAATTACCGAAGAAGTCTACTTATCATGTCGAATTGGATACTTTTACAAGAAAATAACAGGATCTAATGTCAAGGGACTTCTTTCTTAATAATTTCTGTCATCCAATTCAACAAATTAATGTTTTTTTTTTTTTTTCAAACCTATTAACTCTTCTTCAAACGTCTTTATTGTAAGATCAACGTTAGTTATTTATTAATAAAGCTGAAAAAGTAGAATAGAAAATTACTCAAATGAATAATTTTGCTCAAAAATTTTAATCAAAGTTAAGACTATTTTTAAATTGAATAAAATTATCATAATTAAAGTATTATTTTTCTAAAAACTGCTTCAAATATTATCTTTTAGTGTATATTTTCCATATTCAATATTAATATCTTATGTACAATAATTAAATTATCATAAAATTAGAATTGTAAATGAAAAACAAAAAAAAAAACATATTTTACAGCATGATCTGAAGATGCATTTACTGAATTGAAAGAGGCATTTTAATGGAATTGAACAGTAACTTCAACATGGATTTAGATTATTAGAATAAATAGAAAATTAGATTTATGATTCATTATTTAACCGAGAGTCTTTTACATCATATTTTACAAAATATTAATAAAAATATCAAAAAAATTTATAAATACTTTAAATTTTCAATACATTAGCAAACCCATTTTCTTAATAATATTAAGATATAACAGCATAAGAAAATAAAAACAGATTCTCTCTCTCTCTCTATCTCTATCTATCTATTCATTTACTGTTTAAATTTTGCAACTATTTTTATTTCATATAATTTTATTTATGTTAGGCTTTTCTAAATTAATGTTAACTTAATCATTTATTAATTATATTATCAATTCGTTAATTCTAATTAAATAACGTCTCTTCAATTTCTCGCTAATTATTTGCAATTTCATTGCAATTAAACGCTTTCATTAATGGCTGACGTTTATTATTCTCTTATAAAGACAAATTTTGAAGTTTTTCTTAACAAAAATTTAATTCATTAAAATGTGTTCAAAGAAATCCTTCTAATTACGCATAATTATGTTGATTATGCAGTCAAAGTGCAATTTAGCCCAGCCATTTTTTTCGGCGCTAAATCGAATGTGACGTTAAATTGAAATTATGGCTTTGAACTTGTCGTTAAATCGAATGTTATATTACCTCAAACAGTAAAAATTATATATGTAATTAAAGAAATTTACATACAAGCGTGAGTTTGAGAATTTGAAAGTCACTTGATATGGTGATAATGCAAGATTGTACATTTAGTAATCCACAGATACTTAAGGATTTTCTGTTTATGTTTGCGAGGAGGATCCATTCAAATATATTTCGTGGCACTTTACCAGGGTGAAGGACGCTCTATTGAGATTCGACAATAATTCAAATTTAGTTATTTAGATTTTTCTAAACTAATTCTCAATAAATTGTTATTATATATGTATGCTGAAAGATATATAAAATTGTTCCACGTTACCAAAAAATAAATAAATAAATAGTTTCTTTTTATCTTTCAACAATCCTTATATTATTTCCTTCTTTTTATCTTTTCTCTTTTGAAATCCTAATATTACTCATGTTCCATTATACACTTTCCAATTTTCTTAAAAGCGTATTTTTGTAAAGTATAGTTAAAAAATTCTTCCAGAAAATTAATTAAAAATAAGCTATAATTGAAAGAAATGAAATAAAAATAAGAAAATCATGTAACTACTTTTATAAAAATAAAATATAAAAGTGTATTGTTGAAAAGAATGAAAACATTCAATGATTATTATAAATCTGAAAAGATTTTATTTCCAAATAGAAATTAAGGAATAAATTACAAAATAATAGCAAAGACAATTTACTAATTACTTGTGGCAAATGAATAAAAAATGAAAAAACCACGATTTAGAATTTTTCGGTTTGTGAAAAGACATTAATTATAATTATATCAGACTACTTGCAAAGTACTTTAATAATATAAATTTTTTATGTAGATGGTTGTATTTAATTAATTTAATTTACAATAAACATGTTTCTTCATTACGAAAACAGTTTTCAAATGTATTTCATTTTATTATTTATGAAAAATTATCAGAATTATTTTATTAAGTAAATTTAAATCTTTTCGATTAAAGATAAGTTATACGTAAAATTAGTCTCTATTTTGCAAATGAAATATTTAAAAAAAATGTCTTCTGGTAGTTTAGTATATTTTGGTATTTGTTTTAAAAATTCAATATTGATATATTTAATTTCAAATGATCAAAAATTATTGTGACATCTTCACAACGCCGGGCTGCAATTTTTAATCCTCTTTTTATTTATTTAATTTAAAATATATCCTCTTGATCTCAAATTAGTAGTGTCCATCATACTTTTCCCGATAACAAGAGTCATGCAGGTTATCTATGTAACTCTATTCTGGGGAAAATTTTTGAATTGAAATTGTGTATAGTTAATCGGAGCTTCGTGTCCCTATGCTTTCCACATCTGTTCTTGACTTTCATCTATCTAACACCGTTCTTGAAATTAAGAAAGGCCAGACAGACAGACGGACGACAATGAGAATTTACAGATCTACAATTTTTTTTTTCAAATTGCAGCCCAACTAGAACATTGTTAATTCTTTTATATAAATGTTCTGCTTACGTTGATTATTAAATTATTTCTTTATAAAATAATTAAAATTAAAAATTTGAAAGTACAGTACAATATTTAAATTTAAGTTTACTTTCTAGTTTTGAGAATTAAAATAAGCTAATATTTCATAATTTATGTATCAAAAATGTTATATTTAATTTAATTTATTGAATTATTTAGTTATTAAGGTAATATTTGAAAGTATGTTTAGCTGCGGTAATTTTAATATAGTAAAAAAAAAATTAAAAACGTTTTTATTTGTCATGTTTTTCGAGATTGGGGGAAGGTGAGTGACCCCACCATATACATCACTCCAGTCATTTACACATAAACTTCATAATTAAATTCCATATTTACTTATGTTTATCGAATTTGCAAGAGTGGGAGAATTGGTAGGAAGATGATGAGATAAGGTCACTTCTGAAACATCATGCATTGTCTTCAGACTTAGAAGCTGAAATTTTAAGAACATACCTATCTTAATTAAATGTGGATGAAATATGAGTTGCAACGTTTGAGGACATGACACAAAACAAGGCAAATAAAAGCGTTTAACAAGAATGAAATGATTATTTTGAAAATGTGTTTAGACAATATTTAAAATGTCCTGTTACTTTCATTAAAGATAAAACTGGATTTATACGTAAGCTAAATAAGCTACAATTTATGCTACGTGGTTGCATCTTAAGGTCTCACGCTTTCAAATTTATTACCTTTAGGTGGAGGAGGAGGGATCTTATGTTATAACAATAAGTCAAATTCCGGCCTAATTATGGAAACTGTAAAATTTAAAACCCCTATTTCAAATTCTAATTTAAACTCCAATAACCACCGCCTTATAAGTTGCTGAGGGAATTTTTAATTAAGAAAACGAACGTTTTCGGTCTATTCAATAGACCATCATCAGGTTAGAACATACGAAAATGGAATACATTATAAATGGAACATCACGTATAAAATTCAAAAATACCAAAAAATCGTTAACATCCGAACCATTCTAATTTAAAACAACTGCAATATATTATTTATATATATTTTACTTTTTCTTAATACTTTTATTAATTACTTGTATATTTATTAATTACTTGTATAGGACACGTATTTGAATGTGATCTATGTAAAAATGTGTAAAATTGATTTAAAAATTAGAATGGTAATTAATAGATAAATCTATTTAACAAAGAATAAAAAAAGCAACTGTTTAAGGTTTCAGTTTAATTCACAAAGAAAACTTACAATAATATCAGTGTCAATTGATTTAATGGTAAATATACTATCAATAGCCAAACAATATCCATGTATTGCCTGTTTTAATATATGGCGATTATTTATTTCGTCACGTCTTAACGATCCAGTCTGTTATTATTCCAAATACAGTAGAGCGTCGAAAATTGGAACGTCGGTAATTGAAATGGCCGGAAACTGGAACGATTTTCAGTCGGACTGTGTCGTGCTGAATCGAACGTTTTTGATACTAAATTTACTTCTAAAGTATAATTTTCATGTTTTTATATTCTTCAATATATTTATTTTCTTTGTACAAAATAAAGAAATAATTTTTAACGATACGATAGCCTCGATTATTATTATAAAAATTTTCGTTAGGCTTAAAATCGATGAAAATTCAACACGAAGCGACACGCAACGGAGAAAAATTCAACAGGAAGCGATACGCAACAAAGAAAAATTTGAACATCGGACAGGTTAATATATTTTTTCGTACATAATCGGAAATTGGAAAAAATCACTACTTGGAACGACCCCAGTCCCCAAATGGTTCCAGTTATCGACGCTCTACTGTATATCTAAAGTCTTTATAAAATAAATTATAACAAAAGTGATCAGCTACCTTAAACGAATTAAGTAATATTATCAGTAATATAATGTATAACAATTTATTTTTTAAGATACAAGACAATAATTCTAACAGACTAAAAAGTAGTCTATATTTAAACTATACGTCTACAAGAACTGCCAAAATGTACTTTTATATTATAATTGTTCATTGAATAATAGATATAAACAGACATTCTAATTTCATCCCCAATCTTCAAGCTGTTGCAAATGAACTTTTATTCATGGAGTCCAACCAATACTTTGTCAAAATAATCACGAGATGTTCAATGTGCATGTTCTGCAGAATTTTGCCGTTAGTTAAAGTGACAAATTTAAAAGTGCATTATGTATGCAATATGATTAGACATAACTAATTAGACACTTGCTTATCTCATAAGACGAGTCTTCCATTTTCACTTTTAGAAATGCAAAACTACAATCGATCGGACATTAAACATAAATTTAAAACTGTCTGTCATATTTTATTAAAAACAACAAAACATTTATATTTATTCAGTAACAATGCACACATTTTTGTATGTTACATATATTTTGGTCAGCAGTACGTATGTACATTTATTTTCGTAGATAGTTTCTGTGAGTGCTCGTAAAGGGCACTAACCAAGTGCAAATTAAAAGTATGTTGAACATCATTACATAGATATTAAAATATAAAAATATTGCAAAATTATACTTGAAAGAAGTTACATCGTAAAGGAATTACCAGAATACAAAGATTACATTTTTACTTTTAAAAGTACAATATTGAAGACTAAACAAAACAATAAAAAATTGAAGTCTTCTGAACGCTCATTTACAATCATCGAAACACGACAATAGCGGAGTCGTCCTTTTCTTGTAGGCTCTTTTTCGCTTATACATATGAAAATTGTTTAAAAGTTCCTGTGATGTAGGATATTTGTAAAAGTTTCTTTGTAAAATAAATGTTAAAAAGTCCGACGAGATATACTGTACTTTAAAAAATACAATTGTAAGTTTTATGTGTATGTAAGGATATTCCTGCCCGGTGGAGACTGGAGACTTAAATCCCAACTTCTCGACACCAGTGTGAGGGATATCGACCGAATTTACTCGCCTTTGGGATCGACTTTAGTGAAAAGGTTACGATCCTCGCTTTGCCCGCGATCTGTCAGAATGACGCGAGAAAGCCTTTTAACGTATGGGGGTAGTGGTTTGCTGGACGCAAAGAGATTCACACAGAGACCGTATTGACAAATTTTACCGCGTTTATTTAGACAAAGACATGCTTACAGATAAGGACAAACGCCGTCCAGGTAAAGGATGTACAGTAGTTACTGTAGTTTCTGTGGAGGAAAGTTCGTTTCCGCCCGTAATGCTGGTCCGCAGAGTGGTCCTCTAAGGTCGTCTTCTGTCCCCCTCCGGTGGTGGTCTAGAGATCCAGAAGCGGAAAGTCTCTCTGGACTCGAGGCAGGCGGAGTCGTCTCCGTAAGGGATGAGGGATCTGGGTGATGGCTCGGTCCGAATTTGTCTCCGGAAAATCGGGGTCTTCTCTTCTTTTGGAGAGAGTCTGTGTATTGATTTAGTTCGAAGTGACCACAACACAATCCCAGGTTGTCTGATCTCGCACTCAATACCTCAACCTCCCCATGTCCTTGGGATTTCGGGCTTTTATAGTATTTTTACCCGAAATCCCGAGGTTTTGGTTGGTCCGAACCAGGGCTGTGGAGTCGGAGTCGGAGTCGGGAGGAATTTCTGGCCAGGAGAGTCGAAGTCGGAGTAGGCAAAAATGTGTCGACTCTGACTCCGACTCCGGCATTTCTTTCTTTTTGTTTTAAGCGGTTGCTCGAATTGAAAACCTTCCTTGAAGACCTTGATAATCCAAGTGTTTTATTAACTGGAAACCAATGGAAACAAACAGAAAAATTAGAGAGCGTCTTGTCATATCCTTATACTGTTACCCTAAAGTTACAAACTGAAGATTTGACACCTGGAAATTTTTTCTTACAGTGGAAAACTTTGACGCATCAGCTCGACAAAACTAGAGGAATTGTTGCTAATGCGATTTTATCTTCGATGAGAAAAAGAGAGATTCAGTTGTTAGACAATAAAATTGCTTAGTTGAGCCGCTGTTTAACAAAAGTGAATCGATGAGTCGAATCTTAGTCAATGAATGAAAGTTTCATGGAAGAGAAAAACTTGTAGACCTATAAATGTTCCACTGTCGTCCGTCGTCCGTCCGTCTGTCTTTCCTTAATCTCGTGGACAGAATTAGATAGATGAAAGATAAACCAGATATGAAAACCTTAGGGCAGTGGTTTCCAACCTGTGGGGCGCGCCCCCTAGGGGGGCACGAGACTGTTGCAAGGGGGGCATGCAGCTGTTTCCAAAATATCATTATCGAATACAAACCAAAAAAGTCAAATAGACGGCCGGATGGCGGAGCGGTCAAGGTGGTAGCCTACCGCTCTGGGGGACCCGGGATCGAATCCGAACGGGTCGAATAATCCCCAGGAATTTTTCGGGGGGTGGTCCGTTCGGATATGTCGGGCCCCGTCCCTCACCACCCGGTCGCCCCATTGTGGGCCTGGCCGAACCCATAATGGGCCTTCTAAAAGAGGCCCTCTTAGTGCCCACAGGGCGGAAAGAGTTAAAAAAAAAAGTCGAATAGGTGTAAAAAAAATGAATCAGCAAAATAGGTATACGTAATCCACAATCCTCGCCGCGAATTTTTCGGGTACAAATGCTAAAACATCCATCCATACTCTTGCTGGAACGAGAATATCTCGCTTTCGCGTTTGGAGCCGAGCGCGCTTTGAGTATTTATGAAATTAGATTGTTAGAAAAATTAAGGGAGCGCAACATTTTTTTAAAGGGGGGCGCAGGTACAAAAAGGTTGAAAACCACTGCCTTAGGGGCAGGAGACTCCGATTAATTATATACAAACTTCCAATGCAAACCGAAAATCGCTTGATTCTAATTCAAAGCCTTTCCCCTAAAAGCAGTTAATAGATGATGAACACGACTCTATTGTTAAAGAAAAAGTATTATGTACAGGGCAAGCCACTACTAATTTAAGGTAAAGAGCATATATTTTAAATTAAACAAATTGAAAATTACAATAAATAATTGCTCGTATTTTATAAAATACTTAGCTTTGTTAAACTTAAAATTTAGATTATGTATATGACTAATATATATATATAATATCATATATAGCAGTGATTAATTAAATGAAAAAAATGATTTATTATAAGTATTTGGACTGCTTATAAAAAATAAATTATATCTGCAAATAAATATTAATTAAATCAAGTGTATTACAAATTATTCATTCCATTGCAGTTATTGTAAATTAACAATTTTTTTTGTCAAAATCTATTATTTATAAAATATAATACAAGTTATTAGTTTTCATTTTTAATATATCGGGGGCCTCAAAAAAGTAAGTATTCAGGGCATGTCTTTATGTCTGAAATACAATCATTACATATTGAAATAATATTAAATAAAAATTTATGCTTGAAATAATGTTATTTCATTAACATTAAACAGAACGCTATGAACAGAACTTTGATTTGATATTATAGTTTGTTTATCGAAATAAATCTTTGATTAATTTGAACAAACAAATCATAAATACTTTAAGGGAATTTCTGTAAATATTCCTTGAAGCTAATATTTAACAATTTCTCTTTACTTTCACGTAAATATTTTATGTTTATTTGCAAATATAATATAATCAGGAAATGAATTATTAAGAGTATTGTTAAAATAAAAAAGTAACCAAAGATAATATTTAATGTGGATTACTATTTTATTACACTAAATGGAAGTGTTACTTTTTATTTATTTTAACTAAATAAATTCAACTTTGTTAGAAATTTATAGAATATTGTTGTCTTAATACACACTCCATAAATTTATTTTTTCTTGCTCTAAATAATTATCTCTCAAATCCTCCAATGACCCTCCCACTTATTCTGATACATTATTAAAATTCCATCCATTCTTCTTGTTTGTTGCCATGTAATTTACTTTATTCGCTACTTTTATTAATTTATTTTAGTTTAGAAAAACTTTCACTTGAATCTGACTAACTAAATTACGAAAAGATTCATAAAAATCTTCTCTGAATATTACAGCTTCATGTCACTTTCTACATAAAGAAAATCAAAGCTCTGTAATTTTATCTCTTCATAAAATTATAAATTTTCTGTATTATCTTCTTTAAATTTGGTATATTGTAAATTCTTAGCTAATAAAAAAGTTCATCAAATTGTTCCGTAGCGATAGAATTTAAATACAGAACTGAACTAGTAGTTGTGATTTTTGCAAGAAATCGACTCTGCTCAAACAAAATTAAGAATTTTAATTATTTATATCTATATAGAAAATTTTATTTTTGAGTATTGCTTAACATCAATAATAGATTTACCTACTAATCAAGAAATATTTTCTTATTTTTGTTTCTAATTTATTCTTTCTTAATAAATTCACATAATATATTTGCATGTTCATGTTTTTACTTTCTCGGCTGTTATATATAACAGAGGGAAAGTATGGCGATCGGTCAAAAAATAATCCCCTCAGATTTTTACATTTTTGGACTTAGAACACCTTTAAACGTCGAGAAATGCAAAAGAAGTCGGAAAAAGATAATTTCTGTATGTATGGAAGTTAGTATGTGTATGGCATGATTTTGTTCACCCTGTTTGAAGCTTACTATGCTTTTTATCGAACATTTCTGAGATTTTCAAGGAGGTTTGTTTATTAGGGAATTGATGATATTAAAGGGTCGAACTTAATGACGATTTTACTCGTTATTAGCATTTACAATTTTTTTAACAAAACTCATTCCTATCCTCAAAATTAAGGTTTTTGCTTCTATAATATTAAATTTTTATGTTTTTAATTAAAATATGATAACAGATGGCGCCACCAAAATTTTAAATTTTGCCGGAAAGTTGAGCAACTCATTGTTGGTTTATTTTGTTTTTTGTTAAGAATTTTCTAAAACTTTCTAAAATAAGTTTTGTGTCATAATAAGCGCAAATCCAATTATTACTGCTGTGCAGAATTTGTATATGATTGATATAGGATCCAACAGGAAAAATAATTTCAGAATTATCGGTATAATTTGGTGGTAACATCGAAGAATAAGTACGATTTTCTAGAATATGGACAAAACAAGTCATGTGCAAATCTTTTAGTCTTCCATTAAGTTTAATAGTTGTTTTATCACCAATAGACAGCTCGGTAAATAAATGATCCATAATTTAATAAAACTAAAATAACGAAATCAAATCTCATCAATTTTTTTTTTTTAAATTCGAATACGTATCCAATAAAGGACAAATATGCGGTGACATCTTCTATTTCCAACGGTTCTAATTTCGAACTTTCCAGAGTTAGAAGCGGGTAGTTCGGTCGGAACCGCTTCGGACAGAAAAAAAAGAGATCGACAGAATTATACAGGCGGCGGAAGCTCTAGGATACAAAATAGGCACAATAACAGAGATGATTAGAAGATACGAAATGGGCACAGCAAAGGCTTCAAAACATGACCTCAGTAAAATCACATATAACAGAAATACGAAAGGCATCATGAAAGAAATTAAGGACCGCAAGGGATCAAAAATGATTTTGAAAAGAGCTCCGAATCTATATACAATTTTGAGGAATGACAACGATAACATTAAAAAGAAGAAATAGCAGGGGTGTACGAAATATCTTACGAAAAAGTACAACTAGGAATCAAGAAAAACTATATTGGAGTTACAACAAGAAATTTAGGAGTCAGGCTTAAAGAACACAAGTATAATGTCAAAAAAGGATCCAACACTACAGTACTTTTCCAGATGGCGCAGACTCAAGGCTCTGTAGTAAAATGGGTTGAAGAGAATATTGTCAAACCCTTGAGCGCCTGAAAAAAATGAAATTTATAAAAGCAAACTACAAGAGGCATGCAGCAATGCAAGAGACGCTGAAGGTTTACCATGTGCATGGAAATACATAGTTAAGAACTTTTCCACGAACTCCTGAATTATGCACTTAGTTCACAATTTCATGTTTTATGAATATACCTTAATAATATCTATTAATGTTAGTTTAAGGTTTTATTATTAATTTATTTTTATTGTTATATCTGATTTTGTTTTCCTTTTATATTTATATTCATACATATATAATTTTTTTATTATTTTCCGTTATTTTTTGTACAGTAGAACCTCTATTATCCGGACTAATTGGGGATGAAGGTAGTCCGGATAAGGAAAAATCCGAATAATCGGAAATAATAATAATTGACAGTGCATATAGTATGAATAATTTTTATTTGCCTAGATTTGCATATAGCTTCAATATTAAATTATTTTTTATTAAGAAATTCAATTAACGATTTTTGTTTAAACTAGCTGTTCTTTTTGAAGCTGCTAAATCGCGAATACTTTTAAGACATAAGTTGTCCTGAGTTACACTCTTCTTAGCTCTCAAACCACTTCATGGCGACATCCAAGCACTGAAAAGCTCCAGAATATGTAGGATCAATATCTCTTCGCAAATCTCTTCGTCTTCTCAATCTTGTTCATCTGAGGCAGATATTTCTTTAATTATTTCCTCATCATTCAAAATTTGGAGTCCAGGATCGTTCGCATCGCAATTTAACCACTCGGTTACAACTTCTTCTTCACATTCAACACATATTGAAATTTGTGCTATTGCTTCCGCGATTCTCCTATACCACTTTCTACTGTTACTGGAATTTACTAATGGTCTTTTCAAAATTTTGTTCCATGCATTCCATCACGTACTGTACGTACATAAATAGTGTCGCAATTCGTCAAGTGCAAATCAGCAAATTCGTACAATTTTTGTTTATTTTGAACAATCCGGATAATCGAAAATCTGGATAATAGAGGTCCGGATAATCGAGGTTCTACTGTATTTGAATTTAATTATCCTATTTTGGAACGCCGATATTCTAATCTTCTGGTTTAACCTGAGGATGGCCTATTGAATAGGCTGAAAACGTTAGTTTGGTTTTAATTAATTGTCTCGGAAACATAAGGTGTGTTTTGACAGTCTAATAAATATTTGCTGAGTGCGTTCTGTTAATTGAAGAAAAGAATTTTCGAGTGAAATGAAAAATATCCATAAAAATAGATATCTCGGGAACGGAAATAGACGGAACACGATGAAATTTAATACGTAGGTCGGTAAAAAATAGCAGATGACGATGATACTCATACTTTTTCCGGATGACGCGTATATCTTTAGTTTTTTAATAAAATGTGAATTTGGATAGACAGAAGATGTTCCAATTCCAATATAATAAGGTTCGCTTTGTTAAGCCGTTTGTTCGTTCGCTCGCTCGCTTACTTGTCGGCTTGCCTCTACCGAGCCTTAAAAGTACTGAAAAATTAATACAAAATTATTATATAATACAAATATTATATAATAATCAATTTAATTCTTATGTAAAATGACGTTTTAATTTAAAAATAGTCATTTTAATATTTGGACAATGATATCAATACATTGATAATAATTGTTACATATCACAGTGATGATGACGATAACGACAGATAAAATGTTGCAAGTATCTATACAAACAACTGTTGTCAATTTATTCGTAACCTTTTATATTTTTATAATACGTATTGCAATAATTTAAACTGTTGAGGGTTTCTACAGTCATTACAAATATAATTGCTTTAAATATAGAAATATAGAATATATATATATATATATTTACATTCTGTATTATATATTTCTACACTTCTTGAAATGGCAAATTTTAATATATATTAATTATATATATTAATATATATTTAAATTAATCAGGGATCGCTCTGGAAAATTTAAAGATGTTAGCATCATTTCGCGTTTTAAATTTTTTTCGCTACTTCAAATTATTTATCGCCACCCCTTTTACTTACTAATTAATGCAGGTGCTGGTAGCCTTGTCAGTTTGACGTCTGGAAAACAAAAGTAACATGCTGAACTGTCATTTACAAGGAGCAGGGGCGGATCTAGGTTTTTCAGGGCCTAGGGCTTATTAAAGTTCAATGGGGCCCCATTTTTACTATTTTTACCAAACCTAACCTAACATAATCTATTAGCTATTTTTTACTATACGATAAGTGCTCATTGTCAGTGCCGTAACTAGCCATTCCTGTGCACTGTGCAAGAATTTGCATTTAGGCCCCTTAACTAATTAGGTTTGGGAAATTAATAAAACAAATACATGCATTTTGGGCCTCCCTTCCAAGTGGGCCCTGTGCGGGTGCACCTGTTGCACCTGCCTAGTTACGGCACAGCTCATTGTTAATGAAAAAGTATTAAAAATTTATGATAATAATGGGCCCTCGACACTTGGGGGCTCAATGCTTAAGCCCTATTAGTTCCTATGTAGATCCGCCTCTGACAAGGAGAGAGCCAGATGTTCGGGTCTCCAATTCGAACGAAACTTGGTGAGCATGTGGCCTTAAACACAAACGGCTCCTCGTCCAAATAATAGGACCCAGTTTTCGAGCGTTTCCAAAAATTGAGTCTCTGAAAATTTAGTGTTTAGCTTATAAGTTTTTTAAATTTCACATTCCAAGAGTAGCGATAGCCGAGTGAACAAGACGCTAAGCACTAGAGTCTCATGATGATTTTTCGAAATTTTAGTTTAGTATTTTTATATGTAACATTATTATTTTATCGCTTTATTATCATTTCTTACGTTTAAGCTTATGAAACAAGAGATTAAAAATTGTGACGTCATTTCCTGTTTACGGAAAACAAGTTCTAAATTTAATTCTTAGGGTATTAAATGAAATTTTCTTTATATTTATTTTTAGATATGGTGGTATTGTGATACTCGAAGTGTAACAAACATGAGCGCACGAGGAAATTAATAACATTAATGTTCATAATATTAACAATTTAAAAAACTTGTTGTCAACGTCATTCTTTTATTGTTAGCTTTAGAATTTATTATTTTATTATTTAAAATGTATTTTATGCGCTCAACTAAATTACTATAAGTAAAGGCAGAATGAAAAACAATTATGCAGTCAATTTTTGAGTAATGCATTTATCAAACGACAATTATTTTCATTTTTCGTAATAAAATATTACAATCAGTAATGTGGTCAGAAAATTTTCGGGAACGACTCATGCTTTAAAACTTTTTCATTAAATGAAAAATATTAGCAATTTTAACTTGCCTCTATATATTTCATTTATATTTTATAGCCATTAACTATTATTAAATTCAACATATATGTGAGAACCCGGGCTAGATTTTTTTTTTTTTTTTTTTTGAAAATTAGAAGGGAGAATTATTTTATTTTAACAAATTCAACAGAGGAACTTCGCATGCTTTTCCCACCGATAACATTTCCTTCGTTGGTGAGACATTTCGATAAAAACTACTCATCAAAGGAAGTGTCACAAAAATCGGGAATTGGACTAACCACTCCCTGCATAACCTTACCAAATTTGATCATCAAATTTAGGGATCAAAAATAGCAGGGGAGAATAACAACAAATCAAAAAAGAGAGGGAAAAAGCCAGGAGAGAGTTTGCCTTTCCGTTTTAATGTGTGTGCTCATCCTCATCGATCTTTCCTATTTCTAGCCCTTTCCACCGGATTTCGGCCGCTTAAAACTAACGAATAATCGATTGGGCAACAACCAATTTTACTCTTACGAATTTTAGGATTTAAGACTCTTCACTAAGACTCATTATAATTAAGCGAGCGACTCTCCTTCTCTTCAGGACGTCCAAGCCGGCCAGCGATCGTCGAATATTATATATCCGGGTAATTATCACTCCGCGTAAGCAAGTGTAAATTATTCGGAAGCTTCCTGTGCTCAAAATGTCACAGGTAGTGTCATATATCTAAAAATATATAAGTTTTGCTGTTATTACATTTACAAAAAAAAAAATAATAATAATAATTATTAGGTAGATAAAATTATTCTGTTATAATTGATATTATACATTTATTTAAAAAATTAATTTTTTTATCAAATAATTCAAAAAGTTACAACATAAGGAAGTGAAATAAAAACATTCAGCAGTTTTGTTTTACATTATGTGCTAATAAGTCATTAGACATTACATGAAATTCCAAATTTCATTAGACAGATTCTGAAACAAATGTCTATTACAAGATGTGCTAGTGCTTCAATGACTAGACACTTCTTGAAATGGAAAATTTCAACAGGTGGCTTTGATATATATTTTAATTATATATAGTCTATTAATTATGTAAATATATACAAGATGTCCTATTTTAATTAGTCACGCAAAATATCTCAAAAAATATGCATTATACGAAAAAATATTCTAGACCGAAAATGTTCTGTATCAAGCGAGATACTGTTAGTAATTTCTGTTGGTGAAGTTGGATCAATTAAGCCAGCAAGGATGAAAACGGGAGACGAACTAAACTTCTATACGTCTTCACTCCACTAAGAAGAACCACACATAGACCTCCAACCACTGGTCGTTAACAAAAAGGCAAGAATTCCCAGGGACATGGAAACAAAGGAAAATAAATACTGTCACCGTACATCACACTATATCTGTCAAAAGAACAGGGGACAAACTTTAACACGTGACAGCCACACGTCCAACAGATACAAAGTAGCACTATCGGTTTCATCATAAATTGCGCTATTATCGGCGAAAGCGTGGTCAATTTCACTTTCTTAACTGGAAATGTCCATATTTTTTTAAAATTAAATATTATAATTCTGCACCAAAAGCAAACAAAATTTTATCTAAAAACTATTTTGAGGGATGCAATTATTAAAAGTTATGAACGTTTGAAGTTTTACACACTCGCCACACTGTGGATGCTTGAATCTGTAAGTTCACTGAAAAGGGAGAAGAATGATCTTTATGAGACTATTATTATATGGTGACATCGGGATCATTATATTGTTTTTATCACAAGCTTAAGGGATTTAACACGCTGCAGATGTTTTGTATCAGTTCATTATTTGAACAAAAATAATGATTCCCCCAAATAATTATAGTTTCCTAATGACTTTCTTTAAACGTTTTTCGTTTTTCTTTTTTTTTTTTTTTCAATGAATTTCACAAATATCTGCATAAAACTTTAAATGCTGATAACTTCTGTTGACTGCATCTTTCGAAAAAATTTGTTTCTTTTTGATGCAGAATTATAATATCCAATAAAAATTGGAAGTTTTCAGTTAATTAAGAAAGTGAAATTGACCGCTTTCGCCGATAGTAACGCCATTTATGATGAAACTGATAGTGATATCTTGTTTCTGCTATCTTGTATCTCCCTTGATGCAGAACGTTTTCAGTCTAGAATATTTTTTCTTTGGATAAATATTTTTCGAGATATTAAAGATTCCTTCAAAAACAAGGAGCTAGTAGCCTATTTGGCCTAACTTAGTGAATTTTTTTGATAGGGTCTGTTTATTATTCATTATTATTTTATTCATTAGAGAACATCACTTCTCCTCACGGGGATCAGTCTCCCCGCACCGCTAACGCACAACGGGGATAGAAACTAGCATACATGGGAATCCTTTTCCAAAACGTAACATAAGAACAGTACATAACAAATAAAGAAAGTACCAAACTGAGCACCTCGCTCAGAAAGTAGAATTAACATCGGAATAGAGCCACTTTGCTCTTTAAAATGGTACGAAAAAAGTCCTTTAACTTGTTAAAAGTAGTTTCCTTCCTTATAAGATGATAAAACTCACAGGGCCAAGATAACCCATCATCCAAAGCCGTCCACTTTAGGTAATATCTTTCCTCTTCCCATTGAGTACAATCGTACACAAGATGTTCCAGAGTTTCAATTTCCTCTCCACAGACACACATAGCATCACGACATAAGTTAAACCTTCTCCTATAATTACCCAGACCATCGTGACCGGACAGGCACACCATCATTGTTCGTTGCAGCCTGAACCATTTCATCTGACTAAGCCTCTCTTCAACATTGGGTAGAAATGTAAAAGTCCTTCGTCCTTTATCGCTATGGATCCAACCCTCTTGCCATTTCCTGATTGTCAAAGTCCTCAGCTCCTTCTTAACCCAACTGATAGGAACATAACGAAAAACTGGAACATTTCCATTAGCCGCATTCTTAGCCAAGTAATCCGCACGCTCATTTCCAATGATACCGGCGTGTGCCCGAACCCATTGGAATTGGATATGATCCACCAGATTACTATCACATAACATAGTATGGATCCGAAAGACTTGCGCATGAGTCGAGCTCCTATCCAACATGGCCTCTAAAGCACTCCGACTATCAGTATTTATCCGTATTCCTTCCAACCGATAATTCTTGATACACCAATCTAAAGCCTTTTCAATTGCCAGTAGTTCCGCCTGGTAAATGGAGCAATATGATTCCAACGTAAACATTTCATGATAGATTTCCTCCTTGAATTCATAAACAACAAAGCTGGCACCCGTACCCGAATCCAACCGGGAACCATCCGTATAAATATCCGTCTTTATTCGGTAAATAGCCTCAACATTAACAGTACATCTCTTGGCTGGATGTGGCAAACACTTAGCCGGAACACCCCTGTCAAGATTATGCAGATTAAACGAAAGACCAAACAAATTGTCCTCCCTAGTATTCTTAATCCAATACCGCTTGGCCCGTTCCTCAATAATTAACTCTCACAGGCGCTTTGCCTGCAAGCACCATAAGGGCCTCTGTCGAAGTGGTCCTAAAACACCTCGTCATCCGTAATAACGCCGTCCTTTGCGCCTGCCGAACATACCTCTGTTGCGTAGTATTTTTCGCCTTTTCCCACCAGGCTGACGCAGCATAAGTCATGATCGGTATAAACATCCCGTCGTAAATTGCCTTCATAGCATCCGCTTTTAACCCCCAGGTGCCGCTAGCAACTTGGGCAAGCTTAGAAAAAATAATATTACTTTTAATCTTCAAGTTCTTGATGTGCTCATTCCAACTTAATCGATTATCCAAAATCACACCTAGGTAACGCAGATGAGGAACTATAGCAATCTTCTCACTTCCCATCTTAATAATTGGAGGTCGCTTCTGAAGAGCAGAAGAAAAATTTCTTGCAAAAACAATCGCTTGAGTCGTCTTAGGATTAAAGAGCAACTTACTCTCCATCCCCCACCGGACAATATCCTCTAATAGACTACTACAACTGACCTCAATATCCATACGGGACTTGCCCGGACAAACCACCATAATATCGTCGGCATACGATGTACAACGAATCCCTTTATCGATAATCTTCCGAAGAATAATATCAAATTGAATAATCCAAAAGCTCGGCCCAGACTTCGAGCCCTGTGGGCAACCCCTTTCGAGGGACTTCTCAACCTCGATGTAGTTTAAAGTGTACCTAGCTTTACGCTCAGTGAAGTAATCCTTCGCTAGATCATATAAGTTCCGTGGACAATGAGTTTTCCGTAGTTGATGCAGAATAATCTGCCACCACGCACAGTCAAACGCACCTTTAATGTCCAGGCTAATCACAACCGCATACTTGGCATCATGTAAAACATCCTTAATATCCTGAATCACCTTATTAATTGCATCATCAGTGGCGCGTTGAGTCCTAAATCCAAACTGGACTTCACTTAACAGGTTGTCATGCTCCCAATACCTCATAATCCTTTTTATCATCAAGTCGTCGAGAATCTTCCCCATTACAGGCAAAAGACTAATTGGCCGAAAGCTGCTAGGATCCATCATATCCCTTTTACCTGGCTTTGGAACTATAACTACCTTTGCCTTCTTCCACCTGGTAGGGAAAACCCCATGCAGCAGACAAGTGTTATAAACCTCCTGGAGAACATCCGGTCAGACTTCCCAAATTGCCCGAACTATCTAAATGACCAAGCCATCCTCACCAGGGGCCCGATTGGCCTTAATTCTCCTCATACACTCCTTGATTTCCTCAGCAGTGAAAGGAGGGTCGTCCCGCTCCAAGTAGCATTCACCCACCTCCTGTCTGATTTGTCGATGAATATCTTGATCAGACAATACAGGGTGGACCAAAAAGAATATACGTATTTCAAACTGATATATTTAGTAAACTATCGATAGTAGCGGTGTGCTGCGGGTATCGGAGGAACGAGTGCATTGTCTAGTTTGTGTCCATGTCCCCCAGATGTCAGTTGTGCTTGGTTACAATGACGTATTCACAGTTGTTGTAAAATGGCTACGCCACAGCACAAAAGCTTTTGTATTCTTCATATGTTGCAAAACTGGTTGTTTCCGAGGCTGAACAAAGACAACCTCATTTTTCAACAAGACGGGGCACCCCCTCACTGGAATCGTCAAGTTCGTCAGTTTCTGAATGAAACTCTTCCGAACCGTTGGATTGGACGTCAAGGAGCTGACGATTTAGCACTTTTCAGCTGGCCTCCACGGTCACCGGATTTGACGCCGTGTGATTTCTTCCTGTGGGGTTTCATCAAGGACACCGTCTATGTTCCTCTACTACCACAGAACCTCGATGAGTTGAAGAATCGGATCCGTACTGCCATTATATCAGTGACACCGGACATGCTTAGTCGAGTATGGCAGGAATTTGAGTATCGGTGTGATATTGTTCGTGTCGCTAGTAGAGGACATATTGAACACCTGTAATCTAAACTAGAGAGTTTCATAAATATGTGTCCCAAGTTCCATAGTTGTATGTCTTACAGTTTATTAAATATATCAGTTTGAAATACGTATATTCTTTTTGGTCCACCCTGTATATCATCCAACGGGAAGAAGTGATCAAGAAGAAACCTCATAGTATCACCTATGGAAGTGGTGTATCCAGAAGGAGTTTGAATTGATGTAGGAATATTCCTTGGCTTTAGCTTCCCAGTACTTATCTTGAAAATAAAATTCCACGGGTTAGCCGAATTTTCTTCACAGTAAGTTCTCCAAGAAGCCTGCTTATAATCCTTAATCTTAGCCTTGTAATGCCTCTCAAACTGAAGGTAGACATTTTTCCTTCTGTTCCTTTCAATACAATTTTGGCAACTTTGGAACCTTCTCCTCAACCTGTTATTATTTCTTCTCATATTCGTAAGATCACTATTCCACCATGGAACAAGGTGCCTCCCTGGATGCCTTAACGGGATACAATCCACACAAATATCATCAATCTTCTGTAAAACAATATCCTGCTTATCTTTAGTTTCCTCCCTTGTTGGGGAATTCCGTTGAATCAACGGACGGAGATCCCTAGTACACCTGGTTAAGAACCTTGACCAGTTAATCCTGTTAATGTCGAACCTCCTACTCACAATCCTCTCACAAACCTTTGGGAGTTGAAAGTTAAACGAAATAGGGGAATGATCACTAAGGCAGCTATCTGCCCTTACTTCCCAGTCCTTTATCCAAGCAAGTCCTTGATTATTACTGATGGTAAGATCGATCCAGCTTTGTCCACGTGGACCCACAAAAGTTGGTGGAGATAATGGATCATTAATAACATGTAACTCCTGCTCAGCCAAGAAGTCAACGAAATCATCAGCTTCCAGATCCTGCACAGTACCACCCCAACTGGGGGAATGAACATTAAAATCACCACAAAATATAATAGCATGTCCTGGGAACTTCCGCACAATCCGCTCGATGTTTTCCAAAGTACTAGTAATCGAATCACCAAATGGCCGATATAAACTACAAACAATAATCCGTTGACCATAAACTAGCACCTCGCAGCAAACGCAGCAAAAATTGCTTAAGTCCTGATGAAAGAGAACATCCATATCATTGTTAGAAATAACAACTGCAGCTAGTGGTCGCCCACCATTCTCTTGAAGTACACGTAACCTCCTTCCTAGGCAGGCCACGGAACCATGGACCAAATACGGCTCCTGAATTATCGCAATATCTATCTGTTCCATCCATTTATTCAGTTCGGAGTTGGCCGCAACTGCCTTTTGAAGATTAATTTGCATCACCGTAATTTCCTGCATAATATCAAGTGCTATCGTCTCCATAATCAGTTCTACTAATAGTTATCGCTTTTATCCTCTGAACAATAGGACATTTCTTATCCAGGGCATTATGCCTTGTATCTCCTAGTTTTTCATTTTTACAGTTTATACACAGCCTTATAGTATTCCTGTTTGGACAATCTCTATACCGATGTCCTTGACCACACTGACTGCAAACCGGATCTTCCTGAGTGCAATCCCGAGCAAAATGACCCATCTTGCAGCAGTGAAAACACTGCACAACGGGAACAAAATCATCCACAGGGCACCTGACCCAATTAACGTTTAACTTCCCAATCCTGATCAATTTTTTCCTTAAACTGGGCGTCACATCCACAACCCAACTAGTAGTCGGTTTATTCCTGTTTCCGAGAGCAAACTTCACCACAAAATCCTGGGAAAATTTTTTCAACTCTTCATACTCCTTATAGATATCCTCATTCTGTTCAAAAACATACTTAAATAACTCGGCTTTCACTATTTCCTTTGGAACGGCATGAATTATTACTTTAGGCAATTTCTTTTTGGGTTCCTTTGCCGACATACCAGAAATGGCCTCTACAGCCTCTTTCAACTTTGACTTATCTTCCTTACTGTCTAATTCAACCGCAACAGATCCATTCCGTAACTTCTGCAAACCTTTAATACCAATCCTCAAAACTTCCGGTTTAATGTTCTCCTTTATAATCCTCTTTGTGCGTTCTGCATCACCATCTTCCTCTCCTAGCATTGGTTGCACTATAAGTACCTCCCTGAATTCCACAGGCCTTCTATTAACCAAAGGCGCTCCAGTAATTGCCTGAGCAAAAGTTTTTCCTCGAAATCCTTGTCCTTGACCTTGTATTTCATTCAGTTGTTCCTTTATACTAGTAACCATCTGCAGTAAATCCTCCTTCGCAGACAATAAATCAATAATTTTCTTGAACTTGTCCATACTCTGGGTAATATGATCTCTGGATCCTATCTTCGATGTCTTGTTGGCAATAAGATATTGATGAAGTTCTTCTTGTAGTTGATTAGCTGTGATGACTCCTGCACTCTTCCCTTTACCTTGCTGACTGGCAAGGCTAGGGAAGTTATCATCACGCCCATGCGTGAGATCCTCCTCTTCATTTCGGGGAAGCACAACTTGTGTCCCCGGAAGTGGAGGCTCAAATGCCATACCACTCCCAGCAAACTTGCCTGAATAGGCAAACGTAAAGTAAACGCAACCTGTCTTTGGTTTCCCTTGCGGTACTTGCGGGCCTCACCACTTGGAGGTAGACAGTCACTTTCCCAGAGAACACGAGTTAAAGCAACGAAAAGCAGAGCAAATAGCTCAAAAATCGCCAGAAAACACACTCGTATAGCTCACAATTGGGACCGAGGCCCGATAGGGTCTGTTTATCTAGTTGTTGAAACTGTTCCATACATGTCTTCAAAAAAATTTAAGTTGTCTTTGCGTGTCTTTTTTCCGCCGTTTTCTCACATTGTCAAAGAAGATTCTGCCGCCTCAGCTCCCCATTTCTCCCAGAACTGTTTCATCTTCTCTCACCAAGGAAATTTATCTACAGTGTGTTAGGACACTCTTACCTGAAAGAAGGAAAAGATTACCGTTGAGAGAAGCTTTAAGATTCTACCTCAAGGATCAACAGCTATCTACAGGTATTTATTTCCATGCGAATTAGTTGTGAACTCTCTCTCTCGTGAAGGTAGGCGCGGTTAGATAGATCTATCTACTAATGGTTTTTGTCTGTATCTGTTGACATTTTTTTGTGAAATAAATTTTAAGTTGTTCTCCTATAAGTACTGAATTCGGGTGAATTACTTCCAAGTCTTTGTCTCTCTTTTTTTTCTTCTCCGTCTGCTTACCCCGAGTTCTCCATTTGGGACCGTTCGCGCTCGAGTTGTGATACCGATTCACTACCGGTGTCAGAATACAGTACATGGCTTCTTAGATATGTGAAAGATTGAACTCGACGAAATATTCAAAAGAAAATTCATTTTTATCTTGTTTTTCTTACTTAAATCTTTTAAATCTAAAAGAAAAAAAAATTTCCATTTTATTACGGGATGATGAGTGCATTTCTCTCCCCCGGAGTCGTTTCCTTTCCCAGGGAACTCAAAATGTGTCACGGGGAACTAAAACAAAAAATTACCTATTGGCGAAAAGAGACAACGTGACTTGAAAATATAAAAGAAAGACGGAACAGAGGTCGCCGAGAGTCTGGGAGATTATCCTTAGTGCCGTCCACAAAGGTTTATCGTCGCCGCCCGTTCCTCCCCGAATATTCTGTGTTTCTCCGGGAACACCTCCAAAGAATCCACGGACTTTGACTCCCGCTAGGATTAACCGCTGGTAAAGGCCACCGAGACATTTCTGGGACCTTCTTAGGCCTCACCCAGTGACTTCACAACCAATTGGATTAATCTCAAAACGGCTGCTAGCTGTCAATTCGACAGATATTCGTTATCGACGGCCGGATGGCCGAGCGGTCAAGTTGGCAGCCTACCGCTCTGGGAGACCCGGGATCGAATCCGAACGGGTCGAATAATCCCCAGGAATTTTTCGGGGGGTGGTCCGTTCGGATATGTCGGGCCCCGTCCCTCACCACCCGGTCGCCCCATTGTGGGCCTGGCCGAACCCATAATGGGCCTTCTAAAAGAGGCCCTCTTAGTGCTCACAGGGCGGAAAGAGTTAAAAAAAAAAAAAAAGATATTCGTTATCTATTTACTAGCAGATGAGCCCGGTGTTGCTCGAACAAAATGAAACAATAGCGAAGATTAAAATTATTAGATTATAGCCGATCTTACCCGTATTTACCGGGTGCAGAATTAGGTCTCCTTCTTTCTAGATTAATTAGAGAATTTTTACATGGTCTGAAAATATGTTCGATTTTCTGCATAAACGCAAAAAAAAAACCGCATCAAAAATAGTACAGTAAAGCCGAGTTATTTGAGATAATCCTTAAAGAATTCGAGTTTCCTATTAATAAAGGAAGACGTAGATTTTCGCCCTCGCATTATTTGAAAGTGTTGAGCAATGATGAAGTCGTTGAGAGAAGTTGGTTGATTTACTCTGTTACAAATGATGCTGGTTTTTGCTATTGTTGTATTTTATTTGATAATTAGTCTGCTATTATTGACTGGCCCAAAAAAAGGCTATTCTGACTGGGGAAATTTTCCAAGTGCCCTCACAATGCACGAAAAGTCTGTAAATCACAGAAATACTTTTAGAGCATGGAAAGAATTGGCCATTCGATTAAAACAGAAAAAACTATTGACGCTGAATATCAACGAATTATGGATATAAAAATTCAGCATTGGAATGGAGTTGTAAAAAGAGTTATGTCAATAATTAGACTCTTGGCCTGACAATACTTAGCTTTTCGTGGAACAACTGAACACTTGTTTCAGCCTAATAATGGAAACTTGCTAAAATGTGTAGAATTGCTTTCTGAGTTTGATCCAGTTATGGAAGAACATATCAGGAGACACGCTTCTGGAAATCCATAGCAAAAATTTTCAGTTCTTATATGACATTTTAAACCTTAAGGCTAGAAAATTATTATACCAGTCTCCAGTCAATATTTTCGGTCGAAAATGAATCAGATATAAATGCAAATGATCTTCAAGAAGAATCACGTGATATATCTCGAATGCAACCATATTCTATGAAATCTTTGGCTGTTTTAAATAATTTGTGCTAAAACAACTTAATTACTTTGTATTCAAATACTGTTGTAGCTCTGAGAATTTTATTAACACTCTCTTTGTAGCTAGTGGGGAAAGAAGTTTTTTCCAAATTAAGATTAATAAAACATTACGTACGAAGTTCAATAAGCCAAACAAAACTTAGAAATCTATCATTAATTTCTATTAAATATACATTGGCTGCCACTCTAAACTACACATCCCCAATTAACGAATTTACTAAAGTTAAAGTTAGAAGAGAAAACTGTAGTTGATAGTTGATATCAATATTTTATAGTAGTTTATATTTTCAAAATAAAAATAGTATTCGTACATTTTGTGCAGTTAAAAAATCACAGTCGAAAGTTATTTTAAAGAAATAACATATTTGGGCAGCATTTCGAACACTTTCATCATACTGAGAAAACCTACCGCACGGCCCTGCGTACCGTTTTGTGGAATCCGTTGTTTCTTCCAGTATAAACACTACAGGATTATCTCCAACAACGTCCAGGTGCCCCTATAAATATATGATCGAAATTCCTACTTTGTTGTTTGCCTTCTCTATGCTTTTCCAAACTTGTGTGTCGCCTGATTTTCGTTTCTTGGTGTTTCACATCAACCGAAATCACATAATCGCAAATGGAACAGCAAAGAACTTTTCCGTCTGTGCATACGTCTTCGTCTTTAAACTTATTTGCTAAAATGTTCAATTTAGATGCGGACAATTTTGCCATTTTCTAATGTCGCCGACACCGAACAAAGGAAATTGGAACTTTTGATACCAATGAAACCGTGTTGTGATTTATGTTGCTTTATGCTGACACAATGAAATGACTTCTTTCAAACATTTGGCAGGTTATTCATTTTTATTTAATTAGAGGAACTATTGTGCTCACAAGACAGGGTAAGATGACTTCAATATAGAATTTTCTAGATTGTTCTTTTCTTAGAAAAGAAAACACATGTTGCAGATTTTCAGTGAATCTGTTTACATTCTTAGAACAACCCTAAGGCTTAATTCTTTAGTCCAGAACATCCCGCTTTACTCCCTTTTCTTTCAACAAAAGAGAGTAAGCTAATTATCGTATTTTTTTCCTCAGCATACGTGGTCTGGTTTAACGAATTTGTTTTTTCCTCCTCAAGTGAATGAATAAAAACCACAAAAAAAGAGATAATTGTCAAAATGTTGTTTGAAAATGTAAAAACGAGGAAAGCTGGGTGCAAAATATATAGTTTGGGTAATAGTCACTGTTTTGGGGCAGGTTTGTGTTTTGGGTACATTTGGGTGCTAAACAATTTGGCAATGAGTGGGCCTACTGCACTAAAACCAATTTAGTTTGTCTTTTTACACTCTGCTTCTTTCAAAAATCGAGTGGGTGCGGCACCCAAAATCCGGACTTTACTCATCACCCAGCAGTCTGTATTATAGACTGATCAAACCCACGATGGGCATGGGAGAAAATTTTTCTTAATGCCCATGGGGCAAAAAAAGACGAAAAAGACAAAATAAAAATTACATTTTTTTCAAAACTATTGTAATAATATTTTAAAATAAATTCAAACGAATTTTTAATTTATATAAATTAAAATTTTTAAACTACAAAAAATATAATTACTCGCTAGGGAGCGCTGACCGGTGCTTGCGGTGATTTTGTAATTACTAGTAAAGTTCGACTAAAAAAGGGGAAAAGTCCAAGTTAATTCATGGAAAAAACTATTTTTATGTAATCCTTTGAGTTGCAATACTTAGTCTTTAAAAATATAGATTTAAAAACATTAAAAATGAATCCAGCAGCCAGTCCAACTTTAATGAAAGACCAATATGGAGATGATTGGTGGATGTGTTTGGTGAGAAAGAAAAACTTTTTGCTTTGAACATTCAATTAATCCTAAAACTTTTTTTACATTTAACTGAAATCTCTAATAAATTTTGTTATATTGAATATCAAACTGATAAAAACCAATTTTTAGATGAGAAATTGATAATACTTATCTAACTTAAATAAATTGATTTCATACTTAACAGTCTCCATTATTTTATTTTCAGTTTAAAAATAAATTTTACAATTTCTTATAAATAAACTGAGTTATAATTAATTTAAGTATACATGATTATATGTATATATGAACTCTAAGAAATATTTACTGATGTTTTCATCTATTTATAACAGACATCTTCAGGTATATAACGCAGAACAAAACGACGGCTACGTCGAAAGGATTTTGATGTAGCTGTTTTCTTCTGTGAATTACACATACATAACCTACCGTATTCGTGTGTTGTGTACAGGGCCGGATTTACCAATCCAGGGGCCCTGGGCACAAATTCGGTGGGGGTCCCCCCTTTAAGAGTAGGCAAATTTGATGATTTAGAAAGTTTACACCAAATACTGTACTTTCAATTAGATTTGAACTAGGAAGTTGTAAATTTCATTTTAAAATAAGGTTATTGTAAACATAGATATATTTTATTGTGTAAAACTAATTATTTTAATTTAACTGAAAAATACCTATGTGAAATTTTTTCCCGAAATTTTCCGATGTTTCATAGGTTTTTTCCCGGGTTTGGTTTTCTCTGCCTGTTGCCCTCATGATTAGGCCACACTAGGCTGTCGCGGTAATAGAAAGTAAATTATGTTTAAACATAATTTTTTTTAGTTTTGTGGGGCCCCTATTTTGTGGGGGCCCTGGGCACAGGCCCCAAATGCCCTTATGTAAATCCGGCCCTGGTTGTGTATGTGTAATTCTCTCTACTTGAAAGTACAAGTGTGAGACTTGGCTACACAAACACATCATTAATAGTCAGAAGTTTGTAATATTAACATGCCAAGTATGTCACAAATAGATGAAAAAGAGAATATTATATCATGTTTGATATACTGCAATAGCAGATGAAAATGAGTGCCAAAAATTAAAGTTTATTTCAATGCAATTTTAGATTGTGTATGTACATGCTTTAAACATTTATATATAAAAGAAAAATTCGTAGTAGACTACAAAATTTTATAGAAAAAATAACATGCACATACCTATAAGCCTTTTACTGGTGTGCTATGGTGTGCGTCTCAATATGCAATAAATTATTGTATATTTTGTTCCGAGACACACCGGTAAAAGGCTTATAGGTATGTGCATTTTACATTACTCCAGTGTAGAAATTCTACTATTTTTAGAAAAATAACAATTTTATATACATGAAGTATGTGTAGCAAAAGAAAAAGCATTAAAATTTGTAATATATATTGTGAAGCAAAAATTAACACTTCCTCTCATTTTTTCAAAGTATATCACAGCATGTATTATTTGTAAATTTTATACTTATTTTTTAAAAGATCTTTCTGTAGAAATTTGCTTTTTCAATTGAAATTTAGAGGAAACAAAAAATACCAATGTGGAATCGTAAATGAAATACTCTTTGTGCTTATAAAAACAACAGTGATCTTAAGGCAGAACATACTGGTTTTATCTAGTGTGATAAGCACTACAAACTGCAGCACTCCAAAAAAAAATAAAGAAACAAAATAATGTCTTGATTTTTACTATATAATAATGTAAATTATTTTATACAAGTAAAATTAATTTTTTTTAAAATTGAAACAGCGTACAAAACAAAAATGATTTTATTAGAGAATTCTATTGATTGTCTCCTATGACAAAAAATAGACTCACTTGAACCTTTAACTGGTGCATAATATGAATAATGTTAAACATTTTATAATTTTTAACATTAATCATATTATGTGCCAGTTAAAGGTTCAAGTGAGTCCATTTTTTGTCATATACACCACGGTGTGCAGTTGCGATTCAGATCGTTTCCTACTAAAGAAAGCACTGTTAAACAGTATTTCACATGTTCTGTCTTGTCAAAAATTTTATTCTTTAGTCTACTGAAGAGATCAAAGTGAAAAAAATGTCACCCCAAAAAATTTTCCAAAGTTCCTGCCAGTTGATAAAAAAAGTCCCAATCTGGAAATGCTGGACAGCATTTCATGAAAACTATCTTTGGTTCTCAATGTCACTTTCTGTTTTCCTATCTGAACTTGCTGTGTGATGTCATGACATCACACAGCAAGTTCAGATGGGAAAGCATGAAGTGACATCCCAAGCATGATGAGAATTGGATTCTCATTGCACAGGAGCTCATCATTCTGCTGTTTTTTCTGAAGTGTGCTTTATGATTCAATTTCATGTTGAATGTCGAAAGTACAAGTGTGAGACTTGGCTACACAAACACATCATTAATAGTCAGAAGTTTGTAATATTAACATGCTAATAAAGTTTGTAATACTAACATGCCTATAGAGCTGTTGTTAAATCTGCATAAAGACTAGTTTTATTGCCACTTTAATAAAGATATTGCCAAGTGGTGATTTTGAGCACTGTAGTTTGACCCCTGCAATAGTGTGTCAATTATCTGAAATAATTAAGGTAGGACAATTTCAGACAATCATTTTTTTTTTATAACCAATTACTAATAAGTTACAGTTGGTAGGAAAAGAGTAGTACTGTTAGCAAGTGTGAAAAGGTGAAAAATTGTCAAGAAACATGATAAAAATGGAAATATTTTTAGTAAGTTTAAGCAAATATTTAAGTTAGATTAAATATTGATATATGGACTCCATATAATATGTTATACTTTGGTGCTTATTATTCATAATTCTGTTATAAAATACCATTCTTTAATATTTTAGACTTTACTGTTGTGCTGTAGATCATGTTGTTCATTCTTTGATTTTACAGTTTGTGTAATACTTTAGAAGTTGTAGTTTTCTATAATATATAGCTATGGTGCATTTAGTATTGGCTTATTGTCAGTTTTACAGCATTTGGCAATAATGTTGATGAGTAAGTTTAACATAATATTTTACTGTTATTTGTAAAATTATTAGGCTTAAAATTACTTTTGGGCTCATTTTTAGAATGGATTTGGTGCTTGTTTGGGTGCTTTTTCCCCCATTTTGGGTACTAGTTTGGGTACTTTTAAATGCTGTATTATTGAGACAACAACCAACAAGAAGTATTATATTTACAAACTACATAGTTGTTTATTGAAATTTATACATAAAGACAAGCATTGTAATTTACAACAGTAACCATTTCAATGTTCTTAAAAGGAAGTTTTCTTGTTTGGAGGATGGAATGTCTTTTTATAAGGAAAAAATTTTTCTATGTCGACCGAGACTAAGGGGGCATGTTTCATTTTTACTTGGAATTGCAATCCAAAATATTTTTCAAATCTGGATTTTTTGATAAACTAGATCTGAGTTTGTCCAGGACAAAACTGTCCAGTGCATCAAGCGCCTGACTTACAACATTCCACTGATTCCGCATTTCGGTTTCATGTCTTTTCAGCATGTTGATTTTATCCACCAATAACTTGTATGAATGCATTGAGCAGAACTCTGTGAACTACTGGATCAGCAACCAATTTCTTGACACTGTTGATGGCTGTAGAATCGCCAGGAGGAAGTTCATTGATAAATGCATTAATTTTCTGAAAGTTCTTGCTGCAGAATACTACATATTCACATTCTCTATGTAGGGCATGGGCAAGACAAGTCACATGCTTTAGGTTGTTGTAGATCCACTTTAAATTTGAGAATGCTGACATGTAAGATGCTTGATCTGTAACGACAAGTCAAATTTTTTTGTACTGGACACCATTTGGCCACAATTTTACGCAAACATCATTGAAAGCTTGGGACACTGTAGTTGACTTCATATTTTCAAGTTAGTACCTTTTGAACATTGGTTGTGCATAGCATCTGATCAGTGGTGCAATGAGAACATTCAGTACATACTGTTTTGTGGAATCCATTGTTTCATCCAGTATAAATACTACAACATTGTCTCTGATAAGGTCCAGGATTTTAGATGTTGTTTGATCATAAACAGGTTTAATGTAGTATTTTCTAAGAGTGCTCTCATTGGGGACAAGCTTTCCCATATATTTCTGGAGAATGACGTAAAGGCTGGATTATTTATCTTATATAAAGATATATTTGCCTGCAGAAGAGCTGTTGTTAAATCTGCATAAAATGTATTATTAGCTTAATCTTCCTTACACACCGGTGATTCAATCAAAAAATACACTTACGTAAAACCAGATAACCGGAGTGATTAGTATTCTGAAGTCTTCTAGGCTATTCTTCAGTAGCCTGAAGAAGAGCCTAGAAGAGGCTACGAAAATGTTTGCGACCCGAATACTAATCACTCCGGTTATCTGGTTTTACGTAAGTGTATTTTTTGTATTATTAGCCTTCTCAGATTCTTTTCCTCTTTGAAATGAGGCCCCTATAAATTTCTGCTTGAAAATCCTCCTTTTCTGTTTGCCTTCTCTATGCTTTTCTGAACTCGTGTCACCTGATTTTTGTTTCTTTGTGTTTCACATCAACCAGAATCACTTAATTGCAAATGGGACAGTGAAGAACTTTTCTGTCTGTGCATACATCTTCATCTTTAAACTTATTTGCTAAAATGTTCAATTTAGATGCGGATAATTTTGTCGTTTTCTAATGTTGCCCACACCAAACAAAGGAAATTGGAACTCTTGCGCTCACAAGACAGGGTAAGATGACTTCAATATAGAATTTTCTAGATTGTTCTTTTCTTAGAAAAGAAAACACATGTTGCAGATTTTCAGTGAATCTGTTTACATTCTTAAAACAACCCTAAGGCTTAGTTGTTTAGTCCAGAAAATTTTGCTTTATCCCCTTTTCTCTCAATAAAAGAAGAGAGTAAGCTCATTATTGTATTTTTTTCTTCAGCATATGTGGTCTGGTTTAACGGATTTGTTTTTTCCCCCCTCATGTGAATGAATAAAAATCACCACCAAAAAAAAGAAAAAGATAATTGTCAAAATATTGTTTGAAAATCTAAAAAAGGGGGAAGCTGGGTGCAAAATATATAGTTTGGGTGCTATTCACTGTTTTGGGACAGGTTTGCATTTTGGGTGCTAAACAATTTGGCAATGAGTGAACCTACTGCACTAAAACTGACATAGTTTGTCTTTTTACACTCT
The DNA here is from genome assembly GCF_030686945.1 of Centruroides vittatus. Classification (NCBI taxonomy): domain Eukaryota; kingdom Metazoa; phylum Arthropoda; class Arachnida; order Scorpiones; family Buthidae; genus Centruroides; species Centruroides vittatus. The sequence continues at coordinate 4,552,128 of NW_027122385.1, forward strand.
ACCCCATTCAAAAACCGAGTGGGTGCAGCACCCAAAAATCGGGACCTTAATTATTAGTCAGAAAAAATATAACTAATATTTTATTCTTGAATTTTTATTAAACTCAAGCCAAATATTTTAATAATAATATAATTAGTAAAAAATAATCATATTCTCTCCAAGGAGTGGATGGATCATCAGGACTTGGAAAATCAGGGTCAAGAGATGTTGGTAGGGCCAGTTGACTGGTGCCAATATCTTCGTATTCATAGGTGCTGCCATTGGCCTATTTATTTCTGTGCTGCCTGAATAAATCCTATTCACACATGTTCTTATTCATAACATAGAACGTATTTAATCTTTCTTGTTTTATTAAACTCAAGCCAAATATTTTAATAATAATAATAATTAGTAAAAAATAATTTTATGCCTTGTACTTTGAATTTCATTCCTTCCAGGAGGCTATTCAAATTCTGAATCATTCAAAGTCTGAATCCATTTTTTCCATTAGAAATAATGGAAAGTGAATTAATCTATTTCCAGACTCTCCAATACCCATTTTAATAAACTTAAAAGTTAAAATTATAAGTTAAGTTATAAGTTAAAATATTTTTGGATAAAAAGTATATCAGGCATGTTAAGCTTTATGAGTTTCGGAAAGGATATAATGCTGTGCAAACAGTAAAAAAATTTGTAATGTCTATGAGGAAGACATTTATAAACTTTAAATATTAATAATGCAAAAGTGAGAGTGACGGATGACTTGGATGCACAACAGATTGTGCTTACACTTTGTACTTTTTTACTGTGTGCACATTTCAAACTTTGAAGCATCATCCAAATGTTGAAACAAAGTTTTGTCAAATTTAACATTCAAAGTTTTCAGTTTAATGTCAAGTGTTACAGAAGTATTTTCAACAATATTTTTTAGCATATTTACTACTAAATTCTGAAACCCTTGGATGTAGAAATCTGTCCTCAATAAATTAAAATATTTTTCAATTCAATAAAATAATATTGAAAAATAAAAATTATTTTTCAGCTATATCAGGTAAAATATCAATAGAGAATGTTTCATTTTAACTGTATAAGTAAAGAATCAGTGAGAGAAATTGGGATATATAAGGTTCCATTTTAATCAATTACTAGAATTTGAAAAATATGCATCTACAGAAAAATTCATTAAAACAAAAATGTTAGATTTCAAGGGAGCCACAAGATAACACTATTGGTTTTGTCATAGATGGCACTACAATCATTGAAAATGGAGTCAATTTCATTTCTTTAAATGGGAACTCATGTTTTTTACTGAATTATAATGATTGTACATCAAAAACATTCTTTGAAACATGTACATACTTAAAAGTTATGAGCATTTGAAGTTTTATACAGCCGCCATACAGCGTACATATAAATCTCTCTATATCTGTAAGGTTTGCTGAAAAAAGGAATAAAAATGTTAATATCTTAGGAAACAGTTATTATTTGATGGAATCTAGATTAACATATCTTTATCACGAGCTTGATGACTTTTATATGCTGTGGCACTAGTTTTGCATCAGTTCATTATTTGAAGAATGATTCCACTAGAAGTTGAGATGCGCTTTCTGTAATTTGTAATGCAAGTATTTATTAAAATGATAAAGCTAATGCAAGAGGAGGTTTTCCTTACTTGTATTTTATATGATGAAATGTCATCTCTGATTCTTATCTTGATATGAAGGTTTCTTGAACCTGAAAATAATTCCCAATTACAGTGGAACCTCGGTATACGACCTTAATCTGTTCCTGATGTTTGGACTTATACCAAATAGGATGTATACCAAACCAACCTTTACCATAAGAAGTAATGTAAAAATGATTAATCCGTTCTCATGTAAAAAAACCCCTCTTGATATGATATATTAATGGGGTTGTAAAATAATTTAAACACTGTTTGAGCACATTAATAACAAAATAAATTTTATCATAGATTTTTAAAGTTATTACAGTATATTGTGTTATATTATTTAAATCATTAAATCAAAATCAAATCAAATCAAATCAAAATCAAATCAAATCAAACTCTCCTTAATACTAATAATCTGTTTACAAATTGATTAAACCCCTTTCGCAACATTAGCAGATTTATTAGCGAGGTTGAGACCAAAGTTTTAAACGTGAAAATGTGTACGTTGGATGTTTAGTGCCGCTTTCCTGTAAGCCTAGAAGTTTGAGAATGGCGTTTGGAAAGTCAGTGGAATCATGCTCGACATTCCAAATGCCATTGTCAAACTTCTAGGCTTACAGGAAAGCGGCACTGAACGTTCGACGTACACGTTTTTGCGTTTAAAACTTTGGCTTCAATATCACTAATAATGTCTATTTTTCACGATTGTTGATATTGCCATTCTCGGAATACGGTATGCAACAGTTAAATCTTGAACATGCATGCCACCTTCATATTTCTCAACAATCTCTTTTTTCAGTTCCATTGTGATTCTAGTCATTTTTTAGTTCTCTATTGCTTTTCATTTGCCTTTTTGCAATTCATGATTAATAAAAATAATAAAATTTTACTTACAAATTAAAATCAGAAGAAATTTAACAAAGTTATAAACCGTGGCACCGCGAACGTCTAGTCTGGTCTAGTACACCGATAGTGCTACTTGTTCATAGCTGGTGCATATAATTGAATTAAGTAGTATACCGAACGAAAGTCGTATACCAAGCAAAATTTGTTTTGTCCAAACAGGACATATTCCAAATTGGATGTATTCTAAAGCAGACGTATACTGAGGTTCCACTGTACAAAGATCTTAAGTTGTATGACATAGACTTGAAACAGACAAATGACATTCTGAAAAGCATTGACATTGGCCATGATACACAAAAGAAACTGGAATCTCTTTTTCAAAATAAAAAACTTCAGAGAATGAAGAGAAAGCCTTAACAGAAACCTTTAACATGAGAGATTTCTTTCTCATGTAAAAGGTTTCTGTGGTACAATTACAGCTTTATCTGAATTAAAATGCATTTTGCCTATGAAAAACCTACTACTTTGTGATCTTTAGGCACTGTTCCATCAGTAAAAATTGAAGAATCTTATTACATTTATCAATGAATGTGATGTCAGGCTTATTGTGATGAATTGTCTTATCTGTGATTACGGTTCTGTCTTAGTATATTTTGTGGGTATCATTTTCTAATACTTTTATGGAATATATTTGTAGTATAATACCTGGATGTTTAGTAATCTGAGTTTGTGTGCAAGCTCATGGTAAATCATGTTTGCTATTTGATTATGTTTATGTAAATAGTCTATTTGTGCTAAGAGCTAGCAACCAGAGATTGTATATTGTATTGTTTCTGGCAGAATGTGGCATTTTCTGCAAGAGTCATTTGTGAGTGATGTATCCTTCAGAATGTATTTTCTGTAGATTTTAGTGTTTACTGTTAGTAACCTGATCATGAATGGCAAATGAAAACTCTTCAGTCTCTTTAAACAGGAAACCCCTAGTCTGCCAATAGTTTGATGCAGTTTTGTCAACACAGTTCTGACCTAGGACATAGGCATGTTTACTATGAAGTGGCTTTTGTGCTCATGACTTCTTAATGGGTATTTATGTTGTTTGTGTTGAGTTGTGTCCAGGTGCTCTGTCTGTAAGTTAATGATGTATTGTTACTGTCTACCAGAGTTATAGTTTTATGTAATCTTGATATATTTTGTGGAAAAACTGTGTCAGTATTTGTTTGTAGTGGAAGTTAACTACATTAGTTAGGCCAACCATCTTCTTTGCAAGGAAGAGTTAGTCTTTCTATGGATGATTTTGGGTGATTTTGTTTATACTTAGTTTTTTTGTTATTTTCCTTCAGAATGCTCAAGATTTGGGTGTGTCCAGTAAATAACTCAGAGTAAATGAGTACAGGGACAATATATGTATTAATTGCTTTAATGGTATGTTTTACATTTAGGTGTATTCTTAATGCTGCATTTAATTTGTTCTGGTATTTGAGTGTGTATTATTATTATTCTCAAACATTTTTTATGTCCACACAAGTCACCAAATTTTTGATTATCTGCCCTAAACAAATTCCTCTGTGTTGTGTCCGGGTTGACTTCACTGTTGCATAAAGAAGTTAAGTGCTTTTTTATTACAGAAAAACAGTATTTTTTAGGTAATAAACCTAGAACTAATTTCTGGTGTGCATAAACAAAAAGTAATCTCTGCACAAACGTTTTCTAACTCCCTAGTTCATCTTCAGGTGCAATAGAATGGTTACCGGATGGAGTGCCTTTTGAAACAAACGTAAATTTATAAAAGTTTTTTGAAAGAATGTAATTTGAACCACCAATTTGGATTATAAATTTTGTTCTGAACATTTGTTCTGAAGGGCACTTTATCGGGTAACCATTCTATCACACCTGAAGGTGAACTGAAGAGTTAGAAAATGTTTGTGCAGAGATCATTTTTTGTTTATGCACACCATAAATTGGTTCTGGGTTTGTTATTACAGTATATATATCCTGGTGTAGTGTGAAGTAATTTAGTATTTTTGAACATCTTACTTTTGTTAAGCTTTTGTAAGTCACAAAATGGGTTTAATCTTTCATTTGAAATATCCAAATAGTTCTCTTTTTGTCCAAGAGATTAATCAGTAAATTAAAGAGATTTTTTTAAAATGTTGTTATGATTTGATATTTACTATTAGATATTTGTGTTTATATTGCTATCATAAAATAGATCGTATTAAACTTTCAGATTCTAAAATTAGTTTGCTAGCTTGTATTTAACTTTACATTCATTTGTCTTTTTGTTTAGTGTTGAAGTTTGTTGGCTCAATGAATCCATTTAAATTTTTATTTTTATCATCATATGTCGATGCTTTCATTAGTTGTAGATGCATTTTTCAATAATCTCAAGTTTCTGTAAGATTTTACTATTTACTGATAAAAGTTTCCTAAGAATGAGTAGTATATACTTTTTAAGTTAAGTGAACAATGCAGCTATAGAATTACATTTTAATTTCTATTTTCCAGCTTTGAGATTTTTCTCATTAACGTAAAGAAAAGTAAACTTAAAACTAATTATAAGAAAATTAATTTTAATAGTGATAATGATGGAAGAATGCTGGTAAATATTACATTTATTATTAATTAATTATATAATAAAAAGAATATATGGAATGCAAACTTTCAAAAAACTAAGAAAAGAACTATCAATTATAATCCATTCTTCTCTCTAGATCATATATCAAAAATTTTATGAAGTTTTTTGCAAATGTTTACTTTAGACAGGTATTAGTAATACAAAAATAAGTTAAAGATTTTCAGTATATACATGCTTGTAAAAAATCTGAAACTGGAAGGAATATGATGCAGCCAATCATTAACAGTCTGTCTTGGCTACACTATATAAACAAGGGTCACACTGAAATATTTGAGATACAGAAAACTATTTACTTGGTGAAATAACTATTTCACATGCATGAACACCAATGATCTGCATATTCAAATTACAGTAGAGAGTCGTTAATCTGAACCCCGGAAATCCGAATCGCCGGTAATCCGAACGATTTTCAGTCAGACTGTGTCGTGCTGAATCGAACGTTTTTAATACTAGATTTACTTCTAAAGTATAATTTTCATGTTTTTATATTCTTCAATATATTTATTTTGTTTGTACAAAATAAAGAAATAATTTTTAATGATACAATAGCCTCAATTATTATTATAAAAATTTTTGTTAGGCTTAAAATCGACGAAAATTCAACATGAAGTGACACGCAACGGAGAAAAATTCAACACGAAGCGACACGCGACGGAGAAAAATTTGAACATCAGACAGGTTAATATATTTTTTTGTACATAATCGGTAATTTGAACAAATCACTAATCTGAACAACCCCAGTCCCCAATTGATTCGGATTAACAACTCTCTACTGTAGTAATGGCTGATTGCAGCACTTGTTATATAACTGATGGAACAGAAAGTGAAACTTACATTATTATAGAGTTAATACAATACCATTATTAAGCAATGATTTTTTATAATTTTAAAGTCAGGTTAACTTGAAAACAATGCATAGATCATCTACAATCAGTTTTTTGCAACAAAACACCATCTAGAGCCACAGTATTTATATTCAAAATGGGTTACAGCTCTCTATATGATGAAAATCATATAAGTAGGCCTGTATCAGCAGTAGTCACAAAAAATGTGTCTGCTGTACAGAAAATCATAACCAATGATAATTGACATACCTATCAAATGGTATAGGCTGTTCTTGGTTTCAGATCTGCAGCTAAACATAAGATCTTATATAAAAAGTTGGATATGAAAAACTGTTAGTTATTGGGTTCCATCACACTACACCTTACACACTTTTCCAGCACTAGTTTAATCAAAACAAATGTTTTCAATCCCATTCAGGGATCTGCCTTAGGTTAAAAAGGTATTAAAATACAAATTAAAGAAAAGAACTGAATTCTAATGGTAGAACTATAACTGGTATTTTTAAATTTACAAAATTAAAAAAAAAATAATTTACATATTTTTAAAATGAAAACATAAATTAAGTAAATAAAATAAATTACACATGTTATTAGCAAAAATTTTAAGTTGAGTGTATGTTGTTCTCTTGCCTCATTGGGTTATAAACTAGAGATTGATAATGTTTCTTTCTCCTTGAAATTAATGTTTTCACCCATTCTAGATGCTTGGAATATTTCAAAAGCTTCCATTGATTGTAACTTGTTGACATCAAATACTTTTTTTAATAATTTAGCCTGCAGTTTCACATATCTAAAAGCCTTTTTCTGGTGTGTGTATCATCACTCTAAACCAATTAGTTACAAACGTTTTCGAACCTTAACGGTTCTTTTTCAGGTAACGATCCCCTAACGGAAATGTGCTTCGATTCTAAGTTGTGAAGTTCATCCAGGCAAAGGTCATTCATACCAACCACTGCACTAACCACCTCTGATGGCTGGAGGCGATCTACATATGTCTTAACGCTATTAATTAAAAAAGGCTTTTAGATACGTGAAACTGCACTATTCTCCGGTGTAGATATTATAACATCATTTGAATTTAGCTTGGTCCCAACATGCTGACACCCCCTCTGTTGCTTGCAAACTTTGCAAGCACTGTGGATAGACTATTTGTATGAACATCATGTTTATGTTCTCTAAGCCTTTGGGTTAATGATCTTTTAGTGACACCTATGTATGTTAACTTTCGACCAAATCTATCATTCCACACTGGGATAGTGTATATCCCAGGGGCTAAGATACTATCTACAGAATTTTTACCATTAGCTAGAAGCTTAAATATAATTGGATTATGTCTATAAACTATTCTGGCATTCATGTGCTTTGCTAATGTTTTATATGTGGAAGTCACCCTTGGGTCCACAGCTATAAATTTCTGAGGTAAAATCTCAAAATACTGTGTATCCTTATTAAGCCACAATGCATTAATGTCATCTTCCATGTTTTTAGCTAACGTAGAAATCATATTTTTGCTGTAGCCTTGAGCTCTCACTAATTCTTTATCTGCCTTATCTCCTTAATTGTGTGTAGCAGTGCATGTAACACTTGTTCAAAGGGCCTACACACACTGCTCTAAGGAAAATCTGTATAAAATTACGATTTGAACATACAATAAACTTTGAATGTTGTTAGGGTGCACACAGATTGAGCCAACTAGATGTAGATATGCAGAGCTATGCATGCCTATTGCAAGTTCAGTCAAATTTAGACATGTATCTCCACTACCCTTTTGCATTTTGAGGAAACTTAACTCCATTTCCAGATGCTATGGACAGTCTACTATTGAGATATAAAATAACTAAACACTTTGGATTAAGTTGAAAAATTGAATTTTTTGTATCTAGATTGCAAGATTTGCACTCTGTTCACTGTAAAGATATTCTCCATATAGCATCTACAAGTGACCTTTCCTGAACCATATATGAAATGGCAGGTAATACAAAAATTAATTAAGGATAATAAACCATGTTAAAATGAGAAAGCATTAACTCAAAACATATGTACCAGGATTAAAAACATACTGATTTTGATAGAGAAAGAAATACAAAAATTCATCTCATATTCTATATTTTTGATTTATATTTAATATTTTGTTCATTTTGAAGATATTTAATATTATTTTTTATTATAATATATCATTTTTTATTTTCAATTTTAGCATAAGCGTTTCCTAATTGAATCAACTGAACAAGAACCTGATGTGCTTTTCATTGGAGATTTTACTGTTTCTATGATAGCTCATACTGATGTGAGTCACAATTATTTAACACTAATTAGTATTTAATTTTTTAGCTTATATAATATTATAATAAAATACTAAAAGTAAATAAATAAATTGGTTATAATTTTTAGAATAATTTAAATTTTGACAAGAACATAACCCTCTATTAAAAAAAATTTAATAGAGGGTTATGTTTTTGGAAAGTAGTTGTCACAAAAAAAAAATTGTATTTTATTGTCACAACTATTTTCCAGACATTGCAAGTACAATCTTAACAGATAAAAAGATAGAATGTAGCTCTCATCACTAAGAAGTCAGCTATAATCTGAAACTGCAAATTACATCAGCAGTTATGATTTAGAATTTAATTGCTGTTACACCAAAAATTCCACTTTACTGAGATTTATGTTATACACTTGGTTTGCTAAGTGTTTCATTTTCATATTGGACAGGCTTTCACCTTATAATATTTTACACAATAAATGTTTTGTCCAAGATATATTTTTCATTTAGACAGTCTTCCTTTTTATACAGGGTCTGTTTTAGACAGGTTTTACTGTATTATGTATTTATTTTTAGATTATATGTATTATCCTTACCATTATTTTATTTTATAATTTTTGAAAATAAAGTATTAGATTCTAAATATTAATATGTTTTATGCAAATAAGATGAATACTTAATGAAAAAAATTACCAATTGGACATATTTAAAGAATGAACTTTTTTAGATATCTAGCACAAACTAACAAAACTAATGTTTTTAAAGTAGTTTATACCTCTTCTTCAGGTTTAAACTTAAACATTAACTATTCATTGAAGGAATGTTGGTGTTTGAAAATGTTTAAATCAATTAATACTTACTATATATTCCTCTAATTTGACTGTCATTAAGCTGGATGGTGCGGTGATGGATGTCGCCACCCCGCGGATATTGTGTTTTTTTTGTTACTTTTCTTCACATTTATGTTTTGTGGATTTGTTGTTGTTTGAATGCTTAATAATTTAATTTTATCTAGTTTTATACATTTTCTATAATTGTACTCACTGTTAAATAATTAATAAAGGTGTCTCATTACTCTCGTGAGAAAAGGCGAGACGAGAACTAGTATGGCGACAGTTGGTTAAAGCAAAGTTAGTCGTGTCTTTTTTCAAGAAACGAAAAGCATAAACACAAAGATCATTTATCACATAACATAAATTTTTGGTCCGTCGAGGCGGATTAAGTCCGATAACAAAGAATCGCAATCATTTCCAGTGAGGAACGTCTTTTTCAAGAAACTTTTTGATGCAGTGTGTTAAGCCTAACCTCGTGGATATTGCGTTGGTTGGAATATCGAGCAAAGTTCAGTTTTAGCAGAAAGTTTACTTTAGCAAGTGAGTAGAAAGTTTATATCGTCTCAGGTTTCGTTAGGTAAACGTAGCCGTACTAGTTTAATATAGCATATAGCAAGTTGGTATTCATCATGGACATCTCGCAACAAAAAAGGAACCGTAAGGTTATTAAACAAAGCATAACAAGACATTATAATTTTGCTTTTAGTAGTGAAGCTCAAAATGCAACTATTCATATTCTTAGCACAAGAATCACGTTATTAGACGATACGTGGAAAGAGTATCTGAATATAAGTAACAATATAATCATGTATGGTACAGCTGAACAATCAACAGCTCAAGAAAAAGATTATGAAGAAGTAGAAGAAAAATATATTCAAGTACGATCCAAATTATCATCATTAATCGACGAAAAGGCGCCAATAACAGAGACATCAACATCAACACAAGCATCACCACGACAGTCGAATGCATCATTTGAAGGGCAGGCAAGCTCCTCGTCGATAAAATTGCCAAAAATTGAACTACCAACATTTGACGGAGATTATTTAGAATGGATCAAGTTCAAAGACTTATTTTCAGCAATAGTGCATAACAATGCAACTTTAACAAACGCACAGAAACTTCACTACCTTAAATCAGTTTTAAAGGGAGAAGCTGAACAACTCCTACACTCCATTGAAGTCAGTGATGGTAATTATACAGAAGCATGGAAGATACTGCAAGATAGATATGAAAATGAACGACAGATTATTAATAGTCATCTCAAGGCTCTTTTTCAACAGCCACGTGCAAGGACTGATTCGGCGAGTGAAATCAAACGACTACTAGACACTACTGTAAAACACGTCAGAGCATTAGCAGTGTTAAAATTGCCGACAGATCATTGGGATCACATTTTGGTTTATACGTTAAGCAACAAACTCGATGATGAAACAAGAAAACAGTGGGAATTGAAGGCTACAACGACTACATTCCCTACATTCAATGAGTTGAAGCAATTTCTGGAGCAGAGATATCGTGCTTTAGAGATTTCCGTGAGCAATATGTTGAAACAAAGAACACAACAAAACATAGGAAAACTGTCAACTACACTCAAGGCTCATAGTGTGACTGTTTTAAGTTGCCCGGTTAGCAAGATAGGTTTGCTCTTCCTAGATTAGAACTCTGTGCTATACAACTCTTAGCTAAGCTAATGCATCGAGTGAATCAACAATTGCAAATAAATAGAGAAAACATTTTCGCTTGGTCAGATTCAACTATAGCTTTGTCTTGGATTAAAAGTGAGCCTAGAAATTGGAAAACTTTCGTGGCAAACCGAGTAAGTGAGATTCAGACTTATCTTCCTCCACAACACTGGAAGCACGTTAAATCCAAAGATAACCCTGCAGACTATGCGTCACGTGGGCTTAACCCAGCTACGTTAAACTCATGTGATCAATGGTGGAATGGACCAAGGTTTCTTTACGATGAGGAACTAACTTGGAAGGTAAATACAATCAATTATTGTGATGTTGACGAAGAAAGAAAGACAGCGGTCGCTTTCACAGGCAAAACTGATACTGAAGATCCTTTGAATATAAGAAAGTCATCTTCATGGTTAAAACTTCAACGCATCCTTGCTTATTGCAGAAGATTTATCAACAACTGTAAGAAAGAAAAGAAATATAGACAAATAGGACAGTTAACTCCAACAGAAACAAAACATTCTGCGATCTGCATTGTTCGACATGTACAGCAGGTTTGCTTTAGAGATGTTTTTGAAGCAATTAAAACAAATAACTCAAAACACAGATTACGCGCACTCGTACCGTTTGTTGATGAGCAGTGCTGTCTTCGAGTTGGAGGCAGATTGCATAATGCAAATATTAGTTTTGATGCAAGACATCCACTACTGTTACCAGAGAAACACCACCTCACAAAAATCATCGTGCAATATTTTCACAGGTTGCTGCTTCATCCGAGCATTAATCTCTTGATAGCTCAAATTAGACAACTGTTCTGGATTCCGCATACTCGAACTTCAGTAAAGAGGTATACTAAAGATTGTGTGGCTTGTTTTCGAGATCGAGCTTCGGAAGAAAGTCAACAAATGGGTGTCCTTCCACAATATCGTGTTCAGCAACTGCGACCTTTTTCGAAGGTTGGAATAGATTACGCAGGACCATTTCCTATTAAAGTGTCACATGGAAGAACAACAAAACACTGGAAATCATATTTAGCGTTATTTATCTGCATGGCTACAAAGGCAGTCCATCTTGAGGTCGTAAGTGACTTGACAACTGCAGCCTTTATAGCAGCTTTAAGAAGGTTTACTTCAAGAAGAGGTAAGCCCACTGATATATTTAGTGACAATGGCACAAACTTTGTTGGTGCTAACAATGAGCTTCGGGAGTTACTTCAATTTTTGAATAAAGACAGTACTAAACAGGAAGTTATTTCAACTAGTTGTAATCAAGGTATAAGTTGGCACTTTATTCCTCCTCATTCCCCACATTTTGGCGGATTATGGGAATCAAATATCAAATCTGCTAAGAAGCATATGAGACGAATCATAGGCAATCAAATTCTTACTTATGAAGAATTAACCACCGTATTTTACCAAATCGAAGCTTGTTTGAATTCCCGACCTCTGACACCAATCAGTGAAGATCCAAATGAACTAGCAGCATTAACTCCAGCGCACTTTCTTCTTGGGGAAGCCCTAACTTCTTTACCAGAACCTAATCTTCAGCATATTAAACTGAATCGATTATCCCGATGGCAGTTACTCCAGCGCATGGTGCAAGACATTTGGAAACGTTGGCATTTGGAGTACCTGAGCCAACTACAAAATAGACCAAAATGGGTAGAAAAAAGAAGAAACCTACAGTACAATGATTTAGTTCTTGTCAAAGAAAAGAATATCCCACCTACAAAGTGGATTTTGGCCAGAATTATAAGAACCCACCCTGGCAAGGACGGACAGGTCAGAGTCGTCGACATAAAAACAAAAGACGGAATATTTACTCGAAACATCAATCAGCTATGTAGATTGCCTGAAAACTCAAGTAATCTTGAAATCTAGGGATTTCAAGGTGGGCAGGATGGATGGTGCGGTGATGGATGTCGCCACCCCGCGGATATTGTGTTTTTTTGTTATTTTTTCACATTTATGTTTTGTAAATTTATTACTGTTTGAATGCTTAATAATTTAATTTTATCTAGTTTTATACATTTTCTACAACTGTAACCACTGTTAAATTATTAATAAAGGTGTCTCATTACTCTCGTGAGAAAAGGCGAGACGAGAACTAGTATGGCGACAGTTAGTTAAAGCAAAGTTAGTCGTGTCTTTTTTGCAAGAAATGAAAAGCATAAACACAAAGATCATTTATCACACAACAAAGCCAAGTGTTGTTAGTTAGTACTGTTGCATATCCTGTAGATATGCTCATTACATGAACTTAGTGAATGAATATAAGATATTCTAAATTATCCACTTTGTTGTGTAACTTAAAACATTTTGTAATTATATACTTATATATGTAAATCCAATGATATGAAACTATTTTATCTTGTAGATGTGGGAGAAACTTTTTATTGGAATGCATTGTTTAAATTTTGGAATTGCTGAAGATCAAACTCAACATGTTTTGTGGAGAATAGAAAATGGAGAAATTGATACACTTAATCCAAAGGTCAGTTGAGATTTAATGTGAAATTAGATATTAATTCTAAATTAATTGATAATTGGTTAAATCTTATTTATTCATATAATATTTTAAATTTTTCTACTAATATACAAATAAAATTGAAACAAACTGAATAATCTTTATCTTTTAATTATTATAATTATTCTAAAATTATTGTTATACAATTATTATAAAAAAGTAAATCAAATATATCAAAATATTAGTGGTGCATTATTGCTTTTGGGACTCAGGCAAATTTGAATTAGGAGACCCTATGTATTTTGACTTTAGACAGTTTTTTTTGGGAAATTCCCAGTATTCTCTTGAATTGAAAACTGCCCATACAGAAAATTAAAAAAAAATACAATTTTAGATAAAGTTTCTTTAAAAACAAAACAGAATTAGATATATGACATTTATGAACAATTAAATGTAATCTACAACAAAAGTTCATAGATTGAATTAGTACTTTTATTGAACCAAATAATAAAGTAGATTAATTAAACAAGAATTAGAATACTATGTACTTATGAACCATAGCCATTTAATACAACAAAGAAAAAGCACTTTTTATAAATTAAAAAAATTCTTAAGAAAACAACAAATTTTTTAAAAATTTGCAATTTCAATGAAAATTTAAAGAAAAATTTTAAGACAGGTTACAGGAATGAATAAACAAAATTTATTACATCTTCACTTTTTGTGCTTTTCGAGCTGAGAAATTGTCAGTTCATTGTAATCAATCCTGTTTGAAATGTCATTCTTGATGTATAAATATTATTGAATTATATAATTTTTCTTGTATAATTGAATTTCTAATATCATTTTAAATTCTTTTAAGGACATTGAACAATCACTCTGCTAATGAGTTGGAAACAAGAATTGACAAATATATTTTTAGAATTATGTTCACAGTAGGAAAAGTAGAAATTAGTCTTCCTTGGATCACTTTGTACAAGGAGAATCTAAATTTTCTGTTTTTTTGTAAATTGTTGATTCTTTCTTGATAATAGTAATGTAAATATCATAGGTATTAAATTCATAATACAGTTATCATACTATTTTAGTGATATTTCATTTTAGTGTTAAAATAGCAAAATAATTCAAAATATTTTGGTATGCCTCAGTATCTCTCTTAACTTCTGATACCATTAATTACAAATTACATTTAAAAAATTTACAATAAATGCTTGTTTGCCTGTCAATTGCACATCCTCATCCTTGATGTGATTCTAAGTATTTGTAAAAACATCTTCAACCTTTGGGTACACTAAGTATTTTGAAGTGTTGTTATTCAGAACCTTTTAAATCATAAATCATTTTAAAACATTTTTCTTTTGTTAAAAATAGAAACTGCAAACATGGAAATTCAGACACTCATGAAATATTTAAAAACAACAATATTTTTCCTTGTTTTTTATCATTTATCATTTATTTAATTGTATTTTCAATTTTTATTTACATTTATTTTTTCATCATTTATCTATCTATTTATTTGTAATTTTATTCTATTATTTTAATTGTTAATTTAAACCAACTGACATCTATGTTCTGAAGTTTATCTGTTATATTCTATTTTTGCTAAGTTCAGTTTTGTATTCTACCTGAAGATAGTTCTTAAAAGTGACCAAAATGTTTATAATTAAATTATTTTTGTTTATAATTAAATTTTTAAATAATTAAATTATGTTTATAATTTAAATTATTTTTTGTTTATTAAATTAATTTAAATTAAGATTAAATTTAAATTAATTTAAATAATTTAATTTAAATTAAATTAATTATTGAAATTAAGGTAAATTATTTAAATTAATCTGAATGTGAATTTTTCTTTTGTTATTAAATAGAATGAAATTTGTGAGCAAGAAATTGTGTGTATAAAATTATATTTTAAACTGAATGAGTGCAAGATTATAAAAAAAAAGCCTGAAAATAATGATAACTATAGTGAAACTGATTACATTAAGCAGATTCTAATGTATATTTTAATGTATTGTATATTTTACATTTGTAATTTAAGATTGTAAGCTAAATCAGTTAATTTTTGAAATAATAATTCATTATCATGAAAATTTTGTTAATGATTCAACAAGTATATGAATTTAACTTATTCTTTTTTATGTAAATCCATACTGAATTTTTGGAATAATTAATAATTAAATATATGTGGAAGGTTGATAAATTTTTGGGCTAACAGAAGCAAGCAAGTATACATGAATGTACACTACTTATTATTCAATATATTTTTCTTTTATCTTGATGCATTTCCTGCAGGGGTGTTCCAAAGTTTTTTTTCAAATTAAAAAGATTTAAAACTGGTCCTCCAATTATTTCTTTGTAGAAGGTGTGTTTTCCTTTCAGATGTTTATTCAGATAAGGGAAAAGATCATAATTCAAGGGACTTAAATCAGAAGAATAAGGTGGATTTTGATTCTTTCAAACTTCAATTTGCTCTATTTGGTCACTATTCTTTGAGCAGTGTGTGTAAACTGTCAAATCACACATTGCTTTCTGCTATTTTTATCTTTGCAGTTTCCAAGCAAAATGATGTGACACCTGTTAATTTTCACAAAAGTTATTACCAAGATTTATTCTGTGTGTCACATCATCCATTAAATTAAATAATTTAGAATATAATATACTTCAAATATACTATTAAGAAGGCTAGGCCAAGAACTTATCAGCCTGCTGTTACATAAAATCAATAAAAACAAATATATGCATTCTAATTAAGTCAAGTTAGGTGTTTTTCAATTAACTATTTATGTTTGAATATTTATTATTGTAAAATTTCAATGAATAAATCTAGATGACAAAAAATTATCAATTTTTTTACATAAAATTTTGCAAAATGGTGAAGATTCTGCAAGTTCTTTTGTTGTTATATTTATATCCTTATCATACCTAAAGATTCATAACTGCTTTGAAAATTCTGTATGTAACCATCATAACATGTTTTGGTTTTTTTACAAAAGTTTAGGCCGTCCTCAGACTACATTGAATAACGTAAAATCAGAATTCTTTAATAAGTCTTACAATTATGCAATCTGTTGAAATAAACAAAATGAACAGACACACAATGAATATTTTAATTAATGCTTTTTACTATAAATGCCTTTTACAATACATGCAACCCACCTCTCAATAAATGTGATTTGAAATACACAAAAAAAATATAAATACAATGTTAACATTGTACAATTTATAAAAAAAAAAATTATGAATGAAACTATCACACAACCATAATGCCATTGACATTTAAATCATTGAATGCATTAACATAAATTTTCAGTTCATTAAAGCATTTATAGATGTATAGATTCAATAGATTCCAAGAATAACTTGCATTTTTAAATATTTTTCAGTTAAAGAATATAGATTTATTTGATTCACTAAAGTAAAAAAGAATAATGCTGAATTTGTGAATGTCCAGAAACTTTTAAATTTTAAGTATAGTTAATTTTTTAAAAGAAGATCATGTAAAAATGTATTTTAGAATTGTAATTTTAATTTTGGTTAACTGAGTTGGGCCAAACTAGTAATTTGGTTGAAATGCATTTTGTAAAAAAGTTGAAACAATAGAAAATAAAACATCTTTCCAAATGTAAAAATTCTTGTTTATTTGGGTCTTGGTGGTCAGTGGCAAATAAAGAAATCATTATTTGTCATTGTCATCTAAACTGCACTAAATTAGTGAATCAAATAATTTAAAGATGTCACCCTTCATAGTTTTACAATACAGTCAAAGTTGGTTAATTTGAAGTTCAAGGGAAATGCAAAATAGTTTGAATTTTCCAAAATTCGAATTAAACAATTTCATTGATAATTATAAAGTAATAACAATAAAATATAATTAGTTTGATTGTCATATTTTCTTGTTAAGTTTAATTCACACTGAGAGCAAATTTCTGGAAAAAATGAAAAAAACAGAGTGAACAACATGTCAACATGACATTGTTTCTAGTGAATTCTACCATTTTGCAAATTGCTCAGGAGTTTGGAATTGTTGAACTTTTTCACTAGTAAAAAAATTTCATCACATATCTACAATGTCATTTGTTGTTGGGTATTTCTAACAGTTTTTAAGTTGGTTACAAAATCATCCCATAACTGAGTAGATGTCAAAATTAGCATGATATTCTTGCAATTTACATTTTTTAAACATATTTTTCACCCAACCACTTTTCATTTTAACATATCTTTTATTTTTTGTAAGAAATTTGCAACAGTGATTAAAAACAGAATGTCAAAAATGCTTTGTTTTTACCAATTTCAAAATTTGCAATTGTTTTTAGCTTTTTGCAGTCTGGACCAGTTTCACATTCATGTTTCTCTTTTGCTATTTGCTCAGTATGAACTAAGCTACTCCAGCTTTGAATTTTCAAACTCTATTAATTTTCAAAATATGTTTTCAAATTATCCAAAAATTAGGGAAAAAAAATTAAACAAGTAATTTTTACATTGCATTTATTAGGAAACTCGAGGAAAATTTGTAGAATTTGAATTATCCAAGTTCAATGGTAATAACTAATTTTGTAAATTATTAGCATATATAGACTTAGATATGAATTTGAAGCAAACTAAATGGAGCATATTTATATAATTATTATTGAGGCAGAGCATTAGATGTGGCTTATCAATTGTGTTCATTCTCAAAATCTGTTTGATTGATTTTGATTAAACTTTGTCATTTTCCATTAATTCCAATGATAAATCCAAAAATGTAATAAAAAATACAGGTCCATGACTTTGCTTTAGAGGTATAAGGTCATTGCATGAATGTGTGCAACAAAGCGATATCACACAAATTGTGTGACTTTGTCATGCAGTGCTCCTCAGTCACTATGGGCTGTGGGCACATATATAGGCTTACAGAATTGAGTTTGTTCTCAAAATTTAGTTATTTGATTTTGATAAAACTTTGCCATTTTCCATTAATTGCAATGAGGAATGCAAAAATGTAATGAGGGTCCATTTAAATATAAAAAACAGGCATGTCGGTGCTCTCTGATGTGAATGAACATACCTAATGAAATTTAGGCCTACGGGTCAAAAATAAAATCAGCATTGCGTATGCTTAACAGAAATTAAGTGCAAAAAATGAACAAAACATGAGACAATTCAAGAACAAATCAATTAATAGTGATTGCTTTGTTCTTGGGTTATCTCCCCCATGTACAGCAGGTAGAAGGATCGCCTCTTCTATGCTTAACAAGATCACTTCTTTCTGTTTGGCTTCACCTCAGTTCTGTTGCGATATCACAAAGTTGTGCAATGTCCTAGTTGTAAATCTATTTATAAAACTTTGATTTGTATATACATATGTACTACATACCCTCACACTCATAATCCAGAAAGGGTGAGCAGACAAAAGGAAAGTACAGTCTTACAAACTATCCATTTGGCAACACTTCAATCCATTTCTCCACACTTTCCTCCCCAGACACATCTCTTTTACTTCAGACTTATTCAAACAAAGACTTTCTCGGTCTTTCTCAACTGTGCTTTCCATCCATCTTTCCATGTATATTCTCTTCAACAGTTCTTCATCTTTTATTCTCTCAACATGGCTAAACCATTGTAGGGACGATATTCCCACCTTTCAACCACATTCTTTTTCTCCCACACTCTACCAGCACTTGTTGATTTCTCTTCTTGTTTTGCCACACATGCCTCTGAAATAGCTCATCTCATATGCAGTAATTTGTCTCCTATGACTCTCTGCCATACCCAATTTTCACTACCATACATGAGTACAGGAACCACAACACTCCATACACAGCCATTGATGTCTCTTTGGGCATGAATGGCTGTGTATGGAGTGGCACAAACTCATTCACTTGTTCCAGTTGTTGACCATCCAGCTCAATCTGTTTGCTCACCTTTGTGTTTAAACATAATCACTTTAGTTTTACTCACATTCACTCACAGCATATATTCCTCACACATCTCTTCAAAATTAAATACAAGTGTCTGAAGCTTTTTTAGCACAATGTCATCTGAATAAAAAAAATGGCACACTCATTCATTTCCAATTCTCATTCCACACTCACTCTGGATCTCATGCATGTATCTGTGAAAAACATTAAACAACTATGGGAACTTAACATACTCTTACATAAATTGTGAGTCACTCAGGCACTTTGCAATCCACAAACATGCATGCTTTGATGTTTTCATATATTGTTATCATACCTAAGTAGTTTACCTCTCACTTCATAATCACATAATGCTTTTCACAGTTTCTCCCTATTTACTCTATCATGTACTTTCTCTAGATCAACAAACACTGCAAAATCTTTTTTACTCACATTTAAACATTTCTCCACACTCATTTACAACATGAAGATCTGGTTCATACATCCCTTCCCTTTCATAAATTCACATTGCACTTTCCGTATTTGCTTTGCAGTCAGCTCAACTCGATCAACCAACATTTGTGCAAACACTTTTCCAGATATTCTCAGCAAGCTTATGCTATGGAATTACTTGTAGTCTGTCCTTTGACCCTTTCCCTTGTATATTCGGAACAATCACAGAATTTCTCCAATCATCACAGCACCATACTCTTATCCCAACATAAGATGCAGAGTCAGAGCATCCATTCTTTCACATTTTTTCTTCTATTTTAACATTTCTATAGTTGCATCATCCAGACCAAGAGATTTGCCATTTTTCATCCTTCTTATTGCATTCCTAGCTTCATTGAGTTGAATAGGATCATATTTATCACCATCTTCATTTATCTCTGCAACTGTTCTTCCATTCATGCTACTTCCACTGCCCCTTAACAGGCTCTCAAAATATTCACACCTCTTATTAAAATATGCACTCACATTCATTCCACAGCAGCTCACCGTTTTCACATCATAAAAGGGATATGCTTTTTTTCCGTTGCCACATATACTCTTTATTTGCTTCCAGAACAGTTTTATATTTTCCTCAAATGGCCCTTGTAAACTCTTGGTTTCCATTCTTCATTCATTCTGTCCTTGCTATCCTTAATTAATTAAGCATCTTCTTATTAATTTTGTTCCTCACTCACATTGCTATTCACTTGGCCCATGTATGCAGCATTTTTCTCTTTCACTTTTTGCTGAACTCTGTCTTCCACCATGTTAGTCCCTCTCTCATGGCCCACTCTTGTTACGCCACATACCTCTTTTGCTGCTTCTAACACACAAGATTAGGAATGCTTCCAAACCTCCTTTACGTCATTCATCTTCTCATCCACTTTCCCCAGTTTCAACTGAACTTGCTCTCTAAACTTCTTTTTTCTACTCTTTAGGCACTCGTTTTCCTTCTTTGTTCTGGCATCCAATCTTCAGTTGCATTCTTAATACCACTAAGTAATGGTCTGAGCCACAGTCAGTTCCTCTCATAACTCTTGTATCTTCTACTACACCTCTTAATCTATCATCAAACACAACAAAATATATACTCCTCTGACCTTTTTTATGATTTTTCCTTGTATACCGATGAATGGTCTTGTGTGGAAAAATGGTGTTGATCGCTTTCCACATAGATCTCAACTAATTGTTTTTCATTATTATTCATCTGGGAATCATCATATAGACCCAGCATTCTCTCAGATGTCTGTCTTTTCACACTCACCCATCCTTTGATATTTCAAGTTATAATCACATGCTTCTGTGGATCAAACTCATCCAATACCTCTTTTGACATTTCCTAAAATTCATCCTTTTCAGCATAACAGTATTTACTGGGGCTTACACAATGACAACAATTACTTTGCATCTTCATTTTGAAGCACACTTATATCATTCTTTCGTTTATTTTCTTATATTCCATGTACTCCTTCATGTGTGCATTCACTAAAACACCTACTCCTGCATTTGCTCACTCTGTCTCTTGCACACCAGACCAAATCAACACATACCCAATTACATCCATACATTGCTTGCCTTTCACTCTTGTCTCACTCATGCAAAGAACATCTCATTTTCAATAATTTCTCTTATTAATTCATTTACTTTATATTTTGCCCCTCTTTCATTCCACACACCCAATTGATATTCACACTTCTTTCTTCTTATTAGCCTATTCTGGTCCTGTCACTTCCTGGTTGGTGGTGGACAACTCTCAAGGTCAAGGGTTCTTTCCTTTTGCCTTCTCTTAAGAAGATAAAATTTTTACTTGGTGGTGGTGTTAACCCCATGCACAACCCCCAACCTGCAGGACCAGTTGTTCCACCTTAGTCTGGCTCCTATCCTCTGATGCATTCAGCATGGATATCCCTGTCAGTAGCAAAGCTACTGTGATGTAGCTCATAGGATCTAGAAGGCATGCAAGCCTGCTCACCATATCAAGGTGGGGATCGTGTAGCAGGTTATAATAGAAATTTGTTTCAATTGTAAATTTATACAATTTTCTGTTTAGAAATTTGTTTATGATTTATTGTTAGGTAAAATTTGATATTTAACTGTCAAATAGAAAAAAGTAATAAAGATGTTTAGTCACATAATATTAGTATATCACTAGCAATGTTTATAATAAAATTTTTAAATTTAATTTACAGATTGTAGTTTTGGGTGTTGGCACTAACAATCATGACAATACTGTGGAACAGATCTTGGAGGGAATTCATGCTTGTGTAAAAGCAATTACTGCTAGACATCCTTCTGCAACAGTAGTAGTTGTTGTAAGTATAAATTTTCTATTATTTGAAATAGTTTTTATTTAGTCATAATTAAAAATATGAACTATTTTCAAATGATTTCATTGTCCAAACAATGTATGGTTGTTGTTGTTGTTACTGCTTTCCTTGCGAAAATTTGGTAGTTTGCCCCAAAAAAGAATTGATTTTTATGAATTCATTAGTATTAATGTCAAGCGTGTATACCAGACCATCTTTTATAAAGTAATCATCCCTGATTATCACTCTGGTGTTAGTTGAGAATTCTGATTTAATTTTATTAAATAGTTGTTTCTTTCTGGTTCTATATCTTGAACATACATGTGTTCTAATGACAGTTTTATCCATCTCATTTTTTATGTTTGTTCTCATTGTCCAGAATCTTTTAAGAATTGAATTTCTATCTTTCACTAACTCTGTTATTAATTTTATCATTTGATTATCTGAACTTCTCTTTCCTAATTGAATTAGACCCTCTTTTTCTATGTCTTTTAGGTCAAGATCTATGTTAATAAATTTTTTAAGCTCTTGCAGCTTATCATCGGTTTTAAATGGGAAATTAATAACAACAAGATTTCTTTTGGTGTTTTCATTGTACAATTTATCCAACTCAAACTCAAACATACCTTTAGGTTAACGCAGGGCTTTGTTCTATCTTCATATTGCTGAATTTTCTGTACAATGGTTGTTATTTCTTTTTTCATTTTCATATTATCCTCTCTGAACATGACTAATATCATATCTAATTGAATGAATTTCTTGATTTTATAGTTCAAACTTCTCTTGAATTAGATTATAGATCGATTTTAGCGAGTATCTCAAGTCACTATCACTTATCTGATCAAGATGTTCCAATGTTTCGAAATAATCCTCAATTCTAGATTTACTCATAATGCTTCTGTTATTTCTGATTTCTTTCTCTGAAGTATATTCTTTGCCAATAAGTTCGACTAGCTGGCTTGTTAATTGAGAATTCTGTGCGTATTCCTTTCTAGGTCTTCCACGCCCTCTTCTTTGCATATTGGTTTGGCTTATTTTTACTGGAGAATGTTCAGAGGGCCAGGATTAGTTTCAATTCCAGCCATTGCTAACAGCAACAATATTAGATTCAATGATAGCGAAGTCATTATTAAACTTTGAATACTTGAAAGTATTAAATAATCCAGTGTTTCACAAAAACACACGTTATTTGAACAAGGTCAATGAAAAAAGTCGCCAACACTGATGATGGCTAGGAGCCCCCCCTTGTCCAAACAATGAAAATGATGAAAAACATTACAGTATTAGTATTATTTATGAATAGATTTAGTTTATACTGTATATGACTTCATCAAATATCTGACCATATATTGTATATGATATTGAGGTATTAACTGTTCAGAAATAAATTCCATTGTTTGGTTCATACATCCCTTTCCTTTCATAAATTCACATTGCACTTTCCATATTTGCTTTGCAGTCAGCTCAACTCAATAATTAATTAATTATTAGTAATACTAGAAATTATTAGTAATACTAATTATTGTACATTTTTTGTATATAAAAAAGAATCTTTTCCTAGATGTTGACTACTAAAAGAAAATGTCTTCTAATAACCAACTAAATATTGTGTATAAAGAATGGGGAGTGTTATTGAGTGTTGATTGTATTGGCATGATTTCTTTCTCACCTTCACTTTAATTGCTTATAATATGATTACTAGAACCCCACCAAGAGATTCTAATTTATGACTGTTCTTCTGGAAATAGATGTAAAAGATCACCTTGTGGATCAGTGTTTAAATTTCAATGTTTAGGGTTGTATTTTCCTGTGAAATCAATACGGATGAAAATGTTGAAGATATGCTTTTGTCTATGAGGTATTTTTTTGGAAGCTTTTATCTAATGAAATATAATATGAGAAAATGAAAGCTGTTGTTGACAGACTGACTGCATTTGAGTCTTTTTATCAAAATATGTTAATTTTATTGGCAAAGTTTGAAGATGATAATATGGATATCACAAGTAGATTGAGTTGTCTAGTACTCATTTAACAAATCATTATTATTTGTTAAATGTAAAAACAATTCTCATACATGCACAAACTGGATTGCTATTATAATATATATTACTGCATTTTTAAAAAAGATAAACATTTCATAAATACAATGCTTAATTATTATCTTATCATTTACAGCTACTGGTAGACTGCATTGTAGTACAAATGACTTCGTACAGTTGTTGGCACATTGCCAGCATTCCATGTGTAACAACACATGGCCAAAGCAAGCCAACAAATCAGAGTTCATTGCAGAATGATACAGATATAGTGAGGTTTGTTTTGATGCAGTGCATACCTAGGTGAAACAAAATATAGCAAATACAGTATTTTATTTTGGGGATCTCGTGCCAAATTTTTGAGATCATCATTGAGAAATTTATGAAAAGCCTTAAGGCAGAGAGAAAGCCTTTGTTGAGAGATGATATTTTAATGTGGAAAATAACAGGTAATTCTTTGTAAAAGCAGAAAATTATAGAACTTCCAGATTCTCTATTAGAAGTTTAGATCTTACAGGAACAAGATGTATTTATTTGTGAATGATCATTGTAATAGTGCTAATCTGGAAAAATATAGTGGTGGTATAGATATAGAATTGGCAATAACTTACTTCAGTTAAGCTAAAGGATGATAATATACATTGCAGTAAAGTGTGGACTATTGCAAGGCTGCAGAATATTTTCAGGATTGAAAATTTCCACTGAACAAACAAAATTTCTCTGAAAGTTATTGCACATTAGCACACAAAATAAAACATTTTGAACAAATTAATACTTATTACAACTAATGAAATTAAATTATATAAATAATTAAATTGGCCTATCCTATGATTTGCCACACAACAATAAACTGATAAATTAATTTAAGCACATATAATCATTACAGGATGGCATGTACAGTACAATTAAAAACTAGATATAGTACATTGATTAATTAATGGAATTGAAATTGATAATGACCTAGTTTTAGTACAAGAATCTAATTAATGAACTTTTTGATATCCAAAAACAAAATTTCTTTACCATATAACAGTTGTGCAAAAATTATTTAAGAAATGCACTGATTTTTTGCAAAAAGATGACAAATTTTTTAGAATTTTTGACTGACTTTTTCATCATTATTTTATTTTTTTAAAAACACAATCATACTTTTATGATGTTTTTAAAATTTATGAAATGAACATAGTAATACCAGAATAAATCAATGAAAAAAAATATTAAAAATAAAGGAAAAGGTCTATAAAATGTTCATAAAACTTCTGTTCAATTAAATTCTTATTCAATTCTGTTAATGTTAAATTAAATAATTCAAAAAAGTTTTTAATTACAGTTTATTGATTTGCAAATTTCTTGTATGGGGAATAAGTGAATATTTCAAATTTATTTTCAGCCAACTTGAACTGTCAGCCATGAACTTTCATCCATTATAAATAGTTCCAAAAAGCATTTTAAAATAAACATGGATTTTTTTTTTCAATTCTTTTTAAAGCATTTGTTTTAATTTTGGTTTTTCGTAAAAATTGAAACCATGGTTCTATAATTGAGACTGACTTGTCTTTACTGTAACATGTAACTGTGTAAGTAGGCAGCAATGTAACAAGTGACTGAATTGATTAGAAACAAAGTAAACAATATTCTGATTTTACTTTTAAAACACATGATTCCTGTATTTTGTCATATTTTTCTAATTAGTGTCTATAGACAGCTGAGATGCTACTTCATTTTATTGTGAATTTTTGCAGTTTCCTGGAATGGCTTTTCCTTGATCCTCACTTGCAATTAGATATATTTGCACCACTTGACTATCAGTTGTTGGAATGTTCAAGGTACAGTACATGAT
Organism: Centruroides vittatus; assembly: GCF_030686945.1. Lineage (NCBI taxonomy): Eukaryota > Metazoa > Arthropoda > Arachnida > Scorpiones > Buthidae > Centruroides > Centruroides vittatus. The sequence continues at coordinate 4,577,902 of NW_027122385.1, forward strand.
AAATTATATAGTACAGAATTATATAATAATGTTTTGACAGAGCTATTTGAGACTTTGTTAGTATCTTAGAGAAACGATGTTTTGTTTGGAAAGTTGTGTTTGGAAGATGATCATTGTGTTACAATGAAATGCCAGTAAAAGCTCAAAATTTGGCTATTCTATGGAAGATCTATTGCAACTCATTTGGTAGACTCTCATTTAATCACAATGCATTTCCACATACCGTATTTTATTTTGGTTTCAAAAGAGACTGATTTCAGTACTTTGGTGTTAGTTCTATTGAATATAAGCTTGATATTATCTTGGTGTAGTATTCTCTTAAGAACGTTAGTCAGTTTTGACAGTCAGAATTAAAAAGCTTGTGTAAAATGTGATCTTTGATAACTGATTCATGGATTATTGTAGGAGACCTCAATGTAGGAGACCCTCCAATAGGGGAGCTTATGGATTTAGTGATTTGGTGTATAAGGGCATTAATGTAACTATTGTTAATATGAGAAGATACAAAGATAAGAGTGTTAATAATTGGATGTAAACTTTTGGATTTTGTATGTAAACACAATTCATATATTTTGAATGAGAGAACATTTGGAAATATACCAACAGAGTATTCTGTTCTATTGTATGTAGGTCAATTTGTTAAAGAATTGTGACAGAAATGTGTGTTAAATTTGATATTGGATTTGGACATCTCTGTTTATTTTCTGTTTAACTTTTTTTGGGAGATCCAAATCCCATAAAGATGCCAGTATATTGATGAATAACTGTTTCAATTATTCTGTTGCAAATTATAAGAATTTTTTCTGAAACATGTTTTTAATTGAAATCAGTAGACAAGCTGTCAGTTTTTCAAAATGTATTATACAATAGTCCAGAAAATTTATAAAGATATTCAATTATTGTTGACTACTTTCTATCTATACTATTTATAACTTTCTATCTTCTTTCTTAAATAACATACAGTACATAGAATAAGCTACAGGAAATAATTATTATTGACATGGAGCATTAGTGAAGTCTCTTCTATGTTGTTCACAGAATTGTCTTCATTCTTGAAATTTGATGAATCAATTTCTATTAAACTTTGCCATTTTCTATTAATTGTGATGAGTCCAAAAAGATAAAAAATGGGAGATTATGACTTGTAAGTTTGACTTCACTGTATCTCAAACAATATCTGTGCTCCCTGGTGTGCTTGAGCATGCCTAAAAGAATTTAGGGGGCAAAAATAATAAAACAGCATGCACACGCCTAATGGAAAATGGGTCCCAAAAACAAACAAAATACAGGAATAAAACAATCATTGCCAAGCAAATGTAAGGATCACCACCACTGTGTCCAGTAGGTGCAAGGATCACACACTTAATCACAATCTGATAACACAAACACACACACTTTTTCTCTCTCATTAATTCTCACACACATCCATACACATACACATGATCATATATACACAGTCAAACACATGTCAGTGCTCAGGTTAGATGAAGAGAAAGATAATTTATTGCTTTATATCAGTGTTTTTCAACCTTTTTTTACGTCACAGCACACTTTAAACTTATAATTAAATTTCCTAAGCACAAATTTTCATGCAAAAAATCACATGATTTAAAGTTGTTTGTAAACACACTATCACCATATTACTTGCCATTTAACCTAATTCTTTTTGTTTATATTTATTGTGAATTAAATAAAACAGTATTATTGTTCCTTAAAATAGCAGCAGGTTACAATAACAATTATTTAAATTAACAATTTTCATTTACATCAGAAAAGCAATTAACATTAAGTCTTAATTTGCATTTAAAAGTGGCATGATAATTGCCTTTAGAAACCTGCTTAACATACTGTTATTTTTAAGTTAAAAAGTTAATTTGAATTAAATTTGGGTAGTTATAGATAAATTTTTGATTTAAAGAAAATTTTATTTAAAATGAAATAACCCAATGTTATGCTCATAAAATTTCGCTTATGAATATATATTTTACTACGTTATGTACCATATTTAAGGACTATAAGACGCACTTTTTTCTTCAAAGATTGCATCCAAAATTCAGGTGCGTCTTATAGTCCATAGCGTCTTATAGTTCATAAATACGGTATATGTTTGTTATTATAACAATGAAAAACTCTTATAATCAATTTAAAGTGGTTTTAATTTTGACATGTACATTTATTGTTCTTTGGGGCTTCTTTCCAAAATAGTTTATTTAATGACTTTCAAAAATCTTTACAGCACACTTAGGATCCTCTTGTTGCACATCAGTTGAAAATCACTGCTTTATACTAATACTAATTTTAAAAATTTTAATTACAAAAATATTCTGCCTCAATTCTATTGTGATTAGGGATTGCAATTGCTGGATCCCTCATCCAGCAATCCAGCTGGATCCAGCGCTGCAGATCCGCAAATACTCAATTAACTTTCTAAATAATTGCGCAAAAGTCTACATCGTCGCGTTGCTGCTTTGCTAACTACTAGACTGCTACTAATTACTTACTCACTACTTTACTAACACTAATAATTAAATTATTTATAAACAAACTATACCTTAATCAATCCAACAAAATTTAATAAAATAATAACGTATTCAATCGCTTTTAACGATCTTCCTCAGTTACAAAAAAATACAACATTAACCGTAGAACATAAAATGTGTTTGGAATAAATATAAAAAGAATAGTGCTTAATTACATCCCATTTTTTTAAAACAAGATACATAGATGTACTGCCAGGTCTGGTAATTTTCGTATTGTATACCGACATAATCCCACTGTTTTCAAACTTTTAAGAAACGATAAAAAGAGGATCGGAATTCAACAACGGGTATATATTCGGTGCCTTTACACAATCAACATTTCAATTCCAAGCTTGTTTATGTGGGTGCAACAATGCAGCAGTTTAAAACAAAGGCTCAAGAGCACAAATATACAATTAGTAAGAACCTTGACAACACTGCGCTGGCATCATACGCAAGACAGAAGGATGTTAACGTCCAATGGGATCAAGCGGCAATTATAAAAACGATGACGAATAGGCAAACGGTCAAACATCTTGAGAGATTGGAAATCTGCAAGGTGCACATGACAACTGGTTGTATAAACCATAGAGATGCAGACTCATTGTCTACCGTGTGGAGATCCTTTTACATTAATTAATGTTATTAACGGACAATGCTGGTTTCGTTGGATCTTATATACAGGGTGTATATAAAGGGATCTTATATACAGGGTGTACAAGATTCCACAAAGAAAAAAGTAGTACCCAAATTTGCCGGTAGGGGTGGATTGCTCTACAGATGTTTCTGAGTACCGTCAGTTTAAAAAAAACACCCTGTATATATTTTTTCCGCTATTTATTTTGTTTATTTATCTATATTTTGTCCGTTTGGGCGTTTTCTGTTAATTTTTATATTTATTCCGAACACATTTTATGTTCTATATTTAATGTTCTATTTTTTTTTTGTAACCGAGGAAGATCGTTAAAAACGATTGAAAACGTTATTATTTTATTAAATTTTGCTGGATTGATAAAGGTGTAGTTTATTTAACTTATTCTACTTCCAGTATATAGTTTTATATACTTATAAATAACTACAGACTAATATGTACAGCCTATATATGAAAACTGGTAAGACTGATAGCCACTTAGCCACTGATTATCCGTCCTTACATTATTATAATATATTAATATAAATTAATCAGTAGAATTACCTTTGCTATTATTTAACTTAAAGATTACATTATAATTATAATCTAACTAAACATTTAAAGGTAATTATCTCTATCTCAAGTGTTAAACCGAACCAAAGTTAAGTTTACTACCTAAATGTGTAAGAAGTTTTACTGATTTGTAGTGACCAGTCTAAATAATAAAAGCTTCTTAAATATTTTTTTAAAATGTTTTATTTCATTAAAAAAAACATAAATTGCAGGATAGATAGATAGACAGATAACACTTTATTGCACCAAAAATACATCCACGCTGGATCCAGCTGGGATGATTTCAATCCAGTAAAAATCCAGCTGGATTCAAAACACTGCTGGATTGCAATCCCTCAATTCTATTGTGATCTGACAAAGTTGTACATTGTTTCTAAACAGTTCAACCAATGAAATTAATTAACAGTTTCATAATTGAAAACTTGTTTCAATCATAACCAGGAACAATATTTAATTTCAATTTTCCATTATTATTATTTAATCAACCATAACAAGTTTCTCTTGTGTATTTAGCTTTTCACTACAAATTTCACTATAAGATTTATTTCTTAAAATATAACTATCTAAAAATTCTTTAAAATAATTAAACCAAGAAGTTTATGGTAAAATAAACATCTCATTCTCAACACTTTGTTTACAAAACTTTTTAACTATTCCAAAACTGTTTAGAATTATAAAGATGAAAGAATCTGTGATTAAACTCTAAAAATATTCAAATTTTTTCTTTTTGTAAGTAAGTAATTTCTGATAATTCTGGGTTTAGAAACATTTTTACATTCATTGTTATGTAAAAATTAATTCTTAGTAGATCAACAAAATTATAAAGATACTATTCACTTTGGAAGGAAGATTTAGGAAGAAAGGAAAACTAAACAAATGTTATTTACAACCTCCTCAAACTGGAAGGAGGAGGAATGAAAAGTTAAGTCTGCCAACTCTAATGTATTAGCATGGAAGTTGCCATCCTTGCCTATATGATTGAAAAGAAAGCCATGTAGTGCACAAAAGCAAGATTCTATCTTGATTGATGGATATATCAGTTCAAAATTGCATACATGTAAACTAGGTTATGTAGACATTTCAAAAGTTGTATGGGAGTTCTTAATGCTCCTGTGGTAGTTATCCAATTTATTTGTGATGTATTGATTAAGGAATTTTTCGATTAGTATCATTGGAAATGCTGACCTGTCCATAACAGGATGTAGTTGATATCTAGGTTTATGCATATTGGCAAAAACAAAAATTCTTGGAACAGAAGGTGTCGGTATGGAGACATTTCTCATTTTTAAGGCTCATGCTAAAGGTGTTCTAGTGCAGTGTTCCGCAACTGATGTGCCGTCACAAGCTGAAAGGTGTGACGTGAAGTTTTACATGTTCTATTAATTTCAAGTTTTATTTATATATTTTTATCACAGTTGCTATGTTTCTTATGCTTGTATTTCATTCTCTGCTGCAGCACTGATGAAATAAGATGATGTTAATACAATAAACACATACTGTCGTCCCAGTACTCACTTATTCTTTTGGAGTTATACATTGGACTTGCACAGTTCTTGAGAAACTCCAAATAAAAGCAAGAACAACACTTACTAAGCATAAACATCATCCTAAATCTGCCATAGAAAGATTAACCCTTCCAAGTAAAGATGGCGGATGTGGCCTGATTACTAGTTAATCTCTACTACAAACAAATACAGACACTGCGAGAGTTTTTCTACAAAAACAAGAAACATCACAGTTACATAAAGCAGTAACTCTAGCAGACTCAAATAATACACCATTAAATTTACATTCACAATGTATGGACATGACACAACATATAAATATGTGGTGGTCTAGTATCACCACTTAAATGTTTGTTAAGATTTGAAATATCTGAAGCCGGGTTTCTTTCCTAATGGATTTATTTACAGTAATCTACAATACTTGCTACACTTGTCAAGTAAAGAGATCTCAGCTACAAGATTTAAGGTAGAACCGTACAAGTCATCCGCAGAGAAGTGAACAAGCCAGAAAACAGCAGGGAAAAAAGCCTGTGGCGGGCAGACTGCACGAGCTTTTATATTCTCCTGAAAGTGCTGCCTGGATTTTCGTATGCAGTGCCAGATTACAATTATTTGGCCACCACAAATAGCATAGACACCATTAAGCAATTGTGGGTACAAAAGGCATTCCATGGCAAACATGCCTATGACCTGGCCCAGGATTTTGTTGACAAAACTGCATCAAACAGCTGGTTAGCTCAGGGATGCCTCTTTGGGGAGACGGAAGGATTCATGATTGCCATACAGGATCAGGTCATAAATACTAAAAACTACAGAAAACACATACTCAAAGATACAACACTCACAAATGACACATGCAGAAAATGTCACATCATGCCAGAAACTATACAACACATCACTTCTGGTTGCAAGCTCTTGGCACAGACAGATTATTTACACAGACATAATCAAGTAGCAAATATAATACACCAAGAGCTTGCAAAGAAACACAAATTATTAGACATCCACAAACCATACTACAAATACATTCCACAGACAGTATTGGAAAACAACATGCACAAAATGTACTACGACAGAGCCATAATCACAGATAAAACAATTTACCACAACAGACCAGACATCACACTCATTGACAAACACAATAAAATCACATACATTATAGACATATCTGTTCCAAACACTCACAATGTACAAAACACATGCACTGAAAAAATTCAGCAAGTACACAGAACTTGCCCAGGAAATAAGGCATCTGTGGAGGATGGATTAGGGTGCTTATTGTACCTGTCGTCGTCATACCACACCATGCTACACAAAAGCCTGGGAACATTAAAATTGAATAGAAATGTATACATCACACTACAGAAGACCACTATATTGAATACATGTCATATTGTTAGGAAATTCCTGAATACAGACACACACATTGACACACTTATTTAATTTTTGTCTTGTTTGTCTTGTCTTGATGGCTAGTTACTATGCCTTGACTCTGGTCCGGCATAGTACACAGCCATTGTGTCAACCGAGTATAACTCACAAAACCCAACATAACAATAATAACAGGTTTATGGCATTACAAAATTCTATTAATAGTATCATCATATACTTTTTGAGGGAAATAACATTTTGTGCCATGTTGAGTCATAGGTGTGCCACAAGTAGAAAAAACTTGTGGAATACTGTTCTAGTGAAACAGACAATTCTGTTGTGTAACTTCCAAAGATAGTTAGAATATGCAATTATGCTGTAAATTCCATTTCAGTGATGTAATCAATTATGTCTTTTTTGTATGTTGATCTACATATGAGGACTAGGTCTTTGGATTTATCTGACCTACATAAGACTATATTCTTATCAGCCATTCATGTTTGGATGTTCTGATGGAATTCCAAATGGGGAAGTTTTGCAGCTGTGTGCTATGGTGGCAGATGGTTAAGTATGTTTTCCATCTGTAATATCCTTTAGTAAGGTCATCAAGACCCTCGAGATGATTTTCAATATCTGGGATGATGTGTTCCGGCTTCTGGATTGGCAGCAGGGGAATGTGTAATGATCCAAAGCTGATCTTATTTCAATTAATAAATGGCAAACTACTACAGCTTTAATTGTCTATGCCTTGGATGAAAATGTGCAGGTGAACATTGAAAAGGCACATCTCATTCACCACACATGGGAGCCCTATTTAAGTGCCTGGAAATGTTGGAAATTACAAGGCTAGTAGAAACAACATGGCTATCAACTACATAGACATCATGTTATCTCTAGCCTGGAGGGCATTATTGGATATTTAATATTACTTTTACATGAAGCTATTTACATCTCAATACAATCACATGACATCTGATGATTGTTTTATATTTTAAATTATTACATTCTATCATGTGTTTCTTAATAAGTTCTTTAACTTGAGGATGATTGATAAAAGCAATTGAAAACATTTGTTTTATCCACCATTGTTTCATGAGCTGGATTTTTAGTTGTGTTTTGAATTTTAACTATTTTGAAAAATATGGTTTTTCAAAATAGTTTACTGTCTTTTCGATATTGTGGTATTAAGAGATGTTGAAATAGAATTAAAGATAAAATTCATTATTGGTTTAAGGTAATTTTGTTGTTTTCCTACACTAACAGTTGTTTTTGAATTTGCTCTTTGATGTCAATTTTTTTAATGTAAATTAGACCAAATAAATCTTTTATCAGTTCAAACCTGTTTTTGTGCGATTTGTTTTTTTTTTGTGTGGTATATGAAAATTTCAATCAAATTGGAACATAATTGACTCCTGTAAAATTTTTTAAAACTCTATTGGATGTTTTCTATGACATCAGCAGGTTTTTTCATTTTTTATTCAGTAAAATTTTTTTCTCATACGTTTTTCTGGTCCCCTCTCATTTTAATAGCATAAAAATCATAAATATTATGTTATATTTGAACAGATGTGGTAAGTTAGCTCCCCTCCAGCTTTAGACTGCAGGTGTGAAATTTCACTCCTTGTTAAATGAAATAACACTTCCTGCAGCTATATTTATCAAATAAAATCATTTTTTAACGATTATTTTTGGCGGCCAGTAGCCTCAAAGGAAAGGTCAGTTGCCAAAAATGTAATGTCCAGAACACAATAAATGGTGGTTCCTTATTTTGGGAAGGACTTTGTCTTCAAATAATTAACTTATTACATGTTAAGATTCGTATATAAGTGGAAATAATTAATTAATATAAAAAATAAAATTCTTAGAGGATTTTTTTCCCATTAGGGATTGCAGAAAAAGGCCCAAGGAGTTAAATAAGCAATTCCTAGTTATTTCATACGGTTTTGAGTTATTTTCTACGTGAGACTTTATGAGACTTTTTTTATGCGGTCCCTATTCACCACATAAAAACAGGTTTGACTGTATTTGGTTTAAAGTTTATCTTTACAATTTTGAGAACGTTTGTTGTGCTAATTGTTATATGAAACTAAACAAACTTCATATTTTTTACTTCCATAAATTGGGAATGATTTTAGATGGTCTTATGGGTTAGCGATGATAAAAATACTTCAAATGGCGTTGGTGTTCTATTTATTTTTTCATAAAGTATACACAATGAATATTTATAAATTATATAATTATTTTACTAAGTAGGAATGATCTTTCTATAATTATGTATGGGAATAAATTTTTATTTTCTACTGTTTTTTGTGTACTGTAAATTATTGCTTATTGGTGTGTTTTTTGGTATTGTTTTATATACTGTTTGGTATGAATATTATTAATTATTTTGTAAGTGCAAATATTATTTATTGCTAATAGAATAGTTTGTTATGTAACATATCATTGTAATGAATATTTGAACTTGTAAATATTTTTTGAATAAATATATGTAAATAAATGAGCAATTATTTATTGTGACACTGTCACAATGCAGGACTGCAATTTTTTATTCATATTCTTAATATTTTATTTTATTTAAAATATATGTTTTCCATCTCAAATTAGTAGCGTCTTGCCCCTGTACATCATACTTTTCCTGATAACAACAAAGTTGCAGATCATCTATGTAACTCCATTCAGAGGAAAATTTTTGAATTGAAATTACTTGACTTTTTGGTCTAAATTGGAAGTTCATATGTAGTTAATTGGACCTCCTATTCTTAAGCTTTCCATATCTAACACTGTTCTCGAGATTAAGGAAAGACAAACAGATGTACAGATGGATGACAGTGGGAATTTATGGGTCTACAATTTTTTCAAATTGCAGCCCAACAACTTACATATGTTAGGCTCAAAGATCGAAAATGCTCATTGAGCAAAAAACATGACCAGAATGTGTTGTGACTAATTCAAAACTGACCACAAAGTGAAATTCACATCGTGGCTTTCATGATATTTGACCACTATGTGTTGTGGTGATCAAGAAAAGCCATAACGCGTTCTGAACATTATCTGATGCAACCATGATACAACGGACAGGTTGAAATTGGTTTGAATGTTTTAGTTAGGGTGCTTGACATTGATAGGGGGCACATGCAGCTCCCAGAAATGTTTTAGTTGTTGTTATGAGCATAAGGTCCTTGTTCACTATCAGTTAAGAAACAAGGAAGATCTTCTTGATTGACTTTATGCTCGTAATGAATTTATAATTTCTGAGAGTAACTTTATTAACATTCAGGACATACCTCAACTTCATTAACATGTTGCTCGGCATCCACGTTAACATCTAGAAGTAAGCAATGGTTTATAATGTGTCACTGTAAAACATACTGTATTGATATAAAATGCAAATGTCATTTAAAGAACATAAAATGCAACTCGAAATATCATGGTAATAGTTCTAAAAATAAATCACTCTGCAACATTCTTGATTTTCATAAAAAAGACTGATGTAATAAAAGTTCTTGACAAAGTAATTATTTTTAGTAAATTAGTTGTTTGAAAATGTTGACATCTTGAACACCTCAACAGATTTTCGGGAATGATTAAATGTTGAAAAGTAATCATAAGTTACATTTCTGTATGTGGTGAATAATTTTGTTTTCTACTTATATAAGATAATTGAAGATACATAAATCATAATGAAAAAGAAAGTTTTATTTCTTATCATCACCTCATTATTAGTTAACATCCAGAACTTGTGGTGGCTTTTAACAATAATAAATCCATCACACAGTGGTTTCTAACTTTAGCAGCTGATTTTTATGTCATCGTGTAGAGTATATCAAGCACCTACAAGTACATGTAGTTTGACCTTTAGCACTTTTAAGCAAAACAAAAAAGAACAAATGTGTATTTTTCTCCATACATTTTATCTTTTGAAATTTTTTAAGTATGAAAATTAAATTTCTAGGAAAACTTGTAAAACTAATATTGTTCAGCACTAAAAATTGTAAACAAAAATGTTTCGAGGCTAGAACCCATATTTTAAAGTTACAAACCATTGTGCGTCATTATCATCCTCTATTGTGGTTGCATCAGCTAACGTTCAGAACGCATTATGGCTTTTCTTAATCACCACAACTTGTCGTGGTCAAATATCATGAAAACCATAATGCAAATTTCACTTTGTGGTCGTTTTGAATTAGCCGCAACTCATTGTGGTTGTTTTTACAAATGCCACAACGCAAATTTCACTTTGTGGTCATTTTTTTCTCTCACTAAGTGTTTTCAGTCTTTGAGCCTAACACACATACCAATGATATGTTTAACACTTTAACTGCCATACGACACGCCAGCGGTCGTACTAATTAGGGCCGTACAGAGCCATCCGACGCGCCGGCGGTCGTACTAGTTAAGGCCGTACAGAGCCATCCGACCGCCCGTCGTCGCTATAACCAATGTAGTTTCACTCAAGGTTAAATTATCCTGGCTTCGTAAGACGTTGTTTTACATCCTAGTGGTGGCCTCTCGCGGATGTCTATGAAGTTTGTTTCCGACTGCCGGCCGTCGTATGGCCTCAGAAGTGGTCCGACGGCCGGCTGTCGTAGTTTTTTTAATAAAAAGCTATTTTATATCTAATAGTGAATAGTTAAAAAAGGAAAAAATATCGAAAACTAGTTTAATTATTCTCTTTTGTTACATATAAAGTAATTAATATTAAATATTTCATGGTCTTATAGTCTCCGGTTTCAGGCCATACGATGGCCAGTCATCTGTTGTACCCTGATATATTTTTTTTATCTTCACTCTACCGACTGTTATATAATGACCCTTTTATTTATATCATAATAAAATATTAAATATCAAATTTTCTCATTGTGGCCTGAAAAAATGGAAAATATCATATTACAGTTAGCCTGATAAAACGCAAAATATCATATTACAGGTGGCAGTTAACGTGTTAATATGTGAACAAACATTTTCAGTCATCTTCAGTGGATAATGAAATGTTTGTTCAAATGATTGAATGTTTCCTGTTTAAATTTACATTATTAAAAGTTAAGAGAATGTAACTTGATAATGGTCATTGAAAGTGATTGAGAATGTTGTTTGCATTTAAACAAATATGAGTATGTATAGAGTTCTAAATATACAGGGGTGCAAAAGTAGGTATACAGTTGAAAATCTGAGAAATACAAATGTTTGGTGTTCATTATTATTATTATTATTTTTTTATTATCTCTTATTAGTTTGTATTCCTTATTTGTGATTTAATTTGAAAATAAATATAAATGTTTTTTCTTATTATCTCCCTGTGTGGTTTTTTTTCCATAATGACAACTGTATACTTACTTTTGCACCCCCCATATATAAAAACTCTTCAGGCTGATTCTTCAAATAATTTTCATCATAAATAAAAGTACATATCTATATATGTTATAATATATATAATCATATGTTCAAAATGACATAGTTATAATGTTGAAAATTACCACCGCCAACAGTAATAGAGGATTTTATCCTATGCAGCATTGATTGGTGCACACATTCACAAATACCAGGGGTGAGTCGTTCTTTCACCGTATGTAACAATGCAGTGTTGTAATTCGACAACATTTTCAAAGAGGTCACACATTAAACATATGTAATTTTAATACTGTGCTGTTTTGAACATATGTTCATATACAGTTTTATGGTTGAAATTATTCAAATAGTCAGCTCCTGAAGTTTTTGCATATATTAAGATTCACCCTGTGTAAATTTTATTTTGTTTATGTATACTTAGTAGAATAACCAGTTCAAGATTTATTAAGAATGATTGAATAAATACTTTTTCAAGAGTTTGAGCCAAATGATTTTTTGGAAAAATATTGTTTTAGTATTATAAAAAGAATGATTTATCATACTTTCAACTTTTTTAATTACTAATTGTTATAAATAATGCAATTAATAATAGTTATACTCTGGTATCTGGTATATTAAATGTGAAAATAAAAATATTTAAGAAGTTAAACATCAAATGATTTGGCAAAGATTTGAATAAATAGAACAATTTGAAAGACGTTTAGTGGAATTGAATGTTTAAAATAAAGATATGAAGTATATCATAGTGTTTGTTAGATCATGGCATTATTAGTTTCATATTTACAATCTTCAATGCAAATATGAAACTAATAGCAGAATTTCATTAAAAATACTAGTTTATTCATTTTAATTTTATTTACTTTTAGAAATTGTTCCCTTCTGGTCAGAATCCAAATCCTGTGAGAAAAAAGATAGAAGAAGTTAACAAACAGTTAGAAGGAATTCTCCATGGCATTTCTCAAGTTCAAGTAGTTAATTTGGATCCGGGTTTTGTGCAAATAGATGGTACAATTAGTCATCACGATATGTACGACTATCGTCATTTGACCCGTCACGCAGCTCGAAGAGCATATGAACCGTTAGCAGATCTTCTCCAGCAACTAATATGTGAGAGGTCTGGTACAGAATCTGCTTCCTATGATTAAACTTTTTGTTTTTAAAAATTATTACAGAATTAAGTCACACTTAAAGCACTTAATATCTGATAAATATGAGGCATTTATTTATTAATATTCCATTAATAACTTCTTAAATGAGGGTAAATTTTATTTGTTGCATGCAAAAAAGAGGAAAAACTTAAATTTTTTTTGCAATACTTTAAAAATTTTGTGTATATATTTTTACTTTTTGTTGATCTCCAATATTAAAAATGTGTTGTGTTTAGGATAGTATATATACAACATTTGAAAATTTCGTCGTTTAAAAGTTATTATCATTTTACGGGACACACAATAAAAACAAGTGGCATTAACGGGATCAAAATATCGTTGTAGCTTATTCATGTAGCTAATGGATACACGTAATGCACATGCCATAACACAAAATATATCACTAAGTAAACACTGTGCCTTTTGTAAAAGTGTGTCATTTCATTTTTTCAAAATAAAGAAAATTTCTTACGAATCTTCTTCCTCTGCTGTGGCCTTAGCACTTGCATAAATGCTCATATTTTACAAATAAACAAATAAAACAGCTGCCATTAACAAGTCAAAAAATTTAGCTTTGTTATGTTTGAAAGTTTATTGCTAGTATTAAGTTTAAAAATTCTCTAAATAAATGGTTAGAATGAGTAATAAAACTTTCTAATTAATTTTTTAATTAAAAAATTTTGTATATAACTGAAAAATTATTTTCTATAAAGCTTTTTGATATTGCAGTCTTTCTATTCACATGCAGATATTTAGGGAAAAGGTTTGATTACATTTATTGTAAATGTGATGCACTCAGGATCTGCCTGTATTTGAATACACATAATTACAGGTTTATCACTTTGTAAATATTTAGTGTAATATCAATAAGTGTACGTGTGGATGCAAATGTAAGAAATTCTCAAGAAGAAAATATAAATGCAAGAAAAACAACGCCAAAATGTGCAATTATTATTGTGTAAAAAATTTATATTAACATTTATTAATTTTTTACACTAAAAATAAATTTATAAAATTTTGTTCAAAAAATTTTGTAGTTTGGTGATAACCATTAAAAAGTTTTCAAAGAATGTGTGATTTAGTGTAAAATATTAAAAAAATTAATTTCTAAATTCTGAATCACTTTTATTCAGGTAAAGAAAAAAAATTGAATGGTGAATCTTAAAAATGCTACAAATTTTAAATTAATGTAATTTTTTTAATTTTAAAATAATCTTTTTCTAGTAGAATATTTTTCCTATATTTTATTACACATGTTAATTGTGAAATATTACATTTCTGGAAATGGTGTTATAATTACTTTTATAAAATACTTATTTCAGTGTTCTAAAAATGTAGAAATTGTAATTCTTTCTTGTGGTTTTTGTCCATGTATATGTTTATATAATTATTAAATTGGCTTTTGTAACCATTATATATGGAATAATCACACACCACAAAATCTTTACTAAATACTTCAAATTCCAGTATACATTTCGGCCTTTACAGTGGCTCTCTTCAGCAGGTCTGTGATTTTTCTTAAGAACTTAACAATAGGTATGTTGACACTTACTTATTCTGCCATTCATCTTTAGTATTGAATTATTTTACCAACAATGAATGTTAATAGATATATAAAAACATAAGTTATAACAAGTAATTGTTTATTGTGACATCATTACAATGTTGGGCTGTAGTTTTTAATCATCATTTAATTTTAAAAAGTCATGTAACTTTCAGTCTGGACTGAAAGTTACATGACTTTTGATATAATTAATCAGAGTCTCTGGTTCCTAAACTTTCCATATTTGGTGTTGATTTTTAGCAGTGCCTTGCTCCTGTACATCATACTTCTGATGATTATGAGTCATGCCTGTAACTCCATGCTGCAGAAAATTTTGAATTGAAATCATGAATTCTGATCCAGACTAGAAGTTTGTTACCAGAAGTTATAGTTGGTTGGGCTCCAGCCCCTAAGCTTTTCATATCTGCTCTAGATTTTCATCCAATTCCATTGTTGAGATTAACAAAGGACAGTGTGACAGACAGGCAGACAACAGTGGAAGAATGTATATGTGCAATTTGAAAATTACATCCCAAATATCCAAAATACCTAAAAAAAACTGGTTATATTAATTAATATAAAAACTGTCCTTTTTCTTCACTTTTTGGTCCAAGTTGCCCTTCTTTTCATCACTTTATAGGTATTTTGTATGTTTACAACTTACATTTTTTTTATATATCTGTTAATGTTAATTGTTGGAATAATAATTCAATACTAAAAATGAATGGCAGAATAATGTCAATGTACTGTACATATTGTTAAATTCTTAAGAAAAATTTACAGACTGGATGATGAGGGCCATTGCAAAATGCATGCTGGGATTTGAAGTATTTAATATTTTTGTGGTATGTGATTTGTCTATATATAATATATAATAGCTGATCTAATAATTGTAGAAATTGTGGTTTAGGATGATTGAATAGTTGAGAGAGTATACAAATTAAATGATTATTTAATCTATGAAAATGGTTAGCTTTTGTTTCAGAAATCAAGGGTCAAAATTGGATTTAAACTCTGATCATTCAAGTCATTGCCATCAAAGTATTACAGATATTGTAAAAATTTCGCAGACATTATTTTACTGTAAATTTGGCAAAAAGACAGTAGTGGTATAATAATTATTTTGAAATTGTTCTCAACTCATGTTTAAAATTAAAAGTTCCTTGAATAATAGTTAAATTTAGACAAAAATTTCAGACTTTTGTTTTTCTATATTTTGTGTTTTCAAATACTGTGTATAAATTCAGTGAAGTTTATACCAAATGCAACATAATCCAAACATTGTGAACTTTGTAGTTAAACAATACAATCACCTTGCTAATTGTGATTTATGGTGCTGAAAGGCTATGGTGCCATTCTGAAATGTCAGACCTTGTTCAAGTTTACTAAAATTTGTATAACTATAATATGAAAATTGTAGAAACCTTATTTAAAATGCTTAATCAATATTATCATTATTATTGTCTTCATTAAGATGTTCTTCAGCAGATCTTTAAGTTCACTATAAGAGCACTTAATAGATCTAAATAAGAAATGGATGTCGCCTCTAGTGCCAAATTATTTGGTACTTAATAGTTATTAGTAGTGGAAATGTAGCCAGATTTGTGAACACTTGATCACAAATGCTCATTGCTCAGAATTTTTGTTGTACCAGTTTTGAGTTGAATGCCAAACATGCTTGTATTATGCTGTCAAAGATTATACGGTTTGCACAAGGTAACAGTTTGAGAAATGTTGCATGATTGAACACAGGATGGCTGTTTCATCAACTTGCCTGCACCTGGGCACCTGATTGCAAGATGGTGCTGGGACAGTAGATACCTCATTGTACACATATATGGTGGGCAGGCTGTGGATGCCCCAGGAATCCACAAGGAGAGATGATTACTTGATCATTGCTCTTTCAAGCACAAACAGATGCTATAGTGTTTGTCCAACATCCAAAGTTGAAATCTTGCTACAGAGAGCTGTCTCTAATACCACTGGTTGGTGACTGAAATAAATTAGCATGCACAGTGACTATTACACATTCTGCCATTAGTATCTGGACATCATCTGCTTTTTCTGCAGTGGAACAAGGGCAGAAGCATGGACTGTTAAGAGCTGGCTGTATTTGTGTTTAATAATGAATTCTAGTTCTATTTGGGAATGGTTAACTATTGTTAGTGTGGACTACTAATGAGCACTTCAGTCCCACCTTTACTATTAAGCAGCACACTGTCTTTGTGGCTGGGAACCATCTCATATAACAGTCAGTTACACATAGTAATGGTATGAAGGACATTGATGACATGGCATTTGGGAAATCCTACTGTCTTGTATTGCCTTTTATGGCTGGATTGCAAACAACTATGTTCAAGCAAGATATTGTTTGGCCACACACAGCCAGGGTTTCACAGGAATGTCTGTCATATTGTCACAATTCATTGGCCTGCCTGGTCTCCAGAGTTGTCACAAATAGAACATTTGTGGGATCAGATGGATGCCACCAGGTTCAGCCATGTGAAGGATTTGATATGTCATTTGCAACATGTGTGTAAATCTGCAGGATAGCCCAAGTTCCTGTATACTTCTATAGTTGACTGCATTGCCACATTATCCAGGCAAGGAAATTGAAATATTGCCTGCATATAAATACAGTATATAAATTCTAATGTATATATTCAATTGAAAACATAATGCTTATTGAACGATAATGTAAAATTCTGTCAACGGTGCAGAGATAATTAAAATGAAAAGTTACATTTTCACTTAGAAATTATTGATTGGCACGACTTTTTCAAATTGTTAATTTAATCCACAACATAACTAATATTAAATTAATATTACTAAGAAGAAATTCTCCCGTCAAGCATGACTGAATGTTTTTATGAGAGAGTAGAAAGTGAAGAATTGAGAAAAGCTCCAAGTCGAGCTTGACGTTGTGATACTGTTTCTGCAGCCCTTCACAAAACCGTTCTTACTCGATGTTGCTCAAGTCGGACTTCACGGCCTTTGGGGTCTCAGTTGTTCTTTTAGATCTAGAAGTTACTTGACCAGTTTTACTCTTACGCTTTCCCCTAGCAATTTTTTCCGACAAAATAACGAGTCTTTTTAATTCCACGTTGTTAAAACAGATGAATAAGACGAGCGATTAGCGTACATTAATTAGATGAGCGATAACACACTAAATAACGGGCTCGTTAGGTCATTACTTCAGATTGGATAATAGAACGTCACGTATCACTGTGGTAAAGTTTTTGTTTTTTTAAATTATAGAAGTGACATTGTAAAGTTTAAAATATGAGATTTGCCGAAATATTTAAAAATGCAACTTAAGGGAAATTTCCTCGTCAGGCACGAACGTCACGTGGTCACCGACGTTTTATCAATTTCGGATCCAATGATCGCTCTTACGTCGGTGACGTAAGAACGATCATTGGATCCGAAATTGATAAAACATTTGTTCTATAGCTAATATTTCCACAAAATAAGTAGCCTATACTTTCCGTCAGAACATAAAACGAATATAACCAAAGCATTCATCTAGATTGGACAAATTGGAGGAGTTATTAGGAATTCACACACACACACACACCAAGGCTTTTTTGTTAGTAATATCGATTTATTTTATAAAATTAGATTTATGATTTAAGTAATAGTGTTTTTATGGATGAAATTTAATAAATTAAACAGTTACTTGTCGTTACATTCATGAAAATAAAATAAAACGTTACGCTTTTTGACGAGTCGAAACTTGTTAAAAATTGCTGCCGTTTTATTGGATTCCTAAATACAGTACTGTATATCTACGGAAAGATGTGCACTTCAGCATGATTATCCACGGGATGACTGAAAGGCATGTGTCAAATGAACCCATAATACTAGGGAACAGCCATTTTGTATCCTAAAAATTAAACGTATCCCTTCTCTACAACATGCTGATTTCGGTTAGTCAGTGAAATTTTTCAATGAGCAGACCAGTGCTTCTCCACGAACAGTTTATTACTGAGCACTACGAGATTTCACTTAAAATTTCATAATTTTATATATACGATTACGTTAAAGACTTTTTAAATAGTTTTATTAAAGGTCCTATTAATATTATTTTAACACTTGTTTTTCTTTACTATTTAAACACAGTATCAAAGGTAAACTGGCGATCGAAATCGGTCCGGGAAATTACTTGAAAACAGCCCACAAACCCATTTTTTAAAAAAAATGATTAGAACCAACTGTATTTTTCTTGCTAATTTAGTCTAAAAATTAAAATAAAAAAACTTTTGAACCTCGTTTTATAACAAATTTTATTTAATTTCTGCTGCTCCAGGAATTGGAATGAAAAGAAAACTGGTTTATGGACACAGTTTGAGAAACACTAAATAACCGTGTATGGGATAATATCTGGTTGTATTATTATTCGATATGATTATAATTTGCGTTAATTTTTGACTACAACCAAATTCAATTGAATTTCAATAATATAAAAATAGTAGAATAAAATAATATATCAAACTAAACTTAGTTGAACTTAAATATATTTATTGATATTTTAGTAGCGAAAAATTAAAGATTAAATTTAATATGTATAATATTAATTTAAGAAATAATTATAACGTATTTCATAAAATTTTAATACAGAATACACAGTTTCCGACATTAACGTCTAAAATTTCTGAATTTTGCAGGGAGGTTTGTTTATCAGGAGATTGATGCTATTAAATTTTGGTGATTAAAGGTCGAGGGAGTGGAGAGATAAAGGGGTTGTGTGTATTTCTAATAGGGTCGGACTTAATGACAATTTTACTTGTTATTAACATTTACAATTTTTTATAAAACTCATCCCTACTCTCAAAATTAAGCTTTTTGCCATTTTATAATAGTTAAAAATATAAAAAGTTTTTAAAATAAAATATGATAACAGATGGCGTCACCAAATGTTTCCGGAAAATTAAGCAACTCGTTGCTGGAATTTTGAGTTGGCATCAAATCTCTATCACAGCCTACAATAAGAAACAGCCTAGTCAAATGGGGGAAATCCCATTGAAGAGTTGTGTCCAAACGAAAATATTTTCTCCCGCTAGATGGAGCCACACAACGGACCATAACAACACACACTGATTAAGTTATCCTAGCTACATGCTGTCATATGTTCGTAAAATAAAACAGTAATTCAAACAGGATATAGCAAATTATTGATTTTTTTTAATTAAGATTTTGCCCGGATTTCTGCAGAACAATCTAAAACAATAGACATGTTATCAATAATTATCTAGACGGTTAAATGCGATAATAATTAATGGGCTAGATGTACTGTACCTATTCTGGTCATATTAAAACAATTTTCAACTTTAAAAAATATTTTTATATCCTTACAATTTTTTAAAGCAATGAAACAGTAAAAATAATGCAAAAAACATGTTCTCTTTTACTTTATTACAATAATTTTTATTAATTTTAACATTTTATAAACAAAATTTAAATTTTTTAAAATATACAAAAATCACGAGTTTTCACCAGGCCTGTACCAGTTGTGGCCACCCCATGTTTATAGAGGTGCCACTTTTATTATTTTTCTTGATAAAGCTTTATTATTTGACGTTTTGGGTCTATGATTCTCCCGAATATAAGTGTCGTTCACAGTTCTTATGTAGTTGGAAATGTAGGGTCTGATGAATTTTCTTAGAATTACATTACACAGTATATTTTGGTGTCCATCTTTACCACACATAAACAATGGATTTTTCTCCATCCAAGGAAGAATAATCTTACATAAATTATGCATCACAGCTGGTTGCTGAATTAAAAATGGTAAGCCTGCATGAATAGCCTTCTCCAGTTGCTGCAAAAACCCAATAAACTCTACTTTTGGATATAAGAGCCCGCCTAGATCATTTAAATTTATTATGCCCATGATAGGTGCAGGGGATTTCACTGATGCAAGTATGTCCAAACAGTCGGAACATTCAATTTTCTCTTCGGTGATACGTACTAAGTATCCAGCAATGTATGCCATTGTAGCAGATTGAATGTTTGGCTTTATAATATTGGAAGGTCTAATCTCTAGCTGTTTCAGTTGTGGCTCAATATGCTTAGTAACTTCCTTGATAGTATAGTTCTTATCCATGCATGCCTTTAAAAATAATAAATTATTATTATAATGATTACTTTATTAGGTATATTAAATTAAATTAAATTAGGTCTATTAAAGTAATTTATTAATCAAAATATAATACCTGATTTACAATAATGGACATGTCTTCATTAGGAGACATCCATTCCTCACAATCTAAGCTTTCTGCATTGCTTTCAAGGGATGCACTAATTAGTCCTGTTTTAAGAATTGTATGCAGTCCTTGCATTATGCTGCAGGCGTTTGTCTGGTCATTGAATCCAGACATGGACCGCAGTCCACTAAAAAGGTTCTCTATATCATCTGAATTGAATTTTCTGGTTAATATAAAATCAAAACCATTCTCCAACAAATACCTGATACACAGAACAGTGGATCTGGTTGTGAGACAAGCAGCTTCATAAGTTTGCTTACTGATAAATTGAACATTGGGACTGTCACAGCTATCTTTCCAGGACTGTAAATATCCCAAAAACTCACCATCCAACCAATTGAGCCTTTCATCATTAGCAGAAACAAACTGCATCACTGTTGCATTTCTGGAATGAATGTGGTGTTGAGTATTGCTGATATTGTGAATAGCAAACCATTTTTGCATCATTTCCAAATACTCAATTGTGCCCTCGGCCTCAACAAAGTTCAAGTTCCCAAACCTGTGTCCGTGCTTCTGTAAAAACTTCAGTGCAGCAATTACATTTTGGCTGCATATGTCCACTGCACGCTTAACCTTCATCTTATCAAAATTTGTTGGATAGACATGTTTAAAAGTTAAGCATCTTACTGGTTTAATAACATGATCTCTCTGTAGGTGAAACAAGTTTCGGAGAAATACACCACTAATATGTTTTCCATGATTCACCATTACCCTACTTGGAGAAAGAAGCAATGACCAGAAATTTTTTAATATATGACATGGATCATATGATAGGAATATTGAACGATTATTATCCATTGGATGTGGAATCTTTGGAATTGGAGGGTTAACAGCACTAAGTAATTCAAATAACTTAACATTTTTACTATGGCCATCAGCAACTATCCTGAGTACTTTTAGACCTGCTGTCTCCACTGAATGAATCACATCTAAAGTTAAAGTATAAAGTTCCTGACCTTTTAAATCATTGATAAAAAAATATGCAACAGGAATTCGAAAATTTTTTGATAATCCTGAAAACACAAAACACAGGAGACTATTTGCTGTGACATGTTCAAGTCCAAGTTGTTTTTCCAGGCCATTCATTTTTACTGTTCCCACTACTTCGTCTGCTTGCTTGTTATACTGTTGATTAGGTTTAATGGTCATTTCATCCAAAATAAGTGAACCTAATTTTTCCACTTGTGACAACTTTTTTGCCTCCTGAGTTAATCGTTGCTTAATTAGGGAACCCACACTAACCCCAGAAACAGAGCCTATATATCTTTTCAATGTTGATTTTGATGGTAATGATAAAAGTGGAGTTTTCCTAGCAAATGTATATGCCCTAGAAGACTTTTTGCTCCATAAGACACAGTATTTTACTGTGTTGTCACTCCAACGAGGCTTTTGTTTATTGTAAACAACCAGCTGTTCAAGTATGAAATCTGCTTTGCAGTTACCTAAAAGTACAATATAATTTTATTAGTCACTAACACAAATCTGCCAAAAAAGTTAAACAATCAATAGCAGATTACATAAAACCAATTTTGTGTTATAATGTACTATATTGATATAATAGGATATTAGGAATATTAATATGTTATCACATGAATTATTGTAACATACCTTGGGCACTGTCATTCTCTAAGCTTTCTATATGATATTTTTCAAGCTTTCCAGCTAACAATTTATTTTCTGCTTTCAATCTACGTTGTTCTTCATACAGGCGCTTGATAGTGTAATCTTGTCTCCTGCATTTCTGCTCCAAAGTTTTCAGTCTTCTCTTGTCAGAATTCAGTTTTAACATTGTATAACTTGTCCCTACAGAAACTTCTATACCAGATGCAGAACTAGATGGCCTTATGTCACAGTCTGAAAGTTCACATCTGGCTGTGGAACTAGAGAACCTGCTTTCATAGTCTAAAAAAACAGCTCCGTCCACAGGACTCATTAATGGAACTTGATCATGTACTTGTTGCTCAGATTGAACATGCTTTCGTTTGGTACCAGTACAAACTCCTTTCTTGGGACTAACCTTTTTTACTTCTCTTCTGGCTTCTTTACAAACAATCTGCTTATAGGATGGGTATTCGGGAAAAACGCTTGGGACGGCATTTCGAATCAATATTCTCTTTTTCAATCCTGGTTTATAATCTGATTCTAGAAAGTGCTTACTGCAGACAACTGACCAGTCACTTGGCTTCCAAAGTTTGGAACTGTTTTCATCTGTAAATTTTAAAAAGAGTTAGCTTATACAGTAAATCTATTAGTTATACCATCTATAAATAATTTGTATGCATAAATAGATAAATTGTACAAAAATTTAAAATGCAATTGCAATATAGCCTAATCTCATTGAAGTTAGGGGTTGTGCAAAAACCGTACTTGTCCTCATTAAGGGGGAGTATATGTATTTAATTTTATTTGTATTTTAAAAAGCTGAAATTAAATGCTTTTCAAATACACCCATGTAGTTTTCAGCAATGTCTTTCTACCGTTTTTGAAATATCCGAGAAATTTGATAAAAGGAAGTAATATATAAATTTTCGAGGGTTGAAATTTTCCATGTGCTTTTTTAGGGAGGTTTTATAAAAGCCACAAAAGATCATAATGGGAAGGGGAAGTAAGATTTGGGAAATATGGGGACACGTGGTTTTTGCACGAACCCTTACAGCATATAATAAAATAATTGCAAAAGTGTAGCATCAATGGCAAGTAGCATAGATGTTATAAAATTATTCGTTTTTCCTACATTATTTAATTATGGAGTATTAAATAAATCTTACCTTTTCTACTGACAGCTTTTATCCATTTTAAACGTAAACTCTCTTCCGCTGGATATTCGTGAAAACTTGTTCCATCTTTTTTTGATTTATTTGATGTACAAAACGGCACAGAGCAATGAACCATTTTAAATCAAACTTTATAAAAATTTACCAATATCTTGATGTAAAATATTTTCAAAATTTTAATTTTTTAAATATATTATAACCACGTCTTTACAACAGAATTAGCATTGATCACTTGATCGAATAGTCCGGTCATCAGCGCTCCTAGTGAGGACTATGTGCAAACCGCCTCAGGAATCGACACACGTGTTCAGAGCAAATGACTAGGCTGTTTCTTATTGTAGGCTGTGGCTCAAATCTATATCAATCACTCCAAAATGGCGCTGATTAAGAATTCTTGGAAGACCAATCTAATTCAATTGAAGAAATTTTATTATTATTATTATTATTATTATTATTTATTTATTTATTTAAAATTTTAATCAAAATAAAATTATTACTAAGTACAGTAGAGAGTCAATTATTACTAAATCGGAATCAATTGGGGACTGGGGTTTTTTTTTTTTTTTTAAACTCTTTCCTCCCTGTGGGCACTAAGAGGGCCTCTTTTAGTAGGCCCATTATGGGTTCGGCCAGGCCCACAATGGGGCGACCGGGTGGTGAGGGACGGGGCCCGACATATCCGAACGGACCACCCCCCGAAAAATTCCTGGGGATTATTCGACCCGTTCGGATTCGATCCCGGGTCCCCCAGAGCGGTAGGCTGCCACCTTTTACCGCTCGGCCATCCGGCCGTCGGGGACTGGGGTTGTTCAGATTAGTGATTTGTTCCGATTACCGATTATGTACGAAAAAATATATTAACCTGTCCGATGTTCAAATTTTTCTCCGTTGCGCGTCGCTTCGTGTTGAATTTTCGTCGATTTTAAGCCTAACGAAAATTTTTATAATAATAATAGGCTATTGTATCGTTAAAAATTATTTCTTCATTTTGTACAAACAAAATAAATACTGCATATTGAAGAATATAAAAACATGAAAATTATACTTTAGAAGTAAATCTAGTATCAAAAACGTTCGATTCAGCACGACACAGTCCGACTGAAAATCGTTCCGATTACCGGGGTTTCGATTAACGACCTCTACTGTAATATAAATAATATAATTTATCATTTAGAATGATTTTTTCATTAGAGAAATTATAATTTAGCTGTAATCTACGCTATTTATTTATATATTAACATTTAAATTTTGACTTTTCTGACTTAGGCTATAATTTTCGAGAAAAGTACTTTGAATCTTTTAAAAACAAAAATGTAAATACATAAAATACCTTCTAAACAATAGGACGCATTAGTTACAATAGTAATAACATAGTTAGCCTTCTAAAAACGATGTCAACGTGTTTTAATTATCAATATTTTGTGCAGGAAAATGTTTCGAGGAAAATAATATACTTGTATAATTGAATATTCTATATACCATTAAGAGTCAAGTACTACAAAGGTAGAATTACCCAACAACATGACAATAGCGGAAAACAAAATAATGAGAACCAGGAAACTGTAAAATTAGTTTTTAATAGAACTAAATTTTTTATTTTTGTAGGTACAGGTATTAATAAAAATTTTACTTTCATATCTGAATTATTATAAATTAAAATTTATGTTTTAAAATATATTTTTATCTGACGGGTATTGAAAAACCTTAATATAGAGAGACAACTGTATCAATAAATTAAGATTATATATATTTAATTTAACTCGCAATAGGAAGGATATTCATCAATTTGAAGGTCTTTTATTATCTTGTTCTCCTTGATTGCTATATAATATATAATGTAAGAATTGACTTATACATAAATGCTAATTGCGAAATGTTACTTTGGTAGTCGATTTAAATTGTAAAATCTATTTTTGTGGGTGTTTGTGTTTGATTTATTTGTATGACATTTATGTTAAATTATTTTGCTGAATTAAAATTTAACTTTAATTATTTTGTTGAATTAGAATATTAGCCAGATCTTAAACATTCGAATATTTCGAATGCGTAGTGAACTTAATAATAGTACATTATATCAAGGATCTCCACCCTTTTCCTGAGAAGGACCACGTGAACTGTAAAAGACAAGTCTGGGTCATGTACAAAAGTTGTAGTCAAAGATTAAGATTTTTAAAATTTTATTTCTGTGTAACAACGAACATATGAAATATCAATGTGAAATTTGCAACTGCTTTTTCAAAAGAACGTCATCAAAATTGGGAATAAATTTTCTGGAACTCAATATTAAAATCTCCTTCAGATATTCGTTAGGCCAGGAACACACATGCGTAAAATTCAGCGTAAAATCTAGTATAAAACAGAAAACGTAAAAATTTTTCTGAAATTTTGGCTGAAACAGAACTGAAAATAGAGTAGAGCGTGTCTCTACTTTTTACGCCGTAAAATTTTTACGCCAAAATTCCTCCAATAAAGAGAAGTCTTTTCTGTGACATCAAAGTAGACACGTGCTTTTTATTCTAACAATGGCGGCAACGAGGGTTAACTGTACAATTGTGACGGTCTCGAAAAAACAAAAAATAAATGAAATACAGGGGTTTATCGAATCCGTTCGACCACATCAGTGTCATGCATAAAGACACTGTATTTAAACAACGTTTATGGATGGCTGTAAGTGCAAAATTTCAAACAACAGGTAGGTCTTGTAAAATCGATATATAGGCCTAGTATTTAGATCACACGTTCTTTATTTGAATTCGGAATATAAGTCTATTAATTTAAATTTTCTATATTATAGCAGAGGAAGTGGAGAAAAAATGGAAGGTACAAAGGGATAGCCTATATAAGAGGAAAAAGTTAATAAAATTAGCACTGTTGGTGGCAGTAGTGTTTCCTATTCGGCCAGAATTTTTACGTATGTGTGTTCTGGCATAAAAACGTAAAACAGAAACTGAACTGAAAGCTGATTTCTGATTCAGTTTTCTGCCACACAATTTTACGCATGTGTGTTCCTGGCCTTACACAGTGAAGTTCGATATTTTGATTTTATTTTCGTAAAGGTGTGTAGAGATAAAAATAGAAAATATTCTTCGTACAAACTTCTTAATACTAAAATTCTCTTCAGATAGAGATTTGTAAAAGTTTAACAAACTCTCTTCTCTGAATAGGTTTTTATAAAAATCATTTGCATAAGAGCTATTAGTTGTTATTTCAAAAATTTATGTGCTTTTGAGCCAATTTTTAGTATTATTACCCAAGTACAATGGATTAATCAGAGATTGTTCTCAACTTCACCTAGTGCAGATTATTATTTAAGAAAAGAAGCATTTGAACACGTTCAGTATCTAGTCTGTTTTTCTTGTGGCAAATTAAATCATAGGTGCTGAAGACAATGCCAGATTGGGGGTTCCCCAAATGTAACTTTTCGTGTTAATTGCGAAAAAAATTTGAAAAAGTATTAATGAAGAAATTTTGTGGGAATTTCATATTCTTGAATGGAAATTAGGGAATATATAATATTTTTATTTTTTACTTATTATTAAAAAGGAATTGGTTTTTAAACCTTTTTTTTATTGCATCTAGTGTATTGTTAACTTGACTAAATTGAGAAAATTCCAATTAAGCTTGTTAAAACATCTATAGGTCTACAGGATTTTATAGTATCCTGATAAAAGTAAAGATAAAAAAATAAGAAGTAAAATCAAACAAATATACAGTTATATACAGGCAAGCATCTAATGGTTAATATAATATCAATTTAAAATAATTGGAAATACCTGCATTTATAAATAAAAGACTTTGTGAAGATATAATAAAGTAGGAAATTTAAGAATGCAAATAAAACATGCGAACACATCTAAATAAATACTGTAAATTATTTGGCTTATTAATATCGTAATATGTATAGTACATATAGTTTTCAACAGCGCCTCTTCAAACATGGCTACCAGATAAATAGAATCAATTATCTCCAAAATTTCTGCAAAATTTTCCCTAATTACGGAATTTTATCTATAAATTATCCACAATAATATCAATATTACAGATACAATTTTAATAATTTCAATACTCGTTAATCCAAATATTAGATATTTTACATATTTTCAAATTATGAAATACAAGAAATCTTTATGTGAAAATTCAACAACTTTTCGAAAAACATTTTAATAGAAAGTAACGAGTATTAAAATTATTAAAATTGTATCTGTAATATTGATATTATTATGGATAATTTTTAGATAAAATTCCGTAATTCGGGAAATTTTTGCAGATATTTTGGGGATAATTGATTCTATCTATCTGGTAGCCCTGGTTGAAGAGGCGCTGCTCTACGTATGGCCTGAAATATGTACTTATTCGTGGTATTCGAACTTTTTTTTTTTATCAACGGAATATTCGCGGTATTCGCTCATCTCTAAACATAAACGATGTACTATATTAATTTTAATAAAATAAATTATTGTAGGATTATGTTATATTTTAGATAAACTTCAATTTTTAAAGCTTTATTTTAATGTTTCGATAATTTTACAGTATTTCTAGGTTCAAGTGAAAATTTAAAAATTTAATAGTTAAATAAACTTGTTTTAATACAAAAACTAAAAGGAGATGGCAGCACATAAGTTTTTCTTGAACATTTTCGTTTAACGTAATTAAATGATGAAAATTTGAAAATTAAATTTGAATTTTAAATTAAAAATATTAAATATTTAAAAAAAATAAAGATTTTACATTCGATTTTATTAACAATAAAATTAGAATTATATTAATTAGAATATTCAACTGAATTAATTTATTGACGAAAATTTATTTTAATTTTAATTTATTCGTTTTACTTTCTGTATATTAATTTTTGTAAAACGAATCTTTTACTATAATTTTTATTTTATTTTACAATGAAAAATAATAATAATAATAATTTACTAGGAAATGTTTTGTATTAATGCCACAGGCATAATTTATTTACGCAATAATTTTCTTTCTATGACGTCAATTGATGTAAGAGATGATTCAACTAGAAGAATTAGTTGAGCACGAACATTTAATAATTATTTATTAAAATAGAATAATTCATAGGTGCAATATAAATTCGTGTCACAACTCTTTCGATGTCATAAACAATTTTTTCATATAGGAAATTAAATGCACAGCTTTATATATTTTGTATGTATTTATAAGAGGAAAATTTGAGTGATAAATGCATTATTTTTATTATTTTATTTGAATAGAATTTAATGTAATTTTTAATGTTAAATTGTGTACATTAAAGATTTAATTATAATTAACTTGTTTTTAAAGTAATTAATATACGGTAATTGAATTAAATTTTACAACTAAATTTTCATAAATTACGTTTTTTTTATTTAAAATTTTATTTTTAAATTAATCTTTATATAAAATTATGTAATCTATATTATAACATTTGTCCTTTTTTAAAATAAATTATTCTACAAAAGTTAACTTATTCATTGTTTACTTCGTAAAAAAATAAAAGATCCAGACTTCCTATGACTCATAATTCATTAATTTTCAATTAGGAAATTTTTGTTACTTAAGAAAAGAGACAATAAAATTCAAAATCGTTTCCTTCTGGACATGATTTTTCCTTGAAGTGTATAATAAAAGTTTTGAAGTTTCTTTTTAAAAAGATTTTAAGACAATTAATGAACGTGTGATTGCCAGGGCCTCCCAAAGGCCGAGAAACGTACTGGCAATGTTTACTTTTCTATGACCCCAGTAAATTAGAAATAAAAGGCCAGGGCTATCGAGAGGGAAGGAGAACCGGAGAAAACGTATGGACGCGTATAGTGCCTTCTACCAATACAAATTAATGCTATTTTTATCAACAAAAAAATAAAAACGTTAAGACTGCTTTTTGTTAATAAAGTAACATTCTATATTTCATTTGTTCAAAAATAAATGATAAAAAGAGTCCGCTAAGGGGAAAAACGGGCCCCTTCTATCTCCGGCTCTATATAAGGTCTCGATGGCAATGAACGAGACACCTTTAAATGTTGCATTATATTTTTAAATAATAAAATTTAAACAATAATGAATGTTTTTGAGAAATGTGAAGCTTGGGATAAATGGCTCTGTTGGCTCCAGTGATAGGATCTGGGCATGACACATCTTAAAATGAGGTCTAATTCACAAAACTGCATTTAAATTACCATCAATAAATGGAAAAAGAAAGAAAAGACTGAGAACTTGGAACAATATATATATAGAAAATCTGAGACTTTTTGGATGGAATGGAGTGAGGTACGTTTGCAGCAGCAGAATCCATTATCCTATAAGCAAAAAGGTCAGTTTCCTGGGCCCAGCAACAGGGGGTTCCAAACCAATCTTTCATAAGAAAATATTTCTCCAAAAAATTTACCCCGAAGAAAATTTATGTAGTCAACACGATGTGGGGTCCTCTAATTCAAATTTGCTTAGGCCCCATGAAGTTATAATGCGCCACTGTGCAGAGAATATACAGGCTGGAGAATATTTGTTGCTTTGAATATTTAATTGCATAGGTGAAACTAAAATTAAAGCATACTAAATGATAAACTAAAAGTAATTAGTTAAAAAAATAAATTATAACTTTTAATCGCTTTTTTATTTATAAAATATTAATATATAAAATATAATGTGTAAACGTGAATAAAATTACAATAAAAATTATTCAATTGATAAATAATTAAAATTTTATTGAAATTTAAAACAGGAGATTTTTTTATTACTGAAATTTTAACGATTCATTTTAAATTACTGCAGTTAAATTGGAGTGATTTAAACAATAGAGAATCGTTTAAATATTTTAATTTTGAAGTTTTAACTGTTTAAGTCAGAGGAAAACATATTTTAAAATATTATCTACCTAGATGTAAGTGTAATGAGCAATTATTTATTGTGACATCATCACAATATCGGGTTGCAACTTTTAATCATATTTTTAATTTATTTAATTTAAAACATATTCAGATTAGTAGTGTTTTGCCTCTGTACATCATACTTTTCCTGCTAGCAACAGAGTCGTGCCGGTCATCTAACTAACTCCTTTTAGGGAAAGATGTTTGAATTGAAATGACGTGACTACCAGTGAAAACAGGAAGTTTATAGTTAAACAGGGCCAACTACTCCTATCCTTTCCATATCTGGTCTAGAATTTTATCTTTCTAACTCCGTTCTCGAGATTAATGAAGGACAGACGATTTTTTCAAATTGCAGTCCAAAAAGTGAAAAGTGAATTTCTTTCTCTTCATAATAAGAGACTGATTCTCAAGGACTCATAATGTATGTTTATTTAAATTTTTAAATATAATCCTAGGAAATCTTTATAATTATTATTGTAATAAATTCTACTGGTACATTCTCCGGTCTCTAATAAAACCTTATTAGAGACTGGAGGCACTTGTCACCAACGTTTATTCGATATATGGTGCGATATTAGCGTGATAACGGACACGATACTTTCTTTTATTATTATACTGAGGATCTGTAGACAGCTCACAATTTGACTTAGCAAAGTTTTACTGTATTTATTACTAGCAAAGAATGCCCGGCGTTGCCCAGGAACACACAAGACTAATTCTTATTATTAAATAATGGTACAGTTCATTAGAATTAATACTATAACAATGGACACAAAATACTATAGGACTACATACAAAAGTTTAGTTTCATCTAAGGGAAGTAAATTTGCTCCTTATAATTGTATCTGATAACATAAGAGTATTATAAGAAATGAACGACCGAGACAATATAAACAAAGCATATACACAACTACCTGAACTAGAGCCCTCTATAAACAGAGTATGGTCAACTGGGGGATCAAAATATGATTGGCTACTGCCGATCACGTGGTTTGTGGACGCCATTATGAGGCCAGCTTCCGATCCGCTTATGACAAGTGAGTGTCAATCAGCTATTTATTACGATAAATAACAGGATTCGAAACTTTATATACCAGGTAGTTCCAATCTAAAATAGATTGTAAACATCAAGTTAGTTCTTACTTTGCTATACTGACGTTAGAAATTATTATTTTAGCCTTTAGATCTATCGATACATCTATATCGCTCTTAAAGCTACCACATAAAAATAGATCGTGCCGGGTTGATCAGCCATTAATTGCTCAAAATAGAGCTCCTAAATTCAAACTGCATCGATTTCCAAGTGATAAAGCTAGGAATAAAGCATTGGCGATTAAAGTAAACAGGCTGGATGAAAATAAGAAATTATGGATTCCTGGAAAACATGCATTACTTTGTCAGAATTTTTATGAGAAAGAATCAGAATTTTATGAGGTAAGAATCAGAATTTTTATGAGAAAGGACTTCTGCTTTGCCTACCTATTTAATTGTACATTGCACATTAATAAACTAAAGCTAAAGAGTATTAAGTTTGTTAATACATTTTAACCTTTATAAGTATATTGGTTTAGTGATGTGAATGTTTACAATTAACTCTCATAGGTTCATTTTGAGAAAGATCAGTGTGAGAATCACAAGAAGGATGGAAGAAGATTGCTGAAGCGTGATGCCGTCCTACACTTTTTTCTCACAGACCTGCACCTAAGAGAAGATGCTCTGAATCAAAAACAGGGCATAGAAACAATTGTGAGCGTATAGGTCCGACCTTGGACCACAGTTATGCTACAAATTATCTCCTATGACATCTATGCAGCCCAGTACAGGTATATTTATAATATAAATTTAAAATATTCTTATTAAATATTCTATTTTTTTTTTGTTTTTTTTATTGCATACTTTGATTCTTTTTGAAGAAAATGCTGAAGAATGTAAAAGCACGAATGAAGATGAAGACAATGAGACATCTGGTCCAGTATTTCAAGACTCCGGTAATCTTGTTAGCCAGCCACCAGGGCCGTTCCGACCCGGGGGTGCAGAGGGTGCGGGGCACCCGGGCGGCAAGTCTAGGGGGCGGCGCGAGCCGCCTTAAAAAAAAGGGAAAAATTAATTTATCATTAAATTAATATAATACATAAATATTATACTAAATATTATCATTAAAATACTACTATTCTAATATTATTTGAATATATGTACTATTCTAAATATTATTAATTATCTTTTTTATTTGTAAATTTTTAACAACTTTGGGGGAAGGGGCGGCAAAATTATTCTCGCACCCGGGCGGCAGATACCCTAGGAACGGCCCTGCCAGCCACTGTCACCAAAATCAAAACAAATTAATGAATTGTAATCTCAATTGCATAATGCATTACATAGAGTTAAAAGAGTGCAGAAAAGAATACGGATCTCTATGAAGAGATAAGAAAATTAAAGTCTAGAGTCAACACACAGAGTACAAACATAAAATTAATTTTCAATCCTGATCAAATAACAGCCCTTGGAAACGTGTCAACACGGAAAATAAAATGGCAAAATAATACAATAAGAAAGGCTCTGCAGTTAAAATTTGCTTGTGGAAGATCAGGCTATGAAATGTTAATTGAACAAGGCTAGCCTCTTCCCTCTTTACGGACGTTGTAAAGACGACTATAGAACACCCCATGTAACAGAGAAATTACCCTTTTTATTAATAAATGATTGATATTTAGTAATTATCTGCATTCCTTGCAAAAATTGCAGAGAATCACTATTTGTTACTATGTTACACTATGTTACTTGAGTTTTTCTTGTTGAAAAATAAACTTTATTGATTTTTTTTATAATTTTTGTCTTTGGTTATTATATTTTTAAATTTAAATACATATTTTTCAGATTATTTATATTGCAATAGTGCTATGAATAAATGTGATCCACTAAATATAATTATTTAATATATTCACTTTTTTGCTTCTAGCCGTGTTATTGTTATATATTTTGTCCATCACTTATAAACTACAATTATTCCGAACATAATTAAAAATTATTTCTAAAAATGTTAAACTTAATATGACTTCTTTCTGAATCTAATTTCTGTTTTTAACTAACATTGCTCATTTAAATGCTAAGCAGTACTGTGACACTGCAACTTTGGCCTCAAAATGGCGTCCATACGTTAGAGTGGCCATACTCTGTTTATATAGGGCTCTAACCTGAACTGCACGAATCAAAATCGAAACCGAACAGATAAGATAATAAGTTTAAAATAGTCCACCAGATGGCGAAGGGAATTGACCTAGGCGTTGCTTGAACGGAGCAATTTACAATACATGGGAGACAATGCCGCGGTAAACCCATCTTTCTCGTGCATTTTAATTTTTTAATATGAAAATAACGTGTAGCCTACGTTTGCCTGGAAGGAATAAGCTTTCCAATAGCGAAAGAATTTTAAAAATCTGTTCAGTAGATTCCGAGATTACCTCCAGCAAACAAAGAACCATCATTCTCGCTTTATATTTTAACTAGCAGATGAACAGCCCGCGTTGTTCGGGCAAAAAGTAACGATAGCGAAGATTATTAGATTATAGCCGATTTTATCCGTATTCACCGGGTGCAAGAATTAGGTCCCCTCCTCTTCCGAGACTAATTAGAGAATTTTTAGATGGGTCTAAAAATATGTTCAATTTCCCTCAAAAACGCAAAAAACCGCATTTAAAATAGTACAGTAGAAGCCGAGTTCTTCAGAGTAATCCTTAAAATTGGTTCCGATATTGATTGTTATGAAACTATATTAAATCAATGCTGAGATATGTATACAACAAAGATATTTGCACCATCAAAAAATTTAAGAACCATAAAATGAAGAAAAAATTATTGAAGAAAACTTTTATTTATTTTAAGTATGCTTTAATATATATATAAGTATCTTTAATACATATTGTTTTCGTAACATTATTGATTATTCGGTACTGCAATAGCTATCATAACCACACAAAAATATTAATAGAAATTTAAATCCAAATTGATGTGTTTCTATAAAAATAGTAAAAATAAATATCTTAAAGCAATATTGAAACAAAATTATCAATAAAACTGTTTAATTCATTTCTTTTTTAATTGAAGATTAAAAATTAACAGATAGAAGTAATGTAACAGAAATACAGATGATTTTTGATATATATGTCGCATCGATATACATTGTTTTGCATATACATTCAAGGGCGTATCCAGGGAAGGGCAACTGCCTCTTCCTAGAAAAAAAATTAAAGTGTAGTAATTGACACACAGCACAGACGTATCAATTTAGTATCAGTTCAAATAATGAATATAGTAACTAGACTAGAGCCATCTATCGTGAAATCTCACTCTCCCTCTCCACTTCCTCAAACTAAAGTTGCCCCCCTCTAGTTCAGATCCTGGGTTCGCCGCTGTATACATCGGTGAATAATTAGGGACGGTAAACCCGATGTGCATCGAATATATTCACACTTACGTCGTTTGAACAGAAACATTAGGTATATTTCACTCAAATCCATTTCTTCCTCTGTATTTAAATTTATAATTACATACTGTATAAGAAATGCTTAAAAATATATACAGTATGTGGCAAAGCATAATTACAATAATAAGTATGTATTAAATAACTTGAATTTAATACAACAAATAAATTTTCTGTTAAAATAAATAAACTGTAAGGTTACTAAAGTATTTATATACTATACAGTAATATAAAACATAATTT
Organism: Centruroides vittatus; assembly: GCF_030686945.1. Taxonomy (NCBI): domain Eukaryota; kingdom Metazoa; phylum Arthropoda; class Arachnida; order Scorpiones; family Buthidae; genus Centruroides; species Centruroides vittatus. Next base: position 4,613,158 of record NW_027122385.1, read on the forward strand.
AAAAAAAATATATATATATATATATGTAATGAAATAAAACTGTATAATAAGTACCGGTAATGAATTCTAGAGAATAAACAATCTAGAACTGTCTAGAACAGGACGGTCACGTTTTGTAAAGTGGCTAACTAACGTTCAGTCACTTTACAAAGAGACTAAACCAAATCCCGCCGGACTGAATGACATTTCACGTTTTATAATTTGGCTGGCATAACGAATAGTAGCTTTACAATGCAGCGTTAGAAAAACCACCAGATTGTCGTATTTGCTTTCGATTGTTACCACTTGAGTACTAAGGAACGTTGCCAGATGTAACTGCCAAAATGGGCTACTCTTGTTTAATAGTTTGGCGTAAAAAAATCATTTAGCGCATTGCCTACTTTTTGGGCTACAAAAATTTGACTTGGTTACATAAATTATTCCATCGTTTGTTTCGGTCTAGAACAGCAATACCTATCTCTATTCGTGTCACCTTTAGACGTAATTTTTTTATATGAAAAAGCGAACATAATATACAAATTGAAAGAGAAGAAGCGCATGAAAGAGTTAAATGGGCTGCAGAGAAGATGATTGATGATATCGCTAAGAAACTTTCTCTATTAGATATTGGAGAAAGTATATATATATTTTTTTAATATACCAAAAATAGATCGTGGTCCTTTAGATACCAAAAATATTACGAGAAAAATTGTTGATTTCAGAAACGAAGTTTACCTTATCCGGAATAATTAAAAATTGGTCTGTCGTTACGAAGTGTCGTCGAATGATTATAATGATAAAATACCAAAAAGTATTCTGCGAGAAGCCGCGACTAATCAATCATTATTTGGTGATTAAGGATTTTAAAAATGCTTATGCAAAGCAGCGAAAAATCAGTGTCTAATAGATGCGCATATTTTAAAAAGAAAGTTCTTTGTGGATTTAAATGCCATTCTAGTTTATCTTGCATTAATAAATAATACATCTATCTAATACGTTTAATATTATTTTGTAACTGTTGAAGATATTTAAAGGTTTTTCTCATTTTTATAATTTAACAATCCGGCTGCGACATGTATACAAAGTCGTTGTCACGATCGACTGTTCTCGTTCTCTGGGAAGAACTTTATGAGAAACATCTCTAGCATTCTCTTCCTGATAAAATTATTGTCTTAAGACAATTAGTTTACGTTTTGTTTTGTTTATTTTAAGTTGTATTGCAAAGGTCAACAAAAATGATTAAAAAAAAATTGTGAAATATGCAGCTTATTAAACGTAAATCATTCATTAGTGAAGCATTATAATAATAAATAAAAATGAAAATTTCGTGTAAAATTTTTACATCATTTATAGAATTTTTAAAAAAGCTTTGCAGTTTTAAACTACATTTCCAAATTTTATCAGAAACTCCGGAGAAAAATACACTTGCCTTTAAGGAAAACTGCTTTGCTGCATTAGATAAATTCATGTATTCAAAATAGAATTCAGTTAGAGATAGGTGGTGTTACAGATGCTTAATTTTGGGTTTTTTCTTTCACTTGTTTGCAACACTTAAATCATGGTTTAAAAACTTGGTTGTGTAGTAAACACGTTTTCTTACAAATAAAGGATTCAATAATCTTTTAAATACTTTGCATGGTGTATGAATCAAAATCATTTGAGAAATGCATTTTGCTATGTTTGTAACAATTGTTCATTTGTGCATGATCTGTTGAATAAACTGACAAAAATATCTGTTGGCTTAGTAATAACAATTAGTAATGTTGGCATAATTAGTCGACTTGTATTACGAAGATGCTGTGTTTAACGAATCCATTTTTTGTCTTAATTTTGGAGACGAACATTAAAACACAAATGTTAGACTTTAACGAGCCACAAGATGGAGCTGTTGGTTTCATAGATGGCATTACAATCGGTAAAAACGGGTAAACTTCATTTTCATAAATTGAAATTTCAGTTATATTGCTTGGTATGATTCTACATTAAAAACAAACAAACTTCTGTGTAAACATTTTTTTGTTTTTTTGAAAAATGGACTGATCAGAAGTTATGAGCATTTGAACTTTTACACGGCCGTTCACTGCTTGAGCGGCTGTGGACTTCTCCGATATTCGCTGAGGAAAGGAAGAAAAATGCTAAAAAGTTATTAGGAAACTATTATTTAGTGAAATCATTCGTTTTCTTCAAATATTGAACTGATTCAAAAGTTCTTGCCACAGCGTATTAAAGGTTGTGATAAGACGTTAGTCTTGATTTCATCAAATAATAATAATTATAGAACGGATTAGCAAGGTTGTACTATATATATATATATATATATATATATATATATATATTTATATAAATGTTACGTTTTAAGTATACAGTTATAAATTTTAAAAAATAATCGAAACATTGACACAAGATACGCAACTCATTAAGTAAGGAGTATGCGTACGTTTGCAGCAATACATACCATTATATGCTTTAGCATCAGCGCTATATTCTTGCCAGGACGTACCAGGGCGGCGCCTGGTACTTTTTTTTTCTTTTTAACTAGGAAAAAGCCCTTCTGTTTTGTGAACATTTAGATTGGACTTTGTACCTGAAAAAATCTGAGAAAATTACTTCTTGCACAGTTTTTTCCTTGATTACGAGTATACGAGTATAGGTCATGTTTAGCACATTTGAGCCGTTTTTCAGATATTGCGCTACAAAGTTGCTCTTTGTCCATACAAAACTCTATAGATGGTGGTGCCTCCATATGTAATGGCGATTCAAACTCGCCTGTTAGCGACCTGGAACTTTTTACTTCACGACTATATCTCTGCTCAGCATACTATCAAAACAGTTATAAGATGGTTGTCTAAGAAATGTTTACTACGCTGCATTCATTTGGGAATGTAAAACATTAAGGTTGGCGGGTGACAGTTTCTATTACAGTTGACAACCGATGGCATATTAGGTACGATCTATGGGTGACGAACTGCTGCGTGCTGAAACTGCCGTCTCCAGATGTAAGCAGACTATAGCAATGCATTGAGTCCATGTAGACTGTTTATGTGATCTGGCATTGCCATGTTGAAAAAGACGCCAGAAACCAGAGTCGAACTGGCACGACCCAAACATATACCAAGTATACAGGGTGAATTGAAAGTCCCTTGCACCCTTTTCATTTCAAAAGTACTGTACTGAAGATATACTAATTTTGTTAATTTAGTTACGTAACAAGTTAAGCTGGAGAATCGGATAGGACTTTCTTGAAAATCATTTTGAAAGTCATTTATGTTTTAAATTTTTAAATGACCAAAGGTAACTTAAACGTTCCAATGACAAAGTTAACGATCACTATTTAATAAGTCCAAAGTAATTTTTGGAATCGAATAAATACATCTAGGCCTTCATAATTTGCAACTTTAAATTTATGAGGAGTAAAAGTGATTTAGTTTGATACCTCTTTGTATTGCCTGTTGACCTCGAAAATTATTTTCAATATTAACAAAACGGTACCATCAGATTCTCCATGCATGGTTTCCTATGTAGTAACTATATTAACAAAATTAATATATCTTCATTATTTTTGGAATGAAAAGAGTGCAAGGGCCTTTGACTCATACGCATCGCCGTCCAAATGGCCGAGGCGGTTAAAGGTTAAATTGAGGTTTTACTGTAATTTAAAATTAAAATTTTTCTGTATGTAGAATGTATCATATAAATATATGCCTAATGGTTTTTTTTATTTATTTTAAAATATACTCTTTAGTATTTTTTACCTCTGCAATGATTCTATAATCTAAATCAATGTAACAGTTTTTAGTAAAAATAGAATATAATGTTAATTTAATCAAGGCCTGAGAGAAGTAAGATTAGGCTTGGGACAATGGCAAACACGTTTATAAGGAATTTTATTATTTATCAACAATTTAATATAATTTTTGTGAATTAATTTTTTAAATAATTCTTATAATTATAATACAGGATGAGAAAATTTTACACACAATTTTGAAGCAATATTTTTAAATATAAAAATTTTTAAAACAAAAAAACATTTTCAAAATATAAATTTGTTATCTTACAACAGAACTCTATAATAAATATATTTATGTTTCTACTTTTATTATTTAGTACTTGTAATGAAACTTTTCTAAGAAATATACTTAACAAATCAACAATATTTTAATAATATACTGTATATAGTTACTCATAGACTAAAATAAGTAAAAAGTTTTACATTTATTTTTATTGCTTAACATAAAAGTTTATAGGAATAGCTCATTGTAGATTTAAGTAATAAAGTGACTGATACTTTTCTGCAAATTTTCTTTGAATATTCGGCCTTCAACTTACTTGTTAGTCCCTAATAAATATTATTGAATATGAATAAAAAAAAAATAGAAATGTTTGTAAAAATAATTTTGTTCAAACTATGCAAAAACTAGAATTAAAAAAAAATCTATGCTTACTCTTCTCTATTTTTCTTATAATCATCAATTTTTAGCAATAATTTTATTATTAAAAATTATTAGTGATAATTTATAAAATTTGCTTTAAATTTATATGTATTATCTATAATTAAAATATATTTAAAATTAACTAGTAATTTATTAATGTAATTTATTGAGCTATCGAAAGAAATGAATGAGAAAACTTGCAATTGAGATTCAAATTAAAATATATTATAAATTATATTTAATTATATTAATACAATTTATTGATATCATTTTGTTTAATTAAATTTCTATTGGGTGATTGTATTAATGTAAATTAAATTTAAAAAGTAATATAGGTCTACTGTGTTTGTTAATTAACGTGGCTTTAAGCAGCAGTCTTTACTTAACATAGATATGTATTTCACAGCAAATAGTGTTGGCGAATTTGCTATTTTCATGCCGAGGGTGATTTTCGATATTGATACGTATAGTAGTTTAATTACGATAGTTGTGAGATTTAACACATCACTGCTGTGATATTGTATTCTTTGTTTACAAGCTTACTTTAAAACTTTACTTCACATTTTGTTTGCGTAAAATCAATCGAAATATATATCGGGCAAATTATGCTTTTCAAATTTCGTGAGGGATATAACGCTATATAAATAGTTAAAAAAATACTCGTAATATATGGGGAAGATGCTTCTAAACGTCGGACGTGTCAAATATGTTTTTGAAAGTTTTGTTCTGGAAATTTTGAACTAAAGGATACAAAATGTATGAGACACCCAAAAACTGTTGACGAAGAAAAATTTCAGGAAGAAATTGTTGAAAATCGACAAATAACAATAACTCGTGAACTTGCAACAAATCTTAGTGTGTGAAATGATGTATGCATTAAGTGAGCAAATAAACTGGATCGAGTACAATTTTGTCTGGCAAAGGTAGGCAGCTCTAAGATTTCATTTTATTTTTAAATTAGTTACTTATTTTTATCATAGAATGCTTTTCTTACGAATGAGGAAATTAAAATAAAAATATTTGTTATTAACCGAAAATTTGTTCTAGCGGGTCATGATTGTTCGGTCAGAAACCGAGGTACCACTATATTGGATTAAAATACGAGGTATGATCGAGGGATTAATTAATCGCGTTAATGGAGGATACCTGTACGGATAAAAATCTTGTGGATTATTTCCTCTGAAAAATTCCCTATTTTAGTTAAAATTGTAACAACTTTTAAAAGTTTAATCATAATAATAGAAGCAAAATTGGAGTCAATCTGTTTTTATTTTGTAACTATTTACACACAAATTTAATTTACGTAATTATCATTTAATTTCTTTATATAATAATTTAATATTTAAGATGCAGACTTAAGTGATTAACTGGACTGGATTAACTTAGCTAGAGGAAAGTCAAAAAGGTTATTATAAATTTGTATTTATAAATCCATTAAAATAGTCATTGTTTTGTTCTCTGAAAACGGGAAAAACCTTAAACGAAATGGGAAAATAAATAAGAAGTTTATATCGTTCAAGAAACAATAGTGACATCAGATTATAAAACAAAATTTTGACATTATGAAATAATAACTAACTATTCGATAATATCAAAATGAAATTAAATATAGATAATAATATAAAATACTTGTTGAAAATATATCAATGATTTGTTTGATAAATTTAATAAAAAAGATATTTTCAGGCATAGCCTTCCGCAGAAAATTTTCCAGAGGAGCAAAGCTTGGAGACAAATAAACACTTGAATAAATTATTATGTAATTATTTAATTTCTTGGGGTTTTTATTCACAAGTAGATTACAGAATACAGTACAGCGTCAAAGCGTCCCATCGTCGAGGATGTAAGGTGACATATCTGATTCAGTTTTACGATTGTAATTTGTGGAATTTTTACTCGATGACAGGGGAGGACAAGTGCCCATTTTCTCCCCTCTGCGGACGCATCATTGACTTCTGTGACCTTCGTTCGTGAGAACATCCGATGTTATTGAGATACTTGCGAGCAGTAGACTGATCGCTGCATAGTCTATTGCTTGCAAGTATTTTAAGGATAAGTCTACTTGTTTTTGATCAGGTTTGATCAAAGACAGGTAAATATGGTCGAGGTTCTGGAAAGGGTCTCAAATTCGACCGATCTGAACCCAATCAAGGCCCTGTGGCATATCCTCAAGAAAAAGATGCAAAAACATAAGCCCCGAACAAAAGATCAGCTGAAGACTGTACTTCAAGACGCTTGGGCCAACATTTCACAAAACTTTAGTCGGTGTCTATCGGTGCCCAAACGAGTTGCAGACGTGTTTGCTACAAAACGAAGACCCATAGAGTGGTGATTACAGGCCAATCAGGGTGCGTATAAATTTATTCCCCCACGTTTTGAGTGGAATGATATATCCAGACATATATCAAGGTGTCTATTACAGTGTACCGTATAGACCGAATTTTTGTTGTAGAGCATAGCTCAAGCGGAATACTTTTAGTAAAAAGTTTTCTTACAAATTGGAAACAATTTGCCTTTCTTGCTGTTTATGATGACCTTACCTGGAGTATGTCTACATTTACTGCCAGGGGAAAGTTATACGGTTTTTGTGATAAAGCTAACCTTTTCTTTCGTTAATAATCAAATTGCTTTATCTTTTTAAGAATTGTAAATATTCGAATTTATATAAAATTGCTATACAAGTCCATGATATACTAGGCAGAGTACTATGCAAGTTTAAGCACTGGATTATCTGTATGCTTTGAATAACTATTTCTTCTCAGATTATTTAATGTAGAAAGGAATGTTTTAGTTAATACAGCTGAATAAGAAAACCAATAATGTAGTCCATTTCAAATAAAACTGGTTATATGGCTGAATAAAACAACCAAGCAATACGCCCTTTGATTACACAAATTATTTTTCATTTTTTTATATATTTAGCGATTCACATATTAAATGATTTTAAACAAGAATGGAAATAGCTGCTTTTATTCTTATTCAATATTAAAAGAACAAGAAGCTTTTTCATTCTGCTTTTCATTCAGAGCCATGAAAAGAGGATCACATGGAGATTCAATTTTGGAAACAAGTATTCTCTAACTATAATATTTCAATACAAATATTTCACTTATTTGTAGAATAATAAATTTTTATCGAATTCACATTACAGGTATGGAATAATAAAAGTGTCTGGCTCCTTTTACATCCCTGACTTCTTCCTCTTGTCAACCCTGCTGGGATAATCAAATACTAGAATTCTGTAGTATTTCATATGAAAATGAATATAAACAGATTAATTATAAAATTAATATTTAATAAATCTATGTATATAATCGAGACGAGTTGATAATAATAATAATAATCAGTGCAGAGCCCAAACGGTTAGGAGTTGAAAGTTGAAATTTGGTACGCAGTTAGGGTACCAAATTTAAGTACCAAAGTGTTAAGTAACAATGGAAGTGTCAACAATGGAAGTGTTAAGTAACAATGGAGAACAAGAGAAAGCGACGTGCAAGATTTATGGGTTCTGGAAAAAAAAAAAAAAGAGTAATATGTTATAACACATTCGATTTTCAAATTTAAACACATTAGTTCGGTTTTTCTCGACTTTTCTTCTTTAGAACATTCGATGAAAATCGAACGATAAAATCAGAACACGTTGTGAAAATCGAACAATATTAGAACATTCGATTTTCAAATTCGACCTTTCTTTAGAAATAGTAATTTCATCAACGAACTAAGTCTTTTTCTTTTGTGACTATAACGTAATAATCTTAATCTTCGCTATCGTTACTTTTGCCCGAGCAACGCCGGGCCTACCTGCTAGTTTCTTATATTTATATACAGCACCTTTATTAATTTCTGAAAAATCGAAAGATGGTTAATTATAGAAATTATTTAGCTAATTTGATTTTAAAAAAGTTATTTAATTCACTATTAAATCATAATAATCTTTATTCATTGTGTTTATACTAAACTTTGTAAATTTTGAACCTCTTGTAATAGGGCAAAACACATTGTTTTTTCCTATATAACTGTAAATAAGAATAACGCCCAATTATACAGTTCATAGATTAAGTGATATAATTCTCAAAATATATTTCTTCAATAAAAAATCTTTTTTTGTGCTATCAATAAATAATTTAATTCCATTGTTTATAGTTAAATATATTTAAAAATCTCAAAATATTTAACTGTGAAAAAACGACATTAAAATTAAACAATTACAATGATAAAGAATCATAAGAAAAATCAAATCGTGTGTTGAATATATTTAAAAAATGTGATTACAAAAATTACATCACTTATTTCAATTAAAATTTCAATAATTACTACTAAAACATTTCTTAATTTGTTTCTTTAATTTTTTTATTGCTACTATACTATCATAATTTTATTGTTGGGAAATTCTGGTTCATTTCTTAGAATAAAATGAAATGCTGTATACCATGTTTAATTAGTCAAACAAATCAAGGTTATAAAATCATGAATAATTTACAATCATCTTTCTTTCATTACTTGCCTTAGTATATTGTAATACACCTCGTATTAGCATACATTGATTAATAATTAATATTATATAGATATAATATCAATTTCTTTATATCAACACATAGGAATGTATAAGATATATATTCCTGTGTGTTGATTCCTACGTGTTCGTATTTGTATACATGTAACGTAATAAATTTTATAATATATCTTACGTACAGTACATGCTATGTAAAACATTGCATAAAATACTAATTGCTTTATCTAAATATATATAAATTTCCTTATATAATAGTGTGTCTCTTTTATAGCTAATTCTATATTAAAGTATAATGAAACATGAAAAATTGTCTAAAAATATGTTATTACAAAATATATTTATATAGTATACATTTTACTTTCCAGGCTATTATATATAACAGAGGGAAAGTATGGCGATCGGTCAAAAAACTACCTCCAAGATTTTTACATTTTTGTACTCGAGAGACCTTGAAACGTCGAGAAATGAAAAAATCAAGCAAAGAGTTGCTTAACTTTCCCGGCAACATTTGGTGGTGCCATGTGTTAAAATGTTTTTTTTTTTTTTTTAAATAAAATATGATATATTTTTAACTATTATAAAATGTCAAAAACCTTAATTTTGAGTGTAGGGATGAGTTTTATAAAAAAATTGTAAATGCTAATAAAGAATAAAATCGTCATTAAGTTTGATTCTACTGGAGATATACACACTACCTCCATTATCTCCCCACTCCACGACCTTCAACCCCAAAATTCAATAGCATCAATCCCCCTAATAAACAAACCTACCTGCAAAATTTCATAGATTTTCGACAAAAAGTACAGGAGTTATTAAGCTTCAAACAGGTGAACAAAATCGCGCCCCCTTCCACACAACTAATATCTATACATACAGAAATTACCGCCGAAAATTTTTGCATTTCTCGACGTTTCAAGAACCCCTGAGTCCAAAAATGTAAAAATCAGGGGAAATTTCTTTGACCGATCGCCATACTTTTCCTCTGTTATATATAACAGCCAAAAAAAGTAATAACTATTTTTTCTTTCCTATATATGGATGTTTGTATGTGTGTGTGTGCGCAAGTGTGGGGAGGCACGAATTTGTTCACCTTCTTTTAAACTTAACTCCCGTTCTTTTTGTCAAACATTTCTAAGATTTTGTAGGGATGTTTGTGTATTAGGGGATTAATGCTATTAAATTTTTGTTGTTAAAGATCGAGGGGTTGGAATATAGAGGAAGTCATTTCTCCAATCTCAAGTGGGATCGAACTTAATGAAGATTTTACTCGTTATTAGCATTTAGGTTTTTTATATAAAATTCATCTCACCCTCAAAACTTTTTGCCATTTTATAATAGTTAATTATAAAAGTTATTTTTAAAATAAATTTTCATAACAGGTGGTGCCACACACAATTTTAAAATCTGGCCGGGAAAGTTACGCAACTCGTTGCTGGATTTTTTTAATTTAATAAATAATGTAAGTTAATGAAATTACAATTTTCTGTTAATTATGTTCTTTTAATGGCGTCGTTAGTGCGATATTTTTCGTTTACATGTAATCAACTTTAATTTGTACCGTATTTTTTTTATGATGATATTAAAGATACTGTATATTACATACATGGTGTCTACTTAAACGTCTATCCAGACACTAAACAGATGTTTTACAAGTACTGTATTAGGTTAGGTTAGGTTGTGGACTGCAGCGGACAAATACACCGTATATTATTCGTCACGATAAGCATCCATTCCGATCGTACGTGCAACGACCACAACATGCAGAGGATGCCTTACAGCAATTTTAGTGCTGCAACGTGATATTAAATTTACAGCATGACGAACTATAAATCATTAGGCACATTTTATGGACTGACGCAACGCAACACAAGCGTGTTTTATCCGCGATATCAAGTGCGTCTGATGTGGAATTTGGGGGGGGGAATCTTGGTCTCGTATTCATTGACGACACCAAGAACAATAGTCGATATTTGGCTATCCTAAACACGACGGTGGACGAATGGTTCGAATGACTCGGAATGTCATTGACGTAACTACAGCAGGTTTGATATCTACACAATGACGCGCCACCTCATTCTCGGAAAGACGTGCGTAACTAGCTCTAAGAGAGGTTTGGCAACCTCTGGATAGGACGACGCTGCTCTGTTTCATGGCCACCACGTTTCTCAGAAAGGATTCTTCTGGATTTTTCCTGAGGTTATCTTAAGGCATTAGTATGTGATCCATTCGATGCTGCGTGATGTTGACAAACTGGAGACGCATACGAGAGGCCGATGAAACGGCGACATCAGAAATGCTATATGCCCTCTTATCAATTTTTATATCTTTGTACTGTCGCTGAACGGGGTCGTTTTGAACATGTTTTCTAATAAAATAAAGCTTACTCGTTTGTATTAATTTCTTCATTGCTGTCTTTATTGTTTACAGTCAGAGATTATTTGTACGTTATACCAAATCGTCTTAATTAAATTCATTCCCTACTTCAATAACGAAACAAAATAAGCATTACCTGCAAACAATTTTTCAATGATGGAATGATCTCTTTTGTCCTTGGATAAATGTTTAAATGGATCCCTTTATACAGTATAATTAACGCAATCTTAAAGCTTTTATTGATTTATATTAATAATTAGTTAATATTAGTATTTTAAATAATTTATTGTTTTTTGAAATATCAGGTTTATTTTGTTAAAAATAGATGTAAAAATTTCAAAAATGTGTTAAAATAAAATTTAAAAAACTGTTTTAAATCCATCACACAAACGGATTTAATTAGATTTTAATGCTAATAATTTTTTTATTATTTAAAAAATTAAGAAAAAAATTAACATTTTTATATTTATCTATTTTGTATTTATTATTATTTTGAATTATATTTTTATTTAAAATAATTTAAACTATTTATCATTGATAAAAATGGAAGATAGAAATGGAATAAAAATATAATTACGTAATTCACTAATAAGTTTATAAACTTCAATTTTATTTATATGCAATTCTCCTACTTTACAATATTTTAATGATGATTTCGTTTTTGAGATTTTTTTATGCGATAAAGTTTAAATATTAAGTATAAAAGAATCTTATAAATTAAAAGTATAAACGATTTTGTAACGTTAAGTATTTACAAGTACTATTTTTTATATTTAGATTTTACCATTTAGCTTATTTCTTATAATAAATATAAAGTCTTCCTCTTTGGCCTTAGTCCCGCTTGACAACAGGGTCGGCGTAATGAAAAGTATATAATCATGCATATAAATTTAAATTAATTACGTGCGTGCTCCTATGATAAAAATTTTTCCTAGGACCTCGCGGCCTTTCTTAGTTTCAAGCACTCACAAATGTATATGCTTATTAATACTTGGTGTTGATTTAGTTTTCGGAATCCAATATTAGCTAGATAATACATAATATTGACTGTATATTATGTTTAAAGGGTCTTAAATTACATAATCTTATATAAAAGGACTTAGACAATAGTAGGACCTTGCACAAAATTATATATAAGTACTTTATATTATATATAGGCCCTACTTATATTTAAAAAAATGGGACACACAAGTTTATGCTTGCCTAAGTCTTGAAAAATTTAAAATCACCACTATTAGCAAATAACATGTACATAATACAGTACATTTTTGCTAATCTGGCCCCTAAAATTCGGCTGCTTAGTTATCCAGCATATCCCATGTGATTGCCCCCGTTTCCATAAAAAGTTTAGTTGTCACACATCCTGTTTTCCTCTTTATTCGGATTTTATTTCTGTGTACAGTATTGCAAGTGAGCGCACCACATTATTTGCTTGCCTGTCTAAAAAATCAACACTGAAGGGAGACAGGTTACGTCATTCATTGCCATTAGGCAGGCAATGAATAACATGACTTGTGGCCTGATATAGACTAAAAAGTTAAATAAAATAAAACTTTCAAGCATGTTTGGTATTTTGTTAATTACTCAAATATTTAACCCACCATTTCGAGTTACTAAATTTCAATTTTGACATCTTCACAAAAAGATTTGCCACGGTTGGTCTAGTCTATCTTTTAAATTGGTATTTGGAGTTATATGTCGTTTCTATCGACTTTATTTTTATAAATACATTTATTTTTAAGTTAGAAAAAAATAAATATTATACTATTTTAAATTTCTTATAATCATATATTAATTTACGAATGTAAAAATGAAAAACTAAGGTTAATACCATAATTTTTAATTTCATAAAAATTCTGAATCAAGGTTTTTCTTGCATTTAAATTACTTTGTTAATAATAATAAAAATAATTAAAATAGTAATTTTTAATTGTAAATTAGATACTAATATTTTACAATATAAATATAAGTATCTAATTTTACAATTTTTCAAACTGATAAATAAATTTTAATTAATTAATTACAAGCACATGCTTCAAACACGTGTACGACAGAAACTTTTTAAGTTTAAAACAATCACGTCATACATAAAATTACTATTAAGATTCTTACGTCACCAACGACCTATTTTACTTGTTAAATCTCGAAACACATTTCAAGGTGGAAAAATAACCGATTAATAAATGTAAATATAAAACTTTAACCTTGACCAATAGAAGTCTGGAAAGTATTTTGTAAATTTATATTACACAATAATGTCAATAAAATAATAATTGAGAATAAAATATGATGTTTAAATGTATTTATGTGTTATTAAATTATAGTAAATTTTATTTAAATATATATACATTTAAATTAATTTAAAGTTCTATAAGGCACTTATAAAGTAAATAGCTTTAGAGAAAGAAAAAATAATTGTAGACCTGTTTGGAGAAATTTAGGACAAAACTATTGAATGTAAATCGTCTCAATTAAATGTTTTTTCATAAATATCAAATGTTTTATTTTTTAATAAATAAAAATATAAGGAAAAAATATGTCAAAATTAAAAAGATTGTGTTTACTTTCCGATGTAAAAGGTCTAAGGCCATGATGCTTTTTAAATAAATTAAATTTGAAATTTGCTTAATATTATAATAATTAGAAATTGTTTTTAAAATTATATTATAGAAAAATTATATGTTTTAGGAATTGAAAATTTATTGTTATGAAGATTTTTGAAATACGACCCTAAAGCGAGTGACATTTAGCTCGTGCTTCACAGTTTCGATGGCTTCGAAAACATTTGTTACAAATAATTTATTCCATCGCATTTATTGTACTGTATATTAAAGAAAAATCTTTTATTAATTAAAGATATAACAATTTTTCGGATTACTTTTTAATGTACTGGCAGCGTTAAAGAGCGAGCATCTTTCGATCTCTTAAAGGCTCTGCTTGAAATAAATACAGTATATTAAAAACGTTCTAAAAATATTGCATTTTGTTATAAAAAATTTTAATATAACATAATATTATTTTACTATAAAAGTATTCATTTTTGTATTAAGTATTTAAAGCATTAACAGTCTCTCTTTACATAAAAAGTGAGGATATATTTAGGATGAGGTTCTGTGACATTTTACAAAGTATGCTTAAAATTAAAAAAAAACAATAATGATTTAAGTTTTTTAAAGTTAATAATTTTTGGTTTATAGCGAGAATTATATACTAATTTTTCGTTTATTTTGAAATATTCAAAATTAGTAGAAGGCGTAAAACATTGATGTAAAGTATAAATTCTATTATACAAACTGTATGTCCGTCATAATAAGATAACAAGGAAAAGGTACTTGGCTAATCGATAGGAGCTAATCAGGGTGAGCCCTGATTGGTTTCTTAACCAAATCACGTGGGTTTGTATCTGTCTTCAAATCAAATAAAATTACGTGGAGATATTAGGTATGTTTCACATGTATCAGTTTACACTTTTAGATATTATTTGTTAGTTAAAAGTCCAACAATTTGAAACATGAAAATATCGATTACAATAGGATTGGCCACACGCAGTTTCAGGTTTAAAAAAGAAAAAAAAAACACTATTGGAAAAAAAGAAGAAAATGAAAAATACGTGAAGTAAAAATTCTTAATTGTGTGCCAAATCCTTGGCAATTTTTAAGGTGATGAAGTCTCCTAGCATCTCGCTCATTCAAGCTCATTCTGGGAAAGACTCATTTCTTTGTTTTGCACTAAACACTGGGACTCATATCAATGTTTGTCCGGAGTTCTTGCTTGTAATACGTGTTCGTGTGATACTTGTTTTTGTTTCATTTACGCTAATTACTCTTCAGACTTGACTCAAAGAAGCATGGATATTGTTGCTCGAAGCTCTGATAAGTCAAAAATAAACCGTAAAGTGTCTACGTTACAGGAAAAATTACCCTAAAGTTTTAGATTTAGTGAGAAAAGAAAAAGTCTACTTTCAAAAGAATTTTAGTTAGTGTTATGATATACATTGTTAATCTAATGTTTACTTGTCTTATAATTTTATTTTAAAATGTATGATAGGTTTGTTAGTATAGGAAATACATTACTTAATAATTAATAGGGTTCACTATTTTAGGCAAATTTCCGCTGAGAGACGTCTCCGAGCAGAAATTTGTCGCCTATGGTGAGGTTCTACTGTTCAAAAATCTAACGATATTTTTATGTAATTTTTATGTCATTAAAACGTTTCTGACAGAAATATGCTATATAAACACTTATAAACAGAGGCGTAACAATCGGGAATGCAAAATGTGCAGTGAATACAAGCCCACAAGTCAATCAGACCCATAGAAAACAAAGGCTCTCGTATCGCAATGACGAATATATGTTAAATTAAACTATAAATTCATTAAAGAAGAATACGTGTTTGAAAACTTTGTTTCTTATTATCCTAAGATGTGTTTTTCACGACTGTTTGGGATGATTCTCTATCCCACGGAAGCTTCTCAATCCACTTGTACACGGGTAAGCCGCTGCTTATACGTGAAAGAAAAACTATTAAAACAGTCTAAAATATAACGTAAAAATGTTTTAAATTAAATTTTAGTTTTATAGTGCAAGAAAATATATACTAGAGATGTAAGGTATAATAAAAAAATTTCGATTAAAATATACTGATCATTTATCAAAAGAACAGATGCAAAAATATATTAATACAAACATTTCCTTAGACCTTATCAAGCCACAAAATAAAATAAATCAAATTTTATCCATAAACTATTGGCATTATTCCATTCATTTCAAACCAGTTCGAAGTGAACCGGAATATTGCAATTCCGGTTTTTCCCCATCGTTTCATTTTTTCCTTTCAATAAAATGACAATAAGGTGACTCACTCACCTTCATTAATATTATTTATAATTATATAAAATGTTCAAGTGAAATAATTTTTCTGACAATTTTAAGATTTTATTTTTAATTCAATAAATAAACATATTTTTAATTTTTAAAAAATGTTAATAAAATTTACAAATCCTAGAAAATGTATTTTTCTCCCATCTGAAGTAGGCCTATCAGATAATATTAAACGCAAATAAATAGAAAAAAATAATTTTAAAAATGTACGTATAAATAACATTTAACGGTTAATTCTGGAATTAATAATATTTTAAAAGTATAAATTGCCTAATTAGTATCAAGAAAAACAATTTGTTCGAAAATCTAAAGGCTGAAGAAATTTTCTATAATTAAACGAACAAAAAACAAAATTTTTAAGTCTTATTTTTACTAAATTA
Source organism: Centruroides vittatus (assembly GCF_030686945.1). Taxonomy (NCBI): domain Eukaryota; kingdom Metazoa; phylum Arthropoda; class Arachnida; order Scorpiones; family Buthidae; genus Centruroides; species Centruroides vittatus. The sequence continues at coordinate 4,629,714 of NW_027122385.1, forward strand.
TTTCAAATTATAAAGAACTAAAGTCCTTTAAGATTGGGCAATTTAAGATGCATATTTATTAATATAATATCTCTTTAGTAATAAATAATATATTAAAAACATGATTGAAGGTATATAAAGTAGGAATAAATACAGTAAAATTTCGAAATATTTTCTTAATTTATTTTATAAAGATATTAAGAAACTAATTTTAGAATTAATCAAATTGTACAAGAATAATATTAACTAAATTTTTTAAAGTATATCTATAATTTATTCGATAAATTAAAAATTAAAGAGATTTATTATAATTAAATTGAGTAAACAAATAAAAATTAAATAATCATACGGCTCTGAACACAAAATATATTCTCTACAGGAAAACAGCGGATATTTCCTTTTACTTTATTTTATTTACTTAACAACAATTATGACGAAATTTCTTGTTACTTTCCATTACAACGTCAGAATTTCATTGGAAATGATTTCTGTTTTTAAAATTTTCAAGGTTAAGTATCCTTCACTTCTATTGGGCAAACCTGTAATACGTTGAGGTTGCTTTCTAAAAATAATCATCAAAAGAAAGGAAAATTAGAACTTCTTCAACTATAAATACGTGGCAAGATATCTCGACAGTCACAATTGTCTTTACTTCAGTCACAACAAGTAACTACACAAGTTCAACATGAAGGTCTTGTCTATTCTCCTTATTGTTGCTTTCGGTAAGTAATCAATTAATATATTATAATTTTATTAGTATTTTTACAACTATATCTACCATTGTATTTAAACATCACTTATTGATGTACTATACATACATACGGGTATAGTATTTAATAAATAAAAAATTTTGAATTAAAATTTCTAAAACTTTACAATAAATCAAAATTTTAATCATTAAAAATAGTATTAAATATTTAAAAAATAGTAATTTAACGCGTTTAAATTTAATTAAACTTATTTCTTTAATTAATTTAAGTCTGTAAAGTTTATTTTTTCTATAATTCGTGTCTTTACAAAATAGATCTTAATTATGGCTGATAAGCAAAAACAAATAGTTATAATAATTTTAATTTAAGAAATTTACTTTGTTGGTAATTTATTTATTAATTTCTAAGAACAAAAATTTATTAATTTCGAAATTTTAATATCGAGCTTTAATGATTTAATTTTTCTCTGTTGCAGTGCAACTATCAAAACAAGAAAGTTGCCATTGGAGAGAAATGGATTTATGTGCTGCAACTGGCTTATTGGCTTTACAGAATAATCCCGTACCACAGAACGAAGCCGAAATCGATACCCAATGCACGTAAGGATGTCTATCTCCTTATATCTATCAATACAATCTTACAAATTTGTACAGATGAGCGTTGAATTTCTAACAATTTATTACCGATGTGTTGCAGATATCTGAAAGAAACAGTCGACTGCGCTAACAACTACACAAACAAATGCGCCACTCCATTGTATAAGCAACTGATCTCATTCGCCACCGCAGAATCTCAAGAAAATTTGAAGGGCTTTTGCACACCAGGAAATGAATTGAGAAAAAGTAAGTTAATCGCACAATTTTTAAAATATGTTTACTTATATTTATTTAAAAATTAATGTTAATTCTTTCTGTAGCTTTATTGAAACACTCTTCTTGTCTGGCTGAGGTATGGAGCGAACAAGCAGCTTGCACTACTGACGCTCGCGCTGCTATTGAAAAAATTCCCACAGTTGAAGCAAAGGACAGAATAAATCTCGCTTGCTGGTAAAACATCGTTCGTTATCCAGAATTAATTAAATAAATTTAAAAATTAGCATAATTTTAAAACGTTGCATTATTTGTTCTTATAGTACTTACCGCAGATTCCGCTTATGTGGAACCAGTTATATTGAAAACAAATGCGGAGCCGAAGCCAGAGATTTCGTTTTGACATTTATCTCATTCTTTGCTTCTAATTTGCCCGATATCATCTGCCAAAACTTCACTCCCGAAGATGCAACTTGCAAACCTTTGCTTCCTCCAGTTGGAACACAACCAAAAGGAAATAACGACAGTCCATTGAATCAGATCGTTAACATGTTTAGTGCGAACTAAGAAGTCAAAATGTAAAATATATTCAAGATTTCCTATCTTGTAAATGAAATAATTCCTATTTTAAAGTAAAAAATTGGTAATTAATATTTCTACAAATTGAGATGTACATTTATTGAAAATGACAAAATAAAACTCATTTGTAAATAATATTTATAATTTTTAATGCCTTTTATCTCTTTTTTTAAAAGATACATCAAAATATAAAATTTTAAAATTAAAATATACGTGGCACATTTAATATACAAAGCATTTTTTAATATTTTTAATAGACTCAATAACTTGTTAAAAATTATCTAAAATAATTAAAGCAATTTTATCGCTATTATCATTAATAATTTTTAATAGAACTATTTTATTTTAATTTGAAAAACTATTAAATGATTATTATTTGAACATGTGTTAACAATTAATTAAATTAATGATTACTTGTTAAACATTATTAGTTTATTATTAGAAACTTGTCAGTTGTAATTTTCCTCGTGTAGAAATGCAATTTATCAAATTTAAAATCAAAAGATCAGGAATATTTATGAAGAAGATTAAGAAATTAACAATAGAAATGTTTAATATAAAACAATTAATTCAAAGAAAGTTGGATACTTCAAATAATTTAGTAAAGGTCTTATATTTTGATAAAATAATGACATTTTTTTTCCAAATATAAACAAGCTTTAGTCAATAATTTTTAAAAACTCGGTTGCCATTGGAATACTACTAACATAAAATTATTGATTTTGAAATTACCATCCTTTTATCTTTTTATGAGTTGTAAAAAAGCAACCCATAAGAAAGTAAATCAGCATGGAAACTGAAAATAGATAAAGCAAGTGAATAGATTTATCGGTTATATCGCTCATTTGGTTTGTTTTCCGACATGCGCGATATAATTGTATCATACTAATAGAATATAACAATTTCATCACACGAATTACAAATATAAATAGACGAATATAAATTACTTTAAATTATATACAGGGTGCATAGGAAAGTCCCTTTAACCAGAAAATTCTTGCGAACAGAGTGAGCTACAGCTATGCAAGTGAGGTAACGGTATAGTAAAGCGACTATGCCCGACCTAACGCAAACAACAGCAGCGCCCCTAGTGGCGAAATTTGGAAAATAGGCAGTGCAAATCGAAAACGAAAACAGATAGAGCAAACTTTCCAATTAGAAAGTTTTAGAGCATCAATTAATTAGTACGAAACGACATGTGGTTCACACGGATAAGATAAATTGTCGCCTGTATACCCAAAAATGTCCGAAAGCGATGCACGCCATTTTGTGTGACGTTTGAAAGGAATAGCCATAGGTATGAAGAAATACGCACAATTTATTGCATAAAATACGTACTTATGTCAATACAGTTTGATAACATCACACAAAAAACAATGGAAAGGCAAACTATCACACAGTGATAACAAGTTAATGTCGAGTATGTTCAAAAACTTGTTATCACTGTGTGACAGTTTGCCTTTCCATTGTTTTTTGTGTGATGTTATCAAACTGTATTGACATAAGTACGTATTTTATGCAATAAATTGTGCGTATTTCTTCATACCTATGGCTATTCCTTTCAAACGTCACACAAAATGGCGTGCATCGCTTTCGGACATTTTTGGGTATACTGGCGACAATTTATCTTATCCGTGTGAACCACATGTCGTTTCGTACTAATTAATTGATGCTCTAAAACTTTCTAATTGGAAAGTTTGCTCTATCTGTTTTCGTTTTCGATTTGCACTGCCTATTTTCCAAATTTCGCCACTAGGGGCGCTGCTGTTGTTTGCGTTAGGTCGGGCATAGTCGCTTTACTATACCGTTACCTCACTTGCATAGCTGTAGCTCACTCCGTTTGCAAGAATTTTCTGGTTAAAGGAACTTTTCTACGCACCCTGTATATTTTTTAATTCACTAAGTTGAAGTTTAAATTAACAAGTTAAATTATTTTAATATTTAAATACTTTATCTCAAAATTTTTAATCAATCTATTTAAATAACTATAATTTTATTTTTTATATGCATTTTGCTATGATGATTACCAGCATGTTTTGTCTTTTTTTCAAGATGACAAATAACGAGTTCATCACTGATTTTCTGGCGTTCTTAATTCCAACAGAATTACGAAAGGGAACTTAAACTTACTACGATCATCAGACTTGTTCACCGAATGACCACAGATGACATTGTGTTTAGTAAGGTCACACTTGGATTGTCTATGATAGTTGTTAGTGATTCTTCTATTCTGTGCGATCTTTATCTAATTCTACTTTCGTTTAACTCCATCTACGGCTTGTGAAAACGATTTAAGTATCAGTAGTATTAAACGGAAACACAAACTATATTTGATAAATGCTTAAATAAGTTTCCAGCAATCCACAGTGCTTTACAGACATAGAAAGTACATAATCAGTGTTCGAATATAACGTTGAGTTATTAAAGACTTCTACTCTGTACAAATCTTACTTTAAAATCATTTTTGGGCTGCAATTTAAAAATTTGTAGACACAAATTCCCTCTGTTGTCCGGTGTCTGTCTTTACTTAATCTCGAAACAAGTTAGATACGCGAAAGTCAAGACCAGATATGGAAAACTTTCATATCCGGTTCGATTAACTATATACGAACTTCCGATGCAAACCGGAGTCACGTTATTTTAATTCAAAAATTTTCCCCTGAAGGCGTTAGATAGATGACCGGTACGACTCTATTGCTAACGGAAAAGTATGATGTACTGTACTGTACAAAGGTAAAACATTATAGTACTAATTTGAGGTTGAGAGCATACAGTTTAAATTAAATAAATTAAAAATATGATTAGAAATTGAAACCTGGCATTGTGACGATGTCACAATAAATAATTGCTTGTTAATTATTAATTCAATAAAAAATAAGATTTTCAAAAAGTTCTGTGTCATATTAAAAAGTTTAAAAGATAGAAAACTACAAATCGCATAAATTGATAAGGTTAAGCTCGATATCCTTCTTGTAGTTTCTAATATCAAACAACTTTCGATTCTTGAAATTCTTCGATTTAAATAAAATTTTAATTGTATGAATGCTTCATTTGTAGACCTCAAATTACCATTTTTCCTCTTGTATTTTATAACCATAACTACGTTTTCTTAGAAGTAAGAAATTCAGTTATAATTTTTGAGTCAGGAGATTTATAAACTTGTACCAAAAAAAGGATCTATATATTTTAGTATGTGTCTATAGATTTTTGTCTTTTTTTCGTATAGGAGAAGGTGAGTAGTATGAGACACCTAAGCTTCTCCTATATCATAAAAAAATTTTACAGCTCAATTGGTCCAGATTACATTCTATACAAAACTTCATAGTCTTATAAAAGCACCTGTTAAAACTCATTTTTTACCCTTTTTACAGTCATTAGATTTTTACCAAGTTTAATTTTGGAGAGTTGTATGAGACATGAGAAAAATCTGCAAGAAGAGAATTACTTTTGGTTTCACAAACAACTTTTTATTATTAGACAGAGTTATTATTGAGAAATTTATAAAAGTACAAATTACAGATCGTAAAACTAAGTTAATACATGATAAGAAAGTGGTATAAATGAGAAAAAAATTAAAAAATTATCAATCTGAAAATTTAACAAATCGTTTTAATGACAAATGCATTTTGTGTTTATTATTATGTTGGGTTAAGTGAGATATACTCGGTTAACACCAGTGGCTGTGTACTAGGGTTTCTGAAACGGGATCCCGGGATCCCGGCTGTTTTTTTTACCCCGGGAAATATCCCGGGAAATTTTTCTCATCCCGGGAAATCCCGCAATTTTTTTAAAAGTTCACTTTTTTCTTATTTTGTGTTAAGATTGAAGAAATTTTACAAATAGAAAGTATAATTAACTCATAAACTGTCAGAATGCCGGAATGCATTTATATTTATTAATTTAAGCCTGCTTATTAGTTTTTTTGTTAATATGTCTCAAAAATAAATAATTGTTGAACTGCGGGCTTTGTAGTAATCCTCAATTGATACGTTCTGAAGTGATTCCAACAGAGGTTTTAAAAATTTGTATATATATATATATATTTACAGAAATTTTGCGAAAAACAATTCCTTACTACCACCTGCAGTGAATTATCTGGCAGAGTGAGAGCTCTGTATTCTCGCGATTATTATGAGCACAATTGCAATTGAATAAAATAACAATGTGGAACGTTTAACCTTTACCATAATACTACACATTCTATCTTTTTCTTTTTTTTTCTAATTTTTTTTTATTTGTGAATTTTCTACGTAATTCAAAAGTATTTTTAATACATATTTTACACATCATTATTAATACGATTTTGGAGGTTGTAGAACACTTAAATTACTTTAAAAAATGAAAAATAATGATATCATTCGATTTCAAGATATTTTTTATATTTTAAAAATAATTTATTATATCCCGGGATTTCCCGGGATCCCGGGAAACAGTTCACTTTTATCCCGGAATCCCGGGACAAGCAAAAGACCGGGAAATAAGAAACCGCTACTGTGTACTATGCCGGAACAAAGTCAAGGCATAGTAACCAAAACAGAAATTAAAGAAGTGTATCAGTGTGTGTGTCTGTATTCAGGAATTTTCTCACAATATGACATGTATTCAATATAGTGGCCTTCTGTAGTGTGTTGCATGTGTTTCTATTCAATTGTAATGTGCCCAGGCTTTTGTGTAGTGTGTGTTGCATGACACCTGTAGAGGAGAGAACAACAGGTACAATAAGCATCCTATCCATCCTCCACAGATGCCTTATTTCCTGGGCGAGTTCTGTGTACTTGCTAATTTTTTCAGTGCATGCATTTTGTATATTGTGAGTGTTTGGGATGGATATGTCTATAATGTATGTGATTTTATTGTGTTTGTCAATGAGTGTGATGTCTGATCTGTTGTAGTAAATTGTTTTATCTGTGATTATGGCTCTGTCGTAGTACATTTTGTGCGTGTTGTTTTCCGATACTGTCTGTGGAATGTATTTGTAGTATGGTTCGTGGATGTCTACTAATTTGTGTTTCTTTGCAAGCTCTTGGTGTATTATATTTGCTACTTGATTATGTCTGTGTAAATAATCTGTCTGTGCCAAGAGCTTGCAACCAGAAGTGATGTGTTGTATAGTTTCTGGCATGATGTGACATTTTCTGCATGTGTCATTTGTAAGTGTTGCATCTTTGAGTATGTGTTTTCTGTAGTTTTTAGTATTTATGACCTGATCCTGTATGGCGATCATGAATCCTTCCGTCTCCCCAAAGAGGCATCCCCCAGCTAACCAGCTGTTTGACGCAGTTTTGTCAACAAAATCCTGGGCCAGATCATAAGGATGCCTGCCATGGAGTTCCTTTCGAGCCCACGATTGCTTAATGGTGTCTATGCTTTTTATATGTTGTGTTGTGTCCATATGATGTGAGTGTAAGTTTAATGGTGTGTTATTTGAGTCTGCTAGAGTTACTGCTTTATGTAATTGTGATGTTTCTTGTTTTTTGTAGAAAAACTCTCGCAGTGATTGTATTTGTTTGTAGTGAAGGTTAATTATGTCAATCAGGCCACGTTCGCCATCTTTACGTGGAAGGGTTAATCTTTCTGTGGTGGATTTAGGATGATGATGTTTATGCTTAGTAAGTGTTCTTGTTTTCCTTTGGAGTTGCTCAAGATCTGTGTGAGTCCAACGTATAACTCCAAAAGAATATGTAAGTACTGGAATGACATATGTGTTTATTGCTTTAACTGTATGTTTTGCATTAACTGTGTTCTGAGAATAGCATTTAACCTACTTTGGTATTCTTTAATTAATCTTTGCTTTATTTGTGTATGGTCTGTTAGTTTGGCCTGTTGGAATCCTAAATACTTGTAGAACTCGCCCTCTTCCATGGATTCAATAATGTCTCCATTTTCAAGTGCAAAATCTTCTTTCTTCAGGATTCCTTTTTCTATGTGAAGTGTTTTGCATTTATCTAGGCCAAATTCCATTTGTATGTCCTTGGTGTATGAATGTGTGATTTGTAGGAGTTGATGAAGTTGTTTTTGAGTGGATGCATAAAGTTTTATGTCATCCATGTACATGAGATGTGACAGTGTGTACTGTGTTGTTTTTTCATGTCTGATATTGTAACCATATTGCGTGTTGTTTAACATGTTGTATAATGGGTTCAAGGCTAAGCAGAACCAGAGAGACTCAAGGAATCTCCTTGAAAAATTCTTCGCCTAATAAAAATTTGGTTTGTTTGTATGGAAGTGTTACTAACCCTGAGATGTAGTGTGTTCTCCAGTGCTGCATAGTGTTTTGAAAGAATGCAATGAGTGATGGATGTATTTTGTACATGTGTAGGATATGTAGCAGCCAACTGTGTGGAACACTGTCGAATGCTTTTCTGTAGTCTATATATGCCATGTGTATGTTTCTGTGTTGTTTGTGTGCTTGCCGTAGAATGACTGAATCTATGAGTAACTGTTCTTTGCATCCCCTGTGGTTTCTACGGCAACCTTTTTGTTGTTCCGTTAGAATGTCGTGTTCTTCAACATGTTTGTATATTTTGTTTGCGATACAGGATGTCAATACTCTGTAGAGTGTTGGAAGACATGTAATTGGTCTGTATTGTGTGGGGTCTGTGGTATTGTTGTTTATAGGTTTCATGTAGGTGATGCCCTGAGTAAGAAAATTTGGCATGTCTTGTGGATTGATGATGATGTGTGTTAGATGTTTAGCTAGTTCCTGGTGCAGTGATGTAAACTTTTTGTACCAGAAATTGTGAATGTTGTCTACACCAGGTATCTTCCAGTTGTGTGTTCTGTTAACAGTGTATTGGAAATCATGTATGTTTATTTCAGCACAGGGCATAGTTGGTATGTTGTGCAAGTTTCTGTTCTCCTCCTCGATCCAGCCTGCATCAGCATTGTGCGTGACAGCACTGGACCAAAGAGAAGACCAATATGTTGTAAGTTCTTCTTCTGTTGGTGTGCCACTGTGCTGTGTATCAGTGTTTGCTTTGTTATTAATTTGTCTGTAAAAGAGTTTTTCATTGTTTGTAAATAATTTATTTTGTTGTTTTCGTATTGTACATGTTTTGTATCGTTTGAGTCTACGTGCTTTGGCAGCAAGTTTTTGTTTTAGTGTATCAATGTATTCTGTAATGCGCGTGTTATGATGTTCATGTTTTGTGTGTGTTTTTATTTTCTTGAAAATGTTTTTGAGCTGTTTCCTTAATTTGGGTGTTATGTTGTTTTTAGTGTATTGTGTCAGCCTGCCTAATTGCTGTCTAATGTCATTTATTTGTGTTTCTATTCTTCTCTGCCAGGCAAGCTTGTGATATAATTGTGTTTTCTGTGTATTTGTCTGTGATTGTACTTTCAGTCCATGGTGTGTCACTACTGTGACTGCCCCAGCATAAACTAATGTATGAATGTCTGCGAGTGTAGAAATTGAATGAATGTAGTGTGGTAGTAAGTGAGTGTTTACATAATTTAGTGTTTTTCCTACTTCCTTTGACGTGTTGATTTTTGGTATTCGTGGTCGTTGTGTGGGATCTGTGCCTGTATATTTAGTGAGTGTTTCCTGAAATATAAGTGAGAGCGTATTAACTAAATCCATGTCTATGTTATCAGTGATGGATGAGCTAGTGTCTGTAGTATCATTAGTGGTAATTGTTGTATGTGTGTTATTATCAATGCTTGTTGCTGGATTATCCTGACAGGTTATATGATCTTCATTAATGTTAGATGTTTCTGTCTGTTGTATTTGATCAGCAACCTGTTGTTTGATAAGTTCAAGTGTTGTTTGTGGAATAAGGTTGTTGTGTATAATTGTTCTTTTTTGATCAACAACCCTTTGTTCGGTGACAATGAGATGAGGATACTGTTGTGTTAATCTATGGTGTAGTTGTTGTCTGTATGCTGTCATGTTTGTTTCAAGTTTTGTCATGGTGTAGTAAGTACGGATGATAAACTCGTTCATTTCTACTGTCCATTTCATCCGTTGGCGTGGTTTTCCAGCCTTTGTGGTCTGTGGATGCATTGCCACAGAAACACCAAGGCTGGGTTGGTTCCTCACATCTGTTGAGGCATTGCAGTAGCCATGCTTGGGCCGGTGCTGCTTTCGCCACCGGTAACCAAGGGAGACTGTGGCCTATTTTTCGAACGTGAGCCTCTGCCTAACCCACGAACGCGGACCTTGTTAACCCGGGCGACGTCCGAGCCGGTATCACACTTTGATCTGGTTATTACCATAATAAATATCTCCACAGAATGTGGGTGTGGTCACTCTTAGCTTCATTTCTCCCCATAGACCTTACTGGTATGGGTGTCCTTACCAGGAGCTTGTGCTCCAGCCTGCATTGCCCTATGGATCAATAAAATTACTAAGCTCTCCCACCACGACCAGATGGTGACCACGGGAGAGTTATTATTATTATTATTATTTTATTTTATTTATTGTTTTTTGGTAATACAAACATCACATTCATAAAAAATATTTGTTTCCTTCAAGCAGTGGCGTAGCGAGTGGGGTGCGAGGGGTGTATCATGCACCGGGTGCCACTCGCAGAGGGGCGCCCAAATGGTCTCCAAGACAAACTATATGTGTTTCTGGAGGGGGAGGGGGACGCCAATAAAGTATCATGACCCGGGTGCCAGTTATGTTAGCTACGCCACTGCCTTCAAGATCAGCGCAATTTTCGTGAGCCCAACCTTCAGAAATCTTACACTAAATCCAGTCTTCTTCAAAAGTTTCACCACAGATGATGCAGTAAGTCTCTTGGTCTTCTCTCTTTTCTTGAACTAATTTAGGCCTATTTACTGTTTTCTTCCTTTGTCTCTCTTTATTTAGGCGATTTTCTCCATCAGTTTTTTTCTTAGCTGCAGAGATTCTTTCTTTTTCTTCTTTCTTTCCTTTATTCTGCCGTAGTTTACCCATATTGTCTCGTAAAACAAAAACATTCCGTGAGAATATAATTCTTATCATTTTTAAACTGTTTCCTATACAATCCATAACACCTCTGTCTCATACAAACCGCAACATATCTGTTCCATACAACCCGAAACATTATAGAACAAAACATCGGTTACCACATACGTATTAGTAAGCTTAAGGAGATTTCCAGCCTACAAGTTAAAGAACGATAAATATCGTTTTCAACAATAAACAAAAAAACAACAACAATTTATTCTCATTTTCAGGTAAGCTATGACAACCAGAAGTTATCTTCGTTCACCAAAACACTATTAAAAAAGCAAAATTTTCTGCCACGTGTCAACAACTCTGCTGATTGACTAAATATGGCGGAATCTGAACTTTCTTTATTCACCCAACATGCTGGTGTCTTCACAAGTTCTGCCACTTGCAGCAAATGTTAGAAAAAACGTTTGTCTCATACTACTCGACCTTCCCCTAACGTCTTAAACAAACATAACTTTTTTCGTTACTCTGAATGAAAACCGGTTCTTACATCTCTAAGTTAAACCTAACTTAAGTTTTCGCTTTTTAATGTATTTCTATTGAAATTTTGCTTTAAATACTGATTACGATTTAAAATAAATCTATTCTCTGTTTTTCTTTGACATTTTAGCTTTTTTTATTAACTATTAAAAATTTTTATAATTTACTATTTGTCAATATTTGTAAACGTTTATTGTTGATCAACAGTAGATATACAATACTATATATGCTTTAAGTGACACGATTTATAGCCGATCCAGACCGTCATAATTTATCATGAGGAATTCGATTCGATCTCTCATCCATGCAGACTGTTCTACCATGAATAATAGATGAAGAACATCTCTGAAAACTGAATCCGCGGCTCGTAGATAGTTCATAATGCCCTTCATGCTGCGCATTATACACTAACCAACTCTATTATTGTAGTATAAAATATAAAAGTAATAATCCTACAATAACTTCTTAATATATGTATATATAGAAAGAAAACCTATTTCTTTTAGTTTTATCGGTACGTCTCTCCATAAATTGAATTTATTTTTAGGAAAATAATTCATCCAAAATGTAGAGTAATGGTAATGAACCAGTTTTGAAGCTGGCTTATTTTGATATGGCATAATAAACCTTATTGTTATACCCAAAAATTTATTTAAGCTTTAATTATATAATTGGGTATAAAGTATATTACATAAGGTATAAGGCACAATCTATTACTATTTAAAGCTTAAATAAATTATCAAATCAAATCAAAAACATTTATTTATGTAATATGGGTAAGCCCAGATACCATGGGAATACTACAATCAAAATAAATTATCGAAATAGATGTTAAATATAATTAAATTTTCGAAAACAGCGTAAATCAAATAATATTAAATTTAACATATAAATTACATATTAAATTTATATATGACGTTTCTTGCATATTTGGTAAAAATTTATAAATTTTAAAATAAAAATAAAGCTTGCTTGGAAAATTAATTGATAAAATTCTTCCTTCGAGTCACAGTCTTTGAGAAAAGATAAGTTATTATCCTCTTTAACAGCCTCAAATTCTCTGAATTCACAAAGTGAAAAATGGAAATTGGCTCGGAACAATCTCTACACTAGTCATTTGTTAATCTTGAAAAAATTTGAATCAATTATCATATAAAAACTGTTTAGTCTTAGTTGCATATATTTTATTCGCAACGAAGACTACACATATTTTATTTTATTTTATTTTTGCAACATATTTTTTATGCAATAATATTTTCCCTTCAAAAGATATTTTTGAATAAATACCGCCAATAAAGGTGGAAAAATTAGATTAACTAACTACCAGTTAAGGAATTTTGCTTTTTGTATATATTGGTTCTCGTAGTCGATTAAGTTATAATAAAATATTTGACATTAAGATAGATTGACCAAATTTCCAATTTTGCTCAGAACCATTAAACAGAACACGAGGAACTCTAATTGGCTAGCAAATAGCTAAATTTAACACAACAATTATTTGTATATGAACTTTTTTGGTTTAACAGTCGTTTAAGTTCGTTCAATGCAATATTAACTAATTTATTTTCATTTTCATTCATCCTCGTGAAAATTTTCAGAAATCAAAATCCTCACCATAAAAAATGGTATGAATTGTAATCGATTTACGTCTTAACGTATAGCATAACTTAGACCAGCGGTCGGCAACCTTTCTGACCTCACGAACCACTAAACTAACAATTTTGAATCCCGCGGACCACCATCATGAATTTTTTTAAACAATACAAAATCTGTAGAATAATGATTATAAAAGTTCAATTTTACTATATTAATATGAAACTCGCGTGTTTAATTATAACAAATTAATGCAAGCCTAAAGTTCATTGCTGCTTGTTTGAAACAAGTTTATGGATTCTTAGCGCTTTTCCACGAAGGACGACAATCACATTCACAATATTGTTTATTGTTCATTATTTATTGATAACAGTCGCTTCGTATTTGGTTTTAGATTCGAATAAAAAGCCCCCAATAATTGAAAAAAGTAAGTAAGCATTTTGCATTTCTTTCGTAATACTTCGCGTAACCTTCTGTTGATCAATGTCCAAATTTCTCTGCGGACCACCCAAATTTTCTCGTGGACCACCGGTTGCCAACCGTTGGGCTAGATAACGGCTATACTACTAATAAATTATGAAACAATTTGGTATTATAATTATTGATCACTCTGAAAGGATTTATAAAGAAGTATATGTAGGTATAAATATAGATATTTTTAGTTATATTTTTACCATTGAGGATTTCAAAATATGCGATGTCGTTACGAGCAGTGTAATTCCTGTCGTCGTTTTCATTTGTCAGGATTTTTATTTTTTAAATATTTTTCATGATTTTCATTACATTCGTTATATCGTAAACCTATAAATTTCCACTGTCGTCCGTCCGACTGTCTGTCTTTCCTTAATCTCGAATATCCTCAATCAAAGACCAGATATGGAAACCTTAGGGGCATGAAGCCCGATTAACTGTATACAAACTACCGATGCAAACCGGAAGTCACATTAGTTCAATTCAAAAAATTTCCACTGAAAGTAGTTAGATAGATGATCGGCACAACTCTATTGTTAACAGAAAAAGTATGATGTACTGTACAAGGGCAAGACCAGGAGTGGCCAACAGTTTTTGTCCCCGAGCCGGATTGGAAAGAAAAATTTTTTCACGGGCCGAACGAAATATTAAAATTAAATCATGTTAAATACAAATACCTGACCTGGCGTCAGGTCAGGTTTGTTCTAACAGAATTTCCTGACACATGCGCAGTCATTTTACAAAGGGAAGAAACGTACAAGCGAAAAAAAAGGTCGACAGGCAGGCGGCGCTGTGCGTCACACGTCAGCATAAACAGAGTGACATGGCGAAATGGCAGATGAGTTTCAGTGAGTGTGGGGTCTTTCGTTCTTCAAATAGTATAAATTTATAACAGACGAATACAAAAGTTGTAAATCTCTACAATGGAATTTTTTAAAAAAAATGAAGTATCGTGAATCACCCATTCGACCAATTATTGGAAGTTACATAGCTAATATTGAAAAATTAATCGCGGGCCGCATAAACCCATTACGCGGACCGTATGTTGGCCACCCCTGGGCAAGACACTGAGCAGAGGTAGAGAGCATGTATTTATATTAAATAAATTAAAAATATGATTAAAACTTGCAGCATTGTGACGATGTTACAATAAATATTTTTTCGTTTTATTATAATTTTTACTCAAGTTAACTACCGTATCTGGAACAAATGTATTAATGGAATTAGTAAGTTTAGGTAAGAAATTTTTAGTGTCACTTGGAATGGAATCTTTCAATTCTCTGTCCGCTTTTTTTTTTATCTCCGACACAAAAATCACCGTATCGGGATCTTTGACTCACGAACTCAATCCAAGCCACCCGAGATTCTTCTGGAGCAACATCTTCGAATCTAATCCTTTTGAAATAAGATCTGCTGAGTTCTGTTTGTACTTGTATCATATAAGCATTATTAATTTAGCCAAAATCACTTTCTACAGAGTTTGGATTTCCTTCTTCGAGAATTAAAAAAATATTCTAAAAAATCCTTACGTTTAAGTTTTTTCTATGAAAATCCATAAATTCCATTTCAGGTGAAAACGCCTTAAACCGAGGGATTAATCCTTGAACCTTACAACACTGAATAAAGCTGCGATGTCGTTGATGTCAGTCACTTATACCGCTGACAATATAGCGGAATGTGCAAATGATAAAAATTCTAGTGCCTTTCGCTCATATTATATATTTAGAAACGTTTTCGTTAATTCCATCCGATATTTTAGTGAGATAAAATTTCAGGAAACAAAAAGCCGTAATAAAATTAAAGTAGCTTTAATAAAATCTAGTTGTTTTAATAATTATACGATTCATTATAATTTTATGCACGAGGAATAACTTCCTCATTGTGCATGTTTGTAAATTGTGACGTCAAAGACTATGCTTTAAATATTTTACAAATTCGGCTTTAAAACGTTATTACCAGCATAAATAAACATAGAATTACTAAAAAAACACAATATACAAGTAAATGTCAAAGTTAAATATTAGTTAAAAGCGATAATAAAACTTATTAACTTAAGAAAATTGACTAAAATATTTAAATAATTCGTCAATTGTTCTACTGAATTTGATATTTTCATTTTCATGTTTAAAAACTTTACAATAAGCAGTTATATTTATGTGACTTTTAATAAAAGTTTTAAAAATTTATTTTGGCTCATTTAATCATATTATAATAAACATTTCTATTGTTAATTCTTTAATGCACTCCATAAACATTTCTTATTTCATGATGTCACGTTTACATAATAAATTACACGAAAGTTTCTAATAAAAAAAAACTAATACAGTACAGTAATGTTTAACAAGTAATAATCATTAATTTAATTAATTGTTAACACATGTTTATATAATAATAATAATGTAATAGGTGTTCTTTTATTAAAATAAACAGGTCTATCAAAAATTATTAATGATAATATCCAGAAACTTGTTTTAATTATTTTATACAATATTATAGATAATTTTTAAATGAAACCATAATTAATAAATCAGATTTATTAAGTTAAAATTAATTAATATAATTTTGAAAACGAAAAATGCTGCTTATATTGAATGTATATTTTTAAATTAATTAATTCGATAAATCTTTTAAAGAAGAGAATGAATATACACACATTACAATACAAAAAAATTATTTAAAATTACTTTTATTTATTCATTTTAATAATTGTATAATTCTTTTGTCGAAGTATTAGTTACAGATTTCGTCTAATATTAAAAAATAGGAATTGTTTCATTTACAAGATAGGAAATCTTGATTAGATTTTTCACTTTGGTTTTTTTTTTTAGTTGGTACTAAACATGTTAACAAGCTGATTTAATGGACTGTCATTATCTCCTTTTGGTTGTGTTCCAACTGGAGGAAGCAAAGGTTTGCAAGTTGCATCTTCGGGAGTAAAGCTTTGACAGATGATATCGGGTAAATTGGAGGCGAAGAATGAGACAAATTTCAAAACGAAATCTTTGGCTTCGGCTCCGCATTTCTTTTCTACATAGCTAGTTCCACATAAGCGGAATCTACGATAAGTACTAAAACGATAAAAAATGCAATGATTAATTTGAATACTTAAATAATATTTAAATTTCTAAACTTAATTAAGGATAATAAATGAGTTTTACCAGCAAGCAAGATTTAATCTATCCCTTGGTTCGACTGAACTAATTTTTTCGATAGCAGCGCGAGCGTCAGTAGTGCAAGCTGCTTGTTCGCTCCATACCTCAGCCAGACAAGAAGAGTGTTTCAATAAAGCTACAGAAAGAATTAACATTAATTTTTAAATAAATATAAGTAAACATATTTTAAAAATTGTGCGATTAACTTACTTTTTCTCAATTCATTTCCTGGTGTGCAAAAGCCCTTCAAATTTTCTTGAGATTCTGCGGTGGCGAATGAGATCAGTTGCTTATACAATGGAGTGGCGCATTTGTTTGTGTAGTTGTTAGCGCAGTCGACTGTTTCTTTCAGATATCTGCAACACATCGGTAATAAATTGTTAGAAATTCAACGCTCATCTGTACAAATTTGTAAGATTGTATTGATAGATATAAGGAGATAGACATCCTTACGTGCATTGGGTATCGATTTCGGCTTCGTTCTGTGGTACGGGATTATTCTGTAAAGCCAATAAGCCAGTTGCAGCACATAAATCCATTTCTCTCCAGTGGCAAGGATCTTGTTTTGAGAGTTGCACTGAACGGAAAAAATTAAAGTATTAGTACTCAATATTAAAATCTTGAAATCAATAAAGTTTTCTACTCAAATGTGAATGTTATAAATTGTAAAGAATATTAAAATGAGATATTTTAAAATTAAAGTAATTAATTAATTGATCTTTTAAATTATAAAAAATTAAACTAATAAAGTAATTAATTGTTTAATGTTTTTATAACTTAAAGGATCAATTTCTAAAAAGAGATATAAATTAAAGAAATGATAAATGTATAGAAAAAAATAAATTTATACGTCTTAAAATATTATTTTTTATTATCCAAACTAATTGTGTGCAAAAATCTATAAATTCTAATGCAAAAATCTTCATTTCTGAAAGCACAATTCTTGTGTAGGTAATATATGTAGCCTATTGTACATCATATATGATGTTTAAATACAAGTATGTGAGTAGATATAATTGTAAAAATACTAATAAAATTATAGTATATTAATTGATTACTTACCGAAAGCAACAATAAGGAGAAGACACAAAACCTTCATGTTGAACTTGTTTAGTTTACTTGTTGTGACTGAAGTAAAGACAATTGTGACTATCGAGATATCTTGCCACGTATTTATAGTTGAAGAAGTTCTAATTTTCCTTTCTTCTAGTGATTATTTTTGGAAACAGACCTCAACGTATTATAGGTAACTATTTGTCCAATAGAAACAGTTGTTTGGCCGTTTAACCTTGAAAATTTAAAAAAAAATAGAAACCGTTTCAAATGAAATTCTAACGTTGTAATAGAGAGTAACAAGAAATTTCGTCATAAATGTCATTAAAATAGCATAATAAAGTATAAGGAAATTTTTGTTTGTTTCCTTTAGCGAATATATTTTGTGATTCAGAGCCGTGTGGTTATTTCATTTTTATTTTTATTTATTTATTTATTTTTTCGTTAGATTTAATTATAGACAATTCCTTTAATATTAACTTTTCTAACAAATTACTGTTTTGTTTAACATAAAATTAGTCAATATTATTCTTGTACAGTTTGAATAATTTTAAAATTCGTTGTTCGATAGCTTCAAAAAGAAATAAAATTAAGAAAAGATTTCTAAAGTTTACTTTAGTTTTATTATTTTACGTTATGCCCGATAACTTCAGGGCACTTTTTATAATAACAGATATCGTTTAAAATGTGTTTAAATTATTTAATTAAATAAATACAGTTTATATCTTAAAATTGGTCAATGTTTTGACTTAAAATCTTTTATTATTTATAACAATTTTAATAAAAACAAGACAAAAATGTAATTGTTTTTTCCTTTTTTAATTACAGAAAATTTCTTCAGTATTTTTTAATTTTTCGAACTAATTATTATTTATTTTGACATAAATTAATCAATATATTTTTTGTAGAATTTTATTAACTTCTGACTTAAAACTTTAAAAAATAAATTTTGATACTTATTATTTTATTTATTTATTGCAATTAATATTATCCGGTATTTCAGATGGATGAATTTATTTTTTAATTAATTAATTTATTTTTTTAAGTTTAATTTTTAAAAATAAATTTTATAGAATTTGCACAGTTTTGATAGCCACATATATTGTTAAAAATCGATTTATTTATTCTTTAATTCAATAAGTATAATGCTTAAATTTGTCAAAAAAAATTTAATTTAATCCTTATTATAATTTTAAATAACACTAATAAAGGTGAATGAGTCACCATATTATCATTTTATTGAACGGAGAAATGAAACGATAGGGAAAAACCGGAATTGCAATATTCCAGTTTACTTCGAACTAGTTTGATATGAATGGAGTAATGCCAATCGTTTTAGGAATAAAATTTAAATTTTTACATTCATTATTTCGATAATATCTAAGAAAACGTTTGTATTAATATATTCTTGCACTTGTTTTTTAATGGACACAATTATATCTTTCGTTTACTTCTTATTAAGCATTATGTTTTTAACATTTTGAGCTATGAAACAAAAATTTAATTTTAAACATTTTAGTATAATATTTTTTTGACAATTTAATATTTTTCAAACGGGCGTGTGCTTTATGCCAATTCCCTCTTATTACAAGTGTTTATATTGATATACAATTTATTTTTACATAAAAGTGTCATAGAATGTTTATAGATGATTACTATTTCTATTTGCAAAAAACGCGTGATATTAATATTTGTGAAACTCGTGATCTTTGAAAATAAGATCCCGATTCAACTAGGTAAATATTGGTGACATTCTGAGCCTTATAAATTTTGCAAGAAATTTTTTCAAAACAAACTTCTAAAGGAAAAAAAAAATGTCAATATATCAACTTTACATTAATATTAATTATTGTACTTCAAAGACCTTTGGTTTCTGCAGAATAGTCAGGTATGAATCTTATCCTATTGCAAAATAATTACAAGTTACAGCAGTGGTGTACCACAAAAGCCATTTTGGTTAATGTTACCTTAGGTGCCAAGATGGCGGCTTGTCTCTGATTCCAGCAAGGAAACAGTGGGACGCACGTTCTAACCTAACCTAACCTATTCTAATAAATTACCATAATTATTAGCAACCAAATTATTAGAATAGGTTAGGTTAGGTTAGAACGTGCGTCCCATTGTTTCCTTGCTGGAATCAGAGGCGAGCCGCCATCTTGGCACCTAAGGTAACATTAACCGCCATTTTAAATGAGGAGTAAGATGAAATAAACTTCGAAAATGGCAAATTTAAAAATTGTAAAAGATATATTTCTTATGCATTATCGCCTGTATTTTCAAAGTTGTAGATAGACAGATGTAGAGGGGGTGTTATAAGAAGACAGAAAGTTTGTTCTGTTTACGATTTCAATACGAATCTGATGATCTTCCGCCAAATGCTTCTTTATTCGCAAAATTAATTTTCCTGTAATTTCCTTTCAATTGTCATTTTATGTTAAACTTAATTTTCTATAATTCCTGAATATTTCTAGTTTCGTAAAACATAAGAAAAGTTTAAACAATCTCACAGAATAAGGTAAGATTTACTTTACCAAGTACTAGGAAACAACTACGTCATTTATTTAAACGTAGTAATTGTGAAGTGTATTTGTGGCACTAACATCGAAATTATTTAGTTTAGAAAAAATATATTTTTGCACCTATTTTATTCTGAGAAATTTGTTATAAATAATTTATTATTACATATGAATATTTAACGATGTGGCAACCTCTGGTGACTGTTAAATGATAAACAAATGGAAAAATCTAACTTGATTTATGTGAATGCTCGCGTGAAGGGGAATCCACTCCCAAGTAAAAACTTGGAAAATTATCGTTTTTCGCTATAATTTTAATAAAAATAATAGACAGAGCTAAGAGATTTTAATTCGAAATATGTAAAAAGGAGGGAAATGTTTAAAAACAAAGAAAAAGCCGGCGCGACTAATTATGATTAAATATTGATATTAATTAACATGAACAAGATTTCGATAGTTCGATTTGACTAAAAATAGTTCCGTAATCGATTTGTTGGTCGATCTGTAATATTTAATAATGAAATGTGCTGCAACCTTTGCATGCTTTACCAAGTGTGCCGTGAGTTCAAAAGGTTGAGAATTGCTGGCTTAGAGCCCATTGCTATGAGGTTACAGACTAAAACTTCACACTTTAAAATTTATTATTGCGCGAAGTGAGAAAAATCTTTAAATATGTATTAAATATCGCAAAAAGTGTAAATCCGGCCTTCAGTAGCATGCTTTATTTTTCATATAGGCCTATTAAATGAAAGTAAATCTCTCTCCATCATGACCTTCATCCAAACTAGTAGAATGTGATATACATCTTAATTTACTCACTGAGATTTGCCATTGACTATGCATTAGCATTTCTCGTTAGAACAGAATTACAGTTGCTTTAGTTTTGTTATTATCATATTGAAAATTTCCTGTTGTCAATATGTAAAATATTCAAAGTAAGGATTGTTTTAAAAAAATATAGTATATTGTTCAATCAATAAACAACTTCTAGAATGATCTTCATATGTCATGGCATTCCTATGAACTACAATTTGCTTCTCAATTAAATCCTTTTGATAGAAGACTTCGTTGATAGAATTAGCATCCTTAGTCCCTTGTAAAAGTTCAACTTATTAATATCTTTCTTTCGTATATTATAGTGAGATTCTTTGTGATTCTTGTAAAACTTCGCTAAAATTTTATTTTATAATTATTTACAGAAAACAATTATACAACTAAACAGTAAGTTCAATTTGTTAAAATATGTTTGACGAGCAGAACAAGGTATGCTACGTGCTTCCAAGCTATAACAGATTCAATCTAATAAAAACGTGATTCAATTATCTATAATTTAGTGGTAACTAGTTTATAAAACATATAGCTAAAAACTGGTTCTTACTAAATATATCAATAAATACTAGGAATTATATAAATTATAATTTACATGTGATGATTTTAATAAGGGGTTTTACCAATATAGAGTAACAGTAAGTATTGCATAAATTTTACTGTGCAACACTACTTCTAATGAATACAAGAGCATCTATTTTTTTCTACTTAAGAAGAATAAATTTCAGGTTTTCACTAACATATACATGATTATGACAGAGTTACTATAAAAAGTGTATTAATTATTACTTTCTGGAATCGTTTGAAAAACATTATTTGCTAGTATTATACAGTTACCTCATTTAGTACCCTCCACTCTCCTAAATAGTATCATCCACCAATTTTCTTCATTAATTATTAAATAGGTATCCTTCCAGAACAGATCGGTATCTGTAAATTGTTAACAACATTGTTATCACCAAATCATGTGACTTTCAAACGCAAATTTGTGTGTAGACTTCAATTCGTGTTCGAGTTATTTCAATTTAGAGCCATAGTCTATTTAGTACCAATTTTAGATTCAAACAAGTGCTGGCGCTGATTCGAAGCTATAAATGTATCGGACACACTTATAAAAGATTCTTTCACTGAAAATGAACGTATAATTTGTAAAAAAAACTTCTAGCGAAGAATTTGAAATTAAATGAGGATTTAAAAAATTTATATTTAATAAATGAGGATTAAAAATTTCCAAGTGCTATCTAAAATTTTATTTCAACTAACGTTAATGAACTAAAAAAAAAAATTTCTTACGTCATTCGTGACGTTCGCCACACCATCAAACTACGTCACTGAAGACATGATGCTTCTAAAAAACTGATAATATCTATGATTCAGTATAAATTAATGTTTCAAGTTTTTTATATGAATTTTGACCTTCAAATACGCCCAACGCACTATTTTCTGTTAAGATTAATTAATGATATAAATTTAATTACAAATTTTATAAAAATTACTTCTTTATTCTGTGTTTATATTTGATATTTGTATTGAATTAACGATAAATAAGTTTTCCTCTTAAAAATCATTTATATTATTTAGTTTTTATTGAGGAAAATTTCTACTCTTGGAAAGTTATGTTGTTGTTGTAGCCTATAAGCGTTGCATGCTATCTTAGAACTAACCAGAAGTATAAATTGTGCCGTTCTGTACAAAAGTATAGTACTGTATAGAATCACAGAATTGCGTAGAACTAAATGAAAATCTTGTAAATGTAAAGCTTTCGAATGATGCTATACATGTAGTAACATTTGGAATTTTATAAACTGCAAATATTTATGTGTAAAAAAGTATAGAAAATCCACAAATTAAGAAAGACAATTAAAAAATGTTCAAGAATTTATCCAAAACGTTTCTTTAAAAAAAAAATTTAAGAAAACTTTTAATCTTTTAAAAAGAAAATTTTGGGCAAATTCTTGAACATCTTTTAAAAGAAATAATAGAAAAACTTGGCTTAAAATGACACACCCTAAGAAAAATGTAAAAAAATAAAAAAATACTATTTTATAGGTATTTAAATTTAAAAAAAATAATGATACTGTTTCATTTTATCCTTGTTGCTAAGGGAAAACGATACACCCGAATCAGTTTTTTTTTGCATAAATCACATATAAAATTGTTCTTTTTCCCTCTTTGTAGGGTTTATTATTTATTCACAAAAAACATTTTTTACATTTAAACTATGTTTCTCTAGGTTTCGAATGACGTCTTTGAGACTTCATCTTGTGCTTTCTCATCATATTCTACATTATTAAATCACCTAAAAATCACAATTATTCAGTATAATTACACAAACTGTTAGTCTGCAACTTGAACATTCAATCAAGCAACTATCTCATTTTACCTGCAATGAATAATAATAATAATAATAAGTAATAATATAATATAATCTACAAAGACGCAGGAATAGTTTGTCGCCATTTATAAAGAAGATTACTTATATCTGAAAGAATTACGTTTCAATAAATTATGAATTAAGTTTAATATGACAAAAACTTGCATAATATACATAAATAATATTATATTGAAGACAAGAATTTTATGATTTTCTTTTTCCTTTAATGATAAAGTCTTTGTGATGTCGAAACTTTGAACCATCGCTGCTGGTACCATCTGAGGAGCAACGATAAATTCAACTGTGTTTTGTAACATTTTCAGATATGTGTGCCGTTTTACCCCAGTGTGTCATTTTAGACCAGGTTCCCATATAAAAACTTGATATTTTTCTAAATATTATTTATACGAGTTCAATATTATTTCTTTTGATTTAAATCCTCAAAACTCTAATTATAAATTAATTGTAAAAACTTTAACTCTTAGATATTTATTAATTATAAAAGTATCCATTTATATATATAAATCCATACGTAATAAATTCGATGCAAACTGGGGTATAAAATTAAATTAATATAGTTTTTTAAGTTACAGTACGTTACATTTGTAATGTTTAAACGTTAAAAAATCAAGCAGCAAGTGTGGTAAATTTCCCGGCAAAAAGTTAAAATTATGTGATTCTATCTGTTATGATATTTTATCTGAAATATTTTTATATTATTAATTATTATAAAATGAAAACAACTTAATTTTGAGGATAGAGAGAAGTTTTATAAAAAGAAAATAATTGTAAATTTTAATGACGAGTGAATTCATTAAATTCGATTCTACTCGATATATGGCACGTGACCCCTATTATCTCCCCACCCCCGCGACCTGTAACCACCAAAATTTAATAGCATCAGTTTCCCAATACTCAAACTTCCTTGCAAAATTTCATAAATTTTCGACAAAAAGCACAAGAGTTATTAAGCTTCAAATTGGGTGTGCCCTCCGCACACTAACATCCATACATACAAAAGAAACCTCGAATTTTTTCTTTTGAATTTCTCGACGTTTTAAGGTCCCCAGAGTGCAAAAATGCAAAAATATTAAGGGGTTATTATTTTAACTGGTCTCCATACTCTCCCTCTGTTATATTTAACAGTAGGAAAAGTAAAAAATTACAAATAAAATAAAATAAATCGTTGGGTTAATTTTTGATAAGTAGAAGTTTTCTATGATAAGAATCTACAATTTCCATACCTAAATATATTTATTCTGCGTAAAATTACGATATTTTAAAGATTATTTAACGCTTGAAGCAACCTTATTTATACACTCTACAGATAGGAATTTGTTAATTAGCATCATCCACCCTTTGCATCATCAATTATTTCAGGTTACTAACCATTAAGAATCTTAAATTAATGATTAAAGAATGAAGCATTCGAAGATATTAATAATTAAAGTCCTAAATAGAGTAACGTTACGCTTAAGATATTGTTAAGCTAATTTACTAAATGATATTATAATAATAATGTTTTCGTGTAAGTTCTTTTGTGTGAGAATAATGTTTTAGAGCCAATGATCTCTCTCTTTTTTTTATTTTTTTTCCCCTGAAGGCATGTAAGAAAGTGGAGTCATCACTCTGACGTCAAAGAGTTATGACGTTAATGGTCTTATCGTAACGCATTGCACGTGCATCTCAATGTCAAACTTTCGCGTATGAAATTTTGCGAAAATACAGCTTGTAATTTTGTTTAATTTATTATTTAATAGAATAGTCTTGGATTTTCATGATTTTTAAATGTTTATACAGAAATACTGTGGTATATTTATTGAGGTTATTTGAGTATTTTAGTCATAATTCTGGAAATTTTTATATAATTATTTAACTTAAACAATAATTTATCCTTCAGGAGCAGTTTACTTCATGGAGGCATTTCCAAAATAAATATTTTAGAGGAATTTCTTTAAGTTTATTTACGAAATTCTGATTTTTTAATGACTATTATGAGAAATGTTTCTATAAACATCATTAAATAATAAACTACAAATTAAATTTTACATATAAGATTTATTTAAATATAAATATTTAAAAATTTACGAAAAAATCAATTTTATTTTACAAATTTAGTGTTTTTAAGTTATTATTATTATGTCTAAATTTTAATGATATAAAATATAAGTAAATAATAAATATACGTAACAAAATATTAAATGAAAATCAAATATGTTTAATAAACTGAAGGATTAATTTTTATAAAAATTATCTTTTATGTACATTTTTTATAAATTAATTTTTTAAAATTTTACTTATATTTAATTTTTTAAATAAAGTTTACAAGATTTATAAAAATTTAAATATAGAATTTTTAAATAAATTGATGTTTTACATCTAAATTGTAACATTTATATTATTTATACATTTTATATTATGAAAAATCGAAATCTTTTATCATTTCACTGGATCGTTTCTTGAATATTTAAATTTTAAGTTTCCTCGTTTACATACAAAAATTTATTTCTTTTTCCTCAATGTTTTTATTAATTACTAAATAAATATATAATTTTATAACATATCCTCTACTTTTCTAACACTTTTCATCCTTTAATGCATGCATTGCATGGAGAATATTTTATAAATTCTCTACATGCTGTAAAAATAATTAAATAAAAAATGTTATATTTTAATAATTTGTATAAAATTTGATTTTATTTTGTAATTTATTTACTACAACGTAGCTAATTAATACAATTTTTCAATATTTTATATATATATATATATATTATATTAAGTGTGTCAATAAAAAAAATCAACTGAAGAAAACCGGTTTATGATGATAAAATTACAATTTTCTTTAGTTTATTAAACACGGTGCCATCTGTCGTTTAAAGACAGAAAAATTTTATATATTTTATTATTTAAATTTAAATAAAATAATGTTAAATATACACAAAAATGCTTTTTAATATTTTAATAAAATTTATGAATTAAATTACAAAATAACGTACGTATATTTGAGATGTAATATATTAAAAAACATTTTTTTTAAATTAATATAATAACAACATTTTTAAATCTAAAAATTAAATAAAAAATGTTTAAATTTATGTTTCAGCTTTATTACGTGTGAGTGAATACATTAGATAAATTAAATTTATTTTACTTTAAAGAATAATCCACTTTACCTTATTCGAGATTAAGTGGATTTATTTTACGGTAAAATTCTGTTTAATCTAATATCATTCGAAGTAAAATAGATTTTTAAAATGAATATTAAGGATTTTTAACGTAAAATTTCAAGGAAAATATTAATCTTATATTACATAATACTTGGGAATGCAATAAATATTTTCGATTATTAATTAATACGTGAGAAATATATAGGCATAATCTGGGCGCATTTCTCACTAGATCGTGGGACTAGAGAGCAAGAGTTGCAGCACACAAAAATTCAAAATAATAACGCTTATTAAAGAATTCAAAGTATAAAATAAAATAATTCCAGAAGTGGCGCTGTTAGTCTGGGAGAATATGAATATCGTGGGCCTAAGGGGCCATATTTTTAAATTAATGGACATAATAGGCGTAATACGCGAAAGTTGGGTAATTTTGTGCACCCCATTTCCAAAAAAAGTTTGTAAAAAAGAAATCCGACTAGTGCTGAACAATAGTGTATAATTTTATGTCTTATACTTACACAGATCTTTTCACTTTTTATTTTAATACACTAGAAAACAAGATGATTAAATACTGTACTTTATTTAATTACAGTAAGACCCCGCTTAATGCTCCCTCGATTAACGCTGATTCGATATAACGCGGTCTGCTCGAAGCTTAAGATAAGCTGAAAATTTACGCTGATTCAAATTATCGCGACATTTCATTGATTCGTATATAATATGATTATTTACGAATATGAACCAATCAGCAAAAGGTGGCAACTCGTCGTAGCGCTGTACTTTCCTTAAATCTATGTTTGTTTGGTGCAATTTTTGAAAAAAAAATAACATCATGGATGCCATAGGAAATATCGACTTCGCTTGGCAAGAATTAAATGATAAATGCATGAACGGAGTGGGGAAGAAAGTATGGCTGGAGGTGTCCAAGAATTCTCAACAAGAAGAGTCTATCGTTGACCAAATTGTCAACCTACTCGATACAGCAGGAATAGGAGATGTAGACGAGCAGGACATTGAGGAGTTACAGCAGGTTTTTAATGAAAGCCTTACCAATGACTACCTTCAAGAACTGGCAGAACAAGGAATTCACGTAAAACTGGAAAATAGTGATTCTGCAAACGAAGAACCCAAAGAAATTGTTACAGATTTCTTTATTAAAAATTTGGTAACGATAATCGAAATCGTTGACCAGATTTTGAAAGGAGTGCAAAAGCAAAACGAGGCGTTTTGGATGTGATCTCTTGCTACCGACATTTGCTTAAAAAAGAAAAAGAAAGTGACAAATGAAACTTTATCGCAAAAACCAAGAATTTCGGAAGAGCCAGACCTTCATCACAAAAATGAACTTTACATTTCTGTGTGCATATGTATTGTGTGTTATTTAACCTATATTATTATGCAAATTAATATAAAAATAAGTTAAAATTAAATTAAAATCTGTTTATTTTTGGTCGCGTGTTTCCCTTTCCCTATTTACTCTGTGTTAAACTTACTCGTTTAATGGTGTTTCGTTTAGCGCTTTATCGTCTAGGAACGTATCCCCCCGCGTTAAGCGGGGTTTTACTATATTTACATCGTGTATAAGTAAACGGTAGTATGTGAAGAGTGTTTGCATACTTAGGTTTTGTCAATTTGTAGTTAAGAGTTTGTCTTACTATAAATGAACTTTGTTGTGCATCCAGAACGAGGGGATTGTGCGCAATCATTGTTTTGCGCTTGTAATACAAACGCAAACAATGATTGCGTTTCGATTTTTAATTTCGATGTTTATTACCACGCAGAATTCTCTGGAGTAGACACTCCGAGAGATTATTTGTATTGTAATTGCTTATCAAGAAAATAAAAGTGTGTACAGAACAAGAAAATGATTGTTTGCTTTATTGAAATACCATTATACTTCAAATAAATAAGTTAATGTAACTTAGAATTATTGAAATACTGTTTGTCAAACCAACATATTAGTTTGCATTGTTATCTACCCTCTGCGCATGGATTACTCAAAAGGATGGAGACTTGTGCGCAATTGCAACCTTTTCCTTTTTGTAGTGCCATTAATTTTATATCTGTTCACACAATGTTCTTAAATGTTAAATATAAATAGCTAATAATTAAAAATACGTGATTACATTAAATTAGTTTTCATCCATTCACTGAAAAATTGATTTTACCTTTGGTACGCACAATTTCACTACTTTCCGTTATATTTTTCATATAATGCGCAACAATATTTACTGTTTCTCGGAATAATGCATAAGAATGCCCATAAGTTTCTCCACGTAGTTCTTAGCGATTTGATTTTCTTATTTGGATAATAGACATAATGTAATTACCGCGCAATTACTTATTATTACATCGTCACAATGCCAAACTGAAATTCTAAATCATATTTTAATTTTAAAAATTACGTGACTTTTGTTTTAGACTCGAAGTCCGCATATAAGTTAATTGGGACCTCCGGCTCCTATCTGGTCTCGATGTTTATCTATCTAACTCCATTCTCGGAATTAATCTTTACGAAACAATTCTATTATTGTTATAATGTGTGGAAAAACATAATTTTAAAAACTCATTACAGTGCTAATTAGTGCCTTCATGCTGCTAAAAAGTTGAGGTGTTGTCAGAGTTAATTAAATTAAGAGAAATTTATAACTCTGCGATTACTAGTGTAAAGAGATTTGATAAATGCATCTCTTTAAAACAGAAGGAGCTAGAATGAAGTTTAGGATAATCTTATATTTGCACTATAACTTTCAATCAGTACAAAGAGTTTAGCTAAAATATATGAAAAATTTTAAATGGCCACATTCAGTAGTAATATTTTCAGTTCTACTGAAAGATAACCGAGCTTTTTGTCTGCTAGGAGATTTCTTTTCCATTTGTGAAATAATAGATCATAGATCAGACGGCCGGATGGCCGAGCGGTCAAGGTGGCAGTTTACCGCTCTGGGGTACCCGGGATCGAATCCGAACAAGTCGAATAATCCCCAGGATTTTTTCGGGGGGTGGTCCGTTCGGATATGTCGGGCCCCGTCCCTCACCACCCAGTCGCCCCATTGTGGGCCTGACCAAACCCATAATGGGCCTACTAAAAGAGGCCCTCTTAGTGCCCACAGGGCGGAAAGAGTTTAAAAAAAATAGATCATAGAAATAATTTATATATTAATCATCGTGACACTGTATGCAAAGTACTGTACAACATAATTTTATATACGGTAATTCCTGAAAATTTCGTACTTTAGTAATAACTTTCATAATTTTAATTTAAATACAGTAGAGACTCGTTAATCGGAACCGCCGGTAATCGGAACGATTTTCAGTCGGACTGTGTCGTGCTGAATCGAACGTTTTTGATACTAAATTTACTTCTAAAGTATAATTTTCATGTTTTTATATTCTTCAATATATTTATTTTGTTTGTACAAAATGCAGAAATAATTTTTAACGATACGATAGCCTCGATTATTATAAAAATTTTCGTTAGGCTTAAAATCGACGAAAATTCAACACGAAGCGACACGCAACAGAGAAAAAATCAACACGAAGCGACACGCAACGGAGAAAAATTTGAACATCGGACAGGTTAATATATTTATTCGTACATAATCGGTAATCTGAACAACCCCAGTCCCCAATTGATTCCGATTTTCGGTTCTCTACTGTATTTTCATAGTACGTTCTAGATCGATCAATGAATAAATTTTAGTCAATTCAAAAGTCAAGGTAATTGATAAATATCAGTGACTGGAGTTTTGACTTTGAATTTGAACAATGAGATTTGTTTTCCGAAATATTATGCTTTATTTAAACTTTCTGTCTTTAGAATCCAAAGACTAAAAGTATCTTTAATAAAATGCATTTCGGACTTAAGGAGTGTTATAATATACACAAGTCGTTGTGATAAGTTTGGCAAAAAAACAGTATTAGGTTGTTGAAATAAATAAAAGTTCAATTAAAATATGCTTGATTTGATCGTAGAATTTTCTATTCAATCTATTAAATTTGATATCACATTATAATAAAATAACATTTTTCGTTATTAGAGTTTAGAAAATGAAATCTTTTAAAGAAATTTATGTATTTTTTGTTTTTTACGCCACCAAATCAATATCACTAATAATGTTTTAACAAATTGTTAATAAAACCCATTTTATTTTTTAAAGAAAGTTTAATAAAAGAGGTCCTACATTTTTCAGCTGTGACTTCCTCATCCCATTTTGGTATTAGGAAATTATCAATCAGGTCAGCCAATTAATATGTTGCATTTATTGTTGAAATGCATAAGAATTATACATTAAAATGCTCTTGTCAAAAGTAAGATTTACATTAATAGTTTCAAAAGCAGGGTCAAAAATATCACATTTTGTCTAAATATCAAAATATCGAATATTTTCGATATATTAAATTTTCGGATATTTTTGTATTCAATGGTCAAAGAAAAACGAAGAGGTTTAGCATTACTTTCTATCGAAAATCATATGCGTGATAGTTATAGTGGATATGCAATTATCTGCTACAAATAAGTCCAGAAGAAAGGAAGGCAAATAGGCCTTCAATTTGCCAATACAAACTATTCGAATAGTTAAAAAAAAAAAAAAAAAATATTCAGTTTATTACAGAATAATCAACTGGCCATTCTTCGTTTCAAATGCCCAATGTTTTTATGAACCTTTGCCCTTTTATATATTACTATTCTGTTCACGTGCTTGTCTGTAACGTGTCAAGGTGGGTCCAGAAAGGATCACAAAAAAAAAAAAAAAAAAAAAAAAAAATATTTAGACTCTGAAAATTTGATTTTTCGTATTCTCTTCTGGACCATCTTTCTGGAATGGCAACGACCTTCAAAAATACAAATTTTATAACTTATAGATCATTACTTTTTATACTTCACACCCATAAACATAAAACTGTAAATGTCTTCTGTAAAAACTTTAATAGGCTATTAACGAATACTCTAAACTTTCTAAGCTAATTTATTCTAAAAGATAATTAACAAAATTTTTTAACTATCAATTCTAAGAAAAAATTCCTAACTAATAGTTTAGCATGTTAATGATGAACAATCTTTAGCAATCTATGAAAATAATTAACATCCGTTTTCTTAAAATACACTCGTTGAATATATTATTTACAAACAATATATATTTATACATTTTAAGATATATTTCATGCTTAATACATAAAGAATATATTATTCTTGTCTTGGACACTTCACTTTGCACCCTAAACATATATAAAACTGAATCAAAATCATGTAAGCAAATATAAAATCCAATAAAATGTATTCTACTTAAGAAAACTCTAAAATTTCCTCATGAAAAAACTACATGATAATACGTAAAATGCGGTATAGTTTTTAAAAAAATTCCTTGTAGATGCAGCAGGAAACTAGTTAGTCACTTGTGTTAAATTAATTCTAATGTTTGAATTTTGAATATTTTAAATTTTAATTAATTTTAAATGAAACATCATATATGAATAACAAAATTTATATATTTCGATATTTTGAGAGAAGCTCTAGAAAAGTGAATGAATTACTGCCAGTCAGTCATAAATAAACTTTTCTCAATCACTTTTTATCATTTATTTTTTTACTTGAATGTGTGTGTGTGTGTGTGTGTGTGTGTGTATGTGTATGGGTGTTTTTTTTTTTTCTAAATTTTGCGGACCTTTTTATGTTTGAGCTTTCAATACTTAGGAAGGAGTCCGGACATACAGAGGAAAAACAGCACCATATAAGTTAGAACAATCACAGGATTTTTAAAAAGATATAGTAAAAAACATATTATATTTTTATAACGTAATTTATTACTTTTTACAGTACAGATTAACACAATACAACAGACTAAGGAGAAACTGAACGGGTCCAAAATAAATAGGCCTATATAACTTGTATACAATGCACTGTTTTATTAATATAGCAACATTTTTCTGTTTGAATTGCCAAATGATTGGAGTTTAACACTATAGGACCACGTATATTGAACTTGTTGATATAAAATCTAAAAACTTTAATATTCTTTGAATTCAAATTTAGATTAGTTGTGTATTTTATCACGATTTCTATGCAGACTGTTTTTTACAATATATATTGACATAATTCGGAACTATTAAATAAACTAATTAAATTTGGACAATCAAGTTAATGAATTGTAAATAAACTGGTTTCTAAAAGAAATTCATTATTTTAAAAAATCAAAAATAATATTAAAAAAATAATGTCATGAGATATAAGATGTATGTTTATGGAATATGTTTCGTAATTTGTAACAGAAATTTTTTCAAAAAAACTCAATCTTATCTCCAGGATTTTTATGGTCTAATTAGCTTTTGATTCTACAACTGATTAGTTATTTCTCTTGAAAAACAATTATTAGTTTTAAAAAACTCATTTATTTAAGCAAATATAACTTTAAAATAAAATAAATAAAAAAATATATCTAGCCACAAACTGGCAGAAATTTACAATCGCTTGGATAACAATTGAATTTTTTAGTTCTGAACGAAAATTTCGACAATCTTTAATTAAGCTGTTTAGGATTGAACGTTAAGATCAATATGAAAATTGTATTTTATATTTTTCAGTCTTTACCTCTTACATTTTTTCTCTATTCGATTAAACATTAAACATCACTCCCTCTCAGTGCCATGTAGAGGAGTAATGTTTAATGTTTTCCTAACTTTTTGTATTTTCTATTGTGTTATAGCTTTTTGTATTTTTATTATATATTCTCGGACCTGTAGTTGGGGTTTCCTATTGGTCGGTTTAGTATACAAAATAAAATAAAAATAAGAGTAAAAAGTAAAGTATAATGAAGAGAACACGAGGAGTACGCAATATACACAGTGGACTCTAGATGAAGTGAACTCTCAAAGCACTGAGTTAATGATCTCACTATAGTCACTAAAAAGTTCACTATAAAGATAAAGAATATCAAGGACAAACAAAGTCGTTACTTTGTTTGTCCTTGATATTCTTTACGCCAAAAGTTCTCTACATCGAGTAGTCACTATATCAAGAGTTTACTGCATATTATATACAGTAAACCAATAAAAATTGCCTAAAATACTTTAAATGAATTTTAAATATTGTAAATTATTCAAAAAAATAATTTTTCAAAACTGCAGAAATTAATTCTAACAGAAACATGCATGACACATGATTAATTTTGCAGTACTTCTATAATTTATTAACTTAAAATTAAAATATAAATGATGAATTTAATATATTACTAACATTTATAAATTATTTATTAATAAATTATTATTGTTTTAAACAAAAATAATAAATTTTTAAAAAAATTTTGCGCTCTATCATTAATTTTAATCACATTTGATAACATTTAAAAGTCGGTGTTTATTATTTATAGATATTTTAAAAATATATGTTTAAAAATAACTAATAATATTAGACTTTTAAGAATACGCTTTAATTCATTATTGACTTTTTATAGAATTATAATACTAAATTTGGTTGAAAAGTCCGATTCTAGGAAAAATAATCACGTGTAGTACCTACATAAATCAACACCTTGACCTAATAAATTTATGATTTTAGTCAATTGAAATTTATAGAATTGACATTTAAAAATGATTTGCGCTCTAATAAATAAAAATTATTCGAATAAATAAACAAATAAAATCCTTACCCAAACTGTGATCAAGTTTAAAGCTTTGTTAAAGTCTTTAACAGATATTTTAATATTCTAAATAAGTTTTAAACTTAATAAAGTTTAAAATATTCTTTTTATTTTTATTTATTTATTTTAATTATTTATTTGTGTAATTCTTGTTTTATGAACTTTAAAACTCATTATTTTAAAGCATTGGTAATGACTATAAAATGGTTTAGCGCAAATAAAGCTATATTTTAAAACAAAAACTTTTAATTCTAAATGCTAAAATTATTTACATTTCAGATAAAATTCGGGAAATCGTGCGTATAAAATTTTATAAAATCTTCTCAAATGTAGTATACAATAAACCAATAAAAATTAAATTTGGGCAATCAAGTTAAGCCCATGGATTTTATATTGGAATTTTCAATTTGTTTTGTGCGATGTCTCGGTACTCGAACTGTTTCCAACTCGAACAATTCGGTATTAGAACACAAATTCTAAAATAAAATCGCTCGATACTCGACTGAACAAACGATGACCCCCTAGAACAAATTATCGATTAATTACGTATATTTATTTTTATTTTGTCGTCCATAAAAGTTTCAATGATAAAAATAAGAAAAATGAAGACGTTGCTGATATTTCTGACCAAGATCAACATAAAAGCTCAGAAAATGACGATACTTTATAAAAAGAAAAATCTAGCAATGAGTTGCGTAACTTTTCCGGTTTTAATGAGATTTTATTTTAAAAATATCATATATATTAGTAATGAAATAACTAAAATTGTATGTGGCGCCATCTGTTATGGGATTTTGTTATAAAAATTTATTTATTTTTAATTATTATAAAATAGCAAAAGACTTAATTTTGAGGGTAGAATGAGTTTTATAAAACACTGTAATAACAACAAGCAAATCTTCATTAAGTCTGACCCCTCGCGAGATATGACACGTGACCACCCTCTATCTCTGCACCCCCTTGATCTTTCACAACCAAAATTGAATAGCACCAATTTCCCTTATATGCAAGATACCATGCCAAA
Organism: Centruroides vittatus; assembly: GCF_030686945.1. Taxonomy (NCBI): domain Eukaryota; kingdom Metazoa; phylum Arthropoda; class Arachnida; order Scorpiones; family Buthidae; genus Centruroides; species Centruroides vittatus. The sequence goes on from NW_027122385.1 coordinate 4,665,027, forward strand.
TTTTCGTTTCTATATCTTCACTTCGTTATAAGATATTAAGCGAAATAGACGCTAATAGATTTTTTGGGTTCGGGGGTTCTCAAAACTTGATTTGCAAAAACTCGGAGGGTCAAATTTAACACGATTCCAATACTTCTTCTTGTTATAACTACCAGGAAAGTAAAATGTCCTCGTTTAACTAAAATTAATATTAACGCGTAATACAGTAGGATACTTTTAATTGTGATTGTTATTTAATTATTGATTGCTTTAATAAACGCATTTCTCTCTTAATTACTAAAAAGCATAGTGTATTTTTGCTAACTTTTGGAACCTAACCCTATGTTTTGCATTAGTCCTTTGTTTCGTATAGCACGGATTCACATAACACGGCACTTTTTCGGAACGTAGCTAACATGTTATACGAGCGACACTTGTATTTAATTTTTATAAAGTAATATAAATTATTTTATAAAATTATAAGGTGTAATGATGCAAAAATCTTACAGTTTATAAACAAAGAGAATTACCTAATTATAAAATTTCTTTAAACATTTTAGAGGGAGAATGATAAAACTTTAATAACTAGAAAAATTTAGGACGAATCTCCTGTTCATTATTTTTTAATTGCTCTTCTTCAATTACCTTGAGGCATTTAGAAAAAAAAATTAATTGAAAACATCCGACTTCTATTTTTTAATTATAGTGTAGTAGCCTATTTTTTAAGTTATTTTTGATGCAGAAAATTCAAAAATATTTCTACTTCCTACATATATCTATATTTATAAATTATATTGTATCCATTTTGTAAATTATGTATATATATTAAAATATTTTAATTATTTTCTGATAAAAATTTTATCAACATATTTGATTTCGTATAAGCAGAATACTGCCCAATTTTGCTTATATAAGTAAAACTGGCAGTATTCTGCAGATATAAATTTTATATACTGACAGATATCTGTCTAGTATATGTAAACTTATATCTGCAGAATACTGCCAGTTTTACTTATATAAGCAAAATTGGGCAGTATTCTGCTTATACGAAATCAAATATGTTGATAAAATTTTTATCAGAAAATAATTAAAATATTTTAATATATATACATAATTTACAAAATGGATACAATATAATTTATAAATATAGATATATGTAGGAAGTAGAAATATTTTTGAATTTTCTGCATCAAAAATAACTTAAAAAATAGGCTACTACACTATAATTAAAAATATATGAATAAAAGTAAAATAAAAGTCCACATATATATATAATACAAATAGTAACCATTTAAAACTCTATTTTCAGTTATGTTAATGTCAACCAAGGTTTCAACTGAAAATAAAGAAATTTATAAATAGTTTATATATTTTCTGTACTTTCACTACAAATTATGATATCTAATTTTTTATTGAAACTATGGAAAGGAAAAACAAATCAGTAAAAGACTAAATTTTCTACATTGAAGAAGTATTATTTAATAAATAAGTAAAGTAGAAAAATAGATACACTTGAAAGGAGAAAGTAAGTATTGAGGAAAGTATTTCAACAGAAAAGTAAACGATTTCCTACCAAGTTTGCTATTAAATATTTTTTACTAAACTATTTTTGTACTTTATTTATTTACTAAATAATACTTTGCTTTAATGTTTTCTATAGAAAACTATTTACACATTTTATCTACTGGAGTAGAGAAAATATGTAAATAGTTTTCTAATGAAAATATTATATCACAAAAAAGTAAATAAATAAAACATATGTAAGATGGGAAGATTATTCCTTAATATTTTATCTACTGTTATTTTATCCTCCTTAATACTGAAAACAATATTCTTAACTACATAATGAATGGATATAATCATAATTTACAAATAACTACTTCCAAGAAAAGTAATTTCTATAAAAATTTATTTTATTTAAATGAATGTGTTTTAAACAAGAGGATATTTAGCAATGTTCCTGATATAATATCGTTTATTCAATGTTATATATCGGGAAACAATTTTAATATAAAGAAGCTTACATTACACCAGGAAATAATTATTTTATCCTCTGTAGTAATAAATTGCATAAGTAATATCGTTTCAAAATATTTAACTACCGAAACTTTTTTCATTTTGAGACTTAAATTTTCTTAATGTTTTAATAAATAAAACAGTTTTAACGTTAGAAAATGGCCTATATTTCCAATAATATGCTCCTATCCAAGGTCAATAGTGAAAGTGCTTATACTCTGTTTAATTATCAATAGTATCTGCACTTATTATAATATACTTTATTGCTTTATAACTGAGTTTTTTTTATAAATTAAGAAGAATTATTGTGATATAAAATTAAATTTATGAGTTATACTGTAATATTATTCTAAATTACAAAGGTTTTTAATTATGCAAACGGTTGATATGGCTTAATTTATCCTTAATCTGTAGCAATGATTGAGTAATATCTGATAATCCTTTAAATTGATATAATGTAAATTATAATTATGCCTTAGATTTATTTTTTAGTATATATATTTTAAATATTTCTAGACTATAATTAATTATAACTACTAAACATTACATAGAGTAGGCAAATATTATAAATTGTTTATATAGCCTAATGGTAATGTACTGTACTTTCAGTATTATATTTAAATTTAAAATTTAAGATTATTTAAAGCTGTTTAATTTAAAAAATAATTTAAATTTATAATTCGTATTTTTTTAAACTTTTTTTGTTTGTTTCTGAATGACATATAATAAATGCATTAATGGTATTAGATGCTCCTGATATAAGATGGGTACATGCTTTATAGAGATTTAGCCTAATTCATATCGTGGGATAATTACATCTTTAATTAAAAAAATGCCAATAGGATTAACATTTTAAAATTTACGCAAAAGAAATGTTTTACTTAAACGTTAAATTTTTAATCAACTATTTTTGAAAATGTAGTTTACTAACTTTCCGAAAAAAGTAATATAAAACTAGTATATGAAATTAACATGTGATGCTTAGACATTTGTAAAAAAATAGTGAACCTGTCAGCAGGCTCTTTCACGGGTCATTTGGCTCACCTCAAAATATTTGTTACAAATGACTCATTCCATTGCAATATATTCTATGTAGTAAATTAAAAGAAAAAAACCTTTGCTTTTTGCCAAATTTTATTATTTTGAAGCTATTTTAAAGTTATACTATACTGAAGGTCTGAAAAACGTAAATGGCTTGAGCCTCTCTCGATTCTCGAAAGACCCTGTATTAAGGCATCATATTGTAGTACCCTTATGCTAATACTTCAGTAAAGAAAAAAAATAAAAAGATAATTTACTAAATTGTTATATTGATTATCCAAATTGTGTAAGTAAAATGGGGAAATAACAGCCAGAAAAAAACAAAAACAAAAAGCACTGCAGTAATCATTCTTTTACTTTAAAATATTCTTGCTCATTATCTTCTTTACAAGATAATTACTTGATTAGTGAATCAAATTTTACATTTCATAATTTCAACATCAGTTTTTTGTTACAGTAAATTTACTAAAGTTTATAATTATTTCGTTGGAGACAAAAATATCATCAAAAATTCGTACTTGTCCTCATAAACTCTTTCGCTTCTGGTGATTAACTGGAAATTTTCTACAATGCCAAAATATTAAGAAATGTATTGTTGAAGTCTGCGCTGACCAAATGAGGCCGTAAAAACCGATTGGCATAAGTGATAATTTAGTAGAACACCTTGAGGAATGGGTGAAGGACTTTATGGTCTAAATTCAACTTAGAATTTTAGTCACAAAATTAAGTTTAGCTCATTAAAAATTTAAATATTAATTAAACATTTATCCTAAACCCAGAAATGATTATCATATCCTTAAAGATAAAGCAAAACGTAGGAAAATAGTTGTAAATTTAAAAAAAAAAAATCTACCCAATCCTCACTTGTTTAGATGTAAAATATATATATAAAAAATCATATCAAGTTATCGGTTATATAATATGTTTTTTTAATGCCTTCATTCATTATACATTTTCCTAATACAGGTAGTTATATAAATATAACACGAATTAAAATATTTTTTAAAAAATAAAAAATTTATGAAATTTTAATAGTGAATAGAGGATTCAAACTAAGTATTATATCAAAAATTTATATAAATAATTATAAATAATTCGCATATATAGACCTATATTAATATAATTTTTTTTTTGTAATTACTAATAGCCCACTTTCAATATATTTTTTTGGTAATAGAATTCCAAATCAAGGCGTCTTTTAAGAACTGTACATTACACAGAGTACTAAGAAGGATGTTGACCTCATTTTTTCCACATTTTACATTTTTATACATTTTCCTTTCAAGCAATATCACTAGCAAACTAATGGATTTATAATCCTTTAATAACGTTATATTAAATATTAAAATATGTACAAATATATACATTATATATATATGTTTATATAAAGTATAATTAAAGTTATATAAATGAGTAAATTATATATTATCTTATTATATGATGTTATTTTATAAATAGTAATAATATATATTTATTTTCTACATTTTTAATTAATTAATTTTAAGTATTTTTCAAAAATAAAATATATTTTAATTCTTAATGTTAATAAAACAATTTTAAATTATAAATTCATACAACGTGCTTATATTATTATTATTATTATTATTACTTTAAAAAAATTGTTTTTTATATTTATGAAGAGAATAATGTTGATTAACTTAGTGAATAATGAAAAGAAAATTATAAATAGAATATATAAAATAGATCGAGGTTATTTTATAAAATTTTAAACAAATAAAATTGCATTTCTTGGTAATGTGTCATTTAAAATTATAATTATTAAGCTTTGCTGAATTTCAAAATATTAAAAAAAAATTAATTGAAATTATAAATTTATAAATATATATTATAATAATTTTAAAATATTTAATAGTAAATAAATTGGTTCAAATCAGAAAGAAATTTCATTTATTCTACTAAATTATAAAACTGGGTAGAAACAGTAAATTAATAGGAAGAAAAATTGTTCTGAATAATAATATATTATTTAGATTTAGATTAAATATAATTAAAAACAAGATTTATCCTGATTTATATCAACTGATATATATAAATCAGGATTATATATATATAAAGTTTTTTTGTTGTTGATAATTTTTAATTTAGAAACTGTAAAAAAGTAATAAAAATAAATTTTACTCTTAAATATTTTTCTTCTGTATATATATTATAATATATATATGTCATTTAAGACTAATATGTAACTGATTGTAAAAAAATGTAGGTCTATATAATAACTAATATTATTAATGAACATTTTATGGCCAAAAATTAAATGAATAATAAAACTAATTAAATCATATATTTTAATTAATTTTTCATTCATATCTTGCAAATCCATCTGTATCATAAATACGAATTATTTAAAGCTGCTTTGAAGTGAAAATTAATGTATTAAATTTAATTAGAATTAGAAATTGTTAAGTTAAACAAAATTTATTAATTTTTCTGTTCTATTAAATAATTATATATATAAATTTGAATTTTTTTAATGCATATTGATATATTTTTGAATAATTATATACAATTCATCATATTGTTTGTATATTTGTAAGTGAATATTTGTAAAAGTGTGATTCATTGTGATGCTGTTACATTTCTCTGTGTATTTATGGATTAATTTTGTTTATATGTGATGCTGTAAGCCTTAAATTTTAAAATTATGTTATCAGACAGTTGTACTCAATTTAAACTTAAAAAACAAAAATTAATCTAGTGATTAATACAGATACATATACAGATATGTCTATATTAATAAATAGAAAAAATATATATTATACATTTTTATATTCACATTTCTTTGATGTCTTATTCACAGATTCTATTAATTATATATTTATTAACATAATTAATAAAAGTTATGAATAAAAAGGATCAAAGACGTGGATGCTTTCTTCATTTGTTAAATATAAATTTAAGTTAACTTTGTAAATTTTTTAATTTTGCAGTAATCAATTATATATTTATTAATGAAATATAAACGTGTATACTGCATATAGTAAAACATGTCTGCTTGACATATTGTAGTTAATAGCATGTGATTAAACTCTCTATTAGGCTATAAATATAAGAAAATTTGGATTTCTATAATTAATCTTATAGGTCATATAAAACATAAATAATGATTATAACGAAAAGCAAATGAATATAATCGTTTTACGTTAGTTAAAATTTGAATATAATAATATGTTTGTAAAAACTTCTTTACTGACTGACACACATTTTTGTAAAACAATAAATTAAATAAATTTCCTACAATTTCATAAATTAAAAACATTTATTTATAAACTTCAGTTTAAGATTCAGAGTTAATGTATCTAAGACAAAAAAACAAAACTTGATTAAGTTGGGTCCGTCTTTATAATCTACAATAATCAATTTATTAAATCACTAAGGTGACCATAGGGAAAAGGTGTCGTGCTTCCACTATGAAGGATGTGAATTTAAATTACTTTCTTCCTGTAAAGAAATAATTTAAATTCAGACATAAAATCAGTCATTTTACTAAAACATTGTTTTATAATTTCAACCTATTCTTTTCTTAACACCATTTTTAATTTCATTTAAAAAAACTAATTGTTTTTCTTCAACAATCAAAATTACAAAACTAATTTAACAAATATTAATAATTTAATTGTAAATTAAATATGTAAATTAGCAAATAATTGAAGAGATTGATTTGTAATTTAAAGTAAGAATTATTTAAATATTATTTAAAATCAGTTTGAATGGAATCTGATTATAGGTCACCTGTCCATACACAAATTTCTATTGTCTTACATAAAAACACTTTCTGCTTAAAAATTATCTAATTATTCTATTTATAACCGAATTATTTATGAAATATCATTAAGTTATTGCGTGTGGAAAGTTGTCTGAATTTTTTATTATGCTTTTATTTTGATTTAAAGATAACATTAATTAATATTAATAGAATATTTATAAGTTTTATCTGAAATTTACCAAGTAATTTCAATTCGAGATTACATAACATTGAATTACATTACAATACTTTAAAATAAGTACGAAAAATTGTATGCAGCATTTAATTTGCTGATGATACTTATGTTTAATTAATATGTTTAAACATATTTACTTATGATGCATAAATACAGATGCTATGTGAAGAGTTAATTATTGAATGTAAATATGTTTATGTCAGATTTAAATTTATTTATTTATAAATAAATAATACATAAATAATAACGATATAAACGATATATATATATATATTATATTATTAAAATAATTATAATGTTTTTTTTTCATTTCAATAAAGTGACTAAATGGAACTGCGTGGTGTTTCCACTAAGAACCATGTTCTATCATTTCTCGTCTTTTTCCTGTTGAATGTCCTTTCTACTGTCATAAAAGTTGAAAATTTTAAGGATATCTTCACTAAAAGAAAGTAAAAAATATTATTAAGAATACTTTTCCTCTAATTCAAAATTCTTTTTAAAACTGATAACCTTTTGTTTTTTGTGTATAGTAAACAGAAAATAATGTTGTTATTGGTTTGCAAGAATCAGTTCATTTATTAAGTGGAATTTAATATGAGGTAAAAGCATTCTTTAAAGAAAGATAGTGAATTACAAGAGCAGAATAAATAATGTGCAATATAAGAAAATATTTTAAAAATGGAAAGAGAACAATAATTGAATATTCTTTCAGACTGTGACGAAATCATGTATTTTTAAAAAAAATTATAAAAATCTCTCGAATAAAACTTTAAAATAAAAATAACAGTGATGGGGCGTTGGAAATTGATTTAAATTGCATATAATTTGAAGAAATTGCATGTCTTTTTTAGTTTCATTATGTTTCATTGTAATAACAACTATAAAAAAAAATCCTAAATTGTGTTTTTAAAACAAACAAGTAATTAAGAAATAAAAGAAAAAAGAATAGATAATAATATCGAAAGAAGTTAAAGCAATAAGTTGTAATATAGTCGACTCAAGGTAGAAATATACTTGACCTAAATGACAAACAAACCGATTCAACACTTTACTCACCATTGGCTTAACTATGGATATCAAACAGCTTGTTTGTCCGAAATAACTTTCCTACTAATTTCTCAACCCAGTCCGGATTAGGGTGGCGTTACAAAAACTCATACAGTATATATAGCTGGATGAATTTGTGTCGAACAGTAAACTAGTACTACTCAGTACAGTCAACATGAAAGTGGTTTACTTAGTAGCAGCTATCCTCTTGTTCGGTATGTACTTTTCTATTATATCTTAGAAGTAAGTAAAGTGGTGAGTTTAGAAAATATTCTGCGATTTTACAGATTTAATCACAGTTGTCTTAACATTCTAAATTATTTTCTGCTTGTCATAAATAATATTTCCTTTACAATACCGATTTAAAATATAATTAGAAGTCCTGGAGTTGGAAAATATTCAAAATATGATCGCTCTTCTGTTATTTTGAAAAATTTTCCAAGTTTAAAACTTGTGCAAATAACGAGCTTAAATTGTTTAAATTTCATTTAAAAAGATATAATTTTCAAATTTCTCATTTTTAAATATTAAAACATAAGACAACAAATTCATTTTATCAAAATTAATTTTATTTATTTACTTATTAATTCTTATTTTTTGTATGTCTGTACGAATGTTCTTAAGTTTGTAATTTAAAATTATAACGATAAATCACTTTAAAAAAGTAGATTTATTATAGAAATGTCATTGTAACAGTGTTATAGTATAACAAAATTATATACATTTCAAGTTTTTTACTTCCTAGAGTAGATTGAAAAAATAGAAAGAGGAAAAATAGCTTAAATTCAAATTAACGTATAAATATTCATTTATATTAGTAAGAATTTAGTTTTCTTAACTATATTTAAAAATTTTTCCTGTACTTTATAAGTAAATTTTAAAAATATTTACATAGTTTTCCAACCGTAAACATTATAAACAAGGAATAAAGTTTTTATAAAATTAAAAGGAAGAAATAAAAGTTACGTATTTTGCTATATTGGTAGAGATGATAAAGATTTCAAATAAAATATTTATAATTTTTGAACCAATTTTCCTTGAAAGAAGTTGTTTAAAGGAAACTTTCATTGATAAATTTTCCTTTCTAGATTAGTTTATTTTAAGTATACTCGTTTAACATTCTCTAACTGTTATTTGTTTTTTATGTAATAAAAGCGATTAAAATATTATTCCTTTATATCTATTTAAAGCATATAAATTAAGAATAAATTCTTCATAAATTGCTGGCCATTGCTCTTCCTATTTTATATTTTGAAATAAGAGACCTCATTTCAAAATAAGGAATCTATGTTGCCTCGAGGCCTGGTTCACTTTCCATACCTATTAATTCTTATAATGAATAGAAAAATAATTATTTTTAATTGTTTTTCATAAATTTTTCACAGAAATTAATTTTTTTAAACAAATATTTACTTGAAAAATGATTTTTATAGTTTTTATAGATTACTTTTATATAGTATACTGGTAATTGGAAAAGTAATGAAACAATTGAGTAATGCTTAGCTTTGTAATTTAAAAAGGTTGTATCCTATTACTTTTTTCTAAATAAAAACGTGTTGCAAAATAGTTAAATAAATTCTTTAAGACGATAATTTATATTTTGATGAGAAATCCTGCTTCGTCTTCCTGTTATGAAAGAGAGTCCTCATTTCGAAATCAGGAATAACTTATTAGCCTGAAGCTCTGGTTCACTTTCAATTTTTTTTTAATTTTAATTTTTTGGAGTCATAAAGTCAATAACATATCTAAATCCATTATCATTATTAAATTAGGAGCTGAACGATCTCTTCAACAATCATGCCATTTGAGAGAATTGGATCTCTGTGCTGCTTCAATGTTATTGTTTACCCAAGGACAATCTTCTCCCATAGCTGCTAACGAAGAAGAAGTCACAAAACAATGCGAGTAAGTTATTTAAATATAATTAATCTTTTACGTTGTTCTGAATTTTCATAAAAAAGCGAAACTGCATATCTTTAACCGGCTTCATTGACTTGTCCGTCTAAAGCGGGCACCTGTACATTCTCATTGGGCCCTGTGCCTGTAGAAGCTTAGAGGGAGACCTGAGCTTTGCTAATACTCGAGCCTTGGACTCTTTAAAAGATTCCGCATTTATATTTTGCACTGGAATCTGCGATGTATGGAGCTGGTACTGTATATCTGTATATATTATTATTCTAAACTTTATTATTTTTATTATTAAAAGGTATATCACAGAAGCACGCCATTGTATAAACAATTTTACAAACAAATGCACAACTGAACTTCAAAGAGAATTATTAAAATATGTGCTTGAAGGAACAGAAAAAACCATGGACGATTTCTGTACAAAGGGATCAAATTTAAGAAAAGGTAAATATATATAACTTTAAAGTTATAGGAAGTTTTTAATGTTAATAATCATATATTTTCTTATAACTTATACACATAACATTTATTTCAGAATATCTGAAATATGCTCCATGTGTGAGTAAACATTTCGAAGATCAAAGACCTTGTTTGAATGATGCTTTAGCAACTTTGGAAACTTTGGAACATAAAAAATTCGACGAAAGAATTCCAACAATTTGTTGGTATGATATTTTATTTCAAAAATAAAATTAAACTAAAATAATTTCAGATTTTTAAAATATTAATGACATTACTTTGATTTATTTCTAGTGGTTACTCCAGATTCCGCAAATGTCTCAGCAATAACGTGATCAACAAGTGTGACAAAGAAGCTGACAAACTTATCGATAAAGTGATTCAGTTGACAGCAACTGATCTTTTGTCATTGATCTGTGGTAATTACAATCACTCTACTGATAAATGCAAGGGTCTGTTGCCAACTGAAGGATCCAAACCGAAAGGTTCAAACTCCAACTCCGCTTTAGGACGTATTCTGTCAGCTTTTCTGACAAATTAAAAGAAAGTGTATTTAAAGCACGCAGAGAAAATATTTTTTTATAAAAGTTTTATTTTTATAATAATTATTTTTTTAAACACGTTCCTAAACTTGCTTAGCGCGTTGACGTTTTTATTTTTGATAGAAAAATAAAGTTTTCGCCTTATACTTTTAAATAATTTAATGTCTCTGTTTCTTATTTATTTCATATATAATCTATATATTTTTTTTCTTAAAATTTTTAATTATTCGAACGAAAAATATTTTAAAAAATTAAAATATGGTTTGAGAATGTTCTATCATGGAATCATTTATTTGATGAAATATTGCAATTAACTTCTTACTGCATAATATATTTTAAGAACATACAGAATTCTTTCAGTCAAATGATTAAAAATACAAAAAACATGCTTACGAAAATATTTTTGCATAAAATTTCCATGTATTTTGAAGAAATAACACGGTTCATTTCTCATGAGTGATAAAGAAAATTTTTTTTAGATTGTGAGATACCTAAATTTTGATTTGGATGTTAAGCATTTCGAATCTTAATAATAATCACATATTATTCAAAAAATTTCATACTTTATTCAGGATCAAAGCAGGAAAGTAGAGAGCAGGTACTGTACATCATACCTTATGGGAAGATTGCACATTCGCAAAACGTTTGGCTGTTTGGTGATGGCTATACAAACTTGCAAAAATTACTAGTAAAATTATTGTATGATGAAAAATAATATACCATATTCTTTTTATAACATTTTTTGACAGATTTTTATGCGTATTCTCACATAATATATTATTTTACAATTAAAAAGTAGTTTAAGTTCTAACAAATATTTATTCACTTTAAATATGAAAACTTGATGTTTTGGTGAATAAATTTCATATTTTACTTTGTTTTTTTTTTTTTAACTCTAAAATTTGGAAGTGGATGGAACTTCCAAGGTTTAGAAAAGAAAACATAAAGTAGGCCTAAAAAGTTTTTATTAAATTTCTTATTAGAACTTTTACTTAAATAAATATTTTTAAAATTTAAAATAAATTTAGGAAAAATTTCCTAGATTCATTTTAAATACGAAATAATATCATAATATTCCTTACAATTATTATTGAAATGTTTAGATTTGAAGATAGTGCAAAATTTACAAGAATTCGTGCAATTGTTTCTAGAAAGAAATGCAATGGCATAGTAAGGATTTTGTTTAGAGGGGACCAAGTTAGAGCTGACACGTTGGAGACTTTTGAACTACCCGGGGAGGTAGTCGAGTAGTACGGATTTGTTTTAACATTATTTTAAAATAATCGGCACGTTTTCTAGAAAATCGCGCGTTTTCAGTTGTTGCTATTTTTGTATTTATTCTGTTTATCTTTCAAAAACAGAACTTCGGCCCTTTCGATTAGAGTAATCGATTCAGTTTCTCAATAAAGGATCCAGCATAGCCAAAGTTCTCTTTTAGGTTTAGGTGGTTTCTGAGGCGGTATACATAGGGACTAATAGGGCGTAAGCCCTGGGCCCCCAAGTGTCAAGGGCCCACAAAAATTGAATTATTATCATAAATTTTTAATACTTTTTCATTGACAATGAGCACTTATCGACATAAAGTTTGTCATTCAACGCCATTTCATAAATAAATATATTCCAACTCTGATTTTGATGTCATTAAAAATGAATTTTAAACCCCAATTTAAAGATTCTTAATCTAACAAAAATGGGACCCCATTGGACTTCAATAAGCCATAGACCCCAAAAAACCTAGATCCGTCCCTGGGTGGTTTAGTGAAAAATTTCACATCACTTTATTCGCTCTTAAAAAAAATTGTAAACTAGAAAAATCTTAAACTTATAACAATAGCACTCTTGGATTCTCAGAAAGTCTTTCTGTAACTTCCTTCTTAGACTAATTTCTTGGATATACTCATTAAGCATAGCCCGTTTAAGCGGTTTTCTGTCATCGTCGATCTCAACCGTGTTTTAAGACGTCTTAAGGCTCTAAATCACTTTTCAATAGTAGACTACTCGTGAAACAAGGTTGGGCTATTGAAATTATAAAGACATTTTTTTTAGCTGGAAAGAATACGTTGACTTTTTCAATCACTTCGACTATTTCCAAGTTTTTTAAAGCCTGCGACCGACATTTTTCTAGCTCAACACATGATACCACAATTCAGCCTCAGACTCAATCCCCAGTTTGTAAAATTCAGCCAAACATCTCGCTTTGTTTCAAATCTTCTATAGTTGTATGTAGCAACGAGAAAGGAATGTAGAGATAATATAGAAAAAGTCGGTACACTTTCTTCAGAAAATCTATTCTCCATTGCTGACATAAACGAATCGAAGTGTGAATAAGTATCACTCATTTCCAGTACTCGACAGGTGAGGCTGCAGGGAGATTCGAACGATGTTACTGGTGTTTTACTACTCTAGGCAGCTGAAGTTCTACTAGCAGTAGCACGAACAGAAGCGAGATCTTTCATAATGTCATAGCAGTTTGACAGTGAACTTTCACTACATTCAGAATTTTCTTTGTATGGTTCGCACATTGAAGAAGATCTAAACTTTTTGACTGAAGAGTATTTGCAACAGGGTCTTATTAAAACAGAGTGCTATAATAAAGGCAGAAATAATGAATACAGGTTTAGTGGCATTGAATAACTGTCTTTTTTGGTGGCAGTGATTCTTTCTTGTGCTACTCTTTTCGGATCCTGCATTATTTATACAAAACTATGTTTGAAAATGGAAATGCTTCGGTACTTTTGAGACTATTGTATCTCGCACAAAGCTTGTATGTTCGGAACACTTTCTCCTTAAAACAGATTCTCGGAAAAAATACTAATACCAAAAATGGCTAGAGACAAAATTTTATTCTTATTGCTTATTGGTGTGGCAGGGAATAAAATTAACGCAAAACCTATTCTGGTGTTAGTAAGAGATTTTACTCACAGATGGTGTCACAGTTGCTTACACTTGCCAAGGACTAAAGGAAGTATGAGGAGTCACTGGCTGAAAACGCGAGTGTGAGCGACTGCAGCATCATCTATGAGTAAAATTTGTTACTAATACCAGAATAGTTTCTGCGTTAATTTTATTCCCTGTCACACCAATAAGTAGTAAGAACAAAATGTTTGTCTCTAGCCATTTTTCAAATATTTCTTTTGAAAGTTGGAGGGTCCATTTCAGAACACCAGTGGCGTCCACAGACTATAAAAAAGGAGCACAAATTATAAAAAAAGGGCGTCGTACGTACATTATGCAAGAAGATACTTGTGTGTATATATATATATATATATATATCCAGTAAAATTCTTTTAATTATATATATATATATATATATATATATATATATATATAATTAAAAGAATTTTACTGGATATATATATATAACCAGTTCTTCTATATATATATAGAAAAGTAAACAAATATGTATATGCAAAATTAATTTAATAAATGTCCATTTGTTTTTACTTTGAGTTTCAAAATAATTTTGATGCTATCAATTAACATTTTTACAAATCCAAAAATTTTATTATTTTTTCATACTAATGCTATTGAAGAGAATAGAATCAGTAAAGTCTTTTGAACTGGTAGTTTAAATCCAACAACAAATTATCATCAGTAAAATATTAGTAGATATTATCTGTTAAATGACACTTCGTCTCATTTAATCTCTCTGCAATGATTTATTTGAATGTTAGCTAAGAAAAAAGCTATTCATAAGAAAGATGTTTTCTTTATAAAAATCATTTATTGAAAATTATACATTTGCAACATTTTTATATACACAATCAGTTATTGAATGTTTTCTTTTTGTAGGTACATTTCTGAATTGAGTGTATTCATGATCCAATGTGCCAGAGACGCACGAGCAGAATTTATAAATTCCATAATTTTTTTAGACAGTACGACACAGTTAACTTTAGTTGGTTCGCAATTCCTCTGTTGCTTTCCATTTATAGAAATCTGTCAAATACATAATATTTTTATTTACTATTGAATGAGCTGTTAATATTAACGAAAACAATTATTTTAAGATATATTAATTATTAATATTAATACAGCATTTTTAAAATTTCAGAACAGAATTTAGTTACCCTTCATATTTTTGAATTCTAGCTTCTCCAAATGTTCTCGTAATCGAAGGGAAGTAGAAAATCCTTCAGAACATGAAGTCTCACAACAGAATATAGTCTTTTCCTCTACCAGGACTCGCTTATGTACTAATCTTACATGCTTGTTAAGATTTCCTTTTGAGAAGTGCTTATCGCAATAACAACATGTATTTTCTGATATATCATCCAATGCAATATTCTCCATAACGATTTCTTAGCAACGTAGCAGGAATACTTCAAAACCAATTATCAATGATAATGTATGGTTTTAAAGCTAAAAATCGACAAAAGAAAATTCTAAGCACACCGTACAGTACGAGGTATATGTAACGACACTCGCGGCATCTCGTGGTAAAAACCAGAACTACGGCTACGGAATCGTTCTGTAATTAGCCATCAGTAATATATGCCATGTAATGTTTTATATTTTTTAATTATTTCGTATAAAACTTACAATTAAGCCTACTATGAATGCTCTATTATACTATATATCTGCTGTTAATTTTGTATAAAACTCACAATTCAGTTTTAAAAATATGCTTTATAATAGTATATACTTGCTGTCCATTTTGTATGAAACATACAGTTAGGTCTATTTTATATGTTGCATCATACACGATCCCTAAACGATCGTCGGCGTGTAAACGTTGTCTCTGCAATTGGCTGACAAGTTAGACTTAA
The DNA here is from genome assembly GCF_030686945.1 of Centruroides vittatus. NCBI lineage: Eukaryota > Metazoa > Arthropoda > Arachnida > Scorpiones > Buthidae > Centruroides > Centruroides vittatus. Next base: position 4,680,747 of record NW_027122385.1, read on the forward strand.
CGAATCCTCAGGCAAAAAATCTGAGGATGTTAAATGACGTGAGCATAATTGAAGTCCTCTACGCCAATCTAATGACCGGGAAAGGAGATGTTGATATAATTCCGAACAATTTTTGCGTAATGATGCTCTATTTCAGTGTTTCCCAATCTGTGTGTCACGAGAGTGCCTTAGGTTTCTCGCGAAAATATTAAATGTTTTTTATACCTTCAAATACGATTTTTTTAAATTTTATTTATTTTTTACCATTGGCCGACCGAAGAGAGAAGGAGGTATTCTCTAAAATACCGAATGTTTTAAAATTTCCGAAATCAGCATACTTCTTCACAACAGTTGCATCTGTACGTATGCCGTCGTACCAACTGCTTGGATCCTCTATAAATGTTGCAGCTTGCCAGCTTAAAGACCGATACTAGCTCTTTACGCATTGATTCAGAATAGTCTTTATTTTTACAGTATATATGTAAAATTTTGAGTTTTTGTTTTGATAAGTTTGATTCCGTATTATCAAAATTTGTTAAAATCAACTGCAATTTCTTTTAAATTTTCCTTTTCATCTATTTAATTGTCCCCATAATTTCATAATTTATTTGTCCCCTAACAAATAAATTAGGCGAACAACAGACACAAATATCACCTTAGGATTAGGATGTTTTTAGTAATTTTTGTTAAATAAATAACGTTTTTAACTATACTTAGTTCTATTATACTTGATACAATTATTTTTTTTCATTATAAACAAAAACATATATAAAAAGTGTATTACGACTGTGGCAATTTTAAATTATGGTGTGGTGCAGGAAACTTATTAAATTCAAAGTGTATCGCTAATCCAAAAAGGTTGGAAAACATTGCTCTATCCCAGTGGTTCCCAACCGGTGTTCCGCGGAACACTGGTGTTCCGTAAGCATCTCCTAAGTGTTCCGCAGATTTAGTCGCAAATCGGAAAGTGTACAATCGTATTCGAGCCGCCGAATATCAAAAAATTAAAATCATAAAATTTTCATAAACTTAAATATATATGTAGTACGACTCGTACTTATGGAGTGTACTACTGTTTCGAATAAGATAAAGGCAATGATAAAAACTGAATGAAATATGTAAAAAACATCAGGCACAAGTTTCCCATTAAAGTTATTTAGGTATATTTTTTCCAGTCTTAGAATTGGCGTTAATAATATGAGTAGAGATTTTGAATTATAACTGCTCAATTCTAATAAAATAACTGATGACAAGCTTATGTATTTCATATTAACTTAAGTAAGTGTTCCGCTAAAGAAAATTGCTCACGAAAGTGTTCCGCATCCTAGAAAAGGTTGGGAACCACTGCTCTATTCTGTTGAAAGATTTTCGTTTCATGAATATCATCCTAACGAAACTGAAATTCGAGGAATTGTACGAATATATCGAGGTTCACGTTTCCTGTAATTGGAGCCTCCGAAAACAATAAGAACTTCCGAAAGAAAGTTCCATAAACTTTAATTTAGGTATAGCCATAATGCTAATATAAAACGCTTTAAAATATCTCTAATGTTTTAAAATATCTTTCAACATAATAGATAGTCATTTTTAAACATCCTGTATACAAAACGCATATTATTATGTACGAACTTCTATCTCGATGTATCTTACCCTAGCCTTCTACTACTGAAAAACCGAGATGACCATCCATTTCTGATTGACTTGTCTGTAATACTCTGCATACATTTACAATATGAAGAAAGTTCAACTCTCAATTCTTCAATTCAGACTCAATCCTTTCTGGTAACACTCTACTGGCCGATGAATCACAAACATCATTCCGTCATATTAAATTTTTGGCTCATACCTAGTACATGCATCCAGACATATTCTACTCTAATGGTTCCTGAAATTAAGTCTTTGAATTACAGTTAGTTAAAAAATATACACTTAATTAGTAACAGAAGTAAACTTATAAAATTTATAATTAAACAATTCCTCAAAACTCATTATTTTCCTTACTACATCCTTAAAACCAACTATTAATTTTACATCTATTTGAGTTTTGCGCCAGAATAATTTCAGAGGATCTTACTTAATCGTTTAAGCTATATCTAAATTAGGTAAAATATATGCAAGAAAATATGCCCAGAAAATATACTTAAATAAAATTAATGAATTTTGTTGGAACTGCGAGACAGCATTTTTATAAATTTAAGGGATACGGCGGCAACGGAGAGGACCAAGGATGAAAGGATATAAAAAATATATAATTTTTGTTTAGCTTACCTCTAAATTTGATTCGTTATTTTCATTAAATTCAATGCATTTCTTTTTCTGTAATATAATAATTGTTTAATATAGAAATTACAGTAATTTAACATAAATTATTTTTTCTATAACTTATGTTATTATTTATTATTCATTCTATTCTCTTTGTAATGTGCTGATTTGAAAATCGAATGCGCATACCTTGCTATAAAAGTAATAGATATTACCAAAAGTAGGTATATATACTGTATAAGGAAGAGGTGGAGAGGAACATATTCCATTGGCATTAAATGAATAAGAGTGCTATAAACTCTAAAAACTCGCTATTTTTTAAAATTGTTTACCATGAAAATTTAAATATCATGCTGATACTAAAATTGAAAATGTAAAAGTCAATGTTTTTCATTATCATTGCGTAACATTAAGACATACATACAGTCAACCTTTGTACAGAGCCTTCCTTAATTGCGCCACTCTCGTAAATCGTCAATAAATACTTGCGAATTGAATCTTTCCTATAAACATTAAAGAGAAATTGTACAGTATCTGTAAATTACTAAATGTAAGACGTTCAGCTGAATCCTATGACTTTCAAGTCCCCAAACTCAAACTCAAATTTTTGTGTAGGATTTGACTGATTGATTATAAGGAAATGCAACCTGTGGGCAATCTACCAAGAAGAAGATGCCTTTTATGGTAAACTGGCCCTTATTTTGGTATCAGACACATGAATAAAACCCGGAAAACGCCACTGGCCGGCCTGTTGGCGAGGTGCGAACCCGCGACCAACGAGGCGAAATTGGATAAAATTATTAGCTCATCGTCGCTGGTCGCGGTGGGCACATTTTCGTATAAACTTTTTACTATTAAATATATATTTTTATTGATTGACGTATTTCAGTTTAGCACACCTTCGATTTAGTACTAATTTCAGAAACGAATGGCAACGCTAAATCGAGGTTTGACTGCATACTGTATATATTTATATTCCCGAGAGCCACAAATGCACCATACTCCTCTGATTTCATTTTTTTAAAGGTTCACAGTACAGCAAATCTGAAGCACTTAAAAATTATACTGTAAAGGTAATAAATTGAAGTAATATCTAATTCTTAAAAGTGTAATTAATTAATTAATTAAAACTTACATTGTTTCTGGTCGTACAAATTGAAATCTGTAACATTTTAATAAACAAAATTCATATTTAATTTTATGTTTCTAAATTATAAAAACTCACCATTCCATTATTAACGATTACACTTGACTGATGGGAACAAATAAATAAATATCAATTTATGAGTTAAAATCATTCAAATTTTTAAAATATTTTCAATTTTGAAAATAATAACAGAAATTAAATTAATTTATTTCCTATTATTTTATTTTATTAATATATTAAATTTATACTTACTCCACTACTGAAATAGATACTACTCCACTGTCTTTTCTAAAATGTAAATTTATAAAATATTTTATATTAATTTATATATGTTAAAATGAATAATATTATAACAGATATAACTTGAAACTATTTTAAAATATTACTGATATATCTATTTTAATTTAAACTGCTATAAAACCTTCTAATATAGTTAAATATTTTAAAATTAAAAATATGCACGGTACAGGATAGTCTAAAATTCACAAGATTCGAATATGTTATTCCTCAAAAACTTTATAATAATTGTTTAAAATAAATCTTTCTTGTCAATACGTAAGTTATAACGTTTCAACACATTAAAAAAGTGTTGGCACGAGTTCCAAAACTAGCCAATATCACTGATTTGATTGATTTTTGGGCCATATTTTATCTAGTTTGTATACCAGGGGTGGCAAAAGAATAAAAAGAAAAAAATATATATATATTATATTTTAAAATCATAACGATACACAAAAGATTTAAATTTCTAATTTCGTTATGGCAAAACAGAATCCACTAATTGAAAAATATTGCTTTAAAAAATTATTTTTGAATGGAAACGTCAAAACGTATCAACAATATTTAAGATAACGTGAAGTAACAATTCGAAATAATGCTTTATGCAACAATATCCAACAATCGCGTTTAAGAACAATTATCTAAATCCTTAATAAACACAAATCGAACAACATTATTGCCCAATTTGATCTGTAAGTCAATCTATCAACCAATCCACTCCAATATAAAAGAAAAATGATTCAAATTACAGTTACGACGTGGCTAATCACGGATCAGAATTATCTCTTTACGATCTATATTTTGGTTCTACGATTATCTCTTTACGATCGACATTAACAATAATGACGGACGTTTAGGATGAGGAATTGGAAATGATGTCTCATCTCGATATTATCTGTGAAGAAATCATAAAGAGATAGGATCTCTCACAACAGGAGGGAAATTCTATAATTAAGTCATTTTTTCATTTTATAGATTATTAATTTATACAATACAGATATTATATATATAATAGCTTATATATATATATTAATTACCAAATTAAACTATCCTAATATACTGAGATTATTAATATATACAGTTGAGTCACGATTATTCGAGGGATCGTGGCTCCAAATTACCTCGGATAATCAAGATTCTGCTGTTCTAATATAGATTTATTATAAATTATTGATAATATTTTTATATAAAACTTTTTTTAAATGCGTTTAGAGTTTTTATTATAAATACTTCGATTCCATCTTTTGAAATTTTAAAGTTTGAACAAATGTCTTATAAGATATTATATGTATTAACAATTTCTAACATTCTTAAATATTGAAGAGCCATAAATTATTGGAATAATGCTAAAGATGTGCTTATATAGTGTGTAAACTCAGCTATCGAACTGAACTTTATCTGAAAACGATGCAAATCTATCAAAGACACATTGAAAATAGTGATTTGTTTTATAGTGGAAGCTTTGTAAATTAATTGGCCTGGTATGATGGCTCGACCTTCATGTGAATTCTCTTCGTATAAAATAGCAGATAATGAATTATTGAAATATATAATATGTCAGAAGCTATTTCAATTAGCTTAAATGTGAAAAAAACAATTGAAAATGTGCTGGCTGTAAAACTAAGAAAAGTAAGGAAGCAACTGCAGAGTCTACTCCGTTTAATTTATTAACCAAGTAGAATGAGATTTTGATGAGTATGATAATCCATATGTTTTAGTTGGTGATAATTCGGGTGGTATAGAAGATACAGAAGTTGATATATTCACTTCAACTGTTAGACAACTCACATTATAATTAAAATTAATGAGGAACTGATAGAGATCAACAGATACAGTGTCCCATTGAATTTCTAACTAGTAAATTTGATCAGATGAACGAAGACTATTACAACAAAGTAACTAATGTTGTTACAGAGGTATGTGGAATTGTAAATGAGAGTTCTTGAATTTATCTTGTTAATCATTTAAATCCCTGTTGCAGAAGTACATTTTATAAAGCGAGATTATTAAAAAAGAGAGCGAGAGCGAGATTATTTTATATCCTTGAAGTAAAAATGAAGATATTTATGTAAGGAAAAGTTCGTCACTATCTGCATGCTGTAGTTTGTCAATAGAAAATTTAGATAACTTAGTGCTTAATTTATGTAAGGTAACATTTAGAAATGAGATTTAATAGTGAAACAATATTCATATACATCGATAACTAATTTCTCAGAGGGTGTATTTCTTCTGCTAAAACGTGTGGACTAGCTTCAAAATGCAGGAAAAGTTTGGATATTATACATAATTATAATTGTTATTTAACCTTTTTTGTATAATCGAGAGATGAGCAAATGCTGAATTTCCTTCTTCCTATATATATACTGTATATGGAAAGATACAATATGAAAAAATTTAAAAGGTCTCCAACTAAAAATATTGTATAGTCAGTGTATCAAAACAAGTTCATCAATTACAGTATAATTTAACTTGTGAATTATCGTAAAGCTTGCAGCATGGTCTTTGGACCTTTACTGTTCAATATACAATATATATAAATGGTTTACCTAAGTTAATGTCTGGAGTATGGGTTATGTTATATGCAGATGACATAGCGATAACATTTTAATGGAAGCATTAAAATTATGGTGAAAAAATTAAATAATAACCTGAATATCTTTGCTGTTTATTTAAAATTAGTAATATTAATTAATAATATAGTTTATAATTTATGAATGAATATATCTGCCTGCATCAATAAAACATCTACCTATGCCAGAAGAAAATCCACCTGAAATGAATAATCTAAGGCAGGTCTGATCTGTCTCTTGCAGTTGCTAACAAGTCTGTCTTCCCTAATCCAAAACAATTGAGTATCTGTCTTAAAAATGCAGAAGCCAAGAACACGTGAAAATAGTGAGTCCGAAGAAGAAAAAAGGTTAAGCACTCTGTCATCAGGTTAAGCACTGCTGGGTTCCCACCCAGCAGTGCTTAACCTGATGACATATCTTATAGCCACATGTCAACCAATTCTGATAGTGTAAAGATAGCTCTGAACCTAGTCAACAGCAATCAGGAAGTACCAAGCCTGTAAGGCCTTGCGACAAAAGCTAGACATTTTAAAAGGATGACCCAAAAGAGGGGAAATAATTCCTGTCTATTGTGATTTCGGCTGCAAACTTCAATCCCCAAACAGAACAAAAAAGAAAAGTCACATACAGGTCTGCGCTCTCCAAGTCTGCAAAAAAGAGTTGCTTTTGATGACGCAAAAACAAACCTATAAAAAAGAAACAGGATTTCGACGATGCAGGGTGCATTTTCTGCAGTGAAAAACATTCCTCTACGAGTTACTGTGAAATGTGGAGACAGTGCTCGGGATGTAAGCAATGGCCCCGTTAATTCTTTGTTGGAATGGACGAAAGAGTATCTGCGAAAGAGTATTTTGATGAAAGAGTGTCTATGTTAGCTTTGTGAATAACTGATTAATTAAATAGACTTGTACGTATTATATTATTACGATATTATTTTGGATTACAGAGACTAAATTCGGTAATAATATCTACTGTACAGCAAAACATTTATATCAAAGACTTGTACGTATATAGAAAACAACTTTCTGATCATTCGAAATTAAATGGTCTCTGTGAATCGTTTTACTCAGGCTGGGGAATAAAATGGTAGGAAAATAAGAAAACTTATGGATACTGCTTTTGTTGTCAAAATGTCTAAATTATTGAAATTATGAGAGAAGGCCGTCGTTTACCCAGATTATAAATTAAAAACAACTTATTTCGATGTCTAAAGGATAGCAGTTTTTTCTAAGGGGAATCATACTTCCTCCGTCTTCCATAATATAGAAAATAACTTCAAACAAAGGCAAATTATTATAAAATAATTAAAATTTTAAAAGTTACAATACAATAAGAGGAGAGGATGATTCTGCATATTTAACTGGAATAAATTATTCCATACTAAATGGAAATAATTAAATATATCAGCTTCTCTGATATTTGATACATAAGTCTCGAAACATGGGATACATCTGAAGCACGGTACTAAATATAAATTTTTTTATAGTGGTCAACGAAATGGGAGGAGAAACTTTTGATTTTCAGAGGCATTAAACTTTCTAAAGAAAGATTTTTACTCACGAATTTAAAACATGCACTTACATAACATCACCCTTACATCGATACACACAAATTCGAACAAATATAGAATCGTCGCATCCATTCAATTATATACCATGCGTAAACATCATAACTAACACAATGAAATAACCTGAACACTGCTTCCCAAAATCCATCCCCTGGGTCCTCGTCCCGGGAAGTGGTAACGCTTATTTTGATAATTTATCAATTGGCGGCTGAAGGGGCTCTGGTACACATTTAATCTGCTTTTCATACTCATATTTGCCGTTATGAAATAAAAAGTCACATTGAAAATTTCAAGCATCTATTGTGAGTTTTTTACTTGTGTAACCTGAACGCGAAAATTTAAGAAAGAAAAAACAGGAAGAATGATAAAAAGAAGGGGGAAATAGAGAATAGAGAGGAAATATCATTGACAATAAGCATTTTATTATCCATTATTATCATAATCAAAGTTTTGTTACATTTTAAATACGTTCAAGAATACGCAATATTTCGAAAGAAACATAATCTATATAAAAGAATCACAGTTAACGTAATCCAAGTTATTTTCGACGTGGAGATAAAATTAAATTAATATAAAAAAATTGTAGATTTATGCAGATTCTTATTACACTAATCAGAGAGCCTTTAATTATATTAACCAACATATTCAGAGAGCCTTCGTTCATATGTTAAAATGAATAAAATGCCTTTCGATTATAAATTTATGTGATAAATTATAAAACTTTCTTCTGTCGTTATGCTGTTTTAGTGTTTATCTATCTAAAAATAAAGAAATATCCTTAATACGGAACAAACCATGTTCCGGACTTTTTGGATTAACGATCTTCTACTGTACTGTACATTTGCACATATTTTCGGGTCTTAAGTATACGTATTGTACATGGTTGTTCATAAGTAACGCACCAGAGGATGTTTCCACGCATAGCGGGTATGTTTCCCTGATAGCTTCTCATAAGGTGCTATAGTACCATACGAGGCTTTGAGAAGAACGTTGTAAATCTGTCAGTGTGTTAGCGTGGTGGAATCGGTAAACAAATAATCCCATTCCGACCTTCCCAGTTTTTTTAAATGTTACACTATGATTCTTGTTATAAGCCCGAATTTAAATTTTCTAAAATTTCTCTACAAAAAGTCTTACTAAAATTTCTGGCGAAAATCAAAAAATGGATATAACAAATTTACTTTAAAAAATCTTTTGAATACATAAAGAAAAATATATTTTAACGGTCAAAAGAATTCCACTTTTATTAAGTTAACAGATGAGCCCGGCGTTACGCATAACACATATGTATTTACCATATGTGTTATGTGTAGAAACATCTTGTGGTGCATTCCTTTTGAACAACTCCAACTTTCTGTATATATATATATATATATATATAATTATATATATATGTCTTATATATAGAAAATCAATTATAGGATCAACAATAGCTTGGTGAAGAAAATCTCTAAGAAAAATTACATTGGCGGTGGTTCGGACATGTGAAAAGAAGTCATAGTGATTATGTCGAAAAATGTGTAATGGAGATGGATTTCCCAGGGGAGGAGAAGAGCTATACAGGGAGGACGTTGATTTGACAGTGTTAAATCATCGTCCTCTCTGTTTGACAAAATCTCGGATATACTTTATATATCATTTTAAAATGTCTTATCCTTCTACTCCACATTTGAAAAAAAAAAATATTTAAGAACATTTAAAAATATAAAACATAATGAAAATAATTTAAATTTTAATTAATTTTATGTAAATGAATCAAGAAGAAACACTTTTCACGGATGTTAGAGATCCATTTACACTCTCCTAAAAAGTTCGTAACGAGAATGCTGGAACATGTATTTTAATGTACTGTACATGAATTGGTTAAAACAAATATATTAGATGTTCTGTGCTTTTTAACTGTTTAGAACAAGGTTCACCGACCCTTGTTCTAACTAAACAGTTAAAAAGAAATTAGTGTTGGCAGTAGAGAAGTGTTGAAATTTTTAATATTTTATTCATTTATTTTCGAATTGGATATTAACATCTCTTGTAGAAGTTAATGAATGTCCTAATTAACTTTAGGTAATTAATTAATTTTTTTACCTTAAATGAGCCCACTTATATGAAATGAACATGTAAGAAGAAATATTTATCTTACATTATTCACGTTTTTAAATTTGATTTAGACTTAGACTTCTGATTCACAAAACAATTTATTTATCAATAAAGAAGTTTTTAAATACTCTATTATTAAAAATTGAATATCAGATGGCGTGACGTACTGTACAAACTAACTGAATTGCATTGACTATAAAGTTTTCTTTCGTAAATCTTATTTATAGAAGCGATAACAGATGGCGCCAGAGAATTTAAATTGACGTCCAAAATGGCGGGTTTCGAAGTTACGGAATACGGATTTTATATGTCTGATAATAACGGTTACTAAATTCCATAATTTGGTAATATAAATTTTGAACTTTTTGGCCTTTACAATTATTTACAATGATCTGTAACTCATAAAATTCTTGTTGACGCGCTCATGATCTAATTTGTATCATCTCAGACTCGAAATGCTCGCATTGTAAGCAAGTATTTACTTAAATTATAAAAAAATAATAAAATTTGATCCACTGAAGAGGCTCTTAAGAGAAAACATATATGGATAAAATAAAGTAAGAAATAGTGAAAGTAATTTACTGGTCTTTCTTTCTCTTTCGACTCTGTCGAAATCGGAATTAAAAAGTGTTTTCACTTGTAGTTCTCGGAATTTTTTTAAAAGAAAAATTTCTTAGAATTGATTAATTTTAATGTTAAATTATAAAGCTTAGTCTTGCATTATAAGCTACAAATAAATGTCTAAGTATTACTTCAATAATATAAGGGAAATCACGCAATTCATAAGTTAGCTATTATCCAAATTTAGTTCACAATTTCTATCTGAGCTGAATTTATAATAAGGTAAACATTCTATCGTCTAATAGCTCAAGCTTTAATAAAAACTCAGGACTCCACACTTTTATATGTATTATTATTTTGTGGAATGGAAGGGTCCTATATATTATATCTTAGGGCCCACAAGTATAAATCTATCCTTTTTTTTTCTTTGTATGAAAACTCTACATTTAATTTTCAGCGAATCATTCGAAATTTTAATTTTATAATATAATACTGTATTAATATTTAGTCCATTTGTTATTATTTAACAGAATAGTAACAAATGGACTAAATACGGCTGACTTCCGGCTCAAAGCAATGCTCTATCCTATTTCTTTATGGATTGTATATGATTAGTTTCTTTAGAGCCATTTAAACGAAAAATCATTGTCTCAGAATTAATCCTGATCTTCCATTGTTTAAATCAACTTTTTCATTTTAAACAAAACTAAATAGTTTATGATTAAAAAATTATATTAAATATGATATATATGTATTGCTTATTGAGAATGTTGTAAAAATATTCAATTTCATACAAATTAATTTAAATAATTAAGTTACGTTAAATAAAAAAATATTAAAATTTGTATTGATCCTACAGCTGATTTTATAACATATATAGATGAATCATCACACTCGCTTACAGGAAATATTACTCATAATCACGTATTGTTTTCGAGGATTTGACAGTGATTGTAAGGAATGATCTGACTACACGACATTCATATTTCTATGTTGTATTTTATCTTTAATGTTTCCTAGTATATACAACAGATGTTCTAAGTTTAAATATACCTGGGATTCCTATCACTAAAAATAATCGAAAAGAAATAAATTATTTATATTTTTTGAAAGAAATTGTTCGAAGAATATAATTTATATAGGGAATTGTCTTTTATAATTTATATTAACCGAAATTAAAATATTTGGGTTCCTATTGTTGGATTTTAGAAGATTAGCACTGTTAACATTAACACATTGCACTTAAAATTGCAATAATTTTCATTTTAGATAAGTTATGAAAAGTTACGAATTTATTATTAGGTCTGTACATTAATACACATGCAAATAGAGTGTAAAATGATCGTTTTATTACGATACTTTGTAAGTATTGGTTACATAGTTGAGGTATTTACTGTTGGACTATGCAGACTAATTACGCTGCTTCTTCAGGAAATCTGTGTTCTAGTCTGCAGTGGGTTCAAAAGTTTTTATGGACAAATTTATCCCGGTTATTGCAGACCTTGTCTGCAACATCCCCATTTTGGGTCTGATGAATCCATGATGAGTATTAAAAGAGTGCGGAAAATGTTTTAAAAAAAAAAAAAAAAGATACTTTTCAAGTAATAAATGTTTATAATAGTTTTGATTTTATTTCTGTTAGATAGTTTTAAAAAGAAAACCTGCATTATATTTATAAATGTATATTTCACGAATGTTACTTAAATCGAAGTTTAATGAAAAGTATTTGAATCCTCGAATTCTTAATTTAATAGACACTATTTGAAGCAACTATATTAAAGCATATATATATATATATATTATCTAGCTGCTTAGAACAACCTACTGAACTTATATTTAGCATAATCTATGACGGAAACATCTAAAAATTGATTAATCGTATACAATAAATAATAACTTTATCTTAAAAGTGCAATCTTTCATTACTAGGAAATATTGATAATTCTATTTATTAAAAATTAAATAATTTAATAATCTTTTTTGTGCATTTAACTATATATTTCAATTGTTTCCTATAAACAGGAAAATTGAGATTAAAACTTTTTTTACCTTTATATAATTTTATTTTATTTTATGTTGAGTGTGTTTTTATTATATCTTAAGGCTGGAAATTTTACATATATTTCTCCCCGTCTGACTGAAAGCCTTTCGCGAGTAAAATAAATCGCGGAATTATCTATTCGAAATAATGAATATAAAGTCCATCGATACAGTGAGTACAAATTCAAAGAAAATGTTTATCATATTTAGTTTATTTTATTTATAATACGTTCACGATTTTTATTTTATCTCCAGTATGTACGAGTATTCTATCCGATAAATACAGACAAATGAGTGTTTTCTATTATAAAATATCATAAAAACTAATAATATAATATACATATATAACTACTTAGTCCATTTGTTACTATTCAAATAGAATAGTAACAAATGGACAAATATTCATTTAGGGATTGTATATGAATAGTTTGTTTAGCGCCATCTGAACGAAAAATTAACAACTAAATAAAACAAATTTAAAATATTTAAATTGATCGTGATAATGATAATAATCGCAACACTATTTAAAAAAACCAATTAAATAGGTCCATATTGCTTTATTTATTTTAATATTATAAAATATTAGAAAAAGAAAAGAAAAAAAGAAAAAAATATATTATGAATATTGTTTCTTCAGATGAATGATTAAATTTGTCATAGACGAATTGAAATGTTCTTTTTTACGCGTTATATCTTATGCTAATTTCAGACTTGATAGTTTTTGTCATTACGACCACGAGCCTAAATTTATTAATAGTGAAATGATTTATTGCTTGATTTAATGTATGTTATCTTTCATCGGATTGTGTAATTTTATTTCTTAAATTTTCTTATGCTTTGGTGTATTTATTCTATTGTTGCTGCTCACACATGACACAGAATATAGCTCGTATAGCAGGGTCTAATACTGTATTTTATTTTCCGTGAGTTAAACTCCAAAATGACGTTCACAAGCAGAAAAGAAACTATGCTGGATCGGATTCGAATCTGAATCAATCACAATATCTGGTCAATTAGCTAATTATTATTCTTTATATAGTTATATGCTTTCATTATAAATAATTCTTTTTATAAATCATATTTGATACGAAGGAACGAAGATGGCGGGGCAAAAACTGAATTTTTGACTTATATTATTATCATCTTTTCATCGTTTTACGATGCTATCAGAAAACTTTCCTAAATATTAGCCATTTCAATTCTATCTTCAATAAAGTATTAATTGAAGTAAATTATTCATGTATTTAGTTTAATTTTGTGGCACGAGATTTAGAACATTATGAGTATTTTTCTAAATTTAGCACTACTGGAAAATTGAATTGATATCTCGTATTTCTCCTACGTGAATGTGTGTGTGCATACGATCCTATATATCTTTGTGTGTAATCTTTCATTTGTAAATATTGCTTTATCTATTTATCCATAAACAATTCTTTATTATGAATAGTTAAAAATATATCAATAAGAAAATTTAAAATGTTACATTACTCATTGTATTAAATGTTTTTAAAATAATTTTTATTCAGCAACTTCAATAACTACTAATCTGTGTAACAAGCTAACTTTTCTTACAAAATAAATCTTCTCACACGCCCACTTTCTAAGAATGTCAACATGGTAACCTATTTACTTGATTAAGAACGAAATGAGGACCAACATAGATTATAAAATAGCAAAAGATTAGATCTTCAAATGGAATCCATTAATTTTGTTTTTATCTGTTTGATAGGAAGTCGAAATTTGTGTGTTTTGACTAATAATTTAAATGAAAAAAACATTAATTAAATTAAAAATAGTGGTATTTGCTTTGAAATTATTTACAAAATGAGTTAATAAATTGTTTATTTTATAATAGCCATGAGAAAGCTTAATTACATTGTGAATAATTTTACAATATTTATTATTGAATTACAATATACTTAGCCTACTTAGCTTAGATATTAATAAACTAAATTAGAGTCTTTAAATAAAAAGTGTGACCGTTAAATATTAATCTTATGTAAAAGTAAGTTTAAATATTTTAAATTTAAAAAAATAAACGTTGACAATGTTGTTAAGCGTTTTATCAGAATAAATTGCAACACTTTCTTTGAGTCTTGTCAAAAAATATATCTTTTGATAACAGGTATTATTTCCCTGTTAGTTGCTTCAGGCTAAGAAAATTTCATTTCGTTGGCAATGCACCAAATACTTTTTTGTGCCAATTCAATATAGTTTATAATCATTAATTTGCATATTAGTTTGATTATAATTTTTAAATATAATAAAAAATTATACAATTTCTTTGCATTATTTTATAATCAAACTAAGATAATCTATAAATAATTCCTATATACAACTTGGTGTTCATTAGTACGTAAGTACCTCGTATGTAGCTACAAGCTTAGCCTATATTATATACCAATTATAGTCACATAGTATATTCTAAACTGATCTTTATGATCTGACATATTACTGAAAATCATATAATAAAAACTGTACATTATACATAATATAATTACTAAGGTAATTCAAAAGTATATCATTTAAACGTAGATTATTTGCAATTTATTATATATTATTTATATAAGTTGTACTTTTAAGCAGCATGGTTTCTCTTAGACCAAAATATTGTATACATGTAATCATTAATGCAACAGATGTCAATTTACTGCAGCAATTAAATGGGTAATTATGCGAATAAATTAGATATCAGCTTCTGATTCTTAAATAAATTATGAATCGTGTTATATATGTTAGGACGATAATTAGAAATACAAATACAAGATTCATAATCAGATTCATCCATATCAATATAAACAGGTTTCAAACTGTTGCTTATTATTACTATTTTTTTTTTTAAATACCTTTATGGTTCTTCTTAATGTAACGGACTCCTTACTTTTATTACTTTTAATGTAAATATCTCTTTTAAAAGAGTGCATTTTCTTCCTTGTAAAGTAATTAAAAATGTTAATATTTCGGTAGAAATTTACAGCATAGAAAAATATATACATTTGAATAAAATATGCCAAAAAAATTATATTAAACTACTATTTAATATAGGTATTAAACTAGAAATTCGCTTGTCAAGCATGACGGAATATTTTTTATGTGAAAGTTGAGATTGAAGAATTGACGAGAGCTTCGACATTGTGATGCTGTTTCTGCAGCCCTTGACGAAGTCATTCTTACTCGATATTGCTCAAGTCGGACGTCACGGCCTTCAGGGGTCTCGGTTGTTCTTGTTCTTTTAGATCTAGAATTTACTTGACCAATTTTACTCTTACACTTTCCCCTAGGCATTCCCCCCCGACAAAATAGCAATTCTTTTTAATTACACGTTGATAAAATAAAGATGAATTGTACTATGTTAATTAGATGAGCGATAACACTTTCTGAATAAGGGCTCGTTACATTGTTACTTCCGATTGGATAATAGAACGTCACGTAGTCTTTAGGAAAGGATTTTTTTTTTTTTAAAAGCGACACAATGCGGCTATCATTTTTAAAGTTTAAATTTAATGAAGTAAATTTAAAATATTCCATATGCCAAAATATTTTAAAATGCAATTAAAGGGAAATTTCCTCGTCAGGCATGAACGTCACTGTAACGTAAGCGCGATCATCGATCCGAAGTCGGTAAAACCTTTATTCTATAGCTAATATAATACTTTCCG
This sequence comes from Centruroides vittatus, assembly GCF_030686945.1. Classification (NCBI taxonomy): domain Eukaryota; kingdom Metazoa; phylum Arthropoda; class Arachnida; order Scorpiones; family Buthidae; genus Centruroides; species Centruroides vittatus. Next base: position 4,696,908 of record NW_027122385.1, read on the forward strand.
TCAGAACATAAAACGAATATAACCAAAATTTCATCTGGATTGGACAAAAATTGCGGGAGTTATAAGGAATTCACACATACACAGACGAAAGCTTTTGTATTAGTAACAAAGTTTAAGAATAAAAATATTAAAAACAATTCTAAAAGTATAACTTTTATTCCATTTTTGTATCAGTTATTAAATAAAATTTTTAATTAAAAAATTATACGTATTATATTTGCATTATATTTGTATTTATATATATGCCGTACATCAAACATTATTTACCATTTACATGTATTTCCTGTGAGCTATATGCTAATCTGTTTATGTAAAGTTTAATAATATTAATAAATTATTTTTTAAAGTATGTACGCATTTATCAATATAAAATTTTTAATTCAGGAAAAACAAACCAGATCTTGAAGATAAGGATTGGAAAATTTCCAAATTCATTTTATTAAAGTTTAAATGTTGAAGCAACAATTACTTTAACTTTGAAGCGTTGAAGATAGAGATAAGCTTGGCCCTGAATGTGGATAAATTTGACTTTGAATTTTTATTTATCATTTGTTGAAAAATATCTTGCCTAATATGATTGGACCGGTTTTATTATATGCCTGGAGCAATTTTTCAACAACCAATTCACTTCTTCCGTTTGATTCAATGTCATTTATAAATATGCAGAATGTATATAAGACGTTATATACTATAATATAAGCTATCATTGTTCGAGTTGCAACCAAGAATTATCACCACTAAGAATCCAAAAATGAGAAAATATTTTTTTGTCGTGTTGATCTTAGCTGTAGGTGAGTACGAAGATGATTATTTAAATAAAATTTATACATTTTCAATCTAAAAAATTACCTTAAACTCTATAGAAAGTAAAATTTTTAGATAAGTTTTTGTTGTTAAAATATTAAGAATAGAATTATGTACTTTCAGGAATAGATTTAAGTCATCAGGAAGACAAATGCCACTCTAATAAACTGCAAGATTGTCTATTCATTTTAACAACTTATGCTAAAGAGCATGACTCACCTTTCCCAAGAAATGAAGAAGAACTTAAATTACAATGCTCGTAAGTTAAATAATGCACAAAATTTATATATATATATATATATATATCAATACATTTAATTACAATTTATATTTATTTATTTATTTGCTTTTTATATACATAGATACTTAGAGGACATGAGAAACTGTGTATATAATTATAGTCGAGTATGTATGACAGATCTGGAAAGATCTCTTGGTGACTTAATTCTAGCAGGAACAGCACAAAGTATGAAAGATATGTGCAATCCTTCTCATTCTTTATATCAAAGTAAGAATATTTTCGACTTAATTTAATGATTTTAAAATGAAAAATATAATTTAAAGGTGTTTTATTTTAGATTTCCTAGAACAGGCTGAATGTATTAATGACAAATATGGAGGAACAAAGAGCTGTTTCGAAGATGCTTTCGCAACTATCGAAGTTTTAGAAGAAACAAAATCGACAGATAGAATACATATATTATGCTGGTAATTACTATTATTATTATTATTATTTTTATTTTCTATCAATTTATGTAACGAGGCACTTAATTTTTGTCTTTTTTACAGTGGAGTTAACCGCTTCCGAAAATGTGTAGGTGATTATTTCGAACCTGTCTGTAGCAAATCAGTGGTGGAATTTATAGATACAATATTAGAATTTGTAGCTACGGAATTTGCATTACAAATCTGTACTTCGTACGAGGATTACAAGCAAGGATGCCCCAAGTTACCATCAGGAGAAGCAATAAAAGGAACATATAAAAATAATCTCCTTGGTGAATTTCTTGATCCGTTTTACAGAGCTTAAACTCTGTTAAAATTATTAAAAAATAAAAAGAATATTATTTTTTGTTTAAAAAAAAGCAATAAACAATAACCCAGTTTAAAAGATGTAGTTTGAGAATTGTTTCAAGTTATTGTTTACAATTAAAATAAATGTAATGTTTCTTATTGATTCAATAAAATTCGTTATTGTTAAATAATCTTTTAGTTAAATATTTTAAAATTATTTTACGTGAAATAATAAAATAAAACATAAATTTGTATATTTTAAATTGAATTTTTACAAAAAAAAATATTGTAAAATTTAAAAAATTATTTCAAAAATAAAATATTTTATTATTTACTATATAATTCTAAAAAAGTTTTCATTATTTTAAATCAAAATATAATATTTACATTTTATTTTAATAATTTTTCAAAAATATTTGAACATATTTTTTTTTAAAAAAAAAGTTAAAATAAGGAAAACAACGTACAAAAATTATATATTTCGTAATAATTTGCCTATAATATTACAAAATGCATATACATAAAGAGAGTTTATAAATAAAAAAAAAATATATACTTTAATTATAATAAATTGAGTTGTCATTAAAATTTTATTATAACTTAAAGAACAATTATTATATATATATATTACTAAAACTTATCAACCTCCGTGAATGAATATAAAATTTCCTTTATCTCACCTTCATATAAAATAATAAACCTGAATGTATTTAAAGTGAGTAATATAAAATTAAAATAATTTTTTTTTCTAATTTATTCTAAGTTAAATAAATTTGGCAATATACTTTTACGATTTTTAAATAATTTTTGGAATTTACACAATAAATTAAACTTATTCAAATATAACTTCCTTTTTATTATTTTATTCTAAGAAAAGTGTGTGGTTACTGTGATGTTAAAGTTGAATATTTAAATAAGAAAAAAAACAATATATATATATATATATATATTTGTTTTTTCTTATTTAAATACTTTAAGTACTTTTATTTATATAAAAGTACTTTTATTTATATATATATATATATATATATATATATATAATAAATAAAAAGTACTTTTGAATAAAATTAAATGTTTATTTAGTTTATTTTTAATTATATTTTATTAGGCATTAATGTCTTAATTCCTATATAAAAACGATTGTTTCTAAATTATAAATTTATAAAATTGTTTTAAAATATTAAAACAAAAATTTTAGAGTTTAAGAATTTAAAAATTTCATTTTTTTACAGAAAAATTTCACCTTGCATTCACTGAAATATTTACTAAAATAAATCTGGTTGACCTCAACGAAAACGGTTACGATAAGAATTACCTCAAATTTAAGCTTTAAAATTAAGAAAAATAGTAATAAATATATTAAATATTACATTATAAATATAATTTTATTGAGTATTTCTAAAAAATTTATACTTAAAACAGTTAAATTCAATCGTATAAGTTGAAATACTTTTGTATAAATTCAGACATTTTTTTATAGTTATAAATTAACTTAAAATAATTAATTTTTAATACACTATTTAAAGAATATAAATGAAGTTTATTTAATTTATATGCAAAGCATTTATTGCATAATAAATCGTATATAAATGAATCATTTATTGATTTGAACAGTTGCATAGGCATCAGTATACAATAAATAGGCAACACGACTACTATGTCAGATCAAACAAGTAGCATAAAAACTAGTTTTTTGAAGGACATTCTCACTAATAATTTCTCTTGATTCTTATTGATAAGAGTTTTTAGTAAATAATTCCATTAAATGAGTAATTTTTCCAAATGTAAAAAAAAACCTTTCAAAATAATGACGGTCTCTTGTTATGCTAATGGTATTATCTATCATAAGAAGGCCTATTAAGATATGTTACTGAAATTATATTGTCAAATAAAATAATTTTAAATGTATAAATAAGCAGAATTTATACAAACACTTCCTCCTTGTCAATGTTAGTTGGAAAAATTTAAACTGTAAAACCTACTTTCAAGCTGCTTTAATAAATGTTTATAAAAATAAATAAATATTTTCATATCTATTTACTGCATTTACTTTCTGGTTTTATTTTATTTATTAATTATATTATACAATATACACCATAATTAAGTCTTTAAATGAGCATTCCTAATACTTTTCTGTCATCTACACGATTGTTTTAATCTCACATTTACATATTTCTTAATTTTTTTGATTTTATAATCATAAAAATATTCAAATATATAAACAATTATATAATGCTAGAAACTAGGAATGAATTAACTATTAGAAAAATTAATGGCTGTAACAAGGAAAATATATAAAATAATATATCTTATATTTTACCTGTACTTAAAGTTAGTTTTATATATTTAGATATAAAAACAATCGAAATAAGTTAAAGAAATAAAATCAGTTTATATTCTTTATTTACAATAATCTGTACTTTTTAGAAGAGGAAATAGAACCCACAAGACGAATGCAGCGTGGATTACGAATAAACATACAAAACAATTTAAGTAATAACGTTAAAAATTAACTGTTATTAACAGTATTTAACCTGTTTTGTATACTACGTTAAAATATCCGTTGCCTTCGATATTACTTAAACTCGTGTCTTTGGTTCTCTCCGGAAAGTCAAGTAGCTTCGTAAACATGCGTGTTATATACGTTAGAATTTACAGTTTAAAGATATTTACTGTTCAAATATCTATAAAATAACGTCTCTTCGGTGTATTGCCATTAACATTTATTAGTATTATAAATGTTTTATTTGCATAATTAAGATTTTATATTTAAAATTTAAGTTTTAAAACTAAAAAATAATTCCAATAAACATTTTAATATATTTCTATTATAAGAAACTAATCACATGAAAAAAGCCAAGTAAACATGAGAAATATTGATCTGGTATTTTTTTTCTTTAAAATAAAACAAAACAAGGTACATAAAATATATTTACGAAACAACAATGTTCCTTTACTTGAAGTTATTTACATCATTGCAATACAATAAATAATAAATAAATAATAAAACCAATAGGATCGGTTAATCTAATATTAAAATTAATAAATTCTAAGAAATTTTCTTTTAAAAAATTCCGAGAACTACAAGTGAAATACACTTTTTAATTCCGATTTCGACAGAGTCGAAAGACAGAGAAAGACCAGTAAATTACTTTCACTATTTCTTACTTTATTTTATCGCTAGAGTTCGCTTAACAGCCTTTCAGTGGATCCACTGAAGAGGCTGTTAAGCGAACTCTGCGATAAAATAAAGTAAGAAATAGTGAAAGTAATTTACTGGTCTTTCTCTGTCTTCTCGACTCTGTCGAAATCGGAATTAAAAAGTGTATTTCACTTGTAGTTCTCGGAATTTTTTAAAAGAAAAATTTCTTAGAATTTATTAATTTTAACAATAAATAATATTTTTACATTGTTCAAAAGCAAGTTACCTTACAGTTTATAAACAAACATCTTGATATACTGTGCATAAAGCAGGAAAATTTTCATTAATAATTATTCTAAAAACGTCACAGTTTGTGATTCTTAGACTGAAAAATACATTGAAACAAATGGGTTTTTTTAGAACAATTATCTTTGATAATTGAAATAAATTTCATAGATTGTAAAATAGTCAACTATTTAGATGAGAAGCTAATAATTAAAAATTAAGATAAAAATATGAGATTTAGAGGATAATATATAAAAAGTTATATATAGATTAAAAATATCAGTTTAAATATAGTACTTTAGTTGTATTCTTAGAGGAAATTATAGAGAAATTAATGGAAAATTCAAGAAAAATTATGAGGAAATTTAGAAATTTTAAATTATTAAATTAAATTCATTAAAAAAAATTGCATACTGTATTTTCAAAATTCATCGCGTTTGAAAGCTTATAAAACTTATAAATCACTAACTTTTTTATGTTTTGTAAAATGCAAAAATTTATAAATCAAATAAAAAGACAATAAATAAACAAAATTCTCCATGAAGTAATAAAATAATATTTTATTTAAAAATATTTAGTTACTTTTATTATATATAAATATATTATAAAGCTTGTTTGTATGATTATAGAATTAAATTTTTCGACTTCAATATAATGAATAAACTTGAAGTTGTTGTTAACCTCGAATAGAGCGAGTTTCAATAGTTATAAAAGAAAAAGAAGAACCCGAGAAAATTTATATTATTTATACAATTATTTATTTTACACTATTAACATACATCTACTATGAAAATTTTACATACAGAGTGATCAAAAAGTCAGTTAACCATATTTCTTTCCAAGTAATTTAGCAATTCTTGCAAAATTTGTAATAAAGTATTCGAATAAAATCGAAAAACTGTTATTAATTAACTGACTTTCGGGCTTACTTCTTATATAAGATTGCAGAGTTTAATTGTTTATAAAAAGTGTCATTCAAAAAATAATTTATTACATTTATTTTATAAATTAAATTATATATTTAAAACCTTAATAGTTAAATAAAATAATATTAAATTGTATATTAAATAAAATAAATTTATTATATTATTATCACGTGTAAATTACTCAATTGCATTACAAAGAATATATAAATTAATTCTTTAAAAAATTTATTCGTGTATTTGTACATCAAAATATTCTTTATAACATCTTTGAACCTTTAACGTTGTAAAAAAAAACACGTGAAATTCTGTGACCTCATTCCTTAAGGTTTATAAAAACAGATTGAAGAAGCCATTAAATGATTCTTCGTGTGTTTGAGTTGAGTGAAGTGAATTTACTTTTCATTTTTACAATTTTTTTTTTATAAATTAAAGTTTTTTTATTTATATATTTTAAAAAGACAATCTTACCTAAACAATAGGTAAAAACTTTTCCTCCATTTTTATCATTATAAGTATTATTGACTATTCTGTTGTCTCAATGTTATTTATTCTTAAAATTTATATACTCATAAGTTAGAAACTAAATTAAATTTATATAAAAACAGAAAGAAAAATATTTTTTAATTGTTAAATTTCAAAATTATTATATTATATAACGTAATTTTAAAAATAAAACAGCGAAATTGCCATTTTGTATGTTAAAAACTACCATCGAGTAAAGGCAAATTAAATCAAATTGGTAAAAATTTTGCGGTAAATATTAAAATTCCATCGCTCAAGTACGAGTATATTAAGTCAAATTACTTTAAAAAACCACAAAAATACATTAAAATAATGTCTTTAAAATAATATTAAATCACGTTACAGTTATAAAATCTTTTTAAAAAATGTCGAAATTTCAATAAAATTTCGTAATAATTAATTAATCTCCTTTAAAAACAATGAAATTCTAATTAATTTTTCGTTATAAAATCACTTTCTTTATAACAAAAAGTTTAGAGTGTATTTAAGTTTTATAATTTTAGTCAATAACAGCAAAGCCTTCGGGCAAATTTTTGATAAGCTGTAAAAAATAATTTGAGGTTTTACAGATAAGATTGATAAGTAGACATTTCCAAGTATATATATATACATTAAAAAAAAACATATTAAACTTTCAAGGATATCTTGAGAATGGAATAATAATGAACATTTGCGTCACTTATAGCTGTAGGGGATTTTTGTATAAGGTAAGAAAGCATTTTCATTCGATAATTCATTCGAAGGATCCACCCCCTGGCCTCCCGTTTGCAGACTACAAATACAGGAAAATAAAGCTTCTAGTATTTAAAATAAACTTTCAGTATACATAAAGGCAAGAAGACACCGAGACTAAATATACAGTAAAACACTAGAAAAATGAAGTTATTTCTCTTTGCAATCGTTCTGGTTTTCGGTAAGCTTAATTTTGTCATTTCAACAATTTTTTAAATACAGATTTATTGGCTTTTTTTTTATTATTTTTAACATTTTATATTTAAAATGTTTAAAATTTCTAATGTCTAAGAATGACTTTTTTTTTTAGACAAGATATAATCGTCTTTACTGTAAATTCCAGTTGAGGCCCGAAAATATCTTCACGTTATCTTTCAAAAAGTTCATTTTTGAACTAATTAATCTAGATTTTGCGTTTATAAAACGCATTTTTTTTTTTAAATTTCAACTTTAAAACGCAAAATTTTTTAGAATATTTCAATTTAAAAAAATTCAGTATTTCAATTTACTTATTCGAAATTACTTATTATTGCATTTTCTAAGAAGACATTTTAAAATATGTTCTTAGAAAATGCAACAATTTTAAAGGATTTTAATCCTTTAAAATTGTTGCATTTTCTAATTGTTCCAAGAAATTTTTCGAAATTTCTTGGAATTGTTGACTAAAAAGTGCGTTTTTAAAAAAAACGCAAAATTATTTTAGTGAATTTGAATTTTTTAGAAAAACTTTTTACTTTTAGAATAAATGGACTTGAAAAATTCATTTTAAAAAATAACAAAATTTTATAGAGAATTCCAATTTGATTTTTTAATAAATTGGAATTGGAATTAAAATTTTATAATAAATAAATTTTTAATTTCTATTTTTTCATAAACATTAATTTTGGAAAAACTTTTAAAGAAATTTGAACTTTTTAAGAAAACTTCAAATTTATATTTAATAGTTATAAAAAAAAAATTTTTAAATATTCTTTTTAAAGATATAATGTAAATTTATTTAATTTTAATTTGTATTTTCATTTCTTTATATTTTTAATTGTGAAAAATTTTAAATAAAAATTTTAATGATTAAAAAATAATAATTTATATCCCTATTTTCTCATTATAAAAGTTTCAAATGAGTTATCCTACAGAGATTTTAATTAATTTTTTAGGAACGACCTTGAAATAGCCGGTTACTAATGTAATTAAATTATAAAAATTTCACTTAAAAAATTTATTTTAATTATAAAATAAGTATAAAAATTTATTACTTATTGAAAGAATTTTTTAAAATTTTTTTACAATACCTTACTAAATTATTTACAGTCCTAAAAAATTAGCAATTAAATTGGCCAATATTTTAACTGTAAACTTGTAGATTAAATGATAATATAAATAAGTATGTAAAAAGTATTCATGAAGAAATTTATATAAATTTATTTTATAATTTATATTTTTTTAAATTTATTTAGTCTTTTTATTAAATTTTAGGTATCAAACAAAGTTATGCAGCTGAATGCCACTGGAGAGAAATCGATTTATGTTTGGCAACTGCAGCTCTTTATGGAACTGGAGGAAATATAATTCCAGAAAATGAAGAAAATGTCGAATTATTCTGCAGGTAATTTAAGCTATAAATATAACACAATTGTACATAAAAGTGTAACGATTGTATGAGTACCAGCTTCTTCCTCATTTTACACAATTAATTTTTTTTTTTCAAATCAAATTAACCCTTTAAATTTTTAATTTCATTCATTAATAGCACCGTCCAAGAAGGGCAAGCGTGTGTAGGCAACTTTTCAACAAAATGTATGTCATCCTCATTGAGACAATTATTGTATTTGTTCGTTGAGCCAACAGTACAGTTCACTCAAGACTTCTGTACTAAAGGATCTCCATCGCAAAAAAGTAATTTATTAATTTATTTAAAATATTATCTCGATTAATTAAAATTCTAAAATGTAAATTTATTTTGTATTTTTTTTTTTTTTTTTTGTAGAATGGTTGCAACACGCTCCATGCTTATCAGAACATTTTGATGAAGCAAGACCGTGTATAGATGATGGATTAACAGCTTTAGAATACTTAACCAAAGTTCCACCAAAAGATCGATTTTCTAGTTTATGTTGGTAAGTATACGAAGCAATAATTTTAAATTATTATTTTGTTTTAATTAAACAGTATAATGTTTAACGAAATCTTCTTTATTCCTCTAGTACCTTCACGAACATTCGTCAATGTTTAGGAAATCTTTTAGCAGAAAAATGCTCTAAAGATGCTCAAGATTTAATGGATGTGATGCTTAGGAGTTTAATAAGCGATTTACCATTCACTGCATGTCAATCATTCGATCCAAATCTGATAAATGTAGAGCTGTTCTTCCACCTCCGGGTACCAAAACCGCTGGATCTGAATCTGAATTACAAATTGTACGTTTGCTCTCTACATTCCTCGGAAGTTAAGAAGTGTTATCTGCATTTTTTTCTTAAAAATATAAATTGTAGTTTTTTTCCCCCTAGATAGTAACATAATTCATTAATTAAAATTATTCTGGATATCTATTAGTTTTGTGATTTAGAAAAACTAAATGGAAATTTGATACTTTTTTGTATTTTCTATCAAATGGTTGTTATTACTATAAAAAAAGCATGATGTAAATTATGTATTCCTTTGTTATAAATTTTGTTAAATGAGCTAAAAAATGCAACAATAAAATATTTCTTAATAAATTTAAAAAGTTTGCGATTAATTTCAAGAATTCATTACTGTAGTAACGTATTTCTTTAACATGAAATCTTGGTGTAAATTTTATGATAAATTGTGTGATTTATTTTTTCTAAAAATTCTTATTTCTCTGCCTTTAAAAAAAAAAAAAAGAGAGAGAGAGAGAGAGAGACATAATTTTATCTTTATGGCAGAGAATTAAAAAGATACATATATACAGAGTGGCCCAACTGTAAAGAGTTAAATTTCGTCTTATTCAAATTCGAATTAATGATATTTTACTACGTTTTCTCCGGTGATTTTTTAAGTTTATATTTAGTATATCACATAAGATACAGTAGACTAAGGATGTAAATCTAAAAATTATCATAAAATTTAATTAAAGTATCGAAGATTTCTGGTAATGATGATAAAAACACGCATAAAATTCAAAGAAATTCGTTAATTAATTAATTTTTTAGTAAAATAAATATTAAAAGAAAATACAAAGGAAACACACTATTATAGATTTATTCATCATTATATTTCAAAAATGAATTATTTTGCAATATTTCTAACTTTTCATTTCCTGTTTTTGTTAATTAAATATCTTAATTAAATAAAAATAAAAAAAATATAATAAAAATATAAATTTCTAATTGAGATAAAATTCCTGATTAACAAGAAAATTTAATTTTAGACTTTAAATATTTTAAAGAAAATTACTTTATAAAACAAAATGTCATGCTGTAACTCTGGATAAATCTTAATACTCCAACAGTATCTATTCCAGTAACGAAATTACATAGAGTGACCTAAAAGACTAAATTTCTGTCGTATTTAAATATTCGTATTTTCATCGTGTTCCTATCAATTTCGTAAAAGAAAAAAAAAAACACGTTATTCTCAACGCATGATTATAATTCATATTTAAGACTATACCTAAAACACAAGAAACAAAGCATGGTTAACCGATTTTGAGCCACCCCTTGTTATATATAAGTAAATTATAATATAAATACTACAAAAGCAAATATTTCATCTCGTAAAACAACTAACATAACAATAAAAACGTTTTCACAATCTGAATGAAATATGGACATTCCTTTGGCATTGTTACGTTTATTATCGTATACAACTTCCTTATTCAACTCTAGAGAAGTGTGTGTCGCGAGATTGATGATGTATTGAATTTTAAACTGTAAAAAGTCATTTCCTGTGAGCATTGAATGGAGTAAAATGTCAAATTTTCCTTTCAAAATTTTCCATTTCGTATAAATTTAAAAAAAAAAAAAAAAAACATTGAAACTGCGACTTATAGGAAAATTTTAAAGAAAATAAAAATCGAACTTTTGTTATAATTGCAATGATTTATATATAACTTTAAGGAACAAAGAGTAAAGGAAACTTTTAAAGTTCGTCCATTGAGAATTTTTTGTAAATTTTCTTACTTATTGTTCCGGTATAATTTCTATTAAATCTATAACTATAAATTATATACTTTAAAAAATGTTTATATATTTTATCTATATATAAATTCTTTTAAAGTAATTTAAATTTGTATTTTTAATAAATAAATAAATAAACAGTTCATAAATAAATTATTAAATTTACAGAAAAATTTCTAAAACTTCAAATTTTAAATTATATTTAAAGGAAAATAATCGTAGTCTTTTAAAATTTCTGAAGATAATTTTATTAACTTTTATGAAATTTAATCATAAATAACTTAATTCCAATCAAAATTTCATATTACAAGAGTCGATATAAAGAAAATTTTAATAATTTAATTATAATAATAAATATTTCATTTGCATTAAGGCTAAGCTTTGTTACAGGGGGTTATTTTTCCAGTAATTTATTAGTACACATTTGTTACATGACAATCGTTCAATGTACATTTTCTTAAAGATCACAAGTAACATTACAATAATCATTTAGTAGTATATTTTGTCATTAGTTTACTTTTAAATATTTTACTTTAAGTTATCTAATTAGTAAACGATACTTCAATAAATAATACTTCAATTAATTTTTCAGATAATTTTTAATTTTTTAGCGATTTGATTAAAAAAACCATTAATTCTATACATTTGATTTAACGTAAGATTGTTTAGTTTAGTTCTAAAGTCTTGATTTTTTTCGTAGATATTAGTTCTTTAATTTCATATTTTTGATGGTATTTATTTAGTCCTTCACATTCTCTTGGTAAATGATTCAAAGAATAATCACTCGAGTTGCACCAATAACACCTGTCTTTGGTAAAATCCAAATAAGTATTATTAATAAACAATGAATATTTTTATTGAGTCTTAATTGGATTAATAATCTTTTTATACTCATACTGATATTAGCGGTTATGATATTCGTAGACGACGGGATATTTAGAATGTTGATGTACCATGGATGGTATACTGAATGATTTAATAAGTTTTGATCAATTATTATTGATTGAGAAAGTGCTGATTCGATCATTAATGAGTAGCCATATTGCCAATCCGTTTCTGAATTATCAAATAATCTGTTTGATACACCAAAAGATTGTAATAATTTATTAAATTTATATTGCCTTAGATTTTTATTGTTATCTGAGTTATCATATTGATTTAGCATTATTTGATGTAAGAATCTTATGTTATCTTCGTTAGTAGTATGGATTATAAATAAATTTGTATTATTGATAATAAGAAGAATAAGGCCATTTCTGTTCCTTTTGTTTTTATAAATGCGAATTAAAATGTTGAGTTCAAGTTAAGTTCCGCAGTCCATCGTTGAAATCGTAGTGCCAGTATAGAAGTAAAGCATTTTCGTAATGTTGGTAATAACGTTTTAATGATTTAGTTATAATTATTTTAATTTAAATTATTTTTACATTAAACCAATAATATATATTACACTTATTTTAGAATGTTATTATAATTATTATTTTGTTTATAAAATTTTGAAATTTATCTAGAAAAAATTAGATATTATCACTTGAATTTTTCTTTGTTAGAAAGTTTCTTAATACTTCATTCCACCTTTAAAAAAAATAAATAGTTTTATGTACTTGGCCCACTTTTATAACATATATATTCTTATAAATATTAAAAATAATAAGTATTTTTAAAGTTTTACTTAATAAAATAATCCCTCTTTCAATTGCAATTATTTTCTTTTTTCACTTAAGGGATCGATGTTGAATGTCAATCTTAACTTTTTTTTAACATTTTACTAACAAGTTGAAATTATTAATTTAATAAATTATCATTGTTTAAAATAAAGAAAAATTCATAAATCAAGATCAATGCACAAGAATAATATTAACTTTCCTGATAACCTTCCAAAAATGGACGTATCCTATTAAAATGCATAAAATTCGTGTAATATTGAAGGTCATTTATTGTTTATTGGTTAAAAATATTAATAAAAGAATTAATTTTAATCATTTAAGTGTATTTAAAGCTTGTAAATTAGTTAAATTTTAAAATTTTCTCTAAAAAGGTGATAGATTGACTGTTATAGATATTATTTACTTCAAGAACAATTGATGTAAGTGATAAGAATGGAATAATTAAACGTAAATTCTAATTTATATAGATTTTTTAAAATAATTTTAGAAGCTTTTTAGTTAAAAAAGAATAGAACATTTCAATACTAATAAAAGTATACAGTATTTATATTTATTTATCACACGAAGAAAGAATGTTGACAGTAATAACTCGTGCATAATCTTATAACATAATCGAGATGGGTTGATAATAATAATGATGATAACATTAAGAACAGAGCACAAATGGTTGGAAATTGAAATTTGGTACACAGTTTAGTTTAGGGTACGTCATGATAATGTACACTACGAAGGAATTTTTCGAAATTTTACCCGCGTGAGAGAGAGAGAGGGTTAGGGATTACCTTGAAGAACTCGGCATCTACTGTACTATTTTAGATGTGATTTTTTCGTTTTTGAAGGTAATCGAACATATTTTTAAACCCATCTAAAAGTTATCTAATTAGCCTCAGAAGAGGGGGAAACCAAGAACCTCGGCTTCCTGCACACGGTGAAAACGGGTAAGATCGGCTATATACGATAACCTTTGTAGTTATATAAACCAAATTCTATAATATAATAGAATACAATAGAAGGGTTAAAAGTACGAAATTAGCTAATCTTAATGTTTGTTCTTATTTTTTGCCCGGACAACGTCAGAATATAATTGTCATAGATTATTATAATTTATATTTGGAATTAGTCAAAAAACATTTCTTAGAATTTTCTTAATATTTTGTTCAATAATTTTAAATTATTTCTCGTAATATAAATTATTATTTTTTACAAGTTTAAATGCATGAATAGTAGCTAACATTAGTAAAATTACGCTAAAACAAAGTTTTAAGCAAATAAAATATATTTTTAATTTAAATATTTTAATTTTAAGCTCATATAGTGAATTTTTAAGTTTTGTTTTTTTAATTTTTGAAAACACAAATAAGCTTAGTGAAGATCCTTATGTAATCCGTTACGATCTTTACGATGATTCGTCTCGAGTTGGTTCTTACGACTCGAGAATGTCCGTACGATTGTTCGAGGAAAGCTACACCTCCACACACAGTCCAGTGAATATTTACAGTTTATTTACAAAACAAATATTTACAGGATGTACAAGTTTGACAACATTACACAGACGATGCAACAAAGGTGTGGTGCCTCGCGTAACAGCTTGTATGTTGGGGACTATTAGACTCTGGGGAAACTCCGTCGGTTTGCGGAGTTGGCTCAACCGCGTGGCCGTCCGGTCTCTACACTGACCCTTCTCAGAGGAATTCCTAAGAGGAGAACACTCTCTCTACACCTCACGGGCTTCCTAAGTGTCAGAGACTACCACGCATCCGGTCTCTCGCCCTTCTCCCCGTTCCTCTCGCCACTCTTACAATTTAAAGAGTTTCACGGCGACAACTTGCGGCCAATCAGGTCCTGCTTTTCCCCTGGGAGCTTCCAAAGACGTCCGCCCTCCTTCCGACGACGTAGCTTACAGTCGCGTGCGTCCCTTGTTTACATTTCTCAAACCGAGCAACACGTGGCAGACATATTGACGCGTACCCATAAACGGAGACGTTACCCCTTTGTTCTTCCCGGCCGTTTATAGACCCAACGCCAGGTGAGACCAATTACCCCGGTCGTGTGGCTTTTAGACCTGCTACGCTAAAAGCGGACCTTTACAAGCTTAAAAGTCATATTAAAAATAAAGTGAAAAGTCATTGACTGACTATATATACAGGAATCAAAGTTTCTGATTTTCGGGGTCGATTTCTCCGTCCCCAAATGTCTATAGCAAGTCTTAATATTTCGTTCGAAAGATACCTGTTTTCTTAGATACTGTGCAAAATTTCAAGTTTTTCTATAAAGAGGTTGCCGAAATATATGCATTCAAAAAGTGCAAACAATCTTCAAAGAAAGCTTATTTTCTTCTTCATTCGGCACTGCAGACGCTCCTAGAGAGAAAACTGTTGGGTCTAGAAAGCTCAAATTTTAAATTTAAGTTTTTCTTCTTATCAACGAAGTGTTTGCGAAACTTCCCGGTTGATAGATCAAAATTTACGGGGGTTCCCGTAGAGCAACTTTACTTTTATCATTTAATTTTACGCTTGTAAAGATAAAATTTGATGGAAATGAATGTTTTGTTAAAAACGTTATTCAGAGTAACAAAATTCAAATTTATGTCAATTAAAATGTTTTATAACGATTTTACTAAACGGAAAGCGTTCGGTCGGCGATCGTCTCGTCGCCAAGCGCCGACCGAACTGCACGTCATCGACTTATGTCTTGATGTAATAACGTAATCATTAACTAAAAAACAATTCATATTCGAACAAAAGCATCTGAGATGTAAAAAAAATTGCGCCAAGTAAAAAATTATGACAATTTAGACGACAGTCAAATGTTTTTTCTTAAGATACTTTCTTTGGTAAAGATAGGCTTGGCATTTCGAAGAGATAGGCTTATCCACAAGATTTTTACCTGTATTAATGTTTTTTTTTTTTTTTTTACATTTTGCTTCCAATCACCAAGCTTATCTTTACCAAAGAAAAACTCTCAAGGAAAAAAAGTTAACTGTCATTCAAATTGGTGCCCTACGTTAGTACGAGCATTAGGTAAATGCTTTTTTTTCTTTAATCTTGGTCTCCTTAGTGCATTTACATGTTCTATTAGATGTTGCTGGTCATTCCATACACCACTTTCCTGCCAAAAATGTCATCGACAAATGCAGCCTCATGTATTGTATGTGGGCATTATCGTCGATGAGAATGAAATCTGCTCCCAAGACACTTCGAAAAAGTCTTTACACGGGGAAAAGTTCTTTACTTCGGAAAAGTTCCAAAGTCTCGTCTCTGTGCTTTCTAGCAGTAATGGAACCCTCGAAAAAACGTAAAGTCAGTGCAGCCATTAAAGCTTAATCATACCACCACTTACAAACTGGTCGCTTTTCACGATGTCCATGGAAATGTATCGGGTTCTCCGTTCTTTCCAGATCATAATCCAGCGAAAATCGTTCTGTGGAATGTAACATTGCACCATTCATTTAAAGTCAAACGTTAACAGCATCTTAAATATACTTTTGTGCATAGGGGTTAATGAAACCAACGTCTGGCAGAAGATCATGCACCCGAGGCCTCCTGTAGACAGATTGTCGTAAAACTTTAATGTCGATGGCGTAGATAACTCTGCATAGAATTGCCTACTAGACATTCTTCTGTTACGGCGTGCTGTTAACAAATGGCATTGTTGAGGAATGGTGATTCTTGGACATCCAGCATCTTCTGTACTTTGTAATCTGGCCCAAAGCCTGGTTATAACCAGGCTTTGGGCCAGATTATAACCCTTTGTGGCACATTTACAATCATGGACATAGCTATTGGAAAATGGCCTGATTCTAACTTCCCAATAATTACTTTTTTCATAAAATTGTCCATGTGCAATTTCACTGTCAATATCATATAATAAAGCAGTAACAAACTATCCTCAGCGGTTAAATCGCAACAGAAACAATGCCACGCTACCGCTGTATTTGTAGAAACTATATATTTTGCATAAGCTTTAATGAAACATTCGACATTATCCTGGGTATTCAATATTTTGTGGAAGATCTTCATATACTATATTTATTTTGGTCACAAAATATGAAACTTTTAAGGCAAAAATTCGTCATGTAGTCAACCTATCCGAGAATATCTTGCGCCGCTCTATGCATGACATACTTTGAAGATGTGAAGAGCGTTTGCACATAAATGCGGATCAATTGAAAGATGTTGTCTTTAAAGCATAAATGGCAAACGATGTTGTTTGAAATCTTGTATATAAAAATTCGTTTTAAAATATTCAAACATTAATAACTGTCTATTTATTTTCATTTTTCTACCGAAACTTTGTAGTTGCAGGACTTCGAAAAAATGGATGCGTATAAAAAAGATTTTAAGTTTCCAGAAAAAAAAATTAGAAATGTTTATAAAATTAAAGAAAATAGTGATACGATCTAAAAATTTCCTTTTTCTCCTTAAAAATAGAAAAAATTGTCTTAATTTTATGTTAATTTGAAGAAAACACATCATCGTCAACCTTCACTAGTTTTCTTAGAAGAACAGTAATAGCTTCTCAAATAAATATAATCAGAAATAAATTTGTAACACCTCTTTCATCATGTTAGATGATTATTTAATAATATGACGGAAATATACAAATTCCTGTAAAATACGTAAATTTATTTACATATTTTTATTTTCCTCAGGTCTATTCGAATCTTCAAGATTTCTCTGAATCACTTATCTAAATTTGCATATTTATTTACTTCCTGATACTTTAACTCTTCTACTTTAATATTTATGAAAATTATCTATACAAATTTATGATTTCCACAGTTGAAAACGTGGCTTAAATTATATGAATTATTAGACAATAATATCGAAGTAATGTCTATTGAAGCATGAACTAATACTCTTCTAAGGAGAAATTATTATTATTAATAGAAAAATCCTTGGATTTTATTTATCTGTCTTTTTAATTAATTTATCCTTGTCGAGTTATCTAATTCTACATTTATTATTCCTTATTTCTTCCTGATTGCCTTGATCTATCTCACTTCATTTTTCCACTAGAATTTCACATTAATAATACAGTTTTATTATTCGGTCAATATGCGATTATTATGCTGATTCAAATGTCAGATTTGACTTTGAGTTAAATAACATGCATTATTGTAGAAATTAAATGTTTATAACAGGTAAATATTTAAAATACAACATTTAAAACTCAGATAAAATCATCCTCATTTGATATACTAACTCAAAATGAAGGTATTTTTTATTGGTTAGAGATTCTACCTTGATACAAAGAGTTAACTTTCGTCTTTAATTTGCCTCATTTTTTCATTAAATTTTTTAAAATAAAATTTAAAATTGTCCATTAAAAAATTCCTACTGATGTATCAATTTCTGATTTTAATACAATTAAAGTCTAAAAGGAAATGTAAAATACATAATTTATGAATATATGAAAGTAAGTCTTCTGTAATGACCTTTTCTATAAGGTCAGGAGAGGAGATAAAAAACGTGGGTTTTTTTAGAAGGTTGCCGTTTCTATTATAAAAATATGTAAATTATTTAAAGTCCTTTGATTATCAGGAGATAATTTTTGCTCCAAGGACTTATATACTAGTATATTTTTAAAAGTACATAAGGTATAAAGAAAAATACATATTTTGCATTTTTCTGCGTATGGAATCTATATAACTCACGTTCGCTTCTTGTTGGCACGTCTCTAGTGCTATATTCAGATTGATTTTGCTTGAAATATGTTATTATTATTTGTTAAAATACACCCAAAATTTGAATAAACTATTATTATAGCGAAATAAATTGAAATACTACCGAATTTCGCCATCTCTTTAATTCTATTTAGCGTATCCTCATACTTTGTATTCCTCATAAGGTCGTGCAGAAATACTATAGTTTTTTCACTGTATAACATTTCAAGTGTAAATCTGTGTGCATTGCGATTCAGAGGTTTAGTTTAATAAACTTGAACTAGTATAATACTTTCTTATGCAGTGCACTTCAAAAGCCATCCGAGAATAGAAAGGTACTATACATACAGTACGACCCAAGAGAGATTAAAACCGTCCTACTGTTGAAGACAATTTGCATTTTCCCTATTTCTCGGAAGACATTCTACATATTTACAGTAAATAGGAAATTAGTAATAATAATACTATCCGTATGCTTTCATGTGTGTATTTCATACAATAAATGATACAAATGATATTAATAAACGATACGAACTCAAAATGAGACATAAATCACTATAATTGTAATTTTTATTACATAAAAAGTATCAAAACATGCTAAAATAAAAATCATGACATAATATATATAAATATAATAGCAAATACATCATGGATGAATGCATTATTAAGAGCGCATGCCAAAATACAGTCTGTCAGCTTGAAGAAGTCATCTGATGACATAGCTATTACGTAATCAACATGCACATTTACTATTATTTTAGGAGTATAACTTAGATCATATCTCCTAATCCCGCCCTTTTAAAAATCCTGCGAATTGGCTTGATACATTTCTGTAGGATGCCTTCGTCGCGCTAATAGACTATTTTGAAGCGTACCCAAACTTCAGAATTTTAAAATAATGTTTAAGCAAAAAAGTAAACATACGAAAGAAGTGCCATTACTATATTATATTCAGCAATGTGTGAAAGAAATGTTATTATTGCAGTGAAAGAAATGCAAATAATAGCATTATTGCAATATCAATATCATAATAACAGTCATTCTTTGTACACAGGAATATGTTTTTGTGCATATCTAGTGTCAATTATTGTACTATCATTAATAATAGGAAGTGTGATATATTCAAAAATCTGCACAATAAACTTCATTTTAATAACAATGTAAGGAAAAATAACCATATAAAGTTCCTTACATTAAATAATTTAACTGTCATTTTCCTTCATAAGAGGAATTGATAGTTAAGTATTTAACGCATTTATATTGATAATTTATGTACATTTACTACTACAAAAGGAGTTAATTGCTAAAGCATTATTCAATTCAAATGCTATTTAGACTCATATTATCCATTATAATGTACATAATTAATTATATTCTAGTAAGCCTATAAAACGTGTCAAAGTTTCAAATGTTATAAATTATAATACCATAGCTCCTCGTTATATCGGAAAGCACATCGTTACATCGAAAAAAATTGTACACTTCTATACTTCACAATAAATCATTTATTAAAAATTCGTGTAATTTATATTTTTCAATAAAAATTATAAATACAGTAATTGAAAATTTTAAAAAAGTAAACATTGAACGTATAATACAACATCAAAACTTATAAAATTACAGCTTTTAAAATTTTGGGGATCAAAAAAGCGTGATATATTCGAATCCGCGATGTAACGAGGGACTACTGTATAATAATAATTGTATAATAGATATACATTTTATATACTCATAATCTATCCAATTTCTAAGGCAAAAAGTGTTTTTAACGTCAAGAATAAATTCTAAGAATTTTTAAATTACAGGAAATTATATGAATATATTATATAAATTAAGTTAAATTATAGTAAATTACTTTTATTTTCAAACAATAATTACAGTAAGACGATTCAAAATTAAATTACAATAATGCAACATGCCTTAGCCAAGAAATAAAGAAAAAAATTTAAATTGATTCTTCAAATCTTCGAGTTAAATAAAATAAATTTCTATTAATTCTCTTATAATTTAATGACAAAATAAATTTCAAATAATAGATAAATTTTAGTTATTGAATAATGTTTTAAAGATACCAAATAAAGTTTAATTATCTTAAGATATTAGTAAGAGTTATGAATTGTGTCCGAGATGCTCAGCCAACATTGAGGTTGGAACACTAATTATGGTGAGGTCAGATGGGAATGAAGAGTGAAATCTTCACCAGAAAATCTGTGTGAATAATTGCAAATAGCTTTATATGTTTTATTTGAAATAATATTAAAAATATTTAATTATTCTAATCAGCCAACAGTGAAGAGGCTTTGATTTAGATAGATTTCTGCCATTGTTAAATTTTAAAGTTTGAAATAATTTAAAAAATTATAGTTTATTATTCCTTTATATTCTTTAACAATAATATATAAATCTTTCATCCAAATTTGTAATAATGTTTCTGCGAAAACTCAAAAATCCAAGAAGTAATTAGGTGATGAAATTAAAATTTCACTCAAAATTGCAATCTAGAATTCATTAGCAATAATTTAAAAACCAGAATGTACTTTTATATTATAATTTTTAAAGCTTTTTTACATTATATTATTAGGCAGTTTTTTTATATTATGATACTAATGAATATTTACAAATATGTCACGAAGATACGATACTTAATTATGTTGAACGATAACATTAAGTTTTTTGAATATTTAAACGAATATACGAATAAACTTAATTAACAAGGATACAGAATAAATGAAGAGTTTAAAATAACACCAATTAAAATTATTTGGAACATTGGTCATTGGGAAATAGTATTATCTTCTAATGACCAATGTTCCTATTATATTTACCACATTATACAAAACAAGAACTCTTACTCGACTTTTCAGGCACTCGAACAAGAGGCTAAGGAAATTATTAGGAAATTCAAAAATTTTCCCTTATATTACGATATTAAATTTAAATAATAACAAAATCTAAGAAAGAGTAATTTTGTTAAATTGTGATAAATTTCTATTTTTTTATATATTTATGTTTGAGAAATACTAAGACACATTAACACAAAGTTAAAATTATGTGTGGTGCTGTCTGTTAAAAAATAAGTTTTATTTTATTAATTATTATAGAAAGGCAAAATTGTAAATGCCAGTAACGAGTAAAATTTTCATTTAGTCTGACCTCCATTCGAGATATGGCACATTACCCTCCTCTATTTCATATCCCTCGACCTTTAACTACCAAAATTTGATAGTTTCAATGCCCCTTATATGCAAGTTATCGTGTGAAATTTCATTTATTGATATTTAACTCATCCTGAGATATTAAACTAAATATACGTCAATACATACACATGAAACTTTTTCCCATTTTACTTTCCCGGTTGTCATGTATATCCAACAAGGGAAACTGTTGGAATCGTGTCAAATTTGATCCTCCGTGTTTTTTTTTTTTGGAAATATCTACGTTTTCAGACCCCTCGAATCCAAAAACGTCAAAAACAGAGGAAAAATTTCGTGATATATATTTATGTTTGTATTTATTCGTTTAACATATCAAGATGGGATAAAGATTAAGAAACGGAATTTAGTATAGTAACTTGTATATAAGGGATATTAATGCCATTAAATTTTGGTGATTAAAAGGGGAGTTGTGTGTCAACGTAATGTGTCGAACGTAATGAAGATTTTACTTGTTATTAGCATTTACAATGTTTTTTTATTTATAAAACTCATCACTACTCTCAAAATTAAGCTTTTGGCTATTTTATAATAATAATTTTAAAAGTTTTTTTATAACAAAATCTCATAATAGCTAGGAAAGTTACACAACTCGTTGCTGGAATACTTTTTTTTTTACTTTTTGGGTTTAAGGTATCGCAACTTCACATATAAGAGGCTGGACATATAATCGAATTAATTAAATTAGTATAAAACTTTGAAATTTACAAAAAAACCCGAAGGGTCAAATTTTACACGTTCCAATCCTATCCCGTGTTATGTATTAATACATATCAGCATGGAAAGCAATTACATAAAAATACGTTTTAGTTGAAAACGTGCACGCCGGATCAGATTTAGATCTATTGTAAGCCTAAAGCCTAAACTATCAATATATTATGTAAAAAAAGCCCTTCACCAATGACACCTTATGCAGTAGGCTAAAAAAAAACAAGGTATTTGCGTAAGGTTTCATTCTAAGAGGACTCAAATGTTTATTTATTTATTATTGTTATAATCGAGAAAAAATAAAGATCGATACCAAGGTAAATGTCATTATTTGTAATTAAAATGTATTTGATTATTATCCAAATATATTTTTTAAAAAAATATATATTTAAATATAATGTTATAGAATGAGCTAAAATTTATTTTTGCGTAAGTCCCCGAGATCCACAACGTACCGTTACCTCCATCAAACAATAAATTTGAAAAAATGAGA
This sequence comes from Centruroides vittatus, assembly GCF_030686945.1. Taxonomy (NCBI): domain Eukaryota; kingdom Metazoa; phylum Arthropoda; class Arachnida; order Scorpiones; family Buthidae; genus Centruroides; species Centruroides vittatus. The sequence continues at coordinate 4,720,211 of NW_027122385.1, forward strand.
TCCTAAACTGTCCCTCAGCTATAGGTTGTTTAACTTACATTGTATATATAATTCCAGCCGATTGCATGCTGTAAATTAAAAATTGAGATTTTTCAAAGCGATTTAGTGTATTTTATGACTATAAGAAGCACACCGCACAGAATATTCGGGATTGGTTTGGTTTTATTCGTATACACCAATGCGACACATGGACATGGAGGATGCCTCCCAGGAGGTCTTTTATGGGAAAAATTATTTTCCCGTAAAGTTTTCTTCACATTACTAACGTGAAGAAAACCCAGAAAACTCCACGTAACCAACCCTTTGGCTAGGCACGAATCCACGACCAACTACCGGTGTTCGGGATTTTATCCCCTCGGCTCACGGTGGGCTCAGAATATTTAGGAAACACTATTTAGTGTATTTTTGCTATCTTGTGACTTTGGCAGTCGGAACCATTTTTTAAAAACTATATTTTGGTTTTAAAAAATTATCACAATAATACATTTAATTAAATAATAATATTTTTATTCGAGTTGGGCTAGGTATCGTTACAAGTTATCTGTAGCCTACTAACGACCTTCGGAAGGCTACAGATAACTTGTATCGGTTTGGGAATTCATTAACCTAATGAATTACGACTTCATATATATAGCAGGGCATATAATAATTAAATCAGTAATTAATTACTTTTTGATTAAATTGCCATTTATATTTTTATACAATTTCTATAATATCTGAATGAAATAGCATCTTTATTTAACTTTTTTTCTTCGGGATTAAAAAAATCTTTACATCAAATATCAAATTATTTTTTAACATCAGATTATTAATAATTTTTATGGAATTTATAGTATTGACTTCCCTCAACATTTTAAATTAAATATTAAACAATATATTACGTAAAAATTTTAACTCACTTCAAACTTATTTTTGTATTATGTACAGTTTTATACGAGAAGAAAATATAAATTTGCCTCAGGTTTCTGAATGGGTTTTGGGCTTGTTGCCATATCAATTATTCATGTGACTTTCAATAACAATATGCTTGATTCTAAGAAATCTTAATGACTTAAATAAATATGAATTGTTTTTTTTTTCCTCTATATTTTCAAAATAATGTTCGCAACCAATAAAGTAATTAGGTCTATTTAATGCTATTTTATTATTATTATTATTAAAAATTAAAGGACATACTTCGTGTTTAATTTTCTTTATTCCTACAATTTCTACACAAGTATAAAATTTGTTTGTTTTATCCTAATGATAAAATTTCGGTAAATATGTTTTGAGGGGATACAAATCAATGAATTACATTTACATAATTAATTAATCAAAACGTAATATATAATTAAATTATTAATCTTTATTATATGAAGAAAACATTTTAATCTTTAATTTTTAAAAAATTCGTACAATTTTTATATGGTTGCGCTATTCGTGATTCTAAATAATGGTAATTTGAATGTAGATCAACTTTTTGGCAAATGTTTACAGTAATTTGGGGCTGTATGAAATAATCAATAAATTGAAAGTACAATCCATTAATTACACCATGCTAAACAGTAACCAGTAATTTATTTATTATTATAAAAAATTTTTTTTATTTATTACTACAATTTCTATGTAATTTTGCAATTTATTCCTTATTGTAAACTATGATAATCTGTACACAGATCAATTTTTTTGGTATTCTTGGAAACAGTACGAAGCAATGAATTACGAAGGCATAATTTATTAATCGTATTTATTAAATTATATCATTTTTATTTGATTTAAACAATTCCCAAATTTAAAATTACGCAAGATTTCACTGTTTAAATTTGTCTAAAAAATCGAAATAAAGGATTTTTTTTTAAATTAAGAAGAAAACCTTTCCTACTAGCTAAGAACAATATATTTCTGGTTTCTGATGTTAAATATTAATAAAATAATTATAAAAATACATTTTTATTAAACATTAAAGTATTTATTGACACGTAACACAAGTAAAAATCGAACGCAGTATTTTCACACATTCATTAATCAAATTAAAGTGATCGAACTTTATTTATAGTGAATAATTTTTGATTCGCGTAGACTTAGAAATTTACTTAATAGAAATATCAAATACAATAAATTTATATCTTTTTATACTTTATTTACATAAGGTAGTGATCCCATTATGGCCGAGTTCCCAATATTTTCCAGTCGTCGTATCTTCAGAGTTTGCCATGGATTCCAACAAATGGTACCATATATTAGACTTCCATTTACATTGTGAGCATGTCTATATACTGTATGCCAGTTGTTTCCGAGTTGTAGTGACGTTAAGCAAAACATTCACGTGCCTTTGATTGATTAAAAAATGATTCTTTATCACTTCCATACATTTGCTTTTATGATTTTTAAAGTGGGCCGTATTTGGAACAGGGTGTTCTCAATATGAGCCGCCTATCACTTTTCACATTTGATATTGTTGAATTTTTTTACATAACAGTCATGAGAACCAAGTATTTATTTTTAGTTGCCCAATTAGTCTCTCTAGATGATAGCTCAGTCAGTTCTTGGAAAAAATTCAGTTAACCAAAATAATAGTACAAACTTAGATGGGCCTTAATAGGATCCCTTACCTTATTTAACTTAGAATTTTCGTGAAATATAGACTTATAATTGTCAGAAAAGTTCATAAATGAACAATATATTAAGAAAAACACACTATACACCAACGGAAAGAATAGCAATATAAAGGTGAGTAATCGTTAACAGAATATATGCAAATTAGGTTTTTGTAACTCGCTGATTAGTTGTACAGTTTAATTGTTGATAATATTGAAGGATATTGATGGAATTACTTCATCACAATTGTATTTGTGTTTATCAGATTAGATAAATTATATTGCAACATATAACAAGGATGCAAGAAAGCATTAAAAACACGAGATACTGCGCGACCTTTGGATTTTCCTACAAGTAATTTCGAAGAGGATGGACAATTGACAATTTCTAACAGCGCAGTCACGCTATTAGAATCCATATACCTAATTGCGTGACTTAGATATCAATATATATAAAATATAAAGCTTTTCTAAACAGATATTCGCCTGATTAAAAAATATATATAGTATATATATAAATATTTTGACAAATTTCAATACGTTTATGACAACAAATCAACAATATCTTGTACGAACTGTTGCATTCTTATGAGAGATTATACATTTATACTGTTCTGCAATTGCAAAAATTTGCAGATAACTTGTCAAAAATTACTATAATTTTCAAATAAATTCAATAAATATTGATATAAATTAGGCTAAAGAAGAGAATCATAATGATGTTCAGTCATAGAAACCCACTATTGTGCTCATTTGATCGTGATCTTTAAAAAAATATCTTTGATTTCATCAAGACCAGAAATATACCTGAATTTCTGCAGATATAATATAAAAATATTCGACATATATTTTACCTCTTTCTCATCTGGATCACTGCCAAAAGTTCACCAATAAAATTACAACATTCTATAAATCTAAATGCATGATGCGTGGCATTTTCGAATTCGAATCAAAAACAAAATTGAGGAAATTCCCAGTAAAGGTTGAAATAAACATTGAATTGTTTTTAATAAATATTTGTATAACGTTTAAAATTCATTACTCCATTAATATTCATAATACAGTATTTAGTAATTCTCAGAACAAGTTATAGTTAAAAATTATAGGAAATGTTTCATTAGTTCAGTAATCAACCGGTTTCTACTATTCTAATTATCTTTTTGCTGTCATATAAATTATTTTTTTAATACATTTGTTTGATTCTTCTATTATTATTATGATTACCTTATAAGATAAGCTCATAGGAAGTTGTAATCCATAAATCGTTAATTTATAATAGATAAAATTTCATGTAATCATCAGTCCAGTAGTCTGTTGCGGCTTTGAATTAACTGAAATTTATTAAAGGACCCCATAGAACTAGACCTTGGCTAATGTCCTTTTGCTTAGGATATATGTTATTGTAACACGCTATTGTCAGTAACTAACAGAATATCTGAAATTCTGATTTTATAAAAATTGAATTTTGCTTAATTCTGCGGTTTTTAATCATAAATTTAGATTGTTTCTAAAGTATGATTTAATAATATATTAATTATTAGCATGAATTATTTTGAAGTATTTATGGTTATGTCTAAAGAAACAAAAAAAATTCAAGCTTACATAATTCTTTTGTCTTTGTAGACTTGTTATCAATCAAAAACTTCCTGTAAATTTTAAAAGCTATAATTCATTTGACAGTTTTTAATTTATTCTTTCCATTCATTTTAATTTATTTAAAATTTTTTCTTTGTTGCTTTGAGACTGAATAATACAAATGCAAACTGTTCCTGAAAATTATGTAAAATTGTATTAAAATCTAGAAAATAACAGAATACAAATGAAATGCGTTTATATCAATATTCATTTGTATTCTAGAGTATGTTAGAAAATTAAAAATAACTATTAAAAAAAGACCTTCAAACAAATGTCAATTTAAATTAAATGCAAATAACATTTACTTTTATGCGTAAGAGAAAATTCTAATTAATTTTGTAACTGCAGTTTCATAAATGAGTTCATAATATATACATATGGGCATTTCGAAAATGATAATGACTTCATGGAAAAATTAATTTTCAAAATGCCTTTTACTTTTACTTTTTTTTACGTTTTGCCCTATGGAAAATAAAAGACATTTTTCAATACCAACCATGGATTCGACCAGACCACAATAGAGCTTCCAAATGATGAAAACGACCTCGACATATCCAGGTCAAACCTTCCTCCTCAACCGATGGGTTGTAGGTAGCATGTTACTTTCCTAACACTTTCCTTTCCACAGCCATCTGTTTGATCATCTAGCATTGTTTCTTTTCCTTAACGTTTCCAAGTATTCTGCTCTAGCTATACCATTCCTTTGCTTTTTAGTTGTTCCTATCGGTTTTTCTATTTTACTTCTATTCCTCTAAACATTACTGAAAGTGCACTAATGAAAACTTACCTGAAAACATAATGTCTAACATGGACGTAAGAGATGGCGTATTAATAATGTTTGATAACAACCAAAATTAGTAAAATTTTCGTATGGTAATTTAGATATTTCACAAAAGAATTAAACAGTAATTAATTAAATTGAACTTGTAATCGTGTAACGTATGAAGTATTTCTTAATGCCTGAAAAAAGTGAACAAATAGTAGAAAAAATATTATTACAATATCGATTAAATATAAATTATTTAAAAAGATTCTTTCAGTATTAATAAGCTCATATATGTAAAATATTTTTCTATAAAAATTTTGGAGAAATAGAGAAAATCAGGAAGAGGAAGACCTAAAACGTAATATGTAAATGACGAAAGAAAAAAACAAACTCTTGCTGTGTGATCCATGATCCAACAACTGCATAAGAAAAGAAAAAGTTCCGGGAAAGCAACAAGATACCCATCAATTAATGATTTGAGTATTATTTAATTTTAATATTTAACAATGAAATAACAATGAGAACTTATGTGCAATATACAGTATCCTACTAAAATTCTAAAAAAATGTACTTATAGTTTGGTTACGTATACAAGCATTACTTTCGATTACAAATAGAATATAAAAATAATATAATTTAGATAAATCAGAAAATTGAAGTGGTAAAATATGGCGATGCAGTACATAGATGATCTGCCAAGGAAATGTGCCTCCCAGAAGGACTGTCTTTGAGAAACTCGCCCACATTTAGGTGTTACATTGAGAAAACCCTACGTGACTAGCCTGTTGGTGAGGCACGAATTCCTGACCAATTCCAGTATTCAGTGATTTGATCCACTCGGCCATTAGTGGGCGTATAAGAAAAAAATGCAGAGAATTTCTTAACAAAAATATGAGAATATGAATCTGAAAACCTCAAAAAATAAAGACAAAAATTTGTTTAGATCAATGAGGAAATTTTAAATCCGGAATATCAACAGATTAAGACCATATGGTAGGCTACAATTTCGCCCATTATCGAATAACCAGAAATGTGATAAGGGGACCTTGAATGAGGAATAAAAAACGACACTTGATCAATATTATCCATAATAAATTATGGAGGTCTTAATCACATTCGAACGTGGATCATTACGCGGTAAGCGAACATTACTGTCTTAGCAATGAGAATTTCAACACTGCTATTGAAAATCCTCAAAATTTATCTTTATTATGGATTTCTGGATTATCTAGAACTGAATTTTTATTGAGATTAATATATACACGAAAAAAACGAGAAATTAAAATATAAAAAGAAACCAGAATACAAACGTGTATTCTCAAAGAAGTTGTACTTGTACTTTCACTGGGAAATCCATATTTGTAGGCCAATATCTTTTTTTTTTTCTTTTTATCAGAAAAGAAAGTAATGTAGATTTATTAGCAGATATTTAAATCGGAAAGAGAAAGCAAAAAATACGAAATTAAGAGTACAATAGAACAGGTTCTTTAGAAGGTTAATATTACATTGAATATAAACTATATTAAAAAGAAGAGAAAAATGTGACTTAAATTTAAGAGATAATATATTGATATAAATAATAAAAGGGACGTAGAAATATAGTAATATAATATGTAAGGTGTAACACGTTAACCTTCTCTATTAGAATTCCACTTGAATGCCAAACTTCCTATTAAGAATCCTCGTTAACCTCAGTTCAAAAATTTGTGAATTTTTTACATCAAAGCTACAGCCTAGAATAATGCAAAAAAAAAAAAAGGTTATTTCATAAATTTTTAAAGCTTATCTGCTTTAAAAGCAGATTGCAAATTAATTAGTCAACAGGAAACTCAACAAATTGAAAGCTACATAACATGTCACAGTTATATCCATTATGAAAACCTGACCCTGCAAAGAGATCAACTAGCATAGATGAAAAATGGGAAACACTGGCCTTAATCGCATTGCGTCTGCTAAATTCTAGGCCATTCTCCCATAGCAATAAGTTAACACCTGGCCGACTAACTAAAACTGGTTTCAAATTTAATAATTCAACCAAAATATGCATGTTTCCCACTTATAGTTAAAATGTAATTTCTCAATTTAAAATAAAATAAACAGAATTTACACGAATTTGATACCTGAACGAATGTTTCTATGATTATTACTTTCGTGGCTCTATTACATACAGTATGGCAATCGGTCAAAAAATGATCACACAAGATTTTTATACTTTTGAACTCAGGGAATCGCCGAGAAATGTAAATAAAAAATTGGTTTTTTTTCTGTGTGTATGAATGTTTGTGTTTTTGTGTTCTTTGTGTGTTAGGTGTGTGACACGATTTTGTTCACCCACTTTGAAGCTTCATAACTCCCGTGTTTTTGTTAAAATTTCGGAAACTCTTCAGGGAGATTTTTATATTAGTATACTAAAGCTGTTAAATTTTGGTGGTTAAAGGTCAAGAAGTGAGTCGTGTATCATATCTCGAGTAGGGTCGGACCTAATGAAGATTTTATTCGTTATTAACATTTACAATTTTTTAAAAACTCATCCCTACTCTCAAAATTGAGCTTTTTGCCGTTTTATAATAAATAATTGTATAAAAAACGTTTCTTAATAAAATATCATAATAGATTGCGCCATATACAGTTTTAAATGTTGTTGCCGGGAAAGTTAAGCAACTCGTTGCTGAACTTTTTTAATAAAGAATTACAATTTGCATTTTTTTTTTTTTTACAGCATTAACAACTCACTAATTAAATACCGAAATTTAAATTCCTTACACGTGATTTATAACATATTTTTCACAAATTTAGCTGTACTTTCTTTACTTAAGTATAAAAATATTTTTAAATATCCTGCGTAAATTTAAACTTAAGCTAATTTAAATCTCTCTCAAATCAATTATTATTTTTTAAATTTTATATACAGAATGTTTCATTAAAGATGATACCAGTATATCGTTTAGTGTGAATTTCATATTTTTCTTTTGAATTTGCGAACTTTATTGCACCTTCATAGATGCATTAAAAACAACGTTTTCAATAAGTATGTAAGTATACATTATCTATAGAAGTTACAATTATAAAAAAAAGTATTATCGTTTAAATTATCTAAGTACTATTTCTCTAATACAAATCTTTAAAAAATTCAGCCAATTTAAAAAAAAAAAAAAAAAAAAAAAAACTAAATTTACGTTTAATGCGATCTTACAACATGCTACTTGAGTATTGAGTGTAAAGTAATAAAAGCATCGAGCTAATAAAAGCATTAGACTGCCGTACTAGAAGACTTGGGTTCACATACAGATTAAGAACCTCCAGAATTTTTTATGGGCAGTCTGGCACGAATACGTTAGGCCGTATTCCTCTTTTATTGGCGATATGTCCTTGATACGTTACGCTTCATCCCTCAATCTCCCGGCCATACTCATTATGGACCTAGCCAAACCCATGATGGGTTTGATTGAAAGCGTTCTCAGAGAATCAAATTATAAGTAATTCGGACAAAATTGGAGCCCACTTGGCCGACTGAATAAAACAAGTGAACACTAGTAGTTGATGGTGGTTTGCGCCTTGCCAAGGGACTAGCCATGTGGAGTTTTCCGGGTTTTCTTCAATAACCTAAATAGGTGACCAAAACTCCTCCCGAGAAGCATTTCTCTTGGCAGATCACCCACCTGTCGCGTTGCTGTAATCAAATCGGACAAAACTGACTGCCTTTTTTCATAAAAGAACGTCTTAAAATTCAGAATTGTTAGCTAACTCTCCACTCTGCAGGCAACCAACGAGTAAGAAAATCTTTTTGATACTGTTATAGGTCCACATTGGAAACGGCTGGTAATTAGGGACGGGGCTCAACAACAGCCAGAATCAGCCCTTTACGAAAATCTTTCAGCCAACCCGAATTACTGGACGTTTGGTCATTCGGCCATCGAGCTATATATTTCACACGTTGCAAAATAACTCGCAATATCTTTAATGTTTTAATTTTATGAATTAAATGTGTCTAGGATTTTTCCTTTAAATATTAATATTTTAAAAATAAATTGGAATTTTTTGTTAATCCATTTGATTGAATTTAGGAGGTAATAAATGCACGTTACATTAACAAAATTTTTCTCTCTTCAGTTCTGCATAACAATTTAAGTATTTAGTAAGTAACGATTACGATCCAGTGATATTGCATGTAATGCTACCTGGCGCCATCTTTTGTAAATACAAAATGGTAATTTATTTTATCTTATTTATAGAATATTAAAAACATCAATTATAAGATCTTAAAAAAAGGTTTTCTTAATTACCCATTAAAATTTGCCTTTATATTAATATCCCTTTTGAATAAGTTATAGAAGGTTTTCAACTGAATATATTTATATATGTTTATACAAATAAATTGCATTCTGAAATTTGATATTTGGATGTCCCGATTATTAAATACAAAAGATAAAAAGATCATGTATTTTAAATTACAATCATAAAATATTGCAAATTATATTTTATTTATACAATGGCTGAAGTACCAAGCATTTAGTAAGGGGGAAAAAAAAGCATTTATTCGAAGGAAATCAGATGTCCAACAATGTCCTACAGAATGACAAAGCCAAGGTTATCTATCACGAATGACATTATTATGTCATAGCTATGCATGACATCACTTACATTATCGTAAGTAGTAATCAATGACGTCATTAAGAGTTAAGATCAATTGTGTGATACAATACAATGTGACGATGGTCATCTTAGGAAATATCTTCAGAGGGTACAAGGGATGTTAACAACGGCGAGACTTTAGATGTGACAAGGATAATAGTATATAAGCATATATAACAGATAATGGATCAATATTTTATCTCGTCCTCCTCTGACGTGAGCGAGCGAGCACCTACTGAACAGTTAATCTGTTCAAGAACAATGTCGAAATGAAAAGAAAAATTGCGAATGCGTATAAATATAATATGGTTAAAATTTAAGCAAAACTCGACAGTTTATTGATTGATATATAATAAACTTTATAATAATAGGCGTTCACAGGTTTCTCTCTCTAACTGGTTTTCCTCCGTAACAGTATAAAAAAAGTATTCATTTTATTCAGTAACAAATATAAGATTAAAAATAACTTTAAAAAAGAACTCGGTAATAACACAACTAATTCAAATCTGACCAGCAGTAGTAGTAATGATATTGCATATTTGATTTAAATACTAATTAAAAAATGTCGATAAATTTTAGAATTACATTCCTCTAGTCACAAATTAGAAGGAACCATACAATATATCATTTCCTGTTTGATGTTAAACGCTAATAACTGAAATCTAGGATAATTATACATATATTTCTCGCTAAATAAGTCAATGTCAGAGTAATTAATTCATACAAATTACTTATAAAATTTGGTATATGATAATCATAATTATAGTCATATTTAATTAAAATTTTAAAAAATATTCTAATAATTTAAAAGTACATAAATTAATTTTTAAAATTAAATTTAAGGAAAACATAAATACATTTATGATAAATTATGTTTACAAAATTTAAAATTTTCATAAATATTAAATACACATTTAAAAATACTTTTTATATAGCATATTACAAAATTTAATCAAGGTTAAATTTATCTATTGACATTATTTTCTCAAAACATCCATAAAATATTTAATCATTTCACATGAATCATAAACAGGTATTAACCTGCTTTACACAGGTTAATTAGTCACTTGTAATTTTACAATAGGAATAAATAATGTTAAAATAATAACCTTGACGACTTTTGTTTCTCTTTGCGGTCTTTCATCCCCTAAGGTCTTTTTCACGTGTCATTATGCAATGCACTGTTGTTACCATTCAAATAATTATGCAATAAAGGTCAGTTCTGAAAATTCCCAACAGCTGATACACATAATTATACTTAATTACATATACAACATTTTTACCAATGATGATTATAATAATAAAATAATTATATATAAAATCATAAAATTCTAATAATCATCTTAAAATAATAACTACAGTATTAGCTTTTGAATTATTAATATTTTTGCAAAGCTGACTGTAAAAATGAATATATCGCACCCCGGCAAGCAAGTGACACAACTCAAAAAATGGCAATTTTGAGATTATGTCATTGAAAAATATGTATGAAGTGCCCCAACATTCACAACAAGCGTCACATCTCTATCTCGCAAAATAACAAAGTTATTAGAAAAGCATGAAAACTGCTTCAAAACTTCGTTGCTGTATCTTCGGAACTTAACCAGATTTGTCAAGATGGACCAATGGAGCTTCTGTATTTTATTCATCGATACAAATTAATCGATTCGGTACCGAATATAGAAATCGGTCTCTGAATCTTCTTAATTAACAATAGGAGTTAGTGTCGCAACTTGTGAGAGAAGCTTTTCCAAGCTGAAGCTAATTAAAAACTACCTGAGATCGACAATGAGCAACCTGAGATTGACAAACCTTGCCATTTTATCCATTGAACGTGAAGTTACTGATTCCATAGATTTCGATTCTGTTATTTCTGATTTTGCTAGTCTGAAAGCTCGTAAAGTAAGTTTTTAAAATTCGAATGTATCATAATATTATTTGTTTTACCTTGCACAAAACGGAATAAATAAATTCAAAAGCCAAAACTTACAGAAAAAATTACTTGTTTTTGTTTGGACGTTCCCGATTACCAATACGGAAAAAGTACACCCCTGCCGAAAAATTTTTTGGTAGGGGTGTCCTTTCCGTAATGGTAATGGTAAATGGTAGTTCGGGGTCCACAAATCTGATTCCGCACCGGGCCCGGAGAACCCTAGCTACGCCGCTGTATACAGTGTGAGTCAAAAGACAGTTAACATTTGAAAAAGCCGATATTTTATTATACTTTTTGACGTGTGGTAAGGCGATTAGTATAGAAATGCGTAGAATCATGCGGACGTTTTTTCCAACTGTCAAAATTTAGTTCTAATTATGTCTACCAGATGGCGCTTTGACCCATAACACCATAAAGAACCGCCTCATATCAAATGCCGATGTGACGAACTTCGTTGTTGAGCACAGCCTGAAGACATTATGGACAGCATTTCTTAAGGTATCAGTGATGAGGCATCACTGATATCTTACAATTTTACAATAGGAATAAATAATGTTAAAATAATAACCTTGACGACTTTTGTTTCTCTTTGCGGTCTTTCATCCCCTAAGGTCTTTTTCACGTGTCATTATGCAATGCACTGTTGTTACCATTCAAATAATTATGCAATAAAGGTCAGTTCTGAAAATTCCCAACAGCTGATACACATAATTATACTTAATTACATATACAACATTTTTACCAATGATGATTATAATAATAAAATCTGAACTTAAGGTATCAGTGATGAGGCATCACTGATACCTTAAGAAGTTTTTCAACCGCAGTCCGCGAAAAAATTTTACCAATCCGCTGTAAAATATTTGATCTTACAGACGCTGGCGCAGTTGATTACTGGTGACTAATTTAAATAGTAATCTAGAGTTACCGTATACACTTTGTTAAGTACAACAACTCTATATAAGCATGATTCACAGTCGCATATAATTACTGGCTCGCGATTCGAAAAAGGTTGAAATACACTGGTGTAGCCTTTTAGCATTGTCAATAATCGTGGATATCTGTAAACAGATAATCCCGTAACCAAAAATCGCAGGGTATCAGGTCTGAAGACCTAGGTTGCCATTCAGTCTAAACGTGACGGCTTATCACTCGATTCGTTCAAAACGATGATAGTGAGTCGTTTCACAGAAAAAGCAACACGATATGGTATTTTGTTTTGTTTTTATTAAGTTATGGCAAGGCAACACTTGGGCGCTCTTCCTAGGTGGGACGCCTTCCGAGAGGTCTTTTTGAGGGTAACTGGCCCCTATTCAGGTGTTACGGAAGTGAAGAAAACCCGGAAAACTCCACCTGGCCAGCCTGTCTACGCGAGGCGCGAACCCACGACCGAATTCCCAGTGTTTAGGGAACGTAACCGCTTGGCCACTGGTGGGCCGAGATGGTGTTTCATCTCGTATGAATGTTACAACATCCAATGCTTATCTCCTCTAGGTTTAGAATAACTCTGACCTGTGATAGTTTCAAAAACAGACACCTGAGTGACGTCGTTTGTGGTACAGCGCCACCTGATGGACATAATTAGAGCTAATTTTGACATTGTGGAAATAACCCCGCGATTCTATATAATTCCATGCTAATTCCGATACCATTTGCAAAAAATTTACTAAAATATTGATTTTTTTAAAATCTTTAAAGTACAGGATGATTCAAAAATCAGTAAAGTTCTGTTATATTAATTAGTAATCGAAGAATCTTTTTTTCGAAAGACTTGAATGGCTATGCCAGATTGCTTACATGAAATAATAGACTACTTTCAGAGCACAGAATGCTTTTATTAAACAAACCAAAGATGGCAGAGGAATTGAGCATTCTCCAAAAAGATAGCTGAAATTCCATGGACCTATTTTCCAATCCCCCCATGAAGTCAGGCGTTGGAAGAGAGATCCGTAGAATACAATAAGATAAAGAGAGAGAGCAAAAGCAACACTAACTTATAAGACTAAAAGCAGTAGGGCTACAAGATCCATAAAAATCAATTTTTTTGAAAACCCTATACAAGGGCACTCACAAGAAAGAACCAGGAAGAGCAATTCCTCCTCTTAACAATTGTTTCCATTTTCCATGTTTTTTTTTTTATGAAGCATTAATATTTTTGTTAGAATAGTTTATTTTAATAGACATTACACTCAAGGCCGTGCCGTGCTATGATGCAGAGAGGCGGCCGCATCAGGCGGCACAAAAAACATTTAAGGGGTGGCATTTTCAAGACTTGCATCATACTGAGAAAATCTACCGCACGATCCTGATTACACTAATATAAATACACAAGATGTCCCCTCTAATTCTTTTTTAAGCTATACAGTACATAGGTGCTGTGCTTATGCACGAAAATCATATAATCATATTTTTTAAAGTAGTTGAAATTTTTGCTTGCTCTTTTACGTTATACGGGTATACCTCGAGTTACGTCGTTTCGAGTTACGTCGTTCTCGATTATACGTCATTTGTCAACATAGTAGGGTGTACTATAGATTACTGCCTATGGAATTTCAGGACTTTGATTATATATTTAAACTCAGGGGACCGAGACGAGTTCAACGGTACCCTATTTTTGGACCGGAGACGAAAAATAAAAAAGTTATCACACTTTTTAAGTTACCATACTTTTTTAATGCTCTCATGCAGACGGCACCGTAGTTGCTAGTATTGCCATCTTGCGGTAAAGTCTGCAAACCGTGACGTCGGACTACGGTCATCTCCCGGAGCGTTAAACACGCGATACGAGAGCGGAGAGAGCGACGCGACTTCCGATCATCGCGCGATCGCCATTTCGGTTAATGTTACTTATGGCAGCGAACATGGCGGCCCGACTGACTTCTCGTATGGGAGCCATCACACGCCGCCATGTGCTAAACTAGTGATCGATTCAAGGTAGTTCTTGAACAAAGTAAAAAAAAAAAAAGGAGAAACGTCTACTAAAGGCAATTTTAACGGCAAGCACGCGACTCCCGATCGCGATAGCGAGGCCGACTTAGCGGAGAGCGACGCGACTCCCTATCATCGCGCGATCGCCGGAAAAAAGTATGATAACTTTTTTTTTTTCGTCTCCGGTCCAAAAGTAGAGTATCGTTGAACTCGTCTCGGTCCCCTGAGTTCAGATATATACCCAAACACACGAAATTCCATAATCTATATCGTAATCTATAGTATACCCAAATAGTATATGAAAAAATAAAAATCAAGTTTGTCATTTTATTCGACTTTACATCCGTCCGCCACAAACATTGAAGTCGTAATATCACTAGAAAAGCGTTAAAAGCACATAAAACTATATTAAAATATGTACATTTACAGTAAATGTTAATGTAATCACCATAAATCCTAGAGAACGAAACATGAAAACATCTGTGTTTCTGTGTTGTCGTCTTATTTAGCGGTCTTTAAGTGCTCATTATTGGCGTTTTTCACCGTAGTTTCGACTTACGTCGTACCTACACAAGTAAGTTCGACTTACGTCGCCTCTCCTGGAACCAATTACCGATGTAAGGCGAGGTATACCTGTACTATGTTCAATATTTATGAAATTGAATAGTAAAGTTGAAATAACATGATTTTAGTGAATCAACTATTCTATTATTTCATCTGATCTAAAATGTATATATTTTATCCTGAGACAAATCCTGCAAGCATCCTGGCTGTATATTGCCAAAAGTGTACAGTATATAATACCAAGTTACTTGAATAATGTTTTGAACAACAACAGTTTGTTCTTTATTCTTCTCTGATAAAAATATTAACAAACAAGCTGAGAGTCATTGGAATGGCTAGTAATAATGACTAAAAAATTTATTAAACTAGTATTTATTAGTAAATCAAATTATAAACTTCCAATAATTATCATAACTTCAATCAAAAGGAAATATATCAATATATATTTACATATACTTTCTATTTAGTTTCATTATTGTATAATGAATTTTTACAAAAAAAATATTTAAACAATTTTATTGGAATAATTTAAAATATATTTATATTATATGTACAAAGATTACATTGTATTTTAAACATTACTAATTCCTGTTTTTTCAGCTTGTTCTAGAGCAGCTTGAAGATTACTATCAAACAATTCGCATCTAAAAATCAAAATAAAGAATGGCAATTATTATATTTTTTTTTAAATTTCAATATAATTGTTTAAAATAATTATTACACATAATATAAATTCAAAAATAAAGTTAATAGCAAGCTTGCAGCCGAAGTTTTCATCTCTAAAACGTGAACGTCCAACGTCAAGCGCACCTTACAAGATAGCAGCGCTCCATGCTCGACATTCATGTTTTAGGGATGAAAACTTCGACTGCAACTTCGCTAATTAAAGTGTAGATTAGCATAAACAGTTACTGTCAAACTGATTTACTGCCAGAGTTTGTGCGTTTGCCTTTGAAATTAGCACTAAATCAAGTGTAGCACAAACTGAAGTTCCACTCAAGTGATGAAGTTCAAGAAATATATAGAGTAATAATGTGTTTGAGAGCTTAAAAGTTGTGATGCCATTTAGAATGCTAAATTATATATTTAGTAATTCAAAGAATACTGAAAAGATTCTCTGTTTACTGGAAAATTCGTTCACAAGTATTCTGAAATGTTAGTATTGTATGAGAGCATTATATAGATGTTAGACAGTATACATAATTATAAAAACAGCATAAACTATACAACTTAAAAAATATTGATAAACATCATACAATCATCTCCATAATTCCCAAATGTCTCAGAATATCAGTTACAAAGAAGATTGTGTGATCCTCCATAATTATAATACCATCAGTGTTGTAACTAGGCAGGTGCAATGGGTGCACAGGCAGACAGGGCTAGGAGAAAGATGACTTCAAAATGAGGTATCAAAAAAATTATCAGCATTAAATTTTTATTTTCAAATTTTAAATTTTGCTGCCTTGGGACAGATTCCGTAATGTTTTTAATTACAGTTAGAAAAATAACCGACCTTTTCTATTCTATCCCCCCAAAAAAACAAAAACGAGGAGCCAAAAATAAAATCTTGCACAGGGCACGTGAAAAGCTAGTTATGGCACTGTATGCGATGATGCAAGAGATATAAATGTATATTTAACATGGATGAAATGAAATTTTAAAAACGACTAATCAAGCAGAGTACGAAAATAAGAGATTAAAATTGATTTAAATAAATAAAAAAGAAAAATACACTGAATGAAATTCAACGAGAATCAGAAAAGGAACAAGTAGGATACAAAAACTGTTAAGAAATTTCGGTTTCTAGTATTTGTGTCAAAATTCATAGGTTCTCATCTCACCAACACCGAGAATTTTGATACGAAATCAATTTATTTGATAAATTGTTTAGGATAGAATTATTGTAATTATAAACCTGGCCAAATAGAATAAGGTACTCTTGAAAGAACGGAATACTTGAAGTAGGAACTAGAGGAAACTTTCAGATTACCGTCACCATCGTCATCACAGAAATTAAACTTAAATATCCTTATATTTTGAGTTAAATTCATAGTATTTATATTTAAATTTATAATTATATAAAATCTGAAAAATGTACAGAAAAAAATGATTAATAAATTGCAGATTTATTAGAATATCACAAACAAGTAAGAAATAAAAATTCATAGATTTAATAAATAGAATATTCATAGTTTATTAAATGAATAGCAACTCAAATAAAGTTTAGAAGAACAAAAAACTTTTCCAAAAAAACAAATACACAGTATTTTATTGCACATTAAAAATTACTGTTACAACTTTTAGAAAAAAAAAATTTTTTTAAATGAATAAACAAAATATATGAAGGTTCTTCATCAATTTGTTTGGAGTAATAATTTTCTTCCAGAAAAAAAAACCATCACTTTAAAATTATCAGATTTGGCTACATCGGAGAATATAAGAACACTGTAATTTTCAATACGTTAATAAATTCTTTTTAATTATGATTTATTAATATATACTAATTACTATTGTTTTTTATTATGCTAAACACGAAAACTAGATCCACCCTATGAAATCATTTCCCAAATAAGATTTATTGACTTCGATTTATGCACAAAAGTTTCCTGGTCTGTCATAAAAATAATGGGATGAATGCCATTTGTTACCAATTTGCATATCATGACGTCAAATGATGTAAACTTTTAAAATTCAGACATCATACAATTGTGTGGTTTTTTCATGATTTACAAAACGTTTCATTCTAATTGCTTCCTATTTAAGAATGCAAAATGTTCTATTTTTTTTTTCTGTTTCTAAATCTTCAGAACTGGTTATCCAAATGAAAATAAAATGATATATACAGGATATAATACCAGAAATATATATGAATATTCATCTAGCCTTTCATCTTTATGATAACTTGTGGTTATTCTGTCCCTTTTCAGGGTTATCCTATAAATAGCATATATTTAATATTCAATTATAAAAAAATTCTACTTTATTGAAGCAAAAATTATTTTAAATAATGTGAATAATGCCTTGTTTAACATTTAATTTTGATGTTTCTTTTTATTTTTTGAAATAATTTACACATTTCAAAAATGAGCTGGCAATTATTGAAAGTAACTGAATTTCAAAATTACTTAAAGAATTCATTCCAATAATGCATAACTTTCTTGCAATTGTTTGGCAATTTTGTCTAGTTTTCCTAAGTTTTTGGCAAAATACGTTTCCCCCCTAATTTTTATTGTCCTCCATTTTAAAATATATATATTTTTCAACCCTCATACTATTTTAATCTATAAATAAAACATAATTTGTGAAGAGAAAATAACATTCATCTTTTGGGATACTGAATGGATTATTATTATTATGAATTTCTTGGCTTTGGGCAGGGCTTCCAAACAGGGTTGAAGAACATATTGGATAAATATTGTACATGCATATATAATGATAATGTATAATGTTTTATACAGAGACGCACAGATTACCTTCCCACATTTGCTTTGCTGATACTCAGACCCTATTCTTTACATTTTTCAACTATCATGAAATAAACTATCATGAATTTCAGCTGAAAGGGTATATGTGGACTTTCCAAAATGCAGTCAATTTCACTATCATCTTATTATATGATGCAAAACATGTTCTATTACAGAGGTGTGTCAGATAGTCACATGTGAGTGACCAAACTTCACTACTCTTATAATCAACCCTCCTAGGAAACAGATTCAACCATTTATAATGCGATTTTTTGTTGCTATTTCATTATAAATTTTACAAAAATCTTTAAATATTTTCTATAAAAATTTTCAAGTAAAGTAATTATTAAAAATGAAGAATCAAATATAAATAAAAATAATAAACTTACAATATAAATTTGAGTTTCTACGTACAAATTTGAAGATAGTCAAAGAATTTAAGAACAAAAATTTAAGCATTTAAAAAAGTAAATATGATCTAAATAGCAAACACACACAAATACTTGCTTCATATTTGTATGAAAGTTTTTGTTTATGAATGATATAAGCATTGCAATTCAAAGAACAAGTACTGTAGTAGTAAAACTTTTAAAAACTGCCTTACTAAAAAAAGAAAAAAATGGTATGCATTAAAGAAGGAAATACTAATTAAAATTTCTGTTGAAAGATAAGTAAAAGTCAAATAAACAAAATCTAAAACAAATATTAGCATCATACTAATTTTAAACAATTTAAATAGAAGTACGTCATTGTATATGGATTTTATAATTTAAAATAGCAAAGAAATTGAAGAACAAGTTTGTAATAAAGAAAACAGAACAGTATTGTTGAAAATAATATCTGAAAAACTATTCACAGTTTAAATTAATAGTTATAAACTAAAAATTTATTATTTAATCTGAAAAAGAAGATACGCAAACACAAAGATCCATGTTTAGTGGATATGTTTACTTTCATGTATCTTTAAGAAACTTCATTAGAAAATACAACAAATTAATATTTAAAAAACATATATATCTAGTTTGAAAGAAAAATTTTAAAAAGACAAAAATGCTAAATCCAAAGAGCAATCTTATAAGTAGCTCAGAGGAGTTTAAAAAAAAATTACATAATTTTTTTTTCAAACGAAGATTAATTACTTAGCTCCATACTTTATTACTAAGATTTTTTTCATTAAAATAAATACATTGCATGAATTACTAAAGAGAATGTTATAATTATGTAGCTTAAAATGTAATGTCTGATATAACAGTGCAAATGTGGTGTTTTGGAATGAGGCATGCATGAAACACATGGAAATTAATCAGATATACAAGAACAGCATACGGAAAAATTGTTTCAATCATTACATTGTAGAATATTTAGTCAACATATAGAAGTTAGCATGTGATTAAATTAATTTCATTAAACTGATTTATGTAGATTTATATATTTATTTATTATTTCTTACTTTTGTTCATATTTAGAATAGCTGTTAAATAATTCATCTAAACATTTAAACTCAAATATATGTGTAACCATTAATTTTGTTTTTGTACTAATATGAAGATGGCCAATATATGCAGCCAAAAGCATTCATTATTCAATTTATTGAATTAAAGTGTTGATCATTTTTGCTCTATTCATAATAATTAGATAATATTTCTGATATATGATTTTGATAACGTTTTCTTTTGCTTGACCACTAGATCAAATTTATGTTCTTTAGCCAATATTTCAGAAATTGCTTCATTGCTTTAATAAAAAACTCAATTCTAATTATACATAAGTAATCTAAAACAAAACAGAAGTTTAATATTAAAGGAATTTGTTATTGGATAAAGTGGCATTAACTATTGCTAATTTAAAAATATTGCATAAAATAAAATTTTTATAATTTTTTTTGAAGTTATGAGAATTTTGTTGTATTTCAAAGATTACTCAAACATTTGATAAATAGAATTTTGCAAAAATTCTGTCACAAGCTTATCAGATATTGGGCTATTTATTTTTTAAAAAAACACTTAAATTTTAATTCAAAAATTTCAACTTTAACTAGTATTAAGAAAAACGTTTTATAATTCTGAAATTAAATTTAACTACCAGGTACTTGTTAAAAAAATATAAAATTCATAACATAATTATTACATTGAATTTAATTACATGTATTTTTTTCCCTGTATCTTGCTTTGTTCACTATTACAGCAAATCATCAATAAAACTCCTTATTGAAAACTTTGTAATCAAAAATTACTTTTTATTTTATAAATTTCAAATATAGTAGATCCTACATAATAGATATCTACTATAGTTGATAGTAATCAATTGTATTATAATGTCTCATTTAATGAAGAATCCTCATTATGTAAGCAATCCATAGATCAAATACTGATTTTGTATAAGCTGTGACAAATTGTAATTAACTTTGAACCATACATTATCATACTGAATTGGAAAATAAAAAATTGCAATAATAAATTTGACATTTTATATAATATGAAATTTATACTGGTCATAAAAGTAGAGAATTATAAAAATAGGCAGTCATAAATTAGTCATAAAAGCAAAGATCAATCATATGGAAGTAAAATTATACATACTTAATAAAAAATAATGTAAAAATCATTTTTATTCAGTTTACTAATGAATATTTAAATAAAATAATTTACTTTAATAGAAAAATGTGATAAAGTTGCTGTAAGGATTAATATTAAACATAAATTAAATGCATTACAGATATGCTTATGGTACTATAAAAGTTGATTAACTGACAGTTTTATCAATGATATAAGTTTGTATTGTCAATAAAACTGCATCTCTCAAGATTTTTTGGTGAAGAAAGTGCCTATATATTTCTATTTATAGTATACAAACAGATGAGCTTAACATTGCTTGGGCAAAAAATAACAGCAGCAGAGATTAAGATTATTAGATTATTTTGTACTTCTAACCCTTCTATTATATTATAGTTTTTGATTTATATTTATTACATAAAAGTTTATCACACCAAGTGACCAATCTAACACATTTTAAAAATTGTTTAAATTGTGTACAGTAGAGGAATAAAGAATTTTTAAAATGTGTTATATTGGTCACTCGGTATGATAAACCCTCCCATAAGATAGCCTTTGTAGTTATATAAATCAAATACTATAATATAATTAACATTAAAACAAAAACCATATAGAGTTTGGTTATTTCAGCCTACCACTGTCTTGTTTATCATGATACTTGGATGGTACAAAATGGCATAATTTCATTGGTCAAATAGACACCATTTGAAAATATGATATCTTAAATTTTTTCAGATATCATGTTTTTTCCTAATGTTAACTCTAAAAAACTACCATTCACAGTCGAATATCAAATGGTAATCTGCCAACGAATCAAATTTCGCAAAAAATGGACCAAATATTTAAACTCAGCACCCTTGAAAACCACTTAAATCATATTTTGTGCTTGCTGGTAACCTTATATTATTATAATTTTTCTATTTGAATGCCATCATATAGCTGGTCTGATAGAAAGGAGGGACCATTGTGCAAGGGGTTTGAAGTAATTCAACCAAAGTAGTCATTGACCTCCTCCAAGAAAAGAGGATGATCAATGACTACTAATTAGTACCAGTCTACTATTATTTGAAAAGTGATCTGTGTTAAACAGATTGTGATGGCCTTGCATGTGATCAAAGTTGCTAACCTTAATGTCCAAAAAACTTCATATAAAACTTGTTTAATAAAAAAATCGTGTATGAATGTTAGAATAACTCCTTTTATATGATAATAGTGTTTAAATTTTTGTAACAGATTGTATAAACAACATGAGAAGTACATTGTTGTAAATATTGCATTTATAGAAAAATTATTGGGCTGCAATTTGAAAAAACTGTAGACCTATAAATAAATCCCCACTGTTGTCCATCTGTTCCATCTCCATCATTCCTTAATCTCGAGAACAGAGTTAGAAACATGAAAGCTGAGATCAGACATAGAAATTGTAAGAGAAAGAATACCAGATTAATTATATATAAACTTTCGATTTGTACACAAGTCACATTATTTTGATTCAAAAATTTTCCCCTGAACAGAGATACATAACTGGCACAACTCTATTGTGAACAGAAAAAGTACAATATACAGGAATCCACTACTACAGGAATACACAACTACACTCCATACAGGCAAGTGCTATGTGCTATCTGTTGTAATGCTGCATCTATATATATATATATTTTTAATATAATATATATATTTGTTATATTATAATAATATAATATATAATATCGAATATATATATATATTTTTAAAAATTATATCGTTTTTTGTAAGAATTATATTTAGTTAATTATTTTGTTAAATTTTTTCCAATAGATGGTGCTACATGTAAAGCCAGCAAATCAAATGTAGATAGAAATTAATCGATATATAAAAATCCAATTGATAATTTGGGGTGAAATGTATGACATGATCTAAGTTAGAAGAATTTGAATGTAACTGCAGATGTTTTGTAGCAATTGGTCAGTAGTGTGTAGCAAACAAACATCCTCATTTATAGATATAGATTTATATAAGCTGATTTAATTTTAGAGTATTATTCCAGTATAATAGTTTTAAGCAGAGACAAGTATAAGAATAACATTAATGTTATACTTCCCTATCATTAAAATATACTTTGCATGAATAAAATATAAATAAATGGCAACTCAACATTTTAACAAATTTTGATAACTAATAAGACTGTTCATAAACAACATCACACTTCATGGGGAGAGGAGATAATTCAGAATGTGACACAATATACTAAGGTGAGAAGGGGAACATTACCTTGTTACATCACATTTCACATCTAATATTAGCCTGTATCATACATGCTTTTAACACAACAGGTGATATTTAAAACATTCTTTAAAAACTTGTTTAATATATTAATTTATATAAGAATACTAAAAGACAGCAAAAAATAAATTTGTACCAGAGTTATTTTACTATGGCTATTAACAGTCTGTTATAGCCACCATAAAATGATTGGCACAATTTCTGTGACTAGTGTGTGGAATTTATCACTATTTGTATGTTAAAAATGACTCATCTGTTCAATGTTTTAAAAGTCTGAAGTTAAAAGAATTTTAACATAAATAATATGAAATTATTTTGCTGTTACTATGAAGTCATCTTTGTTTCTAAGATCTAAGTTAAACAAGGTAATTTTGGGTTATAACTGATTATATCTAGCAAATATTACTAATTTTAGCTTCATATTAAGGTAATTTTGTATAAACAAAGAACAGCAATATAAGTCATAGCACAGGACTGAGACACAGCACACTACCGTATTTAAAAGTTTAAGCAGTTAGTTACTGTGCTAGACTTGTTAAAAATGTTTACTAAATTTTTCAAAAAGTTTGAAGTTTATTTTTGGAATATTACCAAAGAAAAAGGAAATATAGAAAAGTAACTCTTAATATTTTCTAAATGTAAACTGCAGCATCTATCATGGATTGGAGGAAACGACTTTCGAATTTGTTTAAAATGCTTTATGTGGAAGTTTAATACAGATGATGTTGAGTGGATAGATGTTGATGAAGTAAACATGACAGGATAGCATTCCCATTATGTCAATTGAAGAACACCTTATAAATCTATAGGAGTGAAATAACTTGCTTGTAAGGTATAGCAAAAGTAAAAATTTTTATTAATGTAATGATATTGTTATTTATTGTTTTATTTCAATAAAAGTGTAAATAAATCATTTTATGTTAATATCCATTATGTAATTGACTATGGCTACTAACTAATGCAGACTTTGTGGGTGATAACTGATGTGACATCATATATGAGGGAGAATTTGTCATAATATGACAATGAATTAGCATGACATCATTTACGAACAGCCCCTAAGCTAAAAAGATCTATAAATATAAAAAGAACATCAGAAAAATTAAGTATAAGGTATTAAACTATATATAGTATCAGTATAATATATTAAACTAGTTAGTAAGAATTTGCACTTTATTTTAAGTAATAAAATTTCAATAAAATGAAACCACAATCTGACATCATATTCTTTACAATGATTTGTATTCTCTACATAACGTGATGTTACAATATCTTACTACAGAAAATTAGTAAAAAGTTTTAAGCAGAACAGTGAATTTGAGCTAATAAAAAGCACAATGTCATATATGGTTTTGATTATCTAAATTTCATAACTTAAACAATAAAATAAGAGCAAATTATCCTGCAAATAATTATCATAAATTAAAAATTATTTAAAATTTAAAAAAAATAGAATACTGTAATAAAAACTAACAGTTAATTTGATGTGTGTTATGTTTAAGTTTGAATCAATTCTAAAATTATTTTCCTGTATGTAAAAATCAATGTAATTAAAGATATCATACTTAAAACAAACTCAAATTTATGAAATTACCTAATTGGCATCTCCAGAGAATAAAATGGATTTTTTAGAGCAAAATCTGAATAAATTTCATAAATTTTTCTTAAAAGGTTTTCTATTCCTGCTTGCTTAGGATCAGCTACAATAATAAATTTTACTCCTAAAAATAAAGCAGCAAGTATTAAAAAAATAAATACTATTTTATACAAAATTATTATAACTGATTATTAAAATTAACATTCCTACACATTTAAAATAAAACAGAAGATATTCAGCCATTAAATTTTTAAAAGTTATAATAATAAAGCTTTTAAATTGAATATCCACAAACTTCTTGTTTAATTCATATTACAGAATATAAATAAGTATCCATATCTTTCAGTAATATATTGAATGCTTTAATTAGCAAAACTGCATAATATGCATAAATTATCATCTTATATTATAATTCAATGCTAATCTTATATTATAATTCAATGCTAATTTTTATTTTATATATTTTTAAAACATGGTCATATTTGTTGTGTATTAATTAACTGCATATCATAGTGTTAGTATATTAAACTATTCACATATTTCTATTCATGTATTTTGATCCAACAAAAAAAAAAAAAAACCACATTTCTTATAACATAGTTTTGAAGTATCATTAAGTGAAAATGTGATTTATATATAATCACACAGAGTGAAAATGTTTAAGATATTATATGTCTGTATATGTATTTCTATTTATAATTCCTATATAACAAAGTTTTAATTAATTTTACAAAACAGATTTTGAACCATTCAGAAAAAGCCTTCTAAAATATTGTTTTTAGCAACAATAAGAGAATATCATTTCCAAAATCATTCAAAAATGAATGACTAAAAAGTTTTTAAAATGAACTGAAAATAATTTATGTTACAGTTTTATTATTACAGAGCAGATAGAGAAAATCATATTGTAAAAACCATTGAGACTAACATTACAAAAATCATTAAATTTTTACATATTAAACATTTTAGGTTCAAAGCATCAACAGACAAAAAAATTTATTATTTAATTAAATAATATGTATGGTACATGTGTGTACAAAATTATTATTGACTGGTAAATAGCATTGTAACAAATATATAAATAAAAATAATTAATGCTATGCTGATGCTTATTATTTATTTATTATTACGATTATTATCAGATAAATTATTTCCATTATGAAATACTCTATATAAATAAAAACAAATTTTATTATGATTTATCTTTTTTCATGATCAGTTTAATAAATAAAGTATCTTAATTTGCAATTCAAAAATACTCTAAAAAGAATTCATCTTTTCAAATAAATTTCAGAGTTTTCTACAGCTTATTATGCTATCTTTTCATCATGCTTTAAAATTTACAAAAAGTAGTTTTAGTTGTAAGTTCAATCATATTAATTATTGAGAACATAGAATAAAATGTTACCAAAATGTTTAATGAACAGCAAATAAAGAACTGACAATTATTCATTTTTATTTATAAGATTGAATAAATAAAATGAACTCAAATGTTTATTACAATTTTTGAAGGAATTAAGGAATAAATTTATATTAAAAAAAAAAAATGTATAAATTACAGTACATGTAATAGGAATAAGAGTAAAATGAATTTTTGTACAAATAAACACAGTTTTATAAATAATGTTTTATATTATTTCAGTATATGTATTTTAATAATGTTGAAATGCTGGAGAGACAAACTGAAAATGAATTATTTCTCATTATTTGTAAATTTGCATCAGTAAAGACAATAAATACATATGAAAAAGAATCTGAGTAAACAATTTTAATTATATAATATATTATACATGTAGTTGAATCACACACATTGGATAGGATAAAATTAAAAATTATGAATCAAAATGCACTTGAAAAATATACATTTCTTAGAGTAAGGTTCAAATGAAATTGGAAACCATAGCTGGCTTACTTTGATGTGTATGACAACTGCATTAATTTTAAATAAATTATTAGTTATCTAAGAATCAAAACATTCCTAGAAGCTTTATAAGACATGCTGGAATATTGTGAAAGCCAGTTTGAAAACTATTGTCTTAAAATATTATGTATAAATTTATCAATAAATTATATTATTTAACTTTTGAAAGAAAATTAAAATAATAATTAAAGATTAGTTAAAGTATTTTCAGTTGATAAAATCCTTTTATTAAAGATGGTTTACTAATACATTATTATTATTAATACTTACATAGAATATCTTTATTATGATTTATGATTATATTACCTGTTATTGTTTGAAAACAGTAGAGTTTAAAAGTATCAGTTTCAAGTACTTCAATCCCTGAAGATTTGGGTTCTGGAGAAAGTTGAGTTGCAATGGCAAATAATCTAATAAAATAATTTGAGAATTAACATTTATATTTTTTCTTAACATCAATGATGTTAGATTCAAATTTTGATGTATTTGTCATATATTTTAAACTTAATACATATTATACATATATATTTTAAAACAATTATTGTAGATTTTTATTACTATAACATTTAGACAGAACACCATTTCTAATAAGACAATATTTTATTAAAAATGGTATTACTTAAAAGTCATTAATAATTTTGTTGTAAGATAAAAGTACACTATTTTGACAATAAGACAAAAGATGTTATCTTTACATCAATGTAAAATTTTTAAAATATTCTAAAATTTAATAGACTATTCTGAAATACATATTGTAGACTTTAAAATAAACTTTATTATTTTTATATTTGTGTAGATAAAAGCATATTTATAAAGACAGGCAAATATAAGTAAAACACTAATATTTATCAAAAAACAATACCATAGTCTACTTGACATCAGTATTTCATTCCTGAAAATCAAACATTTTGTAAGAAAACACCAACTAGTAGCATATTTCCCCATTATTTTAAATTGGAACCATTATATAATGCAATGCAACATCTCTAATATTATACAGCACAAATATAGGCATTTTATTGTGTTTCAGTTAAGTTAAAAATAATAATGTTAGGATGTAAAATGATGAAAGCAATATTTCTTGATCACCAAACAATATGCTTGCTAAATAACAAATGCTTATATACAATAATGTGTACAATCTGTATGTCATACTATAAACATTATGTTTATGACATAGCATAGCAAATAACATAGCAATAAAGAAATTTGTTAGGAAAAAAAAATAACAATAAAAATCAAGTCAATTTCCTGTAGTAAACTGCTGTTGAGGCTTGAAGCAGAATGCTTTTCAAAACTATTACATTTGAATCTCACATTCTAATTGGATTTTGAATGCAAGTTTAAAGTTTCTGCAAATCATTTGTTAAATATAATGTATTACAGATGTAAAGCAAATGTTTACATTTTGTTACATTCACAAGCAATAAAACTAATATATTTAATTTTTTCCTATATACATCAAATATTTTTTAAAACAATTTTGCTAACTTTCCATTTTATTTGTTTTAGAAAATTATACATTAGATTAACAAAAGATTCAAAATTAAAGACAAATAAGATTATTCAGATCAAATTATTGTGCTTCTTTTTTATTAACTTGGGAGAAACTGAAAAAGACCATTTGTCATGTAGTGTCCTGGTTGACATTCTTGAGCTACTCATTCTTCAATGTATAGCTTTTATTATGTCCAAATAAATTTGTTATTATTATTGTGGTGTGAATGGGGTGTATCCTACACAGCATAAATAACAGTGCCTAGTACTATGATGGACTAAAGTCAAGGCATAAGAAGGCTACAAAGAACAAATGATTTGTTTATGTGCTGTTTATTTATGTATCTGTGTTTAGAAATTTCCTGTCATGTGTTTAGTATAACAGTATCCTATAGTGTAATATATATATGTGTGTTATGAAACCCTAATGTTTGAAGACTTTTATCATAGGGCTGGACTTCTTAAACTTTATCCATTCATGATCCCTTTTTGCCTAAGATCATTTTACATGACTCTGGCTATATATATGTAAGTACAGTACATAGAACAATCACACAAATAAAATAACTCAAACTGATAATAACTGATAATAAATAATTATAACATTAACTGTTAAGAAATCAAAGAAATTTAATTCCAAACAATTCTTTGTTATAATTATCAGGACAAAATAAAATTTGCATACTAATGATGTGCTTGTTTATTTTTGCATAAGGAGTTAAATCTTAGCTAAATATTTGATACTGCAGGACACAGGATATCTTCAAAAAAGTTTTTCAGAGTTGATCAATACTTTGATTTTATAATAGTCAATGACAAAACCAAATACATTATGAAACAAATGTAGCAAGAAGTATAATAAATGGATTGTATAATAATAATAATAAATTTACTAAATACAGTCAAACCTGTTTTTATGCGGTGGATAGGGACCGCATAAAAAAAATGCATAAAAAAAATCGCACGCGAATGGCTGTAAAAAATAGTTTTCGCAACACAATTAAAAAAATATTTTTTTATGCGGTCCCTATTGACCGCATAAAAAAAGTCTCACATAGAAAATAACTCAAAACCGTATGAAATAGAATTTATTGACAACAGATGTCAGCACTTGACTGCATCGTCTTGTCTATCGTCTGTTTTACATATTTTTGTCCAGGTGGTGTTTTTTTGACTTAAAAAATAAATTATTTCATTTTTCGCATATTCATGCAATAATATTACTATAATAAGTTCATTTATGCTATAATAAGTTTATTTAGCTATAATAAGTCAACGTGAGACATGACGAATTGCACGAGACTAGTCGCCAACTATACCGCACAAATAAAAAAATCGCACAAAAAAAACCGCACAAATTAAAAATTCACATTAAAAATTGCACAAAAAAAGACCACATAAAAACAGGTTTGACTGTAAACGTAAAAACAAATACAATAAATTTTTAATATACAGGTAATTAGGACTTTTTGTGATATATGCATAAAGTCATATGACTCAAAAACTGACTTTACAGTTTATCTGAGATTTTATAGTAAAATTTTCTGTTTTGAAATGAATTTTTATTCCCCTTGTCTTTCAGTAACCCCCTAACATCTCAAGTCGTCTTCTGCTTACAGAAAGAAATGTAGTATTCACATTGGGAATCATGGACTTAAATCAAAGTAAAAAGCAATATCTTCTATTCAATAATAAAGATTATATAAGTTATAATTTTAAAAAAATTATTATTATGTGATGAAAAGTAAAAAATTAAATCTTGCTGTTAGGTCCAATGTTTTATGGCAGCCCCACAAAGTAATGTATTTAGTGAATGTACTGTACATTATGTTCAATGGAGTTTAAAATATTTATGAAAGACCAACAAAAATACTTATTCCCTATAAATGCAGAAGCATAAATGTTTCTTCATTACAATTTATTATCCTTGAATTGTGATTATTAATAAATAATATTTGCTCAAGATCATTTATTAAAGTTATATTTGTTTTGGAAAGGAATAGCTAACAATCTTTGATAATAAACTTACTTTTAAAAATCATATTGATAAAATAATTAAATTTCTGGCTATTAGATATGGAATATTATGATGTTTCTGTAAACCTATCTCATCTGAAAGTGCATTAAGATCAATTTTCTTCACTAATTTTCAGTCTTGCAATGATATGACTACCCATTTAGTCTGGAGACATTCCCTTTTGGATAAAAATGCTAGAACTCTTGATAAAATTTATCTATCTTTTAATAAATTATGCAACTTATCATACACTCAATACACTATTTGCTATGAAAATACAGAATCAAAATAGCATTTCAAATATTTTGATCTCTTACAACATTTAAAATTTTTTAATGGCTATTTATTATGAGTTTTTTTACTTCTGCTACCTATTTGATTTTATCTCAAAGGTCTTTTTTTAATCATATTTTGAAATTTAAATAATTCTGATAATTTTTTTTCTTAAAATTTTTCTTATTTTAAATTAAAATGTAAAAATGCATTTGTATTCAATTTTTAATTTTGTGTAATTTGTTATCTTTGCTTTTTATGTATATTTGTTAATTTTTGGGGATAAATATGAACTGTCCTTTGAGACTTTTCCATTTCTTTCTAAAAATAAATAAATTTCACTTTCAAATCCTGTCAGGTAATGACTAAACAGACACATGAAATACTTACCTGCCTGGCTAACTAGTTAGTATGATATTTTTCAAACTCTGTATATTTAAATATAATTTTCAGAAATAGTTGGATTCACATTGTTTTGTTTTTATTTGAAATATAAATTGTTTCTCAGTAATTAAATTATCATAGTACTTTTTTATTATTATAATTTCATAATTCATCACATACTTACGAGTGAAACATACTAGCAAGTACAATTTTTTCATTTGTATTTAACTTTGGTCGACCAAATTTTATATTGATAGGATAATTTTCTTCAGCTTTTAAAATATCAAAAACATCTCTACCATCTTCCAATTGTCTTCCATTAACGGCAATTCCATTTATAGACATTAAAGTATGACCAACTGAAACATTAAAACAAGAATTTAAAAAAATAATCAAAAATATTAGCATATTTAGAAATTATTATTATAAAATCCCATTTACAATATTAAATTTAGGAAATTAGATAATTAAATATTTGTGTGAGAACTGAGTATGTGAAATCACAACTTAATGCACTTGGCCCTCTGTATCCACAGAGGGCCAAGTGTAACCAATCAAAAAAATAAAAACTTTTAAGTTCTAAAAAATCTAAAAAACAAAAGTTGAATTTGCTTTTATTTTTAAATGCTCTATTTTGGATAAAATAGAGCATTTAAAAATAAAAGCAAATTCCAGTCCAAAAAAAAAAGCAATATATTGCGTCTTTCAAGTTATTAAATGAAAGCAATTTATAAATGTTGAAGAAAGAAAAATGTTACATTGTTGCTGACCTACACTTACAGTTAGACCTATAAATATAATGATTGCATCTGTATTGAACACTTACACTTGTACAGATATTTTCTTGTAATTACGAGGGCTATTTTTTCAATAAGGTCCGTTTTTTAATAAGAAGAAAAATACTGTAAATATCGTTAAAATATATTTTTTTTCTATATTCTACATACTTTTATCTACTTTTCTACATAATTTCCATTTTGTTTAAACATTTGTCATACCGCTCAACAATTTTTTGAATTCCGACTTCAAAGAAATCTGCCGCCTGTCAAGAAGCCCAATCCACGACTGCAGTTTTCACTTCTTCGTCGTTGAAATGTTGGCCATCAAGGAACTCCTTTAAGTATCGAAACAAGTGAAAATCACTGGGTGCAAGGTCTGGACTGTGTGGATGATCGTATCGAGTCAAAACAATAAAGCACTGCCCAATCTTTTTGTTTTGTGATCGTCAGAAAGCAGTCTTGGAACGCACCGAGAAAACAATTTTCGATAATTCAGTTTCTCCGAAACAATGGTATACAAAACTGATCTTGAAATCTGTGGAAATTCAATTGATAACGTTGAAATCGTGAATCGTCGGTCCTCTCGAATTTTGTTATCCACATCACAAATCAAATCTTCAGAAATCAGAGAAGGTCGGCCAGGGCGTGGCTCATCATGCACATTAACTTGCCCATCCTTGAACATTCTTACCCATTTTCAAACTTTACTGTCACTCATAGCATTATCACCGTAAACTTCACAAATCTGACGGTGAATTTCTGCTGCTGCCAAGTTTCTTGCATTCAAGAATCGAATAACAGATCGTATCTCACAGTCGGCGGGAGACTCAATTTTCTTAAACATTTTAAACTTCTACAGCTCAGCATACAGACAGACGATATGACTGCAAATGGCGTCAAAACGCGCGCCAAGCTTGCTCGGAGCAGAAGCATATGCGAACTGCCGTGATTGCGCATTATTCTCACTTTTATTCACAAACGGACCTTATTTAAAAAATAGCCCTCGTATTTCCTGAAAAATACAGCATAACTATTTATATAGCATTTACATGTAATTAGGTATTTAAATAATTTTGAGATGATTTAAAGTATACAGACGAATGTGCATAGGTTAAAAACAAATACTATGGTATTATATATAGAAGACTTGAACATCTACAGATTTTGGTATCCATGGAACCAATGTATCTCCAGATCCAGGAACCCAATCCCCATAAATACCAAAAGGATAAGTAATTTACTTTTATTATTAGCAACTGATGATAATTATATGTGAAATGCTTAGCAGTGCTCTGTTTGATGTTCAACTATAAAATTGGCCCAAGAAATAATGGCACAACCATTTTACTTGAGAGAATGCATGGAATCAGTGGAATACTTTGAAGGATTTTGATAAGGTAAGTTATTTTATCACATCATAATCAACAAGTTCAACATAAATTTCTCATTTTCCTTCACGATCTTTACAGCTTTCTCAATTCCAGCAGTATGTCTGTTGCAGCATTTAGTTCATGATAGGTCTATTGCAGCTACATACGTCAAATTTATACCAAAAATTTTGTAATATAATGTCGATTAAACTCTCATTTACACTTTCAGAAATTGTCATATTTTTAGACGAAAAAAATTGTTGCCATGACTTATCAATTATCTCCACTATAATTTTGTAGCTACACAACACTTTAATGTTTTAGTAATTTAATATACAGTAGTCACCACTGAACTTAGACCAAGCCACAGTTAACATGCCATCCAATAGATAGGTTTTAAAAAAAAGTAGCTTTGATTCACTGCATGAATGTTTTACATAATTTAAAACAAATATACAGTAATTAATCTTTATTTTTGCTAAATATCGAATTGATATGCAAGTTTAAGGAAATTGAGCCAGTCAAACTCGAGTCACAGGCATCAAAAAACAGATTGCTAAGTCAACGAACATAGACAAACCAATAATTTGATTTTATAATGTTACAATTGCAGCATTTCTGAAACTGATTATTTTAGCCTCACTTTAGATTATTTTGGCCTCATTTTAGCCTGCAGTGGTCCTGTGAATGATATAAGATGCTTTTTTTAGTTTTATTTACAAACCTTTGCATTTTGTCTACAATGGCCAAAGAAAAAGCTGTTTCAGAAGATTTAAGGAATGCTATCATTGCTAAACACAATCCTGGTATGTCTGAGAGAGCTATAAATAAAGAGCTAATGCTAAGCAAGACAACAGTGCACCAGATTATTGTTCATTACACTAACCATGACCATGTTATGTTATGTTGTTTAATATGGTCATGGTTAGTGTAACAAAGCTGCTGGACATCAGCAAAAAACTTCAAAAGTTGATGATAGGAATTTGAAAAGAATTGTAAAAAACAACCGCTGTTACATGGCACTGGATGTAACCAGTGGTGATATTCAGCGGGTTCACACAGGTTCAGCCGAACCCGTTGTTAAAATTTTCAGTTTTCCGAACGGGTTCGCCGAACCCATTGTTAAAATTTTCAGTTTTCCGAACCTTGTTAAACACACGTAACATTTCTCAGTGGTTTTGTTTTTTTTTAAAAATATATTAAAATATACATATTATACTCTGTAATACTACTAAACTAGAGCCTTATACCCCATTCGCACCAAGCATTTCAATCTAGATTGTGAGCAAGGTCGGGGACTATGCCTTGGTGTGATCTCTCTCGACCGTTTCAATCTCGACCGAAACGAGGTTTAATCGCGATCGATTCAAGAGAGTTCTTGAAACTAGATCCAGTCATAAGAGAGATTCCACAATCTCATGGGCGCGAGATAATACAAGATGGCTGTGAAACATGTGTCAGGCTATGGACAGTGAAATAAAAAGGATATTGTATTTCGAGAGATGATGACATCTGTCTATTATCAGCAGTGCCATTTGGAGTGAAAAATTTCTCTGCCTAAAAAAAATAATAATAATAAAAAAAAAAAGATCCACAGCACTAATATAGTATTGTTACCTGGTTTTTGCCCAGGACTCGTTACATTCCAAATACGCCACTGATTATTAGATATATCGCAAGAAAAGATATTGTATTTATTTCTAGCCAAAACTTCCATTTCGTTTGTCGGTGATTGTCAAGGAAAAATTTTCTGCTAGCAAACCCTTTGTTAACTATTTTGGATATCACATGGATGTAACTACAATACGGAATAATACAACTGGAAAGAATGTATCTGTTTTGACAACACACCAGATTATATAGGCATTGTCACATGCGGTTTACAGAGCACCAACCTCACCCGGTTTAGCTGGTAGAAGCGACACACGCATAAAGAGTCCAACTTTATATCCCGGAGCAGTTGTGGGCTGTTAGCCGCCTGCTAGATATTCGGCCACCCTCGCCTGATTATGTGAATCATGAGCAGACTAGATCAACGGCAGACAACCCCGGCCCGCGGGCCAGCTATGGCTGGCAAAAAGTTTCTATCCGGCCCGCGAGATCTTTAATAGATTATTAAATTGGAAAAATAACTAATTAATAGTTATTTTTCCAATTCTTTGTAATTTTCGAAAACGATAAGAGAAATAAATGTAGTAATTAACTTTTTATTTATTTATTTCATATTTGCAGACTAAAAAAATTACGAGTCACAAGAAAGCGTCAATTAACTACTACGGCCTGCGGAAAAAAAACGTAAAATTTATTCTGGCCCACGTTATAAAAAAGGTTGCCCACTGTAGACTAGATTTATAACTTAACCCAACCGATAGGAATTTACTGGCATGTTTTTATGATAGTTCTGTATAGTTGACAGGAGTTTTAAAAAAATCCATTAAAATATTTGATACATTTATTCCGCGTTTATTCCGCTCTCCCATCTTATATTACTTACGGATTTCGATGTTAAACCGGTGATATTACGATTTAGTATGTCCCATCTGTAAGGGAATGCAGAAAAAACGTGTACAATTCTAGTGCAGTGATAAAAAATTAACTGTTACTTTGACTGCATCATTTACAACCAAATTTAATGAATGAGACGTACAATGGTACAAAAAAAGCTCTAGAATTTATTTTCCTTAAATTTACGATTTATGTATCCGTTGTCATAAAAATTTCTTTCCACTTCTTTCCCAAGACTACGGATATTCAAGTACAAAGTAACCGGTTTCGACTTATTTCTATTTAAGAAGTAGTTAAATAATTAAGCGATTAGGGAATTAGAAACATAAATAAAACCCCGATGAAAGAGCCAAAATTTTACTTAAACAGAAGCTTAACCGAACCAATCTCTTGCCGAGTACAGTGGGGTCTGATCTCTTCGTAATATTAGATGTAATAAAGACAGAAATTTCTCCAGTTCAATGAGAGTGACCGAAAAGTTGTAAATTTTGGAAATTTTCGTGAACACTCGATCCTAAAACGAATTAGTTAGAAAACAAACGACGGACAATCTGTTAAGTTTAACATATTTAGATTTTTACAGCTATGGTGAGAAACGTTTAAAATCTACAACAACCCCGTCGCGTCCTTTGATGTATAGGCTACTAGTGATGCGACAAAAGAGGCATTTGACATTGACCGGTATCGGCACCCTCGGGATTTGGCACGGACAGACCTACCTGGACCGTCTCCGATTCCATTCATTAGCCACTCGTAGGGAGCTATTTCACTAAGTGGATTGTTTTAAGATTTAAAAAGTAAAGAATATTTTGTTATTTTTATGTACGTTTCTTCACAAAGTTATATTTAATTATAAGTTTCATTAAAAGTATATTCATACAATTGAAGAATTTTTTGTACTAGGTATGTATATTCGTCACACATTTTGTTTTACCAAGTAAGTTTTTCTGATAATTTTAATTTTAGCCCTTATATCGTGGCTAGTGATTCAAAAATTTATTTTAAAAAAGTTTTGACTCAAGACCATATAATGAAAAAGAAAACATTATTAAAAGAGAAAGACCGATGCCTAAATTAAATATAAATACGTCAACAAAAAATTTAGACATTTTGACGATAAAATTTATGACGAATGACGATTCTTTCGTAAAATTGAAGCAATTTGGAAATCAAAGAAGAATAGAATTTAACATTGGTAGACAATATAAAATAAATATTAAAAATTATAACAAGATAATTACGATTAATAGATATATCTAAATTAATAGATGTTTTATGTTTTTTTCTCAAAGCGAGAATTGGCATTTAGAGGGCATAGGAAATTTATTGAATCTAATAACGGAGGTAATTATATTGAACTTTTTTATTTATTAAGTACGTCAGATAATCTATTAAAAATACATTTAAAGAAGTATACGGTTTTTACTGGCTTATCGAACAAACGAATACGAACGGGCCCTGACGCGCAATTAATTGATTGCCCCTGAAAGTCGGCTTCTTACAGAAACACAGCTTCCCTATCATCAAATGTCACGGCACGCCACTGCAACACACAGGAGACTGCAAGAAATGCATTTCCAGTTCTATGCAGCACATGAAAAACCTTTGTAAACAGCACATCAAAAAAAGAAACAGGTACAGTGGGCCAAAGAACATCTTTCTTGGTCTCAATAAAAGAGGCATGAAATTCTGTAGTCTGATGAATCAAAATCTGAATTATCAACAACAGACAAAAGCAAACTTGTCATTCGATCTGCCAATGAAGCTAATGATCCATCATTGTTAAACTGCCCAGTGAAGTTTCTTGCCAGTAGTTTGGGGGTATATGAGCATCAGTGGTATGGGTCAGTTGACATTTGTTGACGAAACAGAGAAATTCATTAACATTCTACAACAGTGTTTACTTCCGTCCATAGCAAAGCTATATCCAAACAGAACCTGCATTTTCTGGCAGGATGGAACCACATGTCATACAAGCAGAAAAACAAAACAGTGGCTTGCGGAAAAGAACATAGAAGTTCTTCCTTGGCCATCCAACAGCCCAGATCTTTCACTAATTGAGAATGTATGGAACATTATGAAGAGATGTCTGCAAAAAAACACACTCTTGGACAGTTAAAGGGCTAAAAGCTTCCATCCTAACTATCTGGAATTCCATAACAGCAGATAAATGTGAATACCTAATCAACAGCATGCCAAAATGTATAGGTGTTTTGGCCGTAAAAGGCGATGCAACAAAACATTAAACATGCAGTGGTCTACGTTCATTGATGGGGGTGACACTGCAATCTATGTTTTTTGATGCCTATGACTCAAGTTTGACTGGCTCAATTTCATTAAACTTGCAAGATATCAAGTTGATATTTAGCAAAAATAAAGATTAATTACTGTATATTTGTTTTAAATTATGTAAAACATTCATGTAGCGAATCAAAGCTACTTTTTTTTAAACCTATCTATTGGATGGCATGTTAACTGCAGCCTGGTCTAAGTTCAGTGGTGACTTCTGTATTAATAATGAATGTAATGTTAGGTTTAATTTTGAATATAGAACCCACTAGGAATTGCTGTATTAGATGAGTAAAATCGGTAAAGTTGCTTTTCGGTCATTTATATACAGAAATGAATATATACCAATTAAGTAAGAGTAATCATTAGCAAATTTTAAAAGGATAATTCAGGTTTATTACCTTTAATCCCATCTCTTTGGCCATAAACAACACTTACACGTTTATTCTGATATTCAAGAACGATCTCTAAGGGATAACTAAAAGTTTTTTCTACTTCAATTTTCGGTAAATTATGATCGTAATGATATATCAAACCACCTGCTTTACTAATAACATACACGCTGATAATCCCCATTTTGTTTTGCAATGTTTCCAGTGGCGCCTCCTAAAATTTAAAAATGAAATCAATACGCATTTTGTTCTTACATGATATGAATAAAATGACAGTGAATTAATTAATATTATAGTCATTTTTTTTTTAACTCTTTCCGCCCTGTGGGCACTAAGAGGGCCTCTTTTAGTAGGCCCATTATGGGTTCGGCCAGGCCCACAGGGACGGGGCCCGACATATCCGAACGGACCACCTCCCGAAAAATTCCTGGGGATTATTCGACCCGTTCGGATTCGATCCCAGGTCCCCCAGAGCGGTAGGCTGCCACCTTGACCGCTCGGCCATCCGGCCGTCAATATTATAGTCATTAAGTAAATAATAATTGTATTTAATTGTGATAAATTTTGTAATTTTTAAATATATTTGCGTTGGTGATAACGTTCCATTAGCGATACCGGGTCGGCAATGTTTCATTATAACGCTGATAATAAATAATTTTATTAAAAAATGCAAGAAAATGCAATAATTTTATCAAGATGTGCGGGATATCCAGATGGCTAAGGTACTAAAGACACCGGCCTGCCGTTCTGGAAACTCGGGTTCGAGTTCGGATTGGCTCATAAATTTTTAATGAGAGCTTGACTCGAGTCTCGACTCTCCCTATCCGCTCTGTCGCCATTACGGGCTTGGCCAAACCCACAAGAACATTAAAAAGACTGTTTTTAGCTTCTGCAATGTAAAAAGTTTTAATAAAGTCTAAATTTCTGTATGTGAAAATTTGTATTTACTACATGGAATGGGCAATGACAAGAAAATCAGATTCAATACAGTGGCTAGATATATACAGTGTAGCAGAGCCGTAACTAGGGTATGGCAACGTGGCCCCTGCCATAGGCGCAGATTTAATAAAGGCGCCAACGTAAAGGCTTCCGAATAATATGTATTCGAAATTAATAACACAAAAAACTTCTATATTTATATAGTATTTATTATCTGTAATTTCTAGGAACATATATTTCAAAAATAAACCACCACTTTTATTTTTATTTAATAACAAATATTAAAAAGGCGCCATTTTTACTCTTGGCCATAGGCATCCAAAACCCTAGTTACGGCACTGCAGTGTAGCATGACTTAAACAGTTTCTGATTGGCTGCGCCATACTCCTTCCAGTTCCTTATTGTTACCTACTTGTATCAGAGTCGATAGATATACTGGTCCTTGAGTTGCCAATCGCTCTAATGACACGATAGTGGCGTAAAAATATTCCTGCCACTTCGTGCGCGGCAATCGCTTCATGGCGTAAGTTTTATCCATTGGCGCTGTTCGCCGAAGCGGAATAATTTAGAACTAATGCTACAATTATATTAAACAATTATAGAATTTTCTAAAATAAAAGATTAATATTTAATTATAATTTGAAGACGTAATTTCGTTTAAATCGTTTCGTATTATTTAAATAAATTACATGAAATTCGTTTTCATCAAAAAAAAATTAATTTATATAATTTAAATAATAAAAATGAATTTCTCGTAAATATTAAGAATAATTGATGAGTTTTGTACTAATTATTCATTAGAAGAAAATTTAGATAAAACTAAAAAAGGAATGCCGAGAAGTGGATCTTGTTTAGCACAGATGGTAAGTGGCTCTGAAAAAATAAAATTATTCAAACATCAGTGTCACTTGTTTACCTCGAAGTTCTTTTTTCTTTTGCGAGTGCTTTTTTAAATATTAATCTTAACCTTCATAATCTCAAAGGCAGATTTTGCAATTAATTCGACTATACTCAGGGCCAGACTTACTCTTTTGCTGCTGCAAGCACATAATACAAATGCTTAAAATAACACTTTTTCGGACGAAATAACACTTCTGACTTTTTCTGACTAAATTTAATACACTAAGTACAACCCCCTGAAAAAATTAGGGAATTACTTCATCTTGAAGACGTCTTTAAGTTCTTTAAGCGTGTAGCAAATAAAACAGGAAATTAATACAAAACACTTTTAAAATAATAGTCAAGCCTTTTAACTAATTTAGATCTGACTTAATTTAAACAATTGAAATAACAACATATAAATTAAACAAATAATTTTAAAAATTTTGTACATAGGAAAAAATTTTGGCATCATGTAATACTGAAGAAAAAGTATGGAATTAGTCATAGTAAATAATTTAAGTAATACTTTGTTGCTTCATCTCGAGCTTTTATGTTAGCTCTAATTCTTTCGGGCATGGATTTCATTAATGAAAAATAATATTCACTATCGATAACTTTCCAGCTTTCCCGAATACCATAAAGAAATCTGATTTGCAGCAGAACTTTGCCCTGGACCAGTTTCTTTAAGTCAGTGTTTCTCATCCTCTAACGAATCGTCGCCCCTTCAATAAAATCATTACGTAGTATTGCCCCCTTCACTTCGAAAAAAATTTTGTTGGGTTTATTAGTTTATTTGATAATTATATACTTTGTATTTATTTACTCAGAATACGTATTAGATTTTAATATAATTAACAAAATTAAAAAAACCTAACTGTTAACAAATTTAACAAATATAATAGAATATAACACTTTTTATTGAATATAAAATGTTTAAGTATACAGAAAAATTATTGTTAGTGCGAACTTTGAAGCTGATAAAGTTGAGCCAATTTGTTTATCTTTGGTTCAAAATTTGTCAAAAGTAATTGCAAATCACCTTTTTGTGTTAATTGTAACCGATTTCTTTGTTTGGACGGTACAAAAAGGGTTAATAAAAAACATCCCTATAAAAATCCGGATCTCACAATTGCAATATTTGAAATTACAATAGAATCTCGATTTAACGTATTTTCGCATTTAATTTTTTATTTTTATTTTTACCGATTTCTTCAAATCTGATTCACGAAAATCAAAAGTACAGTAAAACTTCTCTAACATCTGTTACTCGAATATTTCTCAAACTCGAAGTTTTTTCCTGTCCCTTCTGAGTTAGAGAAATTTTACTGTAACTATTCTCAAATTATATCGAATTTTGGAGATAACCAAAATAAATTTTAATCATCTCCATTTCAATAAATAAAATTTCGGTTAATGTTACCTATGGTTCCAAAATGGCGGCTCGTCTCTGATTCCAGCAAATAGAAGAAAGGAACACAGTGGGGACGCACGTTGTAACCTAACCTAACCTATTCTAATAATTTTGTTGGTAATAATTATGGTAATTTATTAGAATAGGTTAGGTTAGGTTAGAACGTGCGTCCTCACTGTTTCCTTTCTTCTATATGCTGGAATCAGAGACGAGTCGTCATTTTGGAACCATAGGTAACATTAACCAAAATTTGTTATAGCCTAAATGAATTTTAGAATTATTTGTAAAAATATAAATCTAAACATCAAATAAAAATAACCGAAAAGAAGTTTGTTTTATTCAAATGTCATTGAACTTAATAGAAAAATGAATAAATCAAACAAAAAAAAAATTAACTAAATAATGCTTTTTATCTAATATATTTGCATTTTAAAAAATGATAACGTGGTATTTTTTGGAGAGAAAAACTCTACTGTTAGCTCTCTTCCATTCTATCTAGTTAAAATCCATAATACAAACACATGGTCATTCGTTTTCTGAATGACATGTGTAAATAATGTGTTATTGCCCAGCAAGTGCCATAAGTAATAACTTTACATTTCGTGAAATTTTATTTATAAAATGCGTAAACGAATATGTCTATCTGTAACGAATTCATTGCTGAATTAAATGAAGTATTCTAAATTACCGTAAATGAAGTTATATTTAGTAACTTTTAATACAAACCTCTATTTTTAATGAACCGATTCATAGTGTCTTTTAAATATGTTTAAATCAATTAAATATTATGTCAATTAAGTTGGTGGAAAAGTTTTATAATCATTTTTGTGGCAAATTCCCTTGCATGTAATTTATTTAGTTACTTAGCATATTTTCAAAACTTGGCATTTTCACAGTACACTAAAAGTATACTACAGTATACAGGTGGTACTGTACATCTCGATTTGCCTTGTTGCAAATCTAGATGCTCTGTACCACCAATTTGACAGATCTAATAACGACACCACAAATTACTTTTTTATTGTGATTTTTACAAGTTATTTAACGAATTGTAATATAAAAATTCATTACAATGATAAAAAGGATCAGTTAAAAATTTTTTAAGTATAAATTTTTCCAATTTTTAAAGTACAGAGCCTAAAATTACAGTGTTTTCAAGTATTTAAATAAATGTTATACTATATTATCTGTTAAAAATTAAATTTTTTGTTTAATATAGTATAATTTATGCATTGTTTAGAGTGTAAAAGCTTAGCGCTAAATAACTTACATATACCAATGTTATCCACTAATTCCACAAAAGAAATAAAACAAAATTCGGTTAAACTTAGTGAACAAATTAAAATGTATAAAGATATCATTAAAAAACGCTTTAATTTATGCGTAAACTATTCTTTCTATAATAATATAATGCTAAATATATACGCCTGTATGCCACGTGCTGAAATAATTTTTATCGATTTAAACTTTTTACGTAGCTTTTTATACACACTGCTATTAGTTATTTGGCACAGGTGAACAATCGATCAAAGAAATTTACTGCGAGTGTGAGTCTGGATGACGTCAACATAGGCGCCATTACGGGAAGTCACCTTCTACCTATCATTAGAAATGGGATAGAAGCGTTTTTCACTCGTAAAAATGCGTATAGAAATATATTGTTTTATCCTTTCTTTACCACGTTTATATCAAACGAAAGTTGTTAAAGGAGAACTCGTAACACACGAGGTAAGTCTTGCTTCATTATATATTTTTTGTATATAAAATATATTTATGTTAGAGAACGATTTGCATTTTCTGGGAAACATTCTCTAGAAACACATGCCATAAAAAATAAATAATAATTTCATAAAACTATATGTAATTTAATTATAAAAATATATTATTATATGTTATAATTTGGTTATAATTGTCACTTTG
The DNA here is from genome assembly GCF_030686945.1 of Centruroides vittatus. Classification (NCBI taxonomy): domain Eukaryota; kingdom Metazoa; phylum Arthropoda; class Arachnida; order Scorpiones; family Buthidae; genus Centruroides; species Centruroides vittatus. The sequence continues at coordinate 4,763,702 of NW_027122385.1, forward strand.
TCAAAAAATATTATTCCTGTGAAAATTAATTCCTGTTTTAACTTAATTTCTATTAAATAAATTTTTTTAATTCTTTAGGGCGTGAATAAATAGCAAAAACATAACATTTTATGTAAAATATTTTCATTTATTTTTTATGCAAAATTTATTAATTAAGCATTACATTATATAGGATTATACTTACTGTCTATATTTCTAGTAATATTTCAGTTTTATTAATGTCTAAAATTAAATTAAATGTCTTAAAAGTCTGTATTAGAATTTAAATATAGTTGCATTTTTTAATAACTAAAACTTTAATAATGTAATATCTTTTTTCAATTTAAAATTTAAACTTTTAGAAAGAACTTTGAGTCTTGTGCAGAGAAAATTCTTAATAATAATAATATTTTAATTCATTAAATGTAATTACATTATTTAAATTTTTAAAATTTGTATTAATAATATAAGCCTTTTTTGTAAAACGAATGTTATTGATTTTATATTATAAGTCGTAAACGTTTTGTAATCGATTATAATTATAAATTTACAAAATTAAAATTTAATTGCTTTTAAAATTAAATAATTAAATTTTAAAAAGTAAATTTAAAAATATAATTAAAGTTAAAAAGTTAACCTTCGAGGGTCGACTTAAGAAACTGACGGCGTGTGTTGCTTGTGTTGCGTTAAATGTCATACAATTTGCTCGTGACTTAATCTTGCATTTTATCACAATTCTTTCTACTTTAAAAAAGAATTTCCTTTATTATTTTTTTAAGGAAAAATAAAGATTTATTTCTAATAATTAAAATTTATGTTTTTTTTCTAATACCGCATATATCTTTTTTCCTTCAAACAAGAAGAAATATGATAAATAAATAGGGCTAATATAGATCATTGCACGTCTGTTATATCTGTACAGTATTTGTGATGAGGTACAATATTTAATTTCATTTCTTCACAATTTTCATGAAGTTTTTTAATTCACGGAAATTATTCAAACATTTCTCAAGTATCTCTTCTTTTTTAAATTAAAAATATAAATCATTTACAGTATATGAATACTGTGGATCATTACATAACTTTAACAACAGTAAGGATATTTAATAGTTTACAACATTTAATATTCCTTCATAAATGTCCTTAAAGTATCTCTAATTTAGAAACAAGATTACCTTCAGAGTATTTCTTCTTTTGCTCAGAAGATAATATTTGAAACATTACTATGGATGTTATGGATCATTACACATTTTTACACTTGTAAAAGATGTTTAATTGCCTATAGCATCCAAGAATATGTAATAATCGCAATATTTAATTATATTCCTTTACAAGTGTTTCTGGAGTCCTCTAATTTAGAAATAAGATTCAGGCGTTTTTGGAGTTTAAAGATCCATATTCTTTCCTCTGCTATTTACATTTCAAATTTCGGAATTTAAAAATTTAATTAAGTTGTTTATAATTCTAAAAATGATTGAAAATGTTTGGGAAAAAAATTATAAGTAAAAACGATTTTTTAAGAATATTTATAGAATATTTCTCTAAACAGAAATATTCTATATTTAGAGATTCTTTATTACTTAAATGCTTTATATAATGAGATGATGAATTTCGGAATATACGCACTAACCGAAGAGAAGGTTCTATAAAAACAAGCAATTCTTCGCTACATATAGAACATACTAACTACATTATTTTAGTAATGATTGATTGAAGAAGTAGAAATAGGCAGAGATAGACGTATTTTCCTATTTTGCTTTCAAACTATAGTTATTAGGACGATTATATCTCTTAATAAAGCTGTTTCAATTCTTTTAACATCATTTGAAGATAAATTCTGTAATATTTGAGACATAAAGTAAACAAAAGATCGATAATTATTAACTACATCAACGTTATACATGAATGCGGTTTATATTTAAAATCCATAATTAATAGCAGTTACTAAACGACGTTGCATTGAAGATAGATGAAAATAATCGCTGGATATGTATTTTCATACTATAGAATTATTAAAATTCTTCATTACTGTCGTTTAATTTAACAAACTAATGTTATTTATATCATTGTAATTAGGGCTTCTCTAACGGAGTTCTCGCTGTTTTTTAATCCGGGAAATATCCCTGGAAATTCTTTCACCCGGGAAATCACGCAAATTTCTGAAAAGTTTGTGTTAAAGTTGAAGAAATTTTGCAAATAGAAAGCATAATTAATTCATAAACTGTCAGAATACATTTGTATTTATTAATTTTAAGCCCGCTTATCAGTTTTTAAAATTTTTACTTGATATGTCATGTCACAGATGGTAAATAATCAATACGCAGCCTATTTGTGACAGGACTCCGAAAATTCTTTACTTGTCAGAACCGCGATTCCAAGTGGGGGTCACAAATGTGGTCGGGTATATACTTTCTCATAAACTTTATTTTTATGCTTAAAATATCTTTAAAAATATAGACAACACTCGATTTTATGCAGGGGCGGATCCAAGGGACTACAGGGACTTAAACTCCCACCCTCGTTGACACACTCAGAAAAAGCAAGATTAAAATTTATTTGTTCGAACTTCAAAATACGATAAATGTTTTTAAATATTGTTTTATGACAAATATAGTTTATAAGACCATCCGTAATACAATCGTCGCGCATGTTAATAAAAAATATTTATTTATTTTTCAAACATTGTAAATTTTCGAGTTAGTTTCCTTGTCTTGTCTCTACCGATTGGCAGTCAATCATAATAGGATTGTATATATTTATTAATAATGCCACACTAATATACATAAAAAACGAATTATCCAAAAATAATAATTGTAAGAAAAAAAATATGTTGCAGAATTTTTAAAATATGGATTTTCTTATAAGGAAGTTACTGTAGCGAAACTTCTGCAGGTTTCGAGCTCTTAAAGACATTTGGAAACAAATCATCCAATGTACTTCGAAAAAGCTATTATATTTCTTGAAAGAAAACCACCAAACTTTCTTAAAATTTTGAAGAAAAAGATGTTTATTATTAAAACAAAATGTAGAAAAAAATCAATGGCGAAAAAACAGACAGATGCCAAACATAATAGACACGAGGACGGCACCCTCGAAAAACTAATTGTCCACGCATAAAGCGAATGCTTAAGAGCTCCTTACCTAAGAGCCTAATAAATAAAATAGCTTTAAAAATATTGTTTAAATTGAAATTTTCTTATATAATACCACTTGAGCACACTTTTTCGATACAAAAAGGTCATAAAAAAGATGTAAGAAATTAATTTAAAAAAATTTAAATACAGTAATTCGAAAAGTTTTTAGTTAGTTCTAGAAAAATTTTAGTCTTTCTATCTAATCATATATCATTTACAGATAACCTAAAGATGTTTTTAATTCTATAACTGGTAAGATATATTACCAATTGTTTACTAATTATTATTCCTATTTCTTAATATTTTATTAGCCACAAAAGGTATTTAAATCTTGAAAAATTAAACAACGCTAATTTTAAACTTATTTCTCATTATAATAACTAAAATTTAATTGACAGACTAATTTCATTAAGTAAATTTACCTTTATATTTCTTGAGGTTCAAATATATTCTTAATTATTAAAGAATATTTATATTCTTCCTTGTGGTTGCCAGGATGTTTTCATAAATTTAAGTGAATTGTGACAATATTAAGACAATACAGTAATGCAAAATACGACGTTTGTACCTCTATATAGCGCGAAAATGTTAGATTTCCGAAAAAATAACATGTCACATTTCAATAATGATCTTCGATATAACTTTGGTAGTACGTTGTAAAGAAAAATATATTTAGAAATGTGATTTTTATCGAGTTTTCTAAATAGCCATCGAGACTATTTGAAATTACTTTGATTCCATTAAATCTTATCTAATGGTTAATAAAACTTTTCTTTATTTTAACGATTTTTTCAGTTTTGACTCCTCGCTGTGGGCACTAAGAGGTTCTTTTTTCTATATCCATGGCGAATTGGGCCAGTCCCACACTGGGAGATCGGATGGTAAGGATCGAAACCCAAAATAATTGGAATAGACCATAATATTCAGATTGTTGAGGAGGTAAAGGTGTAACTTTCCACTCTGTGAATAAAAGTTGGACTCCAGATTGATTTAGAAATTTGCAAGGATAAACTTATCCAAATATAACGGATTCTGTATTCATTTTTTCATTGTTAATATAGACTGAGTCTTTAAAATGGTCGATATCGACCATCAGGAGTCAGCTGGGTGTCGATTGAAAACGGTTTATTCAAAATTAGTCCAGTGGGGATTATGTATATGACAGTTCAAGATATAGATTTTCACACTCTGAGTAAATCTTTTCTATGGGACGGTATGGATTAATACTGGCTCATTAGATTTATTTACTGATTATTAACTATATTAACAAAAAAGAGGGAGTTAAAAAATCCTTGAAGAGTCGAAATCAAAAGTGTTTGGAGACCCCTAGTTTGGACAAACTCACAATGAGCATACAAGAAAACTATCTTGACGCCAGGGCCGGATTTACATAAGGGCATTTGGGGCCTGTGCCCAGGGCCCCCACAAAATAGGGGCCCCCCACAAAACTAAAACAAATTTTTCTATTACCGCGACAGCCTAGTGTGGCCTAATTATGAGGGCAACAGGCAGAGAAAACCAAACCCGAGAAAAAGTCTATGAAACATCGGAAAATTTCGGGAAAAAATTTCACATAGGTATTTTTCAGTTAAATTAAAATAATTAGTTTTACACGATAAAATATATGTATGTTTACTATAACCTTACTTTAAAATGAAATTTACAACTTCCTAGTTGAAATCTAATTGGAAGTACAGTATTTTGTGTAAATTTTCTAAATCATCAAATTTGCCTACTCTTAAAGGGGGGATCCCCACCGAATTTGTGCCCAGGGCCCCTGGATTGGTAAATCCGGCCTTGCTTGACGCCCAAAAAAGAGGAAAGAATGCTTGAAAATTATGAAATTAAACTTGCTTCCAAGCAATTAGGTGTGCCAACTTATAAAATTATCATTTAATCAATTGCATTTTTCTGTAATGCAAACAGATTATGAACATTAGCATTGGTGGAAAATTTTATATATTGGACATAATTTACTGTAGAATAATATAAATTTTTAAAATTTTATGTAAAGAACACTAATGATATATGATATATTGAACCCGAAACGGCCATCCACCAGTATGGTTTCCAAGAACTTTTACAAGTGGATTTACACAATAAAAATATTTCGATATATTATTATAAAAATTGATGAACTATATTAAAACAAACTTAATAAATCTATAATTTTATATTAAAATTATGTCCATTTTTATATGTAAAAATGTAATTTTAACTCTCTAACATTAGAATTTGCATTTTTTGACAATGCTATTGATTATATTTTTATCGATTAATATTTTTTCGTGATTCAAATCATTAACATATTTAACATGATAATTTTTGGAGTTTAATATGGTTTAATGACCCCACGACACTCTGTTAACAATGGATTTAGTTATGATGGATCGCAAATTATCAAGATTGATAAACGATAACGTAATCACTAATAAAACAATAAAAATAGGCTCATTCTAAATTTAAACTCAAGTAAATGGAGCTCAAAGAAGATATAATTATAAATTAAATTGGATATTGTTTTAGATAACTGACGTAGGTAGATTCGCAAGAAACATTCTTCATGAGAGTTCCTTTTTCTAATTAATTAAAAAGAATTATAAATCAAATTCCGAATGATCAAGTAAGTTAATTCCCCATTATAATAAAAAATTTTCCGATTTCTTTTATTTTATAGGTTATTTAAATAAAAAATAAATACTAAAGATTTATTCAGTTAAAATTTAATAATGATTTTAATCATTGTTTTTTTCTTTTTTTGCGTTTTTGAGTATGATATGCTATGAGAATTCACACTAGGAAGGGTTTTTCGGAAATTCTCCTTGCGGGGGAGAGGGAGAGGTTAACTGGATAATACCTCATCTTCTGGTGGTGTCATCTGAATAATTTACCTTTTATAGTTGTTTATGCTTTCTTGTCTTGAAAGACAGAATACATTCTAGAGAAAAGAGTATTGTCTTATTGCAAGTGAACAAAAGAAATGCTGCTTTATCTTGAAAGAAGCAGAAGAGTCTTGAAGACAAGCCTATCTGCTACCTTAATGAATAATACAAGGAAACTCCGTTGCTTATAAAGAATGAGAAAGCATTCCATTTGGTTGCTATGAAATACTAATTTCATTCCGGGAGTATGTCGAAAGCGTCACGCTGTAACACTTCCTTCAACGCATGCTTATGTTAATCGAACTAATAACATAGTAACAATATGTGTTACTTTCCGAATTCTTTTTTAACCGTTATTATATAGATTCATGTTTAAACTAAATTGCTCAATGTTTTTTATCATAACCGAAACAATTAAAATAATTATACTTCATAAAAATAATTCCAACTTGTAAAAGTTATTTTTTTAAAAGTGGATTTACTTATAACAGCTTCAAAGCTTTATAATAAGTAAAATTATTATTTTTATAAATTTATGTAAAATTTGTAGATTCTTGTAAATTTAAAAAGCATAAACTTATAAAAATTGAGAAAAATAGCTTAAAAGTCTTTAAGCAATTGTTTTCTTTATTAGGTTTAACTTCCTTTTTTTTCGTAATAACAATTATTAAGAATCATTTTAACTTAATTATAAAATTATAAAATAAAGTAAACAATCATATTAAGATGATTGTTTTTCTTGAATATTGACGTGGCAACGTGGAATTCAAGTCGGTTTCCCACAAGAAGGGACCTTCTTTCTGTCTTTCTTTATTAGATATTTTTAATAACTAAAAAAATAGAAAATAAAAATGTAACAAAAGCATTCAGTTGTCTTTATTTTTTACTTTCCAATACTTTTAAGTAAAAGTCTATTTGTTTCGATCTCTATAGAAGTTCAATGATCAATTGATGTGTTGTTTTCTAGTAAACTTCTTCATCTTCTTAAATTTTGAATTAAAGATTCATTTTTAAAAAGCTAAGAATTTTTCCTTAAAAGATTAGGCTTATAAGTATAAACCGAATTAATTCATAATATCCTACGATTTAATTCAAACTAAACAGATTGTGGTCGTATAACTTTAATGACTTGCACGTAAACTTTAAAAATTCATAAATATTTTCGAATGAATAAATATAATTTATTACTGGACTAAATTTCATATATTGCTAAAAAGGAAAATTATTTATGGAAATGATATGAATGAAAAATAAAAATATATAAATGTATTCTTCAGTTCCGTGAAACTTGGGTTACTTTAACATTCCTATTTTTAGTAAGTTACTATTGATTGAAAAGGTGTTTATTGTTAAAGGTCATTGACTCACAGTTTATACTTCCTTATTCAATGGGAAACGTCAGTAGAAATGATTTTATTCAGAGTTTATAAAATATCAAATAGATTATATTCAGAGTCAGCAAGGCGATATGACCGGATCTCACGTTAAGGCCATTGTGTACACGGTCTACAAATTGTTAAAACACTTTTTTGTCGTTACAATGTGTTCATTAAATTCAAATGCAAGTGCGTACACAGGCGAAAACACTGCAAAACTGTGTTTCAACAGTTGCCGAAATTGTGAAAGGCTGCAACAATGCAGAGACATTTTTGTGTTACGACTAGAATTGACCTAGTGCAATCAGTGGTGACCGTGTAAACCGATGACAATTCTATCGCTGCTCACCAGATTATAGTGAGGAGATTATAGCGACAATTATATCGCTGCTCGCCTTTGCCATTAGAGTGTTATATATTTCATGTTCTTACGTTTGGTAAAACGTAAGAACATGAAATATATTATATTTAGGGTTGCATACTTTCTTGTACATTGCACGTACATTGTGCAATGGAGAACATTTGTAACAAAGTAGTGTTATATATATTTGTTGTCTGAAAGTATAAAATGTCTGTGTACAAAATTTTGCACAAATTCATTAAATACTTTTCCAGATATCCTATAATTTGTCTTTGTTACCTTAACTTTGGACACCAGTATATTTGAATTGCTACTGCCATTAGGATGGACGGAACTTAATGTATTTCTCATCCAAAGTGCTAACTGCATTTGGAAAATTAGTACTCTCGGAAATTTTTTTGAGCAATCTACATTCAGTCTTCAGTTCTATTTGCAGCTAAGTACCTGGATTCATTAGTACCAAAACATCTCTTAGGGCTTATTCTATTTTGACAAGTTTTTCCTCCGCCTCACACAACGCCTAGATGTATATCATCAAATCTTCCGAGAAGTAAATGAAAAGAGTAGAGGAAAATGTTTAAAAACCGTCAGAACTGCAAAATATTACACAACCATAACTTGACGCGTTGATTGGTTGTGTAACTTGTAAAGTAAATCTCTGGGGTCCCGGAATTTGTTCCAGTAAAACTTCGGAATTTGTTCCAGATTTAAAGCAACAGATCCATATGGATCTGGTGCTTTGAATCTGGAACAAATCCCAAAGAGCTGGATAAAATGCTTTTGAAAATCAAATACAGAAATTTTAGACCGGAAGCAACAGCTAGGAACAGATGAGGATGTTCCTTGCTGTTGCTACGTTTAACATGTCACTAGTGTCATACGTTTAACATGTCACTAGTGTCATACGTTTAACATGTCACTAGTGTCATTTTTGAAGCAGGTAAATGAAGATAAAAAGATTGATATCGAGATTGAGATAATTAAGGTTCTGCGACTTCGCACTCGTTTCCACCTTAAGAGAATTAATCAATGAATGCTAACTTTCGAACTATACAGAGTCAACCTCAAGGTACAGTACAGTACATTCCAAACAGAAATGCATCTCTACAAACATTCATTTGGGAAGTATGAAGGACTAGTGCCTGAAATGAAGTCAACATTTCCCATAAGTGATGGCAATGTCCACTTCTCATCAAGATAAATACAGACAAACAGCAAGAGGGATCAACATTTTCAGTGATAATTGCGATCAGTCCATTCACAAATCCTCTTCAATGACTCCGATTCATTTCAGGAATCTGCTACTTTGGACTTGGAATCTATTGAGCATGATTAAAAGTTATGCTGTAACTTGTACTTCATTGTGTTCACTACTGTATCTTAATTTTTAATAAAGTATGATTTTTACAGTATAGCCGGAAATTTATTACCGTATTAAAAACGTTGGCAAAATACTTCTTACTTGTAGATTGTATCAAAATCTAATTAATGGAGGTTCAACTCTAACAGTTCATTAAAACTAGCAACACTCATTCTGTGATAAGAAAATCACGTTAAATGTTACTGCAATACAATCCAAAACATTATGTCGATCTGTATAAATTTGAGAAAAGGGCGAATAACAATGAATAACAAAAATTTCTTTGTCGGATTTTGAGTAGATATACAAAATAAGGTGTATTTGTTGTGTACAATACTTATTTCTACTTTTAATTTTATACTATACTAATGATGCAGAACTGCTCAGTTTTCCTGATAACAGTTCTGTGTCCTGTGTATAACCGCGCTCACAACACGACTATTTTGTCTTTCGACTGTTGCTGTGCAGTTTCTAACCAGAATGGTTACGACAAAAAAGTGTTTCGCAATTTGTGGATTTGTGCACGTAACCTTAGGGTAATCTGGATAACATTTGTTACAAATTATTCATTCCATTATATTTCCTGTGTATCAAGAAAAAATTAGACTTTATTTTTGTCAATATATATATATATATCGTGTCTATATATTTATTACGTTTTCTTTGTTTTTCGTTAATTATTCGCTTATTTATTAATTAGAAAATAATTTTTTAAATAGATGCAACTGAACTTTTTATTTAATTGCTTTTAGAACTAAGTAATGAAATTACATTTACTAGATTAAACATAAAGAATTTACGTTTATACTCCGTAGTATAGTTATTTATAGAAAATAATTTATTTTAAATATTATATTTATTAACAAAAATATTTAAATATTATGGAAGATATTAACAACAGGAATAGTAAGAAAATTCTCAACTTTATTCTCTAAAAAATTTTAAGGAAAGGTCTAAATACAGTTGAAATCTGAATAAAAATATAAGTTATTCAGAACTGCATATGGAATCTTATTCTTATTAATTTAGTTTTTGCTTAAGGATGAATGTTACTTCAAGGCTTAAGGATTAAGGCAAGAATTACAACTTATTTTCTAGCTCTAGAAAATAAGTTGCAATCATCTTTCAGTTTTTTCTTTGCTATAATGCTATAATGATCTTTGTGCTTATATTTTCCTCGAGACTTCTTAGTCATAGAATTCATACAATGGGTACAGGATAGAAGTCTTTCTGAATGGCCATGTTTTTCTATATCTTGACATTAAAAACATTCAAAAACTCTATATGTTTAAAACATTCTATTTGTTTTAATTTTAAATCTCATAAAAAAGTAAATTTTATTAAAAAATATAAAAAGCATATGAATATATACCGTCTGCATTGAATTCTAAGTTTTGATGATAGTATCAAGTACATCTCTATATTATATTATATATATTTATAAAACAATATTAATTTTAAAAGTTTTTTAAAATTTAATTTATTAATTAAATATAAATTAGTAAAATTTCTATATAAAATTCACATTTAATTTTATTGATCATTGGAGACTCATCAATTCAATTATATAACAGAGTGATCAAGCGTACTATTTCTTCAAAAAATATAAAATAAAATAAAATATTAATAATTTATAAATATTTCAATACAATAATTAAATTCTTTTTATTATATAGAGTGGTTTTGGTAATTAATTAAAATATTCAATTCGTGTCTTGATGTCGTGTTACGCGAAACTAAATGAATTGGAGAATATAACGCAAGTTTAAATCAATAAGAAGCGAATATTATATTAAAATTAAAGGGTAGACTCCACTCTTTCAATTGATTTAACTCGAAAAATTTTCATAAAACTGTGCATTTTTTAGAAGTGTTTCCTTCTACAAGTTATGTAAACATTATCGATTCCAAAAAAATACTTTCTTGATAATGTGATAAATCGATTATTTTATTAATTATGTTGTCTTTTCTTTGAACTAGAATAAGACGAATATAACTTGATTTTTCTAAGAATTTATTGTTTAAGTTTATTGTGTTATGTTTAAGAACAACAAATATTATAATTATATAGTTGTGAAGATATAATGACGTTATAATGACGTTAAAAAGAAGTAGAATATTTTCAGTTATATTTTAATGGATTGAAAATTGTTATTGATTTCTTCAGTTTAAAAATCGACTTAAATAATTATTAAGTTTTATAGCAAAAAATTTTACTAATGATCAAATTTTGTTTTTGGAAAATATATACAAATTTCAACACTGCTTTAAGCATAGGTTTGAAAAGCTTAAAGAAAAGTATTTAAATGAATTTATAATAAAAATAAAGCATTTAAATGTATATAAAAATAGTCTATAAAATGTCTAAATATTTACATTTTTATTTTAAATTATATCAAAAAATAAACTAAATATTATATATATTTAATTATGGAAACGTAGTAAAAAGTCGCCAAGATAGAAGCTATGATTTATGTACATTAAAAGTTATACATAAATTTTTAAAATATCCGATCTATTTAAATTATAGTTTGATGAGCTTAATCAATTAATTAGACTAATTTTTTTTAAATTTAAATTTAAATTAACTTAATTCTATTAAACTATAAAGAATATTTTTAAAATAATATAAAATATTTCACTTTTATGTTAAGTACACTAAAATATATATTACCATAAGTATAATTTGTTATCTATATTATAAAAAAATATTTAAACTTATATCTATATATAAAATTTAAAACATAAAATTAATGTATTCAATTTTTATGATAAAATATTTTAAAAATTAAATTGAATTCATAAATTATTTATTTATTTCAGGATTGGGCATTTGTTACAAGGTTTTGCTTTCTTTCTCTGTATGGAAAATTCATGTATAATGTTGAATATCCTGTGGTAAATATACACCAAAATACTTTCTATTTTTTTTTTACTATAATTATACTTTACTATTTTGCAAACTATTTTTATTTATTTTTCAATTAGTCTTACATTTACATTTCTATATTTATTTATTTATTAATTATATAAAATATATTTATTTTGTAATTAAAACAAAGTTTAGTATGTCCTGACACTGCATTTTACTATAGAAAATAAAATTTTTAGCATATAGTATATATAATACAATATAAATAAAACATTTGTACAGTACAGTAATAAATTTTATAACTTAAAAAATAAATTTCAACTTAAAAAAAATTGAAATTCATTTTTTACAATTATATTTATTATGAATATATACTACTATAATTTTGTAAATTAAAATAACATTTATTTCATTTTTTATAATTAATGATATAATATTTGTAAAAGTCTGCAATCATTTTTGTTATTGAAAAACCTAAATTAAATTTTCAAGAAATAATTTTAAAATTACTTTTTAATAAATTAAATTAAAATTCATTTTTAAATTAATAAAATTATTAATTTTAATAACTTTTAATTTGTTTAATTAAATATAATTTTAGAATTATACTTGAAATTATATTAAACTTAAATTAAGTTCACATTTAGTTATGTAATGAAGCATATTATATGTTTCAATCTTTCATTATATAATATAATATATATATATATATATATAATTTTTATATAATTTTATAACGAATAATGCCAAATATATATCTCGTATTTATATAATATTATAATAACTTAATTATTATAATTGCCCGCCAATGGTCGCGTGGTTAAAACCAATGAATGCTGCGGGTTCGCGCTAGACCAATGGGCTGGTTTCGTCGTGTCTAACACTTAAATGGGGGACAGTTTCCCATAGAAAGTCCTCCCGAAAGACATTTCCACTTGACAGATCGCTGAAGTGTTGCCTTGCCATATTCCAACAAAATAAAAATGGGTTTTCTTGATAATTATTATTTATATAAATATTTTTAAAAATTATTAATTAATTAATTAATTATTACATTAAATTATTTTTATAGGATTACGAAATCCAAAATTTATTATTATATTATGATGCCAAGAATCAGTGGCCTTCTGTATATAAGAAAAGAAAGGTATGATCTTATCCAACTTCATTAATTTAATTTATATTAATTAATTTTATTAAAATTTATTCATTGATATTTTTAAATAAATGATTTTTTAATAGAAGAAAATTATAAAATTTTTTCTTTGAATTTTCTATTCAAAAATTTACCAATTTCAAATTCTTTACAAACTCATACACATCTCATGTGATAAGTTGTCATGGAAACTCATTATACTAAATGTAAATACAGCTGCATACATCCCGTATGAATTTTTCCGATAATTATAATTATACTGTAGTTTTATTTATAAAATTAATGTTTTGTTTCCAAATTTGTTGTTGTTGATTATATTTACTATTTAAAAATATTTTTAAATTATTATTTTCATACTGTAATACCTTGTTTTAATTACAATTATCGATAATTTTTATATTATTTTAAAGGACAAAACTAAATACATTTTAATGGCTTAAAATCATTTTAAAATTTAATTTTGATTAATTTTTAATTAGCGTTAACCGGAATGATTTTCGTTGCTCGATTTGTTTTTAATAATAAATAGATTATAATTAATTATTGTGAGTTATTTGAATTTTTTCTAATTTTTTAACATTATAACTCCTAATTGTAATTTTAAAATAAAATATTTGTGATTGTTTCACTTGAATATTTTGGATTATTTCCATCGAGTTCTGACAACGCCCTAGAATTTTCAATGTCAAATAGTTTTATTATATTTGCCAGATAAATCGATAGAAAAAAAATGCTTTAATACGATTTCAATTGCATATGTGACCGCTCACTTACTATAGCGGTCGCATATGCGATTTCAATAAGTTTTAACAAATCAAAATATTTATTAAAAAAATCGTAATTTTGGGAATTCGGATATTATTGTCTAAAATAATTATTATTTTATTAGAAAATACAAAATATTTATATTTAATTAATATAGACATCCAATGCTTTACTGTTACGACATTCATTATGTAAATCTGATATTTTCTAACAAATTTTAATGTATTTATCTACGTTAAAATCTTTTTGTTGTATATTTCTCAATAAATTATGCATTTTACAGTGATTTATTTTTGTGGTATCTTCGGATATTTTTTCTTGTCACTTTATCAAGTTTTGGGTCATTATGAATTGCTTTTTAGAATATTTTAAAAATGTCTAATGAAATATTGCATTTCTTAATTTTTAATGCTGTTATAGTTTATTTATTTTGGTATTTAATATCTGTATAAATTTCTTAAATAGAATTGTATTTTATTAAATTTTTTAAAATATCAATTATCTTCAAATGCGAATTTACGCTCAAATTATAAGCAAGAAAATTAAACATTGTAATTTTTCAGGAATTATCTTATGCTTTGTGTTAATATTTTTTATTTTTTATTTTTTTTTGTGCAACGTTTTATATAATATGGCAAGTAAATTATACAGTATTTCTTGTTTGATTGTCAATGATCTATTCTTTCAATGCCATTATCTACTTCATATGGCGCAATAAATATTTCTTTCTTGTTTATCGTTTCATACAGGAGTTATCTAATTTATTATTTTTCATTTATAAAACCAATAATTTTACTTTTTAGTATCACATTTATAAAGGAGATTAATTACAGAAAAAATAATTCCAAAAACAAATCGCTTTTCTTATTTGAATTCCTTAAAACTTCTATTACTTTGTTACAGAAATATACAAAGGAAAGGCTCAGAAATGGATCCAATTTTAAGGGAAAAATAATTTTTAAAATTTTTTCTTGTTTATGAAAGTTTTCTTCCGTAAGTTAATAGTTATATAACGTGGTTTAAAGATTATTTAATTTTTAATTTATTTAAGACCGGTTGATTAAGACCGTTGTTAATATATATTTCAGTTAACTGATTTTAGGCTACCTTTTACGTCACAAAGAATCATACTCTTAACGGGATAACAAGGTATCATTTGTCTTAATGTCATCCATTTTTGGATCTTGATCCATGATGGGATATGCAGTTTTCAATGAGCGAACATAAACTTCATGTCTATAACCCAAAACACTCTAATCATTATTTCAATTAACCATATTTCAATTAACCATTATTTCAATTAACCATAATTATGATCAACCAGTATCCTGATATGGAGCGATAAACCTTAGTTATGTAAGATATTTATGTAGGAAATATAATAATTTACATATAATAAAATTGATTAAAAATTTTCGAATAAACAGGCCTACACGCTTTAAAGTGTCATTTTACATGTACACAAATATTACTAATAATTTCTTTGTCTTAAGAATTAGAAGATTTGAACAGAAAATGATAAAAAGAAATACTTTAAGTATTGAGAATCAATGCCCCTCTAAATATTTTTAATAGAATTTATTAGAAATTGTTGTATAATTTTAGATAAGTTTAAAAAAAGCGTAAAAAATCAATTTTAAATATATTGTTACTGTTATATAAATTAATGAAAATATTTAAAACAATAGATTAAGCTATAGGGTTCCATTGAGTCACAACCTTGAAATTCATTTTACGAGTCAATAAAACCAGGTCCGTCTTTGATACATGCGAGGCCCTGGGCCAAGAAAAGCTTGGAGACCCTCTTAAGGAATTCGTAATGGAAGGTTAATGTTCATAAATTTTTTCAATTAGCTTTCTCTGCTAAACATATTGTTATATTTATGTTTAATAAAGTTTATCAAACATATCCTTTGATTGTTTACTGTTTATAATAATTTTATTACTTCTTGCTCTATTCAATTTTGCATATTTTCGAAGTCTCGAATGTTAGGAGGCCCCTGGGCCCAAGCCCGGTAGGCCCACACCTAAAGACGGGCATGAATAAAACATGTTTATCATTCCTCGCCACGGCTAGATATTTAGTCTCGAATTATTTGTGTCACAGCCTAACGTTTTTGAGGATTTCACGTGGTACAAAAATCTTATTCAACAAACGTTCTCATAAACGATTTCGTGCCACATGACACTCTTAACACGCTCGTCTTACTACACGAATCATTCGAGACTAAACATTAGTTCTCATTGGGACGTCCCTCGATGAGGTCTCGTTGAATCAGACTCGTCCGCAATGGACATAATTATGATCAACCAGTATTTCTCAACCGGAACCGTGTGACCTCCTTGAAACCAGAGATCATTTTAAAAGAGACATCAGGCAAAAAATCAACTTTTGGAGAGCGAGAGCAAACTCTGGGGGGGCCACATTCAGAATAAAGTATTAAAATTATACAAAAACGATATGAAACTTCAATACGTGAATTATTAAAATATTATGTTTAAATAAAATGCAAAAGTAAATTTGATAAAATGTTGAACCTAAAATGT
Source organism: Centruroides vittatus (assembly GCF_030686945.1). Classification (NCBI taxonomy): domain Eukaryota; kingdom Metazoa; phylum Arthropoda; class Arachnida; order Scorpiones; family Buthidae; genus Centruroides; species Centruroides vittatus. Next base: position 4,780,134 of record NW_027122385.1, read on the forward strand.
TTCATTTGTTATCAGCAATATACGGACAGTGGACCTATATTTGTTTTTTGTAAACAAAGACATGTCGAATCTTGCACGTGTATGCAAAGCATGTCATTTTTATTTTTATTTATTTATTTTTAATGATGTTTACTATTAAAATATAGGCGTATTGCACGTATATAAACAGTGCGCCTGTACCGTTAAACTTCAATTTAGCGCCAACATCAGAGGTGAACAAATCACCCTGAAATTGGCGTAAAATCTATCAAATGAGCTATTATTATGGGAACCGCAGAAAAATATTAAGCTCAAAAGTGGTCAGAGGTAAAAAAAGACACTGGTTTACAATTTGCTGGTACTTCGTATCAATTAATCAATTTTAAAATATATTGAAAATATAGCATGTAATATATTTAAACAAATCGTTGAATATCCTATTTTAAATTTTTTCTAGTCGTGTAGAGAAAAAGAATCCGTTCTGTCCATAAATAATAGACAAATTATCAATTTAACAAAAAGTCATCCACATTCTGGTTGTGTACTTCATAAGGATAAAGGTGTATACAGATGTATTCACAACAGAACCTTCCTTTCTGCTCGAGAAAGATGGTGGTTCATCGCTTTAAGCAACTGTGGAAGCCACAAGGTAACATCTATAAATGTGTATAACATATCCAAGTAAACTATTTTAATCCTTAATTCATAGAAAATTAAAAATATTTACAGGGTCTGAAATTAAATTACTCAATAACTATGATTAATAATGAAAATAATATATGGTTCAAGCATTTTTCTGCTGATCAGTTCTGTAAGAAATTTATAAAAAGGTTAACCTATTTAATCATTTATTAATATAATAATAATATATTTTAATATCATCATATTTTTCAGATATTCTTCCTATAGACATTCCATTTCTTATTATATATGGGCTTTTATTTATAGCATCATGCTTCGAAGCACGTAGGTTATCTATAAGAAATACATTTTGTTCGTTGAATGACATTAAAAATTCGCTAAAATTTAATTAAATTTATTTATTTTAGAAATTTTACAGTCCAGGCATTTACTTCATACCACTTACAAATTATATTTAGCATCCGTATTTTATGAATTTGCTGGTTTATTGTTTTTATGTATCTCTTACGGTTTATATGCGAATGATGGAATTGGAGTTCCTGTTTTAAGATTAATTGGTATAAATTATAATACATATATATTAAATATTTATTTTAAAGCTTCAGAATTAAAGCTGAATATTTATTTTTTTATTTTAGGTAAATTATTAGAAGCTATAAGCACTCTTATATTCCTACTCCTACTCATTCTAATTGGGAAAGGATATACTGTAACAAGAGGACGTCTACGATCCATTACAGCTGCAAAAATAGCAGTTTTTATGACTATATATGTCGTTGTATATGCTGCACTTTATCTTTACGAACAGAAAGTAGGTCTCTTCTTTATTTTTATAATCGAAATAATGATTAGTTATCATCGATTAAGTTATCATCTACTATACAATTAAATGATCATTCCATTTATAACCGATAGTTATTGATGTAAGCGATAAATCAATCATTTCTACCATCCTGTCAGTTTTATATTCAACTATTACTTAAATAAGTCACTATTACTTAAATAAGTGTTAATTGCTCCATTGATTATGAAGATGAACATTTATATAAGTACGTTTTATATTACGTAATAATAAAATATATTAATATTAAGACTTCCATATCATAGATGATAACAGAATGATAATGAAAAACTAGTAAATTCATATAAAACTACATATAATTTAAATATTACTTAAAACTAATTTAAACGTGGTTTATCAAAATTACATTTAAATTTTATCACCTTTAATTTTAATTAAGTTTAATACTATATCATCACATAATGATAGTGATATTCTCAGTAATTGGGTAGCTTTCTATCATTAAGATCCATTCAGAAATTTTTCAACTTAAAAATTGCAGATTGATCCTTTTTATTTGTTGATAACTTAAGTTTAATTTTTGTCATGAATTAAGTTAAAAATAATATTCTATAATCTGTACTATTAAACAAAAATATTGATAATTTATATCAAAACGTGGAAATGATAGCTTCTCTGCTGAACAAGAATGTCTGAAGTGAAAACACCTTTACAGGTGCAAGCACAACCTACAATCTGTGCGAATGCGAGTATCGCTGTCTACTGACGATATCACTTTGATCACGATAATGAATACTTTAAACGTTATATTTATCATCACCACAAGTTAAATTATTAGTAATCGTTGCCCTTCTTAATTTTTAATTGTTTCACGAAATTTAAAGACTTTTACATTTAATCAATTGTTCTCCACCCTGTTAGATATATTTCTATTTAAGAACAAAATATGAATAAAAGTTTCCAATAAATCTGGAAAAATTATACGTATTCGTAAAGTCACACCCATCTTTATCCGGACACACCTAATTACCTAATTTAGCAATTTATTGTATATTTTCATATTCAAAAGTTAGCACCTATAGTTAATTTTTATTGACTGGAAAGACAAATTTAGAAGGAAGTGAAGAGGTTAATAATAATTTAATTATGATTTAGTAAATATTAGAAGGAATTAAAACAATATTTTTCATACAACTTCAAAAAAAGTGCTTTATATCAAAACTGGAATAATTAATTTTTATTATTTAAACTTCTGAATGATTTTTAAATAATTTATTTATTAAAAATTTCAGTTTTTTGACCCTGGTGAAGTACTTTATTTATATGAAAGTCCAGCAGGATATGGCCTTATAGCATTACGATTATTAGGATGGGCTTGGTTTGTCTATGCAATAATATTTACATTGATTCATTATCCAGAAAAATCTGCATTTTATACGAGACTCTTCTTAATATATACTTTATGGTAAATATTAAGTTTTGTATGTATTTTTAATGTTATTATGTAAAAGTCTTTGATATATATTTTCCATGTATTTTAAGGTTCTTATCAGGACCAGTAGTTATTTTAATATCAACATTTGTTGTTCCCAAATGGATGAGAGAATCTGTCATTAATGGTGTAGAATTGTCTTTATCCCTCTTGGCACATTTATTTTTTTTTGTAAGTACAATATCATTACTTATGTGTATATATATATATTTCAATCTATATTCTTTTATTTCATTTTTTCATTCTCCCAAAAATCAAATTGTAAGTAAAAGCTGAAAACATGTCTCAAAGTATTAATAAATTTTTAAGAAATATCAATCAATTTCCCTTTTGAAAGATCAATGCCCTAAAACTAATTTATAAAGTATAATAAAGCATAAATAATGGATAATAAGAATGTATAACTACAATTATAAAATATAAATTTCAATATTTTGTAAGGAAAAATCAGATGATATTAATAGATAAGAAAGTACATTCACTGAATATTGATTTATATTGGAAATGCAAGATGATAATTTTTATATCTTCAAAGATGTCAAAGATGAAAATGCATACTTTTTAAAATACATTTTAAAAAGATTATTAATAGAATAAAACTATTATTCATATTTGTCTTAAAGTTTCAAGCCTAAAGTATTGATCTAAGAAAAAATATGTTTATGAACTATTTATCTTGATGATCTGTAGTCATATATGCAGCTGAAACTTGGAAAGTAATTCTCAAGGAGAAAAATTAATCATATACGTTTTGAAAATAAGATCTTCAGAAAAATATATGGTTCTATTTACAATACACATAATGCTTCATATAAAAGGAAAACAAAAACTATATGACCTTTCTGGAACTTCTTTGATCATTGGCAATGCAGAGTCAACCTATTGGCAAATCATATCTTCTACATAAATGATAGACTGACAAAAGAATTCTATCAGATCTGATAAACATCTCAAGACTCGGAGACAAGTCAAAGAAAAGATGGGAATGAGACGAAGGATGTTTGAGATGTCATTGTACACTATTCCTTGATTCTGTCTTCCAGGAATTGTCAGACGGAATCAAGGAACAGTGTACAATGGAGAGAGGTGATGACAGCATCAACAGCCTACAATGCTTGTAAAAACCAACTAATGATGTTGATATATCCAGAATATTTTTCAAATAATCAAAGAATAGTTTATTAAACAGTTAACATATTAACAAATGAAAGTTTTTGTTATTTGTTAACTTTTGTACTATTTTGATATTATAATTGCTCAAATTCTTTTCACTTTAAAATTTGTTAGCAAATTGTTTACAAAATGAACAAAATTTCATTTTAATGTAATTAGATGATTCGGTAAAATACGAAATTCAAAATATCATGAAATGATTCTATTACACAGCAATAAATTTTAAAATTATGTTAAATCTTTATTTTATAGAAAAAATATTTTAAATATTTAAGCTTTTAAAATATAATTTTTATAATAATTTCTGAAAATACTTTTTATTTCTCAGATATTAACAAGACCTTCTGCTGCAAATAAAAATTTTCCTTTTCACGTTAGGACAACTCAGGTAGGCAATTTATCCATTCCTTCATTACATAAGAAATATTATTTTAGATGATAATTTATTACATATCATTTATATATACTGTATATATGTGTATGATAGATTGGCATTGATAATACTCCTCCTGGGGGGAATAATATCGACGGATTTAATCGCCATCCGTATGCAGTATCCGCCCAATATAATCACACACCTGACTATTTGATTCTATTTGGAGTTCAAAACACAATGAATAGGCCACAAAGGGTAAAAGTTTTATATATTGTTCATTCATACTAATATATAGAGAAGTGTTTCTCAACTGGTGTCATAATCCTCAAAAGATAAAGCATTATATTCATGGTCACAAACTTATAAGCAAAAAAATGTTGAGAAATACTAAAAAATTTTTATTATATTGTTTTAATTCTTAATTAAAGTACATTTTTAATATACATTTGCATATTTTTAATTTAGATATATACTGAACCTTCATTTCTAAATCAAAAATCTCCAAGAACAGCTGCCATCATGGAACCAACAGAAGGTACGCCACCTCATAGTGTGAGAGATGTTTAACATTTGCTATCAAAAATCTTACCAGGAGATTTACAGTGATAAACAGTAAAATAATCTATTTATACTCCATGGAAAATAAAGAAAATATTGAATTGATGTTCAAGATAAAAGACTGTGATTATGATCCAGTGTTGTACCTATTAAAAGCATTTAAGAGATTTCCCAAAATGTAAAAGATACATTAAATCATTAGCATGAAAAATGAATAAATCATGACAGTATTTATCATATTACAGATTCATATGAAAATTTAAATGTAATTAAAATTTACATTTAAGTTTATAATGAGATTATATAAGGCATAATGTAAAGAGAATGTAATTATTCAATATGTTTAAGCAATGATCATCTTTGATACTCATCCCACTTTAATGAGGAGAAGAATCAAAGTATGTACACTTGTTTAAAGAAGTCCGTCCATTCAAGCATCCGTCCCACTCTAAAGTTAACAGACAATCCATCCATTTTCTCCATTTTTCTTGACATTTCTACATCAATATATTTTCAAACAAATGCATCAAAAACAAAAGTATTTTGTAATGAAATTAATCATTATCTAGAAATAATTATTATAAAATTTAGTATTGCTCTAAATAAAACAATAAGAAAAAATGACAATTTCAAATATTTGAAAGCTATATTCTTGAGAATTTCATAATTCAAGCACAGTGAAATTGCACCTTAAATCTAAATTAATCACAAATTTACAGTGTGTAGTTTATTAACTTTTTATAATCATAATAATGTTTGATTGGTGTCAATAATTTATGTATATAAATAAATGAAATCTTTGAAATATAATAAATTTTTTCATATATATAAATATGAAATATTTGAGTGATTAAGTATAATTAAAGTATGTTTTTGATAATGAATAATTTTGCTACTGGATGATTGTTGATAAACCTCACTTGATCACATATAACAACATTGTAAAGAATTTTAGTTATTGTTTTAAAGCATTTATGTAAAAACATTTACAGACAACTTTCTCTGAAAAACATATTATTTTGCTTTATTGGAGAGCAAGTTAAAAACTATTGTTTCTACAGCACTTTGGGCAACCAAACCCACTGCCGTCAAGAGAAAATTCTGATTAAATAATTATATGGGGATTTTCTAAGCTCTACACAATCATCATTAAACTGAACTATAATTTAATACTATTGATTTTTGACTAGTTCACTATCTTATTCACTGAAGTGCAACTCATTAAGGTTCCAAAAAGATGGTTCCAAACATATCATCATAAAAAATGTGATGTTCTATTGAAGTTTTGCCCAAAAGTACTAGAGAAACAGTAGAGAAACAGTTTTTTAACTTGTGTGCTCTATTCAATAGGCTATGTTTTAACAGAGCATTTACAGGATTAAATTTTGGAATTTCAATAAGCACTTCCTTTTAGAGAGAGAGAGAGAGAGAGAGAGAGAGAGAGAGAGAGAGAGAGAGAGAGAGAGAGAGAGAGAAAGAGAGATAAAACATTGCCTGTTTTCTAGGCAACAAAATAACCAGCAATTACTTTATCTCTACAGATAAAATGTTTTATATAACAAAAAATTTGATCAATTTGACCATATCCATGATTTATACAAAATATTCATTCAGCAGTAGTTTCCTCTATAAATAAAGCTTTATTTAGAAAATTTAAATCAATAAAAATTCCTTTGTTTAAAATTAACATTCAATATAAGTAAAATAAACACGTTTTTGAAACCAAATCAATTCTCTTTGTTATTTGTCTAATGTTATAATAAATCTTTGTTTCTTTTTAAACTTACAAATTTATAATTTGTATTTAATATGATAATTATGAAATAAATTTTATAACACTGAATATGACATGATGACATACTTGTTCGTCCTAATTATAATTATAATGCCAACTCTCTCACTTTATCTGGAATTGGGAATGTCAAGAGTCACTGAGCACTAGATGAGAGTAAACGATAACAGCCAACATTCCATGCAATCTCTGACTGGAATACTATTCAGGCACCATCCTGCCAAAGTTTAATTAACTGTTATGAACTGGTGCATTCGGAGATGGATAATCAATCTCAGATTAAGAAAATTTGGGTCCTATACAAAACTTGAAATCCAGGCAACCTAAAAAGAGTGTGAATAGTTTTGTTTGTTTTATTTTCCATGGGACTCTCTTAGAGAAGTTTCAATTGTTATTGTGCTCACATTGTTCATTTAATAATTTATATACTTAAAATTTTATTTATTTACAAGCTGTAAAAAATATGCAATGTCCCTTAATAAATGGATAGCTTCATATAGACCAGAAAATGCTGCAAAAAATAAAGCAATTTTATTTTTTGCTGGCTTTTATGATATGTAAGGAGCTATAGCTGTCAAAAATGATGGGGAAAATAAAACTCTTCAATCATTTTTATAAAAATCAGTAAATTTTTACAAAAACTTAATGGTAAGTCTATCAAACCCATTAAAAATAACAGAGGAAATAAAAATTAATTTTTAATTAAAACTGAGCATCACTGACCAAAGTAATCTCTCATTAACCATTTGTCTTAAAGACTGCAACATCAAATAATTTATCCTACTTTTCCAAATCCAAAACAAACTTTTAAGATTTAGTGGCTGCAACAAAAACATACCCAATTTTGTCAATTTTCAAATTTGAATGTACAGTACATTATCCAGTAAAATCAATATATTTAACATGTGATAGAAAATATTGTCCACCACAAACAACATTATTGGGTGGATTTTATCAGTGGTGTATTCAAGTATTCGAGGTATAAATTATTTCTGTATTTTAAATTACTTACATTTAAGAAAACCAATTAATCTGATGCTTTGCCCATCTTTTAAGATGGGCAAAGCATTAGATTAATATACTAAAATAACTAAAATATTCTGCAAAATACAATGTTAAGATTTATCAAACAATAAGAAACAGTCATTTTTGCTCACCATCAAGTTTTTGTAAAAAAAAATTACCAATTTTATCTTATGACCATAATAAAAACTAAAAATAATGTGATTAATGGATTGTTCTAAGAAAACTCTGAATTCAAATGCACGATCTACTAATAGAAAGCATTTGTAATTCTAATTATTTTCTTCCCATTTCTAGCATTAGTTCATTATAAACTTTTTTTTATGATGAAACATTAATTTTAATATAACTATTGATAGTTACATGCAAGTCATTTATTAAACTTAAAATGACGGCTATTCTGTTTCACTATCAGAAAACCAAAAAAATTCAAAGAAATTTTTCAAATTTGTTCATTCAATGTGTATTTAAATCAATCAATGTAGTAAATTCAGTAGCTACTGTCATATCATCATAATAAAATAGAATGTTTCACCACAAATCTTATACATTGATGATCTGCTTAGAGAAATCAAAAAAATTAGTTATGAAAGTTTAAAAAAATAGCAGAGATAAAAAAAGTAAAAGCTGTCATATTAAATTGACAAAGATAACATAATGAAGTTCCCTAAAAGCATGCCATGTAGCACACTGGAGATGATATACAACCTCTTTTGTGACCTGAACAGAGAAATGGGATATATTAGAAGTACTGAAGGGCTCATGAAAGGCCCTTTCAGAGATGGAGACTATGTACAGTACACCGGGTTGTCCAACCTTTTTTCCTAATGGGCCAAATTATAAATTTACATATATTCAGTAGGCCACAAAGGTACTTTATATAAATATATGATTTTATAAAGTTCAAATTGTGAATATCAAATTTATATAATTACATAAAATATTGTATTATTGACAGTAAACAAATTATACTCACCTAAAATAAAAATAAATTCAATGCAATTTTTGACATTGCCTTCCTTTCATAATATTGTCAATATCTGCATTTATGGTACTAGTCATAATTCTAGAAATGTTAGTTAAGTGGGAATCACTCAACCTATTTCTTTCAGCAGCTTTGACGTTTTTCATGCACGAAAAGAATTGTTCACAACAGTATGTTTTGCATGTGGGGGTAGTATAGTTTTCTAGCATCAATTATGTCATTACGTCATCAAAATGTATACAGTGAAATGAGAATAATTTTTACAACATACTTTATCAAAATAAATAAAAATGCACCTAAAAATTGTAGGGTGCCTTGGGCTGCATAAAAATATTATGTGGGCCACATTGTGGCCCACGGGCTGGCCATTCCTGATGTAGACCTTAGACATACACAGATCATTTAGATGGCTTAGAGACTGATGATGGCAACTAATAGAAACCAGCAGCCATCATCAGCTTATCTGCTTGGTATTCCAGCATTGTATGGCATCTCTATTGATCATGTCATATAAAAATGTTTAAAAATTTTAATGGATTCATTTCTTAATCTGTTATTAAAAGCAAAGAAAGAAAAAATCATTTTAAATTTATTTTATAAAATTTATAACAGCATATATATACATTTAAATTTCATAAAATATTAAAATTTTAAGGATTTTCTTTCTGTTTTAAACGATGATCTTGTTGTTTCATGCTACGTTCAATAACCCTCTTCTGATGACCGAGTTGTGGGAAGAGATTGGCTGAAATAAATTAAATTTTTGACAAATTCATATTGTGAATTAATATAATAATAATTATTTAATTAAATACAGTAATACCCTGAACTTACACGATAGGTGAGACCAAGCGATAACCGCGTAAGTCGAATTCGCGTAAGTTGGGGTATAATTTCCCATATAAATACATATAAATTATTTTTAATTGGAGCTGGAGACTAAAGAAAACAATAATTTAGAAAAAAAATGTTTAATAAAGTCTTGGATAATACATATGTATAACAAATTATATTATTAAAATCGCAAACTGAAGTTATTTTGATGTAGAAGGCTTCATAAAATCTAACAAAGTCGTCTGAAGGCTGAAAGATTTTTTTCTCCCGCAAAATTTCCTCATAGCACGCTAATAATTTTTTTTTATTTCTCGTTTTGTAGAAGAAATGCACTCTTTGTTGGAGTCTATATTTTCTAAAATTTGTAACCCCTTTTCAATTAAACTCTCCCTCTTCAATTGAACAGTCTCTCAAGTCTCTGTAGATATAACAAACACAGAAATAAATAACACAAAATATATTGTAGCTATGCGTCGATTCCACGCAACACGTCCGAACGTGTAAGCTGAACAATAGTATGGGGGGAGTGAGTAATCAAGAGTTGCGTGGTGCTCAAACAAAAGACGAATCTACGAAATTTGAAAATCGCGTAACTCTGGTAGCATAAGTTGAGGTATTACTGTATATTAAAAAAATTAAGTAAATAAGTACCTTTTGAAGAATCTAATGCATTTGAAGCAGCAGCCATTTCTGCTTGTTGGATACTAATATACAATAAAATTTGTATTAAAATTATTAAAAATTACAATTTTAATTGTTTAAATATTTTCACTCCGTCTAATTTACCTGTGTCCAAAGCCAGTAGCCAGACGCTCACCTCTAAAATACACAGCAACGGTATATACTCTAGTATTTGTTGGTCCTTTACATTCAATTACTCTAAAAATTAATTACAAAGTATACTTCAGTTCTGTTTACTACTCATAATATATTTTAAATTTATTGCAATAATAATTCAAAATATTTCTGCAGATATATTATTGAAAATCTTGCCTTAGAAAAAATTTACATTAACATTATAGAAGTATTTAATTTTATTTGGTTTAAATTAACTCTATTATGACTAATTCACAAACATTTTATAAAAACAATATATAATGGTACTTTCATTTTTTTCCATTAAGAATTAATCTTACTCATACATAGACTCATCACAATTATATTTTCTTCTCTTATTTGAAAATTGGTTATGATAATGTTTTCTCAGTGAACAAAAAGCAGAAGAAATGTTATCATAAATGATTTTTAAACAAGAGAAGAAAACATAATAGTGATGAGTCTATGTATGAGTAAGATTAATTCTCAATGGAAAAAAAACTTCAAAGTTTTTTTTAAGTAAGAAACTAAATATGAATATTTGCAAGGGTAAAATGAAAATATTACAAACAAAATGAAAATTGATTATATTGTTCTGAGTCTAGTGTACTTAGAAATAAAGTACCTTGTAACAATAGAGATAGTATTGAAAAATATTTTTTATAATTTATTCCATTGTTAATTTGTATTTATTCAAACCTTTACCCGAAAAACGTTCAAATAAACTGAAAATGTATATAATAAATAATCTTTAACAAAGTTTACAACTCTAAATTTCTTTCTTTCTTTGTTCTTCTAAAAGAACACAAGATGAGGCTTGAGTGATGCAACAAGTTTATTTCATTTTTATGATGTGATGCATTTCGAGTATCTCTAGCACTCCTGTTCAGTCATCAATTTCTTAATAAAGTTGCGCACATCCCCTCTGACTAGAAGCGTTGTTAAGTTACTTTGTATATCCAAAAACAACTTAACATGTTCTGGATTATAAATTTTATCATATGGGAATTTTACATGAAACTTTTTGAAAACTTAAATTAATTTTAGATTGTATTAGATGCTTGCTTTGAATCTTGAGGTTCATGTCTTTATTAAGATTAGTGTTGATTTATTATAAATAGAAATCTAAGATCTAACTTAGATTTCTATTTATAATAAATATTGTTGGAAGGGATAAAGAAAGAAATTAACAGTGCAATTCTCTATAATTAATAATTAAAAACCCTACATCATTTATCAAATTCAATAACAAAATGCTTCAATGAAGCAAAACTACAAATATCTATGTTTGTAGTTTAGAGTTATTTCAATCATTATCAGAAACCATTGTAATGAATAAAAACTATTACCAAGAAAACAGTTTAAAAAATTATTTAATTAATTTATCTCTGCTATAATTTTTATATTGTCTGGTTATATGCCCTGATATTATAATGTTATGTTATAATGAATATATATAATATATCCACTACAATGCAATTTTGACTAGACATACATAGAAATTTAAACTAGTCAGTCTAAATGTTTGTGTAGAATTATGTAAACTGAGCTAGTAGAGTTTAAATTGTGTAACATCCACCAATCTCATCAAATAATAGATGATAACCTTGTCTAGTGTTAAACTAACCATCTTTCAAATCATATGTTTTTACCAACAGTAAAGCAAATTTGTTTCTCACCAAAATATGACACAAAATATGATAAAACATTAACATAATAGAATAATATATTTATAATTCTAGATTACACAATAGTAGCTTAATTCATCAGTATGCAAATGAAGAATACTAACTTGTAAACAGGAATATCTGGTTCTCCACCATCCATAGTTCTTAATGTTAAACAACACTGTTGCAGCTTTGATTTTGGATCATTCCAATCTTGATTCATAATGAAATCCTAAAGATTTTATAGAAAAACTAGTTTATTGCTATTTTAACATATATTTACAGAAATTTAGTCGAATTATTCATTTTGTACCTGTAAACGTGGGAAAAAACACACTTGACAGAAAACTTGACAATATTCAAGATCTTTATCTACATATAATGCTCCTAGAAATGCTAAACATTTTATAAAAAATTATTTTATATTTTATAGAAATGTAATGACTTCTATTAAAAACTGAAATATAATTTTTTAAATAACTAGATACATAGAGACTCAGTGGAAGGTTATTGATGAACAAATCTTGACATTTAATCAAAATAAAAAAATTCAAGAATAACTTGAATTTAGATAACAAATTTTTCATCATAAAAGTATTTTCACACTTGCATTCATTCTAAACTTTTGGAGTTATGTGATTATTTTTCAATAATAAAAGCAATCAATAGAGTAAATTGAACAGCTATTGTCTTATCACAAAATAGAATGTTGCATTACCCATCTTATATACTGAAAATCTTAAAGGATTCAAAACTGTTGAAAATAATTAGAAATTATGAAAGTTCAGAAATATAACAGTAAATGAAAAGATGAAAAAGTAAAAATTGACATATAATAAAGATTAAGGTAACATAATGCAGTTTCCCCGAAAGTGCTATAAAGGCATATCAGGAAGCAAGAATGTATGGTCTTCCCTATTCACAACCCTACTAAAGAAATGAATAGATTAGTTAGCCCAATGTTGATGCCAATTTTACTCTCCAGAAATCATCCTCCAGATATTCATTGGAAAGGAGACTAGATAGATCTCAGACTCACACAGACCAGTAACCATTGAGATTTGATCCCAGTAGAGTTACTCAAAAGTCCAGCATTGTATTGTTACATCACAATTAGCCAAGTCATATAAAAAAGTTTAAAGCATTATTGATATGATTAAATTCTTGAACATTTTTCATATTTATCTGCTGTATATATGAATGTGGAAAAAAGATAAGTCATAAGTTATATAGATTTACAGTAAGACCCTGCTTAACGCTGCCTCAATATAATGTGGTCTGCTTGAAGCCTAAAAAAGTTCAAAATTTACGCTGATTTAAATTATCGTTGCATTTCATTGATTCGTATATAATACGATTATTTATGAACACAAACCAATCAGCAAAAAGTGTCAAAAAGATGTACTTTCTTTAAATCTATGTTTGGTGCAATTTTGGAAAAAATATATAATCATGGATGCCATAGGCAATATTGACTTCGCTTGGCAAGAATTAACTGTTAAATGCACGAACGAAGTGTGGAAGAAGTTAGGGCTTAAGGTATCCAAGAATTCTCAACAGGAAGAGCTTATTGCAGTATTGTTGTATTGATTAGGTTGACCAAATTGTCAACCTAATCAATACAGTGGGACTAGGAGATGTAGACCAGTAGGATATTGAGGAGTTACAGCAGGTTTCTGGTGAGAGTCTTACCAACAATGACCTTCAAGAACTGGCAGAACAAGGAATTTGTGCAGAACTGGAGAATAGAGATTCCAAAAACGAAGAATCCAAAGAATTTCTCTACAAATTTCCTTAGTAAAAGTTTGGTAACGATAACTTAAATCGTTAATCAAATTGTAGCAAATGATCCAGATTTTGAAAGGAGTGCAAAAGCAAAATGAGGCATTTTGAATGCGATCTTCTGCAACCGACATTTGCTTCAGGAAAGAAAAAGAATGCGACAAATGACACTAGACAATTTTATCACAAAAAAACAAGAATTTCAGAAGAGCCAGAACCTTTGTCACAAAAAATTAAAGTAAAATTTGTTTATTTTTGGTCGCGTGTTTCCCTATCCCTATTTACTCTATGTTAAAATGACGTGTTTTACGCTGTTTTGCTTAGTGCTTTGTTGTCTAGGAACACATCTCCTGCGTTAAGCAGGGTCTTACTGTACTTAATTTACTGTGCAGAAACTGAAAAAGTAAAAAATTATATATGAATATTGATTAATTCAAAAATATTAATATAAGTCTAAAACAGGATGTTTTTGTAACAAAGTATGATGATATAGATAGGAATAAAGCATCTGCTGTCTTTTATGATCCAATAGTCCATCATACTTTTTGTAATTTATAATAACTTTTAGCTTTATCCTGTTAACTGTCTTGTCCATCTTTACACTGAGCAAGATGCTACAAAAACAGGCCTTTTGTGTTCTTCCATAACTTCTCTGGGGCATACACCATGCATAAACATTCTAGAAATTCAAATGATGCATCAGGGAAACATCAGAACAACTTAGGGCAGTTCCTACACTGTCTACATTTACTTGCCTATAAGCTCATATCAACCCAAATCATCCCACCTAATGCACAATTACTTCTCTTGCAATTTCAAAAGGTCAACCTGGTCAGTTTTCATCAGCAACATTTGAGTGTCCTTGAGAAAATTTATCAACTCAATTATACACTGCTTTATGCAATAAACACTTTTCAATGTACATAAGAAATCTTTCCTTATAATTTCCTTCGCAGAATATCCTTTTTCCCACAAGAAATGCACAATAGCTTAATACTCTTCAACTGTACAAGCACAGTTGCCATTTTAAACTGAGATGGACATCAGAGTTTGGCAAAACTTGGTATGTTGAGACATGACAAGTTTGAGTCTGAGTTAAGTCTAGACTTCTGAGTCAAAGTTGCTGTTTAAATACTATATATGAATTTTCATTTATTGAACTTTGGCATCAACAATACATTCAAACAACAAAAAATCTAAAATCTATATATTTTTAACAAAGTCCAAATAAAGTATTTTTGTCTAGTTTAGTTATTTTTTACTTATATATATATCAATATTTCATACGTTTAGCAAATACAATTAAATAATTAAAATTCACATCCTATTTTGAAAACATCTCTTTTAATTGTAAGTATCAAATTATTGTTGTTTGTGACTTTTTCATGACATTTCAAATGTGCATAAAATGAACCACTATTATATGAAATAAGATATCTTAAACAGAAATGAATCAGATACCAATAAATATGAGAAATAATTCATTTAAAGTTTATTTTTCTTTTTACTCTTTTTGCCCTATTGGCACTAAGAGGATCATTTTTCCATATCCATTGTGCAATTCAGCCAGGCCCACAATGGAGCAGCTGGGTGGTGAGGAATAGGACCCAACTTATCTGGGACAGATCACCCACAAAAATTTCAGGAGAGTTTATCCTGGACTGCATCTCAGATGCCCAGAGTGGTATGTTTTCGCCTTAACAGAACCTTCATGCTTACCACCTGGGCCATCTGGCCATCAAGTTTCTGACTTTGAAACTGCCTTAAAGAATTTCCAAACTTTTGATTTCTTTGGCAGCTTTTACTTCTATCTGCTTTTCTTTTAAATTTTCATAAAATAAATGAACATAACATGAATACTCATACTTTGCAAACAGTATTGCCAGATTTGTAAAAAAATATTTGATTATTTTCTGAATCAGAATGCAGTTTCTATTTATGGTTTGGGCTATTTTAACTTTATGCATTGCAAAGTCTCAAACTGACTTAAAAATTCTGTTGGCCAAGCTATAATGATGGTATTGTAGATATGATGACAAAACTAAGCTAGTTCTATTTTACTGTTACTGATTACATTTACTTTCCTTACATAGTTACTAATAATGTTTTGGCAATCAACAACTAAAGATTTCTATTTAATGCTGTTAAAATACATGAACTTTAGATGGACTCATCATGTTTTAAATCAAATGTCAAATCCAATAAAAGTGAAAAAACTGAACAAGTCCAAGTCAAGTACTCTGAACTGAAAAACCCATTTAAACATGTGCATATGATACAGAATCTGCTACCACAATTAATCATCAAAGTGAATTGTGCTGCCATTTAATGACACTTTTACAAATTATTGTCATTTTTTAGCTATTACATATCAGTTTGTGACCTATTTACTGACTTTCCCTTTTACTTAATATTTTTGAAATTTTAATCATATAAATAATAAAAATTTAATCATAAAAAATCATAGAATTGAAGATTATTTATATATAACTACATGAAGCATTTTTATATAGTAAAAAACAAACAAAGTGTTTTCTCTCAATTTAATAAATGTTTAATATCAATCATAAAAATCAAACTAAGTTCGTTAAATACACTTATTCAATAAAACTAATACTGTTTAAAAGATGATAATAAATTACATACCTTCAAGAAGATCTGCTCGATCTTTAGTTTTTAAATCACCTTTAGGATAAGGATAAATGGCATAATCAACCATACCTAAATCATCACATACTACTGCTTGAGTACGATTGTTTACCAATGAGCTTCGTAATAACTAGTTTAAAAAATTATACAGTAATGGATCAAAAGTAATGGGTTAATGAAAGAAAAAGCTGTTTTAAATCTTTTTATCAATTTTTATTAAAATAAATTAGAATAAAGAAATTATTTTTTTCTTAAAATGCACATTTTAGATTTAAAATAATAAATTTTAAGCAAGTACAACATTTCACTACAATTAATCAACAGAAATAAATACAAAATTCCATATAGGTCCAATTACTGCCCATTTCAGTTCAGGCAATTGACCCTTATGATGCCAGATTTTGACAATTTACATGGAGTGAGTTTGTTTTGCACACACAAAAAGCCTCACCAAAGCATTTTATAAAACTTTTATTTTTGAAAATTTTTTACTAGTTTTGAACAAAATTTTGAACTTTTTAGAAAAGAGTTTACTCAGACATATGTATCTAGGAAAGAAAATGCAATAAAGAAATTGCCATTTGTTGTATTCTGTACATAAAGGGACAGAGAACAATAATTCATAGTTCATTTTTTGTTTCTAACATTTTTTTTTTACTAAGTATTTAAATGTTCAGTGTTCAAAGTTGAATAGTTCAAAACATCCCTCTTCAATTTTGCCCATTTTCTCATACTTCTTATATATTTAAATGGATAATTTCAATATAATTTCATTTAATATGTATTTTCTACATGTTAAGTAATTCTAATTACAACAAAATTATACTATTATAAATATTTATTAAACTTACTGATAAATGTCCTTCGTGATGTTCTGGAAAATGCCTATATAAATATTCAGATGCAACAAGCTGTAATACAGTATCACCTAGAAACTCTAACCGCTGATTAGATCCTCTAAAAATTATAAAAAAAAAACTCTAATGTAACTAAATAATTTTAAAACTTAATTAATGATTCATATATCCAATATATTAGATAATAAATATTGGTTATAAAATTTAACCTGAAAAAATTAAAATGAACTCCTGTTGCCAAAGATTCTTAGCCAATTAGCAGAAGTTACAACAGCTTTTGAAAAGGGTGCTTTAGAACACACTCAAGAATGAATATAATTTTATAATTCATCTGCCAGCATTGCAAGAGAATTTCAAAACTATTTCAACTCTCATTTTTCTTATTCTTAGTGTTAATTTATATTCTGTTTAAATTTTGACTATTCTTTTAGTTCTCAGTGTAATGTTTGCAACTTTGTGCATAAATAAAAATGTTTATGCCTGAACTTTGATTCACCATTTTTCCATGACAATATTTACAGTTATACGGAATAATTTTTTAAAGTGAAATTTTTCATCAAATAATAAAAATTCCTATATTTATTAACTAATTAAATCTCAAAAATAGTTTTTTAAGATTTAAAAAATTTTCATTAAAAAATATCTAAGATTTTTCTAAGCTATATTTTAAATGTAATTTATTATTATTTAGATATCATTAAAAATAGATATCTAACATACATTTAAATTTGTTTAAAAATGACTATTAAATATTTAAATTTACTATATTACTTTTTAATAAACAATTACAAAATAGAAATTAATCCAGAACAAAACAGTACACTATTGGATTTCTAAATGCAGGTCAATTTGTTTGAATTTATTATAATTGTGAAAATTCGAACCCGCCGGAACCAAGCTGTTAATAATAAAATTATTTTATTGCTTGGTTCCCACGGAGAAAATATGAATCAGGAGGAACAACAGTCGAAAAAGGCTGGTTGGTGAAACTGAATAACGTGACCGAGAGGATAAAAGAGTGACGAGGGAAGAAAGGGGGGCCAGTTACGTTCTGTCACTTTGACTGTGTGTGTGCGCAATATCGAGGGAAACCGCCCGAAGTCCACGGAATACGTTGACCAGGAGGACCGACCTGGATCACGAGGTATGACCCGAATTTATGTAAACTCTCCCTCCGCGGATCCGAAAAGAGGCGACCGTCGCGCGCCTCTTCTGTAATTGTATCGTTAGCCTAAATAAATTGTTGTTGTTGTTATTATCCATTGGCTATGTCTTTTATTCGGGTATCGTCACCGCCGCTCTATCGTCGGACCCATCCACTTCCTCCACTCGCATAACGCGTAACACGAAACTCATTCGAACCGCCATCTTGACGTGGGCAGGTCTAACAGACCTGTTAGCCGAAAAAAGGAGAAACGAGACTCCGTCCGCCTCCCGGCACCCACATAATATACAGTAGAGAACCGAAAATCGGAATCAATTGGGGACTGGGGTTGTTCAGATTAGTGATTTGTTCTGATTACCAATTATGTACGAATAAATATATTAACCTGTCCGATGTTCAAATTTTTCTCCGTTGCGTGTCGCTTTGTGTTGAATTTTCGTTGATTTTAAGCCTAACAAAAATTTTTATACGAAGGCTATTTTTTAAATAAGGTCCGTCTTTTAATAAGAAGAAAAATACTATAAATATCGTTAAAATATATTTTTTTCCATATTCTACATACTTTTATCTACTTTTCTACATAATTTCCATTTTGTTTAAACATTTGTCATACCGCTCAACAATTTTTTGAATTCCGACTTCAAAGAAATCTGCCGCCTGTTAAGAAGCCCAATCCACGACTACAGTTTTCACTTCTTCTTTGTCATTGAAATGTTGACCACCAAGGAACTCCTTTAAGTATCGAAACAAGTGAAAATCACTGGGTGCAAGGTCTGGACTGTGTGGATGATCGTATCGAGTCAAAACGATAAAGCACTGTTTAATCTTTTTGTTTTCTGATCGTCAGAAAGCAGTCTTGGAACGCATCGAGAAAACAATTTTCGATAATTCAGTTTCTCCGAAACAATGGTATACAAAACTGATCTTGAAATCTGTGGAAATTCAATTGATAACGTTGAATCGTTGGTCCTCTCGAATTTTGTTATCCATATTACGAATCAAATCTTCAGAAATCAGAGGTCGGCCAGGGCATGGCTCATCATGCACATTAACTCGCCCATCCTTGAACATTCTTACCCATTTTCGAACTTTACTGTCACTCATAGCATTATCACCGTAAACTTCACAAATCTGACGGTGAATTTCCGCTGCTGCCAAGTTTCTTGCATTCAAGAATCGAATAACAGATCATATCTCACAGTCAGCGGGAGACTCAATTTTCTTAAACATTTTAAACTTCTACAGCTCAGCATACAGACAGACGATATGGCTGCA